>NC_047087.1:295667881-298182881 GCF_902459505.1 Geotrypetes seraphini
TACTTACCCAATAAACTCCAGCAACAGTGAAATATCAAGCTCTGGTGGAATCCGGAACACAGCACCGAGTACTTTCTTGGATTTACTTTTGCTTGCAGCGACAGGCTGTGGAGCTGCTATGTGAGAAGAGCAAGTATTCAGCATGTGATGTTAGGACAGGGCTTGTCCATTATATGCTGAAAGGTCGTGTAAAAGAGAACAAAACTGGTGCTCAAGAACTGGCTCAGCTACAAACTTATATTTGGGATATTTATATCTGCTGTGCCCCCAGTTTTTAAGTCAAATAAGTATACCATTTGTTCTCCATAGCTACCACGGGAAGACAATTTCATGCGTTTATTTCGAAGATTTATATAGTACAATAAAACAAAACAAAACAAAAAGTAACAATGCAGCTTGCAAGAATGTGATTTACCATTCTGTCAAAAATTGTTGTCTAGTGTTAAATCTGAGTCTATTTGTTTGAACATAATTATGACTCCCTTGTTCTACAGCTCCTTTTTTATTCAAGATTTGCATTTTGGGAATCATCTAAGTGTTTAAGGTACATGAATGTCTCTATCATATCTTATCTTCACCCTTTTCTAAGCTATTACTTATTTACAATCTTAACACTCATCTTTTAAGACTTTTGGTGCAAACCTTGCATTATTTGGTAGCCCTTCTTCGGACCCCCTCGTGTCTTTATTCCTTCAAGGTATGGCCTCTGAAATTATACAATACTCCAGGTAGGACCTTTTTCTAATTTTTCTCCTGTGCTCCTGGCATTCCTTTGACTCTCACAATTGCCTGACTGTTTTATTATCTACAGATTATTAGAAAATGTGCAAGGACCTTTGTAAAAAAGTGAAGATATTTACATGGTATTTAAAGACTAGTTTGCAGCGCATAAAGGACTCTCCCCTCCCCCATTTTCTACTGTTCTATAATTAGCCTTTAACCTAGCATCCTTTTTTTAAAAAAAATCATTTTTATTAGTATTGAGGTCAACCAGAGAAACAAGTGGAATACAGTAGAATCAGATGTAAACATATGCATCTGGGAACAATTTTAACCATGGCTATTGCAATAAAATTTCCTTAAACAACTTGTTTTGTCTGATCCTCAACTTTAAGCTCTAAAAGACAAGGACCATCTTATTATCTTGTGTACATCCAATAATGCCATAGAAATGATTAGTTAATAAGTAGTAGTAGAGTAATGGACATCCAAACTAAATTTTCATATACTGCGCTTATCTGTTGTTGTTCCTCCTGCCTGATCTTTCTTGGAGCATGTTAAAATTCTCTAGAAACAAACAGGATTTACTCACCAGGCTTAGGAACTTCTAGGCCACGTTCTTTATAGAAATCATACATCTTCTTTTTCTCTCCTACATAAAGGAATGTGTGAATTAAAAGGTTGTAGACCTGCAAAAGACATTCTAGTTTTTTTAAAAATAACATATACTACTAGATTACTAGTCCACCACAAATCAAAACTATTGTATAGGTCATCAAACTACTTTATTAGCTAAAACGGAAATCATCATTAAACTACCTAGCAGCAATAAAAAACAAATCCACAAAGCAGCAGTGATGACCACCTGGACCAAAATGAGGCTGAAGCTGCTCAACTGGACCAGAAGCAGTCTAACCAGAATTCAGGTTTGAAGAATTGAAGCTATGGCCTTCCACCTGCTGGAGATAAAAAATACTGAAGGGCTGAGATTCCTGGCTGGGTTATATGTTTCTGCTATTTTTGTGCTCTCTATCTCCACCTGCTGGTCGATGAACATACCTAACCCACAAGTTCTGGATTAGTGTAAGGACAATATGAAAGTACCTTTTTCCCCCCAAAACCTTTAAAGATCAAAATTAAGAAAGTGAGAGAAAGAAGGATACAATAAGGAAAGGAACAGTCTAATGCAGCCTCCTTCAACTCAGTCCAGATCTCTCCTATTGCTCCCTCTGGTTGACCAGTTTTCTATTTGGGCCCAGGAGCTCTTACCCCCGATTAGCTCTGTGTTCCATGAGATGTTCATCATCATCTGCTGGAGACTGAGTACTGGGTTGCTGGAGCTGCATAGGTCCTTTTGTAACCTAGAGCTCACAGCTCATATATGTCTATCTCCATCTGCTGGCTGAGGAACATAATCCATGAATCAATAGGGAAAGGGATTGGGGCTTGTATACCACCTTTTTGCAGTTTTACAACCACATCCAAAGCAGTTTACATACAGCTAATTTAAGCATTTTCCCTATCTGTCCCACAATCTAATGTACCTGGGGCAGAAGAGTATTAGATTTCTTGCTCAGGGTCACAAGGAGTAGTGAAGAATGCTGAGGTTGTAGCTCTAATCACTACGCCACACTCCTCCAAACAAAAAAAATATCAAATAGATACCAGAATCACTAAGAGCTAACCAAGCAGGGATAAGGGATGTGAAAGCAATAGGAGAATGCTTGATGAAAAAAGCAAATTTCCTTAAGAAATTGCAGGGAAACTTCCGATTGAAAACAGAAGGAAGTCAGAAAGTGCTTGTATCAAAAAGTAAACTGACCTCACTTTAAACCTGTCTATGGAGATTGATCAAAAATTTGGAAGTTGCTCAGAGACGTGAAACTCTTCAGGGAAGGTATATACCTCCCCAGTATGGGTACAGAGTTTACCTTCCAGTCATTGCAGCTTTTTCAATAATGATCACGCTCCAAGCCAGGGAAATTTAAAGAATATATCACAGTCTTTTAAAACTACTTCAAAAATGATGGCATTCTTTGTTTGTATGTTTCATGAAATAGGTGACTTATAATGCTATTACTTAGCTTTCTGAAAAGTTTGGGGTCCCAACGTGGCCCCGTTTTGTTTTTCTTCTTCAGGAGACCCAATTGTAAAAGTACTGAGAGTCCTTTAAAGCTTTAAAAAACTATTTTGAATTGGTGATGTAAACACACCTAAAAAACAAAATAAATGTAACAAAGTCGAGTGTGAGTAAAGATTTCACTGCTCACTCTACGACAAAATACTCAAATAAACTTATAAGGTTGTACTATGAGAGAGAAACGCTGTGAAGTACATACCACTGCTGGAAACAGCTACTAATATGGGAGGTTTCAACTGCCAGAAGGACGCCGCAGCTTCTTCTCATTTTAAGTCACCTATTTCAAGTGATGTTTGCTTTCATGAAACATACAAACAAAGAATGCCATCATTTTTGAAGTAGTTTTAAAAGACTGTGATATATTCTTTAAATTTCCCTGGCTTGGAGCGTGATCATTATTGAAAAAGCTTTTTGGACCCCAGTTAGATTACAAAAGTTAAATAGTACTTTGTCCAATAGATGCTGGCATTGTAAGTCGGAGGCAGGAACTTTGGACCATCTTTTATTCTTCTGTCCCCATATCTTAGCCTTTTGGAACTCAATCTGGGATCAAATAAATTGTTTATTGGAAAACCATGTAGCGTTATCTTATGATACTGTGATATTTGGAATGTGTATGAGAAAAAAGAGTCAGATAACATCAAGTAATAATAAACTTTTAATGATCATGACTGGAGTTGCCATCCAACATATTACTAATAACTGGAAAGATCATAGTAGGTTTAATTTTAATTTTTGGTGGAATTCAGTATGTCACATATATAGAATGGAAAGATCAATAGCGACACAAAATGGAAATTATAATAATTTTATTAAAATATGGGAGCCATTAGCGTTTTTTTGTCATGATTAAATGTCATTTTCCTATTAGTCAGACATCATATAATAATAGGAGGGGGGAGGGATACAAAGATAGGTTTCGTTACATGAATGAAGGGTTTTGAGGGAGGGTTACATTTATATGTTTAGATTATAATGTAAGATATGCAAGTGCCTTGTTTCATTGTGTTGATTATAAATATTGTACACTTGATGAAAGATTTTTAAAATGAATAAAGAATTAAAAAAAAAAAAAAAGCTGCAATGACTGGAAGGTAAACTCTGTACCCATACTGGGGAGGTATATACCTTCCCTGAAGAGTTTCACGTCTCTGAGCAACTTCCAAATTTTTGATGAATCTCCATAGACAGGTTTTAAGTGAGGTCAGTTTACTTTTTGATGAAAAAAGCAGGCAGAGCATATATCATAGAATTATTTCACTATCTATCTGTATGCACATGAGTATTTGTGTTAGCTCTATATCTTTCTGACTAGTACAGAAAAGGAGAGAGGCAATCAGGAAGAAGCAATTCCCTGTTATGTTTCAGTTTATCAAAGTTTCCATGCTGCAGAAGCTGGATCTAAGAGGAGAACACCTTGAAAAAAATAGGAAGAACTACTGTATTTTTCGCTCCATAAGACACACTTTTTCCACACCCAAAAAGGGGGTGGAAATAAGGGTGTGTCTTATGGAGCGAATACCCAATACCCAACCCCAACCCCACCCCCCCACACCTTTTTCTTCATTCTGGTGCCCTCCTTCACTAGACGCGGCTGCCTACCTGTTCCCTGCAAGCAGTGACGGCTGACGTGGCTCGATTCCTCTTCTTTTCCACTGCAGCAGAGCGGCGCACAGGGCTGCCTGCCCGATCTCATGTCGCTTCAAGCGGCACGGGACCAAGCAGGCAGCCCTGTGCGCCACTCTGCTGCGGAGAATAGGCAGGCAGCCATGTCCAGCAAGGGAGGGCGCCAGAATGGAAAAAAAGATAAAGGGGGGGAGGGCCCTGCCATGCTGAATTAAAAATAAGGAGGGAGCTGGGCCAGCCAGCCTGGGAGGGTAGAGGACTGCCTGCCTGCCTAGGGGGGGCTGTCTGGGAGGGGGAGAGGCCTGCCTACCTGGGGGGGCTGCCTGGGAGAGGGGAGACCATCCTGCCTGGGAGGGGGGGCTGCCTGGGAATGGGGAGGCCTGCCTGCTTGCTTCCCTGGGAGGGGGGAGGCCTGCCTGCTCTGTCCCTACCTGCCTGCTCTGTGCACTGTCCCAGCCTACCACTAGACTGCCAGAGGGGGGACAGGGTGCAGAGCTCAGTAAGGAATGTGGGGTTGGGTGCAGAGCCTGGCAGGGAAAATTTGGTTCAGAATGTCTTTTTTCTTGTTTTCCTCCTCTAAATTTAGGGTGCGAGAACCTATGGCAGACATTCGGAAAGCAGCGCGGGGCAGAGCGAGAGAGCGTAAAGCTTGCTCCTGATGTCCGCGCTGCTTATCTGTTTTGCCGCTGGCCGGGAAATAAAATGATGGCACTGGACCACCAGGTAAAAAAGGGGGAATGGCGATGACAGACGGACGGGGGTGTATGTGTGTGTGTTAAAAAAAAGGTGGTGCAGTGGCAGCGGGTGGGTGGGTTTAAAAAGGTGGTGTGTCGGCAAGGGGGGGGTTACAATGGTACGAGGGGGGGAGGGTAACAAGATTTGTACCTTTGCTTCATAAGACGCACCGAGATTTCCACCCACTTTTGGGTAGAAAAAAGTGCGTCTTATGGAGCGAAAAATACGGTATATATCAATCAGACTTCTGCCTAACAACACAGAAGGTAACCTTTAAATGGTGGTGGTTCATTCTCTCTTGTTTTAAATATTCCCCTACAATTGGATAATAAACAATAACTTACTGTCTTCCAAGTTGATAACTAATTTGTATACTATGTCTTGTAACTGTCTATCCAACCTGGCAATAAGAAAATAAGAGAAATATACATAAGGATAAAACATTTCATTTAGCTGAATACATTCAATAAGCAACTTAATCAAATTCACAATGAAACAAGTCTATGTTATCCAAAGATCAAATCAATACAGACTTGTAAGACTCAAGAAGATGTAACCATACTGTACTCTCAGATACCTGCTTGGTGAATCATCAAAGATTTCTTGAACCAAAATTGCAGGTGTAGGTATCAATCACTGAGGACAGTAGGAAACTCTAAGAGTGCTCTAAAGTGCTTCAAATAAGTTATCAAAAATGTGACATTCAAACACACACTTATCTTAGTAATGTTGAAAATATGTAGTGATATCTTAAACCCTACGGGGACCCGTTTCACCGTATTCGGCTTCTTCAGGGGTCAAAATTCTATAAAGCAAACATAGTAACATAGTAACATAGTAGATGACGGCAGATAAAGACCCGAATGGTCCATCCAGTCTGCCCAACCTGATTCAATTTAAATTTTTTTTTTTTTCTTCTTAGCTATTTCTGGGCGAGAATCCAAAGCTTTTCCCGGTACTGTGCTTGGGTTCCAACTGCCGAAATCTCTGTTAAGACTTACTCCAGCCCATCTACACCCTCCCAGCCATTGAAGCCCTCCCCTGCCCATCCTCCTCCAAACGGCCATGCACAGACACAGACCGTACAAGTCTGCCCAGTAACTGGCCTAGTTCAATCTTTAATATTATTTTCTGATTCTAAATCTTCTGTGTTCATCCCACGCTTCTTTGAACTCAGTCACAGTTTTACTCTCCACCACCTCTCTCGGGAGCGCATTCCAGGCATCCACCACCCTCTCCGTAAAGTAGAATTTCCTAACATTGCCCCTGAATCTACCACCCTCAACCTCAAATTATGTCCTCTGGTTTTACCATTTTCCTTTCTCTGGAAAAGATTTTGTTCTACGTTAATACCCTTTAAGTATTTGAATGTCTGAATCATATCTCCCCTGTCTCTCCTTTCCTCTAGGGTATACATATTCAGGGCTTCCAGTCTCTCCTCATACGTCTTCTGGCGCAAGCCTCCTATCATTTTCGTCGCCCTCCTCTGGACCGCCTCAAGTCTTCTTACGTCTTTCGCCAGATACGGTCTCCAAAACTGAACACAATACTCCAAGTGGGGCCTCACCAATGACCTGTACAGGGGCATCAACACCTTCTTCCTTCTACTGACTACGCCTCTCTTTATACAGCCCAGAATCCTTCTGGCAGCAGCCACTGCCTTGTCACACTGTTTTTTCGCCTTTAGATCTTCGGACACTATCACCCCAAGGTCCCTCTCCCCGTCCGTGCATATCAGCTTCTCTCCTCCCAGCATATACGGTTCCTTCCTATTATTAATCCCCAAATGCATTACTCTGCATTTCTTTGCATTGAATTTTAGTTGCCAGGCATTAGACCATTCCTCTAACTTTTGCAGATCCTTTTTCATATTTTCCACTCCCTCTACGGTGTCTACTCTGTTACAAATTTTGGTATCATCTGCAAAAAGGCACACTTTTCCTTCTAACCCTTCAGCAATGTCACTTACATACATATTGAACAGAATTGGCCCCAGCACCGAACCCTGAGGGACTCCACTAGTCACCTTTCCTTCCTTCGAGCGACTTCCATTAACCACCACCCTCTGGCGTCTGTCCGTCAGCCAGTTTCTGACCCAGTTCACCACTTTGGGTCCTAACTTCAGCCCTTCAAGTTTGTTCAACAGCCTCCTATGAGGAACTGTATCAAAGGCTTTGCTGAAATCCAAGTAAATTACATCTAGCATATGTCCTCGATCCAGCTCTCTGGTCACCCAATCAAAAAATTCAATCAGGTTCGTTTGGCACGATTTACCTTTTGTAAAGCCATGTTGCCTCGGATCCTGTAACCCATTAGATTCAAGAAAATATACTATCCTTTCTTTCAGCAACACTTCCATTATTTTTCCAACAACTGAAGTGAGGCTCACCGGCCTGTAGTTTCCTGCTTCATCCTTGTGACCACTTTTATGAATAGGGACCACATCCGCTCTCCTCCAATCCCCAGGAATCACTCCCGTCTCCAGAGATTTGTTGAACAAGTCTTTAATAGGACTCGCCAGAACCTCTCTGAGTTCCCTTAGTATCCTGGGATGGATCCCGTCTGGTCCCATCGCTTTGTCCACCTTCAGTTTTTCAAGTTGCTCATAAACACCCTCCTCCGTGAACGGCGCAGAATCTACTCCATTTTCTCGTGTAACTTTGACGGACAATCTCGGTCCTTCTCCAGGATTTTCTTCTGTGAACACAGAACAGAAGTATTTGTTTAGCACATTTGCTTTCTCCTCATCACTCTCCACATATTTGTTCCCAGCATCTTTTAGCCTAGCAATTCCATTTTTTATCTTCCTCCTTTCACTAATATATCTGAAAAAATTTTTATCTCCCTTTTTTACATTTTTAGCCATTTGTTCTTCCGCCTGTGCTTTTGCCAAACGTATTTCTCTCTTGGCTTCTTTCAATTTCACCCTGTAGTCCTTTCTGCTCTCCTCTTCTTGGGTTTTTTTATATTTCATGAACGCCAACTCTTTCGCCTTTATTTTCTCAGCCACTAGGTTGGAGAACCATATCGGCTTCCTTTTTCTCTTGTTTTTATTGATTTTCTTCACATAAAGGTCCGTAGCCATTTTTATCGCTCCTTTCAGCTTAGACCACTGTCTTTCCACTTCTCTTATGTCCTCCCATCCTAACAGCTCTTTCTTCAGGTACTTTCCCATTGCATTAAAGTCCGTACGTTTGAAATCTAGGACTTTAAGTATCGTGCGGCCGCTCTCCACTTTAGCCGTTATATCAAACCAAACCGTTTGATGATCGCTACTACCCAGGTGAGCACCCACTCGAACATTAGAGATACTCTCTCCATTTGTGAGGACCAGATCCAATATCGCTTTTTCCCTTGTGGGTTCCGTCACCATTTGTCTGAGCAGAGCCTCTTGAAAGGCATCCACAATCTCCCTACTTCTTTCCGATTCCGCAGACGGAACATTCCAGTCCGCATCCGGCAGGTTGAAATCTCCCAACAGCAGAACCTCCTCTTTCCTTCCAAACTTTTGGATATCCACAATCAGATCCTTATCAATTTGCTGCGATTGAGTCGGAGGTCTGTAGACTACACCCACGTAGAATATAACAATTATAAAAATGCTAGAAAATACTAAAAACATCTTCAAACGTTGCATAGTAAGTAATACGCACTCTGTCTTCATATTATCACAGTATCTTAAATTTTTGTACAGTAAGTCCTTCATTTTAATCGTTTGAAGATGTTTTTAGTATTTTCTAGCATTTTTATAATTGTTATATTCTTTATGTTTGCTTTATAGAATTTTGATCCCTGAAGAAGCCGAATACGGTGAAACGGGTCCCCGTAGGGTTTAAGATATCACTACAGCAAATATTTTAACATTACTAAGATAAGATAATCCACCCCAGATCTTGCAGGAGTTGAACTCCCAGTGAAATTCCATCACGAACGGCACTCTGATCAGCCAATCTTTATCTATTTTATTTATTTATTCAATTTTTTATACTGTTCTCCCAGGGGAGCTCAGAACGGTTTTACATGAATTTATTCAAGTACTCAAGCATTTTTTCCCTGTCTGTCTTGCTAGGCTCACAATCTATCTAATGTACCTGGAGCAATGGGGGGATTAAGTGACTTTGCCAGGGTCACAAGCAACAGCATGGATTTGAACCTATAACCACAGGGTGCCGAGGCTGCAGCTTTAACCACTGCATCACATTCTCCCCAAATGAACTTGGATGCCTGTTTTGCACAGATGCGCTGCTGCCACCACCATTGCTTTGGTAAAGCCGACACCTGAAAATGGCATATGGAATTCACGAAATCTCCTGTGATCTGGGAAAATGTATATATGTAGGTAAGCCTCCATCAAATCCAGCGAGGCCAAAAATTTGCCTGGAGCTACCGAGACGATGACCGATCTCACCGTTTCCATCCGGAACCTGGGAACCTTCAACGCTGCATTGACTGACTTGAGATCCAGGATTGGTCTCCAATCTTCTGAATCTTTCTTGGGCCGATAAAGTATATCGAGTATCTGACTGAGCCTGAGTCTGGCACTGGCTCCAATTTGTAATAGCCTTTGCATAGTCGCTCTGATCTTGGCTTCTTTATCTGGTCTTCCTTCCAGAAAATCCACAAAGATGTCCCGGTGGAGATGACAGAATTTGAGTTTGTAATCCTCTCGAATGATGTTCAGTACCCATTGGTCTGATGAAATCTGTGCCCAAGTCTCCCAGAACTTCGAGTCTCCCTCCTATGCGAACTGGCATTATTGGTACATCTTAGAATTTGTGGAGGAGCGAGAGCCGGATGTGGAGGCTTTTCTAACTACTGTCTAAAGCCTTGGAAGGATCTTTGGGACAAGGAGCCTGCAGACCCATAGCGTGGTTTTTGTAGTTGTGAAAGGAACCAAGACTGGAACTTTTAATACTTCATGGTTTACTGTCCGGCATGGACTTAGGATGACAACCCATTACACTGGTCATCAAGTCCGTTCCCAAAAAGCATTTGCTTCTTAAAAGGGAGCTTACTCACTGTGGCCTTAGACGGCGAATCTCCCACCCACTGCTGATCCAGTACATTCTGCAGGTGGAGATTGAATACGCCAACACTTTACTCATGACCTGAGCATGTCATAAATAGCATCTGCTACATAGTCCATCCCAGTCAGTACCACAAGATGGCACCCTGCCCCTCCATGGCCAGATTCTGGCAAAGCAACTCATGGCAGGCCCGCACCATATAGCAGGGCTGTGGAGTCAGTACACACAACTTTCCGTCTCCTTTATTTATGGTATCTTCACTTCGACTCAGACTCCTTTATTTATGGTATCTATATAAGTGTTTGTGGGGAAGGGGACAAACTTTGTCCCTGAGTCATTCTTTAGGTGCCACTTTCACTAATATAGATATCATAAAGTATATTAAATTTTATAATCATCAAAGAACTGGATATCAAAATTTACTTTTAGAAGATAAAATATCTTGAAACAAATGAATTAAATTATTATCTGTGAAGAAATTTAAGCGTCATAATATTGGCATAACATACAATTTAACTCTATTAGGAGTTGGAGTGTGGTACATTTTCACCAACTCCGACTCCACAGCCCAAAAATTGCTTCCGATTCCAACAGCACAGCTGTGGTTGCAGCTTTAAGGCTCAATGCCTCAAACTGCTGTTTGAGGACTTTGGGCTAGATTCACAAAGCAAATCGATCGTGTACCGAATGGTTTGCGACCCCTTTGCGACCAGATTTCCCTCCGGACTGATTCACTAACCTCTCCTGCGATCCGCTTCGAAACCGTGCATGCAAATGAGGAGAAACGCATGCAAAGTAGACAGGGACGCGATTCACCAAAGAAATTTTTTAAATCGACTGGGCTGGCTGATTAACCCAAGAAGCGACTGCTGGGGACCAGTCGAAAACGTCTTTCTAACTCTCCAGCTCCATAGAAGCCCTGCTCTCTGCTGCCTCGAATCGCTGCTCTGCTCCAATCTCTCCTGCCTGCTTGCCCCGAATCGCTGCCCTGCTCGTCCCCAGTTTTCTCCAGCCCTTCCCCGCATTGCGAGCCCATGGTTTAACCCGCGGGTTTAAGTGGGTTAAAACCATAGGCTCGCTGGGCTAAAAAGTTTAAAAAAAAAAAAAGTTGTGGCTCAGAAGGGTCTAGATGCATGTGCAGACCATCTACAGATGGTCAGCACATGCATCGAGATCGCACACCAGCGATCTGTGCTGGCAGATGGGGGCGTTCTCCGATTTCCCCCATTTGCATATTAGGCTTTGAAGAATCCATCTGACCTGCCCGGATCGGGCATGGGTTGGTCCCGATCAAGCAGGTTCGTGAATCTAGCCCTAAGTCCACCCTGCAATCCTGAGAATCCTTCAGGACTACTCCATCTTTGTTAAACAAAAAAGTTATTTTAGTAACTTGAGCCATCAGAGAATCCACCATAGGTGGAGTAAATAACTGTTGGAAATCAGAAGCCTTGGGATACAATTTCATTACTGCCCTAGCCCCCGTCAGAGAACCCTCAAACGTCTCCCAATGCTGCATCATCATCCTGGTAATCTCTGGGTGTGAAGGGAAGCACGTGGACTGTGAGTTGGTACTGCTTTACAGCGAGAGCTGGGCAGTCGAAACCTGCAGGAACTCTAAATCCAGCTTCCACAGAGAAACTAATTACCTGAGTTAAATCTATTGGCTTGAATAGCCTGCTCAGCGTCAAATCCTATCCCTGATCTAGGGCTGTCACCGACCCCAGTTGCCAACCCCAAACTGAGAATCAGCATCCTCATAGGATGCATGGTGGAAAAGAAATGGAAATGCATCCGACCCCATATAATCCCAGTACTTTTCTGATTGGGCCTCCAGTTCCTACAGTTCTATTGGTTGCAGCGAGACCTCACTTTCCTCGCTTTATGGAGGTAAACTCCTCTGAATCAGAGTCAAAGACCTGACTTGGGATCTCTCAACGGTCTACCACGTCTCCTCTCAAGGTCAGGGGCATCTGTACAAAAGCACTTTGCTGACTACACCAAATCACATTTAAGAGGCTCTAACACGGCTTTCCGACCCAGCTCTTGAGCTTTCTGCACCTCCTGCTAGAGAATGACATGGTGACAAAATTCATCATTGTTCCCGTCCCTGCAGATAACTGTTGGAAACCATCCCATGTCATTCTTTAGTGTCTATCTCAACCTCAGACCTTCTACACCAGCATTCTTCAATGCAAGACTTGAGTGTCAGTGGCTTGCCCATTCATACTCTGATTCTTCCCTCTCTCCTTAAAGAATGACATGGAGATGGTTTCCCGTGGTTATCTGCGGGGATGGGAACAGTGATAAATTTTGTCACCGGGTTATTCTCTACATTCTGACCCATGAAGTGACCAGATGGGACTAAGCCCGTGGTTCCCCCCGTTCCCCCGGTATGCCCCGTGGGACAAGGATGCACCTCATCTGAACATCCAGCTCAAATCTGGCATGATATGGAATCTAAACCACCTGAGGAGACCATAATAATTAATTTTTACCAAAATCGATGCAATCTTGAGGCAGAAAGAGGCTTTTGAAATAAAACTGGGAAATCAAAGATAGCTGCCACAGTAGCATTTTAGTGCCAAAAAGGCCTATAGGAACAAAGCCAAAAGTTCAAAATGACTGAAAATAGGATTTTAGAGGTGGGGGGACCCTTGGGACACCCTCAATTTTGCCGAATTCAGGCCCACCCCAATTTCCCCATAGACAGTAATGAGCTGTACTCACAGACCTATCATGTGCTGTGCCTGCATCAGCTTCTCACTGCAGCTGGAAAAGGATAAAGAATTTCTGCCTCAGACAAGCAAAGGAGGCTCCAGCGACTTGCATCTTCAGACTGCCTTTTATTCAGGTTCCAAAAACCTGAATCCCTTGACCTCTCAAGCTCCCACAAGATTCTTTTTTTTTTTTTTTTTGGGGGGGGGGGGATTCGGCAGACCTCTGCCAAGTCTCCTGACCAATCGCAAGTTCAAGGCAGCCTACGCTCCAGCATCTGACTCCGTAGGAGTGAGCAACTAGCCCCAAGCGTTAATGAAAGCTTGTCAGGCAGGTGCTCTTTTTAAAAACGTGGCTCTTCTGGCTACAGACCCAAACACCTGGCCCTTCTCCCAGGTGTACTGAGAACCTCTTACTACAGGGAAGCCTCGGAAAAATATTGAATTAAATTTAAAAAAAAATCTAGTGCAGAGCAGATGAAAAGACATATTCTCAACTCTCTTGCAGAAGTTAAGAGGAGAAGAGGTGCTGCCCAGAGAGACAAGAGGGTGGAAAGAATAAATTGACTGATGGCTTCTGCAAGCAACTCACGAGTTAAGATGCTTAACCCATCTGTAAGGAATCATATGCTGTTTGCACAGGAAAATCTTTTGTATCAAAACACCACTGGACTTTTTGTCTTCTGAATGCCTTATAGTTTATTAAAACTTGTATACCGCACAGATCTAAGCAGTGTACAGACTAAAAACAAATACTACAATAATGATAGGACAGTATGCATTCATTCCAAACAAACCAGAGAAGAATAAAAACACAGTTCCAGAAGGGTAAGGTGGAAAGGATAGAGAGAGGGTAGGAAAAACAGTGGCAGTTTAGACTGGGCAAGCTTAAGTAGATTAAGGATTTATTTTATAGGCAGAATTAAAAAGCCAAGATTTAGTGGAATTTTGAAATTTTTGAAGGACATTTCACCTCGAATATAAGTTGGAGGAGAATTCCAATAGAATGGGACATCAAAATAGAAAGCATACTGCCTGCTGGAATCAAGTTGTGCCAATTTGGGGCTCAGTAGGACAAGCTGGTGATCATTTATTGCATAGAGGAAACAGATGGGAGTGTAAGGGATAGCAAGATTTGCTCAGTTCTGACAATTAAAACGTGAAAAATTTTACTAAATATTTTTCTTGCACAGAATTCTCTCAGAAGTAAGAAATAAATACTGTTATTAGAATCCCAGGACAGGCTAAACAGTAGCCGGAACAAAACAAGTTGAGAGTTTTTAAGCACTAAAATAATATTTAGTTTACTTTTGTATCTACCTCCAGCTTGCTAAAGAGAAATTACCTGATATTATAAAGTGGCTGAGTCTGATGTACAATGATGTTGCATTTAGGGCATCTGTTACTGTAGTAAAAATGTCTCACTATGCAGCTCTTGCAGACTAAAAAACAAAACACCAAACAGTAGATAAGTTCAATTTGAAGTGCACAAGCTATTACTGTATATTCTTCGGTGTAATTAGAGCTACTGAATGTAAAATACAGTAATTAAAATCAGAAGGCATCTTAATAGCAATAAAAAGAGGTAAACTAATGATAGACAGATAGGCCCTGATTCTCCAAAGTGCGTCCCGATTTTAGGCAGCTATAGGCGTCCTACAGCTGTCTAATCAGCCAATCGGGATACACGTTTAAAAAAAAAATGCTCCCCAGGCAGGCCGCCTATATTGAAGGCGCCTCCGGGAGCCTAGGGAGGCCCGCAAGACGCCTAAGCTCGCCTAAAGGCCTTAAGCGGGCCTTAGGCGAACCTAGGCGGCCCTACGCATCTCCCTAGTAGAGGAAGACACGCTTAAAATGTAGGCCAGCAAAATGCTGGTCTACATTGTAAGTAGACGCGGCCGCTATACTGATCGCAGCAAGGGATCTCCCTGCTGCAATAAGTATAGCGGCCGCCTGTCCCATCACCGGCAGGAGGATGCCCAACTCCTCCTGTCGGAACCCCAAACTCCCCCTCCCCCAAACTGGTAATCACCGACAGGATGCCCAACTCCTCCTGTCGGAACCCCGAACCCCCCTCCCCCCCAAACTCATAATCGACGACAGGAGGATGCCCAACTCCTCCTGTCGGAACCCCGAACCCCCCTCCCCCCCAAACTCGTAATGGCCGACAGGAGGATGTCCAACTCCTCCTGTCGGAAAGCCCGACGACCCCCCGCCCCAACTAATCTCCCTCCCCCAACTAACCTTTGGTCGGCTGGACGGGTCTTGCTGCCGTCCAGCCGACAGGCCCGCCTCGTGGAAATGAAACGGGCTCACCCCTTCCCGGCCCATCCCCGCTAAATCTAAGGCCTGATTGGCCCAGGCTCTAGAAGCCTAGACCAATCAGGCCTTAGGTACAGCGGGTCTGCCCATCCCCACTATCCTAAGGCCTGATTGGCCCAGGTGCCTAGCCTGGGCCAATCAGGCAAGTGAGATGTCTTAATCCAACCAGAGATCGTTACATTTATTAGTCCATAAAACAGTCCAACATAAAGAATCAAACTCTTCTGTTGAAATCCCAACTAGGATCCCAGTTTCGGCAAATGCCTCCCTCAGGAGACTAGTGAGATTCAATTATTTAGACAGACTATGAAATTATGTATAATGAAGGTTAACCTGAGATGCAGTGATGTCATAAAATATACAAACAGCCTATTATGCTGGCACATCTACCACGTCTCTTGAAATTTTATATACAGTTCTTAACTGTTCGTATATTTTTTGACATCACTGCATCTCAGGTTAACCTTCATTATACATATACCCTCGTGGATCCCTGTCCTTTTCCTAGTGGTATGACTTCAAGGTGACCTCCCGGGCTCCAAAGCCAAACAGAAAAAAAGGAATAGACGGACAAAAATACCTGAAAATAATAAAATGAAGCAGATCAGATCAGAACACACCTTCTCAGCTCACTTGCAAAAGGAAAAACTGAAGAGGGAGCTATTCACTGTTGAAGGGGAGGAGTTGAAAGATATGAGTGACACCCTTCTGCAAAGTTCAAGACTAAAGGAGGACAACAGCTTCAGTACAGAATCCTGTGTCTCCGCAACAGAACTGTCTTTATTACCAAGATTTTAATCTAGGGTGTCGAGGCTGTTGAGCTATTGTAACACTTCTATTCAAATTATTTTCCCTTATATTAAAAAGACAGCGATACTTACATGTATGGAGGCATTCTGTGATGGTTGTAGCATCTATTAAATAACCTTTGCATATAGAACATAAGATGTAGGCATTCAGCTCTGACAGATTAATCATGCGCTGTAAAAAATAATTGCAAAATTAAGAAAAAACCAACAAGAGTATATTATTAGAGACACAAAATATGAGCACCAACCAAGACCACTTGCGATGATGATGTTGATGGTTTCACCTTTAAAAATAATGCTCAAAAACTGTTGGATCCTTCCAAGACACAAGGGATTTCTCAATTACTAAGGGTCCTTTTTACCAAAGCCACAGCAAAAGTAGCCTTAGCACACCCTTACATTGCTCTTTCCCACATGCCAAGGCCACTTTTGCTATGGCCAGAAAATGGCTTACTTTCCCATTTTGTCACTAGTGTGCAGCCATTAAACAACAACAACAAAAAAAAAAAACCACTTACCATATGAGCCCTTATTTTAAAGGCAGTAAGGTTTCCCATGCTACCCCCATGGCAATCAATTACAAGCATACAGCAATGCCTCATGCACGTCATATGGTAATTTAGTGCCATCATACCCAGTATACCCACTCTAATGTTCTTAGGCTATTCTTATGTGTTTAAATCATTTTTATTAAAGCAGAAACATAGCAATGAACAAAGCATGGCACAATTTTCAAATAGCATACAAAGCCAATCCCCACCCACCCAACCAACCAACCCCCCTCCCCCTCACCCTGGCAGCAGCGGTAACAAATCGAGAAAGATAAAGCAAAAGGGGAAAAAGAAGTCAATTAAGTACCCCAAAGTTGGTTTTGAACATAAGGTGTAAAAGTCAAGCTAAAAGGGTACCAGCACTGAGTGTATAAACGTCCAGCTTTAATTGACAAGTCCATCACTTCACGTCGTTCCAGTAACATTTGGTGTAATATTAATGCTCTCCATTGAGGGACGGTCGGAGGTTGTGGTGAAAGCCATTGCAACAAGATACATTTCCGTCCCAGCAATACAGTTTTCCTTAAGAATGCTGCACAACCTGGTCTAGGTGGATGAAATCGAATCTGCATCGTGAAAAGGAAGTTTGGGTGTAATCTCCAAGAGCAATGCCAAAGTCGTGCCACCAAAGACACTAACTGTATCCAAAAGGAAGATATCATGGGGCAAGACCAAAACATATGTCCAAACGAAGCCAGAGGACCAGCACATTTCCGGCAACAGTGATCCGCACTGATCCCAATCACATGTGCCCTCTTGGGCGTACAGAAGGCTCTCAGTATAAATTTGTAATTTCGTTCCCTCTCAATCGAGGACACAGTCGTGGTTTAGGCTATTCTTATAAATTTTTTTTTCACTCAGAGAATAGCTAAGCTCTGGAACGCGTTGCCAGAGAATGTGGTAAGAGCAGATAGCGTAACTGGTTTTAAGAAAGGTTTGGACAAGTTCCTGGAGGAAAATTCATAGTTTGTTATTGAGAAAGACATGGGAGAAGCCACTGCTTTCCCTAGATCGGTAGCATGGAATATTGCTACTCCTTGGGTTTTGGCCAGGTACTGGATTGGCCACCGTGAGAACAGGCTACTGGGCTTGATGGACCACTGGTCTGACCCAGTAAGACTATTCTTAAAATGCTCCCTTCCCAGGAAATAAAAAATATTTTTAGCTACAGTGTGCAAGTGGAAATAGGCCATTTTACCATGGGAAACTAGTACATGATCGCCTGTTCTTTTGCTTAGTATGGTTAGGTTTTTCTTCTCCTTCTCCCCTCCTCTCTGCCTATTCTACCCTTTTCCTTCTTCAAGTCTTTAGGTTTGTGCGACTCACAAATATTAGATTAGTATGTTCTGTAGAAAATCTTTTTAATGTGCAGTAAGTGCACACTAGCACTTACCACAGTTTAGTAAAAGGATGTCTAAGTTTACATTGAAGTTATGCTTTTTTAGACTTCTTCGATTGGTTCTCCACCATCTATTAGATGGAGACAGCTGTATTTGGAACAGAATCATTAATTTACCTCACACTCCCAGAATTCCCTATAGATAAGGGGACAGGAACCCCACAGGTAACTGCAGGAACAGGGACAGAGCTTAAGACTATCCTTAAACAAGCTGTTCCAACTAGATCCGCAGTCTCAAACCCTTTGCAGGGCCACATTTTGGATTTCTAGGTACTTGGAGGGCCTCAGCAAAAAATAGTTAACATCTTATTAAAGAAATGACAATTTTGCATGAGGTAAAACTCTTTATAGTTTTTATTAATCTTTCCTTTTGGCTAAGTCTTAATAATAATACCAAAATTTATAGCTAAAGAGACATATGATCAAGAAACTGTTTTATTTTACTTTTGTGATTATGATAAAACATACCGAGGGTCTCAAAATAGTACCCGGCAGGCCGCATGTAGCTCCCAGGCCACGAGTTTGAGACCACTGAACTGGATGGAACAGCAACTATAAAATGCTAGAATCAGTGTAAAAACCTAACACATCTTAGACAACTGGCAACTGAACTCAATGATAAACTACAGAAGTTGTTTTTGGATTTAAATGAAGCATGTTAAACGACATAATTTTTGTCTTGTCTGCTGACTGGACTCCTACCATTAGCAACATCCTTCCATCACGTGCCCAGCTGCATGAGCATCTTACTGTTACTGCAACAGATTCATTCACTGTTGCTGGCATCAAGAAGAATCTCCAATACTTAATTGACACTTATTTTTCTATTCATCCACTACACAGTGTTAGTTCTCTTCTACACCCACATCTGAAAGACAATCCCAATAATCTTCCTAGATAATGTAAAAACACAGGCAACTGAATCTTTGAGAAGACTGTCACAAAACCAGATTGACATGGAAAGCTCAAGTCCATCAATAACTCAGGATCCTCCACAATCCACATTCCCCAAAAAACAACATTACATCTGTCGAAGAGCCCTCTCTAAAAGAATGAAAATGGATGCGAGCTGTTTTCTGAGCAACTTTTATGGAATAGGGCTTCCTTTGAAGGCTATTTTTAATGAATTGGACAGTTATATAAGTTCAAGTGATGCAGATAATGTTTTATTTTTTTAAAAAACAAGCAAAAATGCTGGCTAAAACTGGCATGTGCAATCCTGTGCATTCCTGCTACCAGCACATTTTCTACTGTAGGAAAAACTGGAGAAGACAGGAGAGCTAGACTGAATCCTGAGATTGTTGGGAGACATATTCATCCACAGATTAAAAAATCTTAAGTGTGATTCATAGGGCATATTTCTTCTCTGCTAGGGCATACAGAGTGTGTTTTGTCCCCCTAGACCCCAACCTCGTATTCGACTTATGCTGCCCTAAGAAATCCTAATCTACCCTCTTAAAATGTCTAGGGCAGGGGTGTCAAGGTCCCTTCTCGAGGGCCACAATCCAGTCAGGATTTCCCCAATGAATATGCATGAGATCTATTTGCATGCACTGCTTTCATTGTATGCTAACAGATATCATGCATATTCATTGGGGAAATCCTGAAAACCCGACTGGATTGCAGCCCTCAAGGATGGACTTTGACACCCCTGCCCTAGACATTGTAAGAGGGTGGATTAGGATTTCTTAGGGCAGCACAAGTCGGATACGAGGTTGGGGTTGGATGGGTAAAGAATGGCGGGAGTTATTTCTGTTGCTTGTTATTATTTTATATTTGTGATTTACAAATAGTTGTACAGAATATTGTTCTTTTTTATACTTTAATATAATTTTAATATAAAACCATAAGTATTCGAGGCTTCTTCAAATGAGGACAGGGACAAATGTTAATCCTGTGTCATTCATAGTGCAAGGATGGGCTAATATATTTTGTATTTTAGCTAAATTAGAAGCTAAGTTGGGGGTTCCCTCACTCAGAGAAGAAATTCTGTTTTCTTAAGACAGCAAACAAACAAAAAAGTATGACCCTGCACCACTTGCTATGTTTAGCAGAATTCTAAGTTTTAAGCATGTTTTTATGAAACCAGAGTGTCTGTTGCAGAGGCTTATCCCATATGTCTATTTTTTGGGGTTGGCTACACATGAAGGAACACACACATTGAGGGAGTAAGACAACAATCCGAGAAAGAACAGCAGTGCAGCAGCAAACGGAGCAAGAGGGTGTTCAAGAGCAATGCCATCACCACCACCAGTCCAGCAGTGGCGGCTGAAGCCTCATCCCCCCGCTGACAGGAATTTGAGCAGCCCCTGTCAGCAGGGGGATGAGGCTTCAGCCGCCACTACTGGACTGGTGGTGGTGGCATTGCAATGGACCAACAGAATGGAGGCAGCAGGTAAGAGATCTGGGTGGATGAGAGAAGGGGTGTGCAGTCGGGAAGAATTATGTGGAGGGGAAAAAAAGAGAGTAGGATGAATAATGAAGTGCCACAGGGATCTGTACTGGGACCGATGCTATTTAACATATTTATAAGTGATCTGGAAATTTGAACAAATGAGATGATTACTTAATTTAGTGTCATCTGCAAATTTAATCAGATTTGTTAAAATGCATGCAGTCTGAAAAATTACAGGAAGACCTTAGGAAACTGGACATCCAAATGGTAGATGAAATTTAATGTAGACAAATGCAAAGTGATGCACATTGGGAAGAATAATCCAAACAGAAGAAAAGGGAAGGGAGATATCCTTCCAACCAAATAATATCTTTATTCTTTAAAAAGCATAGTCCCAACAAGGATCCAAGTTTTGGCGTATCTAGATGCCTTCCTCAGGGGACACTTTAAAAAAGTGACAGATTCTTGCCGGAATGGCGCCTGAAAGCAGCGTCTTCAATGTTTGAAATGAACATGCTTAGAGGCGCATTAAAGCATTGAGTGTGCAAGGGTACACAATGAGGTCATCACTGACTGCCACTGACCTCAGTATTTTCTTCTGTATTGTCCCTATTGCAAGGCTTTCTCTATCTATTAGAACAGGGGTGTCCAATGTCGGTCCTCGAGGGCCGCAGTCCAGTCGGATTTTCAGGATTTCCCCAATGAATATACATGAGGTCTATTTGCATGCACTGCTTTCATTGTATGCTAATAGATCTCATGCATATTCATTGGGGAAATCCTGAAAACCCGACTGGATTGCGGCCCTCGAGGACCGACATTGGACACCCCTGTATTAGAAGAATAATCCAAATCACAGTTACTAGATTGAAGGGGCCACATTAGCGGTTAGCAGCACTTAAAAAAAAAAAAAAAAAGAAGATCTAGATATCACCATAAATAACACGCTGAATCTTTCTGTCCAATGTGCGGCAGCAACAAAAAAGCAAACAGGATGCAAGAAACTATTAGGAAAGGAATAGTAAACAAGACCAAGAATATTATAATGCCTCTATATTGTGCTCCATGGTGAGAAATAGCTACAGGCATTTAGAGAAAAGTATCAAGGGAAGGTGTTTGAGAGGATGAATAGAACTGGGGGATGGATCTTGCAGGGGGTTGGAGAGATTGGGAAACAAAATTGGGGGGGGGGGGGGTCAGAAAATTAAATTTAGAAAGAGGTTCAAGCTACTAATTTCTGTAGCACTACTAGACAGTCTCATACTTGTGCATAGTGCCCAAGTACATTCCTGCTCAATAGTACATACTCAAAACGAACAGGATAAATAAGTTATAGCGTTTCATTTGTTAAGAAAAAAGAGGAGGATTTAAAAGCAGACTCAAAAAGATAGATGTGTAGCCTGGATTTAAATAAGGACAGAGATGGACTCAGAAAGCCTATTCCAGGTGTACAGTAAGATGGAAGGAATAGAGTCTAGAGCTGGTGGAGGAGAAGGGCATCAGGATTAAGGGCTAGATTCACTAAGCAAACTGATCGGTTTGCGACCCGATTTTCTTCTGACCCAATTCACTAACCTCTGTGCCCATCATCCTCCGATCCGATTCCGATCTGTGCATGCACATGAAGGGAAACGGTATGCAAAGTAGGAAGGACTGATTCACTAACAAAATTCAGGCACAGGGTTACCTCGTTCTCCTCGTCCGACGAGCCAGTCGCCTCCTCATTCTCGCTGGACGGATACCCGCTACCCTCGAGCTCAAACTTCGCGGGGCCGGCCACCCCTAGCCCCAACTCCTCTTCCTCGCCGGACGGATACCCGCTACCCTCGAGCTCAAACTTCGCGGGGCCGGCCACCCCTAGCCCCAACTCCTCTTCCTCGCCCAAGGAGCTCGACCGCACCGAGCCAGCGTCAGCCTCCATCCCTACCCGTCAACTGCGCGCGCCAGGCCACAGAAAAGCACCGCGCCTGCGCGTCCGGCCGCATGGACCTGCTGGGAATTGTAGTGTTTTAGAGGCATCGCGTTTGCTTTTGCGACAGTGTATGTCTGTCATTTTGTTGCTGTGGGCATAAAGATGTATTTCTATGCAACTTATATGTACCTGATGATACGCTTATGATTATGTACTTGATTTCTTTTGGTACTTCCTGATTCTTTATCCTTGCAGTTGGACATGCTTATGAGATGTCATAGCTAACACTGTTCTGTATATCTTTTATTGTAATTGTTTATCTTTGAAAAATTAATAAACGTATTGAACACAAAAGATGCTGGGGGGGGGGTTTCTAGCTTCCTTGGATAAAGAGAATAAGGCTGCTCGACTGAGCTAATGGCTCTGCTTTATCGAAACCATTTGATTGAGCGCGGCTCCTGCGCCCGAGCCTGTCGACTGCTGAATTCGCCAAGCTTGTAACTCATGGGCGTCAAAAACTAGAGAGCCGAGGTTCCGGGAACCGCTGCCGTAATTGTTAAAGCACTGTCGTAAAATAGTCTCTGCGCATGCGTCCCCCGCTGTCGCAAAGACGAAAGATGGCGGCGCTGCCCGAGGAGGCGAACGAAGCGGAGAGTGCACCAGACTTGGAGCTGAAGGTGGAAATCAAGGTGGAGAGCGAAAATCTTGAAAACGAAGCAGCAGAAGAAAAAAGCGTCAGTAACGTCAGTAACACTAACACCAATAACCACAGCGGCGGCCATGCTAATAACGGGGGTGGTGGCTGCAGCGCAGGGAACGGCGGCTGCAACTCTCAGCCGCCGCCGCCGCCCCCGGCTGCTACGACTCCCGCCCCCCAGCCGGCCCTGCCCGAGTGCCAGGACCGTCAGACGCTGCTGGCCGTGCTGCAGTTCCTGCGGAAGAATAACCTGAAGGAGTCCGAGGAGATCCTGCGCAGGGAGGCCGGCTTTTCCAAGTGCACCGAAGACTCTCTGAGCCCCGGTGGGGAGTCGGAAGGCCCCGAGGCGATTCTGCTGAGCCGGGTGGCAGCGGGTGGGGGGGCCGGGGCTGCCGCCGCTGCCGTTTCTTCTGCCGCCGCCGCCACTCCAGCTCCTGCTGCGAGCAAAGGTCAGAGAGGAAAAGGCGAAAACCTGTAGAAAGAATTCCTCCCCCTCCAATGCTTTCTTTTACCATACACAGTGTGCCTTCGGGCCTCTCTTTTTCGTGTTGGCAAATAGAACCGTGTTTGGTGGGGGTGAGGGGGCTTAGCATTTATTTCTTTCGATCCCATTGTCTCCAAAGAGCCCAGAATGGGTTGCAGGTTTAACATACAGAGCTAGATTCACAAAGCAAACAGATGGTGTAGTGATCGGTTTGCGACCCGATTTCCCCCCTGACCAATTCACTAACCTCTCCTGGGATCCATTTCCGATCTGAACATTCAAATGAGGGGAACAGCATGCAAAGTAGGCAGGGACCTGATTCACAAAACAAATCTGGGACACCGATTGGGCTGGCTAATCAAGAGAAAAAGTGATTGCTGGGGACCAGTCGCACACACCTCTGCGACTGTCCTGCTCCATTGCCGCCCTGCACTCTGCCCCAATCTTCCAGCCATGCCTGATCTTAGCTGTCAGTCTGGGTTTTTTTTTTCCTTGCAAGCAACAAAATGGAAACCTGTCCAGTCCTGATCTTCCAGCCCTGCTTTCTTCCCCATGTCCTCTCTGTTCCAAGCCCTGGATCTCTGCCGCCTTCCCTGCAGTGCAAGCCTGTGGGTTTAAAGCGGGACTGACGCTGCAGTGCAGCCCTGCTTTACACCCGCGGGCTCGCATTGCTGTAAAGGCGGCAGAGAGCATGGCATGACCATCTGACAGTGTCGGAAAAAGTGAAGAGGCTGCTGCCACCGGGGATAGCGGGGGAGAGCAGGAGAGTCGGAGCCTGAAAAAAGAAACCGGACCCAAAACACATGCGCAGACCATCTGCAGGGAAAGCAGATGGTCTGTGCATGCGTCAGGATTGCACACTAACGATCCGTGCGGGCAGAGGGGGGCGTTCCTCCGATCACCCTCATTTCAATATTTGGCTGTTGTGAATTGGTCGGGCCTGCTAGGATCGGACTCGGAAGTCAGGTTAGTGAATCTAGCCCATAGTATATAGTTAACAGGTTACAATTTACTCTAGATTAGCCACAATTTCAGTACAGGTTTCTGATACAAATTTTTTCTAACTAAACACATATTTAGGGTCTAATGCTAATTTACAGTTTACTGGTTATAATTTATCCTGGTTATTCTACAGTACGAGTTTTATCCCTTTCTTTTCACTTTTCATTGGATAAAGGGTCCTTGTTCTTTACTAGATCCCAGTTTAAATGGGTCATCTTAAGTTGCAGAGTAGCCGCAAAATTATGGCTTCTACAGGTTTCTTAAGTTTGATGTAGGCTGGTTATGACTGAGATGGATCTCGTATTCGTGGTAGGAATAGTGACTGTGGTTCCTAGTCTGAAAACCTGACTTTTTTCAATAGGTACAGTATTCTTTGTATCCTGAGTGAAGAGGGACATGTTGCTTTTGATTTGTAGTGTGAACCCTTTATTAGTCATACACGAGTCGTTGCTTCGGGACAGATATGTACTTAATATGCTATGCATTGCCTTGTCTTTGGTTTTTTTCTGTGAACAAAAAATATTCTGTCATGTTCAATGGACTTTTGGCCCTTTCGTTGTAATGGATTAATAAACATGTACTGTATATTGAATTTTGAAAGAAAAAAAAAATTGAGTGCCTGGAGTAGCCCATGATTAGAGATGGTGGAAGCTAAAAACTTGATGGTATGTAATGCAAAGGAATTTGGTCACTAAGCATAGACAAAATAGCCAAAGTACTTGGAATTATACTTGGCTCCACTCCATCATGTGAACTGCAGATCTCTATATTATGGAAGAAAACCTTCTGCAGCCTGAGGCAACTAAGATTGATCAGACCATACTTCCACAATCACTACTTTGCCATCCTAAGTCCAAACGCTGATCCTATCACAACTGGATTACTGTAACTCACTCTATGCTGACTTGAGCTCTTCTCTAACACACAAATTATAAATGACTCAAAACTCAGCAATCTGATTGATTTTCTGATTTTCAGACAAAAAAAACATGACACAATCTCCGAATACTGTCACAAACTTCACTGGTTACCTATAAAAGCACGTATTACAATCAGACTATCCTGCATCATGTTCCATACCTACCATGCCAATTCCTCTGAGCAAATAATTCAACTCTCCAATTCCTACTTCACTAATGCCAGGATCAACGACAATAAACTATTAATGCTCCTCCAACCAAAGGAGTCAAATACAAACATATCCACAACTCCCTATTCACCTACATAGCCACCCAAAAATGGAATGGTCCCCAACAACCATTAGGACCAAACCGAATTATCATATTTCCCCATATATGGGCCCCGGCCTATATATGGGTTTTGCAAGCCAGTGGGTACAGCTTGCAAACTGGGGCAGCTTATACAGTTTTAAAAAATCATCCCCCAGTACCTCTCTCACTGGACTAACTGGAATTGCTGCTCCTCAAATTGCGGCCAGCAGTGCAGAGCAGGAAAGATCTTTTCGATCTCCAGCCCGGCCCTGCGCTGCGCGCCTTTGCTGTCGGGACTCGTGAGAACTGATGGCAAAGGCATGCAGGAAGCAGCGCAAAGTTGGGCTGGAGATCGAAAAGATCTCTCCTGCCCTGTATCTCTGGCCGCGGGAGGTAAGGGGGGGATGATTTTTTAAAAAACTGTAACAGCTGCTCCAGTTACTGGTAGATAAGCCGTGGCTAATACAATGGGGCGGCTTATCTATCTGTTTTAAAACTTGTATAGGTATTTTTTTTGCACCCTATACACTGGGGCGGCCTATATGCGGGGAAATACGGTATCAAAATAAAAAAAAAAATTGAAAACATAATTCAACAACCTGCAACATATCTCTACTTCCATCCCAAAAAATCTACAAACTTCATGATAATACTTGCTCACAAACTTTTTTCTGAACTATTACAAATTCTAATAATAATGTACGTTATAATAACTTATAAAATGTACTCAAAATTGATAATTATCATGTAATTGCTCATAATGTATGGGCCTCTTCTCATGTAAATCACCTTGAACCTGTTTGGATAAGAGCAATTCAGAAATTCAAATTGGATTAGATGCCTTTTCTAATCTGAGTTCATGTTCTATAAATATTTCTTTCTAGAAGGTTTATAGTGTACATTTAATACATCATTCCTTTAACTACATTGGTTCTCTTTTCCTCTTACCAACGAGACAGTAAGAGATGGATAATGTCCTTGTTGGTTGCAATGATTGAAATCAGACCGGCTCTACTGCATGCTTCCTTGCATTCAACGGAGTCCATTTCAGGGGGATGCCCTCTTCTTCAGGAATCTAAGCACTGCTGCTGAAGACTGAAGTTGTTTATCCAGCATTCTGTAATCAAGAAGGCAAGAGTGAAAATGGCGCTGCCAGAGCGGGAACACTACGAGATTTAAACTGCAGAGATGTGCTTAACGTAAGTAGACATGATGAAGTAAGAAAATTTGCTATGAGAAGTTTAAAGGGAACAACCACAGATGACAAAACACAACCAGACAACCAACCGGATTTAGATGGTACAGCTCCGTTAAATGCAAGGAAGCATGCGGTAGAGCCGGTCTGATTTCAATCATGGCAGCCAGGCAGAGAAGTACTGTGCTTCATCTCCAACAAACTTCCAGCTGACTTTATGACTTTCATTATCTTCATCATAAGGCTCATATTGAACATTGACCGCTGAACTGTGTTTTATAGCAGCAGCCAATATTGACTTATTGGGGGGGGGGTTTCCAATTTTTTTACATTTTCCCCCTCTTCTATGAAACTGCGCTAGCAATTCTAGCGCGGGGAGCTGCGCTGAATGTCCCGTGCTGCTCCCGACGCTCATAGGAACTCAGTGAGCGTCAGGAGCAGCAAGGACCATTCAGCGTGGCTCTCTGCACTAGAAACTGCTAGCGCAGATTCATAGAAGAGGGGGCTAGTGTTTTGCGCACATTTCGCTATAACACGTGAGGGTTGACGTCCAGGGATGTTTCACTATGTGACAACTCTGCCTCCAGTAGACTAAGTACTCTCCCCCCCAGTATTCAAAATTTATTGTATTGATATATCACTTTCATATTGGCTGCCTCTATTTACACTTTATCGTTGAAGAATTTATTTGGTCTTGCACATGGACCACACATTTACACTACCCTTGGACCTTATCTGTTCCTCTCTATTTTGTTGTAATACAGAGCTTTTATTTTTCCAGTGCCTGCTGTCATTGCTGAGGACCAGCCAGATGTGAGTGCCGTGCTATCTGCCTACACTCAGCAGGGGGACCCTGCAAAATATGAGGAGTACTACAGTGGACTGAAGCGCTTTATTGAATGTGTGCTGGATTGCCATCGGGCCGAATTATCTCAACTGTTTTATCCTCTCTTTGTACACATGTATTTGGAGTTGGTCTATAATCACCATGAGAACGAAGCCAAGGCATTTTTTGAAAAGTAATTAACGTGCATCCTTTATTTCTGTTAAATTATTAACAGAAATAATTCTGTTAAATTATTTACTATCGGCCTTTTTTACAAAGCCGCACTAGCAGCCCCAAAGCCCATAGATATTTAAAGGGCTTCGGGGTTGTTGCTGTGCGGCTTTGTAAAAGAGACCATATGTATGTCGTAAAATATTTTTCTATTGGTGTGTGTTTGTGCATTTTTGAAATTTGTACACCTATGTGCTTGATTATCAGTAGAGAATGACACGGTGGTTGTTGGTAACACGCCAAAACGGTGACCAAAAAAAAAAGGTCACCGCGAGTTCGAGGACAAGGCCATTCACCGCCCCGTGGAGCGGTGAATGGTACCACAGGGCGGTGAACAAGTAGTGAACGCGTGGTGAACAAGCGTTCGAGCTGTCAGCCCACTCTCTCCCGCCGGCCGTCCATGCAACTCTCTCCCTCCCTCCCTTTCCCTTACCTTTTCTTCTTGAAACTGGCGATTTCTATAAGGCTGCGAGCTGTATTACAGCTGGAGCCTTGAAGTTGCATCGCGTTGCCTGCTGGAAAAAGTCTCCTCTGAAGCAACTTCCTGTTTCCGGTTGCATCGGAAGAGACTTTTCTAGCAGGCAACCCGACGCAACTTCAAGGCTCCGGCTGTAATACAGCTCGTAGCCTTATAGAAATCGCCAGTTTCAAGAAGAAAAGGTAAGGGAAAAGGAGGGAGGGAGGGAAATGCACGGCTGACCGGCGGGAGGGAGCTGCTGGAACTCGTGAAGGGTGCTGCGGATGGGGGGATGGAGAGGAGAAGATGCTGAAGACGGGGGCGGTGAAAGAGACAGTGGGGACGGTGACGGGGCGGTGAAGGGGACGGCAAAGACAGGGACGGGGGGGGGTGAAAGGACCAGCGGGGATGGGGCGGTGCAGAGGATTTGCACAGAATTTTTCCCCGTGTCATTCTCTAATTGTCAGCCAAGGTGGCCACCTTTTAAGTTTAGCACTTGCTTTATTACTTAACTTAAAACATACATTCAGCATAACTATCCTATTAATAAGTGCTTCTGTTCATAATAAGTATGAACAGTGACGTTGCTTGCAACTGTCCCTCCAGATTAGGGCTGTTTGAGAGGCCTACTGATTATTGCCGCTAAATGGATAAGTATTAGCTCCTCTTTAATAGCCAGCTCTTATAATGTAGATAAAATCTGGCTGTTCAACAAGTGGACTGACTAGCTCTTAGGTGTATAGTCATTGAAAATATATGGCTAGGGAAATGATGCTTCCCTAGCAACAGCAGCAAATGAATCCAGAGACCAATGGGATAGTCCACATCTACCAGCAGGCTGAGATAGAGAAACTGATTAACAGGTGGTCCTATTGGTTGGCACTCCTCCTGTTTATCCAGTATTCTCTATCTCCCAGCAGGAAAAGGTCGCTATTCAACTAGCTCCTGAATTCTGGCTGTGACTGGAACTTTATTTTCTCCTGTTGAGGTTTCTCTTCAGTGAGACTGCCATTCTGTTTCTCCTGTTGAGGTTTCTCTTCAGTGAGCTGGCAATGCTATTTCTCCTGTTGAGATTTTCCCTTCAGTGAGACAGGGGTGTCCGGCTGAACGGTGCCGTCTTTAGGGGTTACACCTGGGCCCCCCCCCCAGGTCCCTGCCTCACCCTCCCTCCAGTGATAGAGGGTCTGACTGGGTCTCAATATTTTTCTTCTTTCCCTTCTCTGTAAAAAAAAAAAAAAAAGAGACCACAGTTCCTCCATTCTGCCTGGTTACTGCTGATCAACCAGATTTAACTGGATTCAACCGGCCCTAACAACAAGCTTGTGAGTATGTCTGTTGAACTTCAGGTTCTGTTTGGGAGTCTTAGTAATGTGGGTTCGGTCAACGTACGTTTAAGGCATGGATATTTTATCGAGGCTAAGTTTTATGACTAGAAATCCGTGGAGGGAGCCGGGACTTCCCGCCCTTTGCATGCACGCGCTTGGTTTCCTTGTTGGTTACAGCGCGGCAGTAGCGGTGCAATTTCATGCTCGCACTTGTTCTCATTGTTGGGTTTCAGTGCAGCAATAGTAGTCCTGTTTATTCTGAGGCTCTCTTTCATCGGTGTTTGTCATTGCCATGTGCAGATGATTGTGCAGGTGCCGGTTTATAGCAGCATGAGATGGGACATGTTTTTTCCGGCGCTGTGGGCCGTTCTTCTGGTTATTCCCTGAGTCTGATTTTATTTATATGCAAGCCGCAGCAGGGTAAATTTTGCGGGGCTTGAATCCGACTATGTTTCTAGGAGCGTTGATGCAGCGGCCACGTGTCAGTGAGAATCAGGCATGCGCTTGGGTCTCTGGCGATGGCGGGAGAGCTGCAGCGTTACGGTAGTTTATTTCCAGATGACTTTGGTCAGGGTATGCCGGGGCTTCTCTCCTTTCCGGTTCAGACAAGTTGTATGTGTTTCACCAGCTTTGGGACAAGCTTGGGCAGCATTATATGTCTATGTCTGTGTTCCTGCTGTACTCCCTTGAAGGAAGCTGCTTGTTTAATCGGACTCTGGGGTTAGCACTCAAGGGGTTTACCAGAGAGACTCTTACCTGTGCTAGGTCACCCAGTCTCGGTTTGTCTCCGGACTGGGGCGACATACGGCAACTCACGGCACGGTGAGATCAGCAGTAAGATAGTGCCCTGTATTTCACACAGGTATTTCATTGTCTCTCTTGGGGTCCCTGCAGATTGAGCCTTTGTCTGTTGGTAACTGTCCTTATTTTGGGCCTCTGTGCTGAGCTGCATGTGTCTAGTAGTGGCACAGGATATATATGCCTAAAGGTAGTACAAACAGTTTCCAAGTTCAGGCTGTCTCTATGAGCATAATGACACTGCGCATCTTCCTGCGGCCAGGACTCTCTTTCTCTATTTCTGAGGGGGCCTGGACTTCAGATTTCCATGCTTATCACGCTGGTTTCTCCTGTCACCATTTTCTCATGGCACATGCTAGACAGACCCGCCGACCAGACAGGATGGGCTGTACGGCTCCTTTTAACCAGGAGCCGGTTACCTATTCTATCAAACCCGCAGAGGATCACGCGCTATGTGGCTGTTAGCCTCATCCCTGAAGCTCTCATTAGTGATGTGAGCTTTGTCTGATAGCTGTAAGGATGCTGTTGTTTTCCACAGGGCAGTAGATGCAACATCTTGATTGAGTCTAGTACATATTCACTTTAAAGGACATACGTATTTCGCTCCTGTTGCATGGGGTTAGTACTGTTTTCGTGGTTCCAGTATATTCCTCTTTACATTGTGAAACTTGATTTTTCCTAAGAGAATCTTCTTGCAGATCCTACAGTCTTATTCTGCCATTCCCTGACCTTCTGCACTTCATTCTGAGGGGATCTTGACTTCTTCCAATGATTCTTCAGGCTTTCTCATGAGGGAGAAGACGCTATAATGTCAGGTCAGGGGGCTGTGAAGATTTTTCAGGATGCTTGCATCTTTGCATCCTCCTCAGGTTTCCAGTTCGTTCTTGGAGTCTCTATGTTTTGTGTTTCCCTTTTCAGTGTTACTGGTCCTCAGGACAGTTTTTGTAGTTCTTCGGGAACTAAGGGACGTTGTTCCACTTACTGCATGGTGCCCGAGACGGGGGCATTGGGCAGGCTGGATACCATTCTGCTGAATTAGTTTCTCGGGGTTACACATTTCTGCAGACAACCTGGGAGTATATTTACATTTTCTCTATGGACTCCGAATCGGCACTTGGAGAGGCGCTTTCGGTTTTGGCACATGCCATTTCGCCTACCCAAGGCTTCACGAACGTTTTAGGTGATGTGGGCGGTGGTACCGTTTTGGCGCTACCAGGCGATTCATCTAATTTCTTCTTGACTGCCTGCTTGATTCGGACGACTTCCAGTCGGGCCATTTGACTGACACGAAAAGGGTGATATCTTTTCCTCAGTTCTTTACACGTGCATCTTCGAATTTACACAGCGCTCTTTTCTCCTGTACTATTTATAGGTATATCGGGGTGATGTTTTTATTCATATAGGAGAGACTTGGGCGTGGGGTCTCAGTCTCAGATTGGTATTCTTCTTCGTTTACCATGACCAAGAGTTTGGGATTCTGTACAGTTTCTGGGATCCATATTGCTGACTCCACTGGGGACTTCAGCTTGCTTTCCCCTTCTTACGCTACAGCAGTCGCTTTTGTTCCGGTGGTTCCTGTATCTCAGGGCTCCAATTATTTGGTATGCTCCTCCTGCATCGCTCTGCATGATTTGGTGGCTCAGCGCGATTTCTCTTTTCAAGGCATGCCTCGGTCTTTGCTGGACTATCTCATGACCACCGACCATCCCGGGTTGTCGGGTTGGGGGGCTCGGTGGCTTCCATCCTCAGCTCCAGGAGTCTGGTCTTCAGAGGCGACTCAGTACTTGTTCATTCTTCTACTCTTGAGCAATGTCAGGCTACCTTTCTGGAGCTTCAGATCATTCTTCCGGATTGCCGCTGAGGGTCCTTTTGGTCAGTATTAGGATGGGGGTATTTCTCTACAGCTTGGGCAATAGGTGTTGTACTCATTGGCAGGTGAAGTTGTTCTGCTTCAATGGGTGGACTCTCATCTTCATCTTCTGTTGGCAGATCCTTTTATGGATCAGGATAAGAGTTTGGATAGACTTTCTCTCCGCGGAATCTGAGCATGGCCCATTCATCTGCTGCTGTTGCTAGGGAAGGAAAAATTATGTTCTTACCTGTTAATTTTCTTTCCCTTAGACGCAGCAGATGAATCCAGAGCCCCACCCTTTCTGGATATTGTCTCTCGATTTTTTCTTTTGCAACTTTCGCAGTTTGTTATTATGGCAGGTTGTTTTCTGTATTATTGCATTTTGAGATTTGTTATGGGAAAGAAGTTTTTTACATGCTATGCCTTTTGATGGTTATGGATGCTTGGGCAAGGAGCTATACTGGATAAACAGGAGGAGTGCCAGCCAATAGGACCACCTGTTAATCAGTTTCTCTATCTCCGCCTGCTGGTAGATGTGGACTATCCCATTGGTCTCTGGATTCATCTGCTGCGTCTAAGGGAAAGAAAATTAACAGGTAAGAACATAATTTTTCCATCAGCTTACAGCCAGCAAATTTATTACTTGATTAAATTTTTATAGAGGTCTATATCCAAAATATTCAAGTTTCTAAATCCTTAAGGTTTGGTGGCAATTTTATAAGTTGACGCCAAGATTTAGATGTCGCGGTGCTGTGTGCTTAGTGTGAATTCTATAATGGCATCTGGGTGTCACGATTCTGTTATAAAAGTGAATCGGCATTAGTGCGCCAACAGTTAACATTGACTGGGCGTAACTGTTGGTGCCTAACTTGTAATATTCTGTGTTAGATGTGTAACTTGGGGATACACTTATGACCTGCCCATGTGTGCACCCCTCCTCAAACTTAACCTGCTAAGGTGTTCATTTCAAAGCAGATGGACATTTCAAAATGCCCTCCCCACCAACAACAAAAAAATCCTGTACAAAATTCCAAATTGTGATTTTGGAATGTCAGAACTTGGAAGTCCCACACTGCAGTGTGTCCAAATAACAAAGGGGCATATTTTGGGCGGGACTAGGTGGGCCCAAAATTAAGATGTTCAAAAGTGATAATCACAGAGAAACAGGAGATGGTTACTGCCCAAAACTTGGAAAGTGGAAAACAAAAAGCGAAGAAGACTCTGGTGCTCAATAGCTTTTATTGATATATCGTGACTCAACACGATTGTGTTTCGGCCTCAAATGGGCCTTCCTCAGGAGTCTATTAGTAGAGCGATGGAAAGACTACTAACTTTCTTTTTTTTTAAAAAAAATTCTTTATTCGTTTTCAAACTTTCATCAAGTGTACAGAAATCATAATAAACACTATTAATTAGATCACTTGAACATCTTATCATTGTATTTTATAAATATAAATGCAACCCTCCCTCCACCCTCCCTCTAAGCCCATTATTCATTATAAGATCATAAACCCTCCCATTAAGCCCTTCCCCTCTTTCAACACTAAGTGGTGTATAATTAATAGAAAAATGGCATTTAATCATGACAAAAATATGTTAATGGCTCCCATATTTTTATAAAACTACTAACTTTCTAAGTAAGTCACAAAACAATATTGTAAAACTTAAAGGATGGCTCTGAAAGCCAGCGGAGTGATTCTTAACAGAAAGTTGGCTGCGTATCTGAATGCACAATTTCCTCCAAAGAAACCATCTTTTAAGTTTTGCAAGATTGTTTTGTGACTTACTTAGAAAGTTAGTAGGCTTTCCACCGCTCTACTAATAGACTCCTGAGGAAGGCTCATTTGGGGCCGAAACACGATCGTGTTGAGTCACGATATATCAATAAAAGATATTGAGCACCAGTCTTCTTCGCTGTTTGTTTTCCACTCAACGGCGATAATCAAACAGGAAGAAATAATTTATTTAGACCTGTTTCAGTCATGTCTAGGGTACAAGAAGGTGCTCTGATTGAGTAGCTGACTACTGGAGAGATTAAAGCATGACCCCTTATGATATTACATAGTGGTTACTGTCCCCCCTCCCTCTCCCCTAAAAGTGAAGCAGGAAAGGGAAACTACTTTCCCTAACAAGGCCAGGTATAATGGGCATTCTGAAGAAAGCAGCAGTGTGTAGCCTAGTGATCAGTGCAGTGGACCATAAAAACCAGGGGTTCCAGGTTCAAATCCTACTTCAGTTCTCTTTATCTTTAAATTATGAACCCTCCAGACCCAGAGATATCTACTGTACTTAAATATTAAAGACACACCAAGCCTAAGGGCTATTGAGGTGGCATACATTCAGATCCTGTAGGTATCTCCCTGTTTCTGGAGAGCTTGCCATTTAAAATAAAAGATGAGGTGGGACATGAACCTGGGTGACTTGGATTAAAGTCCACTGTACTGACCACTACAAGTTCTGCCAGACAGATGTCAGTGTTCCTGGATTTTGGCATTCATAATTTGGACATTCTTTATCGTCCCTCCAGACTGGCACGGAAACTGATGGGTAATAGTTCACAACGACCAGCAGGTAGAGATTGAAACACAGACTTTTGGCTGTAGTATAAGTGGGCTGTGCAGTAGAGAGTTGCGCGGGGACAGAAATCCCACCCGTCCCCGTCAAAGTCCCACCCGTCCCCGTGAGGAATCCCACTCCGTCCCCGCGAGGAATCCCCTCCGTCCCCACCCGTCCCTATAAACTTCAGAAATACTTATTTCATTTAATTATGCTACTGAATTAAAGGCTCTGGTAGAAACCCATTTACAAATAAGCAAAGAGACTTTATTAATTTGGAAATATTAATTGGGAAGAATACATACTTTGTAAAAGGGTTTCTACCAGAGCCTTTAATGTTTATAAATTTTTATCAACACAACTAATATACTACTTTATCCTGAAGCAAAAAAAAAAAGAAATAGAATTTTTTTCCTACCTTTGTTGCCTTGTTTCTGCTTTCCTCATGTTCTCATTCAATTCCTTCTATCCACTATCTCTCTTCTCTCTGCTCTGTTACTGTGCCTCTCCCTTTCTCCCCCCTTCCAAATTGGTCAGGTGCCCATCTTCTTCCCTTCGCTCCCCCCATAGTCTGGCATCTCTGTCTTCTTCCCTGCCAGCGTCTTTGCCCCACTCTCTCTTCCCCATTTCCCTTCAGCGTCTTCTCCCCACTCTCTCGTCTCCATTTCCCTTCAGCGTCTTCTCCCCACTCTCTCTTCCCCATTTCCCTTCAGCGTCCTTCTCCTCCCTCTCTCTTCCCCATGCCCCTTCAGCGTCCTCCTCCCTCTCTCTTCCCCATGCCCCTTCAGCGTCCTTCTCCTCCCTCTCTCTTCCCCATGCCCCTTCAGCGTCCTTCTCCTCCCTCTCTCTTCCCCATGTCCCTTCAGCGTCCTTCTCCTCCCTCTCTCTTCCCCATGTCCCTTCAGCGTCCTTCTCCTCCCTCTCTCTTCCCCATGTCCCTCCAGCGTCCTTCTCCTCCCTCTCTCTTCCCCATGTCCCTTCAGCGTCCTTCTCCTCCCTCTCTCTTCCCCATGTCCCTTCAGCGTCCTTCTCCTCCCTCTCTCTTCCCCATGTCCCTTCAGCGTCCTTCTCCTCCCTCTCTCTTCCCCATGTCCCTTCAGCGTCCTTCTCCTCCCTCTCTCTTCCCCATGTCCCTTCAGCGTCCTTCTCCTCCCTCTCTCTTCTCCATGTCCCTTCAGCGTCCTTCTCCTCCCTCTCTCCTCCCCATGTCCCTTCAGCGCCCTTCTCCTCCCCATGTCCCTTCAGCGCCCTTCTCCCCCCTCTCTCTTCCCCATGTCCCTTCAGCGCCCTTTTCCCCCCTCTCTCTTCCCCATGTCCCTTCAGCGTCCTTCTCCCCCCTCTCTCTTCCCCATGTCCCTTCAGCGTCTTTTCCTCTCCACTCCACCTTTCCTCCCTTTCTCCCTCCCTGTCCCTTAGCTTCGTGGCGCTTCCCCGCCCGCCCGACAACAGAACAGGCCCGGTCCGACAAACCTCCCTGCCCTGAATCCAGCTGCTGTAAGAAGGTAATTTAGATTCGCGGCTACAGGGCAGGGAGGTTTGTCGGACCGGGCCTGTTGTCGGTCGATCAGGGGAAAGCGCCACGAACGTAAGGGGATCTGGCCGGCTCTGCACCTCCCCCTAAGGCTGCCCCGGGGCGGACCTCCCCCCCCTCCCCCTTGGTACGCCACTACATTGAATTTTTCCTACCTGCCCTGCCGCAGCACACAGCCGACCGGAAGTCTTCCCGATGTCAGCGCTGACGTCGGAGGGAGGGAGAGCGGGCTTTGCTTAAGCCCTCCCTCCGACGTCAGCACTGACATCGTGGAAGACTTCCGGTCGGCTGTGTGCTGCGGCAGGGCAGGTAGGGAAAAGAAGACGAGCCTCGTGGCTCGAGTGCATCCAACCCCAGGAACCCCGCGACCCTGGGGGGTGTCCCCACAGGATCCCCTTGACCCGAAGGGGGAACCTGCGGGATCCCTGTGGGTCCCGCGGGATTCCCGTCGTTCCCGTTCCCGTGCAGCTCTCTACTGTGCAGTCCTAAGTACAATCGGTCTGTTCTCAGTCTCCATCAGGTGGAGGTGGTAAGCATGTGCAGTCTTTACCTAGGTTAGTTTAGGGCTCTTGGATTTTGTTTGATTTGGCCTTCTTCTCCCTGTTGTGGTGCCGAATTGAGCTTGGGAGACCCATTTGAGGGTCCAGCCGACTTCAGGAGAGCCACACTCGGGTCAAGTCCCTCTGCTCATTTCTCCCACCTCTCCAAATTTTTTACTTTAGAGGTGCCTCAGCTTAAGCCTTGCCACCAAATACAGGCAAGGCATATAGCTTAGAGATCCAGTGGGGTCTGTTCAAGTGTAACTTAGTTATATTGAGAAAAAAAAAATCCTGAGGCAGTGCCGGTCTGAAGAAAACGCATTCAGTTAAGTTTAATTGATTTTTAATTGCTAACTGACACTTTATTTCTCTTGTAGCGCGCGGTCGATGCAGCTGGCATGTGCACAAAGTGCACTGACCGCCGCAAAGGGGAATCCTCGTCGGCTTCAGGTGCCAGCGAGCAGGGTTCTCCGTGCATGCACCGCTCATCGGCAGAAGGCAGTGGGGAAGTCCAGGCTGGGGTCTCCCTTTTCATGGCAGCCAGCTTGCCTGCTTTAGCAACTGGGTCTGTTCAAGTCTCTTTGCCGCTGCAGGTCTCGGGGGAATTTTTTCAGCGGGTTTTGGTGGGAAGTGCTGCCATCTTGCCTGTGGCCTCAGATGACCTTCCCCCTGTCTTAGAGAGACGGGAACAAATTTGTGCTGGGTCTCCTGCTTTGCCATCAGGGGAGTTTGCCCCAGATTTTGTTTAAGCCATGTACAAGGTGTACTTGTAGGCGGCTGGGGGTCCTGTTTCTTCCCTGGGGTCTCTATTTTTTCCGGGAGGGCTTTTGCCTTCTGTGTCCACCCCCGTTCAACCCCTCTCGGTGTCAGCTCTGGCCCAATCCCCCCTCTTTGTCTAAGCGGCCACGGGTATTGTAGGATAAGGTTTTTTTGTTTGCAGATGCATTTTCGCCTGATAAGGACTTAGACCCCTTGTCCTCTCGGGGGAAGGGGGGGAGGAGGATAACACAGACGTTGTTTTTGGAGACACCAACTAGCAAGGTGGTGCACATTTTTTTAGCTGGAAGAGCTACAGGAGCTTATTCTTCAGGTTTCATCGGTTTTGCACTTTGTGGAAGATGCAAAGGAGTTCCCCGCGTGTGGTGGACCCCCTATTTCAGGGGATCCGTTCAGCCTCCCATTCTTTTCCTATGTATCAGGATAGTTGGGATGTAGTGCACACATAATGGAACGCGCTGGAAGTGCCTTTTCATTTGGCGTGGTGCATGGCTCGCCTTTATCCCATTCCTGATAGGGATACATTGAAGTCTCCTGTAGTTGATGCTGTGGTCTTGGCCATCACACGTAGGCATACGGTGCCGGTTGAAGGCTGCTCAGCCTTGCGGGACTCAAGTTTTATTTAAAATTTGATGTACATGCATTGTCATAATTTCAAAGTGTATTACAAATCTAAAATTGGGGAAACGGTACTGTGCATAGACACAATTAAGGGCAAACTTGTAAATAACAAGACTGGTACAAAAGGAAAAGGAGAGGAATTACAAATGTTATAGTAAAGCAAGAACAAGTAAGGATAAGCACAAAAGGTTGGGTTTGAAGGTAATAATAAAAGGATCAAAAGGCCTCTGAGAAGGGACTCAATGTGGTATGAGCGAAGGAATGCCCACACTCAGCGAAATTAAGTCTCAAAGGCATCCCTATATAAAAAAACTTTTAAGGGAGCCTTTAAATCTATCTAATGCTGTTTCATTACGTAGATAACCCGGTAGGGCGTTCCAAAGCTCAGGAGCTGTCACAGAAAATTACTGATTGTAGGTTGGAGTCTCTTCTTAAGCAAAGTTTTGACTTGGCTGCCCTGGCAGTCCAGGCGGTGATTTGTGGCAGTCTTGTGGCCTGGGCTTGTTTCCGGTGATCCGAACGTGTTCTTGACTGGGAATCTGATGACTGATCCTTGTGGATCAGGAGGTTGCTAAAATTGAGCTGGGTGCTTCTTATCTCTCGGATGCCATGTATGATCTGAACATAAGAATAGCCTTACTGGGTCAGACCAATGGTCCATCAAACCCAGTAGCCTGTTCTCATGGTAGCCAATCCAGGTCACTGGTACCTGGCAAAACCCAAGGTGTAGCAATATTCCATGCTACCAATTCAGGGCAAGCAGTGGCTTCCCCCATCTCTTTTTCAATAACAGACTATGGACTTTTCCTCCAGGAACTTGTCCAAACCTTTCTTAAAACCAGCTATGCTATACGCTCTTACCACATCCTCTGACAACGCATTCCAGAGCTTAACTATTCTCTGAGTGAAAAAATTTTTCCTCCTATTGTTTTTAAGAGTATTTCCCTGTAACTTCATCGAATGTCCCCTAGTCTTTGTCATTTTTGACGGAGTGAAAAATCGATCCATTTGTACCATTCTACTCCACTCAGGATTTTGTAGACTTCAATCATATTTCCCCTCAGCCATCTCTTTTCCAAGCTGAAGAGCCCTAACCGTTTTAGTCTTTCCTCATACGAGAGGCATTCCATCCCCTTTACCATCTTGGTCGTTCTTCTTTGAACCTTTTATAGTGCCACTATATGTTTCTTGAGATAAGGAGACCAGAATTGAACGCAATACTCCAAATGAGGTCGCACCATGGAATGATACAGGGGAATTATGACATTCTTAGTCTTATTAACCATCCCTTTTTTAATAATTCCCAGCATCCTGTTTGTTTTTTGGCTGCCACCAAGGTTTCATCATATTGTCTACATTGATACCCAGGTCCTTTTCTTGGGCACTAACCCCCAAGGTGGACCCTAGCATCCGGTAACTGTGATTTAGGACTGATGTGGGCTTCTGCCAAGTACATGGCTCTCGGAATGGCTTTGCGCTATACCCTATGGCTCCAGGGTTTGGTGGCATCTAATGCTAAGCTTAGTAAATTTCCCTTTCAAGGCTTTTTCTTGTTTGGCAAGGATTTGGACAAGCTGGTTCAGGCCTTGACTGACTATAAGGTGCCCCGTTTTCCTGAGAACCGTTCTTGCCTGCCTATGCGAGGTGGCGTCGCCCATGGGCATTTGTGTGATTTTTGGCGATTCTTCCTTGGTCGGGGGCAGCTTCTTTTCCTTCCCGGGGTTGTTTCTTTCAGTGTATGCAGTCCTTTTGAGGGGCTGGGGCGTGACTCCTCCGGAGGCCCTTCCACCATCCGAATGGCCCAATGATTCCTTGTGGGCCCTTCTCCTGGTGCTGGTGGGAGCCTGGTTGCGGGAGTTTTACCAGGGTGGGCCGAGATCACAGCGGATCAGTGGGTCCTGGAAGTGATTTGGGACGGCTATGTTCTGGAGTTTTCCTGGCCCTTGCCAGTTCATTTCCTCTCTTCTCCGTTTACTTTGTGGTGCCTAAGAAATAGGGGTCTTTTTGGCCCATTTTGGATTTGAAAGGTGTCAACAGGGCTCTCTGGATTTCGTCTTTTTGCATGGAGACCCTGAGATTTGTCATTTTGGTGGTCCAGCCTGGAGAGTTCCTGACTTCCCTCGATCTGATGGAGGCCTACCTGTTCAAGGAAAAGTTTTGTTGTTTACCTGCAATTACATCACTTTCTTTTCCAGAGATTTAAAAAAAAAAAAATTGACATCGATGTGTGAACATTTTTTAAGAAAGAATTGAATATTTCATGGGATGTCCTAATTTTTTCACATGATTGTATGTCTAACATACAGTGTGATTTGACATTTCTTAAATAACTTGTGAACATCTTGATATGTTACAGGTTCATATTCCCATTTTCCCAGACTACAGAAAATACTTGTGATTTTATGTCTTTCAACGATATTTTCAGTTTGCAGCCTCAAGCTACCAGATCACTTTGGTCTTATGACATGGCTATTGAGCGCACTACCTTGAACAGCAAGGGCAATTTTGAGGTAGTCATTGCTACTTTCCTTCGAGCAAAGAAGCAGTCGTTTGCAGCCTATGCTAAGGTCTGGAAGGCTTTTCAGCTCTGGTGCTCCAAAGATCAGGTTGAGCCTTTTATGGCACCAATTCTTATCATCTTGGCATCCTGGCAAACTGGATTAGAAAAGAGCCTAGCAATGGCATCTCTCAAAGTTCAGGTTATGAGCATCTCATGCTTCCAGGTTTGCTGGGGAAAACAATCTCTGGTATCTCACCTTGATGTGACCCAGTTCTTAAAGGATGTGCTCAGGTTGCAACCTGCCGTGCTCCAGCGTTTTCCATCCTGGCATCTTAATATCATTCTTAAGGGCCTATCTAAGCCTTCATACGAGCCTCTCCACACTGTATCTTTTCTGGATTTCACGGTGAAGATGGTATTCCTGGTGATAAGTCTTCGTGAGGCAGATATCATAATTGCAGGGTCTTTCTTTCAGAGAGCCCTTCCTAAGGATCTCAGAGCTGGGATTTCTGTGTGCACGGTATCTTCTAGAGAATGACATGGGGACTGTTTCCCATGGCTATCTGTAGCTAACCCGCAGGAACGGGGGAAAAATTGTCCGTTCACCACGGGTACAGGAACAAAGTTTGTCACTGTCCTGTGGCCTTATCCCTGTAGTAAAGGATCTGCTGTGAGTTCATCCCCACCCTTCATGGCCAGCAATCCCCCTTTTGGTCCCGGGTCCAGCAGCACCCTCCTTTGCAAGTTTAGCAGATGCTTTCCCTCCCTATCCAACAGCCCCCTCTGATCGCAGGTCAAAACTGGCAAAAAAATACCTTGCAACACTCCTGAGTCCGCCCCTTTACACCTCCCGGGGTGGGCCTACCAGCTTCTCAGAAGCTTTGTGGATGAAGAGGCAGGCAACATAGAGCTGCTCCGGGACTTTACCTTCTGGTGTAATTTCCGGTGAAACCTGTCAGTTGGATGAAAATGTTTGATTAACTTACTAATAAAATACTGAGTTATTGAGCTTTGCAGTTCCTTTTATGTTAGAGCTAGTTGTACACAGCAGGTTCATTCATCGATACACTTACAAGTATATTGCAAGTTCATGCTAATAATTGTTCTTTTTCACAAGTTACAGAGCAGAACAGAAATGTATTATTTCTGGGAAAGTTCCCCGTGCCCTTCCTTCTCTTTTCTCCTGTTACAGTGGAGCTCAATTGCTTTGGTACAAACTGAAGAGGGAGCTATGCTCCACTGGTGAAGGAGGAGGAACTGAAAGATATGAGTGACACCCTTCTGCAAGTGGTTCACAAGTATGGATTGATCACCTAATGTATGGACTCCTCTGTATATTAGAGAAAGTCGGATTAGAAATGTTTTAAATAAATCAAATAAAATAGACTGAAGAATCCAAAAGATACTCCTGCCAGTATGTGCATGATCAATTTTTCACGATAGGATAAGCAGTCCTGGAAGTGGCTGCTCTGCTATTTAAATTATAGATAAACTTTTTAATTTTTCATTGTTTTGTAAACTAGATTTCATGGTGATCAAGAGTGCTACTATCAAGATGACCTGAGGGTGCTTGCTTGCCTTACAAAACAGGAGCATATGAAGGGTAATGAGACAATGTTGGACTTCCGGACAAGCAAATTTGTACTGCGGATTTCTCGCGACTCTTACCAGCTTCTGAAGAGGCACCTCCAAGAGCGGCAGAATAATCAGATCTGGAGCATTGTGCAGGAGCACCTCTATATAGACATCTTTGATGGAATGCCTCGCAGCAAGCAACAGATAGATGCCATGGTGGGAAGCTTGGCCGGAGAGGCAAAGCGGGAAGCGAATAAAGCCAAGGTAACTGCCGTCCCTGTTGGCTGGAGAAGTTTGCCTTTTAGTAAGAGAACACAAAATACACTCCGAAAAAACTGCCACAACCTAAACTAGATACTACGAAAAGGCAGAATAGTCAACAGGTTCAGGAAAGGGGGCGCTCAGAGGCAATACTGTACACACCGTAACACAGCGAAACACAAAGAAGAAAAATACTCTATATGTAATGTGCCCTCAGTGTGAGCGAGCAGCGACGGGAGACAAGTTTCAACGCTTCACAAGTCAGGTAGAGGTCATAAACCCCCACCCGCACACCATCACTGGGCACCCAATGTGTGCAATAAATCAAAGTGAAAACACTCACAAATCAAATCGAAAAGTCAACTGAGGTGAAAACCAAGTAAAACCTCTGAGCGGCCCCTAACAGATATCTTTACAACATTCAGCTAAGTCTGTTTTTCATTTTGGCACTTTTTGATTTTTGCTGGGGAGCTGGCTGGACTGGTTCTGTTAGGGGCCGCTCAGAGGTTTCACTTGTTTTTCACCTCAGTTGACTTTTCGATTTGATTTGTGAGTGTTTTCACTTTGATTTATTGCACACATTGGGTGCCCAGTGATGGTGTGCGGGTGGGGGTTTATGACCTCTACCTGACTTGTGAAGCGTTGGAGCTTGTCTCCCGTTGCTGCTCGCTCACACTGAAGGCACATTACATATAGAGTATTTTTCTTCTTAGTGTTTCGCCGTGTTACGGTGTGTACAGTATTGCCTCTGAGCGCCCCCTTTCCTGAACCTGTTGACTATTCTGCCTTTTTTAGTAAGAGAAGTCATAATGACCAGTTCTTAGCTTGAAGTGTTAAAATGTTCTAATACACCTTGACCTGTAAAGGGAAAAATACAAACATTTGGAAGGGAGGGAACCGGTGGGATATATGTGAATTTTGACACATCTCCTTAAACTGTTATTACATATCAATATGCTTGGTATTAAGCCAGTTAAATACACAGTATAGCTTAAAATCTGTTAACATCCGAAAAATACTACAGTACTTCTAAATATGCTTGAGATGTTTTGGCATGGTCAGAATGCTCCTATACAGCTACTACTGCTGTTACCAGGGACCAAGTTCCCTTTCTCCTCTCTTCTCATTTATGGTCTTTATCTCATTTATCAGCACCAGTATCTCTTCCTTTTATTAGCATCTCTTTTTAGTCCTTTATAGGTGAGTGCTGAAAGATTTGAGAAAAGCTATTTCTCCACTCCATTCTTCTTTTACCCTTCAAAACTTTTTGTTTCTTTTTTTCCTTCCACCCTCTATTGCCTTCTCTTTTCCCCCTATTCTTCCATCTCCATGCCATTCTTCATCCCTTTGCCTTTTCCATTCTTACTTTTATTCTCCGTTTCTCTCATTTTTTATTTTTATTTATGTACCACTTATATCCAAGTTTCCAAGTTTATTAATTTTTTTAATATCCCGACCATCAAATGAATATCTGGCCGGTTTACAAAATATAGTAAAAGTAAATAATAGTTAAATACAATGAAGTGAACGAAAATGACATTAACTAGACTAACTGGAAAGTGAGGATAGGAGGGGAAGGAAGGGAGAAGTTACATATAATAGTTAAGATAAGAAGGGTGGGGGAAGGGTTGAACAAGTGGGGTATGGTAGCGTTGTTGGAGCGATTACTTACTCATATTAAAAAGCGAAGTAAAAAAAGAGAGAAAGGGATCTAGGGGCGGTCATAAGCGTCTTGGAATAGGAAGGTCTTTAAGCCAGTCTTGAAATTATTTAGATTTTGTTCATCCCGAAGGTATTGTGGAAGAGAGTTCCATAGTGTAGGAGCGGTTACTGCAAAATTAGTTTTTCGGGTGTAGTAGGAATCTTTAAGAGAAGGAATGAAAAGGAGTTTTTGGTCAGTAGATCTAAGTGTGCGAGGGGAACATTGTGGAATCAGTAATTTATCGAGGAATAGTGGTTGATGGGAATGTTTAATTTTAAATGAGAGTAGAATGATTTTGTAGGTTATGCGGTGAGTGATAGGGAGCCAGTGGGCCTCTTTGAGTAGAGGAGTAACATGTTCAAATTTTCCTTTTTTGTATATTAGTTTTATAGCAGCGTTTTGTATTAATTGAAGACGTCGGAGCTCTTTTTGAGGAAGTCCGTTTAGAAGAGAATTGCAGTAGTCTAGGTGGGAAATGACTAGGGAATGTATCAGTATGTTAATTGAGTCAGTGTCTAGTAAAGGGCATAATGATCTAATGGTACGGAGTTTAAAAAAACAAGTTTTTACGACCGAACTTATATGGTCATGTAAAGTAAGTTCACTGTCAAGTATGACACCAAGGAGTTTTATTTTGTTTTCCATTTGGAGAGGTCGAGATTTGATTGATATTGTTCCTAAAAGTGATTCGGATCTTTTTATTGGTAGAAGAAGCCCGCAGGATTTTTCGACATTAAGTGAGAGTTTATTTGAATATAGCCAGTCACTTATAGTATTTAATTTATTATTTATTTGATTTATGTCTGAGATGTTGGAGGTATTGATAGGGTGAAGGAGCTGTATATCATCGGCATAGGCATATATTGTAAATCCTATAGACTGTGCCAAAGTAAGAAAAGGAGATAGAAATATGTTGAAAAGTAAGGGAGATAAAATAGAACCTTGTGGAATTCCAAATGTTTGTGGTGTGATTGGAGCGGTTTCGTTTTTTACTTGGACTTTGAAGAAGCGTTCATGAAAATAGGATGAAAACCAGGAAAGGGCACTGCCTGTGATACCACAGTCTTTTAATCTGGACAGAAGAAGAGGAGGGTCAATCGTATCAAAGGCTGAAGATAAGTCTAGAGAAATTAAAAGAACAGATTTCTGATGTTCATGATAGTAGTGTATAGTTGAAATAAGACCTAGTAAGGATAGTTCCGTGGAGTATGAAGAGCGAAATCCAGTTTGACAAGGATGAAGAGCGTGAATTTTGTCGAAAAATTCTGTTAATTGAGAATGAATAATTTTTTCAGTAAGTTTAGAGATTAGGGGTAGATTGGCTATAGGGCGATAGTTTTTAGGTACGGTAGGATCTGTATTGTATTGTTTAAGCTTTGGGAAGACAAGAGCTGTTTTCCAAGCGGGTGGAACAGAGGAATCGGAGAGAGATTTGGAAATCATTTCCCACAGATATGGCCCGAAAAAAGAATAGAATTTTTTGAGTAGAAAAGGAGGAATACTTTCCATAGAATTATTAGAGGAATTAAGAGATTGTAAGATAAGAAATAGATGAGATAAAGAGGGCATTTTGAATTTAGCAAAGGAGCTAAAAGGTAGCTGTATTGAGTTATCCGAAATTTGAGAGGAAGAAATAGATGATGAGGGACCTAATAGTGATCTTATGTCTTTGATTTTTGTGTCAAAGAATTGTGAAAGTTCTATTGCTGATGGTAAAGAAGAGATAGGGGGGTTTTGTTTTTTTTTGGAATATTTTGAAAGGTACTGTGCTAAACTGAAGAGGGTAGATGTATTACGGGTAGTTGAAATGAGCTTGGAATAGTAGTCTTTTTTTGTTTGTAGAATAGTTTTTTTATAGTGGTAAGATTGTTCTTTAAATAGAATTAGATAGTTGTTAAGGCGTGTCTTACGCCATTTATTTTCGGCTGACCGGAGTTGGCGTCGGAGAAGGGCTAATTTTTCATTGTACCAGGGGTGATGTTTTTTGTTTTTTTGTTTTTTAGAACGTTGATTAGAGGTGGACTTCTTATCAGATTTTGGAGTCAAGGAATCTAGTAGAAATGTGGTAGAAGTTTCCCAGAGTGGGAATTGTTCAGTGATTGGAAGGGAAGAAAAATCTTTAAGATTTAAGTCAAAAGAAGACTGAATATCAGAAAGTGTTATTTTATTGAAATCGCTGGTAATAAAGTTATTAGTTGTTTGTTGATCAAGATGTTTGTGTTTTTACATTCAGTTACTTTATCATATTTCCCTATCTGTCCCAGTGGGCTCAAACTTATCTAGTGTACCTGGGGCAATGAGGGGATGAAGTGACTTGTCGAGGGTCACAAGGAGTAGCGAGGGATTTGAACCCATAGCTTCAGGGTGCTGAGGCTGTAGCTCTAATCCCTGTGCCACACACGTCCAGCATGCGCATATGTTACCTGGACTTACCATGGAAAACCTGAAGACAGGAATTTTCGATAGTCCACAGATCAGACAACTTATAAATGACCCACATTTCATAGCATCAATGAATGAAATCAAATCATGTGCCTGGTCTTCATTTGTTCTTGTTGTAAAAATCTTTCTTGGCAACAACTACACTCAATTAGTAGAGGATATGTTCTTTCATTTCAACAGGCTTGGCTATAACATGAGTGTTAAAGTCCATTATTTGCACAGTCACTTAGATCACTTTCCAGAGAATCTTGGTGACTTAAGCGAAGGGCAAGGTGAAAGATTTCACCTAGACATAAAAACAATGGAAGCCAGATACCAAGGAAGATGGGACGCACACATGATGGCAGACTATTGTTGGAATCTTATGCGGGATTGTCCTGGCAGATCCCACTCTCGGAAGTCTTACAGAAGGAGCTTCTTGTGTATCGAATGACTGGAAAGTTTGTCTCGTAAACTTGTTCTTTTGGTACGAAATAAGTAGATTTTCATGTTGTATACTTTTTTTAAAATTTGTAATATGTTTCCTTCATGCTTAAAAGAGTTCAGTTTAAATACTATATTAAAATATCCAGATTTTTTTTTTTTAATGGGCGAGCAGAGGAAGAGTGGTATATGGCACATGTTCTGTATCTCAAAAACTAGACCTGATAGGAAAAAGCTGGTGCCATTTTTTGGAATCGGCAGGTCAAATATACCCAGAAACAGGTCTAACATTTGAGGCACTAAAATGAGTGTTAGTGTAATTTATGGATTGCACTATGCCTATAAAAGTTCAAGGTGTTTTATATTACAATGCAAAGAGCCCAGACAGAACATGGTAGTTATACAGAATCAGTTATACAATGCTCATATAGTAGCAGGGAGCCATGCAGTAGTTGGCTGAAGTCTGCTATATATTAATTATTGTGTAGTGAAGTGAGCAGTGTATGGTATGATTTTAAATTATAGAATAAAAGTTATACAATATACATTACAATCAGTTAAGTAATACAAGTATACATATGTAGTAACGGGGGCCATGCAGGAGTTGGCTGAAGTCTTAGACATTAGTGAAGCGTGCAGAGTGCGGTGTGAATTTAAAATTGTCAACATATTAATATAATCATGAATGACTCTGGTGAGTAGTGCCATGTTCATTGAGTTGAAGAATTGGTAGGTTGCTTGTGAAACTGTCAATTGAAGTTGGGTTGAGGCTCTAGCCTTTGGTGTTGGCTGAATTAGAGTTGGTAGGGGGTTTAGGGGTTTAAGAGAATTGTTGCATGGTCAATCCAGGTGATTTGCAGAATAGAAATGTTTTCAATTTCCTTCTGAATTTTAGGTAGCAGAATTATTTTCTTGTGTTGGTTGGTAGTTTGTTCCAGGTTTTCATAATGGCCTAGGTGAATAATGAGTTGAATATACATACCACTATGATATGTCTCAAGAAAATTATAATCAGCAGCTAGGATGCGCTGGCTCATGAGTTTTGAAAATGTTTAAAAGTTCTGGCACAAGTCAGGGAAGCATAAGATGGGCTCCTGCCATGTATGTGTGGCTGCCTCCTGTCATATTTGCATAGCCTGGTTTCCACTATATGCAGCTACTGAAAGTGTGTACACATTTGCCATCCACATATCAGCTCTCACAGACACCCAGCTCTCCCTCACATCTCCCCCAGTCACATGCCTACACTATTATAAAAAGATAAATTAGTATGACATTGAGACATGGCCATACACACTGTACCACTCATATACCTCAAGTCACACAGACTAAATATACCTCCCCACCACCCTACTGAAACACACGTTACCTTTTCTTTACTCTGTCCCACCATTCAGGCATACCCGAGTCTGCAAATGGAGGAAGGGGAAACATAGAAACATAGAAAGATGACGGCAGATAAGGGCCATAGCCCATCAAGTCTGCCCACACCATTTACCCACCCTCTTAAGTCTACTGACCCCTAAAGTACAATAATTGTACTGTCATTCTACTGACCCGCCAATTCAAGTCCTAGTGACCCTATCCCTTGGCATGACTTCGTAGGGATCCCACATAGGTATCCCATTTGTTCTTGAAGTCTGGGATGCTGCGTGCCTCGACCACCTGTACTGGAAGCTTGTTCCAATGCTCAATCACTCTCTCCGTGAAGAAATACTTCCTGGCGTCTCCACGAAACTTCCCTCCCTTGAGTTTGAGCGGATGTCCTCTTGTGGTCGAGGGTCCCTTGAGAAGAAAGATATCCTCTTCCACCTCGACCCGTCCCGTGATGTACTTAAAAGTCTCAATCATGTCTCCCCTCTCCCTACGCTCTTCGAGAGTGTAGAGCTGCAATTTGCTCCAAGAGTGCTCAGAGAGCTATGCGATGTTTTGGCGGAACCGTTAGCCATGCTCTTCAATCTCTCCCTAAGTACGGGGAGAGTCCCCCTGGACTGGAAAACTGCCAATGTTGTTCCTCTGCACAAAAAGGGTTGCAGAGCGGAGGCTGCGAATTACAGACCAGTAAGTCTCACATCAATAGTGTGTAAACTCATGGAAACTCTACTTAAAGGGAAATTAGACACGATATTGGATGAGGGAAATCTGAGGGATCCCTGTCAACATGGATTCACTAGGGGCAGGTCATGCCAATCCAATCTCATCAGCTTCTTTGACTGGGTGACAGGAAAACTAGACTCGGGAGAGTCTCTGGACATAGTGTACTTGGATTTCAGTAAAGCTTTTGACAGTGTCCCGCACCGTAGACTATTAAACAAGATGAAATCAATGGGGTTGGGTGAGAAACTAACTGCATGGGTCAATGATTGGCTGAGTGGAAGACTTCAAAGGGTGGTGGTCAACGGCACCCTCTCTGAGACATCGAAGGTGACTAGCGGAGTGCCGCAGGGATCAGTACTGGGACCGTCCCTTTTCAACATATTCATAAGGGACTTGACCCGGGGGCTTCAGGGAAAAGTAGCACTGTTCGCCGACGACGCCAAACTGTGTAACATAGTAAGTGAAAGCAATCTCAAGGATAATATGACGCAGGATCTGCTCACGCTGGAAAACTGGTCCTTGACATGGCAGCTGGGATTCAACGCTAAGAAGTGTAAGGTCATGCATCTCGGCAGCAGAAATCCATGCAGAACATACACCTTGAATGGAGAAGCACTAGCTAGGACTTCAGAAGAACGGGACTTGGGAGTAATCATCAGTGCAGACATGAAAGCTGCCAAACAAGTAGAGAAGGCCTCGTCCAAGGCAAAGCAAATGATGGGATGTATCAAGAGAAGCTTCGTCAGCCGCAAACCTGAAGTCATAATGCCACTGTATAGAGCCATGGTGAGACCTCATCTGGAATACTGTGTGCAATTCTGGAGGCCACATTACCGTAAAGATGTGCTTCGAGCCGAGTCGGTCCAGCGGATGGCCACTAGAATGGTCTCCGGACTCAAGGGTCTCTCATACGAAGAAAGACTGGGCAAATTACAGCTCTATACTCTAGAGGAACGCAGGGAAAGGGGTGACATGATTGAGACATTTAAATACGTCACAGGTCGTGTAGAGCTGGAAGACGACATATTCGTTCCCAAGGGACCCTCGGTCACAAGGGGGCACCCGCTTAAACTTAGAGGAGGGAAACTTAGTAGTGACACCAGGAAGTACTTCTTCACAGAAAGGGTGGTGGATCAATGGAACAGACTTCCGGTGCAGGTGATCAAGGCCACCAGCGTGCTCGACTTTAAGAATAAATGGGACATCCACGTGGGATCCCTACGAAGGTCGAGCTAAGGAACTAAGTCATATGCACTCAGACTTAATGGGGTGGGTCAGTAGAGTGGGCAGACTTGATGGGCTGTAGCCCTTTTCTGCCGTCATCTTTCTATGTTTCTATGTTTCTAATCTTTCTTCGTACGGGAGACCCTTTAGCCCCGAGACCAACCTGGTGGCCATCCGCTGAACCGATTCAATTCTGAGCACATCCTTACGGTAATGTGGCCTCCAGAATTGCACACAGTATTCCAGATGAGGTCTCACCATGGCTCTGTACAATGGCATCATGACTTCAGGTTTCCTGTTGACGAAGCTTCTCTTGATACAACCTATCATCTGCCGTGCTTTAGATGAAGCCTTCTCCACCTGAGTGGCTGCCTTCATGTCAGCACTGATGATCACTCCCAAGTCTCGTTCTTCCGTAGTCCTTGTTAAAGTTTCTCCATTCAGGGTGTAGGTTCTGCAAGGATTTCCGTTACCGAGATGCATGACCTTACATTTCTTGGCGTTGAAGCCCAGCTGCCAGATCAAGGACCATTTTTCTAAAGTACGCAGGTCTTGCTCCATAGCATCCTGTAGATTATAGCCGTTTACTATATTGCATAGTTTGGCGTCATCAGCGAATAAGGTTACCTTGCCTTGAAGCCCTTGAGTTAGATCCCCAATGAATATGTTGAAGAGGAGTGGGCCCAGGACTGAACCCTGTGGCACTCCGCTAGTCACCTCTGACATTTTAGAGAAGGTACCGTTAACCACCACCCTCTGAAGTCTGCCACTAAGCCAATCTTTAACCCATGCAGTTAGAGTCTCTCCTAATCCCATCGATTTCATCTTGTTCAGCAGCCTGCGGTGTGGGACGCTGTCAAACGCTTTGCTGAAGTCCAGGTACACGACGTCCAAGGACTCTCCTGAGTCCAGTCTTCTTGTTACCCAGTCAAAGAAGCTGATTAGATTGGACTGGCATGACCTACCCTTGGTGAATCCATGTTGGCTGGGATCCCGGAGATTTCCCTCGTTCAGGATCGTATCTAATTTATATTTAACTAGTGTTTCCATGAGTTTACACACTATTGAGGTGAGGCTTACCGGTCTATAGTTCGCAGCCTCAGCCTTGCAACCCTTTTTATGTAGAGGAACGACATTGGCTGTTTTCCAGTCCAACGGAACTATCCCCGTACTTAGTGAGAGATTGAATAGCATTGTCAACGGTTCTGCCAGAACATCTCTCAATTCTCTGAGCACTCTTGGGTGTAAATTGACCGGACCCATGGCCTTGTTTACCTTTAGCTTTGCCAGTTCGTTGTAGACGTCCCCAGGTGTGAATTCAAAATTCTGAAACGGGTCATCCATGTCTTGTTTTATCATCAACTGTGGTCCGTGTCCCGGTGCTTCGCGGGTGAAGACTGAGCAGAAATATTCATTTAGTAGTTCTGCTTTTTCTGAATCTGCCATCGCGTAGTTTCCGTCCGATTGTCTAAGGCGTACTATACCGTCTGTGTTCCTTTTCCTGTCACTGATATACCTAAAGAAGGATTTGTCCCCTTTTTTAATGTTTTTTGCCAGAGTTTCTTCCACTCGAAGTTTGGCCTCCCGGGGGGCGTGGCTTGGACGCGAATGATGACGGTTGGGTGAAGAAAAAGCTCCGTATAAACAAGCAGATATTTCAGATAAAACTACAAAAAAATTCTTGATGGTATGTTTCTAGGCATAATAAATTAAAGTCTACCTCCTTAACTGAGTCGGAGAGATGTTTTAAAGGGCGAGAATCGGTAGATAAAGGTGCCGTTTTTGTTTCCTGGGAGGCGAGGTGTGGAGGGCTGAATTTATCCGTCTCAGCGGCTCTTTATTATTACCAAAGAGGCTAATCCTAGATGCCGTAGCCCCGAAGAGGCTTCTTGCCTGGTAGTCGCTAAACTCCTTCCCCCTCTTTGGCAGGATCAAATTTCAGCAGCGTAAAGCGCCAGAGAAAAGTTTCCCGAAGGTGGGGGTTTGAAGGCGGTTGCTCAGTGCACCACGACCGCGACCATCTTAGAAAAAAAAAAAAAAAAATTGACAAAGTCTGAGCTGCATAACGACAGGGATAAAAGTTTTTTGAAATACCTGATGCCTGTCATAATTAGGGAAATAAGTTGTTTTGAAATATCTGTCCTCTGCTGGAAATGAAGCAAGGTTTGCAATAAAATCTGCTTGGCAACGGTTTTTTTTTTTTTTAACCATTTCCTGGCTGCTTACTTCAAAAAAAAAATTGTGAAGGATAAATATCATTATAAATATCAATCTCTGCTGCTATAATTGAAAAAGTAGATATAAGAGATTATAGTTTTTTCATCATTTGGGCTGTGAGAGAAGGACAAATAAAAGGATTAATGATTTCTTTAACCTGAAGAAAAGTGACATTGAGGCAATTGAGAGACGCTGAAAATATATATATTGAAAGACTAAAGTAAATATACTGGATGGAATATTACTCTCCTCTGTAGAGGCTGCGATTGGGCTTATAAGAGGAGAGCCAGAAAAGAAGACTTACAAATTTTTTTTTTCTCTCAGCGCTGAAGCTAGATGTCAACAACGAGTTTGATAAATTAAATTTATAAAAGAATAAACAGCTATATCTAAAAAGATCTAAGGAAAAGAAAGGCTACTAATTTGAATGTTATTGCCTACATAGAGACTGAGATTGGACTTGAAAGAGAAGAAAAAGAAAGACTACCGATATTTTTTTTCACAGCAATAGAACCTAAGACAAAAAACTTACAGTTGCTTTAAGAATACTGTAAAAAAAAAAAAAAAGGAGGTTGGCCTAGACGAAGGGTTGGATAAACAAACAGTTCCTTATATACAAATATATTAAAACAATTACTACCAAATATTCTTAAAGAAACTAAAATATATATTGAAATATGACTTCAACTAAACAAAATAAAGCTGACTTGGGAGCTGGAACATCGGGAAGCAATAAGAGGTCGAAACCAGAGCCAGGTACACCCTCTAAAATCCCATTACCAGCAGAAAAAAATTTGGATGTTATGGAAGAACTAAGACAAATAAAAGAAATTGTCTTAGATAGTAACAAAAAACTACAAAAAGCAATGGAAGACGCTGCAATCCTAACTAAAAGAGTGGACATCACAGAAAATAGAATTTCAACATTAGAAGATATTACAGAACAATTAAATACAGATATGAATCACAGCAAAATCATATGGAAAGAAATAACGGAGATAAAAAAAAATCTTGAAGACAGCCGGAATCGTGAAAGACGGAATAATTTAAGAATAATCGGATTACCTGAAGGAGTGGAAAAGAATGATCCGATTGCATTTCTTGAAAAATTTCTACCTAAAATACTACCATTGAAATTTAAAACGGAACTGGAAATTGAAAGAGCTCATAGGATTCCAACACAAAGAAATAACACTCAAACAGGTCCAAGAACTTTAATTTTCAAACTTTTAAGACATCAACAAGCAATTGAAATATGCCAAATAGCTAAGGAAATCAAAAATCTTAAATGCCAGGATTCAAAAATATACATAGTCCCGGACTTTGCAAAAGAAACAGCAACAAAAAGAAAACAATTCTTAGACATGAGACCACAGCTAAGATCTCTAGGAGCTAGATTTGGGCTCCTCTACCCGGCGATTATGAAGGTAACCATTGCTAACAAAACGCAAAACTTTACGGATCCAAAAAAACTACAAGAATTTATGAATCAACTGGAGCAACCTATGACAATCTAAAGAACATTTAATGCTAAAGACTATTGACCAATTTTAGAAAACTTTGACTTATATGATAATGAACTTCAATAAAAGAACATTGGTTAAAGATAGATCGGAACGGAAAGCAATGGAAAAAGAACACACAAGGATCGAGTTAAAGACTTAAACAACTTGCAACATTCTCCATGGAAAACAAGAAAACTGAAAAATACAAAAATTCTAGAATTCTACTCAGAATAAATAGAATAAACTTACTGGCAGGAACGAAAATGAATTGAAACACATCTCCGAACTCAAATGATGATGAAGAAAGTTTTTTTCAACAAACTTAAAGATGTACTGATTGGTTGAGAAATTTTGAAGGTGGAATAATCACAAAGAAGATTATAAAAAAAAAAAAAAAAAAAAAAAAAAAAAGACGAATTGATTGGTTTGTCATAATTCCTGTTGAAGGCAGTAATTCAGGTTTAATTTTGCGTTCCAGATATACTAAAATGCGTTTCAAATACGATATATATGAAAAGAATATATCTGAAACGCAAAAATTGCCTGAAAAGTTGGTATGAAAGCTTATTAAAGTAAAAATAATATTCCACCTGAAAAGAAATGAATTGTAATTGAAATGTTCTTAGATATAAGTAATGTAATATATCATTCTTATGGATTTAAAGAAATGCAAATATAGAAAATAATCTTTCAATATATAAGAATGAAAACTTTTTACTTATTCTTATAATTAATAATAAAATAAGAGAAATATACAGAAATAGAGAAAAAATGGTAGTACTTTAGATAATTATTAATAGCTTGTGGGAGTTATCTAAATCTAACCTCAACCTGCGTATCCAAGTTTTCGTAATTAATGAGGGGGGGAAGGGAGGGATAAAAGGAATGGGAGGGAATAAAAGGGAAATATATAAGGTAATCATGGGTGTAAAGGAAAAAAGAGAAATGAAAGACTTAAAACATTGGGAAAATATACATATTTTAATACCTGAAAATTTAAAAATAAATGGATATTAAAATTATGTCTTTAAATGTTAACGGTCTAAATCATATGATAAAAAGGAAAAAAGCACTATCATTTTTAAAAAGGCAAGATGCAGATATATGCCTTATACAAGAGACCCACCTCTCACATATAGAATCTAGTAAGCTAGAAGGAGGCTGGGTCAAACAGTGTTTTTTCTCACCAGCTATAGGGAAAAAAGCAGGTGTTGCTATTTTAATTAATAAAAAATGCTCTGCTTCATTTAAACTAAAAGCTTCAGATATTCATGGAAGATGGATAATGGTGGAAATGAATATGGGAAATACTACCATGACGTTAATCAATATATACGCCCCTAATTCGAACCAAAATGAATTCTTTAAAACTCTTCAACAATTGATCATACCACTGGCTACTTCAAATCTTATAGTAGCAGGGGACTTCAATGCTGTAATGGATCCTTTATTAGATAAAAACCCAAGTAGAGTTATGAAATCTATGGGACTAGATAATTTGATTCAATCTTGTGATTTAATAGATATATGGAGAATACTTCATTTTGATGGTCGGGAATTTTCTTTCTGTTCTCATGTTCACAATTCCTTTTCAAGAATAGATTATATCTTTACTTCAAATCATCTTGCACATCAAGTGACACAAGCAGCCATTGATCCAATTATTCTATCTGACCATGGTGGAGTGTGGATCAAAATTAAAACTACAGATCAAAATAATAATAGACCAATTTGGAAAATGGATAATACACTGTTGGTTGACCAAAACTTTTGTGAAAATCTCCTAACAAAAATGAAAGAATTTTTTCAAATAAATGATAATGATGATATTAACAGAGAAATTTTATGGGATGCTTTTAAGGCATCAATTAGAGGACAAATAATTTCTTATTCGGCTTTTCTAAAAAAACAAATTAAAAAACAATTTTTAATCTTAGAAAAAGAGATTAAAAATTTAGAATCAAAACTTATAGAAAAATGGGAATATTCTATTCAACAAGAATTATTAAAATTAAAAGGTAAATATAATGAGATCTCATCTAAGATGATTAGGAAAGATTTATTTTCTCAACAAACATTGTATTATGGTAATTCAAACAAATCAGGAAGAATATTGGCAAATTATCTTAAAGCGAAAAAAAGAAAAACAAAATTAATAGCAATAAAAGATGAAAATGGAAATACATATACACAAATTGAACCTATTTTAAAACAATTCTTAAAATTTTATAAATCTCTTTATTCTTCCGAAAATTATCTAAATAAAGAAAAAGATGGTTTTGAATTTTTAAAAATGTTAGAGGGTCCAAAAATTCCTGAACATATAAAACGAAGTTTGGAAGAACCAATATCACTAAAAGAATTAGGAACAGCTTTGAAGTCCCTTAGAGTTGGATCCGCTCCAGGTGGTGATGGATATACAGTGGAATTTTATAAAACATTTCAAAATTTTTTATTACCCTATTTATTAAATCTTTATCAATATCAGCTCAATAAAGGTTGTATTAAAGGCACTATAGCAGAATCTTTGACTATTGTTTTGCCAAAGTCCAATAAAGATCCCACTTTGGTCTCAAACTATAGACCAATATCTTTAATAAATGTAGATGGAAAATTATTAGCAAAAATACTTGCGCTAAGATTAGCTAAAGCTCTCCCCCATATAATAGGTATGCATCAAACAGGATTCGTTGCTCAAAGACATTCATCTCACAATACCAGATTAACATTCCATATGTTATATTTAACAAAGAAAATGAATGAACCTACTTTTGCAATTTCATTAGATGCAGAAAAGGCCTTTGATAGAGTAGAATGGCCTTTTATGTATCAAGCAATGGAATGGTTTGGTATAGGTCCTGGATTTATACAAATGATACAAACATTGTATAGCTCCCCCTCTGCTAGACTATATATTAATAATACGTTTTCAGAAAAATTTAATCTACAGAGAGGAGTTAGACAAGGATGTCCCTTATCCCCTTTGCTGTTTGATATTGTTTTAGAACCCTTAATATTAGCCATCCAACAAGCTAAGGAGATACAGGGTATACCTCATTCAGATAAGGAATATAAGATATCTGCTTATGCAGATGATTTATTACTATATCTGAAGAATCCAGAATCCACCATTCCACATCTACTTAAATTGATTGAGAAATTTGGAAAATTTTCAGGATATAAAATTAATTGGAATAAATCAGAGATTCTTCCATTAAATATACATTGTACAAAAGGTTTATTTAAAACATTCCCTTTTATTTGGAAGGAAGAATATATTAAATATCTTGGAATTTTGATAACAAAAACAGTAGATGAAACAATGAAAATTAATGAAAAATGCTTATTACAAAAAATAATAGAAATGTGTGAGCAATGGAATCCTTTGCATTTATCTTGGTGGGGAAGAGTACAAACTGTAAAAATGATGATTTTACCGGTAGTATGTTACCAAATGGGGATGATACCAGTTTTTTTTCAAGATTCGTTTTATACAAAAATAAATAGGACTTTGACAAAATTTATATGGCTTAATAAAAAACCAAGAATTGCTCTAGCGTCATTACAAAGACCAATTAAGGAGGGAGGGGTAAATTTTCCCAACTTTTATAGGTATCATCAAGCCTATATCTTACGTCATGGTATGTATTGGATCCTCCCAGAACCCACAGATAATATTCCAGACTGGTTTTGGCTAGAATGGAGGCTTATGTTTCCATTACGTCTTAATCATGTAATTAGTATCAAAATACCAAGGTTATACAAAGATCATAAAATCTTTATGGATACCTGGAAAACTCTAAAATACATAAGTAATCTTACTCAAATTCCAATTAGTAAATCAACCAACCAAACTATATGGCTAAACCCCAAGATCAAAATTGGCGGTTTTAAAGTCATCTGGAAACATTGGATGTTAGCAGGCATTCGTACTTTGGATGATGTAATTAAAAATGATAAAATGCTGGAGTTTTCACAATTGCAACAGAAATTTGGTCTCAATAAAACACAATATTTTAAATGGTTGCAATTGAAGCAATCTATTCAGAAAGGGTTCCCTGAATGGAAAGACCTCGCTAAATATCATAGTTTGGAATTCTTATGTTTCCAGATGGACTCAATAGGTCATAAAGCCGCACAGTGGTATAAATTAATATCCGGATATATAAATAAAAAACCAAAAAATGGTCTTAGAGACATTTGGAGCATTGAGATAAAACACCAAATTAGTGCATCTCAATGGCCACGACTTTGGTCTTGGAGGCTAAAATGTACGGTGTCAGCATCTATGAGACAAACTTGGTTTTTTCTTCTTCATAGAGCTTTTTGGACCCCTACTCGTTTACAAAAAATAGATAGTTCAAGATCTAATAGATGCTGGCATTGTCATATTGAAATTGGGACATTAGATCATCTTTTATTCTTTTGTCCATTTATCCTATCATTCTGGAAATCAATTTGGCCCCAAATTAACAGAATGTTAGAAAATCCAGTAGCCTTGACATATGATACTATATTATTTGGAACAACTATGAGAGCAAAAAGCCAAATTTCATCCAGTAATAACAAACTTTTATTTATTTTAACTGGAATTGCAATACAACAAATTACATTCAATTGGAAACAACATGATAGATTGAATTATATGTTCTGGTGGAATTCGGTATGCCACATATATAAAATGGAACTCGCTATTGCAACACACAAAGGATACATGAATAAATTTAAAAAAATATGGGGACCATTAACAGATTTTTGTAAAGAAGGATAACTTTTCCTATAAATAAAACTTGGAAATTTCTGAAGACCGTTAACATAATTTCTCTAATGAACTTTTCCCATGATAAGATAATTGTAAAGAAGGGAATGGGGTGGGCTTTTCAATTTTGAATATTACATACTAAATTAATATTTAAAGAATGTACAATAAAATTGATTTATGTATTATTGGTTGGGAAGGAGGGTGGGACAGGGGATTATTATATTAATGTTAAACTTGATATTAATATATGAGTTAGTCAAGTGTGTATTTAAGTTTCTATTGAGTTTATTTGTAACACTTGTTGTAACACAAAAAAATGAATAAAGATTTATAAAACGAAGTTTGGCCTCCCTAACTGCTCTTTTGACCGCCGCAGATCTGGTCTTATATTCTACTTTAGTTTCTTTTCTCTGCGTACGTTTGTAGGAAAGAAATGCTTTTTTCTTCTCCTTAATGAGGTGCGAGATCTCTTCAGTGAACCATTGGGGTTTGTTGTTTCTTTGTCTTTTATCTACTGATTTTATGTAGCGATTAGTTGCTTCGTGTATAGATGATTTCAGGTACGACCACATAGTTTCCACATTGCCGGTCTCTGCTTGGTCCTGCAGCGTCTGATGAACGAAATCTCCCATGCGTGCGAAGTCGGTGTCCCGGAATTTGAGCACCTTTGTTTTTGTAATTGATTTAGGGGATCCTTTCCCAAGGTTGAACCATACCATGTTATGGTCGCTGGAGGCTAGCGTATCTCCTACCGCGACCTCTGAGACGCTTTCCCCGTTGGTGAGTACCAGGTCTAGGATCGCCTGGGCCCTAGTGGGCTCCGTTACCATTTGTCTGAGATGTACTCCTTTTATGGAGGTCAAAAGCCTCCTGCTGCTGCTGGTTGTTGCTGAAAATGTGTTCCAGTCTGCATCCGGCATGTTGAAGTCTCCTAGCAGTACAGTGTCGCCCCGTAGAGTTATATTCTCTATGTCTTCAATTAATTCTGCGTCCATGTCTTCCGGTTGTCTTGGAGGTCTGTATACGACACCAAGATACAGGCATTTTTTGCCACCTCTTGCCAGGTTTATCCAGAGGGACTCCCCGGTATACTTGACATCAGTGATCCTGGTGGTTTTGATGCCCTCTTTAATGTATAGTGCTACCCCTCCACCTAACCTGCCCTTCCTGTCCTGACGAAGTAGATTGTACCCCGGTATAGCCATATCCCACCCATGTGCGTCCGTGAACCAAGTCTCGGATATTGCCACCATGTCCAGGTTGGCATCCCTAATTTCAGTTTCCAGTTCTAGAATTTTATTGCCTAAACTGTGTGCATTAACATACATGGCCCTCCACCCTTTGCGTTTGTTGAGTCCCTGTAAGGCTATTCCTGACTGAGTCTGTGTGGCTCCTAGAGAATTGTTTGCAAATTGTGTCCTTACCTCGGAAATAGTGTCGATTCGTCCCATCAGAATAGTTCCTTTCCACACCAGTATATGAGTAGGTCCCCTCCCCCAACTTACCTAGTTTAAAGCCCTGTGAAGCAGGCGGGCTAGTCGGTGTCCGAAGATGTTCTTACCTCTGCTGGTCAAATGAAGTCCGTCTGGTCCCTGTAGTCCCTGCAGTGCCTCTCTATGATCCAGGAATCCGAAGTTCATATCTCGACACCATCCTCGTAGCCATTCGTTCGTTCTCCGGATGCATTCATCTCTGGCTCTTCCCTTGCCTCTAACTGGTAGGATTGATGAGAAGACCACCTGCGCACTTGTCTGCTTCAGCCTCTCACCCAAGGCTCCGAAGTCTCTGGTGATGGTCTCCGGGGTGTTCCTGGCAGTGTCATTCGTACCTATATGGATAAGAAGCATAGGAAAATGGTCATGAGGTGTAAGTAGTTTACCCAGGCTGGAGGTGACGTCCCGTATTTTGGCTCCAGGCAGACAGCAAACCTCTCTTGAGTGTGCATCCGGTCTGCAGATTGGTCCCTCGGTGCCCCTCAGCATGGAGTCCCCAATGACTATAACTCTGCGCTTCTTCCGCTGTGGAGGGGGAAATCGGTCAGCAGATGGGGTTGCGTGTTGGGCCTGCTCCTGTTCTTCGAGTTCTTCGTGCTGGGCCTGCTCCTGTACCTTGTCGGCAGCTTCTTCCTGAAGAATCTGGAATCTATTCTTCAGGACGAGTTGAGGGGTTGATGTAGGGTTGGCCTGTTGGGAAGAAAAAGAAGAGGATGAAGAAAATGAAAGAGGGGGGGGGGGATCTTCTATGTTTACCTGTGGAAGAGGTTACCAACTGCCAGGTGTCATTGCCGCCAGCCATTTCCTGTATCCCAAATGTTGGTTTCAAAGCTGATGATTTGGGCGTCTCGAGAATGGACTTGTCGTGGGTCTGCTCTGTAATTTGGGACAACTCCTGAACGACTCCGTCGATGTAGGCTTCATCCTCTCGGATGCTTCTCAGGCGAACCACCTCCTCCCTGAGACTCCACAGTTCCTTGCTGAGGGCTCCATCCAGCTGAGCAGCCTCCTCTGTCTGCGTGGAGACTGTAGTGTAGTGCCGGGGGGTGGATTCGGTCTGCACGGAGACTTCTGTCCACTGTCCTGAGTCCTCCTCCCTTCTTACGCCGTCTGTGATCTCCTCCAGGGTCCCCATGGTGACTGGAATGCTGGATTTGATTGTAGCCTTGGCGCTTCTAGTCCTCCCTGCCATTTCAAGTGAATTAGGTCTGCCTGTCAGTAATTAGAAAAGGAAAAAGAGTTAGAGAGTTTTTTTGTTGTTTTTTTTTAGTTAGAAATTTAGTTAGAAATTTAGGATTCGCTGCTGGGCTGCCTGGGCTCCTTCTAAGGCTCCTTCGCAAAGGCGCTCTCGTTAAGGCGAGCGCCTTTGCCGCTCGCCTTCGCTGCGCGCCGAACGGCCGCGCGCCATTGGCACCCCCCCTCTTAAGGGGGAGTCCGGGCGCTTGGTGTCGCGGCTGGTGACGCGGGTGGGCGGAGCTAACTCTCGCCGCTACCCGCTCCTCACCGCCGCTCTGCTCCTCTCCCGGCTACCAGAAGCTGCTGCAAAGAAGCTGTTGCTGCTTCTTTCTTCTGCCACGCGGCTGCTGTGGCTTCCTTCTCGCCGGCTCCCTTCTCTTAAGGGGGAGTCCGGGCGCTTGGTGTCGCGGCTGGTGACGCGGATGGGCGGAGCTAACTCTCGCCGCTACCCGCTCCTCACCGCCGCTCTGCTCCTCTCCCGGCTACCAGAAGCTGCTGCAAAGAAGCTGTTGCTGCTTCTTTCTTCTGCCACGCGGCTGCTGTGGCTTCCTTCTCGCCGGCTCCCTTCTCTTAAGGGGGAGTCCGGGCGCTTGGTGTCGCGGCTGGTGACGCGGGTGGGCGGAGCTAACACTCGCCGCTACCCACTCCTCACCGCCGCTCTGCTCCTCTCCCGGCTACCAGAAGCTGCTGCAAAGAAGCTGTTGCTGCTTCTTTCTTCTGCCACGCGGCTGCTGTGGCTTCCTTCTCGCCGGCTCCCTTCCCTAGTCACGTGGTTCATCAACTAGTTGCTCATCTGCCATGCTTTCTGCTGAGGCTTATTCTATGATTGAAAGACCATGTTCTAAGTGTTCATTACTATTATCTCTGCCCATATAAGCTTTCTTGACCTCTAGTAGTGCTCCTACATCAAGTTCATCTACAGTATTAGGCTTCTCACTATCCTTAGAGTCCATAGGATCTGGGTATCATTATAGACAATATGATGAAACCTTCCGCCCAATGTGGCGGTGGTGGCCAAAAAAGCAAATAGGATGCGTGGAATTATTAAAAAAGGGATGGTTAACAAGACTAAGAATGTTATAATGCCCCTGTATCACTCCATGGTGCAACCTCATCTGGAGTATTGCGTTCAATTCTGGTCTCCTTGTCTCAAGAAAGATATAGTGGTGCTATAAAAGGTTCAAAGAAGATGGTAAAGGGGCTAGAACTCCACTCGTAGGAGGAAAGACTAAAATGGTTAGGGCTCTTCAGCTTGGAAAAGAGACAGCTGAGGGGAGATATGATTGAAGTCTACAAAATCCTGAGTGGGTTTCACTCAGAGAATAGTTAAGCTCTGGAACGCGTTGCCAGAGGATGTGGTAAGAGCGGATATCGTAGCTGGTTTTAAGAAAGGTTTGGACAAGTTCCTGGAGGAAAAGTCCATAGTGTGTTATTGAGAAAGACACAGGGGAAGCCACTGCATGCCCTGTATTGGTAGCATGAAATATTGCTTCTCCTTGAGTTTTGGCCAGGTACTAGTGACCTGGATTGGCCACCATGAGAACGGGCTACTGAACCATTGGTCTGACCCATTAAGTCTATTCTTATGTTATGTTCTTATTTCAAATACCTTTCCTGACTGCCTTTGGAAAGCTATTTTCTACTATGAAAAAGACCAATTGTTTTCTGGATCCTGTCCCTTCTCTATGGCTTAAATTGCTGTCTCATGGCTTTCTACAGGCCCTACTACTGATTTCCTAGAGTTTGTTTACTGAATTCTTCCCATTTTTATGGCTGTAGTTTGCTTGAATCTAAAGATCCATTGTTTGATCCAGCAGACTGATAAACTATAGACCAGATTGAACTGTTATTTTTTTATTTCAGTTAATTGAAACAATATTTGAATAACTTCTTTCATACATTGAACACCAGGTTCAATACCCAAGGCAACCAGGGTTTCAACCAGGGTAGAGTACTGAAAGTGTTATTTTATTTATTTATTCAATCAAGTTGTCACTACCCTTCTTGGTGAAATTCATTCAATGTTAGATGAAGGCCATATAACCTTAGTTGTTTGATCTGACTGCTGCCTTTGATTTAGTTGAACATCCTCATCGTGTCCGTGCAGCTGAGATTGGTTTGGCAGGTTCAATACTTAATTAGTTGAAATCATTTTTTGCAAGATCATTCCTCTTCATTTGGTTGTTTTTTTTATTATTGAGTTTAATACTTTTACAATATCATCAAGATATCAAGGAAAAAAAAGGTTTCCATACAAATTTTCAATACAAGAATTAATATAAAACAAAAACAATCCTTTACAAGCCCACTAAAAGGGGAGACATATTGCTTATTTCAAATAAGTTTTAAAGGAAAACAAAGTAATGGTTGAGTTCCAATGAACTCAAATCATTCCCAACTAAATTTAGGACGTTTTGACATTCCTACCCTAATTCCTCATAAACAATTAAAAAGAAAAAGAAAAGAGATCTCACTTCTGTTCATGAGCTACCAAAAATTGTTGCAATTGAATGGGGTCCCAAAAGATAAATTCAGTATCTTGTATCTTAACCAGACATTTACAGGGAAACTTCAAGAAAAATGATGCCTCAAGTGCCAATACTCTAGTTCTCAATTTCAAAAATTATTTTCTTCTAAACTGAGTAGCTCTTGAGACATCTGGAAATATACTAACCAAATCCCCACAGAACTTGGTCAATCTATTTTTAAAGTAAAGTTTCATTAACAACATTTTATCTGTCTCACTCATACATGTTAGAATCAGTGTGGACTGAGTCTGAATAACATCTTGAGAATCTTCCAAAAACTCTGTCAAATTAACATCATCTGTTACCAGATGGTCCACATCCTGTACAGTTTCCTTTTTCTTCTGGGGAATATGATAACAATTATTTATTGGAAAACTATCCGCATTGGGTAATCCCAGTATTTCCTTAAAATATTTTCTTAATAATATTTCTGGTGATAACAAATGAGTTACTGGGAAATTAACCAAGCGGAGGTTCTTTCCCCGATGCATATTTTCTAACATTTCCATTTTTAAATGCAATGATGTAGAATCTTTTACAGCTGATAGTGAAACTGCTCCTCTTCATTTGTTATATTTTCATCCCATTTATCTCTCTCCTCTCCTCAATGTGGGGTACCTCTCTCCCTTACTTTCAACATTTTTCTCAGTTCATTAGCTCTTTATATTCAAGATTTTGATGTCAATATTTTCTTCTATGCAGATAACGTTTGATTAGTTGACTACATTTCTCCAGCTGTTTTGGATTGAACATTTTTACAGACAAGCTTAACAGCTGTTGGAAGCTTGGCTTCTCTTCCTAGACTTGTGTTTGAATTTGGAAAAAACAGCAAGCTAGATTACAGGTCTGTTGGTCCCACTTTAAGTTGGGTATCCATTTTCAGACAGTTCATCATTTTAAATATCTTAAGAACATAAAACAAGCCATACTGGATCAGACCAATGGGCCATCTAGCCCAGTCTCCCGTCTTCACGGTGCCAATCCAGGTCACAAGTACCTGGCAAAAACCCAAATAGTAGCAATATTCCATGCTACTGATCCAGGGCAAACAGTGGCTTCCCCCCACGTTCAATAGCAGACTAAAGACTTTTCCTCCAGAAACTTGTCCAAACCTATTTTGAAACCAGCTATGTTAATCACTTATACCACTTCCTCTGGCAACACATTCTAGAGCTTAACTATTCTCTGAGTGAAAAAATAGTTCCTCCTATTGGTTTTAAAAGTATTACTCTGTAACTTCAAGTGTCCCTAAGTCTTTGTAATTTTTGATGGAGTAAAAAATTGATCTACTTTTACCCATTCTACACCATTCAGGATTTTGTAGACTTCAATCATAACTCCCCTCAGCCGGCTCTTTTCCAAGCTGAAGAGCCCTAACTTCTTTAATCTTTCCTCATACGAGAGGAGTTCCATCCCCTTCATCATTTTGGTCACTCTTCCAAGTTTTTCCAAGTTTATTATATAATTTGATTAATCGCCTATTCCAAGTTCTAGGCGATGTACAATTGCTAAAATAGCCAAATATGGGTAACAAATCACACAAAATCTAAATGAATTGGAGAAAAAAATTTTTAAACTTAATTCACAATTTAAACAATGTAACTAATAAAGTGAATTTGAATAATAAACAATATTAATCAATCCTTAAAAATGATTTTAAGAGTGCTCAGTGTGATATCTTATTCATAACCAACAGGTTAATGGAATAAAGATGTATAATCATTGCATCATCGCACTCACCTCCCTACCAGCCCTATATATCTTGCAAAAAAATAAACTATTCTAGCAAGTTTATGATAAACGATGTATAAAGATGAGTACTTAGCTGAATTCACAAGATGTTAATAAGTCCACCGCTCATGAATGAAATTGCTCAAACAGAAACATCTTTAAAGGCTGATCGTTGATGAAAACTAGTGAGTGCAATGGATTGTTCCAAGTTGTTACTTCATATTGATACCGCTGGTTAGGAAATAATGTCAAAATAAAGTGAGTCTCCACTACAACCACAAAAATGAAAAATAAATGTGTGACTAAAATGTCTTAATCTAAAAATTGAAATGAAATGTCCAATAACTCCTCATTTCCTCAACACCGATCGTGTTTCGCTACGAATAGCGTCATCAGGAGGAAAAAACTAAATGTAAAAGAAAACATAGTAATGAATATATTATAGTTGTCAAATGTCATAAAAGTATTTAGAAAATAAATTTAGAAAAAACTAGTGATAAATTACCTTCGGGCTTCCAAAGAGAGAACACACCGTCTGGGATTTTTCAACCAGTGAGCCGAACCTACGTTTGACGTTCAAACGTGACGCCTTAAAAAGGCCGTCAAAGGATCACATGATGTGTATCATATTAATGAAACCTACGGACTAATAATTACCTAATGGTCCATTCTATTTCTCTGTTGAGACCATTTGGAACTACTGTGTTCCAAGTATAAATCAGCCGTTGTTCATGATATAAGAGAATGTGAGAGATATCACCCTGCCTATTAAACTTAAATTGCCTGATTACACTAAATTTAAGTTCATTTAAAGAATGGCTAGCAGAGAGCCAATGTTCTGTTAATGGGGCTTCTAGTTTGTTAGTTCTAATACTGCTCAAATGTTCCGCTATTCTTAGTTTAATGGGTCTTTTAGTTTGACCTATATAAACTTTATTGCATGGACAAAAAATCCCATATATTACCTGGGAGGTGTTACAATCCGAATGATCCCTCAAATAATAGATTTTGTTAGTATTGGGTATCTTGATTTGATTAATCGTCAAAGAGTGGCTACAATATTTACAACTCCCGCAGCTTGTATGACCAATTGGTCCAATCAGATCTTGTTGAATAGGATTTGTGTTGAAAAATTCACCTAGATTCTTACTTCTTTTATGTGCAAACATCGGCATCTCTGAAAACACTGAATGGAAGCTAAGTATATTCCAATGTTTATATATAATTTTTTGTATATGATTTGTTTTACTAGAGAATGGTAATACACAAGTTATTCTTGAATTACCTTGATCAGACTTGTTGCTTGGTAGCAAAAGCCAATCACGATTGGCATTCTTGGCCCTTTTGTGTGCAACTTTAATGCATTGTTCCGGATACCCTCTATCACGAAACCGTTGACTCATTGCTCTTGCCTGATGATGGTATTCAATAGGTGAGGAACATAACCGTTTCAATCTGAGGAATTGACTGTTTGGTATACTATTTTTAAGTTTTTTAGAATGAAAACTCCTATAGTGAAGGATAGAATTTCTATCGGTGTTTTTTCTGTAAATAGTCGAATGGAACTGACCAGCTGTGAGAGATATTTGAATGTCTAGAAAATTAATTTTAGATTTGTCCATATTAGCAGTGAACTTGATGTTGCAGTCACATTCATTAAGCTGGTTCACAAATAATTCCACTTCCTCCATGGTACCTTTCCAAATAAAAATAATATCATCAATAAATCTCTTCCAAAATAATATCTTGGAAAAGAATATTGAATTATATATATATTTGTCTTCAAATTGGGCCATGAATAAACATGCTACGGCTGGAGCTACTGTTGCTCCCATAGCAACACCTTTGCGTTGTATGAAGTGTTGATCCTCATATGTAAAATAATTGTTATTTATTACTAATCGAGCCATGAACATTAGTAGATTAAGTTTGTTCCCTACTTGTGGTGATTGTGACAGATAGTATTCAATAATCTGTAGGGCTGCTTGTTGTGGTATACTAGTATATAGAGAGGTTATATCCAGTGTGACCAATATCAAATCCTCTGTATCCTCCGTATTCTCTATGTTGATAGAAGAAAAATCCAAATTTTGAATTTGCACTAATAAGTCCATAGAATCTCTAATATACGATCGAATAGATAACATAAATGGCTGTAAATAAAAATCAATGTACTGTGATAAAGGTTCTAATAAAGAACCACAACAGGATACTATGGGTCTCCCCGGTGGATTATGAAATGATTTGTGTATTTTCGGGAGAAACTTTATCATCGGAACAGAAGGATTTTTACAATATAGATATTTGAATTCTTTAGATGATATAATGCCATCGGTATTAGCTTGACATAAAGTAGTGTATATAATTTGTTGAAGATCTTTAGTTATATCATTCTCCACCCGTTGATAAACTGTAGAATCTGAGAGTTGACGTCTAGCTTCTATATGGTATGCTTCCGTGTCCATAACTACAACTCCTCCCCCTTTGTCAGCACGTAAAATTTTTATAGACCTATCATGAGTCAGTGTCTTTGTGCTCGTGTCAAATTATGATGTTGTTTATAATTATTTGACTCCATTATAGCCATATCTTTCAATACCAGTTTTTCAAAAGCACCAATCATATTGTCTACGGGACCCGGTGGCACCCATGTTGAGGGAACGTGATGAGAGTCAGTAAAGGAAGGTTCATCTTGAGATAGTGTATTGGTTTGGCCAAAAAATAATTTCAATTTCAATGATCTGAAAAATTTGTGTAACCAAGCTTGAGTGTCATAAGAATCATAATAGGTAAATGGAACAAATGACAAACCCATCTGTAACAGTGAAATTTCTGAAGAAGTTAACATTCTTGATGAAATGTTAAATACCAATGTTAACGATTCTTGTTCAGTTTGCGTGGTTTGAGTTTGTTCTGAATACCCGGATCTGTTTGTTTTTCTGTTGAAGTTGTTAAACGTAAAAAAGAATCAGGAATAAGTGGTATCGAATCTGATTTTGAACCAGCTGTTTTCATTCCATCATTAGATGATTCACTAGAGGAATTAATGAATGTAATATGTTTCCTATTAGGACGATTACGTCTTGATTTTCTGTTTTTGTCCATCCATGGATATATGTATCCTTTGGTGTAATCTAATTCATCCCTTTTAAACTTAGCTATTTTTTGTTTACGGATATCCGTTTGATATAATTCCATAGCTTTAAAATGTTCCTGATAGTGAGTTTCAAAATCTTCTAAATTTTCCACTTTTTTGATGTTTTCCAATTTTTCAAGTAATTCCAATTCTAAATCTTTAATGATGGTATCAAGATTATCAATTGTTAGCAACATTAAATCTAAGCCGCATTGGGTAAGCAACGCGTTCCATTTTTCCACATATTGTGGATTATTGAGGAATCTGGGTTCCTTATATAGTCTTAGTCCCCTCGGGATTCTTTGAGTATGACAATATTCTAATAATGTTGCTGAATGCATTTGTTCTCTAATTAATGTTTTATGTAATTTGACTATATTAGTCCAATCATCAGTATTAGTTTCATGTGCCTATTATGATTCTTATGACACTCAAGCTTGGTTACACAAATTTTTCAGATCATTGAAATTGAAATTATTTTTTGGCCAAACCAATACACTATCTCAAGATGAACCTTCCTTTACTGACTCTCATCACGTTCCCTCAACATGGGTGCCACCGGGTCCCGTAGACAATATGATTGGTGCTTTTGAAAAACTGGTATTGAAAGATATGGCTATAATGGAGTCAAATAATTATAAACAACATCATAATTTGACACGAGCACAAAGAACTGCTCTAAAGACACTGACTCATGATAGGTCTATAAAAATTTTACGTGCTGACAAAGGGGGAGGAGTTGTAGTTATGGACACGGAAGCATACCATATAGAAGCTAGACGTCAACTCTCAGATTCTACAGTTTATCAACGGGTGGAGAATGATATAACTAAAGATCTTCAACAAATTATATACACTACTTTATGTCAAGCTAATACCGATGGCATTATATCATCTAAAGAATTCAAATATCTATATTGTAAAAATCCTTCTGTTCCGATGATAAAGTTTCTCCCGAAAATACACAAATCATTTCATAATCCACCGGGGAGACCCATAGTATCCTGTTGTGGTTCTTTATTAGAACCTTTATCACAGTACATTGATTTTTATTTACAGCCATTTATGTTATCTATTCGATCGTATATTAGAGATTCTATGGACTTATTAGTGCAAATTCAAAATTTGGATTTTTCTTCTATCAACATAGAGAATACGGAGGATACAGAGGATTTGATATTGGTCACACTGGATATAACCTCTCTATATACTAGTATACCACAACAAGCAGCCCTACAGATTATTGAATACTATCTGTCACAATCACCACAAGTAGGGAACAAACTTAATCTACTAATGTTCATGGCTCGATTAGTAATAAATAACAATTATTTTACATATGAGGATCAACACTTCATACAACGCAAAGGTGTTGCTATGGGAGCAACAGTAGCTCCAGCCGTAGCATGTTTATTCATGGCCCAATTTGAAGACAAATATATATATAATTCAATATTCTTTTCCAAGATATTATTTTGGAAGAGATTTATTGATGATATTATTTTTATTTGGAAAGGTACCATGGAGGAAGTGGAATTATTTGTGAACCAGCTTAATGAATGTGACTGCAACATCAAGTTCACTGCTAATATGGACAAATCTAAAATTAATTTTCTAGACATTCAAATATCTCTCACAGCCGGTCAGTTCCATTCGACTATTTACAGAAAAAACACCGATAGAAATTCTATCCTTCACTATAGGAGTTTTCATTCTAAAAAACTTAAAAATAGTATACCAAACAGTCAATTCCTCAGATTGAAACGGTTATGTTCCTCACCTATTGAATACCATCATCAGGCAAGAGCAATGAGTCAACGGTTTCGTGATAGAGGGTATCCGGAACAATGCATTAAAGTTGCACACAAAAGGGCCAAGAATGCCAATCGTGATTGGCTTTTGCTACCAAGCAACAAGTCTGATCAAGGTAATTCAAGAATAACTTGTGTATTACCATTCTCTAGTAAAACAAATCATATACAAAAAATTATATATAAACATTGGAATATACTTAGCTTCCATTCAGTGTTTTCAGAGATGCCGATGTTTGCACATAAAAGAAGTAAGAATCTAGGTGAATTTTTCAACACAAATCCTATTCAACAAGATCTGATTGGACCAATTGGTCATACAAGCTGCGGGAGTTGTAAATATTGTAGCCACTCTTTGACGATTAATCAAATCAAGATACCCAATACTAACAAAATCTATTATTTGAGGGATCATTCGGATTGTAACACCTCCCAGGTAATATATGGGATTTTTTGTCCATGCAATAAAGTTTATATAGGTCAAACTAAAAGACCCATTAAACTAAGAATAGCGGAACATTTGAGCAGTATTAGAACTAACAAACTAGAAGCCCCATTAACAGAACATTGGCTCTCTGCTGGCCATTCTTTAAATGAACTTAAATTTAGTGTAATCAGGCAATTTAAGTTTAATAGGCAGGGTGATATCTCTCACATTCTCTTATATCATGAACAACGGCTGATTTATACTTGGAACACAGTAGTTCCAAATGGTCTCAACAGAGAAATAGAATGGACCATTAGGTAATTATTAGTCCGTAGGTTTCATTAATATGATACACATCATGTGATCCTTTGACGGCCTTTTTAAGGCGTCACGTTTGAACGTCAAACGTAGGTTCGGCTCACTGGTTGAAAAATCCCAGACGGTGTGTTCTCTCTTTGGAAGCCCGAAGGTAATTTATCACTAGTTTTTTCTAAATTTATTTTCTAAATACTTTTATGACATTTGACAACTATAATATATTCATTACTATGTTTTCTTTTACATTTAGTTTTTTCCTCCTGATGACGCTATTCGTAGCGAAACACGATCGGTGTTGAGGAAATGAGGAGTTATTGGACATTTCATTTCAATTTTTAGATTAAGACATTTTAGTCACACATTTATTTTTCATTTTTGTGGTTGTAGTGGAGACTCACTTTATTTTGACATTATTTCCTAACCAGCGGTATCAATATGAAGTAACAACTTGGAACAATCCATTGCACTCACTAGTTTTCATCAACGATCAGCCTTTAAAGATGTTTCTGTTTGAGCAATTTCATTCATGAGCGGTGGACTTATTAACATCTTGTGAATTCAGCTAAGTACTCATCTTTATACATCGTTTATCATAAACTTGCTAGAATAGTTTATTTTTTTGCAAGATATATAGGGCTGGTAGGGAGGTGAGTGCGATGATGCAATGATTATACATCTTTATTCCATTAACCTGTTGGTTATGAATAAGATATCACACTGAGCACTCTTAAAATCATTTTTAAGGATTGATTAATATTGTTTATTATTCAAATTCACTTTATTAGTAACAAATCACACAGACATAAATCTAAACAAATTAAAATGACAAATACAAACATTCCTATACAAAGTTTGAATTACTTAAATTAAGTGACTTATAAAATAAAAGGGAAAATTATTAAGGGATTACAATCAATTTTTAATTCAATATATTTAAGGTAAAAACATTAGGAGGGGAAACAAGTATAGTTTGCAATGAAGTATAAGATAAAAAAAAAAAAGACAAAAGTATTATGTTTATTCACCAAAAGCATCTTTAAAGAGAAAACTCTTAAGTTTGGTCTTGAATTTGTCCAAATTCTTTTCCTCTCTTATATATAATGGGAGATCATTCCAGGACTGAGGAGCGGTTATAGAAAAAATAGTGTGACGCCTCGTGTTAATAACTTTTAATGAGGGAATGGCCAGTAAGTGTTGGTCATGTGATCTCAGAGATCTAGAGATAGAATAAGGAATTAAAACTCTAAAAATAAAAGCAGGGGTTTTAAATAATAGGGATTTAAAAGTAAGCAAGCATAGTTTAAATAAAATACGACGTGCAACTGGGAGCCAATGTGCCTTTTTAAGTAATGGAGAGACATGATCAAATTTTTTGGCTTTGTAAATAATTTTAACAGAGGCGTTCTGAATAATTTGAAGACGTCTGATTTCTTTTTGTGGCAAACCTTTAAACAAGGCATTACAATAATTGATTTTAGAGATTACTAGAGAATGAATTAAGATATTCAAAGACTTTGCGCATAAGAATTTGGCCACAGAACGAATTTGGCGAAGTCTATAGAAAGTAGATTTGACCACCTGGCTTATATGATCATACGAGAGGAGTTCCATCCCCTTCATCATTTTGGTCACTCTTCTTTGAACCTTTTTATAATTCTGCTATCTTTTTTGAGATACGGCGACCAGAACTGAACACAGTACTCAAGGTGAGGTCACACCATTGAGCAGAGGCATTATAACATTCTTAGTCTTGTTTACCGTCTCTTTTTTAATAATTCCTAGCATATTGTTTGCTTTTTTTGGCTGCTGCCACACATTGGGCTGAAGGTTTCAGTGTATTGTCTACAGTGACACTTGGAACCTTTTTTGGGTGCTGACTCCCAAGGTGAAACCTAGCATCTGGTAACTATGATTTGAGTTATTCTTCCCAATGTGCATCACTTTGTATTTGTCCACATTAAATTTAATCTGCCACTCGGACACCCAGTCTTCCAATTTTGTAAGGTTTGCCTTCAATTTTTCACAGTCTGCATGAATCAGTCCAATTTCCAGATCATTTATAAACAGTGGTCTCAAACATGCGGCCCGGGGGCCACATGCGGCCCACCAGGTACTATTTTGAGGCCCTTGGTATGTTTATCATAATCACAAAAGTAAAATAAAACAGTTTCTTTGATCATATGTCTCTTTACCTATAAATGACAATATTATTATTAAGACATAGCCAAAAGGAAAAATTTATAAACTATAAAGAGTTTTACCTCATGCAAAATTGTCATTTCTTTAATAAGATATTAACTATTTTTTCTAAGGCCCTCCAAGTACCTACAAATCCAAAATGTGGCCCTGCAAAGAGTTTGAGTTTGAGACCACTGATTTATAAATGTTAAATAGCACCAGTCCCAGTACAGATCTCTGCGGCACTCTACTATTTACCCTCTTCCATTGAGAAAAATGGCCATTTAACCCTACCCTCTGTTTTCTGTCCGATTAGCAGTTCCTAATCCACAACTGAACATTGCCTCTTATCCCATGACTTTCATTTTCTCAAAAGCCTCTCATGAGGAACTTTGTCAAAAAGTTTCTGAAACTCTCTAGATATACTACAGCAGTTCACCTTTAGCCACATGTTTATTCACACCTTCAAAGAAGTCAAGCAAATTAGTGAGGCAAGACCTCCCTGCCCCATTAAATATATTTATTTAAAAAGCTTATATCCTGCGTAAAAAAACATACTAAAAGCTTGACACAGCCATGTTTTGGCCTTCTAAGGGCTGTGTCGGGGGCTAATGAGAATCAAAAGGTGCGATTCCAAAATGCCACCGATATTAGTTGAAAGCAGCTCTCTGTGCCCTTAGGAAAGCAAAAACGGCTGTGTAGGGCTTTTAGTGAGTTTTATGTTTTTAATCTTGATGTGGTGAATGAACTCTGAATACAGACTTGGATCTTGTGGATTGTCTGCCTATTTTGTTTGCTTGGACTCCTTTTTATGCTTTAAAAGAGGCATACACCAAATTACTAATGGTACAGCAATAGAGTTACTTTTCAAATTGCTCTAGGTTTTCTTTGGCTTATTGAAAGAGCCAGAAATCGAGTTGCCTCCAGATGATGAAGATGAAGAAGCGGAAAATGAAGAAGGGAAACCAAAGAAAAAGAAACCTAAAAAAGACAGCATGGGCTCAAAAAGCAAGAAGCAAGATCCTCATGCACCTCCACAAAACAGGTATCTCCTGCCGTACTTCCTATGTGAGGTGTTTTCCTTTTCACATTTCTCTAGCAAGTGCTGACTATATTGGTGCCATTTTTATCACTGTATGGTTATGACATTTCTCACTGGCCATTGTCCAGAATTAGTTTGAGATGGTAAATGACTTGAACAAAGACCACAGACTGAGCAGCAGGTAAGAGAATTAACCTGGCCTGTTCATTTTGCAGCTCTGTATGCTAATCACAGATAAGATGGAGGTGAAGAAATCCTGAGGGAACACCAAACAGCTCAGGGGTTAGATACTGATGATGTGTATTATCTGTCTTTCCAGAAAAGACTGAAGACTTATTTGTTTCAGAAGCTGAATTTGTAACTGAATGATTTCTGTAGATCAGTTCAAATTGTTAAGCTGCTTATAACCTAATTATTGGAAGTTGGCAGATTATAAATACCACATCAGCTGAGAGATATTGGACTGTACATGTCATTTCAGAGTTTAATAGCCTGCTAATCTGAAACAGTTATTGTTCCTCATGTGTAAGACCAACATATAATATACAAGGCTGTAGAATCGGTATATAAAACTTTCGACTGACTCCTTTATTTATATATCTGTATAGGTGTTGTAGTACATGCAAAGTGTAACTTCTTGGGATTTCGGTTTAATTTATGTTTATATTTTTTAGTCAGCTATTAAAGATTTGGCATTTGTGTTCTGTGTGTGTGAACGAGGTATTCTGTTAGCATGATTTTTCTATGCAGCATTTTGTAGTCATTTGACTTGTTCAGTTGTTTCAATAGTTGAGGGGAAATGGGGGCTTTGTTGATCCTTGTTCTGTATGTGTGATTTATAAAATGACACTTTTACAGAATATTGTTTCTAGAGTAATAGGTGTGTCATTCTGGACGGATGGTTAATATCCCCATGTTCATGAGCCATGCAGAAGGAATCCACTCCAGCTTTTAGAATAAAAAACAATTTTTATTTGACATGAAAAAAATTACACGCAGAAATAAACACAGCAACAACAAATGCCAGCACAGAAGAAACAGAGGCAATGTCTGCATAAGCAAAGACAACCAAACACAATCATGTCAAATATTTTTTACCCCAAAAAAATCCCCAAACACCCCATGTTCCCTCCACCCCCAAACCTACCCCACCAGTACCCCCCGCCCCCCCCCATGAAGCGGAATGCCAGGCAGAAAATAGAAAGGCGCAAACCAAGTTCCCCCCTCCCAGGGTCTGGGCTCTGATGACCCTAGGGCCCACTCCAGCTTTTAAATCCCTCCTCCATCACCAGAGGGCTCTGCTGCCCCTTTAGTTTTTCCTTTTGTGCGTGAGCTGGAAGGAGTCTTTCTGTTCTGCTTTGTATATTTCTTTAGCATCTCTCCAGACTGGTACAGTTCACTGATGAGTAATAGCTCACCATGCCCAGCAGGTGGAGATTGAGACAAAACTTTTGACTGTAATATTAATAGCTATGCTTCCCTCTGTCTCCAGCAGGTGTGTTAAGCTGTGCCAGTCTTCCCGTGGTTAGTGTAGGGCTGTTGGACTTAGTGTAGTGCTCCTTGTCCCATCTGGTGCTGGACTGAACTTGGAGGGGACCCTTTCGGTGGTCCGTCCAACCTCGGGGGTGTCGCACTCATCGGATTACGAGTTGAGCCCCTCCTCCCTTTTTCTCCACCTCCCCAATATTATGTAGAGGTTCCTCAGCTGTAAGCCAGGCATATAGCTTAGAGAGCCAGTGGAGTCTGTTCTGAAAAAAAAAAATCCTGAGGCAGTGCTGGTCTGTAGAGAGCCCTCTATTCAGTGTACTTGTATTTTTATACGATTGCACACTGGATCAAGGAGATTATCGCTTCTGCATATCTTCTTCAGAAGAAGCCTGTTCCAGATTTTCTCAAAGCTCATCCCACTCGGGGTCAGGCAACTTCTTGGGCTAAGTTTTCTCTTGTGCCTCTGGTGGATATCTGCAGTGTGGTCTTCTCTGCATTCTTTTGTTCAACACTACTGTGTGGATGTTCAGGTGCGTCAGGACGCAGTGTTCGGTGAGCGTGTTCTGGTGGCAGCCCTCTGGGGGATCCATCCATGATTGGTACTGCTTTGGTATGTCTCATCAGTGAACTGTACAGGTCTGGAGAGATGCTAAAGAAGGAGAAATTAGGTTTTTACCTGTTAATTTTCTTTCTTTTAGACTCTCCAGGCCGGTATGGTCCCCACCCTGTCTGTCTGTCTGTCCTTAGGGGAATTGCGTGAAGAGGGTGATTTTTTTTCTGTGGGTTCTAGTATTTTTCTAGGGTCGGGGAGATCAAAAGAACAGTGGCTTTGGTTCAACTGGTGTAGCTGGCGAGCTGTGGGGACATTTGCTGAAGGAGTTTTTTCTATACACTTTCCAACAGTATTGCTTTATGTTAGTTGTTATTCCTGTTCAGAGTGTTGTTACTATTATAATTAACACTTCTTAGTTCTGCTTGGCTATTCGGCAGACTGGTTATATAGAGAGAAGCACAGCTATTAGTATTAGTCAAAAGTTTTGTCTCAGTCTCCACCTGCTGGTCATGGTGAGCTATTGCCCATCAGTGAACTGTACCGTTCTGGAGAGTCTAAAAGAGAGAAAATTAATTTTTTCTTTGGTTAAATCTTTTTCACAAAATTTTGACAGCTATTGGTGCTCAGAACTCTCCTCGTCAAGGGTTCAGCTCTGCCTTCGTGGAGGAGAAGCAGACTGAGGTCTGCAGCTGACAGGCCAATTCCTCTGTATTACCTGTTGGCCAGCCTGCAGAAACTTCTGGAGCTTGGGAACTGTTCCCCTTGTAGCATTACCTGCCTCGCAGGGGCTTGAATGCAGGCTGTCGGGCATATATAAGGGGCTCTGCAGGGTGCCAGCTGCATTTCACCTTCCCCTTTTTGTGTTCATGAGTCCGTGGGGATTTGAGGTCAGTCCATCACCGGTAAAGCTGGTAGCCCGAAGATTCAGCATTGGAGGAGCAGTTAGTTTGAGGTAGTGATTTCTTTTCCCAGATCCAGCTACTTTGAGCTGAGGCAGATTGCATCACATTTTCAGCACAGGTCACAGTGAGTAAGGCTGTTACAGCCTATGAAGAAAATCAGAGGGGACTTTAAAACTTTTTTTTTCTGGTTTCTGTCCCTTTCCCACCTCCAAAATTGCAAAATCACTGGGGTTTTTTGTTTTAAAACATTTTTGGACTGTTTTTTGGCACCAAAATGCTGCTGCGGTGGCCATCTTAGATTTCCTAATTTTTCTCAGGGACCAGTGGTCATAGAGGATCTGGATCACTTTGCTCTTATAGCATGGCTCTTGAGTGTGTGACATTATCATTCAAAGGAATCTCAGAGATAGTCATTGCTATTCTGCTCAGAGCCAAAAAGCCTACAACAGTCTCTGCTTACACTAAGGCATGGGAAACATTTCAGTTCTGGTGCATTAAGTTTGGTCTTCTCTGCATTCTTTTGTTCAACACTACTGTGTGGATGTTCAGGTGTGTCAGGACGCAGTGTTCGGTGAGCATGTTCTGGAGAACAAGGAGCTGTTCTCTGTTCTGATCTCGGTGGTTTAGCTTTTCTCCAGGCTGGCCTTTACAAGGGTCTTACATTGGCATCCCTCAGAGTCCAAGTGGCGGTAGACTCTTGTTTCAGGGCTCGAGAGCTTAGAGCAGTGGTCTCAACATTAAACCCTTTGCAGGGCCACATTTTGGATTTGTTGGTACTTGGAGGGCCTCAGAAAAAAATAGTTAATGTCTTATTAAAGAAATGACAATTTTGCATGAGGTAAAACTCTTTATAGTTTATAAATCTTTCCTTTTGGCTAAGTCTTAATTATAATATTGTCATTTATAGCTAAAGAGACATATGATCAAGAAACTGTTTAATTTTACTTTTGTGATTATGATAAACATACTGAGGGCCTCAAAATAGTACCTGGCGAGCCGTGAATTTGAGACCACGGGTGTAGAGCTTCGTTGGCTTCTTATCCGGACATAGCTAGATTCCTAAAGTGGGCACTATGGCTCAGGCCCCCTGTAAAACATCTGTTTCCATCATTGAACCTTAATGTATTTTTTTGCAAGGCCTCAGTCAGGCTCCATACAAGCTGCTGCAAGAAGTGTCCTTGATGGATCTGTCACTCAAGATGGTTTTTCTTATGGCTATAATCTCAGGGAGAAGAGTCACAGAGCTATAGGCTCTTTCTTGCAGAGAGCCTTTTCTCAAGTTCACAGAGGCCAGAGTTTCTTTGCTTACCATTCCATCCTTTTTGCCAAAAGTTGTTTTCGGGTTTCCAGTCCACAGGTTCTAAGAAGATTCTGAAAAAGTTGGATGTGAGAAGAGTTCTTCTCCGATAGCCTGAACTCGTTGGTGACCTCGAGATATCTGACCATCTTTTTGTGTTCACTAGTCAGGCTAAATGTGGCGCATCGACTTCCAAGGCCACAATCTCCAGATGGATCCGTAGGGCCATTTTGTCAGTTTATATTGCCTGTGGAAAACTGTCACCAGTTTCCATAAAGAAGCATTCAACTATAAGTGTGGCTTCTTTGTGGGTGGAAACTTGGGCAGTCTTCCCCGAGGAGATTTGTAGGGCAGAAATTTGGCCCACTGTACATACATTTTCCAAATTTTCCTGAGTGGATGTAGCGGCAAGGAAGGACTCTGTCTTTGAGCCCTCAATGTTACAAGCTGGCGCAGTGGTCCCACTCTAGATTCTTGGGACTGCTTTTGTATATCCTGTCCGTCCAGAATGACACAACTATTGCACTAGGAAAAGAAATTAGGTTCTTACCTTGCTAATATTTTTTATAGTAGATAGGTGTGTCATTCTGGAGCCCCGTCTTGTCAGTTATCTCCTGCACCTACCTACTGTCTCAATCAGAAAGTTTGAGTTGAAAAATCTATTGCTATAACACATTGGGGAATTATTTAAGCTCTTTAAATGTTTATTTGTCATGCTTGTTTCACTGGTTTGAAATTCAATGGCAATGGTTAACGTGTTTGTTATGGTGTCAGGTTAAAAGCGCGCCGAGACAAAGGCGCGCGCAGACAATTGAGCGCAGTGCGGAGGTGCGCACCGCAGAAAATGACTGTTTTTAAGGCTCCGACGGGGGGGGGGCGTGAGATCGCGCCGCGTTGGGGGGGTTTGGGGAGTTATAACCCCCCACATTTTACTGAAAACTTCACTTTTTCCCTGTTTTTAGGGAAAAAGTTAAGTTTACAGTAAAATGTGGAGGGTTACAACCCCCCAAACCCCACACAACGCCGGCGCGATCTCTATTAAGTAAACTGGGGGGGCTCCCCAACAAAACCCCCCGTCGGAGCCCCTAAAAACTGTAATTTTCTTTGGCGCGCGCCTCCGTCTTGCGCTCAGTTGTTGGCGCGCGCCTTTGTCTTTCGCGGGGTTGTCTATGAACCGTTTGTTATAATTTCAGAGCAGAACAGAGTTATAGTCTCCCAGTACCCCTAGTGGGCAGTATACTGAAATCCTTAGCTCAAACATAGTATATTTATGAATAGAAGGGAATGGCTCTTTCCTGAGATTAGTAAGCAAATGTAGAATCTATGTAAATTGTAGAAGTAAGAAGTAATCGACTTGGGAAACAATTTTTTTTAATCTTCCATTGACTATTGACTTTCTCCCCATACAGTATCACCTTGGGGCTTTTGGAAATTGCCGTGTGCGGAGTCTTTGGATATTGATCAAGTTTCCATGACACCCTGCTAAAGTTCATTCACATCAATACACAATATAAACGCTGGCTTTTACAAAACCGCAGTAGAGGTTTCCACTGCGGGCCGGCGAGGTAAATGTGCCGATGCTCATAGAATTCTTATGAGGGTTGGAGCATTTATCTCGCTTGCCTGCAATAGAAATCTCTACCGCAGCTTTGTAAAAGAAGCCCAAAGTGAAGAGTGCATAATTTGAAGATTTTCACTTGGCAGGAGATGCTTAAGCCCTGCTCGTGCTTGGCCATTTTGTGACCTCAAGACTACCGGAGGGTGAACATATATTATATTTCCCAGTCAGACCTTCCTACACCCTACATCTTAGAAAAAGGGTTCTTACTTATTGATGACTTAACTACCTTAGTTCTTGACCCCAAATAATTTTAGACTTTTTTTTTTTTTTATTACTTGCCTAAATGCATAGACCTAGTCCAGTAAGGAGTTATTAAAAACATTTGCTTGCTTGATTATAATGTTTATTCCAGTTCTTTTATTCATATGGTAGCCATGTCTAGGCAGTCTATGGCATTATTTTAGGGGTTCATAGACAAAACTTCGGAAGACAAAGGCGCGCGCCGACAACTGAGCACAAGACGGAGGCGCGCGCCAAAGAAAACGACAGTTTTAAGGGGCTTCGACGGGGGGTTTTGTTGGGGAGCCCCCCCACTTTACTTAATACAGATCGCGGCGGCGTTGTGGGTGGTTTGGGGGGTTGTAACCCCCCTCATTATACTGTAAACTTAACTTTTTCCCTGTTTTTAGGGAAAAAGTGAAGTTTTCAGTAAAATGTGGGGGGTTACAACCCCCCAAACGCCGCCGCAATCTGTATTAAGTAAAGTGGGGGGGGGCTCCCCAACAAAACCCCCCACAAGGCGGCGTGATCTGTATAAAGTAAAGTGGTTCCCTCCCCCCACACACCTCCGTCGGAGCCCCTAAAAACAGTTATTTTCTTCGGCGCGCGTCTTTGTCTTCCGCGGTTTTGACCTGACACCTATTTTAGGTCTAGAGAAAGTTTTGAGTTTTATAGATTGGCTGATTTGAGATGAATATAAAAGCCAGTTTGGTCTCTAAAGATGTTTAAACAAGGGACAGAAGTTCTTCATTTTAGCAAGGCCAAAGCACATTACCCGATGTTTGTTTTTCCTTTATAGGATCCCACTACCAGAGCTGAAGGACTCTGATAAGCTGGACAAAATAATGAACATGAAGGAAGCCACAAAACGGGTGCGCTTAGGCCCAGACTGCTTGCCTTCCATCTGTTTCTACACATTCCTCAATGCTTACCAGGTTAGTTCCATCTGTGCTGCTGCAGGTTTCTGGAATTCCCACCATGCTGTAATGCGATTATGTTTACACTCTAACCAGCATTTTAGATCAGAACGTATTAAAGATCCCTTCATGTTATTCATCAGCTTCCTTGGCTTGTAAGCATTAGTTAAGGTAATCTTCATTCTGTAAACTTTATTTTCTGTCTTCAGGGCTTGACTGCAGTGGACATGACAGATGATTCCAGCCTGCTGGCAGGTGGTTTTGCAGATTCTACTGTTAGAGTTTGGACTGTGACTCCCAAGAAGCTGCGCAGTGTGAAAGCAGCTTCAGGTAATGGCAAACAATGTTTGGCTCTACCATTATAATAAAAATTAATTGTGCTGCATGCCATTGGATAACATGCTTATTGCCTCACTATCTACTAGGGAAGTTAGCCTTGAGAGTTCAAAAGGCTTTGGTTTCCACCTTTCTGGTAGTTCACAGCAACCACAGTGCTCATTAGAGTTCCTTTGTGGCAAACCAAAAAACCAAAACATTTAATGCAGCTTGATTGCAAAAATATTTTTAGTTTTTATTCCTGTATATTGTAGAACTTGAGAAACAGCAAAATCTGGGCTTTGGTCTAGTCCAGATATCAAAACGTTTTTACTGGGTGATCAAAAGTCGGATACTGTTATTTCACTATGAAAAGAAAGACAAGAATATTTGGAGCTTAAAATTCTTCTTTCCTTCCTATAGTGGGCTCTTCCTGTTTCAAATGTCAGGAATCTCTTCTTTACTCCAGGCTCACAGTCAATAACTTGCTTCTCTGACCAGCAAAACACTCCAAATATAATTTTTTCTCCATCTGATATCCAGGAACTCTTTCCATTAACCAGCAAGCATTCTCAACTCCAGCTCCTCTATGGGGAACACTGGAATAGACACTCTTCCTAACTTCTACCTGTTGCATCTCTCAACTAAGGTTCCCTTAGCCAGCATAAGGTAAATAATTACTACCCTAGATGGGTTTTGACCCCAGTTTCTTCAGCCCTGCAGCACACAACCATCAGTACCCTACCCTAGTAGTTCAGGCTTGCTGACAGTGAGTGCTGACCTTTTTTACAGATGTGTTTTCAGAGCTAGGAATATCTCATCCCAGTTGCTGGCGTGTCTTTCCTCTAGGCTTCCCTGCCTTGATGAAGGAATGGCTTTCTGATCCCAATCCTTTGAGGCCTTGATGCGTCAGATGAATGAATGAATTGTTCTCTATTTTCCTCGATCCCTACTGGCTTGGTTTCCAGGCCTCGATCTATTAAGGCCTGGAGCTCAGCAGTCAATACCTGTTTTAGAATTGCAGAAAAGAGGCAAAACATAATTCTTTCTCCCAGACTTGGAGTTTTATGTCCTAGTCTGACATCACATTCCATATCTCCTCCCATGGCTGGTCTCATGAGAAAGCAATATACAGATATTACATTATACTGTACCAGGTCTAGAAGTACTCTGGCAGTATACTGTATACCACCCAGTTATGTACAATTAATAATAATAAAAATATACCTCACAATTCAGAGTGGTTAATATCAAGAGAGTCTGCCAAACACAGAAAAGTACATACATGAACAAATCCAATACATGACTGAAATTTCTTAAACAAATTTATCGAATAGATAAGTCTTCAAAGATTTTCTAAATACTTGATAAGAAAATGAGTTTAGGAGCAAATCACTTATGGTTTTGCTCCAAACACAAGCCTGATAAGATAAGGTTTTATCCAGAAATCTTTTGGAAATGCATCCCTTTAACGTCAGAAATGAAAACAAAAGGGTTCCTTGCGTAGGTCGAGAGTTTGCTGAAAATGTCTCGAAAGATAAGTGGGTGCCAAACCTACAAACATTTTATAGCATAAACATACAAATTTAAATATGATTCTAGCTTCAACTGGCAGCCAGTGTAATTTTTAATAATATGGAGTAACTTGCCTTTTAACATTCGCTACCTTTCTGTAGTGTGATTAGAAGCCATATTTTCAAAACTGTGTTACCTTAAAAAGGGTTATAGTAATAAAGGATGGATAGAAAGCTCTAGTTAAGGTGAATCTCATGCAATATCACATGATTCATGCTTTGAAGAAAGATTTTTGGTACTGTTTGGTGTAGAGAGATGTGCTTCACAATTGGGAATAGATCTGTTGGAAAGACAGGTTTTTACCGTCTGCTCATACTGAAGAGCCATCAGATTAAAATAAAATGTGCCTGCAGCTCGTGATATCAGACTTCCCTAGTCATCTGTGACCATTTTAGTCTTAGGAGTAGAAATTCCAAACAATTTAAATGGGCAGTAACAACTTCTGGCCACTGAAAATTCCTAATTGGTGCTTAAGCCGGAACTGGCTATTTTGTGGGTATTCCAGAGGTGGATTTGCTAACTAGTACTTAATTAGGACCGCATAAAACGGTCCTCTCTTTATGAGCTTCATGATAGATGTATAGAGGGGCATAATAAAAAGAAACGTCTTAAGTCCGTTTTGGACATAGGGTGCTAGTCGCTCAAAGTCAGCAGCGGTAAAATGTCAGTTCTTGAAAAGTGTGTCTAAATTTTTTTTCCCCAAAAATCATCTATCTGGACGTCCAGGCGTTTGATCGTCCAGACCACCATCTATCTTTATACCACATTCTCGACCAAGACTTCGTCCAAGTCCCAAACACCCAGAATAATAATAACAGTTTATATACCGCAGGACCGTGAAGTTCTATGCGGTTTACAATGATTAGCAATGTTACAGATTGAATGGAATAAACAAAGGACAGACTTAATGATTGATAGTTCTAGCGATCGTTTGTTGAGGACTAAGATTGTATAGGTTGGTTTCCTAAGTATTTCAGGAACAGATGTGTTTTTAGGTGTTTCCTGAATTCCCCATAGGTAGTAGGCACGAGCAATTGTTCAAGGTCTTTACCCCATAATGCTGCTTGATGTGCGAAAAGATGTTAGTGATAAATTTACAACCTCTATCTGGTGGAGAAACAAAGTTTAGACCTTTTGGACGTGGGAGGGGCCAGTATTGTGATGGACTGGCCACCTAGACATGGCAACAGAGCAGTGGGGCACCTTACAGGACACTGCTGTGAACTTCACAAAAAGGGTGCCACATAAACATCTCACCAGAACTCCCTTATAGGTTATGATCAGACCCCTAAAACCCACTATACTCACCTGTCTACAACCCCAATAGCCCTTATGGCTGCAGGTGCCACATATATGGCAGTACAGTAGGGTTATGGTGGGCTCACATTTTCCACCATGAATGTAGTGGTTAGAGTGGCTTATGGGTCTGGGTCCTCCTCGCTATGGTTCACTAGCCCACCCCCAGACTAAAGCCATCGAAGTGTATCTCTATTAGGCTTTCCTATTCCAGGTGCTGATGTTCTGAAGGTAGGTATGTACATTTTTATTCTGATCTTTGTGGAGGTGCATTGGAGTCAGTGAACACGAGGGGAGTGTGTATGAGTCTTTACTTTGTCTTTGTAGTGGTTATCTGGTCACTTTCGATACCTTTTGGACACTTATACCTGCTTTTACATCGTCTAATTCACAACATATAAGTTTCGTCCAGGAAGTCTTGTGAAACCTTCGATTATCCCTGCAGGACAACTAAGTATAGTTTGGCCCATATCCTACCCTAACCAAAACGCCCCTTTCAGCTATGGGCACACAGCGGGATTCAGAGGCCTGATATGTCCAAAAAGCTGTTTCAATTATTGGCACTAGGATGACCTGTCTTTTAGATCGTCCAAGTGCCGACTTGGGCGGGTTTTTAGACGCATTTCAGTTTTGTGTTCTCTCAGGGTTTCCGCAGATGGTATTGTGCTTGTTGTAGGTTTCTGAGTCTCGCTATGTCTTTGTCAGGTAGCAACCGATGTTTCAACCACCATGCTGTGGCTTTCTTCAGGGTATGCTCTGAAGTCTGCAGTGTGACTTTGTAAATAGTGGGTTCACTGACTTGATTGGGAACAGGGCAGTCCACCAATTTGAATTTTGGCGGGAAAATCAGTTGGCCAGAAATTTGAGTTTTGTTGTGAAAGTCCATAGAATGGAAAAAATCTGTGGTAGGTTTAAAGATGTTCTCCCCGTAGAGCTGGGTTCAGTGTGAATGCGTAGATTATAGAATTGCCTTCTAAGAGAGTAACTTTATAACAGAGCACATAGGGGCATGTGCTGCATTTATTTTATAAAGGAAACAGATGCATTTATAAAATATCCAATCCAAAAGCTGTGGCGCCTGTAACTGTGCATATTTTGTAAATATGCACTAACTGCTGCTGGTCCCACACATTTTTAGCCCACAGAGACATCTATACATATACCACATAAAAGTATATGCTTTGAGGTTAATTGTATAACAGGTTTCCTGTGCATGCCGCTAGTATGCACTCATAAGAGGCCTGTTTTATAAGATAAGCCTGAAATATTCACACAGCCTATGAACACAATTACACTTGCTCCTTGCAGAGTCTCTAATGTAGTACTTGCATGTTTGTGTTCATTCTGTATAAATAATAGAAAATATGCATGTAAATAAATGTTTAGCCTTATCTTCCCTGTTGGAATGTATTTTCTTTTCTTGTTCTTGGTCTGCTCCTTTTAAGAACATAAGCAGTGCCTCCGCCGGGTCAGACCATAGGTCCATCCTGCCCGGCAGTCCGCTCCCACGGCGGCCCAAACAGGTCACGACCTGTCTGAATCACCAGAAGGGGCTCCCTTGCCACCTTGGTTTCTCATTGAAGTCCTATCTTCCCATCGTAGTCCTAACCCTCCGGTCTTGCACATGCACGACCTGTTGGGTTTCTATACTTATTACCTGGTTAGCTTTCTATACCTGTGTTACATCCCAGCACCTCTCTCAGTATCCCACGATCCCTTTATCCCTCAGGAATCTGTCCAATCCCTGTTTGAATCCCTGTACCGTACTCTGCCTGATCACTTCCTTTTGGGGCCTAAAGTCCTGGTCTCTTTCAGGGAATTTGGCGTTGGGATAGGGGTTGCAGAGGGATTTGATGGGGGGGGGGGGATTTTTTCTTCTGATAGTAATAATGTGAGCTTGTTTTGTATTTTGTTGCACCTTTGTTCTTTTCCTTGTTGAGCTCAATAAAATACATTTGTTCAAAAATGTTTAGTCTCATCCCCTAAAACATCTAGTTTTGTACATAAAAGTATTCTAGAAATGCTTGTGCATGAGCACTAGGTAATTCTGCAAAGGATGATTTCTATATGTAAAACATTGTGTAAGTGCAGAAATAGCTTATAAATTTACTCCCTTACATATCCTAGCACCTTTTTTTTTATGCACACATATCCTAAGGGCAATTCTATAAGTGCCTGCTTGAGCAAGTAAAACGCTTTTTTAGTATAGGTTGAGTTACCTATAAATTACCATCCGGTGTTGCCGTTGCCTGATGCATATGGCCCGGGGGAGAGCAGTGTTATTAGGACTGCATTTGCAGCATGCCCAGCTGGCTCAGGCAGTGGAAGTTCTGATCTGTTGTTTAAATTCGGCACAATCTGCTGGGCAGTACATGGCACTGTTGATGAGCCATCATGTAGGCTTCAGATTATATGTTGTGTATTATCAAGAAATTAGGATGATTAAACTGGCAATCTGCTGCTGGCGTTAATGATTTTGTTCATGTGTCTGCTGGGGTGGGTGGCCCTAATTTTTTTCCCATTCCAGAATGAATGTCAAAGAGTGCACACTTTTTGCTAAGGAGTGTGTGCTATCCCATGGATTCCATATATGGCGCTGAAATATCGGAGCCAAAATTTTGGTGCCGATCCAAGTCAATATAGTAGCAGCTGATTAACTTAGTCGCGCATGCAAGTATGAATTAATAGGCCTTAACCATCAATAATTACACTTAATTTGCACTAATTTGGATTTGCGTGCGCATTTGCTTGTGTGCTATTCTATAACCCCAAGTGCCTAAATTTCATAGCATGCAACTCAAAAGAGGGCATGGCCAGGCGTTGGATGTGGGCAGGTCAGGGGTATTCTGAAAAATTGTTCAGTTTTATGGAATAGTACCATTTATGCACCGGAATGCTGTGAGTTGAGCACCAGCATTTTACACCAGGTTTCATCTGGTGTAAATGCCAGTACTCGACTTTAGGTGCAAGAATTGGCTCTTGAGTGTGCATTGTTTAAGAAGAGTCTGCACTGGTATTGGTGAACGCCAATTTGCTGCAAATGAAGCCCTTGCCTAGCGTCTCGGCTGTAAATACGATGCTTGATGGGCTTTTACAGATCTCGGCCTCATAGATAAAGAATCAGATGATGTTTTAGAGAGGATCATGGATGAGAAGACAGCAAGCGAGTCGAAGATTCTTCATGGGCACAGCGGCCCCGTCTATGGAACCAGCTTTAGTCCTGATAGGTAAAATACAAACAGAATAATAATAATAATAATAATTTATTTTCTTATATACCGCCCTACCAGCAGTTCTAGGTGGTTCACAACATAAAAAAAAACGGAGACATTTCAGTACATGATACAGTTTCAATAAAACGCTATTACATACATCAATCTAATATAACATGATGAAATATAATTTGCAGTATTGTTAAAAAATTAAAACATACTTAAAAAATTAAAAATCAAGATCATCAGAAATATTAAAAATTAGCATTCTTGTTTGGCAAATAAATAGGTTTTTAATAATTTCCTATATGTAAGGTAAGAGTAGATCTGGATAATCATCGGGCTTAACCAGGAGTTCATCTTCTCAGCCTGATACTCCAATGTCCTTTCTAAAAAAAAAGTCACATTAAACACTTGTCAATAAAAGTAAGTTCTAGATCTGATGAGAAATTGGTGTCCTTCAGTGCTTGTAATTTGTTTTTAGTAGAATAATCTTGGTTATGGATCTTGGCTTAACATAGCTGCTTAATTCAAACATTTATTTCTGTGGTTTAAAAATTGCTGTATTTCAGTACTGCTGCACTAGGCCAATTGATTTGATCCAACAAAACCCGTTCTTTGGTTACTTCTGGATGTTTTCTAATTTACCCCACCTTTTACTAAACCGCGATAGCAGTTATTAGCGCAAGGAGCCTCGCTGAATGCTATGAGTTGCTCCCAATGCTCATAGAGTTCCTGTGAGCGTTGGGAGCAGAGTGGCTCCCTGCGCTAATAACTACTATCGCGGTTTAGTAAAAGGGAGGAGGGTTCGAGTCCTGTGTTAGAGGAAAAGTGGTCTATGTCTGAATAGGCATTTCTCAATGACTGACAATATATTTAGAAAACAAAACTTGAAAATAATTGTTCCTTCATTTATGAACCTGGTAGTCTTTACATCAGCTTACGCTTGGCACTGAACAATCCTGACTGTTGCCAGAGTTGGAGCTTATCTTGGAGCCAGATTTTATGGCAGTTTGAGGAACACACTGGAAAAATGTTCAGCCAAACTTCGATTAATAAGGATGGACCACAGAGACCAATAAAAGATGGGCTTTAAGTTGGCAAACCGGATTAAGATTTTGTTACTGTCTTCCCCCCCCCCCACTAATTTTGGATAAAAATTAATCTTATTGCTTTTTATGAAAATAACCATCCTACAACCAAGCACACATTCACATATTCATTGAATAAAGGGGTGCAGAAATTCAAGGCTACATTAACAACTGTATTTTCTTTTTGTGATTTGTAGAAACTATTTGTTGTCCAGTGCAGAGGATGGCACCATTAGATTGTGGAGCCTGCAGACCTTCACTTGTCTAGTAGGTTATAAAGGACACAATTACCCTGTGTGGGACACACAATTTTCTCCCTATGGATATTATTTTGTATCTGGAGGTCATGACAGAGTTGCACGGTAAGACGCTTGGGAGGTTGTATGGCTGTAACTGAGATCCTGTAGCTCTCAGGCATTATTGCTGAGTGAAGTGTAATCCCATTGCAGGCACATTTTATATTTCTAAAATGTGAGCTTTAGGATAAGTTGCATTTATAAACTAAAATAAGAAAAAAAATGTATTTCATCAGTTGCCATGCTGGGATCTCTTCATGGAGGTAGTTAGGGGATGGGCCATTAGTGTGGGCAGACTAGATGGGCCGTGGCCCTTTTCTGCCGTCATTTTCTATGTTTCTATGTTGATGAAATAACTCAAATTGCTGAACTGTTTGACTGATTAAGCTTGTTTCACTGGCCATTTAGTGTGAGTGTGAGCACAGTGAAACTTATCTTGAAGGTGCTTGTTTTCCTTATTGCAGGCTTGATGCGATAAGCCATGAATTTAGAATACTGTGCTAAGCTTCAGGCACATGCACAAAATCTTTTACTCCCAATGTAGTAAATTAATTGCATGCAAAATACTGCATGTTGAAAGTGTGTGTTAATTGAAAAAAAAACAGTGCATACTGCTGTGGCAATCTAAAGTGGCTTGCTGCATTGTAAATAAAATAGAAAAAGAAAAAGGCCAGCACTGAGCACAGAGAGGCTCTAGAACTTATTGTCTCCACTGCAAAAGCCCCCCCCTCCCCCCATGAACCAATAATACTTATCAAAGTGGGGAGGCATCCAGCGGTATCCTCCATTTCCTGCTGCAACGGTGCATGAGGATGTATCATTAGGAGTCAAGCAGCCACATAAGGCATTGCGTCCCTTATTTGGGAAGCATTGCCTTGTTTCTAGCTTCAAATGTTGCTTCGGGATGCATGCTAGTGGTCACGTACAGCCATTTTGGAAGAAGGCAGTAATGAGTGGACATCTCGCATGCCTCCTGACATTGGGGGTTGGAGGGTCCAGAACTGACAAGGGCCACCAAATAAATTTTGTGGTATCTCTGGTGTCTCACTAAAACTACCAGGGATATCCTGTGCTCCTGAAGTGGACTAAAAATCCAGCACTACTAAATAAATATTTATTTATTTAATTTTATCCCAGGACAAGCAGGCATGATATTCTCACATGTGGGTGACGTCATCTACGGAGCCCCAGCGCGGACAGCTTTTCAAGCAAACTTGATTGAAGTTTCAAGTTTGCACACTGCACCACGCATGTGCTAGCCTTCTTGCCCACTAGAGGGCGCATCCCCACCTCGTGGTCCTCAGTTCTCTTTCATCCGCGGAGCCAGAAGCCCTGTGGATAATTGTGTGCTCTATTGCCTTCTGTCGCCGCGGCTGTGTACGTTTTTTCGACGCGGTCGCTGCGTGTAATTTTTCTTTCTTTCTTTGTTTTCCCTTTTTTTAAAAAAAAAAAAAAATTCCTTTTTTCCGTTGCTCCGGGGGCTCCCGGTAGCACGGCCCGGGAACCTCGTTCGTTCCCGGCCACGTTGTAGGCCCATGTCCCAGCCTGTTACGGGGTTTAAAAAGTGCGGTCGTTGTGACCGGCTCCTTTCGATAACAGACCCTCATCGGTGCTGTTTACGGAGCTTGGGGCCCCAGCACCCGACGGACGCGTGTGACAAGTGTGCCACCTTCCAGAAGCGGGCTCTCACACGCCGTAAGGCCCGCATGGCGGAACTTTTCTCCGTCGAGTCCCCGCCCGGGAAGGCCTCGAGTTCGGCCTCGGCTTCGGCCCCGGCCTTGACCTCGGCCTCAACCTCGGCTTCGGGACCCTCGGCTTCGCCTCGTCCCTCGATGCCATCGAAGCTGGTTGCCTCGCAAAAACAAGCCTCGGGTAAGTCTCCACTTCCCTCCTCAGCTCCAGGATCAACCAGGAAGCCGTCCTCGGGCTCTTCGTCGGCGGGGGCGTCGGCCTCTGCCCAGCCCAAGGTATCTAAGTCGATAGCCCCGAGGGAATACTCGAGACCGAGGTCGCCCTCTGAGGAGCATCGACAGGTGTTGCCGCCGGGGCTGTCGATCCCGGCATTTCAGGACTTGCTCCGGGCGTTAATCTCCTCGGAGCTGTCCGGGGCCATTGAGCACCTGCAGCAGGCTTCGGCCTCGACTGCTTCGGTCTCGGCGGCCCCGCAGGTGGCGACCTCGGCCTCGGTTACCGGGGCTTCGGCGCCCGAGGCACCCTGGGCCTCGACCTCGGCGCTCCCCTCGGACCCGACCTCGATGGGCCAGCCTGAGTGTAGAGTGCGGTCCCGGGACAAGCTGCGCCGGGTGCGGAGGATCTCCTCGACCTCGTCCTCGAGGTCCTCTTGGGGCTCCTCGCCTTCGGGCAAGCCTCGGGCGAGGCGCCGGCCGAAGAAGGCCAAGCGGTCTCGGGCCTCGCCTCGGAGGCGCGGTCGCTCGACGCCGCCCGAGGGCGAGTCCTTACGGGTCGAGGAACTCCGCCTCGATAACCCCAATCTGTTGCGGTCCCCGATCGGGGAGAGTTCCCGTGCCTCCTCGCCGGGACGGAAGGGACGGGCCTCCATACCCCGCACCCCGGGGGGTTCCCCCAGGGGTTCTTTCAGGCGGGCTCGGTCCCCGACCCCTTCGAGGTCACGGGACTGTGCCTCGTGGGGATCGGGATCCGGTAAGGAGCTGAGGTACTCCCTACAGGCCTCTCCCTTCGGCTCGGCGGGGAGATCTCGGACACCCTCTCCACCTGCACGAACTTCATCTTTTTCAAAGTTCGTGCATGATATGGCGAAGGCTTTGGGGGTGGACCTGTTGGCGGGTTCCCATTATACTAAAGAATTTTTGGAGGAGCAGGATCTTCCTGCTCCCCCACGGGAATCCCCTCGCCTCCCGTTGAACAAGGTCCTCCATCAGACCTTGCTTCGGAATTTGGAGACCCCTCTTACAGTCGCGGTAGTGCCCACCAAGATGGAATCAAAATACCGGACGATTCCTCCTAAGGGGTTTGACAAGGGGCAACTCTCACACCAATCGCTCCTGGTGGAGTCGGCGCTGAAGAGGTCGCAACCTTCCCGGGTCTCTGCTGCGGTCCCCCCTGGGAGGGAAGGTCGGACCCTCGATAAATTTGGCCGTTGCCTTTATGCGAATTCTCTGATGGCGACGAGGGTCCTCAATTATGCTTTTTCCTATTCTTCATACTTAAGGACAATGGTGAAGGACCTTCCCGAATTCCAGGTGGTGATCCCGGATTCCCATATGTCGAACCTTTCCCAACTGCGCCTCTATCTGTTCCATGCGGTATACGACGCATTTGAACTTGCCTCGAGGGTATCGGCATGTGCGGTAGCTATGCGCCGGCTGGCATGGCTGCGTACCCTCGAGATGGACCCCAACCTGTAGGAGCGATTGGCGAATCTACCCTGCGTGGGGTCGGAGTTGTTCGACGACTCCTTGGAGGCGGCGACCAAGAGGCTTTCGGACCAAGAGCGCTCTCTAGCCTCCCTGGTGCGCCCCAAGCCTAAGACCACGCCGCAAAGGGCTTTTCGGCAGCCTCCTAGGCAGTACCCCCAGAAAACGACGCCGGCCTTTTCGAGACCTCCACCCCGACGTCCACCCCAACAGGGTAGGGGAGGTCCCTCCAAGCCCGCTGCGCAGGGGGCATCCAAGCCTGCGCCGTCCTTTTGACGGGATGGGCGGCTGGGGGCTGGCCCCCGCCGCTATGTCGCTCAACCCCCTCCCCATCGGGGGTCGGCTCACGGCCTTTGCCGGGGCTTGGTCAGAGATTACGTCAGACGCATGGGTGCTCCGGACCGTCTCAGAGGGCTATTCGCTCAATTTCTCCGTGCAGCCTCCAGACATGCCACCCGGAGTTTGCCCGCCCAATCGGAGCCAGTTGACTCTTCTCCTGGACGAAGCCAGGGCATTGTTGCGCCTCCGGGCAGTCGAATTGGTGCCTCGCGACCAGAGGGGCACGGGGTTTTACTCCCGTTACTTTTTGGTCCCAAAGAAGACCGGGGACTTGCGCCCTATTTTGGACCTCCGGAAGCTCAACAAGTTCCTGGTCCGGGAGAAGTTCCGTATGTTATCGCTTCCGATTCTGTATCCTCTGCTGGAGGAGGGGGATTGGATGTGCTCCCTGGACTTGAAGGAAGCATATACCCATGTTCCGGTGCATCCCGACTTTCGCAAATTTTTAAGATTTCAAGTGGGAGAGTTGCACCTCCAGTACCGGGTCCTCCCTTTCGGCCTGGCTTCGTCTCCTCGGGTGTTCACGAAGTGTATGGTGGTGGCCGCGGCTGCCCTGCGCTCCCGGGGGATGCAGGTCTTTCCCTATCTGGACGATTGGCTGATCAAGGCCCCGACCAGGGAGGGAGTTATTTCAGCGACCCAACAGACTATCTCACTTCTTCAAGGTCTAGGGTTCGAAGTGAACTTTCCCAAGTCTCACTTGTGCCCGACTCAATCCCTCCAGTTTATAGGAGCCGTGCTGGACACGGTTCTCCTCCGAGCGTTCCTCCCCTCTCCTCGGTTGGAGGCACTGCTTCGATTGGGTCGTCAGGTCTCGCTGATGCATGTAGTATCGGCGCAGCGCATGATGGTGCTTCTGGGTCACATGGCATCGACGGTCCAGGTGACGCCGTTCGCCCGATTGCATCTGAGGCTTCCTCAGTGGACGTTGGCCTCGCAGTGGCGTCAGGATCGCGACCCAGTATCTCGTCCAATAACGGTCACTCCTTCTTTGAGACGCTCGCTCCGTTGGTGGACCAACTCTTCCAATCTTTCCGGGAGTTTGCTCTTTCGCGTTCCTCCGCATCACAAAGTCCTGACAACGGACTCTTCGGAGTATGCGTGGGGGGCACATCTTGACGGTCTTCGAACGCAGGGTCTATGGTCGGCCAAGGACCGTCGGTGTCACATCAATGTGTTGGAGCTTCGTGCCATTTTTCTGGCTGCTCGAGCTTTCTGTCATCTCCTGCGCGATCAAGTAGTGCTCGTCAGGACAGACAACCAGGTGGCCATGTATTATGTAAACAAGCAAGGGGGGACGGGCTCTTGGCCTCTGTGCCAGGAAGCCCTGCGCCTTTGGTCATGGGCAGTCTCTCAGAACATTTTCTTGCGTGCGGTTTACATTCAGGGAGAGATGAATTGTCTGGCAGACAAACTCAGTCGTCTTCTCCAGCCGCACAAGTGGTCGCTGAACACCCGGGTTCTACGCGAGGTCTTCGACCGCTGGGGAACTCCTCAGGTGGATCTGTTTGCCTCACCCGAGACTCACAAACTACCCCTCTACTGTTCTCGGATGTACTCCCGGGACCGTCTCGAGGCCGATGCATTTCTTCTCGACTGGGGAGGGAGGTTCCTTTATGCGTTCCCTCCTTTTCCTCTGATCTTGAGAACGCTGGTGCATCTCAAATCGACCGGAGCCACTATGATTCTCATTGCGCCTCGTTGGCCCAGACAGCACTGGTTCTCCCTTCTGCTTCAACTCAGTGTCAGGGAACCTCTGCTTCTGCCTGTCTTTCCCTCTCTGCTGTCTCAGAGTCGGGGTTCGCTGTTACATCCCAATCTTCAGTCGTTACATCTGACGGCTTGGTTCCTTTCCCCTTGACTTCGATTCCTGTTTCTCAGTCAGTACGGAAAATTTTGGAGGCCTCTCGAAAGGTCTCGACTAGGCTTTGTTATTCCCAGAAGTGGACCAGATTTTCATCCTGGTGCTTCTCGAACCACCTGGATCCGAGTTCGGTTCCCGTGTCTTCGGTGCTGGAATATCTGTTGCTTCTGTCGAATTCTGGTCTGAAGACGACTTCCATTCGAGTGCATCTCAGTGCCATTGCAGCATTCCATCGACATCTCGAGGGTCGTTCCCTCTCTCTGCATCCTCTGGTTTCTCGTTTCATGAGGGGTCTTGTGAATGTCCATCCTCCTCTGAAACCTCCTCCTGTGGTGTGGGATCTTAATGTGGTCTTAGCTCAACTGATGAAGCCGCCTTTTGAGCCTATCGACAAATCTCTTCTTAAGTTTCTCACTTGGAAAGTGGTCTTTTTGATTGCACTCACGTCCGCTCGTCGGATTAGCGAGTTGCAGGCTTTGGTTGCGGATCCTCCTTTCACTGTGTTTCATCATGACAAGGTGGTTCTTCGCACCCATCCTAAATTTTTGCCTAAGGTTGTGTCTGATTTCCACCTCAATCAGTCCATTGTTCTTCCGGTATTTTTCCCGAAGCCCCACTCTCATCCTGGTGAGGCGGCGCTTCACACGCTTGACTGTAAGAGGGCGTTGGCCTTTTATCTCCAACGTACCAAGTCTCATCGGAAGGTTCCTCAATTGTTTTTGTCCTTTGATCCTAATCGGGTGGGACATCCGGTTTCCAAGCGCACCTTGTCCAACTGGTTAGCTGCTTGTATTTATTTTTGCTACGCTCAGGCTGGTCTCCCGCTCTCGGGTCGAGTCACGGGGCATAAGGTCCGGGCGATGGCAGCTTCGGTTGCTTTCCTCCGTTCCACTCCTATGGAGGACATATGTAAAGCTGCCACTTGGTCTTCGGTTCATACGTTCACCTCTCACTACTGTCTGGATACTTTGTCCAGAAGCGACGGCCGGTTTGGCCAGTCGGTGTTACATAACCTGTTTTCATAAATTGCCATCCTCCCACCTGCCCTTTTTGGTTGGCTTGGAGGTCACCCACATGTGAGAATATCATGCCTGCTTGTCCTGGGATAAAGCACAGTTACTTACCGTAACAGGTGTTATCCGGGGACAGCAGGCATATATTCTCACAACCCGCCCACCTCCCCGGGGATGGCTTCTTTGCTTGATATGGAACTGAGGACCACGAGGTGGGGATGCGCCCTCTAGTGGGCAAGAAGGCTAGCACATGCGTGGTGCAGTGTGCAAACTTGAAACTTCAATCAAGTTTGCTTGAAAAGCTGTCCGCGCTGGGGCTCCGTAGATGACGTCACCCACATGTGAGAATATATGCCTGCTGTCCCTGGATAACACCTGTTACGGTAAGTAACTGTGCTTTCTATACCGTTCTTCCAGGGGAACTCAGAACAATTTACATGAATTTATTCAGTTACTCAAGCATTTATTCCCGCGGGCTCACAATCTATCTAACTAGGGCAATCTATGTACCCGGGGCAATGGGGGGATTAAGTGATTTGCCTAGGGTCACAAGGAGCAGCGTGGGTTTGAACCCACAAACTCAAGGTGCTGAGACTGTAGCTTTAACCACTGTGCCACACATTTTAAACTATCAGAAGCAATTCAAAGTTTGGCCATTTGCATATGCTTTTTATGCCCACCATGTTACCGCTTAGTGCAGTAGTTTTATTAATTATTTTTTTTCTATTACTTATCATTTCTATAACACTGCTAGATGTACACAGTGCTGTACATTAAAAATGTAAGAGGCAGTCCCTGCTCAATAGAGCTTACAATCTTATTAAAACAAACGGGACAAATAGGGGTTAGTATGGTATGTTACTTTCAATTTTCCCAAACTAAAGGATAACATTGCTTATTGCATTGGGCTCTGTGTGTCTTATTGTTAAAACTACGAATATGATTTTTGTTGGGTAAGAGAATTTGTTTTAGAAAAAGAGATTAGGTTCTTACCTTGATAATATCTTTTCCAGTAGATAGGAATGGTATGCTGTACCTTAGGGTACTCTGTCTATTCTCGTGAGCATACTACAGAAAGATGTCAATCACAGCTTTTGAAACTTCCTCCTTCTCCCAGGAGTCTGATGCCCCTTCAGTTTGTTTCAAAGCATGCAAGAGCTCTAGAGTAAACAAAGGAGGAGGAACATGGGAAACTCCCTGAAACCAAAGTTCTGACCTGCTCATATAATGTTATAACAAGTCAATAATGAAACTGTAATGTATAAATGAAGGAATATTCCCATTGAACAGCAAAACACATCAAATAAAAGCAACAGCTTGAATATTAGTGGAGCTCAATTATCTTTTGAGATTCTATTTACAAACTGATTCTGAACCCATAGTCCGACTGGCAGAGAAGTCTTGGCTATAGAGAGGACCATGAAGCATAAGGCAGAAACAGGCGCATCAGAAATTATGAGATGGGGGGTTCAGCATACCACTCCTATCTACTGGAAAAGATATTATCAAGGTAAGAACCTAATCTCTTTTTCTAGTGCAATAGGAATGGTATGCTGAACCTTAGGGGCATACATAAGCAGTCCCTAAAGTCCCGGGTAGGAAAGATAAGCCCTCTTTCAGTATTGAGGATCCAAAAGTAGAATCCTCATGTGCTGCCCCATCCACCCTATAGAATTTAGTGAAAGTGTGTAGGGAAGACCATGTTTCAGACTCTGGAGGTATTGCCCTCAATTGAGAAAGGGGAGGGAAAAGAGACTTGTAATACCACCTTTTTGTAGTTTTACAACCACACTCAAAGCTGTTTACACATGGGTACTAAGCATTTTCCTTCTCTGTCCCGGTGGGCGCACAGTCTAATGTACCTGGGTCAGTGGAGGATTAAGTGACTTACCCATGGTCACGGTTCCCTGCAAGACATAGCTTGCAATTCTGAGACTCTTCTGGCCAAGGTAATTGCAACTAGGAACATCACTTTGACCGTAAGATCCATGAGCGAAGCTTCCTCCAAAGGCTCTTACAGGGCCCTCCAAAGACCCTCTAACACAATGTTGAGATTCCAGGAAGGGAAGGGATCTTGGATCAGTGGCGTGAGCCTCAGGATTCCATTGAAGAATCTAATAATGTTTGGGTGAGCAGCCAGGGAGATGGCTTCTCTCGGCCTCTAAATCAAGCCTACCATCTGCACCTTAAGGGACACCACTGTTAATCCCTTGTCCAGGCTCTCTTGAAGGAAGGCCAGTACAGACAATACTGGAGCTTTGTTAGGCTCTAGATTCTCCTTATTGCACCAGTGCTAAAAAGTATCCCATGCCTAACTCTGGGGTAAAGATCTTAAAAGAGAAACAATGTCTCTTCTTTGGCTCTAAAGCCTCTGCGCCAGTTTGGCATGCTGTGCCACTGTTCTGGGGCTCCTAGGGAAATGTTCACTCCTCTAACAGGCTCAAAAGCCATGCCCCAGAGGCAGCATGGAAGCTAAAATTGAAGCTCCTGTCTCCCCTCTTCGCTTACTGTGGCACGTAGCACAAGAATACTCTTCTGCCACCTAGCCTTCGCAAACAAGGCATGATATAAATGTATTAAAGTCAGAGGACTCCATCCCTGGCACTATGGAAGCAAAGTGAGGTGTTTGGAGAAGTTAAAGGGACGAGTAAACACCAGGGGAACAGACCCTGGGCTCCACTAATCTTCAGCAAACTGACTGAAACAGGTCCCCAAAGGATACACCTGCCAGCTGCAGATTAAAATCTGCTCCTTTCCACGGAGATAGAACAGACTCTTTCTTATCAAAAGGGATCTCTGATTTCATGACTAGAGTGAAAAACCGCAAAACTTGCAAAATAAAAAAGAAATAAACCGAGCAGATCAGAAGACACTTTTCATCCTCGCCCGTAGAAAGAGAAAACTGAAGGGGGCAGTAGACTCTTGGGAGGAGGAAGAGGTTTCAAAAGCTGCGATTGACATTTTTCTGCAGTATGTTTGTGAATATGGACAGAGTACCCTATCAAGGGCAGTGCTAATAGTTATTCAACTTTTTTTTGATTTGTGTACACAAGTTGCATCTTGTACAGTTTTGAAATTACTACTACTACTACTACCATGTTTCCCTGAAAATAAGACCTACCCCGAAAATAAGCCTTAGCATGATTTTCGGGGTAGGTCTTAATATAAACCGTACCCCCGAAAATAAGCCCTAGTCGTACACAGATAGCCCCAGCGAGAAGGCCGCAAAGCAGCCTGTGAGTGCTGCTGGCCCAACGCTCCTCTGCAGCAAGGTATTTATGGTCGCGGTCAGCGGGGATCGGTTGGAAGGGAAGGATGGAGGGTCATCGGCAGTTCGGCTGCGTGGCGGGTGATCAAGGGTTCTGCTGCACGAGGGATGGGAGGGAGGGAAGGATGGAGGTTGGGCAAAGGTTCTGCACAGGGGGATGGGAGGGAAGGATGGAAGCTGGGCAAAGGGTTCTGCTGCACAAGGAGATGGGAGGGAGGGAAGGATGGAAGCTGGGAAAAGGATTCTGCTGCACAAGGAGATGGGAGGGAGGGATGGAAGCTGGGCAAAGGGTTCTGCTGCACAAGGAGATGGGAGGGAGGGAAGGATGGATGGATGGAGCTAGGCAAATAGTTCTGCTGCACAAGGAGATGGGAGGGAGAGAAGAATGGAAGCTGTGCAAAGGGTTCTGCTGCAAAGGAGATGGGAGGGAGGGAAGGATGGAAGCTGGGCAAGGTTTCTGCTGCACAGGGGGATGGGAGGGATGGAGTGATAGAAAGATGCTGCAGAGGGAAGGCACAAGGGATTGGATGAGGGGATGAAAGATGTTGCACATGTGGGGGAAAGCAAAGAGGAAGAATTGGGGTGAAGGAGAGGAAGGGAGAGATGATCATTTACATGAAAAAAATATACACTACCCAAAAATAAGACCTAGTGCCTTTTTTGGACCCCAAATGAATATAAGACACTGTCTTATTTTCGGGGAAACACAGTAGTAGTACCACTACTACTATTAATTATTTCTATAGTGTTACCAGATGCACGCAGCGCTGTATAGAGTCAAGGTACTTATAAATTGTTAGATTTTGTGACAAATAATGAGCATTTCAGTAAAGTAGAGCAGAGTACATTAACAGATTATGGTCCATGATGTCTCGCAGTTTAGCAATTCCAGAACTAAAGTGGATGTTTGGGGGTTCTAATTCACTTCAGTTTATTTTAGTGTAATTGGTTTCCATTTATATTCCCCAAGTTTGTGGGCTACAGACCATTACCAGCCTTTGCGGATTTTTGCTGGCCATCTTGCTGATGTCATGTGTACGCGGTTCCACCCCAATTCAAACTATATTGCTACAGGATCATCAGACAGGACTGTCAGACTCTGGGATGTTCTGAATGGCAATTGTGTTAGAATCTTCACTGGGCATAAGGTAAACAAGTGCGGAAAGCTTATGGTTTATGGAACTCTAACTTCCGTGTAAATGGATGTGTGTAGTTTTTGAGGCGAGGGTTTAGTAGATTTGTGTGTACATTTGTGTGTGTGTGTTTGGTATGGGGGGTGTACATCTTTGTGTGTGACTGTACCCGTGTCTGCTTTCTATGAGTTTGTGTCTTAAATCAGGAGAGGAGATTAAGGAATTGCACCTTTTTGCCTTCTACCCTTATCACTATGTTATCATGAATAAATGTGTGTATACTGCAGCTGTGAGAGCTGTCACAGAAATGTATTAGAGCATTTTTTTTTGATGGGGCTCATTTTTCTTCTGCCCATCTCACCACCTGCAGGAACTTCGGTTTTACAGCACAGAACCTTCTTCCAGATCCCTTCCTCCTGTGACTAGAGCTAGCTACAGTCCTTAGGCCCCAGAAGAGTTTGGGGGGAGGGGGGAATAGTAAATACTAGTACTGCCCGATTCAGGGAAAAATTTTTTCGCTTTGATTTGGCTGTTGAATTGATTTGCTTTTCCTGCCCAATCTGGCAATGGTTTGTTTTTTAAATTCCAAACGCCCTGGCAGTTTTATTTTGTAGCCTTTCCACCCCCCCCTTTCTTTTCCCTCTCCAACCCCAAACCAATGCTTTGGTGTAAACAAAATAAAAAAGTATTTTCCTCTCTCTGTTAGGTCCTAGCTCATTCTCAGTAACACTGGCTCTGGCAGGATACACATTTCAAATCTGATGTATTGTAAGCACAAAATATAAAATAAAACTATTTTTTGTATCCTCCACTGCCATATCCAACATTTGTTTCTTTCCCACTGTCTGCCATCACTCTCTTTCTCCCTGCCTTGTGTCCTGGGTCAAACCTCTCTATTCCCCTCCATGCAGCATCTCTCCCTTCGTCTTTCCATTATCATGTGTACCATCTCTCCCTACCTTCCACCCTATGTCCAACATGTCTCCCTCTCTCTTCTCCATGCATGTCTCCTTCCCCTCCACCATATGCAGCATTTTTCCCTCTTCTTTCCCTTCCTCTCATATGCAGCAGCTTTCCTTCCCTCCAACCCATTCCCCTGTGTAGCAGCTCTCCATCCCCCCTGTGCAGTAGCACCCTACTGACTTTCCCACCATGAGACCTGCCATACCTTCAAGGCCTCCTAAAGCGGCAGCGGTGGACAGTCAGCAGTGGCATCGCTCTGAATGGGCTACTCGCAGCCTGCACTGCTAGGGCTTCCCTCTGCCGCATCATCAATGATGCGGCAGAGGTAAGGCCCCAGCGGAGCAGGTCGCAGAAGCAGCCCATTCAGAGCGATACCGTTGTTGACTATCCACCGCCGCTGCTGCTTTAGGAGGCCTCGGAAGTATGTCAAGTCTCACCAGGGTGTGTGTGTGTGTGTGTTGGTTGCTGAATTGGTGAGTCTGATTTTCTCAGACAACATATTGATTTGAATCGATTAGCACTAATAAATATTTTGAATGGGGCATAGGATTGGTACTGGGGGGTTCATTCCTAGAAGTTCTTCCTCAGACTTGAGCATTTTATGGGCAGTTTTCCTGAGAAAGTGAGGGAGAAAATTAGAGGAAGGTAAACAAGGAAAATGCCAAAAATAAAAGCAGAAGGAATGAGTAATACCCTGGTGGTCTTGAATGGCCAGCAGGACACTATCTGATAGTTTATCATTAGAGCACATAACTAATCATTTTTCCCCTTCTACATTTCTGAGGAGCTATACTGTCCTCTGTAGGTCATATCTTATGCTACTGGACAAATGGAGCTCTTGCTTTTATTTTGCAGATCAGCTAACTTTGTCCCAAACAACTTACCTATGGGTTTTATTTTTCAGGGACCAATTCACTCTTTGACATTTTCTCCCAATGGGAAATTCCTCGCTACTGGAGCAACCGATGGCAGAGTTCTTCTCTGGGATATTGGACATGGTTTGATGATTGGAGAGCTGAAAGCTCACACAAATACAGTTTATGCCCTGAAGTTCAGTAGAGACGGGGAAATTTTAGCATCTGGTTAGTCATTTAAATGGCCATTTACCTCAGTAGCATGTTAAATCACTCTTTAAAATAAAGACAATTTAAACCAGTATTGTCCATTTTGGCTTTTTTTTATATTTCAATTTTGTAAATGACAAACTTTTAATTTTTTTCTTTTAGAATAATAATGTGAAATTATGGTTATTACAATGGTTAACTGTGAAGTATGAGTAAAAAATTCCTTCTTCCTTTGTTTTGCTAGGTTCGATGGATAACACGGTGCGCTTATGGGATGCTGTAAAAGTGTTTGAAGACTTAGAGACAGATGACTTTACAGCAGCCACTGGCCATGTAAACCTACCTGAGAACTCCCAGGACTACCTGCTGGGGACCTACATGACCAAGTCCACACCTGTCACACACCTGCACTTCACCCGCAGAAACTTGCTCCTGGCTGCAGGTGCATATGTACCCCAGTAAACAGGAGGACAAACTTCAATTTTCCAAGTTATTGTTAAAACAACAAAAACAGGAAATTGATTTAATTTAGCTCATACTGAGTTACTATAAAATGTAAATACAAAGCAAAGACTTATGGTTGGATATAATTTGCTGTAATGCAAAATGACACTGTTTCTGAACAAATGAGCCTTAACTACACTTCTCCCTCCGTATTTGCGGTTTCATCAATCGCGGTTTCGATTATTCACGGTTTTCAGTATGCTGGCTCCTCCCCCCCCCAATTACATCACTGAAATTGCCGATCCACAACTTTTACAAAGAAAATCGCTGATTCCAAATTGAACAGAGAATATCACTGATTACCAACGATTATAGAGTATAGAGAAAATTGCTGATTCCCAGCATTTAAAGATAAAATCGCTGATACCAAGCACTGCACAGGGCAATCTGTTTCCCAGCACTGCACAAAGAAATCGCTGATTCCCAGTAATGCACAGAGAAAATAGCTGATTCCCAGTACAATACCAGTTCACTCATGTTTAATGTACAGCACAGCACTGTTATTCAAAAGTTGCAATAAATGTTTTCAACTTAAACAGCGAATCTCATATTTTTTGTTATTCGCGATTTCCCCTTATTCGCTATGGCTTTTAATTAAAAAAAAACGCAAATAACACATGAAAAGTTATTTGCGGTTTTGCTATTCTCCTATCACCGTGAATTCGGAGGGAGAAGTGTACTGTTTTTACAGTTCAAAAGCAAAATTGAGCACCAACTTACTTATACTTAATTCTTCTTTTAACTTCTTATTAACTGTTTTGTAGCAGACTTTCAGATGTAATTTTGGCTTGGATGTCCCATGTTCCAACAGCAGAAACTAACAAATGGAAAATCTGCGGGTGGTTTACCGTATAGACTCGAATATAAACAGAGATTTTTAGACCAAAAAAAGGCACAAAAATGGGACTCTTAGTTTATATTTGGGTCAGCACTGACCTGCCCCCCTCACAAACCTGTTTGCAGGTCTCTGCTGGGCCTGCCATGAGACCTGGTAGTCCAGCGGTGGCTGGGACAGGAGCGATCCCTCCTGCCTCCTGTCCTAGCTGATTCTAATTATTTTTATCTCCCTCCTGCCTCCCCCATGTACCTTAAGTATCCCTGGTGAATCGTAGCAGGAGTGACCTTCCTTCACTCCCGCCTGTGCAGAACCACTAGCTAATTGGCTGCTGTGAGTTCTCACGGCAGCCAATTAACTAGCAGCTCTGCACAGGCAGGAGCAAAGGAAGGTCACTCCTGCCCACTCAGAGCCGCTAGCTGATTGGCTGCTGTGAACTCGTGGCCTTGGGTAACCCCGTCCCTCCCTGGTCACCACTCTTGCGTCTCATCTCAGTCCCTCGTGTGTTTGTTTTAGACCTCCCTTTCTTCTGTCTCTTCTCTGCTTTCGTCCATGCCGGCCATGAAGCTGATGGGTAACGTGCTACACAGCTTCCTTGTGACAAAGGTTTTCCGCAAAAATTCTGATAAAATCAATTGCTTCAGCCCCAAAGGGAAGACGGTGATTTCCAGCAGTGATGACGATTCTGTCGTCATTTACGACTGTCAGGAGAGCAAGGAAGTAAGACAAGGCATAATGGTGAGACTGTCAAAGGATTCTAGAAAGCAATTTAGCAAATAGCCCCTGAAAGGCATCTAAATGATTTATGTAAAAAAACAAAAAACCCCAACAACAATAAAACCTCAAACTATCCAAGATATTTATTTAATTTTTTTTTTCTCAGAATCTCAAGTTGGCTGCATTTGGCCTATGGCTACAAGTTGGCTGTGCCTGATTTTTTTTTCCCTTTATTTTAGCCTAGCGCTATGTGACCAAGAGGCACATAGGGAAGGCATTTTCTTAATATCTTTAAAGAAGCTGTTAAGCATGTTTTTTAGATTTACTTTCTTTCCCAGGAGGTCAAATATTTAAATATATTTTTTGTAAGATGCTCCCATTTAGCTAGTTCCTCTGCTATTCTGTATTATAGAGACTGGCAGGGGGAGGGAGGGAATGAGGGGGCTGGAAGCAGAGCAGGGAGGGAGGGGGAACAGGGTGCAAAGCCTGGCAAATAAGGCACTGCACTTGAATATTAACACACACACACACACCCCCGGTTTATATTTGAATCAACATTTTTGGGGGTGAGGAATGTTACCTCGGTTTATACTTGAGTGTATATATAGTATGTCTTTACACTCTGCTAAATTGCAGCCAGAAGTAATACTGGGAAAGAGAACTTAGGAAAACCTATTCCTAATGCTGGAGATCATTTTTTAATACAAATAGATTGTCTCTTAATGATGATTAAAGTTCTGTTTGAGTCATTGTATCGACTTGAGTAAACATTTTAGTAAAGCCAGGTAGTATTGGGCATGTGGAACATTTCAGCTTAAGTCAGGGCTGTTCAAACCTGTCCTTGCAACATACCTAGCCACTCAAGGTTTTCAGGATGTCTACATTTCATATACCAGAGTTAAATTTGCATGCCAGTCTGAATGGCTAGGTCTGTGCCAAGGACTTGGTTGAGAACTTCTGCCCTTGTCCTCTGGGCTCTTATAATAAGTTAGGGAAACACTTTGCTTGTGCAGTTGGGTTGTTCACTTGCTGTATAGAAAGCCTGTTCACGTAACACAGGTCTTAGCACTTTCTTACATGTCCAAAACTAGACAGCCTCCTGCTTCTCCTTACCACGTCAGATCCTGACCCACCCTTGGGGACCTGCCTTGTTTAGTGGCATGCGATGGAGGCAGTTGTCCTTTGCTTCTGCACCTTGTGGCTCTAGCTTTCAAAATGGTACCCATGCGCCCTAATTGTAGTACTCTAGAACTACTGCTGGGGCCCCATCATCAGCATTTTGAAACTTAGAGCCAAGGGGAAATATGCATATCTAGTGCCAGTGAACTACTGGTATCCCTGGGGATTTTGGAAGTGGGGGCAATTCTGCTCCTTCTGTGGTGCTATTGTATCACTTCACTGTATCTCACGCGAGCTTCAGCAGAATGACATGAATACAATTAAGTAAAGATTCTACTTATACTTATTCTCATTCATTCTCTCGTTATTTCGAAATTAGATTACTGCAACGCTTTGTTTAAGGGAATAGCACAAAAAGAAATTAAACGTCTACAGATTATACAAAACACAGCCATTAGGCTTATTTCAAAAGCTAAAAAATTCGAGCATATAACTCCTCTTCTTAAGGAAGCGCATTGGCTTCCAGTGGCCCACAGAATAATATACAAACTTAGCTTACTCACATTTAAATCTCTTCTTTTCAAAACTCCGGCTTTTATTCATAAATTATTAATCCCTTACTCTTCTAATAGAACTTTAAGATCAGATGAACAGCATTTATTAACGATCCCCTCGCTAAAAATAATAAATACGCGCCGGCAGTATATCTTTTCAGTCACAGCGCCCCAAACCTGGAATTCTCTCCCCAGTTATCTACGAGAAGAAATCAACTTAGAAAAATTCAAAAGTAAACTGAAAACTTTCCTTTTTAACGATGCCTTCGCAATTTAACACTATTGATTTCTTTTAATAATATTTTATAAGTCTTGGAAATAACCTTTTCTTTTCTCCACAACCTTTATTCAATCATCTTTATTTTTATCCCTTCCATATGTGTTTTCCATTTTTGTCTCCCACTCTGCTATAATATATTGTAATTTCTTCCCCCACCTATCCCTTCGTTTCCAGTTCGTGTTGTAATTGTTTGTGTCCCGTTAGCCCTTATCTATTTTAAAATTTCTTTTATATTGTAATTTTAATTACGTGTAAATCGCTTTGAACAATGACAAAGCGATTAATCAAATACATATTAAACTTGAAACTTGAAACGAGATCTTCAGATTGCTGCTGGAATTTGAAAAAAATCCCACGCGGCTGCAATCCTCAGTCCCGTTTTTTACTTTTGTTAGTGTATAAAGTGTCAAGGGTTCAGTATAACATTATTTATAAAGGTATTTTTTTCAAATACATAAATAATGTTATGTTGAGCACTTGACACTTTATCACTTAGCAAAGTAAAAAAAAAAATAGGACTAATGAGGATTGCAGCCTTGTGGGATTTTTTTTCAAATTCTAGCGGCAGTCTGAAGATCCCACATAAGTAGAATCTTTACTTAATTGTATTTATGTCATTCTGCTGATGCTAGAGTGAGATACAGTGAAGTGATTTTTTTTTAGTTTTGTGCAAATATTAAGGATTGTTGAACAGAAAGGTCTGGTGCTACTGTGGCATTATCCATTTATTGAACACTTGGGGCAGCAGTTATACTACCAGACTGTAGCTGCATTTAATTCTGCCTTTTTGAGGTGATTAAGTGTAGCTATGCTATTGGCAGTCATAAGCTACCACATGGCCCCCAACCTATGTGCTGCCTGTTATGACTGGCTCCTTCTCGGTGCATAACCCACTATTACATGCATTAAGCAGCTTCTATGGGTGTTTGTTTGTTTTTACCATGCTGGCTGCCTTTAATGTTGGTCTGTTAGTAGTTATCATGCACTAAAACCTGCAGTAGCTGTCTAGCAGATTAACAAAAGGAACCCTTTACAATAAAGATTTGAAAAGTAGAAAGAAATGAGCTTGATTTAATAAGCTCATTCTAGTTTCATATGTGGTTTCAACTGGACGCAAAGGGGTACTGCAAGGTTGTTTTTTTTTTCCTTCCTTTTGAATTCCCTTAGGCCCTGTTTACTTTTTAAGAGTGCAGGGGAAGCAATGCAGGCCTCTGATGCTACGCATTCAGCTTACAAATAGAAAGCTACTTTTTGCATGTATTTTGCTCAGGGATAAATCCTTATAATTACCATACCATGTTTTAAAAACTGTCTATTTTTATAGCATACTCGATCTTAGGATCTTGTAGTAGAGAGAAAAGTTTTGGGCAGTTGTAAATGAAAACTGCCTTTAACTTAATGCATTTACCACAGGGTCAGTCATTATTATGGTAAGTTAAAACTGTTAAAGGGAACATGCCCTATAAAGAACTGATTTTAGAGATAACGCATATCTTTATTTAGCTAGTGAATGCCCTGTTTATTGGTGCTTCAAAAATAGTAAGGTGCCCTAGAAAAGAATTCAGATTTGACTACTTGTTTGATGGCAGATAAAGACCTGCATGGTCCAGCCAGTCTGCTCAAGTCATATTTATTTGAATCAAGTATTAATTTTACTTGCTAAATTCCTCTGTAAGATGTCTCTCTCTCCCCCCCCTCCCCCAAGATATGTAAGACCTGTACTCAGACAATATGAATGTGGTATAAGATCGACATATAAACGTTAGAAGTCTGTCTGGCATCAGCTATACTTCCCCACTGCTGGGGTTTCGATTTATGCTAAATCCCAGCTCCTGGCAAGTTAGTACTTGAAGCAGTGTTTCAGGGCCTCTTATCTGCATGACATGCTTTCAGTAGGATATACAAGTCCTGTGGCAGTGCTACCGACTGAGTGTAGCATTATAGAAACAAGGTATATATTTAACAGCTTCCACCAGCAGAATTTCAGCTTGGGTTTTAACAAAGCCTCACTGCATTTTGTTCAACTGGGCATTTTTTTATTGCCTACATTGTTTTCCACTGTAGTTCCATCTGGTAGCACAGTAACAATGCTCAGGAACTATAAACTTAAAACAGCCATGTCCAGTCATAGCAATAGATGGTGCTGTTTGCGGGCTCAGGTCAAGTATGTAGATAATACAAGGTTTCCCACTAGCTTACTGTTAAAGCAGAAGCATAAAACATTCAAAATCTGTGACATACTATAACCTTTGTTTGTGGTTATGATTGAGGAATTTTGATATTAGTTTAATGCTGTAAATATAGCTGATTATTGAATACTTTGCTAAAATGTAAGCTGCATTTAACTGTTTGATACAGGCAAGAGCCCCAACTGGTCTTTATTTTCATTTCTGAATTTAAATCAGTACAATATATGAAAATAATTGGTTCAGAAATAAAATTGTATTCTTTTTGGTAGAGAAGAGCTATAAATCCACTTTTGCTTGTCTCAAAAAGGAAAATACATCAATCTTCAAACTTTCCTCTTCTTCATTCAGGTTCGCCTTAGGACTCTTGCTTTAGGAGCACAAAAATGTGAAATTATAGCCTGAACCAAGTCTAGGCATTCTCATACAGAGCTTCCACACAAAAACTTGAGGACAGTATTATAAAGTTGTGAATAAAACACTTTATTTATCCAGAACAGTCTTGGCTCTGGAAAATGTAAATACAGTTCAAAGGGGAGGGGTGGTCATCACAGCCAGTTTCCTGTATATTGATTTTTATACTTTTGATATTTTGTAAATAAAGATGACAAACTAAATGTATTCAATGCTTTTATTTATTTCTGGAAAGATGGCTGTGTTCTGCTTCCAAGCATCCATTACAGCGAGAAACTAGGAACCTGCTGGGAGACAAGAGAAACATGATTAGAATTAAAGTACTTCAGACTCACTCAGGAGGCAGCACCAATCTTGATTTGGTTTACATCCCGATGCATTTCTTATACCTAAATTCCTAGTAAACTATCCTTAACAATGGAGAGAGCAGCAGCTAAGCTGATTTACTACAATTAAAAACTCCAAACATCAGGATGTTTAAAAAAATTAAATATCTAAACCTAATGTCTAAAGTCTGCACAATTTGCCTAGTTCACAAGTGTAACCTTTGTTGGAATGTAATGATCAATATAAAGCTTTGGTTAGAAAAGAAAAACTGACTTAATAACCTTTTTAAATCCCTGCCTGAAGGTTTAAGATCCATGGCAGTGTTTCTCATTCTGTTAATGCACTACCGATTCAATCTGAACCCGCAAACCAGGTCTTGCAGATGTTACACTCAAAGCTTTCTGCATCTCCCACATAGCAGTTTAGTCCCAAAGAAATCAATCAGCCCTGGAATAAAGTTTACACAGAAGAAGGGGGGATAGGGGGGACTTCCCCCATCAACATATAACAATTAATTAGTAAGAAACAGGAAAACACGTATGAACATAGCAGCAACAATAAAGAACCTGCTTTGTGCAATGTGCACTGGCAAGAAAAGAACCAAAGGCTAAAAAATGCACTTACATAAACTTGATGATCTCACACATGGCCTTTCTTCTGGCAGGAAGATTCTTAGGCCTGAAAGGAGAAATATCAGAGGCAGAAAAATAAGCAGACTATACAGAATAGTTAGAGTAGAGAGAAGGCAGGCCATACAGAATCCATAGTGGATTAGCAGAAAGAATATTACCAAAGGTAAGAACCTAATATTCCATTCTGTTACATCCATTCTGGATTCTGTATGATAGGTTACGTACCAGAGCAATGGCAACATCTAGGGTAGTACAAAAGATTCTGCCCATAACAAAGAGGCCCGAAAGGCAGTGTCCGATCGAGTCACCACATCCATGCTGTAAAATCTCGTAGGAAGTATGAAGAGAAGTCCAAGTGTCGCCATGCAAATCTCAGCCGGATGAACTGTTCAGAACTCCACGTATGAAGCTGCAACACTCCTGGTCAAGTGCATTTTAAGAGAAGCCAGCAGCTGCTTTCCACAGTTGATGTATGCTGATCAAATGACCATGCAAATCCATCTGGCAATAGAGGACTCTTATGCTGGCTTACCCCACCTGGACTAACTAGTCAGTACAAAAAGAAGGTATGAAAGACAAAAATCATTTGTTCTTTCCAATTTCTGTAATATCCTATCCTTATCTGAACCCATGGGTCAGAAAGCAGGAAGGCGAACTTACTGGTCGACATGGAAATCTTAAACAAGCTTCGGAAGAAAAGAAGGAACAGTACAGAGGGATACTCCTGCGTTCGTGATCCTGAAGAAGGGCTATTTACAAGAGAGCTTACAATTCAGAAATACATCTTGTTAAGACAATCATCACCAGGAACACTGTCTTGACCATAAGGTCCAGAAGGGATGAGTCCTTCAGTGGCTCAAAAGTTGTTTCAGTAGGACTTCTCAACACAATGTTAAGGTTTGCCATAGGAAACAGCTGCTGTAGTGGTGGGCTCCAATGGAACACCCTCCTGAGAAATCTGGTCATATCCAAATGAGCCGTAAGCAAAACTGAAGCACTGTGTGACCTGAAGCATGAGAGGCCTGCCACTTGTACCTTGAAGTAAGCCATTGCAAGGCCTTTCTCTAGACCAGCTTGCAGGAAAGCTAAGACTACTAGAATGTAACAGCTCCACATGGTAGTAGAGGGCTTTTTTGTTCTCAAAATAGTAGCAATGACTCCATCTAAGTAGCCTCTTTGAATCAGGACCTTAGTGCTCAAGAGCCATGCCATCAGACCAAAGCACTGGGGATTCTCCATAGGAACAGGTCCCTGGCTGAGAAGACCGCAATGAAGAGGAAGCTTGAGGCCCTTGTCCTGCTGAAGACAGTTGAGATTCACATACCACGGACGACGAGGCCAGTCCGTAGCCACTAAAAACACTAAGCCTGGATGAATTGTGATCCCACAGCTGACATGACCCACCATGGACTAATGCAGGAAGATGTAAAGGTGCTCTCAAGTGGGCCAGGGCTGAATTAATGCATTGAGCCTTAAGGTTTCTGTCTCTGCTCTTTGCATGCTACAGCGAGTTCAACGTCTGGCTGCGAAGCCTATGCAGGAGGGACTGCAGGTAGGGATCCCACATGTCCAAGAATTTCTAATTATGTTTGCAAGGAGAATGGATTGAGACATCCGGGTTTTATTTCCATTGAAAGCAATGGAAATAAAACCTGGATGTCTCAATTTGTCCTCCTTTTTCTGGAGTCATATGATAACCCTACAGCCGGGGTGTCAAATGTCGGTCCTAGAGGGCTGCAATCCAGTTGTGTTTTCAGGATTTCCCCAGTGAATATGCATGAGATCTATTTGCATGCACTGCTTTCATTGTATGCTAATAGATCTCATGCATATTCATTGATGAAATCCTGAAACCCGACTGGATTATGGCACTTGAGGACCGACATTTGACACCCCTGCCCTACAGTGTCTTGACCTTTGTGTTAGCTGTTAGCTATGAAAGCACAAACCGTTTCCAAGAGGAGCCTAAAGCTCTTTACTGTCTGAAGTGGTGTAATGAACAGTCTTTTAAAAGACAAAAGAGCATCTTGTTTTTGCTAAACTAATGTATGTTCACTTTATACTTTATTTGAATTTATCTTGAGTTGAAGCCGACTCCAGTCTCTTATGCTAAACACTTGCTTAAACAGGGACAGGTGCACTTCAGGAATTCCTCAACAGATAAAAAGTCTTTATTTCATCAGTTTAAGAACGGTGATTCAGGTCTTGGCCTCTGATCAGCTTCCAGTGGCTGAAGAAATATGTTAAGCAAAACAAAACTAATACGTTATCTCATGCATTGTGGCAATGTCCTCTTATTAAGTCACTCTAGTCTGCCATCCTATTATGTCTAGGTTCATTATGGGATAGTCCATTAGTGGAATCCCCAAGGGGGGTGTTATTTGGTAAAGCTGCTGCTTGTGGGGTATATGGACAAGGCAGATGCATTTTATTTCAAAAGGCATGCATGATTGGTCACAAATGTATTTTGCAATATTGGTTACAGAAAGATTCTCCTAGTTTTTGGCATTGGAGGAACCAACTCCATTGTTAAATTTTATTTGAAGTTAGGGAGGTTTGTAAGTTTCCTAGACGTACACGTTTCTTTTTGAAAATTTGGGACCCCTATATTCAAAATATTTCCTCTAGAGCACGAAGTATGATTATTAATATTTTACATTGAAGCTTTGCATCACAATACCTGGTAATATGTGTCAACTTCTATTCGCAGGGGGGGGGAAGAACTGGGGGGTATAGGGGTAAGATGGAATAGGTCATATAGAAATGTATATTGAAGGAACGATAGAAATATGTATGTAAATATAATAATTTATTATAATTTGATTAATTACTTAAATACAATGTTAATGGGGGGAAGGGGGAGGGGAGTTGATACAGGTCATATGAAAATATATTTTGGAGGAATGATAGAAATATGTATGAAAATATCATAATTGTGAATCTATTTGAAATGAAAATCTATTTTTATTATATTATATTTATTTCCTTCAATAAAATGTTTTAAAATAAACAAAACAAACATAACATGAAAGGAATTCTAATCTACTTATTTTAACTGAATGGTTAACAAAATAATATTGCTGATGTAAAAAAATAAATACAACTCCCTGCCCAAAAAAAAACCCAAAAACCCAACCAAAAACAGAGCTCTCTATGCTGTGGGCCTAATAATCATAAAAAGGGGAATTTTTTTGGGAGAAATTTATGGTTTATTGCAGTAGTTATCTGTCCTGGGGGACCCCCCCAGCCAGTCAGGTTTTCAAGATATCCCTAAAGAATATGCATGAGGCAGATTTGTATGCACCACTGTTTATTGCAGTTAATATACTGTCCTTCATTATCGTATAAAACAGTATTATAATACAAGCAGAAGATTGCATTCAAGCTATACCGAAAATTTCAGGTTTTAACAAAACAAAATTAGAATTCTACAGCACAAAAAAGGAGACACTTTCAAGATATCAGCATTTAATCCTAAAATATTCTTAACTATAATTCTTAACTACCACCACCACAATATTTGGATTCTTGAGATACCAGATAACCATGTCGCTCCTCTGTTGATAAGTTTACACTGGTTGCCTGTACATTATAGATCAGGGGTGCCCACACTTTTTTGACTCGCGAGCTATTTTTAAAATGACCAAGTCAAAATGATCTACCAACAATAAAATAAAAAAAAAAACACATTATCCCAGGACAAGCAGGCAGCATATTCCCACACATGGGTGACGTCAGCAACGGAGCCCCGCAGCAGACAGCCTCGAAAGCAAACTTGCTTGAAGATCTCGAACTTTCGAGTGCTGCATCGCGCATGCGCGCGTGCCTTCCCGCCCGAACTAGGGGGCGCATCTCCTGTGAGGATCCTCAGTTCAACGTTTTCTGCGGAGCTGAGAAGACTTGTCGACTTAGTTCCCGTAGCGTTGTGCCTTCTCTTCACCGCGGCTGAGTAGTCTTTATTTCTGTTCGGTCGCTGTGTTTCATTTTGTTTCTACTTGTAAAAAAAAAAAAAAAAGGTAAAACTTTTAGTTTTTGTTTTTTTGCGTCGGGTTGGGAGATTGAGGCCTAGGCCTCTCTCCCTGTTCTCGACACGGACTTTGTCCTTTCTATGTCCCGGCCTGTTACCGGGTTCAAACGGTGTTATCAGTGTGGCAGGACTATTTCCATTACTGACCCCCATAGTCGGTGTATGCTCTGCTTGGGGACGACTCATCGTCCCGAAGACTGCCTTCACTGCCTCACTCTTCAACCTCGTGGCTTTAAACGCCGCTGCGACAGATTCTTCGAGCTTTTTCCTCGAATGGAGCCCGAAAAAGCGGTAGCCGAGGCCGAGGCATCTGTGAAACCCTCCACTTCGGGACAAGCCTCGAGTACAAAGACTTCGACTTCGCCTACTCTGCAGGCCTCGGCCTCGAAGACCTCCGGGTCCTCGGCCTCCTCGGTGTCCTCAAAGCCTGGACTGGGGGGTAAGTCTCCTGCTTCCTTTTCAGGTACCAATCCTAAGAAGCCAACGGAATCTAATACCTCGCAACCTGGGGCTCCAGGTTCGACTCCGTCTTTGAGACCGTCTTCCAAACGTGCTTTCAAATCGAGGGAATACTCTCCTCCGAGGTCGCCCTCAATGGAACGCACGAGACCTCCCGTGACTCCGAGTCCCTTGGTCTCTGTCCCTATGTTTGAGGACATGCTCAAGTCAATTTTGACCACGCAAATTTCCTCAATCGTGGCACAATTGGTCCCGACCTCGACCTTGTCTTCACAGGTCCAGCCTGAGCAGCAGTCCCTGCCTCGTCGGCGGTCACCTCGCCGCAGGTCTCGATCTCGAGTCTCTTCCTCGGACTCTTCACCTGACCGAGCCTCTAAGCGGTCTTTACCTCGATCGAAGCACCGCTCTAAGTCTTCGAAGGTCCTTTCCTCGAGGAGCTTGAGGCTTTCAGATTCTTCAAAACACGTGCCTCGCTCTCAAAGTACTGTTGCCTCTTCTGTTTCATCGAGGCATTCTAGGTCGAGGACCCCACCTTCAAGGCTTTTGCCTCGGGAACGGTCTCCTTTAGCAAAACCTCGTACTCCGCGCACTTCTCCGTCTCGGAGTCTTAAGCGGAAACATTCCACCACACCGCCTCTAACTGGTAGTGCAGCATCCTCTGTTACCTTATGTCTCGGTTCGGAGCCAGTTTCCCAATATTCCCGCGAGGCCTCCCCATCTTTTTCAGTGGTGCCTCGCTCTCGCTCTGCCTCTCCTCAGGAAACTTCTACGTCGAAGTCTTCCTCCTTTGCAAAGTTTGTCTTCGACATGGGCCAGGCTCTTAACATCGACTTACATTCAGATTCGAAGTACACACCTGAGTATTTGGCGGATATGGAACTTTCCCATCTTCCCAAAGAAACATTGCGTCTGCCCATGACACCTGTGTTGAAGCAGACTTTTTTGCGGAATATGGAGACTCCTTACTCTGTGACAGCGATCCCATCTAATAATCTCTCTCACAATTGCGTCTCTTCATGCTGCAGGCATCTTATGATGCATTTGAACTTTCTTCTCGGGTATCGGCGTTCGCAGTGGCCATGCGACATCTGGCCTGGCTCAGAATAGTGGACATGGATCCCAATTTACAAGATCGGTTAGCAAACCTACCGTGCCAGGGCTCTGAGCTTTTTGATGACTCGATTGAGGCGGCTACTAAAAGGCTCTCGGAACATGAACGTTCTTTCGCCTCTCTTATACGCCCTAAACCAAAACCTTCCACATCTAGGGCTTACAAACCTCCGGCTCGTAGATACCCTATGAAGTCCACGCCAGCTTTCTCTAGGCCTCCACCTAGAAGGCCTCAACAACAGCGTCCTCAGCAGCCCCAGACGCCTGCTGCGACCAAACCCACTCCGTCTTTTTGACGGTCCAGTGGTGAGCATTCCAATCGCCTTGCATCCGAACTCCTCCCTGCCCATCGGAGGCCGCATTTCCCTTTTTATATCTGTCTGGGAAACCATTACATCGGATCTCTGGGTCCTCACGGTCATCCGCGAGGGATACTCTCTACGACTCCTTCAGGTGCCTCCAGATCATCCTCCAGGAGAGTGTCTTTCCAGTCTCTCGCAACTCCCCCTTCTTCTTCGGGAGGCTCAGGCACTTCTTTGCCTTCGAGCTGTGGAGGAGATTCCTCCTTCCGAGCACAATCTAGGGTTCTACTCTAGATACTTCCTAGTTCCCAAAAAGACGGGGGATTTGCGACCTATTCTGGATCTCCGTGCTCTCAACAAATTTCTAGTCAAAGAGAAGTTTCGCATGCTCTCTCTTCCAGTTTTGTATTCTCTCATGGATCAGGGAGATTGGATGTGCTCACTGGACCTCAAAGAGGCTTATACTCACATTCCTGTTCATCCGAAATTCCGCAAATATCTCCGGTTCAAGGTGGGGAACCTTCATCTTCAATACAGGGTTCTTCCGTTTGGCTTGGCGACCTCCCCCAGAGTCTTTACCAAGTGTCTAGTCATGGTAGCTGCAGCCCTTCGTGCTCGAGGGCTTCAGGTATTTCCTTACCTCGACGATTGGCTTATCAAAGCCCCTTCTCTTCCAGGGGTTACTCAAGCGACCCTTCAGACTATTTCTTTTCTTCAAAGTCTGGGGTTTCATATCAACTTTCCAAAATCTCAGCTAGTTCCAACTCAATCGATCAATTTATTGGCGCAGTATTGGACTCGGTTCACATGAGAGCTTTCCTTCCTCTCAATCGTCAAGAAACCCTACTACACCTTTGTCATCGCGTAATTTCCATGTCAACGCTCACGGCTCGTCAAATGATGGTCCTCCTCGGGCATATGGCATCTACGGTACATGTGACTCCCTTTGCAAGACTCCACCTTCGCGTCCCTCAGTGGACTCTGGCGTCTCAGTGGCAGCAGGGCCTAGATCCGCCTTCTCGTCACATAGCGGTGACGCCTTTATTAAAGAAGTTTCTCCACTGGTGGATGCTCTCTTCCAATTTTTCCAGAGGTTTGCAGTTTCACCACCTTCCTCATCAGAAAGTACTCACAACAGATTTGTCCGAATACACATGGGGAGCCCACATAGATGGTCTCCGTACGCAAGGGTTGTGGACCGCCACAGATCGTCGTTGTCACATCAATCTGTTGGAACTCAGAGCGATCTTTCTTGCTCTCAAAGCTTTTCTTCACCTCCTTCACGACCAAGTAGTCCTTGTTCGGACGGACAATCAAGTAGCGATATATTATGTCAACAAACAGGGTGGGACGGGCTCCCACTCCCTTTGTCAGGAAGCTCTGAGGTTGTGGCATTGGGCGATTTCTCACAACATCCTTCTCAGGGCGGTATATATTCAGGGTCAACAGAATTGCCTTGCAGACAAATTGAGTCGTCTGCTTCTACCTCACGAATGGACGCTCAACTCCCCTACACTTCGTCGAGTATTTCCTCGATGGGGAACTCCTCGGGTGGATCTCTTTGCGTCACCCAACAACTTCAAACTTCCTCTGTTTTGTTCCCGCATTTTCTCGCCTCTTCTTCTAGAGGCGGATGCTTTTCTTCTGGATTGGAGGGGTCAGTTTCTTTATGCATTCCCTCCATTCCCTCTAATTCTCAGAACTCTGGTCAAATTGAAGTCGGACCATGCCACAATGATTCTCATAGCTCCCAGGTGGCCCCGACAACCTTGGTTCTCTCTTCTTCTTCAACTCAGCATTGGGGAACCTCTTCTTCTTCCAGTTTTTCCTTCTCTGCTCACTCAGAGTCAGGGGTCTTTACTTCATCCCAACCTACAGTCTCTTCACTTGACGGCTTGGTTCCTTTCCACTTGACTGATCCTTCTCAATTTTCTCAGTCTGTTCAGGATGTCTTTCTGGCGTCCAGAAAACCGTCCACTCGTCAATGTTATGGTCATAAGTGGACCAGGTTCTCGGCTTGGTGTTCCACTCATAGTCTTCAACCGAAATCTTCCCCTCTGAATTCAGTTCTGGATTATTTGCTTCATTTATCTCAGTCTGGCCTTCAATCCACCTCTATTAGAGTTCATCTTAGTGCCATTGCTGCTTTTCATCAACCTCTGGATGGAAAACCTCTCTCGGCACATCCTCTGGTTGCTCGTTTTATGAAGGGACTTTTCAATCTCCATCTTCCAGTTAAACCGCCTCCTGTGGTTTGGGATCTTAATGTGGTTCTGGCTCAACTGATGAAACCTCCGTTTGAGCCTATTGACTTGTCTCTTTTTAAATATCTTACTTGGAAAGTTGTTTTCTTAATTGCCCTCACTTCGGCTCGTCGAGTCAGTGAGTTGCAAGCTTTAGTCTCGGATCCACCTTTCACAGTTTTTCACCATGATAAGGTGGTTCTACGTACACATCCAAAATTCTTACCTAAAGTAGTGTCTGATTTTCATTTAAATCAATCTATTGTGCTACCAGTATTTTTTCCTAAGCCGCATTCTCACCCTGGTGAGGCATCTCTACATACTTTGGACTGTAAACGTGCATTGGCGTTTTATCTTCAACGTACTCAACCTCACAGGACTTCTCCTCAACTTTTCCTTTCTTTTGATCCAAATAGGTTGGGCCAACCTGTCTCGAAGCGTACCATCTCCAACTGGATGGCTGCTTGTATTTCTTTTTGCTATGCTCAGGCTGGTCTTCCTCTACAAGGTCGAGTGACGGGCCACAAAGTTCGAGCTATGGCGGCTTCTGTTGCTTTCCTCAGATCAACTCCTATTGAGGAAATTTGCAAAGCTGCTACTTGGTCCTCGGTTCATACTTTCACCTCTCATTACTGTCTGGATACTTTATCCAGGAGGGATGGCCATTTTGGCTAATCTGTTTTGCAAAATCTTTTCTCATAAATTGCCAACTTCCCTCCTCCCTTTTTACTTAGCTTGGAGGTCACCCATGTGTGGGAATATGCTGCCTGCTTGTCCTGGGATAAAGCACAGTTACTTACCGTAACAGGTGTTATCCAGGGACAGCAGGCAGATATTCCCACAACCCACCCACCTCCCCTGGTTGGCTTCTTGGCTTGGTATCTGAACTGAGGATCCTCACAGGAGATGCGCCCCCTAGTTCGGGCGGGAAGGCACGCGCGCATGTGCGATGCAGCACTCGAACGTTCGAGATCTTCAAGCAAGTTTGCTTTCGAGGCTGTCCGCTGCGGGGCTCCGTTGCTGACGTTACCCATGTGTGGGAATATCTGCCTGCTGTCCCTGGATAACACCTGTTACGGTAAGTAACTGTGTTACGAACACTGTATGTATAGAATTGTTAATTATCATTCCTATTCCGGGGTTTTTTTCAAAGAGGTCAAAGCAGATGACTCTATACACTGTCACCTCAGTAACAACCATACAAAAATAGACAAATACCTACCCCCCTCCCTTTTTACTAAACCACAATAGCAGTTTTTAGCGCAGGGAGCTGCGCTGAATGCCCAGCGCTGCTCTCGACGCTCATAGGCTCCCTGCGCTAAAAACCACTATTGCGGTTTAGTAAAAGGGGACCATATTGTAAAATATAGACAGCAGATATAAATTCAGACACATTTTGATCACTAAATTTAAAATAAAATCATTTTTCCTACCTTGTCTGGTGATTTCATGAGTCTCTGGTTGCACTTTCTTCTAACTGTGCATCCAATCTTTCTTTCAGCCTGTATGCTTCCTCTCCTCCACACCTCATTCCCTCCCCCAACTTTTTCTTCCTCTCTCCCTGACCTTTCTTTCTTTCTCTCTTCATGCCCCCTTTCTTTTTCTCTTCTTTCCTTCTGTTTCCCTGCCTGCCCCCTTTCTTTCTCCCTGCCCTTCCCCAAGCCACTGTCACCGGGAAACAGAACCCAAACGCCACCAATGGATAACAGGCCCCAAAGCAGACGCCGCCGCCGCCCCATGCTCTCCCTGCTTCGGGCCGACCAGCATCCCGACGTCAATTCTGCCATCGGAGTGGAAGTTCCGCCCAGCCAGGCAGCGATTGGCTAGCCCGAACTTCCTCTCCGACGGCAGAATTGATGTCGGGGAGAGGAAGACTGATCGGCCCGATAGATCGCCAAGGCAAAGTGAGTCCTGGATGATCGACTCACTTTGCCTTGGCGAGCTACCGGTCGATCGCGATCGACCTATTGGGCACCCCTGTTATAGATCTAAATTAAAAATTGTCAGACTGACTTTTCAAAGCTCTACCTTATGCAGCTCCATCATACTTGGCTGCTGTAACCATTCCATATACCCCAACACATACATTATGGTCGGTTGACTCTCAGAGACTGGCACTTCCTTCACCAAAAAGGGCTCATTATGAATCAACTCGTAATTTTGCTTTTTTCTTTTTATCTCCATTTTTAAGGAACAACCTTCCACAAGTTATTCAAAGTGAACTTTCATTTCCAAAATTTAAGTCTCTGTTGAAAACTCATTTTTTTCAATTTGGCATTTAATTCGAGGTAATTTTTAGATTGTCAGTAGACATGAGAAGACTTCATTCATGAGACCACAACAAAAAGGTGTATTTTTTTCTCTCCTCAATATTTAAATTAGGTCTTTCCTATTGATAATGGCATTCTTTTCTTGTTTTAACTGATTTTCTTGTGTTTTGTAAGCCACATTGATCTGTTGTAAATTGCAGGATACCAAATTGTAATAAACAAACATATAGCAGTTTACACCATCAAATTTTGGTGAGAATACAAGTATTTGGGGGGATGCAGAGGAGAAGTTAACTTGGGTTTTTACTGCACCTTTATCAGAACTGCTGTGACTTCTCAGAGATGTGATATGAAAACGGGGTTGTTGGTTTTTTTTGTTTTAACTCATCCTTAGTTTTAATACATTTATTTAAACATGAATGATGCAGATTCTCAACACAAATCAGTTTACTACAGAAAGACTGACCTATCCAAAGCTTTAAACTATATTAAAAAAAAACATCCATACTTACCAACATTAAATTATTTTTCTTTCACAGCTGCAGGTTGTTTTTTAGGCTTTAGTTTGAAATACAGAAAGATCATTGCAACCCCTGCATATGTTGCCAACACACACTACAAAGCAAGAAGAATTGGGGTGAAATATAAACCTTTACATGGTACCCAAGCAACTTCAAGCACTCTTATCTGATCTGCCAAAATTCAAATCTAAACTTAAAAAGTTTCTGTTCAAGGAACCATTCAATATGTGAGAATTAACACTTCACTTGAGGACAACCAACCCTATCCCTACCGATTGTGTTTTCCCGTTACCCATTTCCCTTTTTATTTTTTTGCTAAATGTAACGATGTATTCCTCTTTCCCTCCTCCTATTGCAGGGGTAGGCAATTCCGGTTTTCGAGAGCCGGAGCCAGGTCAGGTTTTCAGGATATCCACAATAAATATGCATGAGCTAGATTTGCATCTCAAGGAGGCAGTGCATGCAAATCCATCTCATACATATTCATTGTGGATATCCTGAAAACCTGACCTGGCTCCGGCTCTCGAGGACCGGAATTGCCTACCGCTGTCCTATTGGTTTGTTAGTTACGTACTGTCTGTAATCCCCCTTTAATTTTTATTTTTTTTTAAAAAAAAGTTTTCATTTATTTTTATTGTAAACTGTTTAGATAAGTTTGATTGACGGTATACCAAGAAACTAATAAACTTGAAACTAGACGTTATCTGGTAACTTGAGACACACATACATTCCTCCTGCCTGTGATCGTGTACGAGTTGAAGTATTTCTGGATCCCGGTGAAGTTGTACTGTGCACCAGCGTCATGTCCTGCCATTGTTGCTGATCCTTAGCACAAGAGAGAAAACAGGGTTTGATACTACTGTATTAGCCTGATTGCAACAAGATACGATTACAAATGCCACCTTCGCAGATTCATTATGTGGGGCTTTAATTCAGTGATCCCCAAACCTGTTCTGATAACGCCAAAGCTCATCAGGTTTACGGATAGCCATAAGAAATGGGCATGACATTATATTGCATTTGTAGTCTCCAATATATACTGGCTTATCTCATACACATTTCTTGTGAATGTCCTGAAACACACTAATTGGTTTAAACTAGAATCTGAACAAAATGGGTCTGTTGATCAAATCTGTCTTCATGAGTCCAAAACCAATCTGAATTAAACAATAGCAGACACATCAAAAATGGTTGCCGCGAGTTCCCGTGGTCTCACGAGACTACAACAGGAACTTATGGCAGTCATTTTTGATGACGGCCCTCCACAGGGCAGGAGCGTAGGAAGATCGCTCCTGCCCCAAGTCACCGCTAGACCACCAGGTAAGGTGTGGGGAAGTCCGTGACGCAGGAGGGAAGTGGTGGTGGGTCAGAGTCGGCCTAAAAGTTATCTGCGATTTTCCGTATTCGCAGGCCGGCTCTGCCCCTAATCCTCGTGGATTTGGAGGGAGAAGTGTATTCCAATGTCTTCTTCCTCACAAAATAGAAATATCATTCAGATAACAAATTGAACCCAACAAAACATGCAACTGTAATCAGAAATTCAAACATGAAACAAGAGAGCAATTGAGACAGAGAAACAGACACAGGACACAGAGAATATGGAGGGGACCGGAGATGATTAACCCTTTTTTAAAAAATGTACAAGATGCACAGTCAAGGAGGAACTCTGAATACATCCCCGCTAACAAGCCAAGGCTACCTCTTGAACCTTCAGGGAATTCAAGGCAAAGCCTTTCAGAAGATCTTCTTGCAAGAAAGACTGAAATGGACACAGTGCTCTCTCCGAAAACTAAGCTTCAGACCTCTGTCAAACTCAAGCATAAGCTAAAGAGATTGACTGCCACCTTGCCTGAAGCAAGGTAGCCTTTTCTCCTCAGCTTCGACTTCTCAAGAGAAAGGCAGTAAGACCAAAGGAGGCCATATCTTCCATTTGAATTGGCCTTTGCACCAGAAGTCCCCAATGAGGAGGGAGCCAAATAGGCTTGTCCACTAAGAGATGGACCAGATCCACATAATATGATTTCTTGAGCCAATCTGGCACAACCAGAATAACAAAGCAGGGATAAAGGAAGATATCAGCAACCATGGAGGAAAGACACAGAGAAGATCTACTATTGGTCATTCTTGCAAAAGAGGATCTATTCCCTCTAAACCGCACTCTTTTCTTCTGCTGAAAAACCTGGGAAATTTTGTATTGTGACAAGAAGCTATCAGATCCAGCTATGAAGTTCCTCACATCCTCATGACAACTTAGGTCATTTTCTCAGGTCTAGGATGTTTCTGCTCAGATAATTGAGATCTCCCGCAATGAGAGCTGCTGACAACTGTTGCAGATGAGACTCCGCCCAGGCCATCAAAATGTGAGAGTTCTCCACCATCTGACTACTGCAAGTGCCCCCTTGTCTGCTGATGTAAGACACTGTCAGATAGAACACAGACAGGTTTTCCCTTCTAAAGAGATTGAAATGTTAGAAAGGTCTTGCAGACTGCCCCAACGCACCTCTATTGCACTCCAACAACTGTGAGCACTGTGATGGAGACAGTAAGCTCCACATCCTGATAGATTCATGTCGGTTACCACTATAATCAAGGGAGACAAGGCCAGGGACACCGCCTGACAAAGGTGAACCAGTTGCAGCCACCACACCATGCTGCTGCTGGCCTGCTGGGTCCATGACAGGCAAAGACCTTAGTCCTGTGACAGGGAAGACCACTGGGTCAGAAGAGACCGTTGCAGTGGGTGCATATGAGTTCTGGCCCAGAGAACAACATTAAGAGTTTCTGCTATGAAGCCTAGAACTTAAACATAATCCCACATACTAGGCTGCAGGTTCCATAATAGGCTGCAGATCTGCAACTAAAGCTTGTTCTGCCCATGATTTGGCACCCCCCCCAAATACCCTTTGCCTTGTAGAATGTCAAAATACCCTCCCCTAGACACTCCAGGAACCAAGTGACTGTTGGCCAGATTGACAACCCACCCGAGACCACTACAGCTGAATGACTCTGGAGGTGATCTGATGACTTTTCTGTATGGAAGAGGCCCAGCTGTTCAACTACAGGTACACTCTGATCCCTTCCTTAGGAACGTTATTATCACAACTGTAACCTTGGATCCATTTAAATATACAGAAGTGGATTAATAATATGAACAATTATAGAACGAGAGACTTCCTGGAAATACTGTTGAATAGAGAAGAATAGGTAGAATTAAGGGAAATGCATTATAAAGTGATCCATAGGCTATATATGCACCCAGTAAAGTTATGATGAATGTTTCTGTTTCTGAAAACTATGTCAAATGTGGGGATCAACTGGGCACTTATATTGTTGGGGGAGAAGGAAATATTCCCATGTGGCAGCTTTTCTGTGATAAGTTGCATCATTTACAGACTCTGGTGGGACAATCTTAACAAAAATATAGCATTGTGTTTGTTTAGACTTAGATAATGATTTGGAGTTGAACCAGGAAGAAAGTTATCTGTTTACTCAAAAGGCCTGATAAATAGTGAAAAGAGTACAGTCTATAGCACAGTTCTTCAACCGCCGGTCCACGGACCGGTGCCGGTCCGCAAAAAAATCTTGCCGGTCCGCGAAGGATTCAGGACCCCGCCTCAGCAAAAGGTGCCGGCGTCAGCTGACGTGCAACTTCCTGTTGCCGTCGCTATGTCGGCACTCCTGCCTGCCACCACCGACTCCTGCCGCGTATGTCTCCGCACCCCCAGAAAAGCAGCGTCAGGTCTGTGTGCTTTTAACTTCGGCACACAGCTGCCCCTAGGCAGTATTTTAATAATAATAATAATAATAACAGCTTATATACCGCAATACCGTGAAGTTCTATGCGGTTTACAAAAGATTAAGCAAAGGTACAAATTGACTGACTTCAAGAGGGGAAGAGGAAAGAGAAGTAATTAGACAGGAAATTCATTGTTGAGGAGAAAAGTGATCAAAAGGACAGTAGGTCCCTATTGAGAGGAAAGAGATAAGTGGATCAGTTGTCAAGATGTTTTAGGAACAGGTGTGTTTTTAGACGTGTCCTAAATTCCTCTTAAGTAGAGGGCGAAAGTAATTGTTCTAGGTCTGTACTCCATGATGCTGCTTGGTGTGAGAGAAGGAATTCATGGTGTTTTTTCAGTTTGCAACCTCTCACTGGGGGGGAAACGAAGTTGGAATGTGAACTTCTCTTGTGTCTGTTGGTTGAGAAGGAGAAAAGGTCAGTAATGTATTTGGGGGCAAGTCCGTGTAATGATTTAAAGCAGAAACAGGCAAATTTGAACTTTACGCGTGCCTTCATCGGCGGCCAATGTAGCTGCCGGTAGTAGGGTGTCACGTGGTCAAATTTTGTTAGTCCAAAGATTAGTCTGACTGCCGAATTCTGCAACAGTTGTAGGCGTCGCATATTTTTTTGAGGAATTGCCAAATAGGCGATGTTACAGTAGTCAAGCAGGCTTAGTACGAGGGATTGGACTAGGATTCTAAAAACCGATGTAACAAAATAAGCTTTAAGGGATCTGAGTTTCCAGAGAGTGAAAAATCCCTTTCTGATTAAGGAATCTACTTGGTCTTTCATGGTTAGGCATTGATCCAGAGTTACACCTAGTATCTTTATGGAGGGCTGGATAGGGTAACTAAGGTTATTGATACAGAGGGGTGATTTAATGTCAAGTGGATGTGGTGAAGCAATGAAAAAAGTCGTTTTATCTGAATTAAGTTTGAGCCTAAAGTTTGTCATCCATTGTTCCATCATGTTTATAGCTTCTGAAGCTTTGGGAATAGTTTTGGAGACAGAATTGGTGAATGGGATGATAATCGTAAAATCATCTGCATAACTAAATAGTTTTATCCCCAGCTGGGTTAGCTTCGTGCCCAGTGAGGACATGTAGACGTTGAAGAGCAATGGGGATAGTGGAGAGCCTTGGGGCACACCGGATGGATTGCTCCAGGTGTCAGAAAGCTCATAATTAAAACGAACCTGATAGGTGCGGGATATAAGGAAGCCACGGAACCAGTTACAGCCTCAGCACCCTGAGGTTGTGGGTTCAATCCCATGCTGCTCCTTGTGACACTGGGCAAGTCACTTAATCCCCCCATTGCCCCAGGTGCATTAGATAGATTGTGAGCCCACCGGGACAGACAGGGAAAAATGCTTGAGTACCTGAATAAATGCATGTAAACCGTTCTGAGCTCCCATGGGAGAACGGTATAGAAAATTGAATAAATAAATAAATAAAATAAAAGTTCAGCACCTTATCCCGGATACCAATGGCATCTAGGCATTGCAGCAGTTTCATGTGGTCCACTAGATCAAAGGCAGAACTCATATCGAATTGCATTATCAGGGCATTAAGGCCTTTACTAAACAGTAGGTGCAAATTGTCTAAGATAGCCGCAATTACTGTCTCCGTACTGAATAATGGCCTAAAACCAGATTGAGTTTCATGGAGGAGAGAGAATTGATCAAGATAACCCATCAGTTGGGTGTGAACCAATCCCTCCATAATTTTTATAATAAACGGAATGGAAGCTACCGGTCTATAGTTGGATATTAGGGCTGAGGATACTTTACGATTTTTTAGAATTGGGGTTATAATAATGTGACCATTATTAGAGAGGAACTTCCCATTGTTTAGGTTGTAAGCCAAGTATTGCATCAGTGATAATTTAAATTCTAAAGGTGCTGCTTTCATAATTTCTGGGGGGCATGAGTCCAGAATGCAATAGGATCTAGAGTATTTGTTATATAATCTGATATAATCATTCCACTCTAAATCCTGAAAGGAGTTCCAGATCATGTCTGCTGGTATATCATTTCCTTGGGTGTTCGCTATTTGATGATCACAAGATCGTTTGTTGAACAATGGATTCTAAGGTTCTTAATTTTAGAATCGAAGTACAGAGCTAAGTCATTTGCAGAGGGTAGTTTAATGTTGTGTGTGGGTGAGGTATAGCGAGTGGTGTCAAATAAATTTGTGATCAGGTTGAATAGCTCTTTTGTATTGATTCCTTGTGAACCATTACAAGATGAGTTGATTTTAGTGGAGTAGAATGCTTTACGTTTGTCTTTTAACATTTGTTTGTAGATTTTTATGTTAGCTCTCCAGTTGTTACGGTCGGCTAGTTCTCCTGTTTTTTTCCAAGTTCTTTCCAGTCGTCTAGCTAGTTGTTTCATTTTTAGAAGTTCTATGTCAAACCATTTGTTATATTTATTTGAATTGCTTTTGCTATTACGTATAGGGGCGATTTTATTTAAAATGGATGTGCTGGTTGTCGTCCAGTGATCCCAAAAATCGATTCCTTCATCTATCCCTGTTTGCAATTCGTATTGTGACCAGAATTCTTTTGGATTAATATAGCCTCTTGTGTGATGTTCTCTTTTTATAATTGGGCGTGTTTTAGATTTATGATAAGACCAGAATAGCTGGAAATAATAAGTAAAATGGTCAAACCAGATATCATGAATCCAGGTGCCTTTAAGTAGCGAAATGGCAGGGTCTGGGATATCCTTTGTGGACATGGCTACCACATCCAATTGATGGCCTTTTTCATGTGTTTGTGTGGGTAGAGAAAGATTGTAATTGAGTAGGGATAGAAAGTTTTTGAACTCTCTCGCATTTGTGTTGTCCACTTCATCTAGGTGTAGGTTTATGTCGCCTGCGATGATATTATAAGAAGGACCGATTGAATTGTTTAGGACAAATGCAAAGAAGTCTTCTTTGGCTTTTGGCCAGCTTTTTGGTGGGACATAGAATAATATGCAGGATAGGGATTCTTCTAGTTGACAGTTGCTAATTTTACAGGCTAAAATTTCTAAATGGTCTGTCATTTTGGAATCCAGAAGTTCAAAGTCAAATCCTTCTTTAAGAATAATTGCTAATCCTCCTCCTTTTTTTCCCACGCGGTTTAGCGGAAGGATTTTGAAATTGCTTGGTAGGAGATCAATTATTATTGGATCATCTTCAGATAGTAGCCATGTTTCAGTTAGTAAAAGGCAGGCTATTTGCTTGTTGATGATCCAATCATTAATTAGGAAAGCTTTATTCCTGACAGATCTAGTATTAAGGTATGCACAGGAGACAGATGTGGGTGTGATAGTTTTGGTAGCGATAGTGGTTTTGACGGGTTTTACTTGCCTTATTCTTTTTTTAAGTATTCGTTGATGTCTTCTTTTATTTGAGATAACGGTAATATGATTTATTGTGTTTTCTTGTGAATTAGTGATGTGTAAAATTGATAGATCCGGGTAGTTGATTGATTGTAATTGTGGGTGGAGTGAGTTAACATCTTTGATGTTGCCAATTAACAGACAGATCACTAAAATCAGGAGGGGATTCATGTTAGCAGGGTAAAGTATTATTCCTAGCACAAAAAGTGTAATGGAATGCCTGTGAATTCTTGAGTTATCGTTTGTATGGTTGTTAATTGGATTGGTGTAGTTTTGAAGGTGGTCTAAGTAGTTATAGTTCGTTAAGCAATTCTATTGCAAATCTCTAGTAATTACGCAAGCATCTAACAATTACTCAATCATTTAGCAACTATATGTGTCTTTGATGATAACACAAGCCTCTATAGTTCCTAGATTGTCCTAATTCAAGTCTCTAACAATTATACAAGAAATTAACAGTTACACCTCATCTAGTAATTGCATCATCGAAGTGGGCCGGCCTAACAAAGGCCCCGAGGCTGCCTCATGAAACCGCGCTAAAATACTGCTTAGGGGAAGCTGTGTGCCGAAGTTAAAAGCTGCTGCTAGCCTACATCGAGGAAACATTTGCTGGAGAGGGAAGGAGGTGGGAGTAGAGGTGCTCCTTGACAAGGGAAGGGAAGGGGCTACTGCTGGCAGGGGAGAAGGGAAAGGGAAGGGATGAGAATTACTATTGGATAAGGGGAGGAGGAAAGGGAGAAGGGGTACTCCTGGACAAGGGAGGGGAAGGGGCTACTGCTGACAGGGGAGAAGGGGAAGGGAAGAGAGTTACTGTTGGATAAGGGGAGGAAGAAAGAGAGAAGGTACTGCTGGAACATTGGAAGGAAACAGCTGGCAGGGAGATTAGAGGAGGGGAAGGAGTCAGGATGGAATGGAGAGATCAGATGAGGGAAAGGGGAGAGACAGAGGAATGACAAGGTAGAGAGAGATTGATGCTGAGAAGGGGGGTCAGATGAAAAATAAGGAAAGAGGGACAAAGATGCTAGATCTGGTGTAGGAGAGAGGGGCATAGAAAGAATGCAGATACCATATGGGAGGGGGAGGGGGAGGGGTAGAGGGCAGACAGTGGATGGAAGAGGCAGATGCTGGATTGAAGAGACAGAGGGCAGATGCTGGATGGAAGAGAGTGAAAAGACGATGAAAGCAGAAACCAGAGACGACAAAAGGTAGAAAAAAATAATTTTATTTCTATCTTGTGATTAGAATATATCAGATTTAAAATATGTATCCTGCTAGAGCTGATGTTAGACATAACTGGGGAGTGCAAAGCCCAGGCAATGCGTCTTTAGCTTCCAGCTGGCTTAGGGCTTTCTCTGACCAGGAGGCAGTTGCCCTAGTTGCACTCCCCCTAACACCATTCTTGCCATGTGTGACTGCGGTATTCTGTTAGCATGATATTTGTGTAGCATTCTGTAATAATTTGGCTTATTCAGTTTTCTTGATAGTAGAGGGGATATATGTGAAGGGGAGGGGAGACGGGGGTTTTGTTGATCCTTGCCCTGTATTATTTATATTTATAAAATGACAATTGTACAGAATATTGTTTCTTTTTATACTTTAATAAAATATGTTCAGTATAAAATCATAACTATTTGAGGCTTGTGCGGATGGGATCAGATGGTTAACGGGACCGAGCTCGCGAGGACAGGGCGGCAATGGGGTTTTTAAAAATTTCAGTCTTATTAGTTTGCCGGTCCACAAAATAATTATTTTATTTCCGCTGGTCCATAGGTGTAAAAAGGTTGAAGAACACTGGTCTATAGTAGGAGTCAGAAAGAGCCACAGACTTTAAAGCTTTGGAGAAATCAAATGTATCAGTTACTGCACAAGGAGCACCTGTCAGTTAGCCGAAAAGGACACCATTTCTAAACTCCTTGACGCCCAAATTAAGTCTTTCATTTAATGTACTGGGAAAAAAACAAACATACTTTTCAAGTTTATTCAAGGTTTTTATCCCACCCATCAAATGAGTTGTCCAAATAGCTTATATCAGGGGTGTCCAACATTTTGGCTTCCTAGGCTGCTTTGGCCGAACAAAATGTTTCTGGGGCCGCGCAAACACTGCAGCAAGACAGAGGAGGGAGCGGCAAGACAGTAAACACCTGGGGGCAGCAGAGGAAAACACTTCATCGCCCTTGACCGGGCCACACAAAATACTTCACAGGGCCGCAGCTTGGACATCCCTGGCTTATATTATATAGTGAGAGGAAAATGCAACTTAAAAACATAAGAGTTGCCACATTGGGACAGACCAAAGGTCCATCAAGCCCAGTATCTTGTTTCTAACAGTGACCAATCCAGAAAATAGAAAGACAGAAGGGGGAAATGAGGGTCTGAACTACAGTATTTGATAGGAAACTGGTAGAGGGAGTTCACATTAGGAGAGGAATGGATGGGGTCTCTAACGACCTGTTCCTGGCCAAATCCAATGGCCTCTACTCTATCCTCATCCTTCTTAATTTATCTGATGTCTTTGATACTGTTGATCAACACCTGCTTTCTCCTGATTTTCTTCCTATCTCTCCAATTGTACTTTCAGTGTATTTTACAATGGATCCTCCTCTGCTGCCATCCTATTGTCTATCGGTGTACCTCAAGGCTCTGTCTTGGGCCCTCTCCTCTTCAAATACCTGCTCTCTTCCCGTGGTTTTCAATATCACCTCTATACTAATGACTCCCAGATCTACCCCTCCACACCAGATATCTCTACAGGAATTCAGTCCTGAATCTCAGCTTTTCCTGTCTGATATTGCTGCTTGAATGTCTCACCACCATCTAAGACTGAATATGGCTAAAACCAAATTCCTTAGCTTTCCATCTAAACTCCCCCTCATTCTCTATTTCTGTGGATAATACTCTTCTCATCTTGTCAGCTTGCAATCTCAGGGTTATCTTTGAAACTTTTCACCGGTCAGATCCAACAAACCGCTAAAACCTGTCGCTTGCTCCTCTATAATATTACCAAAATATTTTCTCTCCAAGCACACTACCAAAACCTTTATCCACACTCTCATCACCTCTTGCTTAGACTACTGCAACATACTTCTCTCAGGTCTTCCACTCAACCATTTTTCTCCCCTTTAATCCGTCCAAAATGCTGCTGCATGACTCGTATTCCATCAGAGCCACCACGCTCACATTATCCCTCTCCTCAAGTCACTTCATTGCCTCCCCATCCGTTTCCGAATACAGTTCAAACACCTCTTATTGACTTACAAGTGCATTCACTCTGTAGCCCCTCTATATCCCTCCTCACTTATCTCCCCTTATGCTCCCCCCATGAACTCCGTTCATCGGTAAGTCCCTCTTATTTGGACCCTTCTTCTCAGGCGCGGTCCCTTCTTTCTTGCCGTATGCCTGGAACAGGCTGCCAGAATCAATACATCATGCTCCATCTCTTGTAGTATTCAAATCCAAGCTAAAAGATCACTTTTTTGAAGCTGTTTTCAACTCTTAACTACCACTCACTGTCAGAAACCTATACCCATTGTTTCATTCCTTCTATCAGAAACTCCCCAACCCTGAGATATCCTGTCTGTCCAAATTAGATTGTAAGCTCTTCTGCGCAGGGACCGTCTATTGAATGTTAAATGTACAACGCTACAGAAATGATAAATAGTTGTAGGGGGGAGTTGTTTCCCTAATGGAGCTGTTTTTGTACATTATTTGATATTGTTATATCTCTGTTTGTCTTTGAATGATATTCCAAAGTTTCAATAAGAATGATATTTCATAAATAAAATCCGGGAGCACCAATTTCCTTTCACTTGCTAGTATCAGGTATACAGTCCACCATTTACTTCACCTCCGAAAGATTAATATCGTGCAACGGTCACTGATCATCCCCCTGCCCTCTCCACACTCACCTTCCCCTACCGGGCAGCCTCTCTGTGTCCTTCACTACCAGCAGCTTCCACAATGGAAAGAAAGCGGAAGTCCCGCCTTCTCGCCTCCGACGTAACTAAGATCCATCCGTCATGCGTCACTGCCGTTTCCTCGTAGCTGATTGGTGCGTCCACCGCCGCCGGTCGCAGAAGCATCCGATCCTGGTTGGTCGGGAAAAGAACTTCCGGAGTGCACTGGCTGCAAACAGAACGGTGTGCTTCCGGGTTGAAGTTATGGAGTCGCACGTGTATGTGGAAGCGAGAACCGAGCGGCGATGGTAGTTTGCGATCGAGCCTTCTACTGGAAAGGTGAAACATCCGTGCTGTAGCCCCCGAGCTTTATTGGGGTGCCCTTCTGTTGCCAGCAGACAGCCGAGGTAGGAAATTGAATCTGCCAAAGTCTACAGAGCTTTGCTGTTTTCCCCCCTAGATTGTGATATTTTTTTTTTTAGATTGGACTATACAGAAATTCTTTTAAGATGCTGATGAACATAAGCTTTCCATATCAAATAGATCCTTTCTACAGGCTGTTAAAATGTATCAGTTTGTAAATACCTTTTTGTTCAATGTTAATATCTGCCGGGCAGAAAACAGGTCTGATGGAACAGTAGATATAGAGGATTGGATTTGATTGTTGAGAGATGTGCATGGTATCTGAGGGGGAAAGCCCCAGTAGTTGCAAAAGAAATAAGCACTAATTGATCAGCCAATTCAAGTATATTTTGTGGTTTATAAACAAATTGAAGACAGTCAATCAGCAGCAACTGATAAATGCAACAGTTATGTTTTGCATAATTTAGATAGCAATACAGTTTTCTAAATTATATGGTGTTGCAACATACAGTGCAGAATGATTGATTGCAAAAGAGAGAGCCTTCTATTGCTTCTGAAAGCACAATAGCTCATGGGATGAATATATTGTATAATCACATAAAATATACAAATTTAGGAAATGCTAGCAGGAAAAGACTAATATTTATTAGTTTTCTTGTATATAGCTGTTGTATAACTCATTCAGTCTGCTCAATAAGGTGATCCATGTTCTGTCACTGCAAATTTCAGATATTTGTCTTTAAGAATTGTTACTGCTGCTCCCTGCAGGTTATTCCTCTTCCCCCTCCCCCCGCTTCTTTGATTCAAAACAGCAGTGAAATTACTATTTGCATATCTGTCTGCATTCTTTGTACTACATACCAGTGTCAATGTAAATCACATTCCTGTATCTTTACACCAGAGAGAGAAAATACAGATAGATGTCCCTTGAAATGTCAGTGTCTAGTGCTGCAGGAAGGCTTTGTAACAGTCATGATAGTAATGTCCTAGAAAGATGGTTCCTGGCCAATTGAGTTTGGTTCATAGGCCTCAGTTAGTGCAGGTTTTATGCCTACAAACAGGTATGGGTGCTACCCCACACCGTGAAGCACATGTCAACCTGTGTGAGAGTGAGTGTAATATAACCATTGGATGGGTATGATGCAGGAGGGGTAGATGAATCGTTTGTTTTCCTGCATCTCTTAGCTCCATCCACTATTTAACTTCATCCTATTGGCATAGGGTGGGAGTGACAAAAGGGAAAAATGAGAAAGGATCAATGGCGGCTCTAATGACAATGTGTCACTTCTCAAATGGAGTGGGAGGTCAGTTAGGTTCTTTTTTTCTGTTTTCCCAGAGACAGGGACCAAAGGAATGTTGGCTTCGTAATAGGAGAGGCAAGAGGGAAAGGCTTTTTACCAGGTATCCAATGCTTATAGCAAACCGGATGGCTCTATATCCTAGGATGGGGAAAAACATCAGACAGGTATTGAGCTCATCCCTTGTCCCATAATGCACATAGAAGCCCTGTTTGTCCATAATGTTTCAAATACGTAGAATTGTCCCCACTGCCCAAAGGCTTTCATGGTATTCCATGCAGGGGAAGGGTAGATGGCAGTGGTTTGAAGGCTCAAGCAGCTCTAGGCAGTTGTTACAATGAATGCCACAGGGCCCTGGTGCCAGTAGCTAAATCAGCGGGAGGTAGGCCTGTCTCTCTTGCATTTGCAAGCATCCCCATACAAGGTGATACAGGAATGTGACAGCAGGTTACATTATTTTGAATAAATTGTGTGTATATGTGTGTCTTTGTATACCTTTTTTAAATGCTCACATGTATTAAGAGAGGATTTGCAAACACAGCATAAGTGCCATGCCATTATATAAAATGCATGATGGAAATGAAGTTTAAGAAGTAGACTGTATTAACATTGATGGTAGATAAAGATCAAAATGGTCATCCACTGAGCCAAATAACATGGTTGGGTTTGTAACTGCAGCTACTTTTAGGTTGCTCCCCCCAACCTCCCCCCCCCACGTCTTAGAAATGCAGAAGTTATTTCATTGCTGTTTTGAGCTGAAGTGTCCAATGCTTGTTTTCCTTTTTCTTGCCATTTAGGTTTTAATAATAATAACAGCTAATATACCGCAATACCGTGAAGTTCTATGGGGTTTACAAAGATTAAGCAAAGGTACAAATATAACAAGTTAATCGCTATAGAGGAGAGAGAAGAGAGGATCAGTTGTCTAGATACTTTAGGAACAGGTGTGTTTTCAGACGTTTCCTAAATTCCTCATAAGTAGTGGGCGAAAGCAATTGTTCTAGGTCTTTACCACATGATGCTGCTTGGTGCGAGAGAAGATGTTCATGGTGTTTTTTCAGTTACAACCTCTCACTAGGGGGGAAACGAAGTTGGAATGTGAGCTTCTCTTGTGTCTGTTGGCTGAGAAGACAAAAAGGTCAGTTATATATTTAGGGGCAAGTCCGTGTAGTGCTTTGAAGCAGAAGCAGGCAAATTTAAACTTTACGCGTGCCTCCATTGGCAGCCAATGCAGCTGCTGGTAGTAGGGTGTCACGTGGTCAAACTTCCTCAGCCCAAAGATCAGTTTTCTCTGTATATCATACTCCTATTGAATTCAGTCACCAATTTTGTTCCCACCACATTCTCTAGCAGATCATTCCAGCTAACCACCACCTTTTCTGTTAAAACGGTGTCCTGGTGTTGCTCCTGAGTCTACTTTATGCGGCCTCATAAATTTGTTTCTTGTACCTTTTAGGTATTTAAGCATTTATATTGTATCTCCTTTATTACACTGTGTCTCAGTCAAGTAACCTCTAACTCAGTGTATCGCAAACTGTGTGCCTCCTGAGAGTTCAGGTGTGCCGCGACACACTGGTGAGGAGGAGAATCGTCCACGCCGGTTGACTGTCTACAGGACTTGCCTTTCGCAACAAGAGGCACATCCTGTAGGAAGTCAGCCGGCGCGGATGACTCTCCCCACACCTCCTGGATCCCTCCACAGAAGCGGGTCACGGCAAGATGGGCCTCTGTGCACTTCCAGGTGCCTTCCGGCCAGGGCACTAAATTTAGTGTGCCACTGGCTGGAAAGTTTGGAAGACACTACTGTAACTGGTCTTTTATTAGGATATCCATAATGAATATGTGTAAGAAGCAGTGACATGCAAATAAAAACATAAAGGCCAAATGGCCCATCCAGTCGTCCCATCCGCAGCATCCACTATCTCCTCCTCTCCCTAAGATATCCCACATGACTGTCCTATGTTTTCTTGAATTCAGACACTGTCTTTGGCTCCTCTACTGGGAGACTATTCCAGGCATTTACTACCCTTTCTGTAAAAAAGAATTTCCTTAGATTACTCCTGAGCCTATCGCCTTTTAACCATATTATGCCCTCTCATTCCAGAGCTTTCTTTCAAATGAGACTCACCTCAAGCTCATTTATGCCATGTAGGTATTTAAACATCTCTATTATATCTCCCCTCTCCCGCCTTACATCCAAAGTGTATATATTGAGATCTTTGAGTCTGTCCCCATACACATTATGATGAAAACCGCTGTGTTATTGTATTATTTTAAATAAGTGTAGATTATTGTAAGAGTATATACATTTGTGTTAGTGATTAATCAATAGGTGGGATAAAATGATTGATTTTGAATATCTGTAAGTTGAATGTGCTTTTCTTGACTTGTTATATGTTCTTATACCTGTTAATATTTTAAAATTAATAAAGATTTATTAAAAACAAAAATTCTATACCGTTTAAAACTAAACGGTTTACATAATTTAAAAACAAAAACATAATAAAATAAACATCTCATTTGTCTGCTCCCTCAGGGGGGAATAGCCTAATGGTTAGAGTAGAGCCAGGGAAGCTGGTTCATATCCTTCTGCAACTTCTTGTGATCGTCAGCAAGTCGTCTAATCTAGAGTTCTTATGAGTGTCAGGAGCAGTGCAGAGCATTCAGCGTGCTGGCCAGTGCTAAAAACCACTTTTGTGGTTTTGTAAAAGAGGGAGAACTTGTGCATTCCAGGGTGATAAAATTCCAGTTATAGATACGTAACCTGGCATCCAAGAGAACACATCCAACTCCATAGAATCAAATGGTTATTGAGAGCTCTCTTGCATGCTAGCCACCTTTTATGCATTTAAAACCTGTCCTTTGGTTTCTGGTAGATTAACCTTCACATGCATTCTGCTCACTTGTATGTCTTGGCCAGTTGAATGTTTGTTCCCAGCTTGGCACTTCTGTCCTGACAGTCTCACATTGCCTGATTGAGAAAGTGCAGGAAAACGCAAAAAAGCGATCAATCCAGTGAAAAAGAAACTAGTACTTTCTGTGTAACAGAATTAAGAGTTATTGCTACTGCAGGTCAGAGTCTGTTATTTAACAAGCCCTCGGACAAAGCAAGAGAGGGCAGTGAAAACACAGTGAAATCTCAGGGATTTGAACACTAAACAGCAAGATTATGGTTGAAGCAGGGTGAACTTCCTTGTCCTTCACAGACATGATGGGAGGGGAAAACAGGCTCCTTACCCAGTTACTAAACCGCGATAGCAGTTATTAGCACAGGGAACCACGCTGAATGCTCCACACTACTCCCGATGCTCACAGAGTTCCTATGAGTGTCTGGAGCAGTGCAGAGAATTCAGTGCGGCTCCCTGCGCTAATAACTGCTATCGCGGTTTAGTAAAAGGGGGTGGGGGGAGATTGTATTGTATAGAGAGACAAGGCAAGCCAATAAGGAAAGTACAAGAAACGGGCTCAGAAAGGACCAATTACAGAAAACTACAAAAATATAAGAACTTGTATTTCTCAGCACAACAAATACCTGTATATATACTTCCCCCTCCGTATTAGCGAATTTCATAGCTACGGATTCGGTTATTTGCGATTTTTGACCAGAAATTTTTTTTTCATTTTTCGGCCTATTTTTAGCCCTGTAACCCTAACCCTAACCCCCCCCCCCCCCCCTTTAAGCCTTACCTGGTGTTCTAGCGGGTTTTCAGGCAGGAGCGATCTTCCCACGCTCCTGCCCTGTGCAGATCGCTCACAGGAAATGGCTGCCTTGAGCTCCCGTAGTCTCTTGAGCCATTTCCTGTGAGCAGTCTGCACGGGGCAGGAGCGTGAGAAGATCGCTCCTGCCCTGAAAACCCGCTAGACCACCAGGTAAGGCTTAAGTGGGGGCTTACAGGATTAAAAATAGGCAGAGGATAAGGGCAGAACCGGCCCAAATATTATTCATGGTTTTTCCATATTCATGGGCTGGCTCTGCCCCTAACCCCCGCAAATACGGAAGGGGAAGTGTATAATATGTAAACTGCTTTGGTTGTAACTATGGAAAGGCGTTATATCAAGTCCCATCCCCTATCCCCTTAATACAGCAGACTCTCAATATCACGGGGATTAGGGGCAGAGCCGGCCCATGAATAGGGAAAAATCGCAAATAATTTTTGGGCCGGTTCTGACCCACCCCCTCCTCCCTCCTGCGTCTCGAACCTGCATCTCCTGCCCCGTGCAGTGCCGTCATCAAAATGGCTGCCTTGAGTTCCCATTGTAGTCTCGAGACTACAACAGGAACTCATGGCCGCCATTTTGATGACGGCTCTGCACGGGGCAGGAGCGTAGGAAGATCGCTGCTGCTCTGTGTCACAGCTAGACCACCAGGTAAGGTCTGGGGGGTGTCGGGGGCAGCGTTTCTCCATTTAAAAACAAGGGGCAAAAAAAAAATCGCGAATAACCAAATTCACGAGTGGGGAAACTGCGAATCGGGAGGGGGAGCTGCATATGCAAACAATCCAATTTGTCCACATTTAAAATGGGAGCAGCACATAAGTCTAAAGGCCATAAGTCAACATATAGATTGGTATATAAAAGCAGAATGGCCCCCAACAGAGGGAGTCTTTTATTTTTTTTAAAGAGATGGTTGCTAGTCATATTCTAGTTAGGATTCATTATTGGCAATATGGCTTAACCTTTACTATCAGTCACCCCTCAAGTGCCAGCACTACTGGGAGTCTTCTGTACTGTATATTCTGTGCAAAAAATATTTTTGTCTTGATCGCTAAGTTAAAGGGCTTGATTGATATGTAGGTTTATGTACGCATGCTGCATTTACCTTTCCTTCAGTCAAAGGTGGTCAATCTAAAAAATATCATCACCGTCTCCTGTCGTTTCAAGCTGCAATATGGGATAAAGATCTGAATTCTCTAATAGCGATCTCTTGCTCATATCAGCATTTTAGGAGACAATTGAAAACATATTTGTTTTCAAGGTTCTTAGGAAATTAATGTATTATATTCAACTGTATACATGCAGTTTTTTTTTAAATTCTGTTTTGTAAACCACATAGAACTTAATGGGATTATGGTATAGAAATAAATTTTTATGTTATGTTAATAGCTGTTGGCAAATTCATTAATTCATTTTTATCCGTTTTCTCTCTTCTCTCCCCTAGATATTTCAACATGGCATCTTTGGAAGAGAATTTTCCTCGTGGTGGCATTCAGAAGAAAAATAAGGAGAAAAAAGTACAAAAAAGATCCCTAGAGAAGGATAATCTGTTTGATGTGAGTAGCATGCAGGGATATTGGGAAGCTCATAGGGTTGGCCAATGCGATAATCAACAGGCAAGGAGGCACCAGAAGTGCCCCGTTGTATCTCTAGAAGCTCAACTTCTAGTGGGCAGCGGCTCATTTGCAGGCTCTCTTGGCTGAGCACGTGGCAGGAGTAGAAAATGTGCAGGCTGACTATCTCAGTCGGCAGACTCTTAACCCGGGGAAATAGCCATGGCCAACAGGAAGATGCTGGACTGCGGAGCTAGGGTTGACTAAGAGCGGATATTTCCAGAATACCTCAAGTACTATTCTTATTATTATGTTGTGTACACAATATGATCAGGGACAATATGATTAATATGATCAGTAGATAGTGAAGGGGTCCTTTTCTGCTGTATTTAAAAGTGTCCTAATTGTCCCCCCCCTTTTTTTTTATTTTTTTATTTTTTTTAAAGAGTGGCGCTTGTATGGGGGTGAGCAACGTTTCCTCTAATAGCTGAGTAAAATTCAGAGTAGCTATAAACATATACAGTAGTTAACTACAGGTGAACAAGAATGGAAAGCATGCAGAGCATGGCTCATGGAATTCTTTTCAATCTCCTTGCGACAATTTGTGTGTGTGTGTGCACATGCGTTCATACACATGTGTTCATATCTGTGTTTATCTGTGCACTCAGTGTTTCTCAGTGCAGCTTTACATTCAGGAGAGTTCCTCGACTTATTCCTTTGCATTTTTGCATAATTATTTCCACCTTTTTGGTTTTTTTAAATATTCTGTATTGAACATTCTGAACCCCTGAGGAAGAAGTGTTTTTCGAAACACGGACCGTATCGAGTCCAGCACGCTTTACAACAAGAATCAGCTTTTAGATATAATTATTATTTTTATTTTTTATTACTTTTATTGATGCTTATATGCATGTTTTTTAATGACTTTTAATTGAATAAATTCCTACACCTTGTACATATTCTGCAGTTTTGTTTTGTTTTTTTATCTGTTCTCACAGGGTAATGATAGGAGCAAAAAATGTCTTTGCAAGCAAAAGTTTTCCATTACAATGCAATCTTTAAAGGGAACACTGCTTCTCATTCCGTTTTTGTTTTGATTTTTTCTTCTTTTTAGATACCTGATGAAGATGAAGTGAAAACCAAGAAGAAAAGGAAATCCAAAGAGGATCGCGAGAAACCCCAAAAACTGAAGACGGAGCACAAGAAGTCTCCCCACTCTGATGAGACTAACATAGAAATTCTCAGATTTAAGGTTTGCAAATTAGGATTGAATGTGGTCCCTGTTTGTGAAACCTTTATAAAAACAACATATGAGAATCTCATGTTTTAAATTTGTCCACTAAGCAGTCAGTTGATGTCTCTTTCAGTCGCCCAAGGCATTTTTGTTGACTGCATCTGTTGTCCCTTCATTTCTTTTGGAGCTGGATTTCATATAGGGTGGTTGTAGTAGATGTAATGGCAACAGATAGAGATGACCGACCTGCCCAGAAGTGGCGTCTATGGCACTGCTGCAGGTATACAGTCAGATTCTATGGCGTTAATTTTACAAACAACTCTACCCCCCCCCCCCCCCCTTTCACAAAACCATAGCGTCAGCCGTGGCGGTAACATCCTGGCGCTCAAAGGAATCCTATGTGTGACAGAGCCATTACTGCCACTGCCGGCGCTAAAAGCCACGCTACGGTTTTGTAAAAGGGGAGGGTGAGTAGTTTTAAATTCCTAAATTTTAATGAGGATTTTCACAAAAATTTAGGTGCTGAGATTTTTGCCAAGATTTTTGCCGAAATTTCCATGAATTTAGAAATCTAAATTTAGCCTGCAGTTCTTTTTGCCAAGATTTAGGGGGAAAATTAGCAACATGAGCTACCATTAAGATGCTATTTTACTGTTAACCACAGTTATGAATAACTAGTAGGCCGATGTTCAGAACCTAATGCCGGTGCTAGAGGCCGCACATGTATTTAAAGGGCACCAGCGCAGGACGCTAAAGATCAGCACAACTAACATGCAGATGCAAACAAGGCCTGCAGTATTCCTCTGCCTTAACTGCTTGAAACCCTAACGCCAGCTCAGAGCTGACTTTAAGATAGGATTTCAAATGCCTACTGGGCAAAATTGCCTCGCTGCTACCCATGGCCCACCTCTCTCATAAGAACATAAGAATTGCTGCTGCTGGGTCAGACCAGTGGTCCATCGTGCCCAGCAGTCCACTCACACGGCCACCCTTAAGTCAAAGACCAGTGCCCAATTTGAGTCTAGCCTTACCTGTGTATGTTCTGGTTCAGCAGGAACTTGTCTAATCTTGTCTTGAATCCCTGGAGAGTGTTTTCCCCTTTGACAGACTCAGGAAGAGCGTTCCAGTTTTCTACCACTCTCTGTGCAAAGAAGAACTTCCTTACGTTTGTACGGAATCTATCCCCTTTTAACTTTAGAGAGTGCCCTCTCGTTCTCCCTACCTTGGAGAGGGTGAACAACCTGTCTTTATCTACTGAGTCTATTCCCTTCATTATCTTGAATGTTTCAATCATGTCCCCTCTCAGTCTCCTCTTTTCAAGGGAGAAGAGGCCCAGTTTCTCTAATCTCTCGCTGTACAGCACTTTGCAGGGCCACATTTTGGATTTGTAGGTACTTGAAGGGCCGCAGAAAAATTAGTTAATGTCTTATTAAAGAAATGACAATTTTGCATGAGGTAAGACTTTATAGTTTATAAATCTTTCCTTTTGTCTAAGTCTTAATAATAATATTATAACTTGTAGCTAAAGAGACATATGATCAAGAAACTGTTTTATTTTACTTTTGTGATTATGATAAACATACCGAGGGCCTCAAAATAGTATCTGGCGGGCCGCATGTGACCCCCGGGCCGCGAGTTTGAGACCACTGCTATACAGCAACTTCTCCAGTCCCTTAACCATTTTAGTCACTCTTCTATGGACCCTTTTGAGTAGTACCTTGTCCTTCACATACAGTGACCAGTTAGAGGCCACCTGGGAGAGGCGCCCCTTCCCTGAGATCCCTCTAGTCCTGTCCTCCAGGCGGCAGCAATGCGGGGCAGGGCAGCTGCGTGTTGTCTACTGTCCCATTGTTCGCTCATTTGAGGAGAGGGAGCGGCCACTTGTTCCTGGGTCGGCAGCAGTGCAATGCCTCAGGTGCGATGCCACGGTCATATGCCCCTGGGGTCCACGCGCTCTGTCCATCAGTCGCCTTCTTGTACTTACTAATGCGCATGCGCCGGATAGGTTCCTCGCTCCTTCGTGAAAAATGACTTCTCTATGCTCAAGCACTAATAGTGTGCGTATGATTTGCATACTATTAGTGTTGAACATTGGGAAGTTATTTTTCAGCGCTGTTCCAATGGTAATCTCCTGCACTGTAGAGAACAGCGCAGGAGTTTTGCGCATCGGCCTACAGGTCTCATTGTATAAAATGGGACCAGTAGTAAAAGACTCAATCTGTGCTACTGTTAAGTAATATTAGATCATGAACTTTCTTATCATGACCAAATTAGTTCAGTGGTTAAAAATTGCTTTTATAAGTTGCGTCTCATCAGATCATTATCAAAAGTTCTAAAACCTGAAGCTCTTAACATTCTAATACACTCATTAATCATCTCTAGGCTAGATTATTGCAACACTTTATACCATGGCATAACCCAAAAAGAAATAAGAAGGCTACAAATAATACAAAATACAGCAATAAAAATTATTACTAATTCAAAAAAATATGACCATGTGACACCACTGCTGCAGACTGCACATTGGTTGCCAATCACACATAGAATAACTTAAAATTCAACAATCGCATGCTCCGACATTTCTGGATCGTCTCTTGATACCGTATTCTCCATTTAGGGCACTTAAATCAACACAACATTTATTAACTATTCCTTCGTTTGAAAAGGGCGTGGCTTAGCGCGAGCACGGATGGAGGTGTGATCCTGAAGCTCCTCACCAACCAGGCAATGAAATAAAGAAAAAATCATTTTCCTTCAAACAATTCTATAAAAAAAATATATAAATGGAAAGCTGAATAAATGATACAAAACAAAATCCTAAATTGCGATATTTGAAGAAGGATATGTGCAGACAGGAGACGGAAAGCGGAGTGCCGTTTGAACTGACGGTTACAAAAAAAAAAAAATACAGCGCTGAGGTATATATTCATATATATTCATATTCTGATCAAATATAAAATTTGATAGAAATCGGGAAAGCAGTCTGAGTCTACGGAGGTTTTAGAGTAGCTTGAAAGCTGAGAGAGACTGAGAGACGAACATGAACTGAAATTGAAAAAAAAGCTGACAGGAGTTGGTAAGCAGAGAGCGTTCAGTGTCGGCGATTTCAAAAGACTATAAGATATATGTTTGAATGAGAAGATATAAAGAATGGATATGTTTCTGACAAAATATAATTAAAGTAAAAAAGCTGAATTGAGATATTTGAAACGTGATTTGTGCTGATTAGAATTGGGAAGGCATATAACCGTTTATGCTGGCGGTTTACTGAAGTTTGAATGCTGAAACCGCGGGATAGATGTGATTGAACAGTTTGGCAAAATAGAAAAAAAGAGGAGAAAAGTATTTACTCTGAACAAATATTTACTGAAACAGAAAAAAAAAAGGGAGGAAGCTGTGAAAAGTCAAGAAAGCTGAGAACTGTCTGTATTTCAACTAATTCGGGAGACTTTAGAACAGTACTGATGCTGATGGATGTGAAAGATCAGAAAATCAGATAGTGATCCGTTCAAAAAATAGCCAAAAAATATATAACCTGAATTGTGGCAATTGAAGTGAGATAGGTGCAGACAAGAAACGGGAAAGAAGAGAACCATTTGTGATTTTGACGGTTTCAATGAACTTGTGTGCAGTATTGAAACCGCGAAGTATAAGTGAAAGATCAGATTGATTGGAAAAATTTGTGAAAAGGAATTGGTGTTCTGACCAGCTATATTGAAAAAAAAATTATTCTTTGATAAAAAAGGGGACTTGCATTTTCTCACAGAAATTGGGTGCTGAAGCACTGAAGACAAATAAACACTGAATATCACTTTCCTCTTGCAAAGCTGCGATTGGGCTTGTGAGAGAGGAGACAGAGAAAAGGTTCAACTGAATTTAAAAAAAAAAAAACTGAAACAGCAAGACACTGAAGAATTTGAGAGACACTGAGAAAAAACAGAAGAAAATTGCCTAAAGTTGGTCAAAATAGGAAAAATACTCTAAAAAAAAAAAAAAAAAAAGTTACTCTCCTTAATCAGAGCTGCGATTGGGCTTGTAAAAGGAGGGGAAAAAAAAAAAAAAGTTCCCCTATATCAAAAAAAAAAGTGAAAGTGAGAAAAGAATTTTCAAACTAATATAAGTAAAGGAAAAAGAAAAGAACATAAAAAGAAAATTTCTAATTCAAATATATAACAAAATCTTGAAAGAAAAAGAGATTAAAAACCTAAGAATACCAATTCTAAAAGATTTAAATACAAGAAACAATAATAACCAAGAAAAAGAGAAAAATAACATGGCAAGTACCAGACAAAACAAAAATGAAACTGGTACATCTGCAAAAAGACAGAAACAAGATCAAATAACACCTAGCAAGATACCATTTCCTATTGATGAACCAGACATATTAAGCAAAACTGAAGTCATGGAAGAATTAAAACAAATCAAACAAATGCTTAAAGAAACTATAAATAATATGTCTGAAATGAAAGAAGAAATTTTAAATATACATAGACAAATGGAAGTCAATAATAAAAAAACAGCTGAATTAGAATCAAAAATGGTAGCAATAGAATGCGAATCAAAAAGATGTAAAAACGACAGCCTGGAATTAAATAAATTAAAAGATCAACTGGAGGATTACGAGAATAGAGGAAGAAGAAAGAACATCAAACTATTTGGAATTCAAGAAAACTTAGAGGGAAAAAATACCATCCTTTTCCTTGAAAATTTAATTCCAAAAATTCTACAATTAGACTTGAAACAACCAATTGAAATTGAAAGGGCGCATAGAATTCCAACTAAAAATTTAGAAAATAAAAACAGACCAAGACCAATCATTTTCAAAATGTTGAGATACCAACAAGCACTAGAGATACTAAATGCTGCAAAAAAAGATAAAAACTTGAATTATAAAGGATCAAGATTATGGTTTTTACCAGACTTCGCCAAAAACACAGCAAGTAAAAGAAAAAAACTACTAGATATGAGACCTCTACTTAAAGAAAAAGGATTTAAATATGGTCTATACTACCCTGCGAAAATGAGAGTGTCATCCGGAGACAAATCCTTATACTTTGAGGATCCCGAAAAACTAAAAGAATTTCTCTCTAAACCAGAACCTATGATATATTAACAAAATATATTAAGATGGTTCTGAAAACTCTATGAAAAATTAGAAAATATATCACATCGAAATATTTGAAGAAATGAAGGAAAACAATACAAAGAAAAGACAATAACAATTAAATGAAAGAAAGAACAGAATATAAGAAAATTATTAAATAATACACTGCATATATGTTTTTAAAAAATATTATATGTTGAAATCGTAATACTAAGGAAATACAAATTAACATATTATTAAATGGAAAATGATTCATTAATAAAATGTTATGAAAAATGATTAAATATATATAAAAGATCAATATAGATAGATAGAAGGGAAACTTGTTTAAAAAATTGAATATTGATTGCCTGGAATGGGGAGAATGTTAGGATTACAATTCCAATGTGTATCCTTAAGCAGCCAATGAATTGGGTGGGAAAGGGAGGGATAAGAAGAATATTTATTAGAATAATTAAGGGAGATATAATAGGGTTAAATATGTGTGTCATGAAGAAAATTTTTTGGTTATTAAATATGAAAGAGGAGAGGAAGAATAAGATAATGAAAAGTATAAAAATATATAATGTCTTTTAAAATATATTCTATCAATGTCAATGGCCTGAATCACGTAGTTAAAAGGAAAAAAATATTAACATTTTTAAAAAAACAAAATGCAGATATTTATTGTCTGCAAGAGACCCATCTTAATATGAAGGAATCACAGAAATTATCAGGTGGATGGATAAAAGAATGTTTTTTTGCTCCAGCAGTGGGTAAAAAAGCAGGGGTTGCAATCCTTATAAATAAAAAATGTATGGCCAATATAAAAGTAAAAAATTCAGATCCACATGGAAGATGGATACACATTGATATAGGTATGGGAAATGATACCCTGACGTTATTTAATATATATGCCCCTAATTCGAATCAATCAGAATTTTTCAAAAAGCTACAAAATATGTTATTACCACTGGCTGCCTCTAATTTAGTGGTGGCTGGAGATTTTAATGCTGTAATGGATCCATTATTGGATAAAAAACCAGGTAAAAATATTAAATCTTTAGGTCTAGATAATTTAGTTCGATCATGTGATTTGAAAGATATATGGCGTATTCTTCATTTTAATGATCAGGAATATTCATTTTGTTCACAGGTTCATAAATCATTTTCAAGAATAGATTATATTTTTGTTTCAACAAATAAAGTGCACCAAGTGATTAAAGCCTCCATTGATCCTATTATCATTTCAGATCATGCGGGAATATGGATAGAATTACAATTAGATCAATTAGAAAATAATAGACCTCTTTGGAGATTTGATAATGCATTGCTTATGGATGACAAATTTTTAGAAAATTTTAAAACACAAATTAATGAATTTTTTCAAATAAATTTAGTGGAAGATACATCTATAGAGAATGTATGGGATGCATTTAAAGCAACTATGAGGGGTAATATCATATCATATTCAGCTTTTATTAGGAAACAAATTAAAAAACAATATATAGAATTAGAAAAAGAAATAAAAATATTAGAAGCTAAATTGATAAGTAAATGGGAATATGAAGTTTTGCAATCTCTTTTGAAAGTAAAAGGTAAATATAATGAATTAACTTCAAAAATGATAAGAAAAGATTTGTTTTCCAAACAAACGGTGTATTATGGAAATTCTAATAAAGCAGGAAAATTATTAGCAAATTATCTTAAGGCAAAAAAAAAGGAGAACTAATATTAATGGAATAAAAGATGATAATGGTATAATAACAAATCAAACAAATATAATATTAAAACAATTTTTAAATTTTTATAAGGATCTATATTCTTCTGAACCTTATTTGGAGAAACAAAAAGATGAAAAAAAATTTTTAGATTTAATAAATGGACCTAAGATTCCTGATCATATAAAACGAAGTTTAGAAGAACCTATATCATTAAAAGAATTAGAGACAGCATTGAGATCTCTTAGAGTTGGATCCGCTCCAGGTGGTGATGGTTACACAGTAGAATTTTATAAAACATTTCAAAATATTCTCTCCCCACATTTATTAAAATTATATCAGACACAACTTATAAAAGGTAATATAAAAGGTACTATGGCTGAATCAATAATAATTGTTTTGCCTAAGCCAAATAAAGATCCTACTTTGGTTTCGAACTACAGGCCTATATCATTGATAAACGTTGATAATAAACTTTTGGCGAAAATTTTGGCTTTGAGATTAGCCAAAGCTCTCCCACATATTATAGATATGCATCAAACGGGTTTCGTTGCTAAAAGACATTCCTCCAATAATTCTAGACTATTATTTCACATGCTAAACTTGTCAAAAAAAAATTGATGAACCGGCATTTACAGTTTCACTAGATGCTGAGAAAGCATTTGATAGGGTAGAATGGAATTTTATGTATCAGGCTTTAGAATGGTTTGGTATAGGTTCTGGATTTATACAAATGGTAAAAACATTGTATAGCTTCCCGATTGCAAGATTAAATATTAATAATAAGATATCTAATGGTTTTCAATTGCAGAGGGGAGTTAGACAAGGTTGTCCTTTGTCTCCTTTGTTATTTGATGTTGTATTAGAACCCTTATTGTTAGCAATACAGCAAACGAGGGAGATACAAGGAATTCCATATTCTGATATGGAATATAAAATTTCGGCTTATGCTGATGATATTTTGCTTTATTTGAGAAATCCAGAGTCTACCTTATCTTCTTTATTGGAATTAATTGATAAGTTTGGCAAATTTTCAGGTTATAAAATTAATTGGAATAAATCTGAAATTATACCCTTGAATGTTTACTGTGTAAAAGGATTATTTGATACTTTTCCATTCATATGGAAAGAAGAAGGATTTAAATATCTAGGCATTCAAGTTAAAAAAACAATTGAAGATACTGTAAAAGAAAATGAAAAATATGTATTAAAAAAAATAACGGAGTTATGTGAGCAATGGAACCCATTGCATATATCTTGGTGGGGCAGAGTTCAAACTATTAAAATGATGATGTTGCCTGTAGTTTGCTACCAAATGAGTATGATACCTATTTATTTTCAGGGGTCCTTTTATAAGAAGCTTAATAGAATTTTAACAAAATTTCTTTGGCTTGGTAAAACACCTAGAATAGCTTTAGTAACCTTACAAAAATCAATTAAGGAGGGAGGGGTAAATTTTCCAAATTTCTATAGGTACCATCAAGCCTATATTCTACGTCAGGGTATGTATTGGATCCTCCCAGAACTTATAGATAATGCACCAGATTGGTTATATTTGGAATGGCGCCTTATGTTTCCCCTAAATTTAGTTCATTTACCAAGTATTAATATACCTAAAAGATACAGAGAAAATAAAATAATAATGGATACTTGGAAAACATTGAGATTTATTGATAAATTAACACCCATCCCAATTTATAAATCAACTAATCAATCCATATGGATAAACTCCAAGATCAAAGTAGGCGGAGCTCAAATCCTTTGGAAGAACTGGATTATTGCAGGAATTAGATCTCTAGATGATATTATTTCAGAAAGTAAACTGCTGGATTTTTCACAATTGCAACATAGATTTGGTCTTAATAAAACACAAAGTTTTAAATGGTTGCAATTGAGGCAGGCCATTCAGGTTGGGTTCCCTGAATGGAAATCATTAAACAATCAATATAGTTTAAAATTCTTATGCTTTAAAGCAGACTTCCTAGGACATCAAGCCGCATTGTGGTATAAATTAATATCTGGATATTTGAATAAAAAACCAAAAAATGGTCTAAGAGACATTTGGAGCATTGAGATTGGACATCAAATTAATGCATCTCAATGGCCACTAATTTGGTCTTGGAGAATGGGATGTACAGTGTCGGCATCTATGAGACAAACATGGTTCTTTTTATTACATAGAGCTTTTTGGACCCCTACTCGATTACAAAAATTAGATAGTTCTAAGTCTAATAGATGTTGGCACTGTAATCTAGAACCAGGGACACTAGATCATTTATTATATTACTGTCCTTATATTAAAATATTTTGGAATTCAATTTGGCCACAAATTAATAAATTAATGGAAAATCATATTGCAATATCATATGATACAATTTTATTTGGAACAATGATGAGAAAAAAAAGTCAAATTTCACCAGAAAACAATAAACTTTTATTAATTATGACAGGGGTTGCCATTCAACATATAACTAACAATTGGAAAAATTACAACAACCTAAACTACACATTTTGGTGGAATACAATATGCCATGTTTTTAAAATGGAAAGAACAATATCAATACAAAAAGGGACATATGATAAATTTATAAAAATATGGGGGCCATTGACAAAATACTGTAATGATTAAATAATAGAATACTTTTTCTTCCTTTCTTCTTTTAGAGATTTTCTTATGACACACATATAGGGGGGGTAAGGAAAACAATTTATATATAGTATATTATAATATATTATACAAAAAGTAACAAATGATTAAGGGATAATAGAAGGGTGGGGGGAGGAAAAACGAATAAAATTTATCCAAAATATATTGTATTAGATATAAATATGTTATTGAATAATTGTATTCCAATATGTTATATACTTTTATAAAATTTTAAAATATTATATTAAAATGGTGAAGGGGTGGGGGGAGGGGGAAGGGGAAAATCAAATTCAGACATACATTTTGTTAGATATAAAAGTGATACCATGCATGTATCAAATGTATTTTATTATTCTGTACACTTTTTGTGAAATTTGAAAATAAAAATATAATGAAAAAAAAAAAAACTATTCCTTCGTTAAAATTAATAGGGACCAGGAGATCTACCATTTTCTCAGTTATAGCACTCCAGCTATGGAATAATTTACGTAATGAATCTTTCCTTAGAAAAATTCAATCGTTCCTTAAAAAGTTTTCTTTATAAGGACACATTTGAAACATAGACAACATAATTTACTAATCACTAAATTTTTTAGACCTTAATCAATTCTACGAGTAGGTCGAAAATTATCCTTTTTTTATTTCCTTTCTTTTTTTTTCTTAAGTGTCCCCACCAAATGTATTCTTCCCTATATGTTTCTTTTTTTTCTCTAAAGATTGTAGTTCATCCCCCTTGCCTTCTGTACCAGTTATGTATTAGAACGTATATAATTTGTATTTGAATTTATATAATTTGTATTCAGTGTTTTGTTTTATCCTCCCCTTTTAAAATGTTATACGAATTGAAATATGATATTGCGTAGATAACAAATCTTAATAAAACTTGAAACTTGACATGTTATTTTACCACATCTTGTGCTATTATATCTCAAGGTCTCATTGAATAGAAGGGACCCTTTCTAAATTAGCATGACTTTTGGTAAAATAACCGATCTTAAAAGTAGCACACATTGATGAATTCCCCCATTAATGGTAACTCAGGTCAATAATTCCGCCCCTTAGAATGTTAAGTTAGATGCCTCACACTGAAAATCATTGTTTGGTGCCTAATTTTTTCCCTGCCCTAATTCTCACAACCCCTCCCCCCCACCCGTAGCTCTCTACTTCTTAGGCACCAATGTTTAGGTAATGAGGGGAAAAAGATGTTCTCTCAGTGTTTCCACGGCTGGCATTGTGCTTGTTGTAGGTTTCCGGGTCTCGATGTATCTTTGTCAGGATACATCGAGACCCGGAAAGAAAGCCAGACCCTGAAGAAAGCCTCAGCATGGTGGCTGAAAGTAAACGTCAGTTTCTACCTAACAAAGACGCGGCGAGACCCGGAAACCTGCAACAAGCACAAAGGGAAAAAGAGTCCTAAATTTGAGTGAGTTTCCAGCCAGGCAATTTTAAACACTTAAATTCCTGAGTTAGGACTCTAGGCCCTTTGAAAAATGAACTCTGTCTTTCTGTGTAAGCTTTAGCTAATGCAGCGTCTAAGTTGCCAGTCAAACAAGCTTGCTTGTCTGTGAGATATCACATCTCCTTTTGCCATTTGCTGAGGCATAGCCACCCTAATATGCAGCCCATATTAGTAGACCAGTCGCTTCCTTTCCTTCCACCACTCTCTCCTGTCCCATTTATATGTGAGAATGTACCAAAAAACCCTTCCCACTGTTTCATGCTGGTTAATGTATTTATACTGTACTAGTGTTTAGCTAGCTAGTGTTAGAATAGCCCTGACCCCACCCATGCCCCACCTCTACCATGCCCGGACCCTGCCTCCCACTGATCCCAGTCCAACCACCTCACCTTTCACCATTTCCTTAGTCCTCTGTACCCATTTGACCCTCATAGATCTTCCACTGCATTTATCACCAAACAGGGCCTTTCCCTCCATGTGGGTGTGGGTCTGGCCTCCTGGACCCCCATTACTTACCTGAGGCGGCAGCAGCGGTCCTGACGTACCAACCCCTCCTCCCTCAGTGCCCCAAAGCAGCAGTGGTCCTGCCCCCTCCATGCTCCCTGAAGTCTATCTCTCCCTATCCCCTACCATCTCACCCTGTCCCTCTTGTAGCCCCTCTGTCTTTCTCCTCTGTCCTTCTCGTCCATCTCCCAAATCTGACATCTCTCCCTCCCTCCCTCCCTTACACCATCCCTGAGTCTCTCTCTCTCTCTCTCTCTCCTTTCCTCACTTGACTCCAACAATTCTCCCTTCTCCCACTCCCTCCACCTGAATCCAGCACCTCTTGCCTCGTGAGCAATGCCTAGATGTAATTTATTTTTCCATTTTGTATAGTTAGCAACTCTAATAGTGCCTGCACTTTAAGAAAATCCAAATAGCTTCAGGTAGTCTCCCGAAGCTAAGTTGCAACCTCCGCACTCTCTCTGGGACTTTGCCCCAGTGCTTCACTGATGATGATGGTTCTGAGAGAAAGAACCAAGGTCATGTGCTCACTGTTGTTAGTGATGAGGGCCGGCATCCAGTAACTTTTGAACAGTGAGAAGCAGGGTCCGGGCATGGTAGAAGCGTGGCATGGGTGGGGTCAGGGTATAAGTGGGTCTGGGCATGGGGGCTACCACATAGCTCCTCTGAAGTCTTATCGAACCAAACCCCAAGATTTCGTCAGCGCAGGCTGACCCGAAGTCCAATCCCACTACCAGCACCACCAGCCTTCCTCCCCACTTGTTTGTGAAATCTCGAAAGCGACTCTGCTGTGGCCCAATCAGAGGCCCACCGGTGCCTTCGGTGAGCAGAGCGCTACCAATGAAGTGCTGAGGAAAGGTGGAGCTTCGTAGCTAGCAGGAGTGGTTGGACGGTGGTGGTGTCGAATCCCAGTCCCACCATCTCACCTTACACCATTTCTTTATGTACTGCGCATGTGTGGCACGGAGCATGGACGCACGGACTTTGAAGTGCGCATGTGCGCTAAGGGTTTTATTATAGCGGATGTTTGCTTGGATTTGCTTGACCACCTTTCACTGCAAAATGTCAGAGCAGTTTACAAATAGACTACTTTGATTTTGCTTTCCTGTCAAGACGATTTGATATTCCTTTCCTCTTTTAATCTTGCCTTTTTTGTGTGGAAGCTTGTATTGTTCCCTTGATGTTTGGGTTTGTAGATCCTGAAAAAACGAAGACAATTAGTCGCCCTAATCTCAGACATAGTGGTGCTGCATGTTATACTTATACCATCTGGTTCTAGGTGACATTCTTAGTAGGAGCGTAGCCAGAAGTCCATTTTTATGGGGGGGGGTGACTCGGAGGTGGACTGAGGGGGGCCATATCTTTCCTCTTAGTTCTTCTCCTCTTTCCTCTCCTCACCCTGTTAAGTCATGCTGTGGCTAGTAGGAGTGCCCAAGCCCCACCTGCCAAAGAGGTCTGCTGTCTGAACCCCTGCCCTTGCTGCCTGAGCAGCAAGGAAGTCAACAGCATGTTTCAGCCACTGACACCAGCACTCCCATGCATTCTCAGTTCATGATATGAACTTCTTGTGTTGCAGGGAAAAATGCATGAGTACCTGAATAAATTCATGTAAACCATTCTGAGGTATAGAAATTTAAATCCGTATATACTCGAATATAAACCAGAATTTATATGGGGGTCCCAGTTTTATATTTGGGCCAGCATCCATCTGCCCCCCTCCCAGACTTATTGCAGGCCTCCGCCGATCCGCCAGGCTCTGCACCCTGTCCCTGCCCTGTCCATCATACCTCCTCTGCCACTGGAATCCCTGGTAGTCCAGAGGTGTAGCAGGCAGGAGCGTGGAAAGCTCACTCCTGCCTGCTACACTCTGGACCACCAGGGATTCCAGCAGCAGAGGAGATATGATGGGTAGGGAGGGGGGACAGAGTGAAGAGCCTGTGAGGGAAGGGGGCTGTATGTAGTGCCTGGCAGGGAGGGGGCTGGGTGCAGAGCCTGACGATCCTGGCAGGGCACTTGAATATTAAGCTGCCCGACTTATATTCGAGTCAACCATTTTGCCTACTTTTTGGGGGAGGGGGGAAATGAGGTCTTGACTTATATTCGAGTATATACAGTAAATAAAAAAAAAACCAACAACACTAAAAACAGACTTCATCAATGCTCATGCAGCATGTACAAGGGTTGGTCGTGCCCACCAGCGGGTGCTGCATTTTGGAGTGGACCTAAGCCCAAATTAGGGGTTCCACATGGCTATGCTACTGATTCTTAACACTCTTTTGCTTAAATAGACAAAATATTTCTGATATTCTCTTTGTATTCTTTTCAGGACATTTATAACTCGCACTGGTAGTTCTATAAAGATTTTCGTTTCTTTTCCTCAGTTTGTTGCCTGATTTTTGCCGTCACTTCTAATGTGCAACTGTGTTGCTTGAATTTCAGGACCTGAGCGTAGGACTGCTGCTGCTTGGTTGTGTGAAGGAAGTAAGTGATCTTGAAGTAGTTGTCAGCCTGCCAGATGGACTCGTGGGCTTTGTTCAAATAACAAATATCTCAGAAGCGTATACCAAGCTCCTCAGCGACCAGGTGGACAAAGAGGTTGCGCTGGAGGTAAGAGTGTGGAAGTATTTATGCCATGCATTGGACTTGATGAGTATCAATTTATAGGGCCACATCGTTTCATGGGGCACGTACCTCCCACATGGATTGATCACAGATCAGCAGATTTCATCTTTTCCATTGTCATCCTGCATATACCAGTAGTCTCAAACTCAAACCCTTTGCAGGGCCACCTTTTGAATTTGTAGGTACTTGGAGGGCCTCACGAAAAAAATAGTTAATGTCTTATTAAAGAAATGACAAGTTTGCACTAGGTAAAACTCTTTATAGTTTACTAGTCTTTAAGCCCGTTACATTAACGGGTGCTAGAATAGATGTGTCTGTCTGTGTTTCTTTATCTCTCTCTGTCCTTGGCCGCTGTCTGTGTCCTTCTGTCTTCCCCCCCCCGAGCAAAGCTGTCTACCCCCAGCACACACCTCCCCCCAAAGCAGCCCCCTTTCCCTCTCCCTAACTGTCTCTCCATGGCCCTCTTCTGTCTTCCCCCCCAGAGCAAAGCTGTTTGCCCCTAGCACACCCCTCCCCCCAAAGCAGCCCCCTTTCCCTCTCCCTATCTCTCCATGGCCCCTTCTGTCTCTCCCCCTGGTCCCCTGTATTGATCCCCTTCTTACCCTCCCTCCATCCCAGCGTCTTCTGGCCTGCTCCTCTTCAAAGCAGCCTGCAATTGTGGTGGCCGGCTTTAGCGAACCTCGCAGGCCGCTCTCCAACTCGGTAGCACGTTCCCTCTGACGGGATCCCGTGCGTCAGAAGGAACGTGCTTCTGAAGTTGGAGAGCAGCCTATGAGGTTCTTTAAAGCCAGCCACGATCGCAGGCTGCTCTGAAGAGGAGGATCAGCGGCGGTGGCAGCGGTAGCGGCGAGCAAGGGCGGGAGGTGTGTTCCCTGCCGAGGACGCGGGCAGGGAGAGAGCTTGCCTGCGCTTCCTCGTAGCAGCGGATGGTGAGTGAGGGCGGGAGGAGGGGAGTGGCCAAAATGTTCCCTGCCGCCAGGTTCTAAAATGGAACACGGCCACGGATCACACACCACAGCAGCAGGGATCACCCTGTTTTAACAGCGCATGCGCCGGTAAACTTTTATTATATAGGATAAATCTTTCCTTTTGGCTAAGTTTTAATAATAATATTGTCATTTATAGCTAAAGAGGCATATGATCAAGAAGCTGTTTTATTTTACTTTTGTGATTATGATAAACATACTGAGGGTCTCAAAATAGTACCTGCCGGGCCACATGTGGCCCCCGGGCCGCGCGTTTGAGACCACTGGCATATACTCTATGAACTAAAAAAAAAATCCACCCCAAAATGTTTTTTGTCGTATCTTATTTCCACAGAACTCGGCTGATTTGTATGTAATTTAGTGTGTCGTGTCCTGAATTAAGTGGATGTAAAATGTTGTAAATATTTCCCACTGCACCACAGCACTACCTTGTGAAAATGAATTGATGCTATGGGATATGCGCAGACGCAGACGATAGTTTGTAAAGTCTCTGTATTAAAATGGATTTCACTGCAGAAGACCGAATTCTGATAAAGGTTACAGCAGTCGACGATTGTTGAAAGAGTTCCCACAGAAGGGTTGGAACAAAAATGGCCTTGATGTGCTGCCAGGCAAGATCCGAGCAGCGGGCACTGTGGCTCTTAAGCCAGGCAGCGGACGACCACACTCCATTCGCACACAGCGCATGGACATCGTGTGCGATCTTGTATTGAGCCAGGAGGACGTGATGCAAACACACCAAACAACTCGCCAAATGGCCAGAGAAGCAGGAATAAGCAGGCAACTGTGGTTAGAATAATTCATGACAATCTGAAATTAAGGTGTCTTAAAACCATCGTATCCAAGAGTTAACGTTACACAAAAAAGACACATTCCTAAAACAATGCAAATAGCACAGTGTCAGCTTCATCTGGTTTACAGATGAAAAGATGTTTACAGTAGCTTCACCGATTAAAACACAGCATGATCGCCTGTAAATGCCTCCAACAACACTGAGTCATATTATCAAGACAATATTGTTTCACATTTTTTTAATGTATATATACATGTCTTCAGAAATGTCAGTATTAGCCGAGTGTTTTCAATGACTAAAATATTCCTTTTGTACTGGCCTCATCATCAGTCCCGTTTATATATTTTGGGTTGGTTTTTTTTTTGGTTTTTTTTAAAAACCAAACAATTATAAAGTGCTGTGTGCTTTGTGCTCATTTAATTTATATTTATAAGTTAAACTTATCTTTAAAGTTGCTCGTATTGGGAAGGGACCTGTTGCTTCAACATGTTTCGCCGATAGGCTGTATCAAGAAGAGTCCCCTGTAACATAAATCCATATCTTAAAGTATAGAATTCATCACCTTATAAGTTTTGTTAATAATATAAAAGAGGAAAAAACCAAATTATGATTTAAAAAAGGAAATTTACCCCTTTATAGCTTATTGCACCGTCCCGAACTTGTAACTTCTCTCGTTCTTTTTTCTAAATTTAACCTCCCTCTAAATTTACGTCAGTTACTGAAGGCAGCGAATCAGAAGCATAAGGTTAATGGCCAACACCTACTAAGGACCTGCCCGACTTTCAGCCAATCAGTCATGGTCCTGGTAGCAATCTCAAAACTCAGATTCACAGATCTGTTCTTCATCGATCCTGGGGTTAAGGTCAACGGTGCATACTACCGGGATGTCCTCAACACAGAAGCAGGACACCATAGAACTGCTACATTGGTCCAGTCCTATGGCCTGCAAATTCAGCAGACCTAAACCTAGTTGACTACTGGATCTGGGGGCTGATAACAGGAATGCGTCTACCAGGCAGCAATATCTGATGTTGAGGATCTTAAACAGCACCTCATCTCTGGGCTGAGATGAAGCAGAGCATCGTTGACAAGTCCACAGATCAGTGGCAGCCAAGGCTTCATGCAAAGGAAGCGCACTTCGAACATTTGCTTAATTGAAACATTACTTTTTGACTTTACATTTTTCTGCAAGATACGCCATAAAACATTTTGATGTGTTTTTATTCCGTTCACCATTTATTTTCACAAGGTAGTGTTGCACGGTGGGAAATATTTACATTTGACATCAACTTCATTCAGGATACAGCACACTGAATTTCATAAGAATTTTCCGAGTTCTGTGGAAGATACGACAAAACATTTTGGTGTGTTTTTTTTTCGGTTCACAATGTAGAATCTGTGCTTATGAGTAAGTTGTATCTGATTCTTCATTTTTGCTTTATACACGTTGAAATCTTTTTTTTTTTTTTTTTTTTTCTTTTTGCATTGTTTTATGAGCAATTAAAATGTTGCTATCATGACTTTTGATTTTTTTTTTTTTTTTTTACCCTACAGGCCTTGACCCCTCTTCCAGATTTATTCGCTCCAGGAATGTTAGTGAGATGTGCTATAAATTCATTAGAGAAGACTGTGAGAGGGTATAATAGCGTCAAGCTATCTGTGAACCCCAAAGACGTAAACAAAGCCCTTAATTCTGGAGCTCTGAGATCAGGAATGGTACGATGTGTTTATAGAAGCGTGCTTATTCCTTCCCTTATTTTAGCTATTGCTTTCTTTCCTTACTTGTATTGAAGCTGGTAAGCATTATTGTGATGCTGATGCAAAAATATTATAATTTCTGCTTCTGTAGACTTTTTTCAATCCTATCTTTGAAAAACATGATAGAATGTGGAAAAATCACAGAATATAACAAATAATTGAAGATTTTGGGGAGGACAGTGTCTCCAAATGGATTATCTTAGCACATTAATAAACTACTGTATAGTAACTGTAATCCTGTTACACCAGGCTTGCACAACTTCGGCCCTCGCCAGGCCAGGTTTTCAGGATTTCCCAAATGAATGTGCATGAGATCAATATGCATACAATGGAAGTAGTGCAGGCAAATAGATCTCATGCAAATTCACTGGGGAAATCCCGAAAACCCGACTGGATTCGGCCCTCGAGGACCGGAGTTGTGCAGGCCTGTGTTACAACAATATTATCTAAAAGTGTATCGCAAACCGTGTGCCCCGAGATGCCAGCGAGGAGAGGCTCCGGCTGACTGCTTACAGGACGTGTCTCTCACGGCGAAAGGTACATCCTGTAGTCAGTCAGTTGGCGCTTGTGCCTCACCTCCTCGCCAGCGCATCTGTTCCTTCTCCTCACCTCTCCTTCTATAGCACTCCCCAGTGGTAATAGGAGGCTCAGGGCCACAGCTGGAGGACATCCGCACCTGCACGTTACGTTATCACGTCGACATCCACGCCTTTCCGGGTGCCCTCCAGCCGCAGCCCCAAGTTTAGTGTGCCAGCAGCTTTAAAAAGTTTGCGACACACTGATCTAAAAGCTACTAATCCAACAAGTGGGAGAGCACTATGGAGTTTGTTGTATTTTCCAACAATAGTGGCGAAAGAGCCTTAAAAACTGTACGCAGCCAACTTCACTAACATTGTAACAAGCTGCCAAAATACTATCACAATACCTTTTCAGGAGTCCAATTATTTACAGTGCAGGGTTAAGAATGAATAATCAAGGAAAGCCCCAGCACATATAAATTTTCTAAATTAACATTATACTTATAGACCGCGTTACCAAAAAGTTCTACGCGGTTTACAAAAGATTATAAACATTAAACATAATTGTATATTTGAATGAGTTAGCTAGTCAGGTATTTGGAGAAAAGATAGGTTTTTAGCTGTTTTCTAAAATGTCTGTAATAAACGGCTGTGAGCAACAATGATCGAAATTCTTTTCCATGAGAAGCTGCCTGAGATGCTAAAGAGTGATTTAGGAATTTCTTGCTTTTACAACCTTTTACAGAAGGGAAATTGAACAGAGCATGAGTTTTTCTTCTGCATTTGTGCGTAGCTATGGAAAAACTATTAGCCAGATAAGTAGGGGCTGCACCCTATAAAACCTTGTAGCAAAAACAGCCCAACTTGAATAATACCCGAGCTTCCACAGGCAACCAGTGCAATTTACAATAAAATAACGTAACATGATCGTATTTCTTCAATCCATAAATCAATCTAACTGCTGTGTTCTGTATCAATGATGATCTCAAAAATTCCTTCTTAGTAATTGATAAATAAGCAATATTGCAATAGTCAAGGAGACTCAACAGTAATGACTGGACCAATAAATTAAAGGCTGAAAATTCAAAATAGGGTCTAATTGTTCATAGTGAAATATCTGATATTAATATTCGGACCTCTACCCTGAAGCAGGAGACAAAACACTGGCCATGTGGTCTGTTGAAGTAATGGCAGCAAGTAGTTTAAATCTAATTTAAGTCGCAATAAAGAAAAATCAAATAATACTAAAAATGGTTTGGGAAATATTCACTATAATCACAACGAAGGCGTAAATGCAATGATGGTTGTGCTTGAATCCCGGAAGTGGGCTATACAGCCTTAACCATAGGATCTTTAAACGTTTATCTGATATTTCACTCACAGGTTTGAAAGTTTAAATGAGGCATAAAAACCTCCATTATGTAGTTCAGACAATTCGACTGCATAATGGTAATACTGGTTTTACTGCAATGCCATGTTGGTGAATGGCATCGTTCATTTTGTCTCTACTCCCTTCTCTGCCCTCCTCAGCTGTTATCTGGCTGTGTGGCCAGCATGGAAGATCATGGCTATCTGATTGACATCGGAGTTGGTGGCACTAAAGCTTTTTTACCTCATCAGGCAGCCCAAAACTATGTGAAAACAACAAATAAAGGTATGTCTTGGTCCTGCCCGAATATGGTGTCTGTTCACGTATGCTCCAAGTGAAATGAGTTGAGGTGCTTGTCTGTTCGTTATTGTGCTCTGACTCTTCCTTTTGCTTTCAGCAACATCTCATGGTCACTGATAACGATGGGGTGGAAATGGGAACCTAGAGTTTATATTTACCTGAAAGGTGCAGCTTGGTTATTTTCTCAGGATGATGAATAAAAGATTCAGCGTTGGCCATGAGGCTCTTAAGCCTTTCCCATCAGCAACATCTGCGCTTATGTAGTGAAATCTGTAGGAATTTGTTGCTTGCCTTTTGTGTTTGCAGGAGATGATCTGAAGGTGGGCCAATACTTAAACTGTGTGATAGAAAAAGTCAAAGACAATGGGAGAATTGTCCATCTGTCTGTCAACCGGGTAGATGTTGCTGTAGCTGTTGCGACAGAAGAACAGAAGTGGACACTTAATAACCTGTTGCCAGGACTGATCGTCAAAGCTCAAGTTAAGAAGGTGAGGTTATAGCCATTTTCAAGAGATATGGAAGGCAATGGGATGCTCTGAAAGCAAAGAGATTTAATTGATCCTGTTAGATTTTAGCTGGGATTCAGTCACATCTCTTGCTACCCTTTGTCCTTGGGGGAGATTTGCCATTAATAGAAGTTTGGTGATGTTCTTATAGTCACTGGGGTGAGCAGCCCAGCTATTTGAGTACCTCCAAGATACTATTTTCTCTTGCTGGCTTTTATATGTAAAAGTTTTTAAATGTATAAGGCAGTTTTCAAAAAAATAGCTTCATAGACTTTGAACCAGCCCTAGAGGAATATATGAGTGTGGCGTAGTGGTGAAAGTACAGCCTCAGCACCCTGAGATTGTGGGTTCAAACCCTGTGCTACTCCTTGTGACCCTGGGCAAAGTCACTTAATCCTCCCCTGCCCCAGGTACATTATATAGATTGTGAGCCCACTGAGACAGATGGGGAAAACGCTTGAGTACCTGATTTGTAACCCGTTTTGAGCTCCTTTGGGAGGACAGGCTAAAAAAATTAAATATATATAAAATATAATATATATAAAAACATATAGTATTTTTCCTTTAAAAATTGCCCCAGGAAAATGCACTTGCTTGGATTTGCACTGGTTTTATGTGGAGGCACCTTTTCCCTTTGAAACAACATACAGTAGTACCTTGGATTACGAGTATAATCCGTTCCAGGAGCATGCTCGTAATCCAAAATGCTCGTTTATCCATTATTATCCATTTCCATAGGAAATAATGGAAACTCGCTTTGATGCGTTCCCCCCCTCCCGAAAACCGGCATTGCTCCCCTCGAAGGCCCTCCCCTGCGATCAGGCAACCCCCCCCCCTGCCTCGAACCGGCACCCCCCGAAACGATTGGGCACCCCCTCGACACGATCCGACCCCCCTGACACGATTGGGCACCCCCCACCGCTTCTTACCCTCATCTGGGAACTCTAGAAGATCGGACTCCTCGTCTGCTGGGCCTTGAGCATCTGAGCATGCTCAAGGCCCAGCAGACGAGGGCCGATCTTCAAGAGTGCCCAGATGAGGGTAAGAAGCGGCAGGGGGGGTGCCCAATTGTGTGTGTGGGGGGGGGTCGGATCGTGTCGGGGGGGTGCCGGATTGCGGGGGGGGGGGGGGGGTGCTCGTAAATCGAGCCATGCTCGGTTTCCAAGGCACCGATTTTGCAAATGTTTTGCTCGTCTTGCAAAACACTCGCAAACCGGTGCACTCGTAAACCGAGGTACCACTGTAGTTTGTTTCCCTCCACCAACCTAACCATGCTTCTAAGCCCCCCTCCCCCCTGTTTTTAGTCTGGGCAATAGGCATGCATGATGTTTCCCTTGTGTTTTGTTCATGTGAGTGAACGGCTTCTAAAAATTATCCTCGTTTTTTCAAAAAAGAGCATTGGGAGCAAACAATAATCCACTGTCAACTTGGTAGATACATCAGTCAAGTATTGTGGTGTGTGTGTTATGGAAATGTAACTTTGTGGTTATGTATTCCTACTCTAGGTACTCTTCAATGGTATTACTGTGTCTTTCCTGTCCTCTTTCACTGGAATTGTGGACTTTTTGCACTTGGATCCAAATAGGTCTGGGGGATATCATGAAGAACAAATGGTAGGTGGGTGGCATAATGAATGACCAGCTTTATTTTGAGAAATGGGTTTCTGAAACATATCAAGCCTGGTTTTTGCATAGGATGACCAGATAGGAATTTGGATTTTCCATTCAGTATATATATATATATATATATATACCCAGAATTGACAGTTAAAAATGTTGGCACATTTCACCAGAAACTATCATGTTAGGAAGAAATGCTTCCAAATCAAGAGCAGCATAACTCGTGGTTTGGAATGTGCAGGTCCAGGCATTTATACCTGAAGTTGCTGTTTTTACAACCTTCATGTGTAAGTACCACACTTTACAAAACTGGATACTGTGATAAGGCACTGATGTGTCGTTATCAGAAAGAAGAAGCAGCAAGCCAAACCACATTGCGCCCTTTTAATCAGTGGAAATTAGAAAATGAGGATATTGCTTTAAGAAGTGGAAACTACAAGTCCCAGGAGACCATGGAGCTATGAGGTCAACAGAAGAGCCAGGATGGGAGGAAACCTAGGGAAAGCCTACTAACCCAACAGTAGTGCTACCCGATTCGTTGATTTGAATCAATTTATTGTCTGAAAAAATCGGATTCACCGATTCAGTGACCCCCCCACCCTGATTAAACCTGACATATCTCCGAGGCCTCCTAAAGCAGCAGCGACGGCACTTTGAACGGGCTGCTTCTCAGCCTGCCCCGCCGGGGCCTTCTCTCTCCTGCATCACTTATGATGTCGTCAGTGACGCAGCAGAGGGAAGCCCTAGTGGGGCAGGGCAGGCCATTCAGAGTGCCGCTGCTGCTTCTTTAAAAGCTCCTTATTTAAAAGCAGACTGAAAACCCACCTTTTTGATATAGCCTTCAATCCATAACCCTCCTCCCCACTGCCCACAACATTAGCCAGCAGACTAACCATTCCCCTTAACTGCATCTATGACATCCTGTTTGTCTATCTTCTCTGTTTAGATTGTAAGCTCCTTCGAGCAGGGACTGTCTTCTTTGTGACTCTGTGCAGCGCTGCATATGTCTGGTAGCGCTCTAGAAATAATTCATAGTAATAGTGTGAAGAGTTTCAGCCTTTGGGAAGCAGAGCTGAGATTGTGATGTCATAATGCCTCATTCCATAGCAAAGCAGCAGATGAATCCAGACTAGTGGGTATAGCTCACATCGACCAGCAGGTGGAGATAGAGAACTGATTAACAGTTGGCCTTAAAGCCTGGTGTTCCTCTTGTTACTTCAGTTTTGCTCTATCTCCCAGCAGGAATGGAGCTTACTTTACTAGCTCCTGGATTCTGGCTGGGGCCGGTTTAGGTGGTGTTCCTGTGGCTTCCTCTGTTGAGACTCTGTCTCTTCAGTAGGACAGGGGTGCCTGGCTGATCGGTGCCGGCTTTGGGAGCTACACCTGGGCCCTCCCAGGTCCCTTCTCCACCCTCCCCTCCGTTTGTTTGAGCGGGTTCTTGGGCCACTGCAGGAGGTTTGTGCTTAGGTTTCTTCATTCCAGTAAAAAAAAAAACAAACCAACGACTTCCTGCTTGTGCTGAGCCGTGCTGTGTTCGTGTGGCTTTCAGTACGATTACCAGCTGTTACCCGACTGCAGTTAGAGCGGGGGACCGGTTGGTGAGTAACTTTGTTTGCTGTCTGCCTCCTCTTGCGTTCGGGTCGTTCCGGCGGTAGCGGGGGGTGGGCGGAGTCGGCGCGGCGGCGTGTTGCCGCGTTTGTGGAAAAAAAAAAAAAAAAAGTTTTTTGTATCGCCGTTTTTAGCGATGGCAGCAGAGGCTACTCAGCGGTGCTCGCGCTGTGGGAAGCGCCGAGCACTGTCGGGCTTCTGCTCTGCAGGGTGTGGGGATACACCGGCAGAAGATGCCTTCCTGCAAGCGTGTGAGTTAGCCATCTCCCGTGTCAGCGGGGCACGGTCTACTTCCCCGGGCCTCGAGGGCGACTCGGGGGGACTGCAAGGCTCTGCCGCGGCTGAGGGAGGTCAGCGGCGGTCGGGGAGCCAGGGTCGCTAGGGGACGGCGCGGCTGCGCGCCCTAGCATTGATCAGGCCGGTTCTTCTTTAATGGGGGTGAGTTCCTTCTCCCCGGAGTTTGTTATGCTATTGCACCGAGCTTTTCTGCTACAGGGCTCGCAGCCGGCCCAGTCGGTACCGGCGACCTGGCCGTCCCTCCCTGGGCCTTCTACCTCCACGGGCTTATCCGGTGCTAATGCCGGCCCGACTACGGGTCCTGGGCTGTCGCCTGGGCGGTCGCAGGGGGCGAAGAAACGCAGACTCGCGACCGTGGACGCGGAGGGTAATCTTCCCTTATCACCTTTCTCCCTTCCTGAATCATTAGAGGAAGGGGAGGTCTTAGATTGGGAGGCAGAGGATCCCCCGGGCAGGGAAGTTGATGATCCTTCAGCGCTCCGGCTGTTTCATAGAGAGGAGCTGGCGTCCTTGATTTCCAAGGCTTTGCAGGGTTTAAATATCTCTCAGGAGGATGCTAAGGTGTCGGGTAACCCCCTGATGGCAGGTACGCGTAAGCCACCTAGGTCCTTTCCGGTGCATGAAGCCATGCAGGAGCTGATCTCGGCGCAATGGGATACGCCGGAGGCCAGTTTACGAGTGGCAAAGGCCATGCGGCTCCTGTATCCGGTTGACCCGACCGAACTTGAAAAGTTTCGGTTACCTAGGGTGGACGCTTTGGTGGCAGCGGTAACGAAAAAGACTACCTTGCCGGTGGAAGGGGGGGTGACACTAAAGGATGCGCAGGATAGGAAGATTGAATCTTCACTAAAAATGTCCTTTGAAGTAGCTGCGGTTACCTTACAGGCCGCTATTTGCAGCTCGTATGCGGCGAGGGCATGTTTGCAGTGGTCACAAGGGATGACCGATAATTTAATGGAGTCCGGGGGTTCTGTCCCTTCGGAACTGGCTGATTTGGAGTCAGGCTTGGCCTATTTGGCAGACTCCTTATATGACATTATTCGAGCATCTGCGAAACAGATGTCTCTGTCAGTGGTATCACGCAGATCCTTATGGCTCCGACATTGGGCAGCAGATGCTGCATCCAAGCTTAGGCTGGTGAGACTCCCTTTTAAGGGAGGTTTATTATTTGGAGAGGACTTAGAGAAATTGGTGAAAGATTTTGGGGATACCAAAACACAGCGTCTACCGGAGGATAGGGCTAGGCCCCCGGTGAGGTCCTCCTCGTCTAGACCGCGCTTCAGAGATGTGAGGCGGTCCAGGCCTGGTAAACCATTCTTCAGATCAGCATATGGTTCTTTCTCTGCGGCGAGGCCTAGGTTTCAGCAGAGGAGTTCCTTTCGTACGACGAAACCCTCTTCAGGTCAGCCAGCACGTACCCCACCAAGTCGCACTCCGCAATGACGGTGGCTTGGCTCCCTCCGCCCTTCCCTTAGGGGGCCGGCTTTCGGCGTTCCGGGCGGAGTGGGCCACAATCACGTCAGATCAGTGGGTGTTGGACATTGTTCGGGAAGGGTACAAGTTGGAGTTCGCCTCTCCCGTCGAAGATTCTTTCTTGGTGTCCCCGTGCCATGGGGCGGCCAAGGGAGAGGCGGTCCGCATGACTCTTCAGGGGCTGCTCGATCTGGGGGCGGTGGTACCGGTACCCCCGGAAGAGGTAGGCCGCGGGATATATTCCCTGTACTTCATTGTTCCAAAGAAGGGGGGGTCGTTCAGACCGGTGCTGGACCTCAAAGTGGTCAACAGGTTTCTCAATGTTCGCCATTTCCGGATGGAGACGGTACGCTCGGTCATTGCGGCAGTTCGACCGGGAGAGTTCCTCACGTCCCTAGATCTCAAGGAGGCGTACCTACATATCCCGATCTGGCCTCCGCATCAGCGGTATCTAAGGTTTGCGATTCTTGGCCAGCACTATCAGTTTCGGGCAATGCCCTTTGGCCTGGCGACGGCTCCCCGCACCTTTTCCAAAGTCATGGTCGTGGTAGCAGCCTCTCTTCGCAAGGAAGGGATTCGGGTACACCCTTACTTAGACGACTGGCTGATCCGCGCCTCGTCCAGACAGGAGAGTTTGTCGGTTACTCAGAGGGTAATATCTCTCCTTCAGTCGTTAGGGTGGATCGTCAATTTTCCCAAGAGTTTTCTGTCCCCGTCGCAGTCTTTGGTACATCTGGGGGTCAGATTCGACACTGCTCTGGGGAGAGTATTTCTACCCCGAGACCGGGGAGAGAAATTGCAGGCTCAGATTCGCCTACTTCTCGGGTCGCCCAGACCTCGGGTTTGGGATTATGTGCAGGTTTTGGGCTCCATGGTAGCGACTCTGGAGGTGGTCCCCTGGGCTCGGGGCCACATGAGACCCTTACAACAGTCGCTTCTCTCTCGCTGGTCCCCAGCTTCTCTGGACTACAATGTGCGTCTCCGATGGAGTCCTCGGGCGGCTCGCAGCATGCAATGGTGGCTACACGAGTTGCACCTGTGGCGGGGCATGCCGTTAGCCACACCGGAGTGGGTGGTGGTGACGACGGATGCCAGTCTGAGGGGCTGGGGGGCCCAGTGCCTGCAAGCATCGGTGCAGGGAGTGTGGTCCTTAGAGGAAGCACAGTGGCCCATCAATTTGTTGGAGTTAAAAGCGATCAGATTGGCACTGAGGGCTTTTCAGTCCCTGATTCAGGACAGACCGACCAGAATCTTTTCGGACAGTGTCACGGCGGTCGCATATGTCAATCGTCAGGGGGGCACTCGGAGTCCGCAGTTGGCCGAAGAGGCAAGGATATTGTTTCAGTGGGCAGAAGGGCATGTTCCGCTTCTGTCGGCGGCATACATTGCAGGTCACGAAAACGTGCAAGCGGACTTCCTCAGCAGAAATCTTCTAGATCCGGGCGAGTGGGAGTTGTCGGCTCGAGCGTTCGACCTGCTAGTCCGTCGGTGGGGGTTGCCAGAGGTGGATCTCATGGCTTCGTCCCGCAATGCGAAGTTGCCTCGCTTCTTCAGCAGGCGCACGGAGAAGGGCTCGGAGGGGGTGGACGCGTTGGCCCTCCCATGGCCTCCAAATTCCCTTCTGTATGTGTTCCCGCCTTGGCCCATGATAGGGCGGGTGTTACAACGCATCGCTCTCTTTCACGGCAGGGTGATCCTGGTGGCTCCGGATTGGCCGCGTCGACCGTGGTACGCAGATCTCGTTCAGCTTTCAGTAGGCGATCGGGTGACGTTCCAGGTAACTCCGGACTTACTAACTCAGGGCCCAATCTGGATGGAAGATCCGGCCCGCTTTGGTCTTACGGCCTGGCTCTTGAGCGGTCAAGGCTAAAGAAGAAGGGCTATTCGGAGCAGGTGATTGCCACGCTTCTTAAAGCTAAGAAGATTTCGACTTCGACCTCCTATGCGAGAGTCTGGAAGATTTTTGATGCTTGGTGCGGTCGACAGGGAATCGCGCCCTTCCATGCATCTCTGGTGGCTATTCTTGCCTTTCTGCAGGAAGGGGTAGAGAAAGGATTAGCCTATAACTCTTTAAGGGTTCAGGTGGCGGCCCTTGCCTGTTACAGGGGCCGGGTGGCTGGCGCGTCGCTGGCGTCGCAGCCGGACGTGGTCCGTTTCCTCAAAGGGGTTCACCATATCCGCCCGCCGGTAAGGCGAATTTGTCCTTCCTGGAATCTTAAACTCGTACTGGGGAGGTTGCAGGGGGCACCTTTTGAACCCCTGTCAGCGGCCACTTTGAAGGATGTCACGCTGAAAACAGTGTTCTTGGTGGCAATGGCTTCGGCGAGGCGAGTATCGGAGCTTCAGGCGCTTTCTTGCAGAGAACCCTTTTTACGTTTTTCTGAGACGGGGGTGTCAGTGCGGCCGGTGCCGTCCTTCCTGCCTAAGGTGATTTCTTCATTTCATGTGAACCAGAGTGTATTCCTCCCGTCCTTCCGGAAGGAGGATTGGGGTAAACGATTTTTGTCTTTGCGTCAACTGGATGTGCGGCGTATGCTTCTCCATTTTTTGGGAGTGACGAATGATTTTCGTAGGTCGGATCATCTCTTTGTATTGTTCGCGGGTAAGAACAAGGGGATGGCGGCGTCTAAAGCGTCCATTGCGCGTTGGGTTAAGGAGACGATTGCTTCGGCTTATGTGTTGACAGGTAAGAAAGTGCCGGAGCACCTTCATGCTCATTCCACTCGGGCATTGGCTACGTCTTGGGCGGAGTCCGGGGGGATGTCTTTGGAGGAAATTTGCCGAGCGGCCACTTGGTCGTCGGGTAATACCTTTTCGAAGCATTATCGCTTAGACGTAGCAGCCAGTGCGGAGGCAAGTTTTGGCACTGCGGTACTGGCGGAGGCGGCATTGGCGTCCCACCCGGTTTGAGTTTGCTTTGCTACATCCCACTAGTCTGGATTCATCTGCTGCTTTGCTATGGAAGGTAAAATTATGGTCTTACCTGTTAATTTTCTTTCCTTTAGAAGCAGCAGATGAATCCAGAGCCCCTCCCCAAGTGCACTGTATGTGTGTAGGGTGTTTGGTTATGGTTTCAGTTGGGATATGGTTGGTAATGGTATTATTTAGGGGCCCATTTTCTACTGGAATGAAGTTTTGTGGATGCTCATGCTCCTTTCGGGCTGCTTGGGCAAAATGCATAACTGAAGTAACAAGAGGAACACCAGGCTTTAAGGCCAACTGTTAATCAGTTCTCTATCTCCACCTGCTGGTCGATGTGAGCTATACCCACTAGTCTGGATTCATCTGCTGCTTCTAAAGGAAAGAAAATTAACAGGTAAGACCATAATTTTACCTTCCACCAATAAGAACCGACCTCATCAGTCACAATGGCTTGATTGTTTTGTACTCCCCTCCATTCCAGCAGCAGATTAACCGTTCCCCTTAACTGTATCGATGACATCCTGTTTGTCTGTCTTGTCTGTTTAGATTGTAAGCTCTTTTGAGCAGGGACTGACTTCTTTGTGACTCTGCACAGCACTGCGTACGTCTAGTAGCGGTATAGAAATATTTACTAGTACTAGCAGTAGAATGTCCCAAGGGCCAGACTGTCTCTAGTTTGGAGAAAAGGTGTTTCCATAGGGATGAGTAATAGCTTACTGTGGTGTCATTGCTCCTAATAGAAAGAGCATTGCTTGTGCAGAAACTTAAGAACATAAGAAGTTGCCTCCGCTGGGATCCAGAGGTCCATCCTGCCCAGCGGTCCGCTCTCGCGGCGGCCCATCAGGCCTAATTGCCTGAACAGTGTCCCTGACTAATTTTGTAACTGCCTCTAATCCTTTAATCCTATCCCTAATACCTACCTCTACTCCTATCTGTACCCCTCAATCCCTTTGTCCTCCAGGTACCTGTCCAGACCCTCTTTGAAGCCCTGTAGCGTGCTTCTGCTTATCACATCCTCCGGTAGCGCGTTCCATGTATCCACCACCCTCTGAGTGAAAAAGAACTTCCTGGCGTTTGTTCTAAACCTTTCCCCTTTCAATTTCTCTGAGTGCCCCCTTGTACTTGTGGTTCCCCTCAATTTGAAAAATCTGTCCCTGTCTACTCTTTCTGTACCTGTATTTTGAAAAAGCAATGGATTAGATATACATCTGCTCCAAAGTTTTGTAGAAGACTTTCCACCCATAACAGCAGCTTTATATTTGGAAAAATCTTGCTTGAATTTGGGATTAGATTCTGTAAATTGGGCACTGAAAAAAAAAAGAGTGCCGCGTGCTGTTCGATAAATTGTGCGTAACTCTGAGCACTGTTTACAAGATAAGTATATTACCTTAAAAATTCTATGTCATCACTTATTCTATTCCTTCAAATTTTGAATGTAATTTTTGTTTTAGTTTGGATGTAATCCGCCTTGAACCGCAAGGTAATGGCGGAATAGAAATCACTAATGTAATGTAATAAGTGTGCAACGCTGGGATCTACGCCTTGCTTTAGGTGCAAGGATTCACACCAGCTGAAATCTGGTACAAATCCTCACATGTAACTTAGGCGCAGATCCCCCCCAATTATATAACACTGCGCGCCTCTTTAGTGAACGCCCATTACTGGCTTGCTCCTATGGCCACACTCCTTTTTCTGCGTCACGCTGAAGGATTTGCACAAGCATCTTTACAGAACAGCGTTTAGCAAGATGCACACGTATATCCAAATTGTGCCAGTGAATTCCAGTAATTGTTAGCACCCAATTATTGGTGCTAATTGACTTGATTTAAATTGTGTGCGTGAATTGGGCATATAGTTTTGAGCACCATATATAGAATCCAGGGGGGGTATGTTTAGAAAAAAATATGGAATTGAGTTTAAGGGTGGGTTAATCCTTTATTGCAGGTTCAGTTAAAATTGCTGGAAAAACCCTCTAAAGCTAAATTAGAATTACAATGTTCAGGTTTAAGAATTAAGTGAAACCCCCAAAGATGTGATGGGAGAATTGATGTTATGAGAATTTTTTTTGTTTTCACCTGAATCTAGCTTAAAAAGCTGTTTAGCACAGGGGCGTAGCCAGACATCCATGGGGAGGCAAAAATGGACTGAGAGGGCCAGGTATTATCCAGCTAAGAACAGTGTAGTTACTTACCTGTAACGTAGGTTCTCTGTGGACAGCAGGATAGTCAGCCACTAGCTTGCGTGCACGTGGAGACAGGTGGGCACAATGCAAGCACCAGGCAGCGGACGCACAATTCATGAGGATCCAGTGTACTCATCCTTTTTCTGCATCCCGGACATTTCTTTGTTTCTGGCATCTTCAAGATGGTAAGTAGAAAAAGTCTTGATGGTAGGAAAGTTGTAATGGAGAGCTGTAGAAAATCCGACTGATGAGAACGGGCGGAAACTAAAGACTGGGGATTAGGGGGAAGCAGGGGGAAATGGGTAGGGCTCGGGCATGCCCAGTGGGGCCCAGGCACTGCACGTGCTCAGAGAAAAAAAAAAAATCTCTTTGAGCTATTGGAGAGCTTATTCGCAAATTGGGAGCTGTTGGGACAACACCCATATGTGGCTGACTCATCCTGCTTGTCCTAGGAGAACTAATCTTTCATGACACTCCCTATACCGCAACTTCCCTGGTGGAATAAAGAGCTAGATTCACTAACCTGCCTCTCCGTGCCTGATCCGTGGCAGGCTGACCATTTCACGAAGGGAGAATATTCAATTGGGGGCAATCGGAGGCACGCCCCCATCTGCCGACACGGATCGCTAGGTAGCGATCCCGACACATGCGCAGACCATCTACTTTGCCTGTAGATCAGGGGTCTCAAAGTTCCTCCTTGAGGGCTGCAATCCAGTCGGGTTTTCAGGATTTCCCCAATGAATATGGATGAGATCTATGTGCATGCACTGCTTTCAATGCATAGTCATTGGGGAAATCCTGAAAACCCGACTGGATTGCGGCCCTCAAGAAGGGACTTTGAGATCCCTGTTGTAGATGGTTTGCGCATGTGTTTGCTGTCTGTTTTGGGTTTTTAAACTTTTTTTTACTGGCCCCCGACTCACCTGCTCTCTGCTGCCCTTCCCTGCAGTGTGAGCCCGTGGTTTTAACCCGCGGGTTTTAAGTGGGTTAAAACCACGGGCTCGCACTGCAGGAAGGGCGGCAGAGAGCAGGTCGAGGCGGAGAGCTGGGGAGGCAGAGAGCAGGTCGAGGCAGAGAGCTGGGGAGGCAGAGAGCAGGTCGAGGCAGAGAGCTGGGGAGGCAGAGAGCAGGTCGAGGCGGAGAGCTGGGGAGGCAGAGGGTAGGTCGCTCCAGGGAGCCAGAGAGAGAGTCGGGGAGGCGGAGAGCAGGGGAGGCAGAGAGCAGGTTTATTGCAGGGCTGGCAGGACAGTCTGAAAGGACGTGAGCGACTGGTCCCCAGCAGTCGCGTCTTGTTGATCGGCCAGCCCAGTCAGTGTTCAAGATTTTTGTTTAGTGAATCACGTCCCTGCCTACTTTGCATGCCGTTTCCCCTCATTTGCATGCACGGATCGGTACACAGGTTAATGAATTGGGTTGGAGGGAAATCGGGTCGCAAAGGGGTCGCAAACTGATTGGTTTGCTTAGTGAATATATTCCAAAGTACTGTAGCAATTTCAGGTGTTTACCAACTCAAGCTCACAGTTCTCACAGGTCAGCAAGTGAGAACTGTGGTATATATAATTACGTTACACTCCTGTTTGTTTCCTCCTACTTTATGCTCATGATGTAACTTCGCTGCATTCATGTAGCCTCTCGTAAACCGTCGAACTGAAAGGTATGACGGGATACAAATAAAGCTATTATTATTATTATTCCAACTCCATCCCCCTATGCATCAATCATTTAGATGTGCAAACACCGTGCAGACCATTTAGCACAGGGGTCTCAAAGTCCCTCCTTGAGGGCCTCAATCCAGTCGGGTTTTCAGGATTTCCCCAATGAATATGCATGAGATCTATGTGCATGCATTGCTTTCAGTGCATATTCATTGGGGAAATCCTGAAAACCCGACTAGATTGCGGCCCTCAAGGAGGGATTTTGAGATCCCTGATTTAGCATGAGCTATATCCAAAATGATGCTAAAATGTATTTCTTGTTCCATTTAGGTAAAAGCATGCATCGTCTCTGTCCATCCTTCATCCAAAAACATCAGGTTGACCCTAAGGCAATTGCTCCTGCAGCCTGGTAACCTGATGCGGCAGCTGTCGAGTAATCAAATCAGCCGGGTAGTGGAGCAATGCTCAGTGAAGGCCTACTACAAGAAAGAGGGTGCTGTGTTTGAACTTGACGATGGGTCTTTAGCTTTTGCACACGTAAGGAAATATTAAATATCCTTTAACAGCACGCTATCTTTGAAATGCTTCAATATAGAGGAGATGCTTTGCTTTGCATAAATGACAAGTGAACATGTGTGACTCATTTTTATGAGGTTAGCTATATTACCGTATTTTCACGCATATAACGCACGTGTTATACACGATTTTACAAACCGTGCATAACCGTGCGCGTTATACGTGTGAGCGCGTTTTACAACTTTTTTTTTTCATTCCGATCCGGCATCCCCCCTGCGAACCGGCATCCTCCCCCGCGATCCTACAACCCCCCCAGCACCGCAAAACATCTCTTACCCGATTGGGCACCGGACCCAGCACCAATGCACAGGAAGTGCCAGTGCCCAAAGATCCTCCCTCGTTGGGCTGGGCTGTGCGGTGCAGGGAGATCCTCCTTCTTCCCTGTGCCGGGCTGGACTGGGCTTTGAGCATTTGCGCATGCTCAAAGCCTTCTGATCTCGCTCTCTCCGTCTTGGAGAGTGCGAGATCAGAAGGCTTTGAGCATGCGCAAATGCTCAAAACCCAGTCCAGCCCGGCACAGGGAAGAAGGAGGATCTCCCTGCACCGCACAGCCCAGCCCAGCCCAACAAGGGAGGATCTTCGGGCACTGGCACGTCCTGTGCATTGGTGCTGGTGCCGGTGCCCAATCGGGTAAGAGATGTTTTGCAGTGCTGGGGGGGTTGTAGGATCGCGGGGGAGGGAGGGTGACACGAGCGGGGGGGAGGATGCCGGTTCGCAGGCCAGAAGAGTAAGCGGGAGTGGGAGGAGGTTATAGCAGCATGCGTGGTATACGCGTGTGCGTGCTATATAAAAAAATTTTTTTACAGACATGCTTTGGACCCGCGCGCTATACGCGTATGCGTGTTATACACACATGCGCGTTATATGCGTGAAAATACGGTAAACCTCTTTTATAAATGCAACATGGACACATATGTGTCTTTCTTCTAGAACTAGCCCACATAGTGAGCACAAGCTAATGCGTAGATTTACTCCTGCTCCAAAGTTTTGTAGAAAACTTTCCACTCATAACAGCAGCTTTGTATGTGGAAAAATCTTTATAAAATTACCCCCATAATGCAAAACATTTATTATATAGGTTCTAAAGGACTCCTAATGGAAAAATGGTAGGCCAATCGCTGCCTGGCTGGCCCAGAACGTCCTCTCCGACCTCAGAATTGAGTCGGAAAGACTTCCTGTTGGCTTTAGTAGCTGCAGCATGAGCATGGCGGTAAGAGCAGGGGAAAAGGAAGGAGGCTTTTTTTTTTTTTTTTTTTTTTGAGCGGCAGGGAGGCAGCAGGCTGGCTTTGGCTAGGGAGGGAGAAAGGTAGGCAGGCAGGATTCGGGGTTGGGACAAAGTGTAGAAGGCAGTGAGAGGGACATAGGAAGGAGGCACTAAAGACATGGGAAGGAGGCACTGGGGGCACTAAAGACAGGAAGGGGCACTAAGGACATGGGAAGGAGGCACTGGGGGCACTAAAGACAGGAAGGGGCACTAAGGACATGGGAAGGAGGCACTGGGGGCACTAAAGACAGGAAGGGGCACTATGGACATGGGAAGGAGGCACTGGGGGCACTAAGACAGGAAGGGGCACTAAGGACATGGGAAGGAGGCACTGGGGGCACTAAGACAGGAAGGGGCACTAAGGACATGGGAAGGAGGCACTGGGGGCACTAAAGACAGGAAGGGGCACTAAGGACATGGGAAGGAGGCACTGGGGGCACTAAAGACAGGAAGGGGCACTAAGGACATGGGAAGAAGGCACAGGGGCACTAAAGACATGGGAAGGAGGCACTGGGGGCACTAAAGACATGGGAAGGAGGTACCGGGGGCACTAAGGACATAGGAAGGAAAGAGGGAAGGAATAGAAAGGGACAATTATTGGGCCTGAGTGCAAAAAGAAAGAAATGAAAGAAAGGATACACAGACAGAAGGAAACGCAAATAGAGACTCATGAAATCAATCACTAGACAGCAAAGGTAGGAAAAATGATTTTATTTTCAATTTACTGATCAAAATGTGTCAGTTTTGAGAAGTTATATCTGCTGTCTATATTTTGCACTATATTTTTCTATAATTACTGAGGTGACCGAGCTTGCGGAGATGGGGCGGAAACAGGGTTTTAAAATTTTAGTCCTAGTAGTTTGCCGGTCTACAAAATAATTTTTTCTGCCGGTTCACGGGTATAAAAAGGTTGAAAAACACTGATGTAGAGTATGCCGGCTTTCTTTTTCGCCCAGCCGCACGCATTCAAAAAGCCGCGCTTGCGCGGCTGCTCGAGTTGATCAATCTTCTCCTCTCTTACAACTTCCTGTTTCCGGTTGCATCAGAGGAGAATATTGAACAAATGAGCACCCGCACGTGCGACTGGGCGAAAAAGAAAGCCGGCATACTCTACATCTAAGGTGAGATGGAGGGAGGGAGATGGCGGAACACTGCAATCGGTCGGGTGTCTGCTGTTTTTGTATCACTGCCTGCCTGCGCTCACGTTCCAGATCCACCTGCATTTTTAGTGTGCACAATTGACCTGATTCGAGCTATAGGTGAACATGGGGGACACGTCCTTGCAAGGGAGGACAAGTCAATTGATTTATTTTATGTTCTGTTTTTACTACAGGGCAGAGGCACTGAAACAGATTCTCAGTGCAGTAGTAGTAGTGGCAGGACTCTCTTCTGTCTTCATGGTGTTTCACAGTACTGAGGCTTATATGGATGCTGCGGGGACGGGGCGGTGAATGGGATGGCAGTGGCGGTGACGGGGCGGTGAAAGGGATGACGGTGACGGGGCGGTGAAGGGAACGGCGGTGACGGGTCGGTGCAGAGGATGGTGGGCCGGGGACGGTGCAGTGACGGGGACAGTTTTTTTCCCCGTGTCATTCTCTAAGCAGTGCATGTACATGGATCGCATGCATATTCATTGGGGAAATCCTGAAAACCCGACTGGATTGCGGCCCTCGAGGAGGGACTTTGAGACCCCTGGTTTAGATGGAAGTTGCAACCTCAAAACATAGTCCAGACAGCACTAAATTTTCTCCTCCAAGGGAATCAAATCGGATGTGGCAAGAAAAATAGCTTTTGAGTCGAGCACCCAAACAGCGCACACTCTGGGCAGTCAACTTCATGTTCATTGCATTTATGCTTTCTCTCTTTCATAATTCCTTGGAGTGCAGGATTTGGTGGAATGAGCAGACCAAGCAAAACACTTTCATTGAATCCTAAGTTGAATGGAGTAGAGAAGGGTGTATGTCTTCTTTTCTCGCTTCCACCACCCTATTTTTACCCTAGATTGTTCATTTTACCTGCGTACTGTTTCAAGTAGGAGTTAACAATTTATGCTTTTTCTTTGCAGACTAATCAGCTTTCAGATTCAAAGCAATCTTTCAAACCAGAAGAGTTTAAGAAAGGTTGCAAGCATACTGGTAGAATTGTTGACTTTAGTCCAATGGATGAAATAATTTTGTTGTCTTTGAGAACGTAAGTAAAATGCAAAGTTTTCATTTCTCAAAAATACAAAAGTGTAGCTGTTATTTGCTCAAAACTTTTAATTACAGTTGATCAGTGTATTACAGTAACATTTTATTTTTTTTTTTAATTTTTATTTATTCATTTTTGAATTCTTACAACAAGTGAATTAAACATATTATAATCAATTGTCATATATCACTTGTATTTACAAACAAATCATCTTGTAATACAGAATAAAACCCCTCCCCTTTTTATCAATATTCCTATTTCCATATGATATACATTTCCCACCCCGTCCTCACATATCTACTACCCATGTGCTAAGATATCTGATCATTATATAGGTATAGGCCCCGGTTTTATTAAAATGATTCAGACATTGTATAGCTCTCCTGGTGCAAAATTATATATTAATAATAATTTATCAGATAGATTATTTTTTTTTTTTAAATTGTGATTTAATTGCATTTTTAATCAGTCCTGAAGACCCCCTGCCCAAGAGCATCTACCCTCCTTCTGAGACCTCTCCCTCCATCCCACCATTCCTGGGTCTATGTGAAAGGTGGTCTGCCATTTTTTAACCCAGAGGTGGCCTGGGCCACAGTGAGTGGGGATCACAGCTACTCACCCTATAATGGATCTCCAGAATATCTTTAAGATAGGACAGGAGAGGGCTTATGGAGGGGCATGGGGGTTCAGAAAGATTTTTTTTTTCAAGTGGTGGGGCTTTCAAAAGGGAGGTGGATGTAATTGGAGGTTCTTTGGGGGAGGGGCTTAAGGTTTAGATGCTAAATATAGCCACATTGCATTGAGAGATTTCTTTTTAAATTGCCATTAACATACATTAATCACATGCGTTAACAGCAATTAATCAACAACTCATATTTAAATAAAATTAATGTTGATTAATCACAGTTAATAATTTTAATAGCCATTTAAACTGTTCAAATTAATCGTGATAGTCACGATAGTTAATTACAATTAATTAGCAGCACTAAAACAAAACAAAATCTTGTAAATTAGATTACTAGAAGGTTCTTGATCATACAAGACAGGTAAAGTGCCATTATACGTATATAAAAAAATTCATACATCAAAAAATTTTGGAAAATTAGGGAAATTCATTTTGATATACGAGTGCTTTGGATTACAAGCATGCTTCTGGAACGAATTATTCTCGCAAACCAAGGTTTTACTGTATGTGTATATATATATAATTTTACATAACATAACAATTTTTTTATTTAGATACTGCATAAGCCTTACAGTTCAAAGCGATTTACAGGATAATAATAATAGTAACAGTTTATATACCGCAGGACCGTGAAGTTCTATGCAGTTTATAATGATTAAAAGATAGTACAACTTGAGTGGAATAAACAGAATTAAGAGCTAGTGATTAACAGCTATTGATTAGCAGTTATTTTGGAGTAAGAATTGTAGAGGTCAGATGCCTAAATATTTCAGGAAAAGATATGTTTTTAGGCGTTTCCTAAATTGCCCATACGTAGTAGGCGTAAGCAATTGATCTAGATCTTTTCCCCATAATGCTGCCTGATGTGAGAGAAGGTGTTGATTAGAGAATGACACGGTGACAAAATTCATTACCGTTCCCGTCCCCATGGATAACCGCGGGAAACCATCTTCATGTCATTCTTTAAGGAGAGAGGGAAGAATCAGAGTATGAATGGCCACAACCACTGACCCGCAAGCTTTGCTTTGAAGAATGCTGTTGTAGAAGGATTGAGATTGAAATAGACACTAGAAAATGACATGAGATTATTTCCCGTGGTTATCCGCGGGGACGGGAACAGTGATGAATTTTGTCACCGTGTCATTCTCTAGTGTTGATGATGTCTTTTAAGTTTACATTTTCTAACTGGAGGGGAAACAAAGTTCAAGTGTGAGCTTCTCATGTCTGTTGGCTGAGAAAGAGAAAAGGTCAGTTATATATTTAGGGGCTAGACCGAATAGTGCCTTAAAGCAAAAACAACCGAACTTAAACTTCACACGAGCCTCCATCGGCAGCCAATGCAGTAGTCGGTAGTAAGGTGTTACGTGATCGGGCTTCTTCAGTCCGAAAATCAGTTTAATCGCTGCATTTTGCACCAGTTGTAATTGTCGCATATTCTTTTGGGCAATTGCCAAGTAGGCGATATTGCAGTAGTCAAGTTGACTTAGTACGAATGATTGTACCAGAATTCTAAAAGCTGCCATGTCAAAATATGCTCTAATGGACCGAAGCTTCCATAGAGTGAAAAAACACTTTCTGATTAAGGAGTCAACCTGGTCTTTCATGGTTAGGCTCTGATCCAGTGTTACATCCAATATCTTCATAGTAGATTGAATAGGGTAACTAAGTTTATTGATGCAAAGTGATGTTTTGGTGTCAAGTGGGTGTGGGGAAGCTATGAAAAATTTTGTTTTTTCTGAGTTGAGAACAAAGCATTAGAAACATTGTAAATAATAGCATCAAATATGAAGAATTAAACTTATAACAATGGAGAAGTAAGGATGAGAAAAGAATGGGAGAGTTTTCTCGATAATAGAGAAAGGATGTTATTAAAATAGGATATTTTAATTTGAGAAGAGGTCTATTTTTTGTGGTCTATTAGTCCTAATTTTTGTACATAAAAATTCCTTTGTTTTAATAATTAGCAAAATGTCTCTTACGGTTTACTATAGAAAGTAGGCATCAGAGTAGAACGAGGATTGCGGGAATCCCACGGGTCCCGCGGGGTTCCCGTGGGAATCCCCCCTAGCCCACGGGACTCCCATGGGGACCCCCCCTCTAGCCCACAGGACTTCCACGGGGACCCCCCTCTGGCCCACGGGACTCCCACGGGGATGGAAGGCTTTGGAAGCAGGGTTCGTCCATCTTAAATAATAAAATGCTAGCCCGCGCATGCGCAGTAGCGAAACGTGTTCACTGATCCCTTTTCTGTAGTGGTGTGGCCGCACGACTGCGCATGCGCGCTTAGTACGTCACTGCCAGAAGATGAACCGTCACAGAGCGAGTGAACGCCGAGTCCTGTGGCACATCCGGATTGTGAGCAGTCCTGCCTTCGTTCCTGTCCCTGTTAAACCGGCTGGCAATAACAAAGTCAGATGTCATGGGTTCTTCCCTTTTGCCAAATTACTAAAGGCTCTGCTGGTCTCGATCCTGAGGGGCGGGATCGAGACCAGCAGAGCATATAGCGATTTAGCAAGAGGGGAAGCCCCCGTGATGTCTGGCTTCGTTATTGCCAGCCGGTTTAGTGGGACCGAGACAGGACCGAAGGCAGGGCTGCTCACAATCCAGATGCACCGCTGACTCATCACTCCCCCCAACTTCCAGCGGCCGCCAAACAATGCCTTCCTCCCTGCCATGATCCTCAAGGCCTGAACTGGCACGGACGGTTTGAGAATGAGGGAGAGAACAACGCAGCCGGACGGACCGCGGGAAGGGAAAGGGAGGGGGAGGAGGGTTTTGAGGGAGCCGGCTGGCCGCATAAATTATTTTCATTTCAAATCTGCCGCCACCGCGGCTCCTCTCTCATCTTCTGACATAATATAAGTGCAGCTCATGAGAGGAGCCGCGGCGGCGGCTTTCAAAACGGCTCCCTTAGTTCTTCGCTGCATTTTTTTTTTAAAGTTTAAAACTGCCGCCGTGGCTCCTCTCACGATCCCGGCCTGTGTCAGAGAAGGCTTCCGACGCAGGCCGGATCGTGAAAGGAGCCGCGTTGCCATCTTTAAACTTAAAAAAAAAAATCCAGCAAAGAACTAAGGGAGCCGTTTTATCTCCATGCTGCTACGAAGGAACAGGTGAGGGGGAGGGAAATGCTGATGCACAGGGAGCAGGCAGGCATGGCAGGCAAGCAGGGGGAGAGGGAAAGGGGCTGCTTTGGGGGTAGGGGTGTGCTGGGGGTACACAGCAATTATGGGCAGGGGATCACAGAGCAGGCAGCCATGGCTCAACAAGGGGAGAGGGAAAGGGGGCTGCTTTGGGGTGAGGGGTTTGCTGGGCCAGACAGCAATCATAGGGGGGAAACAGAAGGGGGCCACGGAGCAGGCAGGCATGCCACAAAAGGGGGCAGGGGCATTGGGAAACGAGGCTGCTTTGGGGGGAAGGGTATGCTGGGGGCACACACCAATCATGCCGGGGAAGAGAAAGGGGCCACAGAGAGATAGGCAGGCATGGCGCAATGGAGAAATACAGGCAGACAGGGCACAAGACAGAGACACAGACAGAAAGAATGACAGACAGACAGCATCCAAGCACAGAGAGAGAAAGGAAAAAAAAAAAACAGTCTACTCTAGCACCCGTTGCACAGGGGGAGAACTAAAGAGATGCTGATGGACAGGGGGGGTGAAGAAAAAGGAACGGAGGACTAATGTTGGACAGGGGGAGAAGGAAAGAGGTGCTGCTGGACAGGGGGGAGGTAAAACAAAGGGAGAAGGGCTGCTGCTGCATAAGGAGAGCAGTGAAGGGGTGGTGGTGGACACAGGGGAGGTAAAAGGAAGGGAAAATGGACAGGGGGAGCAGGCAAGGGGTGGTGATGGACAGCCAAGGAAAAAGAAAGGCAGAAAAAAAAAAAGCGGCTAAGGAGAGAGAGAGAAAGAAATAAAGACAGACACACACACATATGTTCTAGCACTCGTTAATGTAACGGGCTTAAAGACTAGTATAATATAATGGACACGTCAGCCTTAGTAAAAGAGGGGGTTTATAAGTTAATTACCTGAACAGAAAACCAAAAAAGGGTTCCACCAAAGAGATTCCACAAGGAAAACAGCAGCGCAAACACAAAAGAAACTGGAATTGATGATCCTGTCAGAAGTAATTGCTGCTTTTTATGGAGACAGGCGGGGATGGAGGTAATTCCTTGCGGGGACGGGTGGGGCCGGAGAGGATCCTGGCGGGGACGGGTGGGGACAGAGAGGATCCTGACGGGGACAGGGAAGGGACGGAGAGGATCCTGGCGGGGATGGGTGGGATTTCTGTCCCTGTGCAACTCTCTACTTTGCACCTCTGTCAAAATAGAACAAATTGACTTGCAGGCTTTTTAGACCTTTTTACCTGAAGGTGAATTCTGGCGTTTACCCAAACAGATTTGAGACTACAGAGTAAACAAGAGGCAGGATTGGCTTTCTGATCAGTCCCAGCAGAAGCCACACTAGACCAGTGTTCTGGTTGTTTTCTCATTTGAATGCTTTTGATTTAATTGTGCTGTTTGCAAATGTTCTCCTTGTTTCCAGGTATGTTATTGAAGCTCCGTTTTTGAGACATCGGGACATTCTGCCCGGCCAATTGATCCAAGTAAGAACATCTTTGATAAGTTCTAGATTACACCTATGTATGTTCTGTGTGATGCGTAAAATCCTTAGCAACTTAAAAAATGTACAAACAACTCCTTATACACTTCTAATGTCCTGACAATTCATTTGTAATCCGCCTTGAACCGCAAAGGTAATGGCGGAATAGAAATCACTAATGTAATGTAAGACCAGTAGGCCAATATAAGTTCTTCAAAATCCCAATAGCAGTGTGTGGCGCAGTGGTTGGATCTACAGCCTCAGCATCCTGGGGTTGTGGGTTCAATCCCCACGCTGCTCCTTGTGACCCTGGGCAAGTCACTTAATCCTCCATAGCCCCAGGTACATTAAATAGATTGTGAGCCCACCGGGACAGAGAGGGAAAAATGCTTGAGTACCTGATTGTAAAAACCGCTTAGATAACCTTGATAGGCGGTATATAAAATCCTAATAAACTTGAAACTATCTTGCTTCCTCTTTAGAAAGGAGACTTAAAAACAAAATTATCCTTAATAGCTCTACATATATATTTTAAGCACATTTTGAAGTGTACTATTAATTTCAATACATCAGTGTTTCATGCTGCTGAATAGCAGTGAAACTTTTTAACAGATTCCCTAGATTTTACTAATCAATCTATAGTATGGCCACAACTTGAATGCTGTGTGTAGATCTCACAACCTCTGGATGCAGAGGCAGAAGCTCTACCAGTGAGCCACACCTTCCTCCATGAGTGTATGAAGAAGGGGTTTTGGGGTGACGGGACAATCACGCGCCAGACACCAGCACGCCGACAATCGAGCACTGACAATTTGGCGCAAGACACAAGCGCGCCACGGGAAAACTTAGTTTTAAAGAGCTCCGACAGGGGTGTAGGGGGGAAACCCCCCCCTTTACTGCATACTGTTCGCGCTGCCGTTGGAGGGGGGGTGGGGGGTGCAACCCCCCACATTATAGAGAAAACAGAACTTTTCCTGAAAAAAATTAGAAAAAGTTCCGTTTTCTCTATAATGGAGGGTTCCAATCCCCCAACCCCCCCCCCCTAACAACAGCGCGAACACTATGCAGTAAAGTGGGGGGGGGGTCCCCACTCACACCCTGTTTCGGAGCTCTTTATTTTATTTATTTTTTTATTATTTATTTATTCAATTTTCAAAATTACAATTCAAGATTCACTTGTACAGAAAGCTTTAAGTCAAGAAAGAAAATCACAGGAATATTATAAATTCAAGATACCAATTAACTTAAATCAGCTCAAGTTCACAAAGGATCCAAAATGTAATTATAAACGGAAAAACAAAGAAATATTATTAAGGAAAATAATGCAAGTCAGCTGATAAGGACATCTTAATTATTCTATACTCCTCCATTCTTTTCCTTCTCAAGCCGAGAAAGAGAAAATTCCGTTTTCTCTATAATGGAGGGTTCCAAACCCCTCCCCCCCCAACAGCAGCGCAAACACTATGCAGTAAAGTGGGGGGGGGGGGGTTCCCCCACTCACACCCTGCTTCGGAGCTCTTTAAAACTAAGTTTTCCCACGGCGCGCTGGTGTCTTGCGCTGAATTCTCTGCCCTCTATTGTCGGCGCGCTGGTGTCTCGCACGCGACTGACTATGAACCGGGTTTTGCAGTAAACAAAGCAAATACAGTATATGCTGGCAGTTGCAGAGCACTTTATCTTTCCAAGGTCAACTTTGTCTTGTGTTTTTCCTTCCTCTTCCTCGTTCCTCTTCAGTTGCATATTTGTTTACTCTTCAGTGCCTAACATTATTGTATTTTATTTATTTTAAAACACTCGTATTCCGCAAATCGCAAAAATTTCTGCGGATTACAAAAAAAAAACAACAAAAAACAAATAAAATAAAATAATACAAGCTATCAAAACAAACACTAACCCCCTCTTTTACTAAGGTGCGCTAACTGATTACCGCGCGCTAAACGCTAACGCGTCCATAGACTAACATGCATGCGTTAGCTTTTAGCGCACGCTAAATCGATTAGCGCACCTTAGTAAAAGAGGGCCTAAAACCGCAAATAAAATTATTCTAAACGTCATAAGTGATCATGTGTTTGCTGGGAGTGCAGAAAATATGTGGGTTGGCTTGTGCCAGTTACTAGTTTGTCTTTCCTTTGGGCCTTAGGGAAAAGTGACAGCGTTGAAAGCTTTTGGAATGTTGGTGAGTGTGAGTGACCACTTGGCGGGCCTGGTACCTCGCCTACACCTGGCAGATATAATGCTGAAGCAGCCTGAGAAGAAGTATCGCATAGGAATTCAAATCAAGTGCCGGGTAAGGCTATCAAGAGAAGAGGCTTGTATGGCTGGCTTCTCTTTAATGTAATGTAATTTATTTCTTATATACCGCTACATCCGTTAACTAGCGGCGAAGTGAACATTGGCATATAGGAAGGAGTTTTAAGAAGAATTCTGTATTATGTTGGTGCTTTTTCTGCTCCTACGCTGTATCTTTTAACTGTTCTTCAGGCTGAAGCCTGTGAAATCTTTTTATTTATCACTTTTGAATTTTAACAAAATCAAACATTTTGTACAGAAAGATTGTCTGATCATACATGTATTTAAAAGAAAAAGAACAAAAGGAAAATAATTTCCACAATAATAAATCTCTACTCAAACAATCTCAAGTCCTCAAAAAAAAAAAAAAGATGATCCAAGGATTTATTGAGTGAACTTTAAGGAAGTCAATTAATAAATTCTATACAAGAAAAAAGGTATCTAGTGACTGGATTAAGGAGCTTATATTCTATTGATCAAATCCATTTGTTGTTGTTATTACGTTGTTCCTTCCTTTTCCAAACGTTTCAGCGTCAAGAATGCCGTAAGTTGAGCCGGTTCAAAAAACACATATTTATTACTGTGAAATCTTTTTAAAGATAGATCCCCATGTGGAGGCTATGTTGATCAGTCTGATATTTTCAATAAGGAAGTAGGTTTTTTTCAGTACGCCTATACTAACTTTTTTACCCTGTTTTTCCCTTGTCCAATCTGGGCATCCCAGCACTAATTTTGTGGGGTCAGATCTCTTGAAATGAAAGGAGCCCTTAGTCATCTTGTTTTCTTAAAACAGCTTTATCCTTTCCTTAAAAAAAACTGATGTTTCCCAGCTTTTGTTGATGAATAAACATGTTACACACATTTAAAATAGATTTGCACAGTCAGTTGTATAGCCTCTAGCCTCCTGTCTGATAGGTTTATTTCATCTTTCAGGTTTTGACAGTTTTTCCTGAACTGAAGAAGCTGATTTTGACTCGGAAGAAGACCCTGGTAGATTCCAAACTGCCAATTATTGCAAGTTATCAGGATGTGGAAATTGGCATGATTGCCCACGGCTTCATTGCCTGCATCAAAGACTTTGGCTGCATTGTGCAGTTTTATAATGAAGTCCGAGGTCTCGTTCCAAAGTATGAGCTCAGCACGGAGCCAGTTCCCTTCCCAGAGAAAGTCTTCTACGAAGGCCAGGTACATATTGGTTTGAGATTCAAAACCTATCATCCTAGCAGTGACTAATTTTAGGGCAAGAGATCATGACATGAAGCTGGAGGGAAGAAGGCTGAGAGTAAATATGAAGAAAGGGTTAAGAACGTAAGAATAGCCTTACTGGGTCAGACCAATGGTCCATCAAGCCCAGTAGCCTGTTCTCACAGTGGCCAATCCAGGTCCCTAGTACTTGGCCAAAACCCAAAGATTCGCAACATTCCATTATCGCAGAGTAAGCAAGATTCTGGAACCCCAAATAGTAGCAACATTCCATGCAGAATCCCCAAAGAGTAGCAAGATTCCATACTACTGATTCAGGGCAAGCAGTGGCTTCCCCTGTGTCTTTCTCAATAACAGACTATGGACTTTTTCTCCAGGAACTTGTCCAAATCTTTCTTAAAACCAGCTACGCTATCTGAAATTGAGGTGGTATTGTGAGATATAGAAAAGCGTTGATAGTATATGTAAAAGAAGTTGAGCAGAGATGAAGGAGAAGGTGCCAGATGTCAGTTTAAGTATGGAAACTTGAGTACTCAAAATGGTAAGAGGATCAAAGAACAAGAATAAAAAGTGGTGTTCTGCAGGTAGTCAAACAACTGGGATATATTCTTTTGCAACTGTTGTGCAACTACTGTTACAGTTGATCATTTCTTTAGCATTGCTAGATGTACACAGCACTGTACTACGACCCAAAAGAATTGTTCTGCAATGCAACAACAACTATTTATTATTTCTGTAGCACTACCAGAAGCACGCAGCGCTGCACAATATACACACAAGAGATGGTCCCTGCTCAGAAGAGCTTACAATCTAATTATGACAGGCACACAGGACAAAAGGGGAGTCGGAACATAGTGCTCATGTAGGGAATTAGAGGGGGGGGGCTGATGAGGTGGAATCACATAGGACAAAGGGGAGTCTGAGCGTAACACTCGTGTAGGGAATTAGAGGAGCCTGGAGAGGACTACTGAGGGGCTAACGGACAGATATGATGGTAGGGTTAGGATTTAAATGAAGCCTCAAATAAGTTGGCTTTCAGTCTGGATTTGAATACCACCAGAGACAGAGCCTGATGTAACAAGCTAGGCAGGTTTTTCCCGGCACGCGGCACAGCAAGGTACACTTCTCCCTCCGTATCATGGTTTCATCAAGCACAGTTTCGATTCTTTACGGTTTTAGCTTGCTGGCTCCTCCTCCCAAATTACGTCAGCTTGCTTAGAGAAATCGCTGATTCCAAGCATTTACAGAGAAAATCACTGATTCCCGGCACTTTCTTCACCGTGTTTTGCCTCTCCTTCAGGAACAGGCCAGGTCTCCCACCATGTTATTCGCGGTTTCAACATATTCTTGATGGTTTTTAATAGAAAACAGCGAATAACATATGAAAAAGTTATTATGTATTCACGTGTCTGTTAATCCCCTATCACATACGAATACGGAGGGAGAAGGGGTGGAGACAGGAGTTGGCAGTAGAGGAGAAGGGTACCAAAAGGAGGGATTTGTCTGATGAACCTAGATTCTGGGGAAGGGGGGAGTATAGGGAGTAATAAGAGAGGAGAGATACTAAGGAGCTACAGAGCGAGTACACTTGAATGTCGGTAAGAGGAGTTTGAATTGTATGCGGAGATGGACAGGGAGCCAGTGAAGCGACCTGAGGAGAGGCACAATGTGGGTATCACCCTGGTGGAATACGAGGTGTGCAGCAGTGTTTTGAACAGATTGAAAGGAAGAGATATGGCTTAGCTGAAGACCCGCGAGAAGCACATTGCAGTAACCCAGACGAGAGGTGATGAGAGCTTGGATAAGAATCTTGGCAGCATGCTCAGAGAGGAAAGGATGGATTTTAGCAATATTACAGAGAAAGAAACGACAAGTTTTGGCAGTCTGTTGGATATGCGAGGAGGAGGAGAGTGACGAGTCAAAGATAACTCCAAGGTTGCAAGCCAATGAGACAAGGAGGATGAGAGTGTTATCCTCCGCTATAGAGAATGGGGGAAGATGAGAGTTAGGTTTAGGAGGAAAGATAAAGAGTTCAGTCTTGGCCATGTTTAATTTTAAAGGCAGTGAGATATCCAGGTAGCAATGTTAGAGAGGCAGGCCGAGACTCGGACCTGAATTCCTGTAGAAATTTCAGGGGTAGAGAGGTAGATTTGTGAGTCATCAGCATAGAGATGGTACTGGAACCGTGGGATGAAATTAGAACATCAAGAGAAGTGTAGATGGTGAAAAGAAGAGGTCCCTGGACAGATCCCTGAGGTACACCAACTGATAGTGGAACGGCAGTGGAGGAGGATCCTCAAAAACATATGCTGAAGGTGCGAAAGGAAAGATAGGAAGAAAACCATGAAATAACAGAGCCCTGTAATAGAGAATGACACGGTGACAAAATTCATCACCATTCCCGTCCCCGTGGATAACCGCGGGAAATAATCCCATGTCATTTTCTAGTGTCTGTTTCAACCTCGATCCTTCTACACCAGCATTCTTCAAAGCAAAGCTTGCGGGTCAGTGGTTGTGGCCATTCAGACTCTGATTCTTCCCTCTCTCCTTAAAGAATGACATGAAGATGGTTTCCCGCGGTTATCCGGGGGGACGGGAATGGTGATGAATTTTGTCACTGTGTCATTCTCTACCCTGTAACCCAAGCGAAGACAGCATATCATTGAGTAGGTGGTGATTTACGGCATCAAATGCCACAGATAGATCAAGGAGGATGAGGATGGAGTAGTATCCCTTAGATTTGGCCAGGAGCAGGTTATTGGAGACTTTAGCAAGGGCAGTTTCGGAGGTGGTTGAGGAAATTAGCAGCTCTGTGGGTATGGAGCCAGTAGGCAGGACATTTGAAAACTGAGGTTGAGAGAACTCAGGATTGGAAGTTAACAACTCTACAGAGATTGGAGCCAGTAGCTAGGACCAGACAGGGTTGAGAGCACACTATGGCTTTGAAAACAATCTCTAAAGTTGAAGCCAGAAAAGGTATAGATAGTGCCAGAAACTGGGGAAAGAGAAGGTTCTTGCTGTGTGGAGCTTAACCTTTTCCTGTCGTGTGTCCCGGATGACGGGACATTCCAAAAATGACATAGACAGTGGATAAACATTCTGTATGCACTAATAAAGAGCCAGGAACACAAAATATTTGAATTTATAGACTTATGACTTATTTACATTATGTTTACAATAGCCGTAAATGACAACGGTGAATAATACAAAACTTTGCTACAATAATTACGATTGGAACCAGCGTAATGTAAAATTTATTACAACAGGAAAAGGTTAATCCAGTGGTTTTCAGCTCCATCCTCTACCACCTGGCTGGGTGGTCGTACAGGATTGCCACAATGAATATACACAAGATGTTTTAGCATGCATGTCCTCCATTTTATGTAAATATCTCTGTCGCCTATTCATTGTGGGTATCCTGAAAACCCAACTGGCCAGGTGTTCCTTAAGGAGAGGCTTAGTCTAATCAGACTAGTACAGTTGTACACACTGTAATGATAATAGCTTTATTTATATCCCGTCATACCTTTTCAGTTCAAGACAGTGTACAACAAGAGGTGCTGTAAGGACAGCGAGGTAACATCAATTAGAATTGGGGAGGGGTAGAAAGACAGCTATGTGATGAGGTGTCATAGAGTAGGAGGAAGAGGTGTCGTGCAGATTTGGAGGATCAGGCAAATTTGTTGAATAGGTGGGTTTTTAGTGATTTTCTGAATGAGTGGTATGTTAGAGCGTCCAGGATTGGGTCACTTAAGGTGTTCCAGACCCCTGCTTGAAAGCATACACACTATAGCAGGGGTGCCCAAAACGTCGATCGCGATCTACCGGTCGATCGCAAAGGCAACGCTGGTAGCTCGCAGAGCCAATGTTCTCCCTAGCATTCCCCCGGTCACTGTCTCACCTTTAAAGTAGTGGAATTATGGCAGCCTGCAGAGCGAATGTAGCAGATTGCCGTCAGCCTCTGTAGCACATTCCCTCTGCTGCTGTCCCGCCCCCAACTTCAGAGGAGGTGCGGGACCACGGCAGAGGGAACGTGCTACAGAAGCTGATGGCAGCATGCTACGTTCACTCTGCAGGCTGCCGTAATGAACTTTCAACTGTGGTAGGCCCAGAGGGAAGAATGGAGGTGAGGGATCCAGTCTAAGGGAAGCAGCTCGATGATCCAGTCTGAGGGAAGCAGTGGAGATAAGGTCCCACACGTCGGGACCCAGCAGGAGGGAGATTGCCTTAGAGACACTGGATCGGGGGAGGGGGGAGAGAAGAGACAAAAGCACCTTGAGGAGGGGCAGGAAAGCAGCCTTGAACAAAAAGGGAGTGGGAAGACAAGGCAGATAAGGCAGATCCTGGACTACTAGAGGGCTTAGAAAGGTTGAAACACTCTGAACCGAGGAGAGAGAGAGATGCCAGGCCCTGGGGAGGGGGAAGACAAAGAGAGTGAGAGACACAAAGACCTGGACCAAAGGTGGGAGGACTCAAAATGTTAGCAGAAGGAAGATAGAGAGGGAGAAACCTGAAACAAAGGGGAGGCAGAAGAGAGGGGGCAAATGTTGGACTATGGGACAGAAGAGACAGAAGGGGAGAGACCCCGAGGAAGAACAAAGAGTTGCAAGATCAGAACAGAGGAGGGAGACATGTTGCCAATAGGGGTGGAGGAGAGAGAAAGAAAAGCTGGAAGGACAAAGAGAGATGTTGGTTGGGGAATAGAGCGAGGTCTGGAGGACAGAAGAGGTGCACTCGATATATATATATAAATAAATATGGAGGTCTTTTACTAAGGCGCGCTAGCTGATTTAGCGTGCACTAAATGCTAACGCGTCCATAGAATACAATGGGTGCACGCTAAATCGGCTAGCGCACCACAGTATAAGAGGGGGTATATGTTTAGTATTTTTATTGTTGGTAGATCATTTTGACTTGGTCATTTTAAAAATAGCTCACAAGCCAAAAAAGTGTGGGCACCCCTGCACTATAGGAACCTCTTGATCTTGTGTTACTGTATAATTCTTGCCAGAGTTTATAATATAACTTATATGGTTGAGTTGACATTGTGGGGCAAGAAGAAAAAGGATGGCCTGAAGTGTTAAATTCACTTATCTCTAACCTTGTGTCACGAATGTAAAATCCTGTTGCTGTGAGCCACATTGATTCCCTGTTGAAAATTGGGGGATGCAAGAAGTTGTATTGTATTTTATTTTTGTGGCCTTTCTTCTTTAGCATTGATTTAAGAATTTTTTAAAAATGTGCTAAACTAATATGTGTGAGACACACATTTCTTGTCTCCTTCTAACCAGGTTATGAAAGTAAGGGTGTTAAATTGTGATCCAGGCCAGGAAAGAATGCTTTTATCGTTCAAGTTAAAGGAAGAAGTTGAGCCTGAAGGAGGAGGAGAGGAAGCGCAAAGTCGCCAGGGAAAGAAGAGAATATCAAAATACAAAACAGGAATGGTAATATTTTAAGAAAAACTTATTAGGATTTGTTAATAGAAATATAAACTGTGTAGAAAATGTGTTTAGTTGGCTGAAATTAAACTTTAGCCATATGTGTTTTTCTTAAAATGCTTCAATGATGGTTAAATTTTGAACTGGAAAACAATTTTTGATAAAACCTTTTAGCTTTGTGCCAAAGTGCTGTGATTTTTTTTTTTTTTTGTCTTGCATTCAGATAGCTGATGTCAAAGTCTTGGAAAAAAATGAAGATGGATTGACTGTGACTGTCTTGCCTGATGAGAATCGGGCATTCCTTCCCATGATGCATCTGTCAGACCACATTACCAACTGTAAGCTTCTTTGGCAATGTCTTCAGAAGGGCGACATGATCTCCAGAGTGATGTGTTTAAGTGATGTCAAAGGCCTCATTGTATCCTTTCCTATGGGGCTGAATCACTTTGCTTCCCCATGTTACTTGTATCCTAATAATTTTTGGCCAAGTTTAGATGTTCTAAAAATCCCCAGATGAGGCTAATCTGCATTTAAGGGCTTTTAGTTTTTACAATATTGGCTTTTTTCTTTTTAACTCTTTTTACATTTTATTTAATATTTTTTCTTTGGCCAACCAGCCTCTTAATGCTGATAACAGGCAATACATTACTCCCCCCAATATTCGTGGGGGATCAGTTCCAGGAACCCCCGCGAATGATGAAAAACCGAGAATATGTTTTTTAGCAGGGGAGACAGGAGAGGGCAGCCAGAGAGGCAGGAGAGGGCAGCCGGAGCGCCGGCAAGTGAAGGAAATCACTCACGGTATGCTCCAACCACCACTTTCTGTACTAAAGTCGGGCCTCGCCAATCAGGAGCTGCGTGTCAAAGCAGCTTTTGATTGGTAAGGCCCGACGGCGGTCGGAGCATACTGCGAGTGATTTCCTTCACTCGTCGGCGCTCCGGCTGCCCTCTCCTGCCCAGTCATTCGTGGTCGGAAAATACTGTGAATGACCGGGACCTCGAATCACGGACTGTGAATTTGCGGGGGAGGGGCACTGTATATGTAATTAAAACATCACCACAATCTGAGTGTGACTGAATATATCTCATAATTTAGGATTTAATGCAAACACTATCTGATGATCATGCTCTCCTGGAATATTTCCTTCATCAGTACCTCTGGAAATTAGAGCCAAAACCAAGTCCAGTTTCAGAGAGAGAATAGCTCTTTATTTATCACGTCCCAGACCAATCCAGATGCATGGTTTTTGACCTCCCGCCATCGGATGGAGACAGAGAACAAGGGCATAATGCAGCCAACTCTCCTTTGTTGTTTTTCTGTCTCCAGCTGATAAGATAGTCATCCAACCTGTGCAGCAGAACATAGAAGTTTGTGAATCTGTTGATGAACCCATTTGGAGAATTAGTCATCCAGTCAGTTTCAGGTAGACAAAGGGTCTCTAGCCTCTAAGGTTCTGTCTTATCTTCTATAGAGATGCCTGGAAGAGTCCATGTCCCTTTCCCAGTTCCAGACAAGCTGAGGTAAAAAGAGGATTTTTGGCATCTAGGGTTCTGTCTCATCGCTTGGGAAGAAAATTGGAAGGGAGGCCGAGTCCCTTCTGCTGATTTACTTTCAATTCCACCTCCTTCAGTTGGTGTGTGGGGGGGAACATGAAAGTAGAATGAAGGGTTTGAGAGGTTTATGTCTTGAAGAGCCACAGTGAACCTTGGGGCTGCTATTGCCAGGTCTGTGCCACGGATTTCAGTTTGACATTAAACAGAAGGGAGCTTCTGAAGGCCTTTCAGGAAACATAGAAACATAGAAAGATGACGGCAGATAAGGGCCATAGCCCATCAAGTCTGCCCACACTATTTACCCACCCTCTTAAATCTACTGACCCCCTAAAGAATAATTGTAATTATACTGTCACTCTACTGACCCGCTCATTCAGTCCTAGTGACCCTAACCCTTGGCATGACCTCGTAGGGATCCCACATAGGTATCCCATTTGTTCTTGAAGTCTGAGATGCTGCGTGCCTCGACCACCTGCACTGGAAGCTCATTCCAATGCTCAATCACTCTCTCCGTGAAGAAGTATTTCCTGGTGTCTCCACGAAACTTCCCTCCCCTGAGCTTGAGCGGATGTCCTCTTGTGGTCGAGGGTCCCCTGAGAAGAAAGATATCATCTTCCACCTCTACCCGTCCCGTGATGTACTTAAATGTCTCAATCATGTCTCCCCTCTCCCTACGCTCCTCGAGAGTGTAGAGCTGCAATTTGCTCAGTCTTTCTTCGTACGGGAGACCCTTTAGCCCCGAGACCATCCTGGTGGCCATTCGCTGAACCGATTCAACTCTGAGCACATCCTTACGGTAATGTGGCCTCCAGAATTGAACACAGTATTCCAGATGCGGTCTCACCATTGCTCTGTACAGTGGCATCATGACTTCAGGTTTCCTGTTGACGAAGCTTCTCTTGATACAGCCTATCATTTGCCGTGCTTTAGATGAAGCCTTCTCCACTTGAGTGGCTGCTTTCATGTCAGCACTGATGATTACTCCTAAGTCTCGTTCTGCCGTAGTCCTAGTTAAAGTTTCTCCATTCAGGGTGTAAGTTCTGCAAGGATTTCCGTTGCCGAGATGCATGACCTTACATTTCTTGGCGTTGAAGCCCAGCTGCCAGATCAAGGACCAACTTTCTAAAGTACGCAGGTCTTGCTCCATAGCATCCTGAAGATTATAGCCGTTTACTACATTGCATAGTTTGGCGTCATCAGCGAATAAGGTTACCTTGCCTTGGAGCCCTTGAGTCAGATCCCTAGGATTCAGGAAGCCGAAGGAGCGCCTGCAATCACACCCATTTGTTTCTGATCTAGTGGACTTCTTCACAGTAAACTGATAGTAGTTTTATTTTATTTATTTAAAAATATTTATACTACTCAATCACCGAGTTCTTGGATGTTTACACAATTTCAACATACTAAAAAAAAAATCACAAAATGAAAACTGAAACTTCCTCATGTCTTCCCAGCAAAGATTTTTTTTTTTTACCAAAGTGTACACCAAAAACCTGTTGAAAGAGTAGAGTCATAAGTTCCTTTTTAAAACGAGTCACACTTTGCATCTCTCTCAATCTCCAAGGCAAAGAGTTCCATAATTGTGGACCAAGGATATTAAAAAAAAAATTGAAGCATGGTATTGGTCTAAGAAGATCACCTGCTGCAAGGGAACTTTGGCAGCATTTGATTGTTTGATCTTAATGCTAAAGGCAGCTGGTATATATATGTAATTTTGAGCTGAGAATGGCTGACACTTGCTATGACATAACTTAAAAAACAGATAAAAAATTTTATATCTAATTCTAAAATCCATGGGAATCCAATGCAAATATATCAAGGCAGGGGTAATATGCTCATACCAATTACCGTATTTTCACTCATATACCGCGCACCCGTGTAAAACGCGCACACGGATATAACGCGCGGGGAACTGTAATTTATGTAAATAAATTTTTATATACCGTGCACACCTGTATATCGCGCATGCTGCCCCGACTCTCCTCTGGCCAGCCCACTCTCCTTTAGCCCGGCCCGACTCTCCTCTCCCCCTTGAAGTCCTGTCCCCACCCTGAAAGCCTGATGCCCCCCCTCCCCCCGACGTCCGATTCCCCCCCCCCCCCCCCGCAGGACCGCTTGCACCCGCACCCCGAAGGACCGCTCATGCTGGAACATGCACCTGCACCCCCACCCCGAAGGACCACTCGCACCCCCACAGCCTCCCCACCCCCCCATCATGTAGACGTTTCCTACCGTCGTCCTGCTGCTTCCTCTGCCGGTGGTCCTGCCCCTTCTCTTAGCCCTGCGTCTACGCTGCTTCCTCTTCCGGCGGTCCCGCCCTTTCTCTGACGTCTTATCTACCGATTTTAAAATATAAAAAAGCTGTTTGCTGCGGCCTATACGTGAGGGCAGCCTATATATGGGGAAATATAGTATTAATTGGATAAAGCAGCTGTAATAGTCATTTGTTGTATTTCACCTGTTTTTAATCAGTTTTTATATTATATAATTATTCAGTAGGGTAATACATAAAAAAATAAATATTTTCTATTTATAGTAAGCTAAGATATAATTTATTTATAAGCTGATTTTAAGGAAGCAAAAGGGTAGGCCAAGTCAAGAATTCCTACTATTATCTGTTTGTACAGGTGTTTTCAAATATGTCTAAATCTTACACCTATATACCCTTGGGCTTGGTGTTACAATACAGATATCAATGGAGTATAAAATGTGAAATGTTTGGTAATTCTTCCTGTATATCTGTTTTCTGGAGTGGTTCCTTGATTTGCTGTTCAGACCATGTGTAGAAAGCCTTCTGTAATCTCTGCTGTGGAGGAGGGGCTGGTGGTGAAGAACTTCTCTGAAGTCCATCTAGGAATGATATTGAACGGTTTTGTAAAGAACATAATGTCTTACGGAGTGTTTGTGGAGTTTCCCTATGGCCTGTTTGGGCTGGCACCTAAATCTGTAAGTCAAAGAGCTTAGCTTTTCCCCTTTTCCAACCTATCATTTGTGGTTCACTTTCTTGGTAGCAAGATGTAGGATTGTCAACAAAGTAGATTGACCCATCATATCTTAATATGGGTTTGATAGTTAGACTGCCTATGGAAGGACACATATATATATAGGTTAAATTTACCGGGCCAGCATTTAAACTCCATATTCAATCCTGGTAAAGAAGGTTATTTGATGATAATAACGTTATTTTTTTATACTGCCATTACTGGAAGTTCTAGGCTTTTACACTAAGAGGAACTGGCCAGTCAGCGAAATTAGTTACAATCTTAAACTCTCCTAAGTTAAGTAATAAATTTGTCAAACAGAGAGGACTTGACTAATTTTCGAAAAGAACAGTAAGATGTGGCTTTATGGATATTTTCACCTAGCCAAAATTGCAGTTTACCGGCTTGAAACGCTAAGGTCCTGTCTAAGAAAGTCTTATATCAACAACCCTTTGCCTTGGGATAGGCAAATAAATGAGAACTTCTAGTTTCCCTCAGTGGCCTATATAACTCAAAGTGAGGGGAAAGATAAATTGGAGACTATCCTGATATCAACTTAAAGCAGATACTAGAAAATTTGAATAATACTCTTGCTTCTAGTCCATAGGGCTGTGTTATTTTGTAATAAAAAAGGGGGGGAAAAAACCACTTTATAAAAAGCCATAGGGAGAATAGTGGTGGAGAATACAGAACTGATGTCAAAGAGTAAAGGGGTAATGGGGCTTGCTTTTTCTCTGGCGTTACAATCAAAGTGGTTTACATATTTTAGGCAGGTACTTTTTTTTTTTTTTGTACTTGAGGCAAAGAAGTGTTAAGTGTCGTTCCCAGAGTCACAAGGAGCAGCAGTGGGACTTGAACTCACAACCTCAGGGTGCTGAGGCAGTTGCTTTAACCACTAGGCCCAACCTCCACCGCTCGAGCCCTCGCTTTAGGGTACGTTTGTATGGTAATTACCAGGTTTACTAGTCACCAGTGCAACTACCTAATCACCAGTGCAAATACAGCAGTGTGCAATTAAAACACAAAAAAAAAAACCAAGAAAGATACTCTAGCAATAAAACAGCCCCACCAAAGACAACCCCCATAGACTCCTTTTTTTTGTTTAAAACCAATAAAAATTATAACAGTCCATATAATTTGTGCTCCGCAGTATTTCTAGTCTCCATTGCATTAAACCTTTGGCAAAGAGACTCCAAATTCCTGATTTAAAAAAATAAGCTTTCAACCATTTCCTAAAATGGACCAAAGATTGCTTCTCCCTTAAATCCCCCGGCAAAAAATTCCACAATAAAGGGCGTTTAGCTTAGTTTATCTATTTGAATGTGTTAAACTACTTTTCATAAATGCCCTTGAGGGAAGTTTAGAAGAAGCTACACCTTCCCCTTATGGTGCTGACCTGTTTGGCTAGTTTACTTGAGGGAAATGAAAGATTATTTGAACCCATGTATTTTTCTGAGGCCATGTAGCCAAGAAGTTGGCCTTACCTTAACTGCTTATCCTGACACAAAAAGTGTGTATGATTTATTAAAGTGTGACTTTGTTTTAAATTCTAGGCTATGAGTGATAAATTTGTGACTGATCCCAGTGAACATTTTGTAGTGGGGCAGAGTGTGGTTGCAAAGGTAACCAATATTGATGAGGAGAAGAAACGTATGCTGTTAAGCCTGACGATGTCGGAGTGTGCGTCAGAGGACCGCTGTACTGAGAGCTTCTCCCTACTCGAGCAGTGCTTCCAGGAGCTGCAGTTCATTAGGACAATCATGGGCAACAGAGGTAAGTCCACTAAGCATTTTTAGACGAATGCAGTTTCTTCTGTAGTTATCGATTCACTGGTGCCCCTGAGCAAATGTGGAAATGATTGCCTCTCCATCTTTTTTTTTTTTGCTTTTATTTATTTATTTATTCGATTTTCTATACCGTTCTCCCAGGGGAGCTCAGAACGGTTTACATGAATTTATTCAGGTACTCGAGGATTTTTCCCTGTCTGTCCTTGGCAGACTCAGAATCTGTCTAATTTACCTGGAGTAATGGGGGGATTAAGTGACTTGCCCAGGGTCACAAGGAGCAACCACAATCTCAGGGTGCTGAGCTTGTAGCTTTAACCACTGCACCACACTCTTCCCCCTTATTTGAGTAATGAAGCTGGCTACAGCACATTAACCTATAATTATTAATAGACCCAACTTAAATATAGTTTAAAGCATTAACAAATACTTTTAAGCTGAATTTATTTAAAAATACATCAAAATTCTAATATGCAATTCTAATCTCTTCCTCCCCAAAACACCAACCAAGTATTCAGATCCCTGAAATGTAACGTAAACTTATTTGTACTCTAACTGTAATCTATTTGTTATATCACACAGTAACATACAGCCAATTTAATATCCAATTTGCAAGTTCTTCCGGAATTAATCCAGGTACCTCTCCTCCCTTGTAACCAAAAAAAAAAACCCCAAAACTGTTGTAACTTCACTGGAAATGTCCAGTTAGCTCTTTTGTAATTCGCCTTGAACTGCAAGGTATAGGCGGAATAGAAGTCCCTAATGTAATGTAATGTAATATGCAAAACAGAGAAACACATGAAATACATCAAAAAACAGGCTAAACATGACTAGAAAAACTTATAAAAACCAAACAACAACAACAAAAAAAGAACAAATAGTCAACATAAATCCAAATAAATAAATAAAATCAACAGAAAATATCTGAAAAAAATCTACTTTTAACAAAAGGCAAGTATATTACCTTCTAAACAAATGTTAAGAGGTCATGAATTCTAGTAGGTAAGCCTAGCTGCAGATAATCTATGTTTTATACCAGGGGTCTCAAAGTCCCTCCTCAAGGGCCGCAATCCAGTCGGGTTTTCAGGATTTCCCCAATGAATATGCATGAGATCTAAGTGCATGCACTGCTTTCAATGCATATTCATTGGGGAAATCCTGAAAACCCGACTGGATTGCGGCCCTCAAGGAGGGACTTTGAGATCCCTGTTTTATACATAATGAAGATTTGCAACTAGGACTGGGCGTGCATTTCTGTCTTTTCATTCCTGTTGCACTACATTGCTTTGTAAGCTAAGAATTCTGGGAAGGCTTATTTTGATTAGTACACTCCTAAATAGGGTCAAGTTTCATGCATTACAAAATTTGCACAGAAAGTAGAAGGTATTTTGGAGAAAATTATCATGGGTTTCTCCAGCTCATTGGGTTTCTCACATAGAACTGGAGGCAAGGGAGGGATTCCAGACTTAGGCATCCTATATAGAATCTGGCCCAAAGTGTTCACCCTCAGCTTTAACACAGGCCTTCATTCACTTTGGGAAGTTTTTAAAAGTCTTGTCCAGCAGCCTTGTGGGAGGCTGTTCCAGATCATCTACAGCGTTTCCTTGATGTTAGCAATTGTTTGAGGCTGTGGATGGCCTCCAACATTACTCTCCAGACAGAAGACTACATCAATGTGACATATGGCAAGTCTCTCTCATTTGAAAGGAAACTCCAGCGTGAGAGCATAGATTGAGGTTAAGAGGTGATAGACTCAGAAGTACCCTAAGGAAATACTTTTTTACAGAAAGGACGGCAGATGCATAACATAGTCTCCCGGTAGATGTGGTGGAGATAAAAGACTGTGTCTGAATTCAAGAAAATGTGTGACAGACACATGGGATCTCGTAGGGAGAGAAGGAGATAGTGGATGCTCTAGATGGGCCATTTGGCATTTATCTGCTGTCATGTTTCTATAAAACAATCTAGTGGGTTACTTTTTTTTTTTCTTTTTGCTTCACCTGTGCAGTAAATTTTATGTTATGCTGGTATGTGGTATTTATGCTTTGTGACTGGCTCCCTCATGCTTAAGCGGTAGTAGGGAATTATTATGTTCTGAAGGTTGCAGTTTTTAGATAGAATAGATTTTACAAAAAATATATATAATTGTATAAGGTGGAATCTTTTTTCTCTTAAATTAGAGGTTCTATTTTATATTGAATTCATAAGATTATATCAGCGTTTGTGTATTATTGTTCCCACGTTTCCTCTCTGTTTGTTAATTTGCTTTGGAATATCTCAAATTTCCCTCTGTTGGTCCAGTTGTTTATGCCAAAACTTGTAGACCAAAGCAGTGGTTTTCAGAATTTCAACAGTGACTATGCATGAGATTAGATTTTTGTAGTGGCTGCATAAAAATTGCCGCTGCTGAGTCAGATCAGTGGTCCATCGTGCCCAGCAGTCTGCTCACGTGGCGGCCCTTAGGTCAAAGACCAGTGCCCTAACTGAGTCTAGCCTTACCTATGTACGATTTGGTTCAGCAGGAACTTGTCTAACTTTGTCTTGAATCCCTGGAAGGTGTTTCCCCTATAACTGCCTCTGGAAGAGCGTTCCAATTTTCTACCACTCTCTGGGTGAAGAAGAACTTCCTTGCGTTTGTACGGAATCTATCCCCTTTTAACTTTAGAGAGTGCCCTCTCATTCTCCCTTCCTTGAAGAGTGTGAACAACCTGTCTTTATCTACTAAATCTATTCCCTTCATTATCTTGAATGTTTTGATCATGTACCCTCTGTATCCTCTTTTCAGTATGTATAAATTTATTTCCTATATATTTATTTTGGATATTTTGAAAACCTGTCTAGCTGGGTGTGTCCTGAGGACTGAGTGAAGAGCCACTGAACAAGAAGCTAGTTGCTTGGGATGCTAAACAGTTCTGATGTTGATCTTGGCTTTACAAAGGAGATGCAAATCCAAAACCTTACTTTTGTCTGTTGTTCATGTCTTCAGTAAACCAGACTAATCTACAATGAATATATTATGTCCCTCAGTCCGCGGATGCAGGCAGAGACTTAAAAAACACTGTGTAACCACTTGCTGTTCAGTATTCTCTATCTCCAGCAGATGATGACAGGCATTCTGTACAGCTGAAGACTAGTCTGGTATGGTAGTTCCTGGGCCCAGTTAGAGAACTGATCACCCTGTTTAGCTGGAGTGGTCAGAGAAGTGTTTAGGATCTTGCCAGGGGCAGCTGCACTCCAGGTTCCCCTCCCTTTACCTGCCAAACCTAAGGGGACTTCCGTTTTTTTGTTATCAATTCTCACCATACTCCTGTTGAGAATAAAGAAAAAGTCTACATGGTGAAATTAAGGAGAGAAGAATTTTCTATAACAAATCAAACTCTACTGACAAGCGGGGGAGGGACTCGTAGCAAATTCTTGGCTAAAGATGAGTTGATATGGCACACTTTATTTTGCCTTTCTATCCTTGGGTCTTGATTATACTAAAAATGATGCAAGGGAGAGGCTCGGCTCTGGACCATTGCACAAGCAAAACTGGCATTGAAAGCAGTGTGAATGGGGGTAGTAGCACAGTGGAAGAGGCCCAGTCAGAAAACCACACAGTCGCAACATCTATGGCGATGGAAGCCAATGGGAGCACTTTCATAGGGTGCTAAATGTTTCTTCTAGTGTGGCAGTGCCAGAGCAGCAATGGCCATTGTGGCTTCTGCTGCAGGGGAGCGCTGGGGTATTTCATTTGCGCACCTGCAGTGTCCAGGGACATGATCAGAGCCAAGCTGCCAAGAATGGAAGTTTCTAGCACCTCAGTTTCTTCTCAGGAGACTGTGGGTTTGATGATGGAGAAGCAGTAAGACTAGAGGACATAGTTTGAGGTTGCAGGATGGTAGACTTAGGGGTAACATTAGGAATTATTTTTCATGTAGAGGGTGGTGAATCCAGTAGAGGTGGTAGAGGCAAAAACAGTGAAAGAGTTTAAAAAATAGTAGGATATACAGAAAGGATCCCTAAATAGAAAGAGGATAGTATCGATGAAGCTAATAAGTAGTAGATTTAAAACAAACCGGAGAAAATATTTCTTCACACAACATGTAATTAAATTCTGGAATTCGTTGTCAGAGAATGTGGTATAATCAGTTAGCTTAGCGGTGTTTTAAAAAGGTTTGGAAAATTTCCTAAAAGAGAAGTCCAAAAGCCATTATTGAGATGGCTTGGAGAAATCCACTGCTTGTTCCTAGGATAAGCAGCATAGAATGTGTTTTACCACTTGAGATCTAGCTAGGTACTTGTGACCTGGGTTGGCCATTGTTGGAAATAGGATACTGGGCTTGATGGACCTTCTGTCTGTCCTAGTATGGCAGCTCTTATGTTCTTACAAATCTCCAATCCTGGGCCCAGTCTGTACAAATGAAACTGAATGAGTCCAAAACAAAACTACTTTGGCTCGGCCCAACATTAGATCATTTACCCACCTCCATCCCATTACCTTCTGGACCCACTCTTCAGCTCGAGTTTTCAAGCAAAGTCCTAGGCATCGTCATAGACTCCTCTCTCTCCTTCAATGATCACCTCAACTCTTTGATAAAAAAATGCTTCTTTTGCCTTCATATGTTGAGGAAGGTGAGATCCTGCTTTCATCATTCTCACTTTACCGTCCTTGTTCAATCTACTATCCTCTCTAGACTGGATTATTGCAATTCCATCTATATAAGCCTAACTAAGAAAAACCTCCATAGACTTCAGCTAATTCAGAACGCCGCGGCTAAGCTCATTTTCGCAAAAGGCAAGTTCGATCATGTCTCCCCACTCCTCTCCAAGCTTCACTGGCTCCCAGTATACTCCAGAGTCCTCTTTAAATGTGCCTGCTTAGCCTTCAAGATCCTACATGGCGTCCTTCCTCCCGTTATCCCACTCTTTTGGAATTCCTCAAAACCACACTCCACCAGACCCTCCCAAAAACTGAAACTATCATTCCCCTCTATAAAAGGTATATCCCGCGCAGGAAAACTTGGAACATCTCTCCCCTTTAGAACCACAGAACTCTGGAACAACCTCTCATCCCCACTCAGAAACTCAAGCTTCTTCCAATCCTTCCGCAAACACTTGAAAACTTGGCTCATGTAAGAATATCATCTATTATAATATTTTATTTATAATGTATGATAAAGGGAGGGGGAAAAGGTTCATATTTAAATAATAATTGATAAAATCATTACAATATATATATTGTATAACTTTATAAAAAAAATAATTACAATTATATGATATATAAAACCATAAGAAAAATAAGACAAGAAATGTTATATATAAAATATATTATAAAAATATCAAGTGTATTGTTAAGATAATTGTATGAAAATTTATGACACTTGTTAAATGGAAAAAAAATTCAATAAAAAACTTAAACTGGAAAACTTGGCTCTTTGCAAAAATCTAATCACCTCCCATTCTCCAGTATTCTGTCCCTCTCTTTCCTCTTAGTCCCTCTCCTTTGTCCCTTATTGTAGTTCCTTTCCTCTTAATCTCTGTAAATCGTGCCGAGCTCTGCGCTTGCGGAGATGGCGCGGTATACAAACCTAAGGTTTAGTTTAGTTTAGTTTCTTATGTGAACCAAGTATAGGATAATCAAGCCTTTGTGGCATCACTGATGAGGTTAGCTCTTAGGCATTGGTGGAATGAGGCATTATGACATCACAGTCTCAGCTCTAGAATGTTGGTGTTCTTTGGGTTTCTGCCTGGTACTTGGGACCTGGGTTGGCCACTGTTGGAAACAGGATATTGGGCTTGATGGACCTTCGGTCTGTCCCAGTATGGCAGTTCTTATAAAACAAAACTTGACAGATCAACAGCTATAACTTTGTTTATGATGCACAGGAGTGGTGCTTAAATAGCAGTGCCAGCAGTGGGGAAATGAAGCCATGCCATGTGTCCCATATGTGGCAGATTAGGATGGACTGGAGTAGGGTTTTTTTCAAATATTTTTATTGAAAACAGCACAAAGAGACAAGAGTTGTGTCATTCTAACAAAAGGATCGGTACAATTTAGCACTGAGGACAGAAATAAAACAAACATATTTACCAGAACCTTAAAATTATAATCACCATCATTGCCCATTGCCACAATCAGAGTTATTTGTAATAAGACCAGCAAAGAATTGCCTAGCTATGACAAGGTTTGTCCTTGTCTCCAGTAATGCATATTGTTGTTATACTCCCTCCCCCCCATGCACCCTAAACCCCACCTGCCTCCCCTATCATATCATTACCCCACACTCTCATACCCTTCCTTCCACCATCCTACCAATCATTCTACACGTAATGCTCTCTATAGAACTCTGTGGCTGGCACAGAAAAGCGTTTTGTGCTCTCATGGTCGATCAGAGAAATCTGACAAATAGCAATGGGCAAGCCGAGAGAAGATCGTCCACTCCACCGGCACAAACCCTCCTTCTGAAAAATGCCCACAAACACTCCTACTCACACTTCCTACCCAAATTATGGAACACAGTCCCGCCAGCCGTCAGATCACTAACAGGTTTACTAAACTTCAGCCAAATAACCCCCCCCCCATCCTAAAACCTTTCTCTTTATGCTGATACTACACTTCTTCACAAATGTATTCTGTTCTTCTCTTGACTATTCAATGTCTTCCTCACCACCTGTATTCTGTAACTCGCTGACCATCCAGCCCCTTTGATGTAAAATGCTTAAGATTATACTGTAACCTATTTGTAACCTGTAAACACTGATTACTCAGTGACTTCCTACCTGTTCTCACCTTGTAATTTGCTGATTGTACAGCTCTCTTTCACTGTAAACCTCCTAGAAGTCGCAAGATTATGGCGGTATAGAAAAAATAGTTATTATTATTAAAAACCCACCTTTTTACCTGACTCTCTTAAAGTCACCCCCAAACCTCTATTTCTACCCCAGCAAAGTTGTACTGGCTCACTGAGTGTGTCCTCCACTTGACTTGTAGCTGTAACTAAGTCTCTATGTGCGGACTCTGATCTAAACTAAACGAGATCTTGTCTCCCTGCTTCATGCACCTATATCAAGAGGGTGACCCGTCAAAAGCGCGCCAAACATTGGCACACCCACAATCACGCTCCAACATTTGCGGGCAGGACAAATGCACACCGCTGCCTGAAGCCACTATGACCATTCCACTTTGTGCTCTGAGGGGGGGGGGGGGGTGTGGTGGGGAGAAATACACTCCCACTCTAGTTGAGGGGGGGAACCACCCCCCCACAGTGCACTTACAACTCGCGCAAACTCCAAAATTTCCCTTTTCCGCTCTCGGGGGATGTGTGAGGAGACACCCCCCCCCCCACCACCACCACCACTACAATCAGGAGGGTTCCGACGCGCACCATTCCCGCAAACCCTCCTCCCCAACTCCACTTACAATTTTGCCCCGAAGGTAAGGCAATAAGGCGCAAATGCCGGGACGGGTTTGTTGGCGTACCAATGTCCTTCATGCTATTGTTAGTGTACCCATCAAGAGTGCCTTCAAATTGTCCTATAACTTTAGTACAGAAGGCTATTCATTAACTGGACTCTAATTTTAGCTTCAATATACACAATATCCAGTCAAAATATTTAGTAATAGTCCAAAATGACCAAATATTTGTAGCTATTTAAGATCCTCAGAGGGCTAAAGAACCCTGTTGGTTTATGCGAATCAAATCACAGAACCCGATCGTCATAGGATCAACAATTTATTTGTTTTTATGAGTTTTATACGTTTTTATAGCTTTTTTTAAACTGTTTTTTAAGTTTAGCAACTTTTTCATATACTTAGCTTAGTATTAGAAGGCCAGTATTTAGGGAGCGCCTCTATGAACATGCCTGACAAAAAGTTATCTTGAAACATGTGCATGTTCGTAGAGGCGCTCCCTAAATACTGGCCTTCTAATACTAAACTAAGTATATGAAAAAGTTGCTAAACTTAAAAAACAGTTTAAAAAAAGCTATAAAAACGTATAAAACTCATAAAAACAAATAAATTGTTGATCCTATGACGATCGGGTTCTGTGATTTGATTCGCATAAACCAACAGGGTTCTTTAGCCCTCTGAGGATCTTAAATAGCTACAAATATTTGGTCATTTTGGACTATTACTAAATATATTGGCTGGATATCTAATATAATAAAATGGTAAGCAGCGCATGCGCACTTCCTAAGCGTGCGTCCGTTTTCCGTTAGCTGTAGCTAGGAAGTGCGCATGCGCGGCTCACCCCCTGCCCTCTCCGTCGCCTCCCGGCTCCAGTGGCGTGACAGTTTTCAAAGAGGCGCGCGATTGTTTCAACGCGGAACCACCAGCCGTTAAAGCTCCTGGCGCTGACTCCTGACGGTGGAGGAGAGGCAAAGTAGAAGAAGATTTCCGCTGCCCGGCACCCGAGTCCTTTGACGCCCCCCCCCTTCCCGCGGCCCCGACTGGCGATTTAAGCAGCGTGTCCAGCAGTCTTCACACGCTGCTTCGGGCCCTTCTACTGCCCTGATTTGCTCCGGACGTGCCAGAGTAAATCAGGCCAGTAGAAGGACCCGAAGCAGCGTGTGAAGACTGCTGGACACGCTGCTTGAATCGCCATGTGTAGTCGGACCCGCGGGAAGGGAAGGGAAAGGGGGGGGCGGCAAAGGACTCGGGTCCGCGTTTGTAGTCGTGACTGTGGGAAGGGAAAGGGGGTAGAGGAAACAATAATGCTGCTGCACAGGGAACTGGTGTGGGGGGAGGGAATGCTGCTTTGGACAGACAGACAGAGGGAGGAAGGGAGACAGAAAGACACAGGGGCAGGTGCACAGGGAACTGGTGTGGGGGGAGGGAAATGGAGGGGGAGGGAATGCTGCTTTGGACACACAGACAGAGGAAGGAAGGGAGACAGAAAGACACAGGGGCTGGTGCACAGGGAACTGGTGTGGGGGGAGGGAAATGGAGGGGGAGGGGATGCTGCTTTGGACAGACAAACAGGGGGAGGAAGGGAGACAGAAAGACAAGGTACAGGTACAGGGAGATATACAGAAAGACAAACAGACAAAGGGGGCCAGGGACAGAGACAGACAGAAAGAAAGACAGCGAGAGTCGTGTCAGGAGGGGTGCGGGATGCCGCAGAGGGAACTTTTCCAATGGGTGCAACTGGGCGGCTGTCGGGAACCTCTGATCAGGGGCAGAGCAAGGTAACTGTATCATAGGGATAAGAAGGAGGAGGGGGGGAGAAAAAGGAAGGGACGCCTACTGATGGACAGGGGTGGGTGAAGAAAAAGGAACGAAGGCCTAATGTTGGACAGGGGGAGAAGGAAGGTACTGCTGGACAGGGGGGAGGTAAAACAAAGGGAGAAGGGCTGCTGCTGCATAAGGAGAGCTGTGAAGGGGTGGTGGTGGACACAGGGGAGGTAAAAGGAAGGGAGAATGGACAGGGGGAGCAGGCAAGGGGTGGTGATGGACAGCCAAGGAAAAAGAAAGACAGAAAGAAAGAATGCGGCTAAGGAGAGAGAGAGAGAAAAAGAAATAAAGAGAGACACACACACATATATTCTAGCACCCGTTAATGTAACGGGCTATAAGACTAGTTGTTCATATTGTCCTATGCATCGAATGTATTGTATTTCTTGCTGCTATACTTATAGTGCCTTATCGTTTGCCATGCTACTGTGCTCAGTCCCCAAAACATGTATTCAGTCCTCTGTGCAGTACATAGGAATTATCTTACTCCTGCTGTTCATCTTTTTTAACCCGTTGTTCTGTATATAACCTTAAATGTGAATTTGTAACCTTGTTGCTAACCTTCTATTGCGTATGTAAACTTATAACCCGTTCTGGGCTCTTCTGGGAGGATGGGCTAGAAAATCGTCTAAATAAATCAATCAAATGTCCCTGCAACACATCCAGCATTATTTTAAAACAGGTCTTAGAATGATTGCCTTGTTTTAAGGGAAAGAGTGAGCTTTTGGAGTCCTGCGAGAATTTGTACAGTAAAATTCGGAAGATGGACTTGTGGAATGGCATTTCTGTGACACAATTGCAGAGTCACCTCACCTTGTTCTTTCCCATCTTGCTCCCTTTCTCAAGACAAATAATGGGTTGCATACGAAGGGGTTTCGTCAGCCGTAAGAGGGAAGTCATTATGCCATTGTATAGATCCATGGTGAGGCCCCACCTGGAATACTGTGTGCAATTTTGGAGGCCACATTATCGCAAGGATGTGCTGAGACTGGAGTCGGTGCAGAGAATGGCCACCCGGATGGTCTCGGGGCTCAAGGATCTTCCATATGAAGAACGGCTTGACAAATTACAGCTATACTCGCTCGAGGAGCGCAGAGAGAGGGGAGACATGATCGAGACGTTCAAGTATCTTACGGGCCGCATCGAGGGGGAGGAAGATATCTTCTTTTTCAAGGGTCCCACGACAACAAGAGGGCATCCGTTGAAAATCAGGGGCGGGAAACTACGAGGTGACACCAGGAAATTCTTTTTCACTGAAAGAGTGGTTGATCGCTGGAACAGTCTTCCACTACAGGTGATTGAGGCCAGCAGCGTGCCTGATTTTAAGGCCAAATGGGATAGACACATGGGATCTATTCACAGAGAAAGGTAGGGGAGGGTCATTAGGGTGGGCAGACTAGATGGGCTGTGGCCCTTATCTGCCGTCTATTTCTATGTTTCTATGTTTCTATGTTTCTATGACCAGATGACTCGGAGGTTAGCCTAAACCTATCTAGGCTGCTGATTGGACAGAAGGTAAAGCTAACGGTGCAGGAAGTGAAGGATGAGGGGTCAGTCTGCTTCAGTGGCACACAGGTCACCGAGGGACTGTCGGTCTCGGCCAGCCAGCACCACCTTGCAGGTTAGATGTCTTTGGGTTTTTCTCTCTCTCTCTCTCTCTCTCTCTCTCTCTCTTTCTCAGTATGTCTTACTTTTCTTAATGGAATTTGTATTTCACTCTCCTTTCTCCTTGTGTTCTCTGTTTGTTAGGTATGTAATTTGGTCTGTTTGGATGTAAAATTTTGTTAAGTATTGTATTGTCCCCCAAATACTGTAATTTTTTAAAAATGTTCATTGCTTAGGAACATGATTAAGCGATTAATCAAAAATTTTATTAAACTTGAAACTTGAAAAAGAAAACATTTTATCATCTTTTTTTGATCTTAGTATAAATATTTCTTCAATTGTAATTATTAAGTCCGGAACAATGGTTTATAAAGAGTAGGCAAAGAAGAAACTAATCTTATAGAAAACTGTGCAGAGTGTGTTTGCTCACAAGTGAGCAGATTACATTTTAAATTTTGACCCGTCTCTTTAATTTTAGCTCAAGGACAGTTTACAAAGTGTAAAATCGTAGTGGCACTGGGAGATAAAGTGACTTACTGGGGTCATTAGAGCATGTGGGATTTGAACCCTGGTTTTAAAAGCATTCATCTGGCCTCTAGATCACTCTTCTCCATTTCTTGTTTTGTTGTTAGAACTCATAAATAGCATTCTGCCTGTACCAACAATCATTCTTAATACCCAAAGTCTGGATTAAGCAGGTTCCCCCACTTTGTGTACAGTATATACGAGGTGCTACCCAAAAGTTCAGGGAATTCAGTTGTAAAAAAAAAATTGCTTACCGACAATCCTAGTTTCCACCATCTCTTTCGAAGTAATCCCCTCGAGAATATATTCAGCGATCCCAGCGTTTTTCCCATGAATCCATGCATCTATGGAAGTCATCTTGGGTGAGGGCCTTGAGGACCTCATAGAAACATAGAAAAAGACGGCAGATAAGGGCAGTGGCACCTCTAGTCTGCCCACCCTAATGACCCTCCCCTATTTAACTCTGTGCAGAGATCCCATGTGACGATCCCATTTCTTCTTAAAATCAGGCACGCTGCTTGCTTTGATCACCTGAAGTGGAAGTTTATTCCAGCGATCAACCACTCTTTCGGTGAAAAAGTATTTCCTGGTGTCGCCATGCAATTTCCCGCCCCTGATTTTCCATGGATGTCCTCTTGTCGCTGTCGGACCTTTGAAAAAGAAGATATCTTCTTCTACCTCGGTATGGCCCATGAGGTATTTGAGCATCTCGATCATGTCTCCCCTCTCTCTGCGTTCCTCGAGTGAGTATAGCCGTAATTTATCCAGCCGTTCCTCGTACGGGAGATCCTTGAGTCCCGAGACCATCCGGGTGGCCATTCGCTGGACTGACTCAAGCCTCAGTACATCCTTGCGGTAATGAGGCCTCCAGAATTGTACGCAGTATTCCAGATGGGGCCTCACCATGGATCTATACAACGGCATAATGACTTCAGGCTTACGGCTGATGAAACTCCTACGTATACATCCTATGATCTGCCTAGCCTTAAATGAAGCCCGCTCCACTTGATTGGCAGTCTTCATGTCTTCACTGATGATTACCCCTAAGTCCCGTTCTGCAACAGTCCTTGCTAGGATCTTGCCATTTAGGGTGTAAGTCTCACATGGATTTTAAGAACATAAGAAACGCCTTCACCGGAACAGACCGAGGTACATCCAGTCCGGCGATCCGCACACGCGGAGGCCCATTTAGGTGCTCCTTGTTGGAGACCCGGATTTCCCGTATCCCTCAATATGTTTTGCAAGAAGGTGTGCATCCAACTTGCGTTTGAAACCCAGAACAGTAGCCTCTGCCACCACCTCCTCCGGGAGAGCATTCCAAGCGCCCACCACCCATTGTGTGAAACAGAACTTTGCACTTTGACTTTGCACTTCTTGGCATTGAAACTCAGTTGCCAGGTCAGTTGAAACTCAGTTGCCATTGAAACTCAGTTGCCATTGCTCCAATAGGAGTAGGTCGTGTTTCATATTGTCCGTTGTGCTCTTTGCTTATTATATTACATAGTTTGGCGTCATCGGCGAATAACGTTATTTTACCTCGAAGCCCCTCAGCCAAGTCCCTTATAAAGATATTGAAAAGGATCGGGCCTAAGACCGAGCCCTGTGGCACTCCGCTGATCACTGCCGTTGTTACGGAGGGGGTGCCGTTCAACCACCCTCTGAAGCCGACCACCAAGCCAGTCTCCAACCTCCTGCGATTCTGCCTGGATCTCTTCAATCGTGTTAAAATGGCGCCCTTTCAGTTGTAATTTCATTTTGGGGAATAGGAAAAAAATCACAGGGGTCAAGGTCAGGCGAATAGGGAGGGCGCGAAATCACTGTAATGTTTCTGGAAGTCAGGAACTGTTGAACAGCGAGTGATGTGTGAGCGGGCACATTGTCATGGTGGAGCAACCAATTTTTGTTTTTCCACTTGTCTGGGCGTTTGCGCCGAATGCTCTCCCACAAAACTGTTTCAAAACTGTCCCATATGACTGTCCTACTATCTCACAAACATCGTTGATAGTTTGCCTATGATCTGCAAGGTTAGTCTCGCAAACCTTTGCTATGGTTTCCAGTATTGTGCTTGTTGACGGTCGTCTGGAACGGTCGTCGTCGTGGACAGATGTTCATCCATCCTTGAAGCGTTTGTACCAAAGAAAGGTTTTGCTTTGGCACATGGCATTACGTCCAAAGGCTTCCTGGAGGATACAATGGGTTTCTGCAGCAGTTTTTTGAATTTGAAACAAAATTTGATGCAGATTCTTTGCTCTGTAAAATCCATCATATTGAAATCTGCCGAGTCACTAAAACATAATCGCACAGAACAAAACAACGCAACCACTCAGCTGCACGCCCATTGACACACTGATTCACAAAGCATACTGCTAGACATCTCTAGTGGCAGAAGGTCATATTATATCCAGTTTTTGCACACTGTTCACATTCCCCGAACTTTTGGGTAGCACCTCGTATATGGTACCTTTTGCCAGAGATTTCATGTACTGTATTAGTGAAACCTAGCTTTAAGAATCTAGAACTCCATGTAACATTTATTTTTGGTTTACATTTTTCTACTTTTGAGGGGGAAATGTATATGTCGTTGTTTTTAATGACCAGTGTTTAAAAATCGTTGTTTTTAATGACCAGTTTGTACTGTAATCCATGTTTTTCCTCTTGTCAATGCAATGCTTACAGCTGTTTGTGAAAGTCTCGGTATTGTAGCCCTTCAAGACTGGGGTTGCGAGCCTTCAAAAATGAAACACAAAGCTCTTCTCAGGAATTAAACACAAGTCAGAAAAGAAGGTGGAGATTAGCATGATTTTGATTTTGGAGTTAAAATAATTTCTTGCTTGCACTGCCGGTTTTAAATCAAAAAGACCTTTTTCACAGAATGGAGGGTTCATTTCGAGTTTGCACTCTTTAGCATTCCTTTGTACAAAGGAAATCACTCCCCTAATGGTTACATAGAAACATAGAAAGTGACGGCAGATAAGGGACAAGGCCCATCAAGTCTGCCCACACCAATGACCCTCCCCTACCTCCCTTTGCGAAGAGATCCCACCTTTCGATCCCATTTAGCTTTAAAATCAGGCACACTGCTGGCCTCAATCACCTGCATCGGAAGACCATTCCATCGATCCACCACCCTCTCGGTGAAGAAGTATTTCCTGGTGTCGCCATGCAATGTCCCTCCCCTGATTTTCCATGGATGCCCTCGTGTTGACGTGGGTTCCTTGAAGAAGAAGATATCCTCCCCCACCTCGATACGGCGCGTGAGGTACTTGAATGTCTCGATCATGTCCCCCCTCTCCCTGCGTTCCTCTAGGGAGTAGAGCTGCAATTTATTCAGCCGTTCCTCATACGGGAGATCCCTGAGCCCCGTGACCATCCGTGTGGCCATTCGCTGGACCGATTCAAGTCTCAGCACATCTTTGCGGTAATGTGGTCTCCAGAATTGTACACAGTATTCCAGATGGGGTCTCACCATGGACCTATATAATGGCATTATGACTTCGGGCTTACGGCTAACGAAACTCCTTCGTATGCAACCCGTGATTTGTCTGGCTTTAGATGAAGCTTTCTCCACCTGAGTTGCAGTCTTCATGTCCTCACTGATGATTACCCCTAAGTCTCGTTCCGCTACAGTTCTCTCTAGGATCTCACCATTAAGAGTGTAAGTCTTACATGGATTTTTGTTGCCAAGGTGCATGACCTTGCATTTTTTGGCATTGAAGTTTAGTTGCCAGGTCCTGGACCAATTCTCCAGTAGGAGGAGGTCGTGTGCCATACTATCGGTCTTGGATTTGTTGTCAGGTCCTGTTGTGTTCTTGTCCACTATATTGCATAATTTGGTGTCATCGGCGAATAACGTTAATTTACCCTGAAGCCCCTCAGCCAAGTCCCTTATGAAGATGTTGAACAAGATTGGGCCCAAGACCGAGCCCTGCGGCACTCCACTTATCACCTCTGTCGTTTCGGAGGGGGAGCCATTCACCACCACCCTCTGAAGTCTACCTCCTAGCCAGTCCCCCACCCATGTAGTCAAGGTATCTCCCAAACCTATAGAGCTCATCTTGCTCAACAACCTGCAGTGTGGTATGCTATCGAATGCTTTGCTGAAATCTAAGTACACGACGTCCAGGGACTCCCCAATATCCAGCTTCCTCGTCACCCAGTCAAAGAAGCTGATCAGGTTGGATTGACAGGACCTCCCCTTTGTAAACCCATGTTGACGGGGATCTCGCAGATTCCCCTCGTTAAGGACCGTATCCAATTGGTGTTTGATTAGAGTTTCCATTAGTTTGCTTACTATTGATGCGAGACTCACTGGTCTGTAGTTCGTAGCTTCCGTCCTGCTTCCTTTTTTGTGGAGTGGAATGACATTAGCCGTTTTCCAGTCTAGCGGGACTTTTCCTTTGCTAAGGGAGAGATTGAAGAGTGTTGATAGTGGTTTCGCCAAGGTGTCTCTTAACTTCCTGAGTACTCTGGGGTGTATGTTGTCTGGCCCCATAGCTTTGTGAACCTTGAGTTTGGATAGTTCACTGTAGACACTACTGGGCGTAAACTCGAAGCTGCAAAACGGGTCTATCGAGCTATCCCCTGTTGGTAGCTGAGGGCCGGATCCCTGCGCCTCACGGGTGAAAACTGAGCAAAAGTATTCATTTAACAGTTTAGCCTTCTCGGAGTCCGATTCTACATAGTTCCCGTCCGGTTTCCTAAGGCGTATTATCCCTCCTGTGTTCCTGTTTCTATCACTAATATACCTAAAGAATGCTTTATCGCCCTTTTTGATATTCTTTGCTAGATTCTCCTCCACCTGCAATTTGGCCTCTCTGACTGCTGTTTTGACGGTTCTTGGCTTGGCCAGATAGTCTTCCCTGGAGCCCTGCTTCCCTGAATGTTTGAAGGAGATGAATGCTCTTTTCTTCTCTTTTATGAGGTTGGAGACCTCCTTAGAGAACCACTGCGGTTTGTTTTTTCTTCGTCGTTTACTTACAGATTTAATAAATCGGTTTGTTGCTTCGTGTATGGTAGCTTTCAGTGTTGACCACAATTCCTCTACATTATCAGTCTCTGCTTGGTTTTGCAGCGACTGATGGATGAATTCCCCCATGTCCTCAAAGTTGGTGTCCTTGAAGCTGAGGACCTTAGTTAATGTGTTGGATTTGGTGAAACCTTTTCTGAGGTTAAACCAGACTGACAAACTAATTAACCTCAATCACATTACATACAACAATAATAATAATAATAATTTTATTCTTATATACCGCCAAAGCCATAATAGTTTGAGGCGGTTTACAACAAGAAGTGCTGGACAGTCAGGGAATAAAACACAATATAAAATCATCAGTACGTACATACAATATGAAAGTAAAAACAGTAAAACCTTAACTTACAAATCGATTAAATAATTTTGTTTTTACTAATTTTCTAAAACTGAAGTAGGATGAGGAATGCGTAATGATATTACCCAACCATTCATTTAATTTACCTGCCTGGAAAGCAAGAGGTCTATCCAAGAATCTTTTATATCGACAGGCCTTTATTGTAGGATAAGTGAACATATGGATTCTATGAGTAGGCCTGTTAGAGCAGTTCAGTCTAAAATGAGAGACCAGATACAAAGGGGCCAACCCAAATATTGATTTAAAACAAAGACACGAGAATTTGAACAGAACTCTTGCTTCCAGGGGCAACCAGTGTAATTTTTGATAATAGGGACTTGTATGTTCCCATTTTTTTCAAACCAAAGATCAGTCTAACAGCTGAGTTTTGAATAACTCGAAGTCGTTGAAAACTCTGGAGCCTTTTTACTAATGCTTATGCCATGCTAACAGAATTAGAGTGGGCTAAATGCTAAGAAGCTCGTATAAAATGGCCCTCTTAGCATTTAGTGCGCACTAAATCGGTTAATAAAAGGACCCCTAAATTAGCGCACACTAAATAATCCCTTCTTCTACCAAACCGCGCCAGCGGCTCTAGCGCAGAGAGCCACGCCGAATGGCCTGCGTCGCTCCCAACGCTCATTGAGTTGCCATGAGCCCTGGGAGCAGCGCGGGCCATCCAGCATGGCTCCCGGCGCCAAAACCGCTAGTGTGGTTCAGTAGAAGAGTAATAAAACTCATTTTTCATGGATTTTCATAAAGCTTCTATGAGCAACATGTTTGCATGTTCAAAACTGAAGCCAAACTCATGGTCCAATATTATATATATATTTTTATCTTGCAATTCATACTTCTATGTAAATAATATCCCTCATTGGGTTCTTGTTCATGTACCTATCTTCTGAATTTGGCCCCAGTTGAGAGTCCTCGCTGGACCCTTTCTGCCCTTCCAACTAGCGTCCTGTTTCCCTCCTCCCCTTCTTATCTAAGGTACTTGAACGTGCTGTTCATTGACATTGTATTGAATTCTTTTATCTCAAGCTATCCTTGACGCACTTCAATCTTGACGCTTTCCTGACTAAGGGCAGCTTGAAGAGGATACCGTTGATCCAAAATATAGCAGCAAAATTGATTTATAGGAAAAAGAAGTACGATCATGTGTCTCCTTTGTTGAGGGCTCTTCATTGGTTGCCAGTTCATCTTAAAATTCGGTTCAAGTGGTGCTACCATAGTGTTCAAAATTTTGAATGGAATATTTCTGCCTTTGGTTCCTATTTCTCTTCTTTACGAACTATAAGACCAAGAACCTCTCACCTGTATAAACTTTCCCTTCAATTAAGGGAATAAAGGCATTAGGTTATGTCTCTCGCTCCTTTCTATACATCTTTACTTCTATTTGAAGCGAACTACCAGTTGAGATCTGATCTACTTTTTCTTTTTATGTCTTTAGAAAATATCTGAAGACTTTTTCTCTTAAAAAATTGTTACATAAGTAATTTTATTTGAAGAAACTATTACAACCTCGTGGTGTGTAAACCAAGTCGAGCCTCTATTGACTGGAGGATAATCCGGTATGTAAATCGAAAGATTGGATTGGATTTCTTCCTCCTTATTCTACAGAAACTGCCCTTACGAAAGCCTCCAGTGACCTGCTCCTGGCCAAATCCAAAGGCCTCTACTCCATCCTCATCCTTCTTGATCTATCTACAGCTTTTGACACTCTAAATCACCATCTACTCATTGATATACTGTCCTCGCTTGGGCTTTAGGGCTCTATTATTGCATGGTTTTCTTTCTCTTTTCCATTGCACCTTTAGCATCTGCTATGGTTGTTCTTCCTCCACTGCCATCCCGCTGTCAGTTGGCTCTGTCCAGGGACTACTTTTTTTTCTATCTACACTTCTTACCTTGGTGCTTTTAATCTATTCGCATGGCTTTCAGTATCACCTCTATGCTGATGACTTCAGCAACTCCAGCAAAATAAAGGAAAAGAGGTCTCCCATAGTCTCATGATATCTCATTTTGATGCACAGTGCTACGTATGTCTAATAGTTCTGTAGAAATGATTAGCAGTAGTAGTAATGACACAAGAAATACTGAATGAATTTGTTTAAAAGCGTTTAGGGATTGGTGGCAAAATGACTTTTGCCCTCTGTAGGAAAGCACAGTAACACAGTAAATGATGACAGAAAAAGACCCAGGCAATTCCAGTCCTCGAGAGCCGAAGCCAGATCAGGTTTTCAGGATATCCACAGTAAATATGCATGAGATAGATTTGCATCTCAAGGAGGCAGTGCATGCAAATTCATCTCGTACATATTCATTGTGGAAATCCTGAAAACCTGACCTGGCTCCGGCTCTCGAGGACTGGAATTGCCTACCCCTGGTCTATCCAGACTGACCAACAAGGTGACCAGAGCCCCACCCACCACTGTATAGTTCCAGGTCACCCAGGTTTAAATGCTGGTTCTGAAGCCTTGGAAGAGGGCTGAGTACCTGGAGCCAGATGCAGAGATTTGCATGAAGAAAGGAAATGTCCTGGAGACATGAACTGGTGTGTGAGGTTAGGTTTCATTTCCGATTAGGACTATGTATTTTTTTTTTCCTCCACTGGCTCTGGTTCTATTTAGCATTAAGTTCCAGTATTAATCTGTTTTATTTTTAAAGAATAACAAAGTGCTGATAACATGATTATGTGATATAATGAATTGCAAATTTTGAGATTCAAGGATAACACTGTTGCTTGTTTGACAGGTAAAAAGGTTGTCCCTGGGCAGAATGTAACAGCAGTGGTTCTCCATGTTGATGCCCTCAAAGCTGAAGTCCATGTCTCCATGCGAGATGAGATTCTGAAGAAGAAATATGCAACGGTATAGTTGGGTTTTATGACCTGGAGACACATTTTCAGTCCCATTTTAGACAGAATGTAGAAGTCAAAAATGAAGTGTCCAGGTTGGGACGTGTCAAGTTTCACCAATATTTTAGAACAGAATCCACTGATGTAGAGACAGTTTTAAAATGTAGGAGAAGTGAATGCTTATGCTCCATGTGCAGGCGGTATAAACATCCATTTTAGCTGTCTTATTTGAACAATGCGACAAAATCACTGGCTTTTATGATAAACTAGTCTTTAAGCCCGTTACATTAATGGGTGCTAGAATAGATGTGTCTGTCTGTCTGTGTTTCTTTATTTCTCTCTCCTTGGCCGCTGTCTGTGTCCTGTCTCCCCCCTCGGGGGGAGCAAAGCGTCTGCCCCCATCACACACCTCCCCCAAAGCAGCCCCCTTTCCCTCTCCCTAACTGTCTCTCTATGGCCCTCTTCTGTCTTCCCCCCCAGAGCTAAGCTGTTAGCCCTAAGCACACCCCTCCCCCCAAACCAGCCCCCTTTCCCTCTCCCTGTCTCTCCATGGCCCCTTCTGTCTTCCCCTTAGAGCAAAACTGTCTGTCCCCAGCACACCCCTCCCCCAAAGCAGCCCCCTTTCCCTCTCCCTGTCTCTTCATGGCCCCTTCTGTCTTCCCTTCAGAGCAAAACTGTCTGTCCCCAGCACACCTCCCCCCCAAAGCAGCCCCCTTTCCCTCTCCTTCTGGCCCCCTGTATTGATCCCCCTGTTTATCCTCCCTCCTTCTGGCCTGCTCCTCTTCAAAGCAGGCCGCGATCGTGGTGGCCGGCCCCAGCGAACCTCGCAGGCCGCTCCCCAACCCGGAAGCACGCTCCCCCCGACGCGATCCCGTGCCACCGAGGTTGGAAAGCGGCCCGCGAGGCCCGCCAAAGCCGGCCACGATCGCAGGCTGCCCCAAAGAGGAGGATCAGCGGCAGCAGCGGTGAGTGAGGGTGGGAGGTGTGTTCGAGCTTGCTTCGGGTTGGTGAGGTGAGGGTGGGAGGTGTGTTAGAGCTTGCTTCGGGTTGGTGAGGTGGGGGCAGGAGGTGTGTTCGAGCTTGCTTCGGGTTGGTGAGTGAGGGTGGGAGGAGGGGAATGACCAGAGTGATCCCTGGCCAGGTTCTAAAATGGAACATGGCCACGGATCACACACCACAGCGGCAGAGATCACGCTTTTTTAAAAGCGCATGCGCCGCTAACGTTTTATTATATAGGATAGCCTTTGATAGAACTGTTTCTATACATTTGTCTAATCTCTTTACTGAAATTTGTTTGTTCCCCCCCACACTTCTGACAGTTAAAGCTGAATTCCACTTATCAGGCTTTTGTGCAGCATGTGGCAGAGGAGTTTGCTATTGTCTCATTGGTGGACACAGGTCAGCTGGCTGCCATTCCAGTGGCTTCTCATCTGAATGACACCTTCCGCTTTGCGTCGGAGAAGCTGCGTGTCAGACAGATGGTTTCCGTGACTTTAAAAACGTCAAGTGTGGATCAGTATGGCCTCCTCCTGGGTGTACAAGGACCAGGGAAGCCCAGGAACAGTGAAAGTGAGCATAAGAAATGTGAGAGCGAAGAAGGGGCCTCTCCTCCTGCTAAACACTCCCTCTGCGTTGGAGACGTTGTCTCTGGAACCGTAAAGTCTGTGAAACCTACCACCGTCATAGTCTCCATTAAGGACAAAATAATAGCTTTCATTCATGCGTCTGAGATTCTGGAAGATGTCCCCCTAGGCTCTTTCCCAACATCCAAACTGAGAGTAAAGCAAGTGGTGACAGCTAGAGTCATCGGGGGTCGAGATGTGAAGACACACAGGTATGCTGATCCTCCCTGACTTTACAGAATATGCATAGAGGCCCATATTGTAAAACCTGATGAGTGGGTTAAATTTCCCTCTTACTCTGCTGTTCAAATTGCCTTGGATTGCCTTAAGCTGTGTGTTCATAACAATTTATATGCACAGATTAAGCCGGATTGTATTCAATACGGTGCTATCCCAACTAAATACTTTTGCCTTTTTTTCCCCCGTTCTTCCAGCCCCTCCCCCTTTGTCTATGTAACTTTGTCCAGACCAAAAAAAAAATTGTATGTAAAAGAACTATCTTCCTTTTTAAAGGTGTTTTAAGGGCCACATTTTATGTGGGTAAAAGCTAGGTTTTACACATACAAATCTTTTGAATCTAGAGCACCTCACAATCCACCAAAAAGTATTAGCAAAGGCAAAATTGTACAGAACTTGATAACATTTACATTTTTTAATAAAAATAAACTACAGGAAATCTGTAGACAAAATATAGTTTGCTTCCTGTATGGGAAAAAGTTATGGAAACCAAAAAAAAAAATCTTATTTTACAGCAAGTATTTTTCAGGATGCTAACTGCTCAAGCAATATTTCAGGCATTTGGAGAATTGGAGGCATCTCAAGCTGTCTTCACCCTGTAAATGCCATACCATGCAGAGCTTCAGAGTTTGTTATGATCTTAAGACATCTTAGAGGAGTTTTGGGTGAACAGAGTTTGGTTGGTCTGTTGGCTTCTTCTATGGCAGGGATCTCGAAGTCCCTCCTTGAGGGCCGCAATCCAGTCGGGTTTTCTGGATTTCCCCAATGAATATGCATTGAAAGCAGTGCAGGTACATAGATCTCATGCATATTCATTGGGGAAATCCGAAAACCCGACTGGATTGCAGCCCTCAAGGAGGGACTTTGAGATCCCTGTTCTATGGCATAGGAGTCGTCGCATCTCAATCATGACACCTTTTACTTTCCATGATGAGATCTGATGACCAACATCAGCTACCAGTGTCCGATCTATGTGAATTTGAATCTGCGACTAATGGACTTTTTTAAGCCAGCTAAACTTGGAGGAGTCTGAGAACCAGGAAAGTCCAGTTCAAATCCCAGCGTAGCTCCTGATCGTGGGCAAATGATTTAAAGCTCCATTACCTCAAGTACAAACATAGATTATAAATCTCCTAGGGTCAGGAAAATACCTTCTGTACCTGAATGGAACTCAGCAACAGCTGAAAAAGGGTTTGCACTTAATCCAACACTCCACCCCCTTCCTCAAATAAAGATAGTCCTTTAACAGGGCTGGTGTAGATTGCTGGGCAGGTATTCCTTCAGACTCGGAGGATGGTCATTAATGCTTTCTTCCGCTAAACATTTGTGCCATAAAAGAAGGCCTTAGTGAGGTCAGCCTCTAAAATATCTCATTTAGACCCTCTTATATTAGCTAATTATTGTCTTAAAAATTAATCAAAAAAGAGAAGCTTCACAAGTGGAGGACTACATAGAAGACTGGTCTTTTTCTGCCTTGAGGAGTGGCCTAGTGACTAGAGCTGCTGCCTCAGCACCCTGAGGCTTTGGGTTCAAGCCCAGTGTCACTCCTTTTGACCCTGGGCAAGTCTCTTAACCCTCCATTGCCCCAGGTAGAGGTGAATTGCTTGTTTGTTCTTTCTAGAAATACTAGGACTAGGGGCACGTGACAAAGCTACTAAGTAGCAGATTTAAAACAAACTGGAGAAAATATTTCATCACACAATGTGTAAAGTCTGGAATTCATTTCCAGAGAATGTGATGAAAACAGTTAGCTTAGCGGAGTTTAAAAAAGGTTTGGATCATTTGCTAAAATCCACTGCTTATTCCTAGGATAAACAGCATAAAATCTGTTTTACTACCTGGGATCTAGCCCAAGTACTTGGGCCCTGGTTAGCCATTGTTGGAAGCAGGATACTGGGCTTGATGGACCTTCAGTCTGTCCCAGTATGGCAATTCTTATGTTCTTCAACAATAAATTAGAAAACTAAATGGTTAATTAAATAGTTAAAAAAAGCAGAACCATTGAAAGGTCAAGCTAAATTGTGTCTTTCTTAAACTTTAATAGTACTTAAATTAAACTGACAGGAACAAGTCTCAGATTGCGGAGTGATTTTCCCACATTGGAATTTCTTCCAAGAGAAGAAAGAGGTTTATCTCTTTACTGCTGATGACATCACCGGCTTGGACCCATCCTCCCTACCATTATTTAAAGTATAAATACATTATTTTATTCAAAATCCAATTCTTTATTAATATCTTATTATTTAATCTACTGTGAATCTTTAAACATTTCATCAACTGGTTAGGGGTTCTCTAGAAGAACTATTAAAAAGAACTACAATTAATCTTGACACTCGGAATCGATAGCAAAAAAGTGCTTAGACTTTTTTAAAGTGCACTGGTGCTTTAAAATACTTCAAAGATACTTCAAAAAAGTGCTGTAGTGCTGTAAACGGTTTTCAGTTGATACGAACTTTTCTTTTTTTTTCAATTCTTTATTCATTTTTCATCTTACAACAAGTGCACAACATTACATCATTTAAAACTTTTACACATCACTTGAATTTCTTTCTATTATCATCGTAAATACATAAATTTATTCCCTTCCCACCCACCCTTCCCTCAATTATTTCAATCAAAAATATCATATAAATATTCAATTAATTTACTAATTCAGGATATGATTTAATACTTTTCAGCGCTTCTCAAAAGCGCTTGTGTGCATTTCATAAATCTTCAAAGAATCAAAGTCCTTAGCTTTTAACTTTTGCTCTTTCTGAAACCAAAGTGGTCGCTTATATTTATGTCTTCTTATGTTCTTACCATAGCTACATTGTCAGCCCATCGAAACAGACAGGGGAAATACTTAAGAGTACCTGATTAGATTGTGAATTGATTTTGAAGGCTTAGATGGTTTCACTAATCAGTGGTCTATCAAATACAAAGAAACTTGAAGCTTGAATCAACCAGACTTTTGTTCCTGTTAACATTAATGATTTATGCTATTATCTAGGTCAGAAGAAAAGATCTGTGCTGTCAACGGCTTTTTCATCATCAAATTGTAATAAATATAAACATTTTGTTATTTGATGAGGGACTCTTAAGCTCGCAGGCAAGATTGGTTTTGTCTTTCCTGCAAAAGAGATGTCTGGGTCACATTGGCCAAGGCATGTCAAGTTCTTGGTCTTTATTAACAGGTCTGTTACAAATTCCCTTTGTTCCTATCTATATCCAACCACTTGGATTCCTGCTTAAGAAAGTGAAGCTTGGGTGTCAGCTTAACACAGATGGAATCAAGATCTGTTGCGAGCTAGGGTTAGATCAACAACTGAAGCAGCAGATGGATTGGGCTGTCTTTGCTTAGGGCAGGGGTGTCAAAGTCCCTCCTCGAGGGCTGCAATCTAGTCGGGTTTTCAGGATTTCCCCAATGAATATGCATGAGATCTATTGGCATACAATGGAAACAGTGCATGCAAATAGATCTCATGCATATTCATTGGGGAAATTCTGAAAACCTGACTGGATTGCGGCCCTCAAGGAGGGACTTTGACACCCCTGGCTTAGGGCATGGCTTATTTTAAACCCTTTAAAGATTGAATTACCATTCCGTAAGCATCTGAAGGCCTGGCTCTTCTCCAGAACGTAACCCCGTCCCGCTCCTGGCACTCTCACACCAACCTCTCTTCTCTCATACTTATATAATTCCACTGGAGTTCCGTTCCTTCCCTAACCATGTAAACCGTGTCGAGCTCCATCTGCGGAGATGATGCGGTATATAAACCCAAGATTTAGATTAGATTAGATTAGATTAGAATTGTTTTTAGTAAGGAAACTTAATATGAGTTTTGATCCTCTGGGTATCATTAGACACACATGCATTACCTATAAAATCATAAGTGCAAACTTTGGTGATGCGTGTACATTTTGCATTAAATAAGCAAACACACTATCAATAGATTCAAGATTCTTTATTTTTGATATACCGTCTATAAAAATACATGTCTAGACGGTGTACATTATAAAAAAAATTATAAAAACAATTAAAGGAGGCAAATAAAAAATGGTAGTTTATCAAATGTTGAAAATACTGGACAAATTTAAATTAACATACATGAAACGAAAGGATAGTAGGGGAGGGAGAGGTTATTTAAAATACATCGAAGTAAAAAAGGACGGTAAATGGGGAGTGGTAAAAACAATAGGAGGGGATCACTTAAGAAGAAGTGTTAGATATTTCAAAACTGCATATGAATCAGGAAGTTAGAAAGTGGAGGCTGATGCTAGAGAGTGAAAGCATCTTTAAAGAGGAAAGTTTTAAGTTTAGTTTTTAAATTTTTCGAGGGAGTTCTCTAATCGAATGTCGAGTGGAAGGGCATTCCACAAAGAGGGGGCAGTAACTGAGAAGATGGATTTGCGAGTGGTGCCATGAAACAGTTCCCGCATTGATGGTATAAAAAGTAAATTTTGATTATTTGATCGGAGGATCCTTGATGATGAGTAGGGGATCAAAAGTTTGTCTATAAATGCCGGTTGATTAGAGTTTTTCGTTTTGAAAGTGAGAAGAAGTATTTTATAGGAAAGACAGTGAGAAACAGGTAACCAATGTGCTTTACGAAAAAGAGGGATGACATGATCAAACTTTTTAGCATGATAGCATAGCAAAGCCCTTTTTCTGGCACCTTCTTGTGCTTTGTAGTCTTTTCCCATGTCTTGGAATCAAGAATTCGATGATAGTGATTTATGCTACAATCATAGTCGCCCCGGATGACCTCTGCTTGAGTTTTAACATCTGTAAAGGTTTTTGAAACTGCTGTAGCAATTGTGCTGAAATTCTACAAGCATATTTTGCCAACAGTGGAAAGATTTCACTAGTTGGGAATTTTGGCATTAACTTGCACCTTTCTCGTTAGTTCAGGATGAATTGCATTCAGGTACTGAAGGTATTTATCTGTCCCTGGAAATTAGAGCAGATATTCTCCATTCATAAATGGGTTTTCCCAAGGCATCTGTGGAGACACTTTGTCCTAAAACTTAATAAATTGGGCATGAAAATATATGAAATAAGGGTTGGTTTCAGGCCAATGGCTCCCTGCGCCTTATATGAAAGCCTTTTGTTTTGTAGGGCTTTTATATGGCAAGGTTCAGGTCCTGATGGTGTAGTAGGGTGGGGCCCAAAGTTTTTTGATTTGTTGGTTTCCATGTTTGGAAACTGTTGAGAGGTCACAGGAAGAAAATTGGTGCTGTTGGCATCATGAGCCTCCTCCCCCAAGGTACGTTAGATAGATTGTGAGCCCACCGGGACAGAGAGGGAAAATGCTTGAATACCTGATTGTAAAAAAAACCCCGCTTAGATAACCTTGATAGGCGGTATATAAAAAATCCTAATCTTAACTTCCTACACAAAAATTCCCTTGTTGAGTCTTGAAATGCCATTCACTGAGATTTGTTGAGAACCACCAAAAATGGAAAGCAAAACCATGGCATAGATATGACGCTTAAGGAATGAACTAACATTTCTTTACTTTTTTCCCAGATTTTTGCCGATTACACATCCAAGATTTATTCAGACTGTTCCAGAACTAAGCATTCGACCCAGGTATCAAGACTTTGTTTATAAAATGTCTTTATTAAGTTTCAGTTTACATATATGCCAATTTTTTTTCTCCTAAACTTGTTTGCTGCCCCTTGTAATCTATTGTGATCATTCAAAGCTAGTGGTGAGAAAGATGCATACATTTTACCTTGCGAGAAGCAGCCTACCTAGACACGTTTTGTACAGGAAAGTGATCAGTTTGTGCTTATATTTACATTCTAGAGAATATTTAGCAGATTTTACAGCCAGGGTTAAAATTTCACTATGACAATGGAATTAGCTTAGCTTTACTCACAGGAGACATCTTGAGGGATCTTTACAGCCATCACTTTGCCATCCTTTCAATGAGATGTTTTCTCACTAGTAGCTTGCTAGGACATGGGTCGAGACATGTAATGGATCTGCTGAAACTCTAGTCCAGTGGTCTCAAATTCACGGCCCGGGGCCACATGCCCGCCAGGTACTATTTTGAGGCCCTCGGTATGTTTATCATGATCACAAAAGTAAAATAAAACAGTTTCTTGATCATCTGTCTCTTTAGCTATAAATGACATTAAGACTTAGCCAAAAGGAAAGATTTATAAACTATAAAGAGTTTTACCTCATGCAAAATTGTCATTTCTTTAATAAGATATTAACTATTTTTTCTGAGGCCCTCCAAATACCTACAAATCCAAAATGTGGCCCTGCAAAGAGTTTGAGACCACTGCTCTAGTCTAATCCATTCCTAAAGTTTCTGTATTCTTCACGGTGACATGTCAAAACCGCGGAGGACAATGGCACTCCAACAATCCTGCACCGACATTTGCGCGCAGGACAAATGTGCGCTGCCGCTTTGAGGCCTTCCCTTTTGTGCTCTAAAGGGAGGATGTGTGGGGGCATACCCCCCCTACACTGAAAACTCCCGAAGACCGAAAATGGGAAGGAGAACGGGAGTTTTCAGTGTACTGTGGGGGGGTTCCCTCCCAATGGGAGCATGAGGAGTTCTAACTGTAGTTGGGGGTTCCCTCACACCCCTCACTGCATAAAACGAAAGGCCTCGAAGCGGCGGTGCACATTTCTCCTGCGCTCAAATGTCGGTGCAGTATTGTCGGCGCGCCACTGTCCTCCGTACTTTTGACGGTGTACCATTCTTCACATGTTCTCTGTCTCAGCTTTTGGCTTACCTCCAGCATGGCATGATTGGTTCTTCATGTAAGTCCTAGTTTCTCCTTTTTTCACATTACTGACATTGATACTGTATATAATCCATTAAAAATGCTAAATAAATAGTGCTATTGAGTAATTGCCAGAACATTTGTGAATAATGTACAGATAATACTGACTGCCACCACCCCTCTCCCCTCCACACACACACCAAGATCTAACAAGAATGCTCTGGTGGTCTAGAGTAGGATAAGCAAGAATGATTCCTAGTTACTTTTGCCCATACCAGCTCCAGGTTCAAAATGTTGACTGCAATCTGCAGCTGTAGTTTTTTCAGTATTATCACTAGGATCCTGACCCCTAGCGGTCACTAGACTGCTGCTTCAGATTGCGGCCACTTCTAGTGTTATTACTGTGATGGCCGCCATTTTGACTATTAAGTTGACATGAGCCTGAGCGGCTCAGAAGGGGGCTGTTGCCCCTAGACTACTGAGGCATCCTGAGGTAAGTCTTGGGGGAAGGGAATAAAGGAGATTGGGGGGGCTTTTGAGGACCTTAGATGTGGTTGCGCATGCTACATTTGGGATCATAACCCATCCCGGAAGTACCTAGGTGCATCAAAGTCACATATCTCAGTGGGATCATGCAGGATGCTGTGGCTGCAGCCAAGCAGTTGTTGCATAAAAAATTGGTAAGCTCTGGTGTGGATGCTCTTGGCAGAGACCTTTGGAAGGGATTTCTTCAGGAGAAGGATGCTGTAGATGGGGTGGGCTTCAGGAGGGATGGATCACAAATAGGCAGTCACACAATCACTCAAGAATGGTTTTATAATTTTGATGCCCGTTTATTGCCAATACTTGATTAAACCAGCAATCTAACAACAGATGGTATGGGGATGGAATTTGATGTACCGCCCTTCTGTGGTTACAGTCAAAACGATTTGCATATTGTATGCAGGTGCTTTATTTTGTATCTGGAATAATGGAGGGTTAAGTGATTTGCTCAGAGACAACAAATTGTCAGTTCCCATGGTTCTCAGGCTACTCCTCCCATCCTGCAAACTGACAACATTTTACTTGCAATGGACCTAAAGGTGTCTCCCCCCTTCTCCTCGGAAATCCTCATGTGATACGAATGCAACACAAAACAAAACCCTCTAGTTCTTGATCCACCCTGCTAGTCTCAAGTCAGAGACGGTAGAAGTCTGCCCAGCACTGATCCTACTTCCCAATTGCTGGAGTTACCATCAAAGCCCATTCCAGCCCATCTAAATCTGTTTTTTTCCATAATTGGGACACAGATTGTAGAAGTCTGCCCAGAACTGGCCTCACTTCCCTACTACTGGAATTGCCATCGAAGCACAGACAAGTTTTGTTTTGATTCTATCTTTTTTCTATTTGAAGATCCCTTATGTTTATCCATTGCATTTGTGAATTCCAACACAATTTTTGTCTCAATCACCTCCCCTGGGTGTTTATATTCAATTGCCCTGCCTTGCACCCAGCCCTTCTTCCATCCTTCCTTTCTGCCCAGCTCTGCACCCAACCTCCAATGCCCACTGCAGGCCTCCCTTAAGCCCTGGTGGTCCAGTGGTAAGCCAGGACAGGAGCGATCCTTTCTGTGTCCTTTCCAAGCCACCTGTTAACCACCCTGTCTCCCTCCCACTTCCCGGACCCGTTGTAGTCCTCCCACGGGCCTGCCTTAACCCCTGGTGGTCCAGCGGTGAGACGGGACAGGAGCAATCATACCGTGTCCTATCCTAGCCAACTGTTAACCACCCTACTTCCTTCCCGCCTCCCGGTCCCCTCTACAACATACCTTTGAACCCTGGTGGTCTAACAGTGAAGTGGGGCAGGAGCGATCTTCCTTCCTTTGCTCCTGCCCTGTGCCGAGCCGTGATCAGAAATGGCTGCCACAAGTTCCCGGGGCTGTCTCATGAGACCGTGAGAATTTGCAAGACTGCTGCAGGAACTCCCAGCAGCAATTACTGATTGTGGCTCTGCATGGGGCAGGGGCAAAAGAGGATCATTCCTGCCCCACTTTGCCGCTAGACCAACAAGGTTCAAAGGTGTGTTGCAGAGGGGTCGGGGAGGCGGGAGGGAAGCGAGGTGGTTAACAGTTGGCCAGGACAGGACGCAAGAAGGATCGCTCCTGTTCCGGCTCACCACTGGATTACCAGGGCTTAAGGCAACCCGCAGGAGGCCTGAGATGGGTCCGGTGGGGGGCGGGGGTGCACACAGACCTGAGGACCCAAATATAAACAGACCCCCTAATTTTGGGGCCTTTTTTTATTTTTATTTTTTTTTTATATTAACCCAGATAGTTTGTATTTATTTATAAACCACCTTTTCATGAAGAGATTCAATCAAAGCGGTTTACAATACATTGAATAGTAATCGGGTACTCTTAAGTATTTTTCCCTATCTGTCCCGGCAGGATCTCAGTCTAACTGTGGCAAGGAGGCAATGGAGTGCTAAGTGACTTGCCCAGAGTCACAAGGAGCAGGCTGGGATCAAACTCATAACCTCAGTGTGCTGAGGCAAGAGCTCTAATCACTAGGCCACCCCTCCACTCCACCATGTAAAGTTATTATTGCATTAGTAACATTTTTTTTTTTTTTTTTTTTAATTATTTTTTTATTCATTTTCAAATTTTACATGAAGTGTACAAAATATTGAAATACAACTAATGAATACACAATATCACTTTTATATCTAATACATAATATTCTAAACATATTTTTATCCCCTCTCCCTCCCCCCACCCTTCAAGTACTTTCCAATCCTTCATTACATATTGTATATCATATTATAGCATATTGTGTAAAAATTATTTTCACTACCCCCCCCCCCCTTCGTGTGTGTCACAAAGAAGATATTGAAAAGAAGAAGAGAAATCCTACTAATCATTCACTACAATATTTTGTCAATGGCCCCCATATTTTTATAAATTTAGGATATATCCCTCTTTGTATTGCTATTGCTCTTTCCATTTTGAATATATGACATATTGTATTCCACCAAAATGTATAATTTAGGTTTCTATAATTCTTCCAATTGTTGGTTATATGCTGAATGGCAACCCCTGTCATGACTAATAAAAGCTTGTTATTTTCTGGTGAAATTTGACTTTTTTTTCTCATCATCATTCCAAATATCACTGTATCGTATGATATTGCTATATGATTTTCCATCAATTTATTAATTTGTGGCCAAATTGCATTCCAAAAACTTTTAATGCATTAGTAACATTAATAATTTTAATCACAATTAGGCTTTGCCTAACAAGGCTTAACCATACTTGTTAATAGCAATTCTGTTGATGGAGGACAGGGACCGCTTTGATTAAAACCAAATGACTAAATCTACTAAGAAAAGTAGAAGAAGAGACAGGTGAGAGATTCTGGATGTAGTAAGAAAGTTTTTATCAAATTCATGCTTTTATCTGCAGAAATCTGAGCTGAACTGCTCCCGATTCAGGCAAAGCAATGATCAAGTGTTTTCTTTTTCTTTAATGAACAGTGAATTGAAGGGGGATGGCAGCACAGCGTTGACTCACGGAATGCAACTCGCCGAAAGACTTAAATCTTACAAAGCAGGGCAGGAAGTCACCTGCTTTGTTTTTAAGGTGAGACCTTTGAAGTCGGTGATTTTGGCTGAAGTGGTCCTGTTTGATTTGCCATTTTGATTTCCAGGATGCCACTATTACAGCTACTAATTATTTCTATAACGCTACTAGACACATGTAGCGCTGTACATCAAAACATATGAGAGAGCTGGTGTTCCCAGCCCATAGGGCAGAGCAGCACCACCTACTTGCCAGCTTCTGAATCCACTAAAGTTCCAGGAGGAACCCTTGTGCATGACTTCTGACTTTAGGACCTTGGCTGCAAAAACCAGACTAAGAACAGTATGACAATATTTATTAAAATAGGAGAAAAATCCTTAGGTTTTTGTGAATAAAGGCAATGATTCCAATTCAGCTAGAAGAGCAGAGCAAAAGCAGGAACTGTTTTGTGTTATCCCACACTCTGCATTTAAACTATTACCACAGAAATCCAAGCGAGTTACTTAGCAGTAATATCGATTATCTGTACACTGCATGTACCAGGGCCATAAATGAACTGGACAAGTAGGACATGCACTGTATATGTTTCTGTCTTCTGTGTAGCTTTAAAGGATATAATCTGGTCCCTATCCTATTGTTAGAATCCCCTTGCCATCCTTATACTCAACCCGAGTTTAAAAAAAAAACTCGTAAATTCAAACATAACATAAAATATGTCCTAAAACTTTGCTCAAATTTAACATAAAATATTATGCATTACTTTTTTAAATATGCAAGGAAACCATTTTCTTATTATTAACATTGTTATCTTAAATATCAAAGTCCTCAATATATTTTCGTAGTGCATCATTTCAAATTATGTAAAAATCAGACATCTTAAACACCAAAATATTGAATAAGATAAGGGGGTGGGATTTTGAAGGATTATAATTGACAATTGTTATTAATTGGTATATGGGTGGGAGGGGGGGCTTCTTATATAAGAATTTATTTGAAGTAACATAAATTGGTATCTGGGAGGGTGGGATGGGTTTCTTTATATAATTATTTATTTGGAATAATATAAATAAGAATGTCAAGTGATGATTTAAGGTCTTTCTGAATGATTGTTGTACACTTGTAATTTTTTGAAAATGAATAAAGATATTTAAAAAAAAAAAAAAAAATGTAAAAATAATGAACCATCTACAAAACTAGAGCTCGGTTCTGTTCCTCGATTGTTCGTCCTGCAACTGAAAAAGACTCTGCTGGTGGCAAAGAGTTCCAAGCAGAAAGGGAAAGGGGGACACAATCTGGTCCTCCTCCCCAGTCAATTATTTTCTGTCCCCACGTCGACATATTGATTCTGTGCCTTCACCATCCCTGCAAATGTCTCATTGTCCCCATCCTTTTGTTTCACATCCCCTTGACTTTATCGATTGTGTTTATAAGGCGCAGGCTGAGTATATCTGACAGTGTATTTTTGTTGCCTATCTAGAAGCTCACAAGCAGAAAATCAAGGGAGGCGTCTTTTCAGTCAATAATCAAATCTATATTCAGACTAAGTTGTCCCAACAAGGATCCCAGTTTTGGCATATGAAGGACACCTTCCTCGGGGGACACTTGGGTGGTTGGCACAGATTCCAAAACACACGACTCACAGCCAGCTCTAAGAGTGGGAAGAGAGGGCTGTGAGCTGGCTGTGGGTCATGTGGGATCCGTGTGAACCACCGAAGTGTCCCCTGAGGAAGGCGTCCTCCATAACGCCAAAACTGGGATCCTTGTTGGGACAACATCATCTGAATAAAGATTCGATTATTGGTTGAAAAGACACCTCCCTTGCCTTTCTGCTTGTTTGCTTATATCCCAAGGTGAGGGGTTCTTACATTACATTAGTGATTTCTATTCCGCCAATACCTTGGTGGTTCAAGGCGGATTACATAAGATTTATCAGGAGTTACAAGAATTGTAAATTTACATAAGAATCGTCATAGGAATTACATAGAAGTTATATAAGAATTGTCAGGAACTTGAGGCGATACAAGTTGGGTAATTAGAAACATTTTATTTTATTTTTTTAAATTTTTATTAATTCATTTTTGAATTCTTACAACAAGTGAATTAAACATATTATAATTAATTATCATATGGCACTTGTATTTACAAACAACTCCTCTTATAATATAGAATAAATCCCCCCCTTTTGTTAGTATTCCTATTTCCATATGATATACATTCCCCATCCCATCCCTATATATCTACTACCCATGTGCTAAGATATCTGATCATTAGAATAATTAGTCAATGGTTCCCAAATTTTTTTAAAATTATGAAGATTCCCTTGTTGTAATGCTAACACCTTTCCCACTTTATATATATGACAAACTGAGTTCCACCAAAATGTATAATTTAATTTAGTATAATCCTTCCAATTTTGAGTAATTTGTTGCATGGCGACCCCTGTTAATATTAATAATAACTTGTTATTATTTGCAGAAATCGGACTCTTGAGTTCTCATTGCTGTACCAAATAATATAGTGTCATATGAGAGTCCTACATGGTTTTCTAATAATTTATTAATTTGGGGCCAAATTAGTTTCCAAAAAGCATTTACACAGGGACAAAAAAAAATTAAATGATCTAACGTCCCAACTTCTATTCTAGTGGTATCTATCTTTTGTAAACGCGTAGGGGTCCATAAAACTCGATGTAACAAAAACATCCACGTTTGACTCATAGATGCTGACCTTGTAGACCTTAATCTCCAGGACCAAAATCGTGGCCATTGAGACGCAGAAATTGTCTGTCCAATCTCAATACTCCAAATATCCCTAAGTCCAGTTTTTTTTTTTTATATAAAAATCCATATAACAATATATACCATTTAGATTTGAAAGGGGTAGTGGGTGGAGATTGAGAAGGAACTGGTTGTGTTAAATAGGTTTTATGTATTTTTTGAAGAGTAGGGTTTTAGTTTCTTTTTGAAGGTTTTGTAGTCTGGTCGAGGACAACAGATTGGTTCTTTTGATTGCCTATCTAGAAGTTTGCCACAATCTGTGTGTTTTCATAGTATATACTGTCATACTTTTTGCTGTAGTTATTTGTACATTTCTCTCTCAGTTGCTACATTTCATGATAGCTTGGTTCAGCTATAAAAATTATACTCATATTTAGTGCACCACACATACTCACACACGCACTCACTCACTCACTCTTTCTTGGTTAATCTATAAGTTGCTACCAGCTGGTGTCCTTATTGCTGTTCTAGACTAAATCTACCTCTCTAAAGATTTTTACTATCTTAGTTCACATTTCAAAAATCTGTCCTGTTTTTTGATTTTTTTTTTTTTTCCTGCTTGCAGTATAATCGCATAAAGAAACATTTACAGGTAGAAATCTCCCCAGATATTCAAGGCAGAGTTGAATACTTGCTGCTTTCTCATAATCCCAAGGTAAGTAAGCTTGTATTGTTGATTGTGCTTGTTGAGGGTTCGGTGAGAGAAATCCCTTCAGGGGCTCTGATGATGTGGTGTACATCCCCGAAATCGGGTGAAATGTGAGAGGTGGGTTGATGCTGTGCATTCTGCCTTTTAGCCAAGGAGCACAGAACCTGTCTACGTCATATGTTGCCCCTTCTCCCACCCATCTTACTGCATCTCCCGCAGAGCTCTTGGTGTGTTCTAGATTCATATTGATTGAGGCAGGAAGGGAGAATTCTGTCTTATGCACTTGAACTTGGGAACTTAGTCCTGGCCTTAAATCATTCTTGTACATTGATTGATGTTCCAACAGAAGAATCAGTTTACTGAAACAATATAGTCAAAGCGATGACAGTTTGATGCAATGCACTAGTGTTTGGATTATTTCTGTGTTCAGTTCCAATGTAATAACCCTTGAAACTTGCAAAGTTCCTTCCAAGAGGTACTGCAGATCACTGGTCTCGGGGTTCTCTTACTTGTCTGGAACAATCCCTGCTCTGTTCTCTCTCATGCTCCTTCCTCAGCACTTCTGGATAGTACTGTTTTTTGTTTAAGCTTCCCAAAGATGGTCTAAGATAGGAGTGGCCAAAAGGTCGATTGCGATCAACTGGTAGATTGCGAAAGCAACGTGAGTCGATCGCGTTGCCTTTGCGTTCTATTTGCTTCTCGACTCAGAAGCGCCGAGCCGACCAACTTCCCCTACCCAACGTCAATTCTGACATCGGAGAGAAAATTCCGGGCCAGCCAATCGCTGCTTGGCTGGCCTTGAACTTCCTCTCTGACTTCAGAAATAACGTCGGGGAGAGGAAATCTGGTCAGCCCGACGCTTTTGTGTGGGGAAGCAGGGAGAGCTTGGGGCGGTGGTGGTTTGTAGGCCTGTTCCCCGATGGCTGCGGCAGTGAGAAGAAGAAAGAAAGAAGGGGGAGCAGGGAGACAGACAGAAAGAAGGGAGAAAGAAAGAAAGGGGGGACAGGAAGACAGAAAGAAAGGGCATGGAGAGAGAAAGAGGGGCAGGGAGACAGAAAGAAAGGGGGAACAGGAAGACAAAAAAAGGGGGCATGGAGAGAGAAAAAGAAAAAGGGGCAGGGAGACAGAAAGAAAGACAGAAAGAAAGGAGAGGGGGCAGGGAGAGAGGAAGAAAAAGTTGGCGGAGGGAATGAGGTTTGGAAGCATATACATCATGCTGAAAGAAGGGAAGAAATATTGGATGCACAGTCAGAAGAATAAAGTGCAATCAGAGACTAATGAAATCACCAGACAACAAAGGTAGGAAAAATGATTTTATTTTCAGTTTAGTGATCAAAATGTATCCGTTTTGAGAATTTATATCTTCTGTCTATATTTTGCACTATGCCCTCCTTTTACTAAACCGCAATAGCGGTTTTTAGTGCAGGGAGCCTATGAGCATCAAGAGCAGCGCAGGGCATTCAGCGCAGCTCCCTGTGCTAAAAACTGCTATCGCGGTTTAGTGAAAAGGGAGGAGGTATATTTGTCTATTTTTGTATAGTTGTTACTGAGGTGACATTGCATAAAGTCATCTGCCTTGACCTCTTTGAAAACCCGCGGAATATAAATGATAATTAGCATTTTCTCTGAATACAGTGTGCTTTGTGGTTTGTTTGTTTTTTAATTTTATTGTTGGTAGATCATTTTGACTTGGTCATTTTAAAAGTAGCTCGCAAACCCAAAAAGTGTGGGCACCCCTTGTCTAAGGCTTCTGGATAGCACATGGTACAGGACCAGGCTGCATAAAAGTCATCTCCCCCCAAAAAAAAAAAATCTCCAGTAGGCCAAAGGCAGATTCCCTGTTCTGGCAAATAAAACAAGTGGAATTCTTTCATATGCCACAGAGGGATCCACAAACCATAATTAGATTGAGACGTTGGAAAAATAGGAAGACTGCATGTCAGCACATCAAATTAACATTTTTTGGTCCTCAGTAATATACAGCTCAACCAAGTTTTTGTTAGGTGAGTTGTAAGCTTGGAAACCCAACAGGGTAAATTAAGCGTAATACATCCCTGGACCTGTTTAAGTGAAATGCTGTAAATGAAGTCGTACTAATGTGATCCCAAACAAAAGGTAGGATATAATTCTGAGGTATAGCGCAAAAAATAAATCAATAGACTGAATCAAAAAGGAATTCTATTCCCTAGTGCAATAAATCATTCTAAAAAGCTGGTCTAAATCCGTGACAATAATTCACAGTGCATCAAAGTTCATATCAAAAAGTTTCAAGTACTTATCTCCATTAGCAGTTATGTCCAAAATAGTAATTAGTTCATTTGTGAAGTCCATACTGGCAAATAAAACAGCATGAGTCGAGTCTCTTTCATTTGAACGGAAGCTCTGGAATGAGAGGGCATAGGATGAAGTTAAGTGGTGATAGGCTCAGGAGTAATCTAAGGAAATACTTTTTTACAAAAAAGGTGGTAGATGCATGGAATAAGCTCCCGGTAAAGATGGTGGAGCCAAAAAAACTGTGTCTGAATTCAAGAAAGTGTGGGACAGGCACGTAGGATCTCTTAGGGAGAGGAAAAGATGGTGGATGCTGCAGATGGGCCATTTGGCCTTTATCTGCCATCATATTTCTATGTTTTAACTGTTAGGGGAGTTCAGTACAGCTCTAATTCTAAATCTGAACTCTTGCATTGCTGTATGTGGTAGTCCGATTTGTTCAACATGCACAGCACTGAAATCTCAGCAAATGCATTTATCTCATCTAGCTGTTTCAGTTGATCTTCTGTGTGTGGAGCTGCTGTGTGGGAATAAGTTGAGATATAATATTGGCTCTTTAATCATACAAAGCTGTTCCACCAGGTCTTAAAGCACCCAGAAAAACACTTCAAGCTTGGCCAGGCTTTGTCTGCAACTGTAATTGGGCCAAATGCTTCTGAGACGCTTCTGTGCTTGTCCCTTACAGGTATGTAAAAGATTTTTCCCTTATCTTTTGCAATCTGTATATATATGTGGGCATATATGTGCCTCATTTTATTTAAAAAAAAAAAAAAATTAAAAGAATACAATTAGAGATTGACAAGGGGACAAATTTTTCCCCTTCCCTGTGGGAACTCATTTTCCCATCGTGTCCTGGTGCGTTCTTTTCCTGTCCCTGCCCCTGCCCCATTTCTGCAAACTCTGTTCTCATCTACACAAGCCTCAAACACTTTAAAATCATGTGTTTGAGGCTTGTAGAGTTAAGATGGAGTTTACAGGAATGGGGCAGGGTAAGGGACAGCGATAAAACTTGCAGGGATGAGACGGAGAAATTGAGTTCCTGCCTGGACGGGGAAAATTTGTCCCTGTGTGATTCTCTAAATGCCATCGCTCTTTATTTCATATTTAGTTGTAAATATATGACACACATGAGTAAATTTTTATTTTTGTTCCTGTTATTATGAAGCTGAAAAAGAGTGCGAGTGGAAGGAAGCTCCTGCTCTGAGCCACTGGAGGCTATTTTTTTTTCTTTTGAGGGGGGTCAGCAAATAGTATACAACAAAACCCCCCAGAGCCCTTCACTGAGTATCCAGTTGTTCCTGCTCCCACTATCCAAATCCTTTGAATTTAGTCTCTACTGGAGTAGTGGACATAGAGTCCTGAAGGAAATCACTGTCTGTTTTTGATTGATGGGATTGCCTCTCCCTCCGTTCCCCTAAAAAAGACTTGCTGATTAGAGAATGACACGGGGACAGCTTTGTCCCCGTCCCCGCAGGAACTCAATTTCTCCGTCTCGTCCCTGCAAGTTTTGTCGCTGCCCCTGTCCCATTCCTGTAAGCTCTGTCTTAACTGTACAAGCCTCGAACACTTATGATTTTAAAGTGTTTGGGGCTTGGGCAGATGAGGACGGAGCTTAGGCATTGGTGGAATGAGGCATTATGACATCACAATCTGAGTTCTAGAATGTTACTACTTATGATTTTAAAGTGTTTTAGGCTTATGCAGATGAGGACGGAGCTTAGGCATTGGTGGAATGAGGCATTATGACATCACAATCTGAGCTCTAGATGTTGCTACTTATGATTTTAAAGTGTCTGAGGCTGGTGCAGATGAGGGCAGAGCTTGCAGGAATGGGGCAGGAACAGGAAAAGAACTTGTTGGGATGGGATGGGAAAATAACTTCTCAAGGGGACAAATTTGTGAGGATCTCATTAGTTCATAAAATCTTTAGATGCATTCTTAGATAAGCAGCCCTCATATTCCTCGACCCTTTAACACTAAGCTTCTTAACAGAGTCTAGTAGATAACACTGGGAGCCAATGGAATTCAGTACCTAACTCGGATTGGATTACACCGCTACCTTCCCTGTTGATGCATAGTTGCTGTTGTCCTCTTTGCTGCCTCTTCTAGGAACAGAAGGCAAAACTGTACTACTTTGTTTCTATGCACGTGAGATCTCTTGGGAGAGGAAGAGATAGTGGATGCTGCGGATGGGCAGTCTGGATGGGCCATTTGGCCTTTATCTGCCATCATGTTTCTATGACATTACAATTCAAGTGTTAAGAGCCTTAGTCTATAACCATAAAGCTCTATGACCTCACAATGCAGGTGTAAAGAGCCTTAGCCAATAGGAAGAGAAGGAGATAGTGCACAGTTCTTCAACCACGGACCGGTGCCGGTCCGCAGAAAATTTCTGCCGGTCCGCACAGGGCCGGCGAGATCCAGTCGGCAGTTAAATTTCCTGCCGACTGTGGTTCCTCCCGACTAATGTTCCTCCCAGCCTCAGGCGATCAAGACAGGCTGCAACGTCGGGGCTTTCCCTCTCTGAGTCTCGCCTGTTAGGAAACAGGAAGTTGAAACAAAATAGGCGGGACTCAGAGAGTGAAGGTCCCGATGTCGGCAGCCTGTCTTGATCGCCGCCCCTGCCGAGTTGCTGAAGAGGGCCGCGGGGAAGTCGCGAGTAGAATGAAGAGAGGTGCAGGTGGAGGGAGATGTCAGCGTGTGCGAGCAAGATCCTGGGGAGCCTTCACTGTGGCTGTCTCCCCTCCCACCAGCTCTCCTACTTGCCAGGGCAGTGATTTACCGGCAACTTCCTACAGGCAAGTACTGAGAGCTGCTGGAAGGGGAGGAAGCCACTGTAGGAGGCAGGGAAGCTGCTGGATAAAGGGAGAGCTGTTACTGGACTTGGAGAGAGTTAGAAAGAGAGATGCTGCTGGGAGGGGAGGAGGGAAAGGGATGGGAAGAGAGTTAATGTTGGATAGAGGGAGGAGGGAAGGGAGAAGGAGAGATGCTGCTGGAAGGGGAGGAGGGAAAGGGATGGGAAGAGAGTTAATGTTGGATAGAGAGAGGAGGGAAGGGAGAAGAAGGAGAGATGCTGCTGGGAGGGGAGGAGGGAAAGGGATGGGCAGAGAGTTAATGTTGGATAGAGGGAGGAGGGAAGGGAGAAGGGAAAAAAAGGAAGGAGGGAAGGGAGAAAGAAAAAAGGAAGGAAACAGCTGGCAGGGAGATTACAGGAGGGGAAGGGAAAAAAAGGAAGGAGGGAAGGGAGAAAGAAAAAAGGAAGTAAACAGCTGGCAGGGAGATTACAGGAGGGGAAGGGGTCAGGGTGGAATGGAGAGATCAGATGAGGGAAAGGGGAGAGAGAGGAATGAGAAAGTAGAGAGATATTGATGCTGGAAAGGGGGTCAGCAGAGAAATGAGAGAGAGATAAAGATGCTAGATCTGGTGTAGGAGAGATAAAAATGAAGAAGGCAGTGAAGCTGGAATGAATGATGTAAAAAGGAGAGAGGAGGAACAGGCTGGATGGACAGGGAAGAGGGGCATAGAAAGAAGTCAGATACATATGGAAGGGGGAGAGGGCAGACATTGGATGGAATGGGCAGATGCTGGAAGGAAAAGAGTGAAAAGAAGATGAAAGCAGAAACCAGAGACAACAAAAGGTAGAAAAAAATAATTTTATTTCTATTTTGTCATTAGAATATATCAGATTTGAAACATATATCCTGCTAGAGACATAACTGGGGACTGCAGTATTCTGTTAGCATGATATTTCTATGTAGCATTCTATAATAACTTGGCTTCTTCAGTTTTCTTGATAGTAGAGGGGATATATGTGAAGGGGAAGTGAGACAGGGGTTTTGCTGGTTTTGCTCTGTATATTTGTATTTATAAAATCACAATTGTTCAGAATATTGTTTCTTTTTATACTTTAATAAAATACGTTCAATATAAAATCATAATTGCGGCTTGTACAGATGGGATCAGATGGTTTGCGGGGACCGAGCTCGCAGAGATGGGGCGTAAACGGGGTTTTTAAATTTTAGCCCTAGTAGTTTGCCGGTCCACAAAATAATTCTTTTATTTCTGCCGGTCCACGGGTGTAAAAAGGTTGAAGAACCCTGAGATAGTGGATGCTGTGGATGGGCAGACTGGATGGGCCATTTGGCCTTTATCTGCCATTATGTTTCTAATCTCATTCCCTTCTTCGAGAGGCAGGAAGAGGTTGAGAATATTTGAGATGAAACTGGCATTGAAACAGACAATGAAAGGAATTTTCTGGGGTATTCTGGTCCTCCCACTTTTACCTGGCTTTCAGAAAGAATATTAAGACTGTGCTTTTCCGGAAATTTGTATTACAAAACGATTAAGTTTTATTTTTTTTATGGTTTTTAATTATTGTTCCTGCAGGATTGTTCTGATTCTTTGTCTCTGTAACCCGCTTCAAACTACACGATGTTAGCAGGCTGTAAGACCAGATATTATGTTATATCGTGTTTATTGCAAATGTGTGGACACATTCTGAAATTGGTAATCACTACTTTCCCTCGACAGGAATTCACTCACTCTCTGAAGGCGTGGTTACTCTGGGCTCTGTAAAGAAAGTGGCTCTGGGCTTTGGCTTAATGGTTGCCCTCCCATTCGGACGGACTGGGAAAGCCAGTCTCTTTGACTTGAGTGATTCCTTCTCTGAGATGCCTTTGGAGAATTTTAACATCGGAAAAGTTGTCAGGTTAGCAAACTCTTTAGTTTTCACCGATTTAGTGCCAGCTGTGCTTGAGGACTAAATAGTACTGACCAAGATTGGGGTTCTCAGTTCAGATACTGCTTCCAAACCTACCACAACCTCAGTATTTAATGCACAAAGGTCCGTTGCTTGTCTTTGCCAACTAAATGGGTTTTCAAAATATCCTTAATGAATATGCATAAAATAGATTGACATGCACTGTCTTCAATACATACTGATATATTTTATGTGTATTAATTTGGCATATCCTGAAAACTTGACTGTCGGGTTGGAGTGGAAGGTCACAAGGACCAGTTTATGCATCACTTTTTTTCAGTGTTAATTTCTTCTTTATTGATTTTCCATACTTCAGAAGTGCAATGCATGAATATATAACACATCAATTTAAGCACATCCACTTACAATTATCTAATATAATAAAACGCTAGGCCGCGCATGCACACTTCCTATGCGTGCGTCAGTTTTCCGTGAGCTGGAGCGACCCATAGGAAGTGCGCATGCGCGGCTTACAGTCTGGCCTGCTCCCTGTTGAAAGACGCAGCGGTGGCTACTCTCACGATCCCCGCCTGCGTTCCCTCCCTTCCTGTAAGTTGGCCGTCCCCGCCGCAGTCGTTCCCTTGCGTACCAGTGCTCCATTATTGCTCTTGGCGTCTCCCTTACAGTAACTTTGCCGTTGCCGCGATGTAGGGACCCACAGATAGGAGTGCGCATGCCCCTACAGTACTCTCTCCGCTCTCTCTCTTCCTCCCCCCTCCCCTCCCCCCCCCCGAGGCGGATGTCGACCGCAGCAGCCCGAGTCGGATGTCGGCCGCCGCGGCTGTCGGCGGCTGCAGGCCGCGGCAGCCAAACCCGGAAACCATTTTAACATAAGTAGGGCATGGAGTTCAGGAAGAAGGTATGGGGGGGAGGAAAATACTGCACAGGGAAGTGAGGTGGGAGGGAAATGCTGCAACACACGGAAATGGAGGGGCAGAAAAGGGGTTGATGGACAGGGGAAGAGGTGCTGATGAACAGGGAGGGGGCGGAAAAATGAAGACAGGCCTACTGCTGGACAGGGGGCGCAAGAAGGAGGTGATGATGGAAAGGGGGAGGTAAAACAAAGGGAGAAGGGCTTCTGCTGGATAAGGTGAGCAGTGATGGGGTGGTGGAGGACACAGGGGAGGTAAAAGGAAGGGAGAATGGACAGGGGGAGCAGGCAAGGGGTGGTAGTGGACAGCCAAGGAAAAAAAAAAAAAAAAGACAGACAGAAATACAGAAAGCGGCTAAGGAGAGAGAGAAAAAAAAATAAAGACAGACACACACACACATATTCTAGCACCCGTTAATGTAACGGGCTATAAGACTAGTATATATATAACCACTCATTTTCTTCCCCCCCCCCCCACACTCAATGATTATACAATAAAACATAGCGACATTTATTTGCCCAGTAACCTTACCCTCTTCATATTAATAATATCTTCTCACCCTTCCTCCCACCCCAAGTGTAACTACTCCAGGGTCAAATTAGGACAGAAATATCCCCCCCCCACACGCCACCCTATTTTGGATGTGTATGAAAGTAAACAAAACCTAACTTATAATCAGAGACCTGCTATACAGACGTAACATACGATGCCAACGGACTCCAAACCAATTTAAAAAGAATACTGTGCCCCAGACTTTCTGCATTCATTTTCTCATATCCATAGCTGGAGCACAGATTAGCCCACCAGAAAGGGAAATTCAGACGATCATAGTTTTTCCAGTTTCGGGTTATCATCTGCACGGCTATCCCAGTCATTATAAGGAAAAGTGTTAATTTCTGTTGCACACCTAGTATTGACTAACTGTGCTACAAGATAAGCCTGATTTTTGCATAGAGAATTTAGGTGGGAAATGTCCAGCTTAGGATATTTGCCCTTTGAGATATATTTTACAAAAGGTTTCACTGAATGTGGAGCCTTTTAGAAAACACGTATTAGGACAAGTAGGAATACATATGTGCTGGTATGTCCATCAGGAAACCTATTTTAGAAAGCTGCTGTTTACACCTCCCAGTGAAAGCTGTACATGTCTAATGGGCACATTCTGTGCGAGCATTTTCAATTTTACAGCATAAACATACACAATTAAAAAAAAAAAAAAATTGCACCGGTGAAGGAGGGGGCAATTGTGCTTACTCTTCTGTTTAAAATGACCCAGTAGAAAAAGTTAAATCACTTGCTCCTTAACTGGATCCCTTAGACCTCCAGTTTTGCTAAATCTGGCACTTAAAATACATGCATAGGTTGAAAGATTGGCATTTGGGCAACTTCTTGAGTTATGCAGCTCTTTTTATATGAATGTGCTTGATTCAAATGTATTTATTTAATTCATTTCACTTGCTCCTTAACTGGATCCCTTAGACCAGTGTTTTTCAACCTTTTTTGGGCAAAGGCACACTTGTTTCATGAAAAAAATCACGAGGCACACCACCATTAGAAAATGTTAAAAAATTTAACTCTCTGCCTATATTGACTATATATAAAGTAATTCTCTTGAATAGGAATCAAATAAACACAAAGAAAGTATTTTATAATTACTTTATTATGAAATAAAAATTATAAAATACTTTATTCAGTGCGAAACCTGGGCCTGTTTGGCTGAACACAAAGCTGATATTCTGGCTGGAATCGAAGAAAGACACACACGTAGCTCTTCGTCAACAGCTCTCAGTCTCTCTCTGTATTTGGTTTTTATAGCATACAAAAATAGACAAATATACCCTCCATCCTTTTTATTAAACCACAATAGCAGTTTTTAGCGCAGGGAGCTGCGCTGAATGCCCAGCGCTGCTCTTGACGCTCATAGGCTCCCTGCGCTAAAAACCACTATTGCGGTTTAGTAAAAGGTGACCATATTGTAAAATATAGACAGCAGATATAAATTCAGAACTGTGCATAGTAAGTGAAGGGAAGTTTTCATCTCTGGGAATTTACCCAGTTAACTATTAAGTTATTTGGGCAAATTCCTTTGAAAACTGTGGTAATACTGCCTCCACTTTGCTAAATTTAAAATAAAATCATTTTTCCTACCTTGTCTGGTGATTTCTTGTTGCACTTTCTTCTTCTGACTGTGCATCCAATCTTTCTTCCCTTCTATCAGCCTGTATGCTTTCTCTCCTCCACACCTCATTCCCTCCCCCAACTTTTTCTTCCTCTCTCCCTGACCTTTCTTTCTTTTTTTCTGTTTCTCTTCTTTCCTTCTGTTTCCCTGCCTGCCCCCTTTCTTTCTTTCTCCCTGCCGTTCCCCAAGCCACTGCCACTGCCATCGGGGAACAGGACCCACCAATGGATAACAGGCCCCAAAGCCGACGCCGACGCATGCTCTCCCTGACGTCAATTCTACAATCGGAGAGGAAGTTCCGCCCAGCCAGGCAGCGATTGGCTGGCCCGAACCAGGCAGCGATTGGCTGGCCCGAACTTCCTCTCCGACTGTAGAATTGACGTCGGGGAGAAGAAGACTTATCGGCTCCATAGATTAGATCGCCAAGACAAAGTGAGTCCTGGGTGATCGACTCACTTTGCCTTGGCGAGCTACTGGCGCCCCTGCCTCGGGCCCCCTGTCAGCTCCGGGCCCGGCGGCCCTGCGGCACACCAGGCAACATCTCGCGGCACACTAGTGTGCCGCGGAACAGCGGTTGAAAAACACTGCCTTAGACCACGGATAGGCGATTCCAGTCCTCGAGAGCCGGAGCCAGGTCAGGTTTTCAAGATATCCACAATAAATATGCATGAGCTAGATTTGCATCTCAAGGAGGCAGTGCATGCAAATCCATCTCGTACATATTCATTGTGGATATCCTGAAAACCTGACCTGGCTCTGGCTCTCGAGGACTGGAATTGCCCACCCCTGCCTTAGATCTCCAGTTTTGCAAAATCTGGCGCTTTACATGTATAGGTTGAAAAATTGGCGCTTGGGCAGATTCTTGAGTTATGCCGCTCTTTTTATTTGGATGTGCTTTATTCAGATTTATTTATTTAATTTGTTTTCTATCCCGATGTCCCCAAAGATCTCAGAACGGGTTACAGGTTAAACATATATATTATATAGCTAACAGGTTACAGTTTGACATAATTACAGTACAAGTTCGCAATACAAGGTTGTATCCTAACTTGATACAAACTAAGGGTCTTGTACCAACAAATGTAGGGTTCCCAGGTTACAATTTGCCATAGTTAACCTTAACAGTGCCTGTTTTTTCAATACATGTTTTTATCCTGATTTGACACATTGGGATCTAGTCCAATGTACATTTCTCTGTAATTGATGGGTCATGGGCAGGTAAGGGCTGTTACTCCTCCTCCTTTCTTGTGTGTACGAGAGCCTGCTAAAGCTCGATAGCCTAAAGCAGTGGTTTCCAACCCTGTCCTGGAGGACCAGCAGCCAGTCAGGTTTTCAGGAGAGCCCTAAATGAATATGCATGGGGCAGATTTGCATGCTTGACACCTTCATTATATGCAAATCTCACTCATGCATATTCATTAGGGCTATCCCATAAACCCGACCGGCTGGTGGTCCTCCAGGACAAGGATGGGAACCACTGGCCTAAAGGACATGTCATAATTCCATCATTGTCTTTAGGCCAGGTTTTAGTAGTTTCAAGTTTATTAAAATTTGATGAAATGCTAATCATAATTCTAAGCCTTTTAAAATATAAAAAAAGGGGAGGACATTTAACGTAATCAGGAATATGTCTCAGATTTTATCTGGGAGGTCATTTAGTATGATTATTTTGTTATTTACTGGTTTGGCATTTATGAGGGTGATAGATAGGTTTTTAGTTGTGGGGTATATGAGAAAAGATGGTTAATTTGCATCAGTTTAGGACATTTACACATGTAGACACTGCACAAGCCTCATGAAATGATCTCCAATACAGTATATGTACATTTTACAGTAAGTAGTTTTTTTTTTTCTTTTTTTACTTCTTAAAATACAGATGTTTTCTGTTATCTACTGATGATGACAAAATTCGTGTATCCCTTAGGCAATCCAGGTAGGTTCTTTTATTTTATTTTGTTATAACAATTCTAGCAGTCTACAAGTCTCAGTACTGCAAAGAACAGATATGAGAGAACAGCGGAAAGAAGTGAATCTTGTACGGCAGAATGTTACCTGCTGGGGAGGAGGCAAGGAGTGTTAAGAACAATTTTTAAATCTTAAGGGCTCCTTTTACTAAGGTGCGCTAGCGTTTTTAGCGCACGCAGCAGATTAGCGCTACGCGGCTAGAACTAACACCAGCTCAGTGCTGGCGTTAGCGTCTAGCGCTCGTGGCATTGTAGCGCGCGCTATTCCACGCGTTAATTCCCTAACGCAGCTTAGTAAAAGGAGCCCTAAATATTTCTTAAACATTTTTTCAGAGTACAACTTACTCCTTACGAGCCATAATATCATAGCTTTCTACAGTTAACCCTTTCAGGACCAAGGGACATATTTGTCCCATAACGTTAAAATCCTATAAATTTTGATTGGGATAGTCTACAGTTCTAAATTTGATATGTACGGATTCCATATGATACTGCCTTTATGTAAACAAACTGGTTCCGACATTCATTCATTAGCGTCGTTGCCAGATTGACGAGAAGATTCACTTGCCACACTGTCCATAAGCCAGAAGTTTGATTTTTTTTTAAAAAATAATGATATTTCACAAAAAAAATCAATTTTTTGGCATCTGCAAGCCCTTTTTACCATAAAAATGTCGTCAAAACCACAAAAATTGGCCTACGATCCTTATGGTCCTGAAAGGGTTAAACTATAAACAAAACTTGCTGTCTGTGGTCCTTACATTCATATACATTTATGACCCCTCTTCTCCGTACTCCTACTAAACATTTAATAAATATGTCCCCTATATTAAGTGATGTCTTTAAATATAAAATGTATTTAATTTGTATTGCACTTATTGAAAATATTGAAAATGAATAAAGAATTTAAAAAAAATAAAAAATAATAATAATAATAATAAATATGTCCCCTAGTCCAACATGTTTACTAATTTAACTCCTATTTATATCTCACCTTCCGTATCCCCCGTTGCCATTAAAACTCCCTCCTTCCCTCCCCATTCCAGTACGCCAAGACTGGAATCTTCCCAAGTCAAAAACAGCCACCCAACCTCTAAGTCTCTAGCCCACTGCGTTTGCGCCCCCTCCTCCCTTGCCCATTTTTCTTAAATATTCTATATCAGTGGAACTTTGGGCTAGATTCACTAAGCAAACCGATCGTGTACCGATCAGTTTGCGACCCGATCCGATTTCTATCCGCGCATGCAAATGAGGGTAAATGGCATGTAAAGTAGGAAGGACGCAATTCACTGAACTTTTCTTTTCTTTTTTTTTTTTTTTTGTTTATAATTTTTATTCATTTTACAACTTACATCAAGTGTATCAAGAAATAACATTTGAATTGAAAAACATCACTTGTATTACTATTATTATCATCAACTGACATTCATCTAATCTAATCTAATCTAAACCTTAAGTTTATATACCGCATCATCTCCATGAGAATGGAGCTCGACACGGTTTACAAGAACTTAAAATAGTGGGTAGAGAAGAAGAAAAAGGATTACATGAACTTATGTGTAGAAGGGGGGAAGGATAGAGCTACAATTTGCTGAAAAGCCAGGTTTTCAGTTGTTTGCGGAATAACTGAAGGGAGCTCAGGTTCCGCAGCGGGGTGGTGAGGTCGTTCCAAAGACCTGTGATTTTGAAGAGAAGGGATTTTCCCAGTTTGCCTGAATAGTGGATGCTGCGTGGAGAGGGGAAGGCTAGTTTAAGCCTTTGGGCAGTTCTGGAGGAGTCGGGACTGGAGGAGTTGAAAGACAGTGGGATAAGAGGAGGCAGGATTCCGTGAATGATCTTGAAAGCCAGGCAGGAACATTTGAAATGGATTCTGGAGATTATTGGGAGCCAATGAAGTTTGGCAAGGAGTGGGGAGGCATGGTCAGACTTGCGTTTTGAGAAGATCAGTTTGGCTGCAGTATTCTGGATTAGCTGGAGTCTTAGAATACTTTTTTTTGATAGATTTAAGTAGATGGCGTTGCAGTAATCTAGTTTGGAGAGGATGATGGATTGGACAAGGATGGCAAAGTGTTGTTGGTTGAAGTAGGATCTAGCTTTCCTCAGCATGTGAAGGCTGAAAAAGCATGATTTTGCCAAGGAGTTGAGGTGGTCATTGAGGGAGAGAGAGGAATCGATAGTGATACCAAGGACCTTGCATGAGAACTCGAGCTGTAGTGTATCGCCTGTGGGTAGTGTGAAAAGTGTGGGCAGGTGTTCGAATTTTGGGCCGAGCCAGAGTAGTTTTGTTTTAGATTCGTTTAGTTTCATCTGTACCGAGAGGGACCAGGCACGGAGTCTCATTATTCATAAAAGTTAACCTCCCCTCCCATCCCTATCACATCAAAAATATTCATTTATATTATATTATACAATACACATTCTATTAATATATCAAAAAAATCATCCCTCCCACCCATCTCTATCCCCTCATTTCAATTATCTTATGAAGGGAAAATGTTTACTACTCATTACAAAAGTCTGTTAATGGTTCCCAAACATCTTGAAATTTACCAAAATCCTCTCTGTGTGACTAACGTTCTTTCCATTTTATAAATATGACATACAATTTATAATTTAAAAAAAAGAACTCCACCCAAAACTGTAATTTAATCTACTCTGATTTTTCCAATTGAATGTAATATGTTGAATGGCAATTCCAGTCAGAATAAGTAGAAGCTTATTGTTTTTTGAAGAAATCTGACTTTTCGCTCTCATTGACATGCCAAATAAAATAGTATCATATGTCAAGGCTACCGGATTTTCTAACAACCTATTTATTTGGCCCCAAATTGATTTCCAAAAAGCCAAAATACATGGACAATAGAATAATAAATGATCTAAAGTCTCAGCTTCGAGATGACAATGCCATCATCTATTAGACGTAGAGCTATCTAATTTTTGTAAACGAACAGGGGTCCAGAAAGCTCTATGTAAAAGAAAAAAACAAGTTTGTCTCATAGATGCAGACACAGTACATCTCATCCTCCAAGACCAAATTCATGTCCATTGAGACGCAGTAATTTGATGCTTGATCTCAATGCTCCAAATGTCCCGAAGACCAGTTTTTGTTTTTTTATTTACAAATCCAGATATTAATTTATACCACTGTGTGGCCTGGTGTCCCAGGAAATCTACCTGAAAGCATAAGAATTCCAAGTTATATTGATTATTGAGATTTCTCCATTCAGGGAACCCCTGAATGGCTTGCTTCAATTGCAACCATCTAAAACTTTGTGATTTACTAAGACCAAATTTATGTTGCAACTGTGAAAACTCAAGCAGCCTACCATTAGATAATACATTTTCCAGTGTACTTTTCCAGGAACGCCGACTAAGCTGGCTGATCCAAAAAGAAGTTACTGGTGGGAACCAGTCGCTCACGACGTTTCCTAATCTCTGTTGACTTCGCTTGCCCTGCTCAGCCCTGACTTGCCTGCTCTGCTCAGCTCCGACTCGCCTGCCCTTCCCCGCAGTGCAATCCTATGGTTTAATATCCACAGATTTAAAGCGGGTAAAACCATGGGTTTGCAAAGTAAAAAAAAAACCAGTCAGTTAAGTAAAAAAAAAAAAAAAGTTAAAAAGCGCTGCCAGGCAAGAAGGGCCAGCGCATGCGCAGACCATCTACAGTCAAGGAATATGGTCTGTGCATGCTCAAGGATCGCTCTCCAGCAATCCGTGCGGTTGGTGGGGGGGGGCATGCCAACGATCGTCCCATTTGCAGCAGGCCTTTAGTGAGTGAATTTGTCGGCCTGCCTGCAGTCGCCCACAGATCGGACTCGGAAAGGAAGGTTAGTGAATCTAGGCCTTTGTCAGTTAAAATTGTACCATACTATCTCCCCTCTGGCCACTCATTCTGCAAGTGATGGGGCTTCTGTGTGTTTCCAGACCATAGCTATAACATACGTGGAGGCCACAATAAGGTGTTAGTTGAGAGAACTTTTTTATTTATTTATTTTTATTTAATTATTTATATTCCGCATATCCTTTTTTTTTAATTTTTTTAATTTTTAATCTTTTTTCATTTTCAAATTGAACAGCAAGTGCACAAAAAAAATATATTATACAAATTATTCCACAATAGCACTATAATATCTACCACATAAAAATCTAGTGATGTAATAACCCCCACCCAACCACCCATCCTTCATCACATTTTCAACCGAAATAGAAATATACACGTATTATATAACATATTATAATATATTATGTAAAAGTATTTCCAACCCCACCCTCCCCCCTTTAGTGCTAAGAAAGAAAAGGAAAAGAGAAGAATTGATGACTATTCACCACAATATTTTGCCAATGGCCTCCATATCCTACAATTCTATGCGGATTACAAATTATTTGGGTACTCAAGCATTTTTCCCTATCTGTCCCGGTGGGCTCACACTCTGTCTAATGTACTTGGGGCACTGGGGGATTAAGTGACTTGCTCAGGGTCACAAGGAGCAGTGCGGGATTTGAACCCACAACCCCAGGGTGCTGGGACTATATCTCTAACCACCGCACCACACACTCCCAACTTACTTGTAAGTGTTATTTTATTTCTTGGTATGAATTTTTTTAGGGTCTTTTAGGCTATTATTTATTTATTCAATTTTCTATACCGTTCTCCTAGGGGAGCTCAAGGTAAAACACAATAAAACTGCCATAGAAGTAGTAGGCATTTTTATAATGCATTGAACCAAGATGCTGGCATTCAGGATTCAGAGATGGCTATTTTTTTGAAAATATATTTTGCTTTTCACACTTTTCAAGGTTGTTATAAGTAACTTTGTGTTTTACTCGTAGATGTGGAGTTGATGACAACGGGAGAGTTTCCTCTTCAACAGGATTGCAGTTTTTCTGTTTAATTTTTTTGTTTCTTCCTTCAGGACAATCCCAGCAAGCAATCCCAAGGTGGTGGATGCTGAAATAACCCGTTTTGAGGATATTAAAAAGGGACAGCTGGTCAGAGGTTATGTGAAGTCGATCAAGAAGGAAGGGATGTTTTTCAGGTGTGGGGTGTTGATTAATCTTGGGACAAACTTCTGGGATCCCTCCCACAAGCTCACTAAATAGGATTAGCCTTTCCTGTTTTGCCAGTGTTCATGGTAGTTAGGGGGATTTCAGGCTTCAATGTGTGAGGAAGAGGGTTAGCAGGTATTAGACACGGGCAGGGTTGGGTTAAGGTGAGGGCAACTCCACATTTGTGTCGTGAGCTTCAGCACATTCCCCTCCTACCCCCAAATTACTTAGGGCTCCTTTTACGATGGCGCGTTAGGGCCTTAATGCGCGGAATAGCGCATGCGCTAGCCACTACCGCCTCCTCTTGAGCAGGCGGTAGTTTTTCGGATAGCGCCTACTATAGCGCACACTAATCCGGTGCGTGCGCTAAAAACGCTAGCGCACCTTCGTAAAAGGAGCCCTTAATGTCTCCTGAGAGAAACTGGTTTTTGCTTGGGGTGCCTCCCATTTTTTGGTTTCATCAGCTTCCGAGGAAAGCCCTCAAATTGTTTCGGGCCTACGCTCCAAGAAAGATTAAGATGGCCTTTGAGGCAAGAAGAACATAAGCAGTGCCTCTGCTGGGTCAGACCAGAGGTCCATGATGTCCAGCAGTCCGCTCACACGGCGGCCCATCACGTTCAGGACCTGTATAGTAATCCTCTATCTATACCCTTCTGTCCCCTTTTCCTTCAGGAAATCGTCTAATCCCTTCTTGAACCCCAATACCGTACTTTGACCTATCCCACCCTCCGGAAGCGCATTCTAGGTGTCCACCACCCTTTGGGTGAAGAAGAACTTCCTAGCATTGGTTCTGAATCCGTCCCCTCTTAATTTTTCCGAATGGGTTACTGGGAGGTATTTGAAGGATTGTGGAGTTAAAATGAAAAGGGGAGTTTAGGCTTGACAGATACATAAGAACATAAGAATTGCCGCTGCTGGGTCAGACCCAGCGTGCCCAGCAGTCCACTCCCGAGGCGATCCTTAGGTCAAAGACCAGTACCCTAATTGAGTCTAGCCTACCTGCTTACGTTCTGGTTCAGCAGGAACTTGTCTAACTTTGTCTTGAATCCCTGGAGGGTGTTTTCCCCTATAACAGCCTCCGGAAGAGCGTTCCAGTTTTCCACCACTCTGGGTGAAGAAGAACTTCCTTACGTTTCTACGGAATCTATCCCCTTTTAACTTTAGAGAGTGCCCTCTCGTTCTCCCTACCTTGGAGAGGGTGAACAACTGTCTTTATCTACTAAGTCTATTCCCTTCAGTATTTTGAATGTTTCGATCATGTCCCCTCACAGTCTCCTCTTTTCAAGGGAGAAGAGGCCCAGTTTCTCCAATTTCTCGCTGTACGGCAACTCCTCCATCCCCTTAACCATTTTAGTCGCTCTTCTCTGGCTTTGAAGGTTGAGGTCACCTTGAAAAATATTAACTCCATAGAGAACAGGAGCTGCACAGGCTCTGCCATGCTTGAGGTAGCCTTCCCAAACTTCCCCATTTCTTTTATTAGTGAGAAAAAGGAAGGTAAAGGGTTCACCATTCTTCACTTCACTGGATCAAAGTGGCAAGAAAATGTGACCTGCTGAGCATAAAGGTACAAAAAGTGGGGTTACAAATTACTAGAGATAAAGGCTATAAGATTTTGGAGGGGCAGCTTTCAGTTTTGAAAGTTTTGTATACTACAGAGTCAGTAGAATAGAACTATGCCATTTTTTTCCCGACAATTTGATGTTTTTCATGTTCTACAGCCTTAAAAAAACTGGAGTAATCTTAAGTGGGGTTTGTAATTTGTGGGATTAGTTACCTTTTTATTGATAAACGTTTCTCATTCTTTAAAGACTTAGGGGTCCTTTTACTAACGTGCGGTAGCCGATTTAGCGCGCACTAAATGCTAACGCGTTCATTATATTCTATGGACGTGTTAGCATTTAGATCAGCGCGCGCTAAATCGACTAGCACGCCTTAGTAAAAGGACCCCTTAATTAGTCCGTATCTGAGGTGGAAATTTGACAGAAATGTGTGGTTGATTTCCCTCTATGTTATGTTATAAATATCTATCCCAAGGTTGGTTCCATTTCGATCAGTGGGTCACAAATATCTGCTGTTAGTACAAATACAGGAATACTGACCACATGGGCCACAGCTGAAACTGATGAGCCTTTCCAGCTTCGTTTTTGGCCAAGTGCTATACCTTCATAGATTGGGTTAGATCACTGGGCACATGCTTCCCTGTCTGCTCCCAAGCCAGGCCAAATGCACTGGCTGACACGTTAAACTGCTATGACTGACCTACAGACCGTCACCTCCCTTCTCCAGACATACTGGAAGCAAGTAGAAGGAGAGCAGATTGCACTCATCTAGCTGGTTCCTTGGCTGACATGCTGAATTGCCATGACTTATCTGCAGCATGTTACTTCCCTGTTTTTCTCCCAGACATACTATAAATAAGTAGAAAGAGAGAGGGGGATGTAATTACTAAAGACACCCTGACCAAGTCCGAATCATACACAGCACTATAGGAGAGTGGGAAGTAAATATAGAAAAATGAAGGCAGATAAAGTCTGCCTGTCCATGCCATCTTCTATACTTTCCTCTCAAGGAAAGGAAATTAACAGGTAAATCCTAATTTCACCAATTTATTTCAGGTAACGTAGTATGTGCTTAGTCTCCCCCTTCTCCTCATGCTGTTCTGACAGTGAAATATGTGGTTTACATTGCAGTTTGTCTTCCTCCATCGTGGGCCGGATCCAGTACCAGTACCTATCCAAATTCTTTGTTGCAGACCTTTCTTTGTACGGCAAGAACATCCCCAAAGGAAAACTACTTTCAGCCAAAGTTTTGAGGTAGAGCTCTGAATCTGAATGTTAGCTACAGCATAAGAAAATCTGGTTTTTCCCTAGACTCCCTTTTGATACAATATATAAAATGAAAAATGGCCTGTTTCAAGACAGTCTTGATAAAAATAGTGATTTACCATGATTTTGTGGGGGCTATAACTTGAATGAATAATCTGTCCCATTAGAACTGTAAACTGGATTTTATTAGGTATTCATATACTGCCTATCAGGTTTATCTAAGCCAGGGGTGTCCAACCTTTTGGCTTCCCTGGGCTGCATTGGCCAAAAAAAATGTTTCTGGGCCACACAAATGCGCACACACTGCAGCAAGACAGAGGAGATAGCCGGCAAGACGGTAAACACCAGGGGGCAGCAGAGGAAAACACTGCATCGCCCTAGACCGGGGCCGCACAAAATACTTCACGGGGCCGCAGGTTGGACACCCCTGATCTAAGCAGTTTACAATCAGGTACTCAAGCATTTTCCTTTTCTGTCCTGGTGGGCTCAAAATCTATCTAACATACCTCGGACAATGGGAGATTGAGTGACTTGCCCAGGGTCACAAGGAGCAAAGCGGGGTTTGAACCCATAACTTCAGGGTGCTGAGGCTGTAGCTCTAACCACTGTGTCACTCTTTCAGTGTTAACTTAGAATTCCATGGATAGAGACAGACAGGGAAAAAAGTGCTGATTCTGTGAGGTCTTAGGCAAGTTGCTTTCTTTTCCCTTGGTTACATAAGAGTTGCCATACTGGGTAGTCCAAAGGTCCATCAAGCCCAGTATCCTGCTTCCAACAGTGGCCAACCCAGGTCATAAGTACCTGGCAAGATACCAAGGAGTAAAACAGATTTTATTCTGCTTATCCTAGTTCAATAATCAGTATTTTTCTTTCATGCTTCATTTGACTATTTCCAGTGTAGGAAATGTGCCCTCTGGTCATCCACCCAGAAGGGGGGCTGTACATCTGTTTCCTAGAACTGCAATGCCAAGCTTGTCAGAATCTAGTTTGGATGATAAACATGATACAAATGAAATTTATGTATTGTTCTATGATCAGTTTGTTTGTTTATTTATTTTATAAATTTATACCCAGCTTAAACAATACATGCATGGAGGGGCAAAATCGAAAAATACGTCTAAATCCCTTTTTGGCCTAAGGCCCTGATTCTGCACCCATCTTGTAATTTTTCCTCTAAGACTCTTTTATGTAACCAGCCCCCTACAGTGTAATTTTCCTGGAAATGTCCAGTTATCTTCTGATGTAATCCGCCTAGAACTGCAAGGTTCAGGCGGAATAGAAGTCACTAATGTAATGTAATTATCCTGCAAAAATAAGGATGACAAGTGGAAACAAGTCTCTGTACTTTGAAGATCCTGAAAAATTAAAAGATTTCTTGACAAATATTGAGCCAATGTCTATTTAAATGGTTTCAAGTCTAAAATCTTCATTGTACATTATTTTCATGGTTTCTGGACAAACTAACTTGAAGAAAAAAGAGGAACTTTGAGGAGAAAAAAGAGAGTAACATCTATATTAAAGACGGAAAAGAGAATAGATAAGTTTTGTCATATTTAACATTCTAAAGATGTGAGGAAAAGAAGAGAAGAAAGAAAAGAAAATGGATGAAAGAGAAAAGGGGAATAAAAAAAAGAAGAAAGAGGATTAAAAAAAAAGAGGGGAAAAATAATAAGAATGTGATATATGCAGAAATATCTTTAGTTTGCTTCATAATGAAATGATATTTATGTTCTGACATATTAACTTACAACTAATATAGTTTATTTTAATTGCATCAGATATGTGTATTGATAAAAGCAAAGGATGATTTCTATGTGATGAAATTGAATATAGTAATTTTAATTGAATAATATTTGATGTTTCATGAATATTTTAATTAAATGAAAGAATGGATTAATATGTTTTGATAAAATCAATAGAATTGATAAGAGAAAAAGGAGTCAATATTTCTGCATTTTGGGATGGTCATGATATCAACTTAAAAGGATATTCATGAAATTTAGGAAATATGAATTATTTATTAGTAGTTTTTTTATAGATGAATATCTGATATAAAGATGATTAAATTTTCACTTAAAGGTTATTAAAAGGATTAAAATGATAACATATGAATTAGTAATCCTGCTTTAATTAGGAAATTTTTAAAATGAGTTTATATGAAGACCTTCTTTACGATTATAACACTGCACAACAATTTTTTGGTTAAGTCTTGATTCCTGAAAAGTTTTTGGTGATTATGACAGGTACCAACTTGGTATGCTCAAATATGGTTTTGGTTTTACTGCATCACGTAAGAACTATGAGAAATAGACATTTTTATGTTTACTGACAATAAAATATATAGTCAAGTTTACGTTTCGCACAAGCGACTAAATGAAACAGAATTAAAAGTGTTTTGCTCCCGAGTTTCTTTTATATTCAGTGTCTGGTGCATCACGTTGTAGCATCCAACAATAGTCGGCAAGCATTGACGGATTCCAATTGCCCTGGTATCGTTTCTCCATCGTAGCTATGTCTTGATGAAACCTTTCACCGTGCTCGTCACTCACAGCACCGAGATTTGCGGGGAAGAAGTCCAAGTGTGAATGGAGGAAATGAATCTTGAGTGACATATTGCACTTCATTCTCTTGTATGCTTTGAGAAGTTTGTCTACCAGCTGAATGTAGTTTGGGGCTCTGTAATTGCCCAGAAAATTGTCAACAACGTCTTTCAAGGCTTTCCAGCCAATTTTTTCCGGCCCAACTAACAGATCTTCAAATCGCTTGTCACTCATAACATGTCTGATCTGGGGGCCAACAAAAATACCCTCTTTGATCTTGGCATCAGTTATTCTTGGGAACATCTGTCTTAAATAACGAAAACCTTCCCCTTCCTTGTTCATTGCTTTCACAAAATTCTTCATGAGTCCCAGTTTAATGTGAAGAGGAGGCAAAAATATCTTTGTCGGGTCAACAAGCGATTCATGTGCTACATTTTTCTGTCCTGGAACTAACTTTTTACGGAGTGGCCAGTTCTTTCTAGAATAGTGCGACTCTCTGTCTCGGCTGTCCCATTCGCAGATGAAACAGCAGTACTTTGTATAGCCAAGCTGCAGTCCTAGTAACAGAGCAACGACTTTGAGGTCTCCACAGATATTCCAGTTATACCTGGTATACTGGACATACTTTAGTAACATTTCCATATTCTCATATGTTTCTTTCATATGTGCTGCATAGCCAACAGGTACTGAAGGATAAACGTTGCCATTGTGCAACAGAACAGCTTTCAGGCTTAACATTGACGAATCAATGAAAAGACGCCACTCTTCCGGGTTGTGATCACAACCAAAGACCGAGAACAATCCTTCAATGTCACAACAGAAACAGAGACTGTCGACTTGTGCAAAAAATTTGGTTATATCATGATGCCGGTCTCGAAACACAGAAATTTTCGTACCTGGTGATAGCAAACACCATTCCTGCAGTCTCGAACCTAGCAGCTCAGCTTTTGCTTTTGACAGACCCAAATCTCTGACCAAATCGTTCAATTTGGACTGTGTTATCAGATGTGGATCGCCTGATGAGGATGGTTCAAAATCCGGGTCAATGTCACTGTTAGAACCCTGCACTGCAGTTTCTTCATCTGGTTCGTCTAAGGTCCAATCCTCTGGTGGTTTCGGAACTGGAAGACTGTCATCATGTGGCATGGGTCTCATTGCTGAAGGCAGATTAGGATATTCAATTGACTTCTTGTTTTTGGCAGAGAAACCAGACACATTAGTCAAACAGAAATAACAGTCCGTCACATGGTCTTTCTGTTCTCGCCATATCATCGGAACAGCAAATGGCATCGTCTTTCGAGTACCTCTGAGCCAGGCTCTCAGACTAACAGCACATGTCGCACAGCAAATGTGAGGCGCCCATTGCTTGTCTTGATCACCTATTTTGCAGCCAAAATACAGATGATAGGCTTTCTTTACAAGGGCAGTCATCGAACGTCTCTGAGGCGTAAGTGTATATTCCCCACAGATATAGCAGAATGTGTCGCGGCTGTTACGACACCGACAAGACATATTGCCCGACACCAAAACGTCTATAGCATCAAGCTTACTTACTGTTATATTGCTACAGCTACTATACTACTATACTTTACTATACTGATACTATATACACACACGGACTATCTATATTAACCAAATGAGCAGGATCGGTGTATGGAAGCCACCATTATAGCATGGTGAGACAGCGCAAGCTCGTTCAGACCTGCCCAGACATGCCCAGGATGTCATCTTCCATAAAACAGCTTCCAACCTGGCTAGATTTTATGCATGGACATACCCAGGCGGCACAAACCGTTGTTGATAAGACACTTATGGGAGAAAAAATTGTTTGCATCCAAATATAAGAAAAAATCACGACAAAATTGAAGATTTCTCTGAAATGGTACGTGATGGGTAATTTTTGATGTAATATTCATGATCAGCACCCAAAATTCTATAAGAAACACCCAGCAGTGTTCAGGAAGCAAAAACTTTGTTGTGCAGTGTAATTAGGAATACATTGTTACAAGGGGTATTATTGTAAGATTATTTGATTCATGATGCATTAATGAATATACTATTATTTATATATATTGTAAGAAGAAAGATGTGATAGAATCTTGCCTGGGGGGTATTGCGATTACTAATCCTATGTGTGTTCCAAGGCAATCAATTTATGTGGGGGGGTAGGGGAGGGAAGAGGGTGGGTTTTTTTTTCATAATCAGGGATAGGAAGATAGGGATTGATGGGGATGAAGAAAATCTATTTTGCTTTTCATTGGATATTATATGTGTAATGATGTCCAATCATATCAAATTAATTAAATTTAAATATCATTGTTGGTTTATACATATGGAATTAGATGGAGATTAAGATATTTTCATTGAATGTCAATGGCCTTAACCACCAAATAAAAAAGAAGAAAATGTTAGCTTTCCTAAAACAGCAAAACACTGATTTTTACTTTATTCAAGATGAATCGCTTATTCAGATTGCTAAGCGATTTACAACTACTTAAAATAGTGTTATATAATTTAAACAAAGTAACTTCAAACTTACAGATCTAAGACAAACACGAAACATGAGGGATGGAGGGGCAAAGTTACATGTTCTTGGTTTAAGGAAAAAGATAACAACAAGGAAAAAACAATAGGATGGGTAAAAGACTTAGTTCCACAGTTGGGGGGCCATTACTGAGACCCACCTGTCAATAATGGAATCTAGAAAATTTGAAGGGGCTGGGTTTGCAAAAATGTTTTTGCCCCTGCGGTTGGCAAAAAGGCTGGGATTGCCATATTAATAAATAAAAAATGTACAGCTAATTTTCAAATGATTGATTCGGATCCTCTGGGTAGGTGGGTACATATTAAAATGAGCATGGGAAATACTACCCTGGATTTGTTTAATGTCTATGCCCCAAATACGAATCAAATTGAATTTTTTAGAAATCTACAACAATTACTACTCCCACTGGCTACCTCTAATTTAATAGTGGCTGGAGATTTCAATGCTGTAATGGATCCATTAATGGATAAAACCAAGTAAAATTATGAAATCACTAGGGTTGGATAATTTGGCACAATCTTGTAATTTTATAGATATATGGCGCATACTTCATTTTAATGATCGGGAATTTTCCTTTTGTTCACAGGTCCACAATTCTTTTTAAAGAATAGATTATATTTTTGTCTCAAATCAAATAGTTCAGAAAGTAACAAAAGCCATCATAGATCCTATAATTTTGTCTGATCATGCTGGTATATGGATTGAGTTACAGTCTGATGAACAAAATTACTGTAGGTCTGTTTGGAGATTTGATAATACTTTGATTGCGGATTCAAATTTCCTTGAAGAATTTAAACTAAAAATGATTGAATTTTTCCAACTTAATACCACAGAAGAAATTAACATAGAAATGTTATGGGATGCATTTAAGGCTACCATGAGAGGTAATATTATTTCATATTCGGCATATATTAGAAAACAACTTAAAAACAATTTTATGACTTGGAAAAATAAATTAAACAGTTGGAAAATAAATTAGTTGTTAGATGGGAGCAAAATACCCTACAGGCTTTATTAAAAGGCTAATATAATGAGATATCTTCTAAATTTGTAAGGAAGGATTTGTTTTCCCAGCAAACTCAGTATTATGGAAACTCAAATAAGGCGGGAAGATTATTGGCAAATTATCTTAAGGCAAAGAGAAGAAGAACAAAAATTATTGCAATAAAGGATGAAAATGGAGAAACACATACTAAAATTGAAAATATTTTAAAACAATTTCTAAATTTTTATAAAGACCTGTATTCTTCTGAGCCTTATGAGGATAGGGAAAAAGATGGTTTAGAATTTTTAAATCTAATTATTGGACCGTAGGTTCCTGATCATATAAAAAGAGGTTTAGAGGAGCCTATATCACTAAAAGAAAGTAGAAACAGCATTGAAGTCTCTTAGAGTTGGATCCGCTCCATGTGGTGATGGTTTTACAGTAGAGTTTTATAAATCATTTCAAAATACCTTTTACCCTATTTATTAAATTTATATCAGTTTCAGCTGACTAAAGGTTGCATTACAGGTACTATGGCAGAATCATTAACAATTGTTTTGCCAAAGCCAAGATCCCACTTTAGTTTCAAACTACAGGCCTATCTCGTTAATCAATGTTGATGGAAAACTTTTTGCTAAGATATTGGCTTTGCGATTAGCTAAGGCTCTCCCTTTTATTATTGATATGCACCAAACAGGATTTGTTGCTAAGAGACATTCTTCTAACAATACTAGATTGGCTTTTCATACTCTAAATTTAACAAAAAACATGAATGATCTGGCTTTCTTAATTTCTTTGGATGCGGAGAAAGCTTTTGATCGAGTTGAATGGACTTTCATGTATCGGGCATTAGAATGGTTTGGTATAGGTTCAGGATTTATTCAAATGATTAGACGTTGTATAGCTCCCCTGGTGCAAGATTATACATTAATAACAATTTATCAGAGCGTTTTAATTTGCGGAGGGGGGTTAGACAAAGTTGTCCTTTGTCCCCTTTGCTTTTTGATATTGTTTTAGAACCCTTGTTATTAGCCATTCATCAGGCAAAGGGGATACAGGGTATTCCTCGTGCAGATTGGGAATATAAAATCTCTGCTTATGCAGATGATATACTGCTTCATTTGAGGAATCCAGAAACTACCATTCCATGCTTACTTGAATTGATAGAGAAATTTGGAAAGTTTTCAGGCTATAAGATAAATTGGAGTAAGTCAAAAGTTCTTCCACTTAATGTGCATTATACTAAAGGATTATTCGATTCATTCTCATTTGTTTGGAAAGAAGATGGATTAAAATATTTAGCTATTAGCATTAAAAACACACTAGAAGACACTGAAGGAAAATGAAAAACTTTTATTAAAAGTTTATTAATAACAATAAATTGTTATTAATGTGCGAGCAATGGAATCCTTTACATCTTTCTTGGTGGGGGAGAGTCCAAACTATTAAAATGATGATATTGCCTATGGTTTGTTATCAAATAAGTATGATACCAGTTTTTTTCAGGGGTCATTTTATAAAAAGTTAAATGGTATTCTTACAAAATTTGTTTGGCTGGGTAAAATGCCTAGAATTGCTTTAGTATCATTACAAAAATCAATTGTGGAGGGTGGGGTAAATTTTCCAAACTTCTATAGGTATCATCAAGCCTATATTTTATGTCAGGCTATGTATTGGGTCCTCCCAGAGCTCATGGAAAACATCCCAGATTGGCTGTATTTGGAATGGCGACTCAAATTTCCTTTACATCTATCTCATCTTCTCAGTATAAAAATGCCTAGAAAATATAAAGAGAATATAAATATAAAGAGAATAGAATATTGATTGATACATTGAAAACATTACGTTATGTTAGCAATTTATCACCTAATCCAATACATAAATCATTAAATCAATCTATTTGGCTAAACTCCAAGATTAAAATTGGCGGTTTTAAAATCGTATGGAATCATTGGATTATTGCAGGTATACGAACTTTAAATTATGTTATTTCAAATGGTAAACTGCTTGATTTTTCACAGTTGCAACATAAATATGGTCTAAACAAATCACAAAGCTTTAAATGGTTGCAGCTGAAGCAAGCTATTCAGGAGGGGTCCCTGAATGGAAAATTCTTAATAATCAATATAGTCTGGAATTCTTGTGCTTTCAGGCGGATTTTTTGGGACACCAAGCCGCACAGTGGTATAAATTGATATCTGGATATATGAATAAAAAACCAAAGACTGGTCTTGGAGACATTTGGAGCATTGAGATTAAGCATCAAATTTCTGCATCTCAAAGGCCATGAATTTGGTCTTGAAGAATGAGATGTACAATGTCTGCATCTATGAGACAAACTTGTTTCTTTTTGTTACATAGAGCATTTTGGACCCCAGTTAGATTACAAAAGTTAGATAGCTCTAAGTCTAATAGATGCAAATGGAACAAATGTCTATCCACTCTCATCTCTAATTCTCCCTCCTACCAAACTTTCAGGAAGTCAATCAAAACTTACCTCTTTGACAAATATCTCTGACTCCCGCCATCCTTGTAACTCTACTTTTAACTATGCCTTGTACCTCCCTGCACCTCCCACCTACCTGCCTCCTCCCTACCTGCACCTCCTACCTACCTGCACCAGACTTCCTAAGCCACGCCGATTGACTTGTTTATAACCTCTCTATCTCCTTCTTGCCTGCTCCTGACTTGCTAAGTTATATTGATTTATTGACTTATTTGTAAATTTTGCTGTAGATGTACAGTCTCTTGTCATGTAAACCGCTCTGAACTATTCTGGTACTGCGGTATACAAAAATAAAGTTATTATTATTATTATTATTATGTTGGCACTATAATCTGGAAGCAGGGACTCTAGATCATTTAATATTTTTCTGTCCCTGCATCATGGCCTTTTGGAAATCAATTTGGTCTCAAATTAATTGTTTATTAGAAAACCATGTAGCCCTATCATCCTATATAATAAAAGGCTAACTCGCGCATGCGCAATCCTATTTGCGTGTTCCGTGCGCTGTAGGTCTGTGGCCTAAGGAGTGCGCATGCGCGCTAATACGTCACCAGCCTATCGCCTCCACAAGCCGGACCGCAGCCAGACGACGTTCTCCGTTTCTCCTGCCGCCGCCGCCGATCTCCGTTTCTCCTTTGCCGCCCACCCCCTTCTTTTCCCGCGGGCCCGAATGGCGATTCCAGCAGCGTGTTCATCAGTCTACACACGCTGCTTCGGGCCCTTCTACTGCCCTGATTTGCTCTGCCGCGTCTCTGATGATGTCATCAGGGACGTGCCAGAGTAAATCAGGGCAGTAGAAGGGCCCGAAGCAGCGTGTGGAGACTGATGCAAGCGCTGATGGAATCACCACCTTTGTAGTCTGGACCGCGGGAAGGGAAAAGGGGGGGGTAGAGGAACTGGTGGGGGGGGGGAAATGGAGGGGAAGGGAATGCTGCTTTGGACAGACAGACAGAGAGAGGAAGGGAAACACAAAGAAAATAAGAAAGACACAGGGGCAGATGCACAGGGAAATGGTGTGGGGGGAGGGAAATGGAGGGGGATGGAATGCTGCTTTGGACAGACAGAGAGAGGAAGGGAAACACAAAGAAAATAAGAAAGACACAGGGGCAGGTGCACAGGGAACTGGTGTGGGGGGAGGGAAATGGAGGGGGATGGAATGCTGCTTTGGACAGACAGACAGAGGGAGGAAGGGAGACAGAAAGGAAAGAAGAAAGACACAGGGTCAGGGAGATACACAGAAAGACAGACAGGCAAAGGGGGCCGAGACAGAGACAGACAGAAAGGACAGCGGGAGCCGCGTCAGGAGGGGTGCGGGATGCGGCAGTGGGAACTTTTCCAGTGGGTGCAACTGGGCAGCTGTCGGGAACCTCTGATCAGGGGCAGAGCAAGGTAAGAGTATCATAGGGATAAGAAGGAGGAGGGAGGATAAAAAAGGAAGGGATGCCTACTGCTGGACAGGGGGAGAAGGAAAGAGATGCTGATGGACAGGGGAGGTGAAGAAAAAGGAACGGAGGACTAATGTTGGACAGGAGGAGAAGGAAAGAGGTGCTGCTGGACAAAGGGAGAAGGGCTGCTGCTGCATAAGGAGAGCAGTGAAGGGGTGGTGGTGGACACAGTGGAGGTAAAAGGGAAAATGGACAGGGGGAGCAGGCAAGGGGTGGTGGTGGACAGCCAAGGAAAAAGAAAGGCAGAAAGAAAGAAAGCGGCTAAGGAGAGAGAGAGAAAGAAAGACAGACACACACACATATGTTCTAGCACCCGTTAATGTAACGGGCTTAAAGACTAGTATGATATAATTCTATTTGGAGCATCTATGAGAATAAAAAGTCAAATTTCATCAAATAATAATAAACTTTTATTAATAACTAATCTTTAAGCCCGTTACATTAACGGGTGCTAGAATAGATGTGTCTGTCTGTCTGTGTTTGTTTATCTCTCTCTCCTTGGCTGCTGTCTGTGTCCTTCTGTCTCCCCCAAAGCAGCCCCCTTTCCCTCTCCCTAACTGTCTCTCCATGGCCCTCTTCTGTCTTCCCCTCCAGAGCAAAGCTGTTTGCCCTAAGCATACCCCTCCCCCCAAAGCAGCCCCCTTTCCCTCTCCCTGTCTCTCCATGGCCCCTTCTGTCTTCCCCCCAGAGCAAAGCTGTCTGTTCCCAACACACCTCCCACCCAAAGCAGACCCCTTTCCCTCTCCCTATCTCTCCATGGCCCCTTCTGTCTCCCCCCAGCACACCCCTCCCACAAAGCAGCCCCCTTTCCCTCTCCCTCTGGCCCCCTGTATTGATCCCCCTGCTTACCCTCCCTCCATCCCGGCGTCTTCTGGCCTGCTCCTCTTCAAAGTAGGCCGCGATCGTGGTGGCCGGCCCCAGCGAACCTCGCAGGCCGCTCCCCAACTCGGAAGCACGCTCCCCCCAATGCGATCACGTGCGTCAGAGGGAATGTGCCACCGAGGTCAGAAAGTGGCCCGCGAGGCCCGCCAAAGCCGGCCACGATCGCAGGCTGCCCCGAAGAGGAGGATCAGCGGCAGCAGCGGTGAGCGAGGGCGGGTGGTGTGTTCGAGCTTGCTTCGGGTTGGTGAGGTGGGGGCGGGAGGAGGGGAATGGCCAGAGTGATCCCTGGCCGAGTTCTAAAATGGAACACGGCCACGGATCACACACCACAGCAGCAGGGATCACGCTTTTTTAAAAGCGCATGCACCGCTAACGTTTTATTATATAGAATGACAGGAGTTGCCATTCAGCATATCACCAGCAATTGGAAAGATTACACCAGACTTAATTACACCTTCTGGTGGAATTTGCTGTGCCATATATATAAAATAGAAAGAATAATTGCCATACAAAAAGGGAACTATAATAATTTTAAAAAGATTTGGGGGCCATTGACAGCATATTGTAATGATTAGACACCTTTTTGCACAAAAAGTATATTATAAGAATGGAAAGGGGGAGGATGTATAGTTATATTATTGGGTTTTTTCAGTATCTTTGAATATAATATATGTATAATATGCTTGAATCATATTATTGGTGGAAAGGGATGGTGGGGGAGAGATTTAAATTTATGTATTTATGATGATAATAGGAAAGATTTTCAAGTGATCTATATGAATCAATTGATATATTATTGTACACTTGTGAGATGTAAAAATGAATAAAGATTTTGAAAAAAAAAAAAAAGAAGCTCAAACATTTTATACATGATATGTGCTGTGCTTGCACCTGCAGTGTGGAAAAAAAGAAGAATCATATAGAATTATCGCTGTTACCAGAGGACACTGGCAAACCCGATGTCTTACCCAAGTCTCTAGGGCTCCCACTGCGGGAAACAGAAGAAGAGAGAAAAAAACGAGAGGCCCATAAGAAGCTGAAAGAGAAGCGGAAAAGGGGAAAGTCAGAAAGTGAAGAAAAGGTAGGTCTCCCTGTGAAATCTGATCAGCAAGAAGTTCATTTGTTTGCAAGGGGGTGGGTTTCCAGTAAAATACGGTTTGAGGAAGTGGCTAGGAGAACCCTGGTTATCCTTAACACATATCTTTCCTAGGCATAAGGGAAGGGAGGGGCTAGAGCAGAAAACCAAAAAAGATTATGAGCTAAAGAGCATAGCCTTAGGCGGAAAGGTGCTAACTAGCTGAGATGCATTTTACTAAAGCTGTTTCAACCAAATCCCCCCCCCCCAACACAGAGATGCGTGAGAATAGAGGAAAGGAGAGAGATGCTATTATATCATACTTTAGGCCCGCAGGGGTGTCCAACCTTTTGTCTTCCATGGGCCGCATTGGCCGAAAAAAAATGTTTCTCGGGCTGCGCAAACGCTGCAGCAAGACAGAGGAGGGAGCCAGCAAGACAGTAAACACCCAGGGGCAGCAGAGTAAAACAATGCATCGCCCTCGACCAGGGCCGCATAAAATACTTCACTGGGCCACAGGTTGGACACCTCTACTTTAGGGTATCCTTTTCAAGCTGTATTTTTTAACTTTTCTGTAACTTATTTTATGTATAAACAATTTTATTGATGACAGCATAGCAGCAAAAGAACAAAAGTACCACAGAAAGAAGAAACTCTGCCAGCAAATATAAACAAGTACAATCAAAAAATCCACAAAGACCAAGTCATCAAATTTTGTCCATAATAACAGAATAAACCCCCCTCCCTCCCACCCCACCCCCCCTCCCACCCCACCCCCCCTCCTTTGATACCGGGTGGTATGATGAATCCGTTTTGTATTGTGGATTAGAAACAAAACCAAAAACGGAGCAAATTCCAGCTAAACCAGAATCCAAGAATATACAATTGTGATAACAACAAGGGTATGGATGACATCATCACTAAACAACCATACAGAGCAACAATATAGCCAATAACGGATCCATGTAGAAAAATCTATAAAGGAGCCTCGCCCAGCCCCCCCCCCAATATACACCCCAACCTATGCTCATACCTATGTCCAGGAATTGATGATGCCTTATTCCACCAGATATCACTAAATAATAAAGTTTCCCTCCCCCCACCCAGAGATGTAGCAGACAGTAACAAGCACCTAGCAAAGAGATAAAGCCAGACCACAGGCCTTGATTCTGAAATTTATTTTAAATAGTTCTGGGTGTGTGAATAGAGGAATTTTATGAAATCTGTCTTAAATTCAAATACCATGGTTATTATTGGGGATTTATTCTATTTTAAATTCTTTGTTTGAGTGGGTTCTTTGGGGTTTTTTTTCTGCATGGAAGGATGTCGCTGTAAAGAAAAAGCGAAAGACGCGTGTGTCCCGAGAGGAGGAAGACAGTGGGGTTGAGGTGTTCTTTCGAGAGGAAGAGGAGGAGGATGAAGAGGATGAGAGAGAATCCAAGGTAAAAAGGTGTGAGGGTATTTGTTTTGATCATCACTCACATTGATTGCATTTTTTGCGTTCTCTACCTGGACATTCATCATTGAGGGAATTTCTTTAAAATCTCCCCACTGTTTGCTGGCCATTCTTTAGTGATTCTATAAAGCAGTGTTTCTCAAGTCGGTGCTGGAGTACCCCCTTGCCAGTCCCTGTATTAAAGTTTTTTGGAATTCAATATGGACTCAAGTAAATTGTCTATTAGAAAACCATATTGCATTATCCTATGATACTATTCTGTTTGGCATGTCTATGAGGAAAAAAAGTCAAATTTCATTGCATAATAACAAACTTTTGACAGAGGCTGCAATTCAGCATATTACTAATAATTGGAAAAATTATACCAATCTTAATTATTCATTTTGGTGGAATTCACTTTGTCATATTTTTAAAATGGAAAGAGCAATTACTTTGCAGAAAGGAAAATATGATAATTTTAGGAAGATCTGGGGGCCATTGGAAAGATATTGTAATGAGTGAACATCATTTTCCTTTGTTAGATATATGTATACATTGGGGGAGGGGGGTGGTTTTTGGGGAGAAATATTTTAACTATTTTAATAAGATCTGATTTTATTTGGAATATGTTTATTTGTAGTATTTGAGGGTGGGATGGGTTATAATTTTTATATTATTATGATCATATGAGAAAGAATTTCAAGTGTTATATGATTGTTAAGTATTGTTATAATTTTTGTACACTTGTTGTCAGATTTAAAATGAATAAAGAATTTTTTAAAAAAAAGGTTTTCAAGATATCCACGATGAATAGGCATGACATTGGTTTGCATACGTTGCTACCATTGTATACAAATCTTTTCCATGCAGGTTCATTGTGGATATCCTGAAAACCTGACTGGCAAGGGGGTACTCCAGGACCGACTTGAGAAACACTGCTCTAAAGCACCCAGATTGTCTTGCTTGGCAAGGATTAGAAGACTATTGTAAGGACTTTGTGCTGTACTCTGCCTCATTGGAAGCCAGTGAAGCTGTTTCAAGGCAGGTGAAATATGTGTCATTCTGGGTGTATTTGTAATCGGCCTTCCAGCTGAGTTCATTACTAACTACAAGGCCTTATTTGTTGCCTGGAACAAACCAAGATAAAGTGAATTGCAGTAATCCAACTTTGTCAAGATTAATCCCTGTACCACCATCCTAAAGTCATAGGATGTTAGCATCAGTTTTAAGCTGTACAAAGTACGCAATTGTGTGTATTCCCCCCCCCCCCCCCGGATAATTTTTGAAATCCGTTCACTCAGTGAAAGTGCCGAGTCTAGGCAAACACCCAAGATTGTCAGTTCCTCATAGTGCCTTGGGACTTCAGCATTGCATTTTTTATGGCATTTGCTTTGGCACATGGAGTTATTGCACTCCAGGCCTTGGTAATTGATATTTTCAGCAATAGGATGGGTTCTTCACAGTCATCCAAAGTTCTTTTCTAAAGTGATGTCAGATTACCACTTTAACCATTTAGTCATCCTACCAAAATTCATGCCTGTAATAGTGAATATAGATTGCAAATGAGTCATTTTGCTCTGCTTAAAGCAGACTACAAACCCTTAGAAAGTTCATCCAGCTTTATATTTCTTTTGATCCAAATGAGCCTGGAGCTGCTGTTGCCAAGCATGTTGCATACACTATCAAATTTTCTAGCAGACTGCTTCTCCTTTCCTTTGCCAATATCTTACTGTTGGGTAAGGGATTCCCAACATGACAATAGATATGGTCAGTCTGTTCTCTGGAATCTCTTTTGAGGTTTAGAATCCAACTCCATCCTCCCAGGGCCCATTCTTTTCATTTCCATGTTTTCTTTGTTGACAAAAACCCCTCCACAAAAACTTTAAAGAGGCCTGTAGCTGTCCTTTATTTCCCCCTTTTTGGGTTAGGGAGTCCCAGATGTGAGAATTTGTCATCCTGCTTGTCCTTGGAGAACAAATGCTACAGGTAGGCAACTTGTTTTTATTTTGCTTGTTTTCCTCTGGGTCTGTGTTTTTGAAATTCTGTTATGACCTGCATAAATATAACACTCTAGCCCAGGATTCTTCTTTATTGAATCTTCTGGGCCATGTTCAGGGAAATGTGAGCAGCAGGTCATAATGTTGCTTCTTCCAGCCTATGGTTTGTTGACCTTTACTTATACGCTTTGTTCCTTTTCAAGCCGCAGAAGAAACGAGCGCTGGATACAGCTCCAAGGCTTCAGATGACAACTGGCTTTACCTGGGATGTTAATTTAAACACTCTTAAGGTGGCCCAGCTGGAGAAGGAAGGAGAAGAAAGCTCAGACAGCGATGAAGAGCCACAGTTCAAGGTGTTGTGTTTATTCTGTTCCATTATAGTTTTACCATTTGAAATGTTTCAGTGGTTTGGCTGGACGTCTCTAGGTATGTCATAAGTACACTTCTCCCTCCATATTCGCGGGGGTTAAGGGCAGAGCCAGCCCGCGAACAATGTTTAGGGACGACTAACCCACCCATGCCTCCCTCCTAGACCTCTCTACACTTTACCTAGCAGTGAAGTGGGGCAGGGGCGATCATCCTACACTCCTACCCCGTGCAGAACCGTCAACAAAAATGGCTGCCGTGGTTTCATGAGACTACAGTGGGACTTCATGACAGCCTTTTTTGTTGACCTCTCTGCACGGGGCAGCAGTGTAGGAAGATCGCTCCTGTCCCGCTTCACCGCTAGGCCACCAGGTACAGTGCGGAGAGGTCTGGGAGGCGGGGGTGGGTCAGGGTTTAGAAACTCGTGAATAACCGAAGTTGCGAGTCATAAACCTGTGAATTTGGAGGGAGAAGTGTATACACTTCTCTCCCGATATTCAGAAGGGTTTAACTGGGCAAGAGAGGCTCTTAACTGGATGTTGATATTTAGCAACACTTAACCACAGGCTGCCTCTTCGCTATCTGGTTAGTAATGGGGCAGAACCTAGAGGAGCTGATGGCCATATTCAGACCACTAACTGGTTAAGCAAGGGACTAAAGTTAGGATAATAAACTGTCCCAACTTCAGTCACCGAGCTAACTGGGCATTGGTCTGAATATTGGCTGTGCCCAGTTTACTAGCTGGAGCGGCATCAGGTCTCTTCAGTCTCCCCCCACCCATCCCCAGCCTACCTTATATGTCATGCTGGTTCACGGGGGGTCTTGCAGGCAGAAGCAATGCCCACTCTCTCCTGCTTGTCAGCTCATAACCAAAATGACTGCTATGACCTCTAGTGGCAGTCTTGTGATACTTGCAAATGATGCATTACTCCTGCCCATAGGACCCCATGGCCTGTGAGATAGGGGAGAGAGGAGGCTCAGGGCAAATTGGTTTATTTTTTTTTGTTCTGGAGGGAGGGAAGGGGATCGAGACCGGGAGAGGTAACTGGAGGGACTGACAGGGCTTTGTGGGGTCCCAGCTAAAGATCAGCATAAGCCAGTGCACGTGCAATAAGTGCTGGATATTCAGTGCCAGCGCCCAGACATGGCCTGGCATTGAATATCTGGAGCTAATTCTGTCCACAGCAATCGGTGTTTTCAAATTAGCCTGCCTCGTTTTGAAAGCTCACGATCGGAGGTTACACCATGAGGCAGCATTATGTGAAACGCTGGCCACTGTTGGTGTTTCGACCGAGCTTTACAAATTATTACATTGGAAAAGATAAGTTTGAGTCATTTTTGGCCACCTGCTATTTATTTATATTGCACAACAGAGAGCTTATTAAGCCCCACGGGAGGTTCTCCGCCTGAAGACCTTACGCCACAGCTGTGGTGGTGGAAGGGCTTTGTCTGAGGCTTTTCCTCCCAGTGGCAGTTCACTTGACTTATGTTGTAGCCATTTATACGTTTTGCACGATCCATGTGAATATGTCTTATACACAAAATGAGCTTTGACATGCCGATGGATGAGCCTAGAGACTGTTGGGGTTTTTTGGGAAATGTTTTCACTTAAAGAGAAATTTGTCATAGAGTTGTTTAGTTACTGTTGACCCGATTGAGTAGAGAATCAGATTTGTGATGAAGTATGTTGTGGAACACAGGGTGCATAGATAGGTACTATATTTAATATAATCCAGTAAATTGGAAGTGATGCTTCTATTAAGATGTTGAATGCTTAAAGACGTAAGACTTCAGGACTTCTAAAAGTGTTCTTCCTCTCAGCGTACTCAATAGTAGAACTATCACCTTTGGCTTAGTGCTCGATTAGCTTTCTTTTAACAGATCTTATTTTTCTGTGCAAAAATCTTGCATCATAAGTTAATTGAATGTGCTAGTCTCAAATTAATGTCTTGCAGATTCTTCTCTGCATCACAAAAGCACAGCAAAATTCAGTCTGACAGCAGTCTTTGCTTAAGGGAGATGAAGGGTGCTGAGCCTTCTCTGCAGTAGCCGTGCTATGCTAGGTTTTAGCCACAGTGATTGCTCTCTTCATGTGATGAGTTAAAGTTTTGCCCTAGTTTAGAAAAGAAAATATCCAAAGTATAGTTGCCTTGGATCAACTTTAAAAAAATACTGTATTATATTCTCAAATCACTGACTTCCTGTGGCATCGTTAATAGTATAAGAATGAATGTGGTCCTGGAACTTGTCAGTATTCTCTGCCTCCATCAGATGACTGCTGTCTGGACTGGTGTAGCAGCAGTCATAGCCTGTGGTGTAGCTGCAAGTCACAGCCTGTGTTTCATAGTGGTGAGCTTGTAAATGACCAGGTGCTACGGCAAAGTATTCCAAGAGATTGTTCCATTGCTACTTGTATTTCTTCGGTAGGCTAAGTTTTTTGTTTGTGGTCTGATTTGGTACCTTATCCACCTGGGACCCCTGAGAAGGCGTGTTCACCGAAACACGGACCATGTCAGGTCCTTTGGTTTGGTTCAAGGTGGTAACATTTAACCACATTCACGATTTTGGTTTAATAAATTTAGCCTGCATCATTGTACACCTATCTGCAGTTTTCTTTGTTTTGGTAAATGACCAGGTGCTGTCAATCTGTTCATGGTTCTTCCGTTGTTGAGTTCAGGAAAGATGTAGTTCCAGGGCTAGATCTGGCAGGGTCTTCCTTGGTGAACCGCTGTATCTTCTTCCTTGGGATATCCTAGAGCAGCTGTTCTGGGCCCTAGGTTGAATGTCCTGTTGATAGCAGTAATGGAGAAGACTACTGTTCCCTTGGAAGGAGATGGCACTTCTCTAGTGGATCCAGCAACTACCAGAGGTGATAAGGTTGGATTCTGCAGCAGCCTTTGTGGCAGATACATTGCATACAGGTCAGGGCCGGGTCTGGGGCATCTGTGGCGGTGCTGAGCAGAGGACTCTGGCTAAGAAATCCATTGGTTGAATCAGTATTAAAGTTGCAACTTATTAAACTGCTGGAGGATATATAAACTTTAAAAAACATAAAAAATGGGCACACCAGATGTAAGTGAAATCAAGATATCCTAGGAGGCATTTGGGTATCAAACATCAATATGAAATTAATTTTAAATGCTTATTTTATCCCAGGACAAGCAGGCAGCATATTCTCAACATGTGGGTGACGTCACCGATGGAGCCCCCAAGCGGACGTTTTCGCAAGCCGACTTGCTCGAAGACTGGCTTGAAGACTGGTTTGCTTGCTTGAAGACTGGCTTAGAGGCAGACTTCAGAGGGTAGTGGTAAACGGTATCCTCTCTGATATGACGGAGGTGATCAGCGGAGTACTGCAGGGCTTGGTCTTGGGCCCAATCCTATTTAACATCTTCTTAAGAGACTGGGCTGGGGGGCTTCAAGGTAAAATTACATTATTCGCCGATGACGCCAAACTATGCAACATAGTAGGCAAAAGCACAATAGACAAAAGCACAGTGCCTGACAGTATGACGCAGGACCTACTCCTGCTAGAGCATTGGTCAAAGACTTGGCAACTAAATTTCAATGCCAAAAAATGCAAGGTCATGCACCTTGGCAGCAAAAATCCATGCAGGACTTACACCCTAAATGGTGAGATCCTAGCAAGGACTTTAGCAGAACGTGACTTGGGAGTGATCATTAGCGAAGACATGAAGACTGCCAATCAAGTGGAGAAAGCTTCATCCAGGGCTAGACAAATCATGGGTTGTATCCATAGAAGTTTTGTCAGCCGTAAGCCCAAGGTCATAATGCCATTGTACAGATCCATGATGAGACCTCATCTGGAATACTGTGTGCAATTATCAAAAAGATGTGCTAAGAGTTGAGTCGGTTCAGCGAATGGCCACCAGAATGGTCTCAGGATTCAAGGATCTCCCATATGAGGAATGGCTGGGTAAGTTGCAACTATACTCACTCGAGGAACGCAGAGAGAGGGGAGACGTTCAAATATGTCACGGGCCGTATCGAGGTGGAAGAAGATCTCTTTTTTCTTAAAGGACCCACGGCAACAAGAGGGCATCTGTTGGAAATCAGGGGTGGGAAATTTCATGGCGACACCAGAAAATATTTCTTCACCGAAAGGGTGGTTGATCGCTGGAATAATCTTCCACTACAGGTAATTGAGGCCAGCAGCGTGCCAGATATTAAGAAAAGATGGGATTGGCATGTGGGTTCTCTTCATAGAGGAAGTTAGGGGGTGGGTCATTAGTGTGGGCAGACTGGATGGTCCGTGGCCCTTTTCTGCCATCATTTTCTATGTTTCTATTGGTCTGCGCATGCGTGCGTGTCCCTCCCACCCAGTCTAGGGCATGAGTCTCCTCAGCGTGTCCTCAGTTCTCTGTTTTCCGTGGAGCCAGAAGCACTGCTCCCTTGCTTCGCACAATCTCGTTGTCCCTCTTGCACCGCGGCTTGTTTGGTTAGTTTCAGTTGAGTTGCTGTGCCCCGTCTTTATTTTCCTTTCTTTTTCGTTTTTTCAGTTCGTATATTTTTGACCGGGTTACCCGGTCTTACTCTGGCCGCCTGGCCTCGCCCGTTTTTTTTTTTTCTTATGTCCCGGCCTCGTTCCGGGTTTAAAAACTGTACTAAGTGCAACCGGGTTATCTCCATCACTGACCCTCATCATTGGTGTGTGGAGTGCCTGGGTGCAGAGCACCGCGCTGAGTTGTGTCCCCATTGTGCGACTTTGCAACCGCGGGCTCTTCGTAGGAGGGTGACCAAGATTATCCAGCTCTTTGGCCCCATGGATCCCGCGGGACAGGCCTCGAGCTCGGCCTCGGCACCCTCGTTGGGTGCCTCGGCCTTGAAGTCCTCGGCCTCAAAGTCCCTGTTGGCCTCGAAGGCTCCAGCCTTGGCTCCTCTTGCTACTCTGGCCTCAGACAAGTCTCCTCTTTCCTCCTCAGGTGTGCCGGCAAAGAAGCCTACCTCGGAGTCTCATGTCAGTGCTGCCTCGTCGGCGTCTTTGAGACATCACTCTAAGCGTGCCTCCTCACGTAGGGAATACTCTTCATTGAGGTCGCCCCTGAAGGAGTGCACTGCTGCACCTAAGACCCAACCACCTTTGGTCTCGGTGCCTATGTTCGAGGACATGCTTAAGGCTATACTTACCATGCAGCTTTCCTTGGTGGTGAGCCAACTGGTCCCGACTTCGACACCTCTGACCTTGGTCTCGACCCAGTCTCGGTCTGACCAGCCTGAGCGTCGCCTCATATCTTGAGGCCATGCCCACAAGACTCGCAGGGTTCCCTCGAGTGATTCTTCATCCCCCAAGTCACTTGTGACTTTTCGGGGGTCCAGGCCAGAGGCCTGTTTTACCCCCGCTACTATGTCAAGGCTTGCCCCTCCTAAAAAGCCCCGATCTTCTCTGCCCCTTCGGGGCAGGTCTCCGACCACGAAACCTTCCACGCACACACTTGTCCTCGAGTTGGACTCTAGTTTGTGTTCCCCATCGAGGCAGCTGCCAGCCTCTAAGGGGTCTTCTTCGAAACCAGTGGAGGAATTTTCCTTTGCCCTGTCTACTCCGAGGCTTCGCCAGCTGCTTCCTCGGACCCCGGGGTCTTCCCCGGTCCACCTTGCACGGGGTTGTTCCTTGACGCCCCCCAGACACTTTAGTCGAGCCTCTTCTGTCTCCCATTCGCGGGACTCAGAGGCCCCGGCTTACTATTCAAGGGAAATTTCTCCCTCTTTCTCGACTGCCCCCGGATCTCGCTCGGAGTCTCCTCAGAGGATGTGTCTTCTTGTCGAAGCTCCTCCTTTAATCGTTTCATCTCTGACATGGGTAGGGCCTTGAACACGGACCTCCAGTCTGAGTCCCGTTATACCCAGGAATACCTGGCGGAAATGGGTGTTGATCATCTGCCCCGTGAGGCGCTACGATTACCATTGCACCAGGTTCTCCGGCAAACTTTTCTCCGGAACCTGGAGACCCCATATGCGGTCACAGCCATTCCCTACAAGTTGGAGTCCCGTTACCGGATGATCCCGATTAAGGGGTTTGAAAGTTCTCAGCTTTCTCACCAATCCTTGGTGGTTGAGTCTTCCTTGAAGAAGTCTAACCCCTCGAAGGTTTACGCTGCTTTCCCTCCGGGCAGGGAGGGCCGTACAATGGACAAATTTGGTTGCCATCTTTATTAAAATTCAATGATGGCGAATTGTGTCCTCAACTATAATTTTATCTTCACGTCCTACCTCCAGTTCTGTGTGGATGCCCTCCGCTCGTTCCGGGAAGCTGTGCCAGATTCTCGGTGTCAGGAGTTTCGTCTCCTCGAGGAGACCCTCTCCCAGCTCCACCTTTATATGTTTCAGGCGACCTACAACGCCTTTGAGTTGTCATCGGGGGTCACGGCCTTTGCGATCACCATGCGTTGTCTCACTTGGCTCCGGATTGTGGATATGGATCCGAATCTACAGGATCGTCTTGCCAATTTCCCGTGTGTGGGTCATGAGCTCTTCGATATTCCATCGAAGCGGCCACCAAGCTCCTCTCGGACCACGAACGGTCCTTCGTCTCTCTGGTGAAACTTAAACCGAAGGCACCTCCGGCTCGGCAATACAAAATTCCTCTCAGGAGGTACCCACAGAAATCTACTCCTGCCTTCTCTCAGCCTCCTTCGAAGCGGCCGCAGCAATAGCAGCAACGTCAAACTAAGGCCCAGCCGCCGGCTCCAGCGAAAACTGGGCCGTCTTTTTGACAATTCCGGTCTGAGCCTTCAGGCTCCCTTCCTGCTGGAGCCTTCCCCCCTCCCCATCGGGGGTCATCTCCATCATTTCTATGCCCAGTGGGAAAGTCTTACCACCGACAGTTGGGTGCTTTCTATCATCCATACCCCTGGACCAGCCTCCAAGAGAGTTTCCTTCTGCTTGGTCTCAGCTGCCTCTCCTTCTGCAGGAAGCTAAGGCCTTCTTCGCCTTCGGGCAATCGAGGAGGTTCCCCCGGACCAGTGGAACACCGGATTTTATTCCCTGTACTTTCTGGTACCCAAGCAGACAGGGGATCTGCGTCCGATCCTGGACCTCCGTGCTCTGAACAAGTTTCTGGTCAGGGAATGGTTCAGAATGCTCACCCTTCCTACGTTGTACCCCCTCTTGGACGAGAGGGACTGGCTGTGCTCGCTGGACCTCCAAGAGGCATACACGTACATTCCGATACACCCGGCCTCTCGCCAGTATCTGAGATTCTGGGTGGGGGATCTCCATCTTCAGTATCATGTTCTTCCCTTCGGCCTGGCGGCCTCTCCAAGGGTCTTCACGAAATGTCTAGTTGTGATTGCTGCGGCCCTGCGTCTCCGCGGCCTGCAGGTGTTTCCCTACCTCGACGACTGGTTGATCAAGGCATCCTCTCACCATGAAGTGCTGCGAGCGACGAATCAAACCATCTTGCTCCTTCAGAGCCTCGGCTTCGAGGTGAACTTTCCCAAGTCTCAGCTCTGCCCGTCCCAGTCTCTGGAATTTATCGGAGCGGTCCTGGACACGACTTGTCTCCGCTCCTTCTTGCCTCGGCCTCGGCAGGAGGCCTTGTTCGCTTATGCCAGAGGGTTGCCCATCTGTCCTCGGCCCTGGCTCGGCTCATGATGGTCCTCCTAGGTCACATGGCCTCCACAGTTCACGTGACTCCTTTTGCCAGACTTCACCTCCGTATTCCTCAATGGACTCTAGCGTCCCAATGGAGCTAGGATCGGGACCCCGTCTCTCGACTCATTTCGTGACTCCTTTGTTGAGGCAGTCTCTCCGTTGGTGGATGCTCTCTTCCAATCTTTCCAGAGGTTTTCTGTTTCATGCTCCTCCTCCACAGAAGGTCCTGACGACGGACTCATCGGCCTAAGCTTTGGGGGCTCATCTGGACGGTCTGCACACTCTGGGTCTTTGGTCCAGTGTCAACCAACTTTGTCACATCAATCTGCTGGAGCTTCGAGCGATCTTCCTCGCCCTGAAAGCTTTTTGTCACCTGCTTCGTGACCGCGTGGTGCTGGTCCGAACGGACAACCAGGTCGCCATGTATTATATTAACAAACAGGGAGGAACGGAGTCCCTGTCCCTGTGCCAGGAGGCGATGCGGCTCTGGGATTGGGCCATCTGTCACAACATATTCCTTCGAGCGGTCTACATTCAGGGCCAGCACAATTGTCTGGCGGATAAGTTGAGTCGTGTTCTGCAGCCTCACAAATGATCCATCCATTCCTTGACTCTGCGTCAGGTATTTGCTCGTTGGGGGACTCCGGATGTCGATCTGTTCGCATCCCCCCGCAATCACAAGTTGCCACGCTTCTGCTCCAGGGTCTACACCCCACTGTCCCTGTCCTTGTCTACTTTGCATGCATTTCCCCTCATTTGCATGCACGGATTGGAAGCGGATCGCAGGAGATGTTAGTGAATCGGGCCAGAGGGAAATCTGGTCGCAAACCGATCGGTACACGATCGGTTTGCTTAGTGAATCTAGCCCTAAATGTGGAAGTGACTTAAGGCTATGAAAACTAAGCAGTTTATGCCTTTCCTGAGTCTGTGAGGAAACAGACTCAGGTCGCTACAAAAATAAAAGCTTTCTTGTGGTTGCACCTTTTTACAGTGGTTGTTTGTGCTGTTTTGAGTGCATGTGGGAAGTGCTCCTGGTGAGTCTGGCCTGGACTCTGCCACCTACATATAAATAATGAGGATCACAGGAAGTGAAGCACACAAAATGTGGTTGGTTTGTTTTTTAGTTTCAAAAGTCAGATCGTTTTTTTAAGGGAATGTAGTCATTCACATCTCTGAGCTGTCTCATTACCTCTCAAAAATATTTCTGTCTAAGGTCAGAATGCCACCTCCGCTGTCTCCTGGCTTAGTGATTATATCTGGATTGCTGAGCTGTTTTTTTAAGAAGCACAGAGAGAGCCACTTTTTCTGCCTTAGTAATTTTATAATATATTCTTTCTTTCTTTTTCAAATGAAAACCAGAGGAAGAAAAAGAGGCACTTGCAGAAAGCCATCCTTCCTTTAGCAGAGACTGTATATAATTTATCCTCAGTGACTTTAAGTGATGCTAGAGGCCGACTTAATTTCAGTTTCCAAACTGCCCCAAATTCCTTTTTCTACCTGGTTTTGATCTCAGCTGAAAGGTTATCTTAATTTTCGACCATGTTTTCTGTTTTGGCCAAAAATGTTACAGATGGAAGCTGAAAATTTGGGTTTTGTTAATTTGTCTCCTTCCCTCCTCCCTAAACAGGAGTTGCTCCTCATCTTGGACCCCTTCAAGTGTCTCCCACCCATAGGCTCCCCAGGCCTTTCTTACAATCCTTAGTGGTCTTGGAGTGTAGTTGGGACAGGAGCAATTCCCAGTTAACCTTGCCCGTTTCAGCTCTGCTCTAATGTTTGTCATAACTGGACCATCAGAGAATGTAGAAAGTCCTTGGGGGGGGGGGGGAGGGGGGCAGAGGCTACCCTTTGTATTCTTTGGTGGGGTTTTGTACTGTATTTGCAAGTAATGCAGTTATGATCTTGCATAATAGTTTATATGGTACATAGAATGCACCAAATAAATGCTTTTGATTAAAAAAAAAATTAGCAAGGATTTTTAAGTCTGTAAATTGAGGATGATAAGATCCTTAGGAATTCGTTTTCTGTGAAGTTTTAACGGTAGTTGTCACTTCAAGTATGGCACAAACTCAGCCACCGTAAAAGCACCGTGGCACTTAGTTTCAGTTTTCTTTAGCTACAGTCCATGTGTGTGGGGGCTATTTTGCTTAGAAGTAAAATACAGCCTCTTATTGTATAAATTATTATATTCTCGCTTCGATACTGTGGGCTTAGCTGAGGGATGCACACTGTACAAGCTCGTGACAATTTCCAGCGGCCCTCACTGTTTCACAATGAAACAACCAAACAAGAGTTTTCATTTTTGGCTTTGGCTGAAACCAGGTGATGATTTTGGGTGCAGTTTTGGTTTCAGCCAAAAGCTCTCAGACAGTTTCGGTGGCATAAGAACATAAGATTTGCAGCTGCTGGGTCAGACCAGTGGTCCCTCGTGCCCAGCAGTCCACTCATGTGGCGGCCCTTAGGTCAAAGACCAGTGCCCTATTTTGAGTCTAGCCTTACCTGCATAAGTTCTGTTCCAGCAGGAACTTATCCAACCTTTTCTTGAATCCCTGAAGGGTGCTTTCCCCTATAACAGCCTCTTAAGTGACGCATGATGCAAACTTCTTGAGAAAAGCCTTTCTTCCGTTCCAAGCATCAAATACAGTGCTATGAACACGTGCACAAGAGACCTTGGGGTGATTTGCAAAGTAATGTGACAAAGTGGTAGCTGTAGGCAAAAGGATGCTGAGCTGCATAGGGAGAGGAATCACCAGCAGAAAAAGGGATGTGTTAATACCCTTGTACAAGTGATTGGTGAGGCCCCACTTGGAGTATTGTGTTCAGTTCTGGAGACCATGTATTAGTAAGGACATAAGATTTGAAGTAGAGCAGATGAAGGTGACGATAATATCGGGATTGTTCCAAGAGACGTATGAGAAGAGACTTGAAAACCTGAATATGTATACCCTAAAGGAAAGAAAGGATAGAGGAGATATAAGACAGATTTACAAACAAATCTTTTCCAGAGACAGAGAAATGGTAAAACTAGATGATGTAATTTGAGGTTGTGGGGTGGTAGACTTAGGAGTAACGTCAGGAAATACTTTTTCACAGAGAGGGATTAGAAGGATAACCTAACTGGGTTCGATTCCCATTGCAACTCTTTATGACCCTGGACAAGTCACTTAACCCTCAAATGCCCCAGGTACAAAAACCCCCACCTTAGATTGAGAGCCAACTAGGGCCAGAGAAAGTACTTACATACTATAGAAATGATTAATAGAAGAGTGGTGAATACCTGGAATGTCCTGCTGGTGGAGGTGGTGAACAGTGACTCAATTCAGAAATACAGGGATCCCAAAATAGCTTTAAGCACATTTATGAGCCGCAGGAGTGGTGCTTGAATGGCAGCTCCAGCAGTGGGGAAGTGCTAGATGGATTTCCCTATGGTAAGACAGATCAGAATGGGCTGGCGCGGGTTTCTCTGGAAAGTTGGACTAGTGCAGGGCAGGCCTGTTTACGGTCTGAGCCTTAAAATTGGCAACGATGGAATAGCATCAAGAATTCATATTGTATGAGTGCGGGTCTTGTATGTCTCAATGGGAGAGGGTAAATTATGATATTTGGCAAATGCACCAAAGCCCATTGGGATTGTATAGGCTTTGGGGCATTTGCTGGGGAGGGGGGTGAAATCACAACTACGGCTCTGCAAAAGGAGATCTTAGTGAGGACATTTTTGTAATAATATTGGATGGTTTGTTTTTGGTTTTTTTGTAAATCTTTATTCATTTTCATTTCTTACATCAAGTGAAAATACATACTAAAATACAATTATTTCATAACACTTGAATTACATTCAAATACTCTTATAATATAAAATAAATATCCCCCCTTTTTATCAATATTCCTATTTCCAAATAAAACACATTACCCTCCCTAACCTCCTATATAGTCTATCCATGTGCTAAGATATAATATAATATGATATAAGATATTGGATGGTTTAATAATGCTTTGATAATGAATGTGACTGTTGGACAGACTGGCTGGTCTTTATCTGCCGTCATTTACTAGGTTACCAGTGGCATAGTAAGGGGGGGTGCAGTGGGGGACACGGTCCACCCCCGGTACAGTCTTCCTCAGGACGCCAGCACGCCTCCTCCTCCTCCCCTTCCCACTCCTCCCCCCGCTATGCGCATGCACACCACCCCCCTTCCCTTCCCCCATGCCTTTTTAACTTTGGCGCAAGCAGCCACCAACTTGCCGCCCGCATCGGCTTTGGCCGAGCGCCAAAGCTGACGTCACTTCTGGGACCCGCGCCTAGAAAGTGACATCAGAGCTCCAAAGCCAACGCCGGCTGCCAGTTGGTGGCTACTTGCGCCAAAGTTAAAAAGGTACAGGGAAGGCGAAAAGGGTGAACAGAATGCTAGGAATGATTAAGAAGGGGATCACAAACAGATCTGAAAAGGTTATCATGCCCATGGTACGCCCCCACCTGGAGTACTGTGTCCAACACTGGGACTGGGGGAGTTGCCGTACAACGAGCGGCTAGAGAAACTGGGCCTCTTCTCCCTTGAAAAGAGGAGACTGAGAGGGGACATGATCTAAACATTCAAGATAATGAAGGGAATAGACTTAGTAGATAAAGCCAGGTTGTTCACCCTCTCCAAGGTAGAGAGAACGAGAGGGCACTCTCTAAAGTTAAAAGGGAATAGATTCCATACAAACGTAAGGAAGTTCTTCTTCACCCAGAGAGTGGTGGAAAACTGGAACGCTCTTCCGGAGACTGTTATAGGGGAAAACATCCTCCAGGGATTCAAGACAAAGTTAGACAAGTTCCTGCTGAACCAGAACATACGCCAGGAAGAATAATCCAAATCGTAGTTACCTTATACTAAGGTCCACTTTAGGAGTCAGCACTCAAGAAAATGATTTAGGTGTCTTCATAGACAATACATGGAAATTTTCTGCCCAGTGTGCGCCTGCAGCAAAAAAAAAAAAAAGCAAACAGTATGCTAGGAATTGAATCGTAAATAAGACTGAGAATATTATAATACCTCTACATCGCTCCATGGTGTGTCCTCACCTTGAGTATTGCGTATAGGTCTGGTTGCCATATCTCAAAAAAAAAAAAGATATAGCGGAATTAGAATAAGTTCACAGAAGAGCGACCAAAATCATAAAGAGGATGGAGGTTGAGGCTCTTCAGCTTAGAAAAGAGACGGTTGAGGGGGCACTGGTCTTTGACCAAAGGGCCATTGCACGAGCAGACTACTGGGCATGATGGACCACTGGTCTGACCCAGCAGTGGCAATTCTTATGTGTGGGTGGGGAGAGGGGCGCCCCCCCGGGGTGCCACTCACCCTCACTACACCACTGTATGTTACTATTTAAATTGTCACAAAAACTGAGAATCTGTCAACGTTTTTCAAAAAAGCACAACCCGTAGACATGTATGTTATTAACATAGATTCTAAATTGATTCCAGTTGACCCAGTACATCCTGTTGTTCACACATTTGAGAAGGCAGTACTTATGTGACCTGGAAAATTTAGGAAGGAAAAACAGCAGAATGTATTAAAAAATTACTAAGGCAGAAAGAGGCTCTGTGCTTCTTTTAAAAAAAAAAAAAAAAGAAATCCAATTCAGATATAATCATTAAGCCAGGAGACAATGGAGACGGAAATATTTTGGAGAGGTAATGAGACAGCTCAGAGATGTGACTTACAACATTCCTTTAAAGAAGGATCAGACTTCAGACATACTTTGTTGATGGTTTTCTCCACCCATTTATTACACTTATCCCAGGACAAGCAGGCAGCATATTCTTAACGTATGGGTGACGTCACCGACGGAGCCCCGGTACGGACCTTTTTAACTAGAAAGTTCTAGTTGGCCGCACCGCGCATGCGCGAGTGCCTTCCCGCCCGACGGAGGAGTGCGTGGTCTCCAGTTCCTTCGTTTCCGCGGAGCGAAGAAGACGCATGTGATATTCAACGGCTGTTGAACAATCCTTTTTTGCCTTCCCGCTCGCGTTATTTTGATTTTTTCTGCTTTTTTCCTTCGGGTTTTTCTTTTCTGTCTAATTTACAAAAAAAAAAAAAAAAAAAAACTTTATTTTTTCCTTTATTTTTCAACAGGCCCCGGCGGGGCCTGTTGCCATCATACAAGCCTCCGGCTTTGATTTCGCTGAGGCCGTATTCCCCTTCATGCCCCCTCAGCCGGGTTTTAAGAAGTGCCAGCGGTGTGCACGCCCGATTTCCCTTTCGGACCCACACAACTGGTGCCTACAGTGCTTGGGTCCGGAACATCGGGCTGACACCTGCACCCGCTGCGCGACTCTTCAAAAACGCACACTTAAAAATAGACAAATTCAGCAGAATCTCCTCTTCGGCACCGGTTCTGCTATGGATCCGACCCCGACGTCGACGGCACCGCCGAAATCGGCACCGTCAACATCGACACCACCTGATCCTTCTGCGGGGTCGATGGCGCCAGGTAAGCCAGCTAAGAAGCCTTCCACTTCCCTTGAGCGCCCTCCAGCCACGGCGGTGACACCGGTCCTTCCGACGTCCCGCAAGTCCCGTAAGCGCTCCGCTCCGATAACGGTGAGTGCCTCTTCATCGGCCTCCTCATCACCGGAGCGTAGAGCGGCACCTATGGTACCGAAGAAAAGTAAAACGGTACCGGTGCCCCCATTGGAGGACCGGATCTCGGCCATCCTCCAAACTAAATTACAGGAGCAACTCGAGCACCAGCTTCAGGAACTGCTCCCAACCCTGTTGGCACCGCTCCTTCCGGTACCGGTCCGGCCCGAGCCTCGCACCACTACGCCAGTGGCCACCCCCTCGGTACCGATGAATACTTCGATGCCGGTCTTATCGGCACAGCCTACATTACAGACCTGCACGGCGGAGGACCCATCCCGAACCCAAGATCGACATCGATCGTCTCGGGACCGGGATCGACACCACTCCTCCCGGGACAGAGATCGGCACCGGTCTTCATCCCCCGGCACCGTATCCATGAGATCTGGCAAGTCCCTTTCTAAAACCCGCCATGCTGAGCCGGCCATCAGGGACCCTGACTTATGGGAGCAATCCCCCCTCGGTACCGAGGAGGATGCCTCTTCCACTGATGAGGAACCCTCCATGGCTGAATCCACCTCCAAGCCCGAGCAGTCCTCATTTACAAAATTCCTTCGGGAGATGTCTGGGGCTCTTTCCATCCCACTCGAGTCCGACTCCAAGAAGTCCCAGGCCTTTTTAGAAGCCTTGGACTTCGACCAACCCCCCAAGGAATTTCTCAAACTCCCCGTCCATGATATTCTGCGGGAGACGTTTTATAAAAACTTGGAGAACCCCCTTACTGTTCCAGGTGCCCCTAAGAAACTGGACAGTTTATACAGGGTCATCCCTATCCCGGGATTTGATAAACCCCAGTTGCCACATGAGAGCCTCCTAGTAGAATCCACTCTCAAGAAATCTCATGGTTCCAGTGTCTATGCCTCCACCCCTCCTGGCAGAGAGGGTAAAACAATGGATAAATTTGGAAAGCGCCTATACCAGAATGCCATGCTGGCTAGTAGAGCCAACAATTATTCATTTCATTTTTCTTTTTATATGAAATATCTGGTACAACAACTTTCTGCTCTGCAAAAGTACATCCCTGAACGCAAGGTCCCTTTGTTTCAACAACAAATTTCCACCCTCCTTCAGCTCAGGAAGTTCATGGTACGCTCAATCTATGACTCCTTCGAGCTCTCCTCCCGTGCCTCTGCTCTGGCAATTGCTATGCGACGCCTTGCCTGGCTGAGAGTATCTGACCTGGATGTCAACCACCAAGACCGCCTTGCCAACGCGCCCTGTCTTGGTGATGAACTTTTTGGGGAGTCTCTAGATACCACCACACAAAAACTTTCGGCTCATGAGACCAGATGGGACACCCTCATTAAGCCTAAAAAGAAAGCTCCGCCGACACGACCATACAGACCTCAGTCTTCTTACCAACGTCGCTTTTCTGCTAGGCCGCTGAACCCTCCTCAACAGCAATCTCGTCGGCCTCGCCAACAACAACAACAACACTCTCAGGCTCGCTCGCAATCTCACCAGACAGCTAAGCCTCTCCCTCAAACTAAGCCTCCTCAGCCCTTTTGACTCCTTTCTCCAGGGCATAGCCAGTCTCCAACCCTCGCTGCCTCTGCCTCAACCTATCGGGGGCCGCCTCACCATCTTTCTACAACGCTGGGAGGCCATCACATCAGACCTGTGGGTTCTAAACATCATCCGTCACGGATACTCACTAAGGTTTCAGACTCTTCCTCCAGACCATCCTCCCGTAGAGTCTGCTTCTCACTCCTCCCAAACTCCTCTCCTCCTCAGGGAGGTCCAATCCCTCCTCCTTCTCAATGCCATCGAAGAAGTTCCACCAGACCAAAGAGGTCAGGGATTTTACTCCCGCTACTTCTTGGTACCCAAGAAAACAGGAGATCTTCGTCCTATCCTCGACCTCAGGAACCTCAACAAGTGTTTGGTCAAGGAAAAATTCAGGATGCTCTCCCTTGCCACACTTTATCCTCTTCTATCTCAACACGACTGGCTATGTTCCCTGGACCTCAAGGAGGCCTACACTCACATCCCAATCCATCAGGCTTCACGTCGCTACCTCCGATTCCAGATACTCAATCACCACTATCAGTACAAAGTGCTTCCCTTTGGTCTCGCATCTTCGCCCAGGGTGTTCACCAAGTGCCTGATTGTGGTAGCGGCCTGTCTCAGGTCCCACAACCTACAAGTGTTCCCCTACTTGGACGATTGGTTGGTGAAAGCAACGACCGCTCCACTTGTGCTGCAATCCACTCACCACACCATCTCTTTCCTCCATCTCTTGGGGTTCGAGCTCAATTATCCCAAGTCGCATCTGCTTCCCACGCAGCGCCTTCAGTTCATCGGAGCACTTCTCGATACAAACTCCATGAGAGCGTTCCTTCCTGCCGACCGGCACCGGACACTGCTTCACCTCTGTCGACAGGTGCTCCTCCAACCATCCATCCCTGCTCGCCAGATGATGATTCTTCTGGGTCACATGGCCTCGACAGTCCATGTGGTTCCTCTGGCGCGACTCCATTTGAGGATACCGCAATGGACCCTCGCCAACCAATGGTCGCAGACCAGGGATCCTCTTTCTCATCCCATCTCTGTGACATCGTCTCTTCAGCACTCTCTTCAATGGTGGTTGAACTCCTCAAATCTTTCCAGGGGCCTCCTTCTTCATCCGCCCCCTCATTCCATGATCATCACCACAGATGCCTCCCCCTATGCATGGGGAGCTCACATAGGGGATCTACGCACCCAGGGACTCTGGACCCCTCAGGAGCGTCAACATCACATCAATTTCCTGGAACTCAGAGCCATGTTTTATGCTCTCAAGGCCTTCCAGCACCTTCTCTATCCTCAGGTTCTTCTCCTGTGCACGGACAACCAAGTCGCCATGTACTACATCAACAAGCAGGGCGGCACCGGATCTCGTCTCCTTTGTCAGGAGGCCCTCCGAATTTGGACCTGGGCCACAGCCCACAATCTTTTTCTCAAAGCGGTCTATATCCAGGGCGAACAGAACTCCCTGGCCGACCAGCTCAGCCGCATCCTTCAACCTCACGAGTGGACCCTGGATCCTCCCACTCTCCACTCCATCTTTGCTCGATGGGGCACTCCACAGGTGGACCTCTTTGCAGCTCCTCACAACCATCAGCTACCCCAGTTCTGCTCCAGACTCTACTCTCCACATCGTCTGGCCCCGGATGCATTCCTACTCGACTGGACGGATCGGTTCCTCTATGCCTTCCCTCCACTTCCTCTGATGTTGCGGACCCTGTTCAAGCTCCGCAAGGACAGGGCCACCATGATTCTCATCGCCCCTCGGTGGCCCAGACAACATTGGTTCTCCCTCCTGCTTCAGCTCAGCTCCAGGGATCCCATTCCTCTACCTGTGTTTCCTACTCTTCTTACACAGCAACAGCAGTCTCTACTACATCCCAATCTGTCTTCGCTCCACCTGACAGCTTGGTTTCTCTCGGGCTGACCTCTCCAGAAAACCTGTCTCAGCCAGTCCGTCGCATTTTGGATGCCTCCAGGAAACCCTCCACACTCCAATGTTACCATCAGAAGTGGACCCGGTTCTCCGCTTGGTGTCTCCTTCATCATCACAACCCCACCTCTCTGGCGGTGGAAACTGTACTGGACTATTTGCTCTCTCTCTCCGACGCTGGCCTCAAGTCGACCTCAATCAGAGTCCACCTCAGTGCCATCACTGCGTTTCATGAGCCTATCCTTGGAAAACCCCTCACGGCTCATCCTCTGGTTTCCCGGTTCATGAGAGGCCTCTTCAATATCAAACCACCTCTTCAGCCTCCCCCAGTCGTCTGGGACCTCAATGTGGTTTTGTCAGCCCTCATGAAACCTCCTTTTGAGCCTCTGGCTACTACCTCGCTCAAACTTCTCACATGGAAGGTGCTTTTCCTCATTGCCATCACCTCTGCCAGGAGGGTTAGTGAGCTACATGCACTGGTCGCCGATCCACCTTTCACTGTTTTTCACCATGACAAGGTGGTTCTGCGTACCCATCCTAAATTCCTTCCTAAGGTGGTTTCAGCCTTTCACCTCAACCAGTCCATCGTGCTGCCTGTTTTCTTCCCTAAACCCCATTCTCATCCTGGGGAACAGGCTCTTCACACGCTGGATTGTAAGCGTGCCCTGGCGTACTACCTTGACCGTACCAGGGCTCACCGCTCCTCTCCTCAACTTTTTCTGACCTTCGATCCTAATCGTCTGGGTCACCCTGTATCTAAACGAACGCTGTCCAATTGGCTTGCTGCCTGTATTGCGTTCTGTTATGCTCGGGCCGGCCTGTCACTGGAAGGACCTGTCACGGCCCACAGGGTCAGAGCTATGGCTGCTTCTGTGGCTTTCCTCCGTTCCACTCCTATTGAGGAAATCTGCAAGGCGGCTACTTGGTCTTCAGTTCACACATTCACTACTCACTACTGTCTGGATGCCTTCTCCAGACGGGATGGACACTTTGGTCAATCTGTGTTACAAAATTTATTTTCCTAATGGCCAACCATCCCTCCTCCCTCTCTGTTAGCTTAGAGGTCACCCATACGTTAAGAATATGCTGCCTGCTTGTCCTGGGATAAAGCACAGTTACTTACCGTAACAGGTGTTATCCAGGGACAGCAGGCAGATATTCTTACGACCCACCCACCTCCCCGGGTTGGCTTCTTAGCTGGCTTATCCTAACTGGAGACCACGCACTCCTCCGTCGGGCGGGAAGGCACTCGCGCATGCGCGGTGCGGCCAACTAGAACTTTCTAGTTAAAAAGGTCCGTACCGGGGCTCCGTCGGTGACGTCACCCATACGTTAAGAATATCTGCCTGCTGTCCCTGGATAACACCTGTTACGGTAAGTAACTGTGCTTTATTTCTTCTTTTGTCAGAGTTCCTCTCACATGATTCACATTCTACTGTCCTTTCATGGTTGGTATGTTGTAATAATCGACATGTAATCCCTTTACACAGACATTCCACAGAAAGATGTTATAGAGGATTTATTGAACAGATCTTTAAGAGGATCCACCAGAACCTCTCTAAGCTCCCTCAATATCTCTTATCTGTACTCTTCTCTTAAACTGCCAACTCCAGACTGTTCCTTCTCTTTTGCTGCACCATAGGCCTGGAACAAACTGCCTCAGTCAGTAAGAACATGCTATACTGGGAAAGACCGAAGGTCCATCAAGTCCAGTATCCTGTGTCCAACAGTGGCCAACCCAGGTTCCAAGTACCTAGCTAGATCCCAAGTAGTAAAACAGATTTTGTGCTACTTATCCTAGGAATAAGCAATGGATTTCCCCAAGCCATCTCAATAATGGCCTCTGGACTTCTCTTTTAGGAAACTATCCAAGCCTTTTTAAAACCCTACTAAGCTAACTGATTTCACCACATTCAACCGCAACAAATTACAGAGTTTATTTACATGTTGTTTGAAGGAATATTTTCTCCAGTTTGTTTTTTTTAATTCTTTATTCATTTTCGTATGTTTTTTTTTTTTTCCATTATTTTTTATTTTCAAATCTTACATAAAGTGTACAAAATATTAAATACAATTGATAAATATATATTATCACTTTTATATCTAATACATTATATATCTAAATTTGATTTTCCCCCTCACCCTCCTCCCACCCTTTTATTACTTTAATATAATATTTTAAATTTTCAAATTTTACAAAAAATATGCAACATGTTATAATACAATTAATGAATATTCAATAACATTTTTATATCTAATACATTATGTTCTAAATAAATTTTATCCCCTCTCCCTCCCCCCACCCTTCTATTACTTTTCATTCATACATTACATATTGTATAATATATTATAACATATTATTTAGAAATTATTTTCCTTACCCCCCCCCTCTATGTGTGTCATAAAAAAAAAAAAAAAAATCTTGAAAAGAAGAAAAACCATATTATTTATTCATTACAGTATTTTGTCAATGGCCCCCATATTTTTATGAATTTGGTATATGTCCCTCTTTGTATTGCTATTGTTCTTTCCATTTTAAATATGTGACATATTGTATTCCACCAAAATGTATAATTCAGGTTATTATAATTTTTCCAATTATTGGTTATATGTTGAATGGCAACCCCTGTCATTATTAATAAAAGTTTATTATTTTCTGGTGAAATTTGACTTTTTTTTCTCATCATCATTCCAAATAATATTGTATCATATGATATTGCTATATGATTTTCCATCAATTTATTAATTTGTGGCCAAATTGAATTCCAAAAAGATTTAATGTAGGGACAATGATATAGTAAGTGATCTAATGTCCCTGGTTCTAGATTACAGTGCCAGCATTTATTGGACTTAGAACTGTCTAATTTTTGCAAACGTGTAGGGGTCCAAAAAGCTCTATGTAATAAAAAGAACCAAGTTTGTCTCATAGATGCTGACACTGTACATCCCATTCTCCAAGACCAAATTAGTGGCCATTGAGATGCATTAATCTGATGTCCAATCTCAATGCTCCAAATATCTCTTAGACCATTTTTTGGTTTTTTATTCAAATATCCAGATATTAATTTATACCACAATGCGGCTTGATGTCCTAGGAAGTCTGTTTGAAAACATAAGAACTTTAAACTATATTGATTATTTAATGTTTTCCATTCAGGGAACCCAGCCTGAATGGCCTGCTTCAATTGCAACCATTTAAAACTTTGTGTTTTATTAAGACCAAATCTATGTTGCAATTGTGAAAAATCCAGCAGTTTACCTTCTGAAATAACATCATCTAAAGATCTAATGCCTGCAATAATCCAGTTCTTCCAAAGGATTTGAGCTCCGCCAATTTTGATCTTGGAGTTTATCCATATAGATTGATTAGTTGATTTGTTTATTGGGATTGGTGTTAATTTATCAATAAACCTCAATGTTTTCCAAGTATCCATTAATAATTTATTTTCTCTGTATCTTCTAGGTATGTTGATACTTGGCAAATGAACTAAATTTAGGGGAAACATAAGGCGCCATTCTAAATATAACCAATCTGGTGTATTATCTATAAGTTCTGGGAGGATCCAATACATACCCTGACGTAGAATATAGGCTTGATGGTATCTATAGAAATTTGGAAAATTTACCCCTCCCTCTTTAATTGATTTTTGCAAAGTTACTAAAGCTATTCTAGGTGTTTTGCCAAGCCAAAGAAATTTTGTTAAAATGCTATTAAGTTTTTTATAAAAGGACCCCTGAAAATAAATAGGTATCATACTCATTTGGTAGCAAACTACAGGTAACATCATCATTTTAATAGTTTGAACTCTTCCCCACCAAGAAATATGTAATGGGTTCCATTGCTCACATAACTCCGTAACTTTTTTTAATATATATTTTTCATTCTCTTTTACTGTATCTTCAATTGTATTTTTAACTTGAATGCCAAGATATTTAAATCCTTCTTCTTTCCATATGAATGGAAAAGTATCAAATAATCCTTTTACACAATGAACATTCAAGGGTATAATTTCAGATTTATTCCAATTAATTTTATAACCTGAAAATTTACCAAACTTATCAATTAATTCCAATAAAGAAGATAAGGTTGACTCTGGATTTCTCAAATAAAGCAAAATATCGTCAGCATAAGCCGAAATTTTATATTCCATATCTGAATATGGAATACCTTGTATCTCCCTCTTTTGCTGTATTGCTAACAATAAGGGTTCTAATACAACATCAAATAACAAAGGAGATAAAGGACAACCTTGTCTAACTCCCCTCTGCAATTGAAAACCATCAGATATCTTATTATTAATATTTAGTCTTGCAATCGGGAAGCTATACAATGTTTTTACCATTTGTATAAATCCAGAACCTATACCAAACCATTCTAAAGCCTGATACATAAAATTCCATTCTACTCTATCAAATGCTTTTTCAGCATCTAATGAAACTGTAAAAGCCGGTTCATCCATTTTTTTTGATAAGTTTAACATGTGAAATAATAGTCTAGTATTATTAGAGGAATGTCTTTTAGCAACGAAACCCATTTGATGCATATCTATAATTTGTGGGAGAGCTTTGGCTAATCTCAAAGCCAAAATTTTCGCCAAAAGTTTATTATCAACATTTATCAAAGATATAGGCCTGTAGTTCGAAACCAAAGTAGGATCTTTATTTGGCTTAGGCAAAACAATTATTATTGATTCAGCCATAGTACCTTTAATATTACCTTTTATAAGTTGTGTCTGATATAAATTTAGTAAATATGGGGAAAGGATATTTTGAAATGTTTTATAAAATTCTACTGTATAACCATCACCACCTGGAGCGGATCCAACTCTAAGAGATCTCAATGCTGTTTCTAATTCTTTTAATGATATAGGTTCATCTAAACTCCGTTTTATATGATCAGGAACCTTAGGTCCATTAATTAAATCTAAAAAATTTTTCCCATCTTTTTGTTTCTCCAAATAAGGCTCGGAAGAATACAGGTCTTTATAAAATTTTAAAAATTGTTTTAATATTATATTAGTTTGATTTGTTATTATACCATTATCATCTTTAATTCCATTAATATTAGTTCTTCTTTTTTTTGCTTTAAGATAATTTGCCAATAATCTCCCCGCCTTATTAGAATTTCCATAATACATTGTTTGCTTGGAAAACAAATCCCTTCTTATCATTTTTGAAGTTAATTCATTATATTTACCTTTTGCTTTTAAAAGAGCTTGCAAAACTTCATATTCCCATTTACTTATCAATTTAGCTTCTAATATTTTTATTTCTTTTTCTAATTCTAAATATTGTATTTTAATCTGTTTCCTAATAAAAGCTGAATATGATATAATATTACCCCTCATAGTTGCTTTAAATGCATCCCATACATTCTCTATAGATGTATCCTCCACTAAATTTATTTGAAAGAAATCGTTAATTTGTGTGTCAAAATTTTCCAAAAATTTGTCGTCCACAAGCAATGCATTATCAAATCTCCAAAGAGGTCTATCATTCTCTAATTGATCTAATTGTAATTCTATCCATACTCCCGCATGATCCGATATAATAATAGGATCTATGGAAGCTTTAAACACCTGTTGTACTTTATTTGTTGAAACAAAAATATAATCTATTCTTGAAAATGATTTATGAACCTGTGAACAAAATGAAAATTCCTGATCATTAAAATGAAGAATACGCCATATATCTTTCAAATCACATGATTGAACCAAATTTTCTAAACCTAAAGATTTTATATTTTTACCTGGTTTTTTATCCAATAATGGATCCATTACAGCATTAAAATCTCCAGCCACCACTAAATTAGAAGCAGCCAGTGGTAACATCATATTCTGTAATTTTTAAAAAAATTCTGATTGATTCAAATTAGGAGCATATATATTGAACAACGTCAGGGCATCATTTCCCATACCTATATCAATTTGTATCCATCTTCCATGTGGATCTGAATTTTTTACCTTAATATTGGCCATACATTTTTTATTTATAAGAATTGCTACCCCTGCTTTTTTACCCTCTGCTGGAGCAAAAAAACATTCTTTTACCCACCCACCCGATAATTTCTGTGATTCCTTTTTACTAAGATGGGTCTCCTGCAGACAGTAAATATCCGCATTTTGCTTTTTTAAAAATGTTAATACTTTTTTCCTTTTTATTACGTGATTTAGGCCATTGACATTAATAGAATATATCTTAAAAAACATTATACATTTTAATACTTTTCATTATAATCTTTTTCTCCTCTTCTTTCATATTCAGAATCCTAAAAATGTTTTTCACGACACACATTTTTACCCCTAAAATATCTAATCCCTTGTTTATTATTTCCTTAATCTTTATAGTAAATACTCTCCTTTTCCCTCCCTTTCCCACCCAATACAATGGCTGCTTAAGGATACACATTGGAAATGCAACCCAAACATTCTCCTCCCCTCTAGGCATTCAATATTAAATCAAATTTCCCCTCTATCTATTTATATTAATCTTTAATATTTTTAGTCATATTTTCATAACATTTCATTGATGTATCTTTAACCATTTAACAGTTTTTAATTTATATTTCTTTGGTGTTATCATTACATCATAAAATTTCATCTTGAACATATATTTAGTATGTTATTAATGTTTTTCTTATATCTTGTTCTTCTTTCTTATAAATTTTATTGCCTTTTCTTTATATCATTTTTCTTTCTTCAGATATTTCGATATTTCATATTTTTATAATTATTTCATAAAGTCATCAAAACCATCTTTAAATTTTATATTAAAATATCATAGGTTCTGGTTTAGAAAGAAAAGCTTTTAGTTTTTCTGGATCCTCAAAATACAAGGATTTGTCTCCAGATGATACTCTCATTTTCGCTGGATAATATAGACCATATTTAAAGCCTTTTTCTTTTAGTTGAGGTCTCATGTCTAATAGTCTCTTTCTTTTATTTGCTGTATTTTTGGCAAAGTCCGGTAAGAACCATATTTTAGATCCTTTATAATTTAGATTTTTGTCTTTCTTTGCCGCATTTAATATTTCTAATGCTTGTTGGTATCTAAGCATTTTGAAAATTATTGGTCTTGGTCTGCCTTTATTTTCTGTATTTTTAACTGGGATCCTATGCGCTCTTTCTATTTCAAGTGGTTGTTTCAAGTCTAGTTGTAATATTTTTGGAATTAAATTTTCTAGAAAAATTATGGGATTTTTTCCTTCTAAATTTTCTTGTATTCCAAAAAGTTTAATGTTTTTCCTTCTTCCTCTATTCTCATAGTCTTCCAGTTGATCTTTTAATTTATTCAATTCCAAATTATCATTTTTGCATCTATTTGTTTCACGTTCCATGACCTCCATTCTAGATTCCAATTCAGTTGTTCTTTTGTTATTACTTTCCATTTGTCTATGAATGTTTAATATTTCTTCCTTCATTTCAGACATATTGGTTACAGTTTCCTTAAGCATTTGTTTGATTTGTCTTAGTTCTTCCATGACTTCTGCTTTACTCAATATGTCAGGTTCTTCTGTTGGAAGTGGGATCTTGCTTGGTGTTATTTGATCCTGTTTTTGTCTTTTTGCTGACGTGCCTGTTTCATTTTTGTTTTGTCTGGTAGTTGCCATGTTGTTATTTTTATGGAGTTTACTTTGTTCACAGATGTTAAATGACACAAGAACCTCTGTAAGTCACTATTTCAGTAGTTTTGTCTTTAATATCCTGCTATATCAGTTTAGAAAAAATGATGAGGAAATTTCAAAAATTTTCCTTTCTTAAGTTTAGTCTCTTAGGTTTAGATTTGGTGTTTTAAGTTTTTTAATCCTTTTTCTTCCAGAATTTGGTTCTATCTTTTGAAGTAGAAATTTTTCTCTTTTCCCAGCCTTTTTCCCTTTCTTTTTCTTAATTATCTGTCCCAATCTTGTATTGAGAAAGAACACTTCTCTTTTAGGGTCTGTTATCACTTTAATATTGACAAGAAGGTTATTTTATAACCACTTTATTTTAAAGATTGATATTTATCAATGTCAGACCATCACAATCTTTAAACAGACTCAAATCTTCTATTTCAGTTTTCTTAGAGCAACTGTCAGTTATTTGTCTCCAGTTCAATTGCTGTGAAAAAAAAAATGTCGGTAATCTTTCTCTCTGGTTCTCCTCCCTCAAGCCCCGTCACAGTCTCAATGGAGGAGGGCAACACTCAATCCAGCAATCTTTCCTTTCTTTAGGTTTTCTTTCAGAAACGGCGGGTCAAATCTTTCTACAGATTTATATTACTATTTCCGCCAGTCACTCTCCTCCGATGACACACCGCTACAGCGCTGAGAAAGAAAAAAAAACTCAGTAATTCTTTCTTTTGGCTCTCCTCTCACAAGCCCAATCGCAGCCCAGACCGAGGAGATCAACACTTAATTCAGTAATTTTCTTTTACTTTGGTAATCTTGAAGTAACTGTCATTTATCTATTCTCAGCGCTTCTCAAATACCCCGATGTCACGTTACTTCAGCTTTAAGAAAAATGCCGTTAATCCTTTCTTTTGGCTCCTCTCTCACAAGCCCAATCGCAGCTTTGATAGAGTAAAGCAATTTTCAATTCAGTAATTTTTTTTACTTTAGTAAACTGACATTTATCTGTTCTCAGCGCCTCGGTATTTAATTAGTGAGAAAATGCCGTTAATCCTCTCTCATCAGTTTTCTTCACTCAATTCCCTTTTCAGTATCTTCAGTATCGTCAAAGGAGGACAACTTTCAATTCAATTCAATATTTTCCCTCTTATGGGTTCCGTTAAATTATATCGGGACACAATCTTTCTTCAAAATTTCCCCACCATCTCTGTCAGTTACTCACTCACTTTCCTTGCCGTTTCAAGTCTCATTGAACCGCCGAGAAAAAAAACGGCGCTCTGCCTTTCCGATTCCTATTACTTTAGACTTCACTTTAACTTCAGCAAAAGATGATTTTGTCTTTTATCATTTGTTCCGCTTCTTTAGTAAATATTTTTTTATGAAATTATCCAGAAGGGAAAATTTTTTTTTACTTTCTATTGCCTAGATGATGAGGAGCTTCACGATCACACAACCATTTGTGTTCGCGTTAAGCCACGCCCCCTTTCACCATCCATTTTCGTATGTTTTAAATCTACTACTTAGGGCTAGATGCACTAAAGTCAGTGATCATCACTAAACATGTTTTCACAGCTTTAGTGACGATCGCTTTTATTGACCCGATACACAAACGGCCCACCATGTGGTTTTCCCCTCAATCTGACTGATGCACTAACATCACTTGGCTATTCCCCCAAAAAATAATAAATGGGGTTTACAGCACCCACCTTAGCAATCAACAAGGTTCAGTGAAACTTTAGATCGATAGGTTCCTTCCTTGCAGAAGAGCCTCATCTCCCCAGGCCAAAATAATTTTCTAAAAATGTTCTCACCCTTTCACAAAGGTGTCATATGTATACCAAGTTTGTTTGCAATCTCTCCATGCGTTTCAGAGTTATGCTTGAAAATCATCTCAGCGAAGCTGAAAACTATGAGGTAGACAGTAATATCTATCATTTTTGATAATTTTTACATGTCACCCCTACCCACCCCACAGTGTTATTTCTCAGATAGTAAGGCATATGTATACCAAGTATGGTTGAAATCTCTCCATGCGTTTCAAAGTTATACGTGAAAATCATCTCAGCAAGGCCAAAACTACGGAGTAGACAGTAAAATCTGTCATTTTTGAGAATTTTTACATGTCACCCCTTTCCCACCCCCACAGTATTTTTTCCCAAGTTTGGTTGAAATATCTCCATGCATTTCAGAGTTATGCTGGAACATACATACATACATACACACGGATACATCTGATTTTATATAGAGAGAGGGTTTTCATGATGTTTTGAGTTGTGATATATATATATATGTCTGTGTGTCTTTATTTCTGTCTCTCTCTCCCTCCCGCTGTCTGTCTCTCTCCCTGGCCCCCTTTGTCTGCCCCTGTGTCTTTCTTCTTTTCTTTCTGTCTCCCTTCCTCCCGCTGTCTGTCTTTCTATCTATCTGTCTCTCTCCCTGCCTCCTATGCAGCACCATTTCTCTCCCACCACTTCCCTGTGCAGCAGCCACAGCAGCATTCCCTCCCCCTCCATTTCCCTCCCCCCACACCACTTCCCTGTACAGCAGCAGAGTTTCCCCTACCCCCCTTTCCCTTCCCGCGGTCTGGCCAGCTCCCTTAGTCCCTTACCGCCCACCCCCTTCCCTTCCCGCGGTCCCGACAAACCTTCCGATTCCAGCAGCGTCTGCAGCACTGTACACACGCTGATTTGGGGCCTTCTACTGCTCAGCAAATCAGGGCAGTAGAAGGCCCCGAAGCAGCGTGTGTAGAGTGGTGTAGAGTGCTGCAGACGCTGCTTAAATCGTAAGGATTCAGGACCCGCAGTCCTTGCCGGACCCGAAGCGAGCTCTGGGGGTTTTTAAGTCCGTTAGGAGAGGGGAGGAGAGCAGCTCTTCTCCCTTCCAGTTCCGTGCTTCTTGGCTTTATCCTTCAGACGGCAAGAGCCGCCGCAGCCGACAGGCTCCAGGCCGTTGCGCACATGCGCACTCCTATCTGCGGGTCCCTACAGCGCATGGAAAACGGGAGCACGCAGGTGGGAGTGCGCATGCGCCCTTAGGGCTTTATTATATTAGATAGATAGATGTATGTTTAACCTGTAAGCTGTTCTGAGCTCTTTGGGAACGACAGGATAGAAAATGAATTAAATAAATAAATAACTAAATGTGAATCCTATTTGCCTTTCCAGCCGAAGAAAAAAACAAAGAAGGAACAGGAGGCAGAGAAGCAGCAAACAGAGAAGGAGCTCTGCAAAGTTGAGGCGACCCTGATGGACTCCACTCGCCAGCCTCAGACCGCAGATGACTTTGACCGCCTGGTCCTCGGCTCTCCCAGCAGTTCCATCTTGTGGCTGCAGTACATGGTGTTCCACTTGCATGCCACGGAGATTGACAAGGCCAGAGCTGTCGCAGAAAGGGCCCTTAAAACCATCTCTTTCAGGTAGAAGCACATCTGCTCAGCTGACCAATAATAGTGCATTAGTATTTCTAGTGGAGGTTGGATTTAAGAGGCTATATTGGAGCAGGGAACCTGACGGGGCCATTGTACCGTTGGTTATAAGGCAAGGGGCCAGATTCAGTAAATAGCACCCCAAGGTAGACGCCATTAACGGCCTCTTTTACAAAGCCATGCAGCAACAGCTCCGAAGCCCTTTAAATCTCTGCGGGCTTTGGGGCCGTTACCGCGCTGCAGCCGCTAGTGCGGCTTTGTAAAACAGGCCCTAAGTTTCAAGTTTTTTTTTTTTTTTAATTTTATACCGCTCAATCAGACTTCTGAGCGGTGTACAATAAAATAGAATTGCAGTGATAAAACAATGTTAGAGATTGACAATAAATGGACGGGGGATGTTAGAAAAAAAACTCTGACTAAAGGCGAACAAAAACAGAAGGAAAGAGGGGAAGAACTACAATATTTTGAGAAAAGAGAACAAATAAGGTATAAACAATAGGAAGGGGGATTTCATTAAAAATGTCAATAAGTATTTAGCCCTTAGAAGGTCAGTTAAGTTTCTTTTTTTTTTTTTTAATTCTGTATTCATTTTCAATCTTACATCAAGTGCACAAACAATAAAACAATACAATTAAACACATCACTTGACAATCTTTCTAATTTATCTTACAATACATAAAATTACCACCCTCTCCTCCCATCATTCCTGTATTATTTTCCCAATATGAATAATAATAATAATAACTTTATTCTTGTATACCGCAATACCATGGAAGTTCTATGCAGTTAACAAAAGAAGAGACTGTACATTTACAGTGATGTTACATATTACAGCGTTGTTACATTTGCAGTGATGTTACATATATGGTAATGAAAAGGCTTATACTAAAGAAGAGACTGTACATATACAGCGATGTTAAATATTATAGTGATGTTACATTTACGGCGATGTTACATATATGGCAATGAAAGGCATATATTGTGGAGGCCAGCACAAAGGCCAGGCAGTTAGATAAAAACAGAGATTGAGTAAGAGAGGCCATAAATGGCTTGGTAAGGAGGGCGAAGTCAGAGGGTTGGAAGCATAACGGGATCGGGAGGGGGGCAGGGGAGGAGGGAAGGGAGAGTTAGCGGAATTTGTCGAAGAGGTAGATTTTTAGTGACTTCCTGAACAGGTGGTAGGGCGGAGAGTTAGAGATGAGGGCTGTTAGGCAATTGTTCCATTTGCCCGCTTGGAATGCTAGGGTTCTATCAATGAATCTCTTGTAGAGACAGCCTTTTAGGGAGGGAAAGGTGAATAAGTGGGTGTTTCGTGTGCGAGAGGGGCCTGCTATTTCAATATACCTCCCCCCAAACATTCGACGGTGTAAATTACAATAGAAAATGGTGTTTACTCATTACAATAAGAAGTTAATGGCTCCCAAATTTTATTAAATTTCTTATAGTTTCCTTGTTGTATAGCTATTGCTCTTTCCATTTTAAGTTAAGTTAAGTTTCATATTGCACAGGGTGAATAAATGACCCGATGCTGCTTTTGAGCACGGCAAATATAATCGTAGTGCTTTGTGAATACTTTTCTCAAGGGAGGAACAGGAGAAACTGAACGTCTGGGTTGCTCTGTTGAATCTGGAGAACATGTATGGAACCGAAGATACCTTAATGAAAGTCTTTGAAAGAGCTGTCCAGTATAGCGAGCCCCTGAAAGTCTTCCAGCAGCTGGCAGATATATACAACCAATCTGAAAAGTATAAGGTAAGGCAGGCATTTATATATATATTTTTTAAATATGCTTATGTGCTGCTATGCAGAACCAATTTGATCATTGTGGGTTACATAATTACATACAACCCCCCATAATGCTGTAAACTTGCATTCACAATTTGACACTTGGCACACAAAGTTGCTCCCACAAGTTATAGAATGTCAATTATATGTTGTTAAATTAGCTGCTTATAATTGATGTTAATTGACCCTAATTTGCAGTTGCCTGCATAACTGCCTGTGGTCTGTGGTGTTCAACTGCAAGGAGGCATGGACCTGGGTGAGATATGGGCGTGTCAGGGAAAGTGGCATTGTTATTCATAAATCTGAACTTGTGAACTAGATATCAGCCCTAGGTCCTGAATCTGTCTCTCACAAGAGACAATTTTTGCTGATCTTTGCTCCTTCATGATGTGGTTGGAAGGGGTAATATTCTTTTGTGGAGAAGCGTGGAGTTAATATATTCTGCTTCTGAAAGCAGAGACCTGGAGTCAAATTCCAAGACTCACACAGGGCCCAACCTAGCAAAGGTTTACCCAGATGCACAAAATGGTCACAAGCTTATGAATAAGGACCTATAGTCTCTCAGATTGATGGCTAATAGCTGTATGTGTGGTATCATTCACTGGATCAGGCCTGCATTGTAAATAGCCTTTTTCTTTACCTTAATTCAAGTATCTGCTGTGGACTTATGTCCGTGTTGAATGGGGGGAAAAAAACATTGAAGGCCTTGGATATAATCATTGCTTGAACTTTCCCTCTGAGGCCACTGTTATGGCCTCTGAGTGTATGTAGATTTATCTTAAAAAAACAAAAAAAAAATTACAGTTTAAATGTCAGGCATATCCACCTCCAATGAAAACAGTATAGTTGTTTTTAATGCTATATTTGATTGCTGAATATTCAAATTCTATAAATATACATCTTCAAGTTCACAGAACAAGAAGAGATCAAGAAAAGAAAACTTCCTAGATCTGGGTTTATAAGAAAAAAGTAAAAAAACAAAAAAATTAGTCACTCCATACATCATCAATTATCTATTTATTTATTTACAGATTTCTTTTCTGCATTATCTAAAAAGTGTATTAGATAATGCAGAATAGAAATCTGTAAATATTTTGTAACCTGCTTATTAAACCGTAAAAACAACAGAACAGTTACTGCAATTAACTCTAAAAAATCGTGATGCAAAAGCCTGACACCGAGCGCCCCTTCCCAAACAGATCCGAACTCTGTGCATATGTTATTACCAAGAAAAGATTTTGGGCTTCTGTTTTTTTTTTTTGTTTTATTTTCTTTATTCATTTTTTCATATTACAGCAAGTGTATCAGAAAAATACATATAATCTTATAAATACACACTTGATTTTCTTTCATGAATATTTTAAGTACAATATATCATATTTATATTCATATTTTTATAATGTTTTAGATAATATATAAATCATTTAATATGTATGACAAATATAAATAAAATAACCCTCCCCAAGCCCTCCCTTCGTATTTCAGAAATTCTAACATAGTATTTGAAAATACATTAATTAATTTATACATATTATGAGATAAATGAAATAGTACCCACCCATATCCCCGCTTACCAAATCTCTTATTATGGGAAAATGTTATTAATCATTACAAAAATCTGTTAATGGTCTCCAAATCTTCAGAAATTTACCAAAATATCCTTTCTGTGTTGCTATTGTGCGCTCCATTTTATATATATGGCATACCGAATTCCACCAGAAGTTATAACTTAGTCTGTCATAATTTTTCCAGTTATATGTTATTTGTTGAATTGCTACTCCAGTTAATATGAATAAAAGTTTATTATTATGTGACGAAATTTGACTTTTTGCTCTCATTGTTGTACCAAATAGAATAGTATCATAAGTCAAGGCTACTGGATTGTCCATCATCCTATTTATTTGAGGCCAAATTGATTTCCAAAATAGTAATATATATGGACAATAGCAAGCCGCGCTAGCGGGGTTAACGCGCGCGCCGTTTCATCACACGTTAACCCCCGCGCTGGCCTAAAAACTACCGCCTGCTCAAGGGAGGCGGTAGTGGCTAGCGCGGCTTGATAAAAGGAGCCCTTTAACTGGGAGGGATCAAAACTATTTTTTTTTTTTTTAATTTTTTATTCATTTTTAAATCTTACATCTAGTGTACAAACATTAAAACAGTACAATTATACGTCACTTGACAATCTTTCTATTTTATCTTATAATACATAAATTACCACACTCCCCCCATCACTCCCTCTATTCTTTTCCCAATATGAATATTAATGTATAAAGCCTCCCCCTACCTAACATTAAACTATTTATGATGTTGCAGCAGGAACTAAACTGAACTAACCAGATGAGCATTACTTGCAAATTATCTCCTGTATTCCCACAGCAATCTGCTACTGATGGGGGGAGTGAGCCGCAAGACTTTGAGAAATGGTCTTGTAAGAGTTTGCGTTTCTTTTTTTTTCTTTTTTTTTAATTCTTTATTCATTTTCAATCTTACATCAAACAATAAAACAATACAATTAAACACATCACTCAATATTCTTTCTAATTTGTCTTACAATACATAAAATTACCACCCTCCCCACCCATCATTCCTCTATTATTTTCCCAATATGAATAATAAAAAATTATACCTCCCCCCAAACATTAAATGATGTAAAGTTCAATAGAAAATGGTGTTTACTCATTACAATAAGAAGTTAATGGCTCCCAAATTTTATTAAATTTCTTAATAGTTCCCTTGTTGTATAGCTATTGTTCTTTCCATTTTATAGATGTGACATAATGAGTTCCACCAAAAATTATAATTGAGTCTACTGTAATTTTTCCAATTACTTGTAATATGCTGAATGGCGACTCCTGTCATTATTAATAAAAGCTTGTTATTTGCTGATATTTGGCTCTTTTTCCTCATTGACATACCAAATAGTATTGTATCGTAAGATAATGCCACATGCTTTTCCAATAAACAATTTACTTGATCCCAAATTGTGTTCCAAAAGGCTAAAATAAAGGGACAATAAAACAAAAGATGATCCAAAGTCCCTACTTCAAGATTACAGTGCCAACATCTATTAGACTTTGAACTATTTAACTTTCGTAGTCTAACTGGGGTCCAAAACGCTCTATGCAGAAGAAAAAAACCAAGTTTGTCTCATAGATGCAGACACTGTACATCTCATCCTCCAAGATCAAATTTGTGGCCATTGAGATGCTGAAATTTGATGCTTAATCTCAATGCTCCAAATATCTCTAAGACCATTTTTGGGTTTCTTTTTAACAGATTCACTTATAATTTTATACCACTGTGCAGCCTGGTGTCCCAGAAAGTCCGCCTGAAAGCATAGAAATTCCAGACTATATTGCGTATTCAGATTTTTCCATTCAGGGAACCCTACTTGAATGGCCTGCTTCAGTTGCAACCACCTAAAACTTTGTGATTTATTAAGACCATATTTATACTGCAGCTGTGAAAAATCAAGCAGTTTACCATTTAAAATAACATCATTTAAAGTCCTTATACCTGCAATCATCCAATGCTTCCAGAATTTGAATCTTTTGCGTTTCTTAATGCGTCATAAAGAGGTTCGGGGAGGGGACCTTTGGTAGATGATGGTGTCTTAGGTATATTAACGTTTATATCCATTTGTTTCCTCCTCTTTTTCTGCACAGCAAGCGGATGATTTATACAACGCAATGTTGAAGCGCTTTCGCCAAGAAAAGTCTGTGTGGCTGAAATACGCCACCTTCCTATTTAAGCAAGGACAGACCGAATCTGCTCACAGGCTCCTGCAGCGGGCCCTTAAGTGCTTGCCAGACAAAGAACGTAAGGACAGTAACTTCTTACATCCGAGAGGCAACATGCAATAACATATATAATAAATGGTGCTTATTAATTAATGATGATCTGTTTGGTTGTAAGTAGAGTTGGGCCTAATACCACTTCTTGGAACAGCAATCTCTAACTCTAGTGATCCCAACGTCTTCATTTACCTTTACTTTTGTGGAACCTTGCGTTCTAATGTCTTCCTTAGATTTTCCGCATTGTTCTCCTTTTCTTAATGTAAGTCACTTTGAGCCTTTATAGGCGTAGTGCGACGCACAAATACCAGATTAGATTAGATTAGATCATGCTTATGTTTTGCCATTCCTGTCAGACAGTGTTTGCCATGCTATCTCCTACCATACTGAGGTTGTGGGTTCTGACACACATTGCGCTTTGTGACCCTGGGCAGGTCACTTGGTGCCCCAGGTATATTAGATAGATTGTGAGCCCACCGGGACAAACAGGGGAAAATGTTTGAATACCTGCAAAGTCTCCCAAATTCATGCAAACCGTTCTGAGCTCCCCAGGGAGAACGGTATAGAAAATTGAATAAATAAATAAAAAATATCACTTGGACCCAAGAAATTAAGAGCATGCATGCAATGGCCGTAGGGAACATATTCTGCTAAGAAGACTTTACCGTCACTTCAATCCCCAATGGGATTGAAATTTCCTTATCAGTAAAACATTTTGATAAGAAATATCTTATTTGCAAGGTGTTATGCTACAGATCCAATATATTTCCACACTGCTGCATAGTTCTGCTTCACAGGCATAATACAGCCAGATCACAATTCAGACTAGATTCTATTCTATTGAATGCAAATATAATTCATAAATATTAATTATGGTCATCCTAATAATCAGTGTTTGGGGGTTTGGAATACGAGGATAGACTTATAACACTAGGATTGTTCTCCCTTGAGAAAAGGAGACTGCGTGGGGATATGATCGAGACCTTCAAAATACTGAAAGGAATCGACAAAATAGAGCAGAGAAGATTATTTACACTGTCCAATTTGACACGGACTAGAGGACATGTAATGAAGCTAAGGGGGGACAGGTTCAGGACTAATGTCAGGAAGTTCTGCTTCACTCAGAGAGTGGTTGACGCCTGGAATGCCCTCCCAGAGGAGATTATGGCGGAATCGACCGTCCTAGGCTTTAAGAGCAAACTAGATGCATATCTCCTTAAGAGAGGCATATAAAGATATGGTGGACTATAAATTACGACAGGTGTACACCTGGCAGGGCCTCCACGTGTGCGGATCGCCGGACTTGATGGACCGAAGGTCTGATCCGGAGATGGCATTTCTTATGTTCTTATGTTCTGTCAGAATAGATTTGGGAATCCTTGTCTTACAGGCAAGAAAATGGTTTCTTTTGTTATTCCTTCAAATAACTTGGGTGAAAGTGTTTCAAAAGGATATGAGAAATCTTTTGAAAAATAAACTCCTTTTATTATCATGGGGGTGGGGGAGGCGATAATGCAGAAGGGGGGGGCAGAGCAGGGGGTTCCCAAACCTATCCTGAGGGACCCCCAGCCAGTCAGGTTTTCAGGATATCCACATAGAATATGCATGAGAGACTCGCATAGCAAAGAGGCAGTGTATGTAAACCAATCTCATAAATATTCATTGTGGATATCCTGAAAACCTGACCGGGTCCCTCCCGAGACAGGTTTGAGAATCACTGGGGTAGAGGTGGGGGGCGGGGAACACTATAACACCACCCTTTGTGTGTGTGAGATCTGAATGTATGAACCTCTGATTTCAGATGTCGACATCATTTCAAAATTTGCCCAGCTGGAGTTCCATCTGGGCGATGTAGAACGTGCCAAGGCAATTTTCGAGAGCACGCTGAGCAGTTATCCAAAGCGGACAGACCTGTGGTCCATTTACATAGATAGGATGATCAAACACGGAAGCCAGAAGGAAGTGAGGTAAGTGGCGGATCACAGTGTGGCAACACCCCAGCAATGGCTAGCCTTGTATGGAACCCTCCAAATGTTGTACATTTTCTAATTATCTTTCTGCTTTACAATCTGGTTCCAACAGGGATATTTTTGAGCGAGTTATTCACTTGAACCTGGCAGCTAAGAGGATGAAGTTTTTCTTTAAACGCTACCTGGAGTATGAGAAGAAATATGGCAGCCCCGAAACAGCCCAGGCTGTGAAGGAGAAGGCAATAGAGTATGTGGAGTCCAAGAGTGCCCTGGCAGAGTCCTAATACACAGAAAGCAAGAGGAAAAGACATTTTTTCCCAGTTAGAGGATGCACAGTCGGATCTCATTTAGACCATTCTTGGATCACCATTTCATGAAGGTGGCACATGTGTGAATTTTGGTGAGCCACCTGAAGAAAGATGTTATATTTGGATTAAAAATGAAAAAAAAAGTGAACAGATAATGATATTTGTAGATTTTTTTTTTTTTACATATATGCTTTTAAAGTTTTGGTGACTTCTGCTGGGACTCTTCATAATGGCCGGGATTTCTCCATTGACACTAAGCAGTGATAACAGTTCTGTGGTATTTCATGCCAGTTTTTTCATGGCTGTATCCCATTATGTTTTGTGAACTGGTTGAATGGCTGCACAAGAAATGCTTTAATAAAAGCTTCCCGTGGTCCACCAAGACCTTCAGCAACCATCTTATGAAGAATGGCCTCCAAGACTCGATACTGCCAGAAATTCAATGCAGGAAATAAAAACATTCTGATATATTTATGTAACATTTTGGAAGACTACAATTGTTTCATATTGAGCTTTGTTCCTTACTAAGGTCCACGCTTGACCATACAAGCACAATTTCTGCTCCTAGAAATTACCCTTATTAAATAAGGCCTATAATAACAGGAGGAGTTATCTATTTTCTTTTTGGGGTCAAAATTTGTTCCCATTTCCCTGAAGGAAATGTTGCATTTATGATTTCTGGAGATGACAAATGAGTTTTCTTAGTGATTAAGCTGTAAATGGAGTTTCTCTGCATTACTCTTATCCTAATGGAAGTTCACCTGGAACTCTTATAGAGAGTGTTGGACGTTGTTTTCATTATTGTGGGAACTTCTGATTTTCACTATAGTAAAGCTGAATATATGAAACCCTGTGTCTCATGGGAGTGTGAGCTAAGCAACCAGACAGATGGGAAGGGTACCACTGAGCCTCCTGAGAAGGTGCTGAAAACATGTATTTGCCTTTTGGTAAAGGTGGCGGGAGCCAGTCTAAAAATGTAATTTAATTGCTGCACACATTTTGGACTCCTTTTATGAAGCCGCATTAGCGGCTTTATCACACGCACCTTTGTAGCGCACGCTAACCCCCGCGCTAGCCGAAAAACTACCACCTGCTCAAGAGGAGGCAGTAGCGGCTAGCACGCGCTATTACATGCATTAAACCGCTAACGTGGCTTTGTAAAAGGAGCTCTTTGTGAATGGGTGAGAACGTTTTTAGAAAATTATTTTGGCCTGGGGAGATGAGGTTCTTCTGCAAGGAAGGAACCTATCGATCTAAAGTTTCACTGAACATTGTTGATTGCTAAGGTGGGTGCTGTAAACCATTGGACAATCTGTGTTAAATAATAATCTCATAAATCCATTTAAGTTATGCTTTGATAAGCCTGGTTCTTAGGTTGACTTGCAGACGGATCTCTCAACATAAGTCACGCCTCCCGTTTTTAATATTTTAACAGTATACAAAGACACTCGGATTTTGGGGTGATTCTCAAAAACCAATTTGATTTGCAGATGAAAAGTTTAACCCTTTAATTGGCAGACGGTGAAATGGCTGCTTTACGTAACTTGGGGCTCCTTTTACGAAGGTGCGCTAAGCGTTTTAGCGCATGCACCGGATTAGCGCGCGCTAGCCGAAAATCTACCACCTGCTCAAAAGGAGGTGGTAGCGGCTAGTGCACGTGGCAATTTAGCGCGCGCTATTCCACGCGTTAAGGTCCTAGCATGACTTTGTAAAAGGAGCCCTGATGTTGAACGAGAGCAACAGTGCCAAGGTAATAGGCATTTAGAGATGCAGATCTCCCATAAGACTCTCACCAAGATATATACCAAACTCAGTATATATCTCAAATTCCTCACCTCCAATATATAATCCCCAGCTCCTCAGAAGTACCACCTGGGCTCAAAAGTTTTCACTGCCCTAGGCTTTATGTACTACCTCCTCACTGGAGCCGCTATCAATTTTTACTAGCAAACTTTACTTTTAAATTTTAATTTAACAACCCTTCTAGCATATTTCAAGGATACTTAGCTTTTAATTGTGGTCTTCTTTTCAGGGAAATAGGGTTGTTAAATAAAAATTTAAAAATAAAGATTTCCCCAATGAATATGCATGAGATCTATTTGCATGCACTGCTTTCAATGCATATTCATTGGGGAAATCCTGAAAACCCGATTGGATTCCAGCCTTCGAGGACCAGAGTTGCCCATGTCTGTTATAGCCTGTATTACGAGGGGGTGCTGGAAAGTTCTCAGCCCAAGCAGCTTCAGATGGTAACACAGACAGACATTTGAGCCAAGAAAGCAGAGGATACTGCTGTGAATTTCACATTAAAAGTTCCAGATACAGATGTCACCATATTGCAAAGCTGCCTAGAGGAAAACTTGTTTTTGTGCGTTTTTCATGTGGACGTCTTTATATTTGAGAATGGCCAAAAAGATAGATGTACTAAGGACCAAAATGTCTACATAGGTCATTTAAAAAATTTAAAAAAAAAGATAGATGTCCTGCTGTTTTGAGAATGGACATTTTCTCTACTAGATTTCTGGACGTCTTTCCCAAAGCATCCAAACTCAGGCTTAGACATCCTATTGAAAATGCCCCTCCATGTGCAGAGATCTGCTTCCTCCACAGCCCTTGCACTCAGCCCCTCCTTTCTGTGACTAGAGAAGCCTTCCCATTGGCTGGAGTCTACCACAGGTTTTGCAGTGGAAGGAGGGGAGGAGCATGGAGAGTTGTAGTAAGCTAAACTCTGAAAAATATCCACACAGTTAGGCTTCTTTCTGCCTTTGAGATAAGTAATGTCCAACTTTTTAGAATCCTGAAAAAACCCAGACAGTTAGCAATCCTAGCTTCCTGAACCTAAGCCCATGTGACAGGATCTCCCTAAACACTTGGGCCCGAGGCACATGCCTAGTTTGCCTATACCTTAATCTGGATCAAATCAGGACCTCTTTTACAAAATCATGGGAGCGAGTACTAGTGCAGCAAATGCAACACAGGCTTTCTTACATTTGCCATGCAGGAACAGCTACTCCAGCTTTGTAAAAGGAGCCCTTAGGTTTCACTTCTGTTCAGGACTTATTCACCAGTCTTGAGGAATTATTATTATTTTTTTTTTTACTGTGTCCTAAATATTTTGTGGTACTGAAATGGAGAATGTACTGTGTGGTTTTAGGAAATTGTATATTTTGAGAATGTAATACTAGAAATTTTTGATCTTCATCCAAATGCCTCATCCCCTTCTCCCTGCAAGGAATTTGCCTGCTCAGTGTTGGTAATGCAGAAGACCTGTATCCCAGCTTCAATCACCAAGTAGCGGTTACCACATGGCTCCAGAAAAAGGAGGACGGATTGAGACATCCAGGTTTTGCTGCCATTGATTTCAGTGGAAGTCAAACCCAGATGTCGCAATCCGTCCTCTCTTTTTCTAGAGCCATGTGGTAACCCTATATAAATGTAACCTTCAGGCAATGTGACCCTGCTCATAGCAGAAAACTACTGCCTTCCACTTCCATTTTACGCAGAAATCCCAATCTAGTTCATTGGGTTATGTAAGACTGGTGGCTTTTGCAGTCAGCTTGCAATTAACTATGGCCATGTTTGAGAAACATAGTATTAACTCCTTTTGAGGTTGCAACTAAGGAAATCTTGTGGCTAAAGCAAATAAAAAGTTTGGGTTTCCTGGTAAGCATAGCACTGGAGGAAGCTTTATTCTAAACCTTTTTTTCACGTGGGACTTGCTCTTCCCCTCCTAATGGTGAAGTGCAAAATCATGGGTCCCCAAAGAGCAATCCTGTAAGCTGTGAACATCTGTGTTGGGTCTTACTAAATAAGAAGAAAGCTTGACCTTTGCTATTGAACAGGAGATATCAAGCGTCATGGATGTTGTGGTGAAGTGACACCGGGGGGGGGGGGGGTTTCAAAACTGTGCTAATATGAAAACATTAGAGCTTAATTTCAAAGTGGTGCGTTTTGATAATATGCTTGTTTTACGCCTAATAGAGAACAGTGCTGTACCAAAATCTGACGTGTATCAAAATACTCATGAACACATATTTTATAAAATATTTGAAATGAGTTTTTATGAGACTTAAAATTATACTTTTATCTCGGTGCTTCTTAATCCAGCCCTCAAGGCACTCCCAACCAGTCAGGTTTTCAGAATCCAGCAGTCCCCGGGTTAAGAACGAGATACATGGCAGCATCGCTTTCACTGGTGCCACATGCCAGACTCCACATACATCCACTACAGTGTCATCTGAAGCTACACTGGAATCAACACCTTCATCCACTTTCAAAGCTGATTCCTCTGCCTCAAAGATTCTCTTCTGTGGTGGATTCATTCCACCTTCATGCAAAAAGGATGTCCGTTCCAACTTCCACCTCCACTAATTACCATAACAACCTATGCTTCCAACCAGGGCTGGGAGGCATACCTCAACAGCCTCAAAATTCAGGGTCAGTGGTCAACAAACGAAAATACCCTGCATATCAATCACTTAGAACTCCAAGCAATTTCTTATGCTTTTCAGGCCTTCTGTCCGTGGATTTCCAAAAGAAACATTCTCATTCAGATGGACAATCAAGTGGCTAGGTTTTATGTCAACAAGCAAGGAGGCTTGGGATCCCTCCAACTCTGCAGGGAAGTTTACAGTCTTTCTCTTTAAGTGGATCTTCATGCAGTCTATGTTCCAGGGGAACACAATGTCCTGGCAGACTCCCTCAGCAGGAAATTCGATCCTCATGAGTGGACCCTAAATCCTACTGTTCTATACGACATTTCCAACAATGGGGACTCCCCAGGTGGATCTCTTCACTTCTCAGATCAATGCTCAGTGCAGCCTGTTTTTGCATCCTACATCCAGCTCCATGAGCAATAGCAAGAGATGTATTTTCCATTCCATGGGGGCACAATCTTCTCTATGCTTTCCCACCATTTCCTCTCATTTCCAGGGTTTTTCAGAAAGTTACAGCAGACAAGGCGCAACACTCATTGCACCCCGGTAACCCAGACAGATATAGTATCCACTGCTCCTGGATCTTCTGGATGCTCCTCCAATTCCCTTAGGGGACCATCCTTCTCTTCTCTCTCAGAATGGCCAACTCCTGCATCCCAATCTCCACAGTTTCAGTCTTACAGCTTGGAAATTGAGAGTTTACTCCTAACCAACCTTCCTCTCTCACAATAAGTAAAGTCAGTTCTGCTTGCAGCAAGTTGACATTCCACTAGAAAATTTTATCAGGATAAGTGGAAGCATTTTTCCCTATGGGCACATGCTCGAAGTCAAGATCCATCCTCAGCACTGGTCGCCGTACATGAAGAAGGACACGGTACTACTCGAAAGGGTCCAGAGAAGGGAGACTAAAATGGTTAAGGGGCTGGAGGAGTTGCCGTACAACGAGAGATTAGAGAAACTGGGCCTCTTCTCCCTTGAAAAGAGGAGACTGCGAGGGGACATGATCAAAACATTCAAAATACTGAAGGGAATAGACTTAGTAGAGAAAGGCAGCCTGTTCACACTCTCCAAGGTAGGGCGAACGAGAGGACACTCTCTAAAGTTGAAAGGGGATAGAGTCCGTACAAATGTAAAGAAGTTCTTCTTCATCCAGAGAGTAGTAGAAAATTGGAACGCTCTTCTGGAGGCTGCTATAGGGGAAAACACCCTCCAGGGATTTAAGACAAAGTTGGAAGGGTTCCTGTTGAACTGGAACGTATGCAGGTAGGGCTCGTCTTAGGGCACTGTTCTTTGACCTGGGGGCCACCACAGGAGCAGACTGCTGGGCACGATGGACCACTGGTCTGACCCAGCAGTGGCAAATTCTTATGTTCTCTGACATCACTTCCTCCCAGAAGTGACGTCGGAGAAAGCGCCGAAGCTGACTCGTGCCAAAGATAAAAAGATATGGGGAAGTAGCATGAGTGCGCATAGTAGGGGGAGGAGTGGAAAGGGGTGGTCCGAGAGGAGGAGGGGTACCAGCGCCCTGTTCAGCCCTTGCAGGGGAGAGAACATAGGAGAAGTGAAGAGAGATTGTGAGGGGCAGCTGAGTGAATACCCCAACAAGATCATGTTTATTTCCTTTTCTATTCAAAACAACATGAAATGAAACAGCTTGGCATGAGAAGCATAAATCCATTGCCAGTTGTGCAAATTCTGCCAATGTTGCCACAGTAAAAATTTTTTTTTAAAATTCAGTGTTAAACACTATTTAACATATTCAGCCAGGATTGCCGCTAAATTTCTATCATGAACATACAGACACGTTTCAGAAAGAAAAAGAAAATAGGTGGTGCAAGCCAGTTTTATTAATAGTTGCAATGACTAATGGAATATTCCTTTCTCCTAAAAGGGAAGAAATTTGCCATTTAAAAATATATAATCTCCAGATCAGCACTTTAAGGACAACAGAAGCTGTGTTTACTGGGCTGGTTAAATAGGAAAGCAGTAGTTTGAAAATTGGGCATGCTCCATATTTTCAGATCCACTTAGTGGTTTACATTCAGGTATTCAAGCATTTTCCCCCTGTCTGTTCCAGCGGGCTCACAATCTAATGTACCTGGGGCAATGGGGGGGATTAAGTGACTTGCCCAGGGTCACAAGGAGCAGTGTGGGATTTGAACCCACAACCTTAGGGTGCTGAGGCTGTAGCTCTGACCACTGCACCACACACTCCATGAGATCCAGAACGTGCTGCATCCAAGTGATCTGACATCATTCTAATAGATCTGAATTTTGGACACAGCAGCTGCCGGTCCTCACGTTCTCCACCATTTCTGATTTTCCAAAATGACAGCCACAGCATTGAACTTCCGAAAAGGGAATTATGAAGGGATGAGACTCATGGTAGGGAAGAAGATAAGCACTGTAAAAACTCTAGAGCAAGCTTGGTCCCTTTTTAAGGACACAGTCACCATGGCGCAAAATCTATATATACCGCGTATCAACAAGGGATCTAAGAGGAAAAAGAATAAAGAAACTGCATGGCTCACTGTAAAGGTGAAGGAAGCGATCAGAGACAAGAAAACTTTGTTTAAGGAATGGAAAAGGTCATAAACGGATGAAAACTGGAACAAGCACAAACAACATCAACACAGGTGCCATAAGGCTGTAAAAGGGGCCAAAAGAGACTACGAGGAAAAAATAGCCAAGGAGGCGAAGAACTTCAAGCTGTTCTTTTGATATATTAAGGAGAAACGACCAGCGAAGGAAGCGATGGGACTATTGGATGACCATGGAATAAAGGGAGTGCTAAAGGAGGACAAAGCAATCGCCGCCCTCATCTGGAGTACTGCATCCAGCACTGGTCGCCGTACATGAAGGAGGACACAGTACTACTCAAAAGGGTCCAGAGAGGAGCCACTAAGAAGGTTAAGGGGCTGGAGGAGTTCACCCTCTCCAAGGTAGGGAGAATGAGAGGGCACTCTCTAAAATTGAAAGGGGATAGATTCCATACAAACATAAAGAGGTTATTCTTCACCCAGAGAGTGGTAGAAAATGAATTCTCTTCCGGAGTCTGTCATAGGGGAAAATACCCTCCAGGGATTCAAGACAAAGTTAGACAAGTTCCTGCTGAACCAGAACGTACGAAGGTAGGGCTGGTCTCAGGGCGCTGGTCTTTGACCAGAGAGTCGCCGTGTGAGTGGACTGCTGGGCACGATGGACCACTGGTCTGACCCAGCAGTGGCAATTCTTATGTTCTTATTTACATTTCTTTTGAAAGCCACTAGTGTTTCAATTGTACATAGTTTACTCTAAGCACATGTTTCCTGACATAACTACATATATAGTCCTTAACTTTATTGCTCTTCTTTAACTCTTTGCTGTTAATAGGCATGAATTACGTACATAAGAACTGCCGATGCTGGGTCATACCAGTGGTCCATCATGCCCAGCAGTCCGCTCCTGCGGTGGCCCTTAGGTCAAAGACCAGTGCCCTGAGTCTAGCCTTACCTGCGTACGTTCTGGTTCAGCAGGAACTTGTCTAACTTTGTCTTGAATCCCTGTGCTGTAGAATTTGCACTCATGTAAATGTACTTTATTGACTTGATTTCTATTTGCTTCCTGTCTCGTGAGATCTGGCTTTTGATTTCTGCTGTATTATATATAGTTACATCTTTCTTTCAAGCACTTCTGCAACTGAGAAGCTTCTCTATGCACTTATTTCACTGTAGACCTGTTAAGTGTAGCTTTAAAGCACTGGGCAAGATGCTGCTTTCTGCTGTCACCAATATGCTTCACACGCCCAGCTGTTCCTGTCTTTGGTTACTGCTGCCAGAGTTTTGATCTTTATAAACTGGCCATCTTCCCACTCTCGGAAACTTTTCAGTGCCAAGCCTTTTGCCTTCCTGTATTCAGTGCTGCTTTCTCAGTAGTGGTCACATTGGCTACCTTCCACTGCTGCAAAATATTGGTGTTTTAGTACTGATCTAATACCATTTCTTTCCTTTGCATTTTTCTGCATTTATTTAAAAAAAAAAAAAATTATAAAATATTTTTAACCTTGTTTTGTTATTTAACAATTCTTTTTAATTTAATTTCTTTAAGCTATTGAACTGGAAGATGAAGCAGACACGTTGGCAATTGGTTAAAGTCCTTTATTGAAGATCATCACATAAAAGATGCTTGACATGGCCGTGTTTCACCCAACAGGGCTGCCTCAGGGGCGATATGAGTGTGTATCAGGGCATAGAGTGGGCATTCCATGTGCTTAAACGGTGTATCTACATTACCACACGCTACCTTGAGCCCTTACTGCTGCAAAATGGGTGATGGTAAGGGCTCACATGGCAATTTTGTAAATGGTCGCACACTAATGGTAGCAGTACCATATGAAGAGGCACAGGAGATGTCTGCACCAACCTTCAGTTACATATGCTTTATTAATAATACAATAAAACCTTGGTTTGCGAGCATAATTTGTTCCAAAGCACTCGTATATCAAAGCAAATTTCCCCATAAGAAATAATGGAAACTCAGACGATTTGTTCCACAACCCAAAAACTTTAATACAAAATACTATACGTACTTGTATTGCAAGACCTCGCTCATTTAGAACAGTCGCTACCAGGGCTGTGGAGTCGGTAGATAAATGTTCCGACTCTGACTCCTCAGTTTTTTGTACTTCAGACTCCGACTCCAGGTACCCGAAATTTCCTCCGACCCCGACTTCTCAACTCTGACTTCGACTCCACAGCACTGGTTAATTTTCAGATCATTCAAATGGAATGTCAAGTTGAGAGAAATGAGCATTTTCAACACCACCTTCTTTTTGCTTTTAATCAAGGTTCTAAGGCCGCAGAAGCTGCTCGCAACATTTGTGCTGTCTATATAGTGGGTGCTATAGCTGAAACAATCGCTCGTGATTGGTATGCCAAGTTCAAAAATGGAGTCGGTAGATAAATGTTCCGACTCCTCAGTTTTTTGTATTTCTGACTCCGACTCCAGGTACCCAAAATTTCCTCCGACTCCGACTCCACAGCCCTGGTCACTACACTCCCACAGCGTCAGAGAGAGAAGAGCCATCGGCTCAGTTGTGATGATGTGACGCGTGTATATTGTATGTATTTGTATTGCAAGACCTTGTTTGTATATCAAGTTAAAATTTAATAAAATGTTTTGCTTGTCTTGCAAAACAATTGCAATCAAGTTACTTGCAATCCAAGATTTTACTTTTATATCCAATATGCAATAACAAGACCTGGAGCAAACGAGTTCTTTACTGTCCTCTGAGGAAGGCAACATAGTCGCCGAAACTTGGATTCTAGTCAGGACCACATTCACATTGTATGTCAAGGACTTGTTTTTGCGTATTGGAGATTTTATTAATAAAGCATATGTAACTGAAGGTTGGTTCAGACATCTCCTGTGCCTCTTCTTTTGCTCTATTTGACTATGAGACCTGCGACCTTTCTTTTTTTTTTTTTTTCCCCAGCACAAACATATGGCCACTATTACAAAAAATGGGAAAAAGGTGGCCTTAGTGCATGGAAAAGACCTGCATACGGGCACTCAGGGCTCCTGTTACAAAGGTGCACTAGCGTTTTTAGTGCACGCATCGGATTAGCGCGCACTAGCCAAAAAACTGCCATCTGCTCAAGAGGAGGCGGTAGCGGCTAGCACGTAGCATTTTAGCAAGCGCTATTCCACACGTTAAGGCCCTAACACACCTTTGTAAAAGGAGCCCTTAGTGTGTGTACGTCTCGAAGGCTACTTTTTGCTGCAGCTTAGTCAAAGGACCCTTGCTTTATCAAGTCCGTAATTCGTGGCCAACATTTTCCCCCTCCTAGGTCCTTGAAGCTTAAAAATTGGCTAAACTTTAACAGCAGCTGTGCAAGGGATATATGTATCTGTCCTACAAAATGTAAAAGAAAGTTTGATGACATGGAAAAGTGTTGAACTAAATTAAATACTGTAGTACAATCGACTCCACCCAAGCGTATGTCGGTTAAACGCACGCTTCGGTTATCTGCAGCCTACCACCACGGTCCCTTTTTTTTTTTTTTTTTACATTACTACGTTTACATCACTACGTTTACATTACTACGTAATGTATTACTATGTAATGTATTACTACGTAAACTCCGGATATTTGTTTCAAGTTTCAAGTTTTATTTATTTTTGATTAATCGCTTAATTAAAAATTTTTCTAAGCGAATTACAATAAATAAAATAACATGAAATTTTAACAAAGTATTAAAAACATGTAATATAACAAAGTATTTAAAAATATAAAACAAAACAGGGAAACAAAACAAAAATTACATAAAACAAAACATAAAAGAACAATAGATAATATCAGAGAAAAAGTTAAAAGAAAAGAAAAAAGGTCTAATAAAGCAATTTACAGGTTAAAAGCATCTGTAAATAAAAAGGTCTTTAAGTTCTTTTTAAAATTGTCTAAATGACTTTCATCTCTCAGTTGTAAAGGTAAAGAATTCCAAAGTTGTGGAGCTGTTACTGAAAATATTTCTTGGCAACGGGTTCCAATAATTTTTAGAGATGGAATTACTAATAGTTTTTGATTTGTTGAACGAAGGGAACGTGAAGTAATATATGGGATAATGAATAAAGGTTCATTGGTATTAAGAGTTTTGAATGTTAATAATAAAATTTTATAAGTAATGCGATGATTGATGGGGAGCCATTGGGATTTAATAAAAAAAGGTGTAACATGATCGAATTTCTTTCCCTTATGGATAAGCTTAACTGCGGTGTTTTGAATAATTTGCAAGCGTTTCTTTTCTTTTTGTGTAATATTTGTGAATAGGGAATTACAATAATCAAGTTTAGTAATGATTAATGAATGAAGTAGAATATTTAAAGATTTAGGTTCGAGAAACTTAGAGATTGATCTAATTAAGCGAAGTCTAAAGAAACATGATTTAACAGTGTTACTTATGTGATCATGATAAGAAAGTTTATTGTCAATAATAACCCCTAGTATTCTTAAGGATGTTACGAGCTCTATAGGGGTATTTTCGAGGAAGAAAGGGGACACACAACTTGATTTCTTGTTTCCATGTAAATAATAGGGCCTTAGTCTTTTGAATATTTAAGGCTAACATATGAGTGGTAAGCCATTGTTTGACTTTTTCTAATTTTAGGTTAATCTCCTGTATTTCTTCTTTATTTTCAGGATCAAATGGGTGGGTAAGTTGTATATCGTCTGCGTAACTAAACGTAGTGAATCCTATAGATTGACATAAAGCACACAATCCGCTTATGCGCACTGATGTCATAGGTCCCACCTCTATTCTTTCACGTGACGTTCACTCCGGTTAAATGCAATCACGCTCTGACTGGGAATGGCTAGGCTTCACACAGCAGCTTAAGCGCTGGGACAGCTGGGAAAGTGAGTGCTCCGCTTCCATTCAAGCTGTAGGGCGTAGCTTTCCTGTACTTTAGGCTCCAGCAGTCCACGCCCCATATTTAAACTGAGCCGGCTTAACTCCAGCCTCCCCCTACCCTTCCCCCCAACTCCTATTAAGCGCACGTGGAGACCCGGTCCGAAGGGCGTGCACTTAAGCAGAGTCGACTGTACTTGGTATGTTAACTTATGAACCGGCATGTTATAAATTATTTATAGTACCACGGTGTATCCAGATCTCCTGATTCTATCTTGCTCCTTCAACCTGAAATCGTAACCATAACATTGCATTAGGGAAATCATTTTATGGTGGATGCACACGTGGTCGTGTGAGCAGAAGCTGAATTGAAGACATTAATATTAAGTGGCAGGAGATTTCAATAAACAGGCCTGCTAATAATGTGTTTTAAAATAGAAAAGAGAAAAAAAAACCCCTGGTAGAAATGGAGAGCGATGGTGGATTTGAAAGTTCTTGTTTTGCTAGCTATGACTCATTGCCTTGGGGGGGGGGGGGGGGGGGGGAGAAAGGCAAGTCTTTTAAAACTCATAGCATGCAAGAATGTGAGATTCTGAGAGAAAAGCAGCAGTCTGCTCCAGAACCCTTTGGGCTTTCTATAGAATTTAATTCCATTAGAATTCTTTCTCCTAGTTTCACCAAACTGGCAAACTGAACGGTAAGCTTTTAGAAGGGTTAAAAAAAAAAAATACCAATACAGTAAGATAATTTCACATCACTTGTCTGCTTTTAATGTGCTAGCCCAGAGATGGTAGGACAGAAAGGGGAAAATGCTTCAGTACCTGAACAAATTAATGTAAACCGTTCTGAGCTCCCTGGGGAGAACTGAATAAATAGGTTAAGAAAGACTTCCTTAGTTAACTGGGTGTGAGGAAGTAGATCAACATTGTAGATAACAGCAGATAAAGGCCTGCATGGTCCATCCAGCCACACTCTGTGCAGGTTATACTGGAGTTGCCTTTGAAGCCCATCCAAATCTGTCTTTCCAAAACTAGGCTTAGCAGATGTCCGGAGTTTCCCAAATGGCTTTTCAAAACCCAGAACTATGTCATCGCTTGAATGCCATCCCGACATCACTTGTTGCTTGTGCAGGTTGAGGGAGGAGGTGCGTAGAGCAGAATGGGGGTGTGACCAGCCAGAACGGGGTGGGCCTAGGGGGCGGGGCCATGGATACAGATTTTCTGTTTGAAAAATCTGGTAACCCTATCCAAAACCAGCACACAGACCATAGAAGTCTGTCCTGTGTTGCTTTATTTGAGACCCAGCACTTGCCTTACTTCCCAACTGCTAGACAAGGTTTGATAGCAAGGTGGAAGGGGGGGGGGGGGAGATGATCCAAGCTGGTCAGGGCTTACTACACCCCCTGTTAATGACAAACAGAGGGGAACATGTTCTGAATTCCTTGAAGGCAGAAATGTTTGACTGCTGCATTATTACATTACATTCGTTTTTATGGATCGCTAATATGCCCCAGAAGGAGTTCAATGCAATTTACAATTTAGAAGAGCTTAGCCAGGTCCAGGATTTACATTATTTCATTAAGGCTCAGGATACACATAACTTGGTTTAGCTTTATATAGGTTTTGATTATGGCGTATGGTTTGGAGAGAAAATTGGCTAAAACTGGTAGTGCAGGCTTGATATTATGGGAGGGGAGGGGCCTTAGGCATCTGAGCCAATCAGGGCCTTAGGCCCCTCCCTGTGCATCACATGATGCACCGGAGAGTGGAAGGCCTATCATTTTGAACTGGTGGGCCTTGGAGCTGGAGTACCTGATTGTAAAAAACAGCTTAGATAACCTTGATAGGTGGTATATAAAATCCTAATAAACTTGAAACTTGAGGGACCAAACCTCCCTCCTGCTTTCAAATTTGGACAAAGGTATGAGAGAGTTGGGGGATTCGGGGGAGCATCCAGTGGCAGTAGGGAGTTGGGCATCCCCCTACCCTTTTTTTTTTTTGGGGGGGGCACCTGGATGCAGGGGGGCATCCATTGGCAGGAGGAAGTGGGCTTCGCTCCTGCCATTTTTGCTCCCATGAGGGGGGGGGGATTCGCCTGGCAGGAGAAAGTGGGCATCCTCCTGTCTCTCATGGGGGTAGCTGTCTTCATTGGGGGGGGGGGGGGGGGGGCGGCATGACCTTTTTTTTTTTTTAATGGGGACAGATATTGTGTGTGGGTAACATGCCCAACATCTGTGTTCATTAGAAAAAAAAAGTTTCCTCTCCCAAACTGAGGGGCAAGAAGCTGCTTTGGGGGTTTCCCCTGCCGGCTCTGCACATGTGTGAAAGTCACTCTCGCAGCGATCCATCGGACGGGAGAGACAGGGATTAGGGTGAACTTCCGCACAAATTATTTGCACGCAAACTTGTTAGTGCATCAATTGCTCTTTTGGAATTGGCCAAAAATCAGATCGCAGCGGACCCACGTGGTATTCTATTCAACTCCTGGAATTTGATAGGAAAGCTTCTCCCTTGTTTTACAGACAGGGTTAGGATTATGTCACAGAGGTAGCTTTTTAGGTCTCTTGTGAAGTGACAGCCAACTGCTAGCTGCTGATGGAAGGAGTGAGAACAGCAACAGTGATGGAAAGAAAGACACAGATGGGGAAATCACTGATCTGCCCCCGGTAGTCTAGTACTAGTCTTTATAGTGTAGCTCTAAAATGTGTTTAATGCTATTCTCACTTCCTGTTGTGGTATGTGAGCAATGCATTGTGTGTAATGTAGTCTCATATGTACTGCAGCCATCCCTGCTTATCTGTATAAGTTTTACTAATAGTGGGGGGGGGAAGAGGGGGGTTCTCCTCAAAGACCTCCTCTTTCTCTCAGCTGACCTTGAGTCCTTTGCTTACCTGTTGTTATTTCCTGATTATTTCTCTCTCTGATGGGTCAGCAAGGGTATGACCTCTCTCTCTCTAATCTACCCTCTATGATCTCCTCCGTTACCTGATCCTGTTGATCCCTTCACCTTGGCCTCTGCCCTTGTGGGTGTTCTTGGTCCCTCTCTCCCTGCAAGCTCAGACACTTCCATCTAGACTCCCTCCCAGGACAGATTGGCTCCCTCTTCCCTATTTAAAATTATCTTAATGGTGTCTAGTGGCACCTTTACCTCCCCTCCCCTCCTCCCCCCAACCAAAAATAAAAAAAGTCATTGGTGTCTAGTTACACACACTCCACCCTGGGATGCATTTGGCAGAGCCAGTTTTCCTTACAAGGAAATTTCTCCCAGTGGCGTAGAGAGGGTGACCGACACCTGGGGTGATGGCAGCACTCTCCCGCGCGAACCCATGCCCGTACCTTTTTAACTTCAGCGTGAGCAGCGAAGAACTTGCTGCCCGTGTCAGCTTCGGAGCTCTCTCCGACATCACTTCCTCCCAAAAGTGACTTTGGAGAAAGCGCTGAAGTTGACATGGGCAGCAAGTTTAACGCTGTTTGCACCGAAGATAAAAAGGGAGGGGGAGGAGTGGGAAGGGGGATGCGGAGAGGAGGAAGGGGTGCGGGCACCCCAGGGAGGATTCCCCCCCCCTCACACTTCCCTTACCATACCACTGATTTCTCCCTTAGGTGGCAAATTGGCCCTGCCTGATACATTCACAGTGCAGTCAGGGCAGTGTGTGCACAGAAATGTTGTCACACTGAGGTGGGCAGTTTTTAAAGGGCATTTTCAGTGCCTAAAATACTCTCTGAAAATTGCCCCTTTTATGACAAACACTTCTATGTTTCTTAATGCAGGTAAACAAACATATCCAAAGCATTTTTGTTAAAACCAGATATAGAAATGGTCTATTTGCAGATCAAACTTTCATCAGTCAAAAATGACAAAGACTAGGGGACACTCGATGAAGTTAAGCGGAAATACTTTTAAAACCAATAGGAGGAAATTTTTTTTTCACTCAGAGAATAGTTGCCAGAGGATGTGATAAGAGCGGATAGCATAGCTGGTTTTAAGAAAGGTTTGGACAAGTTCCTGGAGGAAAAGCCCATAGTCTGTTATTGAGAAAGACACGGGGGAAGTCACTGCTTGCCCTGGATCGTTAGCACGAAATGTTGCTACTCTTTGGAATTCTAGAATCTTGCTACTCTTTGGGGATTCTGCATGGAATGTTGCTACTCTTTGGGGTTCCGGAATCTTGCTTACTCTGAGATAATGGAATGTTGCTACTCCTTGGGTTTTGGCCAGGTGTTAGTGACCTGGATTGGCCAACGTGAGAACAGGCTATTAGGCTTGATGGACCATTGGTCTGACCCAGTAAGACTATTCTTATGTTCTTATAAGCAAATTTGGCATGGTTGAAAAAACCAGGAAAAAGTTGGAAAACAGACAAGATTGGGCCAGGGGTTCCAGAGGATTAGTCACTCCCCCTCCTAAAAAAAAAAAAAAAAGAACATAAAGTTGACCCAACTGATTTCTACAGGGAGTGCTGAAAAGTTCTCAGCCCAACTAACTTCCTAAATTCTGAATGCTATTTTGCCACGGTGGCTGAAAAGAGTGTTATTTTATTTTGCAAAGTGCCAGTTTGCAGAAGCGTAATGCTATGTTTTGACATTGTTTTAGATCATTGCTTGAACCATGCCAATGAAAAGTGTAGAATTTTCAAGTGTGGATCGCTGAGCTGTCAAGAAGTTCCTATTCCTGCAGAAGAAAACTCCAAAGGAAATCCATGAATGTTTGATGCAAACATTGAATGACCAATTCCCCTCATACTCCACCGTGAAGAAGTGGTGTGCAAACTTTCAGCATGATTTTGAGACTGAAGATGCAGCAAGTTCTGGGAGGCTTCAGATGGTGTCAACTCCTAAAATTGTTGACCATAGCAATGACAGATCGGCAAATATTGGCTAAAACAATTGCTGAGACATTACTGACATCCAAGGAATGTGTTAGGTGTATAATCCACAAACAGCTGGGTATGCAGAAGCTATCAGCCAAGTAGGTGGCCAAATGTTTGAATGCTGACAAGAAACGACGTCGAGTGGACACTTCCAAGTTGATTTTGCAACATTTTCAGCAAGCTGGTACCAACGTTTTGGCGTGCTTAGATGTTGCTAGGCTTCCTAGAGGTAGACACCTGTATATTAGACCACTTCGTACCGAGCCTAATTTATCTGCACCTAATGATGCCTAAATCAACCACATCTGCTTTTCTGGTAGGTGTCATTAGGCATTAGAATCCAATTGTCTATGTTAGTATATCTACTAATGTCTCCTATTTAAAGGCTAACTTTAGATCAAGAGGTTCTTACACATTTGAAAGCATATTTGCTTTATCATATCTTGTAATATCAGAGGTGGAGACTGCGGATCTCAAGTGTTCACTGTCAATTACCAGAACTAATCTTGGTATATCTGGTGAACTATCATTGATCTAAATACAATGCACCGGGGACTTAAAAATCATAAAAAGTTACAAGATTAGCAGAAAACCACTGGAGTTCACTTCAAACAGTAAGTAAATCAATTAGATATAGAAAGTTTTTTTGTAGTATAGCTAAGTAAGACCTATAAACATTGAGTCACAAAAGTAACATCGTAAGTGAAACTTTAAGCAATATGGCATTTAAAATAATCATAGAAGACGGTTTCCTGAAGCCTTCTTAGACGATTAGAACAAGAGAGATTTTTTATAAAATAAGATATTAAATAAGGAACATAAAACATTTTGTTTCTTTGTGTTTAGAAAGACTTGTACAATACATTGCTCAATTCTGAAGAAGCTCTTAGTAAGAAACAAGAGCGAAATGGAGATCTTCCGTCAAGTCAGTCTGTTGGACTAAAGTCAAGCCAGTCGGGCGACAAAACAAGGCAAAGTCAGCCAGTCGGGTGACAAGTAACATCTGAGCTAAGTATTAAATAATAATATTGAACATAAAGAACAATAGTAAATATATATATAAAAAAACAAAAAGAAAAAGTGGATGTACTTAGATCAATGATAGTTCACCAGAAAAGTCAATATACCAAGATTAGTTCTGGTAATTGACACTGAGCACTTGAGATCCGCAGTCTCCACCTCTGATATTACAAGATATGATAGAGCAAATATGCTTTCAAATGTATAAGAACCTCTTGATCTAAAGTTAGCCTTTAAATAGGAGACATTAGGCATTAGAAGACATCTTCACTTAGGTAGCAATAGGCATCCTAAGAGTTTGGCGCTGACCTCTTAATTGCTAATTTCTTTTTTGATTGGCTAAAAAACGGCACTGTCAACTACCATACCCATTAACCCAATTAAAATAAAAGTTGGGCATAGATCCCAAAGTTTAATCGGGCCCTCAAGAGACACCCACGCAGATGCAAAGGTGTTAGAAAGAATTCCACGACCCTGCTAGCGTGCTTTCCCCACTTTATTGATCTATGTAGAACTTGCAGGCAGAAATATTAAAACTGCGAAGACAATGGAGCAGTGGTCAATTAGGGGCCGATATCCACTGACCGGTTAAATCGCTTGGTCAGGGCTAGCCGCCAATATTCAGCAACATTTAACTGGCTCAGTGTCGCTGAATATTGTGGTTAATGCCTGAAACAAAGCCGGCTGCCTTGGGGGCGTTCCCTTAAGCGGCCAGCTTTACCGCATGCATGGGACCACAGAAACGTTTGCCCTGTTTCTATCCGGTAACCTATGGTCGTGTAAGTGCTGAGTATCGGCTTATGCGGCATACGTTGGCCAGCTTATAAAGAACCGGACCATCAAAACCAGAGCCTTCACAGGTCCTGACTTTGAATCAGAGAATGACATGGTGACAAAATTCATCACCGTTCCCGTCCCCGCGGATAACCGCGGGAAATAATCCCATGTCATCTTCTAGTGTCTATTTCAACCTCGGTCCTTCTACTCCAGCATTCTTCAAAGCAAAGCTTGCGGGTCAGTGGTTGTGGCCATTCATACTCTGATTCTTATGTGAGCCAAGGATAATGAAGACATTGTGACATCACTGATGTGATTGGTTCTCAGGCACTGGTGGAATGAGGCATTATGACATCACAATATCTGCTCTGGATACCAGAGACTGTCATTCTGTAGTGTCTATCTCAACCTCAGTCCTTCTACCCCAGCATTCTTCAAAGCAAAGCTTGCGGGTCAGTGGTTGTGGCCATTCGTACTCTGATTCTTATGTGAGCCAAGGATAATGAAGCCATTGTGACATCACTGATGTGATTGGCTCTTAGGCACTGGTGGAATAAGGCATTATGACATCACAATATCTGCTCTGGATACCAGAGACTGTCATTCTGTAGTGCCTGTTTCAGCCTCAGTCCTTCTACGCCAGCATTCTTCAAAGCAAAGCTTGCGGGTCAGTGGTTGTGGCCATTCATACTCTGATTCTTCCCTCTCTCCTTAAAGAATGACATGAAGATCGTTTCCCGTGGTTATCCGCGGGGACGGGAACGGTGATGAATTTTGTCACCGTGTCATTCTCTACTTTGAATATCCAGGAATGATGCCGTCGGCAGTGGGCAAAGCGCTCACCGTCTGACAGCTGAATATAGATCTTTCAGCTCTGTAAGCTAGACTTGATTCCAAATAAAATAAAAAGTGACATGCTGGCAGCACTGGAGAATGATGGCCATTTTTGGTGTGCTCAAGAACCATAGCCTCAGAGCTGATGCCTGTGACTGCGCCTCTATCACACAATGCAAAGGGTCTTTGGATAGTATTTATGCCACTAGGTCCATGTTTTGGGGGGTATGTCCTAGAGTTCCAGCTTGAGGATTTGCGTTCTGTGTGGGGGAAAAGAAAGGAGAATCTCTTGGAGTTACAGCCACATAAACATTGAGAACAGGAGGAGCTATGTGAAATGCACATGGGAGAGACATTTCTTCTAGATGGGAGGGATGTGATGTCACCACTGTGGACTGGAACCATGCCACAGCAGGCCACATCAAAGCCTCTGTGGTCGGGTGAAGTTCATCGGCCATTGTTTGCGAACTGCGATGGTGTAAGAACTCCTCCCTCCAACCTTACCTTTTCACCAGGAAAATAAATGCATGGCATTATGTTTGCCATTTCTATTCAATAAAACACATTTTCATGTGCCAAAAGGGACTAATGGACCAAGAATAAGGCCTCGGCAACATTTCCCCAGGTGCTGTTTAGTTTGTGCTTGCAAATGAATTGCTCTGGCTAAGACATTCAGACCCCGATGCTCGAAAGCTTGCTGTGCACGTAATATTAGTTGTAACCAGTCTTACTTGCAAGTCAGCTCAGCCTCTGTTGCACAAAAGGGCCCTCGAGGACTTCTCCCAATCTTGGTAGCAGCCATTGAGAATTAAAATTAGTATTAAAATGAGTGCTCCATGTGATGCATAGCAGGGACAGCCCACCTTCCAAGGGTTAAAATTTTCCAGCAGGTCTGGAGCAGATGGTAGCTTGAAAAGAAGCTGTTTGTGCGTGCATATAATTTGCATGTTATTTCACCAGGAACATGTCACTTGCTCCCAACCTGCTGTTTTCCATCGGGTTGCCAGAGCTCGGTGCAGCTGGCCTTCAGTCTCAGGAGCTTTTAGCAACCAGATGCATAAAGGTTAGTGATTTGGAGAAGGCAATGCATCTAGTTAAGGCAGCACAGCCTACGTCTTAGAGCAGGGGTGAGCAACTCCGGTCCTTAAGGGCCGGAATCCAGTCGGGTTTTCAGGTTTTCCCCCAATGAATATGCATTGAAAGCAGTGTATGCAAATATATCTCATGCATATTCATTGAGGAAATCCTGAAAACCCGACTGGATTCCGGCCCTTGAGGACTGGAGTTGCCCACCCCTGTCTTAGAGCTTGGCTATTTTGCCTTTATTTACTGCAGGGATGTCAAAGTCCCTCCTCGAGGGCCGCAATCCAGTCGAGTTTTCAGGATTTCCCCAATGAATATGCATGAGATCTATTAGCATACATGAGATCTCATGCATATTCATTGGGGAAATCCTGAAAACCCGACTGGATGGCAGCCCTCGAGGAGGGATTTTGACACCCCTGATTTACTGCCAGTTTCGCCTCTAGGAAAATTAGACCCTATTCTACACAGATGCCATTTCTTCACAAAAAGACCTTTAGAGCCTGAGATTTAGAAAAGGTCGAGCTTCTAAATTTGTGCCCCATTTTCAGTCAAACTCAGTAGCATAACTTTTCAGCTGAAAATTTATCTTAATTTAGGAGCTTATAAGGTACACTCATAAATTTTAGGCCTGTCCTCCATTTGCCTAGATTTATGAGCCTCATAATCTCTTTCTTTTCCTGCCCTAAATCCACCCACTGTTACAAACTACATTTTATGCACCTAAATGTGAGAGTTAGTGAAATTTTGAGTAAAAATGTATGTAGTCAGCCCTGGTAAATTTTCAAAAAGGCCAATTTAGGAGCAAAGTTCTCAAAGGGCTCCTTTTATAAAGCTGTGTGATTCCTGCACGGCACTGTGACGAAGCCCTTTCAATTCCTATGGGCTTCATCACATTTGCCGCACGGGAATCGCTAGCATGGCTTTGTAAACGAAGCCTAAAGATAGGAGCGTAAAGCCTTTGAATATTGGACCCTTACTTTAGACCCCTTTTACAAAGCCCATAGGCACTGAATGGCTCATTTGCTGCGGTAGAATCATTACTATGACTTTGTAAAAGGGGCCCTTTAATTGATAATAAGGGTCAAAGTAGCTCATCTTTACTGTGCACGAGTTTTGTCTTTGTGGTAAAAACCAGTGGTGTGCTGTGAGCGCTTTCAGGGGATTCAGTGAATCCCCAGCTCTACAGCCCTGCTTTTTTATTTTTGTCATTTACTTATTGCTTGATGCAGTTTGATTTGTTGAGTAGGCAACCTGCTCAACCAGTCAAACTGCATCAAACAAACCATAAACCTAAAAAAAAAAAAGCAGGGCTCTTGGACTGTGGATTCTCTGAACCCCTTGAAGGCCCTGACAGTACTGATCTGAATTTGATTGACTGAGCAGCATCTGCTTGTTGCCTGCTCAACCAATCAAATTCAGAGCAGTGCCCTCAGGGCCTTCAGGGGGTGGGGTGAATCCCCTGAAGGCCCTGACTGGTAAAAACATAACATCAGGTCCCAAATACTCGCCATATGAAGAGTTCATTCAACTCCCTCTTGAGCTAGCAAGGAATGATATGTGAATGACATTCCCCACTACTCCACCGTCTTCATATTCTTGAAGCCAATCGTATGACCAGTGACTAGTCCAGATTTACATTGCTGCAGATGGACAATTGCACTTTTAACCCATTTGTAAAACTCAAACTATATAAATACAAAAATATATAAATATACAAACGGAAGACATTTTAAACGTTGGGCAACCTGCATGTTCAATAAACAATATGCTGTGTTTACTCTTCCATCCGTGAATAAATGTTTTACTCAGCAAGAAGTGCCATTTCTTTGCTTTCCATGTATGAATCTTTCCCCATTAATCCTTTTGCCCACTTGTGAAGGCGGCTATAAAGTGGCATTCCTTTATTCTCTCGATAGAGATATAGACCGGTAATCTCATTCCACTGTGGACTTGATTGCATTTTCTCCACCGGGAATTCCTTCACTAGCTCTTTATCGTCTTTATCGAGGGCCACAAAACCGAAAAATTCTTCTACGTTAGCAGCAGCCAGGATCTTGGCGTGGACTTCAGCAGTACGGTGGAAGAGTTGGTTTTCTATAGAGCGATATTGGGACCAGTATTGTTCCTGGTGGTAACCCAGGGGGGAGCAGCAACGTTGCAAACACTTTGACAAGAATACTGTTACTGAAACTGTTCCAATCAACATCCATCCAAGGAGCTAAAGAAAGAATCACAGATATTCAGTTAAACGCATTTTAACCATTTTGTTTGGTCCAACATTTTGCTAGGCTGGCTTGATAATACATGTCACTAACCCAAACCGTTCTCCAGAAATGTCTTCCTGAGTGTGAGGGTCCTACGGCTTTGAGGACCCCTTGGATTCTTAGCAACTGTTACCTCATCTTGCCTGCTAGTACAAAGGGACAAACTGCTAATGACGCTGAAACCGTGGATTGAAGACAAAGTTTTATTTTATTTTTCTTTCCAGCTTATGATTTATCTTTAATCTTATCTATTGTTTTGCCTTTTGTCTTTGTTTTGTTCTATTTCTATCATTTAAATTTCTCCAGAATTCTACTGTTCAACGGCTCCCCCTTCTGCTTCTATTCCTTTCTCTCCTCTCTTCTACCTTCCAAAATGTTTATTTTATTTTTATTTTTCCTCTAACTCTACTTTTCACTTCTCTATTACCCTCCAGGTACTTTAGTTAGATTGTGAGCCTTCGGGACAGTAAGGGAATTTTTCAAGTACCTTTCTTATTTCTAATCTTAATGTATATTTTCTGTAAACCGCTTAGAACCTAACGGATGTAGCGGTATATAAGAAATAAATTACATTACATTACATTACTTTATGGATTCAAAACGGATGCCTTCTGAAGTAGTAGGAATCTCACTTTTGAAATAACATGACTGCAACATTTCTGTCCACAAATTAATGTCTGTTCACATGAGCATTCTTACCCGACCTAATGGACAAAAAAGATTTTTCTTTATTTTTGTAATTTAAAAATCTGAAGTGCAAATTCAGGTTTATGTTAGACAAATTGAAAAGTGTATGCTACAAACATTGCATGGTGTCACATTTCCCTTTTTCAGCCCCAGTAAAACTAAACTGATAAGAGGTATGGAAAACCTCTCATATACTGACAGGCTGAAAAAGCTGGGGCTGTTCTCCCTGGAAAAGCGGAGACTTAGAGGAGACATGATAGAAACCTTCAAGATCCTGAAGGGTATAGAAAAAGTAGACAGGGACAGATTTTTCAGATTATGGGGAACCACAAGTACAAGGGGGCACTCGGAAAAATTAAAAGGAGACAGGTTTAAAACAAATGCCAGAAAGTTCTTTTTCACCCAGAGAGTGGTGGACACATGGAACGCGCTTCCGGAGGCTGTGATAGGCCGGAGCACGTTACAAGGCTTCAAAGAAGGTTTGGATAGGTTCCTAGAGGATAAAGGAATTGAGGGGTACAGATAAGAGTAGCGGTAGGTTATAGGGATAGTCTGGGACCATTGCTCAGGCAATGGGCCTGATGGGCCGCCGCAGGAGCGGACCGCTGGGCGAGATGGACCTCTGGTCTGCCTCAGCGGAGGCAACTTCTTATGTTCTTATGATTCACCTCTTTTGTCTTCCTGCCTAAAAATACAGACCTCCTCTGGCTCAGAACATATAGCGACCCCCTACCTGTCATCTTCTGTAGCTGCTGGACAGAAAGGATACACTTGAAGCCTGATTATAGAAATACTACTGAGATCAAGCAGAAAAATTAACATCCATGGAGGTAATCCTTGAAGACGTACTCAAGCAGATAGATAGATTAAAAACTGATAAATCTCCGGGCCCCGGACGGAATCCACCCTAGGGTACTGAAAGAACTAAAAATGGAAATAGCGGAATTACTACAGCAGGTTTGTAATCTATCCCTGAAAACAGGGGTGATCCCGGAGGATTGGAAGATAGCAAATGTTGCGCCCATCTTTAAAAAAGGATCGAGAGGTGACCCCGGGGAACTACAGATCGGTAAGTCTGACTTCGGTCCTGGGGAAGATGGTGGAAGCACTGATAAAAGACAGCATCGATGAGCATCTAGAAAGGAATAAACTGATGAAAACAAGCCAACATGGCTTCTGCAAGGGAAGATCATGCCTAACGAACTTATTGCACTTCTTCAAAGGAATTAACAAACAAATGGACAAAGGGGATCCCCTAGACATCGTATACTTGGATTTCCAAAAAGCCTTTGACAAGGTACCCCATGAATGCCTACTACGGAAACTGAAGAACCATGGGGTGGAAGGAGAGGTGCATAGATGGATCAAAAATTGGTTGGCGGGTAGGAAGCATAGGGTAGGAGTGAAGGGCCACTACTCGGACTGGAGAAGGGTCACGAGTGGTGTTTCGCAGGGGTTGGTGCTTGGACTGCTGCTGTTCAATGTATTTATTAATGACCTAGAAATAGGGACAAAGTGCGAAGTTATAAAATTTGCAGATGAGACAAAACTTTTTAGTGGGGTTAGGACTAAAGAGGATTGTGAAGATTTACAAAGGGACCTGAACAAATTGGGAGAGTGAGCAAATAAATGGCAGATGAACTTTAATGTAGAGAAATGTAAAGTCTTGCATGTAGGAAACAGAAACCCGATGTACAGCTATACGATGGGCTGGTAATGGGTGAAAGTAGCCTAGAGAAGGACTTAGGGGTATTGGTGGACAAAACAATGAAGCCGTCGGCACAATGTGCAGCGGCCTCTAAGAAGGCGAACAGAATGCTAGGCATTATCAAGAAGGGTATTACAACCAGAACGAAGGAAGTTATCCTGCTGTTGTACCGGGCGATGGTGCGCCCGCATCTGGAGTACTTCGTCCAGTATTGGTCACCGTACCTTAAAAAGGATATGGCGATACTCGAGAGGGTACAGAAAAGAGCGACAAGATTGATAAAAGGTATGGAAAACCTTTTATATGCTGAAAGATTAGAGAAACTGGGGCTCTTTTCCCTAGAGAAGCGGAGGCTTAGAGGGGACATGATAGAGACTTACAAGATCATGAAGGGCATGGAGAAAGTGGAGAAGGACAGATTCTTCAAACTTTCAAAAACTACAAGAATGAGAGGGCATTCGGAAAAATTGAGAGGGGACAGATTCAGAACCAATGCTAGGAAGTTCTTCACCCAAAGGGTGGTGGACACCTGGATTGCGCTTCCAGAGGGTGTGCTAGAATAGAGTACGGTACTGGGGTTCAAGAAGGGATTAGACAATTTCCTGAAGGAAAAGGGGCTTGAAGGGTATAGATAAAGATAGAGGATTACTTTACAGGTCCTGGACCTGATGGGCCGCCTCGTGAGCAGACTGCTGGGCGTGATGGACCTCTGGTCTGACCCAACAGAAGCAATGTTTATATTCTTATGTTCTTATGATGCTCTGCTGTCACAATATCAGAATATGTGTGTGCAGCTGTGGGAGCTGCACAATTCCCCAATGAATATGCATTGAAAGCAGTGCATGCACATAGATCTCATGCATATTCATTGGGGAAATCCTGAAAACCCGACTGGATTGCGGCCCTCAAGGAGGGACTTTGAGACCCCTGATCTAAAACCAAACCTTATAAAAAATCCAAGCCTTGTGAATTTTGTGGACCCAACACGGTCCGTGTTTCGGCTTCTGTGGAGAAGCCTTCCTCAGGGCTCGGCTCAGTAGATGGTGCTCAATGAAAAACTATTCAAATGACAAGGCTTAAAGGCTGGATGGACGAGGGCATATATACCACCAAAGATGCCGGCCTATGCCCAGCTCAAAGGCATATTGACTATTATATATTTTTTTGTAAGCCCTGGTCACGGGTGCCTGACCCAAAGAGCTAGCTAGTGCCCGAGACTGTGCGTGAGCGAATAGGGTTACCATATGGCTCTAGAAAAAAAAAAAGAGGACAGTTTGAGATATCCGGGGTTTACGTCTATTGAAAGCAATGGAAGTAAAACTTGGGTGTCTCAATCTTTCTTGGGTGTCTCAATTTTTCTCGAGCTATATGGTAATTCTAGTTTCAGGGTTCAGTTAGGCAATGTAGATGTTGACATAGTCTCCAGTTTATCTTTTATTAGACTGGGCTGATGCTGATGATAGGTGGGCCCAAACTGGAGGCATCCTGGCCTATTCAGACGTGCACATCTATGCCTCCGCCCTTCTTAGTAGAAAGCCTGGAATGTAAGCACTACATGAGACTGAAGCTTTCAGCATTGCTTCTATTTCATTGGCCTAAACACATCATCTGACTGATGTGCTAGACCTATTGGGTGAGGTCTATCTTTAGGTCTTTTCTTGCCACAGCATGCAGAGCAAATGTTAACCTTTTTAATCTGCTATTTGACATAGATGGTTTCCAAAATATAGCTTTAGGGAAAAAAAATTACCTGAGACTCGTATTTCAGTCTTCTTATTACTTCTTCTTTAAAACTTCGAACTTCCACAGGTACATCTACACAGGGAAATCTGGCCATAGTCTCAGCTCCGTGGTTAGGTGGAAAGTTCTCTAACGACTCGGGCTTTATGAATTCACTTAGGGCACAAACATAGGCCTCGCCTCGGAGAAGTGAAATGACGGACCAAGTAATAGGGGCTACCAGAGCTCGGCCCATGATGGAGCCACACAATAAGAAGACAGCTGGGGTTGTACAGTTTTTTGCCCCTCTCCTACGGCATTCTGCCACAAAATTCCACGTATGATTGTTCAAGATGACGCCAATGACAAACAAGGCCAAGGCAGGGACTCCAATTGCAGCCAGTCCGTAAAGGTAGTTCCTCTCTGGAGAGCAAGGGCAGTGAAAGGCAACTACAGAGAACACCTCCTGGCTGCAGACAGTTCCCAGGGCCACTAGGCCATTGAATATCATGACGTCTTTGCTTTTGAAAAACAAGGAGAGGAATCTGAAGTTTTCTGCAATTAATGCCGCCATCTTGCCTGCTTCTTGTTGTGTTACGAGTTCGACAGTATTCAAAATCTTTTTCCTTCACGCTGAGAAAAGGTACAAAAAATCTATGTTCCATTTATCTCATTATTTCTGTCGCAGTTTCAGCACAATCTTCCAGTTCTGTAAAATAGATTGAATTCTTCTATAAGGTCCTGGTAATACAGTAAACACCCAAAGCAGACGTTTGGTTGGTTGGGTTCTAGAAGGGAACGATAAAGAACAGCAAAGAAATAAGCATGCAAAAAGTGTAAATATTGTCACAAATGTTATCCTACTGTATTTTATTTATTTCTGTATTATTTTTAAAAACTTAAAACCCACAGCACCTACCAATCTGAGCAGGGAACAAACAAAAAAAAAATAAAGTAATATCTCACACAAACAGCATAAAACGTGAATTCCGGACTTGATTAAAGCCAAGTAAGAATAAAAACAGCAACTCCCCCGACCCCCACAGGAATATAAAGCCATCTTGGAAGAAAGTTTGAAAGAAAATCTCAGATATCCTAATGCTCATCATGATCTTCCATTTAAGATTGATATTTGGAAAGATTTGAGCTCTGGATCATCTCTCTAATGGCCAGATGTATTACGTTTTATTACCATAGGCGCTATGGGGATAATTGTATAAATGGATGCCTCTATATAGGTGTCCCAAGGCTTGACAGCCGGATAGAGCCTATTTAATAACAGAACCAAGGTGCCTAAGTTCCATTATAGAATACAAGTGCAACCTAGTATCAGCAAGCCCGATACTCAATACTATTTATATGGCTGGGAATAGCTTCTGGCCAGCTAAATAGCACATATCCAGCTCTCTGCCAATATTCAGTGGGGGATAACAGGCTATCTCACGCTGAATATTTCAGTCTCTGGATTGGCCGGTGACTGGCTATGTCACGCGACATACCTGGTCAACAATATTCAGCAGCTCGCCAGCTAAGTTTGGCGGCCAAAGACCACTGCCTAGAAGAATGGTATACCTTTGGCCATTGAGACTTAACTGGCTAGCCACTGAATATTGGCATAACCGGCTATGTCCCAGCTGGCCAAAAATAGACCAGATACAGTGGCCATATATGGAGCTGGCACTGAATTTCCGGTATCGCTGCAGACCACAGGAGATCACCGATGATCCTTGCGGTCTGAACAGTGGCATAGCGAGGGTGAGAGGCGCCCGGGGAGGTAGGGCCCCTCCCCCGCTCTCTTCTTTGCCCCCTGCCACACACACCCCTTACTTCACCTGGCATGAGCAGCATCACTTACTTGCTGCCCGTGTCGACGTCGACGCTTTCTCCGACGCCACTTCCTAGGCGCAAGACCCGGAAGTGATGTCAGAAGGAGAGCCAACGCTGACACAAGCAACAGGTTGGAATCGCTGCTCGTGCCAGCGAAGAGCTAGAGGTATGGTGGGGGGAAGTGAAGGCGCATATGCAGTGGGGGGAGGAGGAGGGGTGCTGGTGCCCAGAGCAGATCGCCCCTCACCCCCTCTTACTACGCCAATGGATCTGAATATGAACCTGAGTGTGTCTAACATTTAGGTTCTCACACTAATGCAAACCATAGAGCTGATGTAAGTGCAGGTGCCTAAGAGACCTTTGATCTGGAATGGACTTCCTGGTGTTATTAGAATGACAGACCAATTTCAATTAATTTCTCACAATATCTAATTAGCTTAGCTGCAGAACCTACTAATTGTTAACATTGCAAGTCTTCCTTCTATGACAGACTAAACTAATTTTTATTATCTTTTATTTCTTCTTATTTTATGTATATTCTAGTCTCTTGACTTCTTGTAAACCGAGTCGGGCTCTGACGAGAGATGACCCGGTATATAAACTGAAGACTAGATTAGATTAGACTAGATCGTTTGCTAGGCTCAAGAACATAAAAATTGCCATACTGGATCAGACCAGTGGTCCATTCATTCTCACGGTGACCAATCCAGGTCACTAGTGCCTGGTAAAAACTCAAAGAGTAGCAACATTCTGGAATCCTAATAAAAGCAACATTCCGGAGCTGAGATTGTGATGTCATAATGCCTCATTCCACAGTGCTTCTGAGCCAACCTCATCAGTGATGTTACAGTGGCTTGATTATCCTATACTTGGCACACGAAACAGCATAAAAAGGTTGGAGAATGCACTTTTTTACTCAAGTGTATCTGAGGTCCTCTCTACCCACCATGGGCACTCCCTCACTGATGGAGACAGGACCCCCCCCTGCATCTTCAGACCTGCTGAAGACCCTTCTGCTGAGCACCCTAGCTCCTAGGATTAGGGCCCTGGTAATAACACTAGGACAGTGTTTCTCCACTCGGTCCTGGAGAACTCCCTTGCCAGTCCGGTTTTCAAGATATCCACAATGAATATGCATGAAAGACATTTGCATATAATGGAGGCAGCATATGCAAATCAAGTTTATGCACATTCAATGTGAATATCCTGAAACCTGACTGGCAAGGGGGTATTCCAGGACCGAGTTAAGAAACACTGCACTAGGAGGCTTTCAACTAGAGGATTTAAGTGCCCAAATGCTTCTGTGATACATCTTTCAGGTAAATAACAATATATATATATTTTTTAATTCTTCCATTTGTGCGTCGCACATACCTATACAAGCTCTTGACGACATTAAAGAGAAGGGGTTAGATGAGGGTAGGGAGGAAAATAGAGGGCAGGAAGATACAGGAAGAGAAGAGGATACAAGTGATTAGGTGTCAAATAGATGAGTTTTCAGTTTCTTCCGGAATTTGATGTGGTTAGGTTCCGTCCTGGTCATTTCAGTAAGGTCATTCCAAGTTTGTACGCCTAGAAAGGTGAGCAAGGAGTTTGTATTGCAGATTTTTTTGTGGAAGGGAGATTTAGAATTATTCTGTTGAGGGAGCTGCGGGAAGTAGACCATGCCTTAGAGAAGAACTGGATGAGAGGAGCCGCGGAGTTTCTGTAAAGTATAGGGTGAATGATGCATGAAGTTTTGAAGGTTATTCATGACGTGACGGGTAGCCAGTGCAGTTGCCTGATGAAGGCTGTAATCGACTCATATTTTCTCAGGTTGAAGATTAGTCTGACAGCAGTGTTTTGGATGAGTTGCATTTTGTGAATCAGAGTGGTGTTGATTCCCATGTAGATGGAGTTGCAGTAGTCAAGCTGTGGAAGTGTCAACAGCTGTACAACTAAGGCAAAGTGGTGTTGGTGAAAGTATGGTCTGATTAGTCTTAGTTGTCTCAAGATATAGAGGGATTTCTTTCAGGGCCTGGAGATTCGTGGTTCCATGGTAAGTATGGAGTCCAGGATGCAACCTAGGATTTTGGAGGATTCTTCTACAGGGAGGGTCTTGCCCGATCGAAGAGTAATGCTTATTGTCCACCTATTCTCCTGGGTTGCTCTTCAATAACAGCAAAACACAAATGCAAGTTAAGAAATGCAAAAACCCAAGGGAACAGTACAGTCTAGGGGGTGAAGAACTTTTGTGCATGAAAGACTTGCACAAAAGAGCAGGACTTGGGTGTGATAGTATGTGAAGATCTTAAGGTGGCCAAACAGATTGAAAAGGTGACAGCAGAAACTAGGATAATGCTAGGGTGCATAGCGAGCGGTATAACCAGTAGGAAAAAGGAGGTATTTATGCCCCTGTATAAGACTCTGATGAGACCTCATTTAGAATATTGTGTACAATTCTGGAGACCGCACCTTTGAAAAGATATAAACGGGATGGAATCAATCCAGAGAAAGGCGACTAAAACGGTCGGTGGACTTTGTCATAGGACATATGGGGACAGACTTAAAGATCTCAAGATGTATACTTTGGGGAAAAGGCTGGAGAGGGGAGATATGATACGGACATTTAAATACCTAGGTGGCATAAATACGCATGAGGCGAGCCTCTTCCAATTGAAAGGAGACTCCAGAATGAGGTTAAGAGGTGATAGGTTCAGGTGTAATTTAAGGACATAATTTTTTACAGGAAAGGTGGTAGATGTGTAGAATAGGCTCCCAGAAGAAGTGGTGGAGAAACAGACTGTGTCTGAATTCAAGAAAGGGTGGGACAGGCATATGGGATTTCTTAGGGAGGGGAGGAGATAGTGGATGTTGCGGATGGGCCGACTGGATGGGTCATTTGGCCTTTATCTGCTGTCATGTTTCTATAACCCTAAAATTCCATGAACTCATAATGCAAGTGACAAGAGCTGTGCCTATAACCATAAAGCTCTATGATCTCACAATGCAACTGTAAAGAGCCTTAGCCTATAGGGAGAGGAGGAGATAACGGATGCTGCAGATGGGCAGACTGGAAGGGCCACTTGTCCTTTATCTGCTATCATGTTTCTATGTTTCTAACTTCACCAGGCTGCTAATAACAAAACAGAAATAGAATATTATATACAGAAGACAGCTACAGAAACATAAGGAAATACCTGAGAAACAGCAAGCTGGCCAGTATATTATTATATTGATAGTACATAGACCATTGGCCTCCAACTTTTTTCATGTAAAGGGCCACAGTATGAATACGAGAAAATTCTGAGGGCCATCACAAGATTTCAAGCTTATCCATACCACTAATTTTGTAAACTGTCTTGACCTGCTTGTTCAGACTGGGTATTAAACATTAAAAATGAATACCAATATTGATTTTACAACACAGGATTGTCGGCAGTAACAAATTCCACAAACGAGATGCCTGAGTTACTCTATCAAGTGGACAAGATTGAAATGAACCCATGTACAGGATTTGAAGAGCATTTTAGCCAACTGTTTGAGGGCTGCAATGGAGGACTTGGGGGCTGTTCACTGAAGACCACTGCTCCAGGCCCCAGCCTATTAAGCGAGGAGCCTCAAGCAGAAAAAGGAGGGAAAAGCGCACCTGCCACCATATGACTGAAACAGCTGTGCTCCACTTGAGACAACACTGCAGTTTCATCTAGCCCAGGGGTAGGCAATTCCAGTCCTCGAGAGCTGGAGCCAGGACAGGTTTTCAGGATATCCACAATAAATATGCATGAGATAGATATGCATCTCAAGGAGGCAGTGCATGCAAATCCATCTCATACATATTCATTGTGGATATCCTGAAAACCTGACCTGGCACCGGCTCTCGAGGACCGGAATTGCCTACCCCTAACCTAACCTGTTGGTAGCCATTGATTGAAATGTTAATTTTTTTGGCCTCCTGATATATCCTCTAAACCAGGGGTGTCAAAGTCCCTCCTCGAGGGCCGCACTCCAGTCAGGTTTTCAGGATTTCCTCAATAAATATGCATGAGATCTATTTGCATGCACTGCTTTCATTGTATGCTAATAGATCTCATACATATTCATTGGGGAAAACCTGACTGGAGTGCAGCCCTCGAGGAGGGACTTTGACACCCCTGCTCTAAACATTTCTTGGGCTGTGAAAGAGTCTCAGCCTCTTGTGAGGTAAAGTTTTCCCCAATGATTTTGTCTGTCTTTTACACTTATACAAATTCTCAGGGAACTGGCAGAATCTGTTTGCAGTGCATTGCAATGTTCTGCTCGCTTGGGTCCCTTCTACTAAAGTCCTCTTTAAAAGCTCTTTCAGTAACGGTTACCTTGGTCGGGGAGGAAGGATTTATCACGCTTGATGTCTGGAGTTTGTCTTCCTCTTCTGTAATATATACTGTATCTCGGCGTTAGAGGGGCTGACAGTCCTCCCATCTATCTTTCCTTATTATGCTGCTTGAAACCTGCCATTTACTGGTTTCCTTTGGCACCTCAGCAAACAAACCTAGGAGAGCTCCATAAGACAATGAGCTCATAGAAATCATTGAAACTGTTGTAGGAGAGCATCTGTATCTCGGCGCCAAAAGGGAAAAGAGCAAGAACTTGTGCCCAATTAAAATAAACAAAACTTCAGGATTGCAACCGTCACGTTTGAAAGTCACTCAGAGGTATAGAGTTCTTCAAGAAGAGAGTTGCGCCCTCTAGTGATGAACCAAAGTATATTTTTCAGTCGTTGCAACTTTATTAGTTCTGGTTACGCTCCAAGTTTGATTACAAAAGTAAATAAATAAATAAATAAATAAATGTCTTTACAGTCTTTCAAACACTTGTATCTTTAGTAAAGATAAGAAAAAACAAAGTATTTTCATACAAGTGTTTGAAAGACTGTAAAGACATTTATTTATTTATTTATTTATTTACTTTTGTAATCAAACTTGGAGCGTAACCAGAACTAATAAAGTTGCAACGACTGAAAAATATACTTTGGTTCATCACTAGAGGGCGCAACTCTCTTCTTGAAGAACTCTATACCTCTGAGTGACTTTCAAACGTGACGGTTGCAATCCTGAAGTTTGGTTACCAATTTGAATGAGAAGACAGTTCTTTTATTTGAACTCTAATATTTTTCTGACTTCCACTAATATTTAACTATTAGTACCCCAGTGACATTATAAAGCAATTAAAATAAACAGCTTTCTAGTGATCAATTTAAAAAGTCACACTGCAGAGTCAGACAGAAAAGAGGAGCTCAGGCCTGATGAGTTCCGCCAGGCAGAAGGATGAGTTTTGGACAATAGCCTTAGATGCGGAATGGTTGTGGCTTAGTTGTCAGAATCTGAAGTAAACATGTGGCAGCGGCCAAAAAGAGCAAACAAGATGCTAGGAATTAGTAAAAAATTGATGGTTAAAGAGACTAAAGATATTATAATGCCTCTATATTGCTCCATGTTGCGATGTATTGCGTTCAATCCTGGTCTCCTTATCTCAAGAAAAATATAGCGGCACTAGAAAAGGTTCAAAGAAGAGCGACCAAGATGATAAAGGGGACGGAACTCCTCTCGTATGAGGAAAGACTAAAAAGGTTAGGGCTCTTCAGCTTGGAAAAGAGACGGCTGAGGGGAGATAGGATTGAAGTCTACTAAATCCTGAGTGGAGTAGAACAGTAGATTTTTCACTCTGTCCAAAATTACAAAGACTAGGGGACACTCGATGAAATTGCAGGGAAATACTTTTAAAACCAATAGGAGGAAATATTTTTTTACTCAGAGAATAGTTTAACTCTGGAACATGTTGCCAGAGGTGATTTTAAGAAAGGTTTGAACAAATTCCTGGAGGACAAGTCCATACATAGTCTGTTATTAAGATATGGGGAAAGCCTCTGCTACTCTTTGGGTTTTGGCCAGGTACTATGGACCTGGATTGGCTATTGTGAGAATGGGTTACTGGTCTTGATGGACCATTGGGCTGACCCAGTAAGGCTATTCTTATGACTTAGGGCCATATTCTATATATGGCATCTAAAAAATCAGCACCCCTTAGAATGACACTTAGCTTGATTCTAGAAAAGGTATTTATTTATTTATTTGCTTGTTTATTTAGGCCAGTGTTTCTCAGCTCGGTCCTGAAGTGTCTCCTTGCTAGTCAGGTTTTCAGGATATCCACATTGAATTTGCATTAACTTGATTTGCATGCGCTGCCTCCATTATATGCAAATTTCTTTCATGCATATTCATTGTGGATATCCTGAAAACCTGACTGACAAGGGGGTACTCCAGGACCGAGTTGAGAAACACTGATTTAGCCCCATCCTCCCAAAGGAGCACAACGGGTTACAAGGTACATTCACAATATGTTTGAGATATGACAGAGATGACATGATTGACTTTTTTTGTCAACTATCAAGGAAACACTCTCTTGGCCCAGTCCTTTTGTTCTTCCCATAAATGTTCTCCTTTTCTTATGCAATTGTATTTCATACCCTCCAACCTTGCGTTTCCCATTAGTCATATGTTCAAATTTATTATCGTTATTTGTATTGTAAATTATTATTATTATTATTTTTTATCCATGAAACTTTATTGAAAATTTTTGTTTTATCAAACACAAAAAGGGGATAACAGATCAATGTCAACATCATATTCATGGAACAAGAATCCAATCACAACATAAGAAGATCAAATGCACATAAGAAAATAATTTCTTAAAAGTTGTGTTTCAATCAAGGGAGATAAGAGGAAAGAACAGGAAGGGAAGGGGAGAGGAAAGAAAAGAAAAGAAAATAGGGAAGAGGGAGAGGCTAGTAATAAGTAAAGGAAAGACAAAAACTATTGTGGAAGGGAAGTTGAGAAGAGGGTCCCCCGGAGGCCAGAGAAAAGAAGAAGAATGTTGGAAAAAGAGATGAGTGGTACTATAAGTATAATTAAGTAAGTATTAAAGAGTGTCCAAATAATCTTTAAAAATGGCTCATTTCGTGTGGACTTTAGTAGACAGAGGCATGGTAGTAGAGAGCAGCATTTCACGTTTATGTTGCAATAGAACAGATTGAAACCAGAAGTGTACATTGAGAGAATCAAATGATTTCCAGTTAGATAATATAAGACGCAAAGGGACAATGAGAAATATATTGAACAGAGCATATTGAGATGCTGGTAAATTGAGTGAAGGACCCTATAATTTCAAAATGGCAATGGTAGGAGAGAAGTCAGATTGAAAATTAGAAATCGTTTGGATAATAGACCAGACGTCAGTCCCAAAATTTTTTTATACAGGAACATTCAACAATCATATAAAGTAGGGTGCCTGGAAGCGATTTAGAATTCCAACATTTGATGGAGGGCAAGAGGCCTGATACATGTAGTTTTTGAGATGTCAACGTTGACTTATGATGCAAGAGAAACATGGATTGCATCGAGGTAGCGGAGGGGATAGCTCTGATGATTTTAGACCAAAAGACCAACCATTGTTTGTCTTGCAGTCAGCAATTTAAGTCTGATTCCCATGATTTTTGTAAGGGAATATGAATGTCAAATTGGGAATTAATGAATATTTTATAAATTTGTGACACAACATGGCCGGTAGCCAAGAGTTTAGAAACCAAAGGGATCATGGTAGGGACTCCTGCAACTCTTGTTTGCAAAATCTTAGATTTTTTGATCAGGGAGCTGAGTTGAAGCCATTGACAAAATGCCGAGGCTGGAAGAGCAAACTTATCTTGCAGTTCTGAAAAGGTCAGGAGTTGTAAAGATGAGGTGCATATGTCCACTAAATACTGTATACCGAGGCCAAAATATTGATGTTTTATTTATTAGAAAAGATGAGTTGCGCCAGAGGGAAATATATGTTGAGTTTCTAATGGGAGCATCCAATAACTCATCAAATTCTAGGAGACATTTTACAGATTGGGAAATGATTGGATTCGTGTTGCAGAGCAGGGCGTCAGATATTAATAGAGGAGCTAGCAATGGATAGGTTGGAAAGAGAGCATGTTCCAACTGTAGCCAGAGAGGGAGATAACCATGAGGAAGGGAGAACCAGTGACTAGTCTGCTGCAAAATAAAAGCCTACTATGATAAGTTAGAAAGACTCTTTTTGAGGCTTTAAGCTTCATAAGGGCAATTCGGGGGGGTTTGTGTTTCCATAAGAAAGCAGAAATGTGTTTATCAATCAATTTATAAAAAGGGGCTGGAAATATTTGGGGAATCATACTAAGTACAAAGTTAATTTTTGGTACCACAACCATTTTTATAGTTTCTACTCTGCCACGACTGTAGTAGGGATTTAAGGGAACAAATGAGATTATCGCTATTGTGTTTGATTGTAGCAGGAAGGGAGGTATAGAGATTAGTTCCCAAATATCGTATATGAGACAGGGACCAAAGTAGATTAAATGCTTGAATCGATTCAGGGCGAGAATGGGCATTAAGAGGCATTACTTCTGTTTTTTGTTTATTTATTTTGTAACCAGAAAATGACTGTATAAGATTAAAGAGGGCAGGGAGGGAGCTGTCTGGAATGGTAAGATATAAAAGAACATCGTCAGTTTGTATTCTATTTTATTGTGAGTGATACCTGAAATTCCGTCATTTGAATTAATGGCTAAGAGAAGAGGTTCAAGAGCTAAGTTGAAGAGATAAGGTGAAAGGGGGCAACCTTGACGAGTACCTTGTTGTAAGGTAAAAGAGGGTGACAATAGATTATTAGTGATGATAGAGGCTTTAGGGTTAGAGTAAAGAATTTTAATATATTCTATGAATTTAGGAGGAAAGCCGACCCATTGCAAAGTTTGGAACAAGAGAGACCATTCTACCCTATCAAACGCTTTTTCCACATCTAAAGATAGAGCTAAACATGGGTCCTTAGTAGAGTGAGCAATGGACGCTAAGTGAAAGAAAAGACAGGAATTATCTGTTATGAGCCTATCTGGTATAAAACCGACTTGGTGGGAGGAAATGAGTTTGCTAATATAGTGTTGAAGTCGATGAGAGAGGATTGTTGCATATATTTTGTAATCAATGTTCAATAATGATATAGGCTTGTAATTTGAAATTTGTTGAGAGTCTTTGTTAGGTTTAGGGATGACTGTGATTACGGCATCTAGAAAATGACTGGTAGAGACCGTTTGAGGATTGAAATAATTAAATAGGGATGTGAGTACAGGGGACAGTTTATCACGGAAGGCTTTGCAGAATTCTACTGTAAGCCAATCTATAAAACATCTCTCCTCTGTAGATGACAAAATTTCTGATGCATCAAATGGACTTTGCAGTGATTCACCATCAGCTACAGTATGTTTAGGAGATTGCATAGAAGCTAGAAAGACGTTGGTCTGATAGTCTGGTGTATCCGATGAATAAAGCTGAGAATAAAAGGAGTGCCTAGGTTTTTCAGGAGGCAGATTGCAGCATTTTGCACATTTTGGAGGCAGGAGAGAGTTTTGGCAAGCCCCTATAAAATCACGCTAAGCACCAGTGTGTATCACGTTTAGGTGCACCCTTTTAAGCCAAGGAAAACCAGGCCTAAATCCCTGAACCTAACTTGTGCGCACACCGGGCCTGTTCTATAACAGTGTGCCTAAACTGTTGGAATGCCCATGCTCCTCCCCTGGCCACACCCCCTTTTCAGATTCATGCACTAGAACTGGCATGCAACACTTTAAAGAATACGTCTAACAAGTTGTACATGTAACTTTTAATTAGTGCCAATTATCAGTGCTAATTAAACAATTAAAAGTTGTGTGCACTGATTTGCACATACAACGTTTGGTACCATATACAGAATTGGGGGGTTAACGGGTCAAGTTTCAAGTTTATTAGGTTTTTATATACCACCTATCAAAGTTATCTAAGCGGTTTTACAATCAGGTACTCAAGCATTTTCCCTATCTGTCCCGGTGGGCTCACAATCTATCTAACGTACCTGGGGCTAGGGAGGATTAAGTGACTTGCCCAGGGTCACAGGGAGCAGCACGGGGTTTGAACCCACAACCCCAGGGTGCTGAGGCTGTAGCTCCAACCACTGCGCCACACACTCCTCAATATTCAAAAGCACTTGTTCGGATAATGTTGCTGACCAGGAATTTCAGCATAACGATTTGGACGGTGCCTCTGAATATCTTTACAGGCCACTTTGGGTCTATGCAGATAGTTCTGGACTGGACTGTGGGCAGAGCCAAGGTGATCCTGGAACTTAAGTCCCAAAGTGCTAATATTCACTGATTCAAAGGAGAATATTTTATTTGCTTGTTCATTACCTGCAATGGAGACTTTCGATTAATGGAAAACCAAATTCAGTACTTTTACGCTATTTGGAATCTATGAAGAATTCTGTGGGTCAATAATGAGCCAGCAGAGGTCAGTGTTTCCTTGCTTGCTGTGGCCATTGTCAGCAAAATTAGACTTGAATATTCAATACAGAGTCTAATCTTAGTGCCAGCACTGAATATCTGGGGTACGGCTGGCCACTGGAACTTGTCCAGGTATTGGAGATATTCAGACCATTTAGAATATTGTGTACAATTCTGGAGGCCGCACCTTCAAAAAGATATAAAAAGGATGGAGTCAGTCCAGAGGAAGGCTACTAAAATAGTCAGTAGTCTTCGTCATAAGGCGTATTGGAATAGACTTAAAGATCTCAATCTGTATACTTTGGAGGAAAGGCGAGAGAGGGGAGCTATGATAGAGACGTTTAAATACCTACATGGCATAAATGCACATGAGTCGAGTCTCTGCAATGAGAGGGCATAGGATGAAGTTAAGAGGCGATAGGCTCCGGCGTAATTTAAGGAAATACTATACAAACAATTGCTATTCTGCTGAGTATTTCTTTCCTGCTAGTTGCTTCCATGTTTACCAAAGAGTCCAAAATATTAAAACTGTTTACAACTTCTATTCTATCACCTTCAAGCTCAAAATCTTCAACATTTTTCATGTTCATAATTTTAGGGCTCCTTTCATGAAGCTGCGGTAACGGCTTTAACGCGCGTGACTTTTAATCACGCGCTATCCCTGCGCTAGCCGAAAAACTACCGCCTGCTCAAGAGGAGAGGGTAGCGGCTAGCGCGGCCGGCGGTTTAGCGCGCGCTATTTTGTGCGTTAAACTGCTACCGCGGCTTCGTAAAAGGAGCACTTAGTTTTATTTATATTCAGTTCTAATTCCATGTTATGACTTTCAGCTTTAACATTTCTCGGTAGGTACATGTCTTTAATTACAGTACAATTACTGCTATTAATTATTTCTATAATGATACCAGACATATGTAGAGCTGTACAGAGTCACAAAGAAGACAGTCCCTGCTTGAAGGAGCTTACAATCTAAACAGCCAAGACAGACAAACAGGATGTCATAGGTACAGTTAAGGGGAATGGTAATCTGCTGAGGGCAGAGGGGAGTACAGGACAGTCAAGCCATTGCGACATCACTGATGAGGTTGGCTCTTATTGGTGGAATGAGGCATTATGACATCACAATCTCAGCTCTGCTTCCCAAAGACTGACACTCTTTACACTACTACTACTATAAGTTATTTCTACCAGACGTGTACAACGATGTACAGAGTCACAAAGACGACAGTCCCTGTTCAAAAGAGCTTACAATCTAAACAGCCAAGACTGACAAACAGGATGTCATGGATACAGTTAAGGGGAACGGTTAATCTGCTGGCTGGGTTGGTGGGCAGTGGAAGTAGGGTTATGGATTGAAGGCCATATGAAAAAGGTGGGTTTTCAGTCTTCTTTTAAGCAAGGGAAGGGGTGGACAAACTCAGGTAGTTTATTCCTGGCATATGGGGCAGCTAGATGAAAAGAACAAGGTATTGGCAGGAGAAGGGTACAGCTAAGATCAACTGATCTGAGGAGCAGAGTTCTCTGGGAGGTGTATAAGGAGAGAGGAGAGATATTGAGGGGCAGCAGGCACATCTTTCCATACACTTTGATAAAGGCCACCTAAAGACCTATCAGAGTTCACCAGCACCCATAGACTGGAGGAGGGGGAGGGAACTAGTGAATCCGGCCCTATATGTGAAAAATCTATGAAACGGGGGCATCTGTCATTAAATCCAGCAACTTATTGTCAAGTGCGGGCTTAAAGCCTTCTTTGCAAAATTAATGCAATTAAATATGTTGAGTAAATAAATTACATTTTGATGTAATTAGGTGAACTTGCTCTTAGAATTATTTAGCAAGGTGTTTCTTTAGGGTACTGTGTAGTTAAAAATGAAACGGAGTTAAATGAAATCTGTTTTTCATAGTTTGTGTAGGAGAAATGAATGATCCTGAGACAAAACAGTCCATGCAATGGCGGCACTCAGGTTCTCCAAGGTCAAGGAAATTCAAGACCCAAAAGTCAGCAGGAAAGGTCATGGCCACAGTATTTTGGGAACTCAATCCACTTTGAAAAATAATTCAATGAACCCAACAACTCCCCGACGATATCGGGGCAAGAGGGAGCCCAAGCCCTCTTGCCCCGCCGATCGTGCCCCTCCCCCCCGACTCGATCGGGCCAGGAGGGAGCCCAAGCCCTATTCTGATTGGCCCAGGCGCCTTAGGCCCCACCAGTAGGCGGGGCTTTGGGACAGCTGGGCCAATCCTGCCCCATTCTGCTGTGGGCTACCTGCCGGATGGACAGGTTTGGCACCCGTCTGTCCGGCCAACGTTAAAAAGGTACAGGGAAGGGGGGTGGGGATGGGAGGGTCGTGGGGTCGGCCAAGAGGTCGCAGATCAGCTGGGGGGCCGATTGGGGGTTCTGGGGGAGGCGGACATTGGGGGGTGGTTCATCGAGGGCAGGAGGGCCTGGGATCCCTCCTGCCCGTAATGTAGTGGGGGTAGGGGGTCACCTGGGCCAGGAGGGCTTGGGCTCCCTCCTGGCCCGATCGAGTCGGGGGGGGGGGGTAGAGGGTCACCTGGGCCAGGAGGGCTTGGGCTCCCTCCTGGCCTGATCGAGTCGGGGGGGCACGATCAGCGGGGCAAGAGAGCTTGGGCTCCCTCTTGCCCCAATATCATGGGGGAGTTGTCGGGGCAAGAGGGCTTGGGCTCCCTCTTGCCCCGATGTTGTGTGTGGTGGGGGAGTGATGCATCGCGGCAGGAGAGATGCCTCATCTCCCCTACCGCGATGCCATCACTCCTCTACCTGAACTGCCGCGAGTCACGGCAGTTCGGGTAGAGGAGTGATGGCATCGCGGTAGGGAAGATGAGGCATCTCTCCTGCTGCTATGGTTAGGTTGCCGGGCCGCTGAACTGATGGCGCCAGCACTTAGACCTGGTTTTATTTCGTCTAAGTCAAAAAGGTCTAAGTGCCTACTAAACTGTTTTGGTTATACCTGTTGTACGCCTAGGTGTAGGTCAGCCCACCTCCCGCCCACCGCCCGCCCTTTCCCCTCCTCTAAACACGCCTATTTTCTCTCTGTGCATTTAGAGGCAGGGGAAAGGCCTAAGCTGGTTTTAGATACGTCTAAAAACCAGCTTTGGTTATGGGTACTTGGACGATCAGGCTTTTTGATCGTCCAAGTAGCTATTTAGGACACTTTTTAGACACTTTTTTTTTTTTTATTATTATTACCCCCACAGTGTTTTGGGATCATGAAGGTGTTGTGATGACTGACTATTTTCCAAGGGGTCAAACAGTTCATGCAGAATACTACTGTAACTTGCTGTGCCGATTAAAGGAGGCATCGAAAGAAAAAAAAGGAGAGGGACGCTGCGGAAAGGAGCTCTCTTTTAGCAAGACAACGCACCTGCTCACAAGGCTGGCAAAACAATGGATGTTTTGATGCATTTGGGGTTTCAGTGCACAAACCATCCACCCTACTCCCCAGATCTCGCTCCCTCTATTTTCTTTCTCCGAACTTTTAAAAGAGTTTGAAAGGGCAACCATTTTCGAGCGATTCCGAGGTGGTTGCATCAGCGGAGCAGTGTTTCAGTGACCAGCTATCAGAGTAGAACATAAGAACATAAGAAATGCCTCTGCTGGGTCAGACCTGAGGTCCATTGTGCCCAGCAGTCCGCTCACGTGGCGGCCCAACAGGTCCAGGACCTGTGCAGTAATCTTCTATCTATACCCCTCTATCCCCATTTCCAGTAGGAATTTGTCCAATCATTTCTTGAACCCCAGTACCGTACTCTGCCCTATTACGCTCTCTGGAAGCGCATTCCAGGTGTCCACCACACGTTGGGTAAAGAAGAACTTCCTAGCATTTGTTTTGAATCTGTCCCCTTTCAACTTTTCCGAATGCCCTCTTGTTCTCTTATTTTTCGAAAGTTTGAAGAATCTGTCCCTCTCTACTCTCTCTATGCCCTTCATGATCTTGTAAGTCTCTATCATATCCCCTCTAAGTCTCCTCATTTTTGGAAGATGTTGCAGAAACTTCAGGCGCGATGCGCCAAGCGTGTTAAACCTTAGGGGTGAACATGTGGAATAACTTGTATGTTTCGTGGCTCCACCTCGTTCTCTTCTTGGTTGGGCTGAGCACTTTACAGCACTCCCTAATACAGAGCCATATTAGAGGGGGGGGGGTTGTAGTCATCTCATACTACATGGTAAAGCACACGTTAAATGCTTTTTGTATTGGGAATGAGGCATGAATGGAGGTTGGACGTGTTAAGAAACAAAAAAAAAAACTAACCAATCCAACTAATCTGTAGTAAGAGAGTCAAATGCCCCAAACAAGGGGAAAACTGCAGAAACGATGTGCCAAGTAGAAAAGTCTTATCTTTACTTAAGAAAATGCAATGTAGCGTTCCAAACAAATGGTTCTCTCGTGTGAGTACACAGGACCCAACACGGTCTGTGTTTCGGAAAACACTCCTTCCTCAGGGGTCCGGGATGTAATGGTACACCAATGTGGAGAACCTTATAAAAGCAAATTATCCTTGAAAAAACTATCAATGTAGAGCTCCTGTCCAGCTGCAGCTCAAAAGATGTTGATAGTTTTTACAAGGATAACAAGAGCAGGTATTGTGACATCATAATACCATTCCACCAATGCCTAAGAGCCAACCTCATCAGTGATGTCACAATGGCTTGATTGTCCTAGACTTGGCTCACTTCTGCTACATTTCGATTTCTGGAGTGTGGCGCAGTGGTTATAGCTACAGCCTCAGCACCCTGGTTGTGGGTTCAAGCCCACGCTGCTCCTTGTGACCCTGGGCAAGTCACTTAATCCCCTCATTGCCCCAGGTACATTAGATAGATTGTGAGCCCACCGGGACAGACAGGGAAAAATGCTTGAGTACCTGAATAAATTCATGAGCTCCTCTGGGAGAAGAGCATAGAAAATGGAATAAATAAATAAAGTGCTTTTAGATACCTCAGCCCCAGCCTGTGGCACTCCTTTCCTCCACAACTCAGGTTCCAAACCTCATTCTCTGCTCTTCAATCATCGCTGAAAATCCATCTCTTCACTGTCACCTTTGGTCTGTCCATATCTTGACCCACTTTCCCTCCCTATAACCAACCCTCTCCCCTTCTATTATTCTATTTTTTATCAAACTCTCTAAACCACATGATGAATAGTTAAAAAATAATAATAATAATTCCCGTGTTAAGCTGCAGTAACTACATATTTTTCAGTGGTTAAGTAAAAGGATCCCTACAGTACTCCAGAAGAGGGACAGTGAGCAGGCCACACCAGAACCTGGACCTCTTCCCATTTGCGATGCACAAAGCCTGCGCCTTTTCCCAGTCACAAGGCTGGATGGAACTCACTTTTTCAGTGCTCATAAATATTCACTTCTAGGGGTTTTGGAAATCGCCTTGAAATTCACTTTCCTGTATCTTCTTTACCACAGAATTAAAGCTCAGTTCTAGGATGTTAGTTAACTGTGATCACCAAATTTATTGCTGGCTTTTTACAAAGCTGCGGCAGAGGTTTCTACCGCGGGGCTGGTGAGGTAAATGCTCTGATGCTCATAGACCTCCTCTTTTACTAAGGCGCGCTGTCCGTCTTAGCGCGCGCCAAATGCTAACGCAACCGTAGAATATAATGGACGCGTTAGTATATAGCGCATGTTAAAATGGCTAGTACGCCTTACTAAAAGGACCCTAGAATTCCTATGAGCGTCGGGGAATTTACCTCACCAGCCCGCGGTAGAAACCTCTGCCGCAGCTTTGTAAAAGGAGCAGTGTGCGGTGGCGGCAAAGAAAGCAAACAGAATGTTAGTCATGATACAGAAAGGAATCACGAGTAGATCGGAGAAAGTTATAATGCCGCTTTATAGAGCGATGGTCAGACCACACTTGAAATACTGTGTCCAACATTGGTCTCCCAACCTTAAGAAGGATATAAAACTGCTGGAGAGGGTGCAGAGACGAGCAACGAAGCTAATAAAAGGGGTGTCAGGTTAAAAGCGCGCTGGGACAAAGGCGCGCGCAGACAATTGAGCGCAGCGCGGAGGTGCGCACCGCAGAAAATTACTGTTTTTAGGGCTCCGACGGGGGGGGGCGTGTTTACTTAATAGAGATCGCGCCGCGTTGGGGGGGCATTGGGGGGGGGCTTGGGAGGTTATAACCCTCCACATTTTACTGAAAACTTCACTTTTTCCCTGTTTTTAGGGAAAAAAGTTAAGTTTACAGTAAAATGTGGAGGGTTACAACCCCCCACAACGCCGGCGCGATCTCTATTAAGTAAACTGGGGGGGCTCCCCAACAAAACCCCCCGTCGGAGCCCCTAAAAACTGTAATTTTCTTCGGCACACGCCTCCGACTTGTGCTCAGTTGTCTGCGCGCGCCTTTGTCTTTCGCGGGGTTGTCTATGAACCAATAAAAGGTATGGAGAACTTGGAATACGAGGAACGACTTAAGAGACTGGGATTGTTCTCCCTTGAGAAGAGGAGACTGCGAGGGGATATGATCGAGACTTTCAAAATACTGAAAGGAATCGACAAAATAGAGCAGGAAAATAAGTTATTTACAATGTCCAATGTGACATGGACTGAAGCTAGGGAGAGACAAGTCCAGGACAAATATCAGGAAGTTCTGCTTCATGCAGCGAGTGGTGGACACCTGGAATGCTCTCCCGGAGGAGGTTGCTGCGGAATCCACCATTCTAGGATTTAAAGGCAAGCTAGATGCACATCTCCTTGCAAGGCGCATAGAGGGATACGGGTGACTAAGGTTACGCCAGGGTACACCTGGCTGGGCTTCCGCGTGTGCGGATCGCCGGACTTGATGGACCTAAGGTCTGATCCGGAGATGGCAGTTCTTATATTCTTATGAAAAATCATCATATTAGATACAAACCTGTTTTGAACCTGCTCACCTCTAGGCAGATTTTTAGAAAAGGATTTTGTTAAGAACGCCAAAAGCAACAATGCTTTAGTTCTGTAAAACCGAGGTGAACCACTCATAAATTTAGCACCCCCAAATTAAATGGCTTCATTATTCTTAAATGACCAATTTTTACCTGGCATTTCAGTAAACACTGTCCGATTGTGCAAAAAAAAAAACAACCCCGCAGTTTGCAGTGGTACATCAGGCAACTCGACAACCCTAAGGGCTGCTTTTACTAAGGTACGTTAGCGTTTTTAGCGCACGCAGCAAATTAGTGCGCACTAACCCCACGCTACGCGGCTAGAACTAACGCCAGCTCAATGCTGGTGGTAGCGTCTAGCACACGCGGCAATGGCGCATATGCTATTCCATGCGTTAATGCCCTAACGCAGCTTAGGAAAAGGGGCCCTAAATGTATTCAGCGAGCTATGCTATCCTATTGCAGTTTTCGGAAATTAATTAAGACCCGCTTTGTTCGATAAGTTTATTACTTAGTGAGTTTTATTATTGAAATTCTATTTTACAAATATTTGTATTTTTTTTTTACTGTATTATTGTATTTCGCTGATTGTCCAGCTCTTTTTAGTGTAAACCGCCTAGAACTTTTGGTTATGGCGGTATAAAAGAATAAAGTTGTTATTATTATTGAGATCCCAACCCACAGACTCTGAATGTGGAAGATGCCCACAGTACAGTTTCAGTTTAACCTTTTCATTTCCTTTTTTTTTTTTTTTGCCATTATTTTTTTATTTTCAAATTTTTCATAAAGTGAACAAAATATTAAAATACAATTTATGAATATACAATATCACTTTTATATCTAATACATCATGTTCTAAATATATTTTCTCCCTTTCCCTCCCCCACCCTTCTTTTGAATCATACATTACTTATTATATATCATATTATGTAAAAATTATTTTCACTACCTCCCCCTATGTGTGTCACTAAAAAGTTATTAAAAAGAAGAAAAGAAGAAGAAAAATTCTATTATTTATTCATTGCAATATTTTGTCAATGGCCCCCATATTTTTATAAATTTAGTATATGTCCCTCTTTGTATTGCTATTGCTCTTTCCATTTTAAATATATGACAAATTGTATTCCACCAAAATGTGTAATTTAGGTTTTTATAATTCTTCCAGTTGTTAGTTATATGTTGAATGGCAACTCCTGTCATAATTAATAAAAGCTTGTTATTTTCTGGTGAAATTTGACTTTTTTTCCTCATCATCATTCCAAATAATATTGTATCATATGATATTGATATATGATTTTCCATCAATTTATTAATTTGTGGCCAAATTGAATTCCAAAAAGTTTTAATGTAGGGACAATGATACAATAAGTGATCTAATGTCCCTGTTTCCAACCTTTTCATTTCCTGATTACCCTGATAAAGAATATGTAAAGAGACACTCCCTTCCCAGAGGAAGCCCCGGCCTCACCATCCAGAGTCCCTTCACTGCCCTAGGGTCGAGTTGGACACGCTGCCAAAAAAAAAAAAGGAACTAAACCCAAAATAACTTTCTTAATTTTTTTTTTTTAATGGCGTTCAACTGGGAGCTCCTTATGAGCTGGGTGATCTTTTAATTAAGACTTGAAATATTCTTCAGAACTTCTGTGTTACACTGAAATACATCAGCGATATCTATTCAAGAATCAGATGTGTTAACAGACCCACACTGAGAGAGCTTCCTGTGAACCTTTTGTGGTCTTCACTATCTTTTTCACTATCAGGGTGGGACTAGTGTGTTGCCCCCAAAACAATTATGTCTTAATATTTAAGACAGGGAGCATATAGGCACAGTTTGACTGCTTAGTTATGGGGGAACTCCCGCCAGCTCTGTAGATGTGGTGGAGGGTACTGAGTGCCCTCCAAATGGGCAGAGCCCTTCAATGTGTCCAGCGAGGGATAATTTCCATTGTTTGGCACTCCAAATCATTCCGAAATGTTAGCGCCTTTGGGAAGGAAGGTCATATTGGTGGTGAAAGAAACAGCCAATTCAAGCCTAGCATTAAAATGGGGGGGGGGGGTGCTGCCCCCTCTCCCGTGCCCCTTCCAAACTACTCCTGTGAAAGGGGTTGAATTAGCACAGATCAGAAATTAGGAGCACTTAACAGCAACCACCAAGCTTTAATGCTGCTATATTAAATTAATTTGGTAGGGTGCGGGCAGAGGTAGCAATTATAGCCTGCTTGTCATTCCTGAAAACAGAGACAGCAGTAACTAAAAAAATGGGGAAGTGCCAGTTAGTCTGCATTTTGTTGTTGCGGCTGGAAGTCAGAGAGGAAAAGCTGTGTCACTCTCCCTGTTTTCAGTGGAAAAGCATTTTAATCCCAACCAGATGTTCCAGATTGGAAAACTGCGGGCAGAAATCTGTAGGGTTGTTTTGTGTGTTTTTTTTTTTTTTTTTAAATGTACAGTATTTGGTAGTCTCGTCTTTAGCTGAATGATCTTGAATTGGCTAAAACAAAGCCAGTCTGTTGCAGTTCAAAAAATTCAAAACTAGTCTGGGAGAATCAGGCACAAAACCCAGCTGTGTAGCAACTGGGGTTTTCTAGGCGATGGAGGCCTCCCTCTCACCCCCACATTAGTCTCCCTCACACCCCACAATCACCACCAAATGTAGAAGTATGTTATGCCCAGGGATTTCAAAAGAAAGCACTTACCTGAACCCAGGAGTTTCACGACTTGTTCTTATTCTGGCATATATCTGCTTGGAAATTCCTCCCCTGTCAAAAGTTTTGCTCCGTGACTGTTGCCTATTGCTCAGAGGTTCAGAGGGTGGGAACCGCTGCTAGAAGACCGTGCTGCCAGGAATTTCTGCCAATGGATCCCACCAGTTGGCAGGCAGAAAGCAAAGGGGTGACAATCCCGTGGCATGTGAAGACAAACGACATGGGCTGGGAACAAAAAGTCCTCTGCTAGTAAGTCACCACAGCTTCTCGACTTCCTGTTGTGGAGATAACATTTCCTTTACTCCAAACTAAAACTGCATTAACTACATAATGTGCCTGCCCTTCTGTATTATAAATACAGGAATTTCTTTTCCACCCAAGCCTTCTAGCCAATTGAAAAACATATGTATGAGTAATCCATCTCAATGATGGCAGCTTATAGGACTACAAAATCGAAGGCTGGAAAGATGCAGGTAGAGAAAAGCATGCTTCTCTGGAGTCCACGTGACATGGTAGATGATGGCAGATAAAGACCTGTATGGTCCAACCAGTTTACCTAAGATGGTAAAGGGGATGGAACTCCTCTCGTATGAGGAAAGACTAAAACGGTTAGGGTTCTTCAGCTTGGAAAAGAGATAGCTGAGGGGAGATATGATCGAAGTCTACAAAATCCTGAGTGGAGTAGAACGGGTACAAGTGGATCGATTTTTCACTCCGTCAAAAATTACAAAGACTAGGGGACACTTGAAGTTACAGAGTAATACTTTTAAAACCAATAGGAGGAACTATTTTTTCGCTCAGAGAATGGTTAAGCTCTAGAATATGTTGCCAGAGGAAGTGGTATAAACGATTAGCATAGCTGGTTTCAAAATAGGTTTGGACAAGTTCCTGGAGGAAAAGTCCATAGTCTTTTATTGAGAAAGACACAGGGGAAGCCACTGCTTGCCCTGTATCGGTAGCATGGAATGTTGCTACTCCTTGGGTTTTGGCCAGGTACTAGGGACCTGGATTGGCCACCGTGAGAGCAGGCTACTGGGCTTGATTGACCTTTGGTCTGACCCAGTAAGGCTATTCTTATATTCTTAAATGCACACTTGATTTGTCCTTGCTGTTTTTAGGACTGCTGGACTTGCCATCAAAGCTAACTCTAGCCTATCATGACATAGACCATAGAAGTCTGCCCAGCACTGGCTTTGCTTCTCGGTTACTAGCATTATCCCAGGACAAGCAGGCAGCATATTCTTAACGAATGGGTGACGTCACCGACGGAGCCCCGGTACGGACACTTTTAACTAGAAAGTTCTAGTTGACCGCACCGCGCATGCGCGGGTGCCTTCCCGCTCGACGGAGGAGAGCGTGGTCCCCAGTTTCTTCATTTCCGCGGAGCGAAGAAGACGCATGTGTTTTCAACGGCCGTTGAAAAATCAATTCCTGCCTTCCCGCTCGCGTAATTTTTCGTTGTTTTTCTCTTTTTTCCCTTCGGGTTACTTTCCTTTTTATTTTCAAAAAAAAAAAAAAAAATTGTCGGATTTTCTTTATTTTTCAGGCCGGCCCCGGCGGGGCCTGTTGCCACCATACAGGCCTCCGACTTTGATTTTGCGGAGGCCGTGTTTCCCTTCATGCCCCCTCAACCGGGCTTTAAGAAGTGCCAGCGGTGTGCACGCCCGATCTCCCTCACTGACCCACACAATTGGTGCCTGCAGTGCTTGGGTCCAGAGCATCGGGCGGACACCTGCACCCGCTGTGCTATGCTTAAAAAGCGCACCTTAAAAAATAGGCAGATCCAGCAAAATATTCTATTCGGTACCGGATCTGCCATGGAATCTGCCGCGACGTCGACGGCACCGCAAAAGTCGACACCGACTACTTCGACTCCACCGGATCCTTCTTCGGGGTCGCTGGCCCCAGGTAAGCTGGCTAAGAAGCCTTCCACTTCCCTTGAGCGCCCTCCTGCCACGGTTGCGACACCAGCAACCCCGGCACCGCATCGACCCCGCAAACGCTCCGCTCCGATATCGGTGAGTGCCTCGTCATCGGCCTCCTCATCGCAAGAGCGTAGAGCGGCACCTATGGTACCGAAGAAGAAAAAAGCGGTACCGGTGCCTCCCCTGGACGACCGCATCGCGGCCATACTCCAAACACAGTTACAGGAGCAGCTGCAACAACAGCTCCAACAACTGTTGCCGGCGTTGCTGGCACCGCACCTTCCGGTACGGGACCGGTCCGAGCCTCGCACCGTTCCATCGGTGTCGACCCCCTCGGTACCGCTCAACACTTCCATGCCAGTCCTCTCGGCTGAGCCACATCTTTCCCAACCTACGGTACAGACCCGCTCTGATGCCGATCCTCCTCGGTACCAGGTACGGCACCGGTCTTCCTCACCCGGTACCGCCTCGGTCTGCTCTGGCAAGTCTCTCTCCAAAACCCGCCATGCCGAGCCCTCCACACCGATGTCCCGCCGTGCGCACCCCGACATCAGGGACCCAGACTTATGGGAAGAATCCCCACACGGTACCGAGGAAGACGCTTCCTCCACGGACGAGGAACCTTCAGTGACTGATACCGTCTCAAAACCTGAACAGTCCTCGTTCACCAAATTCCTTAGGGAGATGTCTGCTGCTCTTTCCATTCCCTTAGAGTCCGACTCTAAAAAGTCACAGGCCTTTCTCGATGCCTTAGACTTTGAGCAACCTCCTAAGGAATTCCTCAAGTTACCCATACATGACATCCTACGGGAAACTTTTTATAAGAACTGGGAGAACCCCCTCACTGTCCCGGGGGCCCCTCGCAAATTGGATAGCTTGTATCGGGTCATTCCTATCCCAGGGTTTGACAAGCCTCAATTGCCCCATGAATCTCTCCTGGTGGAGTCCACCTTAAAGAAAACTCAGGGCTCCAGTGTCTATGCCTCCACCCCTCCTGGCAGAGAGGGAAAAACTATGGATAAGTTTGGCAAGCACCTTTTCCAGAATGCAATGCTGGCCAACAGGGCAAACAATTACACCTTTCACTTCTCCTTCTACATGAAGCATCTGGTGCAACAACTCTCCGCCTTACAAAAATACATCCCTGAACGTAAGGTACCTCTTTTTCAACAACAAATTTCCAGTCTGCTCCAACTCCGGAAATTCATGGTGCGCTCCATTTATGACTCATTCGAGCTGACCTCTCGAGCGTCTGCCATGGCTGTTGCCATGCGGCGTCTGGCCTGGTTGAGAGTTTCTGACCTCGACATTAACCACCAAGACCGCCTGGCTAATGCACCTTGTCTTGGTGATGAACTCTTCGGGGAGTCCCTGGACTCAACAACCCAAAAACTCTCGGCTCACGAGACCAGGTGGGACACCCTGGTGAAGCCTAAAAAGAAGACCCCGCCTGCTCGTCCCTACAGACAGCAGTCTTCCTACCAACGCAGGTTCTCGGCCAGACCTCTCATCCCGCCTCAACAGCAGCCTCGCCGACCTCGTCAACAGCATCAAACTCAGGCTCGCTCACAGTCTCACCAACCTGCCAAGCCTCTCCCTCCGTCAAAACCTCCTCAGCTCTTTTGACTTTTTCCTCCAGGGCATAGCCAGTCTCCCACCATCATTGCCTCTTCCTCAGCCTATCGGAGGTCGCCTCCAAATCTTCCTCAGCCGTTGGGAGGTCATCACATCAGACCAATGGGTCCTCAACATCATTCGCCACGGCTACTCTCTCAATTTCCAGACTCTTCCACCAGACAATCCTCCCGTAGAGTCTGCTTCTCACTCCTCCCAAACCCCCCTCCTCCTGAGGGAGGTCCAATCCCTCCTTCTTCTCAATGCCATCGAAGAGGTGCCTCCGGACCAAAGGGGTCAGGGATTCTACTCCCGCTACTTCCTGGTTCCCAAGAAGACAGGAGACCTCCGTCCCATCCTCGATCTCAGGGACCTCAACAAGTGTCTGGTCAAGGAGAAGTTCAGAATGCTCTCCCTTGCCACGCTTTACCCTCTTCTCTCTCAACACGACTGGCTATGTTCCCTGGACCTCAAAGAGGCCTACACTCACATCCCAATCAATCCGACTTCCGTCGCTACCTACGGTTTCAGATACAGCACCGTCACTATCAATACAAAGTGCTATCCTTTGGCCTCGCATCATCACCCAGGGTGTTCACCAAGTGCCTTATTGTGGTGGCGGCCTTCCTCAGGTTTCACGACCTCCAGGTGTTCCCCTACTTGGACGATTGGTTGGTGAAAGCGCCTACATCTCCGCTTGTGCTACAAGCCACTCATCACACCATCTCGCTCCTCCATCTACTGGGGTTCGAGATCAACTACCCCAAGTCGCACCTACTTCCCACACAGCGACTTCAATTCATTGGAGCAGTTCTGGACACCACTCTGATGAGGGCGTTTCTTCCCGCCGACCGACAACGGACCCTGCTCCATCTCTGTCGTCAGGTGCTCCTTCATCACTCCGTCCCAGCTCGGCAGATGATGGTCCTCCTGGGCCACATGGCCTCGACGGTCCATGTGCTTCCTCTGGAGCGACTCCACCTCAGGACACCTCAATGGACTCTTGCCAACCAATGGTCACAGACCACGGATCTTCTTTCTCATCCCATCTCTGTGACATCATCTCTTCAGCAATCTCTTCACTGGTGGTTGAACTCCTCAAATCTTTCCAGGGGTCTACTCTTTCATCTACCCCCTCACTCTATGATCATAACCACGGATGCCTCCCCCTATGCGTGGGGAGCTCACCTGGGAGATCTACGCACCCAGGGACTCTGGACCCCTCAGGAGCGTCAACATCACATCAATTTCCTGGAACTCAGAGCCATGTTCTATGCTCTCAAGGCCTTCCAGCACCTTCTCTACCCTCAGGTTCTTCTCCTGTGCACAGACAATCAAGTCGCCATGTACTACATAAACAAGCAAGGCGGCACCGGATCTCCCCACCTCTGTCAGGAGGCCCTCCGAATATGGACCTGGGCCACGACCCACAGTCTCTTCCTCAAGGCTGTATACATCCAGGGCGAACAGAACTCCCTGGCCGACAATCTCAGCCGCATCCTTCAACCCCACGAGTGGACTCTGGACCCTCCAACACTCCACTCCATCTTTGCTCGCTGGGGCACTCCACAGGTGGACCTCTTTGCAGCTCCTCACAACCATCAGCTGCCCCAGTTCTGTTCCAGACTCTTCTCTCCTCATCGTCTGACCCCAGACGCATTCCTGCTCGACTGGACGGATCGGTTCCTCTATGCCTTTCCTCCTCTACCTCTGATGTTGCGGACGTTATCCAAACTCCGCAGGGACAGGGCCACCATGATTCTCATCGCCCCTCGGTGGCCTCGCCAACACTGGTTCTCCCTCCTGCTTCAGCTCAGCTCCAGGGAGCCCATTCCTCTTCCTGTGTTTCCTACTCTACTTACGCAGCAGCATCAGTCTCTACTACATCCCAATCTGTCTTCGCTCCACCTGACAGCTTGGTTTCTCTCGGGCTAACCTCTTCAGAGAATCTGTCTCAGCCCGTCCGTCGCATTTTGGATGCCTCTAGGAAACCGGCCACCCTCCAATGTTACCATCAGAAGTGGATCAGGTTCTCCTCTTGGTGTCTACTGCGTCATCACGATCCCACCTCATTGGCGGTGGAAACTGTATTGGACTATTTGCTCTCTCTCTCCGACGCTGGCCTCAAGTCTACCTCAATCAGAGTCCACCTCAGTGCCATCACTGCGTTTCATGAGCCTATCCTCGGAAAACCGCTTACGGCTCATCCTTTGGTTTCCCGGTTCATGAGAGGCCTCTTCAATGTCAAACCACCTCTGAAGCCTCCTCCTGTCGTCTGGACCTGAATGTGGTTTTATCAGCTCTCATGAAACCTCCTTTTGAGCCTCTTGCCACAACTTCGCTCAAACTTCTAACATGGAAGGTGCTTTTCCTCATTGCCATCACCTCTGCCAGGAGGGTTAGTAAGATGCATGCACTGGTTGCCGACCCTCCTTTCACTGTTTTTCACCATGACAAGGTGGTTCTGCGTACCCATCCTAAATTCCTTCCCAAGGTGGTCTCGGACTTCCACCTCAACCAGTCCATTGTGTTGCCTGTCTTTTTCCCTAAGCCCCATTCTCATCCTGGGGAACAGGCATTGCACACGCTGGACTGTAAGCGTGCCCTTGCATACTACCTTGACCGTACCAGGGCTCACCGCTCTTCACCTCAGCTCTTTCTGTCCTTCGACCCTAACCATCTAGGTCGCCCTGTCTCTAAACGAACGCTTTCCAACTGGCTTGCTGCCTGCATTGCGTTCTGTTATGCTCGGGCCGGTCTCTCACTGGAAGGTGCTGTCGACAGTGTTCCCTCTAAGCGGGCGGGTGTTGTGAGCAAACTTTTTTCACTGTGAGCTAAAAATATCGGGCGCCAGCAAGTTATGAGCCAAATAAATATGTTGTCAAAGTTGCTGATACATGAGGACGAGGTATTCAAAGGAATTTTAGGCCTACACGCTAAATTAAATAACGTTAAATAATATTTTTAAGAACACAAAACAACGCATTAATTCTTGAAAGTACAAAATTCTTTATTTTTTTTTTTTTTTTTTACCAGAAAAACTCAAATTTATTTTAAAACAGTCTACAGAAATTGTAGGGATGAAATGATATCTTAATAAATGTTTTACAACAAATGTAGTTATGTCTGTTACATCCATATGTGTAAACTGTAAATTAAAAACAGTCCAGAAGACAATACGTTTGATGCTTTCAATTTCTAGACAATCTATCAATTCCAGTACCTAAGAGCCAACCTCATCGATGATGTCACAATGGCTCGGTTTCTCTATACTTGGGCCCATTTACTAGATGCATTTACCTCATTGAAATGAAAAGTGTCAAGAAAAGTATGGAATAACTTGTAAGTTTCATGGCTCCACATCATTCTCTTCTCGGTTGGGCTGAGAATTTTTCAGCTGCCCCTTGTAGACAAAATGAAGTGACCCAGCTATTAATGACTCTCCAGTTCCCAGTTTCTTAAATCTATTCAATCTCAATTGACCATCCAGAATACCAAATGTTGCTGCCAAGTCTATTAAGAACAAAAGGACACTGTTTCCTTTACCCAGCCCAGAGCAAATATCATTAAGTAAAGAAACCAACACAGTTTCAGTGCTATGAGCCTTACAAAATCTCAATTGCATAGAACTTAATACTCGTGACCTTTTTATAAAATCTGATAACTTGGCAATAGACAAACCCCTGTCCCCATTTCACCTTTAAAAATAGGCTGGGCATGTTTTAAAACAGAAAGTTGAGATTCCTGTGTGAAGAAACATTTACTAAATATTTGAATGCTGGTACTATTTTCTGCTTACACACTTTTAAACATACAATAGGAAAAGGATCAATTAAACAGAATTTGGTCTTATAATTATCCAAAATACTAAGGGAGATCCTCTGATATCCAGTGTTGCAAAATACACTTCTTTCCCACCAGAAGAGCCCTTCAAACAATTTTATTTCCTTTGCCTTGTATATATGCTCTTCCGATCGCCCCCCTCCCTGCTCGCACCCCCACCCCGACGTCCGATGCCTCCCCTTACCTTTGCGACGCGTTACATGGACTGCCAGCTCGCCTGCCTGCAAGCACGTGTGTGCGCTGTGACGAGAAACTTGTGCGCTGCGATGTAATATTTTGTGCGCCAGCGCACACCAGCGCAGCTTAGCGGGAACACTGGTCACGGCTCACAGGGTCAGAGCTATGGCTGCTTCTGTGGCTTTCCTCCGTTCCACGCCCATCGAAGAAATCTGCAAGGCTGCCACTTGGTCCTCAGTTCACACGTTCACTACTCACTACTGTCTGGATGCCTTCTCCAGACGGGATGGACACTTCGGCCAATCTGTGTTACAAAATTTATTTTCCTAATGGCCAACCATCCCTCCTCCCTCTCTGTTAGCTTGGAGGTCACCCATACATTAAGAATATGCTGCCTGCTTGTCCTGGGATAAAGCACAGTTACTTACCGTAACAGGTGTTATCCAGGGACAGCAGGCAGATATTCTTAGGACCCGCCCTCCTCCCCGGGTTGGCTTCTTAGATGGCTTATCTTAACTGGGGACCACGCTCTCCTCCGTCGAGCGGGAAGGCACCCGCGCATGCGCGGTGCGGTCAACTAGAACTTTCTAGTTAAAAGTGTCCGTACCGGGGCTCCGTCGGTGACGTCACCCATACGTTAAGAATATCTGCCTGCTGTCCCTGGATAACATCTGTTACGGTAAGTAACTGTGCTTTACCATCTAATCGGGTCTAGGACGATTCAGTACAGCCAGTACAGCAGGGCCATTTCAAACCATGAAGTCACCAGATGATGCGGAGGCAGGAGAAGAAGACTGCGGGTAGGTGAAGGGAAAGGAAAAAAAGTAACAGTGGGAAATGGCCGTGCTGAAATCATCCTAGACCTGAGGTACAATGTGTCCATAAAAAAGATTGTCAGTAGAGGTCTGGCAGACTAGCAGTAAAATAAACTTTTCCTTAACTGGCAGGAACCCTGCTAATGTTTATGCTTTGATAAGAAATAAAATGAAAAGGTGCAACTATAAATTATTAGGTAAAAGCCACATTACCACGTCACCACGGCCTACCTAGACTCACAATGGTTACCAATACAAGCGTGAGTTCAATTCAAACTATACATTACATTACATTACATTAGTGATTTCTATTCCGCCATTACCTTGCGGTTCAAGGCGGATTACATTCAAACTAAAAACAAGAATTACATTCAAAATTTTAAAGAATAGAATAAGCGATGATATAAAATTTTTAAGGTAATTAAAAAAAACAAAAAAAACCCCAAACAAACGGGAAGTAGAGGTCTTTAGGAGATAAGAATAGGGTGAATTATGGGGTTTTAGATAACGTTTGGTAGATAGAAGAATATTATACTGTCTACTATTCAAAGTAATAAATGGCACAGCCCCCAATTACCTAAACAACCACCTGAACCAAAACCTCACCACTAGACAAAGAAGAACTAAGACTCCTTTCACCTATCCCCCCACTCAAAGGCACCCAGCGCAAGAAGATATCGGACAGTCTTCTAGCGACGCAAGCAGCGAAACTGGACCACTCCATCTCCAACTGTTGATAACAAGAAGTGACTTTAAAACTTTTCACAAAGAAATCAAAACCCATCTATTCAAAAAATTTATTCAGATGCCATAACTCGAAACTGGATTCCCTTCAGCGTAACTCCCCCATCCTCCCCACCTTCACCAGTTACCCTTCTCTTCAAAGCCTCAAGCATGTCAACTGCTTCCCTAACTGTATATATACTGGAACTGCACTATCTCCTATTTGTACAGCATCCCGAATTGTAAACCCACAGGAATAGCCCAATCTTCCCTGCCGAATCCCATTCCCTAAACTGTACTGCACCATTCTTCTTGTAACTCTTCTGGAAATGTCCAGAAGTCTCTTTGTAATTATCCTGGAAATGTCCAGTTGTCTCTTTTGTAGTCCGCCCAGAACTGCAAGGTTGAGGCGGAATAGAAATCAGTAATGTAATTTAATTTAGCACTTTAATTGAAAGAGATCCTTTTGGATTTTATAACCACTGAGCTTCTGAACCAAGCATGAGAGTTTACATACAAACTGAATGATCTGAAATAATAACCTCGTCTACAAAACAGGGTGAGAAAGAGAAAGACAGGCTAGCTGTGAGTTTTAGCAGAGGAATGTCTATTTATCCCTCTTTGGATCTGGCTATCTATCCTGGTTGTATTCTTTTTTTAAAAAAAATCTTTATTCATTTTTAAAACTTATAATAAGTGTGACAGCAAATAATAACATTTGAACTTAAATACAACACTTAATATTCTCCAATAATCCACTTTAAAACTTATCTGCCCCCTCCCTCCCATTCCATAACAATTTTTAACTCACATAAAAGCATACAATAAATTCCCTTCTTAACATTCCTTATAATTATATAAAAAACAAAATCTACCCTTCCCTCCTCCCCCAACCTTGGACATACACAATTAAAGGGAAAAAAGGTTTTTACTCATTACAATATTTCGTTACTCATTACAATAATTTGTTAAAGGCTCCCAAACATCCAGAATTTTTTTTAAATACCCTTGCTGTGTAGCTATTACCCTTTCCATTTTATATATATGACACAGAGAATTCCACCAGAAATTATAGATTAGCCTATTCCAATTCTTCCAATTCTTCGTAATTTGTTGTATGGCAACCCCTGTTATAATAAGTAAAAGCTTATTATTATTCAAAGATATTTGACTCTTAGCCCTCATTGACATGCCAAATAATACAGTATCATACGACAATGCCACCGGATTTTCTAATAAACAATTTATTTGACCCTAAATTGATTTCCAAAATGCCAAAATGAATGGACAATAGAATAATAAATGATCTAAAGTCCCTGCTTTGAGATGACAATGCCAACATCTATTAGACTTAGAGCTATCCAACTTTTGTAAACAAACTGGGATCCAGAATGCTCTATGTAACAGAAAAAAAACAAGTTTGTCTCATAGATGCAGACACTGTACATCTCATCCTCCAAGTCCAAATTCGTGGCCATTGAGACGCAGTAATTTGGTGCTTAATCTCAATGCTCCAAATGTCCCTAAACCCAGTTTTTTGTTTTTTTTTTTTTTTATAAATCCAGCTATCAGTTTATACCACTGAGCGGTCTTGTGTCCCAGGAAGTCCACCTGAAAGCACAAAAATTCCAGACTATGCTGATTATTAAGATATTTCCATTTAGGGAACCCTACCTGAATGGCCTGCTTCAATTGCAACCACCTAAAACTTTGTGTTTACTAAGACCAAATTTATGTTGTAACTGTGAAAAATCAAACATCATGTAAAATACGTATACCTGCAACCATCCAATACTTCCAGATGACCTTAAATCCACCAATCCTGGTTGTATTCTAATACTGAATAGGTTTTAAAACTGCAGAAATAGGAACCTTTTGTTCATTCATTTTCCTGAAACTCATAAGAACATAAGAATTGCCGTTGCTGTGTCAGACCCGGGGTCCTTCGTGCCCAGCAATCCACTCATGCAGCGGCCCTCTGGTCAAAAACCAGCGCCCTAACTGAGACTAGCCCTACCTGAGTATGTTCTGGTTCAGCAGGAACTTGTCTAACTTTGTCTTGAATCCCTGGAGGGTGTTTTCCCCTATGACAGACTTCGGCAGAGCGTTCCAGTTTTCTACCACTCTCTGGGTGAAGAAGAACTTTCTTACGTTCATACGGAATCTATCCCCTTTCAATTTTAGAGTCCCCTCTCGTACTCCCTTCCTTGGAGAGGGTGAACAACCTGTCTTTATCTACTAAGTCTATTCCCTTCAGTACCGTGAATGTTTCGATCATGTCCCCTCAATCTCCTCTGTTCAAGGGAGAAGAGGCCCAGTTTCTCTAATCTTTCACTGTACGGCAGCTCCTCCAGCCCCTTAACCATCTTAGTGGCTCTTCTCTGGACCCTTTTGAGTAGTACCGTGTCTTTCTTCATGTACGGAGACTAGTGCTGGACGCAGTACTCCAGGTGAGGGCGCATCATGGCCCGGTACAGCGGCATGACAACCTTCTCCGATCTGTTCGTGATCCCCTTCTTTATCATTCCTAGCCCTTTTTGCCCTTTTTTATCATTTGCCCTTTTTGCCGCCACCGCACATTGCGTGGACGGCTTCATCGACTTGTCGATCATAACTCCCAAGTCTCTTTCCTGGGAGGTCTCTCCAAGTACCGCCCCGGACATCCTGTATTCGTGCATGAGATTTTTGTTACCTATATGCATCACTTTACACTTATCCACGTTGAACCTCATCTGCCATGTTGATGCCCATTCCTCGAGCCTGATTAAGTCACATTGCAGATCTTCGCAATCCCCCTGGGTCTTCACTACTCTGAATAACTTTGTATCATCTGCTTTCTGCAAAGATTTTGATTAGGAAATATTTTAAAGAGGTTCTTGGCTTATCTACATAATTTTGAAAATATTATTTTGGAGAAATGCTATTATTTACCTAAGAGATACATTTTGGCAGGAAACCAACAGGATGTACTTGCTGAAGAAAACCCTTCGGGCAGTGTTAATCTAACAGCTTTTATGGAGCATTCCCTGATAGGAAGAAGTGTCAAAATGGCATAGGGCTAGATTCACTAAGGGCACGAATGGGATCCGATCCGTGAGGGATCTGATCCGTGTCCGGGGGGCTGATTCACGAATTGCCCTAATGCAAATCACACCCCCAACCGCCTGCCCGGATCGCTCTATAGTGATCTCAACAATTGCGCAGACTCTCCATGCCTGGCAGAGCTAAATTTTACTTTTTTAAAACTTTTTAAAACCTTTTTGTCAGCCTGTGGTTTTAACCCGCTTTAAACCCACGGGTTAAAACCACAGGCTTGCACAGCGGGGAAGGGCAGAAGAGTCGGGGAGAATCGGGCAGGAGATTCGGGGGCAGAGCAGGGCGGCAGGAGAATCGCGGCTTCGGGGCAGAGAGCAGGCGATTTGGGAAGAGCAGGGCGGCAGGAGAATCGCAGCTTTGGGGCAGAGAGCAGGTGATTCGTGGCAGAGAAGGGGGACAGGAGAATCGCGGCTTCGGGGCAGAGAGCAGGAGATTCGGGGGAGAGCAGGGCGGCAGGAGAATCGTGGCTTCGGGGCAGAGAGCAGGCAATTCGGGGCAGAGCAGGGCAGCAGGAGAATCATGGCTTTGGGGCAGAGAGCAGGCGATTCGGGGCAGAGAAGGGGGACAGGAGAATCGCGGCTTCAGGGCAGAGAGCAGGCGATTCGGGAAGAGCAGGGCGGCAGGAGAATCGCAGCTTTGGGGCAGAGAGCAGGTGATTCGTGGCAGAGAAGGGGGACAGGAGAATCGCGGCTTCGGGGCAGAGAGCAGGAGATTCGGGGGAGAGCAGGGCGGCAGGAGAATGTGGCTTCGGGGCAGAGAGCAGGCAATTCGGGGCAGAGCAGGGCAGCAGGAGAATCACGGCTTTGGGGCAGAGAGCAGGCGATTCGGGGCAGAGAAGGGGGACAGGAGAATCGCGGCTTCGGGGCAGAGAGCAGGCGATTCGGGAAGAGCAGGGCGGCAGGAGAATCGCAGCTTTGGGGCAGAGAGCAGGTGATTCGTGGCAGAGAAGGGGGACAGGAGAATCGCGGCTTCGGGGCAGAGAGCAGGAGATTCGGGGGAGAGCAGGGCGGCAGGAGAATCGTGGCTTCGGGGCAGAGAGCAGGCAATTCGGGGCAGAGCAGGGCAGCAGGAGAATCACGGCTTTGGGGCAGAGAGCAGGCGATTCGGGGCAGAGAAGGGGGACAGGAGAATTGCGGCTTCGGGGCAGAGAGCAGGAGATTCGGGGCAGAGCAGGGCGGCAGGAGAACTGCGGCTTCAGGGCAGAGAGCAGGAGATTTGGGGCAGAGAGCAGGAGATTCAGGGCAGAGCAGGGCGGCAGGAGAATCGCGGCTTTGGGGTAGAGAGCAGGAGATTTGGGGCAGAGAGCAGGAGATTCAGGGCAGAGCAGGGCGGCAGGAGAATCGCGGCTTCGGGGCAGAGAGCAGGAGATTTGGGGCAGAGAGCAGGAGATTCAGGGCAGAACAGGGAGGCAGGAGAATCACGGCTTCGGGGCAGAGAACAGGAAATTCGGGGCATTGAGCAGGATATGCCAATCGGCCAGCCCAGTCAGTGTTGTTGTTTTTGTAGTGAATCGCTGACTGCCTACATTTGAATGCCGTTCCCCCTCATTTGCATGCGTGGATCGGAGGATGATCAGGACAGAGGTTAGTGAATCAGGTCGGAGTGAAATCGGGTCGCAAAGGGGTCGCTAAGTGGTTGGAACGATTGGTGGGCTTAGTGAATCAAAGCCAATAGTGAGGCTCAAAAGTGAGGGGGACAAATATGCAGAAACCGATAAGGATAAGGTTGAACTGCTTAACAATGATTTCTGTTCAATGTTCACTAGGACCGGATGTGTAGTAATAATAATAATAAACTTTATTCTTATATACCGTCATACCATTTAGTTCTAGGCGGTTCACATTCAAGAGAACAGTTCAGTGACAATACATTCTTTTTTTTTTATTTCAAATATTTTTTTGAAATTTTATCAGAGAAAAAAAATACAATAATCAAAACAGTTATGATATATGCCAATGCATGACCGCCTACCTAACTGGATATATATATAACAAGGCAATCGTAACTGTAAATATATAACAAGTCAATCGTACAGGGCACTCCTTTAGGAGACACTAGAATACAGGGCACTCCTGTAGGAGACTAGAGTAACCTGGAGAGGGAAAAGATTCTCAGAAGACTGTGTTTGTAAGGAACTAGCTAAATTAAGAGTAGACAAAATGGTGGGGCCTGAAGGGATACATCCGAGGGTACTCAAGGAACTCAGAGAGATTCTGGTGGTTCTATTGCCTCATATTTTTAATGCTTCCTTAAAGTCTGTTGTTGTCCCAGAGGACTGGAGAAAAGCGGATGTAGCCCTTCTGCACAAGAGCGGAAGTAAGGAGTTTGTTGGGAATTGCAGGCCGGTTAGTCTGACCTTGGTAGTGGATAACATAACATAACAAAAAAAAATTCTTATAAACCGCAGCTACCTCACGGTTCTGTGCGGTTAAAAAAAATTAAAATACAAGTATAAACACAGTTAATTAATCTAAATATTAACCAAATAGATCAGTCTTCATAGATTTTCTAAATACCAGATAAGAAGTAGAGATAGAAAGATACATACTAACTTGTTTATCCCATAATGCTGCCTGATAGGCTAAGATCTTACTAAAAAAGCGCTTCTTAAGCGGAGGATGGTGAAATTTCTAGAATCGAATGGATTGCAGCCAGGACCCGAGGCAGCATGGTTTTACGAGAGGCAGGCCTTGTCAGATGAATCTGATTGGTTTCTTTGACTGGGTAACCAAACAGTTGGATATGGGAGGGGCGCTAGATGTCGTGTAGTTGGACTTTACCAAAGCTTATGACACGGTGTTGCACAGGTGACTGATAAATGGACTGAATGCAAGTGGTATGGGCCCCAAAGTGACAAACTGGATTAAAAGCTGGTTAAGTGGAAGGAGATAAAGGATAGTCGTAAATGAAGTTTACTCGGAGGATAAGGATGTTGTTAGTGGCATGCCGCAGGGATCTGTCCTTGGGCCGACTCTATTTAACATTTTTGTGAGTGATATTGCGGAAGGACTATACGGCAAAGTTTGTCTTTTTGTGGATGATACCAAGCTCTGCAATAGGGTAGACACTCCGGAGGGTAACACGAAGTGGGATCTGGCAAAGTTTGAAGAATGGTCTTGGAAACTAAGATTTAATGCCCCAAAATGCAGAGTTATGCATTTGGGCTGCAAAAATCCAGGAGAACCGTATAGTATAGGAGGCGAAGTACTTCTGTGTGCGGAAGAAGAGCGGGACTTGGGGGTGATTGCGTCTGATGATCTCAGGGTGGCAAAACAGGTAGCAAAGGTGACAGTCGAAGCCAGGAGGATGCTTTATAAGTCTCTTGTGAGGCCCCATTTGGAATATTGTGTACAATTTTGGAGACCCCCCCCCCACCTTCAAAAAGATATAAAGAGGATGGGCTCAGTCCAGAGGCTCAAACTGGTTTGTGCTCTTTGTCATAAATCATACGGGGACAGACTTAGAGACTTTAATATATGGAGGAAAGATGGGAGAGAGGGGATATGAGATGTTTATCTCTGTGGCGTTAATATACAGGGGGTAAGTCTTTTTCAAATGAAGGAAAACTCCAAAAGGAGAGGGCATAGGATGTAGTTAAGAGGTGATAGGCTCAGGAGTAATATAAGTTTCAAATTTATTATATATGTGATATCCCACCTATCATTCATCTAGGCGGTTTACAATAATAAATAAAAAAGGTTAAAACTAAAGAGAGAAAAAATAAAAACAATACATCATACTGAAATATTCATTTATAAGGATGGAAAGACAAGAGTCATAAAGCAGGGGTAGGGAAAAATACAATATTCAAAAAAGAAAAAGGAATACAGAGGCATTGGGAAGGAGTAGAGGCAAAGGCATCCTTAAACAGGAAGGTCTTGTATATCGATAAGGACGTTTCATTCCTGATATGACATAGAAGCGCATCCCATAGTGTCAGGGCTACCAGAGAACAAATTGTCTTGTGGGTTGTGTCATAGAATATATGGCAAAGTGAAGGAATTAAAAGGAGAGTTTGCTGGGAAACTTTCGTAGTTGTCGCGAGGTTGTGTGGGGGATCAATAGTCTGTGACATGGTCATATTTTTTAGCCTTATCGATGAGTTTCACCGCAGTGTTTTGCAATATCTGAAGCTCTCGGATTTCTTTTTGGTTTATACCATGGCAAAGAGAATTACAGTAGTCCAGATGCGTTATAACAGAAAGGGTGGTAGTGGTGTGGAATAGTCTCCCGATGGAGGTGGTGGAAATGAAGACTGAATCAGAATTCAAGATAGCATGGGAAAGGCATGTGGAATCTCTTAGGAAGAGTAGTAGATAGCGGATGTTGTGGATGGGCCATTTGGCCTTTATCTGCCATCATGGTTCTTTGTTTCTATTCATCCGATACCATATTATCAAGATCAAACCTACTGGTCACGTTCCTCAGTGAAGCAGACAAATCAATGATATAAAGATCAAATTTAAGAAGAAATCTGCAATTTTCTGTGGTAGAACAGTTCAAGTTTTCCCAGATGTTTTTCGAGCTACCCAGCTACAAAAGAGAGCTTTTTTTTTTAGCCCTAAAGAGTCGAGTGATAGCAAAGGAGAAGGATTTATGCATGCCGTGAACCACCAGAATTAAAAAATCAATTTTGGAAGAAACCAGCTTTGTCACTCAAAGTCCAAATGATGAAGTTATGACTGTCTTATTTTGGTCATACTGTCAAAAGAGAAAGATCACTGGAGGACATCATGTTTGGGAAGATTGAAGGAAGTAGGCAAAGAGGGCGACCTGCAATCAAATGGCTGGACACGCTGAAAACAACCATGGGGATGATGCTGGAAGACCTTATCAAACTAGCACAAAACCATAGGGATGATGCAGGAGGACCTTACCAGACTAGCACAAAACCATAGGGATGATGCAGGAGGACCTTACTAGACTAGCACAAAACCATAGGGATGATGCAGGAGGACCTTACCAGACTAGCACAAAACCATAGGGATGATGCTGGATGACCTTACCAGACTAGCACAAAACCATAGGGATGATGCAGGAGGACCTTACCAGACTAGATCAGTACTTCATCAAGCCGCTAGGACTCGAACACGAGTCGATGGCATCTAACTAATTTCAAAGTTACTTTGATTGCTTACGTTTGCAAACTGTTTCCTAAAGTTTAATGCTCTTCCCCCTCCTTGATGTGGGCTATTGTAGATGTATTATTCCCTTTGCTATATATTGCTTTTAGTTGTATTTCAGTGAGCTTGTTAATATTTCTCTATATATTTTTTTAAATTATGGGAAATGCAAAAATTTAAAAAATGCAAAAATAAACCTCCAGAAATGTTTCTAACACTATTTGGACATTATAAGATAGATTTCATAACATAACATAATAACATATTTCTATACCGCATAACCCTTAGTTTAATGAGGTGTACAGAAGATTATGCTATGAATAAATACAGAGATAATATATTACACAAAAAGTTAGCTAGCCAAAAATTTAGAAAAAAGAAAAGTTTTCTGTAATGTTTATAGGATGTTGATCTGGTCAATAATGGGCAAAATTCTTTGTCAAAATGAGCTGCTTGATAGGAAAGACAGTGACCACAATGTTTCTTACTTCTACAGTCTTTAGTTGAAGGGAATGTAAATAGGGCATCAGATTTTCTACTGTTCCCATGGGTCATAATAACAAATCTACCAACAAGATAGAGAAGGGCAACACCAAAGGCAACTTTATAATATAAACATCCCAACTTAAAAATCACCCGGGCCGCCACTGGGAGCCAGTGCAACTCACAATAATAAGGAGTTACATCAGGAGTAGGGAACTCCGGTCCTTGAGAGCCGTATTCCAGTCAGGTTTTCAGGATTTCCCCAATGAATATGCATTGAAAGCAGTGCATGCACATAGATCTTATGCATATTCATTGGGGAAATCTTGAAAACCCGACTGGAATACGGCTCTCGAGGACCGGAGTTCCCTACCCCTGAGTTACATGGTCATACTTCCTCAGGCCACAAATCATTCTAACTGCCATGTTTTGAACCAGGGTCAACCTAGCCAAATTTTCCTTCGTTCTTGTCAAATATACAATATTGCAATAATCCAGAATACTCAGAAGTAGCATCTGAACCAGGGATCTCAAAGTCGCTCCTTGAGGGCCGCAATCCAGTCGGGTTTTCAGGATTTCCCCAATGAATATGCATTGAAAGCAGTGCATGCACATATATCTCATGCATATTCATTGGGGAAACCCTGAAAACCCGACTGGATTGCGGCCCTCAAGGAAGGACTTTGAGACCCCTGATCTGAACCAAGAGTGTAAAGGCAGTAGCATCAAAATAAGATCTAATGGTGCTGAGTCTCCATAGGGTATAGTAACTCTTCTGAACCACAGCATCTATCTGATTTTTCAAAGTCAAGCACTGATCAAAAACCACTCCCACAATTTTAATTGTAGGGCTTATTGGAAATGACACTGATCTTAATTATTGGTTCTGGAATTATCTTTTTTGATGACACAAAGAAGAACTTTATAAAGTTCTAGGTTTATTTAGCATTCTCCCTCCCTCCTCTATCAAGTTCAGTTAAATTTGTTATATAGCTGATAAATTGCTATAAATCTGCTGTCAACACGGATCCTAATCTAACTGATGTAAACTGCCTAGAACTCGCTGGGTATGGCGGTATATAAGAATAAAATTATTATTATTATTATTATTATACTGTATATGTCTTGCCACTGAAAATCCAAGTGCCAGTTTCATTTCATTTTCAGCAGAAGTACATGAATGAAACTAGAAGAGCGCTCTGGTACACGTACAGTTTTATAGGTGCAGAAAAATGGGCATGAAAAGGGCATTCCAGAAAGATTCCACTTTACACCTAGGATCTGATTCTGGACACGATGCCTGCTGCGGTAGGAGCCTGCAAAATGGCCGCCTTCTGCATGCCAATCACCGGTAGGCGTCGTGTCCAGAATCCGTGTCTACTTTTGTACAGATGCCTTAAATGTAGGCCAGCATTTTACAGGCCAACATTTAAGACCTCTGACTCACGCCTAGGCATGCCTATGGATGCCTAGGGCCGCTTCTGGCATAAGCCGCACCTACACTAGCCTTAAGTATCTGTAAGGCACACCTAGGCACTTCCGTAGGTGTGAGTCGGATGCCTACATTGATTTTTTTCTAAAAAAGTGTATTGTGATTGGTCCGTTAGACGACGGTAGTATGCATCCCGCTGCTTACAATCAGGATGCCATTTTGAGAATCAGGCCCCTATCTCAGTTAGCGGGTGGCTAGGAGGGGATGCTGAAAATTTCTCGGCCCAACAAACAGAGTTGGAGCAGTCTCCATCGAGGGCTATACACTCAGTCCAGCGATTTTCCAGTTTTTTCATTCCATATTTTTCCGACAGAACGAAAAAAGTGGAAATCACTGGACTGAGTGTATAGCCCTCAATGGAAATGGCCCCAGATTTGATGGTTGGGCTGAGAACTTTTGAGCAGCCCCTCATATATCTCACAATGTAGCCTGCTAGCCATGAATATTTAGATACTGCCTATCTAAATTTAGCGCCTAAGATAAGCTGCTTAAATAGCTGGCCACTAATGATGTTTCATATCATTGAAACAAAAAGTGTCAAGAAAAGCATGGAATAACTGAGATATTCAGTGGGAGATAGCCAGCTATCTACTACTGAATATTAGTGATTAGCCAGTTGAATGCTATTTAATTGTCCAGCAGCCTTTCCTGGCTGGTTAAATACCACTGAGTATTAACTTGTAAGTTTCATGGCTTCACATCATTAAGTTTTACGTCTTCACATCATTCTCTTCCTGGTTGGGTTGAGAATTTTTGGACAGCCCCTTGTAGATCCTCATGAATTATTCAGTCTTCTGTTCTTGAAAATTCAATGAAAAAACCTCAAAGCAATCATTAGTCTCATAAACCATAACTTTTTTGTTGACAGAATGAAACCAGTGTAAAATATTAGTTAGGCCATTTGAGATTTTCAATATCATGAACTTACTTAAGACTGGGGCTGGTTCATTACAATCCAGCCAGAGGTTTACATTCTGCCAATAAAGCTCAGTGATGTGTTCTGTCTTGGTCAGTTATGTAATAGGCAGCATGAAACGAGCTTGTACAGGTGTAGCATCAAAGAGATGAAATTCACTTTCAACTGAAGCCATGCTGGAAATTAAAATGCACTGAGGTCAACCTCTGAAATAGCTGTTTGCTTAACATTGGGAGTTAACCAAAGATTATTTTCTTTATAATTCTGGGGTTGTAATCAGTTAAATGTTAGCTGGCCAGCTTGGTGAATGGCCAAAGGTGAGCCAGTTCAAAACAGGAGGGATGTAGTTAACTTTTAGCTGAGTGGACGGTAATTGTAATACCCAGCCTCTACTATAGTCACTGGTTATGGTGTCTATTGTGCTCGAAGCCCCCACCTACCTCGACTTCAGAAAATTACTCAAAACTCACCTATTCCACGAACAGGACCCTTAATACCCCCCCTTCAATGAACTGAAACCACCTCCTACCCCCTCACACTGTTTCTTCCCCTTCCCCCCTACCCCTTACGATTCTTTCTCTCCCTATCCTTTTAACCACAACCACATCGTTGCCTGTAACTTTGATAAATTGATATGATTCCGCTTGTAATCTCTGATCTTTGTTTAATTGATGTGAACCGCCTAGAACTCCCTGGGTATGGCGGTATACAAGAATAAAGTTATTATTATTATTTTGAGCCCTATGGCTAGTGTAAATGTTTGCATTTAGATGTATGCATGAATGCGTGTAACTTATAATTACAAACTATAATTTACACATGTACATGTGTGCTCTGCCTGTGGTCCACCCATGCAAATGCCCACTGGTAAACTGCATGCCATCAAAGCATGGCATGTACTAGTTGGTATTCTCATATAACAGATGGAAGAAGTGGACAGGGATTTAATAGTAGACATTCACAATATATCTACAAAAGGGGAAGTTTTACTTATAGGTGATTTTAACTTGCTGGATGTTAATTGAGGTATCCCTATTGTGAGGTCTTCTAGAAGTATGGAGATCCTGGATTCTCTACAAGGAGAACTGTTCCAGCAGTCGGTAATGGAACCCATGTGGGATGGGGTCATACTGGACTTAGTGCTTACAAACGGGGGAAGTGTTTCTGATGTTACAGTGGGTGATCATCTGGCATCCAGTGATCACTGCATGGTACGGTTTAATATTAAGACAGGTATAGAGTTCTAGTACAAGTTCTAGACTTTAAAAAAAACCTAACTGTTTGGATGGGGGATTACATCAAGGAATTGTTGTCTGGATGGGAATGTCTGAAAGGAGTAGAAATGCAGTGGGCAAAACTGAAAGGAGGTATTATAAGGGCCACAAACCTTTTGTGAGGCAAGTAAATAAAAGTAAGAGGAAAAAAAGGCCATTTTGGTTCTCAAAAGTAGTAGCTGAGAAGGTAAGGAATAAGAGGTTAGCTTTCATAAACTACAAAAGATCGCAGAAAGAGGAAGACAGGCAAAAATATCTGGAAAAGTTAAGAGAAGCTGGTCGAGTAGTCAGGAAAGCAAGATACAAATGGAAGAAAAAAATAGCTGATGCAGTAAAATGAGGAGACAACATTTTTTAGATATATCAGTGATAGAAGTGCAAAAGTGGCATTGTGAGACTCAAAAGTGAAGGGGAGAAATGTGTAGAAGCTGATAAAGGCTGAATTGCTTAACAAATATTTCTGCTCTGTGTTCATAGCTGAAGTGCCGGGAACAGGACCGCAGAAGGCAAATGAGAATAAGGATGGAGGAGCGGTAGACCATGATCGACTTTCATAGGGTTGTGTTCGTGAGGAGCTAGCTGGATGGTGTACATCCGAGGGTGCTGAAGGAACTTAGGGAAGTTCTGGTAGCTCCGCTGACTGAACATTTCAATGCTTCTCTAGAGTTGGGAGTGGAACCGGAGGACTGGAGAAGGGCAGATGTGGTCCCTCTACACAAAAGTGGAAGTAAGGAAGAAGTAGGGAATTACAGGCCAGTAAGTCTGACTTCAGTGGTAAGCAAATTAATGGAGATGCTTTTAAAACAGAGAATGGAGAAATTTTTGGAATCCAGTGGATTATAGGACTAGAGGCTACATGGATTCACTAGAGGTAGCTCTTGTCAAGCAAATCTGATCAATTTCTTTGACTGGGTGACCAGAGAATTGGGTAGAGGATGTGCGCTAGATGTGGTGTATTTAGATTTTAGCAAAGCCTTTGACAGTGTTCCACATGAACATCTAATAAATAAACTGATTGCCCTTGGGATGGGCCTCAGGAAAGGTTAGGTCAAGAACTGGTTGAATGGAAGATAACAGAGGTAGTGGTCATTGACAGAGGTAGTGGTCAATGGAGATCAATGGTGGTCAAAGGGAGGTTACAAGTGGTGTGTCTCAATTTTCTGTTCTTGTGTCTGTTCTTTTTAACATTTTTATAAGCTATGTTGCTGAAGGGCTGTCAAATAAGATTTGCCTCTTTGCAGATGATACCAAAATCTATAATAGAGTAGACACCCTGGATAGTGTGAATAACATGAAGAAAGACCTAGCGAAGCTTGAAGAATGGTCTGAAATTTGGCAGCTAAAATTTAATGCTAAAAAATGAAAAATCATGCATTTGGGCTGCAAAAACCCAAGGAAACAGTACAGTTTAGGGGGGGACGAAGAACTTATGTGCACGACAGAAGAGAGGGACTTGGTTGTGATTGTATGTGATTGTATGTGTTGTTAAGGTAGCCAAACAGGTTGAAAATATCTCCCATCACTCTAACCTCCTCCCAACGAGTTCCCAATCAACACCTTCAGAAACACCCACCTATAGTATCTCCTTGTCTGTGATTTAGAAGGTACTGTAACCCTTCTACACTACACCTGATCTAACTTGATTCAATCGATATATAATATCTCCTGTGATATGTATTATCTTCTGTGACATGTATTATCCTCTATGTTATGCACCATTCTGTTAAATTGTTGTATCATAATTCTACTGTTCCTGAAATCTACTCTTATCCTGTAATGTAATTCTACTGGAATTGCCCAGACATCTTATATATTGTAATCCGCCTAGAACCGCAAGGCACAGGCGGAATAGAAATCCCTAATGTAATGTAATGTAATGACGAGAGCTAGAAGGATGCTAGGTTGCATAGGGAGAGGTATGGCCAGTAGAAAAAAAAGAGATATTGATGCCCATGTATAAAACTTTGGTATAAAACGAATTTAGAATACTGTGTACAATTCTGGAGGCCGCACCTTCAAAAAGATATAAAAAGGATGGAGTTGGTCCAGAGGAAAGCTGCTAAAATGGTGTGTGGTCTTCATCATAAGGCGTATGGGGACAGACTTAAAGATCTCAATCTGTATACTTTGGAGGAAAGGCGGAAGAGCGGAGATATGATAGAGATGTTTAAATACCTACATAGCGTAAATGCGCATGAGTCACGTCTCTTTCATTTGAAAGGAAACTGCAATGAGAGGGTATAGGATGAAGTTAAGAGGTGATAGGCTCCGGAGTAATCTGAGGAAATACTTTTTTACAGAAAGGGTGGGAGATGCATGGAACAGTCTCCCAGAAGAGGTGGTGGAGACAGAGGCTGTGTCTAAATTCAAGAGGGCCTGGGATAGGCACGTGGGATCTCTCGGAGAGAGAAAGAGATAATGGTTACTGTGGATGGGCAGACTAGGTGGGCCATTTGGCCTATTATCTGCCATCATGTTTTATGTTTCTATTTACATGTTTAAGAATGGACTTACATTATTATGCAGAAATAGCGAGAATAGCGCCATTTAAGTGCCTCCTTTCCACCTAACAATAGGCGGCCCCTTATAGTTATCCTCATAGCCTCAAATTCTGTATATAGGTGTGCAAGCAAATCGGTGCGCACAGCTGATTTGCGCATGTAATTTAATTAACAAGACCAAGCATTGCCAATAATTGGCAATTAACAGCTAATAATTAATGGGGATTGGCACTAATTAGAAGTTATGCGCATAATTCGGTAGGCACATTCTATAAAGTGGTACATGTCATTTCTAGTTCACGAATCTCAAAAGGGCGTGAGGAGTGTGGATCTGACTAGAGATGGGGGTTCACTCCTGGATTCTATATATAGCATTCCGACATCTTTTCTTCTCCCCTATCCTTTGGTTGTGCCCTAAATATTTTTCTATCCTATCAAGAATGCATTTCTCCCTCCTTCCCTTTTGTTTCACCACGTTCGATTACATTTAGAAATTGTTATATTACTGTAGGACCGTTTATTTTAAAATTTCTGTTTCCTTTTTAATTTTTGTATATCACTTAGGAATTTAATAAGCGATTGAATCAAATTTAAATAAAACTTGAAACTAATTGAATTGGCTAATGAGCTGTCAACCTTCAATAATTGGATGCTAATGACCAATTATTGATGTTAAGGGGTGGTAGATTCAGGGGCAATGTTAGGAAATTCTACTTTACGGAGAGGGTAGTGGATGCCTGGAATGCGCTCCCGAGAGAGGTGATGGAGAGTAAAACTGTGACTGAGTTCAAAGAAGCGTGGGATGAACACAGAAGATTTAGAATCAGAAAATAATATTAAATATTGAACTAGGCCAGTTACTGGGCAGACTTGCACGGTCTGTGTCTGTGTATGGCCGTTTGGTGGAGGATGGGCAGGGGAGGGCTTCAATGACTAGGAGGGTGTAGATGGGCTGGAGTAAGTCTTAACAGAGATTTTGGCAGTTGGAACCCAAGCACAGTACCGGGTAAAGCTTTGGATTCTCGCCCAGAAATAGCTAAGAAGAAAAAAAAAAAAAATTTCAATTGAATCAGGTTGGGCAGACTGGATGGACCATTCGGGTCTTTATCTGCCTTCATCTACTATGTTACTATGTTACTATGTTACTATGTTACTATGTTAATTGGCACCATATGCTCTATTCTATAACGCCGGGTGCCTAAATCCCATAGTGTGCAAGGAGGCGTGGCCATGGGAGGGTCATAGGCAGGTCATGGGCATTCCAAAAAGTTGCACGCAATGTAATATATATATATATATATATATATATATATATATATTTTAGAAATGGGTCTGCGCATCCAATTTGAGTGTCAGGATTTACACCAGGTGTCAGCAGACGTATGTCTGGTGCCCAGAGTTGAATGCAGAAACCCTCTCTAAGTGCTCTATTAAAAAGAGTGTGCGCCCTTTACAGAATAGCTCTTAGCGCCATTTATAGAATTCCTCCCTCATAGCCAATATTCCTTTCTCTATTGGAACAATATACTCTTTTCAGTTATTTCGCAAATCTATGAAAACATTATTATTCCATCAATATTTGGACCTGCAGTCTAGGTTGTCAAAATAACCTTCATGTATTAATAGTTCTTTTACTCTTTTTATCTGACTTTTTATTTTACTTTTCACTTTTCACGATTCCTTTATGTTACACGGAATCAGAGGATCAAATATTCCATAAAGAAGTTTGAAAATAATACTTGCGCATTTAAATTGGATCCTGAAGCAAACAGGAAGCCAATGAAGCGTTCTAAGCTAACAGAATTAACACACGTTACATGCTAAGAAGCCTATGGTACTACTGTTATTTATCATTTCTATAGTACTGAAAGGCATATGCAATGCTGTACATTTAACACTCAATAGATGGCCCCTGCGCAGAAGAGCTTACAATCTAGTTTGAATAGACAGATAGGACAGGACAATAGGTATAGGTATATATGGGCTTCTTAGCATTTAACAGGTGCTAATTCTGTTAGCAGGCACTAAAGTTTTTGTAAAACAACCCCTTAGAGTATTATTTTATATCAAACTAGCTGATGCCCCGGCGTTGCACGGGTATTTAATTATAGCAATAACACTGTAAATGGATTCAAATAAAGATACTTTATAGTGGTGAATGAAATTATTTTTTTACAGCTTTATAAAAAGTACAATATTCAAATTATAAAGTGAAATATTTGACAAAATGAATACAATACAACTAACACAAAACTTGATTATAAACAACATTTTTAGTTTCACCTCCAGGAGCAAGAACATATAAATTCTTGGGTGAACCCACCCTTGAGCAAGCAACATAGAGTTGTCCATGGGAAAAACAGGGGGATCTTAAATCCACTCCACAGTATGTAATAGTCTGTCCTTGTGATTTGTTGATTGTGATAGAGAATGCAAGTCTCACTGGAATTTGCAATCTCTTAAACTGAAAAGGAAGAGCTGTTGGAATAAGTGGTATCCGCGGGATAAATACGGTTTCACCGTGTCCCTTTCCGGTTAAGATAGTCGCTTCAATTACATTGGCCAGTAACCTCTTTACACAAAGCCTTGTGCCATTGCAAAGTTTTGGTGGGTCAAGGTTGCTAAGTAAAATAACTGGAGATCCCACAGCTTTTTACATTTTTTCCATTGACTTGAATGGGTGAAATCAGATTTTCTGTTTGTAGCTCCGCCCACGTGTGCAGGTGGGCCGCGAGACCCCCAGAACATATCACCCCAGGTAGTGAGGGATCTGCATACCAAGTTTCGTTCAAATCGGTCAAGCCGTTTTTGCGTGATTGCGGCACATACACACACACATACATACACACATACCTCCGATTTTATATATATAGAACTAGCTGATGCCCCGGCGTTGCACGGGTATTTAATTATAGCAATAACACTGTAAATGGATTCAAATAAAGATACTTTATAGTGGTGAATGAAATTAGTTTTTTACAGCTTTATAAAAAGTACAATATTCAAATTATAATGTGAAATATTTGACAAAATGAATACAATACAACTAACACAAAACTTGATTATAAACAACATTTTTAGTTTCACCTCCAGGAGCAAGAACATATAAATTCTTGGGTGAAGAGACCCCCAGAACATATCACCCCAGGTAGTGAGGGATCTGCATACCAAGTTTCGTTCAAATCGGTCAAGCCGTTTTTGATTTACTGTGAGAATGGCAGCTGTTTACATTTTTTCCATTGACATGAATGGGTGAAATATGATTTTCTGTTTGTAGCTCCGCCCACGTGTGCAGGTGGGCCGCGAGACCCCCAGAACATATCACCCCAGGTAGTTGGAATTACTGTGAGAATGGCAGCTTTTTACATTTTTTCCATTGACATGAATGGGTGAAATCTGATTTTCTGTTTGTAGCTCCGCCCACGTGTGCAGGTGGGCTGCGAGACCCCCAGAACATATCACCCCAGGTAGTTGGAATTACTGTGAGAATGGCAGCTTTTTACATTTTTTCCATTGACATGAATGGGTGAAATCTGATGTTCTGTTTGTAGCTCAGCCCATGTGTGCAGGTGGGCCGCGAAACCCCCAGAACATATCACCCCAGGTAGTGAGGGATCTGCATACCAAGTTTCGTTCAAATCGGTCAAGCCGTTTTTGCGTGATCGCGGCACATACACACACACATACATACACACATACATACCTCCGATTTTATATATATAGATAGATAAATAAATCAATAAATGAGTGTTTGATTTATTGATATACCCAGTCTTTTATATTTTGGAGTCTTTAGCTGGGATGAAGATTTTTATTATATCGTCTCCCATTCAGTTTGATTTGTGTTATTTGTATTGCCACCTTTTTTATATCAGGGCTGCATTTCAATAAAAATTTTTAATTACAATAATAGGCAGCACATATCCTGCAGTCCATTGGGAGGGGGCACAGGAGACTGATGGGCTACGCGTTTCGTCTCCCTCCTCCTCACATTAGGTATCATTTCTTTACTGGTGAGTGTGCCGAAGCCCCACCAGTCAAAAAAAAAAAAAATCCACTGCCGAAGCCGCCTCCTTCCTTCTTGTGCTGCCTCAAGAACAAGGAAGTCAGCAGGGGGCCTCCAACCGCCAATGCCAGCACTCCCCATGCATGCTCGCATCATGTACAAACTGAGCATGCTCGGGGAGTGCAAATGTCGGTGCCTGGAGGCATGGCACGGACTTCCTCTCTCTTGAGGCAGTTTTATGAGGAAGGGGGTAACTCGAGCAGCAGATTTCTTTGGCTAATGAGGTTTCAGCTACCCCACCAGCCATTGAACAGGTACTACATCAGGGGTGTCAAAGTCCTTCCTCGAGGGCCGCAATCCAGTCGGGTTTTCAGGATTTCTTCAATGAATATGCATGAGATCTATTTGCATGCACTGCTTTCATTGTATGCTAATAGATCTCATACATATTCATTGGGGAAATCTTGAATACCCGACTGGATTGCGGCCCTCGAGGAGGGACTTTGACACCCCTGTACTATAGCCTTGGAGGGGAACTGAGCCTAAAGGAGGGGAGCCAGGCCTCTGAGATCTTGCTCCATATCTTCCTTTCTCCAGTCCCCCGGTCTAACACTTTCTCTCTCCCTCCCTCTATCCCCAGGTCCAGCCCTCTCTCTCTCTCTCTCTCTCTCTTCCTTTGCCTCCCCCAGGTTCAACTTTCTCTCTATCTTCCTCCCTCCCTCCCTCCAGCCCACATGTTCAGCTCTCTTCCTATCTCACTCCTCCTTAGCCCAATGTTCTCTCTCCCTCCTTCAGGAGCATCTTTCCCTATTTCCCCCTACCATTTTGACCCTGCCTGATTCTCTTAATTTCCTTGCCCACCTTGACTGGCATCTCTCCCTCCTCTTTCCTCCAGGACCCAACATGGCTGCTCTGCCTTTCAATTCCTCCCCCCCCACCTTGGACTCAATGCAGCTGCTCTCTCGCCTTTTGCCCTGGACCCAACATATCTGCTTTTCCCCACTAGCCTTGCCTATAAATCCAATCATTGGCCCTGCAGACCAGCAGCAGCCATACAGAAAAGTTGCCTGTGCCTGCACTGGGCCTGTCCTTCTGACCTGGCCCAACCCTTCTGATGCAACTTCCTGTTTCAGAAGGGGCGGACCAGGTCAGAGGAAAAGGTCCAAAACTTGGATTTAAAGGTAGGTCAACTGAGGGCAGTGGGGAGGGGATGCAGTTGTGTTGGGCCAGGGGGGTAGAAATGCCAGACTGATCATGAATGTGGGTGGCAGAAAGTGGGCTGCACATAATTTAATTATTAATTACAATTACTTTTTAAAATTGCAATTAATGAGTTATTCACTGCATTAACTGCGATTAACATGCAGTCCTATTTTATATGCTGTATGGCTGGTGACAGGGGTGTGGCTACTGCAGGGGTGGAGCCTTGAATAGTCAACCCACTCCCTAAGGTTGATCCCGTTTGAGTACCAGCACCTTTCTTCCTGCAAAAAAACACAACCACTGCATAGAATACTTTGCAACTCAGCTGAACCGCTTTCTGTTGTACCTTTAATAAAGGAGGAAAATGTTCTCATGCTTTGCAAAAGTGCTGAATGTGATTCAGTATAGAGAGCCCCATTATTCGGAGCACAGGAACTTATGTTCACAGTTGCGCTGGATCGTGTTCTCCCTGCATTGCATGGATCCTGATATGAGTGAACAATTTGTCATGATAAAAGAAAGAGCTGAAATTGTTCAACAGCTCCATAAAATTTTGGAAAAAAATAAGGCCTTAGAAATGAGCCTTAAAGAGAGTGTGGTGTAGTGGCTAGAGCTACAGCCTCAACGCCCTGAGGTTGTGGGTTCAAACCCCATGCTGCTCCTTGTGACCCTGGGCAAGTCACTTAATCCTCCACCGTGAGCCTGTCAGGGCAGCCAGGAAAAATGCTTTAGTACTTGAATGTAAACCGCTTAGGCTATAATCAGTATATAAATACTATAAAAATTAAACGGAACATGCTCATGTCACTTACAGCTTCCTATACAGGCAGTACTATTGTTTCTTTGCTCTCAGGATCAATGTCAGTCAAAGACTTTCGCATAGCCCATTTATGGAGCCGGCTGTAAATGGGGAATCCTTTGTTTTCCCGAAAGATGTGCATCCCAGTAATGTGATCCCAATGTACAGTCGACTGGACGTTATCGGTTGAGAATTCCTGGAGTAGTTGCTTCTCATCATTATCAAGGGCTACGAACCCAAAAAACTGTTTGATGTTGCCAGCTGCCAGCATCTTAGCGTGGATTTCAGCCGTGCGCTTGAACAGCTCACTTTCATTGGAACGATACTGGGACCAGTATTCCTCTTGCTGATATCCAAGAGATGAGCAACAGTGCTTCAAGCATTTGAGGATAAAAACTGTGATGGCAACCGTGCCCAGCAGCAGCCACCCGATGAACTGAGGACACAATCAGAAACACATATTCAATCCAGGGAGCATAGCAAAGTCTTCCATCAATGAATGGTTCGTTGGGATTTGGTTGCAAAAGAAAAATGTCCAAAAAGGGATGGATGGACATTTTTCTTGCTAAATCCTACTAATTTGCTATTTTTGAAATCTATTTTCTAGACCAGTGGTTTCTAACCCTGTGCTGAAGGACCACCAGGCCAGTCGGGTTTCCAGGATCTGCATATAATGAGGTGCCAGGCATGCAAACCTGCACCATGCATATTCATTAGGGCTATCCTGAAAACCCGATTGGCCTGGTGGTCCTCCAGGTCTAAAGGCCTGGTGGTCTCCAAGTCTGGTGGTTCCAGGACAGGGTTGGGAACCACTATTCTAGATGGATATTTATGCTGTTCATCTGCAGTTCATCTAAATCTCAATGGGGCATGTTAAAGGCACAATTTGGATGGGACTAGGAAGGGCTTATGACCTGGGGGCTTTCCTAAGAGCAAATGCTGTGGAACCAGTTCCTGGAGTCCCAAGAGTTGAAATCGAATACTTTATCTACAATACAATAACAAAATGTGGAAACAACTAGAGTACAAATCGGATCTATAAAACCATCTATGTTGATGTATTCAGACCCTACACGGGTCGTGTTTTGGCCAATGTCCTGCCTTCCTCAGCAGCATCAACAGACTGTGGAAGCAACTTGAGGAACTAGTAACGTGCAGGCAGAAAATTGATTGCAAATATTGTTACTAGCTCCTCTAATTGATCCCAGGTCCACATGCAAACCAGTTAGTTAATAAGTTGTTAACAATCAATAATTCATTAGCATGCATTTTTACATGGACCTGCCCTGTGTCCTTTTATAGCATGCAACTCAAAAGGGGTTGCAGGCATGGGTGGCAGAGGGGTGTACCAAGGGGGAGAAGCAGGGGGCAGTCCACCCCAGGTGAAGACCATAAGGGGGTGCTCCTGGGTTCAGTGTCATGGTCCGGGAACTTCATTGCTCTGCTGGTGTTGGGCCTTCATTTCTACCAGGTCCTGCCTTTGCGGAAACAGGAAGAAAGCCCGACGCCGTCAGAGCAGTGAGTTAAGGCTGCTGATAATGAGAGAACAATGTTACAGCTCGCAGGGGCCTTCCCTCTGCTGCGTCACACAGAGAACTCCTGGTGGAGCAGGCCACAAAAAATCTCATGGTGTGATGGGGTGGGGGGTCAGTCGGGTCCAGAGGTGCTGCACAGGGGGATAGGAGGGAGGGATATAAAGTTGCTGCACATGGGGGAAGGAGAGAGGAAGAATTGTTGGGCATGGGCTAGAGAAGAGGAAGGGAGATGCAACAAAGAGGTAGAAAGGGGTAAGAGGAAGAAATCCTGCATATTGTGGAGGGGAGGTAGACATGCATGGAGAAAAGAGAAAGCATAATGTTGGACATAGGGTGGAGGGCAGGGAGAGATGGTGCGTGGGGAAAGAGATAGAAATGTTGCACCTTAAAATGGAGGGGAGGAAGGGAGAGATGCTGCATGGAGGGGAATAGAGAGGTATGACCCAGGGCACACAGCAGGGAGAGAGATGGTAGACAGTGGGAAAGAAACAAATGTTGGATTATGGCAGTGGAAAGGAAGGTACAGAGATAGAAGATGGATGGTGAGCATGGAGAAAGAAGAAAATGTCAAATGGGCAGGAGACCCTGGCAAGCAAGTTAACAGAAGAGAAACAGAAACCAAAACCTGGGACCAACATGATTTGAATAATAAAGTGACCAGACAACAAAAGGTAGAAAAAAATCATTTTATTTTCTATTTTGTGATTACAATATGTCAGATTTGAAATGTGTATCCTGCCAGAGCTGATGCTAGACAGCGAGCCTGAGCAAGGACCTACAAGAGAGAGGAAAAGTCTTTTTTTGTTCATTTTGTGTACACCACAGCGCCGGCGTAGGGTTGGAAAGGTTGGTAACCCTATGTGATGTTATATTGTAACACTGTGAATGTTAAACTGTAACCCGTTCTGAGTTGTCTGGGGAGGACAGGATATAAAGATAAATAAATACAATTACTAAAAATATGTTTTTATATGGGAGGGGGGGTGTTAAAAAATGATCATCCCTGAGTGTCACATACCCTAGGTCCGCCACTGATGGGTGGGTCAGAGACACAGCTAGAATTTATGTGTAATGTTTTAAGATAGGATCATTTACACACCCAACTGCCATTGGTTGCGTGCCTTAGTATAGCAGTTTAGGACCTGTAAAAAATTTTCAGTTTCAACTTCTCATATTCGGAAAGTTCAACAGTATTTAATCATTATAACTCTTTTGACTAACCCAGTGTATTTTGAAAACCCACCTTTTTAAAGATGTTTTTAATACTTAATATTAAAATTTTTTTAGTTTTTTAATCTTTTACTTACCTCTGTTCCCTTATGTTTTTTTCCCGTATTTGTTTTTCTATATATAACAGATGTAATCTTTCCCCCTCTTTTCATCCCATTTCAAGTTTGTCTTGTCTTAAATTTGTCGTTACTGAGTTTTAATTTGTATCTTTATATTTTATTCTTTTTTATTTATGTACATCGCTTTGTAAACAGATTCAGCGATAAATCAAATATTAATAAACCTTGAAACCTTGTATCTCAAACTGTGTGCCTCCTAAGATTCCAAGTGTGCCACGGCCCACTGAGGAGGAAAAGAGGCGCCTGCCAGATGACTTCCCTACCCGGTACAGTGCCAGCGATGCCCGATTCGTCGAAGGCCTGCATGTTTCCCCCTTCTCTCTAGCGTCCGCCGGCTTCCCCCCCGGCCTCCCGGTCTCACCTTTAAAGCTAATTACAGCAGCCTGCAGAGGATCGCCGGTAGGTAAAATGATTTTATTTTCAATACAGTGATTGAAATGTGTCCGTTTTGAGAATTTATATCTGCTGTGTGTATATGAAAAATGAATGGAAAAAACTGCATTACAATTAGTAAAGGAGGTGGGATCTGGGGCAGAGCTTGGGTGGGCCTAGGGAGGTCTGTGGTTGGGGTACTCAGTTGATATTTGTTAGACTTAGGGGGTACTTAGCGTGAAGTAGTTGAGAAACACTGCTGTAGGCAATCGGCTGGCGCTAGGGCCTCTCCTTCTCTCTGGCCCTCTTCCCTGCTAGCGCCCCCTACTGGCGTCTCAGCGCCCATCTGGAGAGCCTCTGCACATGTGCGGATGTTGACGTGATGATGTCACTCATATGCGTGATGTTGTCACGGCGACCTCTGTGCACTTCTGGGTGCCTCAAGCCGTGGCCACTACCTTTAGTGTGCCCCGGCCTGAGAAAGTTTGAGAGATACTGGACTAACCCAAAGCCATCAGAAGCGGCATTCTTTTGTGTATCAAACACAGTTCAATAAAAGAGTGTTTTTTGGGCCGTTAACGCTTCCTCATAGGCAGTGGGGAATATTTTTTGTCACAGCTTTTCAAATTTCTATCTAATTTCCACTACTATTTAAATATTTTCTTTAATAAATTAAACTTGGATTTATTTTTATAAGCATCATGCAGTATATTAACTGGTTAGTTTTTGTTAAATACAATCCACTGCCGACATGCATGTTTCTTTTACATGAATGGTAAACTGCTTCAGAGCGCGGTATTTACTTAGTGCTTTTCAAACTTAAAACATGGCAGGTCTCAGCGTCTCACACGTGCCGGCATGTACACCAGATTTCAGCAGACATGTGGCGTGAGATCGGTGTTAAAGTTTCAAGTTTATTTCAGTTTTGATATACCGCTCATTATAAAACTGAGCGGTGTACAATTAAAAAAAATGGGGAGAAAGCGGGATGCACAAATAATAATAATAAAAAACAAAGGATATGATAGGATAATAAAGTATAGGGAGCTGGGGAGGAACTAAAATATCTTGATAAGAAAGAAAGTGAGGGGAAAAATACATAAGAAAAGGGGGAATAAGAATTTTATAAATAGTATTTTATGAAGAACACTCCGCAGAATACTGAAGGTGTCCCTGGGGAGGGGAGGGAAGAGAGAAGGTGCTAGATGGGGGGAGGGAGAGAGTGAAGAAGGGAAGAGAGAGAATATGCTAAATAGGGGGTGCTGACTGATAGGCTGGGGGGGGGGGGGCACAAGAAGCCCTAGGCAAGAGGAAGAAGACCTTGCAACAACACTGAAATAGGATTGTGATGGTGAGCCCCAGAAATGGGTGGAGGGGAACGGTCAATAATTCCAGGGGGGTATCAGCAGTCCTAACTCAGTACCTGTTACAGAGCTCAGCTCACTACAGAACACAAGTAGAAAAAAAACCTCTGAACAATGGAGATGGATGTACATACGTGATATTACCTCCAAGAATCCTAGCAATGGGTGGGTTCACTAATTAACTTTATAATTCACAGAATAGCCTATTAATGAGAGTAGGTGCACTGCTGGTGCTGGGTTACATAGGGAATTTATAAGCATATCTATCCAGTCAGCAACACTCAAATTGGCAAACTGGATGGACCGATTTGGTCTTTATCTGTTAAAAGATGTCCAGACTGGGCTTTACACCTGTGTGTCTAATTTATTAATTATGTGGTTCCCAAACACATAGACCTGCAAGATAGACCTGGTTCTTTATTATTTTACATATGTAATTTAGAAATCTAAGTGAAAACTAACATAAATACATGGCTGTGAAGCCCTCTAGATCAGAGGTCTCAAAGTCCCTCCTTGAGGGCCGCAATCCAGTCGGGTTTTCAGGATTTCCCCAATGCATATGCATGAGATCCATGTGCATGCACTGCTTTCAATGCATATTCATTGAGGAAATCCTGAAAACCCGACTGGATTGCGGTCCTCAAGGAGGGACTTTGAGACCCCTGCTCTAGATGCATTTAGATTACTATTAATGGAGATATCCTTTGACTAAAGTTACGAGCGCAATATTCCATTTTTTATAATTAATTTAGCTGACGATGGGGTAATTCTATAACCTGGCGCCTTAATGTAGGTGCCCCAATGAGGTGCGCTTAGCGTCAATTCCAAAAGCCATTATAGAACACGATAGGTTGATGGGTGATGTAAGCTGGGACGCTTAAGTGCAATATGCAAAAAGTACAACTGATATGTTGTAGGTATTGTTTGGTGACACACCCGTATTCTGTCCATGGAGGATGAAATTGTATCATGCACGTAGGTGCTAGTATTCTGTAAAATATATGTACTATTGGGACCTGATTCTATAAACGGCACCTGACTCCTAGATGCTGCTCAGTGCAGTTGTCAATCATCTACTAGACTCCATTTATAGAATTGTGCTTAGTGGCACCTAAGTGGTCTTAGTAGGCCTCGAAATTTTAGGTGCACTTCCTGTTAGGCCAGAGTTTTCTTGGCCTAAATGAGTGTGCCTAAGTTAGGTGCCTACCAGTGCCTAAGCCAAACCTTGCCCAAATCTACCCCAAATCCATCCCTAACCTTGATGGTAGGTGCCTCAGAATAGATGCATACCTCAAAGTGCTAGGCACTTACCAGCTAATTACTTTTTAAAATGTTTTTTAATTGCTTTTTAATGGCGCTTTCAATTATGAAAATTAAGTTAGGCATTTTTTCCCCCTTCTTTGAGTTTAGTTTCACATGCTTTCTTGCTGTTGATTCTGATCTTAATACAGCAAAAAAAAAAAAAAAAAAAAGCACAAAGGTTAGGGTTGGGATTAGGGCCATGTTTCGGTGTACAACGCCTGTATCAGGGGTCAGCCAATGAGCAAAATATGATTACTTTAAACTTTGGGGATCAGAATCAGTCCCAAAGCAACACAGGACTAAAGAGATTGCTCGCTGTGCTTGGGCTTTAGAACTGATTCTGAATTTCTGATCTCTGAAGTTTGGTAATTATATTTTGATCATTGACTGATCACTGATGCAGGCGTTGTGTGCTGAAACACGGCTCGTGTTGGGTCAATAAAGACAAGTCCCTGTTCACTGAAGCCCTTTGTGCTTTTTTTTTTGTTGTTGTTGTTGTTATATTCTGTTTGGTGTGCTCTGTCCCTCTCTGTGTTGGTGATTCTGATTTTAATTCCACATTTTAATGCTGAACTTATCAAAATGGAACGTTACCTGGGATTCGTATCTCAGTTTTCTTACAACATCTTCCTTAAAACTTACATCTTCCACTGGTATAGTTTTGCAGGGGAACTTGGCTAAAATGTCTGGTTTATATTGATGTGGAAAATCTTTCAAGCTGGACGACTGTACAAATTCACTTAGGGCACAAACATATGCTTCGCCTTGGAGCAGAGAAATGACGGACCAGGTGATGGGGGCCACCATGGCTGGCCCCACAACGCACCCCAGCAGCAAGAAGATGGCTGGGATTGTACAATTCCCGGCCCCTCTCCTGCGACATTCTGCCACAAAATTCCACGTTTGGTTACTCATAAGCATTCCAACTAGGAATAAGGTCAGGGCGGGGATGCCAATGGCGGCAAGGCCGTAGAGATAATTCCGCTTTGGGGCACAGGGACATTGGAAAGCGAGAAAAGAATAAAGCTGCTGGCTCCCCAGAGTGCCCAGCACGACGAGACAGTTGAATATGACCACATTTTGGCTTTTGAAGACCAGGTACATGAACTTCATGTGTTCCGTAACTAGCGCAGCCATTTTCATCGGAATGCGAGAGAATCCTACAGTTTGATAATGTCCTCGATGCTGATTTTGTTTTCTGGTCAAGGTGTACGCACAGTCTCAGGAGAAAAAGTGCTGCCGGTGCAGATTTTTCCAAAGCTGGAGAAAGCTGATCTGAATCACAAATATTCTTCACAGACAATAGTGCTACAGGAAAACAAAGGAAATATGCAATTAAAAAAAAAAGATCAACCTATCCTGATAGCTGTCCTTCCTCTCATTCTTTTATCTCCAGCTGAAACGGCATTTGATAGTCTATGGTAGCTGAAGAAATTTTTCAATACAGGGGAACCCTTATTTCATAACTGCGCATATAAATTGTACCCCCTTTATTGACCCATGTGTAAAATTTAGGCATGGATTCTGCGCCTAAATTTACATGCATAAATTGTATTTACTTCCAATTGTATTAACGTCAATAATTGCTTGTTAAGATCCCAATTATCGGTGCTAATTGGCTTTATTTAATGAAATTGCATGCACAGCACGTACCGTTTCCCATTTAGGAGACACTAAGGGGCTGATTCTGTATAAGGCGCCAGTCTTGGCGGCTGCTTAAGAAGCAGCTGAGAATCATATACCAGTGGCCTAAACAGAATCATGTCTACCCAAAGGACAGACGCCTAACCCCCCAATTTTCTAACTGGCATCCCTGTTACAGGCGCCGGTTAGAGAATCACACCTTAGCCTGATCGTAAAGATAGGCAGCTCAGGATGCCCCGGGAAGGAGAAGGCCTGCCATTTTGAAGAGGTGAGCCTGCCAGTCGGAGGGAGAAAGCATCCTTCCGGCCAGACTTTCTTCAAAAAGGTAGAGGGGGTGGGCTTTTGGGGTGGGCTTAGGGGTGTTGAGGTTTGGAGGGATGTGTGTGTGTGTGTGTGGGGGGGGTTGTTGAGGTTTGGTGGGTGTTGGGGGTGTCAGCGGTTGGGAGGTGGTGTGGTGTTGGGAGTTCAGAGAGGGTTTCAGCAGGAGGGAGTGGGCATTCCTCCTAACTGTCTTTGTTTTTGGGGGTCGTGGGGTCAGTGGCAGGAAGGAGTAGGCATCCCTCCTGCCTATTTGGGGGGTACATGTCAGGGGTTCCCCTGCCTCAGCTGATCATGGTAGAGGTATTTTCACCCAATCATCTGAGCCGACAGGACTCTCCGAAGCACGGCTTAGGGCAGTCTTGCTGGCTCAGCTGATCAGGGATTCCCTTGCCACAATCAGCTCAGCCGGCTGCATCTAGTTTTATCTTTTGAAATGTAGGCCAGCATCTGTCGCGGCCCTAGGGAGACACCTAGGGTCACCTAAACTTGCCCAATGCCACTTCTGGGTGAAACCATACCCACACCCAGCCTTGGGCGAGCTTAGGTTTCCCTACCCACAAATGCCTACAGTGTGGGTGTCCTGCCTTAGGGATTTTTTCTAAAAATGTGCTTCTTGATTGGCTGCCAGAGGTGGTAGGACACCTACCGCCACCTACAATCAGGACGCCCCCTAACTGCTTCCATGTTAACCCTGTGTTATCCAGTTAGCATGCAGTAATCCTAGTCTACTAGTTGGATAACATGAGAACACAGCTCTCTGCTCATGACATGTTCCCCTCTAAAATATTTTTCACACTAATAGGCAAAATACCCAAAATCTTTAATGCATTTTGTGGTAGCCTGTTCTTGTATGCTAACTCTGTGTTAATCCACACAGCCCCGTCCCCTCTGATGTGAACTGCCTGTTCTGGGGCAGGGGACCGGCAAGGCCGACAGCCACACCCATGCAGACCATGGCCCTGTGACTGCCTCATGCACCCTCCCCCCCTCCCCCCCCACTGCCTGGAGGAGGGGGTGCTCCACCCTGGGTGGCAACCAAGCCAGGTACGCCATGGCATAGCCCTATCCTTGCACATCCCCTCCTAAATTAATCCCAGTGCAAAACCAACTTCTGGACAGCAGTGAACCTGGTATGAAATGCCTGCATCTTTAAAGCATGCAGGAATATCACTGTGGCAGTGGAATATAAAATTTAAAATAATGCAATTCCTAGACCTATTAGAATTACAAACCAGCAAATGCCCCATCTCCTCTACTCTCAGGCTTATAAACCATTACCAAAAACACAATGCTGCAAATAAAACATACCTTAAAGCCTCTGATTGCTATCTCTTGAGGTGCTCTCCAAGTGGCTCGTAGCCTGCAGCCAAAGGGAAGGGCGGGGCCTGTTTTAGCTGTTCTGCAGTCTTTTCCTATTCACTGATAAATTATTCTTGAGTAGATGTTGGCACTGGATCATCTTCAGTTATGAGAGTGCTGCTTGGTATGTGTGTGTGCACGCATGCATGATTTTTGCTAGATGTATTCAGTACAGTCCCTTGGCTCTGTCATACTAATGCAAACTGCCCTGTTAACTTGTGCAATCAGGCTAATTACTCCAAGAGACTGGTTGTGGCCAGCCTTTAATAAAGTACTGACCTGAAAAGGAATTGGAAGCTACCATGTGTGATGGGGTTCGTATTCAAAAGCACTATGTGTTTGGCCTTGATGCTGAGCACAGAGGAGTGTTTGGTGCAGTGGTTAGAGCTACGGCCTCAGCACCCTGAGGTTCTGGCTTCAAATCTTACACTGCTCCCTATGATCCTGGGCAAGTCACTCAATTCCACACTGCCCCAGGTATATTAAATAAAGTGTGAGCCCACTAGGACAGACAGGGAAAAATGCTTGAGTACCTGAACTAAATTCATGTAAACCGTTCTGAGCTCCCTTGGGAGAACAGCATAGAAAATTGATTAAATAAATAGTGTGAAAAGTTTCAGCCTCTGATAACCAGAGTTGGTACTGTGACATCATAATGCCTCATTCCACCAATGCCTAAGAGCCAACCTCATCAGTGATGTCACAATGGCTTGATTGTCCTATACTTAGCTCACCTTTGCCACATTTTGATTTCTAGAGTGGCGCAGTGGTTAAAACTGCAGAGTTGTACACGATGCAGGCAAATTTTATTTTGACAAATAAATCTTATCTAAAAACCTTTTACCAGGCAAGGGACCCAACACGGTCCGTGTTTCGCATAACCTTCATCAGGGGTCCATGGGAAAAAAGGAAAAATTGTGTCACAGATGAAATGTCACAAAAAATGTGTCATAAAAGGCTGGAGAAATAGCGTTTGGTAGCACGCCGAGATTCGCCAAAATTACATTCAAAGTCCGTCACTGTGACGGACTTTGAATGTAATTTTGGCGAATCTCGGCGTGCTACCAAACGCTATTTCTCCAGCCTTTTATGACACATTTTTTGTGACATTTCATCTGTGACACAATTTTTCCTTTTTTCCCATGGACCCCTGATGAAGGTTATGCGAAACACGGACCGTGTTGGGTCCCTTGCCTGGTAAAAGGTTTTTAGATAAGATTTATTTGTCAAAATAAAATTTGCCTGCATCGTGTACAACTCTGCAGTTTTAACCACTGCGCCACTCTAGAAATCAAAATGTGGCAAAATTACATTCAAAGTCCGTCACTGTGACGGACTTTGAATGTAATTTTGGCGAATCTCGGCGTGCTACCAAACGCTATTTCTCCAGCTTTTTATGACACATTTTTTGTGACATTTCATCTGTGACACAATTTTTCCTTTTTTACCATGGACCCCTGATGAAGGTTATGCGAAACACGGACCGTGTTGGGTCCCTTGCCTGGTAAAAGGTTTTTAGATAAGATTTATTTGTCAAAATAAAATTTGCCTGCATCGTGTACAACTCTGCAGTTTTGTTTTGTTTGCTCTGGTTTGGTTTTTCACTGCAGACGAAGTTGGACTTTTGGTTCCTCCCTTTTTTTGCAGTGGTTAAAACTACAGCCTCAGCACCCTGAGGTTGTGGGTTCAAATCCCATGCTGCTCCTTGTGACCTTGGGCAAGTCACTTAATCCCCTCATTGCCCCAGATACATTAGACAGAGTGTGAACCCACCAGGACAGACAGGAAAAAATGCTTGAGTACCTGTATGTAAAACCACTTAGACTGTAAGTGGTATATAAGTGCTTTAAAAAAAAAAGTTCAGGTCATGTGTACTGATGACTTTGGCCATTTAAATTGCTAATACAGACAAAGTTATCTACTTCTTTTTTTTTTTTTTTTTAAAGGGCTTAAATTATCAATTTAAGAGGTATTTGTTAAGGTGCTTTTACCGTACCTTAATTTCCTATGCGAGTGACTAAGCAGTGGTATCTCAGTACCGCAGATTAGCCTCTCCCATGGTACAAGAATAATCTTGCTTGTGATCAGCCTTGCAAACAGTTATTTATCTATCTTCAGAGTATCAGACTGCAGCGCTGTGGACCGATGCCTTCAGGCAGCATCTTAAAAGGGCTGGGCTGAAGTATTTCCCCTACCCCCACCCCAAAGCTCCTTCTATGCTATAATATCCCCCCAGGTGGCCCCCAGCTCAGTCCCTCTCTCAGATGACCAACTCAGGTCCTCTCCAGACCCCCTTAGCCTGGTAGGGTCAGGGCAGGTGTTGCCCTCATTTAGAATATTGTGTACAATTCTGGAGACCGCACTTTCAAAAAGATATAAAAAAGATGGAGTTGGTCTAGAGCAGTGTATCTCAAACTGTGTGCCTTCTGAGGAAGAGAGGTGCCGGCTGACTTCCTACATGACATGCCTTTTGTGGCAAGAGGCATATCCTGTAGACCAGTGGTTCCCAAACCTGTCCTGGGGGACCCCAGCCAGTCAGGTTTTCAAGATATCCCTAATGAATATGCATGAGAGAGATTTGCATACCTGTCACTTCCATTATATGCAAATCTCTCTCATGCAATCTCATGCAATCTCTCTCATTCATTAGGGATATCTTGAAAACCTGACTGGCTGGGGGTCCCCCAGGACAGGTTTGGGAACCACTGCTGTAGACAATAAGCCCTCGCCTATCCTTCTCTCTGGCCCTCTTCTCTGCTGATCTCCCCCCCTGCTGGCATGATGTCATCACGGCGATGTCCGTGCATGTCCAGATGCCTTGAGCCGCGACCACTAAGTTTAGGGTGCCACAGCTCGAGAAAGTTTGCAGGACACTGGTCTAGAGCAGTGGTTCCCAAACCTGTCCTGGAGGACCCCCAGGCCAGCCGGGTTTTCAAGATAGCCCTAATGAATATGCATGACAGAGATTTGCATATAATGGAGATGCCAGGAATGCAGATCTGCTCCATGCATATTCATTAGGGCTATCTTGAAAACCCGACTGGCCTGGGGGTCCTTCAGGACAGGTTTGGGAACCACTGGTCTAGAGCAGGGCTGCCCAAGTCCGGTCCTCGAGATCTACTGGCAGTCCAGGTTTTCAGGATATCCACAATGACTATGCATGAGAGAGATTTGCCTGCACTGCCTTCTTGGTATGCAAATCTCTCTCATGCATATTCATTGTGGATATCCTGAAAACCTGGCCTGCCAGTAGATCTCGAGGACCGGACTTGGGCAGCCCTGGTCTAGAGGAAGGCTGCTATAATGATGCGTGGTCTTCGTCATAAGGCGTATGGGGGACAGACTTAAAGATATCAATCTGTATACTTTGGAGGAAAGGCAGGAGAGGGGAGATATGATAGAGACGTTTAAATACCTACGTAATCTTAGGAGATACTTAATAGAAATATTGGAAGTCCCGGAAGGGAACCTACCACCATTCTCTCAAGTGTATTATCTCCCCAGCAAAACTCCGCATCAACAGTAACCTGAACCTACTGAAGGGCAAGCATTGAATATTACTGAGATTTTGGAGAAGTCAGACACGGAGGTGGCAACACCTGCAACATTAGTTGTTACATTGGCTCTTTCTATTGATAAGTCTTTACAACTCTCTACAAATGATCTACTCTTTACAACGCTAGAAATGACTATTATTCTTCCATTGTAACCCCCATTCTTTATATCTTTTGTAACCCCCATTTTTATATCTTTTGTAATCCGCCTTGAACCACAAGGTAATGGCGGAATAGAAATCTCTAATGTAATGTAATGTAATGTCTTGGTTATTGAGACTATTTCTAAACAGAAGGAATTCCTTGGTTGTAAAATTCAAATGTTCCCTGATGTTTCAAGGGAAACGCAAAAACGTAGGCGTGACTTTCTTCTTTTAAAACCAGGGGTCATCTCACTAGGGGCTACATTTTATTTAAGACACCCATTCAAGTGCATTGTTCGTTATCACTCCAACTAGATATGTATTCTTTCAGCCTCAACACTTGACCAATTTTGTGGCTCTGTCCCATCTGGACAAGGAGAAATCACAATCTTGAGCTCTAAAAGAAAAATGTAACTCCGTTCTCGAGGTATAGAAACAGCATTACTTTGTTGTATTGTTTATTTCTCTTTGCCCGCCAGTAATTTACTTGGATCCAAAGAGGACTTGATCTAATTTTACCATAATAATTTCTTTTATAATTTTGCTTAATTAAGTATGGATATATCGTTTAATGACTGTAATATGCTTTGGTTAAATTTGCTTTCTGTACAAGTTTTACTTGATAATATATTGGAATCAATAAAAATACTTGAACACATAAATACCTACGTAATATAAATGTGCACGAGTCGAGTCTCTGTCATTTGAAAGGAAACTCTGCAATGAGAGGGCATAGGATGAAGTTAAGAGGTGAGAGGCTCCGGAGTAATCTGAAGAAATACTTTTTTACAGAAAGAGTGGTAGATGCGTGGAACAGTCTCCCGGTAGACTGTGTCTGAATTCAAGAGGGCCTGGGATAGGCATGTAGGATCCCTCGGAGAGAGAAAGAGATAATGGTTACTTCGGATGGGCCATTTGGCCTTTATCTGCCATCATGTTTCTATGTTACTAAATTTCTATGATGTCACAATGCAGGTGTAAAGAGCCTTAGCCAATAGGGAGAGGAGATGCAAATGTTAAGAGCCTTAGCCAATAGGGAGAGGAGGAGATAGTGGATGCTGTGGATGGGCCATTTGGCCTTTATCTGCCTTTGTGTTCCTATGTTTCTATGAGTTCAATTCCCACTACATCTCTTTTTGACTCGACTCTGGGCAAGCCACTTAATCCTCCATTGCCCCAGGTACAAAAAATTTACTTGCATATCTAATATAATAAAACGGTAAGCCGCGCATGCGCACTTCCTATGCGTGCGTCCGTTTTCCGTGAGCTGTAGCACACATAGGAAGTGCGCATGCGCGGCTTACGGTCTGGCCTCACGCGAGGCAAGACAAGTGGCATGCACGCTCTTCCCTGCTCTCCACCGCTGCCGGCCGCTAGCACCCCCTGCCCTCTCCAAGCCGGGACCGCAGCCAGCCAACGATCGCCTCCACAGCGCGCGAGAGGAGAAGGGAGAGGGCTGAGGGCTGTCCCGCTGGCCCCGATCCCCTTGCGCCGCAGCAGCGTCGACGACTCCCCCCTCCCGCACCAACTACTGCCGTTCCTGTTTGAAGCGGCCCGATGAGGTTCGCGGCCGGCTGTAGCAACCCTCGCAGGCCGCTCTCCACATGAAGCACGTTCCCTCTGACGCGATTGCATCAGAAGGAACATGCTATCATATGGAGAGCGGCCTGCGAGGTTCAATACAGCCACCCATGAACCTAAGCAGGCCGCTTTGAACAGGAACAGGAGCGGCAGCGGCGGCAGGAAACATGGATGCATGGAGGAAGGTAAGAACGGGAGGGGAAGCCAAAAAAGAAGGGCCCTGGAGCAGCCAGAAAAGGGAGCTGTTTTGGTGGGAGGGTTGTGCTGAGTGCACGAAACAGGCAGGCAACCATTGCACAACAGGGGGAGAGCAAAAGGGGGCTGCTTTGGGGGGAGGGGTGTGCTGGGGGCCGACAGCAATAATGGGGGGAACAGAAGAGGGCCAAAGAGCAGGCAGGCATGGCATAACAGGGGGCCAGAGGGAGAGCAAAAGGGGGCTGCTTTGGGGGGAGGGGTGTGCTGGGGGCCGACAGCAATAATGGGGGGAACAGAAGAGGGCCAAAGAGCAGGCAGGCATGGCATAACAGGGGGCCAGAAGGAGAGCAAAAGGGGGCTGCTTTGGGGGGAGGGGTGTGCTGGGGCAGACAGCAATCAGGGAGGGGGGAGGAACATAAGGGGGGCCACGAAGCAGGCAGGCATTGCACAACAGGGGGAGAGGCAAGGGGGGCTGCTTTGGGGGGATGGTTGTGCTGGGGGCCGACAGCAATAATGGGGGGAACAGAAGAGGGCCAAAGAGCAGGCAGGCATGGCATAACAGGGGGCCAGAGGGAGAGCAAAAGGGGGCTGCTTTGGGGGGAGGGGGTGTGCTGGGGGCCGACAGCAATAATGGGGGGAACAGAAGAGGGCCAAAGAGCAGGCAGGCATGGCACAACAGGGGGCCAGAGGGAGAGCGAAAGGGGGCTGCTTTGGGGGGAGGGGTGTGCTGGGGCAGACAGCAATCAGGGAGGGGGGAGGAACAGAAGGGGGGGCCACGAAGCAGGCAGGCATTGCACAACAGGGGGAGAGGCAAGGGGGGCTGCTTTGGGGGATGGTTGTTCTGGGGGCAGAAAGCAATCATGGGGGGGGACATAAGGGGGCCACAGAGCAGGCAGGCATGGCACAACTGGGGGCCAGGGGGGAGGGAAAGGGGGCTGCTTTTGGGGCTGGTTGTTCTGGGGGCAGACAGCAATCATGGGGGGGAACAGAAGGGGGCCACGAAGCAGGCAGGCATTGCACAACAGGGGGAGAGGGACAGGAGGCTGCTTTGGCAAGCAGGGGGGCCAGGGAGACAGACAGAAAGAAAGACGCACAGACAGGGGACCAGGGAGAGACACAGACACAAAGAATGACAGACAGACAGCGTCCAGGGAGAGAGAGAGAGACAAATAAAAAACAAAAAACAGACATACAGACATCTACTCTAGCACCCGTTATTGTAACGGGCTTAAACACTAGTAATATATAAACTGCTTTGATTTTAACCACAGAAAGGCAGTATATGAAGTTCCATTTCCTTTCCCTTTCTTTTGTCTCTGTTGACGCTGACTTCAGAATGATACCAATGACCCTAGTGGAAGAATCACATCATTGCCGCTAGGGGTCAAGCTGCCATATAAAACCCTGGCACTTGCAGAAGCAGGAACACCGGGAAATCTATCATGGGGGCCATTTGGGAAGAGATGAAAGGATGTTCCTTAGCAGTAGTACTAGGAGATATGGCAGCCATTTTGGATTCCAGCAGGAGCAGAAGGGAAGTACTCCCACCCAGCACCACTGACCATCCGTGGTGTCCTATGTTAACTCCTGGGGAGGGGTAACTTTGGAGGGGTGTGTGTGTATGCTTATGCTCAAGAGAGGCAGAATTATTGTTGGAGGTCTAAACTCAGGGGGCAGCTAAATGGGAAAAGGGTGTTAGGGGAGGGGAGTGATGGCTCCCTGAGTGTCTGGGGATTGGACGTGTGTGGGGGGAGCACTACTAGGACTGCACATACTGCTTCCTAACTAAAGTGAACGTTTGTGTATTGTTTCCTTAATGGAAGCTCGAAAGCAGAAGCATGTTCTCCCAACTATGTTAATCAGCCCTAGCTCTTTTTCAATATGAAACTGCAGAGAACATGAGCAGTAACCAAAGGCCCCTTTTACAAAGCTGCGGTAGCAAGTAACAGCAAGACAAATGCAACGCAGCCCATAGGAATTTAATGGGCTGTGTCACATTTGGGGATCACTACCACGGCTTTGTAAAAGGGGCCCTAGCTTTAAAAAAAATAGATATCGTATATACTGGAATATAAGAGATTTTTGGGCCCAAAAATGGGGATCTCGTATTATATTCGGATCAGCCCCCCCCCCCCCCCGCATCCTCCCTGACTTGTTACAGGCCTCTCTGCCAGCCTGCAGTATGACCTGGTGGGCCGGGACAGGAGGTACCCCTCTCGTCTCCTGTCCCAGCCAACTCCCTCCCACCTCCCCCCCGCATACCTTTTTGAATCCCTGGTGGTCCAGCGGTGTATTGGGCAGGAGTGAGCTTTTTGCGCCCCTGCCCAGCACTGAGCCGCTAGCTGAATGGCTGCCACTAGTTCTTAAGGGACATGGTCTAGCAGGGCACATGAATTTTACACCCCCCCATCTTATATTTGAGTTCACCTTTTTTCCCCCTTTTTAAGGGGAAAAGGGGAACCTCGTCTTATACTCAGATCGACTTATATTTGAGTATTTATGGTATATTTTTTGTTGAAAACAATTGAGCCAATGGCATAGTGAGGGGGCAGATGGACCGCCCCAGGTGCCAACTTGGCAGGAGTGCTGGCACCTCTCCACTTCCTCCCTCTTGTGATAGGACGGGTCTCTGAGGAATCTTTCACCCCCACCCTCTGCTACCTTTTTAAATCTGTCCTATGCGCTACTTACACCTCACTCTGATGTCACTTCCTATTGATGGGACCAAGAAGTGACATCAGAAGGAAGGTTCAGCCATCGTGAGAAGTGGGTATGACAACCTGCTCGGTGCCTGCAAAGATGCATAGAGACATGGGGGGGGGGAGGGGGCGTTGCTTATCCCTTTGGGTAAGTAGCATGGAATCTTCCTACTTTTTGCTATCCTGCCAGGTACTCTGTTACTTGGATTGGCCACAGGTGGAAATAACTTGCTTGCTTAGATGGACCTTTGGTCTCACCCATTATGGCAATTATTATGTTCTTATGTACAAAATGTCAATTCAAATCTCCTTTGCTACTTGTTGACTGTATTTCATCTTTTTAACTTTTTTAATATAGAGCATATCAGATCCTGCTTGGATGAACAAATGTGTATAATTTGTTATTAGAATTAAAGCCTTAGAATAATATGTTTATAGGTTGACAATACTGAAATTTTCACAAAAAGAAAAAATAGATATATTGAAAATAGCTCATTTTAAAAACTGTTTACTGGTGCCCTCTAGAGGATTGTATTTGAATAGCAAAACTACAAAAGACTGAATTACAATAGATGATGTGTGGATAGGTGCTAAGAAGCACATTGGCCTATTTGCCAATTTACATATTCTTTTTTTAGCAGTATATCACTCAGGAGGTAAATGCTATTCAAAATGATTCTGTATGCAAAGTAAACACAGACATTGGATGTAAATTATTCAACCTTCAGTCTAAGATATTTATCTTGCATTTTTACATACATAAATAAGAATATAAGAGTTGCCATACTGTGACAGACTGAAGGTCCATCAAGCCCGGTATCCTGTTTCCAACAGTGGACAACCCAGGTCACAAGTACCTGGCAATATACCAAGGAGTAAAATAGATTTTATGCTGCATATCCGAGGAATGGCTTATGGACTTTTGTTTTAGGAAATTAGCCAAACCTTTTTTAAACCCTGCTAAGCTAACTGCTTTCATCACATTCTTCAGAAATAAATTCCAGAGTTTAATTACACATTGAGTGAAGAAATATTTTCTCCAGTTTGTTTTAAATCTTCTACTTAGTAACTTCATCACATGCCCCCCTAGACCTAGTACCTATTTTTGGAAAGAGTAAGCAAGTGATTAACATTTACCCTTTACACTCAACTCCTACTTATCATTTCTATAGTGCGAATTGACATTTGCAGTAGAGAATGACACGGTGAAAAAATTGGTCCCCGTCACCGCCCCGTCCCCGTCTCACCATCCCCGTCACCGCCCCGTCCCCGTCTCACCATCCCCGTCACCGCCCCGTCCCCGTCTCACCATCCTCTTCACCGCCCCGTCACCGCCACTGCCACCCCATTCACCGCCCCGTCACTGCCACTGCAATCCCATTCACTTTTCTTTATTTACGTATAAAGGAAACATTCTTTAAAACTTTAAAACTTAGTTAAATATTAGTTAATAACTATACAAAAACAAAACACGCAGAGAAAAAATTAATTAATATAAATTCTCAAAACTGACACATTTTGATCACTAAATTTAAAATAGTTATTTTTCATACAGTTTTTCAATCACTAATCTTCCACCACCCCTGGGGCTAGCAATGCAAAAACAAACACGACATGTACTTTAAATGCTTACAATGTTAGCCTATATGGTAAGTAGACGCGGCCGCTGTACCTAATCGCGGCAAAGATCTCCCTGCCGTGATTAGCATAGTGACCGCGGCTACGGCTGCAAGTCTCCCCTCCCCCCCAGCGATCACGGCAGGAGGGCACCCAACCCCTCCTGTAGACCCCCCCAACGGCCCTCCCGACAATCGCAGCAGAAGGGTACCCAACCCCTCCTGCCGGTCCTCCCAATGGCCTCCCCTAAGATCGCCGGCAGGAGGGTACCCAACCCCTCCTGCTGGACCCCCCCCCAACGAACCCTCCCACCCCGGAACCCCCTTAGTCTTACTTTCCAAGTTGGACCGGACGGCTCCTCACACGTATGGCCAGCAGGCTTGCCTCCGTCCAAATGAGGCTGGCCCGCCCCTACCCTGCCCAACCCACAGGATCCTAGGGCCTGATTGGTCTAGGCACCTAAAGCCACTCCCGCTATAGGAGGGGCCTTAGGTGCTTGGGCCAATCAGGCCCTAGGATCCTGTGGGTTAGGCAGGGGAGGGGAGGGGCGGGCCCGCCTCATTTGGACGGAGGCAGGCCTGCTGGCCAGACGAGCGAGGAGCTGTCCGGTCCAACTTGGAAAGTAAGACTAAGGGTGGTGTTTCGGGATGGCGGGGTTTGTTGGGGGAGGGGACCGGCAGGAGGGGTTGGGCACCCTCCTATTGGCGATATAGGGGGCCGTTGGGGGTGCCGGCAGGAGGGGTTGGGCACCCTCCTACCAGTGAGGGCGATCGTCGGGGGGGGGGGGGGCGGGTTCTATTGGCAGGAAGGGTTGATCTGACAAATGAGGAGCACGGTGAAAACACAGGTAAATTGCGGTTCCTAGAGGGGGGGACATTGGCCTGCGGGGACAAATCTATTCACCGTTTTTGCGGTCGGTGAAAGGATTTGTCCCCGCGTCTGCGGCGATTTGCTAATGAGGTCACCATAACCCGCAGCCAAACCGCAGCCACGCAGCGGTTCGCTGCGGGGATCGCTCCCCGTGTCATTCTCTAATTTGCAGTGCTGTATACATTTAGGGGCATAATAAAAAAATTAAAGACATCCAAAAACTGTCATAAATCGGTACTTGGACGTCCTAAACACCGAGATGTCCAAGTGCCAATTTTCAAAACTGTATTTTTGGACGTCTTGTGAGGCGCCCTAGCCACTGTGGATTCAAGGTTCCAGGGGGCGTGGTGAGAAGCATGTTATGGGTGGGTTTTGGGCCTGCTTACACTTGGACATCCTGCTCTTATAATTGAACCTTTCCTAATACATCCTAGATAGAACTTAGATGTTTTGAGACAGACCTGTTTTCAAAGTGTCTAGGTGCCAGAAAGGTACTCAAACAAACGAGATGACTTATGCAAGGGCATTAATGGTGTCAGGTCAAAAGCGCGCTGGGACAATGGCGCGAGCAGACAATTGAGCGCAGCGCGGAGGCGCGCGCTGAAGAAAATTACTGTTTTTAGGGCTCCAACGGGGAGGCGTGGGGGGAACCCTCCCACTTTACTTAATACAAATCGCGCCGCATTGTGGGGGCGTTGGGGAGGGTTTGGGGGGTTGTAACCAGTGTTCCCGCTAAGGTGCGCTGGCCTGCGCGCGCGCACAAAATATTACATCGCAGCGCAAAGTTTCTCTTCACAGCGCACACACGCGTCGCAAAGGTAAGGGGAGGTAAGGTAAGGGGACGCATTGGGGGGATTGCACTTCCCCACAATTGCCATGCTTCGGTTCCTCTTCTTCCTTCCTTCCTCCCCCCCCCCCCCCCCAGCGGGACCCTGCGGCACCATCAACTCTTACTCCCTCTAATGTCGGCCCTGCAGCTCCAGACTTCCTCGCACCTTCTCCCCTCCCCCTTTGGATCGCTATTATTTTAAATGTTATAGCCGCGGAGCTGTATCCATCAGTGGAGATGTCTAACCTCGGCCTGCCCCGGAACTCTTACTGCAGCAGACGCCCGTCTAGGCAGGAACAGGAAGTCACTGTTGCAGTAAGAGTTCCGGGGCAGGCCGAGGTTAGACATCTCCACTGATGGATACAGCTCCGCGGCTATAACATTTAAAATAATAGCGATCCAAAGGGGGAGGGGAGAAGGTGCGAGGAAGTCTGGAGCTGCAGGGCCGACATTAGAGGGAGTAAGAGTTGAGGGTGCCGCAGGGTCCCGCGGGGGGGGGGGGGGGGAGGAAGGAAGGAAGAAGAGGAACCGAAGCATGGCAATTGTGGGGAAGTGCAGAGCTGCAGGGAAGAGTGTTGCGGTACCCAGCTGGAGGGAGAAGGAAGATGAGGGAGGGAATTAAAGGAGATGCCAGGGCTTGGAGCATAGGAGGAAGGTATGCCAGTCTAAGGGAAAAGGAAGGGGGAGATGTGAGAGCATGGAGGGGGAACGAAAGATGGAAGAAAAGGAAAGGAGAGAGATGCCAGAGAATCAGGGAAGGGGAGATACCAGACTATGAGGAGAGGTGTGGGAGAGGGAAGGCGAGGAGAGAGATGCCAGACCAATGGGGTGAAAAGAGAGATGGAAGGGGGAGGCATACAGTTTCTGGAAGGGGCATAGAAGGAGAGAAGATGCCATATAGGGGAAGAGAGACGGCAGACAGTGAATGGAAGGAAGAGAGTTACAAGAAGATGAGGAAAGGAGAAACCACAGAAGACAAAGGTAGAAAAAAATTTCTATTTATTTATTGCTTTAGGAGACATGTGTCACTGTTTCTGTGAAGCATTGTATGCAGAGTCCAGCTTCTTGCTGGTTCAATTTAACCTTTGTCTATGTATTTTTATTTTATCCCCCCTTTTACAAAACTGTGAAGCGTTTTTAGCACCAGCCTTGGTGGTAGCAGCTCTGATGCTCAGAATTTTATGAGCATCAGAGCTGTTACCTCCGTAGCTAAAATCCACACTACAGTTTTGTAAAAGAGGGAGGGGTTAGTTTGTGATTACATATTCCTTACTAGGCGAAGGTGTTTTCTGTGTTCTGTGTGTTCGAAAGACATGGTTTTCTGTTAGGATTGACGGTGTAGGATTGATCTGTGCTGGTCTGGCTTGTTTAGTTTTACAATGGGTGTATTGATGTACTGCTCACTGCAATATGTAAGATGCTGCCTTTTCCTAGGTACTCATGTGTGACGTGTGGTTTGTTACTAAAAATCATGTTTTTCTTACAGATGGGGGGGGGGGGTGCCAAAAAATGATGGGCCCCGGATGTTACATATGCTAGGTACGCCACTGTATGTAAAGATACCAGAAAGCTGGCGTAGCAAAAACTTCTAAGTTTTGAGTATTTAACCCTCCCACAATCTCACGGGCACTCGTTTCAAGTTTATTGAGATTTTGATTTAAACGCAATATCAAATATTTTCAATGCGTATAACAAAAATAAATTTGGGGAAATAAATAAAACCATTTACCAGTGTTCCCGCTAAGCTGCGCTGGCGTGCGCTGGCGCACAAAATATTACATCGCAGCGCACACGTTTCTCGTCACAGCGCACGATCGGAAGAGGCGTACGGCAGATGGCAGGGCGGCGAGAGGAGAATCGGGCGAGTTGGCTCATAACTTGCTGGCGCCCGATATTTTTGGCTCACGGTGAAAAAAGTTTGCTCACAACACCCGCCCGCTTAGAGGGAACACTGGTTGTAACCCCCCAAATTTTACTGAAGACTTTACTTTTTCCCTTTTTTTAGGGAAAAAGTTAAGTTTACAGTAAAATGTGTGATTTGTAGTAAGTAAACTGGGGGTGCTCCCCAACAAAAACCCCCGTCGGAGCCCCTAAAAACAGTCATTTTCTTCGGCGCACGCCTCCATCTTGCGCTCAGTTGTCGGCGCGCGCCTTTGTCTTCCGCGTTGTTGTCTATGAACCGGCATTAATACATCCCTTTTTTCTGCTGGTGATTCCTCTCCTTATGCAGCTCAGTATCCTTTTGCCTGCAGCCACCACTTTGTCACATTATTTTGCAGTCTTGAGATCCTCAGACACTATCACCCCAAGGTCTCTTGTGCACTTGTTCATAACACTGTGTTTGATGCTTGGAACAAAAGAAAGGCCTTTGCCTCGTGCGTCGCTTAAGAGGCTGATTGAAAGTGCCCCCCAAACTGTCTGAGAGCTTTTGGCTGAAACCAAAACTGCAAAATTCATCACCTAGTTTTGGCCAGAGCCCAAAATGAAAACTCGTGTAGGGTTGTTTCAATGGGAACCGGTGAGGGCGGCTGGAGATTGTCAGAGCTTGCACACAGTGTGCATCCCTCTGCTAAACCCACAGCATCAAAACCAGAATATAAAAATTTAAAGAATGAGAGGCATCAATGATCCTGATGGTTAAAGACCATTTGCTACACCAAGTCCACCTATCTGTATTGTCTTCTGTGTTGTGGGAGGGCTCTGATGACCTAGAGTTCTTCCTCCTTCCCCAATGAATATTCCTTTGTGTTTGTCCCATGCAGACATGAATGTTGACAATATTTTTATTCTTTTCTTTTTTTCTTTATATTCCGCATACCCTACAATTCTATGCGAATTACAAAGTATTCAGGTACTCAAGCATTTTTCCCTATCTGTCCTGGCGGGCTCACACTCTATCCAATGTACCTGGGGCACTGGGGGATTAAGTGATTTGCCCAGGGTCATAAGGAGCAGTGCAGGATTTGAACCCACAACCCCAGGGTGCTAGGGTTCTAACCACTGCACCACCACATGCTCCTATCACCTCCATGGCAATTTTGTATCTCTTGAAAACATGTTTTCACACATTCTTTTAATGATGACCCATGGTCCTTATAGGGGGGGATATAAATAAGTGCGCCCTCACCTGGAGTATTGCGTCCAGCACTGGTCGCCGTACGTGAAGAAGGACACGGTACTACTCGAAAGGGTCCAGAGAAGAGCAACTAAAACGGTTAAGAGGCTGGAGGAGTTGCCGTATAGTGAGAGATTGGAGAAACTGGGCCTCTTCTAAACTAAACTAAACTAAACTAAACCTTGGGTTTATATACCGCACCATCTCCACGAATGCGGAGCTCGGCACGGTTTACAGGAAGGGAAAGATGAGAGAGGAACTACAGTGGAGAGATTAAAGAGTTAGGTGTAAAGGGGGAAGGTGAGAGGCCTAAGAGGGGGGAAGTGTTACAGTTTTGAGAATAGCCAGGTTTTTCGGTGTTTGCGGAAGAGTTGGAGGGAGCTTGAGGTTCGGAGAGGGGAGGTGAGGTTATTCCAGATCTCAGTGATTCTAAAGGGGAGGGATGACCCAAGTTTGCCTACATGGGAAATACCTTTTATGGAAGGGAAGGATAGTTTAAAAATTTGGGAGGATCTGGAGGAAGTAGGGGTTGGGGAGTTCCTTGAAAAGAGGAGACTGAGAGGGGACATGATCGAAACATTCAAAATACCGAAGGGAATAGACTTAGTAGATAAAGACAGGTTGTTCACCCTCTCCAAGGTAGAGAGAACAAGAAGGTACTCTCTAAAGTTAAAAAGGGATCGATTCCGTTCAAACGTAAGGAAGTTCTTCTTCACCCAAAGAGTTGTAGAAAACTGGAACGCCTTTCCGGAGTCTGTTATAGGGGAAAACACCCTCCAGGGATTCCAAACAAAGTTGGGCAAGTTCCTGCTAAACTGGAACATACGCAGGTGAGGCTGGACTCATTTAGGGCACTGGTCTTTGACCAAAGGGCCGCCGCATGAGCAGACTGCTGGGCAGGATGGACCACTGGTCTGACCCAGCAGCGGCAATTCTTATGTTCTTAAGTGGACTTTGTTCTTACAGTGGACTTCCATGGTTCAGATTGCTGAAATCTGCAGAATCCATTGACACTGCAGGAGACGCCCTTAATTAGATGAAGCCACAGAGAATGACACGGGGACAAATTTTGGCCCCGTCCCCGCAGGAACTTAATTTCCCTGTCCCATCCCTGCGAGTTTTGTCCCCGTCCCTGTCCCATTTCTGCAAGCTCTGCCTTAACCACACAAGCCTCAAACACTTATGTTTGAGGCTTGTGCAGATGAGGATGGAGCTTAGACATTGGTGGAATGAGGCATTATGACATCACAATCTGAGCTCTAGAATGTTGCTACTCATGATTTTAAAGTGTTTGAGGCTTGTGCAGATGAGGACGGAGCTTAGACATTGGTGGAATGAGGCATTATGACATCACAATCTGAGCTCTAGAATGTTGCTACTTAGGATTTTAAAGTGTTTGAAGCTTGTGCAGATAAGGACGGAACTTGCAGGAATGGAGCAGGGATAGGAAAAGAACTCCCGGGGACCACACGGGACAATGAGTTCCCGCTTGGATGGGGGAAAATTTGTCCCTGTGTCATTCTGTAGAAGCCACTCACAGATTCCCCAGAGCTTGATAGATCCATCAGAGTTGCCTGCAGATTGCAGAGAAAATGCTTACAAATATCTACTGATTGTCGGTGGACAGCTTCCTGAGGACAGACCATTAATTGTCAACTGCTACCTGCAGCTTTGAACTTAAGGCTAGCGGATACTTTATAATGGAGAAAAGAGGTTAAAAAAATCAAAGTTAGATAAAGTATGGTTGCCCATTAAAAGATATGTGGAAAGTATGAATGATTGGGTGTGTATTTATTGGTATATATGGTGATGCACTCTCTATATGGGTGGGGAAAGGGTGGGATGGGTTATGTTTAGGATATATGTGTATCCGTTGCTTATGCTAAGAATATCATAAGAAATGTTTTAGAATATATGGATAGAATGGACGTCACTTGACCGGCTGCTCACTGAGGAAATATGGCGGCCGAGGGCCTGGCTTGCATCCCCGATGCAGATATAGATCCGGACGGTGTATTCAAGTATATACTGATCCGGGTTCTCGTAACCCACCCTGTCGGCTCCGAAGACAGCAAAGAAATCGTGCGGGGTTATAAATGGGCAGAGTACCACGCTGATATATATGACAAAGTTGCTGCTGAGATCGAGAAGCAGGGCTATGACTGCAAATGTTTGGGGGGAGGACGGATAATGCATAATAGCCAAGAGAAGAAGATCCATGTCTACGGATACTCAGTGGGCTTTGGTCGAGCGAATCACTTTGTCTCCACAGAGAAGCTGAAGAAGAAATACCCAAACTACACCATTACCTGGGCTGATGAAGGATATTAACACCAAGAACAATTTAATGTGAACAGACTTGGTGCAGACTTGGCCCTTAATCCTGGTGCTAAAAGATATATCAGTCTAGTCAGTGCATAAGAAAACTATATAAGCCTAATAGGCCAAAACAAAAAACTTTCACATTTTAACCAATATTTTCTACACCCACTTGTATTACTTCGAACTTGTTTCAAGGGGTCTCTCTGCTGTCTTGGGAGGAGTTACCTCTGAGTTCTGCTCCTTGAAAGAAAGGGGGTGTAGTTGAAAATGTTGTGCAGTAAATATTTTCCTGAAAACTAAAAAAAAAAAAAAATTAATATATATGGTTTTCTGTCTAGATGTTTTGTTATGAAAAAAATTTTTCAATAAAAAATTTTTGAACTTAAAAAAAAAAAAAAAAAAAGGCTAGAGGATACAAAACCTGGAGAAGAAAGTATCGCCCACTTAGGCCCAGATTCTATAAATGACGCCTGAGGTTAGGCAGCTAGATCAGCTTGCCTAGCCAATCTAGGTGCCTAACTTAATTTTCTTAATTGGCTTAATTGGTGCTGTTAATGGAAAGCACCATTAAAAACAATTTTAAAAAAACATAAAAAAATAATTAGCTTAACTTGGTAGGTGGCTACCATTTTGAGGGAGGCGTCTACTCTGAGGTGCCTACCAGCAAGTAGACATGGTTAGGGGTGGATTCAGGAAGAAGTTTGACTTAGGCGGGCCATTCCATGTCAAGTGGACCTCCTCCAAATTGAAGAGATTTGCATTCTTTTAAAAAATCTTTGAAAACACACCTTTTTAAAGATGCCTTTAATTCTTAATATTATATCATCTTTTTTTAGCATTTTAATTTTTTAACCAAACCCCTTCCCTTATGTTTTTTTTCCCATATTTGTTTTCCTAACTAAAACAGATGTAATCTTTTCCCTTTCTTTCCCTCCACCTCAAGTTTGTCTTGTCTTAAACTTATGTTACTGCGTTTTAATTTTGTATCTCTATATTTTATGTTTTACTTATGTACATCGCTTTGTAAACAGATTTAGCGATAAATCAAATGTTAATAAACCTTGACTTGAACCTTGAAACAGGGTGACTTTGTGGCAAAAATGATGTTCTTTCAAATGACATAAAAAAGAAAAAAAAAAAACCTACACAATAGAGATATTTGCATTCAAAATGGTGAAAATTTGCATTAAACCAGGGGTGTCAAAGTCCCTCCTCGAGGGCCGCAATCCAGTCGGGTTTTCAGGATTTCCCCAATGAATATGCATGAGATCTATTTGCATGCACTGCTTTCATTGTATGCTAATAGATCTCGTGCATATTCATTGGGGGAAATCCTGAAAACCCGACTGGATTGCGGCCCTCGAGGAAACGGTGGCATCACATCTTTATGGAGCTTATTCTCAAAGCACTTAAACACACAAAGTACCATAAGTTTCAATAGTATTTTGTGTGTCTTAAGCACTTTGAAAATGAGGCCCTGTATCTTTTGTTGGTTAAAAGAAGATGCATTAATGAAATTGAATTATACATTTCATGAAAATAAAAAATCAATTACAGCAGTGGTTCCCAACCCTGTCCTGGAGGAACACCAGGCCAATCGGGTTTTCAGGCTAGCCCTAATGAATATGCATGAAGCAAATTTGCATGCCTATCACTTCCATCATATGCAAATCTCTCTCATGCATATTCATTAGGGCTAGCCTGAAAACCCGATTGGCCTGGTGGTCCTCCAGGACAGGGTTGGGAATCACTGAATTAGAGAATGACACGGTGACAAATATTTCCCCGTCCTTGCAGGAACTCAATTTCCTTGTCCCATTCCCGTGAGTTTTGTCGCTGTGCCTATCCCATTCCTGTAAACTCTGCCTTAACACAAAAGCTTCGGACACATGATTTTAAAGTGTTTGAGGCTTCTGCAGATGAGGATGTGGAAGGGCATAACTTTTTTTAAAAAACGTCTAAGTCCCCTTTTGGCCTAAGGCCCTAAACGTTGAAAGTAGAAGCAGGGAAAATGTCCATGCTCAAAAAAAAACGTCCAAAAGGAGTTTAAAAAAAAATAATGGCCTGCCTCTACGTTCAGCTGTTTAAACGCCCAAACCACCACTACATCTACACTAACAACATATAATCAACCAAAAAAAAAGCCTAAGTCCCAAACACCCAACAAGAGCTTTTAAGTGAAGGAGGAGCCAGTCCTTCGCCTAAAAGCTGGATTCTGTAACTGGTGTCTGTCAACAAGAACACCGGTTACAGAATCCACCTTTCCCCAGCAACGATCGTGGCAGGAGAGATGAGCCATCTCTCCTGCTACGATCCACCCCTCTCTCCCGACATGATCGGACAGGAGGGAGCACAAGCCCTCCTGCTCCAGCGACCTCCCCCCCCCGACTCGATCCAGGCAGGAGGGAGCCCAAGCCCTCCTGCCCCAGCGACCCCCCCCCCCCCCCCCCGACTTGATCCGGGCAGGAGGGATCCCAAGCCCTCCTGCTCCAGCACCCCCCCGACTCGATCCGGGCAGGAGGGAGCCCAAGCCCTCCTGCCCCAGCGAAACCCTCTATCCCCCACCCCTACTAAGATATGGGCAGGAGGGATCCCAGGCCCTCCTGCCCTCGGCGCATCCCCCTCCCACAATCCCCCCTCTGAACCCCCAATCGGCCCCCCCTGCTGACCCCGCAACCCCCCCGCCGACCCCTCAACACCACCCTCGACCCCCCCGTACCTGAAAAAAAAGTTGGCCAGATTGATGGGTCCCAAGCCCATCTGTCTGGCAGGCCCACCATCCGTCGAATGGCAGGCCTTAGGGACTGATTGGCCTGAGCGCCTCAAACCCCAACCAAAGGTGGGGCCAGAGGCGCCTGGGCCAACCGGAATTGGCCCAGTAGCCTTAGGTCCCTCCTTAGGTCATTATTAAAGGAATGCGAGAAAACATGTTTTCACAGAGATACAGATTACCATGGAGGTGAAAATGTGGAAAAATTTGTCCTTGTGTCATTCTCTAATATCGATGACAATTGAAGTGCAAGAGATTCTTTTGAAAGTAGAAATGAAGCATAGAACGTCATAAGATGCACTGCTGACAATCTTGCTTCTAACAGATAATTTAAACAAATAGGAGTTAAAGGTTACTGCATTTTGGTTGTGAGTGGATAACGTCAGAATTTATGCATGTAACGTCAACGTCAATGTGAGTTCTGTATGAGCATAACAGTTTCCAAAACATCCCTATCGTGGTTCAGAAACTTATTGGTGAAACAGAACTGAGCACAGAGATACTGAAAAAGTAAGCAGAAGCACAGACTTCATAAGTATATATTTTGGTTAACCACAAAGGCCGATAGGTTACACTACTTGGGCTGCATTAAGACCTAACGTGGATTCAATAACGGGAGAACAGGGAAAAGCCCTGCAAGTGCACTTTGCGTTTTTCAATCCATTCTAATTTTCACTGAATTTCAGAAAGAAACACATTGGTAAACATTTCTTCATATCATTCTAGATGCTCAATAAACATGATATTTTGGGGATGGAATAGAAGCTTTTTGTTTCTCCATTTTGTAAAATATAATGTCCCAATTCACCTTGGTCGTCTTCATTTCTTCCACACTTTGCATCTCAGTTAAATAATTCTAGCTGTTTTCTCTAAGATCCTATTCAAATGAAAACAGAAAGCTGCTTCCTATTGTAACAGGAAGAAAAAATAATAAATTTTAAAAAACAGGGAAGAGGCAGGAGGGAAATGCAGAGAGCTACTCAGAGTCTGGGCTGTGATGAGTCCCTGGTGACAGCAATCAGCACATGTGCAGAACATACCCACACATTAAAAAAAAAAGACTCCCAAATTAAAGGACAGCAGGAGGGATGCCCACTCCCTCCTGCCGCTGGTGATGCACCCCCCCCCCCCCCACACACACCCACCCCTGTACCTCTCAGTTCAAGGCTGGCTGGAAGGATGCCTACTCCCTCCAGCCAGCCGGTCTGCCTTTTCAAAATGGCAGGCCTTCCCTTCCCTGATGCATCCTGGGATGCACCGGGGAGGGGCCTAAAGTTCTGATTGGCCCAGATGCATAAGGCCCTACCTAGGCCAAACAGAGCCTTAGGCCCCTCACCAGCACATCCTAGGATGCACCGGGGAAGGGAAGGCCTGTCAATATGAAGACGTGAGCCTGCTGGCTGGAGGGAGTAACCATCCCTCCGGCCGGCCTTGGAGGTGTTGGGGGGTGGGCATCACCAATGGCAGGAGGGTGTGGGCATCCTGCTGCGGGGGATGGGAATCATCGACGGTGGGAGGGAGTGACTCCTGTCGTTAAAAAGAAATATTAAGTACTAGGAAATCGAGAGTTATAATCCCTTCATTGTGTAAGACCACTGATTCAGCTCAGATTGCCTAAAATTATTGGTGTTTTGAGCAAATGTTTTATATTTCATTTAGTATTCATCTGGGAGGGGGGTGGGGGGGGTGTTCTGCTGCAGTAATGGGAGTGAATTCCTGCAGGCTGTTCTGATTACTAATCTGCTGAGACCTTAACCAGTTTACACAGTGGTGTAAAGCTTGGAGAATCTGAAACTATTTTTGAAAGCTATGGGAGGCCGCTAAAAAGTTCTCAGACCAACCAATAAAGTTGTGGCAGTCTCTATCGCGGGCTACACACTCAGTCCAGCAATTTTCTACTTTTTTTGTTCCACATTTTTTCCAATGGAACGAAAAAAGTGGAACATCACTGGACTAAGTGTACAGCCCTCGATGGAGACTGCCCCAACTTTGTTGGTTGGTCTGAGAACTTATGAGTGGCCCTCCCATTACTACTATTTATCATTTCTATAGTGCTGAAAGGCATATGCAGCGCTGTACAGTTAACATTCAATAGACGGTTCCTGCTCAAATGAGCTTACAATCTAATTTGGACAGACAGAAAGGACATCTCAGGGTTAGGTTGTTTCTAGCAGAAGGAATGATACAATGGGTAAAAGTAATTGGCAGTGAGTGAGTTAAGAGTTGAAGGCAGCTTCAAAAAAGTGGTCTTTTAGCTTAGATTTGAATACCGCTAGAGGCGGAGTATGACATAATGAGTCTGGCAGCTTGTACGGTGTAGCAAGAAAAAAGGACAGAGTCTGGAGTTGGCAGTGAAGGAGAAGTGCACAGAAAAGAGGAACTTACCAAATGAACGAAGTTTAGGGGGGCGGAGCATAGGGGGAGATAAATGAGGAGAGATATTGAAGGGCTGCGGAGTGAATGCACTTGTAAGGCAGTAAGAGGAGTCTGAACTGAATTTGGAAACAGATGGGAGCCAATGAAGTGACTTGAGGAGAGGGGTAATGTGAGCATGGTGGTTCTTGCACAATATGAGTCATGCAGCAGCATTTTGAAGGGATTGAAGGGGAGAGCGACGGTTGAGCAGAAGACCTGGGAGATGTACATTGCAGTAGTCTAAGCAAGAGGTGATGAGAGTATGGATAAGGGTTTTGGTAGTGTGCTTAGAGATGAAAGGTCGGATTTTGGTAATATTATAGAGGAGGAAGCGACAGATTGTAGCTGTCTGTTGGATCTGAGCGGAGAAGAAGAGAGAAGAATCAAAGATTACCCTGTGGTTGCGAGCAGACAAGACAGGGAGGAGGAGAGTGTTATCCACAGAAATAAAGAATGGTGGGAGGAGGGAGGTGGGTTTAGGTGGAAAGATAAGGAATTCAGTTTTAGCCATATTCAGTTTTAGATGGTGGGCAGACAAGCGGGCTCCGACTTGAACCTGAATTTCTGTAGAGATATCTGGTGTGGAGAGGTAGATTTGGGAGTCATCAGCATAGAGGTGATATTGAAAACCATGGGAGAAGATCAGTGCACTGCGAGAGTGGGTATATATGGAGAAGTGGAGAAGGCCCAAGACAGAGCCTTGAGGTACACCGATAAAAAGTGGGATAGCAGAGGAGGATCCACTGCTACATAAATTAAAAGAAGACAACCAGGAGACAACAGAACCCTGGAATCCTAGCAAAGACAGCATATCGAGGAGTAGGTGATGATCAACAATATCAAAGGCAGCAGACAGATCAAAAAGGAAGAGGATAGAGTAGAGGCCATTGGATATGGTCAGGAACAGGTCGTTAGAGACTTTAGCAAGGGCAGTTTCCGCAGAATGGAGAGGGCAAAAGCCTAATTGAAGCAGGTCAAGAATATCTTGAGAAGAAAGGAAGTCTAGACAGCGGCGGTGAACAGCACGTTTGAGTAGCTTGGATAGGAAGGGGAGGAGAGAGATGGGGTGATAGTTGGAGGGAGATGTGGGGTCTAGTGATGGTTTTTTTGAGTTTAGGTGTAACAAAGGCATGTTTGAAGACATCAAGGACCATTGCAGTGTAGAGTGATAGGCTGAGGATGTGACAGATTGGAGGGTTGACAGTGGGAGCGGTAGCTCCAAGTAGGTGGGTGGGATTCAGATCAGAGGAACAGGTGGTAGATTTGGAGGAGGAGAGACGGTGAGCAATTTCCTCTTCAGTGACCTCAGAAAAAGATGAAAAGGTGGCAGAGGTTGAAGGGAGGTTAGCAGAGTGGACAGCTAGAAGGGGTGGAGGGGAGGTGACTTGGTTGAGAATTCAAGGTAGATCTTGTGAATCTTGTCATAGAAGAACTCTGCCATCTTCTGGGGGAAGAGTGAAGAAGGGAAAAGAAGTAGGGGTATTTTGAGTAGAAAGTTGAGTGTGGCAGAGAATGGTGAGGGTTGATATTAAGAGAGCTAAATGGTTGTAATATTCTTGTTTGGGAAGCAAGAGGGCAAATTGGAAGGATGTCAGCATGAATTTGAAGTGTATGAAGTTGGCATATATGCGGGATTTAAGCCAAAGACATTCAGCAGCTCAGGCACAGGAGCGCAGGTAGCAGATGTTGGGGGTCAGCCAAGGCTGGGGTTTGGCCTGTCTTACAGGATGTGAAATGTAAGGGGCGAGAGTATCAATAGCAGAAGAGAGAATGGAGTTATAGGAGAGGACAGCTTCACCAACAGACTTGTTTGACACAGTATTTGAAAGGAAGGATGAGACAGTGGTGGAGAGCGTATCAGAGTCAATAGCCTGAAGATTTCTAAATGTATGGGTAATAATCGGTCAGGTTTGGGGAGAGGGTGATGAGTTGTGAAGATTAGCAGATGATTATCAGAGAGGTGCAGAATTCGGTGGTAGAGCAGTTGAAGGAGAAGACAAAATCAAAGCAGTGGCCTTTTTGGTACATACAGATGGAGCATAGCTGGAGATTGTTGGAGGATGTTAGAGCGAGAAGCCTGGATGTATAGGAGTCAGAGGGGTCATTGGCTTGGATGTGGAAGTTGCCAAGGATGAGGGAAGGAGATGAGGGTACAAGAAAGGAGAGCCAGGAGTCAAAGTCAGTGAGGAAGGAGAAGGACTTATTAGGGGGTTGGTAAATGACTGCTATTCTGAGAGGTAGAGGAGCAGACAGATGGAGTGGACTTCAAAGGAAGGAGAACAGTGAGATTGAGGCAGAAGAAGGGGTTGATATTTGCAAGATGGTGAGAATAATAGTCCAACCAAACAACCAGTGGAGATGTCCAATCAAGACTGGTAAACTTTATATATTTCTCAAATCTCTTTTATTCACTTCAATGGCAAAATAACTCAATGTGTACATGTTTCGGCCACACTGGCCTGCATCAGGAGTCTTGAATTCTGTAAAAACTATGATGACTAGATGCCAAAATGTGCAAGACCACTTTACATGGCTAATATTGTGCTTTAAAGTGAAGTGGCGCAGGATTCAAAAACACTTCTATGTTCATGAAAGTCATTAGCCTTTTTGAGCCATTGAAGTGAATAAAAGAGATTTGAGAAATATATAAAGCTCACCAGTCTTGATTGGACATTTCCACAGTTTGGTTGTGTCTGACTTCTGGAGGTGACTCTCCTGTTTTGCACTTTGAGAGTAAGAGTCCAACACCGCCTCCATGACCATCTGGGTGAGGTATGTGTGACATAGGGTGGCAGCTGAAGCAGAGTCTTTGGGGCAGATCCAGGTCTCAATTAGTGCTAACAGTTGGAGAGTTCTAGAGATGAAGAGGTCATGGATGAAGATAAGTTTGCTGGAGATAGCACGGGGCATTCCACAGGGAACATGAGAAGGGCAGGGAGGAAAAGGGGAGAAGAGGAACAGAAATAAGATTGGTTACATTGTGGTGTGATTGCCATGAGTAAGCTAAGGGATGATTGGGAGGACTGTAAATGTTCTTTTTTAGAACTGAAAGGTTTAAAACCTTAAGAGTGATCTATCGTCTTAGAATTCTAAGACGTTTTGTGGTACAGTTCTGTATGAGAAAACTGTGAGACTATGAGATAATTACTGATGAATTTCATTATTTCTGAATCAAATAATACTTGGACATACAGATAAAGATGAGGTGGCTCAGATATTGTGTGAGCTGATTTCATATCAGAAGTATTTTTGTTTTTGTTTTTCCTGGGAGGATCAACTTAGGGATAAAAAAAATTATCTGTTCTTTTACACAGTTAGTTAGAAATACATGGCCTTAGTTTATGACGACACTGACTTTACCCTGCATTCATCTAGGGATGTTGGGGTTTTGCTTCCATTCATTTGTTTCAGATAGGATAGTAGCAAACATCCGGATCTTCAGAGGAGCTGTTGGTTCCAGACAGGTGCAAGGACAACAATTCAGTGGTACCCAATGCAAAAAAGCAGCGATACTGGTGAAAATAAGTTAAAAAAATTTTTTTTGTGTGTACACACATATATATATATGTTTTGTATTTTATTGAACTTTGGGATTGAGAAGCACTCTCTGGTTTTATGAGTCACCTAGACAAATAAAGTTATAAACTGAAAGGCATGATATGTTTGTCTGAAGCTTGAAAATTATCACTAACATAATGGTGTATATGTAAATGGGGGAAAAAGTAGCAAGAAGAGGCACTGGAGACATCACAACCAGCGTGGGAGCTAAAGTCTTTTTATTGAATTAAAATGATAAAACATCAATGAAATCCCAACTAGGACCCAGTTTTGGCGACAGCATCGCCTTCCTCAGGGGACAATATTTATCCTATCGGCGTCTCTATAGCACGACTGAGGCGCCTCATATCCGGAGCCTACCTTTTGATGTGAATCGCGCTTACATAGGCATTTTACGGCGCCTAATACCACTTCTGGCATGAGCCATGACAATAATGGCGTTAGGAGCCATAAAGTGCCTACATTGGCTCGATTCCAGCGCTGTTTTAAAAGTAATTTAAAAACATCTTTTAAATGGCATTTTTCACCTAACTTAGGTGCTGGTAGGACGTCTACCAGCGCCTAAGTAAAGGTGTCATTTATAGAATATGGGCCAGTCCTTGATAGGAAAGAGTAAGATAAGCATAATTTAAAATACTAATGATTTTTACTAGCTTTTCTTGGAAACCCCACCTCCTCTTTTACAAACGCATAGCGCGGGTTTTAGCGCTGGCCGGGGCAGTAACTGCTCCAACACTCATAGAATTCCTATGAGTGTCGGAGCAGTTACCCCTGCCAGCGCTTAAACTCACACTATGCGTTCGTATAGAGGAGGCCAGTGTCCTATAGACAGCTGGACACTAGTTAAAGGAGCATATATGATTTTGCTTTGCCAGACACTTTCACATACCCAACTGGTCAAAACATCTTAGGCTTAGAATATGATAAAAGTTATATGTCTGCACCACATTGTTTGTAATACTGCCTAGTGTACAATGCCCATTCCCAAGTGCTTCTCAAGCTCCTTCACTGCCACCGTTCTTGTCTTAGATGCTATAATACAGTGAAAAGAAACATCCTCAGTCTTGAACCATTTTCTATGTTCATGATGAGGCAAGATCAAACTTTGCTGTAATATGTTGCAATTTCCTTTTTGGATAGATTTATGTTATTGAGCTGGTGGCTCTCTCTAATGCACCCATTCCTATTCTGGTGTATCTCATGATTGAGATTTAGAGGAGGCTTGCACCGATGCCAGTTCTTAAGCAGCTTATTCATGGTTCCCTGGTCTTTGATTCCTAAAAGCTTTTCTGGCTCTTCGTTTTCTGGTGCTTTCTCTTCCTGGGGGCGGGGATGAGGCATGTTCAAGTCTTTGTTCATTGTTTCGAAGAACTGCTGGATGCAGACTTTGGCGAAGCTCTTGGCATGCTCTGTACAAGTCTCATCAAACAGCTTGCGTTCAATATCTATGTAATGAGACCAATATTTGCTTTTTAGGAATGCTGCTTGGGTGAAACATGGACGGATGGCTCTCACCAAAAAGGCTGTTATGGTCATTAGCAACACAAACGTCCAACCCAAAGCCTAGAGGATTGAAAAAGCATGAAATATAGTCATTTAAAAGTACACTGGGAGGGGGAAGGTCCTTCATTTGCAGCATGTGGCCCTGTAGGCAGGAGGAAGTGGGCTTCCCTTCTGCTGATTTTGCATCGGAAGGTACGGAGGTGTCGGGTGATGTTGCCTCATGTCCGGTGGTGTTGGGTAGGGTTATCAGATTTTCCATCTGGAAAATCCGGATCCCTAGACCCACCCCCCAGGCCCGCCCAGTCCCATCCCGGTTCCACCTTGTCATGCCCCCAAGCCTACCCCAAGCCCCGCATCCAATCCTGCCCCAGCCTCGCCCCCCACTGCCTTCTCTCGTCAAGCAGGACATCCGTGCATGCGCAGATGCCCTCCTACACGAAGGAAAGCTTTTCAAAACCAGGACAAAGTGCCAGGTTTTGAAAAGCCGTCCAGATCCCTGGACATGTCCGGGGAAATTTTGGCGTCTAGTAACCCTAGTTTTGGGTCATGTGGGGAGGTGGTGTTGGATGATGTGGAGGGATGTTCAAGTTTCAAGTTTACTAATTACTTGATATACCGTCTATCACAAATATCTTAACAGTTTACAATAAAATTAATAATATATATAAAAAATCAGCTCTAGTTAAAAATAAAGGGGGAGTATACAGACTAAATGAGACTAACACGAAACAAGAAGAAAAAGGGGGGGAGAGAAAGAAATAGATAAATCTTTAATTATGAAAGCTTATTTTCGGAATAAGCAAATTAAATTTTGTGGAGATCATGTATTGATTTTTCCAGATGTGGCTCAAGCCACTCAATTGAGAAGAAAAGCTTTTTTAGCTTTGAAATCAAGAGTGATGGCTTTGGGGGCCACATTTTATTTAAAATTTCCATGTAAATGCTTAATTAAATTCAAAGATACTGAATATGTATACTGGGACTCGATTCAATTGGAACAATTTTTACAACTTAATGAAGTTAGTGACATCACGTGAATTAATATTTGGAGTTCAAGTGTATTAAGCATCATTAATGTTTTGATTTTTATCAAGGATTATATTGACTGTTTTGTTTAGTTTATCAGGATGTTCTCTTCCAATTATGTGGACTTGAGGAGTTAGTGATATGTTTTTAGAAATATTTATGCTTTTGTTTGTAAAATTCCTTTCTTTATTATTATTTGTATAAATGATAATGATGAAAATTTTGAAAAAGAGAAAAAAAAAAGAAAAAGGGGGGAAGAGGGAAATATAATTACATCGAAATGATAAATTTTTTAAAAAGTAAGGGAAATCACAATTGGGTGGGAATCTATTCTTGGGAAAAATTTGTTAGCCTCGGCTGGAAAGTTCAATGTCAAGCGTTAAAAGTGTCTTTGAGTAAGAAAGTTTTGAGTTTAGATTTGAAATTTTCCAAGAAAGATTCTAATCTACGGTCGAGGGGCGGGGCGTTCCAAAGTGAGGGTGCCATAACTTAAAAAATTGTCTTATGGGTTGTGTCATAGACAATTTCACGGATGGAGGGGATTACTAATAGTTTCTAATTGTTAGATCTCAGCATCCTTGAGGAGGTTTAAGGGGTAAGAAGTTGATTGATAAATACTGGAGTGTTTTCAAGTCTAGTTTTAAATGTAAGTAGAAGTATTTTGTAGGTTATACGGTGTGAGATAGGTAACTAATGAGCGTCACAGAGTAAGGTCGTAACATGATCAAATTTTTTGCTTTGTAAATGAATTTTATTGCTTTATTCTGGAGAATTTGAAGCTGACGTCGTTCTTTCTGTGTTATACCTTGATATATAGATAGTTGCAGTAATCAAGGTGAAAATAACTAGAGAATGGATGAGGATGTTAAGAGAGGGGGGATGAAGGAGAGAAGATATTGAATGTATTAGCTTTAGTTTGTAGATGCATTTCTGAATGACCGTGCTTATCTGTTTGTGGAAAGTAAGATTTATATCGAGAATGATCCCCAGTGATTTGACTTTCCTGTCCATCTGTATTGGACTTGATTCAATACAGATAGGCAAAGTTAAATCTTTCTTATCTGAGGTGGGAAACAAGATGCCTTTTGTTTTGGGGATGTTTAATGCAAGCAAATTTTGATTGAGCCAAGAGCCGATTTGGGTCAGTTTATAGTTTATTTCTTGGACTTTGTTGGTAACGTTGAGATTCAGAGGATGAAGAAGTTAAATGTCATCTGAATATGCCTCATGTCGGGTGATGTGTGTGTGTGTGTGGGGGGGTGTTGCCTCATGTTGGATGGTGTGGGGTGGTATGGGGGGGATGTTCCATGATGTCGGTTGGTATTGGGTGATGTGCGATGTGCTCCATGATATCGGGTGATGTCAGATGAAGTGTGTGTGGGTCCAGGAATGTTGGAGAATGTTAGGGGGAGGGGCGTAAGGCTCTGTGGCTCAGCTGATCCTGGCAGAGAGAATCCCATCAGCTGAGCCTGCAGGAATCCCTGAAACCGGCTCAGCTGATGGGAATTCCTCTGCTGCGGTCAGACAAGGTAGTTGAGTACGCCTACAAAACTTGCTTTTGTGTGTTTTTTTGTGGGGACGTTTTTATTTTTGAAAATGGCCATAAAAGATGGATATTTTTCTCCTGGGTTTGTAGATATCCTGCCCAAAACCTCCAACCTCAGACTTATATGTCCTATCAAAAATGCCCCTCTAGTACTTTACCCCTCTGAGAGTTTTTCTACACAAAATACATCCTCTCACCTGAGAGATACAGCGCAGGTATCTTGTCGCGACTTCTCTGGGCAGAATCTCATGCCCTCCATAGATCTCTTTGCATGGAATCCTGGCCAACCACTTCTTCATTTCCTTCTCTGTTAAGTCGAGGTCCGTCACGTTGCCCAGTTTTTCCACTGGCACGGAGGTGCTGAAAGCACAGATGAAACATTTGCCATCCAATAGCGTCACAGAGATCCAGACAGCTGGAGCGATCAGAGCCCTTTGGGTCATTGAGCAGAACATGTAGCGTAAAACTGCTGGGTCTTTTTGCCGCATTCCTGTAGGTCTTTTCCACTCTTCTGCCAGCATAGACACATTATTGTTCATAACGAACCCCAATAAAAACAGTACAATGGGGGGCACAAAGAGGATCCCCATACCATATGGCATGTTATAATTTGGCAGGCAGGGGCAGTTGAAATCAAAGGACGAATATAAATGGGCACTAGCAAGAGCCATGATTCCACAAATGCCATTCATGAACGATTCCTGGTTAGACTGGAGGAACTGAAATATCATACGGAACTTATCCATCTTGGGTGGGTTTTCTTTCTCGCTTTTTTGAAGGTTGACTTGGGTACTAAAATCTTCCTGGCGATCTTAGAAGTCGACAATGGAACCACTTGAGATCCCTTCGGGTTGTCTTTTTTTTTAGATTGCAAGAGCCGGTTTTCAAAGACAACCTGGCCAATTATGCACAATCTTTCCTCTCTCAGCTTCAGTTGTGGGATACTTCCTCGCTGCTTGTGACTGCTCCATATTCGGTCCTTCCCTGGGGAATCCTGCCTGTTTCCTTTTTCATGTGGATCTCAGCATTCCCCAAAATGTATTCACTATGCCGATCACCTGTTTTTGGATGTATTGATTTTTTTTTTATTCTTTTGCCAAGGAAATCTGTGTTCCTCTCTGTTCTCCTGTTTCAGATGTGAACCTGTTTGCAAATACTTCTATGAGTGCATCTCCTCCCATTGCCATCAGCAAACAGGAAAATGAGTGCCCCACCCCCTGGGCTTTATCCATATATATATATATATATATTTATATTTATGCTTTGCCTTCTCCCCATTCAAGCCAAATGGAGCTGGTTGGGGAGGGAGGGGGGGAGAAGGGCAAGGTGCTAACAGGTTTAGAACATGAAATACAGCAGGCTTATTGCCTTTAATTCCCCCCCCCCCCACACTTCAGTTATACAGAAAGATTTAAAAAGAAAATGTAAGCTGAACTGAATGCTTTGTTGTTTCAAGATTATGTGAACTGCAAAGCCAGGCAGGGAAAAGGCTAATGTATATTATTCAGCCCTACGGGGCCTCTTGAATGAAGCATAAACACCGCTCTGTGCCTGACAGGGAAACCATCAACCTTTTTGATTTCTGCCCTTTCAACTCTACTACCGTATTTCCCCGAAAATAAAAGTGTCATATTAATTTTGGGTAAAAAAACAAACAAACGCATTAGGGCTTATTTTCAGGGGATGTCTTATTTTTTTCGTGTACAACAATCATCTCTCCCTTTCTCTCCTCCACCCCAATTTTTCCTCTTTCCTTTCTCCCCCCCACATGTACATCTTTCCTCCCCTCTTACCCATCCCCTTGTGCAGTGGAGTGCTGCAGGGGTCTGTACTGGGACCGGTGCTATTTAACTTATTTATAAATGATCTGGAAATTGGAACAACGAGTGAGGTGATTAAATTTGCAGATGACACTTAACTGTTCAAAGTTGTTAAAACACATGCGGATTGTGAAAAATTTCAGGCGGATCTTAGGAAATTGGAAGACTGGGCCTCCAAATGGCAGATGAAATTTAATGTGGACAAATGCAAAGTGATACACATTGGGAAGAATAACTTGTATCACAGTTACTGGATGCTAGGGTCCACTTTGGGGATTAGTGCCCAAAAAAAAGGATCTGGGTGTCATTGTAGACCAGTGGTCTCAAACTCGCGGCTCGGGGGCCACATGCGGCCCACCAGGTCCTATTTTGAGGCCCTTGGTATATTTATCATAATCACAAAAGTAAAATAAAACCGTTTTGATCATATGTCTCTTTACTTATAAATTGCAATATTATTATTAAGACTTAGCCAAAAGGAAAGATTTATAAACGATAAAGAGTTTTACTTCATGCAAAATTGTTATTTCTTTAATAAGAAGAAATTAACTATTCTTTCTGCGGCCCTCCAAGTACCTACAAATCCAAAATGTGGCCCTGCAAAGGGTTTGAGTTTGAGACCACTGTTGTAGACAATACAATGAAATCTTCCGCCCAATGTGTGGCGGTAGCCAAAAAAGCAAATAGGTTGCTAAGAATTATTAAAAAAGGAATGGTTAAAAAGACTAAGAATGTTATAATGCCCCTGTATCGCTCCGTGATGCAACCTCATCTGGAGTATTGTGCTCAATTCTGGCCACTTTATCTCAAGAAAGATATAGTGGCACTAGTAAAAGGTTCAAACAAGAGCGATCAAGATTGTAAAGGAAATGGAACTCCTCTCGTATGAGGAAAGACAAAAAAGGTTAGGGCTCTTCAACTTGGAAAAGAGACGGCTGAGGGGAGATATGATTGAAGTCTACAAAATCCTGAGTGGAGCAGAACAGGTACAAGTGGATTGATTTTTCACTCCGTCAAAAATTACAAAGACTATGGGACACTCGATGAAGTTACAGGGAAATACTTTTAAAACCATTAGGAGGAAATTTTTTTTCACTCAGAGAATAGTTAAGCTCTGGAACACATTGCCAGAGGATGTGGTAAGAGCAGATAGCGTAACTGGTTTTAAGAAAGGTTTGGACAAGTTCCTGGAGGAAAAGTCCATAGTCTGTTATTGAGAAAGACACGGGGGAAGTCATTGCTTGCCCTGTATCAGTAGCATGGAATATTGCTACACCTTGGGTTTTGGCCAGGTACTAGTGACCTGGATTGGCCACCATGAGAACAGGCTACTGGGCTTGATGGACCATTAGTCTGACCCAGTAAGGCTGTTCTTATGTTCTTATGTTAATTTCAAAACGGCGAATGATGTTCAAATGCCTTCCCATGCAAATAGGTTATATGGAGGTTTGCAGAAAGCCACTCTCACACATATGCAGAGCTGGCAGGGGAAGCACTAAATGAGTCTCCTACCACTCAGCTGTTTGGGGCTTTTTCCCTCCCTTTTTTTAATGGCACAAATGGCATAAAGTCTGTTTTACTGTACAGGATCTTGCCAGGTACTTGTGACCTGGGTTGGCCATGGTTAGAAACAGGATGCTGGGCTTGAGGGACCTTCAGTCTGTCTCAGTATGGCAGCTCTTATGTTCTTATGTAGTTCAAAAGATGCCGAGCGCCTAAATTTGTGTCCCATTTTCAGCCTACAATTCACCTACATCTAAGAGCTACCATGTTCTTGCTAAGATTCAAGATCCTACTTAGGAGCCGAGTGCTAAGCTCCTAATTCTTCCTTGCCCTAAATCCATCCCATCACCACTCACTTTTTTTGTATCTCAATTTGGTGAAATTTTGAGCATAAATGTAGGTAGTCGGGCCCTAGGAAATATTCAAATAGACCAATTTGGAAGGATAAACCCTTTAATCGGCCTCAATGATTTCTAGAACTAAATGGTCAAGAGCGAAGCCTATTTGCATTCTGCCTTCCTGGAAGAGCTTGAAATATAATGAGAGCATGGAAATATGAATGCAAATTCGCCATGGACAGAATTAGTTTATCTGTTGTTGACCTCATGGCAAAAAAAAATAGTCACTTTGAATAATGTAGAGAGCGGTTGCATGTTCAAGCTTTCATGTTTGTTTTTTTTGGGGGGATGCCTTGCTTTGTTAACCCCTTCAGTTCCGGAAGCATACAACACATGTAGGGGTTGTTTTCTAATTGGACACCTTCATTTAGAGGCTCCAAGGATATGTGTTGACGTCTTATTTGGCAACAGCATCTGGGTGCCCAGATTGCATTATAGAGACCTGGATTAATTCTGTATTGATGCATCATAACATTTCTCGTATTTAGTTGCAGTTTACACCAGCTACAGATCTGCCATAACTCTGGGCACTTAAATGTGGCAGGGATGTGCCCTGTCCTTTGCCCGCCCATGCGTACATCTCCCTTGCTTTTATGCCCTATGGGGGAATTCTATATATTGTGCTCAACCATGAGGCTCTACTGATGGAAGCAAGGCACCGAGATGGGGCATAAATGTCAGATCCACGTGAAAATGCACTTACTTGCCCATTTATAAAATAGCACTTGTTTCTACACAGACCTGCACAGGGGAGGGGCATGGGTGGGCCAAGGGTGTTCCCTTAAAATGCATGCGGTGCTACAGAATAGTGTGGATCCACACCCAGCTTGTACACTGTTTATACCTGGTTTCAGCTGGTGTAATTCCACGTGCCCACAGCTGAGTGAAAACCCTGGCGCAGTGGCGTACCAAGGGGAGGTGGTCCACCCCGGATGCAAGCTCTGACGGGGTGCTCCCAGCCTTGAAGTCGTTGGCGTCCGGTTCCCCCCCCAACGTCCGGATTCTCCCCTGTTTCCCCCACACCATTTGCGGTGGAGAAGCATCCTGCAGTGGGATCGTGATGCCAGTGATCCCTGTGCTGCTTCGGCGCTGCTTCCTCCGCTGCGGTCCCGCCCCTCCTCTGATGTCAGGTGAGGTGAGGTGTTCCTAATGGTGGTGGTGGTGGCAGCGTGTCAATGTGTTGAGAGGAAGAGGGGGTCTGGGAAATTCTGCTGAGCAAACTCCGGGCCCATTTCCACCCCCCATTTAGTCCACTTCACTCAACTGGTTCACACACTGAGTGGGACTTTGGGTGTGGTGCCTGGATAGTTGTTTTGGGATCTCTTCCAGGGGTTTGTCAGTATCTCCTTGTGGTCCAAGGAAGGAAACTTTGTTAACCTTAGCATTGACCTTCAGAATATGTTTGTAACAGTGCTGCTTTTGTGTGGCATTAGGCTATGTAATGATCGAAAGAAAAAAACAGACCTTTGCACATTTTTGCACTATATGGTGGGTGTATGAGGAGATTCACATTTCCTGCACAGCTAAGTCCTTGTGAAGTTACCTTGTTCTTTCTGTATTTGACATCTAGCAAGGTCTCTGTTTGGAAGGAAAGATCTAAGCTTAAAAATGAAGTGGCCAGAAGTTATGGTAAAAGCAGATAGCTTAGCTGGTTTTAAGAAAGGTTTGGACAAATTCCTGGAGGAAAAGTCCTTAGTCTGTTATTAAGACATGGGGGAAGTGTCTGCTTGCCCTGGATCGGTAGCATGGAATGTTGCTACTCTTTGGGCATGATGGACCTTTGGTCTGACCCAGTTAGGATATTCTTATGTTATGTTCTCATCTGTAGGGGCCTTTGTTTTCACTTCTTATTTTAATGTATTTTTTTCTGGGAACTTATCAGTGTTTTTTATAATGGGAACAAAAATGGAAGAGAATTAATGTGTGTGGAATGGGGGGGTAACTAATTTCATCAGCTAAATAATTCAATCCACCTCAACCAGACATAGGAGAACTCATGCACATTCACACATCCTCCGACCAAAATCATCAAAAGAAAAAAAACAGTTTGACAACCTCCTAACACTCGACCCCCAACTCTACAACCTATTGACCTCGACCACAAACTACAAAACCTTCAAAAAAGAAATAAAAACCCTTCTATTCAAAAAACACATAAAACCGAACTAACACAATCAGAACTGTCCCAAGCATCACCTGCAACTACTCCATATGTACTTCTGATGTCATGACAATTCAGACATAATTTATGTTATGTTTGGAATAATGGTTACATATATGAGGTTCAATAAAAGAAAATTTTCACTGCCTGTTTCTATTATAACCTTTTATTCCATTTCATGGTTATTACAAAAAATATTTTTTTACATGGGGGGAGGGATGTGTCTAAAAATGATGGGCCCCGGGTGCCACATACCCTAGGTACGCCACTGCCCTGGCGCTATTCTATTAAGGGCACTCACCAGTCCCAGAATGGATATAGAATACCATTCAGCACCAGTTTTTTTCAGAGATAAATTCTGAGTGCCATTTATAGAATTCCTCCCTATGCCACTTACATATGCCATTACAGAAGAATGCCCTGCTATTACTTTTGCAGGTAAGTGTACCCTTATATAGAAAATGCTAACATTCTGCAAAATAACACGCCCAGAGTGGGCATAAATGCACCACCCAGTTATACCCCCTGTTTCTATAAGTTCTGTGCTCAAATTTCCAACTAGCATGCACATTTGTGCATGCAGATTATAAGCTAAGGTCAGATGCATGTATAACATAATTCAATAATTAGCTGTTATGATTTTGACAGTGTTCCACACAGACATCTAATAAATAAACCAAGTGTCCTTAAGATGGGCCCCAAATTGACGGGCTGGGTCAGAAACTGGACAGCCCTGACACTAACGGAAAGATCCATGGCAGTCAGAGGTGACATTCAGCACCAGTGTCTGTACAAGTGCTTCTGAATATTGACTCCTGGCCTGCTCAGCATGGTTTAATATTGGTCCCAAAGATTACAGTGGGGCTGGGGTTTTCCTAAAGGGGTCTTCTGCCATCTCCTTATTGATTAGGAAAGCTGTCCCCTTGTTCTGGAAACTGCAAGGGCATATACAGGTCAAAGAAACATGAAGGCAGATAAGGACCAAATGACCCATCCAGTCTGCCCATTCCCAGCATCTCCTCCTTTCCCTAAGAGTTCCCATGTAGAGAATGACATGGCGACAGAATTCGTCACCATTCCCGTCCCTGCAGAAAACCGCAGGAAACAATCCCATGTCATTCTTTAGTGTGTATCTCAACCTCGGTCCTTCTACACCAACATTCTTCATTCAGTGCAAGGCTTGAGGATCAGTGGCTGTGCCCATTCATACTCTAATTCTTATGTGAGCCAAGTATAGGATAATGAAGCCATTGTGACATCACTGATGAGATTGGCTCTTAGGCATTGGTGAAATGAGGCATTATGACATCACAAAATCAGCTCTGGAATGTTGCTACTCTTTGGGTTTCTGCCAGGTACTTGGGACCTGGGTTGGCCACTGCTGGAAACAGGATACTGGGCTTGATGGACCTTCAGTCTGTCACAGTATGGCAATACTTATGGTCTTATGTTCTAACCATCCAGTGTCATTATTTAGTGTCTCTCTCAACCTCAGTCCTTATATACCAACATTCTTCGATGCAAGGTTTGAGAGTCAGTGGCTCTGCCCATTCATCTCTGATTCTTCTCTCTCTCCTTAAAGAATGACTGGGGTTGCCATTCAACAAATTACGTATAATTGGAAAAATTGGAGTAGATTAAATTATAATTTCTGGTGGAATTCCATATGTCATGTTTATAAAATGGAAAGATTTATTGCAATACAGCGCGGTTTTTTCAGGAAATTTCAGGATGTGTGGGAGCCATTTACAAAGTATTGTACCAATTAGATGGCATTTTTTTCCCCCTTAAATTTACAAGTTTGATTGTGAGGGGGGGGAGGGGAGGGGAGGGTAAATTTATTGTTACATATTGTATAAGGTATTGATTATATGTTAAGAAAGGGTGGGAAGGGTGGGAGATAAGAGCATATTATTTGTCCCATTGATGATTATTAAGTGTTATATTTATTGTTAATTTGTTTGGATATATTGTTACACTTATTGTAAATTTGAAAATGAATAAAGAATTTATTAAAAAAAAAAAAAAAAAAGAATGACATGGAGCTAGTTTCCCTCGGTTATCCATAGGGACAGGAACGGTGATGAATTTTGTCACTGTGTCATTCTCTATGTTCCTGTCCTACACTTTCTTGAATAGTTTTAGTGGATATGTTTTAGAAATGTTAATTTCTCTGATGCTCTCAAGCTCTGCTAGTGACAGATCTGTGGTGGGAATTGTATTAAGACCTGCACTAAAATATGACTGTTTGCTATCAAGCCGCTTCAGAGACTTTTCAATCTCTTAAATTTGTTTTATTTTTAATTTTTTTATCTTCTTTCATTATTTCTATTTTCTATTTCTTTGCTTTTTGATCATGGAAATGTATTTACATATTTTTATTTTAATCAGGTACTTCAGCCAGATTGTGAGCCTTCGGGACAGATAGGGTCGTTTTTCTCAAGTACCTAATTTCATTTTAGTTTGATACCAGTACTTTGTAAATCGCTTAGGTCAGTAAAATGCAGGAGCGGTAGGTAGATCAAATCTTAAATAAACGTGATACTTTTAGTAATAGAAGTAAGCAAGTCAGAACCCTAGAGGTCTGAACACTTAGAAGTGAGGTGCGGAAGATGGAAGAATTTGATGACTTCTGTGTTGTGTTTGACTTTTTGGATTTTGTTTTTTTCCCATGCCTCAGGGATGTTTATCCTATAGCCTCTTAAGCAGGGCAGGATTAAAGCAGAATCAAACTAGGCATGTGCCTTGAGCTCACATATTTGGAGGGGCCCTCTTAGAAGTACTCCCCCGGTCATTCGTGGTCAGCGATTCGCGATCCCGGTCATTCACGGTATTTTCCAACCGGGAAGGAGAGGGCAGCGGTAGAGGCAGGAGAGAGCAGCCGGAGCGCCGGCGAGTGAAGGAAATCACTCGCGGTATGCTCCGACCGCCTCTTCCTCTACTAAAGTCGGGCCTCACCAATCGGGAGCTGCGTGTCAAAGCAGCTCCTGATTGGTGAGGCCCGACTTTAGTGCAGGAAGAGGCGGTCGGAGCATACCGCGAGTGATTTCCTTCACTCGCCGGCGCTTCGGCTGCTCTCTCCCGCCTCTACGGCCGCCCTCTCCCGTCTCCCCCGCTAAAAAACGTATTTGCGGTTTTTCAAGATTTGCGGGAGTTCCTGGAACGGAACCCCCGCAATATCGGGAGAGTACTGTATATAAGGGTGATTCCCAAGGCTGATATTTGCCCGATCCTTCTTTTTTCTCCCCATTCCCTGTGCGTTGCCCTCCATGTTGGCTAACAGCATTTCTCACCTGGCTGCTTTCTTCTTTCCTGGTTTTCCTCTGCTGTCAAAACCAGAGCTCTATTTGTGAGGATTTTTATATGCATTTATATTAATATGGGGGTGAGGGGGGAGGAGGTTGTGTTTGTTTACCTAGGGCCCACCAAAGGGTTAATCCCACCCTTCCCTTAAGGATTTTGAGACTGTTATGGAAAAGTACCTGTTTTCTAGCAGGAAGATTGGCATGCCTAAAACCCACCTGAAGAGGAAGAAGGAGTCTGCCTTTCCAAGAGGAACGAGACCAATCTGTGTGTGCAGTAGTTTGGCAGCCGGTAGTTCACATCAGTGTCTCTCAAACTTTTTTTTAAACTCTGGCACACTAAACGGAGCCCATGTTTTTCACGGCACATTGTAATTGAAATGATAAAATTGCAAAAACCAACAAGCTGGGGAAGGGTAGTTCTTTTGGTCTGTTTGTATCCTTTGGGGAAGTGGGGATGGAGGGTGGGGGGGGGATTCCAGTTTGGGTGGAGTGTATGCAATCAGGAGTGGGCGGAGTGGGGGATGGGGTCTATTTCCAAAACTTGTCTTGTTGTACTTTTGATTTTCTCGATCTTGTTATGCTTTTGCTTTGTTCTGTGCGTTTGCTGATTATCCTTTCCCATCACTTTTAAAATTATAAGTTTATATACATACTTTGTTCACTTTCTTTCCTTTTCCTTTACCACATCATGTCTTTTTTCTTTTCTTCATCACCATTTCACAATTCTTTTTGAAGATATATATATTTAGTACTTTTATGACAAAATTGTCAGCACTTTCTATGCTCACCATTCACTATTAATTTTTCACATTGTATTGTTTGCATTATGCACATCATCGCCTGTCTCACTCATTAAGATATTTTCTAAGTTTTATTTACACTCCATGTTTATGTTTATTAGGACCCCTGAGGAAGATTTGTTGTCCGAAACACGGACTGTGTCTGGTCCCTCGGTTGGTAATAAGGTTGTATATACCATTAGAGTTTGAAATAAACAGTGCCTGCATCTTGTACATAGTCTGCAGTTGTTTTTGGTTTTTGCTGATTGTCCAACAATAAAATACGATTTACTCTAAAAAGCACTGTGAGTTAAAGAGCTATTCCTTTCCCCTTTTTAATCCACTGTTTGCGCCTCTACTGCGTGCACTTATAATGATGGGAAGTTCCTTAAATAAAGGTGAATTTTTTTTCACTTCTAACATTTTATTGAATTTTTAAAACAAACAACATACAACTAAGGAGAGCTATATAAAATATAAATAAATCATAGTTATCTCATTGTCAGAAGGGAAGAAATACTACAATCATAATCAGTTTATAATTAGCAGAAATAACCATTAATGAGATAGTATATTAAATCCATGAATGATAAGTTTCAAGAAGTTTCCAAATCTTACAAACTTTATGGCATCTATTGTTGTTTTTTCTGCAGCCTTAAGTTCGTATTTATAGATAAGACAAATTGTATGCCACCAAAAGATATCATTCAGAGTTGTGGCAGTCTTCCAACAACCAAGAATCATTTGGATTAGAAGTGTTTTATGGATTTAGGTCCGATTGCAGGCGGCGGTGGGTATCCTACTGCCACCTGGCAGCCAATCGGGACACACATTTAAAAAAAAAGAAAAGTGTCCAAGGCAGGATGTCTACATTGTAGGTCTCCGTAGAGTATCTACAGAGATGCGTACCCACGTTTAAGCATGCCCAAGGCAGGGCATGGGTGTGGTTTCGTCTGGAAGTGACCTAGGGCAGTTTCCAAGCGTCAGTATACGCCTCCGTCAACATACGCCTCCGTCAACGTGAGACAGATGCCTTAAATGTAGCCTGCAAAATGCTGGCCTACGTTTAAGGTGTCAGTCTGGGAGTGTAGACCTGATTCTGAATAGGATGCCGATGCATGGACTTTGATGCGATGATGTCACGTGCACGCGCAATGGTCTTCACGTTGACGTCCGTGCAAGCATGGAGGCCCCGAGACCCCTCAGATTTGGTCATGAGCCACCAGCGGGGTGGTGCTGGAAGAGGAAAGACATGGTGTGGAGGAGAGTTGCTGCGCCCCCCCCCCCAGGAAACTTTTACTGTTTTTTGTTTATATTTTTACTGTTTATTATATTATACAATACATTTCCTGGGTTTTTTGGGGATCGATGAAAGACAATTCAATCCAGATATAACCAATAGACAGTTAAAGTGGTCTATGGTTTCGATTTCTGAGATCCTTCTCCTCCATATACATTCATTTATGTGTGTAGTGGCATGAATTCTCATTAAATCGACCTCCTGGTTGTTGATTGTATTTTCGGTCTATATCCATTTTTTGGTTTGATTTATGAAATTTCCCCTTAACTGCATGCCAACTCTCCCAAAAATGCTGGGAACACCCCCAGAAGCGAATGCATTTGTTTAGGCTATTTGTACATGGTTACTATAACACCTTGTAAACAGGGACCTGCAGTAAAGCAGCTATAGATACACTTTCAAGATTAAAAGCAAGAAGAGAGATGCAATACACACAGTGACATTGTAAGAGGGGGTGGAGGGGGCAGCGGACTGCCCCGGGTGCCATCTCGGTGGAAGCACCTCTCTGCCCCCCTATGCCATGCTTGCGCCCTCCGTTCCCCGACCACCCACATCCTTTTAAAATCTTCACCAGCGTGAGCAACTTCTGTAGCCCGTTGCTCACACAGCCTGGCTACCTTTGAAATCATGTCCAGGTCACGGGGCCAGGAAGTGATGTCAGAGGAAAAAGCCATCACAAGCCGCAGGCAGAGAAGCTGATCACGCTGGAGAAGATTTAGAGGTAAGGAGGTGGGAAGGGATGGCGCAGAAGTGGGGGTTAACAGGGGGGTCGGAGAATAGAGCGCGGGGAGGGGGATGCCACCGCCCCGGGAGCCTCCCATCTTTGTTATGCCACTGGATGCACATATTCAAATATCTAGCGGGCTTCTATGAGGAACCAAAAAGAAGCATTTTCCAATGAAAAGCTCTAGGACAGGGATTATCATATGAAAATGAAGGGCGAGAACTTTAAAAATAATATGAGAAAATACTTTATCACTTATAGATTGGTGGATGCCTGGAACAGACTTCCAAAAGACATGGAAGGGGCCAAAGCAGTGGCAGAAATCAAGCCTGCATGCATGGGACCGACATAAAGTTACTAGGAGGACGGATTGAGATATCCGGGTTTCACGCCCATTTAAAGTAGGTGCAAGATGGTAGCCTGGGTGGACCAAGTTGTATTTATCTGCCAACATCCTTGCAATTAAACTACTAAGCAGTAAGAACATAAGCAGTGCCTCTGCTGGGTCAGACCAGAGGTCCATCATGCCCAGCAGTCCACTCACGCGGCGGCCCATCAGATCCAGGACCTGTATAGTAATCCTCTATCTATACCCTTCTATCCCCTTTTCCTTCAGGAAATTATCCAATCCCTTCTTGAAGCCCAATTCCGTACTCTGTCCTATCACACCCTCCGGAAGCGCATTCCAGGTAAATCGGGAAAATATTTCTTCACTCAATGTGTAATTAAGCTTTGGAATTTGTTGCCAAAAGATGCGGTAACAGGGTTTAGCAGGGTTTAAAATGGTTTGGAAAGTTTCCTAAAAGAAATGTCCATAAGCCATTATTAAGATGGACTTGGGAAAATCCACTACTTTTTTTTTTCTAGGATAAGCAGCATAAAATTTGTTTTACTCCTTTGGTATATTGTTTGGTACTACCGTGTTTCCCCCAAAATAAGCCCTAGCATGATTTTCGGGGTAGGTCTTAATATAAGCCCTTCCCCCGAAAATAAGCCCTAGTCACCGGCAGCCAGCAACGCGGCAGAGGAATGGCCCAGGCCGCGAAGGAGCCTGTCTAGCTTGCTGCCGACGCTGCCGGTTTGTTATAAGGTCTTATTTTTTTTTCATGTACAGTTATCATCTCTCCCTTCTTCTTCTCCACCCCAATTCTTCCTATTTCCTTTCTCTCCCCCACATGTGCAGCATGTTTCCTCCCCTTTCACCCATCCCGACGCTGCTGGTTTGTTATAAGGTCTTATTTTTTTTCATGTACAGTTATCATCTCTCCCTTCTTCTTCTCCACCCCAATTCTTCCTATTTCCTTTCTCCCCTTTCTTCCTGTCTCGCGGTCGGAGGGAGAGATGGGTTGGCGGGGGTGCGTGGCGATGGGGGGGAGGATAGAAAGATGCTACACAGGGGGATGGGAGGAAGGGAGGGATAGAAGCTGCAAGGGATGGGAGGGAGGGATAGAAAGATACTGCACAAGGGGATGGGTGAAAGGGGAGGAAACATGCTGCACATGTGGGGGAGAGAAAGGAAATAGGAAGAATTGGGGTGGAGAAGAAGAAGGGAGAGATGATAACTGTACATGAAAAAAAAAATAAGACCTACCCCGAAAATAAGACCTTGTGCCTTTTTTGGGCCCAAAATTAATATAAGACAGTGTCTTATTTTCGGGGAAACACAGTAGGTACTTGTGACCTAAATTGGCCACTGTTAGAAACAGGATACTGGGCTTAATGGACCTTTGATCTGGCCCAGTATGGCAATGCTTATACATTTATGTTCTTATCTATGAAATCTGAAGAAACAAAGCCAAGTAAGAATTATTCCGGTATTTTGTGCATATCACTATTCTATACATCAGTTTCTTTTGAGGTTTTTGTGTGATGTGGACAATGCCACCTATTGCCCTCCTGGTTGAAATCCCAAGACATTAATCGTCTTGCTCTTGCACGCTGATACTGGACGGCCTGGTTGATGTCAAGTGGCGGTCTGCTCTGGTACCAAGACTTCAGGATATTGTCCATTTGCTCTTGGTTAGTGATTCCATACAGACAGCTCTCCTCTTCCTTGCAGCTCTCCTCTCTCTGCATTTTCTGTGCCTTAAAACATCTTGTCTTTATTTCTACCTGCATGCTTTCAAAAAAGTGGATGATGCACTTGTGGGCAAATTCCCGAGCATGCTCACAGCAGATTTCGTCAAAAATCTTTTGCTCGATGTCGATGTAGTTGCTCCAGTAGCGAGTCTGCAGAAAGTTGGTCTGGTTAAAGCAAGGTCTGAGGGACTTGGCTAGAAAAGCGAGCACAATCAGGAACAGAAGAATACTCCAGCCTATAGCCTAAATGCAAAAAGAAGAATAGAACACTTATAGGGTTACAAGATTTTGGTTGGATAAAACCTGGACACAAGGCCCTGCCCCGTTCCACCCCGGCCCTGCCTTATTATGTACAAGTTACACCCTGGTGCCCTGTTACACCCCAGCCCTGCCCCTCCCAAACCTCTTCTCTTTCCTCCTGGTTAGGCCTGCGTCTGGAGGGCCTCCGAGCATGTGCAGATGTGATGCATGTGATGTCGTCGCACCACACCCGCGTCTGCTTGTAGGCCCTCCAGATGTGGCCCTGAGCTTGAAAACCCAGGCGAACTGCTGATTTTCAAGAATCTGTCCAGACATCCAGACAGTCCTCTGAAAAGAGGACACGTCTAGGTAAATCTGGACATCTGATAACCCTAAACCCAGGAGCTAGAAGCTGCATGTTCCCTGGAATCCTGCAGTGCTTGCCTGTCCCTCACTATTGAAAATGTGATAGTAAAACAGCACCCTCTACTGGCAGCACTATAGGTGGAGGACTCCTGCTCAGCTTACAAGGAACAGTGCTTAGTTGTACACATAATTAAAACAGGGGAATCATCTGACTCAAAGCTAACTGGGCTTGCAAGTTTCATTTAGCCAGCTTTTAGCCAGCTTGATGGGCACATTATTGAGCACCTAATGCACAAAAGGTTTTGGTGCTGCTTTTACCATTCCGCAAAGCAGTAACTGAAGAGTCTATGAGGCCATTAGCAATTCCTTCCAATGCTCAGAGAAACTGCATACAACCCCCCCCCCCCCCACCCAAATGACTAAAACTTACCGATAGTTCCGAGCAGGCATTAGGGTGCAGAGCAAGAGGAGTCTGAGTAGAGAGAGGGATGGGGGCAGCTGATTTGTCCCTGTCCCTGTGGAATTTCAATATCCCTGGCCCATTCTCATGAGTTCTGACCCTTTCCCATTCTTTCAAGCTCTGCCTTAACTGCACAAGCTTTGAACACTTATGATTCTAAAGTGTTTGAGGCTTGTGCAGATGAGGACAGAGCTTAGGCATTGGTGGAATGAGGCATTATGACATCACAATCTGAGCTCTAGAATGTTGCTACTTATGATTTTACAGTGTTTGAGGCTTGTGCAGATGAGGGCGGAGCTTAGGCATTGGTGGAATGAGGCATTATGACATCACAATCTGAGCTCTAGAATGTTGCTACTTATGATTCTAAAGTGTTTGAGGCTTGTGCAGATGAGGACGGAGCTTAGGTATTGGTGGAATGAGGCATTATCACATCACAATCTGAGTTCTAGAATGTTGCTACTTATGATTTTACAGTGTTTGAGGCTTGTGCAGATGAGGACGGAGCTTAGGCATTGGTGGAATGAGGCATTATGACATCACAATCTGAGCTCTAGAATGTTGCTACTTATGATTCTAAAGTGTTTGAGGCTTGTGCAGATGAGGATGGAGCTTGAAGGAATGGGGCAGGGGCAGGGACAGAGCTCACAGGGACAGGACAGGAAATTGAGATTCCGTAGGAACAGGGACAAATTTGTCCCCATGTAATTTTTCTATCCAGATGTTCCCCTCCGATCTCTAGTTCCTGATGTGGGGGGGTGAGGGTGTTATGAGTTTTTGAAAACTATTTTTACTTATATATTTTTATTGATTTACTGGCTGCCAAAGACCCCAGCCGTTCCCTTTTGACTGGCAGCTCTTATGGACATGCGCCAGGTGCATTACTCCTCTTAAACTTCCAATGCTCAGCACTAACAGTGTGCATATAATTTGCATTGTGTGGTAATTTATTTTTGGTGTTTGGGTCAGTGTTTTCAGGCACTGGAGGAATAGTTTAACGTTATTGCAGTGGCCTGAGATCCTGAGGAATAGGATTCCATTCCCAATGCAGCTTCTTGTGACCCTGGGTAAATCACTCAACCCTCTATTGCCTGAGGTACAAAAACACCTTATTTATTTAAAAATTTATATAACGTAAACAGTAAAACCTTGGATTGCGAGTAACTTGGTGTGTGAGTGTTTTGCAAGACGAGCAAAATGTTTTATTAAATTTTAACTCGATAAACGAGCAAGGTCTTGCAATACAAGTACGTACAGTATATGCGCATGACAACTGAGCCGATGGTACTTCTCTCTCTGATGCTGCGGGAGTGTAGTGACTGTTGTAAACGAGTGAGGTCTTGCAATAAGTGCATCATGTCATAGTGAAAGTCATCCTACACAATAAGCCTCATCCTCTCCTCTCTCTGTCTCCATCACACCAGCCAAGATTCTTTTCAAAAGTGAAGTGCAGGTTAATATATTTTTACTTTATACAGTACAGTATCTTGTATTAAAGTTTTTAGGTTGTGGAACAAATTGTTTGAGTTTCCATTATTTCTTATGGGGAAATTCGCTTTGATATACACTTCTCCCTCCGTATCCATGGGGGTTAGGGGCAGAGACGGCCCGCGAATATTAAAAAACCGTGAATAATATTCAGGCCAGCTCTGACCCCCCCCCCCCCCCCGTTTCCCCCTGGCATCCCTTAAGCCTTACCTGGTGGTCTAGCGGGTTTTCGGGGCAGGAGCGATCTTCCTACGCTCCTGCCCCATGCAGATCACTCATAGGAAATGGCTGCCGTGAGCTCCCGTCGTAGTCTCGAGAGACTACAGGAGCTCACGGCAGCCATTTCCTATGAGTGATCTGCACGGGGCAGGAGAATTGGAATATCGCTCCTGCCCCAAAAACCCGCTAGACTACCAGGTAAGGCTTAAGGGGGGTCTAAGAGGGCTTAAAAATAGCCCCAAAATGAAAATAGATTAAAAAAAAAAATATATCATGAATAATCGATCCGCGGATGCTGAAACTGCGGATTCGGAGGGAGAAGTGTGCAAGTGTTTTGGATTACAAACATCTTTCCAGAATGAATTATGCTCACAAACCAAGGTTTTACTGTATTACCTATACGGTTTACATAGCCAGAGTCATAAATAATGGACAGTACCTACAAATTAGATGGTTACAAAAAAAAAAAAACTTTGCTATAAAATTCAAATCATCAAATCACCTTATATTATGAACCCGCTAGGAACAGAGAAACTACCTGCATATAATGTATACAGCACAGTGCTGTGCCTAGTGGAGCTAGAGAACTGATTAGTGGTTCGCAGCATCTGAGTCCTGCTGCTGATCTTTATTTTGGAAAGTTTTTTGAATTTCATTTGATTACTTTTGATTTATGCAGATATTCACAGATGTACTGCATTTTTGCAAACATTTGCACCTGAGCTGCATGACTAATGCAGCTGTCTCTTTAAGAGCTCCAGGACTGCTGTTGTGAACTGGAGAGCCGAGAGTCGCAGTGCACGCTGTGCGGGGAAGCTCATAGGACTCCTGATGCAGGCACATTTGCCGGGTCAAGAACCGTGTACGTTTTAGACGATTACCCTGTTTGCGCTACATTGATTGCCATTAAAGTGTAGTTCATTTGAAGACCTGGCTCACTCTGCCTTTTCTTTGGATTTCTGAAATGAAATGAAGATACGAATAGTCCAGATTAGAGAATGACACGGGGACAACATTTTTCCCCATCCGTCCCGGCGAGTTCTTTTCCTGCCCCATCCCTGCAAGCTTTGGCCTCATCTGCACAAGCCTCAAACACTTTAAAATCATAAATAGCAACATTCTAGAGTTCAGATTGTGATGTCATAATGCCTCATTCCACCAATGCCTAAGCTCCGTCCTCATCTGCACAAGCCTCAAACACTTTAAAATCATAAATAGCAACATTCTAGAGTTCAGATTGTGATGTCATAATGCCTCATTCCACCAATGCCTAAGCTCCGTCCTCATCTGCACAAGCCTCAAACACTTTAAAATCATAAATAGCAACATTCTAGAGCTCAGATTGTGATGTCATAATGCCTCATTCCACCAATGCCTAAGCTCCGTCCTCATCTGCACAAGCCTCAAACACTTTAGAATCATAAGTAGCAACATTCTAGAGCTCAGATTGTGATGTCATAATGCCTCATTCCACCAATGCCTAAGCTCCATCCTCATCTGCACAAGCCTCAAACACTTTAAGTGTTTGAGGTTTGAGCGGTTAAGGCAGAGCTTACAGGAACGGGGCAGGGATAGCGACAAAACCTGTGGGGATGGAATGGGAAAATTTGTCCCCATGTCATTCTCTACTGTAGAAAGTTTCTCTATAGGAGTACAGGAGCTTCATTGCATGCCCCTTAGTCCTAGTATTTTTGGGAAGAGTGAACAAGCAATTCACTTTCCACGCCACTCAGTATTTTATAGACCTCTATCGTATCACCCCTGAGCCGTCTCTTCTCCAGGCTGAAGAGCCCTAGCTGCTTTAGCCCTTTGTAAATCTCTAGGTTTTAATTCTTTGGCATGTTCAGCCATTCATTACCTGGGACCAGCACCTCAGGTATCGAGATACTGCTTTCCTAGAAGTGCTGTTTCTCACGAGGTCATCTTCTTTACAGGGTACCTTGGAGAGCAGGAGCTGGGTCTCTTGCAGCGTGCCGTTTGTAAATCCAGAAAACTTTCCAGGGTCGACCAAGCTGCTGAATGCGCAGACAAAGCATTTACCGTCAAGGAGGGTGACGATAATCCAGACCATCGGAGCAATCATGGCTTTCTGGATGACAGACAAACACATGAACCTGTGGGCAGGAAGTAAAAGAGTTAACAGTGACTCTCTGTCTGAACCAGCTCATCTTTTCTGCCAAAGGCTTTTCATCTACCTCCATTTGGTGCAGAAATTTGGGCATGCAGGGCAGATGCGCATGCAAATTAATGAGTCGATAAAGTGTCAACAGTCATTATTCAAATTAATTGACACCATGCATGCTGTTTCTATAATACTGTACCACAAAACAAAAGCCCCAAAGTGGAGCAGATGAACTGGCTCAACCAGTTGCTGAAATGCGATGGGCCACCCACATTAGCTTCTCTGTTGCACGAGCATTATGGTCAGCACATAGGTTGTGTTTAGTCGTGCCATCTTCGACTGTGGTGAGGCTTTCTAGCCACCATAATACAATGCTGACGGTACAAGGTCTGGAATTTGTTGCCCTTTGAGATAAGGCAAGTATCAGGCCTTGTTACAGTTCAGGAAACTAGTAAAAACTGTTTTATTTAAGCGAGCATTCTGTTGATAATTTGCTTTTAGCTTTGTTTCATTGTCACTATACGTTTTTAAGGGATTTTTTTATGTTTTTATGGATATAACTATTTTTATGGCTGATTGAAATGTTAGGTTTTTACTACTGTTAATTTTATAATTTTGTATGTTCATTGAATATGTATGTTTTTTGTTACCTGCCTAGAATTGTAGGATAAGTGGGCGACGGCGGCAAAAAGGGCGAACAGAATGCTAGGAATGATAAAGGGGGGATCACGAACAGATTGGAGAAGGTTATCATGCCACTGTACCGGGCCACGGTGCGCCCTCACCTGGAGTACTGCGTCCAGCGCTGTACATGAAGGACACGGTACTACTTGAAAGGGTCCAGAGAAGAGCGACTAAGATGGTTAAGGGGCTGGAGGAGTTTCCGTACACTGAAAGATTAGAGAAACTGGGCCTTTTCTCCCTCGAAAAGAGGAGATTGAGAGGGGACATGATCGAAACATTCAAGGTACTGAAGGGAATAGACTTAGTAGATAAGGACTGGTTGTTCACCCTCTCCAAGGTAGGGAGAATGAGAGGGCACTCTCTAAAATTAAAAGGGGATAGATTCTGTACGAATGTAAGGAAGTTCTTTTTCACTGAGAGAGTGGTGGAAAACTGGAACGCTCTTCCGGAGTCTGTCATAGGGGAAAACACCCTCCAGGGATTCAAGACAAAGTTAGACAAGTTCCTGCTGAACCAGAACGTACACAGGTAAGGGCACTGGTCTTTGACCAAAGGGCCACCGCATGAGCGGACTCCTGGGCATGATGGACCACCGGTCTGACCCAACAGCGGCAATTCTTATGTTCTTAAACCAAGCTTATTACGCTACTAGATCAACTAAGCAACAACCAAAAGGAACCTCAGAACTCCACTGGGAAGAAAGGAGTCAATAAAAACAAATCCAGCTGGTAGATTATGTAAAACATCTGTTCAAAAAAAGATCTATTAGTAGCATAAAGTGGTTCAAAGTATATTCCAACATATAAGTAATACAACAGTAATTTGTACTGGTATATTTTGCAATAGCGATGTACAGGCACACGAGATCTAATCAAACCAGCTGGCAAGTAATGTGCCAAGAGGCTGGCCAAGTCGTGCAGCAGTAGAGTAGACAGTGGTGATGAACAGAAACAAGAGACCCCCACATGGCCCGGGTACACCTAAATTGTCATGTGTGCAACCCAAAAGGGAGCGTGGCAGTTCCAAAATTTAGACACAGTGCTGCTAAAACCAAACCTTTATGGCTGGGTCCAAAATTAGACTAGCTCCCTTCCATTGTGACTCTGGCCTCAGAGGTACCTTTGCAGATTGAATTTTCATCTAATATTTTAGGTATTCTTGTAGATTCCTCACTTACGTTCAAAGATCAAATAAATTCCCTGGTTTAAGAAGTGCTTTTTCAGCCTTCGTAGGTTAAAGAGAGTTAAGGCATTATTTCATCACCAACATTTTTTCGGTCTGTTAAACTGGCTCAGATGGATTATTGCAATTCAGTCTATTTGAGATTAACTAAGGGCAGCTTGCAAAGGCTTCAATTAATACTAAATACTGCCACCAAACTGATTTTGGGGAAAAGTAAGTTCGATCATGTGTCCCCCATTGCTGAAAAAGCTTCATTTGCTTCCTGTTCACCTTAGGATTCAGTTCAAATGTGTGTGCATTGTGTTTCAAACTTTTGTTCAATATTTTTATATCTTTGATACCGTTATCTTGGAATGCTCAAAGATCATGTCTTGCGAGGAGCACCCAATGGTTTTAAGTCTTCCTGCCTCGAACGGCTGAATGGCAGGAGGCTACTTTGGGGCTCCCCCTGCACCTCAGCTTCCCTTGCCAGCTCTGCACACGTGTGAGAGTCACTTTCTAAACAAACCATTGGATGGGATTACGACTGCCCTCCATAAAATTCATTTGCATGGGAAGCTGTCTGAACATCAATCGCCGTTTAGAAATCGGGCATAAAAATCGGCCCACAGCAACCCGCTTAATGACCTTTTTTTATTACATCTTAATGACCTTTTTTTTATTACATCTAGCTCTCTGTAGGTAATTAGCAACAGAAACATATGTAAATTTTTCAAAATGGTTGATCTACATGTTTGTATGTTGGCAATTGGTATGTCACATCTTATACATGTAAATTGCAGCACTTCCACCATTTTTTCTATCTGTGTAGCTAAGGGGTAGGCAATTCCAGTCCTCGAGAGCCGGAACCAGGTCAGGTTTTCAGGATATCCACAATAAATATGCATGTGATAGATTTGCATTAGAGAATGACACGGTGACGGTTTACCCGCGGCCACCGCATTTAAGCCGCGGGTCACCGCCGAAAACGGGGAAGAAAAATAGCAGTCGCTGCGGTGACGGGGACAAGGCCATTCACCGACCGCGGAAACGGTGAACAGGTTTGTCCCCGCGGGCCAATGTACCCCCTTCTAGGAACCGCTATTTCACCGTGCTCCTCATTTGTCATTTCAACCCTTCCTGCCAATCGCAGCAGAAGGGTACCCAACCCCTCCTGCCGGTCCTCCCAATGGCCTCCCCTAAGATCGCCGGCAGGAGGGTACCCAACCCCTCCTGCTGGACCCCCCCCCCCAACGAACCCTCCCACCCCGGAACCCCCTTAGTCTTACTTTTCAAGTTGGACCGGACAGCTCCTCGCTCGTCTGGCCAGCAGGCCTGCCTCCGTCCAAATGAGGCGGGCCCGCCCCTCCCCTCCCCTGCCTCCCAATGGCCTCCCCTAAGATCGCCGGCAGGAGGGTACCCAACCCCTCCTGCTGGACCCCCCCCCCCAACGAACCCTCCCACCCCGGAACCCCCTTAGTCTTACTTTTCAAGTTGGACCGGACAGCTCCTCGCTCGTCTGGCCAGCAGGCCTGCCTCCGTCCAAATGAGGCGGGCCCGCCCCTCCCCTCCCCTGCCTAACCCACAGGATCCTAGGGCCTGATTGGCCCAAGCACCTAAGGCCCCTCCTATAGCGGGAGTGGCTTTAGGTGCCTAGACCAATCAGGCCCTAGGATCCTGTGGGTTGGGCAGGGTAGGGGCGGGCCCGCCTCATTTGGACGGAGGCAGGCCTGCTGGCCAGACGAGCGAGGAGCTGTCCGGTCCAACTTGAAAAGTAAGACTAAGGGGGTTCCGGGGTGGGAGGGTTCGTTGGGGGGGGGTCCAGCAGGAGGGGTTGGGTACCCTCCTGCCGGCGATCTTAGGGGAGGCCATTGGGAGGACCGGCAGGAGGGGTTGGGTACCCTTCTGCTGCGATTGTCGGGAGGGCCGTTGGGGGGGTCTACAGGAGGGGTTGGGTGCCCTCCTGCCGTGATCGCTGGGGGGAGGGGAGACTTGCAGCCGTAGCCGCGGTCACTATGCTAATCACGGCAGCATTTAAAGTACATGTCGTGTTTGTTTTTGCATTGCTAGCCCCAGGGGTGGTGGAAGATTAGTGATTGAAAAACTGTATGAAAAATAACTATTTTAAATTTAGTGATCAAAATGTGTCAGTTTTGAGAATTTTTATTAATTAATTTTTTCTCTGCGTGTTTTGTTTTTGTATAGTTATTAACTAATATTTAACTAAGTTTTAAAGAATGTTTCCTTTATACGTAAATAAAGAAAAGTGAATGGGATTGCAGTGGCGGTGACGGGGCGGTGAATGGGGTGGCAGTGGCGGTGACGGGGCGGTGAAGAGGATGGTGAGACGGGGACGGGGCGGTGACGGGGTTGGTGAGACGGGGACGGGGCGGTGACGGGGATGGTGAGACGGGGACGGGGCGGTGACGGGGACCAATTTTTTCACCGTGTCATTCTCTAATTTGCATCTCAAGGAGGCAGTGCATGCAAATCCATCTCCTACATATTCATTGTGTCTCAATTCCAGTTTCTACGTTTGTATCTAAAATGGACCTTCACATGTAAGAGAAGACATAAGATGAATTAAGGGATCGTGAGTGGTAGAAAGAGCAAAGAAAATCTAAGACAAGAAGCAGAAATAAATGACAAGAGATGAAGATAGAACTAAAAGCTAATAAAAATAATGCACAATAATGTGATGCCTTTTTATTGGACTAAATAAACACTTTCTTTACTAGCTAGATTGGAAACTAAGGGGTCCTTTTACTAAATCGTGGTAAAATCTTGCTTAGAATGTGCTAATGAGGGACTGTTCAATGCGTTGAGCTCATTTTTAATGTGGCAGTATTGAAGCCATTATATATATATTTTTTTGCAAGTCCCCCGCTAATTTTTCCCATTAGCACACGGGACTTGCAAACAAATGAACACAGAGCACCTACCGCCTCCTTTTTAGGAGATGCTAAATGCTCCTGTATTGTCAGAGTTAGCCAGTTAAGGCACGCTAACGTGAATGCGCTAGCAGAATAATGCTTCCATGCTCCTTCCCAAAAAATTTAAATAAAATTCAATAGTACAGGATTAGCGCATACCATAAAAATTTTTTTTAATGTTTTGCGGTAAGCCCTTTTTTCCCACATTAAAAGTGTGCATAAGCACTTAGCGTGGTAAAAGGCCCCTAAATCTCCCTTCCGCAGATCAGGACAGGAAGGACAAAAGATGGGCAAGATGAGAAAATATAAGCAGGACATGCAAAGTACTCCAGCGACAGTCCAACCGGGAAGAGGGGGGGGGGGGGGGCAGAAGAACAGATGGACAAAATGGAAGACTTCCTACTTGACAATAGCCAGATTCTTTTTTCTCCTTCCCGTGGGTCTCTTCCATTCTTCCAGCATTATCACCGATTGTCTATTCACAATCAGACCACAGAGAAATAGGGCGATGGGTGGGACAAACATGATCCCCATTCCATAAGCTATGTTGTACTGAGGAATACACGGACAGTTAAAGTCAAAATAGGAGTAGATTTTCACGCTGGCCAAAGCTAAGATCCCACAGATTCCATTCGTCACCGACTCCGAGTTGGACTGGAAATACTGGAATATCATGCGGAATCGCTCCATGGTGCTAAGACTTGGCGATGCCCTTCAGATCACAATCTGCTCACCAATCAACTCTCTCTCTTCGCCCGGGGTTGATCCAGTTTGTAGGAGCTTGCTACTCTCCCTTTCTCACCCTGTTTTGGTTATCTACCAAATTTCTTCAATAGCAGGAAGGCAGCGGAAGAGTGAGGCTCAGCTGGCACAAACAGAAAGGCAATAGCTTAAGCAAAGGATCCCAGAAGTCCATTATCTCTTCACTTTTTGAAAGGTTTCTCTTCAGCTGTGCAGCTTAGGGAGAGAATGGAGTGACTCAACAATTTCTTTATTCCCCTTGCCACCTGAAAAATAAATATTTGCTTTCTACATCTTTGGAGAACATTTCACTAAGGGAATTTCATTTGCTTATGATTCAGAAAGAGAAAAATATTGTTCAAACCAGCATTTTTTCTTTTCCTCATATGCTTTTCTCACCACCAGGTGCTTGTCTTCTTGAAAATCTCCAGTACAGAACTTTACAGATGTGACCGATTTCCCTTCCTTTCAAATTTACTTCCAGAAGGGCAGAGGTGTGGAGCTTTGCTATAGCTTTGTTGATGTAAATCACTATTCAAATTGTATTTGTTTGTTTGACTTCTCCCTGCCTGTCTCTTTCCATCCCCTTGGCTGATGGCAGCGAGGCACTCAGAAGGCTGAGAGCTAGATGCACGAAAGTCATCAATCGGCGCTAAACCAGTTTTGTCTGCTCTAGCGACGATCGCATTTGCCGACCCGATGCACAAAATGGCTCGCCGCGTTTTTCCCCTCGATTGCCCATTTTCTGAGCTGACCCATGCAAATTAGCTATTTTAATATTAAAAACCCCATGCAAACTACCCGAGTGTATTCTTAGGAACTAACAGCAGGAAATCATGCTATAGACGGGTTGATAACAAGGAAAGCCACGAGGATCTTGCTCTATAGAAACATGGCTGGCCTTTGCATCCCTCAGCTCCAAACTACTATATGTGTAATTTATGTTATGGGATATTAATGATGATCACTAGGCAGCAAAGTCTTATGTTTTCAGTGCTCAGTGCTGTTAAATGTGTCTTTCTGATAATGTTTTATGGTAGTCTTATTATTATTAGGTTTCAATATGGAATAAAAATCACTAATGTCATGTAATATGCTGATTTTGAGTTTATCTCATGGATTGCATTTTTGTTTATATGTTTTTGAAGGACCCACACTAATTTTTCCATTAGCACACAGGACGTGCATACAAATGAACACAGGAGCACCTGCCGCCTTCTATTTAGGAGGGGCGGAGGTGAAGGTGGGGGAGGGGTGCCACCGCCCCGGGTGCCTCGCTATGCCACTGGGGCCATTTGCACCAACTGAAACATGGTGCAAATCCTCACACCTCAATCACATCACCGCCGCCTGTCAAGGCACACAATGGCTACAAGCAAGAACACTTTTAGAATTCTACTGCATGCTCTTCAAAACCCTACATGGCAATGGACCATCCTACCTGAACACCTGTCTAACTCGGAACAACTCTTCCAGACCAAGGAGAACTCAGGCACCCTTCACCCACCCCCCAATAAAAGGCATTCAGCGTAAAAAAAAAAAAACAAAAAAAAAAAACACTGTGAATCAATAAACTTAGTTTTTTTATTTTATTTTTTATTTATTCAATTTTTCTATACCGTTCTCCCAGGGGAGTTCAGAATGGTTTACATGAATTTATTCAGGTACTCAAGCATTTTTCCCTGTCTGTCCCAGTGGATTCACAATCTACCTAATGTACCTGGGGCAATGGGGGGATTAAGTGACTTGCCCAGGGTCACGAGGAGCAGCGTGGGTTTGAACCCACAACCCCAGGGTGCTGAGGCTGTAGCTTTAACCACTGCGCCACACACTCCCCTTATCCTATTCAATCTATTATGAAGGTATTGGGTGTAACATTGGACCAGAGCCTAACCATGAAAGACCAGGTGGACTCCTTAGTTAGAAAGGGTTTTTTTTACTCTCTGGAAGCTTCGGTCCATTAGAGTATATTTTGATGTTTCATCGTTTAGAATTCAGGTACAATCCCTTATTTTGAGTCAACTTGATTATTATAATATCGCCTATGTGGCAATTTCCCAGAAGAATATGTGGCGATTGCAACTGGTGCAAAATGCAGCGGTCAAGCTAATTTTGGGAGTTGAAAAAGTTCGATCGTGTAACATCTTCCTACCGACTTCTGCATTGGCTGCCGATGGAGGCACGTGTGACGTTTAAGTTTGGATGTTTTTGCTTTAAGGTACTGTTCGGTTTAGCCCCTATATGTATAACTGACCTTTTCTCTTTCTCAAATCAATAGACACAAGAGAAGCTCACACTTGAAGTTTGTTTCTCCACCGGTTAGAGGATGTAAATTTAAAAGACATCATCAACATCTTTTCTCACACCAGGCAGCATTATGGGGTAAAGATCTGGAACAACTGCTTATGCCTACTACTTATAGGGAATTTAGGAAACGCCTAAAAACATATCTGTTCCTGAAGTATTTAGGCAACTGATCCGTACAATCTTATTCCACAATAACTGATCTCTAGAGCTGTTAATCACTAGCTTTTAACTTTGTTAATTCCACTCAATTTGTAGCATCTTTTAATCATTGTAAACCGCATAGAACTTCACGGTCCTGCGGTATAAAAACTGCTATTATTATTATTATTACTCGCCACGCAAGCAGCGAAACTAGCCAGCCACATCTCCAATCTACTGATTTCAGCCCCAAACTACAGAACCTTCAGGAGGGAAATAAAAACCAGGTTGTTTAAGAAATGTGTCAAGACAAACTCCCGATACAACCAATATCCTCAACTCCATCACCAGACTCCAATCCCCGCTATGCGTTTTAGTGCTCGCTAAACACGCGCTAAACGCCAACGCGTGCATGTTATCCTGTGGACACGGTAACATTTAGTGCGCACTAAACGCGCTCTAAAACGCTTAGTGCACCTTAGTAAAAGATGGCCCAAATGTTACAACCAATAGCTTCCCTGTAATCTTCTGAAAATGACCAGAATCTTTTCCTTTTGTAATCCGCCTAGAGCCGCAAAATATTGGCAGAATAAAAGAAACTAATGTGCAGATCCCCCCTTATTCTCTAATTACACGCATAAATCCAAGGAATGCCTCCGATTGGCCCACGACCCTCCTATTTCTGTGCCTCCTTTTTTGATTCGCGTATAAAATGTAGGCACTGATCCTGCACCTAAAGTTACATGTGTCAATTTTAATTGAAAGTAATTAGCACCAATAATGGCTCATTAAGGCCCCCTTTTATCAGGCTGCATCAGGGTTTTATCATGAGTCACTGCGGTAAAAGCTCCGAAGCTCATAGGAATTCTTTGAGTGCTGGAGCTTTTACCGCAGCGGCCTGTGATAAAAAATCCCTAACACACCTTGATAAAAGGGGGGCCTAAAATCCTAATTATGGGCTCCAATTAGCTTGTGATTCAATTAAATTATGCACACAATCTGGGTGCACACCTAAATTTGCACACCTATATTTTTAGCACTTTTTACAGAATCTGGGGGTTAATGCATGAATTAGTATGTGCTGTTATTGCATGAGCAGAGTAGTTGTTACAATGCTGGCATGACAGCGCAGGTTAATTTGCATGTTAACTGCATGCTGTGTTAGCGGGCAGAAACTAGGTGGATTATGGACAGAAAGTGAGCATATATGATACCCTGCAGTTAGCACATGGTACTTATTGCACATTGTCTCTTGTGCAGTTTGCATGGTCACTGACCCCCTCCCACTGCCCAAAGATGTAAATGGAACTGTACATACCTGCTTCAGATGTTATGGTCAATCCTATTGGAGCAGCAGCTGGTTCCTGGAGTAGCTTAGTGGGCGGTGGAGTCAACCGTATTGATGGGGACTCAGACCTACCGTATATCCCACTCTAACTACTACACTATGGACTATGTGAGCCTTCCAAAACCCACCCAAATCCCACTGTACCTACATCTAGGTGACACCTGCAGGCATAAGGGCTATTGGTGTGGTGTACAGTTGGGTCCAGTAGGTTTTGGTTGGGTTTTGGAGTCTGTCCAAGTTAGATTGTAAGCTCTTGTGAGCAGGGACTGTCTATAAATGTAAAAATGTACAGCGTTGCGAACGCCTTTCAGCGCTAAATAAGTGATAAGTAGTAGTAGTAATTTTGATGAGATGTGTACCTGGGCCTTTTTATGTGAAGTTCACTGCTCTGCTGGGATGTCTGTGTGGCCAGTCTACTAAAAACGCTGGTCCCCTCCACATCCCAATGGCTTGTTTTGTGCGTTTTTCTTTTGGACATTTTTTCTTTTTTCAAAACTGGTTCTAAAAGATGGACGCACATCCTTTTCCTGGGCGGTGACTCCCAATATGAAACCCTGCACTACATAGCTACAATTCAGCTTCCTCTTTCCCACATGCATCATTTTGCACTTGCTCACATTAAATATCATCTGCCATTTTGCTGCCCAATCTCCCAGTCCCGCTAGGTCCTCTTGCAATTTTTCACAATCCTCTTGCGATTTAACGTGTGATGCCATCGTGTTGCATCCACACATGCTCAGAAGAAGCCTTCCAATTATGTCACTGAGCTCAGGGAAGAAGAGACGGAGTTCATGCAGAGGTGGAGCTGTGGACAGTATGGGGGCGTGACTAGGGGCAGAATGGGGTGGGAGCCACATGTCCTCTTTTTTAAATTAAGTAATCTGGTAACCCTACCTCTGCTTCCCCCTGGTTTTCACATAGCCGTAAATTTGAGCATGCACATGGGTCAGCAGTGGTGATGGCAAATCAGGGACACTGCCACTGGGTGTACGTGTTCAGGGCCGGATTAACCAATAGGCCCATAAGCATAAGCATAAGCATTGCCTCTGCTGGGTCAGACCAGGGGTCCATCGTGCCCGGCAGTCCGCTCCCGCGGCGGCCCCCCAGGTCCATGACCTGGAAGTGTTCCCTACCTAACCTAAAATATCCATACCCTATTCGCTCAATGTCCTGTAAGGTAACTCTATCTGTACCCTGTAATCCCCTTCGCTTCCAGGAAGTCATCCAGTCCCTTTTTGAACCCCAGAATTGTACTCTGTCTTATCACCTCTCCGGGAAGCGCGTTCCAGGTGTCCACCACCCTCTGAGTGAAGAAGAACTTCCTTGCATTCGTTATGAATCTGTCTCCTCTCAGTTTTTCTGAATGACCTCTTGTTTTAGTTGTCCCTGCTAGTCTAAAGTAGGCACGTGCCTAGGACCTGAAATAGTCAGGGGGGCCCATTGAAGGACGACTTACCATACTATTTTTTTTCAGAAGATAACGGGCCCCACCTCTTCCCTCCATGCATCGCAACGGGCCTCCACCTGACAACGTCGCCACCCCCCCCCGGCATCGACAGATGGCAATGCAGCCAACCGCCGGCATCAACGGCAACATAGCTCCAAGAAGGTCACACGATGACTGCGTCTTCCGGAAGTAGTAAGTGATGTCGGAGGGGGATGGACCGCAGATGCAGTCATCGCAGGATCTTCTTGGAGCTGCGTTGGCCACGTTGCCGTTGATGCCGTGTGGAAAGAATTGTGGAGGGAGAGAATGGGGACATATGCTGATGGAATTGGTGTGAATGGAAAGGGGGAAACAAGGAGGAAGGATACTGAATGGATTTAGGCTGGAGGGAAAGAAAGGGGGCAGATGCTGATGGAAGTGGGGGAAGAGAGAGAGTGAAATGCCAGACCATGGGGGTGTGAGTGTGGGAGAGGGAAGGAGAGGAGGGAAATGCCAGATCATTGGAGGAGGGAATAGAAGAAGATGGATGCCAGACCAATGGGGGTGAAGGGAAAGATGGAAGGGGGAGACATAGAGTTTCTAGAAGTGGCATAGGACAGGGTAGTTGGGAAGAGAAACGGAGAGATGATGGACCCTGGGGTGATGGGGAAGGAGGGAGAGATGCTGGATGAAAGGGTAGTTGAGAAAAGGACATATGGTGGATCTGGGGATGGTGGGGTCCATTGCCGCAGCTGCGGATATGGACACGAAAAAAGGAAAGATGCCAGACCTCCAAGGGAGGGAAGCGAAATGGAAGGGGAGGACAGCATGGAAGATGGATGGTTAGCACGGAGAAAGAAGAAAACGACAAATGGGCAGGAGACCCTGGCAAGCGAGTTATCAGAAGATAATAAGAGCCTGGGACCAACAAAAGGTAGAAAAAATAATTTTATTTTCTCTTTTGTGATTACAATATTTATTTTGTTTACACCACAGAGCCAGTGTGGGGTTGGAGATGTTGTAACCCTATATGTCTGCTAAGACTAAGCCTTAGTCAGGTAGGGGTCGTTTTATTAAGGTGCACATTTAGCATACCTTAATAAAAGGACCTCCAAGTATCTTAATAAAAAATTTGGCCCACGACTTAGCCTTTTTTTCAGATTTCGGCCATTTATGTGATTGAGTTTGACACCTCTGATATAGAGTGAGGCAGTTAGGCGATGTAAACTTGGTTATTAATATAGACTTATATTTCAGATAGTATTACTGTTTTACAATATATTTGAATGCTTTTAAATATGTATGGAAAGGGTTCAGAGTTAAAGTCATGAGTAGGGGGATTTGTTCAGAGATTTGTTCAGAGATGTTTGGGGGTTGCGTAGAAGAAAAACTGTGCACTGGTATGCTAATCTTTGTTTATTTTGAATTTATAAAAAAAGAAATAAATGGAAATAAAGAAGTATATAAGAAAACAGATAAATGGGGGCAGGATGTGGGCGGGTCAATCTGAGGGGGGCCCAGTGTACTTGTGTGCCTAGGGGCCCTCGAAAAATTAATCCTGCCCTGGATGTGTTAAGGGATATTTCTTAGGAGGACCTTACTGAGCTTGGAGACATGGAGCCGTACATCCAATTCACATAAGTGAATTCAGCCATTTTATCTGCATAACAGATGTAGTTCCTGAGTAAGCCTTTGGAATATTACTCCTAAATACTTGATTGCAGCTCTTGGTTTTCTGAGCTCCAATATGACCTTTTTAGCCCTGTTCTCTGCTACCTATTTTTACATGCAGCCTACTTAGGGTGAAGACAAAAAAAGGAGGATACATGACCCCGTCCCTGGTCCCACCCTGCTCCCACCCTGCTTCACCCCAAGCCCACCCACAAACTAAGCTATATACAAGCGCCAGCAGATCAGATGACAACAGTGGCACACCTAGTATATTTTACCTTTGATGTCTCTGGTTTCTGCTTTCCTAATTTTTTCTTCACTCTCTTCTTTCCGTCCAGTATCTGCTCTCTCCCTTCCATCCAGCATCTGCCCTCTTTCTTTGCCCCTTCCATCCTTGCATCTGCTCTGTCATCTACACTAAAACCAGCATCTCTCCGTCTCTCAATCTTTCTCTGCTGACCCTCTTTCCAGCATCAATCTCTCTCTCATGCCTCTAATGTTTCTCCCCTCTCCCTCATCTGATCTCTCCCTTCCCTCTCCTCGGATCTCCATGCCAGTTCTTGTTTCCTTCCTTCCTTCCTTCAAGCAGCATCTTCTTTCCCTGTCATGCGGTCTAGCATTTCTACTCCCCCACCCCCCTGTAGTCTTCCACTCCTCGGACATGTTCCTGGCAGAGTCAATTGAGACCTCTGCTGCCGGCCAACTTCTGAACTCTTCTCTCTGCCATGTCCTGCCTGCTTGGGAACAGGAAATTGCATCATAGGAAGTCAGACATGGCAGAGAGAAGAGTTCGGGAGCCAGCTGGCAGTGGGTGCCTCAATCACTGACTCTGCTGGCAACAAATCTGAGGCTTGGAAGACCGCGAGAGCTGGGGTGGGTGGAGAGGGAGAGACTAGAGAATATACCTGGAGGAGAGGAAGACATCCAGACTCTGGCTGGGAGGTGGGATGCATTAATGTGCTGGGCGGGCTTGCTGGGCGGGCGTAGGATTACCAGATTTTCTGGAACGAAAATCCAGACCCATGGCACTGCCCCCAGGCCCGCCCAATTCCACCCCATTCCACCTGAGTCATGCTCCATTCCGCCCCAGCCCCGCCCCCTCAATTTGTTCATTTGCCGGGAAGGCATCTGCACTGGTGTGACACGATAATATCGCATGCATGCACGTGTCGTCACCGTGTCGCATCTATACATTTGCAGACGCCCTCCTGACATCGCTGCTAGCTGGAAGCTTTTCAAAACCCCAGACAAAGTGCTGGGTTTTGAAAAGCCGTCTGGACCCCCGGACATGTCCTCGAAAAGGAGGACCTGTCTGGGGAAACGCAGACTTCTGGTAAACATAGGCAGGCGGCTCATTGTTTTAAAACCCAGCAAACAAAAACACAAATTCCCCTAATTAAAAACAAAACAACACAAAAAACTGCCCGGATTCCCGGACAGTCCTCTAAAAAGAGGACAGGTCCAGCGAAACCCGGTCGAATGGTAACCCTAAACCGTCTGACTAGGTAGAGGAAGAAAGAGAGTGAAACAGGCAAAATGGAAAGTCATGAAAAAGCAAGATCTTTGCATCTCTATGGAACAGTAGTTCCTTTCTGTCTATAGACTTCTGTGAAGGGGAATGCTGCAGTACATTTTCAATGAGTGCCCTCTAGTGGACAACATCTAAGAAAACAGGAACTAGTTAAAAATCAGAAGAGAGCTAGAGATTGAATGAATCACTAAAATGCTGTCAGTTGAATCATAATGCCCTCCACCGAATTAATTCACTGCAATGCACAGCAAGCTTTACTATACTTTTTTTTTAAACTTTATTTAAATACAATTTACATACAAATAATAATAATCAAATAAGCACTTATAAACAATCAGAATCTACACAAAAAATAAAAATCCCCTCCCCCATCCATCATTACCATCATGAATAATACCAAAACAAAAGGTATACCCCCTCCTTCTCCTCCCCCCCCCAGATGTGTGGGTGCAATACAATGGAAAATAAAGATAAAGGGCAACTATAACAAATCTACAAAAGACAGCAATGGACCCCAAACCAATTTGAATATCTTATTATGCCCCAGCAAGTCATACTTGTTTTTATTATTGTAAATGCTATAAAATTGCTGATATTTTTAAGCTCTTAAGCAATATGAAGCTGGCTAATAGTGATTATACAATATAGTCGAGCTAGACTTACTGTCATTTGGAAAGGGCTTTCAAAAAGCAAGCGTGTATAAAAGAAGATAAGAGTGGCAAAAATATTATTCAAGATTACTTTTATCTAATTTTTTTGTAGCCCAGCACTGTGCTCCTTGCCATTTTATTTATTTATTTGGTTTTATGTCCTATCCTACCAGGAGAGCTCAGAACGGGTTACAAGTTTGCATACATGACAAACATGGCACATTGTGACACATCATGACAAACATTGCACGAAAAAACATAGGATGGCAGCTTAGCATGGCAAACAGTCATATATACAAGCTTAGCATAGCATGATAAATTTAGTATTACAAGCATGGCAGACAGTATTATATATAAAAGCATAGCATGACAAATATTGCATGGCAGACATAGTATTATACATGTGAACACAGCATATATATATATATATATATATATACATACACACACACACAACATGGTAAAGCGTTTTTGACCTGTCACCTACAAATGTGGCTAACCTAGTATGACATGACAGTATGGCACTTAACACGGTAGATTCTAGCATGGTGGGTATGGGATGGCAAATGTGTAGTGGACATAGCACGTGACTTTGTAGCATGGTATGGCATATATAGTAAAAAAAGATACAATAAAGTGGGAGAAAAGGTGAGTATGACAAAAACATGGTGGCTTGATAGGGTAGAGCATTAACCACCCCTTTTACAAAACCACAATAGCATTTTTTTCCATAAGCCCGTGCGCAGAATGCTCTGCGCTGATCCCGACACTCATTAGAGGTTCCTATGAGCGTCGGGAGCAGCGCAGAGCATTCAGCACGCCGACCTGTGCTAAAAACTGCTATTGTGGTTTTGTAAAAGAAGGGGGGGGGAGTAAATGATGGTCAATATAAAGCGTGACAGTTCATAATTTTGGGCTAAATTCTATAAAAAAGTACCTGAATTTGGCACACACACACACACACAAAAAGAACGCCATGTGTTATTCTCTGAACAGCACTCAAAGTTAGGCACTATTTATTGAATAGCATTTAGTGCTGGGATCTGCACCCAATTTTGGGACTGCCCCTGACCCGCCCATGTCCCTTCCATGACCATGCTCCCTTGACAGATTCACTGGTAAAATTTTACATGCACATCCTTATAGAATACCGACTACCACGATGTGCGCATAAATTCAAACTATTGCCATGTTGCACCAATATTTAATTGTTAGCATCCAATTATCAGCGCTAATTGGCTCAATGTTCGTAAATTTACGCACACATTTTGTAGCACCCTATATAGAATTAGGGGGCTAGTACTTACAGTTCAATCCTGCCCCAGCCCAGCCCCCTCAATCTGCTCATTTGCCAGGAGGGCATCTGCGCATGCACTGGTGTGATGCGATGACATCACACACAGTGCGTGACATCACCGCCTTGCATCTGTACATTCTCAGATGCCCTCCCGACGTCGCTGCTAGCTGGTGTAAACAACATGACGAAAGACCTGGCGAGGCTTGAACAATGGTCTGAAATTTGGCAGCTAAAATTTAATGCTAAGAATTGATGTATATAACAGAACAGCGGGACTTAGGTGTGATTGTATGTGATGATCTTAAGGTGGCCAAACAGGTTGAAAAGGTGAGGGCGAAAGCTAGAAGGATGCAAGGTTGCATAGGGAGAGGTATGGCCAGTAGGAAAAAGGAGGTATTGATGCCTCTGTATAAGACTCTGGTGAGACCTTATTTAGAATATTGTGTACAATTCTGGAGACAACACCTTCAAAAAGATATAAAAAGGATGGAGTCGGTCCAGAGGAAGGCTACTAAAATGGTGTGTGGTCTTCATGATAAGGCGTATGGGGACAGACTCAAAGATCTCAATCTGTATACTTTGGAGGAAAGGCGGGAGAGGGGAGATATGATAGAGGTGTTTACAGTGTTCCCCCGGTCATTCGCGGCTGGTGGTTCGCGGTCCCGGTCATTCGCGGTATTTTCCGACTGCAAACTGCTGACAAGGAGAGGGCAGCGGGAGAGGCAGGAGAGAGCAGCTGGAGCGCCGCGAGTGCAGGAAATCACTCGTGGTACGTTCCGTCTGCCTCTTCCTGCACTACGTAGGGCCTTATCCAATCAGGAGCTGCTTTGACATGACTTAGTGCAGAAGCGGCGGTTGGAGCGTACCGCGAGTGATTTCCTTCACTCGCGGTGCTCTGGCTGCTCTCCTGCTGCCCTCTCCCGTTGCCCTCTTCAGGCTGTCCCATGAAAAACCATATTCAAATTTTTTGAGATTCGCAGGGGTTCCTGGACTGAGGTTGAGATAGACACTAAAGAATTGCACGGGTTGGTTTCCCACTGTTATCTGCGGGGATGGGGCGATGACAAATTCCATCACCATGTCATTTATATATATTTCATACACTCGTAAACCAGCACTTAAATCTTGCATAAATGCCCCAAATGTTCTCCAGCAGGAGAGATGCCCAATCTCTCCTACCAGACAACCCCTGAACCCCCCAAAGTTCGCCAGCAGGAGAGATGCCCAATCTCTCCTGCTGCCACCTTCCCCCCCGAAAGTTCACTGGAAGGAAAGATGCCCAGTCCCTCCTGCCGGACACCTCCCACCCTCCAAAGGTAGCCCACTGGACCCCCCCCCCCCCAAAGCCCACTTGAACCCCCCCTCCCACCTAGACCCCCACCAAAGCTCACCTAGACCCCTTAACCCCACCCAGACCTTCCCTAACCTTTTTCAGGTGACCAACCGGACAGGTTCTTCCTGCGTCCGGCCGGAATGGCGGGCCTGCCCCATCCCGGTTCAAGACCCTGATTGGCCCAGGCGCTTAAAGAAAAATCTGGTAACCCTAGACACACCTCTCCCCTTTTATCAAGCCATGATGTCGAGCAGCATGAACTAAATGCTGAGCCGTTCATTCTAATCCTGACTTGGGAACCTAATCGTGCCAGACCTGTTGAGAAGTCTTTGTTGAAATGGCTGTCCCAGTTGTCAGCCTTTGCTTGCGTTTCCTGGGACTGGAGGGTAATCTCCTGTGAGTTTAGCATAAGGCTGCCAACTACATGCTCGGACAATCCCCAGTGGGTCTCACTGGCTCATGTTCAGAGAATCAAACCTTAGTTTTCAGTTTTGGTGTTGGCCAAAAGCAGGTGATAAGTTTCGGCTGCCGTTTCAGTTTCCGCCGGAAATGGTTGGACCGTTTTGGTAGCAGTTTCGGTTTCATCCAAAACTGGGGAAAAACAGTTTTGGTTGGTCTCTACCTAAAAGAATGACAGATTGAAACGTGTAGTCTATGACCACTTACAATTTGGTAAGGGAACGGTGGTCAAATATTTATGGACTTGTTTATTTTGTTTTATATCCTGTCCTCCTCAGAGAGCTCAGAATGGGTTACAAGGTAACATACATAGCAATTAGACAAAAATGAGTTACAAAATACTTAGACAATATGGGGCTCATAATCGAAACAGAAAAACGTCTAAAATAAACCAGCCTAAATCGGCACTTGAACGATCAGTGAGACAAGTCGTTCAAATGCCAATAATCAAACCGGGTTTTAGACGTATTTAAAAACAACCTAGGCCTTCACAGTGCTGCTGAACGACCAGAGCTAAAAGGGGCATTTCAGGAGGAGTGTCGAGGGCGGGTTTTGGGCGGGACTTCCTTGACTTAGTCGTACTGCATGTATAATTGAAAGTTTTACAACACTGCCAAGACGGAAGTTGGACATTGTGATTTAGGCCATCTAAAAACAGGTCTAAGTCCACAGAAGGTATCCAAAGTGACCAGATAAACACTGCAGACACAAAGTACAGACCCCCACACACTGCCCCAGTGATCACTGACCCCCCCCCCTAAAAATCGTAACAACAACTATACATATCTGCCTCCAGAATATCAGCACCTGGCAGCCTGGCATAGGAAAGCCTAGTAGAGCTGTAAAGAGGTGGCTTAAGTGGTCTTAGGGGTGGGTTAGTGAACCATGGAGAGCAGGACCCAGGCCCATAAGCCACTCTAATCACTGCATTCATGGTGAAAAATGTGCACCCCCTAACCCTTTTGTACTGCTATATAAGTGGCTCCTGCAACCATAAGGGCTATTGGGGTGGTAGATAGGTGGGTCTAGTAGATTCTGGGGGAGTTTTGGGGAGCTCACCATGACCTATAAGGGAGCTGTAGTTAGATGTTTCTGTGGCACCCTTTTTGTGAAGTTCACAGCAGTGCCCTGTTAGGTACCCCACTACTCTGGTGCCATGTCTGGGTTTCCAGTCCATCACTTTTATGGCCCCTCCCGTGCCCAAAAGGTCTTTTTCTAGGCGTTTGTGACTTGGACGAATTTTTGGATTAAAATGGGGTATAAAGATGAAAGACTTAGTGCTCTGGGCAATCAGAAGCTGGACGTACAGTTGGATGATTTTTGGAAAAAAAAATATTTTGGATGTATTTTTCGAAAATGAACCTTTTCCCGTGTCTGACTTTGGGCGACTTACAACTTAAGCCCAAAACGGAGTTAGACTTTTCTTTTGATTATGCCCCTTCATGGGTTATACTGTTATTCATATAATACAGTTTGCTCATCCTACATTAGCATTCATAGAAAGAAATTTGTTCAAGACATTTATTTATTTAAAAATGTATATACCGCATAATAACTATGCGGTTTACAAAATTACATGCATACGTATTAAATGAATGCTAAACATGTTTCAACAGAACAAACACATAAAGACATTAACAAACGGTATCATTTTCAAAATTCTTTAAATTCATCCTGCAGGGTGGAGTCGCAAAATTTCCAAAAGACATTAACAGGCATATAAAGGCATTTATTTATTTATTCATTCAATTTTCTATACTGTTCTCCCAGGGGAGCTCAGAATGGTTGAATTTATTCAGATACTCAAGCATTTTCCCCCCGTTTGTCCTGGCAGGTTCACAATTTATCTAATGTGCCTGGGGTGTTGGGGATCAGGCAACCCACCCAGGGCTTGAACCCACCTCAGGGTGGCGAGGTTGCAGCTCTAACCACTGTGCCACAAGCTCCGACATAGCATGATAAAAGATAGCATAGTAAACATTGTCTGACAGAGACATGTAGTTTGTTCATCTTTTTTTTTTTTTTTTTAATTCTTTATTCATTTTATAATTCACAACAAGTGTACAGCAAATATCAAACAAATACTGGGCAGACTTGCACGGTCTGTGTCTGTGTATGGCCGTTTGGTGGAGGATGGGCAGGGGAGGGCTTCAATGGCTGGGAGGGTGTAGATGGGCTGGAGTAAGTCTTAACAGAGATTTCGGCAGTTGGAACCCAAGCACAGTACCTGGTAGAGCTTTGGATTCTTGCCCAGAAATAGCTAAGAAGAAAAAATTAAAAAAAAAAAAAAAATTTAAATTGAATCAGGTTGGGCAGACTGGATGGACCATTCGGGTCTTTATCTGCCGTCATCTACTATGTTACTATGTAGAATACAATATCACTTGAAAATCTACCATATCATACAACAAAAAGATATAACCCCCTCCCACTTCCATATACAACAAAAAATATACCACATGAATATAATATCTTATCATTCATATATATTATTAATAGAAATCCAACACCCCCCCCCCCCGATCCACATGTAAGAATTAAAGTTGGGAAAAATGTAAATTATTCATTAGAATAATTTAAAAATGGCCCCCACACATCCTTAAATTTATTATAGTAACCTTTTTGAACTGCCAATGCTCTTTCCATTTTAAACACATGACATACTGAATTCCACCAGAAACAATAATTCAACCTTGTACAATCTTTCCAGTTATACGTTATTTGTTGTTCATCTTAAATTAACATCCACAGAGAGAAGTTAGACCAACATACCAGCTATTCATTCTAACTTTGCATTCACAGGGGGGGAATTAGTTTCAACATACTTGAGGAATACATTTGCTTGGGAATTACAGAATGGAATGTTGTTTCTTCTCCCACTTCATACCAAACCACTGGAATCAACTGCCCCCACAGATCAGATCCCTTGAAGGACTCCTGAACCTTAAGAAAGCAATAAAAACCTACCTCTTCACCTAACTCCCCTGCCCACGGCCGGTGAATTACAAAGAAATGTATATTGATACTAGATCCTTACTATGGGCTCCTCATACTAAGGTGTGCTAGCTGCTAAAGCCTCCATAGAGCTTGCGTTAGTATTTTCCATTTAGCGCGGGGTTTGCGCGCACCAATCTTCAGCGCATGCTACAAACACTAGCGCAGCTTAGTAAAAGGAACCCTACGCGTCACGTTAAGATAAAAACTTTCATTGAAAATCTTGCACTGTTAGGTGTTACCTTTAAAAAAAAAAATTCCTTGCAAATGTACGGTTAAACTTCAAGAGAAGGAATTTGTGTTCTGGGATGGCACGCTAGCCGATTTAGCGCGCACTAAACAGTAACGCATCCATTATATTCTGTGGACGTGATAGCGTTTAGCGTGCGCTAGATCGGCTAGCTCGCCTTTGTAAAAGAGGAGTTTAGAGCGATTTTTGAATTTATATGAGCAACAGAAGAATTAATTTTGACCGATATTGAGGAGTAATTAATATCTCACCTTATCATAGAGGATTTGAATTAGTGAATAAATGTAAAATGTTACTTGTTATTTATATATATATATATATTTTTTTTTTAATTGCATCCAGAAATTTTTCTTTTTTCCTTGGTTAAAATGAGTTATGTCCTCCCATAATGTGGGCTAGATGGAAGATCTTTCATGATTATTATGTTTGACTAGGTTTATGTATTCCATTCCTTACTGTTCCAAGTGAATTTTAATGAAAATTATAAAGAAAAAAAAAAGAAAATCTTGCACCGTATAACTATGGCAAATTGTAACCCATTAAGTGTATATTATATATGTTAACCTGTAACCCGTTCTAAGCTCGTTGGGGAGAACAAGAGAGAAGAAGAATTAAATAAAATAAATAAACTGAAAGAGGAAGGTTGGTGGGTTGGATGCTCTGGTAGTCTATTTCATAATGCAGAGGGTGCTGGGGTCTGGGTCCTTTATCATTCAGTTATTAGAATAAGGGAATTAGGCGAAGAGGTAAGTTTGTATTGTTCAAGGGATCTGATATATAGAGATAGTTGATTCCAGTAGTTTGGTAAGAAATGAAAGTAGGATAGGCGTCTGGCACTTTCAAGTCAGGGAAGCCCCAACCAGGGGGTAATTGTTGACTTGTTTCCTACTGGGAAGTCTGTTCGGGACGTAAAGGTTGAAGCTTGGCTGATATATAGCAGGACTTTCTCCTGAGATCTACTGTTGGAAAAGGTAATACAGTACTCCCTCGAAATTCACGGGGGTTCCGTTCCAGGAGAGGGGGGGGGAAGAGGAGGAGGAATCAGCTGATTGGAGGACCGGGAGGAAGAGGAGGAGGAATCGGCTGTGCAGAAGGCTGATTGGCCGACTGGGAGGAAGAGGAGGAGGAATCGGCTGTGCAGAAGGTTGATTTGTGGACTCATTTCCTGTATTTTCTGACCGGAAGAGGCAGTCAGAAAATACCACGAATAACTGAGTCCTTGAATCGCGAATTTGCGGGGGAACACTGTAGTTGAAGTATTTTGTTAAGAGAATACAATGAACCAATGAAATCATATTCTGAGAATGTTTCACTTAGAACCAGCAATACACTCTTTTTACTTGGCTCCAATCTGTCTCTAAAGATTCATCTAGTTTAGGGTTACCTGACGTCCGGATTTCCTCGGGCATGTCTTCCTTTTGAGGACATGTCCGGGGATCCGGAAGGCTTTTCAAAACCTGGCACTCTGTCCAGGTCCTGAAAAGCTTCTGGCAACGAGCCCTGTTGGGACGGCATTTGTGCACGCGTGGATGGAACACGGTGATGTCACACGCATGCGCATGACATCATCACGCCACACCATCGCACGCATGAATGCCGTACGACATTGCTTGTGCAAGTCGAGGGGGCGGGGCAGAACAGGGCATGGCTAGCCAGAATGGGGCTGGGGTGGGACCAAGTGTCCGGATTTTCCGTTTGGAAAATCTGGTAACCCTAAGTCTAGTTACACAGGCTTTCTTCACCTTCCCGAGACCTCTGACCCAAATCCCATTTACTCCTGCAGGCCGTGGTAATCGCACCGCAGCACATTGGGAATTAATGGACTTTGGTGCAGTTGCCACATGGCTTTGTAAAAGGAAGGGGAGGGGGGGGGTTTAATTAGAATCAATAAATCAAACCTCTCCGGCCACATAGCCCTCATTATTTCCTAAGGGAAGAAAACGGGTAGTTCTTAAGGACGTACACAGAAAAATATTTTGGTTCATTTTTTTTGTATCATTTTCAGTTTATTTCCTCATTTTTGAGCAATTTTTTTGTTGTTTCTTTCACACATTTCTTTTAATAGAAATTTTTTAGCCTGTGCTAGAATTTTAGCATGTGTTAATTGACTTTAGCGTACACTCAAATTTTTTTTTTTTTTTTTTCCCCAGCAGTACCAATGAATCAAGTATTTGTTTTTCTCATGCAGGGCCATGGGAATCAGGTTATATTATCTTCGTTCCTTTTTTTTTTTTTTTTTCTACTGCATTCCATTGTAATGAAATAAGAAAGGACTTTGAAATAGTTCATTTCTCATCGTTTTTAAAGAGACAGATTTGCAGTCACTGCAGCACATCACAGCACATGTCTTTTGAAAGTCTCACAGAGGCACATCCTAAAAAAAAAACAAAAAACAAACAACAAAAAAACACCCCCTTTTCATTTATGAAACTTAAATACAAAACAAAGAAAAAAAAAAAGAGAAGACCTAAGCCATTTATTCCCCCAAAGTTTCCATTTATGTCATAAATCTGCAATGTAGAGCAGAGATCCAGTTCAGACCCTTGAGGAAAACGAACTATGTTTCAAGTTCATTTAGAATTTCTTACACCGCCTAATCAGACTTCTAAGCCGTGTACAAAATCATAAAAACATACATTGGCTAAAATACAAACTTAAGATTGCAAGGTATCTCTAGGGATGACAACGACATTCAAAGACATTAAAACCTTGACAAACAGGAAAAGAGGGTAAGAAGGCTTTCAGTCACCTTCAGAGTCCAGTATAAGGTTGTGAAGATTTGCCATCAACTTATATATGTTAATATTCAAGAATTGCTTAAAAGCAATATACTCAATTACCTACCAAAAAGGTCTTTGCGTTCGGAGAACTTAGCTCTGCTGAAGACGACCTTGAACCCAAGACTTGTTGAAGCGAGCAAAATGACTTTCTGCTGTGCAGGAGGAGTAAGTTATGGCACTCCTTGGTGGAGCAAATACGTAATTGCCGTGAAAAGGGTAGCTTTAGAAAATTACTCAGGACGCAGCTATTTGATGCCTTTTCTTTTAAGGTATTTTTTTTGACAAAGTTGATGAACTAATCATGATCTTTTTACTCACATTATGGTACCTCTTGAAGAGTGATTTTATGTTTTTTATCTTACGTTTTTAACTATCTGTTTGCTTTTACTATGTGTTCATCTCAAATGTTGTGCACGCAAACTTTGTAAAACATTTAACATAAGAACATAAGCATTGCCTCTGCCGGGTCACCGCTCCCGCGGCGGCCCTCGAGGTCCTTGACCTGTAGGTTCCCACCACCTGAATTGTTTATGCCCTAATCCTGATGTACCAAACTAAGCAATGACGCCAAACTAAGCAATGTAGTGGCCAAGAGTACAACAGACAAAAATTCAATGCCCGACAACATGATGCACGACCTACTACTACTGGAGCGCTGGTCTAGGTCCTGGCAACTCAGCTTCAATGCCAAAAAATGCAAAGTCATGCACCTGGGCAGCCAAAATCCATGCAAGACTTACACCCTAAATGGCGAGATCCTAACAAGAACTGGAGAAGAACGTGACCTAGGGGTGATCGTCAGTGAGGACATGAAGGCTGCCAATCAAGTGGAGCAAGCTTCCTCCAAAGCAAGGCAAATCATAGGTTGCATATGCAGGAGTTTCATCAGCCGTAAGCCTGAAGTCATTATGCCATTGTATAGATCCATGGTGAGGCCCCACCTGGAATACTGTGTGCAATTCTGGAGGCCGCATTACCGAAAGGATGTGCTGAGACTAGTCGGTCCAGAGAATGGCCACCTGGATGATCGTGGGTCTCAAGAATCTCCCGTATGAGGAAAGGCTGGATAAATTACAGCTCTACTCACTAGAGGATCGCAGAGAGAGGGGAGACATGATCGAGACGTTCAAGTATCTCATGGGCCGCATCGAAGTGGAAGAAGATATCTTCCTTCTCAAGGGTCCCACGGCAACCAGGGGGCACCCGTGGAAAATCAGGGGAGGGAAACTGCACGGTGACACCAGGAAATTCTTTTTCACTGAAAGGGTGGTTGATCGCTGGAATAGTCTTCCACTTCAGGTCACTGAGGCCAGCAGTGTGCCTGAATTTAAGGCCAAATGGGATAGACACGTGGGATCTATTCACTGAGTTAGGTGGGGGAGGGTCATTGCGGTGGGCAGACTAGATGGGCCATGGCCCTTATCTGCCATCTATTTCTATGTTTCTATGTTACCCTGTATAGTGCCCCTCTATCTATACCCTGTAATCTCTTTCTCCTTCAAGAAGTCATCCAGGCCCTTTTTGAAACCCATTATTGTACTCTGTCGTATCACCTCTCCTGGAAGCGCATTCCAGGTGTCCACCACCCTCTGAGTGAAGAAGTACTTCCTAGCATTCGTCTTGAATCTGTCTCCTTTCAGTTTTTCCAAATGCCCTCTTGTTTTTGATGTCCCCGCTAGCCTGAAGAATCTGTCCCTCTCCACCTTCTCCATACCTTTCATGATTTTATAGGTCTCTATCATGTCCCCTCTAAGTCTCCGCTTTTCCAGGGTAAAGAGCCCCAGCTTCTCCAGCCTTTCGGTATATGCAAGGTTTTGCATGCCCTTAATCATTTTTGTTGCTCTTCTCTGGACCCTCTCGAGCATCACCATATCCTTCTTAAGGTGCAGCGACCAGTATATATATTTTTATATTTTATATATAAATTTTTTAAATAAATAAATATTCAAATTAAAAGGGAACGAATAGGGAAAAAACAGTAGGAAGGGTTGCTGTCCCCCTCCCTCCTCCCCTCACCCGTTTTACTAAACCGCAATAGGAGGTTTCTACCACGGCCCGTAAGGCTAAATGCTCCGAAGCTGCTTTGATGCTCGTAGAATTCCTGAGCATCGGAGCATTTAGTGGTAGAAACCTCTACCACGACTTAGTAAAAGAGGGCCTGTATGTGGCAAGAAACCAGGGAACTGAGTAATATCAGGGCCACATAAACATAACTGGTACTAGATTCATAAAGCAGCTGGCCGCGGTGACCTATCTTGCCATTAAGAAAGAGAGAGAACTGGAATGTTTTAAACAAACAAAACAAAAAGAAAGAAAGATTTTAAGGGCAGTTCTATAAAGACCACCTCGACTGAAACACTAAGGCCCAGATTCTATTTTTAAAATGCCTAAATTTAGGTGCACCTATACAATCGAGTCGCCTAGCTTAATTGTTTAAAAAGCTTAATTGGCTTAAATTAATTGCTTTCTAGGCACCTACCAGAAAGTGGGCATGGTTAAGAGCGGATCATGAGCGTGTTTTGCCTGTAGGCACCTAGATTGGACTTAGGCAACAGTAGGAACCTAATTTAGGCACCAGCATTTAGGTCACGAAAACCTTGGCATAAAAAGAGAGAGTCTATGGTTTTAGGCATGGAGTTATAGAATGTGATGGAAATGACAAAAAAGGGATGAGACGACTTCCTCTGAGGAAAGGCTAAAGCGACTAGGGCTCAGGCGAGATATGATAGAGGTTTATATAATACCGAGTGGAATGGGTAGACATGAATCGCTTGTTTACCGGTACTCTTTCCAAATATATTAGAACTAAGGAGCATACGATGAAGCTACTAAGTAGTAAATTTATAACAAACCGGAGAGAATATTTCTTCACTCAATGTGTAATTAAACTCTGGAATTCATTGCAGAGAATGTGGCAAAAGCAGTTAGCCTAGCAGGGTTGAAAAAAAAGGTTTGGCTAATTTCCTAAAACAAAAGTCCATAAGGCATTATTATTTTCATTATTATTCCATTATTATTATTAGCCAAAGACCCAGATTGGCTTAAAATCACCATTTTCAGCCAGTCAGGGCCTTCAACACCTCCCACTGCATCCCAAGATGCAATGGGAGGGGGAAGCCCCATCATTTGCAGTACACAGCCCTGTAGGCATGAGGGAGTGAGCGTCCCTCCTGCCATTAGCTCTTCCAAAGGTATTGGGGGGAGGGTTTCCAGGGATGTGGGAGGGGGGCCTAGGAATGTGGGGGGGGCAAAGATGTCAGGACATGTTGAGGGAGGGGAGGTCCGGGATGTTGTGAGGATGTGGGGGATGGCTGGGGGAGGGGTGTAGGGTTCTGCAGCTCAGCTGATCTTGGCAGGGGGAATCCCCATCAGCTGAGCCTCCAGGAATCCCTGAAACCGGCTCAGCTGATGGGGGATTCCTCTGCCACAATCAGCTGTAAGAAAACCTATGGGTTTTTTTTTCGCTCTTTGGTTGGTGGAAGGGGGTCGTGACCACTGGGGAAGCAAGGGGGAGGGGGTCATGCCTTAAATCCTCCAGTGGTCTTCTTGTCAGTTTGGGCATCTTTGTGGAACTTAGACACAACTCAAACAGGTCTAACTAGCTATATTCTGCAGAGATTGTAACCTTTTAGATTAGATTGAGAAATACCTGCCTAAATTATGTTACAGAAGCGAAGTCAGGTGCATGCAAAGGCATGCAGAGCATTATCCAAGTAGCTTCGAACAGATTTAAGCTGCGATAATGTTAAGAAGCCTGATTTTAATACTGAGGATATATTTTGGGTAAAGGTTAACTGGGTGTCAAGGGTAATCATTAAGAACATAAGAATAGTCTTACTGGACCAGACCAATGGTCCATCTAGCCCAGTACCCTGTCTTCACGGAGGCCAATTCAAGTCCCAAGTACCTGGCAAAAATCCAGATAGAAGCAGCATTCTAAGTTACCATCCCATGTCTGTCTCAATAGCAGACTATGGACTTTTCCTCCAGGAACTTGTCCAAACCTTTTAAAAAAAAAAACCCACAAAAACCCAGCTATATTAACTGCTTTTACCACATCCTCTGGCAATGCGTTCCAGAGTGAAAAAATATATATTTTCTCCTATTGGTTTTAAAAGCATTACTCTTTAACTTAATTGAGTGTCCCCAAGTCTTTGTAAATCTTGATGCAGTTAAAAATATATATAAAAAAAAAAAAAATCCATCCACTCAGGATTTTGTAGACTTCAGTCATATCTCCCCTCAGCCATCTCTCTTCCAAGCTGAAGTCCCTTAATCTTGTACAAAGCCTTTATAGATTATACTTATTCCAACAGGTCACATAGAGATTCCCATATGAAGCAACACAATGCTAGAGTGGCTTTAGACTTGGCATCTTATGACAAATGTTCTTACAACAGCTGGTAATAAATCAGTTGGCATTAGAAAGAGAGACATTCCTGCGTCGGCTTCAGCTATCCAGGGAATGACATACGTGTAAGAGCAGCATACCATACGGATGCATTACAGGAATCTTAAGCAGTTCGTAAGACCATCCTAACAAGAAGCTGAAACAATTAGAAGATTGTTAGTCATAAGACTTAACCTCCACAGTGGTTAAATGTCATGCGTGTTGGCAAGTACAATAACTTACATATATACCTGTAGACCACAGGTGTCGAAGTCGGTCCTCGAGGGCCGCAATCCAGTCGGGTTTTCAGAATTTCCCCAATGAATATGCATTGAAAGCAGTGCATGCACATAGATCTCATGCATATTCATTGGGGAAATCTTGAAAACCCGACTGGATTGCGGCCCTCGAGGATCGACTTTGACACCCCTGCTGTAGACGAAGGACCTTGAAGAGCTGGCCCCTAGTAGAGCAGTGTGCAACACTGCTATGCAAAAGGCCTGAACTTGATTCCAAGGTCAAATCTTTTTCAGGATTAGATTTACATTTGAGAGATTCATAAGCAGTGGGAGGAAAGGAGGAAAGAGGTAGCGAACTCTTTATTCTCCTCCCCCCATCCAATCATTGCTTGGAAATAACATCCCCACAGTGCCTTCCTCATCTTCATGTTTATGAAGTTAGTTTACTGGCATTGATCCTGCCGGTTTTGCTTTTAGAGAGTATTTGGCATAGGTCTTGCCTGCCACTGTGCTCCGACAAGCCCTGCATCACCCCTCCCCCCCCCTCCTCCTGTTCACGTTTCGCAGTCCTGCAGAAACGTTTACGAGAGTAGGGGGCATCTCGGGGCCTGGTTGAGCCCAAGGGCAGGTAGGGCCAGTGCTGGATTTTCTCCTACAACTTTCTGTTTCTGCTGTGGGTTCAGCCCCCCAAAAAACAAATGAAACACCTGGAAAGAGACATACTGGTAATTGAATTGCTTCAGTACTGGGCCATAGGCCCGATTTTCTCCTTGGATCAGCAGCCGGCATACCTGTTTTTGGCAAGTCATCTCTTGCACTCCGCTCAGATACCATTTTTTTTTTTTTTTTAAATTATTATTGGTTATTATTATATTTAATTATTATATTATTATATTATATATATATATATTATATATATATATATATATATATATATTATATTATTATAATTAATTAATATTTCCAGCCAGGGAAGAAGTCAATGTTTAGAGATGGATATGGGGAAGAAAGTGAAGATAGGAAAAGAAATGAAACTGTAAATGCACTGGAGACTTTGAATATAAGAACATAAGAATTGCAACTGCTGGGTCGAACTAGTGGTCCATTCTGCCCAGCAGTCTGCTCCCACAGCGGCCCTTAGGTCAAAGACCAAACTGAGCCAAGCCTTACCCGCTTAGGTTCTGGTTCAGCAGGAGCTTGTCTAACTTTGTCTTGAATCCCTGGAGGGTGTTTTCCCCTATAACAGCCTCCGGAAGAGTGTTCCAGTTTTCCACCACTCTCTGGGTGAAAAACTTCCTTACGTTTAGAAATGGTTAACAATAGATGGAAAGCAAAAAACAAGAGCCTGAGACCCGTACAAGTAGAAAAAATGGCCAGAAAAAAAGGGGGTGGGGGAGGGGGAAAATTTTTATTTTCAGTTTTTCATTGGTGGAATGTCAGTTTTTGCAAAATACATCTACTATCTTTATATTTTCCATGGTAAGAACATAAGAATAGCCCCACTGGGTCAGACCAACGGTCCATACAGTCCAGTAGCCTGTTTTCACAGTGTCTAATCCAGGTTACTAGTTCCTGACAAAACTCAAATAATAGCAGCTTGAGTTCTCGAGCAAGGTCTTGGGTCTCATCATTGATTCCACATTGTCCTTCAATGACCACCTCCAATCCTTGGTAAAAAAAATGCTTTTTCAGCCTTCACATGCTGAGGAAAGTTAGATCCTGCTTCCATCAAAAACATTTTACCCTCCTTGTCCAATCCATAATCCTCTCCAGATTGGACTATTGCAACTCTATCTACTTAAGCCTAACTAAGAAAAACCTCCACAGACTCCAACGGATTCAGAATGCCGCGGCCAAGCTCATCTTCGCTAAAAGTAAATTTGACCATGTCTCCCCGGCTCCTGGCCAAGCTTCACTGTCTTCCGATAATCACCAGGGTCCACTATAAATGCGCCTGTTTAGCTTTCAAAATCCTATATGGTATCCTCTCTCCCTTTATCCCTCTTGCTTGGAATTCCTCAAACCCTAATACCACCAGATCCTCCCACAAATTAAAACTATCCTTCCCCTCGCTAAAAGGCATTTCCCACACAGGAAAGCTAGGGACCTCCCTCCACTTCAAAATCACTGAGCTCTGGAACAACCTTACCTCCCCTCTTCGGAACTTGAGCTCTCTCCAAGTTTTCCGCAAACATCTGAAAACCTGGCTTTTCTCAAAAAATGTAAGTCTCCCTCCAACTTAGGAATCAAGGAAACTCTTATATCTTGGCATCCCAAGTCCTCTAAATTTTCTTCACACTTCTACCTCTAACCCTCTGTTGTAGTTCCTTCCTATTTCTCCTACTGTAAACCGCGTCGAGCTCTACGAACGTGGAGATGATGCGGTATACAAACCTAAGGATTAGATTAGATTAGTAGCAATCTTCCGTGATCCAGAGCAAGCATTGGCTTCACCCATGTCTCTCAATAACAGACTATGGACTTTTCCTCCAGGAAATTGTCCAAACCTTTCCTAAAACCAGCTATGCTAACTGCTCTTACCACAACCTCTGGCAATACTGTTCCAGAGCTTAACTATTATATCTCCGAGTGAAAAATATTTCCTCCTATTGGTTTTAAAAGTATTTTCCTGTAACTTCATTGAATGTCCCTTTGTAATTTTTGATGGAGTAAAAATATTGATCCACTTGTACCCATGCTACACCACTCAGGATTTTGTAAACTTCAATCATATCTCCCCTCAGCTGTCTCTTTTCCAAGCTGAAGAGCCCTAACCTCTTTAGTCTTTCCACATACGAGAGAAGTTTCATCCCCTTTATCACCTTGGTTGCTCTTCTTTGAGCCTTTTCTAGTTCCGCTATATCTTTTTTTTTTTTTAGATAAGGCGACCAAAACTGAATGCTTTAATCAAGGCGAGGTTGTACCATGAAGTGATATAAAGGCATCAAATGTAACATTCATAATTTTGTTAACCACCCCTTTAAAAAATAATTCCTAGCAGCTTGTTTGCTTTTTTGGCTGCTGCCACACATTGGGAAGGTTTCAGTGTATTGTCTACAATGAAACCCAGATCTTTTTCTTGGGTGCTAACCCCCCCCCCCCCCAAGGTGGATCCTAGCATCTGGCAACTATGCTTTAGAATAGATTATTCTTCCCAATGTGCATCACTTTGCATTTGTCCACATTAAATTTCATCTGTCTTTGGGATGCCCAGTCTTCCAATTTCCTGCCTACAAATTTTCATAGTCTGCATACATTTTAACAACTCTGAACAGTTTAGTGTCATCTGCAAATGTTATCACCTCACTCATCGTTGTACCTGTTTCAATGCAATATTGAAAACCCTCCTCTTTGACCATTTGGAGTCCAGTAAAGTGAACCCTGGCGGCAGAGATCAGAAGGAAGATTCTTAAAAACTTGCCGGTAAAATCTGGCAAGTTGATGTAGTTACTGTGGTGGGAGCGATTTTACTTTTACAGACAATTCTCAGCATAATAGCATGCAAATTATATGCATGCTATTTGTGCAGAGAGTTGCCTGTAAAGGGGGAGCAGGAACAGTGCCTAGTGTTTGCTCAGAAGAGTAATCGCTAAGTACAGCTCATCCCTCCTATTAAAAGTGAACCCCCCCCCCCAAAAGTAAAACATGCCCACGGCTACTATTCTCCTTGCTAGCTCAGCTGACCGAGGCTCCCCCTGCTGCAATGGGCTCAGCTGGCAGGGAGAACTGCGATGCCCACTCCCTGCCACCACCAGGCCCCCTGCCCACCCCAGCCAATCTCCTACACTTTAAATTGAAGGACATCAGAAGGGATGCCCACTCCCGATGGTTCCCTACCCTCCCGCTGACCCCCCTGTGATGACCCCCCCCATACCACCCTAATAACCCCCCACACCTTGAAGATAAAGGCCGGCAGAAGGGATGCCTACTCCCTCCGGCCTGTAGGCCTGCCTCCTTGTGACCGGGCATGGCCAAGCTAGGCTCAGCAAGTGGCCTAACCCAGTGCACATAAACCTCAGCCAAGCAGTACTGGAATAAAGGCAAAAGCAACTCAGTTCAGAGTCAGAGGTGTAATTTCTCAAGAATACTTTATTGAACAAAAAAAAATCAAAACAAAACCTTCAATAGGCTCCTTCAGGTTTGTATCACCTGGTATCCTGGCAGCATTTAGAACACAAAAATAAGTCAGTTCCCAGCTTACTGTCTCCAAAAGAGAAAGTAAAAAAAAAAAAAAACCCTGGTTCTTAACATAAAGCTTTCTTCAAACACAAAAACTTTCCAGCCTTGTCTTAAGGTAGTACACATTCCACATTTTCTCCCAGCTGCCATAACAGGAAAAGATCAGCTTGTTTCCATATTTTCAATATTGGCTACTCTGTTTCCTCTAGCTCCATATCATGTGCAAAGTCTTCATCAGCTAACTCAATGTCCTGCCCAAACACAGTTTCACCACTCTCTGTGACTTCTGTATCTCCCACATCGGCTTGGTCTGGTAGACTGTGGCTTCTTAAGTCCTTGGGCTGGCAATCTGTGACTTGCAACCAGCTGACTGGCTCTGGCTTGTTGGGTTGGGAACCAGTGTGTACTCTGAGGCTGGTGCTCCCTCTGCTTTTGAGAAAGTTACTCCCTTTTCTCTCAGTGCAGGAAGCTGATTAATCCTTCCTGCAGGTGTGTTGGTGTAGCCTGCTTTCACAGAGCTCCTCACCTGGCCTAAACCAATTTGGGACTGACTGGAAGTGGCTTGTATTCCAGCCCTGCTCTTTCCTGCCCCTGGCTCTAGGCCTGAAGGGAAATGTAGTCTTTCCACTTGTTTCTTTATACCTGGCTTAGGTAAAGCTAAACCAGATCTGCCTGCTTTAGGCAGGGCTTTAGGAGGTTTCAGTGTTGGATGGCTTGGCTTATAAGTACCGTATTTTCACGCATATAACGCGCGCGTTATACGCGTTTTTACCTACCGCGCATACCCCTCGCGCGATATATGCGTGAGCGCGGTATACCAAAGTTTTAAAACATAGTTCCCACCCCGCCCGACGCCCGATTCACCCCCCCAGCAGGACCGCTCGCACCCCCACCCCGAACGACCGCTCGCACGCGCTCCCACCCGCACCCGCATCCACGATCGGAGCAAGAGGGAGCCCAAGCCCTCTTGCCCGGCCGACTCCCCGACGTCCGATACATCCCCCCCCCCCCGGCAGGACCACTCGCACCCCCACCCCGAACGACCGCTCGCACGCGCTCCCACCCACACCCGCATCCACGATCGGAGCAAGAGGGAGCCCAAGCCCTCTTGCCCGGCCGACTCCCCGACATCCGATACATCCCCCCCCCCCGGCAGGACCACTCGCACCCCCACCCCGAACGACCGCCGACTTCCCGACAATATCGGGCCAGAAGGGAGCCCAAACCCTCCTGGCCACGGCGACCCCCTAACCCCACCCCGCACTACATTACGGGCAGGAGGGATCCCAGGCCCTCCTGCCCTCGACGCAAACCCCCCTCCCCCCCAAGAACCTCCGACCGCCCCCCAGCCGACCCGCGATCCCCCTGGCGACCCCCACGACCCCCCCCACCCCCTTCCCCGTACCTTTGGTAGTTGGGCCAGAAGGGAGCCCAAACCCTCCTGGCCACGGCGACCCCCTAACCCCACCCCGCACTACATTACGGGCAGGAGGGATCCCAGGCCCTCCTGCCCTCGACGCAAACCCCCCTCCCCCCCAAGAACCTCCGACCGCCCCCCAGCCGACCCGCGATCCCCCTGGCGACCCCCACGACCCCCCCACCCCCCTTCCCCGTACCTTTAGTAGTTGGCCGGACAGACGGGAGCCAAACCCGCCTGTCCGGCAGGCAGCCAACGAAGGAATGAGGCCGGATTGGCCCATCCATCCTAAAGCTCCGCCTACTGGTGGGGCCTAAGGCGCGTGGGCCAATCAGAATAGGCCCTGGAGCCTTAGGTCCCACCTGGGGGCGCGGCCTGAGGCACATGGGCCCAACCCGACCATGTGCCTCAGGCCGCGCCCCCAGGTGGGACCTAAGGCTCCAGGGCCTATTCTGATTGGCCCACGCGCCTTAGGCCCCACCAGTAGGCGGAGCTTTAGGATGGATGGGCCAATCCGGCCTCATTCCTTCGTTGGCTGCCTGCCGGACAGGCGGGTTTGGCTCCCGTCTGTCCGGCCAACTACTAAAGGTACGGGGAAGGGGGGTGGGGGGGTCGTGGGGGTCGCCAGGGGGATCGCGGGTCGGCTGGGGGGCGGTCGGAGGTTCTTGGGGGGGAGGGGGGTTTGCGTCGAGGGCAGGAGGGCCTGGGATCCCTCCTGCCCGTAATGTAGTGCGGGGTGGGGTTAGGGGGTCGCCGTGGCCAGGAGGGTTTGGGCTCCCTTCTGGCCCAACTACCAAAGGTACGGGGAAGGGGGGTGGGGTGGTCATGGGGGTCGCCAGGGGGATCGCGGGTCGGCTGGGGGGCGGTCGGAGGTTCTTGGGGGGGGGGGGGGTTTGCGTCGAGGGCAGGAGGGCCTGGGATCCCTCCTGCCCGTAATGTAGTGCGGGGTGGGGTTAGGGGGTCGCCGTGGCCAGGAGGATTTGGGCTCCCTCCTGGCCCGATATTGTTGGGGAGTCGGCGGTCCTTCGGGGGGGGGGGGAGGGATGTATCGGACGTCGGGGGGGGCATCAGGCTTTCAGGATGGGGACAGACCTTCAAGGGGGGACAGTGCACGGAAGTCAGGGGGGGTGAACGGAGAGTCAGGACAGCGCACGGAAAGTCAGGGCGGGTGAAAGGAGCGTCGGGCAGCATGCGCGGTATACCCGTGAGCGCGGTATATCAAAGTTTTTGTGCAAATCATCGTGATTTCTGCGTGCTATATTCGTGTGCGCGTTTTATACGGGTGCGTGTTATTTGCGTGAAAATACGGTATTTCCAGGGGCTGCTTTGGGATTCTCCCTAGCCGGTTTAGGAATACTTGCAAGGGTTTTAACCCTATTTCCCTTCTCTGGCAAGGCTTCCTCACTAGGAACAGGGGTGACCCTGTGACACTCTTCAAAATGGCAAGCCTTCCCGGTACATCTGGGGAACCTTCGGTGGCAGGAGGGACTGGGCATCCTTCCTGCCGTCCTTCAATTTAAAGTGCAGGGAAGTGTTGGGGACACTGGCGGCGGGAAGGAGTGGGCATCCTTCTTGCCATCCTTCTGTTTAAAGTACAGGTAGAGTTGTTGGAGGGGGGCGGGGAACCCCCAGCAGCGGGAGGGAGTGGGCATCCCTCCTGCCATTCTTCAAAGGAAGGGGAAAGGGGGAGGACAGAGATGTCAGACCATGGGAGAGGGAGCTGGTGCACAGGAGTGGAGGGGAAGGGGAGAGAGGGGGAGGAGATAGTGCACACTGATGGGTGTGGAAGGGAATAGAGATAGAAGAAATGCTTCTTATGGATAGATGGGAATAGGGGATAAGAAAGAGGGAGGAGATGGTACATATGGATAGATGGGAAGGTAAGACATGGAAAAGTAGATTTTGAGAAGAAAATTGAATGTTAAAAGTTAATGCCAAAGATGGATATAGGGCAGAAAGTGAAGGAGAGAAAAACTGCAGATGGATAAGGCGGCCCTGGAAACACAATTAAAAGCACAGACAGAAGGAAGTGCAGCTAGAGACTGGGAAAAGAGGGTTAGAAAAATAAAATCATCAGACAAGAAAGGTGGGGAAAATTATTTTATTTAGAATTTAGTGATTGAAATGTGTCAGTTTTGAGAATTTATATCTGCTGTCTATATTTTGCACTGTTCAGCATGTAGAGTCTGGCATCTTAGGGTTTTGTTTGTTTATATTAAAAAGTGCAGAAGAGATTTTTAGTGCCGGCCAGAATGCTGAATGCTCTGCACTGCTCCAACAGTCTAGAATTTTGTATGGGCGTCAGAGTAGCACAGAGCATTCAGCATTCTGGCTAGTGATAAAAACCTCTCCCATACTTTTATAAAAAGGAGGTTAGTTTGTGGTCCTGTATTTGCACAGGGTTAGAGAATGACAAGGTGACAAAATTCATCACCGTTACCGTCCCCACAGATAACCGCAGGAAATAATCCCATGTCATTTTCTAGTGTCTATTTCAACCTCGGTCCTTCTGCACCAGCATTCTTCAATGCAAGGCTTGCGAGTCAGTGGTTGTGGCCATTCATACTCTGATTCTTATGTGAGCCAATGATAATGAAGCCATTGTGATATCACTGATGTGATTGGCCCTTAGGCACTGGTGGAATGAGGCATTATGACATCACAATATCTGCTCTGGATACCAGAGACTGTCATTCTGTAGTGTCTGTTTCAACCTCAGTCCTTCTACACCAGCATTCTTCAAAGCAAAGCTTGAGGGTCAGTGGTTGTGGCCATTCATACTCTGATTCTTATGTGAGCCAAGGATAATGAAGCCATTGTGATATCACTGATGTGATTGGCTCTTAGGCACTGGTGGAATGAGGCATTATGACATCACAATATCTGCTCTGGATACCAGAGACTGTCATTCTGTAGTGTCTGTTTCAACCTCAGTCCTTCTACACCAGAATTCTTCAAAGCAAAGCTTGTGGGTCAGTGGTTGTGGCCATTCATACTCTGATTCTTATGTGAGCCAAGGGTAATGAAGCCATTATGATTGGCTCAGGCACTGGTGGAAGGAGGCATTATGACATCACAATATCTGCTCTGGATACCAGAGATTGTCGTTCTGTAGTGTCTGTTTCAGCCTCAGTCCTTCTACACCAGCATTCTTCAAAGCAAAGTTTGCGGGTCAGTGGTTGTGGCCATTCGTACTCTGATTCTTCCCTCTCTCCTTAAAGAATGACATGAAGATGGTTTACCGCGGTTATCCGCAGGGACGGGAACGGTGATGAATTTTGTCACCGTGTCATTCTCTACACAGGGTTATATGTATTCTGCATGTGTGACCAAGGCCAGGTGTTCTGGTATGAATACATGTTGAGAAGCAAACAGTGTAGTTTAATTTTGTGGTTAGACATTATGGGGCTCATAATCGAAAGAGAAAAACGTCCCAAAACCGGCCTAAGTCGGCACTTAGACGAACATTTCTCAGAAATGTCCAAGCGCCGAAAATAAAAACGGTTTTGGACGTATTTCTAAACAACCTAGACCTTCATAGTGCCGCTCAACGTCCAAAGCTAAACGGGGCATTTCAGGAGGCGTGTTGAGGGCGGGAGTTGGGTGGGACGTGGGCTGGCTTAGACTTAATCGTACAGCATGTATAACCGAAAGTTATACAGCCCAGGATCGACGGAACGTGGACTTTGTGACTTAGACCATGTAAAACATGGTCTAAGTCACCAAAACCCACTTAAACTCACCAGATAAGCACTGCAAACACTTAACATAGACCATCACACACTACCCCAGTGATCACCAACCCCCCACTCCCATAAAAATTTTATTCACAACTTTAAATTTCAACCTCCAGACCATCATCACCTGGCTGTCTGGCATAGGAAAGCCTAGTCGTCCAGCACAGAGGCAGCTGAAGTCGTCTTGGGGGTGGGTTAGGGACCCATAGAGAGGAGGACCCATGCCCATAAGCCCCTGTAATCACTGCATTGATACTTAAACATGTGCACTCTCCTAAACACACCCAAAACCCTTTTGTACTGGCATATAAGTGGCTCCTGCAGCCATAAGGGCTATTGGGGTGGTAGATAAGTGGGTCTAGGGGATTCTGGAGGTGGTTTAGGGGGCTCACCTATAAGGGAGCTGTAGTGAGGAGAAGCTATGGCACCCATTTTGTGAAGTTCACAGCAATACCATGTAAGGTACCCCACTATTTAGGTGGTATGTCTGGGTGTGCAGTCCATCACTTTGCAGACCCCTCCCACGTCCAACAAGGTTTGTTCTAGGCATTTTGGACTTGGACAGAAAGTTGGACGGAAATGTGGTATAAAGATGGACGATTTAGCGGCTTGGACGATCAGATCAGCAGGACGTATAATTAGACGATTTTCGAAAGTAAAAATAAGTTTGACGTATCTTTCGAAAATGTGTCTTAGGCTCTTTTTAACTTTGGACGACTTGCGAGATGGACGTAAACGGACTTAGACGTCCCTTTCGATTATGCCCCTCCACGTATTGTTAATAAGATTATATTGTGTGTATATAAGAAAAATGAACGGAAAAAGGGCTTTACAATTAGTATACTTCCCCCTCCCTATTCGTGGTTTCGGCGATCGCGATTTTAACTATTCGTGATTTTTTTTTGCCTGGGCCCCCCCCCCTCCTAGAGAATCACTCGGAGGCAGCCCGCTTCGACCAGAACCAACCCCGGGACTTGGATCAGGGCGAAGAGAAGGAGGCGATCAGAGGTGAGCAGCTGCCCCAGGAGCACAGCTCTCAGCCATGGACGCAGCTCCGGTGGCAACTTCTTTCATGGACCTTACCTTACAGGAACTCCCGTTGCAGTCTCGTGAGACCACAGGAACTCACAGCATGGGTGCACAGCATGGCTCTGCACGGGGCAGGAGTGTAGGAAGATGGCTCCAGCCCCGCGTCGCCACTAGACCACCAGGTAAGGTCTGGGGTGGGTCAGAGTTATTCGCAGGCCAGCTCTGCCCCTAACCCCCGCGAATACGGAGGGGAGAGTATACTATTATTATGGGGGTGGGGTCTGGGGTGGAGCTTTTGAGCACCCCAAATCATTTTGAAAAGTTGGCTCCAATGTTTCCAAATGAAATTTCTTCATCTACTGAGAAATGCCTTCTTCTTGAAACAAGTGGCTTTTCCTCCCATACACTTTCCTCTTTGTCTCCTGAGCCTAAGTAGAGAGGCAAAGAGTAGCAGAAAAACAACCAGAGTGATGAGGAGGGCTGTTCCATAGGACTTTGGGGGCTGCCGTTGACCCCGGGGCTTTTCATTAAAGAACACTACCCTACAGCAGTGTTTCTCAACTCGGTCCTGGAGCACCCCCTTGCCAGTCAAGTTTTCAGGATATCCACATTGAATTTGCATAAACTTGATTTGCATACACTGCCTCCCATTATATGCAAATGTCTCTCATGCATAGTCATTGTGGATACTCTGAAAACCTGACTAGCAAGGGGGTGCTCCAGGACCGAGTCATCAAAACACTACAGCGTAGCCCTCTGAGTCATTAAAACACACAAACCCCTCCTAGATCTAATCTAATCTAATCCTTAGGTTTGTATACCGCATCATCTCCACGTTCGTAGAGCTCGACGCGGTTTACAGTAGGAGAAATAGGAAGGAACTACAACAGAGGGTTAGAGGTAGAAGTGTGAAGAAAATTTAGAGGACTTGGGATGCCAAGATATAAGAGTTTCCTTGATTCCTAAGTTGGAGGGAGACTTACATTTTTTGAGAAAAGCCAGGTTTTCAGATGTTTGCGGAAAACTTGGAGAGAGCTCAAGTTCCGAAGAGGGGAGTTAAGGTTGTTCCAGAGCTCAGTGATTTTGAAGTGGAGGGAGGTCCGTCCCTAGCTTTCCTGTGTGGGAAATGCCTTTTAGCGAGGGGAAGGATAGTTTTAATTTGTGGGAGGATCTGGTGGTATTAGGGTTTGAGGAATTCCAAGAAAGAGGGATCTGGGGTCTGAGTCAACTTTTAATAGATTTTTTTCCCCCCCTAGATTTCACAACAGCACTGAAAACCTAAATGTAGTGGTGGCACTTATTCATGGCTATTGCCACCATTATGAGAACCATCATATGATAAAATGATGCTTTCCTCATCATATGATGGAATGAATACCAGTGCAGAAAAGGGAAGTACTGTAGTTTATTTTAGAGATCTGTCAAGTTATTTGAACACTTGTAGGTTTCTAAAATTTTGTATCCTTCTGTTTCAGTCTTGCACGCAGCTTTTTTTTTTTTTGCAAATATCAGATTCAACTAGTTAGGCAGCACAGAAACAAAGTAGTTCCCGTGGGAAAAATAACCTTTTATCTCTCTCCCCCTTTTTCTCCCAGGTTAGTAAAATGTAAACACCGCTATCAACAAAATGCCTACCTGTCGTAAATGACAGTTTCCGAAGTTGCCATCTGCCCGAACTGAATTGGGGGCGGAGGGAGGAGGAATACACAGCGCAGTAAACTGTTAACAGGTGCAGAATGGCAGCCCTTCGTCACGTGGCCCGTCCTCTAAGTGACTTATTAACTGGCAGCTGTCTCCATAACAACCAAAATTGATAGGGTGGGAGAAGAGACTCGGGGAGGCAAAGGCACGGGGGGGGGGGGGGAGGGATGGAGGGAGATGGGGCGAAGAGTTTATGCCCGCTGAGAAGCAAAGAGAGGGGAAGATCTGCAAGAGATGCTACAGGAGCAATCGGGGAGGGGACGGGTAACAGCATCTGCTGAGGGAAGGTAGAGTTACAGAAAAGCGAGCGAGGTGCAGCACACGGACCACGGAAATTCCCGGGGGGGTGGGGGAGAGAGAGACAGTCTCAGCAGGAAGAGAGATCAAATGCAAGAAGAGATGAGGGGGGCCAGTGCTTCGGAAACAGTAGGGAAAAGGTTGGGCTAAGAAGTAGGGGGGGGGGGGGGCAAGGGCTTCGGAGACAGGAGGTGAGAAGGCTGGAGCCGCGCGGGAAAGAGAGGGCAGCGCCTTAGAGAGAGGCGCCAGGTAAAGTAGGGAGAGAAGGAGAGAGGAGTCGAGCCGGGGCGGGGAGCGGTGCTTCAGAGACAGGGGTGAGGAGAAAGGGGGGGGGGAGAGGAGGTGAGGACCAGTTCGGGGAGGCAGCAAAGGGACGGAGGACGAGAGAGAGAGAGGCTTCTTCTTTTCCCCAGCGGAGTAGCCTGACTGTCGCCCCCCCCTCATCCCCCCTTCCATCCCAGCCATGGGGAACAGCGTGTCGAGCCCCGGCCCCGCCGTCTCGCGGACGCACCAGAGCAGAGCGGGCCGCGCGCAGCAGCACCTGAAAGGTAAGAAGGTGAAGCACGAGACGTCGAGGGGCTCATGCGGTCGCTTCAGGTAGTCCAAGGAAGGCAGGTGCAGGCGAGACCACCCGTGTGGCTTATTCTCCCGCCAGTAGTTGCTTCCTGTTTCGTTCAGCCTTCGGATGACCAAACTGGCTTTCAAAGCGCCAGAACCCAGGCAATGATGTAGTTATCTTTATCAGGGGTTTTTTGGGGGTTGTTGTTTTTGTTGTTGTTATCTCGCTTCCCTCTTTGAGAGAGGAGAATAAACTTTTTACAAGTGCGCAATTAAAATTCTAGGTCTGGATTGAACCAGATGAAATTTCAGCGGATATTGGGGGGGCAAAGTTTCAGACTTTTTCTCCGGGTTCTCTGGAGAAATTTTAATTTACGTTAACTCAGGAGTAGGGAACTCCGGTCCTCGAGAACCGTATTCCGGTCGGGTTTTCAGGATTTCCCCAATGAATATGCACTGAAATTGCGAAGAATTGCAAAGGGACCTGAACAAACTAGGGGAATGGGCGACGAGATGGCAGATGAAGTTCAATGTTGAGAAATGTAAAGTATTACATGTGGGAAACAGAAACCCGAGGTACAACTATACAATGGGAGGGATGTTATTAAATGAGAGTACCCAAGAAAGGGACTTGGGGGTAATGGTGAACATGACAATGAAGCCGACGGCACAGTGCGCAGCGGCCGCTAAGAAGGCAAACAGAATGCTAGGCATAATCAAGAAGGGTATTACAACCAGAACGAAAGAAGTTATCCTGCCATTGTATCGGGCGATGGTGCTTCTGCATCTGGAGTACTGCGTCCAATATTGGTCGCCGTACCTTAAGAAGGATATGGTGTTACTCGAAAGGGTTCAGAGGAGAGCGACACGTCTGATAAAGGGGATGGAAACCCTTTCATACGCTGAGAGACTGGAGAAATTGGGACACTTTTCCCTGGAGAAGAGGAGACTTAGAGGGGATATGATAGAGACTTATAAGATCATGAGGGGCATAGAGAGAGTGGAGAGGGACAGATTCTTCAAACTTTCAAAAAATAAAAGAACAAGAGGGCATTCGGAAAAGTTGAAAGGGGACAGATTCAAAACGAACGCTAGGAAGTTCTTCTTTACCCAACGTGTGGTGGACACCTGGAATGCGCTTCCAGAGGGAGTAATAGGGCAGAGCACGGTACTGGGGTTCAAGAAAGGATTGGACAATTTCTTGCTGGAAAAGGGGATAGAGGGGTATAGATAGCGGATTACTGCACAGATCCTGGACCTGTTGGGCCGCCGCATGAGCGGACTGCTGGGCACGATGGACCTCGGGTCTGACCCAGCATAGGCATTGCTTATGGTCTTATGTTCATGCATATTCATTGGGGAAACCCTGAAAACCCGAATGGAATACGGCTTTGGAGGACCGGAGTTCCCTACCCCTGCGTTAACTCTTCAGCCCGAAGTTGCTCTTTTCATTGTGGTTTTCAATGTTTACACGTTTCTGAAAACTGCTATCTAGTTACTCCAGTCATTATGATATGGGGGGGGGGGGGGGGGAGCGTGTTACTTGCTCCATCAAATGAATCCATGTTGGCCTAATATCAATTAAAAAAAAAAAAGAATTGAATGCAGCACAGAGAGGATTTAGAGAACAGAAGGATTGTTTGGGAAGGGGTAAAACACGGACCTGACGGATTTAAACCCGCACGTCCTTAAAAATCTGAGGTCCGTGCCACTTGTAGCTAGTTTCTGGCTCTGACAGACTTCGATGACAATTTAGCACTGATGGATCCGTCTCAGCCTAGGGAGGGAAAATTATTAGGATCCGTCAGCGCTAAAATGTCACCGAGGTCTGTCAGAGCAGAGACTAAAAGTGGCGCGGCTACTTTGCTGGCAATAATTGAATGCTTATAGTGCCAGGACGGTTGGGCCGGATCCCCGCCACTGGTATCTTTTGCAGGAGAGATTTTCTGCAAAACTTCATTAAGGAGAATGTTTTTAGTCTCTGACAGACCTCGGTGACAATTTAGCGCTGACGGATCCTAATACTTTTCCCTCCCTATGCTGAGACGGATCCGTCAACGCTAAATTGTCACCGAGGTCTGTCGGAGCCAGAAAGTAACTACAAGTGGCACGGACCTCAGATTCTTAAGGACGTGCGGGTTTAGATCCGCGAAGTCCGTCGGGTCCGTGTTTTACCCCTTCCCGGATTGTTTAAAGCAGGGGGGGTCTCCAAAATCCCTCCTTGACGGCCAAATCCAGTCGGGTTTTCAGGATTTCCCCAATGAACATGCATTGAAAGCAGTGCATGTGCAAAGATCTCGTGCATATTCATTGGGGACATCCTGAAAACCCGACTGGATTCGGCCCTCAAGGAGGGATTTTGGAGACCCCTGCTTTTAATGATTAATGATGCTTATAATGCTTATAATGATTAATAATAAAGTGGAAACATGAGAAAATATAGAACTATAGAAACCAAAGGATTAAGAATGGAGTATTTTTTTTAAAAAAGAGGAAGTAACAGTGTAAAGCAGGAGTAGGGAACTCCGGTCCTCGAGAGCCGTAGTCCAGTTGGGTTTTCAGGATTTCCTCAATGAATATGCATGAGATCTATTTGCATGCACTGCTTTCAATGCATATTCATTGGGGAAATCCTGAAATCCCGACTGGAATACGGCTTTCGAGGACCGGAGTTCCCTACCCCTGGTGTAAAGAATTTAGACTTGTCATAGAGCCAGCGTTTAGCCTAATCATAGCGCTCCTTTTACTAAGCCGCGTTAGGGCTTTAACGGGCGGAATAGCGTGCTCTAAATTGCCACGCGCTAGACCTTAACGCTAGCACGTAGCGCGCGCTAAAATGCTGCGTGAGCTAAAAACGCTAACGCAGCTTAGTAAAGGGAGCCCGTATTGTTGCTTCCTCTCAGCAGATATGACAGTGCATTAAAGGCATACATGGCATGGCCAGGAAGGGTATACGATAATAATGATGCTATCGGCTGGTAACCTTTTGGAGAACAACATTAAGTAGATATGATTTAGTTACTGTAGCCAGAGGCTATGCTGTCTTTACTGCCATTAGCTTGCATTACTTTAAAGTCTGCTATTTTAAAACTCTTATTCAGTATACTTAGAGCTTTTATTTACATTTAGTCAAGCTCAGGATACAGTAAAAAAAAATGCAGCAAGTCCAGTAAGAAAAACAAGAATAGACTTGTTTGAGATATATAAAGAGTTAACACAACATGCAACAGGTCTTATGTGAAAAGAGGTAATTGTCAAGAATAATCCGTGGGTTGGTTTTTTTTTGTTGTTGTTAATTTGAAGTGAGAGTACAAGACTGCCTCTGGCACCATATTTCTATGCAGAATAAGGATTGATTATATCTGACCGACTTAAGTGTTTGGAGGTACTGCTGAAAAAACTGGGCAGAGGGTAGGAGGGAGAGAGAAAGGAATGTCGTACAGTTTTGGTATACATGCAACATTTAACCTTCTGCAAAATTGATTTTTCACTACACTTAAAAGACGCTTGACGCGCTTGAATAATTTTAAAGTTTTGCAAAGAGGAAAGCGACCTACACTGATCCCATCAGTGCCAAAGGTGCCATACACTTAAGATTCCTTTTTACAAAGCAGTGGTAGCAATTCCCCCCTACCAGAGCCCATAGGAACTGAATGGGCTTCAGTGCATTTGCCGTAAGAGAATCGCTACTGTGGCTTTGTAAAAGGAGCCCTTACTTACCGTACAGGCCCTCCACCTGCTGCTTTGCAGATAATCTTTTTGCTTATAGTCAAGGGTCGTCCATTTCTACCATATAGCCTTCCCTAAATCTGCTTCACCATTTAAGTTAATTTTATTCCAAAACCAAAGTTTGGCATACTATAGCTCAGATATTTTCTTTCTCTGAGCCTCTGGTTTAACTGCTCATTTTTTTAAAAATCAGAAATATTGCCTGAAGATCATAGTACATTTGATTTACTTGTCACGTTGGCTATACAAATTATCTAAACTTCTTGGAAAATATGATTAGTGTGGATTATAATACTTGGCACTGTTAAATAAAAAAGGGTTTCAGCTGAAATGATGGATGCATTGGTTAAATATGATCTGGTTTGAACTCCCCTACATTCCTATTGTGTCTGAATAGATTTTATTATTTTAATATCATTGTTTATATTATGTTAAATGTATTTTCTAGCACTGTACTTTGTCATATTGTGTGTGTGTGTGTGGGGGGGGGGGGGTTCTAAAAAAATTCAATAAAACTCATTAGAACTTATGGTACATTCTATTCCAAACCTCAGCTTATATTTTGACAATGTCTTCCTTCCTTTATATCAGATACCTCCATTTTGTTCAGGTGCTATGCTGCAGAATAGAGAATGACACGGGAATAAATTTATCCCCGTCCCCGCAGGAACTAATTTCCCCATTCCAGTGAGTTTTTTTTCCTGTCCCTGCCCAATTCCTGTAAGCTCTGTCCTCATCTGCAGAAGCCTCAAACACTTTAAAGTCATACGTGTTCGAGGCTTGTGCAGTTAAGGCAGAGCTTACGGGAATGGGACAGGGACAAAACTCGCGGGGATGGGGAAATTGAGCTCCTGCGGGGACGGGGAAAAATTTATCCCCGTGTCATTTTCTACTGCAGAAAGCTTTGCTATGGGAGTACAGGAGCTGTTCTGAAATAGGGTCCTATAAAGTTAATTAGGAGTGGAGGAATAGCCTAATGTAGTTCTTCTCTACCTAGTTCTTGGGGCATATCTGGTCTGGTTTTCAGTCTTTGTAGTTGTGGAATAAATTTGCACACCAACATTATTGCGCATCTCCACTGTTGTTTGTTTCAGGATATTCACCATGAATATATACGAGAGAGAAACACATATAAATCTATCTCATGCCTATTCATGGTGGATATCCTGAAAATCCCATTGATTGGGTTGCGAACTGTTGGCCAAATTGTTAGAGAAATTCAAATCCCAAGGCAGCTTTTTGTGGCCTTGGGCAAATCACTTAATCATCCATTGTCTTGGACCCAATGTTGGGACAGATTCTGGATGCAATGACAGTCCAGGGCATGCTCCCCCTATCCCCCAAGCTTTGAGCAATTGACTGGTTAAATGTTACATCAAGGGAGTGCTAGGGAGGTAAAATTCCTAGACATCATAAATGACTGCTTCTTGGAGCAACTGGTCCAGGAACTGACAGGAAGGGGAGCTATTTTAGATTTGATCCTTAGTGGAAAGCAAGGCATAGTACAGGAGTTAACTGGGAAACAGTGATCATAACATGATCAAATTTTAGCTGATACCAGGAGTGATGTCACAAAATAAATCCTTCTGTAGAAGCATTTAATTATCGAAAGGGTGAGTATGATAAAATGAGGAAAACGGTTAAAAAGAAGCTAAAAGGATTAGTTGCAAAGGTTAGGACTGTAAACTAGGCGTGGATGTATTCCACATCTCAGCAAAGGTGGAAAAAAGAGGAAATGAGAGCTGGCATGATTAAAAGGTGAAGTGAAAGAGGCTATTAGAGCCAAACCCCCCCCCCCCTTTAAAGCAGCGGCCTGAAACACACGGCCCATGGGCCGCATGCGGCCCCCCCAGGGATTATTTTGTGGCCCGCGATCTGTCCTCTCCACTTCACAAGTTTTCCGATTGTGGAGAGGACAATCGCGTACAGACCGTGACTGCGGCTCGCCTAAAGCAGGGGTCCCCAATCTGCTTTCCTTCCATCTCACTGCCCTCCCCCAAGCCACCGCAATCGGGGAACAGGCCAGCGCCGAGGTCTTAGCTCTCCCTGCTTATCTTCCCCAGCTCGGAGCCGACCAATTCTCGCCACCTGACGTCAATTCTAATGTCGGGGAGGAAGTTCCGGGCCAGCCAATCGCTGCCTAGCTGGCCCGGAACTTCCTCCTTGACGCTGGGGAAGATATGCAGGCACTGGCGCTGCGCTGGCCTGTTCCCCGATTGCGGCAGTGGTGACCTGTTCCCCAATAGTGGTGGCTTGGGGGAGGGCAGGGAGAAATAAAGAAAGAAAGGGGGGAAACAGGGAGACAGAGAGAAAGAAGGGAGACGGGACACAGACAGAAAGAAAAGGCGAGCATGGAGAAAGAAAGAACGAAAGAAAGGGGGCATGGAGAAAGAAAGAAGGGGGCAGGGTAAAAGAAATAAAAAGTTGGGGGATGGAAGGAGACAGATGCCAGACCAGGGGAAAGGAAGGAAGGAAGGAGGGAGGGAGAGAAAGGAAAGAAAGAGATGTCAGACCATGGAAATAGGGACAGAAGAAGAGAGAGATAGAAGGGAAGATAAGACATGGAAACGTAGATTTTGAAAAGAAAGCAGAAAACTTGAATTTTAAGTTAATGCCAAAGATGGATGCAAGGCAGAAAGTGAAGACGGAGAGAAAAACAGTCAAAGGACAAGAAGGCCCTGGAAACAGTTAAAAACACAGAAAAATAAAGTTATCAGCCAACAAAGGTAAGGAAAATGATTTTATTTTCAATATAGTGATTGAAATGTGTCAGTTATGAGAAAGGAAAGATATTAATCTTTAAATGTGAGGGCTGCAGAAAAAATAGGATACTTGGAGGGCCGCAGAAAAAATAGTTAATGACAATTTTGCATAAGGTAAAACTCTTTATACATTATAAATCTTTCCTTTAACTGTTAAAGGAAAGATTTATAAACTATAAAGAGTTTTACCTCATGCAAAGTTGTCATTTCTTTAATAAGACATTAACTATTTTTTCTGCGGCCATCCAAGTACCTACAAATCCAAAATGTGGCCCCACTAAGGGTTTGAGTTTGAGATCACTGCTTTAAAGAATGGAAAAAGGATCTGAATGAAGAAAATAAGAGACACAAGCACTGGCAAGTTAGATGCAAAGCATTGATAAAAGAAAGCTAAGAAAGAATATGAAGAGAAACTTGCAAAAGAGGCAAAAACTCATAACAGCTCTCATCTTACCTAGAGAGAGATTCTCCATTCTCTTACCTTACCAACACGGCTTCAGACCCAACTTCAGCACCGAATCCCTACTGGTCTCATTAATCTCAAAGGTACAACAATTACATTCTTGCAATAAATTTGCTGTCCTATTACAATTCGATCTCTCTGCAGCTTTTGATGTCGTCCACCACGATATTCTAATTTTATCAACTTTCTGAGATCAGCATCGACTCCCCAGTCTTAGAGTGGTTTTCAAGTTTCTTACATTCCCGCTCCTACACTGTCAACACAAATGGCACCACGTCCGCTCCTTGGAAACCAACTTGGGGATCATCCCTATCCCCTATTCTCTTCAACATCTATATGTCCTCCCTGAAACTCTTCCATCTATCTCCCCTCGAAACTATCTATACATATGCTGATGACATCCTTGTCCTTCTTGAGACAAGACTCGAACCTTACCAACCTTTCTGAGAACATCACAGCCTACATAACGAAACTCCAATCCTGGTCCCTCTCAGTTCAAATGAAACTGAACGAGTCCAAAACGAAACTACTCTGGCTAGGCCCAAAATTAGAACAGCTACCCACCCTCTTCTCACTACCCTCTGGAGCCACACTGCAGCTTGAGTTCTCTAGCAAAGTTCTAGGCATCATTATCTACTCTTCTGTTTCCTTCAATGACCACCTCAACTCCCTGGTAAAATCATGCTTCTTTAGCCTCCACATGTTGAGGAAAGTGAGATCCTGCTTCCACCAACAACATTTTGCCATCCTTGTTCAATCTATCAGCCTCTCCAGACTAGACTATTGTAATTCCATCTATCCAAGCCTAACCAAAAAAAGCCTTCAAAGACCAGCTAATTCAGAACACTGCGGCCAAGCTGATCTTCACAAAACGCAAATTCGATCATGTTTCCTCACTTCTGTCCAAACTTCACTGGCTCCCAATAATTTCCAGGATTCATTTCAAATGCACCTGCCTAGCTTTTAAGATCCTACAAGGCATCCTCCCTCCACTCATCCCTCTTTCTTGGAACTCCTCGAGTCCTGACTCCACCAGGTCCACCCGAAAACTTAAACTATCCTTCCCCTCGCTAAAAGGTATCCTCTATGTGGGAAAATTGGACAAATCTCTCTTTTTCAGAATCACAGAGCTCTGGAATAATCTTACTGCTCCACTACGGAATCTGGGCTCCTTCCAATTATTCCATAAGCACCTGAAAACTAGGCTCGTCACAAAATTGTAATGTTCTCTCCCCCCTGGACTCAACATCCAACCCCTCTATGCTACTCCTTCCTTTATTAAACTCTTGTAAACCGTGCCGAGTTCTATAATTACGGAGAGGATGCGGTATATAAACTTAAAGTCTAGTTTAGTTTAATTTTTTTAAGGTAGGTCAGAAGCAGAAAACCTATGAGGGAATCCGTGAGACTGTTGGATGATCAAGGAGCAAAAGGAGTGTTCAGGAGGATAAGGCCATAGCGGAGAGACTGAATGAATTCTTTGCTTTAGACTTTCAAAATTATACTTTTAGTACATAAAACACTGACCTTCAATGAACCACAATTTATTTCTAAAATGCTCATTCCATATAACTCAATACGTTCGTTACGTTCATCTACTTCAAATTTATTATCTATCCCCTCCTTAAAAATTATTGGCATAAGAAGAAATGAAATATTCTCCGTTATGGCTCCCATGTTATGGAACTCATTACCTAACTACATAAGAATAGAAAAAGATTTACATACATTTAAAAGATTTTTAAAAACTTTCTTATTTCAAGATGCATTTGAACACATATTATAACACGCATAATTTTTATACTTCTTAATACAAATATTGTACTTTCTAATTCCCCTTGTTCCCATTGTGTTTTCCCTTTATGTAAATATCAATATATAAAAATTATGTAACTTTCCCCTTCTTCCCTGCCTACTTATATCATTCTTTAACCCCAAATGTATTGTAATGGTCGTTCTCTAAAATTGTTTTAAATTGTCTGTATTATGTCAAAAATATATGTGAAACCACTATCTGTGGCTTTTAGAGTGTACATCGCCTAGATATTTCGATAGGCGATTCAAAAAATGCTAAATAAACTTGAAACTTGAAACTTTACGGAAGAAGATGTAAGAGATCTACTTGAACCAGAAATGGTTTTCAAGGGTGGTGATGTGGAGGAACTGAAAAAAATCTCAGTGAATCAGGAAGATGTACAAAGCCAAATTGACAAATTAAAGTGATAAATTGCCTGAACCAGATGGTATAGATCCCAGGGTACTAAAAACTCAAAACATGAAATTGCTGACCTGCTGTTAGTGATCTGTAACCTGTCACTAAAATAGTCTGTAGTACCTGATTTTTTTTAAAAGGGTTCCAGGGGAGATCGGGAAATTACAGACCAGTAAGCCTGACTTCAGCGCCAGGCAAAATGATGGAAACAATTATAAAAAAATAAAATTGTGGAACATGTAGAGAAACATGATATAATGAGACAGTCAGCATGGGTTCAGCCGAAGGAGATCTTGCCTCATTTGCTTGACTTCTTTGAGGGTATGAATAAACATGTGGGTAAAGGTGAGCCTGTTGATATAGTGTATCTAGATTTTCAGAAAGCTTTTGATAAAGTTCCTCATGAAAGGCTCCTGAGAAAATTAAAGGTTCATGAGATAGGTGGCAAAGTTCAGTTGTGGATTAGGAATTGGTTATCAGATAGAAAACAGAAGATAGGGTTAAATGGACATTTTTCTCAATGGAGGAGAGTAACCAGTGGAGTGCCACAGGGATCTATATTGGTACCGGTGCTATTTAACTTATTTATAAATGATCTGGAAATTGGAACGACGAGTGAGGTGATTAAATTTGCAGACGACACTAAACTGTTCAAAGTTGTTAAAACTCATGCAGATTGTGAAAAATTGCAGGCAGACCTTAGGAAACTGGAAGACTGGGCGTCCAAGTAGCGGATGAAATTTAATGTGGACAAATGATATAAGGAGTTTCAATAGTCAAGTTGAGAGATGACAATAGAATGAATAATAATGTTTAGAGATGGAGAGTGGAAATGGGACGGATCAATTTTAGTTTAAAGAAGCATTTAATTATTATTATTATATATTTTTTTTTTTGTCAACTGAGCTTATCTGTGCCTGGTAGGAGATTTTGTTGTTGAGGATGAATCCTAGTAGTTTTATCTTTGAATCCATTTGTATTGGGGTAGTTTCAATACAGATGGGCGTGCAGGGAAACAAAACTCCTTTGGTTTTTTTGGATATTTAGAGCAAGCATGTTTTGATTCAGCCATGAGCTAATTTGGTTAAGTTTGTGGCTCTTTTCAGGAGGCCTGGTGTGGGGTGTGTCCCTCAGTGATCACTCCACTCCTGAAGAATAGCCTGGTAGTATTAGCACCTTTTTGCTTGAAAAAAATGCACTGTAGGGTCCCATTACTGCTTATGAGTCACGCTCTGCACTTCTGTATTTTCAGCCATTCCCACACTAAATAACTAGATTGCTGTGTGAAATAAAGCAGAATTGGAAATGCTACATCAAAACCAACTCTTGTGTGCTAGGGGAAATGATACCAATCATAAGACAGTTCGTTGTTTTTTGTTTTTTTTTTAAATTTCTCTTATGTAGGACAATAATCCTTCCTGGTTCATTATATATTCACTCAATATCTCTCCTCTCTTGTCTCTTCCTGCACTCCTCCCTGGAAACTCCATTCATCAGGAAATCTCTCTTATCTGTACCCTACTCTTCTACTGCCAACTCCAGAGTGCACCCTTTCTGTCTTGCCGCACTTTACGCCTAGAGCACTGTTTTTCAACCTTTTTACACCTATGGACCGCCAGAAATAAAATAATTATTCTGTGGACCGGTATCGGGGAAATGATACCAATCATTTCTGAACACTGTCATGCTGTCTGAACCAATCATGCTGAACACTGGCTCCCAATTAGCCAACGCTGTACTTTCAAAGCCCTGGCAATTGCTCACAAGAGAATCTACTCCACCACCCCCTCCTACATAAAATCCAAGCTTCCCATCTACAACCCCACTCGCACCCTCCGCTCAAAGTCAGAGATACGCCTATGCACCCCCCCCGGAAGATCCCTGCTCACAGAAACTGCCCACAAACGATCCTACAGCCACTTCATTCCACACCTCTGGAACCAACTCCCCCCCCAACTTAGACAACAGAACTCATTATTAACATTCCGTAAATCGGTAAAGACCCTCCTCTTCAACTAAAGATCTCCTCTGTCTTCTCCCTCCCTTAGGCCCCACCCTCCACTCTCCTATCACCTTCCCGAAATTCCAGTATGACCCTCTCTTACTCTATCCACTAACAAATTGTACCTAAACGCTTATAACTTTCCTTAAACTAAACTACTGTATTTCCCCCTTCTCTCTTTCTGCTTACTCCCCCTGTATTTAATTCTCTCCAAAAACTATAAATCCAATCCCTAAACCTGTTGTACTTCTTATATGTCTAGTTACTCCCCACTGTGTATGTTCATTTGTAAACCGTTCTGAGCTATTGGGAGGACGGGATAAAAATCTAAATAAATAAATAAATAAATAAATAAATAAAATAAATAAATCATAAGACAGTTCGTTGTTTTTTTTTTAATTTCTCTTATGTAGGACAATAATCCTTCCTGGTTCATTATATATTCACTCAATATCTCGCCTCTCTTGTCTCTTCCTGCACTCCTCCCTGGAAACTCCATTCATCAGGAAATCTCTCTTATCTGTACCCTGCTCTTCTACTGCCAACTCCAGAGTGCACCCTTTCTGTCTTGCCGCACTTTACGCCTAGAGCAGTGTTTTTCAACCTTTTTACACCTATGGACCGCCAGAAATAAAATAATTATTCTGTGGACCGGTATCAGGGAAATGATACCAATCATAAGACAGTTCGTTGTTTTTTTTTTTAATTTCTCTTATGTAGGACAATAATCCTTCCTGGTTCATTATATATTCACTCAATATCTCTCCTCTCTTGTCTCTTCCTGCACTCCTCCCTGGAAACTCCATTCATCAGGAAATCTCTCTTATCTGTACCCTACTCTTCTACTGCCAACTCCAGAGTGCACCCTTTCTGTCTTGCCGCACTTTACGCCTAGAGCAGTGTTTTTCAACCTTTTTACACCTATGGACCGCCAGAAATAAAATAATTATTCTGTGGACCGGTATCGGTCCATGGATCGGCGGTTGAAGAACACTGGGCTAAGTCGTGGGCCGGACCCCGCCCATCTCCACCCCAGACCCCGCCCCCATAATAGTACTAATTGCACCTTGCACGTCCCGTGCCTCATCTGGAAACCTTCCCTCTGACGTTGCAACGTCAGAGAGAAGGCTTCCGATTCAGGCGCAGGATGCCCCTAGGAGCTGCTGCCTGTGGCTTTGTGCACTGAATCGGTTAGGAAGAGGGAGCTGGCTCGAAGATAATGCCGCATCGATCGCACCGTGGACTAGCGGTTGAAGAACACTGTTTTGGGCCTGATGCATGTGCTGGCCCTGTGGACTGGCAGGAAATTTCTGTGGACCGGCACCGGTCCATGGACCGGTGGTTGAAGAACACTGGCCTAGAGCAAACTGCCTGAGTGAGTCAGTAGGTCAAGCTCTGTCCCTGGAATTATTCAAATCAAGAGTAAAAGCCTATCTCTTTGAGAGTGCATTTAATTCATAACTTCCTAAGCACCTACTTGTCCGTTAATTTAGATTGTAAGCCTACTGGGTTTATTTATTTATTTATTCAGGTACTCAAGCGTTATTCTCTATCTATCCTGGTGGGCTCACAATCTATCTAATGTACTTGGGACAATGGGGGGGGGGGGGGGGATTGGAACTTGCCCAGGATCACAAGGAGCAGCGTAGGTTTGAACCCACAACCTCAGGGTGCTGAGGCTGTAGCTTTAACCACTGCGTATGACAAAACAAGAAAAAGAGGAACTGGAGAAAAAAAAATACAAAAACAATAAACAAGGAACCTCCAGTTTAAGCGCTGGAAAAGTGCCTTAAGCTTTCAGTTCATTTCAGTGAATGTACACTTGCAGGGGAAAATTGCCTCAGAAGCTGCAGGACAATCAATGCTCCGGAGCTATGAAGGGGAGCTTAAATAGCTCATTAGCTCCCCCTCCAACATTCTGTCATAGGGCAAAAAACAACCCCAAGTGGTTTAAATGTTAACGTAAATACTTTATAATTCAAAAAAGTGCAAGCACCGCTTATCTTTGCTTATGTCTGTCAGCGCTATAGTAGTAGTAAAGAAATTGCTAAACAGGAGATGATGGACAACCGTAACAATAAGCTTTGAACTGGTAAGATTTTTTAGAGAAACTAAAACTATTATCAGCACAATGGCTAGCACTGAGGGGCAGATGTTCAAAAGCATACAGTTTCAGTAAGGCTGGTTGTAGCCAGTCTAGCTTAAGAACATAAGAAGAGCCTTACCGGGTCAAACCAATCGTCCATCAAGCCCAGTAGCCCGTTCTTAACGGTGGCCGATTCAGGTCCCTACTACATGGCCAAAACCCAAGGAGTAGCAACATTCCATTATCTCAGAGTAAGCAAGATTCCGGAACGCCAAAGAGTAGCAACATTCCATACTACCAATCCAGGGCAAGTGGTGGCTTCCCCCATGTCTTTCTCAATAACAAGACTATGGACTTTTTCTCCAGAAACTTGTCCAAACTTTTCTTAAAACCAGCTACGCTATCCGCTCTTACCACAACCTCTGGCAATGCGTTCCAGAGCTTAACTATTCTCCGAGTCAAAAAAAAAATTTCCTCCTTTTGATTTTAAAAGTATTTCCCTACAACTTCGAGTGTCCCCCCTAGTCTTGTAATTTTTGACGGGGTGAAAAATCGATCCACTTGTACCCGTTCTACTTCACTCAGGATTTTGTAGACTTCGATCATATCTCCATTCAACCGTCTCTTTTTTCCAAGCTGAAGAGCCCTAACCGTTTTAGTCTTTCCTCATACGAGAGGAGTTCCATCCCCTTTACCATCTTGGTCGCTCTTCTTTGAACCTTTTCTAGCGCCATTATACCTTTCTTGAGATAAGGAGACCAGAATTGAACGCAATACTCCAGATGAGGTCACACCATGGAGCGATACAGGGGCATTATAACATTCTTAGTCTTGTTAACCATCCCTTTTTTAATAATGCCCAACATCCTGTTTGCTTTCTTGGCCGCCACCACACATTGGGCGGAAGGTTTCATCGTGTTGTCTACGATGATACCCAGATCCTTTCGTTGGACGCTAATCCCCAGGGTGGACCCTAGCATCCGGTAACTGTGATTCAGGTTATTCTTCCCAATGTGCATCACTTTTGCATTTTGTCCACATTAAATGTCATCTGCCATTTGGACGCCCAGTCTTCCAATTTCCTAAGGTCCGCCTGCAATTTTTCACAATCCGCATGCGTTTTAACAACTTTGAACAGTTTAGTGTCATCTGCAGATTTAATCACCTTGCTCGTCGCTCCAATTTCCAGATCATTTATAAATAAGTTAAGCTCGAGTTAGTCCAGCCTCCAGTGCACAAAAGGGTTCTTGGCAGCTTTTACCAACCGCGGTAGCAGAAACCGAGAATCTTAAGGGAATTCATTACAAGGAGCTCATTAGTAGTAAAATGAGCCCTTCGTGTAATGCACAGCAAGGAACACCCATCTTTTAGTGTACAAGCCTTTCCGGTAAGTTGGGTAGCATGAAGGTAGGAATATTTTACCTGAATTTTAAAACATTTGCTTGGATTTTAAAGTCGGTGGCCTGTGTGTGTGTGTTGTGTACGTGTGGGTCCCACACTTTATAGCTGCACCTAACAGCTGTGTGTTAATCAGCATGGCAAGCACCACACACAAAATGACTCCCAAACTCACCCTAGCAGAGAGGCTTACAATGAGATAATAAAGCAGATCTTTACAAAGAGGAGGGATTTACAAAGAGGTACAGATGACCGAAAAGCCTGTTTTCTCCAAGGGCCATATGCTAATTTTCCCATTAGCTCATGACAATTAGTGAAGCCCTTAATGACACTTATTTTGGTGATAAGGGCTCATACAGTAATTACGGTTACCGCATGATCATGTAGTTACACTAACCAATTAGCACAGAACGCGCCTACGCTCCATTAGAGAAATGATGCGGGTACAAATTTTTGCCCGTCCCCACGGCATGTAGGTGATTGCTTCTAAAGTTGGGTGTCTGTTGATTTATATACAGTGTTCCCCCGGTCGTTCGCGGTTGGCAGTCCTGGTCATTCGCGGTATTTTCTGACCGCGAACCACCAACAAGGAGAGGACAGCTGGAGAGGCAGGAGAGAGCAGCCGGAGCGCCGGCGAGTGCAGGAAATCACTCGGTGTATGCTCCGACCACCTCTTCCTGCACTAAGTTGGGCCTTACCAGTCAGGAGCTGCTTTGACTCGAAGCTCCTGATTGGTGAGGCCCGACTTAGTGCAGGAAGAGGCGGTCGGAGCATACAGCGAGTGATTTCCTGCACTCGCCGGCGCTCCGGCTGCTCTCTCCTGCCTCTCCCGCTGCCCTCTCCAGTCTCCCCCACGAAAAACCATATTCGCGGTTTTTCAAGATTCGCAGGGGTTCTTGGAATGGAACCCCCATGAATATCAGGAGAGTACTGTAATAGTATTGTATATCGGATTAGGCATGCCAGTGTACTATAGAATTCTAGCTGAGAGCCCTAATTTTTCATCTTGTTTACATCTTTTTGAAGGTTTCCAGAACTCTGCATAGTATTCTAAATGAGGTCTCGCCAAAGCCTTACACAGGGCCATTATCACCTTCTTTTTTCCTACTGGCCGTTCTTCTCCCTAGTTACCCAAGAATCCTTCTAGCTTGTGCTGTCACCTTTTCTACCTGTTTAGCCACCTTCAGATCATCACATATGATCATAGCCAAATCCTGCTTCCCTTTCGTGCACAAAAGTTCTTCATTCCCTCCACCCCCAACAAACGGGACCATTCCCTTGGATTTTTGCAGCCCAAATGCATGACTCTGCATTTTTATTTTTTTTTAGCTTTGAATCTTAGCTGCCAAATTCTAGACCATTCTTCAAGCTTCATTAGTGTGGATAACATGAAGAATAACCTATCAGTGTGTCTCCCTATTGCAGATTTTGGTATCATCTGCAGAGAGGCAATCCTTATCAGATATTCCTTCAGCAATATCACTTATAAAAATGTTAAAAAGAACTGGTCCAAGAACTAAACCTTATAGCACACCACTGGTAACATCCCTTTCCTAAGAATGAGCTCCATTTATCACTACCTCTGCCTTCCACTCAACCAGTTTCTAGCCCAGTCAGTCACTTAGGCCTAGATTCACTAAACTTATCGATCCTGTACCGATGGTTTTGCGATCGTTCCCCGACCCGATTTACTAAACTGCTGTGCGATCAGTCTCCGACCTGATCCAATCCAACCATGCAAATGAGGGGAAATGGCATGCAAAAGTAGGAAGGCATCGATTCACTAATCGGAAGAAGAAACACCAATTGGGTTTTCCGATCAGAAAAGGAGCAACTGGTGAAGACCAGTCGCTTACTATCCTTGCTGACTCTCCTGCCGATAAATATCAGTATTGAGGTTACAACCCCATATAAAATCACCATTAAAATTAAATATAACTATAAAATAACTTTGCATAAGAATTCATTCATGCATAATAATTTGTTCTTGTTTTATATTCTGTCCAATGCGCATTGCGAGCCTGGGGTTTTAACCCGCGGGCTAAAAGCGTGTCCTGTTCGATAAATTGTATGTCTGGCTATACCCAAAAAATAATTCACTGCATCGGTCACAAATCATTCCTTTTTTAGGGCCAGCAATGTGAACTACAGCGTGAATAAACCCCGCCCACTAACTACATAGTAAAGGGCGAAGAGTTAGCGCATGCGTAAATTGCATCAATAACCAAGAAGGGTACTCTGCGCAGGCGTTTCGATCGCCCTTAACAGCGATCTGTGGGATCGCTTGTGGGCGTGTGTCCGATCAGATCATTTGCATGTACAATCTGTAGCGAATCGGTCGCTCGGCAAAAATCGGCCGAGAATCGCCCAACAACGATCCAGATTGGTAGGTTTAGTGAATCTAGGCCCATACTGAGGGCACTCAGTTTATTTGTCTATGCAGAGCCTTGTCAAAGGTGTTATTTAAAACCAAAAAGCACTATGTCTAGCGCATTCCGTCAATCAGATCTCTAGTCACAAAGTCAGGGAAATTAATCGGATTTGTTTGATAGAACCTGCCCCTTAATGAAATCGCGATGCCTCACGATGCTTCTGTTTTTTAAAAGCATTTCTATTAGTCTGACTTCTGTGGTAAATAAATTAACTGGTCTGTAGTTCCCAACCTCCTTTGTGGAGAGGGATCACATCCACCCTTCTCCGATCTTCCAGGACCACTGACTCTAGAGAAGCACTGAAAAGCTGCCAGAACTTCTCCAAGCCTCCTTTAATTCATACACAGGGGGGTATGAGCCTCCAGTTGGACTTCATGAGACAGGTACTTCCTGTATCTGCGTTTAGATTTCTGAATGACTTGATTATACCACAATTCAAAGAGTATAGTTGATGACATTGCAGTGTACAATAGATCATTCTTTTTTTTTGTTTTAATCAATTTTTATTAGAATTTTATAATAAAAATAAACAATACAGTCACCATTTGTAAACCAATCCGTGATAGTACAATCATTCAACAAAGCACCCAACATATCAATAGATCATTCTGTAGCATGATCCTATCATGAATTCTGCTTCAAATTATTGTGCTTGCTTAATGCTGTTTTTACTGTACATTTTTTTTTTTTTTTTCTAAACTTGCAGCCTTGCGTTGTAATACTGCAAGAGGCTGGTAACTAGGATGTAACAAGTTATAGACATTATATTGCATAGGAGATAATCATTATATTGCATAGGAGATAATCATTTGTTATTCCTGTTTGCCAACTTCATTTATTCAATTTTCTTTGCCGTTCTCCCAAGGGAGCTCAGAATAGTTTACATGAATTTATTCAGGTACTCGAGCATTTTTCTCTGTCTGTCCTGGTGGCCTCAGTCTATCTATTGTACCTTTTGGTGGGGGGGGGGATTAAGTGACCTGCCCAGGGTCACAAGGAGCAGCGTGGGTTTGAGCCCACAACCTCGGGGTGCTAAAGCTGTAGCTTTAACCACTGCACCACGCTCTCCCCTGTTTTGCTGAGAGCGGTGACAAATCCTTGGCATTTGTACAGTTCCTAATGTACAATGTATGTAGGCTCTTTGCCAGTTGGAAATTTTAAATATTCCTTTTGGCAGTTAAAAGTGAGTTTTAGGGAGATTGGGTCAGGTGTGTGCACTTAAGTCGATCCAGACCATAAGTTTGTTTATAGTGTATTGTTCCTTAAGCCCTCTTGGCCAGATTTTTTTTTTATTTTTTTTTTTCCCTTGCTGGCACAGAATTGGAAAAGTTGCTTGATAAAACCTGTTTGAAACTGACAAACAATTGCAATGAGAAATTTTGAATCAGTATCATTTTGGATTAGTTCAAAGGATTTAGATGCCAAAACTCTAAGCTGAGTAATCAAGCTTTAAGATTTGCAGGTGGCATGCCAAATATAGCTGTAAAAAAAAAAAAAAAATTAGCCAGTTCCCATCCTGATAGACAGCACCCAAAAGATACTAAGGATGGAGACTGTCCCTCACCTTCTTTGTGGGGAAGGGGGAAGACCTGCTTTAAGCCTCTACTCACGTGGACATTTTATTTGGGCAACAGTGTCTCTCTCTTTCTTTCTCTCTTTTTCTCTCTCTCTCTTTCTTTTTCTCTTTCTCCTCAGCCCAATATGTATGTATGCATTCATGCCCCAGCAACCCTGTCCCGCTCAATAGGACCATGGACAGGGAACAGTTTTTTTGCATCCCTGTCTCCCTTGGGCCCTGTGCGGCTGCTCCACTTGTGCAACTCTTGGGATTGCTCTGCAATGGGCAGAAAAGGCTCCTGCCAGATAAATTACACTAGCTGACCCTAGAGCAGATATTCAATGGCACTTAGCAGGACAGTGCCACTGAATAGCTGATCTGACAACTGTGGTGCTATCCAGTTGCACAAAAGCATAGAAAATTGCATCAGATAAAGGTCATATGGCCCATTCTGTCTTTCCCATCCATAGCAGGTACTATCTCTTTCTCAAGAATTTCCGCATGCCTATTTCATGCTTTCTTGAATCTTCATCTTCACCACCTCCAGGAGGTCATTCCAGGTAGAGAATGACACGGTGACAAAATTCATCACCGTCCCCGCGGATAACCGTGGGAAATAATCCCATGTCATTTTCTAGTGTCTATTTCAACCTCAGTCCTTCTACACCAACATTCTTCAAAGCAAAGCTTGTGGGTCAGTGGTTGTGCCCAATTATACTCTGATTCTTCCCTCTCTCCTTAAAGAATGACATGAAGATGGTTTCCTGCGGTTATCCGCGGGGACGGGAACGGTGATGAATTTTGTCACCGTGTCATTCTCTAATTCCAGGCAGCTACCACCCTCTCCATAAAGATGTATTTCCTTGGAGTACTTCTGAGTCTATTCCCCTTTTACTTCATGCCGCCTGTGCATTTAAATCGTGGAAATATTTAAATGTGTCGATCATATCTCTTCTCTCTCATCTTTCTTTCGAAGAATACATATTGAGGTTGGCAAGTCTATTTATACGCTTTATATTGAAGACCGCTGACCATTTTAGTGGCCATCTTCTGGACTGACTCCGGCCCCCCATCTTTTTATAGATGTGGTCTCCAGAACTGTACATGGTATTTTAAATGGGGCCTCACCACACACTTAATACAGAAGACTATTGCCTCTCTCTTCTTGCTGGCCATTCCTCTTCCTGTGCACCCAAGCATCTTTTTGGCTTTGGCCGTCACTCTTTCGCTGTTTGGCCAACTTAAGATAGTCAAATGATCACCCTCAAGTCCTGCTCTTTTTTCTAGCATAGAAGTTCCTACATGGTGCTGCTCCCTTTCTGATTTCTGGACCATTTTACTAGCTTTGCTAGATCTATCCTCATGCTAGCCACACCATCAAGGGTATCTACCCAATTACCCTAATTGGGTAGAGTGTTATGTCATCTGCAATGAGGCAGATCTTACCTGAGAACTCTTCTGCAGTGTTACTCACAAAGATGCTAAAGCCAAGGACCTATTCCTGTGGTACTCCACTGGTAACATCCTTTTCCTCGGTGAGCTCCATTTACCCCTTTTGTCGTCTTCCACTTAACCATTTTTTAACACAGTTAGTCACTTTTTGGTCCAGACTGAGAGCAGGTAATTACCAGTTACCTATTTGTCAAAGGCTTTACTAAAATCTAATGTGCCCCCTAAATTCAACTGTTTGGTCACCCAGTCAAAGAAGTAAATCAGAGTAATCTGACAAGACCTTCCTTTAGAAAAACCATGCTGTCTCAGGCCCTGCAATCCATTTGATTCCAGAAACCTCTCTCTCCTATTTTGGAAGCACTTCCATTAATTTTTATTCAGCACAGAGTTAAGACCAGTAGTTCCCAACGTCCTCCTTTTGGTTTTTGTGGAGAGGGACCACATCCATCCTTCTCCAGTCCTCTGGGACCACTCATGACTCTAGAGAAGCATTGCGCAGGTCAAATAAAGGAGCCACTAGAACTTGTTCCAAGTTTCTTCAGTACCCTCAGATGTATCCCATCTGGCCAGTGGCATAGTAATGGGGTGTGTGTGTGTGCAGACTGCCCTGGGCGCCATCTCCATGGGGGCGACTGTACCTCTCAACCCCATCACACCATGCTATGCTCGCGCCATCCTCCCCCCCCCACCCCGTACCTCTGTAGATCTTCTTTTCCAGTGCAAGCAACTTCTCCTGCCTGTTTCTCATGCTGGCCTGGTTCCCCTCTGAATTACTTCCAGGTCACAGGGCCAGGAAGTGATGTCAGAGGAAACCCAACATTGGCATGAGCGGCATGCTGGAGAAGCCACTCAACGCTGGCGAAGATTTACAAAGGTACGTTGGGGGAAGGGATAGCGTGAGTGGGGCGCAGGAAGGAGCTGGTGGGAGGAGTGGGGGGGTGTCACCGCCCCGGGTGCCTCCTAACCTCGCTATGCCACTGCATCTGGCCCCACATTTAGTTTTGCTAGCTCCTCATGAACACAGTCTTCTGAAAGTTGGTTAGTCACTACATGTCCATTCTTATTAGCATTTGTCTTCTGTGGCCCGACTCTTGGCCTTTCATCTGTGAACACAGAACATATTGTATTTTCCGCTCCATAAGATGCACCAGACCATAAGACGCACCCTAGATTTAGAGTAGGAAAAGAAGAAAAAAACCCATTCTGAACCAAATTGTGCACCCAGCCTCCCTCACTCCCTGCCAGGCTCTGCACCCAACCCCACACTTCCTGCCTGGCTTTACACCCTGTCCCTACTTTGTAAAAGCAGGATATAAGTCAATAAACCATATCATAAAGTCTAGTATGGCCCTTCTCCTGTGGTTCCATTACAAACTACTGGAATTCGTGCTGGGCAGAGTACCACCATTTGTCAAGAATGGATATTTATTTATTTCTTTATTTCTTTAAAATATTTATAGCCCGCTTAGCCAACAATTCTAGGCAGGTAACAGAATAACATGCATAGCAGTAAATAAAATATACATACAAATATAGAAAACTAAACAAATTTAAAATCAATAAGATAAAATCTTTATAACATGCCCATCAAGCGCATTGGAAAAATTAAAAGCATACACCCCCTCCTCGCCTGTCACTGAACAAAGCAGTCACCACACAAGGCTGTTTTCAGGGTAGGCACTGCTCCTTCGTTTTTGAGATAAAAACATAAAAATAGCCATACTGGGTCAGACCAGTGGTTCTTCTAGCCCAGTATCCTGTTTCCACAGTGGCCATTCCAGGTCACAAGTACTGTACCTGGCGGAGCCCAAATAGTTGCAACATTCCATGCTGCCAATCCTAGGGTAAGCAGTGGCTTCCCCTATGTCTGTCTCATAGCAGACTATGGACTTTTCCTCCAGGAACTTGTCCAAACCTTTTTTTTAAACCTAGCTACACTAATCGCTGTTATCACATCCTCTGGCAACAAATTCCAGAGCTTAACTGTTCAGTGAAAAAATATTTTTTCCTAGTTATTTTAAGGGTTTTTCCATCAACTTCACTGAGTGTATCCATTCTTGGTAATTTTTGATAAGATTAAGAGTGAAAATTTGATTCACTTTACCTGTTTTACAACACCCAGGATTTTGTACATACAGTGGAGTGAGGGGGAGGGTAGGAGGAGGTTGCCATTAGACACCAAGGATTCAATTTTTTTGAGTCGAGGGTCGCGAGGGGTGCACTAGAAACAAGGAATGGGAGTTTTAGGTCGAGGAGGGATGGAGTTAGCTGGGGAAGGAGGCATATGGGTGGAGGGTGCCTCTAGATACCAGGGATTAGGTTTTTGTCTGTTTAGTTGGGGGGGGGGAAGAAAGGGAGGTCATGTCAGATGGGGGGTATTTTTCTTAAGCAGTGAGGTCAAGTCAGCACCAGTGATTAGGGGTTTGGTTCAAGGAGGAACGGTGGCGGGCAATGCAGATACTGGCAACTTGTTTTAAATGATACTCTTTTTGTCGATTGCTTGAGCCATGGTGACCTAGCTCAGGGCAGATTAAGCACTGGAAAACACTTTTTTTCACTGCATCTGTGCATCATCGCTGGCAGTTTACATGGTGATGCTAATCTCATTTCAGCAGAGAACTCAAAAAGCTTAAACTGATAATGCAACAGTAATGACATTCTAGCTGGGTTACCTCTGCAGTTGCATGCACACGGTTAGAGACGTTAAGATTAGGGGTCAGATGCCACAATATTTTCTCCATATGACACGCTCCTTCCGTGAGCAAAGCATGTGGGTTTTATCAGAATTTTTATAATGCAAGTTCTGGGCAAGTCCCTTAATCCCCCCCCATTGCCCCAGGTACATTAGATAGATTGTGAACCCACCAGGACAGACAGGGAAACATGCTTGAGTACCTGAATAAATTAATGTAAACCGTTCTGAGCTCCCCTGAAAGAACGGCATAGAAAATTGAATAAATAAATAAAATGAATTAAAAAAATAAATATCGGTTATGAATTCAGCATTGTGCTCCAAATGTGTGCCATAATTTCATTTTCATATTAATGCAAATAAGTTTTAAAAGGCCAAGAACTGAGCATCTATTTTAGCTATGTTGCTTTAGTAACACTGGATGCATGTAGTTCCCTTGGCAACGCTTGCATGTGGCATGAGACGGAAAGATAAGAAAAGGTGGAAGCAGATTACAGTGAGTGGCAGTTGCGGTCGCTTTTTATGGTACTGGGTAATTATTAACAGATAATCTACAGAAATAGAGGAAGCTGGCTAAATGTTCTTTCAGATTCACTGAACACACACCTTTACTGGCTTTGTGACCCAGTGCTTCTTTATATTTTGTTCATATTACAGGGTATCTTATACTGTCCAGGTTATCCTGCAATATCGCCTACTTGGCAATTGCCCAAAAGAATATGCGATTACAATTGGCGCAAAATGCAGCGATCAAACTGATTTTCGGACTGAAGAAGCCCGATTACGTAACAACCTTACTACCGACTACTGCATTGGCTGCCGATGGAGGCTCGTGTGAAGTTTAAAGTTTGGTTGTTTTTGCTTTATGGCACTATTCGGTCTAGCCCCTAAATATATAACTGACCTTTTCTCTTTCTCAGCCAACAGACATGAGAAGCTCACACTTGAAACTTTGCTTCCCTCCCATTAGAGCAGGGGTGTCAAAGTCGGTCCTCGAGGGCCGTAATCCAGTCGGGTTTTCAGGATTTCCCCAATGAATATGCATTGAAAGCAGTGCATGCACATAGATCTCATGCATATTCATTGGGGAAATCCTGAAAACCCGACTGGATTCCGGCCCTCGAGGACCGACTTTGACACCTGTGCATTAGAGGATGTAAACTTAAAAGACATCATCAACACCTTTTCTCACATCAGGCAGCTCTATGGGGTAAAGATCTAGATCAATTGCTTACGCCTACTACGTATGGGGAATTCAGGAAACGCCTAAAAACATATCTGTCCCTGAAGTATTTAGGCAGCTGACCTGTACAATTCTTACTCCAAAATAACTGTTAATCAATAGCTGTTAAATCACTAGTTCTTAACTCTGTTTATTCCACTCAAGTTGTACCATCTTTTAATCATTGTAAACCGCATAGAAATACACGGTCCTGTGGTATATAAACTTATCATTATTATTATCCTAAAGTAAAAGGAAAATGTGCCTTCCAGTTACATTTTCAGATGCGAGTTATGATACTTGTACAGTATTTGTCATCATATGTAACCTCTTTACAACTAAGGATATCCTGTTCTGACGCAGAAACAAAGCAAATGTTCCCAAGCATTTATTTTGTCTATTTGCCTAAAAAAAACCCCCAAAAAACGCTTACCATATTTTGCGCGCCATAAGACGCACCTGACCATAAGACGCACCCTAGATTTAGAGGAGGCAAACAAGAAAAAAAAAACATTCTGAACCAAATTCTTCCTGCCAGGCTCTGCACCCAACCCCACACTTCTTGCCAGGCTTTGCACCCTGTCCCCCTCTGGTGGTCTAGTGGTAGGCTGGGACAGGGTGGGCAGGGACAGAGCATAGGGCAGGCAGGGACAGGACACAGATGTCAAGGCAGATGACTTTCTAAAATATGCAATGTCACCTCAGTAACAACTATAGAAAAATAGACAAATATAGTGCAAAATATAGACAGCAGATATAAATTCTCAAAACTGACACATTTTGATCACTAAATTGAAAATAAAATCATTTTTCATACCTTTATTGTCTGGTGATTTCTTTCCTTCCTCTGGCCCAACAATTGTCCCTTCCTCCCTCCCTCCTATGTTCCCCTCACTGCTTTCCAGCCTTTACCCTCCCCCCCCTCTGTTGTCTGGTGATGTCTTTCTTTCTTTCTTTCTTTCCTTCCTTCCTTCCTCAGGCCCAACAATTGTCCCTCCCTCCCTCCTGTTCCCCTCGCTTCCTTCCAGCCTCTGTCCTCTTCCGCCCCCCAAGCCTGCCCGCCTGCTGGATTTAATTACCTCCTGCTGCTGTGAGGACACGTTGATGAAGCAGCGGCGGGGGTGGGGAGGGGGGAATCTTGGCTCAGCAGCGCGGCACCCAGAACGGAAGGAATTACTGGGAAGGTCCAGGCGGGTGCAGCGATTGCATGCCGCCGGCCCAGAAGCCATACCCCCGATGTCGATTCTGACGTCGGTGAGAAGGTCAGGGCCAGCCAATTCTGACATCGCAGGTAGGGCTTCTGGGCCGGCGGCATGCAATCGCTGCACCCGCCTGGCCTTTCCCTTTCAGCGGCAGTGAGCAACCAGCAGCGGTGGCAGGCCAGGGGCGGGCGGTTGTCTTGCAAGGTAACAGGGGGAGGGGGGAGAGATTTGGGTATTCGCTCCATAGGACGCACCCTTTTTTTCCATCCACTTTTTTTTGGGGAAAAAGTGCGTCTTATGAAGCGAAAAATACGGTATATGGAAGGTAATTTTGCAGCAAGACACTTAATAAAGGCACTATTAATGATGCCTAGTTTAAGCCCACTCTATAAGGAAACATAAGCTCCTAATTTTCTTTATAGAATCACTGTTCTTCTAAGCTGAGCAGGAGACCTCCAAGAGCATTCCTGCCAGTGTGTGGGATGGGGTGGGGAAACATAGAAACATAGAGTATGATGGCAGAAAAGGGCCGGCGGTCCAACAAGTCTGCCCACTCAAGAACCCTCCCTCCCTTGAGAATCCATCTTTTAAGCATAACGATGTAGCAACCCCATCTGTTTGTCCCATCGTCTCTTGAAGTCGAGCACGCTACTGGCCTCGACCATCTGGCGTGGAAGACCATTCCATCGATCAATCTCCCTTTCGGTGAAGAAGTATTTCCTGGTGTCACCATGAAGTCTTCCCCCCTTAAGTTTTAGCGGATGCCCTCTTGTCGCCGTGGGACCCTTAAGAAAAAAGATTTCTTCCTCCACTTCAATGCGGCCCGTGAGGTATTTGAATGTTTCTCTCATGTCCCCCCTATCTTTGCGCTCCTCAAGAGAATATAGGCGCAGTCTGCTCAGACGTTCTTCATATGGGAGATCTTTAAGTCCTGAGACCATCCTAGTGGCCATTCTCTGGATCGACTCCATTCTCTTAACATCCTTTTGATAATGTGGCCTCCAAAACTGGACACAGTACTCCAGGTGAGGTCTCACCATGGATCTGTATAACGGCTGTATGACTTCAGGCTTTCGGCTGATAAAGCTCCTTCTAATGCAACCCAGCATTTGTCTAGTCTTTGCTGAAGCTTTCTCCACCTGATTGGCAGCTTTCATATCTTCCCGGATGATTACTCCCAAGTCCCTTTCTGCAACAGTTCTTGTTAAGTTTTCATCATTCAAGGTGTATGTTCTACATGGATTTCCGCTTCCAAGATGCATTACCGTACATTTTTTTGGCATTGAAGTTTAGTTGCCAAGTACTGGACCATTGTTTCAGTAAAAGTAGGTCCTGTTCCATAGTGTTGGGCCTGGTTGCGCTGTCAGGTTCTGTTGCCCTGCCCACAACGTTGCATAGTTTAGCCCGACAGCAATTTGATAGAAGCTTTTCCAAAACCTGGACAAAGTGCCGGGTTTTAAAAAGCTGTCTGGACCCTTGGACATGTCCAAGGAAATCCAAACATCTGGTAACCTTGGGGGAGGGGGGTATTTAATATTGTATTTTCAATCCCTAGGGGCAAGCAGGTTCCCTGGAATCTTGACAGAGCTTGCCTATCACTCACTATTGAAAGTGTGGTAGTGAAACAGCACCACCCACTGGCAGGACCATAGGTGGAGAACTCCTGCACAGCTTAGAGCAGGGGTGTCAAATGGCGGTCCTCAAGGGCCGCAATCCAGTCGGGTTTTCAGGATTTCCCCCAATGAATATATATGAGATCTATTGGCATACAATGAAAGCAGCGCATGCAAATAGATCTCATGCATATTCATTGGGGAAATCCTGAAAACCCGACTGGATTGCGGCCTCGAGGAGCAACATTTGACACCTCTTACATTGGCTACACAACTGTTACGAATGCCCACACCTAGATGATAGCAGATGTGTGCATAAATGATATCATTCTGTAACTTACATGTGTACCTGTGGCTCTGCCAATACTCTGTCCAAACTGTACCCATATATACATGCCAACCAGCAGAGTACACCACTTCATCATTCAGGACTAAGCAGTATTCGATAAAAAATATTTTACTCTTGTAACTAGCTAGAATATCAGCACTTGCTTGTCTTCTAGCACCGAAAAGCAGACAGCTGCTTCTAGAATTACAACCAGTCCCTGTCATCCTATAATTTTGCGTGCACATTTTTGCACTTGGCAAGCAAACTTGGGGCATGCAAGGTATAGAGTAGTGCTAAGTTAAACTTTATTGATAAAATTAGGTTCTAATTGGCAACTAATTGGTAATAATTAGTGGCATAGGCAGTGGAATGCTTTTTTTGTTTGGGGGGGGGGGTGTTCCCAAAAGCTCTACCCTCAGACCCTGCCCCCATAATAGTACTAATTGGGGAGAGTGTGTCTCAGTGATTAAAGCTACAGCCTCAACACCCTGAGGTTGTGGCTTCAAATCCACGCTGCTCCGTGACCCTGGGCAAGTCACTTAATCCGCCCATTGACCCAGGTACATTAAATAGATTGTGAGCCCACCGAAACAGACAGGGAAAAGTTGCTTGAGTACCTGAAGAAATTAATGTAAACCATTCTGAGCTCCCTTGGGAGAACAGTATAGAAAATTGAATTAAATAAATTGTCATGCCATTTTTTTTTCCATTCATTCTCCATATACACACACAATATAATCTTATTAATAATACATAATGATAACCACATAATTAAACTATACAAAGCAAACTGTATGCAGAGAAAATTCGAATTAACTATCTTTTATATTCTGCTTTTTTCAGACAGATCAAGGCAAACTAACAAATAGAAATAAAAGAAAAGATGGAAAAGATATTTGTTTTATTGGATTAATATTTTTTTCAATTAGCTTTCGGAGTCCAACACCTCCTTCCTCAGGTCAGTACAGTATACTGCAGTTATGGTATCTTGTCCTGACTTGAAGAAGGGGGTTTTGGTTTCCAAAAGTTAGTCAAAAATACATTAAAATGAATCCAATAGAAAAATCACCTTATTTCTATTTTCTATTTATAAATGTCGTCTCTGGTTTCTGCTTTCCTCATCTTCTCTTCACTCTCTTTCATCCATTCAGTAGATATATCTCCAAGTACTGGCTCTGAGTCTCTTCTAGCCCAGCAGCTGCTTCCTCTTTCTCACCTCCACATCCTTGTAGTCTTTCATTTCCATGTCTCTTCTCTCTTCCCCCCATGGTCTAGCATTCTTTCTCTCTTCCCTCACTCCCATTGTCTGGCATCACTCTTCTGCTTCTGTATTCAGCATCTTCCTTTTTCTCCCTGCTCCATCTTCTCTGGACCTTTCCCATCCTCTCATCACCACTCCCATGTCCAACATCTCTCTCCCCCCTCTCTTGTACCCTGGGTCCAACATCTTTTTCTGCTCCCTCCAACTTTCTCTTCCTCCCTTCCACCATCTAATACAATATTTCCACCTTCCACCATCTAATTTAGTGTTTCTCCCCTCCCTCATGTCCAACATTTTCTCCCTCTCCAAGCAGCATCTCTCCTTCCCCTCCACCCCACTGCTGTCTCTCCCTTTCTCCCCAGCCCCCTTCACCCCATGTCCAACATCTCTTCGGTGGGTCAGCGGCAGCCAGTAGCGATTCTCACATGCTGCCTGCTGCTAACCTGAAAGCTCCCCTCTACCGAGGGGAGCTGGACGCAGCAGAGGGGAAGCTTCTAATTTAGTGGCAGGCAGTGTGTGAGAATAGCTTCTGACTGCTGCTAACCCATTGAAGAGAGCACCATGCAGACACAATTTTATTTGGGAGGAGCATGGCCCTGTGTCCCCCTCCCCATTCTGACACCTATGATGCTAATTCTATAACATTAGCATGGAAATTCTTTAGCATGTAAGTGCTAGGAGGTGGGGCTGGGGGACATGGGCATGTACCAGAATTGCCCGGTACTTAGCATGTAATAGAATACTGACAGTTGTATGTGTAACTGCAACATTTAATCATGAACGTTTTACACCAGCCATTGACATGGTATATTCAACTGTGCCTAAATGTTGGTGGGAAAATACGACTTAAGCTATTATTCTTTAAAGGCAATTAGATGCATGGAGGGGCATTTCCGATAGGACATCTAAGTCCAACTTTGGATGTTTCCTGCAAAACATCTAAAATTGGACTACCAGAAGAATCCATTTTTGAAAATGCTGGATGTCCATTGAATAGTCTAGTTGAACGTGTTGGCCACCGGGATGTCCAACATCACGACGTCTAACTTTATTCTCCATTTTCAAGCACAATACCGTCCAAGTTGAACATGTCCAAATGAAGCCCATTTGGATGTGGGAGGGGCTAGTTTTCTAATGGACTGGCCACACAGACAAGCCAAGATAACATTGGGGCACATTAGAAGGCACTGCTGTGATCTTCACATTAACGGTTCCAAAAGTACATCTCACCGCCCCCTTATAATATATGGTGAGCCCTCTAAAACTCCCCCAATACCTACTATACTCACTTGTCCACCACACCAGTAGCCCTTATGGCTGCAGGTGGCAGTTTTGGTGGACTCACACTTTTCACCATAGATATAGTGGTTAGAGTGGCTTATGGGCCTGGATCCTCCTCGCTATGGTTCACTAGCCCACCTGACTACTTAAGACACTTGTGTGATGCTCTACTAAGCTTTCCCCATTCTAAGTGCTGCTGTTCTAGAGCCAGATATGTACTGTTTCATTTAAATTTGGGGGGATGGGAGGGGGCAGTGACCACTGGGTGAGTGTGTGAAGCTCATTACTTAATCCCTCCAATGGTCATCTGGTCAGTTTTAGCACTTTTAGCACTTAGACACTCCTCAAACAGGTCTAGTTGAAAATATCTAATTCTGTCTAGGACGTCCTAGGAAAGGTTCGCTTACAACTGCAAGGCAAAGTCTAAAAGTGCCCATTCCCTGCCCATAACACACCTACCAACATGCCCACTTCTACTCTGGACGCACAGCGGATAAGACGTCCCGATAGACATCCGGAAAGTTAGTTTTGAAACTGCCCACTTAAAACGTTTTGACTAGTAAGACGTCCAAAGGCCAGTTTGTTGTTTTTTGGACGTCCTATCTTTTTTTTGAAAATGAGCCCCATAATTGCCAATTTTAAAGAATGGATGCTTAGCACGCAGCATCCCAGTGCCTAACCTTAGGCAACCTGTACCGAATTCTCCAAGGATTTCTTCTGGCCTTTGATCTCATTATTTCTGACTCGGAGCCACCGTATCAGATGTTCCTCTATGTGCAGTATTCCATGTGCTAACTTGCTCTGACAAGCACCATTCCTGAAATCCTCTTGGCAAGTATGAGAAGAAGAGATGTAAATGAGGTAGATACAATCTGGTATGTTATACAAGATGTCTTCATCTAATTGATCCAGCTCTATGCACATGCCATAAATAAATCAAATATCAGACCAAACTGATATGACCAAGAAAATAACCTAGACTGGATTTATAAAAAGATACTTCCAATCAAATTACTAGGTCCAATTTATGTCCACACACATGCACGAGGACCATGATGCATTGAGTCAAACCCAGATCTGATAAAAAGAATTAAAATAGAATGACTAAGGAGCCAGAGAACCATCCATATTAAAATCAGCAAATATAATAATAGGAAACTACGAGTTCCAACAGTAGACAAATATTATCCCATACTGTCAAAGTCTAAGGGGACAGTAAAATCATGTCAAATTGGTATTCAATATGCTATTTTAACTAGCAGCACCTTATACGGTAGCACCAAAGACTGCTCTCAAGGCTGATTAAACCAGATGGGATGCTCTGTGTCTCTTTATGACCAGTATGGGTAAGTCAAAAGATTCTGTACTTGATAATCAAATAGGCCAAAGGCCAACAGAAAATGTCATAGCATAATGCTTATCAACGAACATACTCATTAATCTTCCTATATGTCTTGTTTGTCTGTTTTTTGATTAGATTGTAAGCTCTGTCGAGCAGGGATTGATTGACTCGTCTGTTTAATGTCCAGGGCTGTAGAAATGATTATTATCAGTAATATTAAACTCTCCCAGGAGTATGCCCGAAGAAGCAGGACCTACTTCTTGAGCACACTCCTTTGGCATGAATGCCACTAACAAATAGAATATATAGTGATTCCAGGTGTGATCTTATGGGAGAGATGGCCATGTGACCACAGGAGAATTGGGACAGAGTCCAATCGGATATGACAGAAGTAGTAAATGTGGGAAAGTGGTCAAGTGACTGCAGTGGCCCATGAGGTATAACAGCAGCAGCAAATTGCAAGACTGAAAACTGCCTACTGTTGCTATGGAGCGACTGATAAGGACCAAGGGCTAGATTCACTAAGGCCACGGATCCAATCCGATCTGTGAACGATCTGATCTGTGGCCGGGGGGCTGATTCATGATGCGTCCTCATGCAAATGAGGGCGATTGGAGTTATGCCCCCAGTTGACTGCAGGGATTGCTGAAGAGCAATCCCGACGCATTCGCAGACCATCTTCTTTGCCTGTAGATGGTCTGCACATGCTTACAGAGCTTTAAATTTTTTTTTTTTTTTTTACTTTTTTACTTCATGAGCCTGTGGTTTTAACCCGCGGGTTAAAACCAAGGGCTCGCACTGCAGGGAAGGGCAGGAGGGTCGGAACAGAGAGCAGGGCGGCAAGAGGCGAGTTGGGGCAGAGAGCAGGGCAATTGGAAAGGACCTCAGGGACTGGTCCTCAGCAGTCACTTATTTTTTTGATCAGCCAGCCCAGTCGGTGTTCATGAAATTTTTTTACTGAATCGCTGCCTTCCTACATTTGCATGCCATTCCCCCTCATTTGCATGCGCGGATCGGATCAGGAGTAAGGTTAGTGAATTGGGTCGGGGTCGCAAAGTGGTCAGGACATGATCGGTATGCTTAGTGAATCTAGCACATAGTGGACATGTTAAACAAATACTTTCTATTCTCTTCATGGAGGAATATCATGGACTGCAGTTGGCTGCCAAGGGTGTATATGGGAATAGAATAGATATCATACTGTTCATGAACGAAAAACTAAAGGTAGACAAAACCATGGGGTCAGGTGGTATATATTCAAGAAAAAATGAGGAAGCTTAGAGGAATCCTGGCAAGACCGCTTAAGGATTTATTTACTAGATCCTTGGAGATGGCAAATGGCAAATGGGATTAGAGACAAACAGATGTGGTCCTCACTTCAGTGATTGGAAACTAATGGAGATGCTATTGAAGGAAAGGATAGTGAACGTCCTGGAATCCAGTGGGTTACAGAATCTGTTGCAGCATAGTTTTATCAAATGAAAATTCTGCCAAATTAATCTGATTTCTTTGATTTTGATTGGGTGACCAGAGAACTAGATGTACTTGGATTTCAGTAAAACCCTTGATGATGGTTCCTTGCAGGAGGTTTATGATTAAGTTGAGTGGGATAAAGATAGGACCCAAAGTGAAAAAATGGATTGGAAACTGCTCGGAAGAAAGAAAGGTTGAGTAGTGGTGTGCCCTGTGAATCGGTGCTGGGGCCAATTCTATTTAATATATTTGTGAGCAACATTGCCGAAGGGATAGAAGGAAAGGCTTTTTGGTGGATAACACACAGATTACCAATAAAGTGGACACCTCAGAGGGAGTGGAAAGCTTGAGAAGAGATCTAGAGAAATTAGGAGAATGATCTGTTGACTGTTAACATTTAATGTGAAGTGTAGAGTGATGCACGTAGATTGCAAAAATCCAAAGGCGCTATATGAGATTGGAGGTGAGAGACTGATACGCATGCCTCAGGAGAGAGACCTTGGGTGATAGTGTCTGAGGATCTCAAGGCATCAAAAATGTGACAGTGGTGGCTATAGCCAGAAGGATGCTAGGCTGCCTAGAGAGGTATAATCAGCAGAAGTAAGGAAGTGTTTTATGCTCTTTGTGTGAACTGTCCGAAATACAGTTGAATGTGCTTCAGAGAGGTTTGTCTTTTGTTCCCACTACCCAATATGACTCCTTCCAAACTAGAATTGATTTATTCAAATTCAAACGGAAGCTACATATACATCATTTTTTTTAACAATGATACAACTATCAATCATTATATGACCAGTCAATTCTTAAGAGAAAATCCAAATGGATTCCACTTGGTCAATGTGATCCAACTATTACAACATTTTGAGTGTGTTTTTAGGGACATAGAAAAAAATGGAAAAAAATAAGAAATACATCAAATACGCACAGAACCTCAGCTCGCTTGAAATTAGAGCAATTAACGATTTTAAAACAAATAATGACATTGTAATAAAGCCTGTGGATAAAGGTGGGGGAATCATTATTATGGATAGAGATAAATATATACGAGAGATCCTTAGGCAAATTAATGATGTAACTTTTTACATGCCCTTAGATAAGGACCCTACGCCAGATTTAATAGAAGAGATCAAAGAACTAGTCAATACTACACTCAAAGGAGAAACGGTTTCTCATTAATGAAAATCCGGTAATTAACACTATATTTGTCTTACCAAAAATCCACAAATCAGCTGTAGACCCACCAGGAAGACCTATTATCTCAGCAAATGGTTTTAGAACCTTTATCTGATTTTACTGACTTCTTTTTATGCCCATATGTTCCACTCATACCTTATGTACGCGATTCAGCGCATATTATTACCATTTTGGATGAATTTGATATTGGTTACTTTGGATATCAAATCACTATACACCAACATTCCACAAATAGAAGTAATACAGGTTATTGAGAATACATTGCGCTACAGAACAACACGGAACAGAACACGCCTTGTGCAGCCCCGCTTTAAACCTGTGGGTTAAAACTGCGGGCTTGTACTGCGCTTTTTGCGCAAGGGAGATGTGTTTTAAGATATTACGAAAATGTTTTATTTTGATGGTTTTATTTTTTATTTTGATACTGGGTTTTTAGGGCGGCAGAGAGCAGGATGTGAGCAACCGGTCCTCAGCAGTTGCTTCATTTTGGATTGGCAAACCCAATTGGTGTTCCTTCTTCTGTTTAGTGAATCGAGGGCTTCCTACTTATGCATGCCATTTCCCCTCATTTGCATGAGCGGATCAGATCAGGTGGGAGATTGATCGGCCAGAAGGTTAGTGAATCGGGTCGGGGTTTGAATGCTTGCAAACTGGTCGGGACACAATCGGTGAGCTTTGTGAATCTAGCCCTTAATTAACTTTGGTAAGAAATCATGAGAAAAACAACTATAGGGATGTGCCCAGGGATACTTTTTTGTTTTGTTTTTAGATTTTTGTCCTTTTCCTGATTTTCAGACATGTTTCTTAAGGGGTTTCACACACTACTTTTACATTTTTTAATACATATAAATTAGCTTCATGTGCATTAAATAGATTTTATGCGCTTAATTTTTTTTTAGGTGTGCTAACAAAAACACATTCCTAGAAAAAAAAATATAGCTTCACATCTTTGCTTTAGTGTGACGGTTTTCAAATAGATTAACTTTGATAATGTAGTGGAACAGCTCGGCTATATTTTCCAGCTCATTGAAAAGTTCATGAAAATGCCAACTATGTTTTTAGGAGGAGATTTGAACAAAAATTTACCTGGAATGCATCCATCCATTTCAAGCGTAAATTGTGCCCTATATGTCAACAATTGTTAATATGAATAGTTGGACCCTTTACCCTTTTTTAGAGGTTTCAAGGCATTATTTGTACTTTAGATCTTCCGTCGGTCTGAGAGAACTTCACTTGTATGTGATGGGAAGCCCTTAATCAAGGATGGGGCTAACATTGCTCATTTTCAGAACTTTTAGACTTTGAAGAGAAAGCTAGCAATTTTGGAGGATGGGAGTAGGGATATTGTTCTGGCACTATGCTGTCCCATTATTAACAAATTTTGAGAAAATGACATTTCTGAATTGGTCTGCATTTTGTTGAAATGTGCATCTGCCATGATTTGAAAAGAAATGGATTGCGACATCAGAATGAGATTGTGTCAAATTGCTAGCCTCATTTTGGACTCCTTTTACTCAACTGCATGAAACACATTAATGCACGCTTAACGCTGGGGGGGGCGGCTATCATTAAACAAGCAGTGGCGTACCAAGGGGGGGGCAGGAGGGGAGGTCCGCCCCGGGTGCACGCCCCAAGGGGGTGCACAGCTGGTCAGGGCCGGATTAAAGGAGTTCAGGGTGCCCAATGCGTAGGGGTTACCATAGGACCGGATGACTCAGGACGTTGGGGCAGATTTTGAATTTGCCCTCGGAAGGTCTCATTTGTCTGGGTTTTAGCGTTGGGGTGGGGGAGCAGCAGAAGAGCAAAAATGAAAAATCAGCACTGCGCTTCTCCGGAGGCCCCAGTCATTGCGCAGACGCACAGCCTTGTCAGCGCGTGCCGGCTGGTCACCTGATGCTGCGCTGGAACCTCCTCTCTCCTCTTCACCCTCCCACCTCGTGCACACACAGCGCGGTGCATGCCGGACAGCCAAAGCCGGAAGAACTCTCTTCCTCCCCCCCCTCCCCTCCGGGCCAGCATTAGGGGAAGCTTTCCTGGGCCCTCCGATTTTCCACCAATTTCATGCTTTTCAGTCTCGGTAGTTGTGCTTTATTCTCTTGGTGCAGTTGTTTCCCCCCAGAATGGACAAAACAGGCTGACGGCTTGGCCTTGCCACCGGGTTCTTCAGAGCAAAAGTAAGGGGTGACAGGCAAGAGAGGTGAGGCAAAGAAAACGAATAAAAGTAATGGGAAAAGCAAGATGGAGAATTAAGTACAGTTGTATCAGACAGTCCAGTTTTATTGCCCACGACGTCAGTGTAAGCATGTGTTGGGATAGTTTCACAGTGGTAAGCAGAAATTTTTCTTTCCTGTAATTACTGCTACTCCTGCTGTCCAGTTTTTTTTAACTGATGGGAGGTGGCATCAACGCAGGTGCATATTTACGTTCTAATGTATAAAACAATACCAATTCAATTCCCCAGTGGATGGAGAGAAGAGGAGAAATGGGTTTGGCTGTGGAGGTAAGGGGGAGAGGGAAATTAAGGTAACAGGCTAGGAAGGAAGAATTGGAGAGCAAACTTCTAATGGGAAGATACATAAATAAAATAAAGAGAATACAGTATAAACAGATAAGAGGAAAAAATAAAGAGGTAGAGTTGAAAGTCTGAGAAAAATAACTACTATTTGGGTTTCTGACTGGTACTTGTGACCTGGATTGGCCACTCTGGAGGCAGGATAGTGGGCTAGATAGACCATTGGTCTGACCCTGTATGGCTATTCTTATGTACAGATCCAGGGGGGCCCTGCAGTCTGAACTTCTTTTCCTCTTCTCTCTATCTCCCTCACTTCCCAGTCTGTTACTTTTCACTGGGGCCCAGACATGGCAGCCATCTCTCGCAAGCTGCAGTGATCTGCCCTTATGGAAATGGGAAGTTGCAGCAGAAGGAAGACTTTGGGGCAGCTGAAAAGTAACATTTGGAAAGTGGCATACTGGGGGGATGGGAGAGAGAGGAGGAGAAACAGTCTGCCCTGGGTGCTCCAAGGCCTGGTGTCGTTAACTTCTTCTAGCAGCAACAGCGTTTACAATTCGCTGCTGTTGCCGGCTTCAGGCCTTCCTCTGTGCCAGGTCCTGCCTACTTCCTGTTTCCATGAAGGCAGGACCCAATGGAGAAGAAGGCCCAAAGCCAGCAACAGCAGCAAATTGTGAATGCTGCTGCTGCCTGAGAAATTCATGAGGCCAGGCCTTGGAGCACCCGCTTAGGTGCTGCACTGCTGACCGGGGATGGGGTGACAGAAAAAGGAAAGGGAACAGAGGGGGAGAGAATTGCTGCACCCAACTGGAGGGAGAGAGAGAGAGGAAGAATGAAAGAATATGCCAGTGCATGGAGGGGAGGAAGGAAGAGATGCCAGTGCGTGGAGGGAAGGAGGAAAGTATGCCAGACCAAGGGAAAAGGAAGGAGAGGAGATGCCAGAGCAGGGGGGAAGGGAAGGAGACCAATACCAGACTTGGGATGAGTAAAGGAGGAAGGAGACAGATACAAGATCTGAGGGGAGGAAAGGAAGAGAGAGAAAGAGATGCTAAAATCTGCTGGGAGAGATGGGAGAGGCAGACAGTTTCTGGAAGAGGCATAGAAAGAGAGCAGATGCCATATGGAAGAGGGAGAGAGAGGGCAGACAGTGGATGGAAGGAAGAGAATGATAAGAAGATGAGGAAAGCAGAAACCAGACAACCAAGGTAGAAAAAAATTTCTATTTGTTTTATTTATTTATTTTTGCTTTAGGATAAAGTATTATTGTAGCTGTGTTGATAATCGTTTATTAATAGAAAATGGAAATAAGGTGATCCTGTTTATTGAACTAATTTTAATACATTTTATTACTAATTCAGAGATCATAACTCCTTTTCTCAGGTCATGACATGGATACTCTAACAGCAGTATAGTTTACTGACCTGAAGAAAGAGGTTTTAACCTCTGAAAGCTAACTGAGAAATGTATTAGTCCAATAAAATGGTATTTTCTTATTTCTCATTATTTGTTTTATTTTTATTTGTTAATTTGTAAAGTGGTGATTGTTATGAATCAGTTTTTTCAAATTTACATCTACTGTCTTTATATTTTGCACAGTATTAGAGGACATGTTTTTGTGGTGTTGCATTGTATGCAGAGTCTGGTTTTTGGCAGTTCAGTTTAACTTTTGTCTACATATTTCTATTTTTAGTTTGTGATTATTCCATATTGAGCGAGGGTGTATCTCTGTTCTGTGTGTATGGAAAGAACATAGTTTTCAGTTGGCATTGACTGCAGGATCAATTGACTGTGTGGGATCTGGCTTGTTTAGTTTTATAATGTATGTGTTGGTGTTCTAGAGCTCACTGCAGTGTTTAAGATGCTGCCTTTTCCTAGGTACACTCTTGTTGTGCGATATGTGGATTGTTACTAAAAATCATATTTTTCATATAGATAGGGGGGGTGTCAAAAAATGATGGGCCCCGGGTGTCACATATGCTAGGTACGCCACTGTAAACAAGTTAGTGTTTTTGTGGTAGTTTTTCTCAATGTGCTAATTGCATGCTATTTAACTTTTAAATATTTTTTTGAGAGGATATGACAAGGGCAGGGAATGGGGGGTGGAAATGTTATCTAGCTAGCATGCTCTGCTTACCGCATGCTAACTGGATAAAATGCACATAACGTGGAAGCATTTGATTCCTCTTATGTATGGAGGCTGAAACTACTCCTGGTGTGTGTGTGGTTTTTTTTTTTTTTCAATGAGCACAAGAAACTGTGGATGAGGATGTTCTGAAAGATGATTTATCACTCTTCACAATAAAAACAATTGAAAACAGATACAAATCCAAGTTGATAGTCTACATATATTTGTCCTACTGGATCCTACACAGTCCATGTTTCGGCGAACACGCCTTCCTCAGGGGTCCAGTTAATATGAAAATCCCAGATAAAAAATGTAGACTAAAAACAGTATACGTGTCTTTGAACAGGTCACTAGAATGACTGTTTTGCAGATGGAGTGGTACGAAGAAAGATTTTCATATCAACTGGACCCCTGAGGAAGGCATGTTCTAAACCAGGGGTGTCAAAGTCCCTCCTCAAGGGCCGCAATCCAGTCAGGTTTTCAGGATTTCCCCAATGAATATGCACGAGATCTATTAGCATACAATGAAAGCTGTGCACGCAAATAGATCTCATTCATATTCATTGGGGAAATCCTGAAAACCCGACTGGATTGCGGCCCTCAAGGAGGGACTTTGACATCCCTGTTCTAAACTAAAGCTTAACTTTATATACCGGGTCGTCAACTTAAGGAAGCTCGACTCGGTTTACAACAATTAGATAAAAACTAAAGAAAGTTTACAATGATTAAATAAAAACAAAAGAAAGTAATATCAAAAGTTTCAAAGAGATTAGTTTTCAAAATGTTTGGTAAAAAGAAAAGTTTTTAGAAGTTTGCGGAAAAATTGGAAAGAACTGGGGCTCCTCAGAATTAAGGGAAGTTTATTCCATAGTTGAGAAAGTTTAAAAGTCAGAGATTGATTGAAGATCTTGACTCCTTTAATTCCTTTTTTAGATGGAAGGGAGAGTTTGAATCGTTGGATGCCTCTTGCAAAGGAAAATCTGTAAGCATTCCATAATAAGGAAACAAGGGGAATAAAAATGCCATATAAAATTTTGAAAGAGATGCAGGCACATTTGAATTGAATTCTAAGATAAATGGGGAGCCAATGAAGACTTAGGAGCAAAGGGGTCACATGGTCAAATTTTACTTTTTCCAAAGATCAGCTTCACAGCAGTATTCTGGATTCATTGGAGACAGATCTTTGTGATGCCAAGATAGATAGCGTTACAGTAATCTAGTCAAGATAATATGGTTGATGAACCAAGACAGAGAAATATCAACAGTCGTAAACTAAAAAAAGCATTTCTTTGACCAGGGAATTTTATTTGGGCCTTAAAGGTAAGAGAAGAATCAAAAAGGACTCCCAATATCTTAGATGAGAACTCAATCTGCAAAGAGGCCCCAGATTCCAAAGCTACAGTAGGAGGAAGACAGTCCAATTTTGGACCTAACCACAGAAGTTTAGTTTTAGTTGTATTAAGCTTCATCCGGACAGAAAGAGACCCCTGTAGGGTCCGGTAGGACAAATATATGTAGACTATCAACTTGGATTTGTATCTGTTTTGTTTTTATTGTGAAGCGTGATAAATAAATCATCTTTCAAAACATCCTCATCCACAGTTTTTTTTGTGTTCATCATTTGGATTGCTCTTACTGTGGAATATTGGGTCGTCTTTTTGTTTTTTTGGTGTGTGTGTGTTTCTCCACCCCCCCCCCCCAAGTTTCATGCACTAATGGAAAAATTAGCATGAGATCTGCACATAAAGCCTTAACATCTGCCCCGGTAAATCTGGATTTAGCACATGGGAGAGTTCACTCAGTTTTGAAATTCACTGGTTTGTGTAACATGTTCTATGTGTGTGTGTTTAAATATAAAAGGGCTCATATTCAGGCATTATCTATAGATATTCACTGCCGGGCCATTTATAGTGACCAGCATTGAACATCCGTGGGTGGGTGGGGGGGGGGGGTTGGGCTGCTTAAAAATTAATTGTCTAGTCAGCACAGACTGGCTAAGGTTTTTGTTTTTTAATAATAGCTAATGATAAGACTACTGTTTACACAGTCTGATTTGCCCACTAAAGTTGGCGGTTGAGCAATTATAAGCAGTTAACTTTTAGCTGCTAACCATGAATATTCAGCGGAGATAACCAGTTATTTCATGCTGAATATTTGCATTTAACCAGTTAAACCCTCTATTTAACCAGTCAGCGCCATTTCTGACGCTGACTGCTTTTCAAAAAAACTATACAACCTTCTTATCCCCCCCCCTCGCTTCCTCCCCCCCTCCACGCAAACTACCAGCTAACCCTCCTCCCTTCTACTATTATCTCCCCTATGACCCTATCAAGAAACCAACCCTAAACCTCTTCTTCCCTTCTAGTGATCCTAAACTCTCCCCTTTGCCTTACTATTCAACGCCCCTAATCTGTAATTCCCCTGCACCCACTGTATAAGCCTCCCCTGCATCTACTAGGTAAGCGTCCCCTAAATGGCAACTTCCTGGAAATGTCCAGCAATCTTATACTGTAAATTGTAACTTCCTGGAAATGTCCAGCAATCTTATACTGTAAATTGTAACTTCCTGGAAATGTCCAGCAATCTTATACTGTAAATTGTAACTTCCTGGAAATGTCCAGCAATCTTATACTGAAATCCGCTTAGAACTGCAAGGTACAGGCGGAATAGAAGTCACTAATGTAATGTAATGTAAATAGTGCTGAATATTGGCCAAACAGTATATCTAGATAAAATGAGAATTTCTCTTTGCTGTAGCTGTTTGCTTTTCTTTTCATAGTTAAGGGAGACTTTATTTAATCCTGTTTGCATACTAATATGTAGATTACTCATACTTGTTTTTTTGGGTGATTTTTTTTTTTTTTTAAGCATCAGAATAAAATTGGTAGGAAAGTTGTTAATCTATTCATGTTAGGTACATAAAACACTTCAGAATTTAAAGCAACAGCTTTTTCTTTGCTGAGATATTCAGGGTGAAATAAAAATGCCAGTTCGTGCTATGCACTTGTGCAGATAATCTGTTTTGTGCCCAACATTTCACACCCTGAAGAAAGTCAAAGCACAGTGGCTGAAATCGGACACGGCTAAACCTGGACAACTGGAACAATCATGACTGCAGCCTTGGAAGCTGATGAACAGATTTCATGTGTGTAGTTTTCTTCCTTACTTAAATCACCTCTTGTTAGAGCTGAATCAAATTGAATGGTAGCGTTTGACAGGGGTGGACAACAACATCTGTCCTCGAGGGCCGCAACTCAGTTGGGTTTTCAGGATTTCCCCCCAACGAAGATGCACAAGATCTGTTTGCATGAATTGCCTGCATTGTATGCAAATGATCCTCGAGGGCTGCAACTCAGTCAGGTTTTCAGGATTTCCCCCCAACAAAGATGCATCTGTTAGTGTACAGCAGGGGTCTCAAAGTCCCTCCTTGAAGGCCGCAATCCAGTCGGGTTTTCAGGATTTCCCCAATGAATATGCATGAGATCTATGTGCCTGCACTGCTTTCAATGCATATTCATTGGGGAAATCCTGAAAACCCGACTGGATTGCGGCCTTCAAGGAGGGACTTTGAGATCCCTGGTGTACAGTGAAGGCAGTGCATGCAAGTAGATCTCATGCATATTCATTGAAGAAATCCTGAAAACCTGACTGGGTTGTGGTCCTGGAGGGCTGAGGCTGCCCACCCCTGAAATTGGCGTAGTGGTTACAGCTGCTGCCTCAGCACCCTGAGGGTCTGTGTTCAATCTCAGCCTGTTCCTTGTGACTCTTGGCAAGTCACTTAATCCTGCCATTGCCCCGGGTACCACAGACTGTGAGCTGCCAGGACAGATAGGGAAGATACTTACTATTCAATGTATTGTAAACCACTTTGCGTGAATCTCGTCATGAAATAGGCAGTTAATAAAAATCCATATATGAGATGATGGGTGAATGGATCCATGACTTGAGCTTATCAGTTTCTCATAAATACAGAAATCTTGTACTTGCGAACTCCCCAAATGCATTGTCCAGCCTCTTGACTAATTGGCAATCTGACTGATTTGAGAATTGCAGCGCTAGTGAACTCGACTCGGTCCTCAGGCTGCACCCAGCCAGTTGGGTTTTCTGGATATCCACAATGAATATGCATGAGAGAAATTAGAGTTGAATGTACTGCCTCTTTGGTTTGCAAATGTATCTCATACATATCTATTGTGGATATCCAGAAAACCCAACTGGTTAGGTTAGGTGTGCCCTAGGGAGTGGGTTAAGAATCGCTACTCAAGGCCCTCGACTGAATAAAGCCTCTTTCCAGCTCAAGAGTACTTGCAAAGAGGCTTTATTCAGTTGAAGGCCTTGACCAGGGGTGAGGAACATGGGCCTCAATCCAAATAGGTTTTCAGGATTTCCCCAACAAATATGCATGCGATCTATTTGCATGTACTGCCTCCATTTGTATGCAAATAAATCGCATGCAGGTTAAGACCAAATGCCTTATTAATGGTGAAAAGGCTATTATGAGCTAAACCTCCTAGTGGTTTCTTTCTGCTAGAGGTTCTGTGTGCATGTCTCTCTCTTAAGAACTCCTTCACTGTTTTTGTCTCTGGAAGGCATTTCAGCTATCCTTAAGTGTAAGCCCAACATGTGCTACCCTGTAAAATTTTATAATTCATTGACCTCTATGTGGGCAACAGTATGTAATTTCAATAGTCATAGACCTCAGTGTTTTGAAAATTTACTTCTCATAAAGGTAACAAGTAGAAATAAAAATGGAAGGTGAAAATTTTTACCTTTTTATTGGACTAATTTAGGGGGCCTTTTTACTTTGTGATGGTAAGCACTAACTCATGCTTACTGCCACTTGAAAATGGCGTTAGCCACATACACTCAAAAGCCATGTACTAGCTGTGGGCTCGGCACGTGGTTCCCATGTGCTAAAGCATTCTTTTTATATTTTAGCAAGGGGCACGTTTCGGGGTGTAGAGTATGTGTCCTGTGCTAAATGGTTGGCACATGGGCATTGGCATGCACTGACTGACTAGTGCAAGATGAGCACTGGAACTCTTAGGGGCAAATTCTATAAACGGCATCCTGACTGTCCTACCACTATTTAACCAACAAATCGGGATGCACGTAAAAAAAAACAACAAAAAATCCCGAGGCGGCTGCCTACATTGTAGGCGTCTTTGTGAGCCTAGGGAGGTGCGTAGGTCCGCCTAAGCTCACCCAAGGCTAGGCATGGCTGGAAGTGGCCTTAGGCGAGCTTAGGCAGCCCTAGAAATGTAGGCCAGCAAAATGCTGGCCTACATTTCAAATAGACGTGGCTGCTGAACTAATATTTGAAGGCAGAGAGATCCAGTTCAGAGCTTTTTCTCATTAAAATAGAATTGTCATCTTCAGTCGACAGACTTCATAAGAATTATTCTCTTAGGCTTCAGTGGCTGGCGTCGTGATTGTTGCAGTTGTCCGGGTCTTGTCGTGTCGGGGTAATTGGAGCCGACGTTTCGGCTATCGTGCTGCGTCTTTCTTCGGGGTGTGCTGTGAGGTCTGTAGGTTGTCTTTATATATAGTGGGTCCTCAAACCTGATTGGCTGGGGCTTGAGGTGATTGAGACAGGCAAGTCCATTGCTCCTGAATTTGAATTATGGCAGGAAAGTTTGTTTGTCATAAATGTGAATTGTGGAAGGAAAGAACATTAGTCACAAATTTTCATTCCAAAATTCAGAACTAACAGACTTTCCTGCCTCAATTACCTTAAGCCCCCAGCTCATTTATTTATTTAATCATTTTTCTATAGTGTTCTCCCAAGAGAGTTCAGAATGGTTTTTACATGAATTTATTCAGGTAGTCGAGCATTTTTCCGTCTGTCATGGTGGGCTAACAATCTTTCTAATGTACCTGGAGCAATGCCGGAGGGGGGGAGGGGGGAATTAAGAGCCAAATTCTGTAACCGGCGCCTAATGTTAGGCGCCTATTTCGGATAGATAGGCGCCTATCTAAATCGAGTAACAAGCTCAATTAAGCTTTTTAATCAACAATAATTGAAACTTAGGCGCCTATCAAGAGAGCGATTCTGGAACAAAGCACCTCTAAAAATTTAGGCGGCCTTCAAAAATATAGGCGCTATTCACGTTGGGCGTGGGTGTGGCTACATGTTAGGTGCCTTGTTGCAGAATCGCTGCTCTTAAGCATGCTTAAGCGCTCAGCTAGGCGCCTGCCTTTTAGTTGTGTTTTAGAGCTGGCCTATTTCTTGGGCGCCTCCAAAATAGGTTCCACTCGGCGCGATTCATTAAACAGCACCCAATTTTACTTGAATCGCGCTGAACAGTGCCTATTTAGGCACCTAACTTTTGGGCGCTTCTTATAGAATTTGCCCTTAAGTGACTTGCCCAGGGTCACAGGGAGCAGTGCGAGTTTGAACCCATAACCTGAGGTTGTAGCTTTAACCACTACGCCAAACATCGGGTTGGAGGACCCACTGTATATAAAGACAAACTGCAGACCTCACAATACACCAGTGGTTCCCAAACCTGTCCTGGGGGACCCCCCCAGCCAGTCAGGTTTTCAAGATATCCCTAATGAATATGCATGAGAGAGATTTGCATACCTGTCACTTCCATTATATGCAAATCTCTCTCATGCATATTCATTAGGGATATCTTGAAAACCTGACTGGCTGGGGGGGGTCCCCCAGGACAGGTTTGGGAACCACTGCACTACACCTTGAAAAAAGCCACGGTACGATGGCTAAAATGTTGGTTCTACTTACCCAGACGCGGCGAGACCCAGACAACTGCAAAAATAAAAACATAAGAATAGCCTCATTGCGTCAGACCAATGATCCATCAAGCCCTATAGCCCTTTCTCACGGTGGCCTAGTACCTGGCTAAAACCCAAGGAGTAACAACATTCCATTATCTCAGAGTAAGCAAGATTCCGGAACCCCAAAGAGTAGCAACATCCCATGCAGGATCCCCAAAGAGTAGCAAGGTTCTAGAGTCCCAAAGAGTAGCAACATTCCATGCTACCAATCCAGGGCAGTCAAACAAGAATAGGGCAATAAACTCAAACCTTCCAAGAGTTGAGTGATTAAAGGAGTATCCTAAATTCAATGGAATAATCGCTCTCAAGTATTCAAAATAAGGTGTTTTGAACTACATGCAACTGTTAGTGAATTTTATGCTCAGAGAAATGGATGCAATAACAGGGGAAAACCCCCAACACTACTACCTCACCACCCAATCATCGCATATTCAAAAACTTGTAAAAAATGCAGATGTTTTAATTATTTGCATTTTGTGCCACTAAGGCTTCACTCTTTGCTCTTATAATTTATATAATTTAAATCTGGACAGCAAACTTATCTTATAGCTTCCAGGTTCCGACGTGACACGTTTTGTTCCTGCTTCAGGGAACCAATGAAATGTACAAAAGTTTTCTGAATATATGGGCGAAATAGACTCAAAGGTTTTAACGCATCTTGCATGTGAACTAGAGAATGACACGGGGAAAAAATTTGTCCCTGTCACCGCCCCGTCCCCGGCTCACCATCCCCTTCATCGCCCCATCACCGTCACCGCCATCCCCTTCACCGCCCTGTCACCGCCATCCCCTTCACCGCCCCGTCACCGTCACTGCCGCCCCGTCACCATCCCCGCAGCATCCATATAAGCCTCAGTACTGCGAAACACCATGAAGACAGAAGACAGTCCTGCCACTACTACTACTGCACTGAAAATCTGTTTCAGTGCCTCTGCCCTGTAGTAAAAACAGAACATAAAATAAATCAATTGACTTGTTCTCCCTTGCAAGGACGTGTCCCCCATGTTCACCTATAGCTCAAATCAGGTCAATTGTGCACACTAAAAATGCCCACCTGAGCACCTAATCATGCAGATGCTGCAGTACAATGAGCAACAGGACGATCTGGAACGTGAGCACAGGCAGGCAGTGATACAAAAACAGCAGACACCCGACCGATTGCAGCGTTCCGCCATCTCCCTCCCGCCACCTCACCTTAGATGTAGAGTATGCTGGCTTTCTTTTTCGCCCAGCCGCACGTGCGGGTGCTCATTTGTTCAATATTCTCCTCTGACGCAACCGGAAACAGAAAGTTGCAGGAGAGGAGAGAAGATTGATCAACTCGAGCAGCCGGCGTGCGTGGCTTTATGAACGCATGCAGCTGGGCGAAAAAGAAAGCCGTCATACTCTATATCAGTGTTTTTCAACCTTTTTACACCCATGGACCGGCAGAAATAAAAGAATTATTTTGTGGACTGTCAAACTACTAGGACTAAAATTTAAAAATCCTGTTTCCGCCCCATCTCTGCGAGCTCAGTCACCTCAGTAACTATAGAAAAATAGACAAATATAGTGCAAAATATAGACAGCAGATATAAATTCTCAAAACTGACACATTTTGATCACTAAATTGAAAATAAAATCATTTTTCCTACCTTTGCTGTCTGGTGATTTCATGAGTCTCTGGTTGCGTTTCCTTCTGTCTGTGTATCCTTTCTTTCATTTCTTTCTTTCTGCACTCAGGCCCAAGAATTGTCCCTTTCTGTTTCCTCCCTCTTTCCTTCCTATGTCCTTAGTGCCTCCAGTGCCTCCTTCCCATGTCTTTAATGCCCCCGGTGCCTCCTTCCTATGTCTTTAGTGCCCCCGGTGCCTCCTTCACATATCCTTAGTGCCCCTTCCTGTCTTTAGTGCCCTCAGTGCCTCCTTCCCATGTCCTTAGTGCCCCTTCCTGTCTTTAGTGCCCCCAGTGCCTCCTTCCCATGTCTTTAGTGCCCCCAGTGCCTCCTTCCCATATCCTTAGTGCCCCTTCCTGTCTTTAGTGCCCCCGGTGCATCCTTCCCATGTCTCTTTAGTGCCCCCAGTGCATCCTTCCCATGTCCTTAGTGCCCCCAGTGCCTCCTTCCCATGTCTTTAGTGCCCCCAGTGCCTCCTTCCCATATCCTTAGTGCCCCTTCCTGTCTTTAGTGCCCCTAGTGCCTCCTTCCTATGTCCCTCTAACTGCCTTCCACACTTTGTCCCACCCCCACCCCCAAAGCCTGCCTGCCTGCCTATCTACCTCTCTCCCTCCCTCCCTAGCCATAGCCAGCCTACTGCCTCCCTGCCGCTCAAAAAAAAAAAAAGCCTCCCTCCTTTTCCCCTGCTCTTACCGCCATGCTGCAGCTGCTAAAGCCGACAGGAAGTTTTTCCGATGTTAATTCTGAAGTCGGAGAGGACGTTCTGGGCCAACCAGGCAGCGATTGGCTGGCCCAGAACATCCTCTCCAACGCCAGTATTGACGTCGGAAAGAGTTCCTGTCGGCTTTAGCAACTGCAGCATGACGGTAAGAGCAGGGGAAAAGGAGGGAGGCTTTTTTTTTTTTTTTTTTTTGCGCCTGTCCCTTGCTGCGATCGGGCGGGTGGGGACCGCGCAATCCTTGATTGGCTCACTGTGGAGACAAGTCCATTCACTGTTCCACAGGGCGGTGAATGGCCTTGTCCCCATCCCCGCAGAGGCCACTTTTATCTTCCCCTTTTCGGCGGGTTACCCGTGGCTACTCGCGGCTAGCCGCGGGTAATAACCATCGTGTCATTCTCTAATGTGAACCAAATCATTTCTGAACTTCCTCCTATCGTGTCGTACCAATCCAGGGCAAGCAGTGGCTTCCCCCATGTCTTTCTCAATAACAGACTATGGACTTTTCCTCCAGGAAATTGTCTAAACCTTTCTTAAAACCAGCTAAGCTATCCGCTCTTACCACAACCTCTGATTTCAGATAGTGACCTAAGAGTTCTTTTTGGTTGATATAAGTTAATACAATACAATACAATCAGGACTCATAGCATATAAAACAAACCATGATGTCCACTAGTTTGTAGATCTTCATGTCTGCAAAAATGCAAGCTTTTACTTCTAAACTTTCAACAACTTTTCTCACAAAAATAATTGAACAGAACTGGCCCAGGGACCAGTCCTTAAATTATCCCAGTACACAGTTTTCTATCTGCAGAGTGAATTCCATTTACCATTCCTGTGTCATCTATCCAGTTCACCACCTTGACACCTAACTCTCCCCCCCTCCACCTTGTTAGTTCATGAGCTTCCTATGGGCAACAATATCAAAACTTTGCTGAAATCTGCACAAAATCTATGTCCAGACCAATAGAATGTATAAAGCAGGCACTGCATTCTTAAATGCGCTACCCTGAAAAGGTTTTAAAATTTATTGCAGATGGTCTTATGCAATATGCGGTGGTCTCAATTTTGGAAAACCAGTAATGAATGCAATAATTGTAAACGTCTGTGTTTGCAAATTGGTACGCATGTGTGTTTTAGATGATGCTGGCAGTATTTTGGGAGAAAAATGTGCAAATCCTTTCTCCAAAAGATGTATACTCAATTTGCAAAAAAAATAAAAGATTTTCCCAACAAATTGAGTGGAAGAGAATTCTCCAGAGCTAGAGCTGTAGGAAAATCCAGTTGCATTACTTGATAATGAAGGTAATTGACCACTTAGGAAGCAGACGCTAAAAAGATGGTGAAATAATGTCTAATGCTTTTACTCTCAGAGGCCTTTTTCTTTTAGACTTGCAAATGCAAGCAAATTCAAAGGGCTTTTTTTTTTTTTTTTTTTGAGAATTATGATCAATTTAGGTTTTCTTTTTCTCTTATCTTCAGCAGCTACTTCAGTACTTGTAGTTGGAAATGGTTTGCAGGGAGGGGACAGAAGGGAAAGAAATTGGAAGGGACTAATCTTCCTGTTGAGTTGGTCTGAACCTCTACACAAGTAGGTGACATCATCCTACAGCACCAGGATAGAACACTTCACCCAGGGCTCAGAACTAGTATACAGTTTTGAATGTGCATATCTCTTCTTTATAGTCTCCTCATGCTGATTATTATTATTTTTTTTACTGTTCTGTCAGACTAAAATAAAGCTCTCTTGTATGCAAGAGGTATTTCACCTCATCTGTTTTTGGTCTTTTTTTTCATTTTGCCAAACTAAGAACAAACTTTTATTCTTTTGTTGTTGCTGCTGTTTGTTTGTTTTTTTCCTTAGTGGAAATTGCCCAGATGAAGTTAGGATTCTACCTTTGCCCCTAAAATCTCATCTCAGTCCAATGTGGTTTACAAATTGAAGAAACTAGACTAGTGGCGCACCAAGGGGAGGTCTGCCCCAGGTACAGACCATGAGGGGGTGCTTCCGGGGTCGGCATCATGGTCCGGGTACTTTGTTGCTCTGCCGGTGTCGGGATTTCCTCTCTGCCAGGTCCTGCCTTTGTGGAAGCAGGAAGTAGGCGGGGTCCGGCAGAGAGGAAGATCCGACGCAGGCAGAGCAGCGGGTTAAGGCTGCCAACAAAGAGAACTCACATACCTCCATGCCTGCCTTCTAAAGCAGCAGTGGCTGGACATTGGAGGCAGAACTCTGAACAGGTTTCTTGTCGCCAGGGCCTTCCCTCTGCTGCGTCACTGAAGCTGTCACTGATGACATAGCGGTGCTTTTTGCTTCTTTGGAACCCCTATTTACGTTCCTTGTCCCTTAGGGGGCGCAGCCTTATCCTTAATACCCTAGCTTAATGGTGCAATCTCCTGGCTGGTTCTGGATCCCTGCATCTCTCTGCTCTGTGTGTGTGTGTGGGAGGGGGGGGAATGGGTTTGGGGGAGACTGTTTTTGGAGGGGATGCCCTGTTCATTTATGTGCCCTGGGGTCATCAGAGTTCAGACCCTGGGGGAATTTGCTCGGTGGTTTTTTTTTTTTTACGCCCTTGCATTTCTCTCCATCTTGGGAGGGTAGGCGGTGGGGTGGGGGTGGGGGCGGAAGGATGGTGGGTGAGCCTTGGGGGAAGGGGGGAATGGGGGGGTTGGGGTTTGTGGGTGATTGTAACTGACACATGTCTTTGTCATGATGTACTTTGTTATGCAGATCTTCTGCCCATGTTCATTGTTTTCAGTAACCTGTTGTTTTTCTCTGATTCTGCCGGTTTTTCATGTCAATAAAAATTGTTTATAATCTAAATGCTACAGACGTGCAATTTAAATGGCCAGGATCCTCTCCTGGTTGTTTATTTTATTTTTTTTTTTTTACCTGTTCTTTTTTTTTTTACATGAAATTTTATTAAAATGTTTTAGCATAATACAAAGAAAATAGGGAATAACAAGTAATTTTATAACAATGGTAAGTTCAATGAACAATAAAGTGTTGTAAAAAAAATACAAAATTGTTTACACAACGAGAAAAGGATAGAAATATATGATGGAAATAAATTCCAGTTGTTGTGGTGAAGATCAGAAAACTAACTGGGAAAAATAGGAAGGGAGGAGAGGAGAAAAGGGGAGGAAAAAAGAAAGAGAAAAAAGGAAGGGCGGGTAAAGAATTAAAGCAAAAGGAGAGGGGAGAGCAGAGAGAGAGAGTCCCCTGGAGGTCTAAAAAGGAGAGAGAAGGGAGAAGAAAGAAAAGAGAGAGAAAGGGCATGCATTAGATATGAAAATTAATAATGGGTTAAGATTTTAAAAGAGAATCTAGGTAATCTTTAAAGACAGCCCATTTTGAACGAACTTTGGTGGAAAGAAGCATGGTAGCAGATATCAAAATCTCACGTTTGATGTTGGTGGAGAATGCGCTTAAAATGCTGGTGCGCTGGTATCTTACCCCAGTGACTCTGAGCAAGATGTCCGCTACGGGCACAGCCTTCTGTTGGAGGGGATGTGGGCAGCGGGGAACATTCTTTCATATGTGGTGGAGTTGCCCCTCCATTCAAGACTTCTGGAGCCAGGTGTTTAAGTATGTGGGGGCTCTCCTTCAAGTGCCTCTCGCGAAAAGAGCTGAGGTGGCCTTGTTGGGGTTTCCCTCTGGAGGGGTAGATGACACCCAGGATAGATTGGTGCGCTTGGCTTTTACAGCGGCTAGGCTGACTGTGGCTCAACACTGGCGCAGTACTGCTTCACCTACTTTGGCTCTGGTGCGAGAGAAATTGGGATGGGTGTGTGAGAAATATCGGCTCTCGGCCCTGTTGACTAGAAAATGGCAGCAATATCACGATATTTGGGGGAGATACCTGGCAATGGAAGGTTTGGGGATGAATAGTTCTGTTGTCAGCTGAGTTATTGGCTTCGGCCGGAGGGGTTTTGTGGGGGTGTGTCTTCTTGGGGTTCTTACTGGGGATCTGTGACCTTGGGTCCACTTCTTTTCTTTTCTGATTTTTCTACTTTTCCTCACGTTGGGGTGTAATTGTGCCTATTGGTGGTGTTCTTGGGTTTTTGGGGGGAGCAGGGGGCTGTCACTAGGGGGGGAGGGGGGGAGGGGTTGGGGGGGGTGACATCAGGAGATTTGTTGATCTGCAGATTGCCTGCCTGTATTGTGGTTGGATATTCCTGATGTTTTGCTGTGATGTTTTTCTCTTGTCATAAATAAACAGTTACAAAAAAAAAAAAAATCTCACGTTTGTGTTGTAATAGAACAGATTGAAACCAGAAGTGTTCGTTGAGAGAGTCTAGCGATTTCCAGTTAGACAGTATATAAGTCGTAAAGCTATAATAAGGAGTGTGTTTAATAGTGCATGATGAGATGTCGATATATTAAGCCTAGGAGTCTCTGATTTAAATATAACTATGTTAGGGGAGAAAATTGAATCTAGATTAAAAATTTTTTGTATGATGGACCAAATCTTGATCCAAAAATCTTGTATATATGGACAGTCAACGAGCATGTGCAGTAAGGTACCCGGATGTATTTTACAGTGCCAGCATTTGTTTGAAGGTGGTAGGCCTGCAACATGCAATTTTTGTGGAGTCCAATTAATTTTGTGGTGGAGGAAGAACATAGATTGCATTGAATTAGCTGAAGAGATGGTTCGAATTGTTTTGGACCATAAAACTTCCCATTGACGATCTAGAAGTTGGCTGTTCAAGTCAGATTCCCAAGATTTTTGTAGGGGGACGTGGGCAATAGACTGTGAATTAATTAAAATTTTGTAAGTTTGAGATGCAATATGGCTTATAGTGGAGAGTTTAGGAAGAAGATGAAATATAGTAGGGGTTTCTGTCTTGTTAAAAGAATTTTAGATTTTTTGATCATAGAGGAAAGTTGAAGCCATTGATAAAATGCCGAGGCCGGTAAACCAAATTTATCCTGAAGTTCGGAGAAAGTCAAAAGTTGTGAGGTAGGAGTACACACGTCTGTTAAGTAACGAATACCGAGGCTAGTCCATGTACGCCAAAATATGGGCACTTTGTTTATAAGAAAAGATAGGTTATGCCAGAGGGTGTGTAGAGTGTTTGAGGGGTATATCTAGTATGTCATCAAGTTCGATCAGACACTTGTTAGATTGGGAAACAAGAGGGTCTATGTTATGGGGCATGGCATTAGAGGTTATTAGAGGGACAAGTGAAGGGTAGTCTGGATATAAAGCACATTCAAGACTTAGCCAGAGAGGGAGTTAATTAAAGGAAGTAAACCATAGACTGGTTTGTTGTAGGATAAAGGCTTTATGATATGTTAGGAAATCTGGGATAAGTCTTTTCGGGGCTTTAAGATTTTTAAGGGCAATTTTTGGAGGCTTATGATTCCATAATTTTCCGCCCCTGAGTTTGAGCGGGTGCCCTCTTGTGGCCGAGGGTCCCTTGAGAAAGAAAATATCATCTTCCACTTCGACACATCCCGTGAGGTACTTAAATGTTTCGATCATGTCTCCCCTCTCCCTACGTTCCTCGAGAGTGTAGAGCTGCAATTTGTTCAGTCTCTCTTCGTACGAGATTAGTGTGCCAGCAGCTTAAAAGGTTTACGACACAATGCTCTAGAACTTCTCATTCGACAAAGGTTTGTTTGCTCAGTAATTCCTTTCAAGTATTTAATGGTCTATGTTGTATTCCTTCTGTCTCTCTCTTCTAGGGTCCACTGTACATGTTTAGAACCACCTATATCTCCTGAACGACTATCCAACCATTTTGGTTGGTTTCTTCTGTACTGACTCTAGCCTCTTCATGTGTGATCTCACTGAAGGGTTAGCAGGGCCATTTATGTATTTTTTTGTGGATGACACTGCTCAGCTACTTCCTCCAGACAGAGGACACTAATGTTTCTGGAATTACTGTGCATGGGTCACAGAGTGGTCACCGAGATGGTCTGTGCATGGGAAAAGATTGAATATTTCCAGATATTTAGCCATTGGTGTGATAATTTTGCAGAATGCAGTACCAGTGGCGTACCAAGGGCGGGGCAGGGGTGCAGACCGCCCCGGGTGCCAGCCCTAGGGGGGGGTGCACAGCCGGCCGGATCTGGAACCTCCCATGCTGATCTAAACGGCACCTGCACCTCAGCATGGCTGCCATTCTTATTCTGAAGCAGAGTCAGCAGCCGTGCTGAAGTACAGGAAGGTCCTTCGATGACTGCTTCTGCTGCCTCTGCTCCAGAAGCTGTAAGTGACATCGGAGGGGGTAGACCGGCAGGCGCATGTCATTGCGGGACCTTGCCGCAACTCCAAGCGTCTACTGGCCCACCCCCTGCATCCCCTGCATCTGATGTCACTTACGTCTTCCGGAGCAGAGGCAGCAGAAGCAGTCATTGCGGGACCTTGCTGGTTTGGAGGGAGAGAGGAGCATAGAAGGGTGGTGGAGGGAGAGAAAGGGGGTCAGGGTGGTATGGAAGGGTGGTGGAGGGAGTGAAAGGGGATCACTGTGGTATGAAAGGGTGGTGGAGGGAGAGAAAGTGGAAGATGCTGATGGAATTGGTGTGCAGGAAAAGGAGAGAGAGACATAAGGGGGGAGGGTACTGGATGGATTTGGGTTGAAGGAAAAGAAAAGGGGCAGATGCTGATGGAATTGGTGTGCGGGGAAAGGATACTGGATGAAATTAGGTTGGAGGGAAAGAAAGGGGGTAGATGCTGATGGAAGTGGGAGGAAGGGAGAGGAGAGAGTAAAATGCCAGACCACTACGCAGGCAAACTGGGAAAATCCCTTCTCTCCAAAATCACAGGTCTTTGGAACGACCTCACCATCCCGTTGCGGAACCTAGACTCCCTTCAATTATTCTGCAAACAACTGAAAACCTGGCTTTTCATCAAACTGTAACTCTATCCTCCCCCCTTTCTCTCCTCCCTTCTACACATAAGTTCATGTAATCCTTTTTCTTCTTCTCTACCTACTATTTAAGTTCTTGTAAACCGTGTCGAGCTCCATACTCATGGAGATGATGCGGTATATAAACTTAAGGTTTAGATTAGATTAGATTAGAAGATGAGCGGCGAGAGATGCCAGACCATTGGAGGAGGGAAGGGAAGAAGATGGATGCCAGACCAATGGGGGTAAAGGGAGAGATGGAAGGGGAGCATAAAGTTTCTGGAAGGGGGAGAGAAGATGCCATATGGAAGGGGTAGAGAGAGGGTAGACAGTGGATGAAAGGAAGAGAGTGACAAGAAGATGAGGAAAGCAGAAACCAGAGAAGACAAGGTAGAAAAAAATTCTATTTATTTATTTTTTTGCTTTAGGGGAGATGCATCGCTGTTTCTGTGGTGTTGCATTGTATGCAGAGTCCAGATTCTTTGTGGTTCAATTTAACCTTTGTCCCCCTTGATCTGTACTAGTCTGGCTTGTTTAGTTTTAGAATGGGTGTATTGATGATGTACTGCTCACTGAAGTATGTAAGATGCTGCCTTTTCCTAGGTACACTCTTGTGTGACGTGTGAATTGTTACTAAAAATCATGTTTTCATACAGATGGGGGTGGGTCAAAAAATGATGGGCCCCGGGTGTCACATATGCTAGGTACGCCACTGCTTAGTACTTTGAAACTGACAACACTGGCTTCCCACCAAAGAGGGTGGGTTCCCTGGGAGCTTTCCTACTTGAATATTAAATCAGCTTAAACAAAGAACAGCTGTGTGTGTGCAAAAAGGAACAGTAATCTGGTTCTTGTTAAGGTTTGCCTGTTGGGAAAGCAATAAGCAATTATGTATTATGCTTATCTTATTTTTACATTCCATAGTCTTAAACTACTGTCGTTTACAACTGGAATATTTCTTTTTACCAGTGCAAACTAAATAAAAAAGTACTTGTTGAGTCAGTTTACTTCTGCCTAGAGCTAACCTGGAGACTGACTGGCACTAGCTTTGCTATACACCACCATACAGGAACCTAGAATTGAGTCCTCCGTTTGATTTTGGCTTTACTGTCCAAGGCTAGGGATACTGCAAAGGTGCTATTCAGAGCCCCTGGAATCATGGGAGGAGGAGGAAGTCTGGATTGGATTTTAGATTTTAATTACTTGATTTTTGCAGATCTGAGCTCAAGGCCAAGTTACAAGCAGGTATACAATTTATTTCTTCATGAGGGCCTTGTGAACTAAGTTGTACCAGAAGCAATGAAGGGTGAAGTGACGTGTTCAAGGTCACAAGGAATGTCTGAGAACCAGGATTTGAACCCTGGCTTTATTTCTCAGTCAATACACAAAGACAATGCCTGATCTGGAGACCCCACAGTCAAATTTTCAAGGTGTCTAAATTGAGCAAGTGTAGCCCCCACCTTTCCCCATCCTGTCTGTAAATGGCAGGGGTCTCTGGTTTTTATTCCTTTCCATTGGCAAAACCTGGTATACACCATCTGATGTGAATCGCTTGTTTACGCTTTCCAAAAATGCTAAGACTAGAGGGCTGCAACGAAGCTACTACGTGGTAGATTTAAAATAAACAGATAAAATATTTCTTCACTCTGTGTAATTAAACTCTGGAACTTGTTGCCAGAGAATGTGGTAAAAGCAGTTAGCTTAGCAAGGTTTTAAAAAAAAAAAAAACCAGTTTGGATAATTTCCTTAAAAAGTCCATAAGCTATTAAGATGGGCTTTGGGAAATCCAATACTTATTCCTAGGCTCAGCAGCATAAAATCTGTTTTACTCTTTAGGATCGTGCCAGGTGACCTGGGTTGACCACTGTTGGAAACAGGATACCGGGCTTGATGGACCTTTGGTCTGTCCCAGTATGGCAACTCTTATGTTCTCTTATGAAGGGGCATAGGATGAGATGGGATATACCTCTCCAAAGGCCTGAGATGTGATTGTCTTCATTAAAAATTCTGAGCATTTGAGTGGAGTAGCAAAATGAAATATCTTTACAGAAATTAGTTCTGAACATTTCAAAATTATTACGGGTGTTAAAGCCAATGGATATTACCTCTCTCTTGACATAGTCAAGGAATTTGTTCAATATTGAGTCTGTTCAAGCATACACAGCACTGGTTCCTATGATTCTAACAATGATATACCGTACTTGAATATAAACTATTCAAGTCAGTGCCCCCTCCCAGAATTTTTTAAGGCCACCGCCAGGCTCTGCCCCCCCTTCATACCGCTGGTGCAGGTGCAGCAGGTCTTCTGCCGATCGCTGGTGGAGGTGCAGCGGGAAGGAGCGAGCTTTCTGAACTCCTGCCCTGCTGCTAATCAGCTGCGCGGATCCACTCTGTTTATCTCAGCGGCAGGAGCAGCAGCGCAATTTGGTGCTGCTTCTCGGCACTGAGCAGCTTCCTTACTGGCTCCCAGCACTGCAGTGACACCTAGTGGACCAATAGACACACCCCTGAGGCAAGCCTCCACCTGGGGGCCGAAACACAGACCATGTTGGGCCATCAACTGGATTCTTTTGACATTAGTACATTATGTTCATAGGTCTTTCTATACATGTGTTTTTATTCATGTCATTTTATTCATGTTCCTGTTTTTTTTTTTTTAATTTATAGAAATAAAAGATTGTTTGTCTCAAGGTCGATGTGTTCTATCCCAATATCCTACTCCCCACTTGTTATCTCTTTGTTGAAACATGTGTTGTAATCATTTACAGACCCTCTAGAATTGTGTTCTGCGTTTAAAAGCATGTGGGATATCATGTAACCTGACTCCTATCATGTAACCTGACTCCAATCATGTAACCTGACTCCAGTTATAGCAACTTTTTTTTTTTTTTTTTGGGGGGGGGGGGGGAAAAGGCATTCACTTAGCCAAATTTTCTTTCAGCTCAAGTTTTGCATACCAATGAGTGAGTTCTGCTGCCAAGCCACTGTTCCTACCCCTGGACACTTATTGCTCTTTAACCAGAGAACATGTGTCAAGGCATTGACGGAAACATCTGGCTAATAGGCAGAAAGATCTTTATGCACATTAGTTTATGAAACGATTGAGATTTCTGTGGTTGAATAGTTGGTCGCAATAACCTGAATGTGCACACAGGACCGGCTCAAGGGTAAATGGCTCGCTGATTGAAAACTGTCGATGGTTCCCCTAGTTCAGACGTGCGCAACTCCGGTCCTCGAGGGCCAGAATCCAATCGGGTTTTCAGGATTTCCCCAATGAATGTGCAAATAGATCATTCACCGTATACTTTATGGAAACTCCGCAGCTCCTCTTAACCAATTTTTCTCCAAAGCATGGTCTACTTCCCGCAGAACCCTCAACAGAATACTTCTAAATCTCTCTTCCACAAAAAAATCTGCAATACAAACGTGTTTTCCACTCCATGCTCACCTTTCTAGGCGTAAAAACTTGGAATGACCTTACTGAAATGACCAGGACGGAACCTAACTACACCATATTCCGGAAGAAACTGGAAAATCATCTATTTGACCTGTATCCTCTCCTCCCCCCTCTACCCCTCTCCCTACCTCCTCCCCCTTCTCCTTTCTCACCCCTGTCTTTAAGTCGCCTTGAGCCTGCCTAGGTATGAGCGACGCAGAAATAGAAGATTAGATTAGATCTCGTGCATATTCATTAGGGAAATCCTGAAAACTCGATTGGATTCCCGGCCCTCGAGGACCGTAGTTGTCCATGTCTGCCCTAGTTGATGTCCAGCCTTAGCCTAGGTCAGGGGTAGGCAGTTCCAGTCCTCGAGAGCCAGAGCCAGGTCAGGTTTTCAGGATATCCACAATGAAGATGTATGAGATGGATTTGCATGCACTGCCTCCTTGAGATGCAAATCTATCTCATGAATATTTATTGTGGATATCCTGAAAACTTGGACCTGGCTCCGGCTCTCGAGGACCGGAATTGCCTACCCCTGGCCTAGGTCTATGTACACAAGAAGGTGTATGCAAGCTCCCGTATCCTCCCCCTCCCCCCCCAGGCTGAGCTGGGAATGAGAAGAAGGACGTTCTCTTCTTCCCAAGTCACACGTGGTCCAGTGCTATCAGTTCGAATGACAATTCTGCTATGCAGCAGCAACCTAAAAAAAGCAAACAAGATGCTAGGAATTATTAGAAAGGGGCTGGTAAACAAGACTAAGTATGTTATAATGCATCCGTATCGCTCAGTGGCGTGACCACACCTTGAGTACTGCCAGTGGCATAGTAAGGGTGAGCGCTGCCCCTCCCCCCTGCCGCACGCGTGCCCCCTTCCCTTTCCCCGTACCTTTTTTAACTTCTCCGGTGTGAGCAGCATGCCAACGTCGGTGTCGGCTCGCATTTGACGTCATTTCCTAGGCGTGGGTCCCAGAAGTGACGTCGAAGAAAGCGCCGACGCCAACGCAGGTAGCAACCTCGCGCCGGTGAAGTAAAAACAGCACGGGGGAAGGCAAGGGGCGCGCGTGTGGCATGGGGGAGCGTGGGAGGGGCACCTCTCACACCCTCGCTAGGCCACTGATGATGGAGGCTTTAAGGGCCAGATTCTATATGAGGTGCTTAGCTTAATTACCCAAACCGCATTAATAGATCCAATTATGAGCTTGAACAAGCTCATACTTCAAAAAAAAAATTTAAGTGGCCGATAGGTGTTTTACTTGATTCTATAAAAGGTAGGCACCTATCGCATGGTGCCCACTGGCCTTAACACCTAAGTGGGTGTGTTCGGGGGCGGAGACAGACATAGGCACCACTAAGCATGATTCTCTAAAGCAGTGCATTGCAAATTGTGTCCCGCGGCAAGATTCCGAGTGTGCCGCCAGGGAATGACGTGTAGCGGATCTGTCACTGCCGGCACCTCGCCTCCTTTCGACCCCTGGAACACCTCTGTAAATCTTCTGCCAGCACAAAAACTCAGGGCCGCCCCCGCATGGGCCCCTGAGCATGCGCAGACATGTTTGCGTAGAAACATAGAAACATAGAAGATGACGGCAGAAAAGGGCTACAGCCCATCAAGTCTGCCCACTCTGCTTACCCACCCCCTGTCTATGCCCTAATGACCCAATTTCCTTATCTTGACCCTCGTAGGGATCTCACATGGGTATCCCATTTAATAGAAATAGTATGGCATCATTGCATGCTCGGAGGCCCATGTGGGATGGGGCAGAGCGGGGCTGGGGGCAGAATGGGGCGGGCCCAAGCGTCCTCTTCTTTGTGTGCCTCGAAAAACATTTGCTCCGTTAGTGTGCTGGAGCTAAAAAAAAAAAAAAAAGATTTGCGTGACAAGGCTCTAAAGAACTTAGCCACCAGTAATGTAGGCCAGGGTTTTACTTGCCTATGCTGCAAGTATTAAGTTTTTTGATTCTGTAAATGGTGCCTAAGCGTGATTGATAGAGGCCAGCACCCCCTTTTTTTTTTTTTTAGGCACCATTTACAGAGTCCGGCCCTAAGTGCACGTCTCTGAAGAGACATGATGCTGCTCTTGAGAAGGGGGAGCCACACGTCTTTCCAGGTGATATCACCTGAGTGGATCAGCAGGAGCGGAAGCACTGATGGCAATCATACCGCTACTACTTTAGAAAATTGTTTAAAGACTCAACTCTTGGATAGGCTGGTATCTTTTTTTAGTCAATGTTTATTTATTGAATTTTTACAAAATTACAAAGTATAGGCTGGTATCTTAATGCATTCCGCTTCATTTTTTCAATCAAGTTCCTTATATTCAACTTGATGTATTTTATCTGTTCTATATATTACTTATTTCCCTGCCATGCTGGTATTTTCTGCATTACATTGTAAATGCTGTCTGTCTTTATCTGTTTTTAAGTACATTATTCTAATTTGTATTTTATCTGTATCCCATGTATTAGCTCACCTCGCCTAGAACTTTTTCGGTATGGCGGTATATAAGAATAAAATTATTATTATTACTACTGCTATTATTTCTAGAGTGTTACTCGATATATGCAGCACTGTACAGAGTCACAAAGGAGACAGTCCCTGCTTGAAAGAGCTTACAATCTAAACAGACAAACAGGATACCAGGGTGGGGGTTAATTCTCCGGCTAAGGTAATGAGCAGTGGGGAGTAGGATCATGGATTGAAGACTATAAAAAAAGGTGGGGTTTCAGTCTGTTTTTGAACAAGGGAAGGGAAGAGGTAGGACGGATGAACTTGGGTAGTTTATTCCAGGCATGTGGGGCCAGCTAGATGAAAGGAACAAAGTCTGAAGTTGGCAGTGGAGGAGAAGGGTACAGATAAAAGCCTTTGAAATACCATGCCGTACAAAGACTACATTGTACCCTGTGGAGGGAATGCAACAAAGCACTGTTCTGCAAAGGGCACACACCTTATATAGAATTGTGTTTAGTACTTTTGGGCACCGGACAGTTTGGGTTTTGGAAAGCCCCGACGAGCTCCATCCGCATCTGTAGGGCAGCCGAGTGTGAGTGGATGACATGGCACATGGGGCAGAGCCGAAGGCGGGACTAGGCAGGGGCCAGAGGCGGAACAGGGCGGGGCCATGTGTCCAGATTTTTGTGGCCCAAAAAATGGTAACCCCAGACCAGTATATACATTATGCAGCACTACAGTTGATATACCCCGAAGAATGCCATGATAGTCTTCATCGGAAGTGCACAAAATACTCTTATCTCGCTCTCCATTTGCATTCCACTGAATGTTAACTGCCCCATATAAAAGTTACGTCTCTCCCTACTTTCAGCCCACTATATTGTGTGGTCACTGGATCTGTTGTCCATCAGCTGTAATACACTATGACTGGATCTAGTAAAGTTTGACAGAATTCAGGTCAGACAAATTGAGAAGCAGAAAAACATACTCTTCTGAAGATATGAGGGTATTGCAACAGGTAGGGGCAACTAGATAAGACAGATAAGCCGTGTAGTCCATATCTGACTTCAAATTCCTTTTATAGAAGACAAAATGCATTGTACAGAAACTTTTTTTTAAAAAATGCAATCCATTAGCTGGTAAGACTGAAGCATTCTCAGTGCTGATAGATTGATGGAAAAGAGCAATGTGTGTGCAATTGTCCCTGTCATATGTTATGTGGTGACAAGTAATAAGATTTGCTATAGAAAAGAGGGTTGAGATACTTTTCATTAATCATCAGTCCTTTGGCCTTCGGACATTAATGCACTTACCTAGCCAAGCATCACAGTCAGTTGGCAAACTGGAGCATAAAAGATACAAGATGTAAGTAATGACAGAAAAGGAAAACCAGATGCCACCATGCTAGGGTACGACTTGCATCTAGGACACTAATAAATTTGATTGTGATTGTACGCATGCATTGGAGACCTTTCTCATTTCACTAATCTTTACCCTTTGCACCAATAAGGCACTGCATCAATAAAATAACATCAAATCAATGAAACATCAAAACAGAAGATATAAAAATACTTAAGATGCAAACACAAACAACCCCCGGCGGTAGATGCATTGGAATGGAAGACATGGCCTAAAATGCACGGAGTGGCAGTTTCGATGCAAAAACAAGCAACAGGATAGCTTACACTGAGCAGTTAATGTTTAAAACTAATACTTGGCAGACTGAGTGGTTTTAAGAAAGATTTGAACAATTTCCTGGAGGAAAAGTCCATAGTCCTTTAAAGACAAGGGGGGGAAGCCACTGCTTGCCCTGGATCTGTAGCATGGAATCTTGCTACTCTTTGGGGATTCTGCATGGAATGTTGCGACTATTTGGGTTCCGGAATCTTGCTTACTCTGAGATAATGGAATTTTGCTACTCTCTGGGTTTTTGCCAGGTACTAGGGACCTGGATTGGCCACCATGAGAATGGGCTACTGGGCTTGATGGACCTTTGGTCTGACCCAGTAAGGCTATTTTTATGTTATTATGCTCTTTAACGGCCATACATTTATGATGTTAGCACACTAGGATGCCTAGGTGCAAGATTTAATACTGGACAAAGGTTCTAGAACAAAAGTAAGGTTAAAGAGTAAAGCACTGACATAAAGGATGTTGTTTTTATCAATGAAGAAGTTAGGATCCTGGTGAGAATTCATGGGACAGAAGAGAGATTTCATGAAAAGGTCAGAGGTATAGAGAAGGGAACCAGTAGTGATAGTGTTTACTTGCTTTCATAATTAAAGCCCCGGCGCACTAAACTCTAGGCTGTGTCTGCAGGGCCTCTAGACCTGCGCAGATGTCAATGTGATGATATCATGTGCATGTGTGATGTCATCATTTGAAAATGACACAGGAACAAATTTTTCCCTGTCCCCGCAGGAACTCAGTTTCTCCGTCCCCGCGAGTTTTGTCGCTGTCCCTGTCCCAGTCCTATAACCAGTTGCGTACCTAGCATATGTGACACCCGGGGCCCATCATAAGAACATAAGAACATAAGCAATGCCTCCGCTGGGTCAGACCTGAGGTCCATCTTGCCCAGCAGTCCGCTCACGCGGCGGCCCAACAGGTTCAGGACCTGTGCAGCAATCCTCTATCTATACCCCTCTATTCCCTTTTCCAGCAGGAAATTGTCCAATCTTTTCTTGAACCCCAGTACCATACTCTGCCCTATTACGCTCTCTGGAAGCGCATTTCAGGTGTCCAACACACGTTGAATGAAGAAAAACTTCCTAGCATTCGTCTTGAATCTGTCCCCTTTCAACTTTTCTGAATGCCCTCTTGTTCTTTTATTTTCCGAAAGTTTGAAGAATCTGTCCCTCTCTACTCTCTCTATGCCCTTCATGATCTTGTAAGTCTCTATCATATCCCCTCTAAGTCTCCTCTTCTCCAGGGAAAAGAGACCCAGCTTCTCCAATCTCTCAGCGTATGACAGGTTTTCCATACCTTTTATCAGACGTTTCGCTCTCCTCTGAACCCTCTCGAATAACGCCATATCCTTCTTAAGGTACGGCGACCAATATTGGACCCAGTACTCCAGATGCGGGTGCACCATCGCCCGATACAACAGCAGGATAACTTCTTTCGTTCTGGTTGTAATACCCTTCTTGATTATACCTAGCATTCTATTCGCTCTCATAGCGGCTGCTGCGCACTGTGCTGTTGGCTTCATTGTCATGTCCACCATTACCCCCAAGTCCCTTTCTTGGGTACTCTCATTCAATAATATCCCTCCCATCATACAGCTAGCTGTACCTCGAGTTTCTGCTTCCCACATGTAATACTTTACATTTCTCAATGTTGAACTTCATCTGCCATCTCGTCGCCCATTCCCCTAGTTTGTTCAAGTCCCTTTGCAATTCTTCGCAGTCCTCTTTAGTCCGAGCTCCACTAAATAGTTTGGTGTCATCCGCAAATTTTATTATCTCACACTTCATCCCTGTTTCTATATGAAAAATATGATTTTTAGTAACAATCCACATATCGCATAACAAGAGTGTACCTAGGAAAAGGCAGCATCTTAAACACTGCAGTGAGCACTAGAACACCAACACACACATTGTAAAACTAAACAAGCCAGATCCCGCACAGTCAATTGATCCTGCAGTCAATGCCAACTGAAAACTATATTCTTTTCATACACACAGAAAAGAGATACACCCTCACCTAATATGGAATAATCACAAACTAAAAATAGAAATATGTAGACAAAAGTTAAACTGAACCGCCAAGAAGCCAGACTCTGCATACAATGCAACACCACAACACCACAAAAACAGTAACACATGTCCTCTAATACTGTGCAAAATATAAAGAAAGTAGATGTAAATTTAAAAAAACTGATACATAACAATCAACACTTTACAAATTAACAAATAAAAATAAAACAAATGATGAGAAATAAGAAAATACCATTTTATTGGACTAATCCATTTTTCAATTAGCTTTCAGAGGCCAAATCTTTCTTCAGAACAGTACTGTTATGGTATCCTGTCCTAACCTGAGGAAAAAAGTTTAGTCCAAAAAATTTCCTTATTTCCATTTCCTATTTATAAAATTTTATCAATACAGTTACAATACTACTTGATTCTAAGTAAAGCAACAAAAAAATCTTTCTACCTTTTGTCGTTTCTGCTTTAATCATCTTCTCTTTGTTCTCTTCTTTCTATACAGCGTTTGTCCTCTCTCCCTTCCATGCAACATCTGCCCTCTCTTTGCCCCTTCAACCCAGCTTGTGCCCTCTCTCTTTCTCTCTACCCCTTCCATCTACTGTCCACTCTCTCTCTGCCCCTTGCATCCACTGTCCACCCTCTCTCTGTTCCATATGGCATCTTCCCTCTTTCTATGTCCCTTCAATAAACTGTATATCCTCTGCCCTTTCTCTCCTTTGTACATGATTCATTTTGGCTTCAGCCCCTTCCCTATGCTCTGACATCTCTCTCTTCTCCTTTCCTTCCTTCCTTCCCACTCCACCCCATGGTCTGGCATCTCTATCTCCTTCCCTTCTCTCCCCCCATGCCCTGGCATCTCCCTCCTATCTCTCCCTCTGGCACCTCCTCTCCTTTCTTTCCCTCTGTTCTGGCATTTTGTCTCCTTTAGTTTCCCTTCCTTCCCACCATGCCCTGACATCTCTCTCCTCTCCTACTATCTCCCCCTCCCACTCCATTATCTAGCATCTCTTCTCCTTCCTTTCTCTCCTTCCTTCCACCTGGTCTGGCATCTGCCTCCTCCCCCTCCCCCCTGACATCTCTCCCCCCCCTTCATGGTCTGGTAGCTCCTTTCCTTTCCTTTACTTCTATGGTCTTGGCATCTCTTTCCTCTACCTTCCCTGGTTTTCCTTCTCCCCTCTCTCTCCCCAATTGGGTGCAGAAGCAGCACTTCTTTCTTGCCCCCTCCCCAATTGGGTGGTGCAGCAGCAGCAGCATCTCTCTTCCCCCTCCCCCCCTTGGGTGCAGCAACAGCATCTCTCTTCCCCCTCCCCCCTTGGGTGCAGCAGCAGCATTTCTTTTCCCATCGGCGGAGTTGCAAGCTTCCCTCCATCGCTGACCTCTTGCTGCTCTTCCTTGCTTCGGGCCTTCCTCGTTGCCGGGTCCTGCCTTCACGGAAACAGAAAGTAGGCAGGACCTGGCAGCCAGGAAGGCCCGAAGCATGGAAGAGCAGCAAGACAAGTTTTAACTTCCCTCCGTCGCTGACTTGTCTCCCTTAGCTTCCCTCCGTCGCTGACCTTAGCCCTAGAAACATAGAAACATAGAAGATGATGGCAGAAAAGGGCCACAGCCCATCAAGTCTGCCCACTCCCCCCTTGAATTTACCCCCCTAGAGATCCCACATGTGTATCCCATTTCCTTTTAAAATCCGGCACGCTGCTGGCCTGAATCACCTGAAGTGGAAGTTCATCTCTAGCGAACTCATGCTCCGGGGCTCTAACATGTGCATGCCGACTTCTCTTCTCCTCCCCCCCCCCGGAACATAACTTCCGGTTTCGGAGGGAAGAGAAGGGAAGCTGGCACGCACACCTTAAAGTCCTGAAGCATGAGTTCGCTAAGGGCTAAGGTGGGAAATCGCCAAGCCGGTGAGAGGCGGGGGTTGTTTTTTAAAAAAAAACGTTGAGCAGGATTCGTGATAGATGGCAGCCGGGCAATCATCTAAATTAGCCAGGTGCAGCACCCAGCTAAAAGGCCCTAGGGCAGCAGTTGGCAAACTCATTATACAAAAGAGCCAAAATCAGCAGTACAACGATTAAGATTTTTTTTGAGAGCCATACCTTGTGCCCGCTTGCGCTATAACGGCTACATCAACCCGACTGACACCCCGCACATCCGCACGTAGTCGAAATCGATTTGTGGCAGAGCCTAGAGAATGATAGGGGGAAAAAATTTGTCTCCGTCCTCTCCCAGTCAGCTTGATCACCATCCCCGCAAACCACCTGATTCCATCCACACAAGCCTTGAATTGTTTTATATTGAACTTATTATATTAAAGTATAAAAAGAAACAATATTCTGTACAATTGTCAATTTATAAATCAGCGTCTTCTCCCCACTCTCTCTTCCCAATTTCCCTTCAGCGTCCTCAGCCCACTCTCTCTCCACTTTCCTTCCGCTCATGCACATAAAAACAAGCAAGTAATTTTATATAATTTTCATTCTATTCATTCATAGAAATTAAAGTCTAAATAATGCCAGTCACATAACAAAACATGATTTTACAAAAATAATTCCCTGCACAGTCAGGCCTGCAAGGATTACTAGATGTCTTTCAGCAGCTTCCCTCCCTCCCTCCCCCTTACCTTTGTGGCCAAGTCAAAATGATCTACCATCAATAAAATTTTAAAAACACAAAGCACACTGTACGCAGAGAAAATGTTAATTATCATTTATATTCCGCGGGTTTTCAAAGAGGTCAAGGCAGATGATTTTATGCAATGTCACCTCAGTAACAGCTATACAAAAATAGACAAATATACCCCCTCCCTTTTTACTGAACTGCGATAGCGGTAGGTAGCGCAGGGAGCTGGGCTGAATGCCCCACCCTGCTCTCGATGCTCATAGGCTCCCTGCGCTAAAAACCGTGGTTTAGTAAAAGGGGGCCATAGTGCAAAATATAGACAGCATATATAAATTCTCAAAACGGAAACATTTTGATCACTAAATTGAAAATAAAATCATTTTTCCTACCTTTGGTAATTTCATCAGTCTCTGGTTGCACTTTATTCTTCTGACTGTGCATCCAATATTTCTGTATGCTTCCTCTCCTCCAGACCTCTTTCCCTCCCCAAACTTTTTCTTTGTTTCACCCTGCCCCCTTCTTTCTTTCTCGCTCCATGCCCCCTTTCTTTCTGTATGTCTTTCTCTCTCTCTCCGTGCCCCATTTCTTTCTTTCTTTTCTTTGTTTCACCCTGCCTTCTTTCTTTCTCTCTCCATGCCCCCTTTCTTTCTGTAGGTCTTTCTCTCTCTCCCTCCGTGCCCCATTTCTTTCTTTGTTTCACCCTACCCCTTCTTTCTTTCTCTCTCCATGCCCCCTTTCTTTCTGTATGCCTTTCTCTCTGTGCCCCATTTCTTTCTTTCACCCTGCCCCTTCTTTCTTTCTCTCTCCATGCCCCCTTTCTTTCTCTCTGTCTGTCTTTCTCTCTCTCACTCCGTGCCCCATTTTTTTCTTTTTCTTTGTTTCACCCTGCCCCCTTTCTTTCTTTCTGGCTCCCTGTCCCCCCCTTCTTTCTTTCTCCCTGCCCTGCCCTGCCCTCCCCTTCCTCATGCCACCGCCATTTGGAAAATGCTGCCACCGCCGCTGGGGAACAGGCCGGCGCCGAGTTCGCCCTGCTTCTTTTCCCCATGGGGCCAACCAACTCTCACCGCCTGACGCCAATTCTAACGTTGGAGAGGACGTTCCTGGATAGCCAGGTAGCGATTGGCTGGCCCAGAACGTCCTCTCTGACGTCAGAATTGATGTCTGGAGGCGAGAGTTGGTCGGCCCTGCAGGGAAGAGCAGGGAGAATTCGGCGCCGGCCTGTTCCCGATGGCGGCAGTGGCACTCAAGTGGCTAAAGAGCCGCAGTTTGCCGGCCTAGGGAAAACACTGGAGGGTGGCCAGCTGTGCACCCCCTTGGGGCGTGCACCCGGGGCGGACCCCCCCCCTTGGTACAGCCACTGCCTATAACCTCTGCTTTAACCGCACAAGCCTCGAACACTTATGATTTTAAAGTGTTTGAGGTTTGTGCAGATGAGGACAGAACTTAGGCATTGGTGAAATGAGGCATTATGACATCACAATCTGAGGTCTAGAATGTTGCTACTTATGATTTTAAAGTGTTTGAGGCTTGTGCAGATGAGGACTGAGCTTGCAGGAATGGGGCAGGAACAGGAAAAGAACTTGCCGGGCCGGGAAAAGAAAATGAGTTCCCGCGAGGACTGGGAAAAATTTGTGCTTGTGTCGTTCTCTAGTTATGTCAACGTCTGTATATTCGCGGAGACCCTCCAGATGGGGCCTTGATGTCATGGAATGGAGCTTGCCAACTCTGAAATTACTACACCAGTGGGGGAGTGCGGAGAGGAGGAGAGGCCCTAGCTGACTGCCTACAGGACGTGCCTCTCGCGGCACACCTGGAATCTCGCCGTGGCACACAGTTTGCGATACCCTGTTCTAATTGTCCACCAGGACAAATGCATAAATAAATACACAGACTTTCAAGGGGTCTCTGACCATCCCAGAAGGGGGTCACTGTAACCAAACGGTACATACCATCTCTCTAAGTTGGTCCTGAAGAGCCCATACTCTACCATGAAATTACTGCCAAAAAGTACCACAGCATGCAAATTATTGCCATGTTAAAATCATGGCAGTAATGCACAGCTCATTGCTAAATGTCACCTTTCCTGTTAGTGTCTGAGTGGTGATTAACCCAGCACTGAGAGGGAGAGTGATATCGAATAACCCCCCCCCCCAAAAAAAAAACAAAAAACTGTCAGTGACAGCTTCTGCACTGATCTAGGGGCCTCCTTCCCTCTCTCTGAATGTATCAGATCCAAACCCTCTCATCTACCAACAGTAAAGCTTACAAATACCTCATGGTCTAGTAGACTGCCTCCCCAATGTTAATCCCCAAATCCCTGGTGATCTTGTGGACCTCTTTCCTTTCCCCATCCCAATTCACCCACCCTAAAGAGTAAAAGAAACTTCCCTGGTGTCTAGTGGTACCCCCTAACTCCTTTTTTTTCAAGTTCCACCCCCAGGACACGAGTGATGCTCACTCACTCCTGCCTTTAGCTCCATCTTCAAAATAATGGTACCCTGCCGTGTGCATTGCTTCATGGCCAGCTTATTTTATAAGGGAGAAACCTCTCTTCTAGGATTACCATATTTTCCTCCGGGAAACACCTGGACACATGACCCCGCCCTGTTCCTTCCTCTAACCCCACCCAATAGGTTGAAGTATTTCTGGCAGGGAAGGGGATCTGTGAGTATCAGTTGTGGTGTGCTACAGCGTTCAGATTTGGATGCTGCCGGGGGGAGCGGAGGATAGGAGATTGGAGGGATATTGTGAAGAACCTAGGTTTGAATGCTGGGGGGGGGGGGGGGGGGTTATGGAGAGCGTGCATGATTGTAGGGGGTTATCAAGGGAGGAAGAGATGTGGGGAGGCAGGGAGTAAGGTGGTGTAAGAAGGCAGCCCTAATAGCACCTGATTGGTTACCCCCAGGGCTACTCAAGCAGGTAATACAAAATCTTTTTATTATTATTATTATTATTTGGATTTAGCTCACACCTTTCAAGTACACTTACACATGTATATACCAGAACCGGGTTGCTATTTTGGAACCTTCACGTGGAAGTGGCGACAAGCACACATCTTAAATTCAGATGCTTTTCATGCGTATTTTCCCATATGTAATGCATCTGAAATAGATTGTCCCTCAGCCCATGATGGAAAGTACCTGTGAGCTTAGATGGGTGGCAGGGATATGCTAGTTTTAGATGGGCCCAAAAAGTGCAGATCTGCTATTCTAAAACAATAATTTTTCTGCATATTTTCACTCCCATATGGATATCCACCCTTAGATGGAGATGCATTTGTATAAAGTATATACAGTAAAACTTGGATTGCAAGTAACTTGGTATGTAAGTGTTTTGCAAGACAAGCAAAATATTTGATTAAATTTTAACTTGATATACAAGCAATGTCTTGCAATACGAGTACATATAGTATACACACATCACAACTGAGCCAATGGCTCTTTTCACTCTGACGCTGCAGGAGTGTAGTGACTGTTCTAAATGAGCAAAGTCTTGCAATACAAGTATGTATAGTATTTTGTATTAAAGTTTTTGGGTTGTGGAACGAATCATCTGAGTTTCCATTATTTCTGATGGGGAAATTCGCTTTCATATATGAGTATTTTGTATTACAAGCATGTTTCCGGAACGAATTATGCTCATAAACCAAGGTTTTACTGTATTCTGTATATCTTTGTCATTGCTGTTCTATTGTCTTCAGGATTTAAACAAAGAAAAGAAAAGGAACACCTTTTGGAATTCAGTGGCCTCCTTATTACTAATTTCTGAGATTTTATATACAGTAAAACCTTGGTTTGCGAGCATAATTCGTTCCAGGAGCATGCTTGTAATCCAAAGCATTCGTTTATCAAAGCGAATTTCCCCATAGGAAATAATGGAAATTCCACAATCAAAAAACTTTAATACAAAATATTATACGTACTTGTATTCCAAGACCTCGCTTATTTAGAACAGTCACTAGACTCCCGCAGCGTCAGAGAGAGAACAACCTTCGGCTCAGTTGTGATGTGTGTATGCTGTATGTACTTACTTGTTTTGCAAGACATTGCTTGTATATCAAGTTAAAATTTAATCAAATGTTTTGCTTGTCTTGCAAAACACTTGCAATCCAAGGTTTAAATGTATTTTCTTTCTTTTGAAGTCTAAGATGCAAACTGGGAACCTAGCTGTAGCCCTGCTACGTGACTCAGTCCTACCGATCTTCACTAGAAATGGGCAGAATTCATACTGCAGGACTCTGAGGGACACAGCATAAAGATAAAAATGATCACACTTTTGGAATAACATTTTCTTAAATGCTTCTGATGTCTCATGCTCCCTTCTAAAAACTGTCTTCCAGAAACACATTATGCCGGTTCTTCAGATATTATTTGCTGTGAAAGTTCACCGGAAGGCTTTTTATTGTGTCAGTGAAATAGAAATCAGACTGGCAGCGGAACCTAGTGGCAGGCTCAAAGTCTTATTTCTGGCACATGCAAGTGGTCCTATGCCTAAAATTATAGGGAAGAATTTCAGTATGACACAACCACATGGAAGTTTTCTCATCTTTACAGATCATGATTTCTGCTTTATACTCCAGCACGCTTACCATCATTTATTAAGGAAGAAAAAAATCACTAAGTAAATTTAAAGGACTGTTAAAATGCTGGTTGTACAAGGATGCTTTTGATACCTAATTATCGGAGTCTCTTTTTGATCCCATTCATTGCTTAAACTCACTTGTCCTCTGTCTTAGGCTCTGAGAAATTGAATTAAAAAAATTTTTTTTTAAGTTCTTAATTTTCTATTATACTTTTATCAATACTTTTAAAATTTCTTACCCTCCGTTTGTATTTTCCTTTCATGTATCCTTTACTATACTTATTGTAGTTCTCCCTACTTCCCTTATGTACGGGTATGTCATGTCCGTGTATGTTGGTTTTAGTTAATAATTAAGACCCTGTTTTAATTGTAAATCGCTTTGAATTAATGGTATTGCGATAACATCTAAATTTTAATAAAACTTGAAACTTGGCAGGCTTTGATGCCAACATGCTGTGCTTACCATCTTGCAACATAAAGAAAAACCACAACTCCTCCAGCCCCTTAACCATTGTAGTCGCTCTTCTCTGGACCCTTTTGAGTAGTACCGTGGCCTTCTTCATGTACGGCGACCAGTGCTGGACGCAGTATTCCAGGTGAGGGCGTTCCATGGCCCGGTACAGAGGCAAGATAACCTCCGATCTGTTTGTGATCCCCTTCTTAATCATTCCTAGCATTCTGTTTGTCCTTTTTGCCGCCGCCGCTGCACATTGCGTGTATGGCTTCATTGACTTGTCGACCAGTACTCCAAAGTCTCTTTCCTGGGGGGTCTCTCCGAGAACTGCACCGGACATCCTGTATTCGTGTAGAAGATTTTTGTTACCGACATGCATCACCTTATACTTATCCACGCTGACTTGAACCTCATTTGCCCTGTCGCGGCCCATTTCTTTGAGCGTGTTTATATCACATTGCAGGTCTTCGCAGTCCTCCTGCATCTTCACTGCTCTGAATAACTTCGTATCGTCTGCAAATTTAATCACCTCACTCGTACCAATTTCCAGGTCGTTTATAAATATGTTGAAAAGCACGGGTCCAAGCACCGATCCCTGCGGCATTCCACTCGTGACACTTTTCCAGTCTGAGTAGAAACATAGAAATTGACGGCAGAAAAGGGCCATAGCCCATCGAGTCTGCCCATACCAATGACCCACTCCCTGATTCTTACTCCCCTATAGATCCCACATGAATATCCCATTTTCTCTTAAAATCTGACACGCTGTTGGCCTCAATCACCTGCTGAGGCAGCTCGTTCCAATGATCGACCACCCTTTCGGTGAAGAAGTACTTCCTAGCATCACCTTAAAATTTCCCTCCCCTGATTTTCAGCGAGTGCCCTCTGGTTACCGTGGGCCCTGTAAGACTGAAGATATCATCTTTCACCTCTATATGCCCCGTGATATATTTAAAGGTCTCAATCATGTCCCCCCTCTCTCTTCGCTCTTCCAGTGAGTACATCCACAGTTTTTTTAACCTTTCTTCATACGTGAGATTCCTGAGCCCCAAGACCATCCTGGTAGCCACTCTCTTGTTTCCTATCCGCCAGCCAGTTGTTTTTTTTATTTATTTATTTATATCATTTATATATATATATATATATATATATATATATATATACATCTAAAATAAATTTATATATGTATAATCAGAGTCTTTACCACAATTTTATAATAAAAAGAAATACCATTCAAAATTTAAACAATGCACTGACTCTTAACAGTCCTCATTAGGAAGAGACAATTTACATATCAGAGAGAGTGAATTACTTTGAAAACAATCAAAGAAAAGAAATATATCTAATATATTATAGTGTTACATCTTCCATTAACTCAACAACCTTATACTCAGAGTCAGTCACTTAAGCTATTCATTAAAAGGGGCATAGAAAATATAAGATGTTTGCTCTAAATAGATCATACATTTACATGGATATCTTAATTGAAATTTAGCTCCCAATGCAATCACAAATTGTCTCATTTCTAAAAACCGTTTCCTCCTGGTTTGTGTTATTTTTGAAACATCTGAAAACATGGAAATATTGCTATCCAAAAAAATCAACTCCTTCAGCCTAAAAAAGAGCCTAACGAGTGATTCTTTGTCCTGGTGAAAAACAAATGTAACCAGAAATGTCGAACGACTTATAACTTCATCCCCAGAAGTTTCCAGGATTCCTGTTATATTCAAAGGACTTGAAGACTCAAGTTGAGGCGCGGGGGCAGAAGCTACTTTTTTTTCTTTGAAATTGGTAGGAAATATATTTTTTGAAGAGGAAGTCCATCTTCCAGGTACTTAAAGACTTCTTTCAAGAATCTATAGAATAAGTCCTTAGACAATATTGTTAGCAATTTTGGAAAGTTTAGGATCCTGAGATTCAAAGCTTTCATGTGATTATCAAAATTCTCCACTTTCCTAGCCAACAATAGTCTTGCATTAAAGAAGATTGTGAGGATTGTAACCCTTTGACCTTTTGGTCTAGGTGTATAACTTTTTCCCCCTGGGCTTTCAAATCTTCCTCAATTTTGTCCAACCTCATTGTATGAATTTGTACCAGGGGATTTATGGAGAGAGTCTAATGCCGTCCAAATTGACTTTAAAGTAAATTCAGCAGGAGGGACTGATGGTATCTGTCCTGTGCCTGCTGAACCTCCCAAACTCTCCTCTCCTGGTCTTGGTGTAATCGCCGCAGTTGTTGGGAAAGCCGGCAAGCCCAACGCCTTCGCAGCTGGCGTTACTTCCCGTCTATGCAAGGCATCCGAAGTTCCCCAGTCTCGCGGCTGCAGGGGAGGGGCAGGGCGGGGCTTAGCGAAGTTTTGCTACTGAATGCCGATGTTTCTCTCATGTTTGGCAAAGCCAGTTTGCCCCCTGGGGAAGATGTTAGGAAGCTGGTGATCGTTCCCTGCCGAGATAGAGTAGATTTGGGCTGCCGGGCTGAAACAGCCACTCTACCCCATCTTTTAGGCATTTCATAAGAATCAGGACAACAGTAAGTGCAGAAGCGAGTCTCACAGCGTCCTCACTAGAGCGTCATTTTGTCTCACCCCGCCAGCCAGTTTTTAATCCACGTGAGTATTACATCCTCGATTCCATGGCTCGCAATTTTTCAAAGTAGTCATTCATGCGGGATCTTGTCAGAAGCCTTCTGAAAATCCAGATATTCAATGTCGACCGGGTCACCCTTGTCTGTATGCCTGTTTACTTCCTCGAAGAAGTGCAGCAAGTTTGTCAAGCAAGATCTTCCTTTGCTGAAGCCGTGCTGGCTGGTCCTCATCAGATTGTGTCCATCAAGGTGATCAATGATGCAGTCCTTAATCAGCGCCTCTACCATCTTTCCCGGTACCGAGGTCAGACTCACCGGTCTCTAGTTTCCTGGATCTCCCCTTGAACCTTTCTTGAAGATCGGTGTAACATTCGCCACTACCCAGTCTTCCAGAATCCTTCCTGATTTGATCGACAGATTGGCTATTAGTTGAAGCAGTTCAGCTACAGCCCTTTTCAGTTCCTTGAGTACTCTCGGATGGATGCCATCCGGTCCCGGGGATTTATCGTTTTTAAGCCAATCAATGTTCCTGCATACCTCTTCCAGACTGATCGTCAACCCTGTCAGTTTCCCATCTTCGTTTCCTGCGTATAGCCTGTCGGCTTCCGGTAAGTTGTGTATATCCTCTTCGGTAAATACAGACGCAAAAAATGTGCTCAGTTTGTCGGCAATGGCTTTGTCCTCCTGTAGCACTCCCTTGTAAAGTGAATTACAATAGTCCAGTTTCTCAATCACAAGAGAATCTATTAGAATATTTAAAGAGGTTGGTTCCAGGAAATTTGCCAATGATCTGTAAAAAACTACTTTTAACAATGGCACTGATCTGATTGTGATAAGTTATATGTGGTCTATGATAACACCAAGAATTTTGATGGATGTAACAGTTTGTAGTGGAATGTCTTTGAGACAAATTGGAGAGGTCATGGTTAATCCGTCTTTCCATGGGAAGAGCATAGTTTTGGTCTTGGTGTTGTGGTCCTCGTTGCACCATTGAGTCTTTCTTATCTGCTCACTTAACCATGTTGCACGAGCACTGACTGCACGCTTGCAGCAGAATATCTCCATCAGCCTGAAAGGTCACCAGAGCCTCCTCTGCAGCCACTGTGAAGCAGAAAAGAGACCACCGCTGGCCCAGAAAAAAAAAAGGACGCTGTTTATGCAGAGATCATCTCTTTTTAATTAGAGAGTTACTGCTTTAAGTAAGTTATTCTGTAAATTGTATGACATATCTTTTTTTGCTTTTTGACAGTGCTGTGTGTTGGAACAGTGGTTTCAAAATCTGTCCTGGAGAACCTCCAGCAAGAGAATGTCACGGAGACAAATTTGTCCCTGTCCCCGCAGGCACTCTAATTTCTCGATCCCATTCCTGTGAGTTTTGTCCCTGCCCCTGCCCCATTCCTATAAGCTCTGTCTTAACTGCACAAGCCTCGAACACTTATGATTTTAAAGTGTTTGAGGCTTGTGCAGATGAGGACGGAGCTTGCAGAAATGGGGCAGTGGCAGGGACAGGGAAAGAACTCCCCGGGGATGGGAGAATGAGTTCTCATAGAGACAGGGAAAAATTTGTCCCCGTGTAATTCTCTACCTCCAGCCATCGCTGAGCTTTCAGGATATCTCTATGCGGTGCAACAAGTACATGCAAATCTATCTCATGAATATTCATTGTGAATGTCTTGAGTACATGACTGGCTGGGGGTTCCCCAGGGCAAGTTTTGGAATCACTGTTCTAGAATACTGAGTGCCTTTAGAGTTCGGGTTGCAATTAAAAAATTAAATTATTTTCTTCTTGCTTGTGCCAGTAATACAGTAGAACAGACCCACAAAACAATGGCGTTTGGTCAAAAATGTTCTATCACAGTATTGAAAAACCAGAGCGTGCTGCTGCTGTTGCTGCTTAGTTGGTTTGGAAAGTGGAAAAAAAAGCAGTTATAAATGAGGATATTATAATATGGCCCCTTAAAGAGGCCACTAAATGTTTTTGAGCTCTTTTTGTGTGTGTGTGTCTGCGCTCCGAGAACAAACAATCAGTTTTTCATTTTTAGTGTTTAATACTGAAAATACGAAGGTCTGTTTAGTCTTTGTCTTCCTAACATAAATCAGTCAGAGCAATGCAGCTTCAAGAAACTCTGCAATAATTTTCCTTATTTGGAATAACATTCATTGGTTTTAATATCAGCACTGTGTTACTCTTGTGCTGGGATAATCGGAGCTCAGCAGATCTCCAATGCTTCTGGAAAGGTCTAGGGCAGGGGTAGGGAAGTCCGGTCCTCAAGAGCCGTATTCCAGTCGGGTTTTCAGGATTTCCCCAATGAATATGCATGAGATCTATTTGCATACACTGCTTTCAATGCATATTCATTGGGGAAATCCTGAAGACCCGACTGGAATACGGCTCTCGAGGACCGGAGTTCCCTACCCCTGGTCTAGGGCCATACATGTTTGAACAAATAATGCACAAACTTTGGACTTGACATTTATGAAGCAATAAAGGTAAACAGGCTGTAATCAAGGAGAAAGGGAGCAATTATACCCCCTTCCCCCCTTTTACTAAGCTGCAGTAAAAGTTTCTACTGTGGCCCTGAGCACTAAATGCGCCAACGCTCATAGGACTTATATGAGCATCGGAGCATTTAGTGCTCCTGGCCACAGTGTGGGGGGGTAAATTTCATATGTGTTAAAAAAAAAAGTGTAGGTGTTCAGTAGAAAATAAAATGTCATTTAGTAATGTGTTACACATCTTATTATAAGAACATAAGAACATAAGAACTGCCATCTCCGGATCAGACCTTCGGTCCATCAAGTCCGGCGATCCGCACACGCGGAGGCCCCGCCAGGTGTACACCTGGCGTAATTTTTAGTCCACCATATCTTTATATGCCTCTCTTAAGGAGATATGCATCTAGTTTGCTCTTGAAGCCTAGGACGGTCGATTCCGCAATAATCTCCTCTGGGAGGGCATTCCAGGTGTCAACCACTCTCTGAGTGAAGCAGAACTTCCTGACATTAGTCCTGAACCTGTCCCCCCTTAGCTTCATTACATGTCCTCTAGTCCGTGTCAAATTGGACAGTGTAAATAATCTTCTCTGCTCTATTTTGTCGATTCCTTTCAGTATTTTGAAGGTCTCGATCATATCCCCACGCATTCTCCTTTTCTCAAGGGAGAACAATCCTAGTGTTATAAGTCTATCCTCATATTCCAGTCTCTCCATACCCTTCACCAGTTTTGTTGCTCGTCTCTGCACCCTCTCCAGCAGTTTTATATCCTTCTTTAGGTAGGGAGACCAATGTTGGACGCAGTATTCCAAGTGTGGTCTGACCATTGCCCTATAAAGCGGCATTATAACTTTCTCCGATCTACTCGAGATTCCTTTCTTTATCATGCCCAACATTCTATTTGCCTTCTTTGCCGCTGCCGCGCATTGTGCCGACGGCTTCAGGGTCCTATCTATCAGTACACCCAGGTCCCTTTCTTGTTCACTCTTCCCCAGAGTTGCACCTGACATTGTATACTCGTATTCCTTATTTTTATTGCCTAAATGCATTACCTTGCATTTCTCCACATTGAACTTCATCTGCCATTTCTCCGCCCATGTTTCTAACCGACACAAGTCGCTCTGGAGTTTCTCTCTATCCTCCTGCGATCTGATTGCCCGGCATAGTTTTGTATCGTCTGCAAACTTGATGATCTCACTGGATGTTCCTTCCTCCAGGTCATTGATATAAATATTAAAAAGGATCGGCCCAAGTACCGAGCCCTGGGGTACACCACTAGTCACTTTCTCCCAGTCGGAGAACTTCCCATTTATGCCCACTCTCTGCTTTCGGTTTTCCAGCCATTTGCCTATCCATCTTTGTATATCTCCCTCTATGCCATGGCTTTGTAGTTTCCTGAGAAGTCTTTCGTGTGGAACTTTGTCAAACGCTATTGATCGAGTTTGCTGGATTTAGGGGCTCATTCTTCTAAGAGGCATTAAATTTTGGGCTTAATTCTCTAACTCAACATTCTAACATGTGGCAAGCCCAAAATTAACATTGCATCAAGAAGAGGCGCCCCCCACTATTTTTATTTCCAACTAGCTGATCACCCAGCATCGCCCGGATATAAATTTCCTTGGGTTTTGGTTTACATTCACTTGAGGATTAACATCAAACAAATTTTCAGCTTTCACTTTCTGTTTAGGCTTCACCACACCACACCACACCACAGCTGCACTTCCTGTATATTGTGTTCAATGACTGTGACATGATTCCCGAAATTAGCACCTCTCCTCCTCTCTGCCCCCCCCCCGCCTCTTCCCATTCCTCCCCTCCACATGCGCGCCCCCTTCCCCCATATCTCTAGTTGAAGTTGTTTGCGGCGTTGCCCGGATATAAATTCCCTTGGGTTTTGGTTTACATTCACTTGAGGATTAACATCACACAGATTTAAGGTTTTCAGTTTCTGTTTAGGCCACACCACACCACAGCTGCACTTCCTTATATACCGTTGACTGTGACATCATTCTGACTGTGACATCATTCTCCAAGCTTCACACCAAAGCAATATCTGTCTTTTCTCGATGATTCTTTACATGTCACCCCCTTCCCACAGTATTTGTTCCCAGATAGTAATTGATATGTATACCAAGTTTGGTCGAAATCTGTCCATGCGTTTCGGAGTTATGCTGGAACATACATCCAATTTTATATATATAGATCATGAGTTATCTGTCAAATGAATGCACAGTACCTGCTCCCGGTTAACACTTTTTTCTGGATACTATATATCAGTGTTCTCCAACCTTTATCACGTAAAGGGCTGCAGTGTGACTACGAGAAAGATTTGAAGGCCTGTTAGTGCCTTAAAACAAATACAGTCGAGCTTAAATTTAACCCGTGCCTCAACTGGAAGCCACTGCAATCGACGATAAAATAAAACTGCCTTAAACATCATTTAATTGGTACTTTAAAATGTCTTATTCTGGTAATAGAGTTGGCAGGATACTGCTTGTCCAAGGTCCTGCGTACGATATTTGGGGGGGGGGGGAACTCAGATATGGAGTTGGTAGTGCCTGAGGGATGATATGTATTGCAAAGGGTGCAAGGGGGAACTGTATCTATTTCAAGAGACAATATCTGTCAGGTACATAGCTTTGTTTTAAGTGAATATGAGTATTACAAAATCAGATAAAATTAAGCATCTTGGGGGGGGGGGTGCAAATTGAAGAAATTGAAGAAAGTATGTTTTGAAATGTTTATTATTATTGTTAATAATTAAAATTTCAATGTTTAAATATATAAAATTTAAAGACACACTGAGGAATTTTCTAGCTGGCTTTCTGCTCAGGAAGCCAAAGGAAGAATTATGATGTCATAAAGATTGTAAGTAGTTTAATGGAGGGAAACATGTCTCTTCCCCACCTTCTTTATGCTAAGCTGAGTGGTTTGACTACTGAATTCCCTAGGCAGAGAGGGTCCTAGCGTAAATTAGGATTGTTCAGGTCACTTTTTCCTACAGCCTCAAATCCTGTTGATGGTAGACCCTCACTAGGTCAATACAGCACAGTAACATAGAGTAAAACAGATGTTATGTTAAAGAAGAGTGTCATTTTAATAGCAAGCACAAAAGCATTGCCTTACTGTGACGGATCAAAGATTTATTAAGCCCAGTATCGTTTCCAGCATGCCTAGTCCAGGTTCAAATATCTGACAGGATCCTTAAACAGTAACATACATTTGACAATAAGCAGTAGACTTTCCCATGTCTCCCTTTAATAATGATATATGGACTTAAAAAAAAATTTTTAAACCCTGCTAAGTTAACCGCTTTTACTAAATTCTCTGACAATGAATTCCGGAGCTTAATTACATGCTGAGTGAAAAAATGTTTTCTCCAATTTTTTTTTAAAGTGACTTCATTGCATGCCCCCCAGTTCTTGTACTTTTGGAAAACATAAAGGAGGAACATGTGTTTGGGTGTATTTGCAACGTTTTGGGAATAAAATAAGCAACCTCATGATGAGTTAATGTTTTCTGTGTTTTTAATATATCAAATTTTTTTAAAGTTACTGATTGTAATCAGCAATGCAGGGCAAGTATTGGATCGACTCTATTCTGTACATTTCCTGGATTTATTTATATTGTATTATAAACTGTGTCTTCTACTGGTAACAGTACATGAATCAGAACTACAGCTATTTTGGTACTGGCTTCTGACGTTGGTCAAAACTGAGCCAGAATGAAATTTAAATATCAAAAATAAAACCAAAGGCATTGTAAATGAAGAATGTTCATATAATCAGTGAAGTACACTATGTGCTAGGCAGGGTGATGAAGACGTCAACATCCAAATTAATTTCCATATTACTCACAGTGAGACTTTATAAAGCACTACTTTTCTGTACACTTCTCCTTCCATATTTGCTGTGATAGGGGATTAACAGACCCGCGAATACAGAAAAACTGCAAATAACTTTTTCATATGTTATTCACAGTTTTCTATTAAAAACCATCATGAATATGGTGAAACCATGAATAACATGGTGGGAGACTTGGCCTGTTCCTGAAGGAGAGGCAAAACACGATGAAAAAAGTGCCGGGAATCAGCGATTTTCTCTGTAAACGCTTGGAATCAGCGCTTTCTCTATGCAAGCTGATGTAATTTGGGGGAAAGAGCCAGCAAGCTAAAAAAAAACGTAAATAATCGAAACCGCGATTGCTGAAACCGCGAATACGGAGGGAGAAGTGTACTGTTCTAACTTTTCTATGAAAGGGAATCTCCTTGAGTAGGAGCATGAGGTCTTCCTGCAAAGACTTATCTAATTTTGGGGCTCTTTTACTAAACTGTGGCGGTTTAACACGGGATTTTACCATGTAGTAGCAGAAAATTTAACGTGGTACCTTTTGGAGGCATTTCCAGTGTTTTTCTATTGCAGATTGTGTGTTAATATTCATATTAAGGCAAAAACAGGGGGAAAAAAACAAAACCACAAACTCAAATGTATCAAAGGCTGAGTGGAATTGTCCATATCAGAATGATGTGCACTAATGAAAGTGTCCTGCAATGCATCTGATAATATAGGAATCTTTATTCATCCAATGACATACAAATACATCCAACGACTCAATGACTCGACATTCACATGTTTCGGCCAACAGGCCTTCCTCAGGAGTCTTGAGCGCCACCAATGTGAATATCTAGAATATGTTCCCACTCTGATAGGTCTTACCAGACTTTGAACAAAAAAGAAAGTCAACGATAACTTCTCAAAAAACGAATGTAACATCAGTTAACAAGCATCTTGCTGCTAAAAACGTTTTTAGCAGCGGACGCTTGTTACCTGATGTTATGTTTGAAGTCTGGTAAGACCTATCAGAGTGGGAATATATTCTAGATATTCACGTTGGTGGCTCTCAAGACTCCTGAGGAAGGCCTGTTGGCCGAAACATGTGCATGTCGAGTCATTGAGTCGTTGGATGTATTTTTATGTCACTGGATGAATAAAGATTCCTATACAGTGGTGCCTCGCATAACGGACGCCTCGCACAGCGAACGCTGCGCATAACGAACTTTTTGTCTTGCTCCCTATAACGAACTTCATTTCACACAACGAAGTCGCCCGAGGGGCCCGGGGGGGGGGGCGGAACTACTCTCGCCGCTTCCTAATGTGAGCCGGGAACAGCAGCACCCTCCTGTCTGAATGCAGTGTTCCATCATCTCCCTCCACCTTACCTTAGATGCCGAGTTTTCCGGCTTTCTTTTTCGGCCAGCCACACACTTTCAAAGAGCAGCACATGCGCGCATGCTCTGTTGTTCAATCTTCTCCTCTGACGCAACCGGAAACCGGAAGTTGCAGGAGAGGAGAACATTGATCAACTCCAGCAGCTGCGCGTGCACAGCTTTTTGAAAGCGTGCGGCTGGGTGAAAAAGAAAGCTGGCAAACTCTGCATATAAGGTGAGGTGGAGGGAGGGAAATGTAGGGCTGCAGAACGAATTATTTTGTTTTACATGTATTCTTATGGGAAAACAGGGCTGCAGAACGAATTATTTTGTTTTACATGTATTCTTATGGGAAAACGCGTTTCACACAACGAACTTTTCGCATAACAAACTTGCTCCTGGAACGAATTAAGTTCGTTGTGTGAGGCACCACTGTATTATCAGATGCATTGGAGGACACTTTCATTAGTGCACATCATTCTGATCTGGACAATTCCACTCAGCCTTTGGTTAATATTCATATTACCATGCGGTACCTGCTCCTGTTAATATGGAAGCACATAGCGCCTCCTATTTAGGGGCAGTGTGTGATCAGACGTTTATCCTAGAACAAGAAGGCAGCGTATTCTCACATGTGAATGATAATGCATAACAAACAGTTTGAAAGTGTACTGTCACTTTAAAAGACTGAGGGGAAGATTCTATGATGTTCACGGTAGAATCCAATGGGCCACTGTTGCGGCCACTGTTGTAACGATTTCAAAAAGACAAGTCATTCTTAAAAAACCATGCATGCAAAGGAGGTTCACGAAAGATTGCTAAATTTGCATGGGATGATTCTCTGGTGATGGCAATCAGCACATATGCAAAATACACCCGCAAAGCCCCCCCAAAGTGGAAATTGGCAGGGAGGATACCCACTTCCTGCCACCATCAAGCAACCCCCGTGAACCCCCGCAACCTCCCCCCTAGGCAGCGGAAGGGATGCCCACTTCCCACTTCCATCAAGCAACCTCCCGCTGCTACTGTAGTCAAATAACTCCCCAACACACACTCACACATGGCTGTGGGAGGAATGCCCATTCCCTCTCATCACTGCCATTATGTCCCTGCCCACCTACCTTCTTCATGAAAGCTGTCTGGAGAGATGCTTACTCCCTCTGGCCGGCAGGCTCGCCTCTTCAAAATGGCAGGCCTTCCCCTTACTGGTTCATCCTGGGATGGGCCACGGAGGGGCCTAAGGCTCTGATTGGCCCAGGCACTTAAGGCCCTTCCTATAGGAGGGGCCTTAGGCACATGGGCCAATCAGAGCCTTAGGCCCCTCCCTGGTGCATCCCAGGGTGAAGAATGGCCAAAAGACCACCTCAAGCTTCCATTCCATAACTTGATGAAGGAAGCCATGCTAAAAAACTGGGAGACATCTTTATTTGTTCCGGTAGATTCAAGAAAACATGATACTCTTACAGAGTCTAATCTTGTCCAGGATTTGACAGGCCACAATTTCAACATTAGTCCCTTCTGGCATTGAAAAAGTCCAATACCCTGTTTCCTCGAAAATAAGACCTACCCCGAAAATAAGCTCTAGTTTATATCGACCTCTGAACTAAGCCTCCCCTCCCTGAATGTCCCTGACACTCCCTGACTCTATCCCTGACACTAGTGCTGCCTGATTTACTGAAAAAATTGGACTCATCGATTCAGCAACCCCCACCCCTTCTGCATTAGGAGTCCTCGGAACGGAGGTATGTCAGTCTCAGGGTGGAAGGGTTGGCGGGGTTCTGCTGTACAGGGGGATGGGAGGGAGGGATAGAAATATGCTGCACAAGGGGGGGGGGGAGAAAGAAAGAGGAAGAAATGGGATGAAGGAGAGGAAGGGAGAGATGATTATTATACATGAGAAAAATAAGACATCCTCTGAAAATAAGCCCTAATACGCTTTGTGGACCCAAAATTAATATGACACTGTCTTATTTTCGGGGAAACACGGTAGTTTCAGAACTTAGGCCAGTAATCCACTAAGCACAGAAGGAAAAACTCTGGACAGGTTTGGCCGTAGAATCTTTCAGAGCTCTGTTAACCAGTAGGATCTTAAATTATAATGTTTATATGACCTTCTACATGAAGTCTCTTTTACAAAACTTATCTGCATATGAGCAATGTATTCCATCAGATCTTATCGACTCGTTCCAGCATATTACGCATGACCTCTTTGAAACCAGAAAATATATGGCATGTTCAGTATTTGATGCCTTCGACATCACTTCACGAACCGCGGCAGTTTCTGTTGCCATGAGGAGGCCAGCGTGGCTTCGGGTTTCTGATCTGGATGCTAATGTCCAGGAGCACTTAGCCAATATTCCCTGTCTGGGAGCTGGTCCGTTGGGAGATAAGATTGAGACAGCAACTAAAAAAAAAAAATTTAAAAGACATGAGGACTCTGACAACTTTATTGGCAACCCCAGAGGAAAGCAATCGTTTCTATATATCCACATACCCCAGAAGAGACCGGAACCCCTGAAGAAAACTATGAAGTTGAAACACGGACCGTTTCAGGTCCTCTACCTTAAATTGTGGATGGTTTTATTGATACTTATACCAATAAAGTCTACATCAGCAATATCGGCTTGCAGTTATTTTTTGCTTTGGGAATCGTGCTAAGCACCATTCTATTCGGCACTAATTTCTTTAGGCGCTATATATATATAGAATCGGGCCCTAAGGGGGTAATTTATGAAAGGGTGTTAAGCGTGATAGCCCACACAATCGCATTAGCGCATGCTAACCGCTAAAGAGACTCATAGGAATATAACGGGTGTCTTTAGCAGTTAGCGCAAGCCAACATGACTGCACGCACTAATGCGCTTAATGCCCTTTCATGAATTCCCCGCTTACCCCACGCCCTTTTACAAAACCGTAGCCTGGATTTTAGCGCGGGTTGATGCTCAAGCTGTTACCTCCGCGGTTGGCACTAAAAACCGCGCTACGGTTTTGTTAAAGGGGGGAGGGGATATGTGTTCTGTTTCTTATACAGATCTTATACAGTATGATAGACGTTTCTTTACCTCCCAAAGGATCCTTTTATACTTAATCTCATGCCGTCATGCAGTCTGTTTCTCTCTTGACTTCCTTCCTTGTATCTGCTTCCCCTTCTGTGAAGAAATAAGGCTTGCTGTACGCCTTCGCCCATGTTTCGTATTCCAGCTCACTGCAGAATGACAAAATCTAAAAGAGACGGCAATGACAGAATTAGATGGACGGCCTTATCCATACTTGGTTCTGTTTAATGCATTCACAGGCAGGCGGAGAACATTTAAACAAAAGAGAGGCCCTGTGCAGTACATTCAGATTGTGGCATATTTCGTTTTGTTTAATAAAGGCCTTTTACAGGGAATTGGTGCCAGAGCTGTAAAATCAGGCAAGGCTTTGTAACTAGTGGAGGGGGTAGCAACTTCTGCTACTTCACAACTGTGAAACGACTCATGGAGGCCATTTTTCACATAACTGTAAACATAATTTACGTATTGTAAATAAAATATTTAAAAAAAAAAATATTCACCAAAGGTTTTTCTCACACTGCGTATTGCATTTGGCTCACAGCAAGCTATCTCCTAGATAAACAATCTGCATTTCAGATTATGTGGCTTTTTCCAGTTTCAATAATCTAATCACTGAAATATAATTTTAAGCGTGTTGGTCCCTGTCTGCTTGGAGAAGAATGGGAAAGGAGTCCCAAAGAATATAATACCAGTTTTCATATGTTAAAGTTTAGTGAGATTTGTGGTGGGGTATTTTCATTCTACTGATGCCCCTGTACAGGTCGTTGGTGAGGCCCCACTTGGAGTATTGTGTTCAGTTTTGGAGACCGTATCTGGCGAAGGACATAAGAAGACTTGAGGCGGTCCAGAGGAGGGCGACGAAAATGATAGGAGGTTACTTTGCGCCAAAAGACGTATGAGGAGAGACTGGAAGCCTAGGATATTATGTATACCCTAGAGCAGGGGTGGACAACTCTGGTTCTCGAGGACCAGAATCTAGTCGGGTTTTCAGGATTTCCCCAATGAATATGCATTGAAAGGAGTGCATACAAATAGATCTCATGTATATTCATTGAGGAAATCCTGAAAACCCGACTGGATTCTGGCCCTCAAGGACCGGAGGAAAGGAGGGACAGGGGAGATATGATTCAGATGTTCAAGTACTTGAAAGGTATTAACATAGAACAAAATCTTTTCCAGAGAAAGGAAAATGGTAAAACCAGAGGACATAATTTGAGGCTGAGGGGTGGTAGACTCAAGAGCAATGTAAGGAAATTCTACTTTACGGAGAGGGTGGTGGATGCCTGGAATGCGCTCCCGAGAGAGGTGGTGGAGAGGAAAACAGTGACGGAGTTCAAAAAAGCGTGCGATGAACACAGAGGATCTAGAATCCGAAAAGATTAGGAAATATTGAGGAAATAAGGCCAGTACTGGGCAGACTTGCACGGTCTGTGTCTATATATGGCTGTTTGGTTGAGGATGGGCTGGGGAGGGCTTCAGGTTAGGCAGACTGGATGGACCATTCGGGACTTTATCTGCCGTTATTTACTATGTTAGGAACCGATATAGGGAGAAATGATTAGAGATAAGGAGGAAGACTATTTCAGCTATCCTGTTCCAGGACTGACAAAAAAAAAAAAAAAAAAAGAGGGAGGGAGGGGGAAGAGGAATTCTGACCAAAAGGATGAGAGAGTCTCAATGTGCTGCTCATAGAAGGGCCTTTTTACTGAGCTGTGCTAAAAAGTGGCCTGAGCTATCCCCAGCACAGGTATTTCTCACGCGCTGAGGCCACTTTTAGTGTGGTGGTAAAATGGCCCCATTTTGCATATTTTCTAGTGTGAAATGGTATGGTGGCCGCGTTAGTCCACTCTTCAAAGTGATATGTAGAAATAAAGCAAAACCATAAAGGAACCTCCCCCAACTTTTTTATTGGACTAACAATTTAATGTAGTTTTTGATTGGCTTTCGAAGGTAACCCCTTCTTCCTCAGATTTGAAATAAGCAAATGTTGGCAAAATCAGTATATATATATATAAGGGAAACATGAAAACATTTCAGTGGTAGTTGGAGGCAAAGAGGTGTCAAAGCAGTCTGGATTTCTACCACTGAAATGCTTTCATATTTCCCTCATATATATACTGATTTTGCCAACATTTGCTTATTTCAGATCTGAGGAAGAAGGGGTTACCTTCGAAAGCTAATCATAAACTACATTAAGACCCTCCTCTCATCAAGCCACGTAAGGTTTTTTTTAAATCGCTGGTCGCTGTGGTAAGAATTCCAATGATCGCATCGGAGATTTTACCACAGCAGCCTGCAATTAAAAAACCCTTATACACCTTGATAAAAGAGGGCCTAAATTAGCCCAATAAAAATGGTATTATTTTTTTCCTTTATGGTTTTGTTTTATTTCTACATATTACCATATTTTCTATTAATGGCTAGACACTGATTTCTCTATTAGCACATGATCTCTTAATTGCCACCTATTTTGTAGGTGGTAAGAACAGGGCTACCATATTTTACAAAGGAAAACCCTGGACACATTACCCTGCCCTGTTCTGCTTCCAGCCCCGCCCTGTTTTGCCTCTGGCTCCGCCCAGATCTGCCCCTATCCCCACCCCCAGCAAGCCTCCTCTTTTTTGTGATGAGCTCCGGTCGCGTCTGGAGGGTCTGGAGCATGCACAGATGTGTGTGATGTCATCCGCGCATGCTCAGAGGCCCTCCATATGCGGCAGGAGTTCGTTGGGGCTTTCCGAACAAATGCCGGGTTTTGAAAAGCCCATCCGGGAGCCCGGACAGTCCTCCAAAATAAGGTTGTCCCAGATGTAACTCTAGGTAAGAGCTGAGGTGTTAACCACATACGACTAGGCTGGCGCACAGTGATGTAGCTGCACAAACCAACTAGCGCATGACACCCCTACTCTCTGCCCCTAGGCATACCCCCAGTGTTAAAAAAATTCTTAGTGAAAGGATCCCAGGATGAGTAAGCTCCAACCCCACCTTGCTTTGGGCCTATCAAATAAAACTGAAACATGAAATGTGAAATATTTTTTGATGATTGATTGGTGAGCTATTCAGTTTATAGGGCCAATATCCGCTATAATAATTCCCTTAGCGCGCATGCGCACTTCAAACCTGGTGGCTCCGTGCGTCCATAGCTCCGTGGCTTTACATGCATAGTAGAAGGAGTCAGCGGTGGTTTCTTCTGTGTATGCGGAGGCACTTGAAGCAGGGACGCATGGAGGCGACTCCCCCCTCCCCCTCTCAGTTCATCTAACAGCGGTGTCAAACTCGCGGCCCTCTAGGTACTGTTCTGCAGCCCGCGGTCTGGCCAGCTTCCTTATCCTTGCTGAAGTTATTTTTAAGCTCAAAGCCGCCGCCGCAGCTCCTCTCATGAGCCGGCCAGAAACGCTGCTGCACAGGGAAGAAGGGTGGGAGGAGGGAAATGCTGCTGCTGCATAGGGAACTGGAGGGGGAGGGAATGCTGCTGCTGCACAGGGAAGTGGAGGGGGAGGGGATGCTGCTACTGCTGCTGCACAGGGAAATGGGGGGAGAGAAATGCTGCTGCTGCACAGGGAAGGGGGGGATGGAAATGCTGCTGCACAGGGAAGGGTGGGAGGGAAATGCTGCTGTTGCACAGGGAAGTGTGGGGGGGAGAGGGAAAGGAGGCCAGGGAGTGAACTTGCTTTGCTTTGGGGAGAGGGGTGTACTGGGGGCAGGGAGCAATCTTGGTTTGCTTTGAGGTGAGACAGAAGGAGGCCACGGAGAAAGACAAAGAAAGTCAGGCAGGCAGGGGGCCACAGAGAGAGACAGAAAGACAGGCAGCGCACGAAAACAAAAGACAGCGGGCAGGGAGAGAGACAGAAAGAAAGACAAACAAACAAAGAGGGCTAGGCAGACAGACAGACAGACAGGGGGCCAGAGAGACAGACAGAAAGAAAGACAGACATAGGGGGCCAGGGAGAGAGAGAGAAAGGCAGACAGACAGGGGGCAGGGAGCGAGACAGACAGAAAGAAAGACAGGCAGATAGCGGGAGGGAGAGAGAGAAAAAGAAAGATAGACAGCGGGAGGGAGACAGAAAGAAAGGAAGAAAGAGACAGGGGTAGGGAGAGAGACAGAAAGACAAACAGACAAAGAGCGCCAGGGAGAGAGACAGACAGAAAGAAAGACAGCGGGAGGAAGAGAGACAGACAGAAAGACAGACAAGACAGCGGGAGGGAGAGAGAGAGAGAAAAATAGCAGGAGAGAGGGAGACAGATAGAAAGAAAGAAAGACAGACAGACATATATTCTAGCACCCGTTAATATAATAGGCTTAAACACTAGTACTATATATATATTTTGTAAATCATCTTTATTCAGGTCCACCAAACAACCATAACAAAACATGGCTCTGTGCCAACAGGAGAAATACAGAACAATAGTGTACAAATGTCCAATAGAGCACAGTTAAGAACAAAACATAAAAAGAAGAACTGATAGTTTTCACCTGTAAGTCACAAACACAACTCTAACTCTTTCCTACCTTAGGGACAATATTTATACAAAGGGTACTGTCTATCATATCAGCACTAGTTATCTCCTTGAGTGTCATAAATTCCCTCCCCCCAAATATAATGCTCCTTTATGTTATAAGGGTTTAAAGCTATACTCATAAAAAAAAGGACCATGGTCATTTGTTCAGCTTGGTCTACATCTGGCGTATAATTTAGAATAAGAATAGCCTTACTGGGTCAGCCCAATGGTCCATCAAGCCCAGTAGCCCATTCTCATGGTGGCCAATCCAGGTCACTAGTACCTGTCCAAAACACAAGGAGTAGCAACATTCCATTATCTTAGAGTAAGCAAGATTCCGGAACCCCAAATACTAGCAATATTCCATGCAGATTCCCCAAAGACTAGCAAGATTCTAGAATCTCAAAGAGTAATAACATTCCATGCTACTGATCCAGGGCAAGCAGTGGCTTCTCCATGTCTTTCTCAGTAACAGACTATGGACTTTTCCTCCAGGAACGTGTCCAAAACTTTCTTAAAACTAACTATGCTATCCGCTCTTACCACAACCTCTGGCAATGCAACTGCATAAGTTTTAGTTTACCCAAGATAGTGTACACGTGTCTTTGCATCTGATTTTATGAAAATGTTTAAACATACAGAGCATATGGATCAAACAAAGATAAGTATTGTACAAACGTCAGGAAGTTCCTAGTTTATCATGTGCCCCTGCTCCCCCCAAAAATAAAAAGGGCCAGATTTTGCACACTAAGAATGCTCTCTATAGCAATTAGTCATGCCAAGATTTGTGCCAATACTTTTTGTTTTGTTTTAATGAGGCCCAAATGTTCTTCATCAACTGTTTTCTTATTTTACAGTTGCAGTTCCAATTCTTTCCTTTTTTGAAAATTCTCCAAATATTCACTGCTGCTCTCATGCCCTGCAAGAATTGCTGACACATTTTTTCCCCGCAAAGTTTTGAATCTTGGTCAGAAAGAGAAGATGCGCCAGTCATGTTTTTGGGTAAATAGCGTTTAACAGAAGGAAAGAACTGGGCGGGACTGGAGGCAGAACAGGGCGGAGCTGGAGGCAGAACAGTGGGAGGCGTATGAGATTCTATTTTTTAGTGTTAGGCTGTGGTTGGCACCAGATTTGAACGGTCTTTTTGAAGATGTATTTTATGATTATGTAAAGACTAGTGTTTAAGCCCGTTACATTAAGGGGTGCTAGAATAGATGTGTAGACTTTTAGTTCAATGGGTCACTGAGGCATTTCTTTCTTTCTTTATGGGGTTTTTTTCTCTCTCCCTGCCCCCCTTTCTTTTTTTCTGTCTCTGTCCCCCTGTGTGTCTCTGTCTGTCTCTTCCCTGGCCCCCCGTCTTACTGTCTCTCTCCCTGGCTGTCTGTCAGTCTTTCTTTCTGTATCTTCTCCCTTCCTTTTACCTCCCATGTCCCCTGTCCAGCAGTAGCCCTTCTCCCTTCCTTTTACGTCCCCCTTGTCAGTTCCTTCAGGAGTACTGTTCCTCAGCACACACACTTCTCCCAAATTTAAGCAAATTATTCACACCCTTCTCCCCAAAGCAAAGCAAGATTGCACCCTGATCCCAAACAATCACACCCCTCCCCCCAAAGAAAACCAAGATAGTTTATTGTTCTCAACCAATTAAAACCCTCCCCCCAAATCAAACCAAGATCGTTTCCTGTCCCAAACAAATCACACCCCTCTCTCCAAATGGAAGCAAGATTGTTCCCTTCCCAACACACCCCCTTTACCTAAAGTAATGTAAGATCGTTCACTGATTCCCCGGCACACACACTTCAGGCAAATTAAAGCAAAATATTTCCCTTCCCCAAACTGGCTTATTTGAGAAGTTTAACTTGTAATCAGAAGCAGCTCTGGCAGGGCTCGGTGCAGGCTAATTTGTACACGCAGAACGCAACAGCCGTGGACAGTGGGTGTAGGCATCAGCGACAGCAGGTTATCTCGATTACCGAGGTCGGGCCCAGATATGTGCAGCAGCAGCGGTATTTCCTTCCCCCTCCACGTCCCTGTGCAGTACTTGCCGCGGCAGTGAGAATTAAGTGAGCGCGGGTATGTGCAGCAGCAGCAGCGGTATTTCCCTCCATGACCTTTGTACAGCACTTGCCGCAGCGGCTCCTCTCACGATCTCCGTCTGGTGCAGTTCCTGGGAGGAGCTGTTGCCGCTCTTAACCAATTCAAGGAAGACACAGATGCGGCTCGTGAGTTCGGGCGTGGAGTGTAAGTGAGTTGGCCACAGCGCTCAACATTACCTTGGGGTCCGCGACTGTGGGCCCGTTGTAAGCTCACATGCGCTCTCCTGCCTGCCATGGACATATGGATCACGGAACAAGCATGTAGGAATGCGTAGTAGATGCTCAGATGTTTTATGAATTTTAATGTGTATTACCATTGTATTTTGATGTTTTCTTATTTGCCGTTTGTGTATGTGTACATCGGTCCCTACCTAGACTTGTAGATAGGCAGGCTATAAATAAATAAATATTGGTATAGTACTAAGACCCCAATTTGTATCACACGTTAGAAAAAACTGTAACTATGGCAAATTCAACTTGTAACTGTACATTATGTATATTCGTATTAGATCCCTGAAGTATGTCTAGTTAAGATAGAAAAGCTTGTACTGAAAAACTTACACTGTTGAGGATAACTATGGCAAACTTTAACCTCTGAACTCTAGTTTATGTTTCTTGGTATTAGACCCTAGTATGTATAGAATTAGGACACAACCTTGGGGAGAGTGTGGCGCAGTGGTTAAAGCTACAGCCTCAGCACCCTGCGGTTCTGGGTTCAAACCCACACTTCTCCTTGTGACCCTGGGCAAGTCACTAAATCCCCCCATTGCCCTAGGTACATTCGATAGATTGTGAGCCCACCAGAACAGACAGGGAAACATGCTTGAGTATCTGAACAAATTCATGTAAACCGTTCTGAGCTCTCCTGGAAGAATGGTATAGAAAATTGAATAAACAAATGGTGTGAAGAGTTTCAGCCTCTGATAACTAGAGCTGGTATTGTGACATCATAATGCCTCATTCCACCAGTGCCTAAGAGCCAACCTCATCAGTGATGTCACAATGGCTCGATTGTCCTATACTTGGCTCACTTTTGCTACATTTTGATTTCTAGAGTGGTGCAATGGTTAAAGCTACAGTCTCAGCACCCTGAGGTTATGGGTTCAAACCCCACACTGCTCCTTCTGTCCCTGGACAAGTCACTTACCTAATCTCCCCACTGCTCCAAGTACATTAGAGAGGTTGTGAGTCCACTGGGACAGAAAGAAAAAAATGCTTGAGTACCTGAATAAATTCATGTAAACCATTCTGAGCTCCCCTGGGAGAACAGCATAGAAAATTGAATAAATAAATAACTGTATTTTATGTATGTTTATCCTGTAACCCGTTCTGACCTCCCTGGGGAAAACAGGTTAGAAAATGAATTAAATAAATAAAGCAGCTGAGTGCCAGTAGTGGGGGGGAGGGGGAGGGGAGGGGAATCGCCAACTCTGTGCACTCCCGTAATACAGAACCCATGTCGAGCCCTCACTTGCAGGGGCAGATTCTCTGTGCCGGAGAGCTACCGCTGTCACGTTTGAGTTTGTTGTAGGGACCGGACGGACTCGGTGCAATTCACTTCCAAGGGCCAGCAAAGCTGCCGATGACCACATTCCCTGCAACGTGTCTGGAGAGCCAGCTCCTCCGTTAAAGAGTTAATCTGCAGGAGAGCACCGGTGCGAGGAAGAGAGATTAGGAACGTGTTTCTATGAACTTACACCTGAGCTCAACGCAGGCAGGCTGGCCATACCATCTGCCACATGAGATACAGTTCTCGGGCTCCACACAGAAGGAACATCTCTATTTATATAAGCAGCATAAGCCTCAAACATGTGCATGCAGCACACTGGAGCCTGGATTACTTGAAGATTAACATTAGGTATACATGCACGAGCCAAAGGTTTATAGTTCTCTGAACTAGATTCTTGTAGTTCAATAATTTTTATTAGCATTTAAAGAAAGCCCCCCCATACATAAGAACATAAGCATTGCCTCTGCCGGGTCAGACCAGGGGTCCATCGTGCCCAGCAGTCCGCTCCTGCGGCGGCCCCCAGGTTCATGACCTGTAAGTCCTTACCTAAATTCTTTATTCCCTATTCATTAGTACCTGTATAGTTACCCTCTATCTGTACCCTTCAATCCCCTTCTCCTTCAGGAAGTCATCCAATCCCTTTTTGAAGCCCAATATTGTACTCTGCCCTATCACCTCCACTGGGAGCGCATTCCAGGTGTCCACCACCCTCTGAGTGAAGAAGAACTTCCTAGCATTCGTTTTGTATCTGTCTCCCTTCAATTTTTCTTGAATGCCCTCTTGTTTTTGTTGGCCCTGTTAGTCTGAAGAATCTGTCCTTCTCCACCTTCTCTATGCTTTTCATGATTTTATAAGTCTCTATCGTATCCCCTCTAAGTCTCCGCTTCTCTAGGGTAAAGAGCCCCAGCTTCTCCAACCTTTCAGCATACGAAAGGTTTTCCAAGCCCTTAATCATCCATGTCGCTCTTCTCTGGACCTTGTCGAGTATCGCCATATCCTTCTTAAGGAAGGGCGACCAGTATTTAAATAGTAACACAATATGATATAACATAAGTCATACGTATGAATAAAAGGTAAAAACAAAATAAACAGCAAATTGACAATATTATTGTTAATGATCATTAACCTTTTCCTATCGTAATAAATTTTACGTTACGCTGGTTCCAATCATAACTATTTTAGCAAAGTTTTGTATTAATCACCGTTATCATTTACAGCTATTGTAAACATAATGTAAATAAATCATAAGTCTGTAAAATTCAAATATTTTGTGTTCCTGTCGTGTACTGTATTAGAGAATGACATGGCGCCAAATTCATCACTGTTCCCGTCCCCGCGGATAACCGTGGGAAATAATCCCATGTCATTTTCTAGTGTCTATTTCAGCCTCGGTCCTTCTACACCAGCATTATTCAAAGCAAAGCTGGGCCCATTCATACTCTGATTCTTATGTGAGCCAAGGATAATGAAGCCATTGTGACATCACTGATGTGATTGGCTCTTAGGCACTGGTGGAATGAGGCATTATGACATCACAATATCTGCTCTGGATACCAGAGACTGTCATTCTGTAGTGTCTGTTTCAACCTCAGTCCTTCTACACCAGCATTCTTCAAAGCAAAGCTTGCGGGTCAGTGGTTGTGGCCATTCATTCTCTGATTCTTATGTGAGCCAAGGATAATGAAGCCATTGTGACATCACTGATGTGATTGGCTCTTAGGCACTGGTGGAATAAGGCATTATGACATCACAATATCTGCTCTGGATACCAGAGACTGTCATTCTGTAGTGTCTGTTTCAACCTCAGTCCTTCTACACCAGCATTCTTCAAAGCAAAGCTTGCGGGTCAGTGGTTGTGCCCAATTATATTCTGATTCTTTCCTCTCTCCTTAAAGAATGACATGAAGATGGTTTCCGCAGGGACGGGAACGGTGATGAATTTTGTCACCGTGTCATTCTCTATACTATATGTCCCATTCCATGGGACATACATTGGCAACAACATTTTTGGAATGTCCCGTCAGCCGGGACACATGATAGAAAAAGGTTAATACTGTCATAAATACAGCAAAAAGGACAGTATGGATGTACACCTTAGACAAATCATTATGGTTTAACAGGCGCATGGCTATGAGATTCCAGTGGCTCCCATATTTTAGCAAATTTTTTAAAGCATTAAGGGCTCCTTTTACAAAGGTGCGTTAGGGCCTTAACGCGCGCTAAAATGCCACGCGAGCTAGCCGCTACCGCCTCATCTTGAGCAGGTGGAGGTTTTACGGATAGCGCGCGCTAATCCAGTGCGTGTGCTTAAAACGCTAGCGCACCTTTTGTAAAAGGAGCCCCAAATCTTTCGGCAGCAACACACTCATAGTTGGCGGTTATACAAACAGGTGTTCCACCAAGTTATGTATTCCACCATTGAAGCATCCTTCCAGTGTTGTAAAGATCATTTTAATAGCCAAATTGAGCAAAATTCTTAATAATTTTGAATGATTATCAGGTATTGATTGTTGAAGCTCTGAACTAGATTCTTGAATGTGGACGCGAAATCCAAAGGAAAGAAATGGAGATTTTTTTTTTTAAAAAAAGGGAACAATCGTGTCAGTAAATATGGAATGGTTTGATCCAGAACTACCTAACGAACCATCCAAACAAAAAGATCGGATACTCCTAGCAGAAAGGGAGATAAACCCCTCAGTTTTGCACAAACGTTTATAGAGGATTATATTCCACCTCCACTTATGGCAGCTCGCTTCTGATACCTATATTGGTCAAAAGGAGCGAACATATCACTGGTTTTAAAAAAAAACCTCCCTTTCAATCAAATGTATCTTTAGATTCAAAAAGTTCAAAACGTAAATTACACTCAGTAGTGTAGTAAACGGGGAGGAGGGGGAAAGAGGTGGTCCATCGAGGGCGCGGTCTTGGCAGGGGCGCCAGTACCTGTCCTCCTCTCCACCTCCTGCTCCTTCCCGACCAGCCCTGCCACGTGCCCCTTCCCTTCTCTCTTACCTCTTTAATTTTCCCAGCCCAAGCAGCATTATGAACTTGCTGCCCAAATTGGTGCCGCCTCTCTCTGATGTCACTTCCAGGCTCTGCACCCAGGAAGTGACATCAGAGGGATAGCGGACCTGACGTGGGCAGCAAGCTCGTAATGTTGCTCGCGCCTGGAAAATTAAAAATATGTGAGGGAAGGGGGTGTGCGTGCGGCAGGGGGGGTCGGGAAAGAGTGGGGGGTCAGAGAAGAGGGCGGGGGAAGTGCGCCACTCACCCTCGCTACGCCACTGATCAAACTGTCATTATAAATTCACTTATCTTTGAAATTCAGATAGGAGCCTTTAATCACATCGCTGTGGCAGAAAAATGTCTGCAATGGATCCAAACTCTTCAACATTTGACATTCGGCATACACTTCTCCCTCCGTATTCGCTGTAATAGGGGATTAACAGACCCGCGAATACAGAAAAATCGCAAATAACTTTCATATGTTGTTCATTGTTTTCTATTAAACACCATTGTGAATATGGTGAAACCGCGAATAACATGGTGGGAGACCTGGCCTGTTCCTGAAGGAGAGGCAAAACACGGTGAAGAAAGTGCTGAGAACCAGCGATTTTCTCTGTAAACGCTTGGAATCTGCGATTTCTCTATGCAAGCAGACATAATTTTTTTGGGGGGGGGAGCCAGCAAGCTAAAAACCGCGAATAATCAAAACCACGATTGCTGAACCGCGAATACAGAGGGAGAAGTGTACTATAGAAGTGGAATCACCTTGGTGAATGGCTTCCTCTTGCTATTGGCTCACAAATCCCTTGAATTACTCCTGACTGAACTGGATCTACAGTTCTGCCTCAGTTGTTTGGTGAACCAGTATAGGGTTGCCAGATTTTCCAGTCGGAAAATGCGGACCCCCCTTAGACCCGCCTCCAGGCCCACTCAGTTCCAGCATGTAATGCCCTAATCCCACCCCCAGCCCCGCCCCCGCTGCCTGCTCATTGGGCAATTTGAGAAGGCTTTTCAAAACCCGGATAAAGTGCCGGGTTTTTGAAAAGCCGTCCGGACCCCCGGACATGTCCTCAAAAGGAAGACATGTCCGGGGAAATCCGGACGTCTAGTAACCCTAAACCAATAGGACCCTTCATTCTCATTTCTTTGTTGGCTTCTCTCCACCATGTTTTCTAATTTCATACCTCAACTTCTTTGGTAATAATCTTGATGGCCTTCCTGATATTTTTTGGTGTCCATTTTCACAAAAATCCTCTGCGTGCCATTGTCACATTTTCTCCAATTACGCTCACATCTTAGTCTCATTCCCTGTTAAACTTGTTGTTTGGTATAAATTTCTGGGTTCTAACCTATAAACACTTAAGTTGTTTGCCCCTACCCATGTCTTTCAGCTGTCATCCTTTTTCTGTGCTTACCCATTGTCATCGTTCATTCTCTTTCCTTGCCTCTCCCTACTCATGCTCTTGCCATAGAAAGTAATTCCCAGACATCTAAAACCACCGCTAACTGCTCGATCCAGGTACAAAACTCGTTTTCAGTGTAGTTGTATTCTATCTATGTAATGCAGTGTAGTTTTGGCAGTGGTGTACCTAGGGTATGATGCACCGGGAGCAGATCATTTTTTAACACTCCTCCCCCCAGTATAAAAAGGGATCGGAGGAACATCCCCTAGGAGCTGCACCTGAGCCGGACCCCACCCTGCTCTGCTCTCCCCCGGCCCCCTTGGTATACCACTGCCTGAGAAAGCGGATTTTGGTCTCTAAAGGATAGTAAAAAATGTATTAAAATTAGTCCAATAAAAAAGGTTACCTTATTTCCATTTTCTGTTTATAAATGTTTATCAATACAACTACAATACTACTTTATTCTAAAATAACAACAAAACCACCATCTTTTGTCTACCTTTTATCATCTCTGGTTTCTGCTCTCCTCATCTTTTCTTCATTCTCCATTCCATCCAGCATCCGCCCTCTTTCTCTGTCCCTTCCATTTTTCTCTTTCTGTCTCCACTCCCTCCCCCATGTTCTGGCATCTCTCCCTTCTCCTTTCCTTCCCTCCTTCCCACCCCAACTCATCCCATGGTTTGGCATCTGCTTCCCTTCTCCCATTCCATGGGATCTCTCTCCTTCCATCTCTCCCTCCATGCTCTGGCATCTCCTTTCCTTCCTTTTCCTCCCTTCCTTCCTTCCAGATGGTCTGGCATCTCAGTTTCCTTCCCTTCCCTCCCCCCCCATGCTCTGGCATCTCTCCTTCCCATCCCTTCCATGCTCTGGTATCTCTTCTCTTTCCTTTCCCCCTCCCTCTTTTCTCCCTGGTATGGTATCTCTGTCACCTTCCCTCCCCCATGCCTTGGTATCTCTTCCTCTTCTTCTATGGCCTGGCATATCCTTTCCTTCTTTCCTTCCTTCCTCGTGGTCTGGCATCTCTCTTTTGTCTCCTCTCCCTTCTCTGGTCTTCCTTCTCCCTCCCTTCCTCCCCCCAATTGGGCACAACATTTCTCTTCCCTCCTTTCCTCTGTCACCCTGTAGTCGGCAGCACAACGTTCACAATTCGCTGCTCTTTTCAGTATTGGGCCTTCCTCGCTGACAGGTCCTACTTACTCCTGTTTCCACGAAGACAGGACCTGGCAGAGAGGAAGACCCAGTGCTGGCAAGAGTAGTGAATGCTGCTGCTGCCGGGAAGAAGTTCTTAGTGCTGGTGCTGGCCCTTGGAGGAGTGCACCGAGGGCGGGCTGCCTCCCTCCACTTGGTACGCCACTGAGTTTTGACTTTCTCACCCCTTTATACGGGACAATCATGTAACTAACAGATTACAATTGGTGTGATATCGCAAATGCAGAATGTAATTCATCAGTGCAACATGTTTTTGTAAGGCAGAATTACAATCAAAAGAATCGTAATTAGCTAAATGTGTTCAATACCTTCTCTAGTCATGAAATCATGCCATCACAACTATTAGTTTAATACAGGGTTGTCAATAACAAACCGGGCTGAAATTCACTTTAAATTATTCTCACATTTTAGATGTTGCATTGCTTTATATTTAATTGTTTGATAGCATCTGAATTTGTAGGGAGAATTGGTAAAGTGATGGTTACAATCTCAGAGGGTGATTTAGGAGTCATTGGCATCTCAGTCTAGTAACGTATAGAGTGCTGTACCCAACCCAAGTTCATATAACGTCCTACAGACAAATACAAAATTTTCTCATCTGAAGTCCCTTAAAGTTTGAAGAGACATGGCTTCCTGAATGTTCATTCTAAATTATGTTTATGTTTATTAAAATCTTTCTATACCACCCATATAGCCAAAAAAAGGATCAGAGCGGTTTACAATACAATTTAATCAAATGAAAAGAACTCCATTTAAGATAGAAAAGAAAGAAAAGAAAATATAAAAGAATAACATTTCTAGTATATCATATCCTATAGTATAAGAACATGCCTTACTGGGTCAGACCAATGGTCCATCAAGCCCAATAGCCCGTTCTCACGGTGGCCAATCCAGGTCACTAGTACCTGGCTAAAACCCAAGGTGTAGCAGTATTCCATGCTACCAATACAGGGCAAGCAGTGGCTTCCCCCATGTCTTTCTCAATTACAGACTATGGACTTTTCCTTCAGGAACTTGTCACCTTTCTTAAAACTAGCTATGCTATCCGCTCTTACCACATCTTCTGGCAATGCATTCCAGAGCTTATATTTAACTTATAAATATGAGAAAATGAATGCTGATATGCTGGGGCATAATAAGATATTCAAATTAGTTTGGGGTCCATTGACGTCTTTTGTAGATTTGCTATAGTTGTCCTTTATCTTTATCTTCCATTGTTTTTCACCCACACATCCGGGGGGGGGGGGGGGAGGGAGGGGGTGAGAGCGGGAGGGGGGTATATCTTTTGTTTTGGTATTATTCCTGATGGTAATGATGGATGAGGAAGGGATTTTTTTATCTTTTGTATAGATACTGATTGATTATAAGTGCTTGGTTGATTATCATTATTTATATATAAATTGTATTGCACTTTTTTTTGGCATTAAAAACTAAATAAAGTTTTAAAAAACCCAACTATTCTTTGACTGAAAAACAATTTCCTCCTATTGGTTTTAAGAGTATTTCCCTGTAAATTCGAGTGTCCCCTAGTCTTTGTCATTTTTGACGGAGTGAAAAATCGATCCACTTGTACCGTTCTACCTCACTCAGGATTTTGTAGACTTCAATCATATCTCCCCTCAGCCATCTCTTTTCCAAGCTGAAGAGCCCTAACTGTTTTAGTCTTTCCCAAAAAACCCTGATAGCTGGGTTCAACCAAGCCCGGTATCAGTAACTCAGCGTCCCTTCATCAGGTCCCAGCCGGCTCGGACTTCACCTGTGTTTCTTCCAGCTATTAAGCAGCAACGGGTTCCTGATTAAAGGACGCTGAGTTACCGAAACCGGGCTTGGTTGAACCCGGCTACCAGGGTTTTCTGGGATCATTGTGTTACCCCCCTCCTTCTTCGCAAGATCAGTGGACACACTTTTAAAGCTAAGTCTGAGTTTATTCAGGGAGTTGGCTGGGGGGGGGGGGGGGTTTCTCAGAGTGGTTCTTCTGATTTATTCCCCTGTGTGATTATTATTTATATCACTGTTGAATTTTCACTATTTTGGTTAAGCACACGTGAGGTATCCTATGATGGTATGCAGGCAGAGGTTTGCTTACCTTTGTCGTGTTATGTAAAGCATTGGAGAATTTCTCCCTTTGCTGACCCCTCACACTGAGGATACCCCGTTTCACAAATATTTTCATAATTTATTGAATTTTATGGTTTCGTGTTGTTTTCACACAGGTTTGTTAATCATTAAGATTACCACTCTCAGAACTCTTTGACTATTCTGCCTTTTGGTCCGTGTCATGCTTAAAGCTGACTTCCACCGTTTGTGTGTGAATGGAGATTCTTTTCGATCTGTCTTTTAAGTTGGATGACTTTTTTGTGAACATTTTAATTTTGCACATGATTCAACAGCATCACTCCAGTACCTGTTTGTGACAGAAATCAGGATACTTTGTCAGTCTGCCTCAGTAGTTAAGACACTAGACTACATTATCACGATGACTTTCAATATCTTTTTTTTTTTTTTACAGAATTATTTGGCAGGCGGCCTTGAAATATTTTAATAATGACTAGATCAAAGTACTGTACTAGTCCAAGTTCCCCCTTTCAAAAAAAAAAATGTACGGTATCCTTCAGATGAAATATATCTAAAATGTCTGGGAGAGAGAGGTTAGTTATTTGAGTCTGAAACACTGAAGTCTGCCAATTCTGAAATAAAATATTGCTTCCTTCATTTGCATGTGTGAGTCAGTAGTGGGCATAGTCTGATTTTAAATTGGAATGCAGGAGTTAAGCTGCACACTGCCCAGGATGGGTCTCCTTAGAGACAATCTGAGTAGTCCATCAGTGAAATTAAAGATAAAGTAAACTCTTACTCTTACTAGATCTAAATTAGAATTTTCTGCAATGAACAGCTGCTGATAAGAAACAGAAATAATTCTATGGTGGATTTACTGCGTTAGATATATATACAAGTGCTTTGACCTTCTCCTGCCCCTGCTTTGGCTGCGGAAGAATGATTCAGTATTTAAAATGTAAGGGACGGTGGCATGGAAATGATTTTTGTGTGAAACTTTAACAAAGGAAAGAACTATTATAATACCGTTTTTAAGGAAGTCAGTTTTCTATGCATATATATTTAGCATGCTTTATGAATTTCTACTGGTGGTTCATTTTGCACAGTGTAAGCGATATGTTTAGACTGTATCAACCTGAGCTTTTCATTCCTCCCCACCCCTACTGCTACTACTACTATAGCGCTGAAAGGCGTACGCAGTGCTGTACATTCTAAAGCACATAGACAATCCCCGCTCAGAAGAGCTTACAATCAGACAGGACATTTCAGGGTTGGGGAGATTATAGCGGATCTAGGTATCTGACAGCAGCGAGGGGGAGTTAAGAGTTGAAAGCAGTTTCAAAAAAGTGGGCCTTTAGCATGGATTTGAACATAAGAACATAAGCAATGCCTCCGCTGGGTCAGACTTGAGGTCCATCGTGCACAGCAGTGTGCTCACACGGCAGTTCAACAGGTTCAGGACCTGTGCAGTAATCTTCTATCTATACCCCTCTATCCCCATTTCCAGTAGGAATTTGTCCAATCCTTTCTTGAACCCCAGTACCGTACTCTGCCCTATTACGCTCTCTGGAAGCGCATTCCAGGTGTCTACCACACGTTGGGTAAAGAAGAACTTCCTAGCATTCGTTTTGAATCTGTCCCCTTTCAACTTTTCTGGGAATGCCCTCTAGTTCTTTTATTTTTCGAAAGTTTGAAGAATCTGTCCCTCTCCACTCTCTCTTTGCCCCTCATGATCTTATAAGTCTCTATCATATCCCCTCTAAGTCTCCTCTTCTCCAGAGAAAAGAGACCGAGTTTCTCCAATCTCTCAGTATATGAAAGGTTTTCCATCCCTTTTATCAGACGTATCGCTCTCCTCTGAACCCTCTCGAGTAACGCCATATCCTTCTTAAGGTACAGCGACCAATATTGGACGCAGTACTCCAGATGCGGACGCACCATCGCCCGATACAACGGCAGGATAACTTCTTTCGTCCTGGTTGTAATACCCTTCTTGATTATACCTAGCATTCTATTCGCTCTCATAGCGGCCGCTGCGCACTGTGCCGTCGGCTTCATTGTCATGTCCAACACTGACAGGGACGGAGCACAACGTATTGATTCAGGCAACCTGTTCCAGGCATATGGCGCCGCAAGAAAGAAGGGACAGAGTCTGGAGTTGGTGGTGGAAGACAAGGGTACAGATAAGAGGGGCTTGTCTGATGAGCGGAGATCACGGGGGGGGGCATCATAGGGGGAGATAAACGAGGAGAGATAACAGGGGGCTTCAGAGCAAACACACTTGTAAGTCAGCAAGAGGAGTTTAAACTGTATTCGGAAACGGACAAGGAGCCAATGAAGCGACTTCTGTGCAGATCTCTGCACAGATTAGTTATGATTAATAAGAATATGATTGTCAATGTTTAATATTTTTCAGTCAGCTAGCTCTTAATTTTTTTTTTTTTAAACTCAAGCCTTGATAACTTTTATCTTTTTTCCATTCTGACAGACTTATAACGTGAGGATTATATTGATATATTACGGGAGGGAGAGAGATGATCAGTCCTTTAGAGAAGGCAAGGGGGTGAGATTTAATATACAGCCTCTCTGTGGTTACAATCAAAGCAGTTAACATAATATATACAGGTACTTATTTGGTATCTGGGTAATGGAGAGTTAAAAGACTTGGCCAGAGTCACAAGATGATGCAGGGGGAAATAAAGAAATAAAATACCATTAATTGTGCAATTAATTGCGATTACAGATTTTAATTGAAGTGCAGCCCTAATAAAAATCTCCTTTCTGCATGTACAACAGGCTATAAACTCAGAAATAAAATGTATAAAATCACTCTCATTATGTATTGTTTATGGGCACTGGCTGCCTTTCAACTGGCACATAAAATTTGAACCTCTAGTTTAAATTTTTGCACCAACCTACAGTATTTTAAAAGTGTTTTTTTTCTCCCCTACGCACTGTCACATAGGCCTGGAGATCACACGTCGTCTATTCTCCCCTTCCTCTCCCCCCAAAAAAACCCCCAACAATCAGGAAGTTGAAACTCACCAGACTCTCTGTTGCTCGTCCAGCTCTCTAGAATTCTCTCCCTGAAGAGATTAGATTAGAGCAGAGCAGGTTATATTTTGAAAATAAAAAAAGGCTTAGCCTGCAATTCTGTAAATTGGCACCATTAATTGGCAGAGTGCAAATTCTATAAGCGTGCTGAGATCTGCCTAAGCCTTGATAAAACACAGGTGTGAGGCAGCATTGGCACACCACTTATATCAACTCAACAGCAGGCATAAGTGGGCACACCTAAGTGTGTCATGCCATACATGCAATTTATAAGTTGCACATGTCACTAGGGGAAATACCCATGTCTATGTTAATGCCCCCGCCCATGCACTTGTGCATTAAGGGACTTAAGCGCACATTTGACAGAATAGCACCTAGCGCTTACGCTGTTATTCTACATGGTATCTTGAAAAAAAAGGACATTTATTTTGACCTTTGAAAATAAATTAGTCAAACCTTTATTAGAGACCTCCCTTAGTAAATGTTTTGCACTGTATGCCTGGTTTGTGGTCTTCGTGATAAGGCGTATGGGGACAGAATTAAAGATCTCAATCTGTATACTTTGGAGGAAAGGCGGTAGAGGGGAGATATGATAGAGGCGTTTAAATACCTACGTAATGTAAATGCTCACGAGTCGAGACTCTTTCATTTGAAAGGAAACTCTGCAATGAGAGGGCATTGGATGAAATTTAGAGGTGATAGGCTCCGGAGTCATCTAAGGAAATACTTTTTTTTACGGAAAGGGTGGTAGATGCGTGGAACAGCGTCCCGGAAGAGGTGGTGGAGACAGAGATTGTGTCTGAATTCAAGAGGGCCTGGGACAAGCACATGGGATCTCTCGGAGAGAGAAAGAGATAATGGTTACTGCTGATGGGCCATTTGGCCTTTATCTGCCATCATGTTTCTATGTTACTAAAGTTCTATGACGTCGCGATGCAGGTGTAAAGAGCCTTAGCCAATAGGAAGAGGAGATGCAAATGTTAAGAACCTTAGCCAATAGGGAGAGAAAGAGATAGTGGTTACTGCAGATGGGCAGACTAGATGGGCCATTTTTGCTTGAGTACCTGAATAAATGCATGTAAACCGTTCTGAGTTCCCCTGGGAGAACGGTATAGAAAATTGAATAAATAAATAAATCTGCTGTCATGTTTCTATTTGCAGAGGCTCATGTAGACCACTCTGAATTGACTCCCCGTATAGAAGCTCTCAATAATCATAATCATTTTATCACAAAAATTCAATCACAACTTTATCTTTGCTAAACGGCACTGTGCTAAAACAGCTCTTAATGGTCACATCCTGAATGATGACATTTTGAAACAGAGATCATCCAATCTTTACTGCATAGTCTTTGGAAAAATGTTGGGGATACTGTGTATAAACATGTGTACATTATTGGCACCCTGTGGTGTACCTAGGGTATGTGATACTGGGGCTGACCATTTTATACAACCCCCCCCAATATAAAAAATTATTTTCAGCAATTTTATTTATTTATATAGCCCATCCTCCCCAGAAAGCTCAGAACGAGTTACAGTTTAACATTCACAGTGTTACAATACGTGTTACAACCTCTCCAACTCCATGCCAGTGCTGTGGTGTAAGCAAAATAAACAAAAAAGACTTTTCCTTTCTTTGTCCTGGCTCATGCTTGCTGTCTAACACCAGTTCTGGCAGGATGCACATTTCAAATCTGACATATTGTAATCACAAAATAGAAAATAAAATTATTTTTTCTATCATTTGTTATTTGCCCACTTTGTTATTCAAATCATGTTGGTCCCAGTCTCTGGTTTCTGTTTGTCTTCTGTTAACTCGTACACCAGGGTCTCCTGCCCATTTGATGTTTTCTTTTTTCTCAATGTTCACCATCCATCTTCCATCTCTGTACCTTCTCTTCCACTGCCATATAAAACATTTGTTTCTTTCCCACTGACTACCATTTTTCTCTCTCTCTTTCCTGCCTTGTGCCCTGGGTCAAACCTCTATGTTCCCTTCCATGCAGCATCTCTCCTTTCCTCCCCTCCATTATCACAGTGCAACATTTCTTTCTCTCTCCCCATTCACCATCTCTTCCTGCCCTCCACCCTATGTCCAACATTTCTCTTTCTCTTTTCTTCACGCATGTCTCCCTCCCCTCCACCATATGTAGGATTTCGCCCTCTCACTTCTTTCTACCTCTTTGTTGTTTCTCCCTTCCTCTTCTCCAATCCATGTCCAACAATTCTTCCTCTCTCCTCTCTCCCTCTCCATGTACAGCAGCTTTCCATCCCTCCCTCCAGTCCCCCTGTGTAGCAGTTTTCCATCCTTCCCTCCCCCCCATCCCTCACCTCTGGAGCTGACTGACACCTCCACTGTGAGATATGACATTCCTTTGGGCCTCCAACAGTAGCGGTGGCCAACTGTTAGAAGCTGCACCAAATGGGCTGTTTGTGGCCTGCTCCATTAGGGCAACACAATGTTCCCACAGAAATGTAGATCAGAGAAGAAACAAGTGGGAATACAGAGATTTTTCCAAACATCTCAAACCGCGTGGTGCCAGAGCCAGCAAAACATTTTGGTTGCTCTGTTTTCTGTTTAATCTCATCTTGAGTATATGTTTTTTTTCCAAAATGGACTTATGGTAAGAAACCCAACTACAATGGTTTACTGGCAAATTTCCTGCAGAGTAGTCGCAGACTCCTGAAGAAAGTACAGGTTTCTGTATCAAAATGAGGCAAAACATGTTGGATCCCACCTTCGCAGGCCAAACTATTTCAAGATATTTATGATAAGTCAGACATTTAGGGCTCCTTTTATCAAGGCGCGCTACGGGGATTAGCGTGTCGGACATTTCATCACGCGATAACCCCCGCGGCAGCCTAAAATCCTAACACCTCGTCAATGGACGCGTTAGGTACTAGCGCGGCAGGCAGTTTAACACGCGGTATTCCGCGCATTAAACCGCCACCGCACCTTTGTAAAAGGACCCCTTAAATTATTAAATAATTTAAGAAGAAAAGAGAAAAAATATTAGATTATAGAAAAAAAGGGGCCAGTGAGGAGTTCTTTCGATTGGAGGGGGGGGGGGGGGTTGTTACCGAGGTCCATAGTAATATTATATTGTGAGCTGCATTGTTTATAATAAACAGATTTGAGTCCTTCAATATATTGAGACTTGGGATATGTTATACTGTTGTAGTGTTGAGTCCTTCATTTATATTTGTAGAACTGAATCCCCGCTTTTATTTAAAAAAAATTTGTGCTTGAAAACATCTCTATCTTCCCACTTGTTTCTTCTCTGACCCCTTTAACAAAGCCACGGCAGTGATGCTGCTGCAGGAAATGCACCGAAACCCACTGGAATGGAATGGGCTAAGACAGCATGAGGTGAAAGTTAAGCCCCTAGCTGGCTACCTTATGACCTGTAGCTGTTTAAAATCTAGCAGGCTTTTGAATATTCCCCCACATTTTTTTTTTTTTTTTTTAATAAAGAGCCATCTTCCAGTCATCACTTTGAATCTATGAGTCAGATATGTCTGGTAAAACATATGTATTCGTAACGGTTTCTGTAATCAGTGATTTGTTTTATTTTCTCTGAGTGGAACATCTGGATCTTGGGAGATTAAATTTACAACACTGTTTCCACATGCTTTTAACGTTTATATATTGTTCTTAATCACTCAGAAAGTTTAAGGGAAAGCAATCCGCAATTAATTGACTGATTTATGCATTCTGTTTTGATACCAAGTAATTCCATAGCTGGAACTTTAGCTCTAAGTTGTATATTTATGTATTTATTTAATGTTATTTAGTAAAATGTATATACTGCCTTCCATAAGAAAATGATGTGCAAGTAACATAGTAACATAGTAACATAGTAGATGACGGCAGATAAATAATAATAACTTTATTCTTATATACCGCCAACAATCTTGCGACTTCTAGGCGGTTTACAATGAAGAGAAACTGTACAGACAGCGAATTACAGAGTATAGCATTGAACATCTAGTGATAGTAACAGGAGAGTTACAGGGTCTGTGTATTATACGGTTTCACAATGAGTAGCATTATACAGTCGACGATATTCAGAGCATAAGTAGGAGAAGAGAAAGGAGATTGCGCTTTGAGCTACAAAGGTGCAAGGCTGCGAAGGTGAAAAAGATAACATAAGATGTTGATGAGAAGTAAGTTGTTAACTTGGTACATTTGAACGAAGGACGGGCACCAGTGGGAAAAACTGGTAACAATTAAAGATAGAAATTTTGGCAGAAGAGGGTAGACAGACTCCTTGGGATGGGAGGAGGCTCCGATTTTAGGGGAGAAGTCTGGTTAGGTTATAAATTTCTTAAACAAGGTGGTTTTTAGTTCTTTCCTAAAGATACTATATGATTCTCTGGCGGCATCAGTGAAGACCCGAATGGTCCATCCAGTCTGCCCAACCTGATTCAATTTAAATTTTTAAATTTTTTTTTCTTAGCTATTTCTGGGCAAGAATCCAAAGCTCTACCCAGTACTGGGCTTGGGTTCCAACTGCCGAAATCTCCGTTAAAACCTATTACAGCCCATCTATACCCTCTCAGCCATTGAAGCCCTCCCCAGCCCATTCCCCACCAAACGGTCATACACAGACACAGACTGTGCAAGTCTGCCCAGTACTGGCCTTATTTCAATATTTAATATTATTTTCTGATTCTAGATCCTCTGTGTTCATCCCACGCTTCTTTGAACTCAGTCACCGTTTTTCTCTTCACCACCTCTCTCGGGAGCGCATTCCAGGCATCCACCACCCTCTCCGTAAAGTAGAATTTCCTAACATTGCCTTTGAATCAACCACCCCTCAAGTGAAGAAAGGCACAAAATAACAGATAAAAAACATGTATAAACTTTAAACCTTCCATGTCTTAATCCCATACAGAGCCCGGACCGACGTGGATTCAATCCAATAAAGTCTTCCAAGAAAGTAGTGAGTTGCAAGTTCACAATTTTCTCTAAGACTTTGCATAGGAAAGGAATAATGGAAGCAAGCCAGTAATTATAGGACCCAAGGCAGCACGTTTTTACCAGAAGTAGGTCTTGTTGGATTAATCTGATCTGAGCTATAAATTGGTGCCTCGGTTTAGCCGCCCCACAGTGGTGAAAGCTACAGCCTGAGCACCCTGAGGTTCTGGGTTCAAACCCATGCTGCTCCTTGTGACGCCGGGCAAGTCACTTAATCCCTCATTGTCTCACGTACATTAGACAGAGTGTGAGCCCACCGGGACAGACAGGGAAAAATGCTTGACTACCTGCATGTAAAGCCACTTAGGCTATAAGTGGTATACAAATACTAAAAAAAAATGCTATGGTGCTCATAATAATAATAAAAAAAAGTCCAAAAACACAGATCGTCCAAGTACCAAAAATCAAAGCTGGTTTTAGACGTATTTAAAACCAGCTTAGGCCTTCCCCCTGCCTCTGAATGCCTAGAGCGAAAAGAGGCATTTTTGGAAGAGGGGAAAGGGCGGGAGGTGGGCCGACCTAGACTTAGTCGTAGAGCAAGTATAACCAAAAGTTTAATGAGGTTGCCCAGTCGGAACTTATACATTTTGACTTAGACCAAGTCAAAACAGATATAAATTCCAAACAAGGGCTGCTGAGCTGATCGCGGCTGCTGCGATCAGCTCAGCAGCCCCGGCAACCTGCCCACCCCCTGCCGCGATCGCGATCCCCCCAATGAACTGCCGCAAATACCGGCAGGAGAGATGCCCAATCTCTCCTGCCGAAGACGGCACCCCCAAACCGCCCTCCAACCCCACCCCGGCGAATATGGGCAGGAGGGATCCCAGGCCCTCCTGCCCAAGGTGCACCCCCGCTACCCCCACCCCACTTCGAATACGGCCCCTTCTTCACCTAAAAGGTCTGGAGTTGAGACTTGGGCGATTTTTTTAGTTGGGAATGTGGTGTAGGGATAGACGTAGTGGCCGTCTGGGCCAGTAGATTGCTGAACGTGCAGGTAGGCCATTCTCAAAAATTACCCCCCAATTTGGATGTTTTTTTTTGAGAATGGACATTTTCTTGCTGCTAACTTCAGCGTCTACTGACAAGCCAAAAGGGGACTTAGACATGTTTTTTGTTGTTTTTTTTATTATGCCCCTCATGCAAGTGCTTAGTTCCAATTCTGTAACGACATCTTGGCACCAAGATTCCATTATAGAATACTACTGTAAGCTGGCATTAGCATGTCCATGTTTATGCAAATAGCAGGCACAAGATGGCATGCCTAGGTGTACCAAGGGCTCCTTTCACTAAGGTACGCAAGCGTTTTTAGCGTACGCAGGAAATTACTGTGCGCTACGCTTTTAGAACTAACACCAGCTCAATGCTGGCGTTAAGGTCCAGCGCGTGCGTCAATGTAGCATGCTATTCCGCGCGTTAAAGCCCTAGCGCACCTTTGTAAAAGGAGCCCCCATGTGACATGCGCAATTAATACCGTATTTTCGCGGATATAACGCGCGCGTTATACGTGTTTTTACCTACCGCGCATACCCCTCGCGCGTTATATGCCTGAGCGCGGTATACAAAAGTTTTTAAACATAGTTCCCACCCCGCCCGACGCCCGATTCACCCCCCCAGCAGGACCGCTCGCACCCCCACCCCGAACGACCGCTCGCACGCGCTCCCACCCGCACCCGCATCCACGATCGGAGCAAGAGGGAGCCCAAGCCCTCTTGCCCGGCCGACTCCCCGACGTCCGATACATCCCCCCCCGGCAGGACCACTCGCACCCCCACCCCGAAGGACCGCCGACTTCCCGACAATATCGGGCCAGGAGGGAGCCCAAACCCTCCTGGCCACGGCGACCCCCTAACCCCACCCCGCACTACATTACGGGCAGGAGGGATCCCAGGCCCTCCTGCCCTCGACGCAAACCCCCTCCCCCCAACGACCGCCCCCCCCAAGAACCTCCGCCCGTCCCCCAGCCGACCCGCGACCCCCCTGGCCGACCCCCACGACACCCCCACCCGCCTTCCCCGTACCTTTGTGTAGTTGGGCCAGAAGGGAGCCCAAACCCTCCTGGCCACGGCGACCCCCTAACCCCACCCCGCACTACATTACAGGCAGGAGGGATCCCAGGCCCTCCTGCCCTCGACGCAAACCTCCCTCCCCCCCCCAACGACCGCCCCCCCCAAGAACCTCCGACCGCCCCCCCAGCCGACCCGCGACCCCCCTGGCCGACCCCCACGACCCCCCCACCCCCCTTCCCCGTACCTTTGGTAGTTGGCCGGACAGACGGGAGCCAAACCCGCCTATCCGGCAGGCAGCCAACGAAGGAATGAGGCCGGATTGGCCCATCCGTCCTAAAGCTCCGCCTACTGGTGGGGCCTAAGGCGCGTGGGCCAATCAGAATAGGCCCTGGAGCCTTAGGTCCCACCTGGGGGCGCGGCCTGAGGCACATGGGCCCAACCCGACCATGTGCCTCAGGCCGCGCCCCCAGGTGGGACCTAAGGCTCCAGGGCCTATTCTGATTGGCCCACGCGCCTTAGGCCCCACCAGTAGGCGGAGCTTTAGGACGGATGGGCCAATCCGGCCTCATTCCTTCGTTGGCTGCCTGCCGGACAGGCGGGTTTGGCTCCTGTCTGTCCGGCCAACTACCAAAAGTACGGGGAAGGGGGGTGGGGGGGTCGTGGGGGTTGGCCAGGGGGGTCGCGGGTCGGCTGGGGGGGCGGTCGGAGGTTCTTGGGGGGGGCGGTCGTTGGGGGGGGAGGGGGGTTTGCGTCGAGGGCAGGAGGGCCTGGGATCCCTCCTGCCCGTAATGTAGTGCGGGGTGGGGTTAGGGGGTCGCCGTGGCCAGGAGGGTTTGGGCTCCCTTCTGGCCCGATATTGTTGGGAAGTCGGCGGTCCTTCGGGGTGGGGGTGCGAGTGGTCCTGCCGGGGGGGGGGGATGTATCGGACGTCGGGGGGGGGCATCAGGCTTTCAGGATGGGGACAGACCTTCAAGGGGGGACAGACCTTCAAGGGGGGACAGGACTTCAAGGGGGGACAGTGCACGGAAAGTCAGGGGGGGTGAACGGAGAGTCGGGACAGCGCACGGAAAGTCAGGGCAGTGCACGGAAGTCAGGGGGGGTGAAGGGAGAGTCGGGACAGCGCACGGAAAGTCAGGGCGGGCGAAAGGAGCGTCGGGCATCATGCGCGGTATACCCATGAGCGCGGTATACAAAAGTTTTTGTACATATCATCGTGATTTCTGCGCGCTATACCCGTGTGCGCGTTTTACACGGGTGCGCGTTATATCCGCGAAAATACGGTAATATTCTCTAAAATATACGTGTAAACGGGAGATGCACCCACGGCCTGCATATTTCACAAAGAAAAGTGGGTTTAAGTGATTTAGCATTTAAGCTATTTTTGATATCTCGATTTTATCTTTGCACACAGCACTTTTGGAATTTAAATAAATGTTGAAAATACAGGGCAGCAATAAGTGATGTTTGTGGATAGACCCTGCAGTGCGCTTTAAGGTGCTCAAAAAATTGTGGCCATACCCCAGTGAGCTCCTTAATTATTGATTATGAGGTTCCCTCGGACTGATAAATCTCCCGTCTGTAAGCAATTGACATTCACCACCAAAGTGCAGCTTTGCAAGCAGGGCTTTGTGTGGTATACACGATGCCAACTGGGGAGGGGGAAATATCTCATTTCCAATTCCACATCTGTGTAAATGCCAGAATGGTTTATAATAAAAAAGGAACTTGCTTGTGAGTGGAAGGACAAAGAGGAAGTGGGGTAGCACTGATTGCACACACAAAAACAAGTCTTTAAAAGAAGTTAAAACTTAAAGATCCTGTGCTGTGAAATACTGAATGACTGTATCAAAACAAAACAACCCCATTTTTCTATTGTCTCCCAGGAAACTGGCATGATGTACAGCAACATTTTTGATTGATATTTTTTCCAATATGTTTAAGTTTTATTAATTGTTTACTCTTAAGTGATCATCCCTCAATGTAAATCAGTGTTTGTAATTATAGAATTTAGGTCTGTATTTTATACTGCTAAAGAACATGGAAAGGGAAATCAGATCTTGTTGCCTATTCTCTTAATTAAGAACTGGGACTTGTACTGGGACTGTTTCCAACAGTGGCTAACCCAGGTCACAAGTACCTGGCAAGATCCCAAGAAGTGAAACTGATTTTATGCTGCTAATCCTAGGAATATGCAATGGATTTCCACAAGCCATCTTAATAATGGCATATGGACTTTTATTTTAGGAAATTATCCACTTTTTAAACCCTGCTAAGCAAACTGCTTTCACCACATTTTCCGGCAATGAATTCCAGAGTTTAATTACATGGCTGAAGAAATATTTTCTATGGTTTGTTTTAGTAGCTTCATCGCATGCCCCCTAGTTCTAGTATTTTTTTAGAACAAGTAAAAAAGTGATTTTCATCTAGCCTTTCCACTCCACTCGGCATTTTATATACTTCTATCCTATTTCCCCTGAGCCATCTGTTCTCCAAGCTGAAGAGCCCTAGCCGCTTTAGCCTTTCCTCATAAGGACGTCACCCATCCCTTTTATCATTTTAGTTGCCTTTCTCTGTACCTTTTCTAATTCCTCTATATCTTTTTTGAGATATGGCGACCAGAATGGCACATAGTATTTGAGGTGTGGCCATACTATAGAGTGATACAAAGGCATTATAACATTTTCATCTTTGTTTTCCATTTTTATCCTAATTCCTAGCATTCTATTTGCTTTCTTAGCTGCCGCTGCACACTGAGCCGAGGGTTTCAACGCATCCTCAGCAATGACACCTAGATCCTTTTCTTGGGCGGTGACTCCTAACGTAGAACCCTGTATCACGTAACTAGTTTGGGTTCCTCTTTCCCCCATGTATCACTTTGCACTTGCTCACATTAAATGTCGTCTGCACTTTTGATGTCCAGTCTCCCAGACTCACAAAGTCCTCTTGCAATTTTCGCAATCCTTTTGCAACTTAATAACTTTTTGAACAACTTTGAGTTAATTATCTCACTACTTTTTCCCATCTCTGGATCATTGATACATATGTTTAAAAACAGCGGTCCCACTATTTACTCTTATCCATTGAGAATATTGACCATTTAAGCTATGTTGTCTTACGGTGCATTTCGTAAAGAAATTAAGTCAGCGTTGCTTGACAAATTTATTTCTTAAATGTGGGTATTATTGTTAGCAAAACTCTGGGCTCCTCTTACGAAGGCGCGGTAGCGGTTTAACGTGCGTAATAGCACGCGCTAAACCGCCGGATGCGCTAGCTGCTACCGCCTCCTCTTGAGTAGGCGGTAGTGTTTTGGCTAGCGCGGGGGTTAGCGCATGATGAAAATTTGCACGCGCTGAAGCCGCTAACAAGGCTTCGTAAAAGGAGTCCTCTATTTTGAGTATATCTAAGTAACTGTTGTATTTTTAACTATTTGTATTTTGCTGATTGTCCAGCCTTCTTCATAATGCCGCTGTACGACTGCACTTGGAATACTGTATCCAACACTGGTCTCCCTACCTAAAGAAGGATATAACACTGCTGGAGAGGGTGCAGAGACGAGCCACGAAGCTAGTAAAAGGTATGGAGAACTTGAGCTACCAGGAACGCCTTGGAAAACTGGGGTTGTTCACCCTCGAGAAGAGAAGACTGCGAGGGGATATGATAGAGACTTTTAAAATGCTAAAAGAATTCGACAAAATAGAGCAAGAAACACCGTTATTCACGTTGTCAAATGTGACTCGGACAAGAGGTCATGGACTGAAACTGAGGGGCAGCAGGCCCAGGACAAATGTCAGGAAGTTTTGCTTCACAGCGAGTGGTGGACGTTTGGAATGCTCTCCCGGAGGAGGTTGTGACGGAGACCACCATTCTGGGATTCAAGGGCAAATTGGATGTGCACCTTCTTGCGAATCACATTGAGGGATACGGGGAAACATGGTAATCATCAGGGAACACCTAGCTTAGCCTCCGTGTGTGCGGGTCGCCGGACTAGATGGACCTAAGGTCTGATTCGTAGAAGGCATTTCTTATGTTCTGTGTAAACCGCCTAGAAATCGTTTTGTTATGACAGTATAGAAGAATAAAGTTATGTTATGTTATGTTACTCTATGTTTTCTGTCTTTCAACCAGTTCTTAATCCATAATAGGACATTACAGTGGTACCTCGGTTTACGAGTGCACCAGTTTGCGAGTGTTTTGCAAGACGAGCAAAACATTTGCAAAATCGGCGCCTCGGAAACCGAGCGCGCTTTGATTTGCGAGCGCCCCCCTGCGAATCGGCACCCCCCACCCGCCGCCGCCATCATCGGGCACCCCCGCTGCCATCGGGCACCCCCCCCGCCGCGACCTGAGGTCTCCCCAACCCACCCGAACCCTCTTCTTACTTTTCTGTAGCCTCCGCAGCGGCATCGGCACCAGCATGTCCTGTGTGTGGTGCCAGTGCCTGAAGATCTGCTTCCTGTGCAAGGCCTGAGAGTTCACGTCGAACGTGAACTCTCACGTCGAACGTGAACTCTCAAGGCCCAGCACAGGATGCAGATCTTCAGGCACCGGCACCACGCACAGGACATGCTGGTGCCGCTGCGGAGGCTACAGCAAAGTATGAAGAGGGTTCAGGTGGGTTGGGGAGACCTCAGGTCGCGGCGGGGGCGGGGCGGGTGGGGGGGTGCCCGATGGCAGCTGGGGGGTGCCGGATCACGGGGGGGGGGGGGGAAGGTGCCGGTTCGCGGGGGGGCCTTCGGGGGGAGCAATGCCGGTTCTCGGGGGGGGGGAGGGAGCAGCGCTGTTGGCCTCGTGGGGGGGTGGGAACATATCAAAGCAAGTTTCCCTTCCTATGGGGAAACTTGCTTTGATATACGAGCATTTTGGATTACGAGCATTCTCCTGGAATGGATTATGCTCGTAATCCAAGGTACCACTGTACCTCCTATCCCATGACTTACTATACAGGTCCTGGACCTGATGGGCCACCGCGTAAGCGGACTGCTGGGCATGATGGACCTCTGGTCTGACCCAGCAGAGGCACTGCTTATGTTCTTATGACTTTCTAATTTCCTCAGAAGTCTCTCATGAGGTACTTTGTCAAAATCTAAATGCACTATATCAACCAGCTCATCTTTATCCACATTATAATAATCTTAGGGCTCCTTTTACGAAGCCGCGTTAGCAGTTTAACGCGCGTGCTAAACTTCTGGCCGCACTAGCCGCTACCATAGAAACATAGAAGATGACGGCAGAAAAGGGCTACAGCCCATCAAGTCTGCCCACTCTGCTTACCCACCCCCTGTCTATGCCCTAATGACCCAATTTCCTTATCTTGACCCTCGTAGGGATCCCACCTGGGTATCCCATTTATTCTTAAAGTCTGGCACGCTGTCTGCCTCGATCACCTGCACTGGAAGCTTGTTCCAATGATCAACCACTCTCTCTGTGAAGAAATACTTTCTGGTGTCGCCATGAAATTTTCCGCCCCTGAGTTTGAGCGGGTGCCCTCTTGTGGCCTCCTCTTGAGCAGGCGGTAGTTTTTCGGCTAGCGCAGGGATTAGCGCATGGTTAAAGGAGCCCTTACTCTAATTTGCTATCACTTTCCTAATAGTTCCTAATATCCTATGTGCTTTTTTGGCTGAAGTTGGCACATCGGGTGGAAGGTTTCAGCATATTGTCTACAATGTTACCTAGATATTTTTCTTGGATGTTGACTTCTAAAGTGGACCCTAACATCTGGTAACAGCGATCTGGACGATTCTTTCCAATGTGCATCACTTTGCCTTTCTCCACATTAAAGTTCACCGCCATTTGGATGTCCAGTTTTCCAATTTCCTAAAGTCGTCTTGCAATTTTTCACAGTCCGGGTATGTTTTAACCACTTTGAATAGTTTCATGTCATCGGCAAATTTAATCACCTCAGGTGTTCCAGTTTCCAGATAATTGATACATATGATAAATAGCACCGGTCCCAGTACAGATCCCTATGGCACTCTACTAATACATAAGAACATTAGAATTGCCGCTGCTGGGTCAGACCAGTGGTCCGCTCACACGGCGGCCCTTAGGTCAAAGACCAGGGCTCTAAATGAGTCCAGACTTACCTGCATACGTTCCAGTTTAGCAGGAACTTGTCCAACTTTGTCTTGAATCGCCTTCTTTGATGCCAAAGTAACAAATATAGGCCCCCCTTTTATTAAATTGGGAATGACTGCCTACCTAACAAAGTTGGCCATCATACTCCAGGGTGTCTCCAACAGATATTCCACCATAAATCTTTTCCACTTAAAATTCCCAGCAAGAGCAAAATAAAGTCTGCTCCGTTTAGAAAAATGGCCCATTTAACCCTACTCTCCGTTTTCTGTCCAAAAATCCACAAAAGAACATTGACTTTTTAGTTTTCTCAGGAGTCTCTCATGAGGAACTTTTCTGAATGCTTTCCAAAAATCTAGATGCACTACATCAACCAGCTCACCTTTATGCACATCTTTATTCACACTTTCAAAGAAATTAAACAAATTGGTGGGGCAAGACTTCCCTTGGCTAAACCCATGCTGACTATGACCCATTAAACCTCATTTGTCTACATGTTATGTAATTTTATTCTTTATAATTTCCACTATCTCGCTTGGCACCAAAGTCAGGCTTACCAGTCTATAATTTCCTGGATCCCCATGTAACCTTTTAAAAATCGGTATTACATTGGCCACCCTCCAAGCTTCAGGTACTATGGATGATTTTAATGATAGATTACAGATCACTAACAACAGATCGCCAATTTCATGTTTGAGTTCTTTCAGTATTCTGGGGCGTATTACCATCTGGTTAAGGTGATTTATCACTCTTTTTAACTTAGTATGTCTGCCAAGTTCACTGAGATTTCTTTCAGTTCCTCCACATTGTTAGATATTGTTTCTGTTCAAGTCTCTTGTGAGATCTCATTTGGAAGACCATATACAGTACAGGAATATAAACCAGATGGAGAGGGTGGTCATTAAAATGGTCAGTAATCTTCACAATAAAATATAATGAGTCAGATTTAAAGATCTAAACATGTATCCTGGAGGAAAAGTAGGAAATTAAAGATATAGAGATGTTTAAAATAACTTCAGGTATAATTGCACATAAGACAGATCTATATCAATGAAAAGAAGACTCCAGAACAAGGGGTCATGGGATAAGAGTAAAATGGGATAGTCTGGATTAATTCATAAGAACATAGAACATAAGACTTGCCGCTGCTGGGTCAGACCAGTGGTCCATTGTGCCCAGCAGTCTGCTCATGCGGTGGCCTCCAGGTCAAAGACCAGTGCCCTAACTGAGACCAGCCTTACCTGCGTTCATTCTGGTTCAGCAGGAACTTGTCTACCCTTGTCTTGAATCCCTGGAGGGTGTTTTCCCTTATAACAGACTCCGGAAGAGCATTCCAGTTCTCTACCACTCTCTGGGTGAAGAAGAACTTCCTTACGTTTGTACGGAATCTATCCCCTTTCAACTTTAGAGGGTGCCTTCTCATTCTCTCTACCTTGGAGAGGGTGAGCAACCTGTCTTTATCTACTAAGTCTATTCCCTTCATTATCTTGAATGTTTCGATCATGTCCCCTCTCAGTCTCCTCTTTTCAAGGGAGAATAGGCCCAGCTTCTCTAATCTCTCACTGTAAGGCAACTCCTCCAATCCCGTAACCATTTTAGTCACTCTTCTCTGGACTCTTTCGAGTAGTACCGTGTCCTTCTTCATGTACGGCGACCAGTGCTGGACGCAGTATTCCAGGTGAGGACGTATCAAGGATATATAGCTATACTGAAAAGGTGGTGAATGTGTGCTGTGTGCATCAGCCTCTCAGTTGGCGATGGACAGAAAGGCAGTTTCAGAATTCAAGATCGCATAGGCCAAGGAAGGGATTGTAAAGTTGATCAGGCAGTGTGGATGGGCCATATGGTCTTTATCTGCTGTCATGTTTCTATAAATATTTACTGCACTTAATCAAAACAACGACCCCCAACAACAATAAGAGCATCCACAAAACCCTATCAGGACCAAGAGTCTTAAATACAAGCCGTCTTATACTAATTCTCAGAATCAGAACAAAGATAAACATAAACAGAGACCTCATAAAGTGCCTAACTATATCTAGATAGCTAATGAAACCACCTCAGATGTCTTAGATCATCCTATAATAAAGAAAACTGCTAAGATTTTATTTTCTGGAAAGCTAAACAAGCTTGCCTCTGTCTAATAATACACAGGGTTAAATTCCTCAGAAGCAGTGAAGTTGAAACTGAAAACACCCCACATCTAGAGTGCCTTATAAAAGTTTTCATTCCCTTATACATTTTTCACATTGTGCTCTTTACAAATATAAATTCAGAAAACATTAAAATAGAAGTTAGTTACAGTAATATTGAAAAAAAAAGCTTTGACGTATAAGACACAAACATAATCTTGATTACACACATCGTCACACGAACAAACAGTAGGGATACAAAGCGACACGGTAGTCCCATGAATGAAGCATGTATCCCGCCCTGATTATTTTTTTTTTTTTTTTTTTTTTTTTAATCTTTATTCCTTTTTATTTCTTTCAACAAGTGTACAGTATTATTACAATTAATTTACATAACACACTTGGCATTCTTAAACAATATTATTATACATGTTTTTATTCCCTCCCCCACCTCCCACCCTTTTCCATATCAATAAAATATTCCTTACAAATTTATATATAATTATATATCCCTTTTTGATAATACAATTAATCTGACATGAAATCTGTCCCTCCCCCCATCCTTCTTCCTCAAACACTTTAAACATTTTATTATACCCAGTAATGCACAACAATAAATATCCCATCCTATTACATATATCTCCTTATTTTTCATAACAACATATTTCCAATATTTTTCCCTCCCTATCCCTCCCATCCCATCCCATTTCTATATATTATCCCCTAAGGAAAAAGAATAAACTTTACTCGTTATAATATTCAATTAATGGCCTCCACACCTCTTGAAATCTTTTAAAATACCCCTTCTGTATCGCAAGAAATCTTTCCATCTTATACATATGACAAACTGAGTTCCACCAAAAATTACAATTCAATCTAGAACAGTCTTTCCAATTAGTTGTTATCTGTTGAATTCCCACTCCCGTAAGAATCAACAATAATTTATTGTTTGCTGTAGATATTTGGCATTTGGCCCTCATACACATTCCAAAAATCACTGTGTCATAGGATAAAGCCACATGACTCTCCATCAACATATTAACTTGATCCCATATTGATATCCAAAATGCCTGAATACATGGACAATAAAATAAAAGATGGTCTAGCGTTCCAACTTCAATTTTACAATGCCAGCATCTATTAGACTTAGAGCAATCTAATTTTTGTAATCTAGTAGGGGTCCAGAATGCTCTATGCAACAAAAAGAACCATGTTTGCCTAATAGATGCTGACATCGTACCTTTAATTCTCCAAGACCAAATACGTGGCCATTGAGATGCATTAATTTGATGCTTAATCTCAATGCTCCAAATATCTCTTAATCCATTTTTAGGCTTCTTATTCAAATAATTAGATATAATTTTATACCACTTTGCGGCCTGGTGACCCAGAAAATCTGCCTGGAAACATAAGAATTCTAAGCTGTAATGATCATTTAAAGATTTCCATTCAGGGAACCCCACCTGAATAGCCTGCTTCAATTGCAACCACTTATAACTTTGTTTTTTATTCAGACCATATTTATGTTGCAATTGTGAAAATTCAAGCATCTTACCATTATCAATTACTTCCGTTAATGATCTTATACCTGCTTTAATCCAATCTTTCCAGACAACCTTAAACCCGCCTATTTGTATCTTGGAGTTTACCCAAATAGTCTGTTGTTTCGATTTTAAAATAGAATCAGTAGTTAATTTGTCTACAAACCTTAATGTTTTCCAAGTATCCATTAATACTCTATTGTCCTTACGTATTCTAGGCACTTTTATACCAAGCAAAAGATCAAGCCTAAGTGGAAAGATAAGTGATCTCTCCACCCTTAACCATTCTGGTAATTGTTCCAAAAGCTTTGGGAGGACCCAATACATACCTTGGCGCATGATATAGGCCTGATGATACCTATAAAAATTGGGAAAATTTACCCCTCCCTCCTCAATTGGTCTTTGCAAAGACACTAAAGCCACTCTTGCAATTTTACCCAGCCAAATAAATTTAACCAGAATACTATTTAATTTTTTATAGAAAGACCCCTGAAAAAACACTGGTATCATTCCCAATTGATAGCAAACCACAGGCAAAATCATCATTTTAACAGTTTGTACTCTTCCCCACCAGGACAAATGTAAAGGATTCCATTGCTCACACAACTCTGTAACTTTTTATAATAAAAATTTTTCATTTATTCTCATTGTCTCTTCAAGTGTTTTATTCAGCCAAATACCTAAGTACTTTATTCCATCTTCTTTCCATATAAAAGGGAAAGAATCAAGTATACCTTTTGTACAATGCACATTTAAAGGTAAAATCTCTGATTTAGTCCAATTTATTTTGTATCCTGAGAATTTTCCAAATGTATCTATGACCTTCAGTAGACATGGGATTGTTGTTTCCGGATTCCTCAAATGAAGCAAGATGTCATCTGCATAAGCAGATACTTTATATTCCACTCCAGCACATGGAATACCCTGTATGTCCTTTGCCTGTCGAATAGCTAATAATAAGGGTTCAAGAACTATATCAAAGAGCAAAGGAGATAATGGACAACCTTGTCTAACTCCCCTCTGCAACTTAAAAGCATCCGAAAAATTATTATTTATATATAAGCGAGCAGTTGGGGAGCTATACAATGCTTGTATCATTTGTATAAATCCGGATCCAATACCAAACCATTCCATAGCTTGATACATGAAACTCCATTCTACACGATCAAAAGCCTTCTCAGCATCTAGTGAAACCGAAAAAGCCGGATCATTAATTTGTTTTGTTAAATAATACATCTGAAATGCCAGTCTAGTATTATTAGAAGAGTGTCTTTGAGCAACAAATCCAGTTTGATTCATTCCTATTATATGCGGAAGAGCTTTAGCCAATCTTAATGCTAAAATCTTAGCTAATAATTTACCATCTACATTTATTAAAGATATAGGCCTGTAGTTTGAAACCAATGTTGGATCTTTATTTGGCTTTGGCAAAACAATAGTTAAAGATTCTGCCATAGTGCCTGATATACAACCTTTATTCAGTTGATCCTGATATAATTTTAATAAATACGGTAATAGGGAAATTTGAAATTCTTTATAAAACTCTACTGTAAATCCATCTCCACCTGGAGCGGTCCCAACTCTAAGGGATTTCAATGCCATTTGTAACTCTTTTAATGATATAGGTTTATCTAAACTTCTTTTTATATGATCAGGAACCTTAGGACCTTCAACTAAACTCAAAAAATCCATCCCATCTTTCTCTTTATTTAAATAAGACTCCGAAGAATACAATGACTTATAATATTTTAAAAATTGTTTTAATATATATCCAATTTGAGAATGAGAATTTCCTAACTCATCTTTAATTATGCTTATTTTCTCCTTCCTTTTCTTTGCTTTTAAATAATTTGCCAATAATCTTCCAGCCTTATTTGCACTACCATAATACACCACCTGCTGAGCAAAAATATCTTTCCTTACTAACCCAGAGGAAATTTCATTATATTCACATTTTTTTTAACAATATTTGAAATGTCTCCTGTTCCCATTTATTAACCAATTTTAATTCCAAATTCTTAATTTCTTTTTCCAAATTCACATATTGTTTTCTTAACAGTTTCTTTTTATATGCAGAATATGATATAATTTGTCCTCTCATAGTTGCTTTGAAAGCATCCCATAAAATTCCAATCGAAATTTCCTCTAAATCATTAAGTCTAAAATATTCATTTATTTTATTTTGAAATTCTGTGCAAAATTTAGAATCAGCAAGCAATGTATTATCAAACCTCCATACAGGTTTGGAATTATCTGGATCTACTAAGTTAACTTCTATCCATATACCACCATGATCAGATATTACTATTGGTTCTATGTCAGCTTTTATAACTTGCTGTACCATCTGATCTGAAACAAAAATATAATCAATTATTGAGAACGATTGATGAACATGTGAACAAAATGTAAATTCCCGATCATTAAAATGAAGAATACGCCATATATCTTTTAAATTACATACTTGTACCAAATTATCTAATCCCATTGATTTCATTATTCTACTAGGCTTTTTATCCATTATTGGATCTATAACAGCATTGAAATCCCCAGCCACCACTAAATTAGTAGTAGCCAGTGGTAAAACTAATTGTTGTAGAGATTTAAAGAATTCACTTTGATTCGAATTAGGTGCATATATATTTAGTAACGCCATTGTATTACTGCCCATGCTCATGTCAACAAGTAACCACCTTCCTTGAGGATCTGCCTTAACCATATTAAATGTTGCTGGACATTTTTTATTAATCAATATTGCAACTCCTGCCTTCTTTTTTACCGCTGGTGCAAATAAACATTGTTTTATCCACTTATCTGTCAGCTTCATAGACTCTGTTCCAGACAAATGTGTCTCTTGCAAGAAACATATATCTATATTTTGTTGTTTAATATATTCCAATACCTTTTTCCTTTTTATAGGGTGATTAAGGCCATTTACATTCAAAGAAAAAATTTTAAAACCCATTTTACAAATAAAATATAAAATACATATATAATCCACTCAAACATAAAATATACATTTTTTCTTTTTCCTTAAACCAATATATGAGTCTCCCCCCTCTCCCCTCTTTCCCCATCCCCCCCCTATTCCCATCCTCCACCCTCCCCTCCCCTAACACAAATGCAAACTTTGAAACGCACATATTACTGAGCAAAAAATAAACTCTCCACAGGCAATAACATACTCATTTTTCTTTCTCTAATCTTTCAAACAACCAACACTAAATTCTCCTGCAGTCAATCCATTCTTCAATACCCTAAATACCCATATTTACTATAATTCTTTATTATATACTTCCCCCCTCATTTAAATTTCCAAACATTCTTCCATCCTATACCTCTAATATATTTATAAAAGGATATACCCAATATTTCGGAAACCATTTCTTACAATATATACCCCCCCAAGATTAATATTATTATTTTATTTTATTTTTTGTCTAACCTAAGTTTCTCATAACTTCAATGGAACATACATCACTCCATCCTATAATATTCATTTTTTTTTTTAACCTTACATCAAAAGAAGGATCAAACATTTCAACCAAGCAGACCTCATATTTTTTTTTAAAACTCTCATTAATTTTCATTGCATCTTCAATCTATTACAGTCTATTCTCCATTCTGCACAACTGTAACACTTGTACATCTTCATCCTGCTGTTTCAGTCTCTTATTCCATCTTCTTGCAGATTGCTATTTCATCTTTCTCCAATAAAGTATTTTTGCAACATCATCCTTATATCTCAGTCAATTTCAGATGCAAATTGTAAATCTAAATAATGCTCAAGTCATTTTCATCAGTCCATCTTCATATCTTCTTCTCTTTACATCAATAGTCTTTCTCCAATGCAGCATTTCTCCAATGCAGCATTTATGTGTCCTCATATTATTATCTCAGTCACGCTCAAATGCAAATTATAAATTCACATTAAGATTATTTTTAATATTTGGTTTCCCTTTGTCAAACAACTATCTAAGCACACTCCCAGGACAGTCATCTCCTTTTTTACTGGTAGTTTTCCCCCCATAACAACCACATTTTCCAACTCAAAATTATCTCTTTGGTCTTTCGCCACCATCATCTCCATTTTCTTAACATTTAATTTCAAATCATGTTCACTCATCCAACTTCTGATCATTTCCATATACTTTTGCAAGCAAAGATCTATATTAAGGATGTCTTTTATCGGGAAGAAGAACAGAATACCATTGGCATATATTCTTTATTACACACCCATCTCTTTAAAGGGTGGTAGATGCATGGAACAGTCTCCCGGAAGAGGTGGTGGAGACAGAGACTGTGTCTGAATTCAAAAGGGCCTGGGATAAGCACGTGGGATCTCTCAGAGAGAGAAAGAGATAATGGTTATTGTGGACGGGCAGACTAGATGGGCCATTTGGCCTTTAACTGCCAACATGTTTCTATGAAATAATGTTTATGGAGTGCTGGAGATAATCTAAAACAGCGGTCTCAAACACGCGGCCCATGGGCCGCATGTGGCTCTCCAGATTTTATTTGCGGCCCGCAGTCTGGACTGGATCATTCTCTTCCTTTTGGAGCAGCAGCATGTCTGGCCAGCTCGTTCCATTCAAAGCCGCGGGTTAGCGGCTCCTTGCGCTATCCACTCCTGCATCGGAAGCCTCTCTGACATCACAACATCAGAGAGGCTTCAGATGCAGGTGCGGATCTCGCAAGGAGCCGCCACCCGCGGCTTTGAACGGAACAAGCCGACCAGACACGTTGCTCCAGTGGCGTACCAAGGGGGGGGGGGGCGGTCTGCACAGCTGGCCACCCTCCACTGTTCTCCCTAGAGTGCGGCTCGTCTAGAGCAGTGGTGCCCAACCTGCTTCCCTTCCCTTCTCACCGCTGCCATCGGGGAACAGGCCGGCACCGTGCTCTTTGATCTCCCTGCTTCTCTCACCGCCCGACGTCAATTCTGACGTCGAGAGGACGTTCTGGCTAGCCAATCGCTGCCTGGCTGCCCGGAACATCCTTTCCGACGTTAGAATTGACGTTGGGTGGTCGGCCCCGTGGAGAAGAGAAGCATGGAGATCTCAGCCTGTTCCCGATGGCGGCAGCAGCAGCAGCAGCCTATTCCCCGGTGGCGGTGGCATGGGGGAGGGCAGGAAGGAAGAAAGAAAGATTGGGGGGGGGGGACAGGGAGCCAGAAACAAAGCAAAACTGGGACACAGAATCAGAGAAAGACAGACATAGAGAAAGAAAGAAAAAGTTGGGGGAGGGAATGAGCTCTGGAGGAGAGGAAGCATACTAAAAGAAGGGAAGAAATATTGGATGCACAGTCAGAAGAATAAAGTGGAACCAGAGACTCATGAAATTACCAAAGGTAGGAAAATGATTTTATTTTCAATTTAGTGATTGAAATGTGCCAGTTTTGAGAAAGAAAAGATATTAAACTTTAAATGTGAGTGCTGCAGAAAAAATAGAGTACTTGGAGGGCTGCAGAAAAAATAGTTAATGTCTTATTAAAGAAATGATAATTTTTCATGAGGTAAAACTCTTTATAGTTTATATATCTTTCTTTTAACTGTTAAAGGAAAATTTTATAAAACTATAAAGAGTTTAACCTCATGCAAAATTGTCATTTCTTTAATAAGACATTAACTATTTTTTTCTGCGGCCCTCCAAGTACCTACAAATCCAAAATGTGGCCCCGCAAAGGGTTTGAGTTTGAGACCACTGATCTAAAACCACCACATAGCTCTCTCTGATATTTACCCTATAATTATCTTCATTTGAATTCAGATGTAATTTCTACTTTGTCATGTTAAAATTTGCATGACATTTGCAACAGAAAATAATGTGGACATACTAGATGGGGATTTCTTTGTCCTTCATATTTTGTTTCTGTGTAACATGGCTGCACTAACATAATTTGCATGGGTTTAGAACCACACCAATGCAGGGTTCTAGGTTAGGAGTCACTGTCCAGGAAAAAGGATCTAAGTGTCATTGTTGGGGATACGTTGAAACCCTCAACTCAATGTGTGTCGATAGCTAAGAAAGCAAATAGAATGTTAGGAATAATCAGGAAAGGAAACGAAGACAAAGATGAAAATGTTATTGCATGTTTTGCTCTACGGTACAGCCACACCTTGAATACTGTGTGCAGTTACGGTAGCCGTATCTCAAAAAGATATTGCTGAATTAGAAAGGTACACAGAAGGGATACAAAAAATGATAAAAGTGATGGGACGACTTCCCTATGAAGAAAGGCTAAAGCGGCTAGGACTCCAGCTTGGAGGAGAGACGGCTCAGGGGTGATGTGATAGAGGTCTATAAAATACTGAATGGAGTGGAAAGGGTAGATGTGAATCGCTTATTTACTCTTTCCAAAAATTCTAGGGCTAGGGGGCATGAGATGAAGGTACTAAGTAGTAGATTTAAAAAACAAACCAGAGAAAATATTTGTTTATACTACGTGTAATTAAACTCTGGAATTCGTTGCCGAAGAATGTGGTGAAATAGCTTAGCGGGTTTAAAAAAAAGGCTTGGATAAATTCCTAAAAGGGAAGTCCATAGTTTGGGGAAATCCACTGCTTATTCCTAGGATAAGCAGCAGAAAATCTATTTTATTACTTGGAAACAGGCTTGATGGACCTTCGGTCTGTCCCAGTATGGCAATTCTTATGTTCTAAACTTCTTTAAAGTGTGACTTTTATTGTACAGTACTCGGAAGCGCAGTGTAGATTAGTACATTGGCCTCTCTCTGTGTGTTTCATGTGCAAAACCCTGTTCTACTGACCTTGGGGAACTCATGCCAGAGGCTGGAGCTCTGCAAATCACATGTGCCTTGTCTTCATGCTTACTTAGAGGCAAAAAAAAATCCATATTGTTCCAATCTCCATTGTATATCCAACATGTTTACACTGACGTTATAGTATTACCCTGTAATTTTTCACACATGGCCAAATGGAAATCATTTCAATTACTATATGAATAGACTTTTGTTTTTTGTTTTTTTTACAGAGTACTTTATCTTTGATTGGGAGAGGAAACAAAGAAAAATAAATTATCTTTCTGGATTTTGCATCTAAACAAATATCATCATTTTCTGTAGGAACATAAGAGATGCCCTACTGGGTCAGACTGAGGGACTATTTAGCCCAGAATCCTATTTCCAACAATCCAACAGTCTAGGGCACAAGTACCTGTCAAGAGTCCCAAAAACTGGCAAGATTTTATGTTTCTTAACCTTATTTTCTACAGGTTTACCTTAATAACAGATTATGGACTTTCCTCCAGGAATTTGTCCAAACCTTTTTGAAACCCAGCTACACTAACTGCTTTTACCACTTGCTCTACCAATTATACATTGAATGTAAAAAAATATTTTGTCCTATTTGTTTTAAATGTGCTAATAGGTAACTGCATGGGGTGTCCCTAGTGTTTGTATTTTTTGAAAGAGTAAATAATTGATTCAAGTTTACCCATTCAGGATTTTACAGACTCCTGTCACATTTTGATTGCCATCTCTTCTTCAAACTGAAGGGCCCTAACCTCTTAGCTTTTCCTTATATGAGAGTCTTTCATAAGAACATAAGAATAGCAACACTGGGTCAGACCTATGGTCCATCTAGCTCAGTACCCTGCTTCCAATAGTGGCCAATCCAGGTCACAAGTACCTAGCAGAATCCCAGATAGTAGCAACATTCTATGCTACTGATCCCAGGGCAAGCAGTGGCATCCCCCCATGTCTATCTCAATAACAGACTGGACTTTTCTTCCAGGAACTTGTCCATATTTTTTTAGACATTGATATGCTAATTACTGTAACCGCATTCTCTGGCATCAAGTTTCAGAGCTTAATCATTCACTAATGCCCGGATACTAAAAATGGCACCTAAATTAAGTGTTTTAATTGGCCATTAGCAGTGCGGTAATTGACCGCGCTGTTAAAAACCAATTAAAAACAAATTTTTTTAAAAAAAGTAGGCACCACAAGGTGCCTACAAAAAAGATGCCTGAATCATGTCTACTCAGATACTTACCGTACCCGAACGTCAAAAGAGGCATGGCGATGGGCAGGATTGACTTTCGGCGCTTCTAAGTGTGATTCTAACTTGAAGGTAGGCACCGGAAATGCAGGCCCGTAAAAACCCTGGACTACATTTTTGGCGCCTATCTTTGGCGCAGACTGTGATTCTCAAAACGGCGCTGTAGTTTAAGTGATGTGTGACCGGCACCGTTTTTTTCAGACGCTGTTCGATTCTGGTGCCGTTTTGAGAATCCGGGCCTAAGCAAAAAATATTTCCCTTTACATCATTTTGGTCAGTCCAAAAATCTATTTGGTAAGGTAGTTTGGATGATTTTATACTATATTAGACCAGTGGTTCCCAACCCTGTCCTGGAGGAACACCAGGCCAATTGGGTTTTCAGGCTAGCCCTAATGAATAGGGACAGGGTTGGGAATCACTGTATTAGACTACCACATTATCAGAACTTATAACAAGATACCCAGTTCCGGTCCTCGAGAGCCAGAGCCAGGTCAGGTTTTCAGGATATCCACAATAAATATGCATGAGATGGATTTGCTTCTCAAGGAGGCAGTGCCTGCAGATCCATCTCATACATATTCATTGTGGATATCCTGAAAATCTGACCTGGCTCCGGCTCTTGAGGACTGGAATTGCCTACCCCTGGGTTAGGAGATGCTTTTTATTTCCTCATACGATTTTAATTTTAGGGTAGTGTCTCTCAACAGCATAGTTGATATTATTTCACTAGCAAGGAGAATGAACTACATAGCATACCCATGAAGTTTTCCATCCCCTGTGAAATCATAATTCTGTAGCTGGATATTTTACTTGATGGGGTTATAGAAGTTTAGATTCCTGTGTGTTGCCAGGGCTTTAAGGACCTAGTTTGTGGGGGGGTTTATTGTATTCATAAAAATTCCAAACATTTCAGGAGAGGAAAACACACGATTTTGATTTTCATAACACATACTGAGCCCTCACAAATGACCCCTTTAGCAAATACCCTCTCGTACTCAGGAGAATTGGTAAGAAAATCTTTGGAATATTGTCATCTGTTGAGAGGCTGAAGGCTAAAAAAAAAATAAAAATGGAAGGAGAGTGAGAAGAAAAACAGAACATGCTGTAGTGATTTTAGGTCAAGATGCTCCTTAATTACTTAGCCCTCTTTTTTAAAAAATATATTTTAAATTTTTATTATGTTTTCATAAAATACAAACAAGTCTCATAACATCTCCACATACAAATCGTGATGCTCCAATTCCCCCCCTTTCACTACCTAATACAGCAAAATCCTTAACAAAGGAGCACTACCCCACTCTGTATTCCCCATAACAAAAAACACCCCCTACCTCTGTGACTCATCAAACACAACACCCCCTTTCCCACTTCCCTCCTGCAATTCCAAAAGAGGGGGCACGCCGTGTGTTCTTCAACGCACCCCCTAAACAACTCCATCCCCTCCCAAAACAACCACCTCATCCCAAGCAAAAAGGATCAAAGGAAATCAAAGATTTTCTTCCAAATCCACTCCTGGTGTTCAAAATAACCGTCATGTTTAGCAGCAAGGCACTCCATTTGCGCCAATCTGTACAATTGAAGATTCCAGCCTCTCCTGTTGGTGCTATGCTGCTTTTCCACTTCCGAACAATGAGATTTCTACCGGGCTGCTAATTGCTCTGACACTTATAGGAATTATATAAGCATCAGAGCAGTGTCGGAGCATTTAGCACTCTGGGCTGAGGTAGAAACCTCTACCGTGGCTTAGTAAAAGGGGATTAGGGATAAAACACACTATACAGCACTCCCCCGAAATTTGCGGGGGTTACGTTTTTGGAGTGATCGTGAATTGTGAAAAACCACAATTGTTGGATGTGGAAGAGGAGCGGGAATCGGAGGTGGGAGAGGGCTGCAGGGGCGGTGGCGGTGGCTGCTGCGACTGCCGATGCGGATACTGGATGAAATTGGGTTGGAGGGAAAGAAAGGGGGCATTTGCTGATTGAAGTGGGGGGAAGGGAGGAAGGGAGAGGAGAGAGTGAAATGCCAGACCATAGGGGTGTGGGAGAGGGAAGGTAAGAAGAGGAGAGGAGAGATGCCAGACCATTGGAGGAGCGAAGAGAAGAAGATGGATGGCAGACCAATGGGGGTGAAGGGAGAAATGGAAGGGGAAGGCATAAAGTTTCTGGAAGGGGAATAGAAGGAGAGAAGAGGCAGACAGAGGGCAGAGAGAGGGTAGACAGTGGATGAATGGAAGAGAGTGACAAGAAGATGAGGAAAGCAGAAACCAGAGAAGAAAAGGTAGAAAAAAAAATTCTATTGATTAATTTTTTTGCTTTAGGGGAGATGAATTGCTGTTTCTATGATGTTGCATTGTATGCAGAGTCCAGCTTCTTGGTGGTTCAATTTAACCTTTGTCTACGTATTTCTGTTTTATCCCCCCTTTTACAAAACTGTAGAGCGTTTTTTAGCATCAGCAGTGGTGGTAACAGCTCTGATGCTCAGAATTCTATGAGAGTCTGAGCTGTTACCACCATGGCTAAAAACCACACTACAGCACTATAGAAATAAGAACTAGTAGTATAACTATTATTACTATGAATTATTTCTATAGTGCTACTAGACGTACGCAGCACTGTACAGAGTCACAAAGAAGACGGTCCCTGCTCGAAAGAGCTTACAAATTCTAAACAAACAAGATAGACGAACAAGATGACATGGGTACAGTTAAGAAGAATGGTTAATCTCCTGGCTGGGTTGGAGGGCAGAAGGGAGTACAGGACAATCAAGCCATTGTGACATCACTGATGAGGTTGGCTCTTATTGGTGGAAACAGGCATTATGATGTCACAATCTCAGCTATGGTTATCAGAGGCTTAAACTCTTCACACTACTATTAATTATTTCTATAGCACTACCAGATGTACGCAGCGCTGTGCAGAGTCACAAAGAAGACAGTCCCTTCTCCAAAGAGCTTACAAGTAGTAGTATTTGGGTTTCTGCCAGGTACTTGTGACTTGAATTGGTCACTGTGGAAACAGGATACTGGGCTAGATGGACCATCGGTCTGACCCAATATGTCTATTTGTAAGTTCTCAACTGTAGGGGGTTGCTGTTTCTGCCTCACTCTATCACCACCTTCAGTGAGTTCCTTTGAAAATGTGGTAAATAAATGAGACTGGCATCTCGGGGAATGATCAGATGTTACCTCCAGGATCTTTACTGTTGATTCAAATGGAAGGATGGCTCATGCTAGTAGAAGAGCAGAAAGGGGGGGAGGGGGGGGCTTTACCTTTCTTAGTAACACTTTTTTTAACCAGGGGCGTTAGAGAAAAGTGTCATATCATTTGAGTGTTCTGATGCGTGCTTATTAAGAGTTTCATAAGTATTATGCTGACATTGTATTGTATCTCTACTATTTGAATTTCGGTGCTCTTAAGTATATTTTTGACAATGTTTCACAGTAGTCCTATTATTAAGGGCTCCTTTTACTAAGCTGTGCTAGTGGTCTTAGCTTGCGCTACAATGCCGTGCGCGCTAGACGCTAACGCCTCCATTGAGCTGGCGTTAGTTTTTACGCGCATCGTGGGGGCTGGTGCGTGCTAATCTGAAGCGCACGCTAAAAACGCTACCGCAGCTTAGTAAAAGGAGCCCTAAGTTTTATCTCTACCTGATTCATGGCATTTATGTTTATATTTGGTCTTTTTACTACTGTTATGCTGTTAAAAAAAAATTGTACGTTTTATGTTGAATTACACCTTGGGTGAATCTCTTCCTAAAGGCGGTTAATAAATCCCATTAAATAAATAAATGCAATAACCAATACACTATGAGCGTTGAGAGCAGCGTCAGGCATTCAGCGTGGCTCCCGGCGTAAAAACTGCTAGCGTAGTTTAATAAAAGGAGGCCTAAGGCCCTCCTTTACAAAGCCGTGCTAGCGTTTTTAGGGTTCCATAGATTAACGCGCGCGAGGACAAAAACGCTAAGAAAAATGCGCACAGGACATCAGCGCACTGGATTAAAAGGTAACTTTAAAGTGCTCCCAGGGGGTATATGTGTTTGGGGGAACCCCCCGATTTTACTTAGAAGTGTCGGCGCTGCCGTTGGGGGGCTTGGGGGGAAGACACCCCCCCCCCGATTAGAAAGGAAAGTGTGATTTTTACCAGTGTTTTAGTGAAAAATTAGTTTCCTCTGTAAGTGTGTGTGGGGGTTCCCCCCACTGCCCCAACGGCAGCGGCAACACTTCTAAGTAAAGTGTGTGTGTGGGGGGGTTCTCCTCACACCCCCTCAGAGCGCTTTAAAGTTACCGTTTAATCTAGCGCGCTGACTTCCTACATGCGTCTGTCTTAGTGTTTTTGTCCGTGCGCGATTGTGCTGCGTGCTTTAGTCCCGTCACCGTGTTTAGCGCCGGCTGCGGTGGAGTTAACTCTAATTCTCATAGGAATTCTATGAGCGTCGGAGTTCTTGCCGCCATGGCCGGCGCTAAAAGCATTTGCGCGGCTTTGTAAAGGAGGATGTAAAACTCATGTAAGTGTATTGGAGCGAAAATTTTGTTATAAAACTTGTTTTTATAGTAGTTGTAACAAATCAAATGGATGAACAGCAGTGCGATTCGTCACTGGTTGATGCCCATTAATGCAGTCGATAACATGCAGTTACATAAAGCTTAGGCTTCCTTTTACGAAACTGCATTAGCAGTTTCTAGGGCAGGAAGCCGCGCTGAATGGCTCGCGCTGCTTCTGACGCTCATAGAGTTCCTATGAGCGTCGGGAGCAGCGCGGGCCATTCAGCGCGGCTCTCTGCGCTAGAAACTTATATCGCGGTTTCATAAAAGAGGGGGGTTAATGTTCTGTTCTGTTTAGTAAATCCCTAACCTGAACAACTTATGATGTTAGTGGGTAAATAATACAACCGGATATTGAAATCTCATAGTGTGAGTGACACAAAAAGGCAAGCTTTGAACTGAGAATTTCAGTTTACAGACCTTTGATTGGATAAATTCTTAATAAAAAGGCATATCGACCTTGATAACATTCTGGTGGTGGTAAATAAATCTTACACAGTGATTATCTAAATGTAGTCCTTTAGCAGAAAGCTTTGTTTGTTTGATATCCATGTAAATAATAGATTGCTTGACTTTTTGGAATCCAGGGTGCTTGTGCTTTGTTCCACTGTGACTATGATTCATGTTTCTGATTGGATTATGATAGGCCAGATGTTGGTAACGAAGCAGAATTTGCATTCCCACATCTTTAGTTTATCCCATGTGCTATTGGCTGTACTCAACACCTGCTTGCAGGAAAACTATTGTGTGGTGCATGGACTCTTTAAAAAAAAAAAAAAATACAGTAAAACATCATTCAATAATTTCATTTTCCTGTTTATAATAATATCATAATATATCCTAATATACAATACAAATAAAGAATAAAGTTACCTAAATATCACTATCAATATTTATTGAATGATATTTATGTTACCTGTATAGATAATAGTGGAATATCTTTTGTTCTTTCATTTGTATGACACTGTTTTTGATTAAAAATCAATAAAGAATAAAAAAAAAATATATATATATATACAGTAAAACCTTGGATTGCAAGTAACTTGGTATGCAAGTGTTTTGTAAAACATTTACTAAATTTTAGCTTGATATACAAGCTAAGTGCATACAGTATACAGATATCACAACTGAGCCGATGGTTCTTCTCTCGCTGCGGGAGTGTAGTGACTGTTCTAAACAAGCGAGGTCTTGCAATACGAGTATATACAGTATTTTCTATTAAAGTTTTCGGGTTGTGGAGTTTTCATTATGTTTTATGGGGAAATTCGCTTTGATATATGAGTGTTTTGGATTACAAGCATGTTTCCGGAACGGGTTATGCTAGCAAACCAAGGTTTTACTGTAATTGGAACCTGTTCGCTTGTATTTTGCAATCAGTATGTATTTAACGTGAAACAATCACAATAACCTCTACAGCGTACCAAATCTGTGTATATGCTCTCACCTGACTATGTAACCCCTGTGGGTTAAAAGAAAAGGTATACCTGGGGTGGGCTGGGGATTAGCCATGGCGCTGGAGGTGTTGTGGCTGTGGCAGGACAGGTGGCGGCTGGAGGACAGGCGGGAGAATGCTGCGATGGCCATGGGAGCACCGCAGTTATAGGAGACTCCAGCTGTTGATAGCTACTATGCATACCCAATGACATCATTGCACATGCACAGCAGTGACATCACTGGGCCTGCACATGCATGGGGGAGCCAGGAGCTGGCCAGGCCTCAGCAGGTAGGGTTACCATATGGCTCCAGAAAAAGGAGGACGGATTGAGACATCCGGGTTTTACTTCCATTGCTTTCAATGGAAGTAAAGCCCAGATGCCTCCATGTGTCCTCCTTACTTCCATTGCTTTCAGCAGAAGTAAAACCCGGATGTCTCAATCCGTTCTCCTTTTTCTGGAGTCGTATGGTAACCCTATCAACAGGGCCATGTAAAATAAAAGTTTTTTCAAGCCCTGGAGCTGGGGAAACACCATAGGATATGCCAGCAAGGATGGGGAAGCTCTGGAGAGCTCCCCCAAAGACTCGTGGGGGCCAGAATTTTTGTGGTTCATGAATTTTATGTTCAAATCTATTTTTTATTAAGTGAATAAGAAAGCAACAAATAACAACTACCACACTGAAAAGGGCTAAGCTTCCAAAAATACCCAAATCCGTGCAGTATAAAGTCGTACAAAGCCAACAACCCCCCAACCCCACCCTCCCCCCCCAAAACAGCCCCTACCCCCACCCCCAACAAACAGAAGCCAAAAGACCTAACTTTCAAATACCGAAGGCCCGTGTTCTGGTGGCCCCCAGCTGACCCAAGGAATCACCCATCCCTCCCTCAACAACCCTAAAGAAGAAAACTAATAAAAAGAGGAAAAAGAAAACAAAAAACAAAAAAATAAAATAAAATAAATAAAAAAAAAAAAAAAAAAAAAAAAAAAAGAAAGAAAGGGGGAGCGGTGCCCGAACGTGGTTCATGAATTTTAAAGGGTGCATGCGTGCTGATGACATGGGTGGCTGCCAGCTCGTAGGCAGAGCAGTGCAGCAGAAGGTGATACAAGCAGGCAGGGAAAGAAGTAAAAAAGGAGAAACAAGAAGAAGATCCTGTCTAGGTAGGGAAAAGGTTCTTTAAAAATCTTTGTGGGTTTTTTTTGGTTAGGGGGTTAGTGAGTGGAACTTAGTCAGGGACGTCTGTTGTGTTTTGCAGCGTGAGCTGTGCAGGGAGTTTGGAACTCAACAGATTTGTAAACTGCCAAGTGGGTCAGTTGAGTAGGTGTCTTGGTGTGTGAAGGACCTGCATTGTGTGGCAGAAGCTGTAGAGATTTTTAAAAGGTAATTTTGACAGGTTTGGGTTTCTGACAGAGTGTGTGTGTGTGTGTGTGAGCTCTGATTGCGTTAGTTAATTTGAGAAGCCCATGGAATTTTTGCTTCAAGTTTGTGCTGGTGAGGTTAACATGGTTGGCATACTATTCAAACCTGAAGTTTTCAGAATTTTTCTCCTACTGCAAAGCCAGAGAACAGAGTTAAATCTATTCTTACTAAATAATTCATCAGATTAAGCTACTGTCAGTGAAGGTGTGATTTATTGTCTGTGACAGCTTCAATGAACTTAAAAGGTTTTAAATTATTGATACCGAGAGTCAAAAATTATTTTAAAAACCTAAACTGGTAATCCGTGACTGAATTCTTTGATGGGGAATTTTAAAGAAATTAGTTTGTGGTAAAAAAAAACCCCACCTTTTCACAGTAAAGGTTATTATTCATTTTTAAACTTTCAACAAGTACATAATAATATCATCATATATACTTTAATAACATTTATTAATCTTACATATATTGAAATCATAATACTATTTCTCCCTCCCTCCCTAAAACCCGTTTCAATTATTGGCACTCGGACGACCTGTATTTAAGGTCATCCAAGTGCCAATTTGGGTGGGATTTTAGATGTATTTCTGTTTCGATTATAAGCCCCATAAATTTTTATAACATATGTTTTTTTTAATAGTCTCCTACTATTTTATTTTTCACCACACTGCATCACTTTCACATTTGGCTATATTTTTCATTATTTATTATCTTTCATATTTGGCTCGGTATCTTTTTATTTTGTATATTTTTCACTGAATTTATTATTTTTATTCTTTATTCATTGACATTTACATATGCATCTCTCTCTAGATGTATAACTTTTTATATATATTATTGGTGAGTCTGTGTTGTTGTTATTGTAGGGTGCCCTTTGTTTGCGTTAATTTGCATTCTTTTCAAAGTGTGAATATACATATTTTTGTCTGCAGAAGGATTATTTAATTATACTCTCCATTATGCACTTGCATTATGCATTATGTATTATGACCTAACAGTGCATATCTACATTTAGGCATTTTGGGGGGAAATTCTAAAATGAGCACCTAAACTTGAAAAACACCATTAGAAATGGCAAAAAATGGCAAGGTTGAGGCACCTATTGGCACCTAAAGAAAAAGCACTGGAATTGCGCAAAGAGAGGCACATCCTGTAGACAGTCGTCGGCCGCTACAGCCTCTTCTCACTTCTCCTGTTGAGCACCCCCCGGCGGACGGCTCAGGGAACTGTCTGCAGGGCTTTTATGCATGCACAGATGTCAATATGATGATGTCACGTATGTATATGACATCATCGCATCAACATCCGCGCACTTCCGGGTGCCCTCCAGCTACAGCCCCCTGTTTAAAGTGCCACTGCTCTGGATAGTTTGTGAGACACTGCTCTAGATAATAAAAAGCTCCTTTATAAATCTGTAAAATGTGGCAACCTTAATCCCTTAGTGGTTGATAACCCCACATCTAGTTCTCCATTTCTAAAATGCCACTCTTTAGGTCTTTCAGAAGGATTTCTCATACCTTTTTATGGACTTTAAGCAACATATAAATAAAAGGATTCCAAAAGTACTTTTCTAACAGAAATGTAGCTCCTTTTATGATTAAAAACTATAGGTGCCATGTTATACAAAATTACTCTTGTAAAGACCGATTCTTGGAGTCCAAACTTGCCGATAGGTTAGAGCAGTGGTAGGCAAACTCATTAGGCAAAAGAGCCAAAGATCAGCAATACAACGATTAAGATTTCTTTTGAGAGCCAAATTTCTTTTCAAGAACCATGTGACTGGCTCGCTCAACTTGTGCGTTAGTCACGTGTGCCTCCTCCGCGCCGCATACCCCATGCCCGCATACCCCATGCCCTATGACAGCTACATTAATCCAACTGACACCCCGCTCGCCCGCATGTAGTCAAAATCGATTCATGGCAGAGCCTAGAGAATGACACGGGGAAAAAATTTGTCCCTGCCCCATCCCAGTGAGCTCTGCTCCCGACCCTGCAAACCATCTGATCCCATTCACACAAGCCTTTAATAGTTTTATACTGAACTTGTTATATTAAAGTATAAAAAGAAACAATATTCTGTACAATTGTCAATTTATAAATCAGCGTCTTCTCCCCACTCTCTCTTCCTCATTTCCCTTCAGCGTCCTCATTCAACTCTCTCCACTTGCCTTCAGCGCACGCACATAAAAGCAAGCAAGCAATTTTATATCATTTTCATTCTATCCATTCATAGAAATTAAAGTCTAAATAATGCCAGTCACATAACAAAACATGATTTTACAAAAATAATTCCTTGCAGTCAAGCCTGCAAGGATTATTAGATGTCTTTCAGCAGCTCCCCTCCCTCTCTCCCCCTTACCTTCGTGGCAATTTTCTTTTTTTTTGACTTCCAGCTGCCCGAGCCAGCTTTCATGAAGTCGCGTGTGGCTGCCGAAACTTCTCCTCTGATGCAACTTCCTGTTTCCGGTTGCGTCAGAGGAGAAGTTTTGGCAGCCACCCACGACTTGATGAAAGCCGGCTCAGGCAGCTAGAAGATAAAAACCCCTCAGAAAATCGCCATGGTAAGGTAAGGGGGAGGGAGGGAGATGCCCAATCGGTGACATGTCATTCTCTAGCAGAGCCGCACTCAAGTGGCTAAAGAGCCGCAAGCGGCTCGTGAGCCGCAGTTTGCTGACCACTGGGTTAGAGTATCTGTAGAATAAAATATGAGTTATAATGTGCTTCTAGGAAAGCATCTTTGCGGTACTATTTCAGACACAATTGATGTTTTGAAATTTTCTTTTAGACAAGTCCCTCTAGTTCAGTGGTCTCAAACTCAGGCCCTTTTGCAGGGCCACATTTTGGATTTGTAGGTACTTGGAGGGCCTCAGAAAAAATAGTTAATGTCTTATTAAAGAAATGACAATTTTGCATGAGGTAAAACTCTTTATAGTTTATAAATCTTTCCTTTTGGCTAAGTCTTAATAATAATATTGTCATTTATAGCTAAAGAGACATATGATCAAGAAACGGTTTTATTTTACTTTTGTGATTATGATAAACATACCGAGGGCCTCAAAATAGGATCTGGCGGGCTGCGAGTTTGAGACCACTGCTATAGGCTAAGGCTCTTTACACCTGCATTGTGATGTCATAGAACCATAGTAACATGATGGCAGATAAAGGCCAAATGGCCCATCCACAGCATCCACTGTCTCCTCCTCTCCCTATTGGCTAAGGCTCTTAACATTTGCATCTCCTCTTCCTATAGGCCAGTGATCTGATTTGTAGGTACATACTTGGAAGGCCTCAGAAAAAAATAGTTAATGTCTTATTAAAGAAATGCTGAAACAATGGGGAAATATACAATGTTACTCTGTGATTCTATTAATTGGCAAAATACTGATTATCACAGTTATTATAGCTTTGAATAAATATAAATTTATAATAGTGATGTGCTCAGACCTTAAACCCATTAAATAGTGAAGTCACTACTTAGAGTTCAACAAGGGGGACCATCATCGCACTCACTAGTCCCCAACCCCTCCCTACGTGAACATATTCAGATACTTGATGGTACTTATCTGAATGGAGAGGTGTCTGTTGTTAGATTTGGTCCTGTTAAATCTCGGTAGTGACTGTGTTCAAACTAATAAAGTGCCTCTTAAAATCCTGAGGTGTTTCTTATATATATATCCGCTTCATTTCCCGTCCCCCCGACTCGAGTTTCGTCTTCTTCGTCGGGGAGGGACACTGATACTGGCTCGTTGAGACCAGACTCGTTCAAAATCTGCTGGCCATCTGACAATTTTGCATGAGGTAAAACTCTTTATAGTTTATAAATCTTTCCTTTTGGCTAAGTCTTAATCATAATATGACATATGATCAAGAAACTGTTTAATTTTACTTTTGTGATTATGATAAACATACCGAGGGCCTCAAAATAGTACCTGGCGGGCCACGGATTTTAGACCACTGCTCTAGTTGGAATAATGTTTATGCATCAGGTATCAATCGTTGTTTTTAAACTCCACAGGATAAAACACCTTACTATCTTAGACTCCTGTAGCTGTGACGCAGTCCTATAACTGATGATTTCCCCTCTCAGCTCCTAGGAGCAGTGCTTTTCAAGTCACGAAGCACACCTAAGAGTCAGATGTTTATAGTAACCACAGTGAATCTGCATGAAAAGGAGCTGCAAACATCGGGAGCTTAGGTGTACCTATGTCTTTCTCGGGCTTATTCATTGCAGATAACATAAAAGCAAGCTAAGCTAGGCATGCTTTCGGGACAAGGTTGAGAAATGCGGTCCTTAGGATTGTTAACTATTGGTCATTAAAAATCCATATATTACAGAAACAAGTACAGTATAATCAAGGTTGTGAGTTCAAATCCCTCGCTGCTCCTTGTGACCCCCGGGCAAGTCACTTAATCCCTCCATTGCCCCAGGTCCACTAGATAGAGTTTGAGACCACCGGGACAGGTAGGGAAATATGATAAAGTACCTGAATATAAAACCACGTGAGGATATAAGTGGTATATAAATAAATCTAAGCAAACCTTTGTCAAATTGGCAGAATTCAGTTTGCTCCATGACTGGTGTTTTTTAAGCTGGTTTGGACTTCTGCTAAGCATCTAGCCACATATTCTGCAGCGATTTGTCCTGCTTCTTATATCTGCGATTTTTTTTTTTTTAAAGCACTACCTACTTTTTGAATTCATGGTGTAAAGAGCTTTTTTATTTGTCTTCTCTTCAGAATTTGGACAAAAGGCTCTGCCGCTCCTCTTGCCAGTTCAGGAAGCCCCCGAGTCTCCTCCCTTTTATGTAAATCATCACGACAGATGCAGAGCTTCCATTGGGGGAGGGAGGACCCAGAAAGAGGGGCGGTGGGGGCTGGGGGTGACTGCTTGATTTGAAAGATGAGCTGCGCTGGACTCTTTGCATGCGTGTTCGTCCAAGACAAGTCTAAGCTGCTGGACAGGAGTGCCTGTCCCCTGTGTGTGGATATATTAATAATGCTTGCCTATATGGAGTCCGACCCCCATTCCCACTGATCAGTAGGCATCTTGCACCGTGCTATGGGAGGACAGATAACCAGAAACACTCTGTACGGTAAGGATATTATTACTGTATAGTGTAACTATGAGCTCTGATTTCTGATTGTTCATTTGCACCGAGGAGTGTTGAGAAACTGATGCAAAAGGCTTAGACCTAAAGGTTTCTCTTTTTGGCTGGTCATGTTTTTAAAACTCGTTCAGTTGCAGGCATGATCTTATTTAAAGCTGCAAGTGGATTGCCCTTCCTATCTAGTCCCATGTGCTTGCTTTGAATGAAAGGCAAATATTTCCATGGGCGCATATAGCACTGACAGACAGGGGCAGGGAAAGAGGAAGCATGTGTTGTTCAGAGAATACTAGGGTCTATCATTTAATTAGCTTTGCTTTCAAAGGAGCCTGCTTTATTGATCTCAATTATGTCACTTATATGCATGCCTGAATCTCTCTCTCTATATATATATTTTTCATAGATTTATCTTTTGGTGCCATATTTCATAGGCTTTTAGGGATTTTGCTCGAAATAAAAATTCACCAAACTCTTTGTACATAAAGCATTTCTAAATAGAAAAATTTTCAATCGTAGCTCCTTATTCCTATAAACCCGCATCTTTGTGATCGTAAATTATCCCCCACACGTGAATTTAATTGTGCATTTATGATGTGACACTCTAGTGTGCTATTATTGAGACAGCGTCACCGTTGCATTTCTTCTTAATTTGGTATTTCAGATCACGGTCGCAAATGACAGCCAGGCCTCCCTCAGCAGGAAGAGCCTACTAGGGTATGCTCAGAGACCGTGTGCATGGAAGCGTGTAGTGAAAAGATTCGCGGTTAAAATGTGCGGATTGCCTTAGGGCTGTGGTTCCCAACCCTGTCGTGGATGACCCCCCAGGGCAGTCGGGTTTTCAGGATAGCCCTAATGAATATGCATGAGAGAGATCTGCATATAATGGAGGTGCCAGGCATGCAAATCTGCTCCATGCATTTTCATTAGGGCTATCCTGAAAACCCGACTGGCCTGGGGGTCCTCCAGGACAGGGTTGGGAGCCGCTGCCTTAGGGGCTTTTGTGCCAGCTGGAACGAGGAAGCAGTGCGCTGCCGATAACCTTTCCCACTTATGTCATTTACCTACACAGGAGACATCGAGAGCATTTGGAGCTTTATTTGACTCTATGAATCAAAATATATTTATATATTCCAGAGTAATTTACAGTAGGCCAAGAAGGCAGTTTCATATCTGTCTAGGGTGAAAGGGAGAGAGAAATGAATACATTTTGTGAAGTAATATATAAACCATGGGATTTTTTTTTACAGCTGAAAGCAAGACAGTCATGTTCTGGAAAATGCAATGTGGCACTGAATGCAAATATTTATTTAATATGATCCCTTGCATCTATAAATAGAGAAGTATAACACCACATCTATTCACATAGAACTGCAGATTCGATTTGTCGGGACTTAGGCCGTATTTTTTTTTGGAGTGCATACAGTGTGAGTTTAGTAATATAGGCAGTCTATATATGTCTTAAAGCAGATAAAGCAAAATAATATGAAATAAACGTGTGTTATTATTTAGTAGCTTCTTAAATTTAAAAGCCTTTAATGCTGATTGAAGCTTTCTAAGCTTTCTGTTTTCATAACTCATTTTTGAATGCAGGCTGTCCAGGTTTAGAGCCATTATAGAAACATAGAAACATGACGGCAGATAAAGGCCAAATGGCCTATCTAGTCTCTCCTGAAGCTGCTCACATTAGAAGCACAGAGAAGAAAATGACACGGGGACAAATTTTTCCCATCCCCGTGGGAACTCATTTTCCCATTCCGGCAAGTTCGAGTTCTTTTCCAGTCCTTGCCCTATTCCTACAAGCTCCGTCCTCATCTGCACAAGCCTCAAACACTTTAAAATCATAAGTATTCGAGGCTTTTGTGGTTAAGGCAGAGCTTATGGGAATGGGGCAGAGACAGTGACAAAACTTGCAGGGATGGGACAAGGAAATTGAGTTCCTGCGGGGACAGGGAAAAATTTGTCCCCATGTCATTCTCTATGGGCTAGATGGACCGTTGGTCTGACCCAGTATAGGAATTCTCATGTTCTTAAGTATAGGACAGTCAAGCCATTCTGACATCACTGATGAGGTTGGCTCTTAGGCACTGGTGGAATGAGGCATTATGACATCAAAATCTCAGCTCCGGAATGTTTCTACTCTTTGAGTTTCTGCCAGGTACTTCCAACCTGGATTGGCCACCGTTGGAAACAAGAGAACGACATGGAGACAAAATTTTCGGGAACTCATTTTCCCATTCCTGCGAATTCTTTTCCTGTCCCTGCCCCTTTCCTGCTGCTCCGTCCTCATCTGCACAAGCCTCAAACACTTTAAAATCATAAGTAGCAACATTCTAGAACTCAGATTGTGATGTCATAATGCCTCATTCCACCAATGCCTAAGCTCTGTCCTCATCTGCGCAAGCCTCAAATACTTTAAAATCATAAGTAGCAACATTCTAGAGCTCAGACTGTGATGTCATAATGCCTCATTCCACCAATGCCTAAGCTCCGTCCTCATCTGCACAAGCCTCAAATACTTTAAAATCATAAGTAGCAACATTCTAGAGCTCAGACTGTGATGTCATAATGCCTCATTCCACCAATGCCTAAGCTCCATCCTCATATGCACAAGCCTCAAACACTTTAAAATCATAAGTGTTCGAGGCTTGTGCAGTTAAGGCAGAGCTTACAGGAATGGGGCAAGGGCAGCAACAAAGCTCATGGGAATGGAACGGAGAAATTGAGTTCCTGCGGGGATGGGGAAAAATTGGTTCCCGTGTCATTCTCTAGCACAGAGCACAGGCAGAGAGTTCTTTGCTCCTTCCATAAAATTACCATGTTAAAAAATCATTATGAGATCAGTTATATTCTGGACTCTGGAAGGAGAAGGCATAGAACAGGGTGGGTGACCCAGGGTGTAGTGAAGGAAGTTGGTGCCTGGGGTGGAGACGCCTGACATCACCGCACCGTGCTCCCCTCCATGTGCTCTTCCTCAACACCCCGATATCGGTGTCCCTCTGCCCTTCCCTGATGTCCCGACATCACCGCACCCCCTGCTGCCACAAAATTACCGCATCACGCCCTCCCCTTGTACCTCTTTCACATCTTTGCCAGCAGTGAGCAGTCTAGAATAGCCACTGCTCGTGCTGGCTGAAGCTTCCTTCTGATGTCACTTCTTGGCCCCTTGCACAGGAAGTAGCGTCAAAGGAGACACGAGACCGGTCCGAGCAGCACTTAGGACAGCCTGCTCACTGCCAGCCCCTTCCCTTCCCTTGTTTAAAAGCAGACTGAAAACCCACCTTTTTGATATAGCCTTCAATCCTTAACCCTACTTCTCTGCCCACCATCCCAGTCAGTAGATTAACCTTTCCCCTTAACTGTATCCATGACATCCTGTTTGTCTGTCTTGGATGTTTAGATTGTAAGCTCTTTGGAGAAGGGATTGTCTTCTTTCTGACTGTACAGCGCTGCATATATCTGGTAGCACTCTAGAAAGAATTCATTGTAGTGTGAAGAGTTTCAGTCTTTGGGAAGCAGAGCTGAGATTGTGATGTCATAATGCCTCATTCCACCAATAAGGGCCAACCTCATCACTGATGTCACAATGGCTTGATTGTCCTGTACTCCCCTCTGCCCTCCAACCCAGCCAGCTGATTAACCCTTCCCCTTGACTGTATCCATGACATCTTGTTTGTCTGTCTTGGCTGTTTAGATTGTAAGCTCTTTCAAGCAGGGACTGTTTTCTTCTTCTTTGTGACTCTGTACAGCGCTGCGTGCATCTGGTAGCGCTATAGAAATAATTAACAGTGGTAGTTGTACTGCATCACCTTGTGACTCTGGGCAAGTCACTTAACACTTTATTTCCCCAGGCACAAATTAAGTACCTGTCTAAAATATGTAAACCACTTTGATTGTAACCACACAGAAAATGCAGTCTATCAAGTCCCATCCCCTTATCATCAGATGCTAACACCTCCAGATCAAACTGTTGTTTATATTAGAGAATGACACGGTGACAAAATTCATCACCGTTCCCGTCCCTGCGGATAACCACGGGAAACGATCTTCATTTCATTCTTTAAGGAGAGAGGGAAGAATCAGAGTATGAATGGCCACAGCCACTGACCCGTAAGCTTTGCTTTGAAGAATGCTGGTGTAGAAGGACTGAGGTTGAAACAGACACTACAGAATGACAGTCTCTGGTATCCAGAGCAGATATTGTGATGTCATAATGCCTCATTCCACCAGTGCCTAAGAGCCAATCACATCAGTGATGTCACAATGGCTTCATTATCCTTGGCTCACATAAGAATCAGAGTATGAATGGGCCCAGCTTTGCTTTGAATAATGCTGGTGTAGAAGGACTGAGGCTGAAATAGACACTAGAAAATGACATGGGATTATTTCCCGCGGTTATCCGCGGGGACGGGAACGGTGATGAATTTTGTCACCGTGTCATTGTCTAGTTTATATACAGCACTTCACTTCCAATACTGTACTGCTCCCTTGGGTTTTTGCATGATCCTGCATTTTTTATCAGTAAATCTTAGATGCCAATCTCTATATACCATTCCTCAGGGTTCACTAGATCTCTCCTTGTTTTCCACACCTTCCAAGGTATCTACAGTATTGCAAATTTTGGTATCATCCACAAAAAAGGCACTTTTCCGGAATAGCTTAAGAACATAAGAATTGCCGCTGCTGGGTCAGACCAGTGGTCCATCGTGCCCAGCAGTCTGCTCCCACGGCGGCCCTTAGGTCAAAGACCAGTGCCCTGAGTCTAGCCTTACGTGTGTACGTTCTGGTTCAGCAGGAACTTGTCTAACTTTGTCTTGAATCCCTGGAGGGTGTTTTCCCCTATAACAGCCTCCGGGAGAGCGTTCCAGTTTTCCACCACTCTCTGGGTGAAGAAGAACTTCCTTACGTTCGTACAGAATCTATCCCCTTTTAACTTTAGACAGTGCCCTCTCGTTCTCCCTACCTTGGAGAGAATGAACAACCTGTCCTTATCTACTAAGTCTATCCTCTTCGGTACCTTGAATGGTTCGATCATGTCCCCTCTCAATCTCCTCTGTTCGAGGGAGAAGAGGCCCAGTTTCTCTAATCTTTCACTGTATGGCAACTCCTCCAGCCCCTTAACCATTTTGGTTGCTCTTCTCTTCTCGAGTAGTACCGTGTCCTTTTCTGAGTTCCACCGGGGCTTTTTCAGCAAGTGGTCACTGGTACCTTTTTTTCTTGCTTTCCAAATACACTTCTCCCTCCGTATTCGCTGTCATAGGGGATTAACAGACCCGCAAATAACTTTTTCATATGTTATTCACTGTTTTCTATTAAAAACCATCGTGAATATGATGAAACCACGAATAACATGGCGGGAGACCTGGCCTGTTCCTGAAGGAGAAGCACAACACGGTGAAGAGATTGCTGGGAATTGGTGATTTTCTCTGTAAACGTTTGGAATCAGTGATTTCTCTTTGCAAGCTGATTTAATTTCCGGGGAGGAGCCAGCAACCTAAAAATTGTGAATAATCATAAGAACATAAGAATTGCTGCTGCTGGGTCAGACCTGGGGTCCATCATGCTTAGCAGTCCGCACACGCGGTGGCCCTCTGGCAAAGACCAGTGCCTTAATTGAGACTAGCTCTACCTGCGTATGTTCTGGTTCAGCAGGAACTTGTCTAACTTTGTCTTGAATCCCTGGAGGGTGTTTTCCCTTATGACAGACTCCGGAAGAGCGTTCCAGTTTTCCACCACTCTCTGGGTGAAAAAGAACGTCCTTATGTTTGTACGGAATCTATACCCTTTCGAAACCGCGATTGCCGAAACCGCGAATACGGAGGAAGAAATGTATGTCCTTCCATCCTATTCCAATTCTCACTCAAAATCTCTAAGCTATCCCCCCCCCCATTGTTGCTAGTCTTAAACCTGTAACCCTCAGCCTCAGAGACAGCTTACCTTCCAGGTAGGACTGCACTACCGACTGAAAAAAAAGCCCTGGATACCCCTTTCCCCCAAGTTGGCTCTGCTTAAGTACTGGCATCATTTTCCTGTGAAAAAAAAAAAGCACTGACGATCACTTATGAAAATGTTCAAAAGAACCAGACCAAAGGATCAAACTCTGCACTGCATCATTAGTAAGATCTTTTTTTAAAAAAAAAAAAATTAGTTGAATGAATGCCGTTTATCATTCAACTAATTTAGAACTGAGCCAGTCACTTTAGGGCTTGTACCAGAGTCACTAATTTTATCAGTTGTGAATGCAGAATTGTGTCAAATGTTTTCATGAACTTCAAGTGCACTTTTATCTAGCATTTGGCCCAGTCCGATCCTCTGGTCACCTAGTTAATGAAATTGATTTTGTTTACTAAGATCTATCTCTGATAACAACCCCCCCCCAAAAAAAAAAACCAAACAACAAAAAACAACAACATGTTTCCAGAAAGTTCACTAGCTAACCTGCAAATCCTAGTTTCTTCCTTACTACTTTTGTGAAAAGGAACCGCGTCTGCCCGGCACAGTAGAGATGACATTTATTTATTGGGATTTATTGTTTGCCTTTTCATGAAGAGATTCACAACAGCCTCAAAGGCTCAACAGGCAAAGAAAAACATCCATAGCTGTCTAGAGAAACGATGCTATACTGGAGCTCAGAATCATTTCCCTGGCTAATAGTACCAGAAAAAAAGAACAACCCCTCCCCCCATATGATTCTGAGCTCCAGCATAGTATTGGTTTTCTTGCTTGTTGAGCCTTTGAGGCTCTTTTGATTAATATTTACCTATCCTTGTGGTGTTTCTGCGGCAGGAAAAGTACTGCTATAATATCTTTACTGTTTTCACACTAAAGATTTGATAATCCATCCCTAGTTTAAAGCCATCTTCAGTAGATTTGCCAGTATGTTCTGGAAGACCCGTAACCTTTTCTGTGATAGCAGTGCTTGGAATATTAGCAGTGCTTGGAATATTATTCCATGATCCAGGAAGTGGAAATGTTCTCATCAACACCTTCTATGCCAGTGGTTCCCAACCCTGTCCTGGAGGACCCCCAGGCCAGTCGGGTTTTCAGGAAAGCCCTAATGAATATGCATGGAGCAGATTTGCATGCCTGGTACCTCCATTATATGCAGATCTCTTTCATGCATATTCATTAGGGTTATCATGAAAACCCAACTGGCCGGAGGGTCCTCCAGGACAGGGTTGGGAACCACTGTTCTATGCAACCATGCATTTACTCTAGAACAGGGCTGCCCAAGTCCGGTGCTCGAGATCTACTGGCAGGCCAGGTTTTCAGGATATCCACAATGAATATGCATGAGAGAGATGTGCCTGCACTGCCTTCATGGTATGCAAATCTCTCTCTCATGCATATGCATTGTGGATATCCTGAAAACCTGGTCTGCCAGTAGATCTCAAGGACCAGACTTGGGCAGCCCTGCTCTAGAATATGAGTTTTTCTATTATGGTCTTAATTAAGGGGACTATCACCTGTAGAATTCTGCATCACCCCCTTTTCAAAGCCATAAAGTCACTATTGATAGGTCCAGGAGGATACCTAGCAGTATCATTTGTGCTAACGCAGGGGTGTCTAATGTCGGTCCTCGAGGGCCGCAGTCCAGTCGGGTTTTCAGGATTTCCCCAATGAATATGCATGAGATCTATTAGCATACAATGAAAGCAGTGCATGCAAATAGACCTCATGTATATTCATTGGGGAAATCCTGAAAATCCGACTGGACTGCGGCCCTCGAGGACCGACATTGGAGTGTCCGTTCAACACCCCTGTGCTAATGTGTTTGAGGAACATTGAACAACAGTCGATAGGCTTTTTGACAGGTGTGTCAAAGTCCCTCCTCGAGGGCCGCAATCCAGTCGGGTTTTAAGAATTTCCCTAATGAATATGCATGCGATCCTGAAAACCTGACTGGATTGCAGCCCTCAAGGAGGGACTTTGACACCCCTGCTTTACGAGTATCAAAATCTCTCCACAAGTTCTTGGACATTTCACTGATGATTTTGTGTAGATGATTTTCAAAATTCCTTACCTCCTTTTTCCCCATCACCCCATCCCTATCACCCATTTTCTGACAGAGTTGACCTGAAGGCATCATTTGCACTGCATTGTTCCTCAGTGGATCGTGATATCCGTCTGATCCAAGGTAGAAGTAACAGTGGTAAATGGAGCTCATTCGGAGGAAAGGGCTCCATTTACTCAGGGATTGCTAATGGTTCCTTCTTTGAAAATTATTGGAACCAGACGTCAGGATATATATTCAGTAATGGCCCCCCTAACCTGGAATGCCTTGCCTTTATATTTAAGAGAAGTTAAAGATCTTAGCAGATTCAAAAATAATTTAAAAACTTTTCTCTTTAGAGACGCATTTAATGCTTAAATAATTCATTTTTAACAATCTTAATCCCATTCCATATGTTCTTCCCTTATTTGGGTTTTCTTTTCTTCCTAAATATGAAAAATATTAATATTGTAACTGTCTTCCCTTCCTTTTCCTTTCCCTTATGTATCTGAGTCTGTCTGTTCTGTCAGTTTGTTTTTAACCCCTTTTAATGTTGTATAATGAACCCTAGATCTATCCTATATTTTATTGTTACTTGCTTAGTATGTAATAAGCGATTTATCAAATTTAAATAAACTTGAAACTTGAAAGGGATGTTACCAGTGGTTCTTGGTCTGGTACTTTTAAACATTTTTGTAAGTGACACTGTAGAACGGCTGTCTGGTAAGGTTTCCTTCTTTGCTGGTGATACCATAATCTGGATAGAGTAGACACCACTGATGTGGATTTAATGAGGACGGACCTAGTGAAGCTTGAAGAATGATCCAGAATTTGGCAGCTAAGATTTATTGCTAACAATTGCAGGGTATGCATTTGGGCTACAAAAACCCCAGCGAACAGTACAGTTTAGAGGGCAAAATACATATGTATATAAAAGAGGAGCAGGACTTGGATGTTACTGTATGTAATAATTTTAAGGTAGCCAAACAGGTAGAAAAGCAAAAAAAGCTAGAAAGATGCGAGAATATATAGGAGGAGGAAAGGCTAGCAGGGAAAAGGAGGTGAGAATGCTCTGTATAAGTCTCTGGAGAGACCTCATTTAGAGTATGATGCGCAATTCTGAAAACTGCACCCTGTTGACATAAACAGGATGGAGTCGGTCCAGAGGGTGGCTGCTAAATGCCCAGTGATCTTCATCATAAAGCATTTGGGCACAGATTAAGAACATATTAATAGCCTTACTGGGTCAGACCAATGGTCACGGTAACCAATCCAGGTCCCTAGTACCGGGCCAAAACCCAAAGAGTAGCAACATTCCATTATCTCAAAGTAAGCAAGATTCCGGAACCCCAAACAGTAGCAACATTCCATGCAGAATCCCCAAAGAATAGCAACATTCCATTATCTCAGAGTAAGCAAGATTCCAGAACCCCCAAATAGTCACAACATTCCATGCTACTGATCCAGGGCAAGCAGAGGCTTCCCCCATGTCTTAATAACAGACTATGGACTTTTCCTCCAGGAATTTGTCCAAACCTTTCTTAAAACCAGCTACGCTATCCGCTTTTACCACAACCTCTGTATATGTATACTTAAGAAGAACAATAGAAACATTTAAATACCTCGGTAGCATAAATGCATAGGAGGCAATTGTGTCTCTCTTTCATTACAAAGAGAAGCTCTGGAAAGAGAAGGCATAAGATGAAGGTAAAAGGAGACAGACTAAGGAAATACTACTGCATGGAAAGGGTAGTGAATTTGTGGAATGGCCTCCCTAAGCGATAGAGACAGTGAATTCAAGAAAGCTGAGGACAAGCACATAAGATCTCTAAGGGAGAGGAAGCGATAGTAGATAGCATGGATGGGCAGACTGGATATGCCACATGGTCTTTTTTCTACCTTCAGTTTTCTAAGGGTTTTTTTCTAAGGTTTTCTATGTGTTTCCTTGTCAGTTTGGGAAACTTCACCTATGCGGATGATATCTTTATACAGATTGAGATTGACTCGGATATTTCCAATTTAGCTTTTAAAATAAATCACTGTATTTCTAAACTTCAAGCTTGGGCTATGTCTGTCCAGATGAAGCTAAATGCAGCCAAAACGAAACTTTTGTGGTTAGGCCCAAAACTGGACTGCCTTCTCCCCATTATATCTCTGGATTCTGGGGCCTCTCTGCAGTTCGAGTTTTCCTCCAAGATATTGGGAGTCCTTTTTGACTCCTCTCTTACCTTTAAGGATCAAATAAATTCTCGGGTTAAGAACTGCTTTTTCAGTTTATGAATGGTGAGGAAGGTTAGATCTCTTTTTCCATCAACGACATTTTTCTGTTCTGGTTCAATCAATCATATTATGCTGGCTAGATTACTGTAATGCTATTTTTTTGGCATTACAAAAATTTGTCTCCAAAGATTACAATTGATTCAGAATACCGCTGCGAGGTTGATCTTTGGAAAAAACAAAGTTGACCATGTGACTCCTTTGCTTTGAGCCTTCATTGGCTCTCGGTTTATTTCAGGATTCAATTTAAATGTGCATGCATCACTTTCAAAACTTTATATGATATTTTTACTCCTCTTGTTCCTATGCTATGGAATGTTTATAGGTTTTCCTATGCAAGAGGCATTCAACAATTCAAACTTTCTCTCCCTTCAAAAAAAGGGATTAAAGGAGTCAAGAACTTTAGCAATTTTTTGGTTTTCAAATTTTCACAACTATGGAATGAATTCCCTTTAATTTTGAGAAGCCCTAGTTCTTTTCAATTCTTCCGCAAATCTTTAAAACCTTTTTTATTTGCTAAACATTTTGAAAATTAATCCTTTGCAATTTCCTGTTGTTTTTCTTTATAGTATTCCCTTTTAATTATTGCTAACCAAGTCGAGCTTCCTTTGGTTGATGACCCGGTATATAAAACTAAGTTTTGGTTTGGTTTAGTTTATAGATTGTGAGCCTGCTGGGACAGACAGGGAAAAATGCTTGAGTACCTGAATAAATTCATGTAAACCATTAGAACAGTATGGAAAATTGAATAAATAGTGTGAAAAGTTTCAGCCTGTGATAACCAGAGCTGATATTGTGACATCATAATGCCTCATTCCACCAATGCCTAAGAGTTATGTCATGACACAATGGCTTGATTGGGCTAGACTTGGCTCACTTTTGCTATACTGTTAATTCTAGAGTAGCGCAGTGGTTAAAACTACAGCCTCAGCACCCTGAGGTTGTGGATTCAAACCCACGTTGCTCCTTGTGACCCTGGGCAAGTCACTTAATCCCCCAATTGCCCCAGGTGCATTAGATAGATTGTGAATCTGCCAGAGAACAGTATAGAAAATTGAATAAATAAATATGGTAACCCTAGACAAAACTGTTGAAAATGATAAGATAGCTAACAGCATGAGCGTGCTACGTAACACTGCAAATTCACAAATGAGGTGGAGAAAAAAGCTTCAGAATAATTTAGCAGTGATCAACATAAACATCAAAAATACTGCTTTCATAAAGTCACTGGCATAAAGAAGCTCCACCTCTAGTTAAACTTGCAGTAAATACTAGAGAAAGACACGGGGACACATTTTTCCCCATCCCTGCAGGAACTAAATTTCCCCGTCCTGTCCCCACAGGTTTTGTTGCTGTCCCTGTCCCTGTCCCTGTCCCTGCCCCATCCCTGTAAGCTCTGCCTTAACTGCACAAGCCTCAAACACTTATGATATTAAAGTCTTTGAGGCTTGTGCAGATGAGGACAGAGCTTAGGCATTGGTGGAATACGGCATTATGACATCACAATCTGAGCTCTAGAATGTTGCTGCTTATGATGTTAAAGTGTTTGAGGCTTGGGCAGATGAGGATGGAGCTTAGGCATTGGTAGAATGAGGCATTATGACATCACAGTCTGAGTTCTAGATGTTGCTACTTATGATTTTAAAGTGTTTAAGGCTTATGCAGATGAGGACAGAGCTTGCAGGAATGGTGCAAGGACAGGAAAAGAACTCACCGGGAAGGGTCGGGAAAATGAGTCCCCGCGGGGACAGGGAAAATTTGTCCCCTTGTCATTCTCTAGTAAATACACTTGCACTGCAAACAAAACCCAGGTTGGACTATCACCTGAAGCAGCTGGCTTTAACCAGCAAAACAAGATTCTTCGTCGGGCTCATTGGACTGGACTTAATAGTCTTTTGAACATGCCTTTGGATGTATTGTGGAACTGGTATTGAAGACTTTCAACAGTTGTGTTGTTCCAGATAGATTTGCATCCAGATAGGCTCCGATCGTCATAGCAGCCACCAAGATCCCTATGCACTAAATGGCATGCCCCCCTCCCCCAGCAACAAACAATCAGTACAAAAATTTTCCAACTGTTCTGGAGCTACCAGTAGTTGTTGTGCTTATGTTGTGTGAGTGCACAACACACACACAACAGCTGCGCCTCTCCAAAGATAGCCCCCTTCTGCTGAGCCTGATACCGCCCCCCACATCCCCTGTACCTTTGGTTGAAAAATTGGTAGGGGGGCTGCTGACAGGGCCGTCTCTTCAAAATGGTCGCCACCCCCTTCCCAGTGCATCCTGGGATGCACTGGGAGGAGCCTTAGGCTCCTCCCAATCAGAGCCTTAAGCTCCTCCCAGTACATCCCAGGATGCATCCCAAGATGCACTGGGAAGGGGTGGGTACTATTTTGAAGAGGCAGCCCAGGATGCACCGGGAGGGGGAAGGGACACCACTGTGAAGAGGTGACCCTACCGGCAGGATGGAATGGGCAGCCCTCTTGCTAATTTTTCATCCAAAGGTACAGGCGGTGTGGGTTCAGCAGGAGGGGGGGGGGGGCTGGGAAGGGATCAGTGGGGTGGAGTGAGGGGGGAAATCATGGCTCTCCCTGCCGGTTCAGTTTTAAATTTTGACATGAGGAATTGGGGGGGGGGGGAAGGATGCTGCGCCTAGCTATTGCTCTTCTGAGCAGGCGCCAGGCACAGTTCCTCCCCCTTTTTTACCAGGGCTGCTTTGCACAAATAGCATGCATATAATTTGCATCACCCTGTACAAGAGAATTGCCCTAGCACAAGTAGAGTTCATTGCCTGTTAATTCTGGAAGTAAAGGGCAAATTTTGTACAAGAATGGAGGAGCGGCCTAGTGGTTAGGGCTGCAGCCTCAGCACCCCGAGGTTGTAAGTTCAAAACCAGCGCTGCTCCTTGTGACCCTGGGCAAGTCACTTAACACTCCATTGCCCCAGGTACATCAGTCAGATTGTGAGCCCACTGGGACAGATAGGGAGAAATGCTTGAGTACCCAAATGTAAACCGCTTACCCTATAAGCGGAGTATAAATACTAAAATAAATACATTTTCTTTGCTGAGTTACCTTGACTTTAACTTGTGTAACCATTAATAAAGAACTTAACAGGCAGATGGATGTTTTTCTCATCAAACTCTTCCAATTTGCTATTTTTTAAATGTATTTTTTAGATGGATATCCATACTGGTCCAGCAGGGGGGGGGAGGGTCTTCAGGGGCAGGAGAACAGCCCCCTTGTGGCTGCCTTCCAGAATGGCTGCCATGACCTCATAGCAGCTCACGGTACTTCCTCTAGTACCGCGAGAGGTCATGGCAGCCATTTTGGAAGGCAAGAGCGAGGGGGCTGCACCCCTGCCTCCGACAACCCCCCACTGGCCTATCAGGTACTTAGATAGGCCCTGGGCCCTACCTACACATGGGAGAAGTGGGGGCAGTGGCGTACCTAGGGTATGTGGCACCCGGGGCCCATAATTTTTTAACCCCCCCCATGTAAAAAAATATTTTTTGTAATAACCATGAAACTGAATAAATGATCATAATAGAAACAGGCAGTGAAAATTTTCTTTTATTGAACCTCATATGTAACCATTATTCCAAACATACCATAACATAACATAAATTATGTCTGAATTGTCATGACATCAGAAGTACATATGGAGTAGTTGCAGGTGATGCTTGGGACAGTTCTGATTGTGTTAGTTCGGTTTTATGTGTTTTTGAATAGAAGGGTTTTTATTTCTTTTTTGAAGGTTTTGTAGTTTGTGGTCGAGGTCAATAGGTTGTAGAGTTGGGGGTCGAGTGTTGCAGCTCAAATGGCTAGGAGGTTGTCAAACAGTTTTTTTCTTTTGACGTTTTTGGTTGGAGGGTGTGTGAATGGTGCATGAGTTCTCCTATGTCTGTCTGAGGTGGATTGAATTATTTAGCTGAAGAAATTAGTTACCCCCCCCCCATTCCACATACATTAATTCTCTTCCATTTTTGTTCCCATTATAAAAAACACTGATAAGTTCCCAGAAAAAAAATACATTAAAATAAGAAGTGAAACCAAAGGCCCCTACAGATGAGAACATAACATAAGAATAGCCTAACTGGGTCAGACCAATGGTCCATCATGCCCAGTAACCCATTCTCATGGAAGCCAATCTAGGTCACTAGTACCTGGTCAAAACCCAAAGAGTAGCAACATTCCATGCTACCGATCCAGGGCAAGCAGATGTTTCCCCCATGTCTTAATAACAGACTATGGACTTTTCCTCCAGGAATTTGTCCAAACCTTTCTTAAAACCAGCTACGCTATCTGCTTTTACCATAACTTCTGGCCACTTTATTTTTAAGCTGAGATCTTTCCTTCCAAACAGAGATTTTGCTAGATGTCAAATACAGCACAAGGTAACTTCACATGGACTTAGCTGTGCAGGAAATGTGAATCTCCTCATACACCCACCATATAGTGCAAAAATGTGCAAAGGTCTGGTTTTTTCTTTCGATCACTACATAGACTAATGCCACACAAGCAGCGCTGTTACAAACATATTCTGTAGGTCAGTGCTAAGGTTAACAAAGTTTCCTTCCTTGGACCAGAAGGAGATACTGACAAACCACTGGAAGAGATCCCAAAACAACTATCCAGGAACACCCAAAGACCCACTCAGTGTGTGAACCAGTTGAGTGGAGTGGACTAACTGGGGGGTGGAAATGGGCCCGGAGTTTGCTCAGCAGAATTTCCCAGATCACCTCTTCCTCTCAACACATTGACACGCTGCCACCACCACCACTAGGAACACCTCACCGGGTAGGCCAGCAATGTTATAAACTTTATAAAACACATTATTATATTTTCTTATAAAGCACATATTTTAACTGAACTCTCTGACATTCTCAGCCTTGCCATTCACAAAAATAGAAGGAAGAAAAGTTCCCATTTCCTGCTGTCTCATGTCCCCGGCCTATACAATATTTTTCTTCTGCAGAGTGCAGACCCTTCAAAAATCTGACCAAATCCTCATTTCACTTGCATTATAAAGTACTGAGGATGCCATCTCTCCCCAATCCTAGGTCCTAAAGTCTAAGACAGTAGCGCAAACTAGTGCTGCCAGATTCAGGAAAAAAATTTCGATTCGATTCAGCCTATTAAATTGGTTTATCGATTCGATTTTCCTGCCCAATTGGGTGTTTTTTTCAAACATCCTGGTGGGTTTATTTTATAGCTTTTTCACCCCCATTTGGCTTCTCCTAACCACACTGGCGCTGTGGTGTAAATAAAATAAAGAAACAAAAAGGACTTTTCCTCTCTCTGTTAAATCCTAGCTCACGTTTGCGGTCTAACACCAGCTCTGGCAGGATACACATTTCAAATCTGACATATTGTAATCACAAAACAGAAAATAAAATTAGTTTTTCTACCTTTTTGTTGTCTGGTTATTTTTCAAATCTTGTTGGTCCAAGGCTCTGGTTGTCTTCTGATAACTTGCTTGCCAGGGTCTCCTTCTTTCTTCTTTCTCCGTGCTAACCATCCATCTGCCATCTCTGTCCTCCCCTTCCGTTTCCCTTCCCTCCCCCGGATGTCTGGCATCTTTCCTTTTTTTGTCTCCCTCCACAGATCCACCTTTTCTTAACTACCCTTTCATCCAGCAGCTCTCCCTCCTTCCCCACCACCCCAGGGTCCACCATCTCTCCCTTTCTTTTCCCAACTACCCTCCTAATCAGTATCTCTATACCCCCCTCCACACCATCCCTTGTGTCCAACTTCTCTCCCTTTCTGTTCCTTCCCTCCCTAAAACCCATGTCCATCACCTCTCTCTCTCTCTCCTCTATTTCAGACCCATTATTTATTCCCACCCAAAGTCCGGCATATGCACGTCTCTTTGAACCCCTCCCCCTTCTCTCCGTGTACTTCTACACCAGGGCCCCCCTCCCCTGAAGGCCTGTCCCCCCCCTTGAAGGCCTGCCCCCCCTGAAGGCCTGCACCCCCCCGAAGGCCTGTCCCCCCCTAAGGCCTGCCTGCCTGTTCCCCTTGAAGGCCTGCCCCCCCTTGAAGGCCTGTCCCCCCTTGAAGGCCTGCACCTTCCCGAAGGCCTGCACCCCCCCCGAAGGCCTGCATCCCCCCGAAGGCCTACACCCCCCTCGAAGGCCTATTCCCCCCTTGAAGGCCTGCCTGCCTGTTCCCCTTGAAGGTCTGCCCCCCCTGAAGGCCTTTCCCCCCCCCTTGAAGGCCTGCACCCCCCCAAAGGCCTACACCCCCCTTGAAGGCCTGCCCCCCCTGAAGGCCTACCCCCCCTTGAAGGCCGGCCTGCCTGTTCCCCTTGAAGGCCTGCCCGCCCTGAAGGCCTTTCCCCTCTGAAGGCTTGCACCCCCCAAAGGCTTACACCCCCTCGAAGGCCTGCCCCCCCTTGAAGGCCTGCACCCCCGAAGGCCTGCACCCCCACAAAGACCTACACCCCCCTCGAAGGCCTGTCCCCCCCCCCTTGAAGGCCTGCCTGCCTGTCCCCCCCTTGAAGGCCTTTCCCCCCCTTGAAGGCCTGTGCCCCCCCCGAAGGCCTGCATCCCCCCCGACGGCCTGCACCTCCCCCAACGGCCTGTCACCCCCCCCGAAGGCCTGTCTCCCCCCCTCCACAAGGTCTGCCTGCCCGCCCCACCCTGAAGGCCTGCTGCCCCCCCCACTACCTCGAAGGACCGCTCGGCCCCACCACCACCATGAAGCACTGCTCATTCCCCCGGCCTCCCCGCTTCATTTCCCTGGGGAAACAGCCTGTAGCATGATTGCGCGATGCCAGCGATCTTTGCCTGCTTCGGCTGTTTCCTCCGCCGCGGTCCCGCCCCTCCTCTGATGTCAGAGGAGGGGCAGGACCGTGGCGGAGGAAACAGCCGAAGCAGGCAAAGATCGCTGGCATCGCGCGATCTTGCTGCAGGCTGTTTCCAGAAGCGACACCCGGCGCGGGGGGGGGGAACCGGACTGGACTGGACCAGGAGCACCCCCTCAGGGCTTGGCACCCGGGGCGGACCGCCCCCCACGCCCCCCCTTGGTACGCCACTGAGTGGGGGTGAGAGCTTTGTTTGTGGGCTGGGGGGAGAGGACATTGAGGGGTTTCAGAGAGTCAGGGGCTTGGGGTGGTTGAATTTTTTAAAATGCAGCTGGCCCAATATTCAGCCAGGGCTGTATAAGAGTTCAGCCCCATCTGAATATTGACTGGACTACATAAGCTCCAGGTGGCCAGGCCACCCAGAATTATCCAGGAATATTCAGTGCCGGCTCTCAGACATGGCCAGCACTGGATATCAGTGGATAATGTAGCAGGCCCTTTTCTGCCGTCATTTCGTGGCCCTTTTCTGCCGTCATTTTCTATGTTTCTATAAGGGTGGTTGACCGCTGGAATAATCTTCCACAACAGGTAATTGAGGCCAGCAGCGTGCCAGATTTTAAGAAAAGATGGGATTGGCATGTGGGATCTCTTCATGCAGGTAGTTAGGGGGTGGGCCATTAGTGTGGGCAGACTAGATGGGCCGTGGCCCTTTTCTGCCGTCATTTTCTATGTTTCTATGTTTCAGGCACCGGCGATCAGATTGTAAATACGTGTCACCTCTGGCTGAATATAGAAAGAAGATATTCAGTAGATGAACAAAGGATAAACCTATGGTCGACCATTGTACAAAGGAGGAACATTTTTTTAAGATCTTAAATGTGTTTTAGAAGTGATACAAAACAGATGGGAGAGGAGGCAATCTTAACACATGCCTGCTAAGAAGTGACAGCAGTTTATCTTTTCTTTCAAGAATATGGAACCAAATGGAATGAATCAACAACAGCCTATAAAGTGTTCCTATAATTTTTGGCTGTTCAAGAAAAGGGTTAGCCTTCCTTTCTGTTTTTTAATACAATCTTTGCTTGTAAATGGAGTGCACTGTTAATTTTGCCCCATTTCCTTTTGCAGCATAAATGATCTGCATTTTTTTTTTTTTTGTATTAAATCTTAGCTGTTAAATTCTAGAGACCATTCATCAAGTCTTTCCAGCTCCTTCCTCATATTATCCAGATTTTAGTCCAGAACACAGAATCTAAAAAGAAAAGAGAACACACAGCAAAAAGGGCAAGCAAGATGTCTAATCAGTCCAAGAGGGAAAACATTATTATATAAGTCCCAAGAAAGATCCAAGTTTCAGCAATATAAAATTGTCTTCTTCAGGGGATATAAATACACAGTTTGCTGATTCCAGAAAAACGCCGTTCTAATAATGGTGATATGAAGCTCCTGGAATCGGCAAACTTTGTATTTGTTTCCCTTGAAGAAGACAATTTGATATTGTCAAAACTTGGTTCCTTGTCGAAACCCATATAATAAAGTTTTCCCCCTTGGGCTGATGGACATATCGCTTGCCCCTCTCACTGTGCCCATCCAGATTTTAGTATCATCTGCAAAGAGGCAAACCTTATGAGACAGCCCTTCTGCAATATAGTTTATAAAAATGTTAAAAAGATCTGGCTCAAGAACCAAAACTTATGGCACACGACTAGAATCATCTTTCCTCGGAGTGAGCTCCATATAATAATAGCTTTATTTATATCCCGTCATACCTTTCAGTTCAAGACGGTTTACAAGAGAGGCTGCAGGAATGCAGCAAAGTTACATCAAGAGCGTGAAGTAGGAGTAAACAACAGACATGTAACATAATTATATATGTATCAGAAGGCAGGAGCATACAAGTAGACGTAGAGGAAATTGTCAAATAAATGGGTTTTCAGTGATCTTCTAAAAGATTGGTATGACAATGAGTTAAGGAGCAAGCCACTTACCTCCTCTTCTACGAAACTGAGAGCTGCGCTGAATGACCTGCGCTGCTCCCGACGCTCATAGGAGCTCTATGAGCGTCAGGAGCAGCGCGGGCCATTCAGCGCGACTCCCCGCGCTAGAAACTGCTAGTGCGGTTTCGTAGAAGAGAGGGCTAGATCACTGTTTCAGATTCCTGCTTGGAAGGAAAGTGTTTTGTCGAGGAATCTTTTGAATTGGCATCCTTTGGGATTCGGAAAGGCGAATAATAGTGTTCTGCGTGAGAGGTGGAGTTTGTCAAGTCATTTGAGGGCCTGTACTGAAGGCGCTCGATTTGTTTATTAGTTGTCTTATGTGGAACTGTGTCAAAGGCTTTGCTAAAATCGAAATATACCACATCTCGTGCTCTCCCTCGATCCCGCTGTTCTGGTTCCTCAAAGAAGTGAATCAGATTTGCAAGTGACTCTCAGAAAGAGACCGAGACATGACACTATTTAGCCCAAAACCATGAGCTCACTTACTTTGATTAAGGCCACACATCACATTAATGTTAGCACATCTACCAAGTCCCCTGCTGTAAATGTCACCATACACCACTGTTTGCCTCTAATTATGTAAAGTAATAGAAATAAATATCCAAATTAATGCTCATAGTACTTATTAATCTGGTATGACACTTCTTTTCCAAGTATCCTAAAAAAAATGCTACGTAAACCCAATAACGGGCAAAGGTTTCTGAAGGTGTTCTTAGGTCGTTGTGACATTTAATATGTGCGCGCGTTTTTATTGCTTTATTTCCTTTCCTAAAGAATATGAATATAAAATGAGCCCATTAGAACAGATGTATTCCTGTCAAAAATATGACTAAAATATGAATTTCATTGATGTAAGTGTTTGCACAGTGCATGAATCAACCACAGTACTGAACAAAGACCTGGATGAAAAGGATATATGTAAAAGGGTATGATAAAAGGTTTAGAGTGGGCTGCCTCAGCACGGAGAGAAAGGCTAAGCTGCTTAGATGGTAACTTATAAGCTTAGCATATGGGCTTATGACTTTGTCAAACAAAATTGGTCTATACGTGTAACCCCTTTTTTTTTAGATTGTAAACAAGTTTCAAGTTTATTAAGTTTTTGTTATGTACGCAATATCAAAAGCTTCAAAGCGTATAACATTTTAAAAGCAGGGGGGGGGTAGAACAAAACTCTTCAACATAATTACAGTCAAATTCTATCCATTCTAATACATAACTGGTACGGAAGGTGAAACAGATGAACTACAATCTTTAAAGAGAGAAAGAAAACATTTAGCGGGGAACACATTTGGTAGGCAACACAGAAAGGAAAAAAATTTATTGACAAAAAAAAGACAGGCCGAACCAGAGGAAAACAACAGGTTACATAAGACAACGAACATAGGCGGGAGATCTGCTTAACAAAGCACTTCATTACAAAAACATGCGTCATTTACAGTAGAGAATGACACGGTGACAAAATTCATCACCGTTCCCGTCCCCGCGGATAACCGCGGGAAACCATCTTCATGTCATTCTTTCAGGAGAGAGGGAAGAATCAGAGTATGAATGGCCACAACCACTGACCCGCAAGCTTTGCTTTGAAGAATGTTGGTGTAGAAGGACTTGAGGTTGAAATAGATACTAGAAAATGACATGGGATTATTTCCCGCGGTTATCCGCGGGGACGGGAACGGTGATGAATTTTGTCACCGTGTCATTCTCTAATTTACAGCCACCCACAAGTGTAACCCCTTTTTTAAGGTCTTCCTTTGGAAAAGGGGGAACATTTTATCCTTCAAGCACCTGATGATCATGGTATAGTCCCGATCATTCCTCAGAAAGGGGGAAAGCAACTTCCCACTGTACCCAAAGGATCGGTCAATCCAATAATTTGTTCCAACCAAAAAAGCTAGCAGCAGAACGCTTGGTACGTCTCCTGGCTTCAAGCACTGCTCTACAAGCTTTTATTCGGTAGCAACTTTAAGAGTGGGTGTATATTCAGACATTACGTTATTTGATATCACTGTTGAAGACTCTCAGGACTCCTGAGGCAGGCCGGGTCATTGAGTCGTCGGACGAATAAAGACATTTATACTATCAGATGAGTTGAAGGACACTTTATTTGTGTACATCACTCTGATTTGGACAATTCCACTCTGTTTCATGCCCCTCTAAGGTACAGCATGCACAAGCACACACTGTTCTTGATGTGGCCGGGCATCATTCCTGACTCTGCTGCAGGAGAAGTGTAGGAGTCTGTTATGCTCAGTGAAATCAAATGAAGCCGCAACTGCATTCTTTAAGTACGGGTTTCTGTAACTCGGGGACTGCCTGTACTATAACTATATCATGTGGACCTGGATATTAAAGAATCTTATTATTTCTTGTTTTTTATGAGAAAGCCTCAGCCCCACCACTCCACCGCTATGTTACTTCGTACCTGCGGGAAGAATTACGTGGCGCTTCATCATTGGCTGCCCATATACGTTATTCTATTTCTCAATAAATTATTAGTCTTATATTTGGTGTCAGGTCAAAAGCGCGCCGGGACAAAGGCGCGAGCAGACAATTGAGCGCAGAGCGGAGGTGCGCGCTGAAGAAAATTACTGTTTTTAGGGCTCCGACGGGGGGGGCGTGGGGGGAACCCCCCCACTTTACTTAATACAGATCGCGCCGCGTTGAGGGGGCGTTTTGGGGGGTTGTAACCCCCCACATTTTACTGTAAACTTAACTTTTTCCCTAAAAACAGGGAAAAAGTGAAGTTTTCAGTAAAATGTGGGGGGTTACAACCCCCCAAACCCCCCACAACGCCGGCGCGATTTGTATTAAGTAAACTGGGGGTGCTCCCCAACAAAACCCCCCGTCGGAGCCCCTAAAAACAGTAATTTTCTTCGGCGCGCGCCTCCGTCTTGCGCTCAGTTGTCGGCGCGCGCCTTTGTCTTCCGCGTTGTTGTCTATGAACCCTTATATTTTATATATAAATATAGAATAACGTATATGGGCAGCCAGTGATGAAGCGCCACGTAATTCTTCCCGCAGGTATGAAGTAACATAGCGGTGGAGTGGTGGGGCTGAGGCTTTCTCATAAAAAACAAGAAATAATAAGATTCTTTAATATCCAGATCCACATGATAAGGTTGATATACGAATGTTAGGACTGGAAATAGATTGACATTAAAATTACTGCCATGGACTCTTTGGGGCTTATAGTGAAATGTACTATAACTATGGCATTGTAACCTGTGAACTGTATATTATGTATGTTAGCCTATAACCTGTTCTGAGCTCTTTGGGGAGGATGGGAGAGAAAACGAAATAAATAAATAAAGTACAGGACAGTAATTTAAGCTCACTTCTAAGGCAACATGTCAGTTATCTAATGTGATTTATATATTACAGTACTAAGGCCCTCTTTTACTAAGGTGCGTTAACCGATTAGCGCGTGCTAATCGATTTAGCACGCGTTAAACACTAACGTGTGCATGTTAGTCTATGGACGCGTTAGTGTTTAGCGTGCGCTAATCGGTTAGCGCACCTTAGTAAAAGAGGGAGTAAGAACATATGAATAGCCTTATTGGGCCAGATCAATGGTCCATCAGACCCAGTAGCCCGTTCTAAAGGTGGCCAATCCAGGTCATTAGTGGCTGGCCAAAACCCAAAGACTAGCAACATTCCAGCATCTCAAAGAATAGCAAGATTCCGGAACCCCAATGAGAGCAACATTCCAGAGCTGAGATTGTGATGTCATAATGCCTCATTCCACAGTGCCTCAGATCCAGAGCAAGCAGAGGCTTCCTCCATGTCTTAATAACAGACCATGGACTTTTCCTCCAGGAATTTGTTCAAACTTTTCTTAAAACCAGCTACGCTATCCGCTTTTACCACAATCTCTGACAATGCAGTCCAGAGCTTAATTATTCTCTGAGTGAAAAAATATTTCCTCCTATTGGTTTTAAAAGTATTTCCCTGCAGTTTCATTGAGTGTCCCCTAGTCTTTGTAATTTTTTGATGGAGTGAAAAATCGATCCACTTGTCCCTGTGTGTGTTTCTATATGCAATTTGTACCTCAAATTGTTTCCGACTAGGCATTTTTTTAATTTAATTTAATTTTACTTTAACCAGGTATCTTATATTTGCTTTGAATACTTATCCATATTTATGTAGATCTTCTCTTACTTTGTTTCAAATGCACCTCTTCCTTTATTGCATGGGAAGGCCACTCTTCTCTGCTCATGTACTCACTTATTACTCCTGCTTTCACTCCACTTAGAGTTTCAGAAGATACACTTCATATTCATACTATATGAAATCTCACCACAAAGTGTCCTAGAAATTCACAATGCATCACTCTTATGCACCACATATCCTGTTATGGCAGTACCATGATCTCACCATGGAAGCAGGCACTTTATGCACCACATTCCTCCTCCTTATTCCCATACATCCATATTTTCTATGCCTGTAGGACCCCTGAAGAAGGCTCATGTGAGCCGAAACATGAACCGCTATTTATAGGGTCAGCTGCTCCTTACAAGTGGATATGTGGATGTACTTGTTTTGAATAAAGATCATTTGCTTTTTACCAAGATCATCTCAAGAACATTGTATTCCAGTTTTTGCCTTTTTTTTTTTAGCAATTTTTGTTACTTTTTAATTTCGAGGAAGAAACTGAGATGATATTCAGACTGCAGAGTTTCTTCCACGTCTAGTGGTTTACTATCTGCTTCTGGGATCAAGGCTGGTGTCTGAATAGTTGGTTTCCTAACCAAAAGAACATTAGTCTTGTTTTTGTAAATGTACAACTCTCATTCAGAAACAGCTGACAGATATTGATTCAGGGTTTCATTTGCTGCTCTTGGATTAGTTCCTAGAAAGAGAAAAATCTGGAGTTTGCCTGCATAAATGTAACAATTTAAACCATATTTGCTAGCATTTTCCCCAAGAGTGCTAACTAAACATTAAAAAGGTGATAATGTGTCACAGAGGTACACTTCATTCAATTGACCAGCTTTTGGAGGAAGACTTAACCCACGTCGGCTCTTTCAGTTTTCCATTTTGAAAAGGAGCAAAATCAACTGAGAACTTTTTGCCTGGCCTCCTGCTCGGTTAGTATACTGATTAAAATGCTTTAGCCGACTGTGACAAAAGCTGAGGAGAGATCAGGTAATGAGAAAAGAGGTCAATGATGATGAATCTCCTCTAATGTAGAGCAAAGGTAAGTGTAAGTACAAGCAGAGACAGGGCCATCCCAGGACCTGTCTGGGTGATGCGGCTGCAGCAGTGGACAGGTGGGGCCACTAGGGGGCATTGCACAGAGTGTGTTCCAGCTAGATACGCTCTTGAAATTTCATGTTTGGCTAGACCCATATCAATCTGGATCCCAGTTAGAGAATTGCAGAAAATCTAATAATTGGGCTGCTACAACTTTTTCTGATGAATGTGCTCATAAATTGCAAATTTAAAGATTGGCCTATAACTCATAGGACCATAGGAGGGGAATTTATCAAGCAGAGTTAGGACATTAAATCACGTTATTTGGGCCCTAACGCTGCTTGGCCAAAAACACCATGGCAATATTTGACTCAGCAGGTTAGGTAAGGAAAAGGAGGGATGACAACTTTGTGATCCAAGATGGCCGACGGTCTCTGAGGCTGAGCAACACCCTCCAGGGATTCAAAACAAAGTTGTCTTTGATCTACAGGCTGCTTCGGGAACGGACTGCTGGTCCCGATGGACCACTGGGCTGATCCAGCAGCAGCAATTGCTATGTTCTTAGACTGTATAGAGGTGTAACTAGTAGAAGGTGTTGATGCCTCTATGCAGGTCGTTGGTGAGGCCCCACTCAGTGGCATAGTAAGGGTGGGGTGCATATTCATTAGGGCTATTCCAAAAATCTGACTGGTGGTCCTCCAAGACAGGGTTGGGAACCATTGCCCTAGAGGACAGAAGGGTCAGGGGAGATATGATTCAGACTTTCAAATATTTGAAAGGTATTAACATAGAACAAAATCTTTTACTGAGAAAGGAAAATGATAAAACCATAGGGCATAATTTGAGGTTGGGGGGGGTGGGTAAACTTAAGAGTAATGTTAGGAAATTCTTCTTCACAGCTAGAGTGGTTGATGCCTAGAATGTGTTCCTGAAGGAGGTGGTGGAGAGGAAAACAGTGACAGAGTTCAAAAAAGCATTTGATGAGCACAGAGGATCTCTAATTAGAAAATAATGGTATACAATGAAGAACTAAGGCCAGTACTGGGTGGACTTGCACGGTCCGAGTCCCGTATATGGCCATTCGGTTGAGGATGGGCTGGGAAGGGCTTCGATGGCTGGGATGGTTTAGATGGGCTGGAGTGAGCTTTGATGGAGACTCCAGTAGATGGAACCTAAGCACAGTACTAGGCAGAGCTCTGGGTTTCTGGCCCAGAAATATCTAAGGAAAAGTACAATTTAAATTAAATTATGAATTAATAGAGTGTGTAAGGTTGGGCAGACTGGATGGGCCATTCGGATCTTTATCTGCTGTCATTTACTATGTTACTATAATGAATTTGCATGAGATGAATCTGCCTGCTTGGTATTCAAATTTATCGTGCATATTCTTTATGGGTATCCTGAAATCCATCTCTTCCGAGTGCTATAAATGCTAGCAGGGTTAGAGTATAAGTCTCTGCTCGAGCTCTTGCATTTTTATAATAAGGCTCCTGAGGCAGGCCTTATTGGCCGAAACACGTGCGTCGAGCCATTGCACAGATTTCAATTATTGCTGAACAAATTGAATTCCAACATTCCTGAATATCTCCACTGTGGTTTGTTCATTTCTGTTTGGACTATGTAGTTTTTTTTTTCCTTCTGGTTTGTCTGACTATCCTGAAAACCCAACAGGCTGTGTGTGTCCGAAGGACCAGGTTGAGAAGAATTGCAGTAGATGTTTTCAGTATATTACCCCAAAAGATTCAAAGGGCTAGATTCACTGAGGACACCGATCGTGTCTCGACCACTTTTGCGACCCGATTTTCCTCCAACCCGATTCACCTAACCTTTGTGCCGATCCTGTCCGCACCCGATCTGATCTGCGCATGCAAATGAGAGAAATGGCATGCAAATGTAGGAAGGATACGAATAACTAAACTAAAGAAGGCACACCGAGTGGGCTGGATGATCCAAAAACAAGCGACTGGTGAGGACCAGTCGCTTGAGGAAAAACCCTGCTCTCTGTCCCGATTAATATTGGAAACCAGAGGATAGATTGCTTAAAATTGATGGTTTTGATCATATCATGTGCTACTATTCAAAAAGTTATGAGTGTCAAAGTAATGAGGAGTTTCTTCTACCTTCCCCCGCTCATCAGATTTTATTTTATTTATTTTCTCCTGCTTGCCGCCACGCTCTGCTCTCTTCTCTGCCCCGAAAAATAATGCTGGCCGCCTCACTGTGCGAGCCCATGGTTTTAACCCGCGGGTTAAAACCACAGGCTTGCGAGTAAAAAAAAGTCAAAAAATAATAATGAAAAAGCAGTTCACAGACAACCTCCCCCCCCCCCCCCAACACACACACAGAAGACGGTCTGCGCATGCGTCAGGATCCATGTAGTCGGAGGGGGACGTTCCTCCGATCACCCCCATTTTCATGCAAACCCGTTGTGGATCAGTCGGCCTGTGGCGAATCGGCCCCAGATCGGGTATGATTGAGCAGGTTAGTGAATTGGGCCCAAAGGTCCTTTCCCGAGTGCCAGCTCCTAATAAGGAACCCAGCATTATGTATATGTAATTAGTTGTTTTTTTTTTTTTTTAAATTACCCCTGTGTGCATCACTTCGCACTTGTCCACATTAAATTCCATCTAGCATTTAGTTCTGCAGTCTGACAAGGCCCTCCTGCAGTTCCTCGGCTTGTGTTTTAACTACTTTGAGTAACCGTGACTCATCTTCAGTTTTATCACCTCATTCATTGCTCTATTTTTCTTTTTTTTTTTTTTAAAGCATTAATTAGTACAGGTCCCCGGAGTGCTGTAACAATTCACATTTCTCTACTAGGAAAATAAACCCTTTAGCTCTAATTTTTATTTTCTTATCAATTAACAGGCCATAATAGGACATTCCTTGCTCTCTTACAACTCTCTCCTGAGAGATTTTTCATTAGCAAATGATTCTCAGAGGAGGGCAAGTTTCAGATAGTTTGAATGGAATTGAAAATTGCAAAACCTCTTTGTACCAGAGCTATTAGAGAATGAAAGAGAGAGACCAGGCCTAGGTGCATAAAAATAGTAACAGTGGAAGAAAATGGTCTTTGTCATGTGTAGGATGACAAATAATGAAGAAGCAGTTGTACAGTGGATGACACAAATACAGCATTAAAATGGGTGGGAGAATAGGATTGACGTTGACGGTCTTAATGTTCGCCTTCTCTGCTTCTGTGTCTAGCATTTTCGCACATTGTGCCTATGAATCAGTTCTAGATTGATTGCTATGATGTAGGTGGTAACAGCCATATCTGAATAAGAACTTCCCCCCACTCCCCACCAGATATGAACTTTTCACTAAATAAAGGTTCCAGTCTCCTTGAACTTATAAAGGACTGAGGAGAAGATTTTCAAAACTTTTAACGTGTTCCAGTTATAGGTATGAAAAAATGAACGCCGATAGTTTGGGGCCCAGTAATTTATTTAAATTGGTTTGGGGCCCGTTGACATCTTATATTACTTCACTATAGTAGGTCTTTGATTATAAGTCAATTTTTGTTGATTTTCATACACATCCAGGGAAGGGGGGGGGATATTTCTGTTCCATTCTTGACCTTTGGGTATTTACATATGGGGAGGGTGGGAGGAGGATTGAAGGATATTATTAATTTGAATAGGGTAGGGTTAGTGGGGAAAGCTATTTATTTTGCGTTTTATTGTCTGAGCATTGGGTGGATGATAAAATGGTTGGGTATGTATATTTGTAAGTTGAATGTGCTTTTATTGGCTTATTATATGTTATATATTTGTATCTTGCACTATTGTTGTTTGGAAAATCAATAAAGAATTATTAAACAAAAAAACAAAAAACTTTTAACGTGGTCGCTAAACTGGTTCCAGCCGGTTTAGCATTCAAGTATCAAAGTTGAAAGAGCACACAGGCATAGACTGCAGGTGTAGGGAAAACTGGACGTCATCAGTCCACAGCAGGAACTCCTCCTCCTCCTAGTTATTATTTCTATAGCGCTGAAAAGACGTAAGCAGCGCTGTACATTTTAACATACAATAGACAGTCCCTGCATAGAAGAGCTTACAATCTAATTTAGACAGGACATTTCAGGGTTGGGGAGATTGTAGCGGGTCTAGGTGTCTGACAGCAGTGAGGGGGAGTTTAAGAGTTGAAAGCAGTTTCAAAAAAGTGGGCCTTTAGCTTGGATTTTGAACACTGCCAGGGACGGAGCATGACATATTGATTCAGGCAGCCTGTTCCAGGCATACGGCGCTGCAAGAAAGAAGGGACGGAGTCTGGTGCTGGCAATGAAGGAGAAGGGTACAGATAAGAGGGGCTTGCCCGATGAGCAGAGATCATGGGGGAGCATAGGGGGAGATGAGTGAGGAGAGGTATCGGGGGGCTTCAGAGTGAATGCACTGATTCCCTGGGACTAGAAAATGACACGGGAACAAATTTGTTCCCATCCCCGTGGGATCCAGCCCCATCCCTGCAAGCTATGTCCTCATCTGCACAAGCCTCAAACACTTTAAAATTATAAGAAGTAACATTCTAGAGCTCAGATTGTGATGCCATAATTCCTCATTCCACCAATGCCTAAGCTCCATCTTCATCTGCACAAGCCTCGAGCACTTTAAAATCATAAGTAGTAACATTCTAGAGCTCAGATTGTGATGTCATAATGCCTCATTCCACCAATGCCTAATCTCCATCTTCATCTGCACAAGCCACGAGCACTTTAAAATCAGAAGTGCTCGAGGCACGTGCAGATGAGTACAGAGCTTGCAGGGACGGAACTCACTGAAACTGGACAGGGATGGAGATAGACCCCCGTGTCATTCCCTTCCTGGGACTGAAGACAGTAGGAGGATTTCCACAATGGAAAGAGGAATTGGGATGACACAAAGCTCTAACAGAAGTGAAGAAAATGTTTTGTTTTCACTGTAGACAAAGGCTTGTCTGGAATCAGTTGAGCTACACCCTGCCTGAAAGTAAAAACACACAGAGGGACTTCCAAAGAAAAATCCCTAGCACTAACCAGAAGAAACCTGAATCTAGGACAGTCAGCCCAGGAAGAGATTCTGTCTAAGCAGCTTTGAAAGGGTTATTTCTAGCACAGAGCACATACAAGGAGGGTGGGTAAAGTTTCTCACTTCAAGTTTATTTATTTATTCAGTTTTCTAGACTGTTCTCCTAAGGGAGCTTAGAATGGTTTACATCAGGGGTGCCCACACTTTTTGGGCTTGCGAGCTATTTAAAAAATGGCCAAGTCAAAATGATCTACCAACAATAAAATTTAACAAAACACAAAGCACACTGTACGCAGAGAAAATGTTAATTATCATTTATATTCCAGGGTTTTTTCCAAGAGGTCAAGGCAGATGACTCTATGCACTGTCACCTCAGTAGCAACTATACAAAAATAGAGAAATATAGCCCCTCCCTTTTTACTAAACCGCAATAGCGGTTGTTAGCACAGGGAGCTGCGCTAAATGCCCCACGCTACTCTTGACACTCATAGGCTCCCTGCGCTAAAAAACGCTATTGCGGTTTAGTAAAAGGGGGCCATAGTGCAAAATATAGACAGCAGATATAATTCTCAAAACGGGCACATTTTGATCACTAAGTTGAAAATAAAATCATTTTTCCTACCTTTGTTGTCTGGTGATTTCATGAGTCTCTGGTTGCACTTTCTTCTTCTGACTGTGCATCCAATATTTTTTACTTTCTTTAAGCCTGCTGTATGCTTCCTCTCCTCCGGACCTCATTCCCTATCCCAACTTTTTCTTTCTCTCTTCCTGCACCCTCCCCTTTCTTTCTTTCTCCCAGCCCCCTTTCTTTCTGTCTGTCTTTCTCTCTCCATGTCCCCTTTCTTTCTTTCTGTCTCCCTTTTTGTTTCTTTCTGGTTTCCCTTCTTTTTTTCTGTCCACCTGTCCCACCTTTCTTTCTGTTTCTCTTTTCTGTCTCCCTGACTGCCCCCTTTCTTTCTTTGTCTTTCTTTTTCCCTGCCCTCCCACAACCATCGCTGCCGCCATCGGGGAACAGGCCCCCAAGCTGCCCGCCACTTAGTTGTGAACTTCCTGCTTCCCGACGCGGTAAACAAAAGCGCCGGGTCGACCAGCCTTCCCTCCGATGTCAATTCTGATGTCAGAGAGGAAGTTCTGGGCCAGCCAGACTGTGATTGGCTGGCCCGGAACTTCTTCTCTGACGTCAAAATTGACGTGGAGGAGGGGAGGGGGGAAGCTGGTCGGCCTGGTGCTTCTGTTTACCGCGTTGGGAAGCAGGTAGAATGCGAAGGTAATGCGAGTCTATCATGGAGCCCGGGATGGGCTCCGCAATTGACTCGCATTGCCTTCGCGATCTACTGGTCGATCGTGATCGACCTTTTGGGCACCCCTGGTTTACATGAATTTATTCAGGTACTCAAGCATTTTTCCCTGTCTATCCCAGTGGTTTCACAATCTATCTAATGTACTTGGGGCAATGGGGAGGTTAAGTGACTTGTTCAGGGACACAAGGAGCAGTGTGGGTTTGAACCCACAAACGTAGGGTGCTGAGGCTGTAGATTTAACTACTGCACCACTCTAGAAATCAAAATGTGAGCCAAGTATAGGCTAATCAAGCCATTGTGACATCACTGATGAGGTTGGCTCTTAAGCATTGGTGGAATGAGGCATTATGATGTCACAATAGCAGCTCTGGTTATCAGAGGTAGACACTTTTCACACTATTTATTCATTCAATTTTCTATGCTGTTCTCCCAGGGGAGCTCAGAATAGTTTACATGAATTTTTACCTGTCTGTCCCGGTGGTCTCACAATCTATCTAATGGGCAGTGGGGAATTAATTGACTTGCCCAGGGTCACAAGGAGCAGTGTGGGTGCTGAAGCTTTAACCATTGCACCACACTCTCATTCATCCATCTGTACACTGCTTAAGACAAATTCCCAACAATCTCACAGTGGCAACCGTCTAGACTGGAGAGTACGTTTTTTTATTTTAATGGTGCAGCCTTTTGGCTACCAGTTATCTAAGAACATAAGAATAGCCATACTGGTCCATCTAGCCCAATATCCTGCTTCCAACAGTGGTAAATCCAGGTGACAAGTAACTGGCAGAATCCCAAATATGTTATGTTGATCAGGTTTTTTATTCCGCCTTTAACTATTTCATTCCAGGTTGGATTACTTTACAGTAGGTTGGGTCAAATACCCAGGAGGTTACAATGGACAGTTTGACACGGACATTCAATAGAGTTGCTAGTACAGGTAGATCAGTACAGTTATCAATTCAAGGCTCCTTTTGCTAAACCGCAGAAGAGCTTCTTAACCACGGCCCGGTGAGGTAAATGCTCCAACGCTCATTCAAATTCCTATGAGAGTCAGAGCATTTACCTCACTGGCCCATGGTAAGAAGCTCTTCCGAGGTTTAGTAAAACCCAGTGAGGGTTAGGTCATAGCTACAAATACATAATTACAAGTTCAAGTAGGTTATTGTTGGCTCATCGTTATGTCCCAGGAGTTGGCATTAGACAGTCTAGAAATGTGCTTTTACAATTACCATTTCAGTTACTCCAGGGCTGGCTTGGCATAGAAATGCTTTAAAAAGTTTTCTGAATCTGAGATAGTGGTCACAAGATTGTAGTGTAAGTGGCAGCTGGTTCCAGCTAATTGATATTGGATGGATAAGGTAATTTGCATGGTACACTTTATATTATTGCATGCTGGGAATTCTAACCCTTTATTTGGCATTGTTGCTCAGAAGCAACAAGTGTTTCTATGGCTCTTATGGGAGACCTGCATCTCCAAATGCCTGTTACTTGGCACTGGCGCTCTCGTTCAGCCTCAGGTTACGTAAAGCGGCCGTTTTCACCATCTGCCAATTAAAGGGTTACGTGGAAAAGATTCCTGGTGGAATATCTATAGGAGGCGCCCTGGAGTAGATTGCCCAACTCTGTTAGATAGTTGGGGGGTGTTGCCTGTCAGGATGTTAAAGGCGGAGATACCTAATTTAAATTTGATCCTTACAGTTAGTTATGAGCAGCCAATGTAGTTTCATATATTAGGGCTATAGGTGTTTGATTTCCATAGTCTGTGTATGAGCCTTACTGCTGCATTTTAAACTAGTTGTAGACACGATAGCAATGTTTAAGAGCAAAGAGCAAGTGTTCCATTATAGATGTCTAGTCAAGATAGGATTAAGGATTGCACTGTTTGGAAAGTCTCTATTTTGAAGTATTTTCTGATGGATCTTAGCTTTCTCATCACAAGGAAAGATTGTTTCATTATTGATTGTATGTGGCTGTTCATGGATAGGTGGTTATCAACTTCTACTCCTAAGGTTCAAGATTGTAGTTCTAGTAGAAAGTCTGTGTTGTCTATTGTAATCCTTGGGGTGTAGCATGGGTTAGTTGAGAGTCCTAGCCAAAGGAATTTGTTTTTGTTCTCAATTAATTTGAGACGGTAGGTTGAGGTCCAGTTTCCTATGATGTGGACATACTTTTTTGATAGTGGTGAGGGTGCTGGCTAATGCAGCCATAACGGGAAATATGATCGTTATGTCGTCTACATAGGTAAAAATATTTTATTCGTGTGAGATCTAGGTTTAATACTAATGGTGAAAGTGGGGATCCTTGGGGGACCCCACTGGGAGGATACCAGCTGTCAGAAAGTTCACCATCCTTACATACAGCATAGTGCCAAGTGGTTAGGAAGACTTGGAACCAGAAGAGAACTGGGCTGTTAAGTCCAACATCACTGAAGATCTCAGACATTTGACTGAAGCCTACAAGATGAAATGCACTGCTCAGGTCAAAAGAGGGGAGATATTATAGAGATGTTTAAATACCTATGTGGCATAAATGCGCATGAAGCAAATCTCTTTCATTTGAAAGGAAGTCCGGAATGAGAGGGCATAGGATGAAGTTGAGAGGTGATACCTATGTAGCATAAATATGCATACGGCAAATCTCTTTCATTTGAAAGGAAGCTCCGAAATGAGAGGGCATAAGTGATAGGCTCAGGAAAAATCTAAGGAAATACATTTTTTTACAGAAAGGGTGGTAGATGCGTAAAATAGTCTCCCGATAGAGACAAAGACTGTGTCTGAATTCAAGAAAGTGTGGGACAAGCACATGGGATCTCTTAGGGAGAAGAGGAAGTAGTGGATGCTGTGGATGGGCAGACTGGATGGGCCATTTGGCCTTTATCTACCATCATGTTTTTATGTTTCTATGAATTGGATTATGATTACGCTGTGACCCTTGCTTAGAAGTTCTTTGTAGAGGTCTGCACTGGAACGGGGATCATGGGGATCCCCCCTAGGTCAATGGGACTCCCACAGGGACCCCTCCCAGGCAAAGGGGACTCCCACAGGGAACCCTCCAAGGCCCACGGGACTCCCACGGGGATGGAACTGGGGTTCTTATCTTCCCGACTCGAGGCCTACCTTATTTCCGGTCCGATGCTGCGCTAAGCTCCGAGTCCTGATGAATCAGCAGCATGTCACGTAGGCATGGAGCTCATCACGTAGGCAGTAAGCTCAGCACAGGCTTACATTGGTTCAGCTGCAGCACAACGGGCCAATCGCAAACGAACTCAGAGTTCTAAGGTCGGAGGGAAGCTTACAACTTGGTGTTCTTGCTTGCTTCGGGCCTTCCTTGCTGCCGTGCCCTGCCTTTGCGAAAACAGAAAGTAGGCAGGACCCGGCAGCGAGGAAGGCCCGAAGCAAGCAAGAACACCAAGTTGTAAGCTTTCCTCCATGCCCTATCCCCCGCCTTAGCCTGTAGCAAATCTGTTTCTTGGACCTGCTTTATTCCTCTTAGGCATCTTCTCCCTCCTTTTCTGTGTGCCAGCAGCAGTTACTTAAGCACGCAGCTGCTAGCTTCTGCCTCTTCTCTTTCTGACTGGTTCTCCTGCACAAAGAGAAAACAATTTCCTGCAGTGACAGATCTACAAGCAGCAGCCAGCCTGCTTTGCGGGATCAGCGGCAGAATGAAAACAAACACGACATCGGGGTTCTTCCTGTTTTGCGCACTCTGTCTTAATGAGCCTGCGGCCCCTGCCTCCAACTGCGACTGTAAAAACCAACCAGCAGTAGGAAAAAAAATAAAATAAAATAAAGCTGAAAACCCGCTTGCTGGCACTTAAAAAAAAAAAAAAGTCAGGCTGAGGTGAATTCGCGACTGAGATGATAGCCGGGCACTCACCTAAATTAGCCGGGTGGAGCACCCAGCTAAAAGGTGCTAGGGAGAACACTGGGTCCAGGAAGTTTTGGTCAGGGATAGGAAGGGTTAGTAATGAGTTATCTATTTCATTCCAGTATGATTGAGAGGCTACTCTATTTCTTTAATAAGGCTTTCGGGGAGGGGGGGTAGGGGTGGGGGTGGGGGGTCAGTTTGGTTAATAATAATAATAATCATAACTTTATTCTTTTATACTGCCATAACCAAAAATTCTAAAAAGAACTGGACAATCAGCAAAATACAATAATACAGTAAAAATGCGTTGGTGCCAGTGCCCGAAGATCGGCCTCCTCTTCTATGCTGGGCCTTGAGCATCTGCGCATGCTCAAGGCCTGCGAGTTCACGTTCTCTCCGAAATCTCTGAGAATCTCGGAGAGAGTATGAACTTGCAGGCCTTGAGCTTGTGCAAATGCTCAAGGCACAGCACAGAAGAGGAGGCCGATCTTCGGGCACCGGCAACAACACACAGGACATGCCGGTGCCGAGGCCAGATGAAAGTAAGAAGCAGGTTCAGGTGGGTCTGGGGGACTTCAGGTCGCGGTGGGGGGGGGGTGTCGGATCGCGGCGGGGGGTGCCAGATCACGGGGGGGAAGGTGACGGATCACGGGGGGTCCCTCGTAAATCGAGCCACGCTCGGTTTCCGAGGCGCCGATTTTGCGAATGTTTTGCTCATCTTGCAAAACACTCGCAAACCAGTGCACTCGTAAACCAAGGTACCACTGTATCTGATTTGAATTTTTGGTCATTACTTAAGTCAGTTTAATTGTTTTGTAAACTGCTTTGAATCCTTTGGGAGATTTAGCGGTATATAAGACACCACATTAAATTAAATTAAAATGAAGGAGCTGTGGGCACTCAAATGTAACTGAATCCTTCTGTCTGCTTTTCTAGCTAGGTTTCTTTTACTATCCACAGTGTGGGCAGCTATTGGAAAAGAACTTAAGTCTTGAATACTAGGCAAGATAGAACAAAATGCAAACTAGGATTGTTCAAGGTAATTTTAATGTCACTCTGCCTCCAGGAAGTGCGCCCATCAAAAAAGGATTAGAGGAGCTTAATACCAAACTATAATCCAGAAGCATCAGAAAGTAAGGCAAAAATCAAAACAAAACAACCCAGGAATCAAATGAATGGCTGGACAAGAAAGCAAGACTGAAGCCGAACAATCAGGGAACAAGCCTGGAGGCAGAGCAGAAATACCCAAGCCTGCGCTGCACCAGTCCCTGCTGGGTCAATCAGGAAGTGGGAACTAAGATGAACAGAAATGCAAGATACAGCTAGGAATGAGCTGACTAGTGCCAAACTTCGAGGAGGCAGAATTGCTACTTCTGGAAGACAGGTGCCCTCCAACCCAAGGGGCTGGTTTGAGGCTGGCTCACAGCTGACAGCTATTAACCACACGGGGGAAAAAAATAAATTTTGTTCTTTGTGTTCTTTCAGGTTGAAAACAATAGCTTCAATTGTGAAGGGATCACATAATCTTTAACAAGATTTATTTTTTTATTATGTATAATTTTTATATTGATTTTTTTTTTTAATTAACAAATGGTTGAAAAGAGAGAAAGACATTATTATCAAACAGCATACCGTATATACTCGGATATAAAATGACCTGACTATAAACCGAGGCGACATTTTTCCTGCCAATAAAAAGAGGAAAAAAGGTTGACTCGACTATAAATTGGGAGGGGTTATATTCTGCACCCCCCTCCCTTATTCCCTCTCATGCCCGGCTCTGCACCCGGCCCCCCCTCCCTCCCTGCCAGGCTTTGCACCCTGTCCCCCCCCTCTCTCCCAATGCCTCCAGCCAACTCTAACAACTCCACCAACAAGACCCTGAGAACTCATTGCAGCCATTCAGATAGTGGCTCTGCACGGGGCAGGAGCCTAGGACGATCGCTCTTACCCCTGCACACCATTGGACCACCAGGGATTTTAAAAGTACGCTTTTTACTAATGAGGGAGGTGAGAGTTGTTAGAGTCGGCCAGGACAGGAGGCGAGAGAGATCCCTCCTGTCCTGGACCACCAGATGTTACAGTGGGCCTGCAACAGGTCTAGGAGGTGGGAAGGTGGGCGTTGACCTGAATATAAACTGAGACCCCCCCATTTTTTTGGCCCAAAAATCTTGGTTTACATTTGAATACTTACTTACAGTACTCTAAATTTTAACTTGCTTGTCTGCTGAAGCAACAGCCAAATCTACCATTCCAACTGTGATTCCATCCAGAATGTCTAAAATTCATTCACAGCTCATAAACTGTCCTTTTGGAAACAGTAGAGAAATGAAATTTCCACACACCAGACTGTGGTCTAACTATAAATGAAAAAACCTTTACCCCCAATTAACAGGGGAAAATTTTTGCCACTTTCTTAAGAATATATGAAAAGAAAATAGAGAAAGGATTGATACATCCTAATTATCAAGGCGTATATAATAATTATCTCCTCCTTAAGAAATTTGTCACTATTTAGCAAAAAAGAAACAAATTTAGATCAAATATCTATTTATCTTAAACTGTCCTAAGAATTGCTCTAATTGAATTGAGTTAAAAAAAAACAACACATTATCCTTACTTTGAAAAGGTAATCAGACATTTGCATGGAAATTTCAGAAAGAAAGTACAGTGCTCCCCCGCAGAATCGCAGTTCACGGTCCCGGTCATGTGCGGTATTTTCTGACCGCGAAGTGGAGGGCAGGAGAGGGCAGAGTTTATTTGTAGTGTTTTGTATAGAATTCTGTTCTAAGGCCTAAAATTCCTTCCTGCCTTTTCTGTTCTAACATTTCAGCTTCTTCGGTTCCCTCTCTCGCTCTAAATTACAGTTCTGTCTCCCTCTAAATCTCACCTCTCTCTCACTTGTACCCTGAATTCCCTCCTTGGCTCCCTTAGTCTGGCATCTCTCTCTCCCTCTCTCCACTGGCTAAGAATCTCTTCTTCATTCCCATCTCCTTTCTGGTCTTGGCCACTCTCCCTTCCTTTCTCTACCATCCCACCACCCCCACTTGCAGGTCCAGCATCCTTGTCCCCTCACACCACCCACCACCTGAATCCCTTCCATACTACCCATGGTCTAGCATCTCTCTCTTCCTCTCTCTACAATCAAGCATCTTTTCCTTCTCACCCCCCTTTCTGGTCTGAGTTTCCTTCTCACCCACTTTTCCCTCTACATATGGAGCCAGCATCCATGTCCCCTCCCATGTCCTTCTCCTCCCCCCTGCAGGTCTAGCATCTATGTCCCCTCCTCTCCCCTACTACTTGCAGTCCGAGATCCTTGTCCCCTCCTCTCCCCCCCATCAAGGGCCTGTCATCCATGTTCCCTCCTTCCCCCCTTGAATTGTGGTATAGCCTTCCTCCTCCCTGTGCAGGTCTGGCCTCACTTCCTCTGACCAAATCCCCCCTCCCCCTTTAAGATCAAACATACCTGCAGGTCTCCCAGAGCAGCAGTAGTGGGGGCAGCTGGTCGGCAGATGCAGTGCTGTGAACAGGCTGCTAATGGCTGGCCCTACCAGGGCCTTCCCTCTGCCATATCATCTATCTATAGGAAGTGATGTGGCAAATGGAAGGCCCTAGCGGGGCCAGCCATGAGCAGCCTGTTCACAGCACTGCCTCTGCTGACTGGCTGCTGTCACTGCTGCTTCCTTGGGAGGCTCTCAGGTATATCTGATCTCACAGGGTGGGGGTTGGAGGGAGAGAAGCCAGACCTGTGTAGGGGAGAAGGAGAGGTGGGGATGGGAACTGGTATGGGGGCAAATTGGAATTCTGTGTGGATGGGGAATAATGCACAAATTCTGCGCTGTGCAGTTACGCAGAATTCTTTCAGGAGTAAAATATCATCAGATGTAAATTCGCAAAACCGCCATATTTTAATCACTAAATTGAAAATAAAATCATTTTTCCTACCCTTGTTGTCCAGTGGTTTTATTTTTCTAATCATCTTTTGCCAGTTTCTGGTTGCACTTCCTTCTGTCTGTTTTGTTAACTGTGTTTCCATTTGTTTTGTTTTTTTTCTCTCCTTCTTCACTTTCTGGCATTAACTTTTAATATCCAACTTCCTTCAAATTTTCCATTTCTTTCTCAAATCTATCTACTCTTCCATGTCTTCCCTTCCCATCTATCCACGTGCATTACCTTCTCCCCCTCTCTCTGCCCTTCCCCTCCCCTCCCTTCCATCCATGTGTGCCATCTCCTTTCTCTTTCTTCTCTCCTATTCCCATCTTAAACAGAATAGCAATTTGCTACTTTCCTATCAGAGACCACTATCTGCATGCTTTTTCTTATTTTTAAATAGGCAGGTTGTATAATTTTCCTGCTTCTCTTAATAGAACCCCCCCCCCCCCCTGGGAATGAAGTTTTCCTCCATCCTGTTTTGCTTGTATTTTACTGTGGCAGGTTTTTTGGCTGATGATTAGATTAGAGTGTTTGGTTGCAGCAGGGTTTGGCAGAGCGCAAAACTGTGTAGGCCTGTGGTTTGGAATATCAATGGGAAGAGGCCCTCTAGCTCAAATGCAAGTCTGAATTTCGATTACATGCAGAAGTCTCATGCTGTGCAGTAAGGGACAGTTGGTAGAATTTGTCTAGATCTTAGAGTGTAACCCCAGAGCTTGTCTGATCCACCCTGTAGCTGCCTATGCCCTGCAGGATACAGGCCCCTGTACACCTTCAAGTTTGTAGAGTTTGTGCTTTGGATGAGCTAGGACCAGGGTCGACTAGCTTTCCCTCCGATGTCAATTCTGATGTCAGAGAGGAAGTTCCGGGCCAGCCAGGCAGTGATTGGCTGGCCCAGAACTTCATCTCCGACGTCAAAATTGATGTCAAGGAGGGGGGAAACTGGTTGGCCTGGTGCTTCTGTTTACCGCGTTGGGAAGCAGGTAGAATGCGAAGGCAACGCAAGTCTATCACAGAGCTCGGGATGGGCTCCGCGATCGACTCGCATTGCCTTCGCGATCTACTGGTTGATCGCGATCGACCTTTTGGGCACCCCTGGTTTACATGAATTTATTCAGGTACTCAAGCATTTTTCCATGTCTGTCCCAATGGTTTCACAATCTATCTAATGTACTTGGGGCAATGGGGAGGTTAAGTGACTTGTTCAGGGACACAAGGAGCAGTGTGGGTTTGAACCCACAACCATAGGGTGCTGAGGCTGTAGATTTAACTATTGCACCACTCTAGAAATCAAAATGTATCAAAAGTGAGCCAAGTATAGACTAATCAAGCCATTGTGACATCACTGATGAGGTTGGCTCTTAAGCATTGGTGGAATGAGGCATTATGATGTCACAATAGCAGCTCTGGTTATCAGAGGTAGACACTTTTCACACTATCTATTCATTCAATTTTCTATGCTGTTCTCCCAGGGGAGTTCAGAATAGTTTACATGAATTTTTACCTGTGTGGATGGCTGGTAATATGTTTCAGAGAGCGCTAACCCGCAATTTGACCTAAAGCCCACCTGCTCCCTGAGGAAAGGGTTGAAGCGGAAACTCCGTTGGAGAGGTGGCGCTGATAAGCCAGCAAAGTCCACTACTATCTACTCTTGGTGTATTTAGTAGGTTAAACAATTAAAAAAAGTGGTTAAAAAGAATAAAAAATAAAGTGTAAGAAGTATACAGAAGAATGAATTCAAGAAATTTGATATAAGTAATCAATTGAATATAAATAGATAACTAATGAGACTAAGGAGGAGTGCAGCCAGCTTGAGTTGAATGACTGAGCTGGTTTTCTGAAGATCCCATGGTTGGACATTAGAAACATCGGCAATCTTGAATAATGTTGAAAAGAAATTGCACTTGATGAATTTACATTGGATGAATTTATATTCTGTTTGCATGATGGTATCAAAAGGGATAGATGTTCCCTGAACTCTGTGATAAACCTTGCTCCCCATCAGGGCAGGATTAATTCATCGAGGGCCCCTAGGCACACAAGTATACTGGGCCCCCTGCCCCGCCCCACCCCACCATGCGCCCAGGCGGAAACAGGAAGCTGCGTCAGAGGGAAGCTTTGGGCAAGCAGCACCGCTTGCACAATTACAGTTCCCGTTGCCTTTCTTACCCGCGTTGCTTGCTTGTCTTACTTTCCGTCGATGGGGGGGGGCTGAATTGCCAATTGGGGTGGGGCCCGCATTGCCGATCAGGGGGGCCCGCGTTGCCGATCGATGCTGGGGGGCCCATCGCCGTTTGGAAAAAACAATGTCGATGCTCTCCATCGGGCCCCCTGACCATTTCGGGCCCTAGGCACGTGCCTACTTGGCCTATTGGTTAATCCTGCCCTGTCCCCAGAGTCTCCTTGTGGCGGATTACAAATGAACGTACATAAAATGAGACCAAAAAATACAAATTCAACTAAAAGCATACTAAAATACAAACTCAGTGAAAAATAAATTCAGCAAATAAAAAGAGCCTAGGAAAAGTTCATTAAAGCAGAAATTCCTATTTCATGGAAGGCTTTTACAAATAAGTGAGTTTTCAAATAGTTTTTTGAATGATACAAAGGTGGAAGTGTGTGGCGCAGTGGTTAAAGCTACAGCCTCAGCACCCTGGGGTTGTGGGTTCAAACCCACACTGCTCCTTGTGACCCTGGGCAAGTCACTTAATCCCCCCATTGCTCCAGGTACGTTAGATAGATTGTGAGCCCACAGGCACAGACAGGATGAATAAATTCATGTAAACCGTTCCGAGCTCTCCTGGGAGAATGGCATAGAAAACTGAATAAATAAATAGTATGAAAAGTTTTAGGCTCTGATAACCAGAGCTGGTATTGTGACATCATAATACCATTCCACCAATGCCTAAGAGCCATCCTCATCAGTGATGTCACAATGGCTTGATTGTCCTAGACTTGACTCACTTTTGCTATATTGTTATTTCTAGAGTAGCGCAGTGGTTAAAGCTACAGCCTCAGCACCCTGGGGTTGTGGGTTCAAACCCACACTGCTCCTCGTGACCCTGGGCAAGTCACTTAATCCCCCCATTGCCCCAGGTACATTAGATAGATTGTGAGTCCACTGGGACAGACAGGGAAAAATGCTTGAGTACCTGAATAAATTCAGGTAAACCGTTCTGAGCTCCTTTGGAAGAATGGTGTAGAAAATTGAATACATAAATAATTAATGGTCCATTCAATGCATTAATTGGTGTGGTAATTGAACATGCTGGTTTTCAGCCAATCAAAAAAACCCTAAACTGACAAAACATTAAGGTGCCCTCCCACGTCTATTTATTTATTTAGATTTTTATCCCGTCCTCCCAGTAGCTCAGAACGGTCTACAAGTGAACATACACAATGGAGTGTAATTGGACATATAAGATATACAATAGGTTTAAATCTAGGGATGCCTAATGACGCCTATGTTAAAAAGTAGGTGTGGTTATGGGCGGAGAATAGGCATGGTTGACTTAGGCGTCCGACAAAGGCATTGCCAAATTAGGGGAGTGAAAAGCTGGCCTAAGGAGAGCGGCGCCTATGTGTAGGATGCCCATCGATGCTTAAGTCCGCTTAAATGCCACTAGGCGTGATTCTGTAAATGGCACCATTATTTTTTTGATTGACAGCCATGCAAAGCGGTGGCTACAATGTTGGTGTTGCCTGGCACCATTTATAGAACCTGACACTAAGTGGGCTTTAATATAAAACACTAGTTGATCACCCGGCGTTGCCTGGATATTTATTTATCCCAATCTTACGGTATAGGATCGATTTTGGGTTGAAATCTCTCCATGCATTTTGAGTTATGCTGAGTATTCACCTCAGCGAGCCCGAAAACTATGGGATAGACACTAAAATCTGTCTTTTTTGATCATTTTTACATGTCACCCCTTCACACCCCACAGTATTTTTCCCCAGATAGTAAGTCAAGTTTGGTTGAAATCTATCCATGCGTTTTAGAGTTATGCTGGAACATACATTCAAAAAAACAAAAGTCCAACAGGCAAGAACCCATTAGTTCAAAATCACACAAAAAACAGTGGGAACGGACAATGAACACTCCGCAAGAAAACAAAAATATAAAAACAGACTTGTTTATTCCAAAATAAAAGGACAAACATCAACTGTAGACCCAACATACATATACACACACACACACAGATACATCTGATTTTATATAGAGAGATTCAAAATAGTTTTAAATAAAAGAAACCCCTGACCTTTTAGCACTAGTATAGGACTGTAGTGTAGTCGCAGGCCAAATTATCCAATAACAAATACCTGGCAACTAAAGGACTGAACCCCCTCAAAAAAATAAACCCCTACAGGTTAGGTACGTGAGTCAAGTAAGCGTAGCTGGTTTTAAGAAGGGTTTGGACAATCTCCTGGAGGAAAAGTCCATAGTCTGTTATTGAAAAAGACATGGGGGATGCCACTGCTTGCCCTGGATCGGTAGCATGGAATCTTGCTAGTCTTTGAGGATTCTGCATTGAATATTGCTTGTATTTGGGGTTCCGGAATCTTGCTTACTCTGAGATAATGGAATGTTGCTACTCTTTGGGATTCTAGAATCTTACTAGTCTTTGGGGATTCTGCATGGAATGTTGCTATTATTTGGGGTTCTGGAATCTTGCTTAGTCTGAGATAATGGAATGTTGCTATTCTTTGGGGATTCTGCATGGAATGTTGCTACTCTTTGGGATTCTAGAATCTTACTAGTCTTTGGGGATTCTGCATGGAATGTTGCTATTATTTGGGGTTCCGGAATCTTGCTTAGTCTGAGATAATGGAATGTTGCTACTCTTTGGGTTTTGGCCAGGTACTAGTGACCTGGATTGGCCACTGTGAGAATGGGCTACTGGGCTTAATGGACCTTTGATCTGACCCAGTAAGGCTATTCTTATGTTCTTAAGTTGGTGGCCACTGGATAGTCAACTGCTGGATAGTTAAGTGTTTATTTTCCAGTTAATTGGCAGTTCTTTGAGCATATGAAAAAAAAATCAGTTTCTTGGTAGTGTTGTACTGCAGGTATTAACGCTGAGCAATTTTACCAGCTGAATGATTGTGTGAACGAGGCATTTTCAGTGTAGAAATGGCACAGATAAAGACAAAGTGGAGGACTACTAGGGGAACAGTATTACATAGTAACATAGTAGATGACGGCAGATAAAGACCCGAATGGTCCATCCAGTCTGCCCAACCTGATTCAATTTAAAAATTTTTATTTTTTTTTTAATTTAATTTAATTTTTTTTAAATTTTTCTTCTTAGCTATTTCTGGGCAAGAATCCAAAGCTTTACCCGGTACTATGCTTGGGTTCCAACTGCCGAAATCTCTGTTAAGACTTACTCCAGCCCATCTACACCCTCCCAGCCATTGAAGCCCTCCCCTGCCCATCCTCCACCAAACGGCCATACACAGAAACAGACCGTGCAAGTCTGCCCAGTAACTGGCCTAGTTCAATATTTAATATTATTTTCTGATTCTAAATCTTCTGTGTTCATCCCACGCTTCTTTGAACTCAGTCACAGTTTTCCTCTCCACCACCTCTCTCGGGAGCGCATTCCAGGCATCCACTACCCTCTCCGTAAAGTAGAATTTCCTAACATTGCCCCTGAATCTACCACCCCTCAACCTCAAATTATGTCCTCTGGTTTTACCATTTTCCTTTCTCTGGAAAAGATTTTGTTCTACGTTAATACCCTTCAAGTATTTGAACGTCTGAATCATATCTCCCCTGTCTCTCCTTTCCTCTAGGGTATACATATTCAGGGCTTCCAGTCTCTCCTCATACATCTTCTGGCGCAAGCCTCCTATCATTTTCGTCGCCCTCCTCTGGACCGCCTCAAGTCTTCTTACGTCTTTCGCCAGATACGGTCTCCAAAACTGAACACAATACTCCAAGTGGGGCCTCACCAATGACCTGTACAGGGGCATCAACACCTTCTTCCTTCTACTGACTACGCCTCTCTTTATACAGCCCAGCATCCTTCTGGCAGCAGCCACTGCCTTGTCACACTGTTTTTTTTGCCTTTAGATCTTCGGACACTATCACCCCAAGGTCCCTCTCCCCATCCGTGCATATCAGCTTCTCTCCTCCCAGCATATACGGTTCCTTCCTATTATTAATCCCCAAATGCATTACTCTGCATTTCTTTGCATTGAATTTTAGTTGCCAGGCATTAGACCATTCCTCTAACTTTTGCAGATCCTTTTTCATATTTTCCACTCCCTCTTCAGTGTCTACTCTGTTACAAATCTTGGTATCATCTGCAAAAAGGCACACTTTTCCTTCTAACCCTTCAGCAATGTCACTCACATACATATTGAACAGGATTGGCACCAGCACCGAACCCCGAGGGACTCCACTAGTCACCTTTCCTTCCTTCGAGCGACTTCCATTAACCACCACCCTCTGGCGTCTGACCGACAGCCAGTTTCTGACCCAGTTCACCACTTTGGGTCCTAACTTCAGCCCTTCAAGTTTGTTCAACAGCCTCCTATGAGGAACTGTATCAAAGGCTTTGCTGAAATCCAAGTAAATTACATCTAGCATATGTCCTCGATCCAGCTCTCTGGTCACCCAATCAAAAAATTCAATCAGGTTCGTTTGGCACGATTTACCTTTTGTAAAGCCATGTTGCCTCGGATCCTGTAACCCATTAGATTCAAGGAAGTACACTATCCTTTCTTTCAGCAACACTTCCATTATTTTTCCAACAACTGAAGTGAGGCTCACCGGCCTGTAGTTTCCTGCTTCATCCCTGTGACCACTTTTGTGAATAGGGACCACATCCGCTCTCCTCCAATCCCCAGGAATCACTCCCGTCTCCAGAGATTTGTTGAACAAGTCTTTAATAGGACTCGCCAGAACCTCTCTGAGCTCCCTTAGTATCCTGGGATGGATCCCGTCTGGTCCCATCGCTTTGTCCACCTTCAGTTTTTCAAGTTGCTCATAAACACCCTCCTCCGTGAACGGCGCAGAATCTACTCCATTTTCTCGTGTAACTTTGCCAGACAATCTCGGTCCTTCTCCAGGATTTTCTTCTGTGAACACAGAACAGAAGTATTTGTTTAGCACATTTGCTTTCTCCTCATCACTCTCCACATATTTGTTCCCAGCATCTTTTAGCCTAGCAATTCCATTTTTTATCTTTCTCCTTTCACTAATATATCTGAAAAAAATTTTATCTCCCTTTTTTACATTTTTAGCCATTTGTTCTACCACCTGTGCCTTCGCCGAACGTATCTCTCTCTTGGCTTTTTTCAGTTTCACCCTGTAGTCCTTTCTGCTCTCCTCTTCTTGGTTTTTTTTATATTTCATGATCGCCAACTCTTTCGCCTTTATTTTCTCAGCCACTAGGTTGGAGAATCATATCGGCTTCCTTTTTCTCTTGTTTTTATTGATTTTCTTCACATAAAGGTCCGTAGCCATTTTTATCGCTCCTTTCAGCTTAGACCACTGTCTTTCCACTTCTCTTATGTCCTCCCATCCTAACAGCTCTTTCTTCAGGTACTTTCCCATTGCATTAAAGTCCGTACGTTTGAAATCTAGGACTTTAAGTATCGTGCGGCCGCTCTCCACTTTAGCCGTTATATCAAACCAAACCGTTTGATGATCGCTACTACCCAGGTGAGCACCCACTCGAACATTAGAGATACTCTCTCCATTTGTGAGGACCAGATCCAATATCGCTTTTTCCCTTGTGGGTTCCATCACCATTTGTCTGAGCAGAGCCTCTTGAAAGGCATCCACAATCTCCCTACTTCTTTCCGATTCCGCAGACGGAACATTCCAGTCCGCATCCGGCAGGTTGAAATCTCCCAACAGCAGAACCTCCTCTTTCCTTCCAAACTTTTGGATATCCACAATCAGATCCTTATCAATTTGCTGCGATTGAGTCGGAGGTCTGTAGACTACACCCACGTAGATAGAAGTTCCATCTTCTCTTTTCAGAGCAATCCATATCGCTTCTTCCTCTCCCCAGGTCCCTTGCATTTCGGTCGCTTGGATATTGATCTTTACATAGAGAGCTACTCCTCCACCTTTATGACCATCTCTGTCCTTCCTAAAAAGATTATATCCCGGTATGTTTGCATCCCATCCATGTGATTCACTGAACCATGTCTCTGTGATAGCAACAATATCTAGATCTGCCTCTAATATCAGGGCTTGCAGATCATGAACTTTGTTGCTTAGACTGCGAGCATTTGTGGTCATCGCTTTCCAGCTATTTTTCAGCGATAATCTCCTTTTTCGTATGGATTTTTGTGTCGTTTCACTTTCCGTTGCAATACTAAGAAATGAGTTGCTGATATTGCTTATGTTGCAGCCTTTACTACTATCACATCTTTTCTTTTGCCGGGGGTGGTCTCTATAATTGTCCTTCGTACATACACCACCCCCACCTTCTAGTTTAAATGCCTAGAAAAATATTGTCTAAATTTCTCTGCAAGGTTTCTTTTTCCTGCTGTAGTAATATGTAGCCCATCAGTGCAATATAGCTTCTTGTCTTTCCATGTATTTCCCCATCCTCCTATGTACCTGAAGCCTTCTTGATGACACCAGGCTCTGAGCCATCTATTAAAGTCCTCTGTGTTTTTCACTCTTTGCTCTCCCTTTCCATATGCAGGCAGTATTTCAGAAAAAGCTAAAGTCTTTACAAAGGTTTCACGCCCTCACCAAGCTCCCGAAAAGCTTTCTGTGCTGCAAGTGTGGAGTTGTTGGCCAGGTCATTTGTTCCCAGATGGATAACAACATCGGTGTTAAAATCCTTAGTTTCTTCCTTAATTATAGTCAGTATTTGCCTGGAACTCCTGGTAGCTGAGGATCCTGGAAGACATTTCACTATTTTGGTCTCCTCGCCTTGTGTTCCAAGGTTAATGCCTCTGATGATGGAATCCCCCAACAGTAATAGTTTTCTGTTTTTGGCTTTTTTATTTGTACTTAGGGTGCGCTTGTTCTCTTGAGTTACCTTCATTGGTTCCAGTCCCTCCTCCCTTCTGTTTTCTTGAGTATCACAGTGCACTAGTGGAGCGAAGGAATTCTGTAGAGGTAATATTAGTGAAGGTGGATGTTTCTGTGTTACATGTCGCAGTCTTCCTGAGTCTACTGTGACCCATTTATTCCTGGGCTGTTTTATTCTTTGAGGTAGAGGTGGTAAGTTGGTATGATTTTGTGGAGTGATGGAAGCTGCTTTAATTGTATTCAATTCCTGTTTAAGTTTGCAGAGCTCCTCCTTAATACTGGCAAGTTGAAGACAGATGGGGCAAGCCTTAAGCCTCCAAATAGTATGTCTTGGAATTAAAGCACCACAGTGATTGCATAGAATAAAGGTCATCTTAAGTATGTGTTTCTCCAGTAAACACATACTTTACAAACTTTTGCATCAAAGCTGTTTTATCAGTTAAAACCTAAAATTAGGAACCTTCTGGGCGATTTTCAATGCTAGACATTCCAGCGAGCGGCACTGAATATCCGGGTTTTCACTGACCGGGCAACGACCACCTAAATAGCTTTCCTATCTATGAGCTAACCTTGCCTGGTCAGTGCCGAATATTGGGGCACTAGTCTTTAAGCCCGTTACATTAACGGATGCTAGAATATATATTTGTCTGTCTTTCTTTATTTCTGTCTCTTTCTGCCGCTGTCTTTCTTTCTTTCTGTCTCTCTCCCTGCCCCCGTCTCCTTCTTCTTTTCTTTCTGTCTCCCTCCCTCCCACTATCTATCTGATTGGTATTATCCAATCAGTGGTGATACTGTGAGGGCCCAGTTCTACATTGCCTTTCACTACCATCCCAGCGAAACACAACTGGTGGGTCAACTGTTGTGGAGAGAATAACCGGTCCCGGGGAACCGGCGGAGGAAGCAGCCGAGAGCTACCCGCAGCCGCCATCTAGGATCTTCCCTCACATATACCTATCACCGGCCGGCAGGGAGCTGAGGATGAGCGTCACTGCCGTAAAAGCACCAAAGCTCATAGGAATTCTATGAGTATCGGAGCTTTTACCACAGTGGCCTGCAATAAACCCCAGCACAACTCGATAAAAGGGGGCTTTAGATTTGTGATGATAGGAAAAGGAGGGACACAATTTTTTGTTATACTTTGCTTTAAGATAGGTAAAATGCATTACTCTTCACCCCCTTGATATAAAATAGGCTGTCAGATTTAAGCAGCTAGCCAGGTTTACCAATATGCCTTAGGGGCTATGAGAAAAAAAACCAAAACCAAAAACAGGTAGGTTTCATACAAAACAAAAGTGTTGCATCGGCCCAATAAATTTAAGCAGATTTCTCCTGAAAAAACCAGCTCTGCTGAGAGCGACATACTTTTCAATAGCATGTGTGGGGGAACTGCAGGTAGTATTAAAGGTCAGATGTAGAGAGGCCCATCAATGCCCTGTGAAAAACGGGTCAACATCAGACCATGCGGTCCTATTTTTTGAATGCCAAGCGTATTACCTTCCCTTTCTCTCCATTGGGTTAGGCAGGCTCATGTTCATCAAAGCCGAGGATGAGCGTCCGGACCTCCGAGCGGCCCCCGGAACCGCCCGGCAGCTCTGACCTGGCCGACGTCGCTCCGACCCGGGGGCGAAGCTGCCGGGCGCCCTAAGGCAGCTCCTGAACGTGCCGCTGCCCTCCTGGCACGGTCGGTCGACGCTGAACCGCTGGGGGCAGATAACCGAGCCGTCCGCGGGCAGACTGTGCGAGGCGGGCGGGCTACAAGGATCACCGGGGACTGCTGGAGCTGCCGTGCGAGCTGCCGGAGGAGGTGCGGCGGGTGGGCAGTGGCGCCGCCGCTGGTGTCAGAGCTGGTGATAGGTCCAAAGCGTGCGCCGACAGAGGCGCACCGAGTCGGAGCTTCGTGCTGGTCTGCGTCTCCCCTCCCGGCTGCCGGCAAGACCGCGAGAGAGGAGCCTGCATGGACCGAACAGGACGATCCCCAACCAGTTTTAACGCTCCGGCGGCTCCTCTCACGATCGCCGCCTTCTCCGACCTTTACCGGGCCCTTTGGAAGCAGCGCTAGGTGAAGGGCAGGGAGGCTGTTATGAGGTAATAAGCGTGCATGCGCACTCCTGCGGCCACAGACCTACTGATCAACGGAAGCACGCCGATAGGAGTGCGCATGCGCAGCTAGCTTTTTATTATATAGGATAACTTAACCCACCCCTGCTTTGAATACCGGGACCATAATTTACAACAGATAATTCCGTGGAATCTGTAAAGAGTTTATGGAGGGTTTTTTTTTAGCCTTTTTATAAAGTTCTTGTTTCACAAGATCACTTTAAACTGGCACCTTAACAACACAAGCTATCAAAGCCCATGCTGTGGACGGATGGTGCAAACTATGTTTTTCAGCAATGCGGGTTTTATCCATTAATGTTTGTTTCCTGTTGGGCGCAGTGGGGGTAGTTTCCAACTTAATTTAGCATGGAATCCCCAACCTGCAGTATATCAGTACCACAGATTGCTGACTTCTATGTGAAAAGAATAGTACTGCTAGGGAGCCATCTTGCAAGCAGCATTACAGTACTCCCCCGATATTCGTGGGGGTTCCGTTCCAAGAACCCCCGCGAATATGGTTTTTCATGGGGGAGACTGCTTTGATAGGCTCCCCGGACTTTTTTTTGTAGTCCGTTGGGTCCAGCGCTGTTGGCCGTTTGGCGATCCGCTCTCTGTGCCTGCTCTCCAGCCCCAGTGCTGCCGCGCGCTGCCGGCGGGACGCCGCCAGATGCAAAGGTGCTCTGCTCTCCAGCAGAATACGGCCGTTACGAGCCACTATCACCGCCGGATGTAATTTTAATATGCCCGCTCTTCTCAGACTATTCATTCTTCCTTTTTCTGCCATTGTGGCTCTGCCCGCTATGCTCTCCGGGACCGAAGGCCGCAGCCGAAGTGAAGCAGGTATAGAGGCCACTTATTTAAAACTTCCACTGCTCTTCCCCCCCACCTATCCCCGACTAGCCCCTTTCTCTCCAGTCCTGCCCTGGTCCCCCGGAGTTGGTTTTAAAAGTAATGCTCTCTCCTGCCTCTCCCGCTGCCCTCTCCTTGTTGGCGGTTCGCGGTCGGAAAATACCGCGAATGGCCGGGACCGCCAACTGCCAACCGCAAACGACCGGGGGAACACTGTATTTCATCACTACGAGCACTGGGCTTCCAAGTAGCCAGAGGGCTAACTCAAGGTTAAACGCTAGGGTTGCCAGATTTCCTTTAAAAAAAAAAAAGACATCTGTCCCCGCCCCATTCCTTCCCCAGCCCCGCCCCATTCCAGCTCCACCCCATTCTGTCTGCAGCCAAACCTCCTGTCTCCTTCCCCCAGACTGGAAGGCCTCTGGCATGTGCTGACGTCAACACGATGATGTGACGTACATGCGCGCGTATGATGTCATTGTGTCAATGTCCACACATGCACAGAGGGCCTCCAGAAGCGGCCCCAAGCTCAAAGACTGCCAAAACCCAGACAAACTGCCGGGTTCTGGAAACCCCTCCTGACAGTCTTCTAAAAAGAGGGCATGTCCAGGTTTACCCGGATTTCTGGTAACCCTATTAAACCCACCCTTGTGCTTTCTCAAACCAAACCCCCCCCCAGTAGTATTTTCCAACAAGACCCCCCCCCAACCAAAAGGGTCTCCTTGTTATAGAATCCCCAAGTTCCCCTGTCCTAGAAGACTCTCCGGGTTGTAAACCCCCAGAGGTAGGAGGACGGTTCTACAATAGGGGGGCCATTCTGGTTGTGGAGATCTGGTTGAGGAAGCCCTGGGGGGAAGGGGAGGGGGAGTTTGATTTGGGAAGAGGTGTAAGAGAGGGTTTTCTGACCCCTTTAAGATGCGGTCTGGGAATGAAACAAAAAAAGAGAAAGCAAGCAACAGCCCCACCAAAAAGAAGAATGGTGAGTATGAATGTGTGTGCATTTGGGTGTTTGGTTGTTTGGGGGTATGACTGTGGAGTGTTTGCTGTCTGATTGTTGTGGTTTGAGGCCGAGTGCTTGGGGTTTGTGTGTGTTTGATTGGGGGGGTTTGTACTTCAAAACAAAAAAATGTCAATTGTGTTGGGCATCCAGCCATTGGGTTCCTGTTTTGTGACACGGTTTTCTAGTGTTGTTTTCTATGCCAGCTCTGTTTGTTATGCTTGTTCTGATCCTGGTTGTTTGTTCCCTTTGCAATTGCTAATAAAACAATTAAAAAAAAAAAAAAGATGTGGTCTGGGAGCATTGGGCCATGGCTTGGTGGCCCCAGAAAGTAAAATAACCACTGGGGTTATTTTACTGGCTATAACTCGGCTTGCAGTATGTACCACCAGCCACATTATACAGTAGCAGTTACCTAATTATGGGCAGCTTTTCGTGCATTTGCATGTTTTGCATCTTATTACTATGTACTGAAGGGTAATCTTGCTAGAGCTGTGTTAAGGCACCACAACCAGTGTTAGTCCTTTAGCCCACGTTAAGTGGCAAAGACTTGGGGACACTCGATGAAGTTACAGGGAAATACTTTTAAAACCAATAGGAGGAAATATTTTTTTCACTCTTGAGAATAGTTAAGCTCTGGAATGCGTTGCCAGAGGTTGTGGTAAGAGCAGATAGCGCAGCTGGTTTTAAGAAAGATTTGGACAATTTCCTGGAGAAAAAGTCCATAGTTTGTTATTCAGACAGACATGGGGGAAGCCTGTCCGTTTTAAACTCATCTATGTCACAAAAGCCATTGACGTCATTTTCTTTTCCATAAATTTTATCTGATTATTTCGTTATTGCATGGATTTAACAATTTCAATGTGTCATTTGTTGAAATTAATCAAATGTGATGGAACACCAATAGTATATATGATGCGATTTAAATCAAGGGAAAAAAGACCTCAAAATACCCCAAAAATGCAATCAATAAGTCACAATCATATTGGGGTTGGGTATCATCATAGGTCAAAAACCCTTGAATTTTTAATTTTAATGATTTCAATTTTATATTGTGATTTTATATTATTTTTATAATTAACTTTTCATTATCATTAACTTTTCCCAAAGTTAATTATAAAAATAATATAAAATCACAATATAAAATTGAAATCATTAAAATTAAAAATTCAAGGGTTTTTGACCTATGATGATACCCAACCCCAATATGATTGTGACTTATTGATTGCATTTTTGGGGTATTTTGAGGTCTTTTTTCCCTTGATTTAAATCGCATCATATATACTATTGGTGTTCCATCACATTTGATTAATTTCAACATTTACATTTTTGGACACTATTTGGTTTCCAATTACCTCATTCAGTTTATAATGTGTCATTTGTTTACATGTTATGTATGTTATAGGCTCCTGAGGCAGGCTACATTAGAAACATAGAAACATAGAAGATGACGGCAGAAAAGGGCTACAGCCCATCAAGTCTGCCCACTCTGCTTACCCACCCCCTGTCTATGCCCTAATGACCCAATTTCCTTATCATTGGCCGAAACCTGCGCGTGTCGAGCCATCGCACAGACTTTTATGATTATTGAATAAACTGCACACCAATATCTCTTTATATCTCCACTGTGGTTTGTTCGGTTCCGTTTGGATTGTAGAAAACTTTACTCCTGGCTTGTTTTTCCGCTTAACTGTAGTGCAACATGGCTGCTAAATTCACCTTCCTAAACAGTGTTTTAGTCCAGCACCTTTCAATTCCTCAGCACGGGTTTTAGCGCCTGCAGCGGCGGCAACTGTTCCGATGCTCATAGAAATTCATATGAGTGTCGGAGCAGTTACCGGCGCTGCGGGCGCTAAAACCCACGCCATACATTAGTAAAGGAGGGGGTACATTATGTATGCTACGTTTTACATCGCTTCAATTGTAAGCACTTTATAAATCTTTTAAGAACATAAGAACATAAGAAGTTGCCTCCGCTGGGTCAGACCAGAGGTCCATCCTGCCCAGCGGTCCGCTCCCGCGGCAGCCCATCAGGCCTATCACCTGTGCAGTGGTCCCTGACTATTCCTATAACCTACCTCTACTTCTATCTGTACCCCTCAATTCTCTTATCTTCTAGGAACCTATCCAAACCTTCTTTGAAGCCCTGTAACATGCTCTGGCCTATCACAGCCTCCGGAAGCGCGTTCCATGTGTCCACCACCCTCTGGGTAAAAAAGAATTTCCTAGCGTTTGTTCTAAACCTGCCCCCTTTTAATTTCTCCGAATGCCCCCTTGTACTTGTGGTTCCCCACAGTGTGAAGAATCTGTCCCTGTCTACCTTCTCTATGCCCTTCAGGATTTTGAAGGTTTCTATCATGTCTCCTCTAAGTCTCCGCTTTTCCAGGGAGAACAGCCCCAGCTTTTTCAACCTGTCCGCATATGAGAATTTTTCCATACCCTTTATCAGTTTAGTCGCTCTTCTCTGGACTCCCTCAAGTACTGCCATGTCCTTCCTGAGGTACGGCGACCAGTACTGGACACAGTATTCCAGATAGGCCAGGAAATTGAAGGTCAGGGAGGTGAAGGTGGCTTTCTCGGAAATCCTCCCGGTACCGAGAGCGGACGCAACTCGACAGGATGAACTGAGAGAAGTAAACGCATGAATGAGGCGATGGTGCGGAGAAGAGGGTTTCGACTTTGTGCGAAACTGGACAACATTCTGGGGAATAAGCAGGTACTATAGGAAGGACGGCCTACACCTCACCAAACAGGGAGCTAGAGTCCTGGCTGAGAACATGAAGAAGTCCATTGAGAAGGCTTTAAACTAAAGATCAGGGGAGAGCCGACAGTCGACAACCAGTCGATGGCCCGGACACCAGGATATCCGGAGGAGAAAACTTCTAGCAACCGCAAAATTATAAGGGAAGTACACGAAGAAATTACAAAAGGCAATGAGAAAGATCAGATAGATCCAAAAAGGGAAGCGAGGACCATTAAATCCAGGAAATTAGCACAAACAAATCTCAAATGTATGTACACAAATGCTAGAAGCTTAGGAAACAAGATGGGCGAACTGGAAGAACTAGCAAGAAGAAAACAACTGGATATCATAGGAATAACAGAAACATGGTGGAATGAAGAAAATGAATGGGACACGGCATTAAATGGTTATAAACTTTACAGAAGAGATAGGATCGGGCAAAAGGGGGGGGGGTATTGCCCTGTATGTCCAAGAAGAGATAGAATCTATTAGAGTAGGGGAGACGGAAGCAAATGGTAAACTAGAGTCCCTCTGGATAAAGATTCCTGGACAAAAAGAAGCAAACATCAAAATTGGCCTCTATTATCGACCCCGGGACAGATTGAAGAAACAGACAAAGAAATGATGGAAGAAATTAACCGTGGATGTAAATCAGGGAATGTAACGATCATGGGGGACTTCAACTTTCTGGGGATAAACTGGAAAATGGGGACATCAAACTGCGCCAGGGAGACAAGATTCCTGGAAATGATAGGAGATTGCTTCCTTGAACAAATGGTGGGATAACCAACAAGAGGAAACGCAATCCTGGACTTGGTTATAAATGGCATTACAGGAAGGACAGCAGATGTAGAGGTTACGGCCCCGCTGGGGACAAGTGATCACAATACGATCAATTTTACCACTGGCATTGGAAAAGGGAAACCAATCAAGACTAAGGCCACAACCTTTAACTTCAAAAAAGGGAATTATGAAAGCATGAGAACCATGGTTAAAAAACGGCTTAAGAAGGGGAAAGCAGAAATCCAAACAGTTGATCAAGCATGGTCTCTACTGAAAACCACCATTACTGAAGCACAGAATCTTTACATACCAAACATAACCAAAGGAAGGCGAAAAAAGATCAAAGGAGAACCAGCTTGGTTATCCAAAGAGGTGAAGGATGCAGTGAGGGATAAGAGGAACTCGTTTAGAAAATGGAAACATGAAAAAACGACGGAGGCCTGGAACTGCCACAAAATCGACCAGAAAAAGTGTCATAAAGCGGTAAGAGACGCCAAAAGAGTCTATGAAGAGAAGATAGCGCAAGAAACCAAAAACTTCAAGCCGTTTTTTAGATATATAAAAGGAAAGAAACCAGCAAGAGAGGTAGTGGGTCCTCTCAACGACCAAGACAAGAAAGGGTCAATAAAAGAAGACAAACAGGTTGCCGACAGGTTAAATTCATTCTTTGCCTCGGTCTTTACAAATGAGGACACTACAACAATGCCAGAAGCAAGGAGGATATTCGCCGGAAGCATAGAGGAGAGCCTCGCAACACTACATGTGGGGTTGGACATGATATACTCTCAGATTGATAGACTTAAAAGTGACAAAGCCCCTGGACCGGATGGAATTCACCCAAGAGTATTAAAGGAACTTAAGATAGAAATTGGCGAACTATTACAATCCTTAGCTAACATGTCAATCAGAACCGGGCAAATACCGGATGACTGGAGGATAGCAAATGTCATCCCAATTTTCAAGAAAGGATCAAGAGGTGAACCGGGGAACTACAGACCTGTGAGTCTTACATCGGTTCCTGGGAAGATAATTGAAGCACTAATTAAAGATACCATTGTACAACACCTGGATGAGCACAGCCTAATAAGTGCTAATCAACACGGCTTCAGGAAAGGGAAGTCATGCTTGACAAATTTGCTTCAATTTTTTGACAAGGTAAACAAACAAATCGATACTGGAGAACCAGTGGACATAATTTACTTGGACTTCCAGAAAGCGTTTGACAAGGTCCCTCACGCAAGGCTTATGAGTAAATTACTAAGTCATGGAATAGGAGGAGAAGTGCACAGATGGATTGGCAAATGGCTAGGGAACAGAAAACAGAGGGTGATCATAAATGGGAAATTCTCGGATTGGGAGAAGGTGACTAGCGGCGTGCCCCAGGGCTCAGTTTTAGGGCCCATCTTGTTCAATATTTTTTGTAAATGACCTTGAAGAGGAAACGACATGCAACATAATCAAGTTTGCAGATGATACAAAATTATGTCGGGGGGTTGGCTCTCCAAGGGACTGCGAGGATCTTCAGAAGGATTTGAACCAGCTGGAAAAATGGGCGATAAAGTGGCAAATGAATTTCAATATAGACAAATGCAAGGTGATGCATTTGGGAAAGAAAAACAAAGAATATGAATATAGAATATTGGGTGTGACATTAGCCAAATGCGAACAAGAAAGGGACTTGGGGGTCCTGATAGATAAAACCCTAAAACCATCAGCTCAATGCGCGGCGGCAGCAAAGAAAGCAAACAGGATGTTGGGCATGATTAAAAAGGGGATCACGAGCAGGTCGGAGGACGTCATAATGCCACTTTACAGAGCAATGGTTAGACCACACTTGGAATACTGTGTCCAACACTGGTCTCCATATCTCAAGAAGGATATAACTCTGCTGGAGAGGGTGCAGAGGCGAGCCACGAAACTAGTCAAAGGTATGGAGAATTTGAGCTACCATGAACGCCTCAGAAAACAGACTGTTCACCCTCGAAAAGAGAAGATTGAGAGGGGATTTGATAGAGACTTTTAAAATATTAAAAGGATTTGACATAATAGACCAGGAAGAAGCATTACTGACATTTTCAGATGTGACACGGACAAGAGGTCACAGCCTGAAACTGTGTGGCAGCAGGTTCAGGACAAATGTCAGGAAGTTCTGTTTCACACAGCGAGTGGTGAGCGCTTGGAATGCTCTCCCAGAGGAGCTTGTCGCAGAGACCAGTGTTCATGGTTTCAAGCGCAAGTTGGATGCACACCTTCTTGCAATTCATATCCGGTGATACGGGAAATCCGGGTCTCCAACAGGGAGCACCTAACTGGGCCTCCGCGTGTGCTGGACTAGATGGACCTAGGTCTGATCCGGTGAGGGCGTTTCTTATGTTCTTATGTGGGCGCACCATTGCACGATACAGTGGCATGATGACTTCCTTTGTCCTGGCCGTGATACCCTTAAATAAAATGAATATACAGTAAAACCTTGGTTTATGAGCATAATTTGTTCCAGAAGCATGCTTGTAAGCCAAAGCACTCATGTATCAAAGCAAATTTCCCCATAGGAAATAATGGAAACTCGGACGGTTCGTTCCACAACCCAAAAACTTTAATACAAAATGCTATACATACTGGTATTGCAAGACCTCGCTCATTTAGCACAGTAGGTACACCCCCGCAGTGTCAGAGAGAGAAGAGCCATCGGCTCAGTTGTAATGATGTGACGCGTGTATACCGTATGTACTCGTATTGCAAGACATTTCTTGTATATCAAGTTAAAATTGAATCAAATGTTTTGCTTGTCTTGCAAACCAAGTTACTTGCAGTCCGAGGTTTTACTGCATTTTACAATACTCCTCCAATGTGGTCAACTGCCATCATGTTTGTTATGCATCGGGGAAAAGAAATGTTTTCAAATCAGCTTTGTACTTACCAATGGAAGTCAATAACCGAAGGGATAGAGGTAAAGAATTCCAAAGCGGTGGGCTGTTTTACAGAAAAAAATAGCAGCTCTAACATGTTCATGAACAAATTCTCGATAAGTTGGAATTGAAAGACTATTTTGATTCTTAAAGGCTCCTCCCTAATCGCACACGCTCTCTCCCCCGTGAAGGACACATCAGTCAACTCCTCGAACCTCACCAGCCAAAAATATTAGATTCCCAAATAAGCATCACCATCGCTATCCAACAATCCTATCCCTTCAAGTAAGGTAACTTTCTTCTGTTACCCGAATATATTGCTATTCTCCACTGTATCCTGTAATTACTGAATCTAGCTAAGTAATTCTATCGGAAAAACTCCAGATATCCTCTCATTTGTAATTCTCTACCACAATATGTAAACTACTTGTTTCGTTGTTATGTAATTCTCTCGGTAATGTCCAGATCTCTTCTAATTGTAATCCGCCTAGAACCGCAAGGCACAGGCGGAATAGAAATCACTAATGTAATGTATGGACTCAGAAGACATACAGGATAAAGAGGCTCTCCCATATTTAACACTTTAAACATTAATAAAAGTATTTTATATGTAATACAATGATTAATAGGAAGCCAATAAACTGCTTTCAAGAATAGAGTAAAATGATCAAATTTACAAATATTATGAATTAACCAAATAGCAGTATTTGGTGCACACTGCTTCCCTTGAGTGCACATACATGTTTGGCATATTCATTGTGGAATTCCTTAAAAACTAGACTGGTTTATGATGCTCGTGGATGAGATTTGAAGAACCTTCTTATACAAAGTGCTTTAGTTTTTGTCTGTTGTTACTTGCAGGTGTATAAAAGACAATATATGCTAATTTATATACTTTTATCATTTTAAAAAAAATTTGAATTAATGAATTTTGTTAATTTGGATGTTATAGGATATTTTGTATTAGAAATGTTATTCGTTTTCCTTTTCTTTCCTATTTAAATGGAGTTCTTTTCGGAAATCGGACTCAGTTGTATTGTAAACCGCTCTGATCCTTTTTGGCTGTATATGCGGTATATGAAGATTTTAATAAACATAAACTAATCCCCTAATAAATTATTAGGGGATAAGTTTATTAGGGGATTTAAAAAGAATTTGTATCAATTCATTTTGTTAATTTGGATATTATAGGATATTTTGTATTAGAAATGTTATTCGTTTTGCTTTTTGCTTTTCTTTCCTATTAAAATCCCCTAATAAACTAATCCCCCAATCTTAAAAAAAAATCAGAAAGATCCAAAATAAAGAGTGGAACCTAGGGCTCCTTTTACAAAGGTACACTAACGTTTATAGCGCATGCTAAAGATTAGCGCGCGCTAACCACGCGCTAAACGAAAAATACGCAAGCTCTATGGAGGCGTTAGCATTTAGCGCATGCGTTATTGTAGTGTGCGCTAAGCGCGCGCTAAGATCGCTAGTGCACCTTAGTAAAAGGAGCCCCTAGGGTCCGATATAAGTTCACACCTTTGTGAGCAATTAGCAAGCTGTGATATTGTTTTGGCGTATTGCATGATTTTCTGAGCGCATGGATTGTGAACCTGGATGCTTTTATATGATTTTATCCCCCTCTTTTACTAAGGTGCGCTAACCGATTAGCACGTGCTAATTGAATTAGCACGTTAAACGCTAACGCATCCATAGACTAAGTGTTTAGGGTGCGCTAATTCGATTACCATGCACTAACCGGTTAACGCACCTTAGTAGAACAGGGCCCATGTTTGGCTATTTTATTTTTAATAAAATTGTAAAATCTGACTGTTCCCTGCCACATTCAGACACTATTGTTCCACTCTTTTCGTTTTGAATCTACCAGTTTGTCTGTGGAACACAGGTCCCCCCCCCTTCTTTTCCTTTGGCGTTAAAAAAAACAAACAAACCCCAGAACATTATACTGAATATTAACCTAGATATCAGCAATTCATTTAACTCGCATTTGATTAAAATGAACCGCTGATGCCATGTAAACAGTTGTATGACAACAATCTATTGAAATATTAATTTTTTTAATTCTGAATTTTGAAATGTTTTAGAGTCTATAGGTGGGCCATTTCCAACTGCTTCTCATCGATGTCACCACAAGCAGAAACATTGCATGCCAGTCCCACCATGTGGAGGTTTACCGATCAGCCCATTGCTTTTCCATCCCCATGCCAAGGGTTCCCAGATTGTTATGGACGCATCTCAGAAAGCAGTAAAACGGCAAGCGAGCTTCTGCAATGCCATCACCTTCTGTAACAGGCCTGTTGTCGTCTATGAACAAGTCAGGTTGAAGGTAACTTATTCTACACGTTTTTTGCTAGTCTTTATGCAAATTACTATTTCAAACGTGATTTACCTAATATTCTAATTCAGCCAAATGTCTGTTTTGGGAAAGAGGAGCAATTTTATTTTTCAGTATCTACCATTGCTCTAGTTTATTAGCAAAGGGGCCTGTACACAAAATATTTTTTCTTATAGACATAAAAAAAGGATAATTGGCTATACATTCATTCTGCACCAGGACTGGCTTGCCACACACACTAACTAATTCAGTTCCTTATATATTGTTAGAGGTTGTGGGTTCAAAAACCTGTGCTGCTCCTTGTGACTCTGGACAAGTCACTTAATCCTCCAGGCACATTAGATAAGACTGTGAGCCTGTAGGGACAGATTGGGAAATTCTTGAGTACCTGATTATTAACCACTTAATTCATCCTGGGCCATTTGGCCTTTATCTGCTGACATGTTTCTATTACAGAAAGGGTGGTAGGTACGTGGAACAGTCTCCCGGAAAAGGTGGTGGAAACAGAGACTGTCTGAATTCAAGAGGGCCTGGGATAGGCACGTGGGATCTCTCGGAGAGAGAAAGAGATAATGGTTACTGTGGATGGGCAGACTAGGTGGGCCATTTGGCCTTTATCTGCTATCATGTTTCTAGCCCTCTCTTAAATTAAACTACGCTAGCAGTTTTTAGCGCAGAGAGCCGCGCTGAATGGCCCGCGCTGCTCCCGACGCTCATAGGAATTCTATGAGCATCAGGAGCAGCGCAGGCAATTCAGCGCGGCTCCCTGCGCTAGAAAACTGCTAGTGCAGTTTTTTAGAAGAGGCCCCTATGTTTCTGTCAAATCTCAATTCCATTTCCCTTTAACAATATAAACAACTTGCCTTGAGTTTAGCCTCCCATCTTTTCCCCATCTAATATATGCATTTGACCCCTTGGCTTTAGGATAAGCTGTATTATGGAAAAGCATTAGTATCATATCTACGTAGGAAAAAGGAGGTAATGATACCTCTGTATAAGACTCTGGTGAGACCTCATTTAGAATATTGTGTACAATTCTGGAGGCTGCACCTTCAAAAAGATATAAAAAGGATGGAGTCAGTCCAGAGGAAGGCTACTAAAATGGTAAGGCTTATGGGGACAGACTTAAAGATCTCAATCTCAGGAGAGGGGAGATATGATAGAGACGTTTAAATACTTACGTTATGTAAATGGGCACGAGTTGAGTCTCTTTAATTTGAAAGGAAACTCTTCAATGAGAGGGCATAGGATGAAGTTAAGAGGTGATAGGCTCCGGAGTAATCTGAGGAAATACTTTTTTACAGAAAGGGTGGTAGATGTGTGGAACAGTCTCCCGACGTGATCTTCCATGGTGATCAAGAAGAAAAACTGTCAGCAATAGAGCCATGAGGATGTCCTCCAACAGATAGATAGATTGAAAAGCGACAAATCACCAGGCCCGGACGGAATCCACCCTAGGGTACTAAAAGAACTAAGAAATGAGATAGCGGGAATACTCCAACGAGTTTGCAACCTATCCTTGAAAACTGGAGAGATTCCAGAGGACTGGAAGATAGCAAATGTTACACCTATCTTTAAAAAGGGGTCAAGAGGAGACCCGGGAAACTATAGGCCAGTAAGTTTGACATCGGTTCCAGGCAAGATGGTAGAAGCACTGATAAAGGACAGCATCTGTGAGCACATCGAAAAAAATGGGCTGATGAAAGCGAGCCAACATGACTTCTGCAAGGGAAGATCGTGCCAAACAAACTTACTGCACTTCTTTGAGGGGGTAAACAGCCAGTTGGACAAAGGGGAACCTGTAGAAATCATTTACCTTGACTTCCAAAAGGCCTTTGACAAGGTACCCCATGAGCGGTTACTTAGGAAGCTGTGGAACCACGGGGTGGAAGGGGACGTACACAGATGGGTCAAACACTGGTTGGCAGGCAGGAGACAGAGGGTTGGAGTGAAGCATCACTACTCGGGCTGGAGGAAAGTCACGAGCGGAGTTCCGCAGGGGTCTGTACTTGGACCGCTGCTGTTCAATGTATTTATTAATGACCTGGAAACGGGGACGAAATGTGAAGTTATAAAATTTGCGGATGACACTAAACTCTGTAGAAGGGTTAGAACTACGGAAGAGTGTGAGGACCTACAAAGGGACCTAAGCAAACTGGAGGAGTGGGCGAATAAATGGCAGATGAAATTCAATGTAGGGAAATGCAAGGTCATGCATATAGGGAGAAAGAACCCGATGTTCAGCTACCAAATGGGGGGATTAGTATTAGAGGGAAGTAACCTTGAAAGAGATTTGGGTGTACTGGTGGATACAACAATGAAGTCAACGGCGCAATGCGCAGCAGCCGCGAAGAAGGCAAACAGAATGTTGGGTATTATTAAAAATGGTATTACGACCAGAACAAAAGAAGTCATCCTGCCGTTGAATCGGGCAATGGTGCGCCCGCACCTGGAGTACTGTGTTCAGTATTGGTCACCGTACCTTAAGAAGGATATGGCAATACTTGAGAGGGTCCAGAGGAGAGCGACACGAATGATTAAGGGCATGGAAAACCTTTCATACACTGAAAGATTGGAGAAGCTGGAGCTCTTCTCCCTGGAAAAGCGGAGACTCAGAGGAGACATGATAGAGACCTACAAGATCATGAAGGGCATAGAGAAAGTAGAGAGAGATAGATTCTTCAAATTTTCAAAACATATAAGAACAAGAGGGCATTCGGAAAAATTGGAAGGGGATAGATTCAAAACAAATGCTAGGAAGTTTTTCTTTACTCAGCGGGTGGTGGACACCTGGAATGCGCTTCCAGAGGATGTAATAGGGCAGAGTACGGTACTGGGGTTTAAGAAAGGATTGGACAATTTCCTGTTGGAAAAGGGGATAGAGGGGTATAGATAGAGGATTACTGCACAGGTCCTGGACCTGTTGGGCCGCCGCGTGAGCGGACTGCTGGGCACGATGGACCTCAGGTCTGACCCAGCAGAACTGCTTATGTTCTTATGTTCTTAAGAGGTGGTGGAGACAGAGACGGTGTCTGAATTCAAGTAAGCCTGGGATAGGCAGTGGGATCTCTTAGAGAGAGGAAGGAGATAATGGTTACTGTGGATGGACAAACTGGATGGGCCATTTGGCCTTTATCTGCCATCATGTTTCTATGTTTCTATGACATCACAATGCAGGTGTTAAGAGCCATAGTCTATAACTATAAAGCTCTATGACCTCACAATGCAGGTTTTAAGAGCCTTAGCCAACAGGGAGAGGAGGAGATAGTGGATGCTATGGATGGGCAGACTGGATGGGCCATTTGGCCTTTATCTACCATCATGTTTCTATGTTTCTATGACATCACAATGCAGGTGTTAAGAGCCATAGTCTATAACCTTAAAGCTCTATGACCTCACAATGCAGGTGTTAAGAGCCTTAGCTAATAGGAAAAGGAGGAGATAGTGGATGCTATGGATGGGCAGACTGGATGGACCATTTGGCCTTTATCTGCCATCATGTTTCTGTGTTCTGATTTGTGCTTATTAGATGCTTCATAAGTATTATTACATTATATTACATTACATTAGGGACTTCTATTCCGCCTATACCTTGCAGTTCAAGGCGGATTACAAAAGAGCTAACTGGACATTTCCAGTGAAGATACAACAGTTTTGGGGTTTTTTGTTTTTTTTTTTGGTTACAAGGGAGGAGAGGTACCTGGATTAATTCCGGAAGAACTTGCAAATTGGATATTAAATTGACTGTACGATACTGTGTGATATAACAAATAGATTACAGTTAGAGTACAAATAAGATTATGTTACATTTCAGGGTTCTGAATACTTGGTTGGTGTTTTGGGGAGGAAGAGATTATTTAAGTGGAGGTTTTGGGGGAGAATTTATCTAGGAGGAGGGGGAAGGGTTGGGTTAAGATATTTGGATAAATTTTTTGAAAAGTGGGGTTTTGATTTCTTTTCGAAAAGTTTTGAAGTCGCCCGTTGCCGACAACAGGTTGGAGATGGAGTGGTTAAGTTTTGCTGCTTGCGTCGCCAGAAGGTTATCAAACATCTTTTTGCGCTGAGTGCCCTTGAGTGGGAGGGAAGGCAAAAGGGTTCGGAGTTCTTCTTTGTCTTGAGGTGAGGATCTGGTTTAGGCGGTTGTTTAGATAGGGGGGGGCGGAGCCATTTAATGCTTTGAATAATAGACAGTAGAATTTGAATTGAATTCGTGCTTGCATAGGTAGCCAGTGAGAGTCTAGGAAGGCAGTTGTAATATGATCACATTTTCTCAGGGAGTAGATCAGTCTGAGGGCAGTGTTTTGTATAGTCTGAAGTTGTTTTATTATGTTGGCAGGACAAGGTAGATAGAGGGAATTGCAATAGTCCAGTAGACCTAAGACTAGGGATTGGACAATTAGCCTGAATTGTGCTGGGTTGAAGAATTTTCTTATTTTACGTAGTGTACAAAGCTGCGGGCAGCGGCTCCTCGCACGTCCCGTGCCTCATCTGGAAGCCTTCCCTCTGACGTTGCGACGTCAGAGAGAATGCTTCCAGTTCAGGTGCAGGACGCACGTAGGAGCCGCTGCCCGTGGCTTTGTGCATTGAATCAGTGAGGAAGAGGGAGCCGGCCTGAAGATAACACCGTGGGCGGCATAAAATGGCCATTGGCTAAATTTTGTAAGGAATGATAATTAACTTTGTTTTACTGACCTTCAAACATACACATCCAGTGTGGGAGGGAGGGGGGAGAGGTTTGCATTGGAATTGATTCGGGAATTTTTTTAGGTAGTTTCTTGTGGGTATTTATTTTCTTGATTATTAGGTGGGAGGATGGGGGGAAAAATTGCTTATTAATATCTGTAAGTTTATTGTGTTTTCTTGTAATAGTATATGCACATGAATTATTTGCATGCATAATTGTAGTTTGAAAATTTAATACCGCTTAGATCATTTTTAAGCGGTATATCAATTTTTATTTTTAAAGTTTTTTTGTAAGTTTATTAAAATTTTATTCAACGCCTAACAGGGTTCTTGGCGTTTTACAATTTAAAAAGAGGGTACACAATCAAAGGACAGATAAACAAGACATAATATAGATGTACAATTAAACGAAAGGTAAATAGGGAGAAGTACAATATGTTAAAGTAAAGCAGAGATTGAAGGAAGAAACCAAAGGAGGGAAGGGAGTGACCTGTTTACTGTTGGAATCTAAAAGATTTGAAAGGAGATGATCAATACTCAAAGGCGGCTTTAAAAAGGAAGCATTTTAATCCTCCTTTGAATTTGTCAAAATGATGCTCTTCCCTAATATTGGTTGGCTGTGAGTTCCAGATCATGGGGGCAGTTACTGAGAGTGCTAATTATCTTTAATGAGGGCACGTGGAATAGATGTTGGGAGGTAGATCTTAGGGTTCGAGGTGGATCGTGTGGGATAAGGAGTCTATCGATAAAAGCAGGTTCCTTAGTTTTTGGGGTTTTGAATACTAGGGTAGTGATTTTATAAGTTATTCAGGGTTCATAGACAACGGCGCGAAAGACAAAAGCGTGCGCCGACAATTGAGCGCAGTGTGCGCTGCCGCGCTGCTCTAAATTACAATTTTTAGGGGCTCCGACGGGGGGTTTTGTTGGGGAACCACCCCCAGTTTACTTAATAGACATCGCGCCAGCGTTATGGGGGGTTTGGGGGGTTGTAACCCACCACATTTTACCGTAAACTGAACTTTTTCCCTAAAAACAGGGAAAAAGTGAAGTTTTCAGTAAAATGTGGGGGGTTACAACCCCCCACAACGCCCCCACAATGTGGTGCGATGTCTATTAAGTAAAGTGGGGGGTTCCCCCCCCACGCCCCCCGTCAGAGCACTAAAAGCAGTAATTTAGAGCGGCGCGGCGGCGCGTGCTGCGCTCAATTGTCTGGGTGCGCCTTTGTCCCGGCGCGCTTTTGACCTGACACCGTTATTCAGTGTGGTATCGGTAGCCAATGAGCTTTCTTTAAAAGGGGAGTGACATGATCGTATTTCTTAGAGTTAGTGATGATTTTAATGGCTGTGTTTTGAATTAACTGGAGGCGTCTAGTTTCTTTCTGACATGTACCTTTTTATAACGAGTTGCAGTAATCAGTTTTTGATATCATGAGAGAGTGAATCAATATGTTTAGAGCTTGAGGCTCCAGGATGCTGGCTAACGACCTAATCATTCTGAGTTTGTAGAAACAGTTTTTAACTACTGTACTGACTGGTGAGCGATAATTTAATTTACTATCAATAGTGACTCCCAGGAAATAATTGGACTCTTGAAAAAGTGATCAGTTGGGTGTGAGCATGTACACCAGCCTTTGGCAGGCATAAATGCTTGCATCCAAAATTAGGAATGAAATGTGTGCTAAGGTAATATTTTATTTTTAAAAACGCTCTGCACAAAGCACTCTTTACAGAGCAGTAGTTTAGCGTGGCTCATCCCAGCACCTAACTTTGGGCACCATTTATTAAGAACATAAGAACTGCCAGCTCCGGACCAGATCTTCGGCACATCAAGTCCGGAGATCCGCACACGCGGAGACCCAGCCAGGTGTACACCTGGTGTAATTTTAGTCACCCATATCCCTCTATGCCTCTCGAGATTATATATAGAATGTTGCTACTCCTTGGGATTCTAGAATCTTGTTACTCTCTGGAATTCCGGAATCTTGCAATTCATAAGAACATAAGAACCACCATCTCTGGATCAGACCTTCGGTCCATCGAGTCTGGCGATACGCACACGCGGAGCCCCAGCCAGGTGTACACCTGGCGTAATTTTAGTCACCCATATCCCTCTATGCCTCTCGTAAGGAGATGTGCATCTAGTTTGCTTTTAAATCCTAGAACGGTGGATTCCGCAATAACCTCCTCTGGGAGAGCATTCCAGGTGTCCACCACTCGTTGCGTGAAGCAGAACTTCCTGATATTTGTCCTGGACTTGTCCCCCCTTAGCTTCAGTCCATGTCCTCTTGTCCGTGTCACATTGGACATTGCAAATAATTTTTTTTCCTGCTCTATTTTGTCGATTCCTTTCAGTATTTTGAAAGCCTCGATCATATCCCCTCGCAGTCTCCTTTTCTCAAGGGAGAACAATCCCAGTCTCTTAAGTCGTTCCTCGTACTCCAAGTTCTCCATACCTTTTATTAGCTTCGTTGCTCGTCTCTGCTCCCTCTCCAGCAGTTTTATATCCTTCTTTAGGTTGGGAGACCAATGTTGGACGCAGTGTTCCAAGTGTGGTCTGACCATTGCCCTATAAAGCGGCATTGAATGCATATATGCCAGCATGCCACTTAGGCATATGTTTTACAGAATAGTGCTTATCTGGCATAGCTTGTAATTGCAAAGGGACATATGAGGTGTGATGAAAAAATACGGTGAATATATAAATAAAAATTTATTAAAAGCAATATTGCCATTAATCCCCCTCGAAATACTCCCCCTCGCTTCGAATACGCTTATCCCATCATACTTGCCACTTTCTGACGCAGTTCTGCATGTCCTCTTTCATGAGTGTCTTTAGTTGCGCTGTTGTGGTTGCCTCGATGTCCTGAATCAATTGAAAATGTTTACCTTTCATGCTCATTTTAACTTTGGGGAAGAGCCAGAAGTTGCACAGTGCTGGATCTAGTGAATAAGGTGGATGAGGATATGCTGTAATGTTTTTATTTGACAGAAATGGCCGTACCAGAAGCGACGTGTGACACGGAGCGTTGTCTTGGTGGAGGATGAAACCATCTGCCCATTTCTCAGGGCGCACTCACTCGCCTTCTCTCAACTTTACCAAACAAGTTGAAACTTGTCACATACTGTCACCAAGGGCTCCTTTTACAAAGGCGCGTTAGGGCGGAATAGAAATCAGTAATGAAATGTAATGTAATGCCTTAACGCACGAAATAGTGCATGCTAAGATGCCGCACGCACTAGCTACTACCGCCTCCTCTTGCACAGGTGGTAGTTTTTCGGCTAGCACACGCTAATCCGGTGCGTGCCTTGTAAACGCTAGCGCACCTTCGTAAAATGAGCCCTAAGGTTTGATGCCGCGATTCCCATATTGACGATCCCTGCCTTTCCACGGCAGCAGCATTCACCGTATTTTTTTTTATCACACCTCGTACACATGAGTGGGATATAGGCGGGTCTGAACAAAGAAATTTGTACCGTGATATGCAAAGCAAAAACAAAGTGAAAATACCAAAATAAATTGCTTTGTCCCGAATTAATCTACTAATCAACGCACATTTAAAAAAATGTTAAAGGGAGAAAAGACCTCAGAGAACTCACAGGAAGGCTTGTAATTGCTGTCAAGTTCCTTCTACTATTGCGGGTTCATTATCTTTCATCGGCCAAAAACTCCCAATTCTTATTCAAAAATATTAGTACTCAACATGAGCCTGAAACAAACCAAAATGAATGCAGCACTTAACTCAAGCCTGACGGGGTTCTTCCATTTCACGCCCTTGATAGAGCTTCGTCGGGGGCATGCAGCATGTTCTTCATAGCGTTCAAACCTTCAAAAGTGGAAAAATGTTCACAACTTTAAACTAAATAATTTCAGAACAACTCACAACCTTTTCTAATCCCACTATATCTTTTTAAAGATATGGCGACCATAACTGTGCACAGTACTCAAGGTGAGGAGACATCATGGAGTAAGGGCTTCTCTTCACTTCCCAGGAAGGAAGGAAATCATATTCAAACCTAGTGCTGTAAACCTAACAAGTTTCAAGTTTATTAAAACATTTTTTATACCGCTAACTCAAATTACAAAGCGGTGTACAGCATTAACAAAAAGATATCTTAGATTCAAACAGTTTTTATTGATACAAATATCATCAAATACAATAATACAGCATAAAAAAAAAACACAACACATCAATATGCATCAATTATTAATAAACATAATAAAAGACAAATTCCAATATCAATAAACCCCACTTATCTATATGAGTTTGAACCTTTACCTTCCCTCTCTATACCCACCCCTTCCCACCCAATAGTACTCTCTACCCAATAATATTCTCATAAATAAAGAAATATAACTTAAAATCTCATTACAGCCCTTAGGGTACAAAGCTTGCAAATAAATACAGCATCAAAAGACATCAATAATACATCAATTATTAATATACATAATTTTTTTAAAAAATAAATAAATTCCAATATCATTAAACCCCCACTTATCTATATGAATTTGAATCTTAACCATCCCTCTCCACACCCACCCCTTCTCATCCAATAGTACTCTCTACCCAATGTTGCTCTCTTCATTTAACTTAATAAAAAGCCCAATTAAGAGATCCAACTTAAAATCGCATTACGACTCTTAGGATGCAAATCTTGCAAATATGAATCCCAAATTTGTATAAATAACATCTTTTGCTTTCTTACAATTCCTGCATCTCTAGCTTCCCAAATGGCCAACTGATGTAATTGGTTCCGCCAATGCCAGAACCTCGGAGGATCAGGGATCGTCCAATATTGTAATATACATTTTCTAGCCAAGAGACTCATTTTTCTACACAACACCCTATTTCCTTTTGGTAAATGGCCAAGAGCTTCTGGCAAATCCAAAATAAAGAAAGAAGGAGTGAAGCGCATTGATCTTCCAATTAAAAGATATCTTAAAAAGAAACAACACAAATGGGTATTAAAATATAATACAATACAGTATTAGGCTAGTAGACTTTAAATACGAGACACATATACAGATTGCACACAGTTAGGAAAGTAGGGTTGAATTACAATATTTAAAATAAAGCACCCTTAAGGATTAAAACAATAGGTTGGGAGAGGGACTATTGGCGTAGCCCTAAAAAGGACAGTTTTATCCGAAAGCATCCTCAAATAAGAATGTTTTGAGTTTCGCTTTAAGTTGCTTTATCGAGGATTCCGCACGTAAATGGTTGGGCAGTGAAGTCCATAAAGAAGGTGCGACGACGGCAAAGTTATTAGATCTTAGCGTGTTGATCAGTTTCAAGGACGGGACGACTAAGTAGGTTTTGTGACGTAGAGCGAAGAGATTTTAGCGGGATGATAAGGAATAAGGAGTCTATCAATAAACTCTGGTCGTTTGCTTAAACGAGTAGTGAAGGTAGAATTTTGTAACTAATTCTATGTTCGACGGGCAACAGTGTCCTTGGGTGGCTTTCTCTTGCAGGCCCGCCACATTTATTGTCTCTCAGCTCAGCAGCAACTCTTACTGATCTCTGCCCTGGTCCCAGAGTTACAAGCACAGTCTCGAGTGGAGGAACGAGGTTGGCTTGCAGCCATCAGGTCGAGCACAAACTCTTCAAGGTTCCAAGTTAAACGTGGCCTTCCTGAACGTAGCGGCTGCAGTTTCGCAGCTTCAGGGTGGGGGCACTTGTAGGGGGCGTCTCTGCTTCCCTCTGGGCCCCCTTAACTCAGCTCAGGCCCAGCCTTTTATATTTCCTAGACCATTTCCTCCTGGCTCAACCCCTCCCATATTACTAGGGTTAACAGATGTCCAGATTTATCCAGACATGTCCTCTTTTTAGAGGACTGTCTAGGTGTCTGGACAGTTTCCTGAACCAGGGGAGAGTTTGTCCAGGTTTTGGACTCACTGTTTCCAGTCCAGCCCCCACCCTAGACCCAGGTATGGCTCTCTGAGTCTTCCCTGTCCCCAGTAACTCCTCTGGCATAGAAACATAGAAACATAGAAAGATGACGGCAGAAAAGGACTATAGCCCATCAAGTCTGCCCACTCTACTGACCCACCCCATTAAGTCTGAGTACTAATGACCTAGTTCCTTAACTCGACCCTCGTAGGGATCCCACTAGGGCATCCCATTTATTCTTAAAGTCAAGCACGCTGGTGGCCTTGATCACCTGCTCTGGAAGCTTGTTCCAGTGATCTACAACCCTTTCTGTGAAGAAATACTTCCTTACGTCACTATTGAATTTCCCTCCTCTGAGTTTGAGCGGATGCCCCCTTGTGACCGAGGGTCCTTTGAGAAAGAAGATGTCTTCTTCCACCTCGACACGTCCCATGATGTATTTAAATGTCTCAATCATGTCCCCCCTCTCCCTGCGTTCCTCTAGAGTGTAGAGCTGCAATTTGTTTAGTTTTTCTTCGTACGAGAGACCCTTGAGCCCCGAGATCATCCTAGTGGCCATCCGCTGAACTGACTCAACTCTAAGCACGTTTTTACGGTAATGTGGCCTCCAGAATTGCACACAGTACTCCAGATGAAGTCTCTCCATGGTTATGTACAGTGGCATTATGATTTCAGATTTGCGGCTAACGAAGCTTCTATTGATATATCCCATAAGTTGCCTTGCTTTGGATGAGGCCTTCTCCACTTGTTTGGCATTGCAATTTCAAATCTTTGGGCAGCTGACAGCGTTGGCAACATGATCCTGCTGCCATCGGCCTGTCCCGGAAGCCTTCACTCTCCAGCATCCTGCCTACGCTAGTCGAAGACAACTTTCCTAGGGAGTTGCCTGTTGAGTTCTTGCTGGCGAGCCCAATGTCCTTAACTCACATAATTTCCATTGCGCATGTTCGCTGTATGTTTTTCCCACATTTGTCACAGGCTCATGGCAGGGATCACGGTAGATTTCAACATGTTGATACTGATTTGCCTTTAGTCTGTTTGCTTTGCAAGTTATTTATTTTCAGATGTTGATCAAAACTAGGAATGAGAATTGTCTACGATGTCACGTGGGTTTTATTCTAACATGGGCTTTATTCAAGTATTTTATTGGCAGCAATATATATTTGGAAAAAAGCAAACTGAACTGCTGAAAATTAGGTCCATTTATCTCACCGCAGAAGAAACTCTCTGGCAGGATTTTTAGCTTCAGTAAAACCACTGCAGGGAGAAAGAAAATTAAAGTCGGTTTAGCTTGTGACTGATGTTATTATGCTTGACACTGTCCTGTTTATATGTTTAATGAAATTAAATCTTTCTGACATATTATTTCCTAGATCACGAAGAAGCAGTGCTGCTGGAGTGGGGCTCTTAGACTCGGCTTTACTTCCAGAGACCCCTCAAGGATTAACCCCAACACCCTACCCAAGTACGCCTGCCCCGACTTGGTTTCTCAGAGTGGATTCTGGGCCAAAGCCTTGCCAGAAGAGTTTGCCAGTGAAGGAAACATCATAGCGTTCTGGGTGGACAAGAAGGGACGTGTTTTTTACCGAGTCAATGATTCTGGTGCAATGCTGTTCTTTAGTGGTGTAAGGACAACGGAGCCACTCTGGGCTTTGATTGACGTCTACGGACTCACTCGTGGTGTACAGCTCTTAGGTAAGAATCTTTTAAAATTGCTAAAAGAAGCATGTACCTATGAAGATCAGGGCTGGGCAACCACAGTCCTTGAGGGCCCCAACTCAGTTGGGATTTCAAGATTTCCACAAGGAGTATGCATAAGGTCTGTTTCCACACAATGGAAGCAGCATATGCAAATCAATCTCATGTATGTTCTTTACAGATATCTGGAAAGCCCAGCTGGATTATGGCCCTCGAAGACTGTAGTTGTCACCTCTGGTGTAGATATTAGCTCATGACCTCATATCTTATTTCTTAGAAAAATGTGCTTAATAACGAAATGCTGTGTCTTGATTTAGTGGATCAACGATGAGCCCACTGATGAGGTGTTGTTTTTTTTTTTTAAATGGAGGAACCAAATGCATGAGTCAATGTGAATGGAAGATTTGTCTGGGAGTAGAGGGGTCACAAACAAAAGGTAACATTTGTACAAATTTGGGAAGCCTTTTTGGCTTCATTAACTACAAGATTGTGAAATTCAGTACTTCAGTGGCATACCTAGATTATGTGACACCTGGGGTTGATAATTTTTTAACACCCTCCTCCCCCGCTTTGTACTTTAAACCCCCCCCCCAAAAAAAAAACCTATTAATCCAGGCCCAGCATGTTCTCACCCTTCTCTCCTGGCCATTCCGTTGTTGCCTTTACCTTCCATCAAGCTGAATAAACTATTGGCCTTAGCGGTGATTCAGAGATGTTGCCCATGGCTCCCCTTCCTGCTTTCCATCTGCCGTGGTCCACCTGGGTGGAAACAGGAAATTATGTCATTGGAGAAAGCAGGAAGGGGAACTGCAGGCACTGTTAGGGGAAGTTCCCAGACCATGACTCCAAGGCCGGGAACACCTCCCTCATGCTTGCACCCAGTCCGCCCCCCGGTCCGCCCTTGGTACGCCACTGCAATACTTAGTAGTTTGGATGGGTAAGTAGGACTTGGGGTGAGGGTGAGGTTTACAGAGAGGTATGATAAAACCGGGGAGATATGATTGGAAGTCTACAAAATCTTGAGTGGAGTAGAACGGGTACAAGTGGATTGATTTTTCACTGTCAAAAATTACAAAGACTAGGGGGAAATTTGATGAAGTTACAGGGAAATACTTTTAAAACCAATAGGAGGAAATATTTTTTCACTCAGAGAATAGTTAAGCTCTGGAACGCATTGCCAGAGGTTGTGGTAAGAGCCGATAGCGTAGCTGGTTTTCAGAAGGGTTTGGACAATTTCCTGGAGGAAAAGACCATTGTCTGTTATTGAGAAAGACACGGGGGAAGCCACTGCTTGCCCTGGATTGTAGCATGGAATGCTGCTACTCCTTAGGTTTTTGCTAGGTACTAGTGTCCTGGATTGACCACTGCGAGAACCGGCCACTGGGCTTGATGAACCTTTAGTCTGACCCAGTAAGGCTATTTGTATGTTCTTATGGTATAGTAAGGAAATATTCCTTTCTAAGTAGGTAGGATGGAAGAGACATGGTTGGGGGAAGAATTTGTTCAGAAATTCAATTGTTTATTAATATGTTCCATTTGTTATCAGATGGGCAATAATATGTTATATTTGGATGCGACCATGGAGCAGAATTATTGCCTTAATAAAGAGCTGTATTTCAGAACTGCTGAAAGAAAATGTGATATGGGAACACTTAAACCAGGAAGTGTAAGTTTCCCATGCTTATAAATGTGATAAAATGTACTGTAACACATACCACAGAGGCTGGTGACATCTTACTGCAATGCAAGCACAATTAAAACTACAGAATTTGCTAAGAATGTGGTCCGGGTTAGTATTTTTGACAATGTTCTGGAGAGCAATGTTCTGGGAAGTAGATCAAGGTGACACAGAATAGCACTCTGGGAGATAAGATTATAGCACCCATTCTGGCAAATATTTTCTTATAATGGAAAAGAAACAGATCTGAGACGAAGTGCTCCAAAACAAAATTTCATTGTTAAATCAATCACCTGATGTGGTTAGGGTTACCAGACAGACGTCCATGTTTTAAGTTTTATTAAAATTTGATTTGATCGCTTATCAAGTGTTACTAAGCGAATTACAAGATTAAAAAAAAAATTTAAGAACACAAAAAATCATACAACTTATAAATTGTTAGCAATAAAATAACTTGAATACACTAACTGGTACATAAGGATAGTGGGGGTAGAACTACAATCTGTTTTATAAAAAAGAGAGAGGTAACATATATGGACAGCACAATATGGAAAGGAGAGAGAAAATATAAAGGGGAAAACAGAATTATCTTTTGGGGAGGAATTATAGGTTGATGGCATCTTTAAACAACAAGAAAATCGACCCTGGTCCCTCCACAGAGAGTAAAATCGAAGAAAGAAAGAAATCGTGGAGAATCGATGTCCAAGATGAAGGCTTTATTCAAACAAATAAATAAATAATCCACATAAAAATGTCTAGGGCCGGAACCTCTGGGAAACATATGGAGCCAACATGGTCCGTGTTTCGACAGTGTAGTCTTCTTCAGGGATCCCTATGTGGCCCTAAATGCAGGGACCCCTGAAGAAGACTACACTGTTGAAATACGGACCATGTTGGGTCCATATGTTTCCCAGACCAGCCCTCCTCGAGGGTTGCAATCCAGTCGTTTTTTTCAGCATTTCCCCAATGAATATGCATGAGATCTATTTGCATGCACTGCTTTCATTGTATGCTAATAGATCTCATGAACATAAGAACATAAGCAGTGCCTCTGCTGGGTCAGACCAGAGGTCCATCACGCCCAGCAGTCTGCTCACGCGGCGGCCCTTCAGGTCCAGGACCTGTATAGTAATCCTCTATCTATACCCTTCTATCCCCTTTTCCTTCAGGAAATTATTTAATCCCTTCTTGAACTCCAATACCGTACCTTACCCTATCACATCCTCTGGAAGCGCATTCCAGGTGTCCACCACCCTTTGGATGAAGAAGAACTTCCTAGCATTGGTTCTGAATCTGTCCCCTCTTAACTTTTCCGAATGCCCTCTCGTTTTTGTAGTTTTTGAAAGTTTGAAGAATCTGTCCCTCTCCACTTTCTTCATGCCCTTCATGATCTTGTAAGTCTCTATCATGCCCCCTCTAAGCCTCCGCTTTTCCAGGGAAAAGAGCCCTAGTTTCTCTAATCTTTCAGTATATGAAAGGTTTTCCATACCTTTTATCAATCGTGTTGCTCTTTTCTGAACCCTCTCGAGTATCGCCATATCCCCATATCCCTACGAGGATGAAGATAAGGAATAGGGTCACTAGAGTATAGACTTAAGGGGGTGGGTCAGTGGAGTGGGCAGACTTGATGGGCTGTAGTCCTTTTCTGCCGTCATCATCTTTCTATGTTTCTATCCTTCTTAAGATACGGCGACCGATAATGGACGCAGTACTCCAGATGCGGGTGCACCATTGCTCGATACAACGGCAGGATAACTTCATTCATTCATTAGGGAAATCCTGAAAACCCGACTGGATTGCGGCCCTTGAGGAGGGACTTTGACACCCCTGCCCTAGACATTTTTATATGGATTATTTATTTATTTGTTTGAATAAAGCCTTCATCTTGGACATCGATTCTCCCTGAGTTCTTTGATGGCATCTTTAAACAGAAAGCTTTTCAGGTTACTTTTAAAACGTGTTAAATTTTCCTCCTCTCTTAAGTATGCCGGCATAGCGTTCCAGAGCCAAGGCGCGTTCACGGAGAAGATATCTAGCCTTTGTGTTCCTATTATTTTCAGTGATGGGACCGTTAATAGTTTTTGATCCACGGATTGGAGTGTACGTGTGGTAGTATATGGAATGAGTAATTTATTTATAACATGTCCGGGTGGGGCACTTTGTCCAGGTTTTGAAAAGCTTCCAGCTAGTAGCGACGTCAGGACCGCGTCTGCTCATGCGCGGATGCAACGCGGTGATGTCACGTGCACGCGCGCATGTGTGTGATGTCAGCCTAGAGGCCTCTGGGAGATTATATCGATCTAACTCTGGCATGGGAATGCAGATAGACTCTGTGTGCAGGGAGACTGTGTTACGTTTCCCTGATTGAATCATGACTAGCTAAAAGGTGTTAATGTCTGATTAAGAGGGTGCTTAGGACAATGGCCTGCTTGAATGGGACAAAGAAGCCAGAGACTTAATCCCATCAGGTTTCTCACCCTCCTTTGTCTATTAAATTGACCATTGTCTCAAACAGTTTGCAAGTTCTAAACAGAAAGATACTGGGAGATACAATATTTTCTCTATTCAGAATAAGATTCCAAGGTATAAAAGCCTGCTCTCTGCAACACACATGGCTCTCTCTCTCTCTCTCTCTCTTTTTCTATGCAGCTATCAATATCGCTCTCTTTTTCTATACTTCCCTTTATTTATCTAACATGAAGCTTCCTAGAACTACAAGCTTCTATGTCCCTCTCTGCCTCTGACCTCTGTAAGGCAGTGAGACTGCTTGCTCTCTGCTTAAGTGTAATGCTCTCTGCTTAATTGTAATGCTTATAAATATTACTTTTCTGTAAGACTATTTCTATAATATATTCTTTATGCAATCACCTCTGGTCGTGTCTATTATTCTACTTCCTGGTGAGTCATCTGTGAAGGAACTGAACCTGGGACCTGGCGTTTGTCAGTACGCCTTTCACTTAACCCCTACCACCTAATATTGTGGGGACCACTTTCAAACTGACATGTGACATCATCGCGCCACACCAGCGCATGCACAGATGCCCTCCCGACAAGTGAACAGGTTGAGGGGGGCGGGGCTGGGGCAGAACAGGGCATGGCTTGGGCAGGCCTGGGTGGGGCTGGGGGCGTGGCTACCAGAAAGTCTGGCAACCCTAGGCATGGTCCATGTCTCACCCACTCTTGAGCTGTTTCAGGGGTATAATCCCAGAAGTGAAAAGGCAAAAAGGATTCGTGATCCCAATTAAAATGTACAAAAATGTTCACCAGTGCTCAATGTTCACAGCAGCATGGACGCAGGCTGTTCTCACTAAGAAGCACAAGAGTGGGCAAAATGTGGTGACCGTGTTGGATGATTGTTTTAATAGTGCACCGGTGGCTTTCAGGGGGTTCGGTGAATCCCCAGCTTTTCGTTGTTTCCTTTTTGATTTGTTGAGGAGGCAGCAGGTTTAGGGGGGAAAATTTCCCCAGCAGCTGTGGCGAATATTCTTAAAAAGTGCTTGTTTCTGCCAAAGATGAATGAATAAATTCTTAAATTTCCTTACATTCAATAAATACCCCCACTGTTTATTTCTACCTCTAAGACACACACTCACTCTATAACCCCCCTCATTGGAAGCATTTACCTATTGGTTTGTAAAATGGAACAGCTATCAACATTACCATATGTTGGTGCTGGCAATTCTATGATCAAGCTGTCTTGCTCATACTGGTTAATTTTTCCGTGTGTATATTTGTCAAATGACTGCTCCCACCGTGTGTGCAGGAAAATACGTGTGCGTACCCTGGGGTGTATACTATCCTGTCTAGTTGATGTATCACTCTAACTTGTCAAGTTGGCTCAGTACAACATCCAGGTTCATCGAGGTTTCTTTCAGTTCCTCCACGTCATTTCGGGTACAAGTAAGATATCTCTCCCAAAAAACTAATCCGCGCAGTTTGAAGTCTACGCTATGATTTTCACATACATCCACATGGAACACTTAACAAGACATGTGGAGGAAAAACAGACCTCAATCTTTTGGCTCAAAAACACTAAAAAGACTGCAAAATGAGCCACTGTCATCACAGGTACTGGAAAAAAAAAAACTCCATTTAGACATCATACTTTCACTGCTTTCAAACCAAAGAAAAAGTGGTTACCCAAAAACGCAGTCTCAAAGATACAACAAAGTAACCACTTACCTTGAAAGCTCTATCGTCCAAGGCAGGCCAAAATCTTGCAGTCAACTGCACGACTTGAAGTTCTTTTTCCTTTTACTGTACCAATAAAGCGTATCGCTTACCATTCATTCTGAAAATCGCTGCTACTCTCCCACAAATTCGCTGCTTCCATGCTTCCCAGTGTGCACTGAGAAAAATGCTGCTTCCCAGCATCCGTAGAGAGAAAGGCTTCTTCCCAGCACGCCTGCCCAGAAATCGCTGCTTGCTTGTCTGCCCAAAACTCGCTGTAGAAAAGTTATTTGCGGTTCCAATAATAAAAACGGAAGGCTTTTTCTAAAAACCGCAAACAACATTTAAAAAGTTATTCACGGTTTTTCCGTATTCGTGCCTATGGTCCGCCCGCATTCCCCACGAATACGGAAGGAGTGTACAAGCATGTTTCTGGAACGAATTATGCTTTACTGTACTTCAAACTAGTGGGGAAGAAGGAGGGTAAAGAATGCTCCCAACACCAAAACACAAACGCTCACACAGGCATAAAAATAAAAGGCAATCACTATCTCTTTAGGGTTTGGACCAAATAATATTTAATATCATTGCCATCCCCTCTGCCTTCTGGTGGATTTTTTTACCCCCCCCCCCCCCCCACTGGACGATTGCCAGTATTTCTAGTATTTTATATAATGTTGCAAAAATGTTTTTTTTTTTAGCAGTCTCTCTTTTTGAGGAGTGGCTCTTTCTATGTAGTTCTTACGCCGTAGCAATCCTTCCTAAGGGCTCCTTTTACGAAGGTGCGGTAGGGCCTTATCGCGCGGAATAGCGCGCGCTAGCCACTGCCGCCTCCTTTTGAGCAGGCGGTAGATTTTTGGCTAGCGCGTACTATAGCGTGCGCTAATCTGGTGCGTGCGCTAAAAATGCTAGCGCACCTTCGTAAAAGAAGCCCTTAGGCAAGATTGCGACGGCGTAAGAACTGACAGTCAAGGCAAGAACAATATTCAAGTTCTCCTGCATATGTTTCAAGCTAGTTTGGGGACTAAACACACTTTGAATTCTACAGCCCTAAAAGACAAACCAGAAACAGCTATCTTTTTGCATACCCAAGCATAACCAATTGTAAATACAAAACCTTTCTGGACAGAACTTTCATGCACCAAGCAAACAAACAACATTGGCTAGACAATTACATTAATAAAGCTGAACTGACCTACAATGCTTTTAGAAAACTCATAAAAACTGCCCTATTCGACAGATATATCACCTAAACAGAATCTCACCAAACGCTCTGTTCTCACTTTCCCCAATATGCCCTCCGAAATCCTAATCGAACAGCATTTGTAATTTCAGGACCTTTCTTCTAATATGTCCCCTCTGAATCTCTAAACAAACTGTATATTGTAATTTTCGCTGTTATTTTGAAATTCGCGACTTTTCTTTACAGCAGTGGTTTCCAACCCTGTCCTGGAGGAACACCAGGCCAATTGGGTTTTCAGGCTAGCCCTAATGAATATGCATGAAGCAAATTTGCATGCCTATCACTTCCATCATATGCAAATCTCTCTCATGCATATTCATTAGGGCTAGCCTGAAAACCCGATTGGCCTGGTGTTCCTCCAGGACAGGGTTGGGAATCACTGCTTTACAGGTCCTCTCTGAAATTCTTAGCAAATAATATATTTTGTAATTTCGCTTTCTTAAAGTCTCTGTACTCTGTACTCCTTCAGCAACCAAAACAAAACTGCAGACTGTGTACAAGAGGCAGGCAAATTTTAATATGACAAGAACACAAAATATAAAACCCTTTTACCAATAAAGGGACCCGACACGGTCCGTGTTTCGGACAAACCTTCGTCAGGGGTCCATGGTAAAATAGGGGGGGGGGGCTAAAAAATGCCACAAAAAATGAAGAATCTCGACGGGATGCCTGTGTGTATCAAGTTCGCCGAAAAAGCCAACATTTTTTAGCCCCCCTATTTTACCATGGACCCCTGACGAAGGTTTGTCCGAAACACGGACCGTGTCGGGTCCCTTTATTGGTAAAAGGGTTTTATATATTGTGTTCTTGTCATGTTAAAATTTGCCTACCTCTTGTACACAGTCTGCAGTTTTGTTTTGGTTGATCCTGGCTGGTTTTTTTCTGCAGATCTTTTTTGGATCCCCTTTTTTTGTTTTTGTGTTTCTCTGTACTCCTTCTACATATTGTAAATCGCTGAATGTCCAGCTCTCTTGAATGTAAACCGCCTAGAAGTCGCAAGATTGTGGCAGTATAGAAGAATAAAGTTATTATTATTATTATTAAATGTTTGAAAGTCCCCCTTGTTATATTGCTGTTTTTGAAAAAAGAACGTGGATTCAGAGCTAGTTTTATGGTAATCCCTGCTGATTAAACCAAACTTCCAGAGGGCAGAATTTCTACTTAACAAGTCTGTGTTATGAGTGGGAAAAGAATCACTTTGTGATGAAAAGTCGCAGCCTGCACCCACTAAAACTAGGACAAATGAGACGACCAAGCGCTGTTATTTTAGGTGGAGAAAAAGCAGTAAATCACAATGCAATTATCAATTTCCAAAAAGCAAATTCTTGCCGCGAAACACGGCCTGGATTAAGTGTCACACTGCTTTTTCCCGGAATGTGCCCTGTAAAATGTTCTCCTTATCAACACTTTGTCACATTTACTGCCCATTAACTGGTATACTGGATAAAAGCATTTAGCAATCCATTTAAAATATTTAATCTGTTTATTATGGCAGCCTCAGCCTCTGGGCAGATCCAGTAATGCACGTAGAGTGCCACAGTGTGTTATGACAAGTTACATATTGTGCAGTTATAGACATGGTTTCTCGAGTGATTGCCTGGAAAAAAAATGGTGTTTGATGTTTCCAACTGCAGCCAATCAAAATGAGAAATCTTGAAGAGGGGACTATACGCTCATTCTGCACCAGGACTAGCTTACCACAACTGTCGGCTTGCAAAAATGAGCTACACTTCCCCTTCCCCATTCACAGTTTCCACGCTCGCGGTTTCACATATTTGCGATTTTTTTTTTTTAGGGGGGAATCATATTTTACCACGTTCCCACTTCTCTCCAGCCTTCCTCCCGGCATCCCGGCCTTACCTGGTGGTCAAGCAGGCTTTTGGGACAGCAGCGATCTTCCTACGCTCCTGCCCCATGTAGATCGTCAATAGGAAATGGCTGCAGTGAGCTCCCGTCGTAGTCTCGAGAGACTATGGGAACTCACGGCAGTCATTTCCTATTGGCAATCTGCACGGGGCAGGAGCGTAGGAAGATCGCTTCTGCCCCGAAAGCCTGCTAGACCACCAGGTAAGGCCGGGATGCCGGGGGGAAGGTGGGAGGGATGCAGGGGTGGGTCAGAGCCGGACGAGAAGATATTCACGATTTTTCTCAATTTGCGGTCCGGCTCTGCCCCTATGCCCCGCAAATACCAAGGGAGAAGTGTAATATGACAGAACAGTCAGAATAATGCAAGCTCGTAGAGTCAGGTTCAGACAGAGCTTATATGCAACTTGCATAAAATTGTATATTTATCAAATGTTTATTCACTAGAAATATGTGACTCAGGTTGATTGATTCGGTCTTTTCCTAATAATTAATATACAATGCATGACTGCCTGGTGGCAGTTTAGAAAGGCCTAATTGAGACCTTGAGTTTCTCTTATCCCAAGATACACAAGTCAGTGAAGGCAAAGCAAAAACAGGAAGATTTCATTCTGAGTTACAGTAACAGCAACTCCAGAAATGCAAACAAAGCAGACACTACCCTACTCGGACTGAAGCAGTGATACACGTGGCAGAGGAGCTGAGTTAATCAAGCAGACGGATTCTTTCTTTTTTTATGTTATACAGTATTTATAAATTAAGCCCTGTAAAATAGAGGCAAAAAAAACCCACCAACAAACAACATGCAGTCAGTTGGAAAAATGACCAAAGTAGGCAGCAGCATGGTGATAATCCTTTTATTGAAGAAAAAAAAATCAGTCATTGGATATGACTAGCCTAACAGGACCTTCTTAAAGGCAAGAGTTCATATCCAGAAGAGACATTCACTAAACGTAATCTAATATATTAACCCTTTCAGGACCATAAGGATCGTAGGCCAATTTTTGTGGTTTTGACGACATTTTTATGGTAAAAAGGGCTTGCAGATGCCAAAAAATTGATTTTTTTTTTGTGAAATATCATTATTTTTTTTTAAAAAAATCAAACTTCTGGCTTATGGACAGTGTGGCAAGTGAATCTTCTCGTCAATCTGGCAACGACGCTAATGAATGAATGTCGGAACCAGTTTGTTTACATAAAGGCAGTATCATATGGAATCCGTACATATCAAATTTAGAACTGTAGACTATCCCAATCAAAATTTATAGGATTTTAAAGTTATGGGACAAATATGTCCCTTGGTCCTGAAAGGGTTAAGAGAAACAGATGAATCAACAAACCGATGTCATAAGAAGAATGGAGCTACTCAGGCTAAAAGCTTAGAATGTCTCTTCCGCGTATGAGCTCTTGCCCTGATGCATCCCTAGGCTGAAACGTGGCTACGTTTATATCCAGTGATTTGATTTCTTCTTTAATAAAGGGATTATTACCATACCGCTGACTACTTTGGTCATTTAACCAACTATCTGATTACACGACATTTATAGATTTTTTGGGTGGGGTTGGTGGGGATTTTGGCAAATGGTCTTAAATTTTTCTTATATGATCAGATATCCTTCATAACCTAATGGTTAGAGCAGTGGGCTGAGACCCATGGAAATCAGGTTCAAATTAGAGAATGACACGGGGACAAATTTTTCCCCGTCCCCGTGTGTTTTGTTGCTGTCCCTGTCTCTGTCCCATTCCTGGAAGCTCTGCCTTAAACGCACAAGCCTCAAACACTTATGATTTTAAAGTGTTTGAGGCTTGTGCAGATGAGGACGGAGCTTGCAGGAATGGGGCAGGGGCAGGAAAAGAACTTGTGGGGACGGGACGGGAAAATGAGTGCCCGGGGGGGGGAGCGGGGAAAAATTTGTCCCCGTGCCATTCTCTAGTTGAAATCTCACTACATCTTCTTTTGGTCACATAACCCTCTATGGCTTCAGGTGTAAACTTGGATTGTAAGTTGTCCAATGACAGAACTATACCTACTGTACCAGAAAGCATGCTGTTTCAATAGCTTATGGGCTTGCAGACGGTATATATGAAATTAAAATAAATAAAAATACTGCACTTTGTTAAAAAGAAACACTGTAGAGTACAGTTAGAAGCAGAGCTTCAGTTAAAATTCACTACATCAGAAATTATATATCAGTCTCCAAAACTGGCTTCACCTTCAAATTCTACCGCTACCTTTAGAATTTTGATACACTGTTATCATATATTCCGTCTGAAAATATGAGAAAAACTCAGAATTGACATACATGGATTAAGGATAGAAACATGATGGCAGATAAAGGCCAAATGGCCCATCTAGTCTGCCCATCTGCAGTAACTACTATCTCCTCCTCTCCCTATTGGCTAGGGCTCTTAACATTTGCATCTCCTCTCCTATTGGCTAAGGCTCTTTACACCTGCATTGTGACATCATAGAACTTTAGTAACATAGAAACATGATGGCAGATAAAGGCCAAATGGCCCTTCTAGTCTGCCATCCGCAGTAACCATTATCTCTTTCTCTCTCCGAGAGATCCCGCGTGCCTATCCCAGGCCCTCTTGAATTCAGACACAGACTTCCGGGAGACTGTTCCACGCATCTACCACTCTTTCCATAAAAAAGTATTTCCTCAGATTACTCCGGAGCTTATCACCTCTTAACTTCATCCTATACTAAGGTGCGCTAGCGTTTTTAGCGCATGCAGGAAATTACCACGCGCTGCGCTTCTAGAACTAACGCCAGCTCAATGCTGGCGTTAAGGTCTAGCGCGCGTGGCAATGTAGCGTGCGCTATTCCGCGCGTTAAATCCCTAGCACATCTTAGTAAAAGGAGCCCTATGTATCTCTTTTTAAAACTGGGATTATCCCGGTGAGGGAGTGAACTCGCACGGTGCATTTGAACCGAGAGATATGGCAGGTTTCTTCTCTTTGCTCAGTCCATGCTGGTTTCGCCTGTCGCTTTAGTTCAATCATCTTTATTGACATTTTTTTTAAATATACAACAATTGGGCAGGAATGACCAACAAACCAGGTCATTGGGGACAACAATAATGCAGTTCGTCGATCACTGCCAGCAACACACGCAATGATGGAATTGCTGCTTTTGTCAAAGGTTCGGTGCCTTTTGTTTTTGCGGTACACAGGAACACAGGAAAGCAGGAATTGCTCTGCCGGATTTGACGGTTGCATTTAGAAGGCCAATGTGAGAGGCTAGCATCATTCAGAATACTCCATCTGGTGCCACACAGCACACAGTCTGTGTTTCGGGAAACAGACAAACATTAAACCGGTATCAAAAAGAGACCAAGAGTCCCTAAAAACTAATTCAGGGTTTTATCAAAAATCACTTACATGGGCTTGGATTTATTTCTTCCAAATCTTTTGCAGCTGTGGAACTCTTTTACTAAAGGGCATTAAGCCCTAATGAACGGTTAGTGTGCCAAAAAAGGCTTACCTCATAAGGCATTCAACCCCTTGATATTTAGCTGGTGTTTTTTGTCTGTCACCAGCACTAAAACCAGAAATTCAGGGCCGGGCCCTGCTTCGGTGATGAATATACGGGTTTTTCAGGGGTTTCCTGCAAGGGATTACTAATAGGCAGTAAAATTACGGTATACATAAATATGTCAATATTCATGTTGTCAGTCAAAAAATGAATATCCAAAGTCACCTCTTAGTCACAAGTAGAAAATGCAATTATTTAAGTATATACTATACCACGCCTCAGAGACCGAGTATAATAGCAAAATTTGCAATATACTTGATTCGGTTCAAATCTCAATCATTGGCAAGTGGTATGGAGTATTTTTACTTTCACTATGTATATACTAGCTTTGCTTTTGCTCAGCTTTGCTTTACTAATGCTTAATTTTCAAAAGAGATGTGTAAACATCTTAAACACCAAATGCTATGAGAAATGTAAGATAGTGCAAATTTTAAAAGGAAAGCACTTATCTTAACGTTGTTCACACTGTGTTTGATCCCAACGGGGCCACCGTTTCACCTTAGGTGGCTTCTTCAGGGGAATTTGATAACCAGTGTCTGTAACAGATGACAAAAGACATAATTAATCTATAAAATGGTGTTTAAATGAGTACAAAAGCTTAAATTTTAAATTGCATATATTCAATCTGTTAGCAAACTTACGGAGCCGGTATTCGCTTCAACAAAATTTCTCAAAAAATGGCGTCGGCACACACCGACGCCGAGCCATTTAAAGGGCTTAGAATCAGCTGTCGGTACAGCGTTGAAAAACGTCAAAAACGTCAAAACGTAATAACGTGCACAGAGCTGACAAGTCGGGAAAGTTACAAAAAAAATTTTTTTTTGTAACTTTCCCGACTTGTCAGCTCTGTGCACGTCATTACGTTTTGACGTTTTTGACGTTTTTCAACGCTGTACCGACAGCTGATTCTAAGCCCTTTAAATGGCTCGGCGTCGGTGTGTGCCGACGCCATTTTTTGAGAAATTTTGTTGAAGCGAATACCGGCTCCGTAAGTTTGCTAACAGATTGAATATATGCAATTTAAAATTTAAGCTTTTGTACTCATTTAAACACCATTTTATAGATTAATTATGTCTTTTGTCATCTGTTACAGACACTGGTTATCAAATTCCCCTGAAGAAGCCACCTAAGGTGAAACGGTGGCCCCGTTGGGATCAAACACAGTGTGAACAACGTTAAGATAAGTGCTTTCCTTTTAAAATTTGCACTATCTTACATTTCTCATAGCATTTGGTGTTTAAGATGTTTACACATCTCTTTTGAAAATTAAGCATTAGTAAAGCAAAGCTGAGCAAAAGCAAAGCTAGTATATACATAGTGAAAGTAAAAATACTCCATACCACTTGCCAATGATTGAGATTTGAACCGAATCAAGTATATTGCAAATTTTGCTATTATACTCGGTCTCTGAGGCGTGGTATAGTATATACTTAAATAATTGCATTTTCTACTTGTGACTAAGAGGTGACTTTGGATATTCAGTAGAGTTTTACACTTCTTTAGTATTTGACTATTGGTCAGTCAAAAAATCACAGGGAACATAAGAAATACCAAACGGTATATCAATAGGGAGTGAAAGATTCAATGCATATCAAAAGAACGCATCCCTTGGATACAGCAAACACTCTTGAAATAAAGCTTGACATATGGTAGGATTAGCTCAGAGACACAGAGGGGTAATCAAAGGGAACGAATCCCCCCCCCCACCTCACCACCCAATCATTGCTTAGTCCTCCACACTTTTTAGCTTTTTTAAACTTTTTTAGTTGTGAAAAAAAACAATGAAATTCAAAATCACTTCAATGAATATAAATCGTGAAGAAAAGCACATAGCTACGAAACTCATATCCTTTCATAGGAACCATTTCATAGAAAAGTGCTTTTCTTTACGATTTATATTCATTGAAGGGATTGCAAAGCTTTATTTCAAGAGTGTTTGCTGTATCCAAGGGATGTGTTCTTTTGATATGAATATGCATGTTATGACATATCTTGAATGTCAATCCAGACAATATCCAAATGGCCCACGCTGTTGTTTGTATAAGTATAGGAACACACACTAGCAAGAGTGGGGAATGTTTAGGTGTCACCTGGAGTGCTATATAAGATAAGTCTCTCTGCAAACTGTTTTTGGAATAATTTTTAGTACAGTTTTAAAAAATTGCCTTTAAAAACAGGGAGGTATGATGAGATGGTGATGAAAGTTTGGTGAGTTCGGTTTGTGGTTTTTTTTTTTTTTGGGGGGGAGGGGTTTCTTTCTTTTATTTGAAATCTGAATCTTTTTAAGCCCATAATCCCTTATCTATAATTATCACAGACTGATTGGGATTCATGTTTTGAGATTGTGTATAAATATATTGATTATAGCCCTATTCCACTTTATTGGTTTCAAGGTTTTATTAAAATTTGATTTAATCGCTTATCTAATTTCTAAGCAAGCTTACAATATATTTTAAAAAAGAGCATGAACATAATAAAAATGCCATTAATAATAATTAAAAAAAAATTACAAAGAAACATCAACTAATAATTGGCATATTAAAAAGGGATAAATGAGACAGACAGATGGGAGACAAAAGGAAATAGGGTTAGAAATACAATTTGGATAGGAACGAAAGACAAATATGGAAAAAAACAAAAGGAAAGGGCTCGTTGCAATTAAGACCTGCTCTTCCATCTTTACAGTAAAAAGGTGTGGACACCTACCCTCTAAAACAGAGGGGGAGGGGTGTGCTGTGGGTAGACAGAAGGGGCCATGGATAGGGAAAGGGGGCTGCTTTGGGGGGGAGGTGTGCTGGGGACAGCTTTGCTCTGGGAGGAGACAGAAGGGGCATGGAGAGATAGGGAGAGGGAAAGGGGGCTACTTTGGGGGGGAGGTGTGCTGGGGACAGACAGCTTTGCTCGGGGGGGGGGGGGTGGAAGACAGAAGAGGGCCATGGAGAGACAGTTAGGGAGAGGGATTCTAGCACCCGTTAATGTAACAGGCTTAAAGACTAGTGCATATATAAAAGCGTTCAAATATATTGTAAAGCAGTAATACTATCTGAAATATGTCTATATTAATAACCAAGTTTACAACGCCTCTCAACCCATATGTATGTATAAACAACCAAATCTGTAACTCCTCTAGTACGTTCCACTCCATGTATGTTAACTTGTAACGAAACAAGACAAGCAATCCACCAAAGAATCCAACATGAAACAAAAGAAGATCGGCAGAAAATAAAGAGATTCAAATCAGGTTTATTCAAGGTGCTCCCAAGATCCATTCCTGATGCATTTTGCCAAACAAGGCTAGTCAACGCTAACAGAAAACCATGTCTTTCATACACCCAGAATACAGATACACCCTCACCCAGTATGGAATAAGTAATCACAAACTAAAAATAGAAATATGTAGATAAAGGTTAAACTGAACTGCCAAGAAGCCAAACTGCATACAGTGAAACACCACAGAAACAATGACACATACCCCCTAATACTCTGCAAAATATAAATATAGCAGATGTAAATTTGAAGAAACTGACACATTTTGATCACTATTGAAAATAAAATAATTTTTCCTACATTTGTTGTCTGGTGATTTCATGAGTCCCTGGTTGCACTTCCTTCTGACTGCATCCAATATTTATTTCTTTCTTCCTCCTGCATGCTTCCTCTCCTTCAGACCTCATTCCATTCCCCAACCAACATCTCTCTCTGTCCCTCCATGAGTCCAACTTTTTCTTCCTCTCTCCCTGCCTGCCGCCACCACCCAACACACTCCATTCCCTACTCCAACTTTAACCTTTTTCTTCCTCTCTCCCTGCCCCTCCCCTTTCTTTTTCTTCCTGCCCCCTCCCTTTCTTTCTCTCCCTGCCTCCCTTTCTTTCATTCTCTCCCTGTCCCTTTCTTTCTTTCAGTCTTTCTTTCTCTCTCCCTGTCCCCTCCCCTTTCTTTCTGTCTCTCCACTCCGTCCTCCGCCACCACTGCCGCCGCTGCCGATTTTGCCCGCCTTGGGGAAGCAGGGAGAAAGCAGACGATCATCGCGGCCCAAAACAGAAGGCAAGGGCCCAAGGCAGCTGCTCTCCTTGCTCCCCCCTAACGCTAGGCCTGCCTGCCAATACAACCGAGAAAGGAGGAAGGAAAACTGCTGAATTTCTTGGGGGAAAGATGAGGAGTTCCGGTCAGCAGGGGAGGGAAAGCTGGACAGTATGGGGGAGGAGGCAAGGCAAGAGATTGCTTCTCCCCTGCAGCCAAAATTTTCCTTTTCAGAGGGGCCTCGACATGGCAGCTGTTCTCACAAGCTGCTGGCGGCTGCCCCAAAGTTTTCCCTCTGCCGCAACTTCCCATTTCCAACAGGGCAGATCGCGGCAGAGGGAAAGCCTCAGGGCAGCCACTGGCAGCTTGTGAGAACATCTGCTGTGTCGGGGCCTCTCTGAAAAGGAAAATTTAGGTGTTTAATAAAAAAGTTTGGACATCGGGACCCCCTGGATCTGTTGGGCCCAGGGCAGCTGCCCTGTTTGATCCACCCCTAACGCCAGCCCTGGGGGCCCCACTGACAATTCCAGGCCCTCGGCACGTGCCTCCTGGGTCTACCCTTTAATCTGGCCCTGCCCATACAGAGTTTATGATGTCTAATAACCAACCAGTCCTAGAATACAGTATGTCCACCTAGAGGAGTCAAAAATAATTAATCGAGGTCTATTATGGATATTAGTTCTGGTACCCATACAGAGCTGTAAATTATCTGCCAGAACTCTTGAATTTTACAACAGCAAGGAGAAAGGTAGGGAGTTCATCTTCACTCACCCATCTCCCTTCCAACTATCTTTGAATTCATCAATTTCTTTCTTTCACATGGGATGGAGTATAATACACTCTAGTTAATATTTTAAGCTGCTGTTCATACACTGTCACCAATGTTGAACAGTTCTAGATATTATTTAATATACTGTAATATTCCACTGCTCATGAAGGATTTTCATTCTCAGTTTTCAATCCCATTTTTTTTCATAACACCAAGCAGACTGGTGAAAAGTCATATTTTTAGTCTACTTTCTTATGGGATCACCATGTGTGTGTGTGCATGCATGTATGTCTATCTCCCACTAATAACTTTCTCATCCAGTGTCTGAAACAGCCCAAGTTTTTCAAGGCTTGTCAAAGTGAGCATGAGTATTTTAGCAGTGTTTTTTTAACCATACTATTTAATTCAGCAAATATGGGGTATTCAGTTATATATCTTCCAGAGACAATCCGGCATGAGAGAGATTATCATTGTTTCTGCAAGAAAATAAAGGCATGATGAATAACGTCAGGCTTGCAAAAACATATATTCCCGGATTCTAAAAATGGCACCCAAAATTGTGCACAATCCCAAGACCCAGTAATTGACATTAATGGGCTCTAATTAATGGATTCTAAAAATGGCACCCAACATGGATTCTAAAAATGGCACCCAAAATTTTAAACATGGCACCCAAAATTGTGCACAATCCCAAGACCCAGTAATTGACATTAATGGGCTCTAATTAATGGATTCTAAAAATGGCACCCAACATGGATTCTAAAAATGGCACCCAAAATTGTGCACAATCCCGAGTCCCAGTTATTGATATTAATGGGCTCTAATTAATGGATTCTAAAAATGGCACCCCAAATTGTGCACAATACTGAGACCCAGTTGTCGACATTAATGGGCTCTAATTTGGATTTGCACACTGATCTGACTGAGCACGATTCTATAAGGATCCATCCCCAAATCCTCACGTATGCGATTCAAAAGGGGGCATGGCTACAAGAGGGGAATGGTTGGGTTGGGGTGTCCCAAAGAATTATGTGCAGTTTTACAGAATTGGGGGGACACGTGCCAGGATTTATACCGGGTTTCAACTAGTGTAAGTCTTCACATCCAAATTAAGCCCTAATTCTATAAAATACACCTAAAGTTAGATGCCTAGATCAGCACACCTCATCAATCTAGATGCCTAACTAACCCCCCCCCCCTTTTACTAAATTGCAATAGCGGTTATTAGCGCAGGGAGCTGCGCTGAATGCTCCCAGCTGCACGGAGAATTCAGTGCAGCTCCCGGCGCTAATGACTTCTATCGCAGTTTAGTAAAAGGGGGGAGGTGTTAATTATTTAAAAAGCTTAATCATTGCTGATATGAAGCAATTAGCACTTTATAATTAGCTTCCATTAAAATGAATTGGGCGGTAGGTGTCTATCTTGGTAGATGCCTACTGTTTTCTGGGAGGTGCCTCGCCCAAGGCACCTACCAGAAAGTAAACGTGGTTAGGGGCAGATTTTGGGCATGTTTGGTGTGTAGGACTTAGGGCTCCTTTTTATAAGGTTTCTAGCGCACATGTTGAGGAAAGTGAGATCCTGCTTCCGCCAACAACATTTTGCTGTCCTTGTACAATCAATCATTCTTTCCAGACTGGACTATTGTAATTCCATCTATCTAAGTCTCTGGAAACTTAAATCCATTAAATCATATTTTGATAAGTCAGCATTCAGACTCTTGGTACAATCCCTCGTACTGAGTCAACTTGATTACTGTAACATCGCCTATTTAGCAATTTCCCAAAAGAATATGTGACGTTTACAATTAGTGCAAAATGCAGCGGTCAGACTAATCTTTGGGCTAAGGAAATTTGATCACGTGACACCTTACTACCGGCAGTTACACTGGCTTCCGATGGAAGCACGCCTGCCTCTGCTATAAAGTATTAGACGGACTTTCCCCTAAATACATAACTGACCTTTTCTCCTTCTCAGCCAACAGAAACAAGAGAAGCTCACATTCGAACTTCGTTTCCTCCCCAGTTAGAGGATGTAAACTGAAAAAACACCATGAACACCTTCTCTCACATCAGGCAGCATTATGGGGTAAAAAATCTAGAACAATTGCTTTCGCCCACTACTTATGAGGAATTCAGGAAGCGCCTAAAAACACATCTGTTCCTGAAATATCTAGACAGCTGACCCGTACATCTCTTTCTTCTCTTGACCTATCAACCACTTGCTTTCACCTCTTTTAAGTTCAATCAATTTGTACCTTCTTTTATACTTATGTAAACTGCATAGAACTTCACGGTACTGCGGTATATAAACTGTTATTATTATTATTAAGTCTAACCAAGAAAAATCTTCAAAGACTTCAGCGGATCCAGAACACTGCGGCTAGGTTGATCTTCGCAAAAAGCAAAAAGCTTCTGTCAAAACTTCACTGGCTTCCAGTGATTTCTAGGATTCACTTTAAATGTACCTGCCTAATTTTCAAGATCCTACATGGCATTCTTCCTCCCCTAATTCCACTATCCTGGAATTCTTTGAAACCTGACACTACCAGATCCGCCCACAAACTCAAACTATCTTTCCCCTCGTTAAAAAGTGTCATATATGCAGGTAAATTAGGGAAATCCCTTTTCTCCAAATTCACTGAGCTTTGGAACAACCCCGCTGCGGAACCTAGGCTCATTCCAATTATTCCAAAAGCATCTGAAAACCTGGCTTTTCTCCAAAATGTAAATCTATCTATTTAAAATGTAAAGCTAGCTATCTCCTTCATAATCTAATTTCGGTTTATAGACAACGGCGAGAAAGACAAAGGCGACAACTGGGGCTCCGACGGGGGTTTTTGTTGGGGAACCCCCCCACTTTACTTAATAGACATCGCGCCAGTGTTATGGGGGGTTTGGGGGGTTGTAACCCTCCACATTTTACTGTAAACTTAACTTTTTCCCTAAAAACAGGGAAAAAGTGAAGTTTTCATTAAAATGTGGGGGGTTACAACCCCACAATGCCCCCACGGCGTGGCGCGATGTCTATTAAGTAAAGTGGGGGGTTCCCCCCCCACATCCCCCCTGTCGGAGCCCTAAAAACAGTAATTTTGAGCCACGCGCGCCTCCGCGCTGCGTTCAGTTGTCTGGGCGCACCTTTGTCCCGGCGCGCTTTTGACTTGACACCCTAATTTCTTATTATGTCCTTCCCTCATTTATTGAATTACCTGTAAACTGTGCCGAACTCTATCTTTATGGAGATGATGCGGTAAACAAACTTAAGGTTTAGTTTTAGTTTAGTTTAAAGTTAGGCACGCAATTTTCTAGAATTAGGAAGCGAGGGTCAGATTCTGTAATGGGTGCCTAAGATTAGGCACCTAATCAATGTCAATCACACTTAGGCGCCCATTACAGAATCGCGCTTCGCTGCACCTGATTTAAAACTTACATTATAGGCACCTAAGTCCTTTAGAGAATTGTGCCTAGCGGCACCTAAGCCTTTCTCCACCCCTAAACACGCTTACTTTGGTGTTAGGCACGCCACAAAAGGCGAAATTGTTGCGAGCATATATCTTTCTTTCCACCGTCTTAGGGACCCCTGACGAAGATGTGTCGATCGAAACACGGACCGTGTTGGGCCCCTTTACCTGTCAAAAGGTGGTCTATTTGTGCGCAACAAATTGTTTATTAAAATAGACATTGCCTGCATCTTGTAAAGTGGTCTGCGGTTTTCTTCTTTGCCTTGGAGGCACCACTAGGCGCAATGCAATAGAACATAAGAATATAAGCAGTGCCTCTGCTGGGTCAGACCAGAGGTCCATCACGCCAAGCAGTCCGCTCCCGCGGCGGCCCATCAGGTCCAGGACCTGTATAGTAACCCTCTATCTATACCCTTCTATCCCATTTTCCTTCAGGAAATTATCTTGAACCCCAAAACCGTACTCTGTCCTATCACACCCTCCGGAAGCGTATTCCAGGTGTCCACCACCCTTTGGGTGAAGAAGAACTTCCTAGCATTGGTTCTGAATCTGTCCCCTCCTAATTTTTCGGAATGCCCTCTCGTTCTTGTAGTTGTCGAAAGTTTGAAGAATCCGTCCCTCTCCACTTTCTCCATGCCCTTCATGATCTTGTAAGTCTCTATCATGTCCCCTCTAAGCCTCCGCTTTTCCAGGGAAAAGAGCCCCAGTTTCTCTAATCTTTCAGCATATGAAAGGTTTTCCATACCTTTTATCAGTCGTGTCGCTCTTTTCTGAACCCTCTCAAGTATTGCCATATCCTTCTTAAGGTACGGCGACCAATATTGGACACAGTACTCCAGATGCGGGCGCACCATCGCCCGATACAACGGCAGGATAACTTCTTTCGTTCTGGTTGTAATACCTTTCTTGATAATACCTAGCATTCTATTCGCCTTCTTAGAGGCCGCTGCGCACTGTGCCGACGGCTTCATTGTCTTGCCCACTATTACCCCCAAGTCCCTTTCTTGGGTACTCTCACTCAATAACAGCCCTCCCATCGTGTAGCTGTATCTCGGGTTTCTGTTTCCTACGTGCAAGACTTTACATTTCTCTACATTGAACTTCATCTGCCATCTCGTCGCCCACTCTCCTAGTTTGTTCAGGTCCCTTTGTGAATCCTCACAGTACTCTTTGTAGAGGCACCTAAGAAGATAGGCACCTACCTCCCAATTATATATATATTTTTTCAATTAGGAGTTTCAGACGTTATGCTCTCTCCCATAAATTTTGTCCCACTTCAGTACCTGAGTAACCTAGTAGAATGGGAAGCTGAAATTCCCTGAAGGTTGATCTCAGTTTGGTAGGATCACTGGTCACAGTGGAGAAAACAGTGCCGAATAGGCAGCCAGGACAAGAAGGCAAGAGGTAAGGTTTGGCGTGAAACGTGCTGGGTAAGGGTTGAATCTGATGGAATCCATTCCAGGAAAAAAAGAAAAAAAATGTTGAACCGATGCCGTGTCTTTGCCATCACATGTACGTGTTATTGAGGGAAGATGAGCTATTGTGAATGTTATATTAAAAGATACAGAGCCCTGATTAGAGTGGTATTAGCTAGAAACTGGAATAGAGATTAAGCACAGCTCGGATGCAGTGAGAAGAAAATGAACCCTTTTCTTTTAAATAATATGAAATCTCTACAGATTGATTTAGGAGGCAGAGTACAGCTCCGGAAGATTAACTTGGGCTACTGTTTAAGGAAAGAAGTACGGTAGGTTATTGATGATCACAATAGAAAACTGATCCAACCTGAAAGGGCCTGTTGCAACCGCACACGTTGTTAGTGTTCAAAACACTCCTGCTATTCCCTCTGTACTGATATCCGTGTTTATACTTCAAACACATGCAGGCTGGATGGAGACGGATTAAGATATATTGTGGGATGAGTAAGGTTTTTGTTTGTTTTCTAAAGCCAATGTGCTGGTGATTTTCTGCACATAAGCCCCCACCTCGGCCTATGTTTACAGTTCCAGAATAAAATCCTTATTTAAGATGATTTTGCTCTTCTACAAAAGACCTTGTGGAAAAAAAAAAAAAGGATGACATGAACAGACTTCACACCCTAGAGCAGGGGTGTCAAAGTCCCTCCTCGAGGACCGCAATCCAGTCGGGTTTTCAGGATTTCCCCCATGAATATGCATGAGCTCTATTAGCATACCCTAAAAGCAGTGCATGCAAATAGATCTCATGCATATTCATGGGGGAAATCCTGAAAACCAGACTGGATGGTGGCCCTCGAGGAGGGACTTTGACATCCCTGCCCTAGAGCGAGTACGCAAAATGAGACGTTATCTACAAAAGCTACTGCTACTACGGTATTTATTATTTCTACAGCGCTACCAGACGTACGCAGCGCTATACATTAAACACACAAGAGGCAGTCCCTGCTTCGAAGAGCTTACAATCTAATTATGACCGACAAACAGGACAAAAAGAGTGAATCTATACACATTGCTCAGGTGGGGAATTACAAAGGGAATGATGAGGTGGAAAGGGTAGGGGGCTGTAGATAGAATGACAAACAGATATGGATTCTTTACAAGTGGGTCATGTTAGGACTTAAACACAGCTTCAAAAAAGTGGGCTTTCAGCATGGCTTTGAATATTGCCAGAGAGGGAGCCTGGGGTACCGAGTCAGGCAGTTTGCTCCAGGCATACGGCACAGCAAAGTAGAAGGGGTGGAGTCGGGAGTTGGCAGTAGAGAAGAGTAGTGTTACCAGACATCCGGGAAAACCTGGACTTGTCCTCTTTTTCAAGGATTGTTCGGGTGCCTGGACGTTTTTTTTTTTTTTTTTTTTTTAAATAAGGGAGTCTGTCTGGGTTTAGCCAGCTCTCCCAACTCCCCCACCTAACTCCTCCCTGGGTCCAGCCGCTGTAATTTAATGTTCAGGCAGCTGGTGGCAGCGGCAAAGAGGAGAGGCTGCTGCCGCCAGCCTGCCCCGGAAGCTACCTCTCTGCAAGCCCCACCTACGCAGGAACAGGAAATTGCTGCAGAGAGGCAGCTACTGGGGCAGAGCAGTGGAGGCAGACACTCCTCTTTGCCACTGCCACCAGCTGCCTGAACATTAAATTACATTGTTCAGGCCAGGGAGGAGGTAGGTGGGAGAGTGGGAGCTAGAGAAGTCGTGAGGGGAAGCAGCATTGGGGAGGGGAGGGAATGGGGCTAGAGAAACAGCATGGAGGGGGGCTGGAGAAACAGCATGGAGGGAGGCTGGAGAAAAAGAATGAAGGGGAGGGTTGAAGAAGAATTATGGAAAGGAGAGAGTTCTTGAGAAAAGAACATGGATTAGCATAGTTCTAGATGGGAAGGAAGAGACAGAAACAGGGGAGGAGGTTGGAAGGAGAGAAAGGGGGGCCCATGGGGCGGTTGGGGGGTTAGAAGGGAAGAGAGCGAAAGAAAGAAACACCTACAGGAGAGGGGAGGTTGGAAAGAGAGAGAGATATGCACTTGTAGGGAAGGTGGGTTGGAGGAAGGGAGAGAGAGAGAGAGCACTAAAAGGGGACAGAGGATGGGAAGGGGGACCAAGGTGGAGCGTGGGCAGGGTCATTTGTCCTCTTTTTTTGTTTTCATAAATATGGTAACTCCAGAAAAGAGTACAAATACACTTCTCCCTCCATATTTGCGGTTTCCGTACCTGCAGTTTCGATTATTCGCAATTTTTCGGCCGCTGACTCCGCCCCCCCCCAAAAACATCATCACTCATTTTATTTTATTTTTTTTTTACGTTTAGTGTTCTGTTCAGTACCCTGAAATCGCTGGTTGCTTGGCTGCCCTGAAATCGCTGGTTATTTGCGGTTTCATTAGTAAAAAGGATGGTGTTTATTTAAAACCACGAATAACATGTAAAAAAGTTATTCGCGTTCTTTTCATATTCGCGCTTATTGACAGCCCGCATCCGCCGCGAATACGGAGGGAGAAGTGTAAGTTGGCAGTAGAGGAGAAGAGGACAAACAAGAGAGGTTTGCCCAATGAATGGAGTTCCCGGGGCAGAGTATAGGGAGAGATAAGAGAAGAGAGATATTGAGGAGCTATAGAGTGAATACACTTGTAGGTCAATAAGACGAATTTGAACTGTATGCAGAAATGGAGAGGGAGCCAGTGAAGTAACTTGAGGAGAGGGGTAATGTGAGCATAACGATACTGCCGGAATATGATTCGTGTAACAGCATTCTGAACAGATTGAAGGAGAGAGAGAGAGAGAGATAGCTTAGCGAACTCCTGGGAGAAGCAAGTTGCAGTAGTTCAGGTGAGAGGCGACTAGAGCGTGGATGAGGGTCTTGGCGGTGTGCTCAGAAAGGAAAGGCTGGATTTTAGCGACGTTATAGCAAAAAAAAAAAAATGACAGGCTTTGGTGGTCTGTTGGATATGTGAAGAGAATGAAAGAGAAGGGTGGCAAAAATGGTAAAAGGGACGGGACGACTTCCCTAAGAGGGAAGGCTAAAGCGGCGGCTAGGGCTTTTTAGCATGGAGAAGAGACGGCTCAGGGGTGATCTGATAGAGGTGTATAAAATAATGAGTGGAGTAGAAGGGGTAGATGTGAATCGCTTGTTCGCTGGTTCTGAAAATACTAGGACTAGGGGGCATGCGATGAAGCTACTAAGTAGCAGATTTAAAACAAACCGGAGAAAATATTTCTTCACGCAACGTGTAATTAAACTGTGGAATTTGTTGCCAGAGAACATGGTGAAATCAGTTAGCTTACTGGGGTTTAAAAAAAGGTTTGGATAATTTCCTAAAAGAGAAGTCCAGAGGCCTTTATTATTGCTTGGGGAAATCTTCTATTACTATGAATTATTTCTATAGCGCTACCAGACGCATGCGGCGCTGCAGAGTCACAAAGAAGAAGAAAAGAGTCCCTGCTCGAAAGAGCTTACAATCTAAACAGCCAAGACAGACAAACAGGATGTCATGGATACAGTTAAGGGGAAGGGTTAATCAGCTGGCTGGGTTGGAGGGCAGAGGGGAGTACAGGACAATCGAGCCATTGTGACATCACTGATGAGGTTGTCTCTTATTGGTGGAAGGAGGCATTATGACATCACAATCTCAGCTCTGCTTCCCAAAGACAAACAGGATGTCATGGATACAGTTAAGGGGAACTCAGCTGGCTGAGTTGGAGGGCAGAGGAGTAGGGTTAAGGATTGACGGCTATATCAAAAAGGTGGGTTTTAGTCTGCTTTTAAACACGGGAAGGGGATTGATGGACAAACTCGGGTAATTTATTCCAGGCATAGGAGGCAGCTAGATGAAAGGAACAAAGTCTGGAATTGGCAGTGGAGGAGAAGGGTAAAGCTAAGAGCGGCTTATCTGAGGAACGGAGTTCTCTGGGAGGTGCATAAGGAGAGAGAAGAGAGGAGAGATACTGAGGGGCAGCAGAATGAACACACTTTTGGGTCAGCAATAAGAGCTTGAACTATTTGCGATGGCAGATAGGGAGCCAGTGAAGTGATTTAAGGAGAAGGGGTGACATGAGTGTAGAGAGGTTGGTAGAAGATGAGTCGTACAGCAGAGTTTTGCACAGATTGCAAGGGGGAGAAGCGACACTGCGGGAGACCAGTTAGAAGGAGATTGCAGTCATCTAAGCGTCAGGTTACGAGAGTGTGGACAAGGGTCTGGCTAGTGTGCTCAGAGAGGAAGGGGCAAATTTGGGGTGATATTGAAGAGATAGAAGCGACAGCTCTTAGCAGCTTGTTGAATAAGCAGCATAGAATCTGTTTTGCACCAAGACTTCAATCAAGACCAGAATTCCAGTCACCGAAGGGATCCAGGGGATGGCCACAGCCCACGTACAGGCGGAGGATGACCCAGGACGGGGGACCGAGGTCTCTGTGCAGACCGAGGCCATCCCCCAGCAGTACACTACAGTCTCCATACAGACAGAAGAGATGGGCCAGCCAAATTGGAATCTAGCTATGTGCTTGGGCCCTGGGTTGGCCACTGTTGGAAACAGGATATTGGGCTTGATGGACCTTCTGTCTGTCCCAGTATGGCAGCAGCTCTTATGTTCTTATGTGAGCCAAGTATAGGATAATAAAGCCTTTGTGGCATCACTGATGAGGTTGGCTCTTAGGCATTGGTGGAATGAGGCATTATGACATCACAATCTCAGCTCTGGAATGTTGCTATTCTTTGGGTTTCTGCCTGGTACTTGGGACCTGGGTTGGCCACTGTTGGAAATTGTGGGCATGATGGACCTTCAGTCTGTCCCAGTATGGCAGTTCTTATGTTCTTAACCTGAGTGAGGATTTTCAAATTTTGCAGACCAACTAAGCATGATCTCATAATGCATGAAATCAGCACAGGTGGGCCATAGGCTTTAAAATCTTCTGTGATTGAGATGTGTGGTGGGCAGTGGAAGGATTATACAAAGGGTAGGGTGGAGGGAGGTTGCCCAAGAAATCTGATTGTTTGGTGGCCCCCTGCAAAATTGTGCATGTGGATCCCATCTTATCCTGACATATAATTTTGTGAGGGAGAACTTAATCTCTCATCAAATCCTTTTGCCGCACGGCATCTATATTGTGTTGCTTCCTGGATACATTTTTAAGCTGCAGTCTTTTGGAAGGCTGCAAGAAAGAAGGTAGCCAGCAAATCTCAAAAATTAGATTTTGTCCCTTGTGTCTCAAGGAGGAGGCGGAAAATCCTTGATTAGAACAGAAGCATGAGTCAGAGTTCTACAGTTTATTTCTTCAGGAGGCATTTCGTGGTGCCTCAAGATCCTACCTCTGAATCTAATTGTGATAAAAGCTTTGGTGGAAACAACCATTCAGTCGGGGTATTCATTCATTGTAGCAGCTGTATAGCGCTCTATCTTCTCAGGGCCCTTTACAGAAAATGACATAAGGAGTAAAAAAAAAAAAAAAAAAAAATCCCAGCCCCACAGAATCTTACAATATAAGCATCTTAGATATCAGCTGGGATGATTTGTTTTGAGAGCTACGGCCACTACTTTGTCAGAGGGAGGACAGAGGAGAACGGGAGTGACACAAGAGAATGTCTAAATTCACGTAATCTCATTTGGAATGTTTCATAGACTGGCTGTTTGTTGGTGAGCAAGAGAAGCATTGCATGGTTTATAGACAAAACCGCGGAAGACAAAGGCGCGCGCCGACAACTGAGCGCAAGATGGAGGCGCGCGCCGAAGAAAATGACAGTTTTTAGGGACTCCGACAGGGGGTTTTATTGGGGAGCTCCCCTACTTTACTTAATACAGGTTGTGACAGCGTTGTGGGTGGTTTGGGGGGTTGTAACCCCCCTCATTATACTGTAAACTTAACTTTTTCCCTGTTTTTAGGGAAAAAGTGAAGTTTTCAGTAAAATGTGGGGAGTTACAACCCCCCAAACCCCCCACAACGTGGCACGATCTGTATAAAGTAAAGTGGGGGGGGGGGGGTTCCCCCCCACACACCCCCGTCGGAGCCCCTAAAAACAGTTATTTGCTCAGTTGTCGGCGTGCGCCTTTTTCTTCTGCGGTTTTGACCTGACACCGCATTGCATTTAAGATTAACACACAGCAAGGAAGGCTGTGGATAGTATCAAATCTTGAGCTGCACCTGGGATTGGGCTTACTGGTATTGCTAGTTTAAACCAGGATTTCAGCTATGCTAGTGCAGTTTGATCTTTCGGTTGTATATGATATGGTGGTCCATAAGATGCTGTTTAACAATTTTAGCTAATTTGAGGACAGGGGGTGTAGTTTTGAATTTTTTTCAAAATGGTTTTTTTGCAGACTCTGTCATATGCAGTAAAGGTTCAGGGCGAATTGTCATATTTTTGGGCTCCAGTTTCTGGGGTTACTCAAGGTTCACCATGGACCCCTGTTTTTAATATTTTTTATGGGCATACTTAACTCAATTCAACTGGAAAAAGGGGAATATTTATATTTGTATGCAGATGACATCTTTCTTTGCAGGAAGTAGATTTTGATAATCAACTTTGTCTTACACAACTTGCAAACTCATTAGCTAAAACACAGCATTGGGCAGACGAATCCTGTCTACGGTTAGATTCATCTAAGACCAGACTGCTCTGGCTTGGTGTGCAAGATCATACATTTCCTAGAAATGTTATCCTTAACCCTTTCAGGACCAAGGGACATATTTGTCCCATAACTTTAAAATCCTATAAATTTTGATTGGGATAGTCTACAGTTCTAAATTTGATATGTACGGATTCCATATGATACTGCCTTTATGTAAACAAACTGGTTCCGACATTCATTCATTAGCGTCGTTGCTAGATTGACGAGAAGATTCACTTGCCACACTGTCCATAAGCCAGAAGTGTGATTTTTTTAAATAAAAATAATGATATTTCACAAAAAAAAATCAATTTTTTGGCATCTGCAAGCCCTTTTTACCATAAAAATGTCATCAAAACCACAAAAATTGGCCTACGATCCTTATGGTCCTGAAAGGGTTAACATAACAGATATTTTCAGTTGAACATACATCTATAATATTGGGGGTCACGTTAGATTCAATGTTGACTTATCAATCACAAGTGAGTAATGTAGTCGAGAAATGTTTTTTCAAGCTCCATTCACTTTCTGAACAGCCTCATTTTGCTGTATTAATACAACAGTTATTTATTTAAAACCTTTTAAATCCGCCTTTATCCAAGGCGGCTCACAAATTTCCTTACATAATAAAATAAACATTTTAAAAGAAGACATACATCAATTAGAGGAAAATGCCAGTATTATATCATTGTTATCAAGTAACACTATTCTTCAATAAAAACATAACTCAAAAGATGTTTTATATTCACTTAAAGAAGGCTTGAACAAACAGATGAGTTTTAATAATAATAACTTTATTCTTGTATAACGCCCATCCATAAAAATTCCGGACGGTTCACAAAGAAAAACAGTACAATCAGTGAAATATACATAAGTTCAGAAAAAAAACATAATAAAAATACAGTTAAGAACAAAGTTATAATAATAATAACTTTATTCTTCTATACCGCCATAGTCGTGTGACTTCTAGGCGGTTCACATTGAAGAGAGCCTGGACAGTCAGCGAGTTACAAATATGCAGATAGTCACAGAATTACAGTATGCAGAATCTTAAAAGGCAGCGAATTACAATATACAGATATAAAAATTGCTAAAAATTTCAGACTTATACGTAGGAGTGGACATATTTGAAATAATAGAATCTGATTTAGTGTTTGGTGTAGATACTTTTTAGGTGATATTTTCTGTCGAATAAGGCAGTTTTTATGGCTTTTCTAAAAGCGTCATAGGTCAGTCTAGCTCCATTAATGTAGTTGTCTAACCAGTGTTGTTGTTTGTTTGCTTGGTACATAAAAAGTTCTATCCAGAAAGATTTTGTATTTACAGCCGGTAATGCTTGGGTATGCAAATAGATTGCAGTTTCTGGTTTGTCTTATAGGGCTGTATAGTACGAAGTGAGGTAGCAGGTAAGAGCTAGTCCCCAAACCAGCTTGAAACATATGCAAGAGAACGTGAATATTATTTGCGCCTCCATTGGCAGCCAGTGTAGCAGTCTGTAGTAGGGGCTAACATGGTCGCTTTTTTTCAATCCAAATATCAAGCGGACCGCTGTGTTCTGAACAATTCTAAGTTTCTTTCTAAGTTTCTAACAAACTTATCAAACAAGTGTGTTTTTAAAAGCTTTCTAAAAACATTATAAGAATACATTTGAAAGATCAAGGGACTTAACCAAGAGTTCATATTTCCTAATTGAAAGTCAAATGTAAGAACATAAGAAACGCCTTCACCAGATCAGACCGAGGTCCATCTAGTCCGGTGCTCCGCACACGCGGCGGCCCATTTAGGTACTCCCCTTTGGAGACCCGACTTTACCGTATCCCTCAATATGATATGCAAGAAGGTGTGCATCCAACTTGCATTTGAATCCCAGTACAGTAGTCCCCGCCACAACCTCCTCCGGGAGTGCGTTCCAGGCACCCACCACTCGCTGTGTGAAACAGAACTTCCTGGCATTTGTCCTGAACCTGCTGCCACTCAGTTTCAGGCTATGACCTCTTGTCCGTGTCACATCTGAAAATGTTAGCAATGCTTCTTCTTGGTCTATTTTATCAAATCCTTTTAATATTTTAAAAGTCTCTTATCAAATCGCCTCTCAGTCTTCTCTTCTCGAGGGTAAACAGTCCCAGTTTCCTGAGTCGTTCCTTGTAGCTCAAATGCTCCATTCCTTTGACAAGTTTCGTGGCTCGCCTCTGCACTTTCTCCAACAGAGTTATATCCCTCTTGAGGTATGGAGACCAGTGTTGGACACAATATTCTAAGTGCGGTCTGACCATTGTTCTATAAAGTGGCATTATGACATCTTTCGATCTACTCGTGATCCCCTTCTTAATTATGCCTAACATCCTGTTTGCTTTCTTCGCCGCCGCCACACATTGTACCGATGGCTTTAGGGTACTGTCAATCAGTACCCCCAAATCCCTTTCTTGTTCGCATTTTGCTAATGTCACCCCCAGCATCTTGTACTCGTGTTCTTTGTTTTTCTTTCCTAGATGCATCACCTTGCATTTGTTTATGTTGAAGTTCATCTGCCACTTTGTTGCCCACGTTTCCAGCTGGTTCAGATCTTTCTGGAGGTCCTCACAATCCATTTGAGAGCCAACCGCCCGACATAGTTTTGTATCATCTGCAAACTTTATTATATTGCATGTTGTTTCCTCTTCTAGGTCGTTTATAAAAATATTGAACAAGATAGGCCCAAGAACCGAGCCCTGGGGCACGCCGCTAGTCACTTTCTCCCAGTCTGAGAATTTCCCATTTATGCTAAACCTCTGCCTTCTGTTTTCTAGCCATTTGCCGATCCATCTGTGCACTTCTCCTCCTATTCCATGGCTTAGTAGTTTCTTCATAAGCCTTGCATGTGGGACCTTGTCAAACGCTTTCTGGAAGTCCAAGTAAATTATATCCACTGGATCTCCACTGTCCATTTGTTTGTTCACTTTCTCAAAGAATTGTAGTAAATTTGTCAAACATGACTTCCCTTTCCTGAAGCCGTGTTGACTAACCCTTATTAGATTGTGATCCTCCAAGTGTTGTACAATGTTATCTTTTATCAGTGTTTCAATTATCTTCCCTGGAACCGATGTGAGGCTCACAGGTCGGTAGTTTCCTGGATCACCTCTAGATCCTTTTTTGAAAATTGGGATAACATTTGCTATCCTCCAGTCTTCTGGTATTTGCCCATTTCTAATAGACATGTTAGCTACAGATTGTAATAATTCGCCAATTTCCACCTTAAGTTCCTTTAATACTCTTGGGTGAATTCCATCCGGTCCAGGGGATTTGTCGCTTTTTAGTTTGTCAATCTGACAGTATATCATGTCCAACGTCACATTTACTGTTGTGAGACTTTCCTCTATGCCCCCGGTGAATATCTTCCCTGTGGTTGGCCCAGTTGAAATGTCCTCCTTTGTGAAGACTGAGGCAAAGAATGAATTTAACCTGTCGGCAACCTGTTTGTCCTCTTTAATTGACCCTTTCCTTCCCTGGTCGTCGAGAGGGCCCACTGCCTCTCTTGCTGGTTTCTTTCCTTTTATATATCTAAAAAAAGGCTTGAAGTTTTTGGCTTCTTGCGCTATCTTTTCCTCATAGAGTTTCTTGGCGTCTCTTACCACCTTATGACACTTTTTTTGGTTGATTTTGTGACAGTTCCAGGCTTCCGTCATTTTTTCTCGTTTCCATTTTTTAAACGAGTTCCTCTTCTCCCTCACTGCATCTTTCACCTCTTTGGATAACCAAGCTGGCTCTCCTTTGTTCTTTTTTCGCCTTCCTTTGGATATCTTCGGTATGTGAAGATTCTGTGCTTCTGTGATGGTGTCTTTCAGTAGAGACCATGCTTGCTCAACTGTTTAGATGTCCGCTTTGCCCTTTTTGAGCCGTTTTCTAACCATAGTTCTCATGCTATCGTAATTTCCTCTTTTGAAGTTAAAGGTCGTGGTTCCAGTCTTAATTGTCTTATTTAAAAATCTCTTATAACGACAAGCCTAAACAGAAGGGTACATAAACATGAAATTATTATTGTAATTATTATTTATTTTAAGCAACTTCCTGAATTACAGGAGATTTCTACAATGGTGTAACGTTCTGGACAAAGTATTCCACATCAATGGTCCGGCTATAGAGAAACAGGAACTCTTTGTTCGTACATAGCGAGTATTGTTCTCTCTCTTTGTATCCAGCAACCTATGATTCTCAGATCTCAACTTCCGTGGTGGAATGTACAATGTCAAACATTTTTCCGGATAATATGGCAGAAACTCATAAACACCCTGATGTATGAATTTCAAAACTTTAAATTTAGTACGAAATGCTATGAGCAACCAATGCAATCTCTTCAAAATATTATTGTATATCGATTAGTGTAATTCATTGCATATAAGACTTACTATTAACCTACAGAACAGATTGCAGCTGGTGATGAATATGTTTGCATGTCTTATCTTTGGAAAATCCAAATTTGAACATAAGACTTCACTTCTTAGAGAGCTTTATTGGTTCCCTATCCAGGAAAGAATTGATTAAAAAATTTCCTGTTTTGTTTTTAAACTTTCCAAGGGACCATACCAGAAGAATTTGTTTTACATTTGTGGGTTTTTTTTCTGGTAAATTAGAATGTAGACTATCTCAGAGGTTTGCTTTAATGTTGCCTTCCTTTAAAGCTGTCCACTTCACAGAAACTACTGGAATAGTCCTTCTCCTTTTAAGGAAGTTGCTATTTGGAATGCTTTTCCAATTGAAATCAGAAGCACTAACTTTTTATTTTAGAAGATCTCTGTTCTTTTTTTTTTTTTTTTCAATTATCTTTATTAACAATTGCAAAGGAACAAACAACCCGGAGCAGAACAAGCTTTCATCATCATTTTCTGTAAGAGGAACATCCAATGTACAATGATTAATACTATTCTATTTGTTGCACTTTTATACCACATTCAGTCCTAAAAATTAGGTCCCGAAGTGGTTTACAACTTAACAATAGACATAATAGTTCTGATAGTCTTTTTTTCTTTTCTATCATATCTATTGTTAAGTTGTAAACCACTTCGGGACCTAATTTTTAGGACTGAATGTGGTATAAAAGTGCAACAAATAGAATAGTATTAATCATTGTACATTGGATGTTCCACTTATAGAAAATGATGATGAAAGAGAGAATCCGAGAATCTCATGAGAATCTCGGAGAGGGTGAGAGCCAGAAGGCCCTGAACATACGCAGATGCTCAAGGCCCCGCAGCAGCCCAGCATAGAGCATCAGCGACACGTCCTACCCAAAGACGTTCAGCACAAACAATGACAGCCGCCCCTCCATCTGGCTTGTTCTGCTGCCGGGGCATCAAGAAGAGAATGCTGTGTGCCCTAGTTCGGGTGGACTATTAGTCTGTACGAGACAGGGAGAATCACAAAACGCGCGCGCATCCTCTCTTCCTCTGCACTGTCTCTTCGTACCTTGCTGGGTGTTGCTGGAGGGAAGGATTTGGGAGTGGGCCGCGGGTAGAGAGAAGCCAGGGTGGGGTGGCATGGAAGAGAGCAGCGCCAGTGGCCTCGGAGGGGTGGGGGGGGGTCTGTTTTGGGGATGTGGAATGAATCATCCGAGTTTCCCTTACTTCCTTGATATACCAGCGCTTTGGTTTACGAGCATGCTTCTGGAACGAATTATGCTCGCAAACCAAGATCCAGAGAGGTCTAACATGGTAATATAGAAGTTGATATTTAACCAGCTAAAAAAGGCTCCAGGATGGTTAACCGGGCTAACCGGTCACTTTTAGCAGAACTTAACCTGTTAGTGACGCTGAAAATAGCTGGTTAGCGCCAGTGGCGTAGTGAGAGAGGGCTGGGAGGGGGTGTGAACTGATCTGGGTGCCATCTTGATGGAGGCGTCAACACCTTTCCGCACCCCCACACCTCTTAAAATCTTCACAAGCACAAGCAACTTCTCCAGCTTGCAGCTCATGCTGGCCTGGCTCCCCTCTGAAATCACTTCCTGGTGGCAGGCCCACGAAATGACGTTAGAAGGAAAGCCAATGCTGGCATGAGCAGCAGGACGGAAAAGCTGTTTAAAGAGGTAGGGTAGAAGGGGAGGGCACGTGTTTGGCATTGGGGACAGGGAAGGATGGGGGCATGGAAGGAGTGGCTTTGGGGGCAAAGGGGAGGGTGCAATGTGGCGCCACCGCCTCGGGCGTCCCCTACCCTCGCTACGTCATCAGTTAGTGCCAAAATCAAAACCAGTTAGGTGGGGGGTATTTTGGGAGCGTTCTGGAGGCAGAATCAGCTATCTTCAGTGGCTATAACTGATTAGCCCTGAATAGGTGATTTAACTGGCCAGTTGCTGTTTTGGGCTGGCTCAGTTGTTTGAAAACTAGACTGTTCACAAAACTGTAATGCTCTCTTCCCTCCTACTCACCCTACAACCTCACTAAGTTGTTTCTTCCTTATATTAAGCTCCTGTAAACCGTGCCGAGCTCTATAATTATGGAGAGGATGCGGTATATAAAGTTAGGTTTAGATTAGATTAAATTAGAATATCAACCTGCACATTTATATCCTGCAAAAAGAGCCTTCTCTTACTATGGGTTGAAGGTGGAATGCAAACACAGCTTTATGCAGTTTGGGCCTGATTCTATAAGGAGCTGTAGGGCGCCTACATCAAGGACATCAAGCAACAACGCCTAAATTAGTTCCACATGGATCTAAATTGGTTTTAATTGTCTGGTAATTGACCACACCATTACAAACCAATTAAAAATACATTAAAACGATTGACTAATTTGTACGGTTTTGCACGGAATACCATGTGGTGTCTAGCAATGCCTAAATTGAGGCACCCTCCGACTCCTAATGATGCCTGCCTGAAACGTAGGCATGGTTAGGGGCGGAGAATAGGCGTGGTAGAGTTAGGCGTCGCTAGGTTCGGGTCTAATACACTGGCGTCGACCTCTAGGATGCCTAGTGTTGCTTAACTCTGCTTAGGCGCTGCTAGGTGCGATTCTATAAACAGTGCCGTTCGGTTGATTGACGTTAAGCGCCATTTAGAGAACCAGGCCCCAGTGACGTAGTAAGGGGGGGCGAGGGGGCGGTCTGCCCCCAGGTGCCATTTTGCTAAGGGCATGGCGCCCCTCCTCCTCGCTGCCCCCGCCTTCCTCTCCTTGTCGTGTGCTCACGCCCCTTGCCTTCCCCCATACCTTTTTACTTCCCCAGCATGAGGCTGCTGCCCGCGTCGTCATCGGCGCTTTATCTGACGTCACTTCCGGGACCCGCACTTTGAAGTATGATTAAGCGATTAATCAAATTCTAAATAAAACTTGAAAACTTGAAACTTGAAGATACGGGATAGGGAAGGGGACGCGTCCCGGGCACCGCTCATCCTTCTTACGCCACTGTCAGGCTCTCTCTTAAATCATTCATTGGAAAATCATGGGACCCTTGATGCAGGCTTTTGTACCGAAATTTTGATGCTATTTCCTGGTTGTCTTTACTTCCTCTTGATCGCCTTCACTCATCTAATGCCGTGTATGAGTATAGTTTACAGATTTCTTTCTATTTTTTCCTTGCTTTGAGCCTAGTTGGTTTCTTGGGAGCTGTATTCTGCTGGTATGAGCCCCGTTTACCCCGTGGCCTGCTATGTCACCAAACTGCGTGGTCCTTTTACTAAGCCGCTTTAAATGCTAACTCACCCATTATATTCTAAGGACGTGTTAGCGTTTAGCGCGCGCTAAAACGGCTAACGCACCTTAGTAAAAGAGGAGGTATATTTTCTTAATCCATCCCTTGACTTCTTCTTTTTTTTCAGCTCTTTCCTATGTTCCTGCTCTTGAGGGAATGTAGATAGATTGCTTAATACTGCTTCATCCCATCCCTTTCCACTACTACAGTCTCAAGCATGCTTGGATCTCCGTCGACAGATCACTCTGGGCAATAAAATACAAGACTTCTTCTTGTTTCATTATGATCTTCCTCCCCTCTGTCTTCACATCATGACCTTATCTTTGAAATTCCTTTTCTATGGAAAATGTCCCCTCGTCAAATATTTGCATGTTTTTACCATATACTCCTTCTCTTTCTTTCTTCGAAGGTCAATGATTGATTCAATTCCAGGTTAGGCAAGTTAATGGAAGACAAGAAGTCCCATAATTTAATGTTCCCTCCTACATTAAGACTCACAATTAATATGTCAAAACCCTTGGAAACTTTACTATGTTTGTTTCTTGTTAACAATGAAGTGTTCATGCTTTAAATGTTTATAAATTGAGATAAATGATAGGCACCGAGCACAGAGACCCTAGGGTAAGATTGTTAAATGATCTTCAGATTTTCTGTGCTGCAAATATTGAAATTTGATTATTGTCATTGGCAGTGATGCTTGAATTTAGTTAAATTTAAGGCAGTGATCCTCAACAAGCTTTCCTGATTGGCACAGCAGTTCATAGCTTATCCAAATGAATTTTCTCTCTACTGGGACTATACAAACCAACCAACTTTAAAACTAAAACTAAAAAACTAATTTACATCACTATTTGGTGCCAGCGAGGAGTCAGAGAAAGCTGCAACAAGTAATTCTCTGTTTAAAAATTGGTCAAAGCAATAGCTTTCAGATGTTTTCAAATATGCTTTGCTTATCTACCAATTCCATGTACAAATAGTTCCTTGTTAAGTGGATTTGACACTGCTCAGTCAGTCTCCCCGACCAAACAATTCAGGTTACCTGTTTTGTGCATGACTGTTTCCAAAAAAGTAACACGTATTTAGGTATGGAGGCCTAGCAGTCCTGTATCTACGGTATATTTCTTTAAATACTTTTCATTGGCTATAATTTGTGCCACCAACCATGATTTAGGCCGAATAGCTGAACAAATAAGTTGACAAACTAATTTGCCATACAAATTTGAAAAGATAAATAGAGGATTGGTCTCAAAGAAGGATGGATTTGGTCCCTCTCCACATGATCAGAAGAAAGGAGGAGGCTGGGAACTGCAGGCCAGTTAGTCTCTGGTGAGTAAATCAGTGAAGGGGTAGGAACACCCGTCTCAGATTTTCACTCTGATGACCTTTGGGGAACTAGATGGCAAAAAAGTATGATGTCCTACATCAATACAATAGCACAGCTAGCAGTCCAGGGCTGAATTGAGGGGAGCCACACATTTCCTCTCTGCTCCCTCCCTCACCCCCTCCATGTTAGAAATTATACTTTTGCTGGTGGGGATGCCCAAACCCTGCCAGCTGAAGAAGTCTGCTGCCCAAGCCCCCTCCATGATGCCTTAGCTAACTGATTTCACCACATTCTCTGGCAATGAATTCCAGAGTTTAATTACATGTTGTGTGAAGAAATATTTTCTCCGGGTTGTTTTAAATCTCCTACTTAGTAGCTTCATTGCATGCCCCCTAGTCCTAGTTGGGTTTTTTTTTTGTGTTTTTTTTTTAAAGTAAACAAGCATATTGATGATGTCACACTGATGTCAACATTATGCGTCAGACACATCTACTTGCTTTGATGCACAGTCATTGTGAGTAGTGCATCTCTTTTTCTTTTCTTAACCTTTTGGAAATGAGGTTTAGTATGCTATATATATATTTTATTTATTTTTTTCATGTGCTTTGCTTGAGTAATGCATTATTAAACATCTTTTTCTATTAGTATCAAATAGGAGTCCTCTTTACCCCCCAAATAGAAGTTTAGTATGCAATATATATATTTTTTCATATGCTTTGCTTAAGTAATGTATTATTAAACATATTTTGATCTTTATATCAAACTGGAGTCCTCTTTAGCCCAAAAATTAAAGCTCCGTTCACCTATATCAGGACGCTTAAGTCATGTCCACCTAGCGCCCAGCTCACGTTCAAAAGAAGACCTGGTCTTGCAATGCCTACATTTTAGGCATTAGGTAGATGCGTTAGCACCCTCAGCGGCATGTGATTCTGTAAATTGACGTCTATTTCGAAGCTATGTCCAAGCCACGCCCATGCCTATCCTATTATGCATGACTTTTTCCGATGGGCATTCATGAAATTGTGGACGTCTATTTTGAGAATCGTGTCCAGCGTTTGGACATCTAAGGGCTCCTTTTATCAAGCTGCGCTAGCAGGGTTAATGCGCGCAACTCTTCATCACGCGCTAACCCCCGCGCTGGCCAAAAACTACCGCCTGCTCAAGAGGAGGCGGTAGCGGATAGCGTGGCCGGCGGTTTTTACGCGCGCTATTATGCGCATTAAACCGCTAGCACGGCTTGATAAAAGGAGCCCTGAGTTCCAATTAATGCTTGTTGAAGTCATTAATTGGACTTATTATCCACTTTATTTGGACGCCTAAGTCTATGCATGTCCAAATTGTGGACGCCAAATTTAGACGTCCTTTACAGAATCTGGCCCTTAGTCCAGTGATTTTCCACTTTTTTCGTTCAGTTAAAAAAATAAAGAATGAAAAAAGTAGAAAATCACTGGTCTAAGGGCTCCTTTTACTAAGGTGCGCTAGCGTTTTTAGCGCGTGCTAACCCCCGTGCCATGCTTAAAAACTAACGCCAGCTCAATGGTGGCGTTAGCGAATAGCGCGTGTGCTAAAACTGCTAGCGCAGCTTAGTAATAGGAGCCCTAAGTGTATAGCCCTCGATGGAGACCTGCCTCAGCTCTGTTGGTTGGGCTGAGAACTTTTCAGTGGCCCCTTGAATTCTCCCATCAAATGGAACATGGGGAGCCAGGAAATGTTCTCAAATTGTAGGCTATCATGTTAATACCTAGTTGCTGAGTGAACTCAAAATCTCCCAATTGAATAGACTTTGAGTGCCTGCTGGATGAAGGAATGCATGTTATTGATATATGGTGTTGGTTTATATAAAACCAAAAGAAACTCTGTGGAGTGACGATGATCCAAAATGGACTTTATTCGAAAGTGTCAAAGTTCCAAAGGTACACCGAAATCATCCACATAAAATAAATTCATCCACATAAAAATAGTTATCCACATAAAAGCTTTAAAGGTCCTAGTCCGCTAGGGATTCAGGACCCAACACAGTCCGCGTTTTGACAAAAAGCCTTCTTCATGGGTCCCTGGGGGGTCATATAAAGCCTTTTCTATTGCACATGCAAGCAGTGTCTCACTTCCGGCTCACCACACAATTGTTTCCCACATATTCACCTTTATAGGACCCCCAGGGACCCCTGAAGTAGACTTTTTGTCGAAACGTGGACCATGTTGGGTCCTGTATCCCTAGCGGACTAGGTCCTTTAAGGCTTTTATGTGGATGATTTATTTTTATGTGGATGAAATTATTTTATGTGGATGATTTTAGTGTACCTTTGGAACTTTGACACTTTGAAATAAAGTCCATTTAGGAACATCGTCACTCCACAGAGTTTCTTTTGGTTTTATATAAACCAACACCATATATCAATAACATGCATTCCTTCATCCAGCAGGCACTCAAAGTCTATTCAATTGGGAGATTTTGAGTTCACTCAGCAACTAGGTATTAACATGATAGCCTACAATTTGAGAATATTTCCTGGCTCCCCATGTTCCATTTGATGGGAGAATTCAAGGGGCCACTGAAAAGTTCTCAGCCCCCGCAGAGGTTTTTTTTTTTTGTTTTCTCTGGATTTTCCTCTCTGTGGATATTTTGGGGTCAGTTCCTTTTGTTTTTTGCCTGTTGGTTTATATAAACAATTCATGATTTTCTTTCTTAAATCCCTAAATTTTGGCCTGAATACCAGAAGTAACATTTTGTTGGATCTCGCAGATCATTCACATGCTTCAGTTTATCGTAATTATTGTTTCTGGCTCCAGGGTCTGTGAAGAAAAGTATATGCAGATGAGTGCCACAAATTTCCATTCATCTTTCAGCTTGTTTGAGCTGGCATTTTTCCTTTTCCCTACACTACCCTGCAGCACTGAAATCCCAGGCAGCCGTGTCTCAAGTAAATTTTAACTAGTTAGTTTCGAGACATGATTATTTTCAGTGTTCAAAAAATGTATTTGCTCCATGGTAGGAAGAAAGTTGTTCCATTCATCCTAGGGGGAAGTATTTGCCCAAAGAAGGAAACGCATTTGAAAGATAGAACCAGGCGTGTTGGCTGTCAAGGATTCAATCTTGTGGAAAGTGAAGCACTAAATTAGAAGGACCATGGAGAATGCTGCATGAAGATCGTCAGATTAGTGTAGAATTAGATTCAGTCTTCAGGGATACCCTCATTTAGAGAATGACCCGTGGACAAATTTTTCCCCGTCCCTGCAGGAACTCAATTTCCCTGTCCTGTCCTCTTTAGTTTTGTCACTGTCCGTGTCCCTGTCCCATTCCTGTAAGCTCTGCCTTAACCGCACAAGCCTCAAACACTTATGATTTTAAAGTGTTTGAGGCTTATGCAGAATGGAGCAGGGATAAGAAAACAACTCGCCAGGATGGGATGGGATGGGAAAATGAGTTCCCTTGAGGATAGGGAAAATTTGTCCCCATGTCATTCTCTACTTGGGAGAACAGTATAGAAAATTGAATAAATAAATAGTATGAAAAGTTTCGTCCTCTGATAACCAGAGCTGGTATTGTGACATCATAATGCCTCATTCCACCAATGCCTAAGAGCCACCAACCTCATCAGTGATGTCACAATGGCTTGACTGTACTATGCTTGGCTCATTTTTACTACATTTTCATTTCTAGGGTGGTGCAGTTTAGAGAATGAGACGAGGACAAATTTTTCCCCACCTCCGTAAGAACTCAATTTCCCCATCCTGTCCCCACGAGTTTTGTCACTGTCCCTGCCCCATTCCTGTAAGCTCTGCCTTAACAGCATAAGCCTCGAACACTTATGATTTTAAAGTGTTTGAAGCTTGTGCAGATGAAGTTGGAGCTAGCAGGGATGGAGCAGGGACAGGAAAAGAACTCACCGGGACAGGAGAGAAAAGAGTTCCCACGGGGACGGGAAAAAATATGTCCATGTATCATTCTCTACCCTCATTCCTGGCCAGCCATTTAATCCCTTAGATAGGATCCTTTGAATTGTCCCAACAATGTCTCTTATCTGTGTTCTCTTACTACCAAATGTATCTTGACACTAATAGATCCTCATGTTTTAGTGTTGTAGTCCTCACCCTCTACTTTAGGCTTGAGCCCTCCTTTGATAAATTTAAGCACCAACTTAAATCCTGTTATTTCTCACCTTCCCAGACACATCTCAGGGCTGAGTTCTGTAGAGCTGTTAGCATCTTCTGCCTTTGTCTTCCATGGCCAATACTCCTGGAACCAAGTATAGCTTTGTAATCCTCCCCTCATGCCTTTCCTTTCCTATCTTTCCTTTTGTTTCAAATTTGTAACTCCACCCTATTTGCCTTTTTGTACACGTCCACGATTTTTGTTGTCTTCTGTTTATGGTCTACTTTTGATATTTCATGTTCTCTCATATGTGTATATTTTATCATTATATAAACCGCTTAGTCTTTCATTTATATATGTGGTATATCAAATAAGTTAAACTCGAACTCAAACACAACATTTATTTCATTGAAATCATTTATAATACACCCATCATACATTTTACGCAGAGTACAAAGAGCACATAAGATAATAAAACAATAGATTCAGATAAAACTACAAATAAAGCCACATAGGGCTCCTTTTACTAAGATGCGCTAGCGTTTTTTAGCGCGCGCAGATTAGCCCGCCCTAAACGGAAAAAACTAACACCAGCTCTGTGGAGGCGTTAGCGTCTAGTGCGCACCTTAGTAAAAGGAGCCCATAGTATAAACTAATTGTCATCGAGTAAACCTAAAACTACTTTAAACTCACTCTGGAATCACTTGTATAAAAAAAGGATACTTTTGACCTTCTGTTAGAAAGTGAAAAAAGATCAGTCACCAATTACAGTTCACTTGGCAAGACATTCCATAACAGCTGACCCCTGATTGCAAAAGCGCCATCTATAATCAAACACTAAACAGAAGCATTACTGTAGACGTAGCTAAAAGACCTGCCTCTGCCGACCCTAAACAACACACTGGTTGATAAAATGAAAAAATGGGTGCCTGCCAATGATGTCAATCAATCAGCCGTGGACTGTTCAGGATGCCCTTTATTGAAAGCAGCTAATTTATTGACATTTTTTTCTTCACGACTCCTTGATTTGGCTTGTTGTTTTCGTCGTAGAGGCCTTTCAGGCTCTCTCTCCAGTGCCTGCAAATGATATCACTAGCATTCTAAATTGCACATATTGCGCATATTCTAAATTGCTCCTATCCCATGACTCTTTCATTTTTTCAGGAGCCTCTCATGAGGAACTTTGTCAAAAGCTTTCTGTAAATCTAGATACACTACATCAACCGGCTCACCTTTATCCACATGTTTATCCACACCTTCAAAGAAGTCAAGCAAATCGGTGAGGCGAGACCTCCCTCGGCTGAACCCATGCTGACTCTGTCTCATTAAATCATGTTTGTCTACATGTTCCACAATTTTATTTTTTATAATTGTTTCCACTATTTTGCCCAGCACTGAGGTCAGGCTTACCGGTCTGTAATTCGCCGGATCTCCCCTGGAACCCTTTTTAAAAATCGGCGTAACATTGGCCACCCTCCAATCTTCAGGTACTACAGACAATTTTTGCACCAGGATTATGGATCACTAACAACAGATCAGCAATTTTATATTTGAGTTCTTTCAGTACCCTGGGATTTATACCATACAGTCCAGGTGATGGGTCACATAGAAACACAGAAACGTGACAGCAAATAAAGACCAAATTGGCCCATCCAGTCTGCCCATCCGCAACATCAACTATCATCTCCTCTCCCTGAGAAATCCATGTGGTTGTCCCACACTTTCTTGAATTCAGACAGTTTTTGTCTCCACCACCTGCACTGAGAGACTCTTCCATGCATCTACCACTCATCAAAAATTACAAAGACTAGGGGACACTTGAAGAAGTTACAGGGTTTAAAAAAGGTTTGGACAAGTTTCTGGAGGAGCTGTTCAAAGTCTGCTATTGAGACAAGTTTAAATTTATTTCAAGTTTATTTTAAGTTTAAGTTTCAAGTTTATTTAAGTTTCAAGTTTATTTAAATTTGATAAATCGCTTATTACATACTAAGCGAGTCATATGTGGGAAAGCCAATGCTTGCCCTGGGATTGAAATATTTCTACTATTTGCATTTCCGCCAGGATTGGCCACTGTGGAAACCGGATAGACCGTTGGGTCTGATCCAGTATGACTATTCTTATCCTTATCTTTCCTTAGATTACTCCTGAGCCTATAACCTCTTACCTTCTTACTATGACCTCTGATTCTAGTGTTTTCATTCATTTGAAAAAAACATAAAACTCACCTCTTGTATATTAATGCCATGGAGATATTTAAAAGTCTCAATCATATCCTCTCTCTGCTCCCTTTCTTCCAGAGAATACATATTGAGATCTTTGTGACAGAAACCACCGACTAATTTTATAGCCGCATCTGGACTGACTCCATCCTATTTATATCTTTTTTTTTAAGGGTTGGTCTCATGGCAACATGACCTGCCAATTCAGAGGAACATTCCCAATTTCTCAAATGATCTCAGAGTTCAGTGGGTGAAATTAGGTGACTTTCATAAACCATCACAATTTTTTTTTATTTTTTTTTTAAACAGTAAGAAGAAAGAATAGTCAAGTCCCAACGGGAGACAGACTTAATTGCCTAACTCTCTTAGGATGTGCTCTTTGGAGAACATCAATTACTCTACATGTGAATAAACTTAGTAGCAGAGTTTAATCTGGTTATTTGGAGTCAGGGATATTCAGAACCTCATCATGATAAAAGTGCTTTCTATAGTGTCAGATCACATTGAGTAGAAAATATTCTATCGGGGTACTCCATCGCTAATGGGGCATGGCAGTTGTAAGCCTGGAATGACTAAATTATCTTGTAAGAAACCAATAAAACAAAAAAAGTATTGCTTGGCTGAATTTAGTTGTATGGATCATTGTCTATTTTAACACTAAACCAGGAAAGAGCAAAGATTCTCCACAGTTTTGGCCAATAGCTATTTGTTGAGGTTGCTTGCATTAGATCAGTGGTCTCAAATTCAAACCCTTTGCAGGGCCACATTTTGGATTTGTCGGTACTTGGAGGGCCTTAGAAAAAAAAAATTAATGTCTTATTAAAGAAATGACAATTTTGCATGAGGTAAAACTCTTTATAGTTTATAAATTTTTCCTTTTGGCTAAGTCTTAATAATAATATTCTAATTTATAGCTAAAGAGACATGTGATCAAGAAACAGTTTTATTTTACTTTTGTGATTATGATAAACATACCGAGGGCCTCAAAAATAGTACCTGGCGGGCCACGGCTGCGAGTTTGAGACCACTGCATTAGATAATACTGTTTAAATAAATAAGGCGTAACATATAACCAGTTCCATTTCTTGGAATCAAATAATTATCCAAAGAGGAGGATATAGATGAGCATGATGTGCCGACTGATCACATAACAGATCATGAGGTCCGTTAGTGTAACTTTATTAAGGATGTTTGTCTGTGGAGAAAGCTCTTGTCCTTTTTTAAGAATACATTATGCAAGTTGTAAACATCACGTGGCAAGGAAGAATTTTATATCAATGAACATTTTAGGCAGAAAAACTGAAATGTCTCGATAAATTCAGTATAAATGCTTTTAATTTGGAGTTAGGAGGAAGGTATATGGAATGTAATCAATGTTCCCTCTAAGGACTGAATTGATGTGAGCAAATGACTGAGTTGATAAAAGCAAAAATTTTCATTACATGACTCTGTAAGCATTTCTTACAGATAGAAACCCAGACATGAAGGGCATAGAGAGAGTAGAGAGGGACAGATTCTTCAAACTTTCGAATAATAAAAGAACAAGAGGGCATTCAGAAAAGTTGAAAGGGGACAGATTCAAAACAAATGCTAGGAAGTTCTTCTTTACCCAACATATGGTGGACACCTGGAATGTGCTTCTAGAGGGCATAATAGGGCAAAGTACGGTACTGGGGTTCAAGAAAGGATTGGACAATTTCCTGCTGGAAAAGGGGATAGAGGGGTATAGATAGAGGATTACTGCACAGGGCCTGGACCTGTTGGGCCGCCGCAAGAGCGGACTGCTGGGCACAATGGACCTCAGGTCTGACCCAGTGAAGGCATTGCTTATGTTCTTATGTACATGTATACATAAGCATAAAGACAGGGAAAATTGGAAAGAATTCCATTAGTCATAGTCCTTATGCTTTCCCTACTGGATGTAAGAGCAAAATAAAAAGGGGGGGGAGGGGAGCGAAGTAGGGGCACTTTTGAACACAATAGAGCAGGACCCCTTCTATTTACCAGCTGCCTCCCCAGTAGCTCTGTTACTGATGTTATATGCCAGAGAATTATGTACAAAAAAAAAAAAATTAAAATAATGCATGCCAAAATAATACCGTATCAAAAATAAAATGATCTCTAAAAAAGCAAATTATAATATAATGTTCAAAAACAAAATAAAATGTACATAAACTATGGGCTCCTTTTATGAAGCCGCGTTAGCGGTTTAACGCACGTAATAGCGTGCGCTAGCCGCTACCGCCTCCTCTTGAGCAGGTGGTAGTTTTTTGGGTAGCGTGGGGGTTAGCGGCTTCGTAAAAGGAGCCCTATGTTTCATATACACCCAGAAATGTGTAATCTTGCCAGGGACCAAAGTCTCTACAGCCAGACCCACCATCCGGTCATTGATTACTGGCCAAATCCTTAATTGGTTTATTTCATATTTCAAGGAACGCACTTCAAAAGTATCATTCAGTGGCTTAAAATCTTACACATTCACCAACTACGGCATATCACAAGGATCCATACTCTCACCACTTCTCTTTAATATTTTACTGGCTCCGTTAATCACGCTAGGACAATCAATTGGTTTTACCATCTATGCTTTTGCAGACAATATGCAATTAATACATCCCCTCAACTTAGATAATCTAAACGATATTCTTACCATGAACAAAAAGCTCGATAAGATTCATGACTGTAACATAGTAACATAGTAGATGACGGCAGATAAAGACCTGAATGGTCCATCCAGTCTGCCCAACCTGATTCAATTAAAATTTTTTTTTTTTTTCTTCTTAGCTATTTCTGGGCGAGAATCCAAAGCTTTTCCCGGTACTGTGCTTGGGTTCCAACTGTCAAAATCTCTGTTAAGACTTACTCCAGCCCATCTACACCCTCTCAGCCATTGAAGCCCTCCCCTGCCCATCCTCCACCAAACGGCCATACACAGACACAGACCGTACAAGTCTGCCCAGTAACTGGCCTAGTTCAATCTTTAATATTATTTTCTGATTCTAAATCTTCTGTGTTCATCCCACGCTTCTTTGAACTCAGTCACAGTTTTACTCTCCACCACCTCTCTCGGGAGCGCATTCCAGGCATCCACCACCCTCTCCGTAAAGTAGAATTTCCTAACATTGCCCCTGAATCTACCACCCCTCAACCTCAAATTATGTCCTCTGGTTTTACCATTTTCCTTTCTCTGGAAAAGATTTTGTTCTACGTTAATACCCTTTAAGTATTTGAACGTCTGAATCATATCTCCCCTGTCTCTCCTTTCCTCTAGGGTATACATATTCAGGGCTTCCAGTCTCTCCTCATACGTCTTCTGGCGCAAACCTCCTATCATTTTCGTCGCCCTCCTCTGGACCGCCTCAAGTCTTCTTACGTCTTTCGCCAGATACGGTCTCCAAAACTGAACACAATACTCCAAGTGGGGCCTCACCAATGACCTGTACAGGGGCATCAACACCTTCTTCCTTCTACTGACTACGCCTCTCTTTATACAGCCCAGAATCCTTCTGGCAGCAGCCACTGCCTTGTCACACTGTTTTTTCACCTTTAGATCTTCGGACACTATCACCCCAAGGTCCCTCTCCCCGTCTGTGCATATCAGCTTCTCTCCTCCCAGCATATACGGTTCCTTCCTATTATTAATCCCCAAATACATTACTCTGCATTTCTTTGCATTGAATTTTAGTTGCCAGGCATTAGACCATTCCTCTAACTTTTGCAGATCCTTTTTCATATTTTCCACTCCCTCTACGGTGTCTACTCTGTTACAAATCTTGGTATCATCTGCAAAAAGGCACACTTTTCCTTCTAACCCTTCAGCAATGTCACTTACATACATATTGAACAGGATTGGCCCCAGCACCGAACCCTGAGGGACTCCACTAGTCACCTTTCCTTCCTTCGAGCGACTTCCATTAACCACCACCCTCTGGCGTCTGTCCGACAGCCAGTTTCTGACCCAGTTCACCACTTTGGGTCCTAACTTCAGCCCTTCAAGTTTGTTCAACAGCCTCCTATGAGGAACTGTATCAAAGGCTTTGCTGAAATCCAAGTAAATTACATCTAGCATATGTCCTCGATCCAGCTCTCTGGTCACCCAATCAAAAAATTCAATCAGGTTCGTTTGGCACGATTTACCTTTTGTAAAGCCATGTTGCCTCGGATCCTGTAACCCATTAGATTCAAGAAAATATACTATCCTTTCTTTCAGCAACACTTCCATTATTTTTCCAACAACTGAAGTGAGGCTCACCGGCCTGTAGTTTCCTGCTTCATCCTTGTGACCACTTTTATGAATAGGGACCACATCCGCTCTCCTCCAATCCCCAGGAATCACTCCCGTCTCCAGAGATTTGTTGAACAAGTCTTTAATAGGACTCGCCAGAACCTCTCTGAGTTCCCTTAGTATCCTGGGATGGATCCCATCTGGTCCCATCGCTTTGTCCACCTTCAGTTTTTCAAGTTGCTCATAAACACCCTCCTCCGTGAACGGCGCAGAATCTACTCCATTTTCTCGTGTAACTTTGCCGGACAATCTCGGTCCTTCTCCAGGATTTTCTTCTGTGAACACAGAACAGAAGTATTTGTTTAGCACATTTGCTTTCTCCTCATCACTCTCCACATATTTGTTCCCAGCATCTTTTAGCCTAGCAATTCCATTTTTTATCTTCCTCCTTTCACTAATATATCTGAAAAAATTTTTATCACCCTTTTTTACATTTTTAGCCATTTGTTCTTCCGCCTGTGCCTTCGCCAAACGTATTTCTCTCTTGGCTTCTTTCAATTTCACCCTGTAGTCCTTTCTGCTCTCCTCTTCTTGGGTTTTTTTATATTTCATGAACGCCAACTCTTTCGCCTTTATTTTCTCAGTCACTAGGTTGGAGAACCATATCGGCTTCCTTTTTCTCTTGTTTTTATTGATTTTCTTCACATAAAGGTCCGTAGCCATTTTTATCGCTCCTTTCAGCTTAGACCACTGTCTTTCCACTTCTCTTATGTCCTCCCATCCTAACAGCTCTTTCTTCAGGTACTTTCCCATTGCATTAAAGTCCGTACGTTTGAAATCTAGGACTTTAAGTATCGTGCGGCCGCTCTCCACTTTAGCCGTTATATCAAACCAAACCGTTTGATGATCGCTACTACCCAGGTGAGCACCCACTCGAACATTAGAGATACTCTCTCCATTTGTGAGGACCAGATCCAATATCGCTTTTTCCCTTGTGGGTTCCGTCACCATTTGTCTGAGCAGAGCCTCTTGAAAGGCATCCACAATCTCCCTACTTCTTTCCGATTCCGCAGACGGAACATTCCAGTCCGCATCCGGCAGGTTGAAATCTCCCAACAGCAGAACCTCCTCTTTCCTTCCAAACTTTTGGATTGGTTTGGATTGGACTGGTTAAATTCGAACAAATTATCACTCAATGTCACTAAAACCAAAACAATGTTTTTTCCTGTAAAGAAAGATAGTTCTCCTCTATCGGGAAAGGGTAAAACACAGACCTGACGGACCTCGCGGATCTAAAACCGCATGTCCTTAAAAATCTGAGGTCCGCGTCACTTGTAGTTAGTTTCTGGCTCTGACAGACCTCGATGACAATTTAGCGCTGATGGATCCGTCTCAGCATAGGGAGGGAAAAGTATTAGGATCCGTCAGCGCTAAAATGTCATCGAGGTCTGTCAGAGCCAGAGACTAGTGCTGAAGTGGCTCTAAAATGAATCCTTTAAACCGGTTTCCTGCAGCCCCATTAAATTTTCCCTCCCTATGCTGAGACGGATCCGTCAGCGCCAAATTGTCATCGAGGTCTGTCAGAGCCAGAAACTAACTACAAGTGGCACGGACCTCAGATTTTTAAGGACGTGCGGTTTTAGATCCGCGAGGTCCGTCAGGTCCGCGTTTTACCCCTTCCCTCCTCTCTCTCCTATTAAAATCAAATCTATTCCAGTACAGACAGTACATAGTATCAAGCTTCTAGGCATCACTTTGGATGAATCTCTCACTTTTCATGATTATATAAGTAGTTATAAGAAAATGTTTTTATCGTTTACAAATGATACGCTCTCTAATTAAATTTCTTGACATATCAGCTTTAAATACTTTAATCCATTCATTAGTCATTTCATGCCTGGAGTATGGCAATGCCTTATACCATGCTATTACCAAAAAAAGAGTTAAAACATCTACAAATAATCCAGAATACAGCAGTAAAAAGTAATTTGCAAGGCCAAAATATTTGACCACGTAACTCCTCTTCTGATAAAAGACCATTGGCTTCCAATCCATCACCGTATCATTTATAAAACTCTTATTATTGACTTTTAAAACAAGAAACACTGAACAGCCAGAGTTCATTAATACATTTTTGATACCGTATACTACATCGCGTTTTCTTCGATCCTCGAAGCAAAATTTATTAGCCATCCCAACCTTGAACCATATTAACACTAAAAGAAACACTATCTTTTCAGTAGTTGCCCCAACCCTCTGGAATTCGGCACCAAATGCTCTAAGAGAGATAACCAATCTTGAGAAATTAAAATTTTTTCTTAAGACATTCCTTTTTAAAGATGCCTTTCAAGCATAAATGTCCTTTTAAGGATTTAAATTTTTTTTAAATCTTTTATGAGTCTGCTTGTATTGGACTTATTTGTTTTTAACCCCCTCCCTTTTGTTTATACCTTTATACCTTACTTTTCTTTAATCATATCAATAAATCATGTGGTATACTCTTATCAACCAAAACCAATGAATCAGTAACAGGAAAAATTTTACTTAAATCACATCCCATCAAAATGGAAACAAAAATTAAACTACTAGGCGTTATCATAGATAAAGATTTAACATTTCATGATCATATCAGTTCAGTGGTAAAAACCTGTTTCTATAAACTTCGGCTTATACGTTCCCTAACTTCTATTCTCGACACCGAAGCTATCACGACTCTAGTTCACTCTTTAGTTATTTCCCATCTTGACTATTGTAATTCTCTCTACAATGGAATTCCCCAAAAAGAAATACGACGTTTACAGCTTATTCAAAACACGGCAATAAAACTTATATATAAGTTAGGGAAATATGATCATGTCACCCCTTTCCTGAAAGAAGCGCATTGGCTACCTATCACACACCGTATCACCTACAAAACTCTCATGTTGGTATTTAAAATAAAATTTTCACGTCAACCGCCTTTTCTTGACAAACTCCTTATCCCTTTTTGCCCATCACAGACTCTAAGATCAGCTGATCAGAATCTACGAACTGTCCCCTCTATAAAGGAATTCTTCTACACCAGGAAAACCAATTTTTCTGTAATTGCTCCAACGCTATGGAACGCCTTGCCATCTCAACCTCGTCTTGAAAAATTTACCGATAAATTCAAGACAAAATTAAAAACGTTCTTATTCCAAGACGCATTCCACTGCACTTGAACTTTTTATCATCAAGTCAACCAACCGCTTTCATGAAGCGATCCCATCCCTTATGTTTTATCCCTTTCCCCTTCTTTCTTAATCAACCCTTTTTATTTTCTTTGCTTTTCTTTTCACCACTTATATTGTAACTTTACTCCCCTCCCCTCCTCTCTAACCTCACCATCATGTCTGTTATCGTAAAATGTCTTTAATGTTCACCTTCCCCTTATTTTACCAATTTTATTGTTTATAAGTACTATCTTACTTCTATTTTATCATTTTGTTGTAAACCGGCTAGATGCTTGTCGATGGTCGGTATATTAAAAATCAATAAACTTGAAACTTGAAACTTCTCCCCTTTTTTCCACTCGTACCCGTTTGTCCAGTCGAGTATGTTATTGTTTTGTCTAATCGTGTATGTTTATTTTGTTAAAGTTATGTTAATTTGTATTATCTGTTTTTACCCTATTTTAAAATGTACAACCACCTTGAAATAAATTGAGAAGGTGGTAAATCAAATTTTTAATAAACTTGAAACTTGAATTAAAAAAAACATTAGGCAGTTTCCACCCAATATACTGTTAGATAAGATGGTAGTTCTTGGGTGTTTTGTTAGATTCAGCACTCTTACTTAAACCACACATTGATCTTGTCTTATCACAAGTTTTTTTTAAATCTAATCTAATCTAATCCTTAGGTTTGTATACCGCATCATCTCCACGTTCGTAGAGCTCGACGCGGTTTACAGTAGGAGAAATAGGAAGGAACTACAACAGAGGGTTAGAGGTAGAAGTGTGAAGAAAATTTAGAGGACTTGGGATGCCAATATATAAGAGTTTCCTTGATTCCTAAATTGGAGGGAGACTTACATTTTTTGAGAAAAGCCAGGTTTTCAGATGTTTGCGGAAAACTTGGAGAGAGCTCAAGTTCCGAAGAAGGGAGGTAAGGTTGTTCCAGAGCTCAGTGATTTTGAAGTGGAGGGAGGTCCCTAGCTTTCCTGTGTGGGAAATGCCTTTTAGCGAGGGGAAGGATAGTTTTAATTTGTGGAAAGATCTGGTGGTATTAGGATTTTAAACTTTGTTGCAGAGATTATCTCGCATTGGAAGATTTTTGGACAGTGATTATTACTATGTTAATAACTCCAGTGTTAGATTACTGTAATTCACGATATCTTGATCTACCTAAATATGTGATACATGCATTACAAATTGCACAAAATGCTGCAGCTCAAATTATTGTTCAAGCCTCTAACTATGAGCATATAACAGCGATTTTGCGTCGTCTGCATTGGCTGCCCATTGCACAGCGCATTGAGCTTAAGACTTTGTGTTGGATATTTAAAGGTTTTAAAAGTCCAGTAGTTTGGGTTTTTTTAAATCTTTATTCATTTCAAATCTTAAATCAAGTACAATATTGAGATTTAACAATTGAGTTTTCAAATACACTTGAAATCCTATAATTGATCATCATAGTATAAAATATTACCCCCTTCCTTAATTATTTATGAAAATGATTTGTTTCAATTATAATCAAAAATCCCCCCTCCCCCCCTTAAAGTCTTAACAGTTTTATACAGGGAAGAATATTTTTAATCTTTACAATATTCTATTAATGGCCTCCACACATCTTGAAATTTGTTATAATTTCCTTTTTGGACAGCTAGTGTCCTTTCCATTTTATATATATGGCATACAGAGTTCCACCAAAAACAATAATTAAGTCTATTCCAATTCTTCCAATTGTAAGTGATCTGTTGAATGGCAACCCCAGTTAAAATTAGCAATAACTTGTTATTATTAGATGAGATTTGTTTCTTAGCCCTCATTTCTATACCAAATAAAACTGTGTCATATGATAATGCCACATGATTTTCTAATAGGGAATTAATTTGATTCCTGATTGATTTCCAAAATTCTAATATATATGGACAATAGAATAAGAAATGATCTAAAGTCCCTGCTTCAAGATGACAATGCCAGCATTTATCAGATTAAAGTCCAGTAGTTTTGAACTCATTGATTTGCCGTTATCAGCCAAAGAGGGCTTTGCGTTCTGAGAATCCAATGAATCTTGAAGCACCGTCATTGAGTTTGACGAGATCAGTAAGACTGCATCGGTCTATGTTGTCAGCTCAGGGAGTTTTATTATGGAGTTCATTGCCTGTCGAAATTAAGCCATCCTTAAATGTGATTCAATTTAGTAAAGGAGTGAAAACTATACTGTTTGAGAGAGTATATAACTAAATTACTTTATGTATTGCAGGCAGTTTCTTTGAACTCGCTGTATTTTTGGTACAGGAATCGAGTTTGACAGGTGAAAGTAAATTTTATGAGGATTTTCCTTCTTATTTATTTGTCACTATTTTATTATTTATTTCTTTATTTATATACCACTTATATCCTAACTGGTTTACATTCAGGTACTTTATCATATTTCCCTATCTGTCCCGGTGGCCTCAAACTCTATCTAATGTACCTGGGGCAATGAGGGGATTAAGTGACTTAACAATGCAAAATGCCCTCACTCATTAGGGTTAGATCAAATCTGTAAAATTCTTAAATAGTCAAGTTTCAAGTTTATTAGGATTTTATATACCGTCTATCAAGGTTATCTAAGCGGTTTTTACAATTAGGTACTCAAGCATTTTCCCTATCTGTCCCGGTGGGCTCACAATCTATCTAATGTACCTGGGGCTATGGAGGACTGAGAGACTTGCCCAGGGTCACAAGGAGTAGTGCGGGGTTTGAACCCACAACCCCAGGGTGCTGAGGCTGTAGATCCAACCACTGTGCCACATACTTTCTTCTTTATCATTCAAAAGCTGTAAAAATAATCAACAGCTGGTAAGTCATTTTTACTTATCCTTTATTTCAGCCAACAACACTTTGCCATCCTTGTCCAATCCGTCATCCTCTCCAAACTAGATTACTGCAACGCCATCTACTTAAATCTATCAAAAAAAAGTATTCTAAGACTCCAGCTAATCCAGAATACTGCAGCCAAACTGATCTTCTCAAAACACAAGTCTGACCATGCCTCCCCACTCCTTGCCAAACTTCATTGGTTCCCAATAATCTCCAGAATCCATTTCAAATGTTCCTGCCTGGCTTTCTAGATCATTCACGGAATCCTGCCTCCTCTTATCCCACTGTCTTTCAACTCCTCCAGTCCCGACTCCTCCAGAACTGCCCAAAGGCTTAAACTAGCCTTCCCCTCTCCACGCGGCATCCACTATTCAGGCAAACTGGGAAAATCCCTTCTCTTCAAAATCACAGGTCTTTGGAACGACCTCACCACCCCGCTGCGGAACCTGAGCTCCCTTCAGTTATTCCGCAAACAACTGAAAACCTGGCTTTTCAGCAAATTGTAGCTCTATCCTTCCCCCCTTTCTCTCCCCCCTTCTACACATAAGTTCATGTAATCCTTTTTCTTCTTCTCTACCCACTATTTTAAGTTCTTGTAAACCGTGTCGAGCTCCATTCTCATGGAGATGATGCGGTATATAAACTTAAGGTTTAGATTAGATTAGATTAGATTTATTGCAGTATAATTTGCTTGCCCCATCAATTGTATGCCCGAAGAGACCCGTTTCGCCTAAACAGGCTTTCTCAAGGGTTCCAACAGGAAGCGCTTATTTTTGGCGTCCTCTCATTTACGGGGCAGAAAGTTATCTACAGACTATTTAAGAATTTTACAGATTTGATCTAACCCTAATGAGTTTTCCAATTTACCTCACTTTCTGTCTTCTACACTCTTTTGCTTTAGTGATTAAGTTCTATTATAGCAGGCTCTTATATTTGACACCTCTCAAAGAGTTCAAACAGTAAAATAATAATTAGAGAGGCTCTAAAGTTTCTTAACCCACTGACCTCAGAAATGCCTAGGGGTATGTTCATAAAACTTCAAAGAACATACAAACCTATAGTGGCACCCATAGTCGTCATAGGTCACTAAATTCTTTTTATTTATTCAATAGTTTATATAAATATTTCTTTTGTTATTTAAAGTATCAAAACAGTACTCATCTTTTGCTTTATTTTCATCTACGCGGGTGGGGGTAGGCACTCCGACATAGACTATGTTTCGCCCCTACGGGCTGTATCAAGGAATCCCCCTGCAGTAATAACAATTTCATTAAGTAATTTGACTTTTATAATAATTTTAAACCAATATAGTTTAAATAACAAACATTCTTCAGTACCTTAAATCCAGCGACTCATGCTTCCCGCTGTAGAGTTTTATCAGGAAAACATGGCCGCGGCGTTTGAAGCTATAAATAGCTATACTCTAGCGTCATGACGTATCTCTAGCGTCAGACACACCTCCCAACTGATTTCTCCCTTATATTCTATTGCAATATCACGACCTCATTCAAATTAAAGAAAACCACTCAATTTCAGCGTTTAGTCCTAAAGGTATCACTGTATTTAATCTGTAGATCCATTTCTGTTCTTTAAAATTTAGTTTATCTTTAATATTTCCACCCTCCCACCCACTAGAAACCTGGTCAATAACCCTCCATTTCATATCTATAATTTTATGTTTTTTCTCCCTCCAATGTTGGACAAGGGGAGCCTCTATATTTCCTGTATTTATTCTCGATTTATGCTCGTTTAGGCGGATATTAATTTTCCTGCTTGTCCGTCCAATATAGAGCAGTTGGCATGGGCATCGAATCATATAGATGACAGAGGAACTCTGACAAGATGTATTCGAATAGGCTTGATAAGTGATGTTAGTCCCCGGATCATTCCAAGTGGGGCCTTCCAGTGTTAAATCGCACCATTGGCACTGAGAACAGGCTTGATGGGAAAATACAGTCGTGTCATCTCTTCTTTTAATTTCATAGCGATGCCTAGATAGAAATTCCCCCACAGTCTTCCCCCGCTTATAGGAGACTATAGGGTAGTCTTGAAATTGAGCACTCAATTGAAGTGTCCGCCAGTGATTCTTAATTATTGCAAAAAAAGATGTACTTAAAGGTGTATATGGAAGTACCATTATTAGCTGTTCATCTGAAGGTTCTATATTTTTCTCCCTAAGGAGAAGAGATCGCTGAGCAAACTTCGCCCTAAGGTAACCTCGTTTAACTGACTTCCGAGAATAACCCCTCTCATAGAACCTGTCGCTCAGCAACTTTGCTTGTATTTCAAAGTCTTCCTCAGAAGAACAGAGTTTCCTAATCCGTAGGAATTGGCTCACCGGGATGTTAAACTTAAGAAAAAAAGGGTGAAAACTGAAAAAATGGAGGAAATGATTTCTATCCACCTCTTTCCGGAATAGAGTTGTTCTGATTTGTTGGTTCTCATCTTTTGTCAGGAGAATATCAAGAAAAGAGATATGATTTTCATGGTAGGTCATAGTGAACACCAGGTGAGGGTTGAGAGTGTTTAGCCATGTTAGAAAATCCTTCAGTTCAGATTCGGATCCGTTCCAAAAAATCAGGATATCATCCAGATATCTTTTCCAGAGGATAATATGTTGGAAATTGGGAGCAGAAAATACCTTAGATTGTTCAAACTGGGCAACATATAAACTTGCTACAGATGGGGCCAAAGTGGCCCCCATTGCTACACCCTGAGTTTGTTTGTAAAAATCCCCATTGTACCAGAAGTAATTCTCTGTTATTACTAACTTAGCTAATGCCAGAACCCATTCATATTTAAATCTGCCTAGATCTATCTGCATAAGAGTCTCTTTTATAACCTCCAAAGCAGCCTCTTGGGGTATTTTCGTATATAGAGACGTTATGTCCAAAGTCACAAAAAAGGTGATGTCATCACAGTTATTATTTTCTTCTAATATACGTAATAAGTGGGCTGAATCTTTTACATAGGATGAAATTTTTGGGACCTCAGGTTTTAAAAAATAGTCCACAAATTTAGACAGTGGTTCTAGTATAGATCTTCTAGTAGATACAATAGGTCTTCCTGGGGGGTTTTGAAGTCTTTTGTGTACCTTAGGCAACATATAAATTTTCGGGGTAGATGGTCCCACTTCTAGAAGGAAGTCCGCTTCCTTCTGAGTCAAAAATTTTCTTTGCATCCCCTCTTCAATAAGTTTTTCAATTTCCAATTTTAGCATCTCCATGGGATCTTTGTCCAGCCTATTATAGGCCAAAGCATCCGACAGTTGTCGATTAACTTCCATATTATATGTTTTTCGGTCTTGTATTGTAATGGCGCCTCCTTTATCAGCTCTTATTATTATCAATTCTGGATTATCTCGAAGTTCCTTTAAAGCGAGCTCTAATTTTTTTTGAGAGATTATATATCTTAGTATCTCCATAATGCTTTTGTTCTAGCTCAATAAGATCCTTCAGTACTAGATCTCTAAAAGTCAGTAGAAAAGGTTTGATAAATCCAGGAGGGCACCATTTAGATGGTCTTTTCATAATTGAAGTATCCAGTCTTGGAGGATTTTCTTCAAAAAATATCTTCAGTTGAAGTTTCCTAAAAAACCGAAAAAACGCAATCCTCATTAGGAATGAATCATATTTCACTGTGGGCACGAATCCTAAGCCGAGCTGAAGAACTTGGATCTGTAATTCTGAAAGTGTGGTTGAAGAGAGGTTGATAATCAGTGTTTCTGATATTGCTTTGAGCGCAGGCTCGGACCGGTTTGATCTCGAGGTTTCTGTATATATTTCCCTCGTCCTTTGGATGGTTCGTGCTGTTTTAGAGACGACGACGAGCTTTCTTCCGTAGTTGATTGTAGACTGGAATTATCAGTAATATCACCACTACTTCCATCTGAGGTCCCGGAGGAGCCATCAAAGGCCACCTTCTTATTAATGTTGTAAGGCCCTTTTGAATTTCCTCTTGGTTTATTTATCATAGATTTTTTCATCCATGTGTATACCCGATCGTATTGGTAGTCGCGTTCATCACGCTTAAATTTCTTAATCTTGTTCAGACGTAAAGAATCTTTAAAGGCTGCAATTGTATCATCCAGATATTTTCTCTTTGTGGCAATGTCTTCTTTATCAGTTTGTTGTTCTGATTGCATAGTGTGTTCTATATTTTTAATCTGTTCCCGTAGTTCCAGTTCTACATTGGAAGTAGTCTCGACCAATAATATCATTAGATCTCTACTGCATTTATTTAGAATAGCCGTCCACTTATCCATGAACGTCTTGTCCATGGTAAATGTCTTCGGCTCCTTAAGGATTCGGAGGCCTCGAGGAATCATGCTCTTTCTTAGATATTGAACTAAAGTGCTGGATGATATCCTGATTTTTTGGAACGGATCCGAATCTGAACTGAAGGATTTTCTAACATGGCTAAACACTCTCAACCCTCACCTGGTGTTCACTATGACCTACCATGAAAATCATATCTCTTTTCTTGATATTCTCCTGACAAAAGATGAGAACCAACAAATCAGAACAACTCTATTCCGGAAAGAGGTGGATAGAAATCATTTCCTCCATTTTTTCAGTTTTCACCCTTTTTTTCTTAAGTTTAACATCCCGGTGAGCCAATTCCTACGGATTAGGAAACTCTGTTCTTCTGAGGAAGACTTTGAAATACAAGCAAAGTTGCTGAGTGACAGGTTCTATGAGAGGGGTTATTCTCGGAAGTCAGTTAAACGAGGTTACCTTAGGGCGAAGTTTGCTCAGCGATCTCTTCTCCTTAGGGAGAAAAATATAGAACCTTCAGATGAACAGCTAATAATGGTACTTCCATATACACCTTTAAGTACATCTTTTTTTGCAATAATTAAGAATCACTGGCGGACACTTCAATTGAGTGCTCAATTTCAAGACTACCCTATAGTCTCCTATAAGCGGGGGAAGACTGTGGGGGAATTTCTATCCAGGCATCGCTATGAAATTAAAAGAAGAGATGACACGACTGTATTTTCCCATCAAGCCTGTTCTCAGTGCCAATGGTGCGATTTAACACTGGAAGGCCCCACTTGGAATGATCCGGGGACTAACATCACTTATCAAGCCTATTCGAATACATCTTGTCAGAGTTCCTCTGTCATCTATATGATTCGATGCCCATGCCAACTGCTCTATATTGGACGGACAAGCAGGAAAATTAATATCCGCCTAAACGAGCATAAATCGAGAATAAATACAGGAAATATAGAGGCTCCCCTTGTCCAACATTGGAGGGAGAAAAAACATAAAATTATAGATATGAAATGGAGGGTTATTGACCAGGTTTCTAGTGGGTGGGAGGGTGGAAATATTAAAGATAAACTAAATTTTAAAGAACAGAAATGGATCTACAGATTAAATACAGTGATACCTTTAGGACTAAACGCTGAAATTGAGTGGTTTTCTTTAATTTGAATGAGGTCGTGATATTGCAATAGAATATAAGGGAGAAATCAGTTGGGAGGTGTGTCTGACGCTAGAGATACGTCATGACGCTAGAGTATAGCTATTTATAGCTTCAAACGCCGCGGCCATGTTTTCCTGATAAAACTCTACAGCGGGAAGCATGAGTCGCTGGATTTAAGGTACTGAAGAATGTTTGTTATTTAAACTATATTGGTTTAAAATTATTATAAAAGTCAAATTACTTAATGAAATTGTTATTACTGCAGGGGGATTCCTTGATACAGCCCGTAGGGGCGAAACATAGTCTATGTCGGAGTGCCTACCCCCACCCGCGTAGATGAAAATAAAGCAAAAGATGAGTACTGTTTTGATACTTTAAATAACAAAAGAAATATTTATATAAACTATTGAATAAATAAAAAGAATTTAGTGACCTATGACGACTATGGGTGCCACTATAGGTTTGTATGTTCTTTGAAGTTTTATGAACATACCCCTAGGCATTTCTGAGGTCAGTGGGTTAAGAAACTTTAGAGCCTCTCTAATTATTATTTTAGTGATTAAGTGACTTACCCAAGGTCACAAGGAGCAGCGAGGGATTTGAACCCACAACCTCAGGGTTGCTGAGGTTGTAGCTCTAACCACTGAGGTTGTAGCTCTAACCACTGCTCTAACCTCTGCACCACACGCTCAGAGCTGTGGATGGGGCGGGATATACATTTTTTTTAAAATAAATAAATACAACTAATACAGATAGGCCTGGATTCTGTAAATGGTGCCGTTATCAGCGGCTGCCTAAAAAGTGGCCGCCGATTGTGCGTCAGTCACACAACACCGTTTGCGGAATCGCAGCTTTCGTCAAAGATTGGTGCCGTCAATGTACGACAGGGTCTTAAAGGTCTACATTGCCAGCGCCTACCTTTGATGAGAATCGCAAACACCACCTAATGCTATTTCCGGCATTAACCATGCATACAGTGGCGTTATGCATTGTAAGGTGCCACTTTGGGCAGGACAACTGCGCCAGTTCTGGAGGCACCTCTGGGTTTTTTTAAAACTGCTTTTTAATTGGCATGGCTAATTATTGCGCTTATTGAACCAATTAAAACAATTAGGCAACAGTAGGGTGCTTACCGCTGCCTAACTTAGGGCGTCATTTACAGAATTTGGGCCATAATGTGTATTATGTGTACCAAATGGTTAGAGCAGCAGACTGAGAACCAAGAAAGCTGGGGTTCAAATGTCACTTCTTGGACAACTTAGATTGTAAGCCATCCGGGGACAGAAAAATACCTATTGTACCTGAAAGTATCTTGCTTTGAGCTACTAAAGTGAAGGATGTGATCAAAATCTAGTAGCTGACATAGCAGGACCAATGGTGCAATTCTACCATACCATAATAACAGTAACTTCTACAAGTCACACAAGAGTCTGCCTAGGAAAAGGTATCACTATAAGCATTGTTGCAGGCACTAAAACATCAATACACATAAGGGAAAACTAAACAACGCAGAGTAGTACAAATCGATCCTGCAGAATGTTAACAAGAAACCATGTCTCTTTCGCAAATGCAGAACACAGATCCCAGTATAGATTAAGTAATCATAAACTAAAAATAAAAATATGTACTAAACTAAACTAAGCCTTAGGTTTATATACCGCATCATCTCCATGGAAGTGGAGCTCAACACAGTTTACAAAGCATAAAGATAAAAAATAGGAAGAGAGAGGGGAAGGATATACAAAGCATATAAAAAGAGGGATGTAAACATAGGAAATGACGTCAGATAAAGACCCAAATGGTTCATCCAGTCTGCCCAACCATACATGCTCCATAAATTAATCATCTAATTTAAATAATCCTTTTTCTTAGATATTTCTGGGCCAGAGAGCCAGAGCCCTGCCTGGTAGTGTGCTTAGGTTCTATCTAATTGAGTCTCCGTCAAAGCTCACTCCAGTCCATCTTAACCATCCCAGCCATCAAAGCCCTTCCCATCCCGTCTTCATCTGAATGTCCATATATGGGACACAGACCGTGCAAGCCTGCTCAATACTGGCCGTAGTTCCTTCAATGTATACCAATTATTTCCTGACTAGATATCCTCTGTGTTCATCCCACGCTTGTTTGAACTCTGTCACTGTTTCCCTCTCCACCACCTCCCTCAGGAACGCATTCCAGGCATCAACCACCCTCTAAGTAAAGAAGAATTTCCTAACATTGCTCTTAAGTCTACCACTCCCAACCTCAAATTATGCCCTATGGTTTTACCACTTTCTCTGGAATAGATTTTGTTCTACATTAATACCATTTAAGTATTTGAACAACTGAATCATATCTCCCCTGTCCCTCTTTTCCTCTAGGGCAGGGGTGCCCACACTTTTTGGGCTTGTGAGCTACTTTTAAAATGACCAAGTCAAAATGATTTACCAACAATAAAATTTTTTTAAAAACACAAAGCACACTGTACGCAGAGAAAATGTTAATTATCATTTATATTCCACAGGTTTTCAAAGAGGTCAAGGCAGATGACTTTATGCAATGTCACCTCTGTAACAACTATACAAAAAATAAACAAATATATCCCCTCCCTTTTTACTAAACCACAATAGCGGTTTTTAGCGCAGGGAGCTGCGCTGAATCCCTGCGCTGCTCTCGATGCTCATAGGCTTCCTGCACTAAAAACTGCTATTGCGGTTTAGTAAAAGGGGACCATAGCTGTTATCCATGCTTTTCAATCTTTCTCTGAGCACGGGAAAAGTTCCATTAGACTGGAAAACAGCTAACGTCATTCCGCTCCACAAAAAGGGATGCAGGTTAGAGACTGCAAATTACAGACCGGTAAGTCTCACGTCAATAGTGTGTAAGCTTATGGAAACATTGATTAAGCACAAATTACATATGGTTCTGGACGACGAGAGACTGAGGGATCACCACCAGCATGGATTTACAAAGGGGAGATCCTGCCAATCCAACCTGATCAGCTTCTTTGACTGGGTAACAAAAGAACTAGATAAAGGAAGTCCCTAGATGTAGTGTATTTGGACTTCAGCAAGCTTTTGATAGCGTCCCACACCGTAGACTTTTGAACAAGATGAGTTCGTTGAGGCTAGGAGAAATATTAACTGCATGGGTTAAGGACTGGCTCGGTGGCAGACATCAGAGGGTGGTGGTAAACAGTACTCCCTCTGAAAAGTCGGAAGTGCACAGTGGAGTACCGCAGGGCTCAGTCCTGGGTCCAATCCTATTTAATATCTTCATACAAGATCTGCCCAAGGGACTTCGGGGTAAAATTGCATTATTTGCCGATGATGCTAAATTATGCAACATAGTGGGCGGAGGTACCATGCCCGACACTATGACACATGACATACTTTTTCTGGGCACTGGTCTATTATTTGGCAGCTGAATTTTAATGCCAAGAAGTGTAACGTTATGCACCTTGGTAGCAGAAACCCATACAGAACTTACACTCTGAATGGTGAGACCTTAACCAGAACTGTGGCAGAACAGGACATGGGAGTAATCATTAGTGAAGATATGAAGGCAGCCAATCAAGTAGAGAAAGCCTCATCCAAGGCTAGACAAATGCTGGGTTGCATCTGGAGAAGCTTTATCAGCCGAAAGCCCGAGGTGGTAATGCCGCTGTATAGGTCCATGATGAGACCACATCTGGAATACTGTGTACAATTTTGGAGGCCACACTATCGGAAGGATGTGCTAAGAATGGAATCGGTTCAACGATTGGCCAGCAAGATGGTCTCAGGGCTCAAGGATATCCCATATGAAGAACGTCTAGGTAAGTTGCAGCTTTACTCTCTCGAGGAACGCAGAAAAAGGGGTGAATGATGGAGACGTTCAAATATGTTACTGGCCATATTGAGGTGGGAGAAGACATCTTTTTCCTTACAGACCCTATGGTGACAAGAGGGTATCCGCTAAAACCAGGGGCGGGAAATTTCATAGTGACACTAGGAAGTACTTCTTCACCGAAAGGGTGGTTGACCGTTGGAATGATCTTCCACTTCAGGTAGTTGAGGACAGTAACATGACTGACTTTAAGAATAAATGGGATCAACATGTGGGTTCACTTCAAAGAAGAACTTAGAGGGGAGGGTAATTTGAGTGGGCAGACTTGTTGGGCCGAAGGCCCTTTTCTGCCGCCATATTCTATGTTTCTATGACTCTGATTTAAATATGCTCTGGATAGAAACGCGTCATTCATTGATGTTAATTTCCTGAAAAAACCTTGCTGGAAAGAGACTTCTAACACCCGCCCCTTTAGATACAAACTAGCCTATCACAGTTGGAACCATTCGATTTCTTCATTCATGCCTCCAGGACTTAGTGTCTGCCATTCATGTATAAATCTGAATTCTTCCATTAGTAATCTATGAGAACTATCGCCCCCCTCTTGGTAGAAATATTTGTTTTAAAACAGTATATCTAAAGCCATTGATATGATGATCTGCTTCAACCCAATGAGATACAGCCCTGAGACTTGTCTATTTCCTAAAAAAATATGACCATATCACAGAGGCATACCATGACTCGCACTGGCTTCCAATAGAAGCGAGAGTGCACTTCAAATTCTACTGCTTACTTTACAAGGCTCTCAACGGAGAAAGCCCAACCTACTGGAATAACCAACTAAATCAATCCTCCTCAACCAGACACAGAAGATCCCACTCACTATTCACTCACCCATCATCCAAAGATGTCAAACGAAAAAAACTTTATGATAACCTAATAGCCTCCAAAGCAACTAAACTGGACAGACAAATCACTACTCTGTTATCTTCGACTACAGACTACAAAGCCTTCAGGAGAGACATTAAAACCATACTCTTCAAAAAACACATAAAACCTATCCAGCACAACCAATCCCAACCCAATATCCAACACTCTATTTACCCTTAGATCTCTCTAATACTCTTTAATCTACCAAATGTTATCTAAAACCCATAATTTCACCCTATTCTTATCTCCTAAAGACCTCCACTTCCCTTTGGTAACTCTTTACCCAATATATATTACCTTAAAAATTCTATGTCATCGCTTATTCTATTCCTTCAAATTTTGAATGTAATTTTGTTTTAGTTTGGATGGAATCCGCCTTGAACCGCAAGGTAATGGCGGAATAGAAATCACTAATGTAATGTAATGTAATACAATAGGAGCTTGAAGTTGTTTACGCCTGATGCTAGAGAGATGTTCTCCCATCCGTACTTTTACTTTTCTTTTAGTGTGACCTATATAGAGTTTATTACAAGGACAAATTATGCTATAAACAACTTCAACTGAGTCACAATTAGTATTAGTTCTCAAAAAGAACTTTTTGTTTCCTGTGAGGAATTAATATATGGTTTTCAGCCATATATAAGGGCAATCTACACAATGATCACAGGCACTATGGGGAGAACCATTGGTAGTTTTTGTAATATAAGGGTTATGGTTATGTTTAATCATTTCCCCAATGTTACTACCTCTTCTGAAGGCAAATTTAGGGAGTTGTTGAAAGGGAGGGTGTATGCTCAAAATCGCCCAATGTTTACATATAATATTACAAATCTGATGACTACGTGATGAAAACGGAAGAACACAAACTAAAGGTTTGGAACTATCTTTCTGAGAGGCTTGAAGGAGCCAATCCCGGTGACAAAAATATGCTCGTTTCCATGCTTTCTTCAAGATTTTGTTAGGGTAACCTCTTTGTCTAAGAGAAGAGGTAGTAACATTGGGGAAATGATTAAACATAACCATAACCTGAATCACAGTTACCGGATGCTAGGGTCCATCTTGGGGGTTAGCGCCCAAGAAAAGGATCTGTGTGTCATCGTAGACAATATGATGAAACCTTTCGCCCAATGTGCGGCGGCAGCCAAAAAAGCAAACAGGTGCTAGGAATTATTTAAAATGGGATGGTTAACAAGACTAGGAATATTATAATGTCCCTGTATTGCTCCATGGTGCGACCTCATCTGGGGTATTGCATTCAATTCTGGTCTCCTTATCTCAAGAAAGATACAGTGATGCTAGAAAAGGTTCAAAAAAGGTCAACCAAGATGGTAAAGGGGATGGAACTCCTCTCATATGAGGAAAGACTAAAATGGTTAGGGCTCTTCATCTTGGAAAAGAGACAGCTAAGGGGAGATATGATTGAAGTCTACAAAATCCTGAGTGGAGTAGCACGGGTACAAGTGGATCGATTTTTCACTCCATTAAAAATTACAAAGACTAGGGGACACTCGATAAAGTTACAGGGAAATACTTTTAAAACCAATAGGAGGAAATATTTTTTCACTCAAAGAATAGTTAAGCTCTGGAACGCATTGCCAGAGGTTATGGTAATAGCGGATAGTGTAGCTGGTTTTAAGAAAGGTTTGGACAATTTCCTTGAGGACAAGTCCATAGTCTGTTATTGAGAAAGACATGGGGGAAGCCACTGCTTGCCCTGGATCAGTAGCATGGAATATTGCTACTCCTTGGGTTTTGTCCAGGTACTAGTGACCTGGATTGGCCACCGTGAGAACAGGCTACTGGGCTTTATGGACCATTGGTATGACCCAGTAAGGCTGTTCTTATGTTCTTATGAATGTCTTGTTCATAGAAAAAAATTTGGAAAGTACAACGATTGAGTCAGGGTGAGGAATGGTTCCAATAATATATTGAAGAGTGTAAGTGATAAGATGGATTCCTTTGGTACTCATGAGGTGAGCATGAATGGTGTGGAGTAGATAATGACATGGGGACAGGAACTCAAGTTCCCTGTCCCATCCCCATGAGTTTTATCACTGTACCAGTCCCTGCCCCATTCCTGTAAACTCTGCCTTAACCGCACAAGCCTCGAACACTTATGATTCTAAAGTGTTTGAGGCTTGTGCAGATGAGGACAGAGCTTAGGCATTGGTGGAATGAGGCATTATGACATCATAATCTGAGCTCTAGAATGTTGCTACTTATGATGTTAAAGTGTTTGAGGCTTGTGCAGCTGAGGATGGAGCTTAGGCATTGGTGGAATGAAGCATTATGACATCACAATCTGAGCTCTAGAATGTTGCTACTTATGATTATAAAGTGTTTGAAGCTTGTGCAGATGAGGACAGAGCTAGCAGAAATGGAGGAGGGGCAGGAAAAGAACTCACTGGGACGGGAAAATGAGTTCCCACGAGGATGGAGAAAAACTTGTCCCCGTGTCATTCTCTAATGTGGAGGAAGTTTCTTAGAATGCATAAGATAAGAATAGTTAGAGAGATGAAATATTTTGCTGCATATATGATCCATGCTTTGCAAAATGAAACAAACTGCATCTTCCATTAAAGTATATCGCATACTGGTTTTACTAGGAAAACTTTCTCAAACGGGGCTCAAAATAGTTGATAGTCTGGTTATTTTTGTATAATTGTATAATCAATGAAAGAACTGATTGTTATATATATTTACTGCCAGACAGCATCTATTAGAAAAGGTTTTGCTATTTATAATTTTTAATTATTACCTTTTCAAGAACTGCCTGTGCTTGCTGCTACGAGACATTGGCAATTAACTGGTTGTAAATTAGCTGAGTTTTTCCTTAATTACATCTTTGCTAAGCATGATATAGAGTGCATCTCAATATAAAGCAGTGAAAAAAAAATCAAGAAAGTATTTAAAGCCGTTGGCTCATAAAAATGTATAAATGAGTTCTTGGATTAAATAATTTCTTGCAATCAGCTCAAAATTTATTTTTAGCACTATATGTATTGCAATCAAAACAATTTAGATTTGGGTTCTGCAGTTTTATTTGACTTCTGTTACAAAACCGAATTGACCTTCTAGTATTAGGTAAACTAGTTCTTTGTGTCTGGGTAATATGTAACTCTGCTGCGCGACTCATCTTCTACCAACCTCGCTACGCTCATGTCACCCCTGTCCTTAAATCACTTCACCGGCTCCCTATCCGCCATCGCATATGGTTCAAGCTCCTATTGCTGACCTACAAGTGTGTTCATTCTGCTGCCCCTCAATATCTCTCCTCTCTCCTTACTCACCTCCCAGAGAACTCCGTTCCTCAGATAAGTCACTCTTCACGCTACCCTTCTCCTCCACTGACAAATTCCAGACTTTGTTCCTTTCATCTAGCTGCCCTGTATGCCTGGAATAAACTACCCGAGTTTGTCCGTCACGCCCCTTCCCATGTTTAAAAGCAGAATGAAAATCCACCGTTTTTATATAGCCTTCAGTCCTTAACCCTACTCCTTTACCTTCTAACCGAGCCTGCTGATTAACCGTTCCCCTTAACTGTATCCATGACATCCTGTTTGTTTGTCTGTTTAGATTGTAAGCTCTTTCAAGCAGGGACTGTCCTCCTCTTTGTGACTCTGTACAGCACTGCATATGTCTGGTGGCACTATAAAAATAATTAATAGTAGTAGTAGCTGATATGTAATCTCAGTCCTTAAACAGGGTGTAATTTTTATAAAGCATTTTCTGTGTGTAAAGCATTGTTTTACATTCCAAAAAGGGTTTATGTGGGAGAATACATGTGTAGAAAGTAGTCACATTGAAATAATGTGTCAACTTTTACATAGGGTTACCATTGGCTCCAGAAAAAGGAGGACGGATTGAGACATCTAGGTTTTACTGCCATTGCTTTCAAAGGAAGTAAAACCCAGATGCCTCAATCCATCCTCCATTTCTGGAGCCATATGGTAATCCTACATGCCTGAAAACAACAGTGGCCAACCTAGGTCCCAAGTAGCTGGCAGAAACCCAAAGAGTAGCAACATTCCAGAGCTGAGATTGTGATGTCATAATGCCTCATTCCACCAATGCCTAAGAGCCAACCTCATCAGTGATTTCAAAAAGGCTTGATTATCCTATACTTGGCTCACATAAGAGCTGCCATACTGGGATAGACTGAAGGTCCATCAAGACTAGTATCCTGTTTCCAACAGGGGCCAACCCAGGACCCAAGTACCAGACAGAAACCCAAAGAACAGCAACATTCTAGAGCTGAGATTCTGATGTCATAATGCCTCATTCCACCAATGCCTAAGAGCCAACTTTATCAATGATGTCACAATGGCTTCATTATCCTATACTTGGCTTACATAAGAGCTGCCATACTGGGATAGACTGAAGGTCTAGTATCCTGTTTCCAACAGGGGCCAACCCAGGACCCAAGTACCAGACAGAAACCCAAAGAACAGCAACATTCCACCAATGCCTAAGAGCCAACTTCATCAATGATGTCACAATGGCTTCATTATCCTATACTTGGCTCACATAAGAACATAAGAGTTGCATAGAGTTCCGCAAGGAGTAACATCAGCCACTAGAGATTAAGGGTTAGGGCAGAGATTGGTTTATTTGGTCTTCAGCCAAAAAGGCTTTCCACTTCCCACATTCATACTGAAAGTCGCAAATAAAAGTGTCCTTAAAATGCAGTTTAAGCTGACTTAACTGATTGATAGTCAACCATTTCCAAATTCTTTGAAGCCAACATATTGAACATGTGTATTTCGGTGGATAGTAACACATTTACGTTTTTTTGGGGTTGCTCTGTATGTTTATTGACAGACTCTTGAGTGTAGGAGTGGCCTACTGGTTAGAGCAGCTGCATCAACACCCTGAGGTTGTGAGTTTGATTCCCACTGCAGCAACTTGTGACTCTGAGCAAGTTACTTAACCCTTCATTGTCCCAGGTACTAAATAAATACCTGTCTTAACTATGTAAACCACTTTGTGTAGTGTATAAGTCCCATCTCCTTTGAACAAAAAGACATGTTAAATGGTACAGGTTAAACATCCTTTTCAAGCCCCCTTCAAAATATGGACATGCGATTAAAAACCTTAGGACAGCCAGGGTTGAAGAATGATTTTTCCAGTAATATATATCTGAGTTTTAGGGACCCTAAATAGCCTGGCTTTGTACATTGGGTCATAAGGTATGAGCAAGAGAGGGCAGACTCTGAAGTAATCAAAAGAAAAATCTCAGTACAGAAACACAATAGAGATGGATGAAATTAGGACAATATCAGAATTTGAGACAGCACGAAACAGGCACAAAGGATCTCTGAAGGAGAAGAAAGGGTTGTACAGACTGGGCTGTTGGTTCAGACGGAGGGGATGGATAGTCCGTGTGGTCTTTATCTGCCTTCATTCTCTGTTTCAGCATTTTTCTGTGACTCGCATGCCTGAGTTGCAAGCAGAAAAGAAGACAAATGTCTCTTTCTGTTTTGTTTTTTTTAAATTAAAAAGGGCAGCCAGATCTAGTCGTGCTCTTCAACTGTGATGGTATCAGCAGTCAACGTCTAGCGTGCATCACTACTCTATCCTATTTTCATAAGAGCATGATGTCACTGTGAGAGTAGAGGGTTGATGGAAGGTTTTGATTAACCTAAATGATAATGGAGGAAGATGAGGTTAAAAAAGAGGCCATTAATATTCTCTGCAGCCGGGATTAGGGCTTTATAAACTCAGCCGTTTTATCATCCTCCTAGACCAGTCCAAGCATATGAATTATGCTCCACTGCCAGCAGATTGGTAGACACGGAGAATACAAGCACTTCAAAAGAATGGAACTTATTAGTATTCTGTGTCTCTTGCAGAAGGTGGCACATGCTGGATTGCTGTAGCAGGATATGGATTGTTCGTGTGGCCTGGTTTCTGGTCAAGGTTAGAAGCATAGAAATATGATGGCAGATAAAGGCCAAATGGCCCATCCAGTCTGCCCATCCGCAGCATTCACTATCTCCTCCTCTTCCTAAAAGATCCCATGTGCCTGTCCCATGCTTTCTTGAATTCAGACACAGTCTTTGTCTCCACCACCTCTACCCGGAGACTATTCCAAGCATCCACCACTCTTTCTTTTAAAAAAAAGTATTTCCTTAGATTATTCCTGAGCCTATAACCTCTAAACTTCATCCTATGCCCTCTCATTTTAGAGCTTCTTTTCAAATGAAAGAGACTCACCTCAAGTGCATTTATGCTAACACAGGTATTTATACACCTCTATCCTATCTCTCCTCTCCCACCTTTCCTCCAAAGTATACATGTTGAGATCTTTGTCTGTCCTCATAAGCCTTATGACAAAGATGACCCACCATTTTAGTAGCCTTCCTCTGGACTGACTACAACCTGTTTTTCCTTAGCAACAGCAGCAGATGAATCCAGAGACCAATGGGATAGCACACATCTACCAGCAGGTGGAGATAGAGAAACTGATTAACAGGTGGTCCTATTGGCTGGCACGCCTCCTGCATCTTCAGTATGCTCTATCTCCCAGCAGGTGATGGTCGCTATTCAACTAGCTCCTGAATTCTGGCTGTGCCTGGCCAATTATTTTCTCCTGTTGAGGTTTCTCTTCAGTGAGACTGCCATTCTATTTCTCCTGTTGAGGTTTTTCTTCAGTGAGACAGGGGTGTCCGGCTGAATGGTGCTGGCTTTAGGAGTTATACCTGGGCCCCCCCCAGGTCCCTGCCTCACCCTACCTCCAATGGTAGAGGGTCTGACTGGGTCTCCATTTTTCTTCTTTCCCTTCACTGTAAAAAAAAAAAAAAAGAGACCACAGTGACTATTAAACAATTCTTCCCTCATAGTGCTGAGCAACCAGCATCTCTCGGTACTATCAACAAAGTTGTGAGTATATGTTTTATTTGCACTTCTTTTCTGGTTTCTGGTTGTGGTGGAGCTGCGGGTTCGGTGTGAGTCTACAGAAGGAATATGCTTTTTTTTATCAAACGCTATATTTTGTAGAATTGTGGAAATGGTTTAGTGACTGACAAGTAGATTTACATTTGTATGAAGTTTATTTGGTAAAGGGCTTCGGGTGTATGGATAGAGCTCCGTTGACGGAACTAGTGCCTTCCCGCGTGTTGTAGGTGCACGCTTGTTTTCATACTCTGGCAGCAGCGCCATAGCGGTAGTGGGATTTCTCCCCAAGGCGGACTCTGCTTGGCAGTTCCCGCGGCCGGGTGGAGGTAAATATTTGGACAGCTCCAGGTGTGTTCTTCACATAGCTGGTTCTTGACTGAGTGCAAGAGGCGTGTGCTTATTTTCCTAAGTTGAGAACGAAGCAGCATTCATTTATTTCTCTGCAATGTTTATTTTAAGCATTTTATACCATGACAGTGTGAAAAATATTTTAATGGTTGGCTCTGGGTAGGTTCAGGCACGCGCTTGAGTCTCTGGTGCTAGCAGGAGCACCGCAGTGTTCACGGACTTTATTTTGCAGCTGACAGGTCACTATCCCATGGCTTCCCTGTTTTCGGGGTTCTACACGTCAGGAGTGTTTCAACAGCTTTTGCCACTGTCGCAGTGATATACCTTGTGTGTGTGTTTCCCCACTCTCTCTGCTTGAAGATTTAACTACTTTAATTGCGACTGTACTGTTATGCCTCATGGTGCTTAAAAAGAGATTCTGCCCTGTGCTCAGCCGCCCAATCTCATTTTTTTGCCGTTATGGGTCGGCAGAAGGCAAATTGCTGCACAGTGATGTCAGCAGCATGAGAGTACCCTGTGTTTCATGCGGGTATCTTCTTGTCTCTCTCGGTGTCCCTGAAGAGTGAGTCTATGGAAGTTTAGAGGTTTTCTTCTTCTTTGTGCCTCTGTGCAGCGCTGTTTGTATCTGGTAGCACTAAAGCGCTGTGTGTTTCTGGTAGCACTATAGAATGGATTCCTGAACTGTCTTTTCTATTTCTAGTATGCCAGGGACTGCAAGTTTCAAAGCTTCTTGCACAGATTTCTCAGGTCGATTTTTCATGGCACCTGCTAGACAGTCCCTCAAACTGGCAGGAAGAGTTGTGTGGCTCCTTCTAACCAGGGACAAGTTACCTATTTTCCCAAACCCACAGAGTAGCAAATGCTATGTGGCTGTTGGAATCATCCCTGAAGCTCTCTTTAGGGATGTGAGCTTTGTCTGATAACAATTAGGGTGCAGATTATTTCCCATGGGGCGGTCATTTTAAAGGCAGTAAATCGTTTGTATTCTTCAAGGGACGTGACAAATGTATGGCAGCATCCAAAGCCTCCATCGCTCGAAGGGTCCAGGAGGACATTCTTTACGCTTACTTGATGGCAGGGAAGCGGTTGGCGGAAGAACTTCATGACCATTCAGCCAGAGCAATGGCGGCTACTTGGACTCAGTCCAGATGTTTTTTCCTTGGAGGAGATTTGTCACGCGGCTACTTGGTCTTCCAAGAATACTTTATCTCAGCATTACCGGTTGGATGTGGGGACGCATGCAGAGGCTGCGTTTAGTGCTTTGGTTGTTGCGGAGGCGGCGTTTGCTTCCCACCCAGATTGAGGATTGCTTTGCTACATCCCATTGGTCTCTGGATTCATCTGCTGCTGTTGCTAAGGAAGGAAAAATTATGTTCTTACCTGTTAATTTTCTTTCCTTTAGACGCAGCAGATGAATCCAGAGCCCCACCCTTTCTGGATATTGACTGTCGTTTTTTTCTTTTGCAACTTTAGAAGTCTGTTATCATTGATAGTTGTATTCTGTATTATTACCTTTTGAAATTTGTTATGGGAAATAAGTTTTTTACATGCTAAGCATATTGATGGTTACAGATGTTTGGGCAATACTGAAGATGCAGAAGGCGTGCCAGCCCATAGGACCACCTGTTAATCTGTTTCTCTATCTCCATCTGCTGGTAGATGTGTGCTATCCCATTGGTCTGGATTCATCTGCTGCGTCTAAAGCAGTGGTTCCCAACCCTGTCCTGGAGGAACACCAGGCCAATTGGGTTTTCAGGCTAGCCCTAATGAATATGCATGAAGCAAATTTGCATGCCTATTACTTCCATCACATGCAAATCTCTCTCATGCATATTCATTAGGGCTAGCCTGAAAACCCGATTGGCCTGGTGTTCCTCCAGGACAGGGTTGGGAATCACTGGTCTAAAGGACAGAAAATTAACAGGTAAGAACATAATTTTTCCATATTGAAGGTGTGGTCTCCAGAATTGTACACAATATTCTAAATGAGGTCTCGCCAGAGTTTTATATAGCAGCATCATTACCTCCTTTTTCCTGCTGGCCAAACCTCTCCTTAGGTATCCTAGCATCCTTCTAGCTTTCACCATTGCCTGTTTGGCCACCGTAAGATCATCACATACCATTTCGCTCGTCTTTTGTGCCCAAAAGTTCTTCACTCCCTAAACTGTTCCATTTCCTCAGGTTTTTGCAGCCCAAATGCATGAACTTGCATTTCTTAGCATTAGATCTTAGCTGCCAAATTTCAGACTATTCTTCAAGTTTCGCTAGGTCCTTCCTTATGTTATTCACACCATCAGGGGTGTCTACTCTATCGCAGACTTTGGTATCATCTTCAAAGAGGCAAATATTACCTGACAGCCCTTCAGTAATATCGCTTACAAAAATGATGGCCTGGAGGGATTATCACAGACTGGACTGTTCTACTCTAGGGTCTTAGGAAGTACACTTTCACCTTAATAGTTCCCTTTTACTTCAATACTCAGAAGCTGCAGGATTCGAAGCATGTAGGTTCCAGCAGAGAACACTGGACATCACACCAATAGGCATCAGCTCTGTGGGTGCTAGAGTACCCCCCCCAAAAAAAAAAAAAATTTTTTTTCCAGTCCTGTTCAGACATCAGAGTTGAAATCTTCTGGATGTAAAGCCCAGGGGAATGCAGAAAGTAAGGCAGTGTCTCTGCAGTTACTGCTCCTGCCTCCCCCTGCAGCCTATATGTCTGACCCTTCTCAGGAGGCAGGACCAGTGGCTTAGGAGACACCATTGGTCAGATAGTCCTTAGCTAGCCAATAGGCTGCAGGGGAAAGAAGGACAGAAGGTTGATATCTCCTAATCAATTGGTCCTGCCTTCCCCTGCAGCCTATTGGTTGCCTAAGGGAGCAGAAGAGAACAGCAGTTTAGGTCAGATAGGCTTCCTGCCTTTGGTCTATCAAAGAGAGGGAAGTACTGAGGGAGATACTGGGAAAGGAATGAGGAATTGATAGAGATACAAGGAAAGGAAAGGGTGGCACAGGCACTGACAGGCTGTGAGAGGAAGAGAGGCTGAGGGAAGACATACATATCGTGAAAAGGAGAACAGAGCTGAAGTAAATGTAAGCTAGAGGAGAAACAGGTGAAGGATAGGCTGAAGAATCAAATTATGCCTATGCAGGAGAACAATTAAAATGTACAGAGGGAGAATGGAAGGAGGAGATGAAATTGGGGAAATAGAGTGTGGTGTAGATGGGCTGAGGGAAAAGAGGGACTGGAATGATGTCTCAGTATATAAAGCCAAGCCTTAGATTAGATTAGATTAGAAAAGTGCTATAAAAGGCTTAAATGGAGGGAGTAAGGGGGGGGGGGAGAGAGAAAGTCTCCGGACCCTAGCTTTTGATCTGTCTATATTCCCTGTCCCTGCTCTTCACATTTAGATACAGGCTGAGTTATGAGTTGAGCACCCCTAATAATTTTCAAAAGTTGGCACCTATGACCACACCGGAGATAGAAGAACTGGATGTGGAACCACATCTAAACAGCAGGAAGAGACCACATGTAGGACTAGGCAAGAGTGGAGGAGTAGCTTTGATCCTGGTGAACTAGGTTTGATTTCCACCGCAGCTCCTTGTGACCTTGGGCAAGTCACTTAATCCTCCGTTGCCCCCAGCTGTGGACAGCAGTGCTTGGGCTAGAAGTTTTCATCAACTGGACTTGTGCTTTTTGTATAATCCATCGTCAGATACTCCCACCTCCCCATGACATTCAGGCCCAAATTCTGTAACCAGAGCCTAAATTTAGGCACCTAGTTCGGAGGCACCCAACTAGATAGGCGCCTATCTAAACTGAACAAAAAGCTCAATTGAGCTTTTTAATCAGCACTGATTGAAACCTAGGCGCCTATCGAGAAAGCGTAATTCTGTAATAAGGCGCCTCTAAAAATTAGGCGACCTTCAAAAAAAAAATAGGCACTATGCATGTTAGGCGTGAGTGTGGCTACGTGTTAGGAACCTTCTTACAGAATCACTGCTCTTAAGCGTGCTTAAGCGCTCGCATGGGCGCCAACTTTTAGTTGTACCTAGAGCTGGCCTATTTAATGGGCGCCTCCAAAATAGGTGCCGCTCAGCGTGATTCACTAAACAGCGCCCAATTTTACTTGAATCGCGCTGAACAGTGCCTATATAGGCGCCTAAATTTTGGGCGCTTCTTATAGAATTTGCCCTTCATTCATTGACCCCTGATGCAGGCTCATTGAGCTGAAACACAAACCGCGTCAGGTCCAGTAGTTCAATATCAATAAAGATCAATTTGCGCTTTGAGTTCAACAGCTTTATATCAATAAAAATGAACTTTTATATCCCTGGTTGGATTTTAGTTTTCCTCCTCTTTAGCAGCACCTAAATCAACTTAAGCGCTGGTTAGACACGTACACCTTAGGTGCCAGTATACTAAGCCAGGGTATTCTTGGCCTAACTCAATCCATGCCCAAACTCTGCCCCAAATCCAACCCTAATGATGCCTACTTGCCAGTACGCACCTCTTTGTAGATGTCTTCATCCAAGTTGTAGGCGCCTACTGGCTAATTTGTATTTTAATTGGTTTTTAATAGTGCTTTCAATTATTAGCGCCAATTAAAAAAAAATAAGTGATTAAACAACCTTTGGATATAACCGCTTTATTAGAGTCCTCAGATAGGGAAGTAGCCACTCCGGCTACTTTGCTTCTTTCAGTTGCTCTTACTTTGGATAAAACATGGTTACTGAAGTTATACTTTAAAAATAAACACAAAGACTTTTTGGGACTAAAAGGTCAAATGTTTCCTGATTTGGCCAGGGACACACAGAGGCGTAGAAAAGAATTTTTATTGTTAAGACCTGCAATTACTGCCCTGGGTGCTACCTTTTTTCTCCGATATCCTTGTAAATGTATCGTTCATTATAAATTGCATAAGTTTGTTTTCTTTGAACCCTCACAATTGACAACATTCCTGTCTCTGTCACGGCTGGAGAAAGCTCATGATGAATAGATGACTGCCTAATCATGGTCTCATCTATAATTGTTCTTTCCTTTTTAATTGATTACCTTAAATTCCATTTAATTTTATCTTGGATCTTATATGAGGACTTGAGCGAGATCCAAGATGGAAGAATTATTATTATTTTTTTTTTTGTTGTTTGTTATTGGAATGTATGTATCATGTTGGATGTTTTTCTTTATTTCTTGGACCTTGCTTTCTGTACAAGTTTCACTTGATTGATTATATTTGAAAGTATATAAATAAATAATTTTAAAAAAATAAAAATAAGTTAGGCACCTAGATCGGTAGGTACCTAACTGTAGGTGTATTTTATATAATTGGGGCCAAATTGACTCTGGACTGTGCCTTACAGTCACCAGAGTCATTCTCTACTCTAAAGTCCTCCTGCAGCCTCTGCCTCTTTCAGCATGAGGCAGCTTTGAGGTTCCTTATGGCAGTCCTTTTCAAGCCTATCAAATACCAACCAAGTACCTTGGCCAAACTCTGCCCCTGACTCCATCCCCTTAATAATAATACTAATTGTAAAGCAATTTCTTCCATCCATTTTTCATATATACACAATATAATCTTAATAATACATAATGGTAACTACAAAATTAAAAAAACATTTATATTCAGGGTTTTTTTTCAAAGAGGTCAAAGCAGATGACTTTAAAATATGCAATGTCACTTCAGTAACTATAGAAAAATAGACAAATATAGTTCAAACTAAAGTCAGCTGATAGAAATGGTTAAAACGACCCATTTTGATGACTAAATTGAAAATAAAATCCTTTTTCCTACCTTTGTTGTCTGGTGGTTTCATGAGGGGTAAAATTATTGCCTATACTATGCACAAATGGAAGGTTCAGGATCAGACACTGGTGGACTTGGCGCACCAATTGGGGGCTGTGTGGGGTGACCTCCATAAATCTGGCTTTGCAGCCATTAGGAGTCAGTATTTGGGATTACGGCGTCAAATCAATGATTTGTTGGCTCAGAAGACCCTGCGGGACATTCAGATGTATAAGTACCGTAATCATCACTGGGGTAATAAGGCAGGGAAACTGTTGGCCTCATTTGTTAATCAAAGAGCTCGCACCTGAATACGTGTAGTTAACTGTATCACAATAGCCTAGCCCACTAGAAAGTTTTCTCTGTGTTATCTGAATGGAAAACTACTGGAATTGCCCCAACAGTTAATGCAGAGGTTTCTCCGTAACTGTGCATTACTAGTGATTATTACACAGCAACAGCAAAAAACAAACATTAGTAAATAGTCTCCAAGTGTTCCAATCAGTTCATCACATATTTTCACCTTCTACATATCCTAGATGTCATACTTATTATAATCTTCAGATCTGATATTTAGCTTTATTACTGGATAGTCAATGCCAGGCCATGTCTGGGCACCAGCATTAAATATCTGAGCATAGAAAGCCGGATGAAGCCTAGCCGTTTAACAGTTAAGATGAACCGCATACGTAAAGATAGGGCTGCATTGTATGTGCTGCTATTTACGAGGTTTGTTCAAAAAGTTCCAGGACTGATTTTATAAAAATGTATTAAACAATCTTACAACTTATTCCATTGGGTCCCCTTCAAAGTACCCCCCTTCCCTATGTATTCACTTTTCCCAACATCGTTTCCATTTCTAGACACAGTCCTTAAACGTATTTTTCAGGAATCGCCAAAAGTTGCTGCATCGAATTTTGCTTTATCTCTTCAATGGTGTCGAATCACTTTCCTTTCATTGTGGATTTACGTCAGCAGGGGCCAAATTAGGAGAGTAAGGTGATGGGGGAAGAACTCTCATCGCATTTGTGTGCAAAATTTGTGAATTTTGATGCATTCAAAACACCTTCCACAACTCATGACATGTTCCTCATAAGCTACTTTCAACATCTCATAAGTTTCTATAGTGGTCTTAACCAATTTAAAACAGAACTTCATGCTGTGGCCCTGTTCACTGAGGTCCCATATGATGTAAAATAGCTGATCACGAAAACACACTTTCACAAAAACTGTTGTAGCTTGGAGATGAAAACAGACATCAACAGAAAAAAGGAGGTTACTCCTGAGGTTTCAAGCTACTCAATGCCACCTAGTGCATCTCCAAAGAACTTCCCATTGGCTCACAATTCAAACTGTCCCGGTACTTTTTGAACAGACCTCGTATGCAGTTATTTCTAGTTGGTTAAGTATCAGTACTTACCTGGATAAATGCTGACTCCACCCTCAGAACACAGTTAAGTGCTGCTGAATATGCCTTGTCATCCCTGGACAAGTGATTTAAACAGCCAGAAGCCATATCTAGCCATTTAAATCATTTTAAATATCGACCCTTTTATCTTTATTTTTATTAAAAGCTTAAAAACAATGAGCCCAATATTTAGCCCTTGTTGAGTAGCACATTGTCATAAGAACATAAGAATAGCCTTATTGGGTCAGACCAATGGTCCATCATGCCTAGTAGCCTGTTCTCAAGGTGGCCAATTCAGGTCACTAGTACCTGGCCAAAACCCAAAGAGTAGCAACATTCCATGCTACCGATCCAGTGGCTTCCCCTATGTCTTTCTCAATAACAGCCTATGGATTTGTCCTCCAGGAAATTGTCCAAACCTTTCTTAAAACCAGCTCCGCTATCCGCTCTTACCACATCCTCTGGCAATGCGTTCCAGAGCTTAACTGTTCTCTTGAGTGAAAAAATATTTCCTCCTATTGGTTTTAAAAGTATTTCCCTGTAACTTCATCGAGTGTCCCCTAGTCTTTGTCATTTTTGACAGAGTGAAAAATCGATCCACTTGTACGTGTTCTACTCCACTCAGGATTTTGTAGACTTCAATCATATCTCCCCTTAGCTGTCTCTTTTCCAAGCTGGAGAGCCCTAACATTTTTAGTCTTTCCTCACATGAGAAGTGTTCCATCCCCTTTATCATCTTGGTTGCTCTTGTTTGAACCTTTTCTAGTGCCGCTATATCTTTCTTGAGATGAGACCAGAATTGTATGCAATACTCTAGGTGAGGTCGCATCATGGAGTGATACAGAAGCATTATATCATTCTTAGTTAACCATTCTTGTTAACCATCCCTTTTTTAATAATTCCTAGCATCTTTCTTGCTTTTTTGGCCGCTGCCACACATTGGGTGAAAAATTTCATCGTATTGTCTACAGTGACACCCAGATCCTTTTCTTGGGCACTAACTCCCAATGTAAACCCCAGCATCTGGTAACTGTGATTTGGGTTATTCCCAGACATTCAATGCTGGGCTATTTCCAGCGATCACCGTTGAACTTGGGGGGGGGGGGGGAGGGGGGAGGATGGTTTGGCCAGCTCTAACTTAACCAGCTAAGTGAATATTTAGCACTGGCTGGTTAACACCACCACCCCCGCCTCCTTTTATCAAGCTGCGATAGAGGTTTGTAGCATGGTCCGGTGAGGTAAGTGCTCTGTCGCTCATAGGAATTCTATTGAGCGTTGAAGCTATTTATGCAGTCCAGTTTGCCTGCTAAACTTAGCCAAGTAATGCTTGGATATTCGTGGCTAAGAACATAAGAATTTGCCTCCGCCGGGTCAGACCAGAGGTCCATCCTGCCCAGCAGTCCACTCCCGCGGCGGCCCTCCAGGTCTATCACCTGTGCTGTGGTCCCTGACTATTCCTATAACCCACCTCAACTCCTATCTGTACCCCTCGATCCCCTTATTGTCTAGGAACCTATCCAAACCTTCTTTGAAGCCCTGTAATGTGCTCTGTCCTATCACGGCCTCCGGAAGCGCGTTCCACGTGTCCACCACCATCTGGGTAAAAAAGAACTTCCTAGCGTTTGTTTTAAACCTGCCCCCTTTTAATTTCTCTGAGTGCCCCCTTTTACTTGTGGTTCCCCACAGTGTGAAGAATCTGTCCCTGTCTACCTTTTCTATGCCCTTCAGGATTTTGAAGGTTTCTATCATGTCTCCTCTAAGTCTCCGCTTTTCCAGGGAGAATAGCCCCAGCTTTTTCAACCTGTCCGCATATGAGAAGTTTTCCATACCCTTTATCAGTTTAGTCGCTCTTCTCTGGACTCCCTCAAGTACTGCCATGTCCTTCTTGAGGTACGGCGACCAGTACTGGACACAGTACTCCAGATGCGGGCGCACCATTGCACGATACAGTGGCATGATGACTTCCTTCGTCCTGGCAGTGATACCCTTCTTAATGATACCCAGCATTTGGTTTGCTTTCTTTGAGGCTGTCGCGCATTGTGCCGACGCCTTCAATGTTGTGTCTACCATCACCCCCAGGTCTCTTTCAAGGTTACTTACCCCTAGCAGCGATCCCCCCATTTTGTAGCTGAACATCGGGTTCTTTTTTCCTACATGCATGACCTTGTATTTCTCTATGTTGAAGCTCATTTGCCACTTTTTTGCCCACTCTTCCAGTATCGTTAGGTCCCTTTGCAGGTCCTCGCAGTCTTTCGCGGTTCTAACCCTGCTGCAAAGTTTGGTGTCATCCGCAAATTTTATAACCTCACATTTTGTTCCCGCCTCCAGGTCGTTAATAAATATATTGAACAGGAGCGGTCCCAGCACCGACCCCTGCGGAACGCCGCTCGTGAGTCGTGACCCATAGCCAGTCTGAGTAGTGGCCCTTTACTCCAACCCTCTGTTTCCTGCCTGCCAGCCAGTTTTTGATCCATCGGTGGACATCCCCTTGCACCCCGTGGTTCAACAGCTTCTTAAGCAGCCGTTCGTGGAGTACCTTGTCGAAGGCTTTTTGGAAGTCAAGGTAAATGATGTCTATGGATTCCCCTTTATCCATATGGCTGTTTATTCCCTCAAAGAAATATAGTAAGTTTGTGAGGCACGACCTTCCCTTGTAGAAGCCGTGTTGGCTCGCCTTCAGCTGTCCATTGTTTTCTATGTGCTCCCAGATGCTGTCCTTAACTAGTGCTTCCATCATCTTTCCCGGAACCGAGGTCAAGCTCACCGGCCTGTTGTTTCCTGGGTCACCCCTTGAACCCTTTTTAAAGATGGGCGTGACATTCGCTATTTTCCAGTCCTCCGGTACCTCCCCAGTTTTTAAGGATAGGTTACATATTTGGCGAAGTGGTTCCGCTATTTCGTTCCTGAGCTCTTTGAGCACCCTTGGGTGGATGCCGTCCGGACCCGGTGATTTGTCGCTCTTTAGTCTGTCTATCTGTCGGAGGACATCCTCTTGTCTTACCTCTAGGTGGACCAACTTTTCATCCTGATCCCCATTTATGGTCTCGTCGGGTTCTGGAATATTGGATGTGTCCTCTCTCGTGAAGACCGATGAGAAGAACTTATTTAACCTGTCAGCTATCTCTCTTTCCTCCTTTACCACTCCCTTCTTGTCTCCATCATCTAATGGTCCCACTTCTTCCCTGGCTGGTTGTTTCCCCTTGACGTACCTGAAGAACGATTTGAAGTTTGTTGCTTCCCTCGCCAGCCAGTTATGTCGTGTGACGAAGCTACCTAGTGGATTAGCTGCTAACCTCAAATATTCAGCAGAGATAACAGGCTATTTCCCACTGAATATTAGCAGTAGAGAATGACACGGTGACAAATTCATCACCGTTCCCATCCTCGCGGATAACCATGGGAAATAATCCCATGTCATTTTCTAGTGTCTATTTCAACCTCAGTCCTTCTACACCAGTATTCTTCAAAGCAAAGTTTGCGGGTCAGTGGTTGTGGCCATTCATACTCTGATTCTTATGTGAGCCAAGGATAATGAAGCCATTGTGACATCACTGATGTGATTGGCTCTTAGGCACTGGTGGAATGAAGCATTATGACATCACAATATCTGCTCTGGATACCAGAGACTGTCATTCTGTAGTGTCTGTTTCAACCTCAGTCCTTCTACACCAGCATTCTTCAAAGCAAAGCTTGAGGGTCAGTGGTTGTGGCCATTCATACTCTGATTCTTATGTGAGCCAAGGATTCTTCCCTCTCTCCTTAAAGAATGACATGAAGATGGTTTCCTGCGGTTATCCGCGGGGACGGGAACAGTGATGAATTTTGACACCGTGTCATTCTCTAATTAGCAGTTAGCAGGCCAGGTGTCGTTCCTGGCCAGTTAAATAGCATTGACTATCAGGAGGAATATCCAAAGTGGTTTATTTAAAAATTTCAGCCAAGACAATTTATATTAAAAATATACATAACAATTCATAAACAACAAAATACTCCAGCACCCCATTAAATCATCATAGCTACCCGTGGTCTTATTTTTCTAATACAGTGTATGTCATAATTTTTCTACCATTTTCAAAACATCCTACTGTTCTCTTAGCTGTAAAGCAGCCCAAGAGCGTTAGAAAAATTAGATCATTTCATGATACGGTAAAGATATGATGGCTGTAAGCTGCACTGTATTGCAAGAGATCCTGACGATGATCAGAAATAGACAATTTGGCACTTAAATCAGAGTTATTTATCTGCATTTTAGAAGCAGGTGGGCAGGAAAAAAACGTGAAAGGACATTTGTTGCCTTGAAGCGAGTGGCCCCGTTCTTCTGACAAATCTGCACCTGTCTCACCATGGCAGCAGGCTAAGCGAACACACTGAACACGCAAGGCTTTTAAAGATTAACTCCCCCTCCCCCCCCCCCCCCATCCTCTACATAACCATTAGGCGGAAGGCATGATTGCAGTACTCACAGAAAGAGCAGATCAATCAGTATGCAGAAATTGTGGGAGGTACATCGGAAGATGTTTTACATCAGAACATACATAGGGATGTAGCTATGGCAACAGCTGTCTGTGGAGTGTGTTTCATAGCAACGGATGGAGCGGAGAGCTCCTACTTTACTGAAGGATGGGTTGGGGGGTTTTTTTTTCACAATTTCCTCCGCTTCATAGTCTTCAAATAGCTTCTGATTTTCCTTTTGTGCAATTATGCTTGCCAGAGGCTTGGGGGGGGGGGGGGGGAGAAGAAAAATTTGTCGAATTACAAACCCTGGATTGTGGCATGGCGTTAGTGAAAGCTCTGCTTTTGTCTTTCTTCATTGCACTCGGGGTATGGAATTGTCCAATGGATGTTGCCGAACAGCGGCGAAGAGTGTCATGAGCAAGCGGGAAAAGTTGGATGGTAGAGCTAGTTTGTGGCTTCTCGGAGAGAGTGATGCCATTTTAGGAAGTGTTTTTCAATACAGAACCTATTCTTTTTTATAATGAGAACAATCATCAACTATCATTAAAAGTGGATCAACGTTTTCTTTTCTCCACGCGCTGATCTCATTTGGACGTTTTATATTTAATCAGCATTGCTTCTACTGACCCTCAGAAACACCACCCGAGACTCATATCATTCATTGTCTTAGGCTTTTAAGAGCTGTCTCCTCATCGGGGCTGTTATAAAAGCATAGCTCTCTCCACATATATTTTATGAATATAAATAAATAAATAAATAGTTCAGCTTGAAGTTCTGTTAGAGTGATAAGTGACTTAGCTTATGTGTGGTCGTTCATTCAGGGATAGCTTAGCCGACATGTTTCACCAAACGTTTTTCTTAAGGCTGTACCGCCCTTTACCTGGCTCTAAGCTACTTATTCGACCAGACCAGGAAGTGTGGCATCAGTAGGAGGGATCATAGAAAGAAAATAGATGATGAAAACCAGAAACATCAATACAGGATGACTATGATATATATATGCAAGGAGAATTCTAAGATGAATTTTTACTGTTTCAAGCAATATTAAATCCATCTTATTTATTGACTGCCCCTTGTCTTATATATAAATATATGCGAGGTGGGGGGCGCTGGAAAGTTCTTAGCCCAGCTAAGAAGAGAATGATGTGGAGCCATGAAACTTACAAGTTATTCCACATCTTTCTTGACACTTTTTGTTTCATTTCATATTGTTGAATATAAATACAGTATACATACACACACATGTGGGCAGTTTGAAAAGTTTGGTTAAAAAAACAACAGGCTAAACAAATATTTTTTAAAATCTGACAAAACCTATTTTCCCGATGGGATGGAAAAACTGGACACTTGCTGGGCTAAGTATACATGTCTTCTACGAATGCGCTAGCAGTTTCTAGCGCGGGGAGCCGTGCTGAATGGCCTGCACGGCTCTCGACGCTCATAGGATCTCATTGAGCGTCGGGAGCAGCGCAGGTCATTCAGCGCAGCTCCCCGCGCTAGAAGCTGCTAGCGCGGTTTCGTACAAGAGGGAGCATGTTGAAAAATATAACAGTTTTTAAAAAAAACATTTTAACTTGATTTTATACCAAATTTTTCAACCACCCTCTAATATATACATATATATAAAGGCGGGAGGGAGTAGACTTGTCTGAAAATGTCCTCCATCAATTGGCTAGATATAGTGATTTATGCTTGCACTTATAGATGTAGGCATATTTAGGGCTCTAACGTGTGGAATAGCGCGCGCTACAATGCCCCGCGTGCTAGATGCTAACGCCAGCATTGAGCTGGCGTTAGTTCTAGCTGCAAAGCGCGGAGCTAGCGCGCGCTATTCTGCTCCGTGCGCTAAAAACGCTAGCGTACCTTGGTAAAAGGAGCCCTTAGTCTGAGGAAGAGGGAAAAAGGCACAGAAGTCTGTATTTTAAAATCTACACAGGTTATTTTCCATTCAAATTGCTAACTTTTCATTTTACAATCATGTGCACAAGATTAAAAAAAAAAAAAACCAAAAACAAAATTTAAATAGGAACCGTGACTGATTAATCTAACAGAAAGTTATATTTGGAGAAATTATATTCTAAACAGCAGCATTAAAATAAGAACACAGAAGAAATAGATACGAAACAAGGAAATATAAAAAGGAGAAGTTACAGATGAATCCAATCTCCTTGTGGTATTTCATGATTAAGGGGTCCTTATTCTAAGGCACGCTAACGATTAGTGCGTGCTAAATGCTAACGCGCCCATTATATTCTATAGACGCATTAGCATTTACCGCGCTAATCATTAGTATGCACTAAATTGATTAGCGCACGCCAAATTGGCTAGCGCGCCTTAGTAAAAGAGGGGATGAATATTTAGTGTTTATCATTATTAACGTGTGTAGGATAGAATGATATATAGAAGGAAGGGTAAGGTATAGGAAGGGATATATGGGGAGAGGGGAGTAATTTAGTACTTATTGTAAAATAATAAGCACTCTCTGAAGTTTTACTTGTTGTATTTTCTTTTTTAAATATTGTGTATTGGGTTTTCTTTTTTTTTTTAATTCTTTATTGATTTTCAAATTTTGACAGCGCAATACAACTATATTAAACATGAGCATTATACATAACGCACTTAAAATACACAATATTAATCCATTATCCATCCTTTTCTCCTTCCCTTCCTCACATAACTATTTCACTGCACCTGCATATATTATTACAGTATTATAGATAAATACCTTTAGCAAACCCAAATACCTTCCCCTCCCCACACCCCCGGATGTGTAAGGAATCTGTAAAAAGGGAGATACCTATCCTTAATTGCAATTCAACATATGCAGTCAATGGCCTCCACACCTTATTGAATATCATACTAGACCGCAAACACTCCGCATTCATTCTCTTATATTTATACGTGGAACAGATATTTGCCCACCAAAATGCTTAATTCAGTCTGTCGTAACTCTTCCAGTTACGTGTAATTGTCTGGATGGCTATTCCAGTCATAATCAAGAAGAGCCGGCTTTTATATCTATCTAAAGAAGGCTTAATATGCAATATTGTACCACAAATTATGGCTTTGTAGGTTAACGGGATTTTCTTAATGTGTGATTCTTGGTTGAAAGATTTTTCTCTACACATTTGATCACTAATAAAAAAATTTTATACAAAAAAAAAGGAAAATTATTTTCCATCAGACTTCTACCCACACAAAAAAACAGGTGCAAAGTCATGTTTCTAAGGTAGGTACATGTGTAATTTCCTTTTGAAAATTAGGAAGAAGGTTCAAGATGGTTCTTTTTTTTAAGGGTGTGTGGTTTAGAAGGCACTCTCAGGAGACTGAATTCTAAGCCATGGCAAATGGTAAAGGTTGCCTGTAAATTTATCCTTCTGTACCTGCAGCAGTGAGTTCTTCAGCCTTAATGGACAGGTCTGTGAATTGCAGCACTGCTGGTGCTGTGCAAGACTCAGGCTCTGCTACAGTGGCCCCTCCACTAAAGAAAATGATGTCCCTGAGCCTAAATGATCACATTCCCCCTCCTCCACCTGATGCTGCCAGTAGGGGCTATGAATTCTCTTTTCATTTCCTTTTGCAGAGGACAGAGTGGCACAGTTTGACAACATGGTTGAGAGTTCAAAGTTGGAGCAGGCCCAGCATCAACATGGGGAGAATATTTACATAGATCTATTGGATTTCTCTGTGAAGAGCTTAAAGTGTGACACCCAATCAAGTTTGGAGCAGTGGCATTGCCAGACCTTTAATTTTGAGTGGGGTCCACAGTTAAATTGGGTGGTTCTTCTAAAACTCTCCCCTTGTCTTGTATCTCTCTCCTCTGCCCCCATATGTGGCATTTGCCCTCCCTCAACACCCATGGCCTAGTAGCCCCCCTGGTCTAACTTAGCATCTTCACCGACACAGCAGCAAAGCGCATCCACTTCCTGTGCCAGCCCCGCAAGCTTCCCTCTGCTGCCTCCCACCAGAAAAGAAACAGAAAGTGACATCAGTGTGGGAAGGATGTAGCAGAGGGAAACCTACATGACCGAAAAGGGCACATTTGTGCACACTGCTGAACAGGCAAAGATGCTGTGGCAGATTAGAGAGCAAGAAGAGAGTTGCCAGACCAAAACAGGGGGTGGGGGGCAAATGCAGATCTGGGGGCAGGAAAAGGAGAGAGCAAGGTGGCTGATGCTGAACTTTATTGGTGGGTCAGTCGGGGTGGGCCTCTTTGCACCCAGCCCAACCCTAACTATGCTACTGGTTTGGAGGGGATTCCAATGCAAATCAGCAGTTATAACTCTTGACACTTTCTGAGATACTTCAGTGACTTCAAAGTGTTTATCTGATTTCTCCTCCAGGAGTGCAAGGTTCAGAGTGAAGTATTTTTGACGGATATTATCAAAACAGGGAAAATAGGGCATCCTGATAAGAGGTTGCAATAAATGCAAAGAAGCAAGAAACCCAGTTGTCTTTTTAAGTAAAGAGTGGAGCTGAAAGACTCCATTATCCCTGCCAAACTGCTAAGCACTTATAAACCAAAAATAGAAATGTTTCTATGCAAACATTAGAAGCCTACCCCCCCAAAAAATTAGAATTATAATATATAGGCCCTCTTTTACAAAGGCGCTTAAAGACTGCTCTGCAGACCTATTGAATGGCGCTTATTTGCATATCCCCTCTGACCACTGCAGTACTGTGCAGTTAGGAGGAGGAGCCAGCTAAAACACTTGGAACATGAGGATACTGGCCAGACTTTGTGGTAGATATCCTGCAAACAGGACAGTTGGATAGGCTGGAGCTTGGACGGCAACTTCAGCATTTGGAACCCAAGACAATTTCTCCGAGGACAAGCAGGAGAGATGTAGTCACACTTGTTGACAAGTCCCTAGCTACTTGTTGTAGAAAGGGGTGGTGGTGATATATTAAGGAGAAAAATAGAGTGGTGAGGACAGAAAGTTGGAAAGTCACAACTGGAAAGGAGTTGCAAAGAAGGAACTGAGGACGAAGATGTTCCATATAAGGGTGTCCACGGTGGAAGCCACTGAAGAAGTTGTTTGAAAGTGGTTTGTAGGTTCATCTTCTGAAGAAGTGATTAACATGTTAAGAACAGAAATCCATAGAGTGGGGAAAAAAATATATGGAAACAGTAGTGGAATCTGCTCATTCCATTCTGAGGCTCCTCGATATGGCTGTCATGTGAGTTAATGATGAACTCCCAGGTTGACTGCTGGTCTGTACCGCTCAATGTGTGCATATGTCAGCATAGAGCTAGTGGCTGTGAATAGTTTACCTATGCAATTGAGAGGTTGTTCAGACGCAATCGCATTATAGCATGCAGGTCTATGGAATTCCATCCTAAAGGTAGACTTTACAGTCTATGACCCTGAAATATCAAAGAAGAGACAAGTTAATTTAATCATGTATTTGTAATGGGTATAACTAATGGGCAGACTGGATGGACCGTTTAGGTCTTTATCTGCCATCATTTACTATGTTACTTGACAGAAACTCAGAGTAGCAACATTCTAGAGCTGAGATTGTGATGTCATATTGCCTCATTCCACCAATGCCTAAGAGCCAACCTCATCAGTCATAAGAACATAAGAAATGCCTGCACCGGATCAGACCTGGGGTCCATCCAGTCCGGTGATCCACACACGCGGAGGCTCAGCCAGGCGTACCCTGATGCATATATTAGTCACTCGTATCCCTCAATGTGTCCTGCAAGAAGATGTGCGTCCAATTTTCCCTTAAATCCTAGAATGGTAGTTTCCTCCACCATCTCTTTCGGGAGAGAGTTCCAGGCGTTCACCACTCGCTGTGTGAAGCAGAACTTTCTGACATTTGTCCTGGCCGTGTCCCCTCTCAGCTTCAGGCCATGACCTCTGGTCCGAGTCTGGGTCACATTCGCCAATGTGAATAAAGCTATTTCTTGCTCTCCATCCTTTCCCCCTGATGGTGAGTGAGCTTGCTCCATTTTGTCGATTCCTTTTAGCAATTTAAAAGTCTCTATCAGATCCCCTCTCAGTCTTCTCTTCTCAAGGGTGAATAATCCCAGTTTTCTGAGGCGATCCTTGTAGCTCAAGTTCTCCATACCTTCTACTAGCTTCGTTGCTCGCCTCTGCACCTTCTCCAGCAGTGTTATATCCTTCTTCAGGTATGGAGACCAGTGTTGGACACAGTATTCCAAGTGTGGTCTGACCATTGCTCTATAAAGCGGCATTATGACCTCCCTTGATCTACTCGTGATTCCCTTCTTTATCATGCCTAACATCCTGTTAGCTTTCTTTGCCGCCGCTGCGCATTGAGCCGACGGCTTTAGGGTCCTGTCTATCAGTACCCCTAAGTCTTTTTCTTGTTCGCTCTTCCCCAATGTTATACCTAACAGTTTATACTCATGCTCCTTGTTTTTTCTGCCCAGGTGCATCACTTTGCATTTTTCCACATTAAAACTCATCTGCCAATTTTCTGCCCATCTCTCAAGTTGCTTCAAATCTCTCTGAAGTTCCTCGCTGTCTTTTTGTGACCTGATTGTCCGGCATAGCTTTGTGTCATCTGCAAACTTGACAATAACACTGGTCGTTTCTTATTCCAGGTCATTTACGAAGATATTGAATAAGATAGGCCCAAGAACCGAGCCCTGAGGCACACCGCTAGTTACTTTTTTCCAGTCTGAGTACTTCCCATTTATGCCCACTCTCTGTCTTCTGTTTTCCAGCCATTTTCCTATCCATCTTAGTATATCCCCTTCTATTCCATGACTTTGTAGTTTTTTGAGAAGTCTCGCATGAGGTACTTTGTCGAATGCTTTCTGGAAGTCCAAGTATATTACGTCTACCAGTTCTCCGCTATCGACTTGTTTGTTCACTCCCTCAAAAAATTGAAGTAAGTTGGTCAAGCACGACTTTCCTTTCCTGAAGCCATGCTGACTACCTTTCAGCAGGTCATAGTTATCTAGATGCTGTACTATGCTGTCTTTAATCAAAGCCTCAACCATTTTCCCAGGGACCGATGTGAGACTCACAGGTCTATAGTTTCCCGGTTCTCCTCTTGATCCTTTTTTGAAGATTGGGATGACGTTCGCTATCTTCCAGTCTTCTGGTATCCGTCCGGTTCTAATTGACATGTTAGCGAGGGATTGCAGTAGTTCTCCGATTTCCACCTTTAGTTCCTTTAATACTCTCGGGTGAATTCCATCTGGGCCAGGGAATTTGTCACTTTTTAGTTTGTCAATCTGATAGTATATCTGATCCAGATCCACCTTCACTGTGGTGAGGCTCTCCTCTATTTCTCCCTTGAAAACTTTCACTGTTTCGGGTATTGAAGTGGCATCTTCCTTGGTAAAGACAGAAGCAAAGAAGGAATTTAATCTGTCTGCAATCTGTTTGTCTTCTTTGATGTATCCTTTTCTTCCTTGGTCGTCGAGAGGGCCTACTGTCTCCTTTGCAGGTTTTTTCCCCTTAACATATCTAAAAAAGGGTTTGAAGTTTTTGGCCTCTTGGGCTATCTTTTCCTCATAGGCCCTTTTGGCTTCTCTCACCGCCTTGTGGCACTTCTGGTCGTCTTTGTGACTGTTCCAAGCCTCGGTTGTATTCTCGCGTTTCCATTTTTTAAAAGAGTCCTTCTTTTCCCTAACTGCATCCTTCACCTCTTTGGTTAGCCAAGCTGGTTCTCTTTTGGCTTTAGTTTTCCTTCCTTTGGTTATCTGCGGAATGTATAGATTCTGTGCTTCGGTGATAGTATTTTTTAGTAGGGACCATGCTTGCTCTACCGTTTCGATTTCAGCTATCCTTTTTTTGATCCGTTTTCTTACCATGGCTCTCATGTTGTCATATCTTCCTTTTTTAAAGTTAAAGGTTGTGGTTAGGGTCTTGGTTCGCTTCCCCTTTCCGATGTCGAGTTTAAAGTAGATCATACTGTGATCGCTCGTCCCCAGCGGGACCGTGACTTCTACTTCTTTTGTTTGCCCAGTTATGCCATTTAGGACCAAGTCCAAGGTGGCGTTTCCTCTTGTCGGTTCTCCTACCATTTGTTCCAGGAAGCAGTCACCCACCACTTCCAGGAACTTTATCTCCCTGCCGCAGCTTGAGGTTACTAGGTTCCAGTCTATTCCTGGGAAATTGAAGTCTCCTATGATCATTACATTTCCTGTCCTACATTCATGTCTTATTTCTTCAATCATCTCAGAGTCTGTTTCCTCTGTCTGACCTGATGTCACAATAGCTTGATTAGAAGGCAACTTCAGCATTTGGAACCTAGGACAATACCAGGTGGACTTTACAGTCAATGACCCTGAAATATCAAAGAAGAGAAAAGTTCATTTAATCATGTATTTATAATGGGTATAACTAATGGGCAGACTGGATGGACCATTCAGATCTTTATCTGCTATCATTTACTATGTTACTTTTACTTTCTTATGTCACTGAAATTTATTGGAAACAAAAAAAGAAAGAAAGAAAAATGAATTTAAAAAAAAAAAAAAAAAGTTGAAAAAGGTCCCATCCTCCTGGGGATTCTGACAGTCTTGTCAGTGCAGCACCTGGTCCTTAAACTGGTCCTGCAGGATGAGCTGGAGCCAGAGAAGTGGTAATTAGTAAATATATAACAAATTCATTGACCATGTCACAATCTTAACAGCAGCCCGTGCAAAGGGGATACAAAGGGCATTTTGTTTCTAGTCATTTGGCTGAACAAAATGTATGAGCATCTGAAGTGCATTGCAGTGGCTCTGGGAGAGCATCTGCTCTTCTGTGCTAGAGGTCTGCATGGGAACAGGGATTGCGGGAATCCCGCGGATCCCACAGGAATCCCCCCTAACCCACGGGACTCCCACGGGGACCCCCCCTCTGGCCCACAGGACTCCCACGGGGATGGAAGGCTTTGGAAGCAGGGTTCATCCATATAATATAACGGACACGTCAGCCTTAGTAAAGGAGGGGGTTTATAAGTTAATTACCTGGACAGAAAACAAAAAAAAGGTTTCACCAAAGAGTTTCCACAAGGAAAACAGCAGCGCAAATACAAAAAAAATGGTGGAATTGATGATTCTGTCAGAAGTAATTGCTGCTTTTTATGGGGACGGGCAGGGATGGAGGTAATTCCTTGCGGGGATGGGTGGGGACGGAGAGGATTCTGACGGGGACGGTTGGGGACGGAGAGAATGGAAAGAGAATGGAATCAAAACAAAGCGGTGCTTAGACGGTAACTTCCTAAGAAGTTTAGGTCCCTTTGCTTTATTCTGAAAAGCTCTGAAACCTTCTTCTTTGCTAAACATTTTGGAAACTAACTACTCTAGTCTACTTTTTCTTGTCAAGTTTATGTATTATGCATTACATTATTGTTAACTGAGTCGAGCTCCTTTTGGTTGATGACCTGGTCTATAAAATTAAGTTTTAGTTTAGTTTTAGTTTAGTTTAGATTGGGAAGTAAGGCCAGTACAGAGAAGACTTACTACTACTTATCATTTCTACGATACTGCACTTACAATCTAATCAAAACAGGCAAACGGGACAGATAAAGGATTAGGGAATGATTAAAACAGACACGGGTACTATGGTCTGTGCCCCATTTTGGCTAGACAAATCTGGATGGGCTGGAGTGGGCCTCAGTGGCAACTTCAATAGTTGGGGGGGAGTATGTCCAATGCTAGGCAAACTTCTATGGTCTGTGCCCTGAAAATTACATTACATTAGTAATTTCTATTCCGCCATTACCTTGCGGTTCAAGGAGGATTACATAAGAGCTGTCATGAAGTTACGAAATATATAGGCGGATTACATAAGAATTGTCGTGAAATTGGGTAATACATGATATGTAATTTGAACATTTTAGATTTGATAAGGAGTAGATAGTATAGTAGGTGGAGCTTGGAATGGATCTGGTCGTGTTAAATAGGTTTTATGTATTTTTTGAAGAGTAGGGTTTTTGTTTCTCTTTTGAAGGTTTTGTAGTCTGTGGTCGAAGACAACAGATTGGTGAGGTGTCTGTCTAGTTTTGCTGCTCTGGTGGCCATTAGGTTGTCATATAGTTTTCTTCGTTTGACATTTTTGGTTGGCGGGTGTGTGAATAGTGAGTGGGTTCTCCTGTGTCTTGTTGAGGTGGATTGAGTTAATCGGTTGTTCCAGTAGGTTGAATAGTAGGCAATAGAATTTGAAGTGTACAAAAGATAGATCAAATTCAAGAATATACATGTTATATTGCACCATATGCTGTGAGTTTATCTTATTAGGCAGACTGTAGGGACCATGCAGGTCTTTATCTGCCATCATCTACTATGTTAGTATATTTTCTAAAAATCCACCTCTGGTGTATGCCCACCTTCATGAGATGTTCTCGCTTTCTGCTGGAACCCAACCAATCACATAGTTTCAATTAATGCTGTGGACCAATTTATCTAAACTTGCAGACTACAATCACTCGTAATCAACTTCTCCAGTACTACAGTAAACAGCAATCTTAAGAGTATTCATTGCTAAAGAATTGGAAGGGTGATAAAACAAAACCAATGACCAATCATTAAATAACAAGTAAAAATGAGATTAGCACCCAGGCCCTCTTTTACTAAGGTTACTGATTAGCGCGTGCTAATTGATTTAGCACGTGAAACGCTAACGCACGTATGTTAGTCTATGGATGCGTTAGCGTTTAACGCGCGCTAATCGGTTAGCGCAGTGTTCTTCAACCACCGTTCCATGGACCAGTGCCGGTCCACAGAAATTTCCTGCTGGTCCACAGGGCCAGCACGTGCATCAGGCCCAAAACAGTGTTCTTTAACCGCCAGTCCACGGTGCGATCGATGCGGCGCTATCTTTGAGCCAGCTCCCTCTTCCTAACTGATTCAGTGCACAAAGCCACGGGCAGTGGCTCCTACGCGTGTCCTCTGTTGCAACGTCAGAGGGAAGGCTTCCAGATGAGGCACGGGACGTGCAAGGTGCAATTAGTACTATTATGGGGGTGGGGTCTGGGGTGGAGATGGGCGGGGTCTGTCCCACGACTTAGCCCAGTGTTCTTGAACCGCCGGTCCACGGACCGATGCCGGTCCACAGAATAATTCTTTTATTTCTGCCGGTCCATAGGTGTAAAAAGGTTGAAAAACACTGGGTTAGCGCACCTTAGTAAAAGATTGGGCAAGTTTTGGTTTAAAAAAATACAACCTCACCCTCACCCCCTCCCCATGTATTCTCATTTGGCTGATGAACAAAATCATAATTGGAACTAGCAACGTGATTCTAAATGAACAAGGCTGTGTCAGGGGGTTCATAATCAAAAGCGCGCACCGACAACCGAGCATAGACAACCAAGCACAGATAACTGAGTGCAGGACTTAATCGCGCCGAAGAAAAATCGTATTTTAAAGGGGTCCGACGGGGAGTGTTGGTAGGGAAACACCCCCCCCCCTTTACTTAATAGAGATCGTGCTGGCGTTGTAGGGGGTTTGGAGGGTTGTAACCCCCCTCATTATACTGGAAACTTAACTTTTTCCCTGTTTTTTAGGGAAAAAGTTAAGTTTTCAGTATAATGTGGGGGGTTACACCCCCCCCAACATGGCAGCGTGAGGCAGCGCAATCCCTATTAAGTAGAGTGGGGGGGTTCGGGTTCGTCAGAACCCTTTAAAATACGGGTTTTCTTCAGCGCGATCAAGCGTGCGCTCAGTTGTCTGCGCTGGGTTGTCGGCGTGCCTTTGTCCTCACGCGCTTTTGGTCCGTCACCGTGTCAGGGTGCCAGGATTTTGTAACACCCAGCAAATATCAAGTAATTCTTCAATAGGTATACAAGCTCTTTGCTTACTGCTTTTTGCAACTGAGGGACAACCAAATGACACTGATTCGGCCTATCTGACCACTCCCTTTGCATCTTATCAGATAATTTTCCATATATGCCCTGCCATGTAATAATAGACATTGCCATTCCTGAATGCTCTTCATTCTTTTCTATACACATATCTCTCATGTAAAATAGTACTCACCTGCACCATAAAATGCAGAAAAGATCCAGCTTTCTCAAAAAATGAAACAATCTCAAAAGTAGTGCATGGAGGAGTGCAAAAAGGGACACCCCCCTTTGTTATACATCTTTGTTTGCAGGCCTCAAACGTGCTGACTTTAAAATGCCTGTAGACGGTTGTGATGGTACCGGGGCAGAACTTTCTATCTCTAGCCAGCTAAAATGTAGAAGTGCTTGAAACAAGTTGATCAAGGCAAAGATGTTGGCAAAATCAGCATCAACTAAGCATCCCAGATAGCAATCCTGCATATAAATCTCCATGGCAAATGAGGTTCAAAGTGGATAAGTGCAAAGTGATGCTTGTCGGTAACAAAAATCTCATGCACGAATACAGGATGTCCGGGGCAGTACTTGGAGAGACCTCCCAGGAAAGAGAGTTGGGAGTTCTGATCGACAAGTCGATGAAGCCGTCTGCACAATGCGCTGCGGTGGCAAAAAGGACGAACAGAATGCTAGGAATGATAAAGAAAGGGATCACGAACAGATCGGAGAGGGTTATCATGCCATTGTACTGGGCCATGGTGCGCCCTCACCTGGAGTACTGCGTCCAGCACTGGTCACCTTACATGAAGAAGGACATGGTACTACTCGAAAGGGTCCAGAGAAGAGCGACTAAAATGGTTAAGGGGCTGGAGGAGTTGCCGTACAGTGAGAAATTGGAGAAACTGGGCCTCTTCTCCCTTGAAAAGAGGGACTGAGAGGAGACATGATCGAAACATTCAAAATACTGAAGGGAATAGACTTAGTAAATAAAGACAGACTGTTCACACTCTCCAAGGTAGGGAGAACGAGAGAGCACTCTCTAAAGTTGAAAGGGGATAGATTCCGTACAAACGTAAGGAAGTTCTTCTTCACCCAGAGAGTGGTGGAGAGCTGGAACGCTCTTCAGGAGTCTGTTGTAGGGGAAAACACTCTCCAGGGTTTCAAGACTAAGCTGGACAAGTTCCTGCTGAACTGGGATGTACGCAGATGAGGCTGGACTCATTTAGAGCTTTAGTCTTTGACCTGGGGGCCGCCGCGTGAACGGACTGCTGGGCAGGATGGACCACTGGTCTGACCCAACAGCGCCAATTCTTATGTTCCATTTCAATTTCAGTAGGAATACTTGCTTTTAAAGTGCTTGTAGACAGGTAGCACTGATGTTGCCAGGGGCGGCGCTTATGATCTCCAGCCAGCTAATAAAAGGACCTTTCTTTCTCTTCTCTTTCCAGTTACCGTCTAGGGAAGAATTTCATTCTGATCCCAACTTGTCTGCTCTCAAAAGAAGATCTGAATCTATCCCTCTATAACCTCTTTAAGTCCCCTTCTGGACCATCATACAATTCTCATCAAACATGAGGGGTGAAGAGGGTTATACCAGTCAGTCTTTAGGGTCTGGTCTAAATCAGATTACTGGGCACATGTTTTAAATTATAACTATAGTAATCATTACTTGCCTTCTGGCACCTGATTGTTTATGAGAAGTAAACATTTGAGTATCTGTAGAACATCTTATTTGATAACGCAGGGCTATATAAATGGTAAATAATTTTATCAGTTGTTTAGAGAAGTAAATTTGAAAGTTGAGTGTCCACTGGATTTGATAATAGAGTAAACAAAAATCCACTCAATATCGCTTACAACAGTGTTAAAAAGAACAGGCCTAAAAAGAGATCCAAATTATTATTGTTGGTGTAATAGTAGATGATTTTTAGATGTGGCAAGAGATGGCTGACCTTGAAATGACCTTATTTGGTAGTTTCATAAATTATTCTAGCCCAGATTAGGTAACTCAGTCCTTTAAGATCGGAAGATAAATCTTTACTTCATTAAAAATTATATATTCTAGGAGAGATATGATCTTTTCTGTTACAGCCCCTCAAATTTGGAACTCACTTCCACTTAATATAAGAGAAGAAAAATTACTGAGCAAGTTTAAAAGTCTCCTAAAGAGTTGGTTATTATAAGGACACTTTTTAATGGATTTATTCTAAGTTACAATAGACTAGGAAGACGATCTAGTAAAATCAAGCAGGTTTTTGTTCCCCCAACCTTTTGTGTCATGAGACTTTCCTTTTTTCTTTTTTTTAGAATTGTATTTAAGCCAACTGTTGTCGGTCCCGATTTCCCTAAATGTATTATTATAATTAGTATTAATTGTTATGTGTGTGTGTTTTTATTTTAACCTAATGCTTGACTTATGTAAATCGCATTGGATTTGGAATATGCGAGTAAATCAAAGAATTTAAATAAACTTGAAACTTCAACAGTCACAACTAAACCTGGTTTTTAGAGTAACCTCAATATTCAAATTGACCTGTTGCTTAGACCAGTGTTCTTCAACCACCGGTCCGTGGACCAATGCCGGTCCACAGAAATTTCCTGCCGGTCCACAGGGCCAGCACATGCATCAGGCCCAAAACAGTGTTCTTCAACCGCCGGTCCACGGTGCGATTGATGCGGCGTTATCTTCGAGCCAGCTCCCTCTTCCTAACTGATTCAGTGCACAAAGCCACGGGCAGCGGCTCCTACGGGCATCCTGCGCCTGAACTGGAAGCCTTCTCTCTGACGGCGCAACGTCAGAGGGAAGGCTTCCAGATGAGGCACGGGACGTGCAAGGTGCAATTAGTACTATTATGGGGGCAGGGTATGGGGTGGAGATTGGGTAGAGATGGATGGGGTCTGGCCCACAACTTAGCCCAGTGTTCTTCAACCGCCGGTCCACGGACCGATGCCGGTTCACAGAACAATTATTTTATTTCTGCCAGTCTATAGGTGTAAAAAGGTTGAAAAACACTGGCTTAGACGAAATGGGCCTGATTCTCTAAATGTCTCCAATCTCTGCGGCCGCCTAAGAAGCAGCCGCCGATCGTGTGTCTATCACATATCAGATGCTCCGTTTAGAAAATCATGTCTTTTTTTTTGCTAACAGACGCCTTAAATGTAGACCAGCATTTTACAGGCCAATATTTAAAGCATCTGTCTCACATAGGGACGCTTAAGGACACCCAAGGCCAGTTCCGGTGGAAACCACGCCAGCCTTGGGTGTCCGTAAGCGTCTCTATGCATCTCCATAGGTACAAGACAGCTGCATCCAGGACCCCACCCAACCCACACACACCCCCTCCCCTTCCCCTAAAATAAATAAAATAAAATGCATTATAATTAGGGTTATGTTTCTTTCTTTCTTTTTCCATTAGAGTCCTTGCACATCCAGGGAGGGGGGAGGGGTGGGAGGAGGGAAACGAATTTTGAGGAGTTAAATGATTTCATTATAATATTGAAATCATATCATATGTATTATTGTTTTAATAATTAAGATAAGAAGGGGAGAAAATGATTGTTTAATGTAATAATTGTATAGTTAATAGTGTGTTTTTATGCAGTTTGTATGATTTACAAAAAAAAAAACCAGATGCGTCCATTTTTTAAAAACGTGCATTCCAATTGACTGGTGACGCTGCCTACAATCAAGACGCCATTTGTAGAATCAGCCCCAATATGTGCAGATATATCTACTAACGTGGATATATTTAAAATCAGATTTCTTTGCAGTCCTCCAACACTAGAATTGCTACCCTGGTTATTATATCTTCAGTAGTGTTTAACTTGAAAGTATCAGTTTGAAACTACTAGTATTATGAAAAAAAATTCCTTTGCAGTGTGAACGTTTTTGCTTTAACATTTTTCTTTCTCAAAAGTAATTTACAGATACAATACATCTGAATTGGCCTTATTGTGTTATTGATTTTTTTTTTTTTTGACAGACAGTGAAATAATCCCTCCTGACTGCCTCCGTCCAAGGTCTTTCACTGCAATTCGACGGCCATCGTTACGAAGAGAGACTGAAGACACACGACTATCTGTAAGCCTTTGTGACCTAAATCTCCAAGAAGAAAACTTTCAAATGGTAGCTACTATGTGTCCCATCCCACAGAATTCACTGAACTCCCAGCATTCCCATCTTCTCCCATCACAGCTTGAAAGTGATCTTCGCTTCCACGCTCTCAGAGGAGCCCATATCAAAACTCTTGATGACCAAACAGCTGCACGACTAGAACATGCCCGGGAAGAAAGGACTTTGGTGTTCACCAACAGGCCCCTAAGAATCAACGAAATCATTTTTGTCAAAATTAACAAATCCAATGCTTCACGGATTGGAACGCTGTCTTATGGGGTGACCTCATGTGACCCAGGTACTCTGAGGCCGAGCGACCTTCCCTACAATCCAGAGTCTCTGGTTGACAGAAAAGAATTCTGGGCAGTGTGTAGAGTATTAGTGCCCCTTCAGAGTGGGGATATCTTGGGATTTATGGTAAATTCAGAAGGTGAACTGCATTTAAACCACAATGGGTCCAGTGCTGGCATGCAGGTCTGCGTGGACTGCTCACAGCCCCTTTGGATGTTCTTTGGTCTACATGGAACAGTGATGCAAATTCGAATACTGGGTATGTTTTTTCTATTTAAGAATGCATTCGCTATTTTGTAAATATGCTTGTCATAATAAAAATGTGCCCAGTGGTTTTTTTCGAACAATATTGAACAAATACGGATTTGATTCTCCTTGTTCAATCCACCATCCTCTCTAGACTGGATTATTGCAACTCCATCTATTTAAGCCTAACTAAAAAAAAAACCTCCATAGACTTCAGCTAATCCAGAACACCGCGGCCAAGCTTATTTTCGCTAAAGGCTAGTTCGACCACGTCTCCTCACTCCTGTCCAAACTTCACTGGCTCCCAGTTCACTCCAGAGTCCTCTTTAAATGTGCCTGTTTAGCTTTCAAGATCCTACATGGCATCCTCCCTCCCATTATCCCACTCTTCTGGAATTCCTCTAACCCTAATTCCACTAGATCCTCTCAAAAACTGAAACTATCATTCCCCTCTGCAAAAGGTATACCCACGTAGGAAAACTAGGAACATCCCTCCCCTTTAGAACCACAGAACTCTGGAACAACCTCACATCCCCGCTCAGAATTTCAAGCTCCCTCCAATCCTTCCGCAAACACCTGAAAACTTGGCTCTTTTCAAAAATCTAACACCTCCCGCTCTTTGGTACCCTGTCCCTCTTTATCATCCTAGCTCCTTTCCTATAACCCTTCATTGTAGCTCCTTTTCAACCCGTAAACCGTGCCGAGTTCTACGCTTGTGGAGATGGCGCGGTATACAAACCTAAGGTTTAGTTTAGTTTAGTTCTCCATTAATCTTTAATAATGGATGAGTTTGCTAAATTTTATCTAGGATAGTTAACGAGTCAAATAATTTTTCCTTTCGTACACTACAAAATGCAAGCAAAGTTCTTTCGCTAGCTCTGGGCTTCGCAATACTTTTTGCCCATCTGCGCATTGTGCTGTGTTAAAAACGAATGTGTGCAAGGTGAAAATCTTCATTAGGAATGTAGATTTTAATGAGGGGATTCTGTAAAGGCTGCTCAAATTTGCGCACCCAGATTTGGAGTCGGTCCTGAGATGCACCTGCAATGAGCCAAACATCAATAACTGGGCGCTAACAACCAGTTATTGATGTTTACTGGCACCAGTTTGGATTTGGGAGTGCACCTTGCAATATATTCTTCTTTAAATAACTGTTCACAAATCTCATGGGATGCAATTGGGAGGGGCACAGGCAGGTCAAGAGCATTCTGGTAATTTAGGCGCAGAGTTCTAGAACAGTGGCCCCCAACCCTGTCCTGGAGGACCACTAGCCAGTCGGGTTTTCGGGATAGCCCCAATGAATATGCATGGGGCAGAGCTGCACTCCTGTCATCTTCATTGCATGCAAATCTCTTTCATGCATATTCATTAGGGCTATCCTGAAAACCTGACTGGCTGGAGGTCCTCCAGGGCAGGGTTGGGAACCCCTGTTCTAGAAAACGGCAGATGTTTGCCCAAATTGGGTTCCAGAAATTACATCTGGTTTCATCAGGCATAAGTCCTAGCCCCATACGTTATTCTATAAAGGGCACTCGGAATAGCACTGGGTGCCAGTTTTTTTCCAGTGCCCAAAATTTGGGCGCCATCTGCTGAATCTAGTCCTAAGAGAATTAATCTTCTGTATTAGATTTGAAGTCAATATGGTAAAAAAAAAAACCACAAAAAAAACCCTGCATGTGTAACTTAGCTTGCTAAAATTTCCACTACCTTAATTTGATTTTTTAGCAGAAACCAGCTGGCTAAAATTTCAGCTGAAAATTATCCTAACTCTTACAGGCTAGAATTAAGGGATATAAGCAGTGTCCCTTGTCAGCTAAGTCCTCTCTTACTGAGGAATACTAGTTTCAAGTTTATTTAAAATGTGATAACATAAGAACATAAGCATTGCCCCTGCCGGTTCAAACCAGGGGTCCATCGTGCCCGGAAGTCCGCTCCCGCGGCGGCCCCCCAGGTCCTTGGCCTGTAAGTGCTTCTAACCTAAAACGTTCGTACCCTATTCGCCTAATGTCCTGTAAGTACCCTGCAATCCCATTCGCTTCCAGGAAGTCATCCAGTTCCTTTTTGAACCCCAGTATTGTACTCTGTCCTATCACCTCTCGTGGAAGCGCGTTAGAGGTGTCCACCACCCGCTGAGTGAAGAAGAACTTCCTTGCATTCGTTTTGAATCTTGTCTCCTCTCCGTTTTTCTGAATGACCTCTTGTTTTTGTTGTCCCCGCTAGTCTAAAGAATCTGTCCCTCTCCACCTTTTCTATGCCTTTCATGATTTTATAAGTCTCTATCATGTCCCCTCTCAGTCTCCGCTTTTCCAGGGTAAAGAGCCCCAGCTTGTCCAACCTTTCAGCATATGAAAGGTTCTCCATGCCTTTTATCATCCTAGTTGCTCTCCTCTGGATCCTCTCGAGTATCGCCATGTCCTTCTTAAGGTACGGCAACCAGTAGACACAGTACTCCAGATGTGGGCGCACCATTGCTCGATTCAGCGGCAGGATAACTTCCTTTGTTCTGATAGTGATACCTTTTTTGATACAAACGCTTATAATAATATTTCAAAGCGAATTACATATATTATACTGACAAGGACAAATTCTGAAGACAAACACACAGAGACAAGAGGAGAAGGGGTAGAACTACAAAGGTTTTAGAGAAAGGCGACATTGAAGGTTGGAGAAGAAAAAAAAGCAGTAGCTCATTTTTAAAAAAAAATAAAATAATAAAAATTCCAATGGTAAGCTTATCTGTATATGAAGGTTTTAATTTTCAAATGCATCTTTATAAAAAAAGGTTTTCAAGGAACTCTTACCCCTTCTTTCGCTAAGGTGCGCTAACTGAATAGCAGCGCGTGCGAAATGCTAACGCGTCCATAGACTAACATGCACGCATTAGCATTTAGCATGCGCTAATCGATTAGCGCACCTTAGTAAAAGAGGGTCTTAAACTTGTCTAATATAGATTTTTCTCTAATATAGCCTGGGAGTGAGTTCCATAACTGTGGTGCGATGACAGAAAAGATCCCACTACGTCTGGTGCCGATGATCTTTAAGGAGGGTACAGAGAGGAGATTTTGATCAGTGCTAGGCCTTGGCCCTACAACTTCTCTCCCACAGAGCCCCCAACAAATCAATGAAGTAAGCTAAGAGCCTCCCAAATCTCCCAAGGAATTAATACGGGATGCTGAGTGCCTCAAAGCCCCCTCCCACCTACTTTTTTGAAGAATTAAGTACAGCAAGCCAAGAGCACCCCAATCCATCTTCCACCTACCCATCTGAAGAATGTAACAAGCTAAACGTACTCCAATCAGTCCCCCCGCCCTCCACCAAACAAAGATCTGTAGTGGCCAAGGGTGCTCAAATCCTCCGCTCTACTCAACTCACCCATTACTTCCACGCCCAACTTGGTTGCTAGAACTTTACACCAACTGGCCTGCAAATCCATATTATTCTTTAAAACTGCATCCAATTTTCTGGACCCCCCCCAATTCCCCCATGTCCCTCCCATGGGAACATCCCTCCCCCCTCCTCCCCCCCCCCCCCCGCTTTTGCATCTGCTCATAGATACACTTGGCCACTATTCTGTATCTGGGTGTGTAAGCGTATTTCTGTTTCAGTCTACCATTTCATCGCCTTGCATCTGTTGGAACATATTTTCACACTGAAATCTGGGTGCAAAATGAATGCCTAACTTTAGGTGCTATTTATAGAATTCTCCAGAAAAAGAGCAATTCTATAAACTGTGCACTTACATTTTGTACTCCTACATTACTGCAACATCCTCTACCTCCCCTGCCCTGCAACAATGACTAAACAACTACAGACAATCCAAAATACAGCTCTGAGACTCATCTACTCATTGAGAAAACATGACCATATTACAGAAGCGTACATCAACTCACACTGGCTACCAATTCAAGAAAGAATACTATTTAAATTCTACTGCATGCTATTTAAATCTTTAAACGGAGATGGCCCAACCTACCTGAACAACCGCCTCATCCAAACAACCTCAACCAGACATAGACCCCCCCCCCCTTCACACACCCTCCAATCAAAGAGGTTAAACGGAAGAAACTATACGACGGCCTCCTGGCCACTCAGGCAGCAAAACTGGATAATCAAATCTCCAACCTACTGATAACCACTCCAGACTACAAGATGTTCAGAAAAGAAATAAAAACTATACTCTTCAAGAAATCCCTGAAACAATCTTAACATCACAATTACGTACCTCCCTTCCTCCCACCTTCCTGCCTCACAGATACTACCTGTTCTACTCCTTACCTTCTCTAGAAATCACCAATGATCTTCCATTGTAACCCTCCGTTTATAACTCTTTTGTAATCCGTCTTGAGCCGCAAGATAATGGAGGAATAGAAATCTCTAATGTAATGTACATTACAATTGTAAATGTACAGAATACTGATAATTTATGCATGCATTTTTGCATGTATCCACATAAATGTCAATAATTTGCCTAAGCACTGTTCTGTTAATACAGTGATCTCCAACTCAAACCCTTTGCAGGGCCACATTTTGGATTTGTAGGTACTTGGAGGGCCTCAGAAAAAATAGTTAATGTCTTATTAAAGAAATTACAATTTTGCATGAGGTAGAACTCTTTATAGTTTATAAATCTTTCCTTTAGGCTAAGTCTTAATAATAATATTGTCATTTATAGCTAAAGGGACATATAAGAACATAAGAAGTTGCCTCCGCTGAGTCAGACCAGAGGTCCATCCTGCCCAGCGGTCCGCTCCCGCGGCAGCCCCTCAGGCCTAATTGCCTGAACAGTGTCCCTGACTAATTTTGTAACTGCCTCTAATCCTATCCCTATTTCCTACCTCTACTCCTATCTGTACCCCTCAATCCCTTTGTCCTCCATGTACCTGTCCAGACCTTCTTTGAATCCCTGTAGCGTGCTTCTGCTTATCACATCCTCCGGTAGCGCGTTCCATGTATCCACCACCCTCTGTGTGAAAAAGAACTTCCTGGCATTTGTTCTAAACCTTTCCCCTTTCAATTTCTCTGAGTGTCCCCTTGTACTTGTGGTTCCCCATAATTTGAAAAATCTGTCTCTGTCTACTCTTTCTATGCCCTTCATGATCTTGAAGGTTTCTATCATGTCTCCTCTAAGCCTCCGCTTTTCCAGGGAGAAAAGCCCCAGCTTCTTCAGTCTGTCAGTATATGAGAGGTCTTCCATACCCTTTATTAGCTTAGTTGCTCTTCTCTGGACTCTCTCAAGTACCGCCATGTCCTTCTTGAGGTACAGCGACCAGTACTGAGCACAGTACTCCAGGTGCGGGCGCACCATTGCACGATACAGTGGCAGGATGACTTCCTTCGTCCTGGTCGTGATACCCTTCTTAATGATACCCAACATTCTGTTTGCCTTCCTTGAGGCTGTGGCGCACTGTGCTGACGCCTTCAATGATGTGTCTACCATCACTCCCAGGTCTCTTTCAAGGTTACTCACCCCTAGCGGTGATCCCCCCATTTTGTAGGTGAACATCGGGTTCTTTTTCCCTACATGCATGACCTTGCATTTCCCTATGTTGAAGCTCATTTGCCACTTTTTGGCCCATTCTTCCAGCGCTGTCAGATCTTTTTGGAGATTTATGCAGTCCTCCTCGTTTTCAACCCTGCTGTATAGTTTGGTGTCATCCGCAAATTTAATAACCTCACATTTGGTTCCTGCCTCCAGGTCGTTAATAAATATATTGAACAGGAGCGATCCCAGCACCGACCCCTGCGGAACTCCGCTCGTGACCCAATGCCAGTCTGAGTAATGGCCCTTTATTTCAACCCTCTGTTTCCTGTCCGCCAGCCAGTTTTTGATCCATCGGTGGACCTCCCCTTGCACCCCGTGGTTCCATAGCTTCCTTAACAGTCTTTCATGTGGTACCTTGTCAAAGGCTTTTTGGAAGTCAAGGTAAATGATATCTATTGATTCCCCTTTATCCACCTGGCTGTTTACCCCCTCAAAGAAGTATAATAAGAAACGGTTTTATTTTACTTTTGTGATTATGATAAACATACCGAGGGCCTCAAAATAGGACCTGGCGGGCTGCTTGTGGCCCCCAGGCCGCAAGTTTGAGACCACTGTGTTAATACATCCATAACTGACATAGTGAGTATTGGGGGGAGGGGCATACGTAGGGGAGGAGCATGAGCTGGACATAGGTGTGTCCTCAACACATGTGAATATATTTGTTCTTTTAATCATGATTTTTATTTGCATATTCAAATTATAGAAAAGATTACAAAGTTAACATACAAAAATGCATCAGGAAATAAAAAAATCTTCCGACAAAATTCAAGTCCTCAATTAATGAGATTCCAAGAGCTCATGTACGGTAGTTTCTTCCCATGCTCTCCAACCTTGGGATTTTGAAGTACTTCCGTTAGGGGCCAGATTGCCAAATACAGAAGCATTGTGTACTGTAATATACATATACTGCAAAACAGTTGTTTAATGAGTAAGGTACTTATCAGGAATAGATATTGAACCTCATAACAGGCTATTGCAATAGCTAAAAGGCAATAAATGCAGGCTCATTTGTAATATACTGATAAATATGAGTTCCTGGTTTCTGTTTACAGTCGTCTTACTTTTTAAATTTTAACCCACTTATCTCTCCTCCTGTTGGCCTTCAGGGTTAGTCTTCATGCATAAAGCAATTTAGTTTTATAAGGTCAGTGTATTCTTGCTTCTCTTAGACAGAGGACATCCGTATTTGCTTATCTCTGTAATTTAGCAGCAGGCTTTCTGTGATAGCTGAGGCATGACTAGCCATTGTAAAAAGTTAAGATTTTGCATTCATGTACAATATGAATTACTAGTGTTTAAGCCCGTTACATTAACGGGTGCTAGTAAAGCCTCCTTCCCTCAGCCTCAGCTCCAAACCCATTCCCCCCCCCCCAGCCCCCTTCTCCCATCTTTTCCCTTTCAGCTTCCAGCTCCAGCCCCCTTTTCTCACCAGCAGCATTTCCCTCCCCTCCCCCCACTTCCCTGTGCAGCAGCAGCAGCATTCCCTCCCCCTCCACTTCCCTGTGCAGCAGCATTTCTGTTTGTTTCTGGCCGGCTCCCTTACAGTCCCTTGCCGAAGTTATTTTTGAGTTTAAAGCTGCTGCAGCGGCTCCTCTCACGATCCGCACCTTCGTCGGAAACCTCTCTGACGTGATGTCAGAGAGGCTTCCAACGCAGGTGCGGCTCATGAGAGGAGCCGCCGTGGCGGTTTTGAACTTAAATATAACTTCGGCAAGGGACTGTAAGGGAGCCGGCCAGACCACGGGCCGCGCTGTGTTAGACAGAGTGAGGGGGGGAGGGGGGGAGACACCTCCATGTGTCCCTGCTTCAGGTGCCTCCGCATGCACAGAAGAAAGCACCGCTGACTCCTTCTACTGCATATGCGAAGCCACGGAGCTACAGAGCACGGATCACGCAGATAGGAGTGCGCATGCGCGCTTAGGGTTTTATTATTAGCGATAAAGGCATAACGAAAACATTTCAGACTACAGCAGAATATGTTGTAGAGTTAATGAGCTTCTAAAGCTTTAAAAATTTTTAAGGCTACCTGTAGTTACTTTGTACGTGGGGGACTAGAAGCAAATTTTCAAAGGGAACCTCCCTCTTCTGACCTACGAGGGGTGTTCAATAATTTATCTACCTGAGCATGAAGAAAGTAGTAAGCATGTTGAAATATGTCTGTGTATATTGTGACATGTCTCAAGGTTACTCATGCAGTTACGGCTTAGTGCGAGTCTAACATTCCAAGAGACAGGATGTCAGGAAAGTCCTCGAACGAATCAAGTAAGAAACTGCTAAATTTAGAGCACCATTCAGTGATAAAATTTCTCACAAAAGAAGGGAAAAAGCCAAACGAGATCCATGAAAGCATGACTGCAGTTTATGGTGAGTCTGCCCCCTTATCCTACAAAGTAAAATTATGGAGCAAGCAGTTAAGTGGGGAAGAGAGTCCATTGAAGATGACCCTCACGCTGGATGGTCTGTGGAAGCAACTTCCACAGAAATGTGCAAGAAAGTCAAGGATTTAATTTTGTCAGGCAGACAAATTAGTTTCCTGAATAGCTGAAGAAATGGGCATCTCGACAGGTACAGTTTGGAAAATACGTAATTTATGAAAAGTTGGGCCTGTCCAAGGTTAGTGCAAGACGGGTCCCAAGAATGCTGACGTCATGTTAGAAGGCCATGAGGCTCCAGTGCTGACAGGAGAACTTGGAGACGCTCCATGAAGACCAAGTGAATTTTTTTCATTGTTGGTGAATGGAGATGAGACTTTGGTCTATCACAGAGATCCTGAGTCTTATATTACAGATCTAATACAGATAAACTAAGAAAGGAACCCATTAGAGATAGAAAAGTTAGAGATAAGATAAAGAAATAGAATATATATATATATTATCATAAGTGGCTACACTGTTTGATGACGTGTTATAAAATTACCCTCACATGGCACCAAGGAGCATCCAAAACTCAGTAGGTGGATTTCTTTTTCATCACCATAAACTTTCAGGCAGGAATAATAATGGCTGAAGAGGCAGCCATGCAGTACACAAATGCCTCCTAGAACAGATTGACAATTCCTGGGCAGGGGCACAGTGGGGGTAGGCGATGAAAGAGAAGGAATCGGCAACGTTGATTCTGTTGGTGTGCACCTTTTTCACCTAGGACAGGGGTAGGCAATTCCGGTCCTCAAGAGCCGGAGCCAGGTCAGGTTTTCAGGATATCCACAATAAATATGCATGCGATAGATTTGCATCTCAAGGAAGCAGTGCATGCAAATCCATCTCATACATATTCATTGTAGATATCCTGAAAACCTGACCTGGCTCTGGCTCTCGAGGACCAGAATTGCCTACCCCTGACCTAGGAAAATGACACAATGCATTTACTGGAGGCTATGAATAACAATATGTCCCCCAAAGTGGTTGCTAAGGCTGTCATTTAATTACTGGGTATGTTCCAGTCCTACATTATTTGAACTGCACACGCCTGCGATTCTCCGCACCAGCCAAGCTATATGGCTCGAATTACCATTTTGATCCTGAGGGGCTAGGCATTCATTCACAGACTGTACAGCACTGTGAATTGATACCAAGTTACAAACCATGTGGCGTGCTTTACCATAGGGACCTTTAAGGCCCTGTCAATTCTACAGTGAAAGGCACATTGGAATATTTGGACAGGACACAAAGGTTGGCTGCTGTAAAAGCCGGAATGTCTAATATTATAGAACGATGCAGTCCCAGAGGCTTCAAACTGTAAATCAGTTTATAAGTTTTGCTGTTTGAGTAAATTGCAGGATTGCCATTTGGCTGATTTTCAACCGAGCAGGACTGTTACACTGAATTCCAATCTTTGTTCTCTGCAGCCATGTATTACGTGGCATTTAACTGGTTGTTTCTGTATCGGTATGTAAGAAGCTTAGATACTTTGACAGCCGATAAAGACCATAAGGTCCATCTGCTCTAGAGTTACATTTCCAAAGGTTAGCACAGCAGTTATATTTCTGAAATTTCCAGCATAGACATGCAGTAGTGCCAGTTGTTCGTGCAATAAAAGCTTTATAAGAACATTTTATATGAGATTGCCCATAGATGGGATAGGACACTTTTTGGGCTTGCGAGCTACTTTTAAAATGACCAAGTCAAAATGATCTACCAACAATAAAAATGCTAAACATATATATATAGATATATACATACCGAGTGTACTTTGTATTTATGTTCAAATCTGTTTTTTATTATACAGCAAATACAGAATACAAAAATACAAAGCCAACAATAACCAACAAACACAAGTAGCACAGAGAAAAAGACAACCTCCCCTACTCATACCAACCCCCAGGACCCCCCCTTTCAAAAGATTAACAGTACCGTTGGCAACCCATGATAAATACAAAGGTACTCCCAGCCAAAGGAAACTGGAGAGATACCCCCCCCCAAAGGCCTGCCCTCCCCACATCCATTTACCTAATTCCAGCAGGGAACAGTCTGCAGAGAGGATCGCTGATACTTTAGCGATCCTTGCAGGTTGCCATAGGCCTCAGGAGCTGTCTTCCCTCTGCCCCAATCCTGTCTCTGACTCAGAGGAGGGGAAGGACCACGGCAGAGGGAAGACAGCTCCTGAGGCCTATGGCAACCTGCAAGAATTGCTAAAGTACCACCTGCCACCGGCCGTCTCCCATTCGTCCCCTTTGTAGATCCCCGCAGGAACAAGGAAGTTAAATACAGAAGAGACATACCTCCAAGAACTGCACCATGTGTCACAATGCTCATTAGTGGAACCGAATAAAAGATACTTCAGTGTAGAGGGGAAGATGGGTCATAGTTCAAGGGGAAGGGGGCCAAAAGGAAAAAAGTTCTAGTGGAACCTAGACAAGCACAATGGATTTAGAAGGGGGCAGCGGTCCGCCCCAGGTGCATGGCTTGGAGGGGTGCACAGCCGGCCAGGTCCGGGTCATCCTGCCCTTCCTTTCCCCCAGTCCGCGCTCGGGGCTCACGCCTGCCTGGTCCCGCGCCACCGCTCGAATGGTGCCGCCAACTCCTGCGAGTCTCGCAATAACCAACAGGACCAGGCAGGCGCGAGCCCCGAGCGTGGACCGGGGGAAAGGAAGGGCAGGAGGACCCGGACGGCTGTGCACACCTCCAAGCCGTGCACCCGGGGTGGACCACACCCCCCCCCCCCCTAGTACGCCTCTGATTGGGAGGCCGATTTTTGGGTTTTTAAAATTGTATATCGGGCAGCACTAGGCCTCGGCTCTTATCTCAATCAACAGGCGCTTCTATTTCTTGTGGTGCGCTGAGCTCCATCCCCCACCGACCTTCACCCCGCCCTGCCAGCACTCTGATTAGCCGGCGTTCTTCAAGAGGCGGGCCAGTCAGGGGGGGGAAAAAAGAGAAGGTCGCCTTCCCAAGCTACCGGTCGATCGTGATCGACGTATTGGGTACCCCTGGGATAGGACCTTACAAAAGACATAGAAGTCAAAATTGAGATGTCCAAGTCAGGACATTTCAAGTACCACAAGTATTTGGGAACAGAATCTGCTGATGTAGAGGCTGGTCTTGGTTAGGTAACTACATTAATGGAGCCAGGTTGACTTAAGGCGCATTTCAGAAAGAAATCGAGACTGTATTGTTTAATAGATTCATTTCCTAAAGAGAAATTATACCAACTACAATAATTTTATTCTGACTATTCTTAAGAAATATGTTGTACTTTTGCTATTTGTCATTTGTATTTCGCTGACTGCCAACTCTCTTCGGTGTAAACCACCTAGAAATCGTCTGATCGTGGCGGTATAGAAGAATAAAGTTATGTTATGTTATATGGTCTAAAATACAGGAGAAGTGGGTTTTTATGTGCCGAGTTCGTGGGTCATAAGCATCCATGTAGCAAATCTCAGTGGGTTGAAAACCAGTGCATAAATGTGTTTATCGTAGTCAGTTTGGAAATATAAACCTGTAATTTCCTGATGCCGTCACAGAGACTGGCATCCCTTGCCAGCTGGCTTTTTGGGGGAAGACAGGCACTGGGGAATTAAGGGGGAAACCTTCCCTAATCTCCCCAGAGGAATGCTATTCGGTTGGAGTAGCAGGTATAAATCTTGATGTTGATCTGTTAGGTCATCGACATTTATTCCCCTTCGAAATGGAGAATAAACATGTATAAATAATCTCTCGGGGTTTCCGCAGCTGGCATCGTGCTTGTTGCAGGTTTCCGGGTCTCGCTGCGTCTTGTCAGGTAGAAACCGACGTTTCGGCCACCATTTCTCCAGGATATGCTGTGAGGTCTGCAGTTTGTCTTTGTAAATAGTGGGCTCACTGACCTGATTGGGCACAGGGCAGTCCACCAATAAACATCTGTCTTCTAGGCGTGCCCTAGTGGGTTTGCTTTATTCTCTTAGTTTTTGAAGAATTTCCCACCGTCCTCTTTATTGTATGCCTTAAACACAACCAGACCACAATCCTTTGCCATATGATTTTTGATGTGCATATCCTAGCTTTGTAAAATGGAAACTTAGGCATATATGTAAAATAAACTTTTAAGTATCGGTTTGTGCACATCTCCAATGCAAATAGCCCTTTTAAAATGATAGCTGGAAGTGCCTCTGCGTCTTCATAAAATTGCAGGAAATAGACACATTTTATAAAGAATGTTTGTAAATCAGAACTCAGCTCAAAATATGCCCCGATCACACTTGCAGTTACCAGGGGTGTCCAATGTCGGTCCTCAAGGGCCGCAATCCAGTCTGGTTTTCAAGATTTCCCCAATGAATATGCATGAGATCTATTTGCATGCACTGCTTTCATTGTATGCTAATAGATCTCATACATATTCATTGGGGAAATCCTGAAAACCCAACTGGATTGCGGCCCTCGAGGACCGACATTGGACACCCCTGAGTTAAACTGAGTACAAATTCCTGCATCTTTGGCACTATGAGCATTATACGTTCTAATTGTGGATATCCAATTATATGTAACTATTTATTTAATCATATTGCAGAACACCTTTCCTATAAATTGGCCATTCCTCACTCTAAACCAGGAGTAGGGAACTCCGGTCTTCGAGAGCCGTATTCCAGTCGGGTTTTCAGGATTTCCCCAATGAATATGCATTGAAAGCAGTGCATGCAAATAGATCTCACACATATTCATTGGGGAAATCCTGAAAACCCGACTGGAATACGGCTCCAGAGGACCGGAATTCCCTACCCCTGCTCTAAACTATCGTCTTTCCTATAGTTCACAACTGAAAAGAAAATTATTTTACTATTGTTTAGCCTGACCCAGTTAAATTGCTTTGAATATCGACTCCTAGGGTTATAGAAAACCAACTAAAGTACAATTATGTAAGTAACTGCAATTTAATGCCAGTTAGCACCAATTATTAACTGGCACCAGTGGCGTACCTAGGGGGGGGCGGGGGGGGCGGGCCGCCCCGGGTACCAGCCCTAAGGGGGTGTTCCCGGCCTTGCCGTTCAGTCCCCCGCCACCCCCGAAGGACCGCTCGCCCCACTGGCCTCCCCGCACCACCTATGAACAGCCGCAGCAGGATCGCGAAGTCAGCGTCAGCATCCCTGCGCTGCTTCCTACGACGCGATCCCGCCCCTCCTCTGACGTCAGAGGAGGGGCGGGACCGTGGCGCAGGAAGCAGCAGGGATCGCTGACGCTGACTTCGCGATCCTGCTGCGGCTGTTCATAGGTGGTGCGGGGAGGCCAGGGGGGCGAGCGGTCCTTCGGGGATGGCGGGGGACTGAACGGCAAGGCCGGGAACACCCCCTTAGGGCTGGTACCCGACGCTGACTTCGCGATCCTGCTGCGGCTGTTCATAGGTGGTGCGGGGAGGCCAGGGGGGCGAGCGGTCCTTCGGGGTGGGTCGGGGCATCAGGCCTTCAGGGTGGGGCGGGCGGGCAGGCAAGCAGGCTTTCAAGGGGGGGGGGGTGACAGGCAGGCAGGCAGGCCTTCAAGGGGGGACAGGCCTTCGGGGGGGGGGGGTGCAGACATTCAAGGGGTGCAGCCTGTGCAGGCCTTCAAGGGGGGCAGGCAGGCCTTCAGGGGGGTGCAGACCTTCGGGGGGGGGGGGTAGGCCTTTGGGGGGGTGCAGACCTTCAAGGGGGTGCAGGCCTTCAAGGGGGGAAAGGCAGGCAGGCCTTCAAGGGGGGGTGCAGGCCTTCAAGGGGGGGTGCAGGCCTTCAAGGGGGGTGCAGGCCTTCAAGGGGGAGACAGGCTTTCAAGGGGGGGAAAGGCAGGCAGGCAGGCCTTAAAGGGGGGACAGGCCTACAAGGGGGTGGGACAGGCCTTCAAGGGGGGGGACAGGCCTTTGGGGGGGTGCAGACCTTCAAGGGGGGAAAGGCAGGCAGGCCTTCAAGGGGGGGACAGGCCTACAAGGGGGGGGGGACAGGCCTACCAGGGGGGGGGCAGGCCTACAAGGGGGGGGACAGGCCTTCAAGGGGGGGTGCAGGCCTTCAAGGGGGGAAAGGCAGGCAGGCCTTCAAGGGGGGGACAGGCCTACAAGGGGGGGGGACAGGCCTACAAGGGGGGGGTCAGGCCTACAAGGGGGGGGACAGGCCTTCAAGGGGGGGGTGCAGGCCTTCAAGGGGGGTGCAGGCCTTCAAGGGGGAGACAGGCCTTCAAGGGGGGGAAAGGCAGGCAGGCAGGCCTTAAAGGGGGGGACAGGCCTACAAGGGGGGGGGACAGGCCTTCAAGGGGGGGACAGGCCTTCGGGGGGGTGCAGACCTTCAAGGGAGTGCAGGCCTTCGGGGGGGGGTGCAGTCCTTCAGGGGTGGGGTTTAGGCCTTCAGAGGGGGACAGACCTTCGGGTGGGAGGTAAAGTCCTTCGGGGGTGTGCAGGTCTTCAGGGGTGGGGTGTAGCCCTTCGGAGGGGGGGACAGACCTTCGGGGGAGGGGGGGTCCTGGTGTAAAAGTACACAGAGGGAGAGAGGGAAGGGGGGGTTCAAAGATACATGCATATGCCAGACTTTGGGGGTTAGAAATAATGGGTCTAAAAACAGAGGAGTGGGAGAGAGATGGTGCATAATGGGATTTAGGGAGGGAAGGAACAGAAAGGGAGAGAACTTGGAAACAGGGGATGGTGTGGAGGGGGGATAGAGATACTGGATAGGAGGATAGTTGGGAACAGAAAGGGAGAGATGGTGGATCCTGGGGTGGTGGGGAGTTGAGAAAAGGTGAATCTGTGGATGGAGACAAAAAAAAGGAAAGATGCCAGATCTCCGGGAGAGGGAAGGGAAACGGAAGGGGAGAACAGAGATGGCAGACGGATGGTTAGCACGGAGAAAGGAGACCCTGGCAAGCAAGACAACAAGAGCCTGGGACCAACAAGATTTGAATATTGATCAGAGAACAAAAGGTAGAAAAAATAATTTTATTTTCTGTTTTGTGATTACAATATGTTAGATTTGAAAAGTGTACATGAGACAGCTTGAAATGGGAACTTTTCTATTTTTGTGAATGGCAAGGCTGAGTTCAGTTAAAATATATGCTTTATAAGAAAATATAATAATGTGTTTTATTAAGTTTATAAGCATTGCTGGCATACTCGGTGAGGTGTTCCTAGTGTTGGTGGTGGTGGTAGCATGTCAGTGTGTTGAGAGGAAGAGGTAGTCTGGGAAATTCTGCTGAGCAAACTCTGGGCCCATTTCCACCCCCAGTTAGTCCACTCCACTCAACTGGTTCACACACTGAGTGGGTCTTTGGGTGTTATTTCTGGGTAGTTGTTTTAGAATCTCTTCCAGTGGTTTGTCAGTATCTCCTTCTGGTCCAAGGAAGGAAACTTTGTCAACCTTAGCATTGACCTTCAGAATATGTTTGTAACAGCGCTGCTTGTGTGGCATTAGGCTATGTAGTGATCGAAAGAAAAAAACAGACCTTTGCACATTTTTGCACTATATGGTGGGTGTATGAGGAGATTCATTTCCTGCACAGTTAAGTCCATTTTTTCTACTGAATAATAGTATAGGTACAATGAAAGTAAATAGCAAAAATGTTTGAGTAGATAATTAAGGAAATCTTTTTCATATTGCTTGCTTATGGACTGGGAAAAAAGACTGTTCAAGCAAATGTCTCCAGAACTGCTTTAATGGAAAAATGTGATTTTTTTTTTTTTAAGTACTTTGTGAAATTTATTGTTGTTGTGAAATTTATTGTTATACTTTGTTTAAACTTAAAAAGCGGTGTCATTAACAGTGAATCTAATCGAAAAATCGATTCAACAGGGTGAATCGGATCGAATGAAATATTTTTCTCTGAATCGGGCAGCACTATTGGCTACCATGAGAATGGGCTACTGGGCATGATGGACCATTGGTGTGACCCAGTTAGGCTATTCTTATGTTATGTTCTCATCTGTAGGGGCCTTTGTTTTCACTTCTTATTTTAATGTATTTTTTTCCTGGGAACTTATCAGTGTTTTTTTATAATGGGAACAAAAATGGAAGAGAATTAATGTGTGTGGAATGGGGGGGGGTAACTAATTTCTTCAGCTAAATAATTCAATCCACTTCAAACAGACATAGGAGAACTCACGCACCATTCACACACCCTCCAACCAAAAACGTCAAAAGAAAAAAACTGTTCGACAACCTCCTAGCCATTCGAGCTACAACACTTGACCCCAACTCTACAACCTATTGACCTCGACCACAAACTACAAAACCTTAAAAAAAGAAATAAAAACCCTTCTATTAAAAAAACACATAAAACCAAACTAACATAATCAGAACTGTCCCAAGCATCACCTGCAACTACTCCATATGTACTTCTGATGTCATGACAATTCAGACATAATTTATGTTATGTTATGTTTGGAATAATGGTTACATAAATGAGGTTCAATAAAAGAAAATTTTCTGTGGGAGCATTTGTTGGAACTTCTGTTATCCTGATTTCTTCTATCTGTGGGCTTTCTTTAGCTAACCTACTTATCTGGGGCTTTCCACTTCTGCAGCTGCCCTTTTCACGGTCCACTTTGCGCTTGCCCTCTCTGGGGGGGGGGGGGTTGGGTCTGGGCTTGGTGGGGTAGGTGTGTCTGGTAGTTTTGTCTGGGTGGTGGCTGGGTGTTTCTTGGGTGCTTGTTGTGCGGATTGGTGTGTCTGGTGAGCGGTCTGGGTGTTGTTGCTTGTGGGGTTTTTTTTTCATTATAAAATATGGCTGAGGGTCTAGTCCGGCTTATTATTCTTGTGGGTTCTGGGGTGGGATTTGTTTGCTTGCCCCAAGTTTTGGCCTTTTGTTGTGTATTGCTATGCCTCTCATTGGCAATTTTCTCTTGGGAGAGGCTTGTTCATGCTTGTTGTTGCTGTTACTCTCATTCTGTGTTCTTTTTGATAATGTATAAGTTTCTGTACAGACCATGGTTGCTTGTCTGGACCTTTTGCCATTCTCAATAAAAATACTTTGGAAAAAAAAAAAAAAAAAAAAAAAGAAAATTTTCACTGCCTGTTTCTATTCTGACCATTTATTCCATTTCATGGTTATTGCAAAAAAAAAAAAAAAAAAAAAAATTTTACATGAGGGGGGGGGGGGGGGTGTCAAAAAATGATGGGCCCCGGGTGCCACATACCCTAGGTACGCCACTGACTGGCACTAAATTATATAACCTGAGTATGCATAGGTAGAATTTCCATTCTTAAAACCAGTTTTAAGTATGATTAAAATAACTCAAGCGTTGTTCCAGTCAAGTACCTAGATGGCAAGGACAGCGCAGGAAAGTTGACGTTAGATGGGGGAAAGCAACCTAGAAAAGGACTTGAGGGTATTGGTGGATAAAACAATGAAGCTGGAGCACAATGCGCAGCGGCCTCAAAGAAGGCGAACAGAATGTTGGGCATTATCAAAAAAGGTATCACTACCAGAACGAAAGAAGTTTTCCTACCGCTGTATCGGGCGATGGTGCGCCCACATCTGGAATACTGCGTCCAGTACTGGTTGCCATTCCTAAAAAAGGACATGGCGATGCTCGAGAGGGTCCAGAAAAGAGCAACAAGGATGATAAAGGGCATGGAGAACCTTCCATATGCTGAAAGGCTAGAGAAGCTGGGGCTCTTTTCCCTGGAAAAGCGGAGACTTAGAGGGAACATGATAGAGACTTATAAAATCATGAAAGGCATAGAGAAGGTGGAGAGGGACAGATTCTTCAGACTAGCGGGGACAACAAAAACAAGAGGGCATTCAGAAAAATTGAAAGGAGACAGATTCAGAACGAATGCTAGGAAGTTCTTCTTCACTCAGAGGGTGGTAAACACCTGGAATGCGCTTCCAGAAGGGGTGATAGGACAGAGTACGACATTGGGTTTCAAACAGGGATTGCATGACTTCCTGAAGGAGAAGAGGATTGAAGGGTATAGATAGAGGGTTACTATACAGGATAATAAATGATTAGGGAATAAGAGGTTTAGGTAAAGGATCACTTATAGGTCTTGGACCTGGGGGGACACTGCGGGAGCAGACTGCTGGGCATGATGGACCCCTGGTCTGACCCTGGTCTGCTTATGTTCTTATTAGCGTTATAATGCTCATCGTATTTGCTTCCTCAGGCAGCATTAATGGGGCTGCTCCAGAATCTTGAGGTGTCTCCTGTATGTTGCCCACATCTCAGTTTTGTACAGAAGAATGGCGATCACAACTGCATGATTCATTTATTTTTATTTTCAGAATTTATAGTTCGCTATTTCCAAAGGATTAATGTGGGTTTCAGATCTGACATCATAGTCACTGATGACTAATCAATGCAATGCACTTCTGTATTAGGCAGATTTTATAGAGATTTTTGTCATTCTGTTCTTGGAAATCCTGTCACGGCCAGTAAAAAAAAAAATCTGTCAATTTTCCTCCAGTGGAAAAATTATTCTAGATTTATTAATTAAAATAGCTCATTAGTTTCAGTGGAATAAACAACAGGGCAAAACTACAATTATTTTTTCTGTCAACCAAAACTAGAGCAAAGGAGTGATACATTTTCTAATTACAAGTTTTGCCCTGCTCTTCAATGTCAAACAAGGCTAATAATCAAATTTATACATACTGATTAGACTTCAACTATGGCATGGTCTTCCAGTTTTTGCATGCTGCAGTTATGATAAGCAAAGTGAAGGGGAGAGAGCAAGAATACACCCAACCAGTGAATGTATAACGTCCATGTATTTTTAACAGCCTTACAGAAAGCGTTGGACCAAAAATCCTTTAGCCAGCCCAACACTATTCATATAGGGGTCCTTTTACTAATCCCCTCTTCTACTAAACCGCGCTAGCAGTTTTAGCATGGGGAGCTGCGCTAAATGGCCCGCGCTGCTCCCAACGCTCATAGAGTTCTTACGAGCGTCTGGAGCAGCGCGGGTCATTCAGGGTGGCTCCTGGCGCTAAAACCGCCAGTGCGGTTTAATAGAAGAGGTCCTAAGGCACGCTAATCAATTTAGCGCACGTTAAAGATTAGCATGTGCTAAGGCACCCATAGAATATAACGGGCGCCTTAGCATGTAGCACACCTTAATAAAAGGACCCCATAATGAAGGGGTAGATAGAGGGCAGAGTGATGGAAGAGCTATAAAATTATCTGTTAGCTGTACACATCAGAACAGATATCTTTCGAGCAACTTGGACTACAAGCCAAATTCTAAAGGACCTAGGTTTTCTGAAACAAACTATAATCAAATCTCAGTTCCTCAAGAGAACTAAAATCACCTTACCATGCAACAGAACGAGCAATTTATGGGACTGTATCCAGTATATCAAGTCTTCCACAGCTCTGAGATCAAGAACCTCCTTGAAGATGCTTGCCAATAAGAAAAGTACAATGAGATCTAAAGTTACAGAGGAATCAATCCGCATGTCTTCTCTCTTAAAGGAATTAGTTGTTCTCATCATCTCCACTCACTTCATTAGTGGAATATTCAAACCTCTGAAAGGGCCCCCACTGCATGAACCTCAACATCCATGCATCCAACAATGGTTGAGTCTCATCTTAGAGGATGATGCATTCAGTAGTGTCTGGTCAATGAAGGAAAAATTACTCTAAAATTAGCAAGAACTGAGAGCAATTTATGATACAGATCACCAATCAGTTTACAATATACTGTATTAGCAAGCTTTCTCTAGCCCCACACAAAGGGAAGGCAAAGATCTGAAATCTAGTAATCTCTATGAAAGGCTTCATGAAAGCAGGCTATCTACTGGGAAATCAAAATCATTTAGCAGGTGAGTGCAGGAGAATGTTAGAACTTGTATGTACAAAGAGGGGCATTTTCAAAACATACTTCTAAGTTCGATTTGGATGTATGTAGGATAGGTTAGGATCTCTCTCTGTTAGAACCTTGCTCAGGCTCGCTGTCTAACACCAGCTCTGGCAGGATATATATTTCAAATCTGACATATTGTAATTACAAAATAGAAAATCAAATTATTTTTCTACCTTTTGTTGTCTAGTCACTTTATGCTTCAAATCATGTTGGTCCCAGGCTCTGGTTTCTGTTTGTCTTCTGTTAACTCGCTCGCCACGGTCTCCTGCCCATTTGATGTTTTCTTCTTTCTCCATGCTCACCATCTCTGTACCTTCTCTTCCATTGCCATATCTAACATTTCTGTTTCTTTCCCACTGTTTACCATCTCTCTCTCTCTCTTTCCCTGCCTTGTTCCCTGGGAAAAAGCCTCTCTATTCCCCTCCATGCAGCATCTCTCCCTTTCTCACCTCCATACTACAGATAACTCCATCAGTTGCCTTTTGAGGCCAGGGTTTGGTTTAAATTTGGGACGCTCTGTTATAAAGCCGTATATGGTCAGGCACCTGGTTATTTACTGGAACAATTTACATTTTTAAGGTGGTTCGTCCACTAAGGATAACTTCACTGCTTGTGTTCCCTCCAGTACGAGATGTCTTTATAAGATCAATTGCATATCAGGCTACTAGTGGGAATTCGGAATTGCGTATTTTGTTTGCTTCTTCGATTTCATATATGCATTTCTGAAAACTAACAAAGATATCTCTTTTTGTAAAATTCTTAGGAAAGTGAGGAAGATGATATTTTTCTTGTATTTCTCTGTTGATGATGTAAACCACATCGATCTGGAAGGTATTGCGGTCTAGAAATGTATTTTAATGTAATTATCATGAAACATAGAAATAGACGGCAGATAAGGGCCACGGCCCATCAAGTCTGCCCACTCTAATGACCCTCCCTATCTATCTTTGCGGATAGATCCCACATGTCTATCCAATCTGGCCTTAAAATCTGGCACGCTGCTGGCCTCAATAACCTGGAGTGGAAGACTATTCCAGCGATCAACTACCCTTTCAGTGAAGAAGAACTTCCTAGTGTCACCATGCAGTTTCCCGCCTCTGATTTTCCACGGATGCCCCCTTGTTGTCGCGGGACCCTTGAAAAAGAAGATATCTTCCTCCACCTCAATGCGGCCCGTAAGATACTTGAATGTCTCGATCATATCTCCCCTCTCTCTACGTTCCTCGAGTGAGTAGAGCTGCAACTTCCCTAACCGCTCCTCATATGGGAGCTCCTTGAGTCCCGAGACCATCCTGGTGGCCATTCTCTGGACCGATTCCAGTCTCAGCACATCCTTGCGGTAATGCGGACTCCAGAATTGCACACAGTACTCCAGGTGCGGTCTCACCATGGATCTATACAGTGGCATAATGACTTCCGGTTTGCAGCTGACGAAACTCCTGCGTATGCAACCTATGATTTGCCTTGCTTTGGATGAAGCTTGCTCCACTTGGTTTGCAGATTTCATGTCTTCCCTGACAATCACCCCTAAGTCTCTTTCCGCTTCAGTTCTTGTCAGGATCTCGCCATTTAGGGTGTAAACCTTGCATGGATTTCGGCTCCCCAGGTGCATGACTTTGCATTTTTTGGCATTGAAACTGAGTTGCCAGGACCTAGACCAGCGCTCCAGTAGAAGTAGGTCATGCATCATATCGTCTGCTATTGAATTTTTGTCTGTTGTGCTTTTGCTCACTACATTGCTTAGTTTGGCATCATCGGCGAATAATGTTATTCTACCTCGGAGCCCTTCTGTCAAGTCTCTTATATAGATGTTGAACAAGATCGGGCCCAGGACGGAGCCCTGTGGCACTCCACTTATCACCTCTGACATTTCGGAGGGGGTGCCATTCACCACTACTCTCTGAAGCCTACCTCCAAGCCAGTTCCCAACCCATTTGGTCAATGTGTCGCCCAATCCTAAAGAACTCATCTTGCTCAGCAACCTACGGTGTGGTATGCTGTCAAATGCTTTGCTGAAATCCAGGTAGACGATGTCCAGGGACTCACCAGCATCCAGCTTCTTCGTCACCCAGTCAAAGAAGCTGATCAGGTTGGATTGGCAGGATCTCCCTTTAGTAAATCCATGTTGGCGGGGATCCTGTAGATTCTCCTCGTCCATGATCCTGTCCAATTGGTGTTTGATTAGGGTTTCCATTAGTTTGCTCACTATTGATGTGAGGCTCACTGGTCTGTAATTTGCCATCTCCATCCTGGAGCCTTTTTTGTGGAGTGGAATGACGTTAGCCGTCTTCCAGTCCATCGGGATGTTACCTGTACTAAGGGAGAGATTGAAGAGTGCGGATAGCGGTTCCACCAAGACATCACTCAACTCCCTGAGCACCCTAGGGTGTAAGTTGTCAGGCCCCATCGCCTTGTTGACCTTGATTTTGGACAGCTCGCAGTAGATACTGCTGGGTGTAAACTTGAAATTACTAAACGGGTCAACTGGTTTAACCCTTGTTTGTGGCTGAGGGCCGATTCCCGGCGCCTCGCGGGTGAAGACTGAGCAGAAGTATTTATTTAACAGTTGGGCTTTATCCGAGTCCGTCTCCACATAGTCTCTGGTTTTCTGAGACGTACTATCCCGCCCGAGTTCTTATTTCTGTCGCTGATATACCTGAAGAAAGATTTATCCCCTTTCTGGATGTTCTTTGCTAGAGACTCCTCCATGCGGAATTTGGCCTCTTTGACGGCCTGCTTTGACGGCTCTTGACTTGGCCAGATATTCTACTCTAGAGTCCTGTGTCCCTGATTGTTTGTAAGAGATGAATGCTTTTTTCTTCTCTTTGATGAGGTCCGAGATCTCCGTAGAGAACCACTGTGGCTTGTTGTTCCTACTCCGTTTGCTCACTGATTTAACATAGCGGTTTGTTGCTTCCTGTATGGTGGCTTTCAGAGTTGACCACATTTCTTCCACGCTGTCGGTGTCTGCTTGGCTTTGTAGTGCCTGGTGATCGAAGTCTCCCATGTCTTGGAAGTTTGTGTCCTTGAATTTGAGAACCTTGGTCAGTGTGGTAGATTTCGTGAATCCTTTCCTGAGATTGAACCATATCATATCATGGGCAACATTTCTTTCTCTCTCCCCATGCACCATCTCTTCAAGCCCTCGACCCTAAGTCCAACATTTCTCCCTCTCTCTTCTCCCTAACCCTCCCCTCTACCACATGCAGGATTTCTCCCTCTCCTTTCTTAGGATTACCAGACGTCCGGGAAAACCCGGACATGCCTTTGTTTTAGAGGACTTTCCGGGCGCCCAGAGGGATTTCCAAAACCCAGCAATTTGTCCGGGTTTTGGAAGTCCTGAGATCAGAGACCATGTCTGGAAGACTTTGCACATGTGTGGCCATCACGGTGATGATTTCATACACATGCATGCATGTGACATCATTGCGTCAACGTCTACGCATATGTAAAGGCTTCCAAATGCGGCCTTCGAGCTCAGGGAGATTCTTGGGGGGGGGGAGGTTCCTGTGGAGCCAGAGGCGGAACGGGGCGGGACTGGGGGACGGAATGGGGCAGGTCCAGCCATCCTCTTTTTTTCAAAGAGTAAATCTGGCAACCCTATCCCTTTCTACCTCTTTGTTGCCTCTCTTCCTTCATCTCCTCTACCCCATGTCAAACAATTGTTCCTTTCTCTTCTCTCCCCCCTGTACAGCAGTTTTCCATCCCTCCTTCCTATCCACTTGTGTATCAGCTTTCCATCCCTCCCATTCCCCTGTGCAGCAGCCTTCCATACCTCCTATTCTATGCAGCACTTCCCGATCGACCCTCCTCCCCCCATGAGACCTCAACTTTCAAGCCTCCTAAAGTAGCAGCAGCAGTGGAGGAAGCAGGCGGGCGGAGAACAGGGCTTCCCTCTGCTGCATCATCAGTGATGTCATCAGTGTTGTGGCAGAGGGAAGGACCCAGCGGGGCAGACAAAGAGTAGCCTATTCACTGCCTATCTCTGCCTGCTGGCCTCCGCCACCATAGTTGCTGCTTTAGGAGACCCAGATGTAGCAGGAGACTGAAGGACTCACTAAGTAGTTGAATCCACTTTTTTTTTTTTTTTTTAAAGTGAATCGATTCAAATTGATTCATTGAAGTGAATCGGTGAATCGAGCAACATTAATGTTCAGGTGGAGATGGCCGGCTATCTCTGCTGAATATTAGTGGATAGTAGCTAAAACATGTCTGGCTATATTGCACAATAGCCGCCAATTGTAAGTGCTGACTGGCTAAATTTAGTGGCCAAATCGGGCCGTATAAATAGCTGGTCTGTCTTTGGCTGCTATAACGTAGCCGGCCAGTGCTTAAAATCAACTTAGCCGACCAATTATAGACCAGATATTTAGTGCCAGTTACTGGAAACAGTTAGTCGGCCTCCCTCCTGCGGTCTCGATATCGGGCCCCTAAGTGTGCCGGTGTTAAATCACGAAGAAGCAGAACCTTTGCAAAATAACCATATTCAATTCTGGCCACCTTGTTGGGCTGACTAGATGAGAGAGAAACCAAAGAAACTCTGTGGAGAGACGATGTTCCTGAAATGGACTTTATTAAAAATGCATAAATATGTAGCAATCCAGATAAACACCCTAAGGACCTAGTCCGCTGGGAACACTGGACCCAACACGGTCCGTGTTTCGACAAACGAGTCTTCCTCAGGGGTCCCTGCTAGTCCTAGGGTGAAAGATACGTGGAAAGGCTAAACAATCCAAAAGTATTCTCTTCTGCACCGTCCAGTCCTAGTCCGATCTCAATACCTTCTCCCAAAGCAAATACTCACTGCAGTGTGCACCGTCCCGTGCTACTGCGATTCAGACACCATCTCTCCCTCTTCTTTTGTTTCTCTTGAACTTTTTTTCTCTGTGGAATCTTCGGGTCAATTTTTTTTGATTTGTGGGCTGACTAGAGGGACTGAAGGTCTTTATCTGTCTACATTTACTATGTTCCTGTTCCCGTCTTGCAGATACTCACTACCACCCCAGAGATTACCCACAATGCCTAGGCATAGTCGCTTTGATGTGAGAAACTTATTTGCAAGCCAAGGCCACAAGATTTCATGTCATGTTAGTTTTCCACAAGGGACTGTGTGTGACTAGCTTGCATTAGCTGCACCACCTGTCTTGTCATAAGAATTCATTAAACATTGCCAGTCACACATTGGCTGGCTTGCGTGCCTACGCCCAAACAGCAGACAAAGCTATAAGCCAAACTGCAAGATAATCTTCTTTATCATAGGGGCTTATCATCAATGCCAGCTCTAATTAGGTGGTAATGCTCATTTTTAAGTGTTTGTGGTTGGCATGCTGTATAAAAACATAAATAATATTATCACGTTTGAAATGCAGCTGCTTTCTGTTGGTTGAGTAGTTCAAGAGCACACAGCAGGGCAGGGAGGAGACACCACCATTCAGTGCTCAGAGATTTTGTGATGCATCTGTAAGTCAAGTTATTACTCCAGAAACAGCATTTCTTTTGTTCAGGGCCGGTCCTAATGAGTGCACCAAATTAAACTGAGATTTTCTTTGGCATCGTTGCACCCTTCCTGCAGGCCTGGGCAGGGAATTTTAACTGATTTCTAGATTCTTAAGGATATGGACTAAATCACTAAATATTTGGTAAGGCGCCAGGCTGTGAGGAAGACCCCCGCATACACTTTTAACTTCACAAAGCAAGGGATCACCTAGAATGTGAGGCCTGGGGCAGTCATCCCAATGTGCCTTGCCCTTAAAGCAGTGGTTCTCAACTCAGACCTGATGCTCAAAGCTCTCTCCATGCACCAAAGACTGGTTAAAGTCAGTGATACTTGCAAGGAAGCGCAGCCTCGGGTGCTCAAAAGGGTTCAAAAGATATCAGCCACTGAGAACCGTATGCAAATGCATTACAAAGGGGCTCATTAGTATTTAAATGAGTTCTTCTTGTGATGCACAAAAGGGAATGCCCTCCCTATTACGTGGCACAATTTTTCGGCATGTCTGGACTAGAGTGCTGTGTGGGAACAGAGTTCCTGAGAACCCTGTGAAAATCCCTTTCAGGTTCACGGAACTCTCGCGGGGTCACCCCCATTCAGGTCCACGGGGATTAATGAAGATCCTGCGGGGTTCCTGCAGCAATGCCAGACTAGCCTGCCTTTCCTTCTTTCTTGTACCACGGCAGCCATCTTACTGATCAGGAGGCGGGCCTGGGAGGTTGCATTAACCAATCGTCAGGCACATGTACATTCTTCTTTAGATCTTTCTGTTCTTCACAATCTTCTTTTTTTCTTCTGGTCACCACGCAATGCACACTCTCGGCAGACTACCTGATGAAAAGAGGTATCAGTTTTGTATAAGTAAAAATCCCCCAGAAAGATTCCTACAGTTACTGTGGGATTTCTTCAAACTCCGTTCCCATGCAGCTCTCTACCATGGAGAGGGGAGACCCGTAATCCCCAGGTCCCTGAATGCACATAAGAACATAAGAATAGCCTTACTGGGTCAGACCAATAGCCTTTTCTCACGGTGGCCAATCCAGGTCACTGGTACCTGGCCAAAACCCAAGGTGTAGCAATATTCCATGCTACCAATACAGGGCAAGCAGTGGCTTCCCCCATGTCTTTCTCAATAACAGACTATGGACTTTTCCTCCAGGAACTTATCCAAACGTTACTTAAAACCAGCTACGCTATCCACTCTTACCACATCCAAGAAGTGGTGTCAGTAAAAGAGATGATGCGGTCGCGAGGAGCATGTGTTGCTCGCAGCGGTGAACAACTAGAGGTATAAGGGAGCGCATGTGTGGCGAGGGGAGGAGTGGGAAGGGGCGGAGAGGAGGTTGGGTGCGTACATGAAGAAGGACACGATACTACTCGAAAGGGTCCAGAGAAGAGCAACTAAAATGGTTAAGGGGTCGGAGGAGTCGCCGTAAAGTGAGAGATTAGGGAAGCTGGGCCTATTCTTCCTTGAAAAGAGGAGACATGATCGAAACATTCAAGATAATGAAGGGAATAGACTTAGTAGATAAAGACAGGTTGTTCACCCTCTCCAAGGTAGAAAGGGGATAGATTCCGTACAAACGTAAGGAAGTTCTTCTTCACCCAGAGAGTAATAGAGAACTGGAATGCTCTTCCGGAATCTGTTATAAGGGAAAACACTTTCCAGGGATTCAAGACAAGGTTGGACAAGTTCCTGCTGAACCAGAACGAATGCAGGTAGGGCTGGTCTTTGATCTAGGGGCCGCCGCGTGAGCGGACTGCTGGGCGCGATGGACCATTGGTCTGACCCAGCAGCGGCAATTCTTATGTTCTTATCATGGTAGAGCTTATTTTCAGGATAGGTCTTATTTTCAGGGAAAGAGGGTAGTAGAACGATTTAAAATTTCACTCAAAAGTTTCCTTTTCGTTGATTCTTTCAGGAGCTAGTTCAGCATAAACCTTTGACCTCTCTTACCCGGTCATTATTGCTGTAATCTTAATGTTCTCTCCTTAATTGTTCTCTTCTCTTTGAAATTGTGTTTCTACCCTCTTCCCCTCTCTTTCACATACGACATCTATAGTTTGTCCATTATATGTCTCTATGTGATTTAATTTTTAACGTACATCGCTTTTAATTTACTATAAAAGCGTTTTTATTAAATTTTTAAAATAAAACTCGGAAACTTGGAAGCAGGAGGAAACTGCTGGATCCCTCCCCCACCTTGGGGGGGAAAAAATGGAATGCGAGACCAGCATTGAAAAATCCCACTGCTCAGTGACTACAGATCTCAGGAAAAGCTCGTGGAAAGCTGCACATGCTTCACGTTGCCAGTTCCGCTTCCATCCGGGAGATGACTTCACATTATTACTATTAATGAATTGTCATTCTCATTTCAATCTGGTTTCCATCAGGCCTATCCCTATTGGATTACATAGAAAGGAAAGCCATGTGTGCAGACTTTAATTCTACCGTATCCCCAGGATAGCCTGATCGTTATGGAGGGAAAAGGGCACTCCACTGATAATACAATACAGCATAGCACTTTGCAAGAGAGAGTAAGACACTGGCTCTTCTTTTGCATGAAGAAAAATGTAAACTATTAGCTGTCCAATATGTAAATATATGTAAACAATCTGCAAACCAAGGCATCCTACCTATGACTCCAACGTACCACTAGCCGTTAGGTTTTCAAGGGCAATTTAGTCTTGCTGTATTGCTTATGCCAAGAACATTCAGTTCAGTTCATGCAAAATTCCAGACGCAGTTTCAAACCCGAGTACAATGTATTAGGTTTTTTTCTTCTTGGTTTCAGATTGCTTTTGGTATGTGATTTCAAGTTGATGTGAAGATATGTATTCTATGTATAACAGAATCCAATATTTTCCTATTTGATATATGCATATGGATAGATAGGTATATTTATATATGTGTGGGGAGGGGGGCGGAGTCTATAAATGGAGCTTAAAAATGAGCACCAGAATCGAGAGGGTAACCAGGTTACCCATTCCAGAAGGGAGACTTTTTGACCTGTCCTGGATTTCTGCCAACCTCATCCTGGTGCATTCTGGGACCTGCTGCACTGATTTCAATGGATAGAATCATGGACCACCTGCTTTGGTATGTAATTTTAAAACCAGGACTGGATAAAAAGTCTCCCTTCTGGAATGGGTAACCCGATCACCCTAAGGATAGATCAGCACTAATTGTGATTCTATAAACAGTGTGCACCCTATTTAGAGACATGCTGAGTGCTGATTTTCATGCCCTAACTTTGGGCACCAGACTTATGTCTGCTGAAACCCAATATAAATGCTGTGTCCAAGTTGAGTGCGCTGACCCATTATTCTATAACCACGTGCTCAACTTTTTCAGAATGCCCCCTGGCACATCCATGCCCCTCCCAAGGCACCCCCTCTTTGGGCTCTTTTTACCAAGATGCACTAGTATTTTTAGTGTGCGCTAACCCCGCGCTACGCACCAAGAATTAACGCCAGCTCAATGCTGGCGTTAGCATCTAGCGTGCACCAAAACCGCTAGTGCAGCTTAGTAAAAGGAGCTCTTTGTGTTGCGTGCTACGAGATTTGGGCACCAAACATGATAGAATAAGCACACAGCCAGATACACATTCAAATCCTAATTGATGTCAATTAATGTCAATTGTTGGTTAGCCAGTTATTGCATGCTATCTGCTCATTAGCCAATTAGATTGTGCATGCAACTCGAGATCATTCCTAAATTTAGAGGCCCAAATCTGAGCACCCTGTATAGAATCCAGGGAATGGAGCAGAGGAGTAGCCTAATGATCAGAGAGGCAGGATAAGAAATGGAAGACCCAGATTCAAATCCCACAGTCCTAGTAGTATTGATAGTCTGGGTTCTGTGCCTCATTCCTTCACAAATGCATTCTGCGTGATCCCCATCCTCCATCTTTCACAAACTCAGCTGCTGAAAGAGGGGGGGGGTGGTTATTGAATTTCTTTCTTTGCTTCCTGAGAGACTCCTCACCAGTCCATATAATGTACACGCGTTATAGGTGGTCCTGAATTCACGCAAATTTAAACATTTCTCAAAGTTCTCCAATGACTCATACTTCTAATATATAACAGTACAAGCCTTCACTAATACTCCTTGTACCTCTCTCTAAAACTGCTTAAGATCTTTCTCCAGTTCTAACATTTTCTATTCCATTTGTGACTCATGTTCTTCACATCAGGATATCTGTATCTGAATAGGGTATCTACCTTGTTGAAACTGATCCAATTTGAAAAGCAGTGATTCCTCCATTTTCCTCATTGTCTCTCGCAATACCTCCAAAGTTACCTTCTCTGGTTTTTCCTTCCTCCTAGCTCCCAGAATTGCACTCTCCGAACACTGAGGTCCAGATGAAAATTCTGGCAACTGACCTCCAACATTTCCTTCTTCCAAAGACGCCCGAGGACTTCGGTCCTCCATGGCAGGAGAGACTGCCAACACCTTTGCCCCCATCAATTGATTTAGCCTTGACAACCACCTCGGTATTCGACAGCTTCTCCTGTGGCGGCATTTCAGCTTCATTTTCAGGTCCTGGGGAGCCTCTCGGCACCCGGGGCTGAGGGTTATGCCCAGGATGCCATGCTCTCTTCTCCATCTCAGAGCTCCCCCACTTGTTCAGTGAGACCAGCGGCAAGAACGGCATAGCTGGAAATCTTCTGCTGCACCAGAATCGGAGAAGCCTCAGACTCCGACGGGTAAACTCTGGGCTTCTCCTTGTACTTCACCATTCCTGTTCCCGAGGTGATTCCAAGCTCAGAGACACAGCTCAATTTTCAAGTGTATTAAAATTGAATATACTGCTCATCAGGTTCCTGAGCAGTGTATATATTTAAAATTTTAAATTAGGGTGACAGACAGAAAAAAACACATTAACATACAGTAAACATAGAAACATAGAAGATGACGGCAGATAAGGGCCATCAGGTCTGCCCACTCTACTGACCCACCCCCAAGTCTACTATCTTAGGGATCCCACTCCTGGTGACAGGTTCCCTTGGCTTAACCCTCTAAGGGATCCCACATGGGCATCCCATTTGCTCTTAAATTCTTGCACGCTGTTTGCCTCGATCACCTGCACCGGGAGCTCGTTCCAAGGATCAACCACTCTCTCGGTGAAGAAATATTTCCTGGTGTCGCCATGAAATTTCCCGCCCCTGAGTTTGAGCGGATGCCCTCTTGTGGCTGAGGGTCCTTTGAGAAAGAGAATCTCTTCTTCCATCTCGATACGGCCGGTAATATACTTAAACGTCTCGATCGTGTCTCCTCTCTCCCTACGTTCCTCGAGCGAGTACAGCCGCAAATTTTTCAGCCTTTCCTGGTACGTTAGATCCTTGAGCCCCGAGACCATCCTGGTGGCCATCCGTTGCACCGACTCTACTCTCAGCACATCTTCTGCCGCCTTTAATGAACGAGACAATCTGCCATCCCTACCTAGCAGCCATGTTAGCAAGTTTCTCTGTACAAAGAAAAATGTGCCTGGGGTTGGAGGTTAGGCATATACAGTCGAACCGCAGTTTGCGAGTAATGCGGGTTTGCGAGTGTTTTGCAAGACGAGCAAAACACGTGAGCAAACCATGCATTGACTCGATTTGCGAGCCCCCTGACAACTGGCATCACCCGCCCACCCAAACCCCCACCGCGCCCCGGCACCAGCACGAGGCACCCACCCACAGGACGTGCCAGAATGGTAAGAACATAAGAGTTGGCACTGCTGGGTCAGACCAATGGTCCATCATGCCAGTAGTCTGCTCGTGCAACGGCCGTTTGGTCAAAGACCAGTGCCCTAACTGAGACTAGCCTTACCTGCGTACGTTCTGGTTCAGCAAGAACTTATCTAACCCTTTCTTGAATCCCTAGGGGGTGCTTTCCCCTATAACAGCCTCTGGAAGAGCGTTCCAGATTTCTACTACTCTCTGGGTGAAGAAGAACTTCCTTACATTTGTACGGAATCTATCCTTTTTTAACTTTAAGCATCTCTTCTGCCGGAGAACATTGGGGTGGGTTCGGCGGCACCTGGCAGGAGGGACTGAGCATCCCTCCTGTTGTGATCGTTGGGGAGGGGGGGGTTGCAGCAGGTGTCGGCAGGAGGGTTTCAGGTTTATTTAAAGTTTGATAATATCACTTATAATACTTCTAAGCGATGCACATTATTTTTAAAAAAGGGTCAAATATTACAAATTTAAGAACATAAACCAAATCCAATACTGACTAACATGATACAGAAGGATCAGGGGTAGAACTACAATAATTATAGGAAAGAAACAAATATGGGGAAAACAAATTGATTACTAGGGGGAATGTCTGGAGCCTCCTATGGTTGATGCTTCTTTAAAAAGAAACATTATTCAATTAAAGATTTAATTTTGGAAAGCGTCTTTGTGTAGAAAAGACTTCAGGGAACTCTTAAATCTATCCAGATTTTGTTCTCCTCTGAGAAGAGAGGGTAAAGCATTCCATAACTGTGGAGTGTATATCGTAAATATTTCAGTTCTTCTAGTTCTAATTATTTTTAAAGGGGATTGCAAGCAAGTTTTGGTCTGCAGATCGAAGGGTCCTGAATGGTGTGTATGGGATTAGAAGTTTATCAAGTAATGCTGGTAAATTTGAATGTCGTATCTTAAAACAGAGTAGAATAATTTTATATGTAATTCCATGTTGTATAGGCAACCAGTGTGCATTTTGTAGGAGGGGCGTTAACAAGGTGGAATTTTCTGGAGTTTGTGACTGGGCATCCCTCCTGCCGTGATCGTTTGGGAGGGTTCCGGCAGGAGGGGTTGGGCATCCCTCCTGCCGGCAATGTATGGGGAGGGAACGAGCGGCCGCAGTCGCGGCCACTAAACTTATTGCAGCAATATACTCAGCGGCCACATCTGGCCACATTATACTGGTCTACTTTGTACACATCTACCGCTGGCCTAGGGAGACGCCTAGGTCCGCCTAGGTCTGCCTAAGGCCTACATTGTACGCATCTACCGCTAGCCTCGGGAGACGCCTAAGTCCGCCTAAGGCTAGGTCCACCTAAGGCTAGGTCTGCCTAGGTCCGCCTAAGGCTACTTCCAGGCTAAGCCACATCCACACCTAGCCTTAGGCGGGCTTGCGCACCTCCCTAGGCTCCCAGAGGCGCCTCAAATGTAGACAGCCTGCCTCGGGAGGTTTTTGGGGGTTTTTTTTAGAAAATGTGCGTACCAATTGGCTGGTTAGGCAGCAGTTGACCGTCTACAATTGAGACATCACCCATGTAAGATAATAGCTGAGTAAATTCCCTGAACTGAAAATTCCACTTAGCATTCGTACATATACATTTGTACATATACATTTGTATCAGTGGGCTTCTCCACTCCAACAGCCATTTTCAACTCTACTCCAGTAGATGGAACCTAAGCACAGTACCGGACGGGGCTCTGGGTTTCTGGCCCAGAAATATCTAAGAAAAAGGACCATTTAAATTAAATTAATTTATGGAGCGTGTATGGTTGGGCAGACTGGATGGACACTCAGGTCTTTATCTGCCGTCATTTACTATGTTACTAAGAGGAGCTAGGCTCACATAAGAAAAAACAAAACCAGCATTTCAAGTTGACATGAAAGTTTTGGAACAGAGCAGTCAGTTTTTGGTGGCTTTAATCCTGTGTTTATCTCATGAGCATGCCCTTACTCTGGGCGGATCTGGCAGGTTTTAAACCAGCAGAAGTTTTTCCTCCTTCATGGGCTCCTGAGAGAACTGAAAACCTAGAGAAAGTATTAAAATGTGCAAACTATTAAAACACTGACAGTACGTTTCGACAGTTCTATGATATCCTCACACTCTATCACAAGGTTGCCAACTGAGTGGTCATTTCCCAAAGAAACAGCTTTAGAAAGCGAAAAAAACCAAAACAACAGGCATTACAGTAATCTGCCAGAAGAAATTAAGTTAGTAAAAATAATTTTAAGGTTAATGAAAACCTATATCATTTCACATTTTTATGGTTCTTCCTGGATCTCTCAATGTTCCTTCTGGCTATTTTTCGAGCTTTAACTGCTTAGTCAAATGTATTTTTGTTAGAAAAAGGAAATAGGAAATGTGTTCTGTGATCTGATAACAATTTGGTTTAACATTGTAAAATAAAAATTGTGCTTCTCTCTCTCTCTCTCTCTCTCACTCTTTATAAGTACAGTCAAACCTTGGATAGCGAGTGGGCGATGAGATGGCAAATGAAGTTCAATGTAGAGAAATGTAAAGTCTTGCATGTAGGAAACAGAAACCTGAGATACAGCTACACAATGGGAGGGCTGTTATTGAGTGAGAGTACCCAAGAAAGGGACTTGGGGGTAATAGTCGACAAGACAATGAAACCGTCGGCGCAGTGCGCAGCGGCCACTAAGAAAGCAAATAGAATGCTAGGTATAATCAAGAAGGGTATTACAACCAGAACGAAGGAAGTTATCCTGCCGTTGTATCGGGCGATGGTGCGCCCACATCTGGAGTACTGCATCCAATATTGGTCGCCATACCTAAAGAAGGATATGGCAATACTCGAGAGGCTTCAGAAGAGAGCGACACGTTTGATAAAAGGTATGGAAAACCTTTCATACGCCAAAAGATTGGAGAAACTGGGGCTCTTTTTCCTGGAGAAGCGGAGACTTAGAAGGGACATGATAGAGACTTACAAGATCTTGAAGGGTATAGAGAAAGTGGAGAGGGACAGATTCTTCAGACTAGCAGGGACAACAAAAACAAGAGGGCAATCAGAAAAATTAAGAGGGGACAGATTCAGAACCAATGCTAGGAAGTTCTTCACCCAACGGGTGGTGGACACCTGGAATGCGCTTCCGGAGGGCGTGATAGGACAGGGTATGGTATTGGAGTTCAAGAAGGGTTTGGACAATTTTCTGAAGGAAAAGGGAATAGAAGGGTATAGATAGAGGGTTACCAAACAGGTCTTGGACCTGGGAGGGCCCCCGCGTGAGCGGACTGCTGGGCATGATGGACCTCTGGTCTGACCCAGCAGAGGCACTTCTTATGTTCTTCTTATGTTCTTATGAGTAACGTGGTTTGTGAGTATTTTGCAAGACGAGCAAAACATTTTCTTAAATTTTAACTCGATAGACGAACGTTGTCTTGCAGTACAAGCACATATATGTGTGTCATGTCAAATTCGCATCACTGATCGCAGCGGAACGTAATACATGCGCCCGGAGTTCAAGCACGCACAACATACGCACATTTCACGCTGAGCGCAGCTGAACATAATAAAAGTATCGGGCACAATTCACCCGCAGGGTAGTGACTGTTCGAAATGAGTGCGATCTTGCAATACAAGTACGTACAGTACTGTATTTTCTATTAAAGTTTTTTGGGATTTGGAATGAATCGTCCGAGTTTCCATGATTTCCTATGGGGAAATTCGCTTTGATATACGAGTGCTTTGGATTACAAGCATGCTTCTGGAACAAATTATACTCGCAAACCATGTATATCTATAGCAAAAGATTGAAAGTCAATGGACTGAAATAAAGCGCATACATAAGGAAACCAGATAGCCAGACAGGGTCTGGATATCGTTGCTATCTTGATCATTTTATTTTGACTTTTCTGTGCTCCCGACTCAGCCTCATTTTATATGAATGGTACGACACCAGTCTGTTACATATTTAGCCCCATATATAATAATAATAATAATAATAATTTTATTTCTTGTTTACCGCTATACCGTGAGGTTCAAAACGGTTTACAGTATAGATACCATAAATATGCAATAAAAATTAAAATAAATGAAAAAAGGTACTTAGAAATTCCCTAACTGTCCCGAAGGCTCACAATCTAGCTAAAGCACCCAAGAAAAATAATTATTAGATAAAGCAGATAGAATAGATAAAGACATAGATACAATATATCAGAGATTGAAAATCTACAGTTAGGGGATTTATGTGATTGCTGACATATAAATCTTTTTATGTTCAAATCTGTTTTATTAAAAAACAAAATAGAGAATGCAAACAGCAGAGTCGAGATGAATCAAGAAACAGTCAACAAGGCATAACAGGTCTAGTAGAATGCAACCCTTCCATAGCCCCCAAAACCACCCCATCAAAACAAAGCACCCCTCCCCCCATGAGAGCAGTAATGGTGGCTACCTGTAGGTGTCATAAACGCCAGAGGCCCGTATTCTTGTGGCCCCAGGTCGTCCAAAAGATTTGTCTAAAAAAAAAAAAAGAAAGATGAGATAAAAAAATAAAAAGAAGAAAAGCTGTGTCTGGTCCGGAACTAGAGCTCAATAACCTACAGACCGCCTATGAGATTGTGTTCAAAATGAGGCTACGCCCTCTCGGGGACAAAGAAGTTAGATAAAGCTCCCCAAATGAGTAAAAAATCTTTTTAAAGACTGAATCAAGCAAGTATTTATACATGGTGCACTCTATAGGTATCTACCATGGTACCCTATATAAAATTACCCTTTAATTTGAGATTCAGTTGTGCTGCTGTTAGCACTCGCGCAGGCTTCCAGTTAATGGGGCAGTTTCTTGTTTCACATATGCTAATTCCTGCCTTTCAGTTAACGAACCGTAATTTGCAACATGAGATTGGGCACACCCTCTTCAATTACCACTGAAGCTTTGCAGGTAGTGTGCCTTAATTTTTACTGCATGTTTCTATAACGCTGCTATTATAAAGAATCTATGTAGCTACTTGGGAATCTAGCTAGGTGCTTGGGACCTGGGTTGGCCACTCTTGGAAACAGAATACTGGGCTTGATGGACCTTCTGTCTGTCCCAGTATGGCAGCTCTTATGTTCTTATGTGAGCCAAGTATAGGATAATGAAGCCATTGTGACATCACTGATGATGTTGGCTCTTAGGCATTGGTGGAAGGAGGCATTACGACATCACAATCTCAGCTCTGGAATGTTGCTATTCTTTGGGTTTCTGCCTGGTACTTAGGACCTGGGTAGGCCACTGCTGGAAACAGGATACTGGGCTTGATGGATCTTCGGTCTGTCCCAGTATAGCAGCTCTTATGTTCTTAACAAAACTGCTCAAATGAATGCGCTGGTGCCTAGAGGTACGCACAACTTATTCACATCAAAGGCACTGTTACTTGACAGATACCTTTGTGCATTAGGAGCTATTCTGTAAGGTAGACCTAAATGCCATAGCACTAACTGCAAGGGGGCAAGCAAGTTGGCAGAGCATGAACACCATTTGCAGATCTCGCAACAAATGTCAGGTACTGGATTTACACCTGCTGAGATCTGGTGCAAAGCCAACGCCTAAAGGAAAAGAGCAATCAATATAATGAGGCAGCAAGATATCAGTGAAGTGATTTCTGGCAATACAGGTCTGAGCAATGGGTTTACACTAGTGCTGCCCGATTCACGATTCAAATCGATTCACTAATTCACTTCGGGTGAATCGATTCGAATCGATTTACCCAACCAAAAAATCGGCCTCCCGATTCATTGACTGACCCTCACCCCTAAAGCAGGAGCGGCAGCACTGCCTCTTGCTAGCCTGCTGCTCCTGCTTTAGGGGGCAAATGGGGAGGGTCAGTCAGGAAGTGGCTTACCCGCTAGTGTCTGGCTTCCCACAGCAATTTACCGAAATTCAGCAACCTGCCCTGCAGAAGAAGATCGCTGGCTCTAGCGATCTTTATAAGCTGCCATAGGTTGTCCGAGTTGTCTTCTCTCTATTGCGGTCCCGCCCCTTCTCTCATGTCAGAGAAGGGGCGGGACCGCAGTAGAGAGAAGACAACTCGGACATCCTATGGCAGCTTACAAAGTTTGCTAGAGCCAGCGATCTTCTTCTGCAGGGCAGGCTGCTGAATTTAGAAAAATTAAACACGCAGGCCTTCCGGGGAGAGGGGGGTTGTAGTCCTTCATGGGGGGGTGCAGGCCTTCCGGGGGGGGTGGGGGGTAGTCCTTCGTGGGCGGGTGTAGTCCTTCGTGGGGGGTGCAGGCTTTCCAGGGGGGTACAGGCCTTCAGAAGGGACAGGCAGGCCTTCAGGGGATGTGCAGGCCTTCCGGGGGGGGGGGGGGTACATGCCTTCTGGGGGGATGCAGCCTTCCAAGGGGGGGTACAGGCTGGTCTTCAAGGGTGGGGTGTAGGCCTTCAGGGGGGACATGCAGGCCTTCAGGGGTGGAGTGTAGGCCTTCAGGGGGGTGCAGACGTTCAGGGGAAGGGGCCCTGGTGTAGAAGTACACGGAGGGATGGAGGGAGTGAAGGCAGGTTCAAAGAGACGTGCATATGCCGGACTTTGGGGGGGGGAAGAAATAATGGGTTTAAAACAAAGGAGAGGGAGAGAGATGTTGGACAATGGGATTTAGGGATGAAAGGAACAGAAAGGGAGAGATGGTGGACCATGGGGTGGTGGGGAAGGAGGAAGCGATGCTGGATGAAAGGGTAGTTGAGAGAAGGTGGATCTGTGGATGGAGACGAAAAAAAGGAAAGATGCCAGACCTCTGGGAGAGGGAAGGGAAACGGAAGGGGAGGACAGAGATGGAAGATTGATGGTTAGCACGGAGAAAGAAGGAGACCCTGGAAAGCAAGTTATCAGAAGACAACCAAAGCCTGGGACCAACAAGATTTGAATAATGACCAGACAACAAAAGGTAGAAAAACGAATTATATTTTCTGTTTTGTGATTACAATATTTCAGATTTGAAAAGTGTATCCTACCAGAGCTGGTGTTAGACCGCGAACGTGAGTTAGGATTTAACAGAGAGAGGAAAAGTCTTTTTTGTTTGTTTATTTTGTTTACACCACAGTGCCAGTGTGGTTAGGAGAGGGCAAACGGGGTGAAGAGGCTATAAAAGGGGTGAAGAGGCTATAAAATAAACCCACCAGGATGTTTTAAAAAAACACCCAATTGGGCAGGAAAATCGAATCGAATCGAAAAATTGATTCAATAGGCTGAATCAAACCGAAATTTTTTTCCTGAATCGGGCAGCACTAGTTTACACCCTGAAGCAGCCAAAGAAACTTAGGGCTAGATTCACTAAGCAAACTGTTTGCGACCCAATTTCCCTCCTATTCACTAACCTCTGTCCTGATCATTCACAGTTCCGATCCGATACTCCCATGCAAAATAGCCAAGCGACTGATTCACTGACAATTGCTTGGCTATTTTGAATCAGGTTTTACGATTGTCAAACCTGACTGCTGTGTTGCCGACAGGTCTGCCGGTTTTTTGACAGATCTGCCTGTCTTTTTTATTATTTTTTTCCCCATGGCACAGATATTTTGCGTGTGTTACGCAAAATATCTGCCCCATTAAAAAAAAATTAATAAAAGACAGGCAGAGACCTGTCAAAAAAAAAAACCAACCCCATCCCAACAAACGCACCCCTCGCCCAACGCACCCCTCGCCCGGGACCCACAAATGGCAGGAGGGATGCCCAGTCCATCCTGATACTGTCTCCTCCCCCCCCGCACGCCCGTGGCCAGCCGAACACCCCAGCCTGCCTGCTGAACACCCCTCCCCCTCCAGCCACTGTCTTCCTGTCCCGGCCCACCCTACCACCGGTACCTTTACATATAGTAGGAGGGATGCCCGGTCCCTCCTGCCATCCGGACGCCCACCTCCATCATCGTTGCCTCCCCCAGCCTGGCCCACACACCTCCAGTACCTTTTCATTGGGAGTAGGCTCCCCTTCTGCTCCGCCGGCCAGCTCCTGAGCAGCAGTGACGGCCTTAGGCCCCACCACAGTGAATCATCTGGTGCACAGGGAGGGGCCTAAGGTCCTGATTGGCTCAGATGCCTCGGGCTCCTCCTTGGGAAGGGCCTGAGGTGCCTGAGCCAATCAGGGACTTAGCGCAGAGCCTAAGGAAGTCCCTGATTGGTTAAAACTATGGCCAATCAGGGACTTCCTTAGACTCTCCCTAAGAAGGTCCCTGATTGGCTCAGGCCCCTCCCAAGGGAGGAGCCCAAGGTGCCTGAGCTAATCAGGGCCTTAGGTCCCTTCCCGTGCATCAGATGATTCACCGGGGAGGGGCCTAAGGCCATCAATGCCGCGCAGGAGCTGGCCGGAGGAGCAGAAGGGGAGCCTGCTCCCAATGAAAAGGTACCGGGGGAGGGTTGTGGTCCAGGCCTGAGGGCAACAGCGGTACGGGTGGACGTCCCGACGGTAGGAGGGAGTGGGCATCTCTCCTGCCGTATATAAAGGTACCGGGGTGGGCCGGGAAGATGGTGGTGGCTGGGGGGAGGGGTGTTCAGAGGATGGGCGGGGGTGTTCAGCCAGTCAAGGGCGTGCAGGGGAGGAGGGGGCCGACAGCAGGAGGGACTGGGCATCCCTCCTACTATATGTAAAGGGGGCATCCCTCCTACTATATGTAAAGGTACCGATGGTAGGGTGGGCTGGGACAGGAAGACAGTGGCTGTGAGGGGATGCTGAAGCAGAAGCCCTGGCAGCAGTGACAGGGGGCTGCTTCTCCTGTCACTACAGTCAGAGTCTGCCCTGACTCAACCGCTTTTGAGTCGGAGTTTGCATGCAAATGATTTGCTCTTCCGTGCAAATCATTTCCATGCAAACTTGATAGTGAATCAATTGCTGTTTTAAAATCGGCCAGGAATCGGCCAACAGAGATTGACTCACTATCCTTTAGTGAATCTAGCCCATAGAAACATGATGGCAGATAAAGGCCAAATGGCTCATCCACTCTGCCCATCCACAGTAACCATTATCTCTTTCTCTTTCCGAAAGATCGCACGTGCCTATCCCAGGCCCTCTTGAATTCAGACACAGTCTCTGTTTCCACCACCTCTTCCGGGAGACTGTTCCACTCATCTATCACCCTTTCCGTAAAAAAGTATTTCCACAGATTACTCCGGAGCCTATAACCTCTTAACTTCATCCTGTCCCTCTCATTGCAGACTTTCCTTTGAAATGAGAGACTCGACTCATGTGCATTTACATTACGTAGGTATTTAAACGTCTCTATCATATCTCCGCTCTTCCACCTTTCCTCCAAAGTATACAGATTGAGATCTTTAAGTTTGTCCCCATACACCTTATGATGAAGACCACACACCATTTTAGTAGCCTTCCTCTGGACCGACTCCATCCTTTTTATATCTTTTTGAAGGTGCAGCCTCGAGATTTGTACACAATATTCTAAATGAAGTCTCCCCAAAGTCTTATACAGAGGCATCAATACCTCCTTTTTCCTACTGGCCATACCTCTCCCTATGCAACCTAGCTTTCGCCGTCACCTTTTCAACCTGTTTGGCCACCTTAAGGTCATCACATACAATCACACCCAAGTCCCGCTCTTCCGTCATGCACATAAGTTCTTCACCCCCATGAATGTGAAACGCTGGCCATCGTCAGTGTGACAGACCCTTCCTAGCCTGTTATTTGTTAATCTGGGATTTCAGTGGTTTATTTGAATTGCACAGAGCACCAATTTAATTTGCATATGAGGAGGTTTTTAATGCCTTTGAGGACTTGTAAATGTACTGGGGGGATTCCCCGACACACACACCCCTCACAGCGCTAACGGAAAGGCTTCAAAGTGACGGAAGCGGCGGCGCACATATATCCTGCACTCAAATGTCAGTGCGGGATTGTCAGTGCGCCAAAGTCTGTTACCTCAAAGGTACAATACATGATGACTAAAGTCTCTGGAAGCTGATGCAGTCTTTTGCGAGTCTGTTGCTGGCAGGCCTTTAAGTCAAAGTTCATGCAATCTTACTCCAGAGTTGCAGAAACGCTGGCCTAGCTCCAAGCAGGCATCAAGTACAGCTTTCTTACAATGCACAAGTTAAAGCTTGGCTTACCTTAGCCAGGTTCTGGGACCTTATACATCAAATGTGAAAGCAGACACTGGTCTGAGCTAGAGAATGACATGGGGACAAATTTTTCCCCGTCCCCGTGGGAACTCATTTTCCCATCTCGGTGAGGTCTTTTCCTGTCCTTGCCCCATTCCTGCAAGCTCTGTCCTCATCTGCACAAGCCTCAAACACTTTAAAATCATAAGTAACAACATTCTAGAGCTCAGATTGTGATGTCATAATGCCTCAATCCACCAATGCCTTAGCTCTGTCTTCATCTGCACAAGCCTCAAACACTTTAAAATCATAAGTAGCAACATTCTAGAGCTCAGACTGTGATGTCATAATGCCTCATTCCACCAATGCCTAAGCTCCGTCCTCATCTGCACAAGCCTCAAACACTTTAAAATCATAGGTAGCAACATTCTAGAGCTCAGACTGTGATGTCATATTGCCTCATTCCGCCAATGCCTAAGCTCTGTCCTCATCTGCACAAGCCTCAAACACTTTAGAATCATAAGTGTTCGAGGCTTGTGCAGTAGCGGAGACTTAGAGGAAACATGATAGAAACCTTCAAGATCCTGAAGGGTATAGAAAAGGTAGACAGGGACAGATTTTTCAGATTATGGGGAACCACAAGTACAAGGGGGCACTCGGAGAAATTAAAAGGGGACAGGTTTAGAACAAATGCCAGAAAGTTCTTTTTCACCCAGAGGGTGGTGGATACATGGAACGCGCTTCCGGAGGCTGTGATAGGCCGGAGCACGTTACAAGGCTTCAAAGAAGGTTTGGATAGGTTCCTAGAGGATAAAGGAATTGAGGGGTACAGATAGGAGTAGCGGTAGGTTATAGGGATAGTCTGGGACCACTGCTCAGGCAATGGGCCTGATGGGCCGCCGCTGGAGTGGACCGCTGGGCGAGATGGACCTCTGGTCTGCCTCAGCGGAGGCAACTTCTTATGTTCTTAGAGCTCAGATTGTGATGTCATAATGCCTCATTCAACCAATGCCTAAGCTCCGTCCTCAGCTGCACAAGCCTCAAACACTTTAAAATCATAAATGTTCAAGACTTATGCAATTAAGGCAGAGCTTACAAGAATGGGGCAGGGACGGCGACAAAACACCCGGGGACGGGACGGGGAAAACTTTGTCCCTGTCTCATTCTCTAGTCTGAGCTATGGTTTTTTATGTGTGCTTGGCCTTACCCTCCTTGCTCTGTAACTGCTGAGTCACCATTTCCCTGTTTTAGGCCCTGCCATTAACTGTGAGAGTGTCCATTAAGGGGGAGAGTGTCCTATAGAATCCCTGACAATGTGATAAAGATGAGCCAATTAATGATTTTCAGAAAGCTTTTGACAAAGGCCACTGAGCAAAATCAAAAGACATGGGACAGGAGGCAATACTTTGTGGTAGATTGAGAAGTGGTTAAAAGATAGAAAACAGAATAGAGTTAAATGGCTAATTTTCTTAATGGAGGAAGGTCAACAGCAGAGTGTCATAAGGAGCAGTGCTACGATTTATCATGTTTATAAATGGTCTGTAAATGGGAACGAGCAACGCAATCAAATTTCGAGATGACACAAAATTAATCAAAGTTGATAAATCATACGAGACCTGCCATAAATTGCAGGAAGACATTGGGAGGCTAGAAGACTGCGCATCCGAATGGTATATGAAATTTAATGTGGACAAGTGCAACGTGATACATTTCGGAAAGAGTAACCCAAATTATAACTGTATAATGCTCGATCTCACATTAGAAGTCACCACCAAGGAAGAGGATTTAGATGCCATCGCGGACAATGCATTGAAATCTACTCAGTGTGCAGCAGTGGCCAAAAAAGTAAACGGGAGGGGGCAGTCTGCCCCGGGAGCCAACTCAGTGGGGGCCCTGGCACCTGTCCTCCTCTCCGCCCCATGCTCTTTCCTGACCCCACCCCCGCGCATGTGTGCCTCTTCCCTTCCCTCATTCCTCTTTAATTTTCCTGCCGCGAACTACACAAACTTGCTGCCACGTTGGCTCTGTCTGACGTCACTTCCGGGTCCAGGGCCTAGGAAGTCACGTCAGAGGGAGCGTCAACATGATGTGGGCAGGAAGTTCGTGACGCTGCTCGCAATGGGAAAATTTGAGGTACGGGGGAAGGGTTCGCGCATGGAAGGAGCGGGGGAGGTGGAGAAGAGGATGGGGGAGGGGTTCAACTCACCCTCGATTTGCCAATGAACTGAAGGTTAAGAATTATTGGGAAAGGAATATATAGTAGAATATAACAAAGATTATCATAATATCTCTATATTGTTCCAAGGTGAGTTGCACTGGACGTATTGTTTGCAATTCTGGTCACCACATCACGAAAACGGATCTGGTGGGGTTTGACACCACCAAAGACATTGGGCTCCTTTTACTAAGCTGCGATAGCAGTTTTAGCACGCGCAGAATTGCCGCGCATGCTAGACGCTAACGCCAGCATTGTACTAGCATTAGCCGCGTAGTGGGTTAAAATTTGCATGCGCTAAAAACACTATTGCAGCTTCGTAAAAGGAGCCCTTTGTGTCAGACCCCCTACTCCTTTGTTGTTTTTGTCGATTTTATGTGGGGAAAATTTTTTTTTTTTAACCCTGCTGCTTTTCTTACCTTGCTGGTTTTGTAGCTCGGATGTGGAAAAGGTACAGAGCAGGGCAGCCAAAATGATTAAGGGAATGGAATGACTCCCATATGAGAGAAGGCTAAAAAGGTTAGGGCTCTTCAGCTTGGAAGAGATAGCTGAGATCTGGTGGAAAGCTACATTTTATCCCTGGAATTAAGTAGCATGGAATCTTGTTATTCTTTTGGTACTGTGCCAGGCACTTATGACCTGGACTGGCAATTGTTGGAAAAAGTACATTGGGTTACCCCAGTGGTCTCAAACTCAAACCCTTTGCAGGGCCACCTTTTGGATTTGTAGGTACTTGGAGGGCCTCAGAAAAAAATTCATAGTAACGTAGTAGATGACGGCAGATAAAGACCCGAATGGTCCATCCAGTCTGCCCAACCTAATTCAATTTAAATTTTATTTTTCTTCTTCTTAGCTATTTCTGAGCAAGAATCCAAAGCTCTGCCCGGTACTGTTCTTAGGTTCCAACTATTGAAGTCTCCGTCAAAGCTCACTCCAGCCCATGTACACCATCCCAGCCATTGATGCCCTCCCCAGCCCATCCTCCATCAAACGGCCATATAACATAAGAATATAAGTAGTCGCCTCCGCCGGGGCAGACCAGAGGTCCATCCTGCCCAGCGGTCCGCTCACGCGGCGGCCCATCAGGCATATTGCCTGAGCAGCAGTCCCTGACTAATTTTATACCTACCTCTACACTTATCTCTAAACCTTCCACTGCTCTTATCTGTACCCCTCAATCCCTTTGTCCTCCAGGAACCTATCCAGGTCTTCCTTGAAACCCTGTACTGTGCTATTTCCTATCACGGCTTCCGGAAGGGTGTTCCATGTGTCCACCACCCTCTGTGTGAAAAAAAATTTCCTTGCGTTTGTTCTAAACCTGTCCCCCTTCAATTTCATCGAGTGTCCCCTTGTTCTTGTGGTTTCTTTCAAATTGAAAAATCTGTCCTTGTCAACCTTTTCGATGCCCCTCAGGATCTTGAAGGTCTCTATCATATCTCCTCTGAGTCTCCGCTTCTCCAGGGAGAACAGCCCCAGCCTTTTCAGTCTGTCAGTGTATGTAAGGTTTTCCATACCCTTAATCAGTTTAGTTGCTCTTCTCTGGACTCCCTCAATATACAGACACAGACTGTGCAAGTCTGCCCAGTACTGGCCTTAGTTCTTCAATATTTACTATTATTTTCTAATCGTAGATCCTCTGTGTTCATCCCATGCTTTTTTAAAATTCCGTCACCGTTTCCCTCTCCGCCACCTCTCTCGGGAGCGCATTCCAGGCATCCACCACCCTCTCCATAAAGAAGAATTTCCTTACATTGCTCTTGAGTCTCCCACCCCTCAGCCTCAAATTATGCTCTCTGATTTTACCATTTTCCTTTCTCTTGAAAAGATTTTGTTCTATGTTAATACCTTTCAAGTACTTAAACGTCTGAATAATTAATATCTTATTAAAGAAATGACAATTTTGCATGAGGTAAAACTCTTTATAGTTTATAAATCTTTCCTTTTGGTTAAGGCATATAATATATTGTAATTGATAGCTAAAGAGACATATCATCAAGAAACTGTTTTATTTTACTTTTGTGATTATGATAAACATACCGAGGGCCTCAAAATAGCACCTGGCGGGCTGCATGTGGCCCCTGGGTCGTGAGTTTGAGACCACTGGGTTAGATGAACTCTTGGTCTGACCGAGTATGGAAACCCTTATGTTTTTATGCCCTTGTTTAGTTTATTGAAACATAAGAATTGCCGCTGCTGGGTCAGACCAGAGGTCCATCGTGCCCAGCAGTCTGCTCCCGTGGCAGTCTTTAGGTCAAAGACCAGTTCCCTAACTGAGTCTAGCCTCACCTGCGTACAATCTGGTTCAGCAGGAACTTGTCTAACTTTGTCTTGAATCCCTGGAGGGTGTTTCCCCTATGACAGAAGAGCGTCCAGAAGAGCGTTCCAGTTTTCCACCACTCTCTGGGTGAAGAAAAACTTCCTTAAGTTTGTATTGAATCTATCCCCTTTTAACTTTAGAGAGTGCCTTCTCATTCTCTCTACCTTGGAGAGGGTGAACAACCTGTCTTTATCTACTAAGTCTATTCCCTTCATTATCTTAAATGTTTCAAGTTTCAAGTTTTATTTAAATTTGATGGTTCGCTTAATATTTCTAAGCGAATTACATAAAATGTACAATTGGGGTCAAACATTAAAAATATTAATATAGTTTCTACAATAAATATCACAGGTCAATTTCAGACTGACAATACTGACAATTACTACAAAACTGGAGTGAATTGGAGAGAACGTGAGGGAAAAAGTTACAAAATTTTGATTCCTAGTGCGGAGAAAAAGAAGGTTGAAGGGGGGAGGGTAAAAACATTAGGGTTAGGGTTTAAGAAAGTGAAATTAAAATTTACATGGAAGGGTGAGAATTTAGAGGTTAAAAGCAGCTTTAAAGAGGAATGTTTTTAAATTATTTCGATCATGTCCCCTCTCAGTCTCCTCTTTTCAAGGGAGAAGAAGCCCAGTTTCTCCAATCTCTCACTGTATAGCAACTCCTTCAGCCCCTTAACTATTTTAGTTGCTCTTCTCTGGACTCTTTCGAGTAGTACTGTATCCTTCTTCATGTATGGCTTCATGTAAAGCTTCTATACCTCTGCTAATGACTGGGGGAATCAATTCAGAGCGCTTTATATGATCTTTGTAATGGTGTTACAATACATGAGCTTCTGTAAAGGTGTTACAATACAGAGTTTGCGGTTCCTGGGATAGTTTCAATACAGATACAGTACTTCCCCTGAAATTTGCGGGAGTTCCATTCCACAAACACCCATGAATTTTGAAAAACTGCGAAAGCGGTTTAGGAGCGGATCAGAGGCAGGAGAGGGCAGCTGGAGCGCCGGCAGGTGCTGAAAATCGGGTGCGAGTATTTTCCAACCGCCTCTTCTGGGAACTAAAGTCAGGCTACACCAATCAGGAGCAGCTTTGACACGCTATCTGGCATGTCAAAGCAGCTCCTGATTGGTGTAGCCTGACTTTAGTACCAGGAAGAGGCTGTCAGAAAATACCGCAAAAGATTGAGTCCTCAATTCGTGAGCTGCAAATTCGCGGGGTATACTGTATTATTAAACCATAATCAATACAATATTAAATCTTAATCAATATTTGTGCTTTTGTAAAGGTGTTACAATACAGAGTTAACATTTTCTGAGTTGGTTTTCAATGCAGCCCTCTTAAACCACAATCAGTCCTCTTTCTTATTTCTATCTATAATATATAATCAATCTACCTATTTCTGATTTGAAGAAGGGTTACCTTCGAAAGCTCATCACAAAATGCATTGAGTTAGTCCAATGAAAAAGGTATTACCTTACTTCCTTTGGTTTTGTTTTATTTCTTTATATTACCTAAGAGAAAGGAAGTAATAGTAGCTAGATGGGCCATGTGGCCTTTATCTGCCATCATGTTTCTAAGTTACTATGAATGGGCAGACTGGAAAGACCAGATGGTCTTATCTGCCTTGATTTGTTTTGTTTAATTTTGTTTGATTTTGTTTTGTTTAATTTTCTCTGTTTCTGTGTTGTTTTTCCAGGTTCCACCATATTGGCTGATCCTCGAGGTCCTTCTCTACCCTGCTCCCCAAACTCTGCTCCCAATTCCCCTACAGCACTTTGTCTTGAGGGTTCCGATCTGATACTGAATGCATGTGGTTCTGGACCACTCTGTAACTCTATCAGCGGTAATGTATCATTTTACTTAGCTGTTTTCTGCGTAATCATGTCTCCAATTGACTCTCTTGTAGACCGTGCATATGTTCTAAAGCAGGGGTGCCCAACGCGTCGATCGCGATCGACCAGTAGCTCAGGAAGGCAACTCGAGTCGATCGCACTCGTGTTGCCGTCCTGATCTACGGGCCGATCAGCCTTCCTCTTCAGTGTTCTCCCTAGGGCCTTTTAGCTGGGCGGTCCGCCCAGCTGTCATCTGCCGCTGCTGAACATTAAAAAAAAACCCAAAAAAACCGGCTTGGAGATTTCAGCCCCTAGCGAACTTATGCTCCGGGCTCTAACATGTGCGTGCAGGCTTCTCTTCTCTTCCCTCCGAAACCGGAAGTTATGCCCGGGGAGGGGGAGCGGGGGAGAAGGGAAGCCTGCACGCACATGTTGAGAGCCCTGAAGCAAGCGTTCGCTACGGGCTAAGGCGGGAGACAGGTTAGTGAAGCATTTCCTCTTCTTGCTGCCGGGTCCTGCCTACTTTCTGTTTCCGCGAAGGCAGGACCGGCAGCATTTCCCCCAACAGTTCCTCGCGATGCTGGTCGGCCGAAGCAGGGAGAGGTTGGGGCGGCGTCGGCTTTTGGGCGTGTTATTGGCGTCGGCTTTCGGGCCTGTTATTGGTGGCGGTTTGGGTCCTGATCCCCGATGGCAGTTTGGGTCCCCGATGGCAGTGGCAGTGTCTTGGGGGAGGGCAGGGAGAAAGAAAGAAAAAGGGCAGGCAGGGAGACAGAAGGAAAGAAGAGAAACAGAAAAAAAGGAAAGGGAGGCAGAGAGAAAGAAAGGGCAGGGAGAGAGGAAGGAAAAGTTGGGGGAGGGAATGAGGTGTGGAGGAGAGGAAGCATACAGGCTGAAAGAAGGGAAGAAAGACTGGATGCACAGTCAGAAGAAGAAAGTGCAACCAGAGACTCATGAAATCACCAGACAAGGTAGGAAAAATGATTTTATTTTAGTGTCTCAATTTATATCTGCTGTCTATATTTTACACTAAGGTCCCCTTTTACTAAACCGCAATAGAGTTTTTTAGCGCAGGGAGCCTATGAGTGTCGAGAGCAGCGCTGGGCATTCAGCGCAGCTCCCTGCGCTCTAAAAACTGCTATCGTGGTTTAGTAAAAAGGGAGGGGGGTATATTTGTCTATTTTTGTATGGTTGTTACTGAGGTGATAGTGCATAGAGTCATCTGCTTTGACCTCTTTGAAAAACCCTGGAATAGGAATGATAATTAACATTTTCTATGCGTACAGTGAGCGTTGTGTTTTTTTAAAATTTTATTGTTGGTAGATCATTTTGACTTGGTCATTTTAAAAGTAGCTCGCAAGCCCAAAAAGTGTGGGCACCCCTGTTCTAAAGTATTGGTCATGTACCTGCTGTGAAGTAGGTCAGCCAAAAGCATGAGATTTGTAATGAAAATGCACCATTAAAAAATATATTTTGCCCCGATATATAGTAGGAAGCATTATGCCATGCAAAATACTATTTTAACTTCTACCCATTTTTCTTCAACTTTCCAAAGGTTTGTGAAGGGAGAAGTTAGGTGTTGGTTGGGGGGAAAGGAGTATGTGGGCTTTTGTTATTGAAATTCTTGTTTCATTGAGTCGTAAGGTGCTCCAGCCTTATCACAGAATATTGATCTATACATATTAACACTCTAAACAAAGGTCAGACTTGTCCACACACTCATTTTCTCAGTGGCCAGTTACGGATGCAAAAGCTGAACACTACAGAAACAAGACAGAAAGAAGATTGACTCATTTGAGCTTTGGTGCTGGAGAAGGATTTTAGGCATGCCAATGACCACCAGAAGAACTAACCGCGTAGATACTAAGTAGTCTATAAATGCTTTAAATAAATAAATTGATTCTGGAAGAGATCAGACTGGCTATGTCACTCGAAGCCCAAATGATGATGCTACAACTGTCTTATTTTGGTCACACCATCAGAAGAGAGAGATCACTGGGGAAGGACATCGTGTTTGGGAAGATCAAAGGAACCAGAAGAGGGCGACCTGCAATCAGATGGCTGGACACACTGAAAACAACCATGGGGATGACACTGGAGGACCTTTCCGGACTAGCTCAAAAAACGATTTCTTTTTAGATCCGCAATTCATCAAGTCGCTAGGACTCGAGCACGAGTCGATGGCATCTAACAGGCAGAAGAAAAAGTTTTTGTGAATTTTTTATGTCTTATCTGAAAATGTCATATGACAACTAAAAACATATACGAGGGTCATTTCATAAATAATGCACACTATTTTTTTATTTATTTATTTTTTTTACTTTACGTGTTTTATTTTTTCTCAAGTATTTCTTTACAATCCTTCAATATAGTCTCCCTGCTTTGCAATGTCCGGGAAGCTTCATTATTCCATCCAAGACACCATTTTAGTTCAGTTGTCGAATGGCTCAGGTACCGACGGGAGAAAGCTCTTCCAAAGATGCAAAACGATGCCCCCACATAGGTTGTTTCAACTTGGAAAAAGGTTAAAGTCTGGTGGTCTTATGTCTGGACTGTAGGGAGCATGAAGTAACACCTCCCAGCCGTATCCGTGTAGTTTTTCCAATGGCATTCCCTATGTGCGGGCGAGCGTTGTTGTGAAGAATGATTGGCTCAGCCAAGAGCCAACTGAGGTCGGGTTTTGTGCATTTTTCTGCACATTTTTTTTGCAAAAAATCACGATAATACACTGCTGTGACACTTCTTCCACATGGAACTTTGTCTGTGATGATGATGCCTTCATCATCATAAGCAAAAATCATCATTTGTTTGACTTTTGATTGAGCTCGTTGAAATCTTTTTGGTTGTGGGAAGATGGAGCTCTCCACTTGTCATTGAAAACCTGTGCGAATACGGCTGGGAGGTGTTACTTCATGCTCTCTACAGTCCAGACATGAGTCTACCAGACTTTGACCTTTTTTCCAAAGTTGAAACAACCTATGAACGGACATCGTTTTGCTGCTCTGGAAGAACTTTCTTCCACCGGTACCCGAGCACCTATCTTTTGCAGAATCACACCTAGGAAGATCGGCGCAAAGCACCCAATTATTTTGTTCAATTATGAACTTAAAGCTCAGAGGGAAGACAATTTGCTAATTTAATTTAGGCGCCTAACGTTAGGCGTGCCTTTTATAGAATTTTTCTCCCTAGGGCTCACATAGTTTTCCTCTGCTAACTGATTAGCATGCAGTGATGTAGCTGCACTAACGTTTTAATGCAGGAAAACTCTCTCTGCCCCTTACACACGTCACTTCAAAAAAAAAATATATATATATATTTTTTTTTTTTTAATTCAATTTTCTATGCTGTTCTCCCAGGGGAGCTCTGAACGGTTTACATGAATTTATTCAGGTACTCGAGCATTTTTCCCTGTCTGTCCCAGTGGGCTCACAATCTATGTAATGTACCTGGGGCAATGGGGAGATTAAGTGACTTGCCCAGGGTCACAAGGAGCAACATGGGTTTGAACCCACAACCTCAGGGTGCTGAGGCTGTAGCTTTAACAACTGCGCCACACTCTGCCCCCAACACACAATTAGTGCATGCGCATTTTGGAGTTACTGCAGGATCGTTGAATGCATCTTGCAGTATCTCTAAAGCTGCGTAGGGCATGTGTTAGCACCTAACGCAGCTTAATAAAAGCGCCTCCATTGTTTTTTTTTTTTGAGGGGGCAGAAAGTGGCCATGTCTGCACTAATCAGTTAATGCATGTACCGTATTTTTCACTCATAAGACGCACCTGACCATAAGACGCACCCTAGATTTAGAGGAGGAAAACAAGAAAAAAAAACATTCTGAACCAAATTCTGTACTAATATATACCAGGTTTTGCACCTAGCCTCTCTCACTCCCTGCCAGGATCTGCACCCTTTTCCCCCACCCCCTCCCCTCCCTGTTATCACTAGCTCTGGCAGGAATTTCAAATCTGACATATAGTAATTACGAAACAGAAAATAACATTTTTTCTACCTTTTGTTGTCTGGTCATTATTAAAATTATGTTGTGGTCCCAGACTCTGGTTGTCTTCTGATAACTCACTTGCCAGGGTCTCCTTCTTCCCTTCCCTCCCTCCATCCCGGCAGCTGAAGACGGGCACCTCCCCCAGTGGTCTGAGACAGGAGGCAGGAAAGGGCCAGAGGCCAAAGAGGGGCCCAACAGCCGAAAATAACCATCCAGAAAGAAGGCAGATCCTGATGTCAGCATCAATCCAATCATGACATTCAGGCAGGCCCCGCTGGCATCAATCAACTGCACAACCATTTCCATGCGCAGTGCAGCTCCGCCAATGTAAAGAGGAGCCGCATCGAAATCGAGCCCCATATGGATGTGTCGCAACCACCAACATCCATTCACATTCCCTCCCCCCGGGGCCTGAAGAAGTCGGCGGAGACTGAAGGGAAACCTTCTCCTCCCGCCTCAACTATGCCGCAGAACGCATCTGACTCGAGGTCCGTTCAAGAAAAGAAACAGCCTCAACAGTCAGGGAAGGTTGTCGCAGACCAAGCTTCAGCCTTGCGATCCTCCCCCACCTCTGCCCTGTACCAGATTCCCAGAAGACTTACCGGTACGTCCGCCTAAACAGCCTTTTCTGCTGCCTCTAAACAGCCCTGCCGCCATCGTAGCATGTTTCCTCTGCCACGGTCCCGCCCCTCCTCTGAAGTACGAGACCTCGGCAGAGGGAACGTGCTACAGTGGTGGCAGGGCTCCGATATTGACGTGGCTCCTTTTAACATTGGTGGTGCTGCGCTGCACCTAATGGAGGGAGGAAAGGAACGGCAGGCCCACAGGCCTTGATTTAAAGGTATTGAGGGGGTTGGTTATAGTCACAACATAAAACGCACCCTTATTTCCACCCACTTTTTGGAAAAAAAGTGCGTCTATGGAGCAAAAAATACAGTATATTACCAAACACTAACAGGATAGTGCATGGATAAAGCAGGAGCCTGTACTGCCTTCAAAACAGAGGTCGGTGTGCTGGCCATTAATATAAATTCTAGTGCAATAGGTATGTCATTCTGGACAGTAGGTTGTTCTCATTCTCGTGAACCATGCAGAAGGAATCCATTCCAAGTTTTCAATTCCTCTTCCTTCTCCAGACGGCTCTGCTGCCCCCTTCAGTTTTTCCTTCTGCACGCGAGCCAGAAGGTGTCTTTCTGAGCTGCTCTGTATATTTCATTGATATTTTTGTTATTTTTCACAGCTATCGGTACACCAGGGCTCCTCAGTGCAGGAGAAAGCTCTGCCTGCATGAAGAAGAAACAGATTTGGGTTTGCAGCCGTCAGGTTAATCCCTTGGGGACCTGTTTGACCAGCCTGCAGAAAATTTTGTGGAGCTCGGTGTCTTACCTCACCTACTGAATTGCAGGGGCTAGAATGCAGGCTGTTAGGCATCTGCAAGGGGCTCAGCGGAGCTGTTCAGGGTGCCGGCTGCAATTTCACTTCCCCCCACCCCCACCTTCGCATGCACAGTTGTGCGAGGGTTGAGGATCAGTCCACTACAGTCTGACTTGCAGCCCAAAGATCTTAGCATTTGGAAGACTGGCTGATTAAGGCAAGGATTCTTCTCCCAGATCCAGCTACTTCGTAGAACTGATTCAGGCTGCAGCACCTTCAGAGCACATGTTACAGTGAGTAAAGCTATTACACCCTATGTGCAAAATCAGGGTGGGGGAGTCTGGAGGGTCTGGAAAACCTATTTTTGAAGGTTTCTGCCACATTCTGTAGGGTTTCCACCTCTAAATTTACATGTATCCTCTCCAGAATGCACTACTGTCTCAGTGGTCCCTACAAACGGACTCCCTTCGAATGACTCTCTCATCGTCTCTGGAATCCTGCTGCAGTATGAGTTGGTGGCTCCGTCCACAGTTGTTATTACAGGGCATGCCCCTCAGAATAACTTTGTGGTGATTCTCACAACAGATGCCAGCCTCTTCGGCTGGGAAGGCCATTGCAAAGGATACCCAGTCCAGGGGCAGTGGTTGGCCTCTCAGAGAAAGTGGTCCATCAACAGACTGGAGTTTTGGGACACTCGAATGGCGTTACAGAAGCTGGAGAAGAATCTGGAAGGGCAGGCGGTGCAAGTCTTCTCGGACATTGCTACAGCAGTGGCATATGTCAATCACTGAGGAGGCAACAAGAAGTGTGCAGCTGAGCCTGGAAGCCTACTTATTGTTCCAGTGGATAGAGCTACACCTACAAGTGATCTCTATTGCGTATGTAGCAGGAGTGAACAATGTCCATGCCAATCTCCTCAGCACACAGACCTTAGACCCAGGAGAATGGACATTATCTGCAGCAGCATTTCAGTCCATCGATCGGCCAACTTTCGATCTGATGGCTACGGCGAGGAACAAAAAGGCAGACCGTTTCTTCAGTCAAAGACCTGAGCAAGGAAGCAAAAACCTGGACGCCCTGGTCCAGCCATAGCCAAAGAGTGAACTCTTTTGTGTGTGTTTCCTCCATGGCCCATAATAGGGCAGATTCTTTACAAAATAGCAAGCCACCCAGAGAGAGGCCCTCATAGCACTGGATTGGCCACACAGGCCTTGTGCGTTTTCAGAGATACAAGGGTTTCAGACTGCAGGTATAGCACAATCTTCTGTCTCAGGGCCCAGTGGTCATAGAAGATCTGAATTGCTTTGGTCTTACAGCATGGACCTTAAGCACAGAGCGTTAGAGCACAAAGGATACTCAGAGGTAGTCATTGCTACTCTCCTCAGGGACAAGAAGCCTATGACGGTCTTCTTATGCTAAGGCATGGGAGACATTTCAACACTGGACGCCCTGGTCCAGCCATAGCCAAAGAGTGAACCCTTTTGTGTGTGTTTCCTCCATGGCCCATAATAGGGCAGATTCTTTACAAAATAGCAAGCCACCCAGAGAGAGGCCCTCATAGCACTGGATTGGCCACACAGGCCTTGTGCGTTTTCAGAGATACAAGGGTTTCAGACTGCAGGTATAGCACAATCTTCTGTCTCAGGGCCCAGTGGTCATAGAAGATCTGAATTGCTTTGGTCTTACAGCATGGACCTTAAGCACAGAGCGTTAGAGCACAAAGGATACTCAGAGGTAGTCATTGCTACTCTCCTCAGGGACAAGAAGCCTATGACGGTCTTCTTATGCTAAGGCATGGGAGACATTTCAACACTGGTGCACGAAAGAGAAGATTGAGCTGTTTAGTGCTAGCTTTCCTTCACCAAGAAAGAATTAGCAAGACTTACAATAATACAGAATACAACGGTCAGAATGGTTTATGGCCTGAAGAAATTTGATTATGTTACACCCTTTTATCGCGAATTGCAATGGCTGCCAATGGAGGCCCGGGAATTGTTTAAACTAGGATGTTTCTGTTACAGCTCCTTCTTACTTAGTCAATAGATTTTCTTTAGCATCATAGTAGAAGAACTCATCCTTTGTTTAATTTTCCATCTGTTCAGGGTTGCAGGAGTAAGAAATTTCTGAATCATACTTTGGCATCTCAGGCAACGAATTATGAATATTGTTGCTTACTACCCATTTCTATGGCCATTTTAGAAAACAATTGAAGATCTTTCTTTTTTTCTAAATATTTGACTGTTTAATGAATCATCTTATTTCATGTAAAATGTTTACTTTTATAACTTTTTGTAAACCACGTTGAACTTCTGGTTACGTGGTCAATAAGCACAATGTTATCACTCAGGGTCCAAGTGGTGGGCCTCTCATGTTTCACAGCCTGTGAATGCAAAGCTCCCCTGGCTTCTCATCCAGACATTGCCAGATTCCTACAGGGAGCACTAAGGCTCAGACCACCAGTAAAACAACCATTTCTGTTGTGGAATCTTAACGTGGTTTTGCATGGCCTCAGTCAGGCTCCATATGAGCCTTTTCAGGAGGTGTCCTTGTTGGATCTTACCATCAAGACTGTTTTCCTCATGGCTATTATGTCAGCGAGATGTGTCTTGAAGCTGCAGGCCCTGTCGAGCAGGGTCCCATTCTTTAAGATCACGGAGTTGAGAGTTTCCTTGTGCATAGTCCCATCCTTTTTGCCAAGGTGGTTTTGGCATTGCATGTCAATCAAGAGGTAAGATTATCAGCATTCCAGACCACAGGGTCAAAGAAAAAGGACCAGATTCTGAGAAATCTAAATGTGAGGAGTCCTTCTACATTATCTAGAGGTCACCAATGGGTTCCGACTGTCGGACCATCTATTTGTGCTTACCAGTCAGGCTAGACGCAGTAGACTGGCATTTAAGGCTACCATCTCAAGATGGTTACCAATGACCATCTCATCATAACATAAGAACATAACATAAGCAATGCCTCTGCTGGGTCAGACCTGAGGTCCATCATGCCCAGCAGTCCGCTCACATGGCGGCCCAACAGGTCCAGGACCTCTGCAGTAATCCTCTATTTATATCCCTCTATCCCCTTTTCCAGCAGGAAATTGTCCAGTCCTTTCTTAAACCCCTGTACTGTACTCTGCCCTATTACGCCCTCTGGAAGCGCATTCCAGGTGTCCACCACTCGTTGGGTAAAGAAGAACTTCCTAGCATTCGTTTTAAATCTGTCCCCTTTCAACTTTTCCAAGTGTCCTCTTGTTCTTTTATTTTTCGAAAGTTTGAAGACTCTGTCCTTCTCTACTCTCTCTATGCCCTTCATGATCTTATAAGTCTCTATCATATCCCCTCTAAGTCTCCTCTTCTCCAGGTAAAAGAGACCCAGTTTCTCCAATCTCTCAGCGTATGAGAGGTTTTCCATCCCTTTTATCAAGCGTGTCGCTCTCCTCTGAACCCTCTCGAGTAACGCCATATCCTTCCTAAGGTACGGAGACCAATATTGGACGCAGTATTCCAGATGTGGGCGCACCATCGCCCGATACAATGGCAGGATAACTTCTTTTGTCCTTGTTGTAATACCCTTCTTGATTATGCCTAGCATTCTATTTGCTTTCTTAGCGGCTGTTGCGCACTGTGCCGTCAGCTTCATTGTCATGTCCACCATTACCCCCAAGTCCCTTTCTTGGTTGCTCTCATTCAATAATATCCCTCCCATCGTATAGTTGTACCTCGGGTTTCTGTTTCCAACATGCAATACTTTACATTTCTCAACGTTGAACTTCATCTGCCATCTCGCCGCCCATTCCCCCAATTTGTTCAAGTCCCTTTGCAATTCTTCGCATTCCTCTTTAGTCCCAGCTCCACTAAATAGTTTTGTATCGTCCGCAAATTTTATTATCTCACACTTCGTGCCTGTTTCTAGATCATTTATGAATATATTAAATAGCAGCGGCCCGAGCACTGAGCCCTGCGGAACACCACTCGTGACCCCCATCCAGTCCGAGTAGTGGCCCTTCACCCCTACCCTCTGTTTCCTACCCGCCAACCAGTTTCTGATCCATCTATGTATGTCTCCTTCCACTCCATGGTTCTTCAGTTTCCGGAGTAGACGTTCGTGAGGCACCTTGTCAAAGGCTTTTTGGAAATCAAGGTATATGATGTCTATGGGGTCTCCTCTGTCCATCCGTTTGTTAATTCCTTCGAAGAAGTGCAATAAGTTTGTTAGGCACGATCTCCCCCTGCAGAAACCATGTTGGGTTGTTTTCAAAAGTTCGTTTCTTTCCAGATGTTCATCGATGTGTTCTTTAATCAGTGCTTCCGCCAGTTTCCCCGGAACCGAGGTCAAACTCACTGGTCTGTAGTTTCCCGGGTCACCTCTTGATCCCTTTTTAATGATGGGCGTGACATTGGCTATCTTCCAATCCTCCGGGATCATGCCTGTTTTCAAGGATAGGTTGCAAATTTGCTGCAGTAGTTCCGCTATCTCTTCCTTTAATTCCTTCAGAACCCTGGGATGGATTCCGTCCGGACCCGGGGATTTGTCAGTTTTAAGTTTTTCTATCTGCCTGTGTACATCATCAAGGCTCACTTCCATGGATGTTAATTTTTCTGCTTGATTTCCATTGAAGATTTGTTCAGGTTCCGGTATGTTGGTTGTGTCTTCGTTTGTAAATACAGACGAGAAGAACATGTTGAGTCTTTCTGCGACTTCTTTCTCCTCCTTCACCGCTCCCTTCCTGTCTCCTTCGTCCAGCGGTCCCACCTCCTCCCTAGCTGGCTGTTTCCCTTTAACATATCTGAAGAACGGTTTGAAATTTCGTGCCTCCCTGGCTAGCCTCTCTTCATACTCTCTTTTGGCTTTTCGAACCACACGGTATATATTGTTTGTGGCAAGCAATTGCCAATTGCCGGTGTCCTTGAAAGTACATTCCACAAGAAATGTGGCTTCTTTGTGGGTGGAAGCTCGGGCAGTTTCACCCAGGGACATTTGTAGGGCAGTAGCTTGGTCCACTCTCCAAGTTCTACAGAGTAGACATGGCAACACATAAGGACACTGATTTAGAGTCCTCAGTGTTACGAGCAGGCACAGATATCCTGCTTTAAATTTCTGGGACTGCTTTTGTACGTTCCTACAGTCCAAAATGACACAACTATTGCACTAAATAAAGAGATTAGGTTCTTACCTTGCTAATATCTTTTCTAGTAGATAGGATGTCATTCTGGAACCCCACCCTGTCATTTATTTACTCCACCTGCCTACTGTCATAATCAGGAAGTTCGAGTCAAAAGTGAAATTTTGATGTCAGTCAGTCCTCAATGGTATGAAGAATAATGTAAATGTGTAAGATTGGTTATTTTGATGTTTCAATTGTTCAACTAAAATATTTAACATGTTTGGTATACTTTCAGATCAGAATAGATCTGTTGTTTGGGGAGTCTCCCTGTATCCTTCCTCCTTATGTGTTCCTATATAGGGCTATCACCTGCTTTGGTACAAACTGAAGGGGGCAGCAGAACCCTATGAAGAAGAGGAGGAGTTGAAACCCTGGAATGGATTCTTTCTGCATGGTTCATGAGCATGGAGACAATATCCTACTGTCCAGAATGACACACCTAGCCACTAGAAAATATTTTAGCAAAGTAAGAACCTAATCCCTTTATACTGAAAACTGGGGCTTCTATGGCCATGATAAAATAGCATTGGCACGCAAGAAAGACTGGAATAAGTGTACGTTAAAGCCTACTTGTACCTCAGCTTAGTAAAAGGACCCCATGGGTTGGGGTTTTTTATGGGGGGGTACTTGTTTTTTTGTGATGGGGGAAGGGTTGCTGTACCCTGTAAATTATTGCAACTGAAATTTGTCTGATATTTCTTAAAATGCATCGTATATATAAAAATTAGCTTTTAATTTGTGCTATGAAAGTGGTATGTTTGGCAGTTTTCCTGGATTTTCACATGACATAATTCACTAACATTTTTGGGGCTGTTTCCCATGGATATATCCAAGAAGAACAGTCGGTACCGGGTCACAGACACAATGTGAACTTGTTACAGTGTTCACCTCTAAGATAAATCAGCTATAGAAAGACATCGCAGGACTTTCTTGTTATGATGACGAAGAGATAAAACTTGACATGGCAATTCAGCTTTAAAGCTCTGAATATTTTATGCATGTTTCTCAACATATGTTCAATATCATTTGTGCTTTAGATAGATTGTAAAGGGGAAAAAAAAGGGACATAGCAGGGTAGCATTCTTCAGTATTATATTTATACTAGTTTTATAGCCCGTTACATTAACGGGTGCTAGAATATATATGTGTGTGTGGTTTTATTTCTTTTTCTCTCTTTAGCCAGGTGCTAGAATAGATGTGTGTGTGTCTTTCTTTCTTTCTCTCTCTCCTTGGCCGCTTTCTGTCTCTCTCTTTACTCGGCTGTCCACCATCACCCCTTGCCTGTTCCATCTGTCCAGCAGTAGGCTTTCTCCCTTCCTTTTACCTCCCCCTGTCCAGCAACACTCCTTACTTGCTCCCCAGTCCTTCTTCCCTGCTCCCCCTGTCCAGCAGCACTCCTTACTTTCTCCCCCTGACACTCTTACCTGCTCCCCTTGTCCTTCTTCCCTGCTCTCCCTGTCCAGCAGCAATTATTCCCTGCTCCCCAGTCCCTCTACCCTGCTCCCCCTGTCCAGCAGCACTTCTTACCTGCTCCTCTGTTCCTCTTCCCTGCTCCCCCTGTCCAGCAGCACTCCTTACTTTCTCCCCCTGACCCTCTTATCTGCTCCCCCTGTCCAGCATGCGGCTTCTGTTCTTTAAAACAGCCTACCGGCTGTAAGGAACCTCGCAGGCCGCTCTGAGGCATGGTGACTTTTCGTGTACAGCACTCTCCACACGCTGCTTTGGGGCCGTGTGCTGCCCTGATTTACTCTGGCACGTCCCTAATGACATCATCAGAGACGCGGCAGAGCAAATCAGGGCAGTAGAAGGCCCCGAAGCAGCGTGTGGAGAGTGCTCCACAGGCTGCTTGAATCGCTTCCCTTCCCGCCCCTTGAGGTGCGCCGCGGCTCCTCTCGATCCCCGCCAGCTTCGGAAGCCTTCCCCGACGCTGGTGCGGCTCGTGAGAGGAGCCGACAGGAGAGCAGGATGTCCAGCGCTGGGGTCCAACGTTTCTGCTGTAGAGGCGATCGTTGGCTGGCTGCGGTCCCGCACTTGCGACGCGTGTATGGTGATATATTATGCGCGCATGCGCATTAAGCTGGCACAGCGCGACAGAACAGGGATCAGGGAACACGTTTTGCAACTGCGCATGCGCGGGCTACCATTTTATTATATAGATTAAAAATAATAATGTTTATTATATTACAGGAACAGCTGCAAATTCCCCTGTGAGCATGCCAGAGTCACCCATTTCTCCATCCGTCTCAGGCTCCTGGAGCGATGAGTGTACAATCTGTTATGAGAATATGGTGGACACGGTTATTTACTCCTGTGGACATATGTGTCTCTGCTATACCTGTGGCCTGAAACTGAAGAAGATGGCCAATGCTTGTTGTCCAATCTGTAGACGAGCCATCAAGGATATTATCAAAACCTACCGCAGTACGTAGAATTCAGCTGTCTCGGAGAAGAGCGTCTACCCGGACATAGGATATTTTCACAATTTTATCATCTGATACATGGTAATACAGCTACAAAGTCCCAAACAGCATTTCACAATCCATACCTCCAATCTCTGTTTATTCGTCAAAGAAGCAACTAATTGTGAAGATCAGAATGTCCCTGGGAGTCTTAAGATTTAAACTAGGCTTATTTCATTTTTTCATTCTCTTTCTTTTTGGAAATGAAACCAGAGCTCAGCATTTCCCCTCCCCCCTCCACAGACACCCCCCCCCCCCACACACACACACACACACAGATGCATGTGCCTTTCTGGGCAGCGGAAACTAGCTTGAAGTGAAAAATTCAGCTGAAGAACTGAAATTTTAATAATGTCCAAGAGCATTCATTAGTGGTAACAAAATTATTGGAAAAAGCAAAATAAAACAATGAGAATGAAACTGGTGCCTGAACTCTGGTTGGCAAGCCTACATCTCATTTATTCTTGCAATTCTCAGTGCTGGCTGTGTATTGTCATTGTTTTTTGTTTTGTTTTTTTAATCCGTTTTTCAGTAGGAGGAAGTCTGTTGGGGTGTTTTTTGTTGGGGTTTTTTTTTTTTTTAAGCGAACATAAAATCCAATTTTACTGTGTTGCAAACATCTGGTGAAAAGCTGCCAAACTCAACAAACAAAGCTCTCAATGTTCAGCAATGATTTTTTTTGGTTTTGTTTTTCTTTCTCAGATTTGAAGATGCTCAAGCAGTTTGTAAACTTCATCAGATGCTCAGTTTGCATCAGATTTTTTTTTCCCCCCTCATATGACTTTAATAAAAAAAATGATCCCAACTTTTGATGGCATAACTTGGAACAGGGGTTATAGGTTCTATGATGCATAGGGAGCTAAATATTTGCAGAGTTTGCAGAGGGGACCTGGTTGAGAGCTTAATTTTATTGTTCCCATCCCGCATTGTTCCACTATCACCCGACCTCTTATTTTTCTCTGTTGCTCACTAAGGCGCCGCCGATGTATTAATATTTCACAGGGTATCTACCACATTATAGCACTTTGTAGAGTCAAATTCTTTAAATGTCTCCTTCCCCAGGAAGTTTATAGCTGTATCTGAACCATGAGGCTTTGGGAAGCTAATGCTCCCCAGCCCCAAGCACTAACTTTCCCCTCCCTGCCCAAGTCTGTGGTGGGAAGGGCAAATAGAAAGTGAGATCTTCCCTTCTCTGCCGGTGTCTCCACGACTCCGAGGCTGCAAAGAAAATTTAAATTATGAGCAGGGCCCGAGCTTTTTACACGCTACTGCTGGCTCTGGTCATGTTCCTCTTCCTTCTCCTTCCTTGAAACAGGAAGATACAATACTCAAGTTTATTAATGTTCAAGCTTATTAAAATTTGATGAAACGCTAATCATAATTCTAAGCGTTTTACAATATAAAATGGGGAGGACATTTAACTTATTATTGACTGGGACAAATGGCTTACTTGAAAACAAGAGAAAGGTGGGAGAAATATAAATGAAAAGAAAAGGAGACAAATAAAACAGATAAGGGAAAAAAACAGAAGGATGGTGGCCTTGAAAGAGAGATGATGTAAAAAGGGATCAGTTCGGTTATCATAGGGGAGGGAGAAGGTGGAGGAAGATGAGCAAAGCTGGAAGTGGTGCATACAGAGCTCTAGTCCCGGCCACGATTTCATTTTCTTTGCAGCCTCTGGAGTCGGGGAGACAGTGGCAGGGAAGGGAAGATCACCCTTCCTATTTGTTCTTCCTGCTGCGGACTCGAGCAGGCAGCAGCCCAACAGAGGTATCGGTGAGGCAGTGGATGGGCGGGGGGGGGGGGGGGAGAGGAGATGGGGACTCATTTGAAGAAAGAGAGAGAAGGACTGTTGGGGGTGAGAGACAAGAGGATCATTGTACCCCAAGGATTTTAACTTGGACTACCACACCCCCATATCGCTATGCCCACCCCTCCACACCCCAACCCACCTTAGCCTCCTCAAACATCTGAATCACCGATTGTCTATGGCTGATGAATACATCAACACGTCTGGAAATTTTGATGAAGGATGCATCAGATATCCTGTAATACAAGTTCATTCCAATACAGAAATTCCCCCCCTCCCCTCCACTTTTGTATCAGTGTTTTTCACTTCAGAATAAAGGGATTACTTTTTCCAGTGGAAGAGATCTCTGGTTATATCTCATCCACCTCTGTTTCTGAATGAAATTTATGTTCTATTTTGATAGCGTGAAATTATTTTATTAAGGTAAAAATGATTAGCAAGTAGAATTTATCTGCAAAAAATAAACATTTAGGAAAAAAAATGTATTCGTGAGAAAAAAAAAATATTTTTAAAAGTGAATTAATATTGCCAGGATTAAAAAAAAAAAAAAAAAAAAAAAAGACTAGATTTGATTTGTTGTTCCAATTATATGAAGGCTTAAATTCGATGTCTTCTAATGTCAGTGTCCACATTTTAAAATTATATCTATTTTGTTCTTTGTACATTGACTGATTTGTGCAGTACAGTGCGTGATTTGGTAGACTGTGATCTGAAATATGATTACATTGTATCACTGTGTATTATTAGAACTTATGTTACCTTCAGTTCTGCCTCCAATCACAGTCCTCCCATGCTGTACAATGCCAACCAGAACATCAGTGGAAAAAAAGTGCATTTATTACCATAGTTTTTAGTTAGGATGAAGGAACAGTACCGTATATTCTTTTAACATAATACACCAGTTCTGGATGAATCCTGTTCTTATATCAAACCATTGCCAGAATTTGCTTCAAGATGCCCTTCGCAGATGTTATATGTACAAATGTGGTTACGATATCTTCCTGTCATATTAAAACAAGCATTCCAATTGGGGTTGAAGGGAAAGTGACCACCAAAAGGCACTGGGCAGCACCTACTATATAGCTCTTCAACACATAGAAAGCACGTAAAGATATATTGGGAAGCTCTAGGTGAGACGTTTATAGGAACTGCAGTAAGTATAAAAGCTATATGCAATATATTGTTCGAGGTATGTCTGATGGCCAAAGAAATGTTTTGAAATTTCTACATGGCGGGCTGAAAAAAGGAAAAAAAAAAATGTTTTTTTGAAATTTTCACAGTGCGACTGTTTGTTTAACGGAAGAAGTATTTATACTGCTCTGAGATTACTTTTGCGATTACTTAGGCCCTTTTTTACAAAGGCGCGCTAAGCGTATTAGCGCGGATTTAGCACGCGCTAAATCAACGCATGCGCTAACCCGCTAACACGTCCATAGGATAACGTGCACATGTTAGCGTTTAGTGCGTGTTTAGCACGCGCTAAAAAACTTAGCGCACCTTTGTGAAAGAGGGGGGTTAAGTTTTCTTGAGCGCAAGAGGGTAGGTTTTTATGCCAGCGACGGAGCCAGGGAATTTTGGAGAATTTCTCCATATAACTCCCGCTGAAAAATCTGATTTTTTTTCCTTCCCTCGGGTTGGGCTCTTTAATTTCCATGAATGGCAATTGAGTATGAATGAATACCTGTGGCAGTGCTGTATATTATTCCATATAGTACAGTGGTCTCAAACTCAAATCCTTTGCAGGGCCACATTTTGAATTTGTAGGTACATGGAGGGCCGCAAAAAAAATAGTTAATGCCGTTTTCAGGTAATATACTACTTTGAATAGTCTTTAATTGAAACAACAGTATTAATAGCTATAGCTTAGATCTTTTATACAAAGATAAGCAGATCTAACTAGTGTATTTTCTTTTATAGTGTCCCTCCCCGACGAAGGAAACGAAACTCGAGTCGGGGGGACGGGAAAGATATTTGAAATTACGGTTTTGGATTTTAACACTGCACGTTATCACTTTAATTTGGTCACCGATGAGGTTTAACAAAGACAAGTTCATCTACACTAAGCCTCCCCACTCAGATAAGTACCAACTTAGTGTTATAATTAGGCAAAGAACATTGAGGGAGGGCGGGGACAGGTGGTTGCAATGATGGTCCCCTTGTTAAACCCATTGTAGTGACTACACTATTTATTGGGTAAAAGGTCTGAGCACATCACCTTATGATATATATTCATATTATCTTATAAGTTTTAAGAAATAATATATTTAGAAGACATAACTGTGATCAATAGGAGTGCAATATTAACGAAAAGTCACAGAATAAAACATAATATCTCCCCATCTATACCACATTATTAAAAAATTAACAATTTTGCATGAGGTAAAACTCTTTATAGTTTATAAATCTTTCCTTTTGGCTAAGTCTTAATAATAATATTGTCATTTATAGCTAAAGAGACATATGATCAAGAAACTTTTATTTTACTTTTGTGATTACGATAAACATACCAAGGGCCTCAAAATAATACCTGGGGGGCCGCGAGTTTGAGACCACTGATATAGTAGGTGCTGCCCAGTGTTTTGGGCAGTGTCTTTTGGATATTGAAACAAGCTACATCAAATGAATAGAGATGGCTAAAAACCTTCTAGACTAGAGCAATAGTGAAGGATCTCATCCTGTCATTTTTCAATCCATGGGTAGAAGATCTGTAATTTCCTGGACTTTTTCAGCTTCTTCTTTGAGCTTCTAGCTTAGTCAGAACCAAGGCTTGGATCTGTTGCCATTGTCCTGATTCTCACCTACCCAAGAATATTGTAGAAACACGACGGCAGGCAAAGGCCAAATGGCCCGTTCAGTCTGCCCATCCATTATAATTTTAATCTTCTTCCAATCTGTTAGCCCAGTCACTGCAGCAACAGTTTGCAGCTGAGGCGATGCAAACCCTAAGTTCAGCTTTATGCCTTTGGGGCTCATTTAAAAAAAGAAAAATGTCCAAAAGATGTTACAAAGTGGCACTTAGACATTTGGGTCGCCAAAACGTCCAAATTGCCATTTTTGAAACCTGCTTTCTTGATGATTTTCTATTCCAGTTCTCAGAAATGCTTCTAAATTTCACGGGGCCGTGTTGGAGGCGTGTTTTAGGGGGGGGCTTCGATGTTTTGCAGTGATAAATATTTTACAAAGCGTCGAGGGCACCATTTAGATGTTTGGGCTAGACCTGTTTTCAAAATGAATAAGTACCGAAAAGGTGCCCAAACTGACCATTTGACCACTAGAGGCATTCCCCCCACATTCCCCCGGTTGTCACTGACCCCCCCCCCTCCTAACCCCCAAAGATATGAAAGAAACAGTGCATAACTCTCTTTAGGACAGTCGCAGATGTTATGGCCAGACCTAGCAGAGCAGGTGTCTGCAGTAGCCCGGCAGTCAGAGCAGCGGACTCCAGTGAAGGGGACCCAGGCCCATATCCCACTCTAGTACACTTGTAGTGGAAAGCGTGTGGCCACCAAATCCCTTCTATATGGACGTGTGGAGGGGCATTTTCAAAATAAACATCTAAGTCCGATTTGTACATGTCAAGCAAACCATCCAAACTGGAAGCACCAAAAAAAGCCATTTCTGAAACTCAAACCTCTACACGTCCAAATATATATATATATATATCTATAATAAAACCCTAAGCCGCACATGCGCACTTCCACTTGCATGTTCCGTATGTCCGTGGCCTGAAGAAGTGCGCATGCACGACTACAACTGCCCCACACTCGCGGCCCTGTGGGGCAGTGGCAGCAACTGAGTGGTGGAGAGCAGCCCCGCTCCACCCGTTGACCCTCCACAAACCTCCCGGCTCCAGCGGCGTAGGCAGCACTATAAGCACGCTGCTTCGCACCCTTCTACTGCCGATTTCCTTTGCCGCGTCTCTGATGACATCATCGGAGACAGATGCGGGAGAGGAAATCGGCAGTAGAAGGCCACGAAGCAGCGTGTTTAAAGTGCTGCCTACGCAGCTGGAGCCCAGAGGTTTGTCAGCGGTGGGAGGGTCAGGAGCAGGCCAGATCAGCAGAACAACGGCAGTAAAAAAAGGGGGAGGGGCCGAACAGAGCAGGCCAGATCGCGGTAAGAGAAGGGAAAGGGGGGTGGGGGAAAATGCTGCTACGGCTATACAGGGACTTGGAGGGGAAGGAAAATACCGCTGCTGCTTCTGCACAGGAAAGGGGGGGGGGAATAGGAGGGAAATGCTGTTGCTGCTGCATAGGGAAGTGGGATGGAAATGCTGCTGCACAGGGAAATGGGGAAAAATGACAGACAGACAGCGGGAGGGAGGGAGACAAAGAAAGAAAGACACAGGGGCAGGGAGAGTGACAGAAAGACCGACAGAGAAAGGGGGCCAGGGAGAGAGAGAGAGAGAGTCAGCAGGAGGGAGACAGACAGCCATATATTCTAGCATCCTTTAATGTAACGGGCTTAATGATTAGATAATAAAACCCTAAGCGGCGCATGCGCACTCCTACCTGCGTGTTCCGTATGTCTGTGGCTGGAAGGAGTGTGCTTGCGCGCCTACAACTGCCCCACACTCGTGAAGGGAGAAGATACAGAAACAAAGAAAGACTGACAGACAGCCAGGGAGAGAGACAGTAAGACAGGGGGCCAGGGACACACAGGGGGGACAGAGACAGAAAGGGGGGCAGGAAGAGAGATAAAAAACATAAAGTAAAGAAAGAATCTACGCCTCAGCTACCCATTGTGCTAAAAGTCTACACATCTATTCTAGCACCCGTTAATGTAACGGGCTTAAATACTAGTATATATATATATATATTGAAAATCATCTACTTAGACTTCTAGGTCACCGGAACATCTAGACCCAAAATTATACCCCATTTTCGACCCAAAAATCATCCAAGTTGGAAACGTCCAAATGAACTGAATTTGGACGTATAAGGGGTTAGCATTACGATGGACTATAGGTGGTACCTGTATAGCGGTAGAGTAGGATTTTGGTTGGTATTGGTGAGCTTAAACTTTTCACCATAAATATGGGTAGAGTGGCTTATGGGGTCTGGTTCCTCCACTGTGTGGTTTACTAGCCTACACTCTAGCCCAGTGGTTCCCAACCCTGTCCTGGAGGACCACCAGGCCAGTGGGGTTTTCAGGATAGCCCTAATGAATATGCATGGAGCAGATTTGCATGCCTGGCACCTCCATTCTATGCAGATTTATCTCATGCATATTAGGGCTATCCTAAAAACCCGACTGGCCTGGTGATCCTACAGGACAGGGTTGGGAACCACTGCTCTAGCCTACTTAAGATACCCATGTGATGCTCTAGTAGGCTTTCCCATAGGAAATGCTGCCATTCTTCAGACAGGTATGGACTTTTAGATTCAGATGTGGAAGGGGGGGGGTCTGTGACTACTGGAAGAGTGGCAAGGGCATCAGTAGTTAATCTGTCCAGTGTTCATTTGGTCAGTTTGGACACCTTTTTGGCACATAGATGCTCCTAAAACAGGTCTAGCCTGAAACATCTAAGTTCCGTCCAGGGCATCCTGCAAAAGGTTCAGTTACAGCTGCAGGACGTCCATAACGAGGAGGAAATCTTCACTCTTACGGGTCCCACGGTGACAAGAGGACATCCGCTAAAACTTAGGGGAGGAAGATTTCACGGGGACACCAGGAAATACTTCTTTACCGAGAGGGTGAGTGATAGATGGAATGGTCTTCCATGTCAGGTAGTCGAGGCTAGTAGCACGCTCGACTTCAAGAGACGATGGGACAAACATGTGGGGTCGCCTCAGAGGTATGATAGGGGATAGTTTCTCGAGGGTAGAAGGGATCATGATTGGGCAGACTTGTTGGACCGTCGGCCCTTTTCTGCCGTCAAATTATATGTTTCTAAGTCTAAGGCCACCCAAAGGCTGCCCATAGCCTACCCTCATCCTGCCTCCCGGCACGCCCCTTTACTCTAGACGCACTGCGGGTGAAACATCCCACAAGACATCCAGGAAATGAGTTTTGATTATCGGCACTCGGACGTCTTGGCGAGAAAAACATCCAAGTGCCGATTTAGGTGCTTTTTTTGACATTTTGATTATGAGCCCTATAGGTGACACCTGCAGGTATAAGGGCTATTGAGGTGGTAGACAGTGTAGAGAATGACACGGGGACAAATTTGCAGGATCTATCTCCATCCCCATCCCAACCCTGCAAGTTCTGTCCCTTTCCCTGCCCCATCCCTGCAAGTGTTCGAGGCTTGTGCAGATGAGGAAAGAACTCGCAGGGATGGGACAGGGACAGAACTCACAGGAACGGGGATGGAGATAGATCCTGTGAAGAGGGGGACGGATTTGTCCCCATGTCAATCTCTTCAGGTGGGTTCAGTAGGTTTTGGGTGGGTTTTGGAGGGCTCCCCATACAATGTAAGGGAATTATGGTAGGATGTGTATCTGGGACCTTTATGTGAAGTTCACAGCAGTTCCCCTTAAAATGCCCCACTTCTCTGCTGGCATGTCTAGGTGACCAGTCTACCAAAAATGCTGGCCCTTCCTACATTCCAATGGCTTGCTTTGTGCGGTTTGCATTTGGACTTTGTTTTTTGAAAATGATTTTTTTTTTTAAAAAAAAGATAGATGCACTAAGAGCAAACGCATCTAGAAATGATCGCTTTCAAAAAAAAAAAACCCAAGATAGACGTTTTGGAAATGGCAATTTTCTCTACCCGATTTTTGGACACACTTCTCAAAACGTCCAAACTCGGACTTAGACGTCATATCGAAAATGGCCCCTCCACATCCCCCTTCCCCCCTCTCTCATCTCTCCAAAGTTTTTTGAAAAGGGGACCTAAATTCATGTAAACCATTCTGAGCTCCCATGGGAGAAAGGTATAGAAAACTGAATGAATGAATACATTTTTTTGCATGAACAAATCAGGTAACCCTACTATTTGGTAAGGGCTTTCTTTCTGCATCTATAATCAAACTGTTAAAAAAAGTACAATAGGAGGAGAGGGCACAGGAAGAGGGAAATGGACATACTGTACTTACTGTCAATGTCTCCTGGCAACTAATTATCATTGCTCTTTTCTAAATAACAATAAAGGCACAGATCAGTTCTAAAGAAGACACGCGGCACAAAACCCAAGAAAGGATACACTATATAAATGTTCAAAGAACATTAAAGAAGGGGGGCGATACATTGCTCTGAGATGTTCAGTGATGCCATGTTTGCATTCAGCTGTGTACTTTTGATTATTCAGGGTTGTAACAGAGATCATGGTGACAGATATCTGTGATCAAAAGGATGCAATTATTTTGCTTGTGTGCATTATCTTTATTTTCTTGGAAGCTTTTAAATCAAGGTTTGCTTCTTTTAATGGCATTTGAATAGTTGTGTGTGTTTTACTGTGGACCAAACTCTAGGAGTTTGCCCGTCTCGGGCACTTCTCTCCCATCCGGGTTGGAGGTTCTTGTGTTGATTTTAGAGGTGCGAGGGGGGCCACTGAAAAGTTCACAGCCCAACCAGCAAAGTTGGGGCAGTCTCCATCGTGGGCTATACACTTAGGGGTCCATTTATTAAGGCGTGCTAACCGATGTATGCGCGCTAAAGATTAGGTGCCCTTAGAATATAATGGATGCCATAGCATTTAGCGTGCACTAAATCAGTTACCATGCCTTAATAAAAGGACCCCTTAATCCAGCAATTTTCCACTTTTTTCGTTCCATATTTTTTATGATGGAACAAAAAAGTGGACTAAGGGCTCCTTTTATCAAGCTGCGGTAGGGGTTTAACGCGTGTAATACCGCGTGTTAAACCGCCTGCCGCGTTAGCCGCTAACGCCTGCATTGAGCAGGCGTTAGTTTTTTAGCCGGCCGTGAGGCGTAGCGCGTGATTAAATGTCCGATCCGCTAGCGCGGCTTGATAAAAGGACCCCTAAGTGTATAACCCTCGATAGAGACCGCCCCCAACTTCACTGGTTGGACTGAGAACTTTTCAGCGGCCCCTCGTAAAAATCAAGAGCCAAAGCAAAAAAACCAAACTAAGGACGCTTCGTAGTTTATTTCTTTGCGCTCGGAATAATTGAGGAACCGTTTCAATGTCAATCGAGGCCGTTTTAATACATTTATTTATTTGCAGTGTTTTGTTTAAATTACTGTGCATTGTGATGGCAAGACAAATGTGATTCCAAATAAAGTTGATTTAGATATCCCAAAAGTTGGTGGAGTTGCATTTTTGCTAAAGGAAAAGATAGAACAGAAGACTGTCACTCTCAATCTTACAGGAAAACAACTGCAGAGTACGATTTTGGGTTTCAAAAAGGGGTTGGACAAGTTCCTGAAGGAAAAGGGGATTGAGGGGTATAGTTAGAGGTACTATATAGGATAAAATGTCTTAAGTAAAGGATCGCTTGCAGGTCCGCGGGCTGCTGGGCACGATGGACCTATGGTCTGACTCGGCAGAGGCGATGCTTATGTTCTTACTTCATGCGATGTGTGAAATCAAGGAGAGACTCTGGCTAAATATCCCTCCATCATGCATATTTATCTTCCTGTCATATTAATATGGTCATAAGCTACATCAAATCAAAATAGATTGCTAATACCCTTCTAGCGCAATAATGGACAATATCGGGATCAATCCTGCCCTGGATTAGTTACAGATTATGCAAAATAAGCATATACTTAGGGCACTGAGGGAAGGGGCCCCCACAGTTTTTCCTCTAGCTATTATGCTCTTAACTATAGGCGTTGTGCCAACAGACAGCATTTGTTTTCCTTGTGGCATGACACTCTTCTTTGATTAATTTGTGGTCAGATTCATGCCGAGGAAAGTAAGATCCTGTTTCCATCAAAATCACTTTACCGTCCTCGGCCAATCCATCATCCTATTCCAGATTGGACTATTGCAACTCAATCTACCTAAGCTTTACCAAGAAAAACCTTCATAGACTTCAGCGGATCCAGAATGCCGCGGCTAAGCTCATCTTGGCAAAAAAGTAAATTCGACCATGTCTCACCGCTCCTGTCCAAGCTTCACTGGCTTCCGATTATTGCCAGGGTCCATTTTAAATGCGCCTGTCTAACTTTCAAAATCCTTCACGGCATCCTCCCTCCCTTTATCCCACTCTCCTGGAACTCCATAAATCTTAATACCACCAGACCCACCCACAAACTAAAACTATCCTTTCCTTCATGAAAAGGCATTTCCCGTGCAGGAAAACTAGGGATCTCCCTCCCCTTTCAGATTCACTGAGCTCTGGAACAACCTTACCTCCCCCCTTCGGATCCTGAGCTCTCTCCAACTCTTCCGCAAACATCTGAAAACCTGGCTGTTTTCAAAAATGTAATACTTACCCCATATTTGGCATCCTAAGCCCTCCAAATATTCCTCTCACTATATCCTTTAACCTTCTTTGGAGTTCCTTTCCCTCCCAACTCTTGTAAACCGTGCCGAGCTCTAAGATTGTGAAGAGGATGCGGTATATAAACCTAAGGTTTAGTTTAGTTTAGTTTAGAGTGTCAGTATACCTCGTATATCATCATTAGTGACTTTTAAGACTCCTGAGGCAGGCCTGTTGGCCGAAACATGCGCATGTCAAGTCAATTTGTCAATTTGATGTTTGAACAATAAAGATCGTCATTTCACCAGACGGATAGAAGGACACTTTTTTAGTGCACATCCTTCTCTTTTGGACAATTCCACTCTGGTTGTTGCATATTTGTGTCTGTGGTGTTGTTTTTTCCCCTGTTTTTTTTCTTAATTATTTCACTGCCACACCCATTATCCAACATGAATTTCAGGGTTGTTCTAATCTTATAAATACTGTATATATGATGCCTTCTTTTCTATAATAATGATATTTCTCAAGCAGTTATTGAGTATTAATGTCAGTTAAGCAATGCTTAGGACATCAGTTGGCCTTAATCCGCTCCTGATCAAATCCTTTACTTTTTCAGTCCCCTCAATGTGGAATCTTGGTAGAGGGCATCGGCAGAGCTCTGTAGGTGCTGTGGACGCTTGAGCTCCCCCAATAATCTCTGCTGTGCTTCTCTAGATTAAGAGAAGAAAGCTCAGTGCCGTAGAGCCCCAGGGGAATTGAATCGAATCTTCATTTTATATACCGAATCTACTCCCTAAGGAACTCGACTCGGTTTACAGTTCGTTAAAAAATGAAACATAACAAGTAAAAACTGTGGGATAAAACCAGAAATTGGTTAGATTAGAAGATGGATGGAAAAAGTTAGAAAAAAAAAAGTATGTTGAATTGCTTAAAATTACTATTCGACAGCTAAAATCAAATTAACTATTGTGAAAACAACCAGGTTTTTAAACTTTTTTGAAATTGATATAATTGATCTGCCAGTCTTAGAGAATCTGGAAGGCTTAGGTTCTTTGAAGCTACTGTTCCCACCTCCCCGTGCAGCCTATTTGCTTACTCTGACCAATGGGCTGCTGGAGGAAGAGGACGAGGCAGTTGCTGTAGCCTATTGGCTGACTGTTTCTGACCAATTGATTGCAGGTATAGGGAGAGCAGATGTAGTCTAAGCTAGACACTGAGGAAAGAAATGGTGACAGACAGTGGCGTATTAAAGGGGAGGCAATGGGGACGGACCAAAAGAGCTCATTCTGCTGCATTGGCCCAAAGAAATAGTATGTCAGCTGCAAGCAGAGGTGGAAGGAGAGATGGGTGGAGTTTGGAAGTAGAAAATGACACTGGGACAAATTTGTCCCCGTCCCCACAGGAACTCAATTTCTCCATCCTATCCCTGCCCCATTCCTGTACGCTCTGCCTTAACCACACAAGCCGCGATCACTTATGATTTTAAAGTGTTTGATGCTTAGGCATAGGTGGAACGAGGCATTATGACATCACAATCTGAGCTCTAGAATGTTGCTACTTATGATTCTAAACTGTGTGAGGCTTGTGCAGATGAGGACAGAGCTTAGGCATTGGTTGAATGAAGCATTATGACATCACAATCTGAGCTCTAGAATGTTGCTACTTATAATTTTACAGTGTTTGAGGCTTGTGCAGATGAGGACGGAGCTTAGGCATTGGTTGAATGAAGCATTATGACATCACAATCTGAGCTCTAGAATGTTGCTACTTATGATTCTAAAGTGTGTGAGGCTTGTGCAGATGAGGACGGAGCTTAGGCATTGGTTGAATGAAGCATTATGACATCACAATATGAGCTCTAGAATGTTGCTACTTATGATTCTAAAGTGTGTGAGGCTTGTGCAGATGAGGACAGAGCTTGCAGGAATGGGGCAGAGACAGGAAAAGAACTCACCGGGACAGGACAGGAACATGAGTTCCCATGGGGACGGAGAAAAATTTGCCCCTTGTCATTCTCTATTTGGAAGGGAGCAAGAGGTATGCTGCCCCCTCTTTTACTAAGCTGCAGTAGAGGTTTCTACCGCGGTCCAGGGCGCTAAATGCTCCAACACTCATAGGAATTCAATGCGCCTCAGAGCATTTAGGGGGAAATTCTATAAACAGCGCCTAAATTTAGGTGTCGGTAGGTGCCCCAAATAATTGAACAATGCAGTCAGAAATGGCAGTGCTGAAGCACCTACTGACGCCTAAATAAAAGATAGCTGAAATGGCCACAGAACGCCAAAGTAGGTGTGGCCAATGCCGGAAGTGGCGTTAGGCGGGCTAAAGCAGCTACCCAGCAGCGAATCACACAAGATAGGCGGCTGAAATGTAGACCCAGAAAACCCTGGCCTAGGAGAATTCCTATAAGCGTCGGAGCTGTTACCGCTGCGGCTGGCACTAAAAGCCGCACCACGGTTTTGTAAAAGGGGGAGGGGTAATTTTTTTAAAAACATAAATACTTAAAACATAAAAAAAGCCAGAAATACCTATTAAATTGTGCCAAATTATCATATTTGTTACACTTTTTTTATTTCATTAAGTCCAAGTTTTAGCATTTCTTTTAAAATTTATATTTCAAATTATGCCTTTATTTTATATATTCAATGGATTTTTCATTTATTCATGCTGTTTAATTAGTCTGTATTGGTTAGTTCTGGCTATTTTTATGTTTTCATTATTTAAGGTTTTTAAATTATGTTGCTAAAGGATCAACCATAATTTTCTAATATCATCTATGTGTGTATTCTGTATATACTGTATTTTTCGCTCCATAAGACGCATTTTTTTCCCACCCAAAAGTGGGTGGAAATCTTGGTGCGTATTATGGAGCAAAGGTACAATTTTTAACACCCCCTCATACCGTTTAAAAAATCCCCCCCCTCGCTGCACGCCCCTTTTTAAAACATCCCCCCACATGCCTGCCGCCACACCTTTCTAAAACATCCCCCCCAGCAAACACCCACTGTCGCACCTTTTTTACCCCCCCAAACACCCGCCGCCACACCTTTTTAAAACATCCTGGTGGTCTAGCGTGATTCCTCCCTGCTAGCCGTCTCCTATTTCCCGGACAGGAGCAGTGGCGGTCAGGCACGAGCTTTCCACGCTGCTTCCTGGCCCTGCGTTGCTTTCTGATTGGCTGCTCAAGGCCCAGTCCGGGAAGCGGCAGGATCTATGGGCACCGGCACCTCCTGTGGGTTGGTGCTGCATACTGGTGCCACATTGGGGGTAAGCCTTCAGTTTGGGCGGGCGGGGGATGCCAGTTCGCGTGGGGGGAATGAGCGTTTGCGAGGGAGGCAGCATTTGCGGGCGGGGGCAATGCCGGTTCGCAGGGGGATGTGGAAGAGCATCAGTGACCTCGGGGGTGGGGGGGGTCTTTTGGGGATGTGGTGGGGTGGAGCAGCACCAGTGGCCAGGGTGGGAGGGGAGGTGGAACCAATCAAGCGAGTTTCCCTTACTTCCTATGGGGGAAACTCGCTTTGATATACGAGTAATTTGGTTTACAAGCATGCTTCTGGAACAAATTATACTCGTAAACCAAGGTTCCACTGTATCTGAAAATAAATTAAGATTAAAAAGCAAGAAGTGACCACATGTATACATACTGTAAATGCTTTAAAACAGACAAAAAACATATTATAAGAAGCATTAAAAACAAGAGGATCCTTAACCGCTTCGAACTTAGGGTATAGCGGTATATAAGAAATAAAATTATTATTATTATTATTATTATATTAAGGTGTACTAACCGATTTAGTACATGCTAAATGCTAAGGCATCCATTGCATCCTATGGGCATCTTAGCATTTTGTGCGCAATAAATCTGTTAGTATATCTTAATAAAAGGACCCCATAAAAAGATAATAATATAGAAATATAAAATTCAATAATAATAACCTCACATTTGCAAACTATAATTAACAATAACCAATAGCAAATACAACATTTATAAGTACGCTAAAATGCATAATAAACAACAACTATATGTAACTAAACCAATGTTAAATCATTCAGAAGAGGAGTGACATCAAGAACAATACATACCATAAAACTGCGGCTCAAGTATTTATTTATTTATTTATTCAATTTTCTATGCTGTTCTCCCAGGGGAGCTCAGAACGGTTTACTCAAGCATTTTTCCCTGTCTGTCCCAGTGGGCTCACAATCTGTCTAATGTACCTGGGGCAATGGGGGGATTAAGTGACTTTCCCAGGGTCACAAGGAGCAGCGGGGGTTTGAACCCACAACCTCAGGGTGCTGAGGCTGTAGCTTTAACCACTGCGCTACTCTAGAAATAACAATATAGCAAAAGTGAGTCAAGTCTAGGACAATCAAGCCATTGTGACATCACTGATGAGGTTGGCTCTTAGGCATTGGTGGAATGGTATTATGATGTCACAATACCAGCTCTGGTTATCAGAGCCTAAAACTTTTCATACTATTTATTTATTCAGTTTTCTATGCCATTCTCCCAGGGGAGCTCAGAATGGTTTACATGAATTTATTCAGGTACTCAAGCATTTTTCCCTGTCTGTCCCAGTGGATTCACAATCTATCTCATGTACCTGGGGAAATGGGGGGATTAAATGACTTGCCCAGGGTCACAAGGAGCAACGTGGGTTTGAACCCACAACCTCAGGGTGCTGGGTTCAAACTTTAACCACTGCGCCACATATTAAACAAATTTTCCCAAATACTGCAGTACTGAACCTATACATTTTTAATAAAACGTAATACATTCAGAGAATGCTAACAACTCTAAGGAGAATCTGTGAGATAAAAACAATAAATAGGCAACTGTAGATAATAAAACACAAAATATTTATTTACCTTTAAAACCCACATTGCACTTAACTAAAATATATATTGTGAATCATAGTAATGCATATATTCAAAATCATATGATTCAATGAGGATGCTTAAAAAACACCGTAATTCTGGAGGCCGTACCTTCAAAAAGATATAAAAAGGATGGAGTCGGTCCAGAGGAAGGCTACTAAAATAGTGTGTGGTCTTCATGATAAGGCATATGGGGACAGACTTAAAGATCTTAAGCTGTATACTTTGGAGGAAAGGCAGGAGAGGGGAGATATGATACAGACGTTTAAATACCTACGTGATGCAAATGCACATGAATCGAGTCTCTTTAATTTGAAAGAAAACTGTTAAATGAGAGGGCATTGGATGAAATTAAGAGGTGATAGGCTCCGGAGTAATCTGAGGAAATACTTTTTTATGGAAAGGGTGGTAGATGCGTGGAACAGTCTCCCGGAAGTCTGTGTCTGAATTCAAGAGGGCCTGGGATAGGCACGTGGGATCTATCGGAGAGAGAAAGAGATAATGGTTACTGCGGATGGGCAGACTAGATGGGCCATTTGGCCTTTATCTGCCTTTATGTTACTAAAGTTCTATGATGTCACAATGCAGGTGTAAAGAGCCTTAGCCAATAGGGAGAGGAGATGCAAATGTTAAGAGCCTTAGCCAATAGGGAGAGGAGGAGATAGTGGTTACTGCAGATGGGCAGACTAGATGGGCCATTTGGCCTTTATCTGCTGTCATATTTCTATGTCTATTAAACTGCTTTTAGGACAGTTACAGTTAAATCATTTATATTCTGCTGGTGCCAACAAATAGCTCATAGCGGATTTACATATAAACAATAGGATTAATTAACTAGGATGTACATACACAGTAGAATAAGATATTATCCCAATCATTAGCTACTAAGATTGAATTTCTGAAACGAGAAAGTTTTCAGCGCTTTTTAAAAAAGATTAGAAGCATTACTATAGATCAGTGTCCCGCAAACTTTGTTGAGCCGCAGCAAAGAGGCATCCAGAAGTGCGCAAATGTCACCGTGATGACATCACGGGCATGCGTGACATTGTCACATCGACGTCCGCGCCTGTGCGAAGGCCCTCCAGACGGACCCTGACCGCCAGTGTGTGTGTGTGGGGGGAGGGGGGTGCCAGCAGGGAAGAGGGCCAGAGAAAAGGAGAGGGGCTGGCACTGGCTCATTGCCTACAGGGCATGCCTCTCACCGTGAGAGGCACGCCCTGTAGGCAGTTAGCAGTCGCTGGCACCTCTCTTCGTCCCCAGTGTGTTACGGCACACCTGAAATCTCAGGAGGCACACAGTTTGCGATACGCTGCTACAGATCATATTTGAATTGGCAAGATAAGCGGCCTGATAAGGAAAGGAGACAGCACGCAATCTTTTTTAGATACAATTCCCTTTAAACTGGGGAATCGTAAAGTCAAAGTATTATGAACATTACAATGTCACTGTATATAAACATGTGATGCCTCACTGTCATTTCGAAACCCTGCTGCACGGCACGTGCCCTAATGAAGCCATCAATTCAAATAAGTAAACTTGGCAGCTTCAATTATCACCATTACAGATGATGCCGGACCAGTCACTGTTTCTCTAAAGACCCATAAAAGTATGAAAGAGTGATGCGGCAGCTCAAATTAAAAGTGCCGTCGACAGCCTTTGGACTTCATTTGTTTGCCTCGGGTTGTCAGGATTGAGAGCATTTACATTTGAATTTCAATTTTAGGTTTAATTGCTCACATTGTTCAATACATTGTGAAAGTGATACTTTCAGCCCAAGAGGAGATATGGGATGATGCGGTAGGAAATGACCAGGGCTCTTTGGAAGCTAGTAGCTATTTAGAGAATGTGCCAGAAGGAACAAGCTATAGTGAATGGCCTAAGCATGTAAGCAATTTTATGAAGCAGGAGAGTGTGGCACAGTGGTTAAAGCTATAGCTTCAGCATCCTGAGGTTGTGGGTTCAAACCCATGTGGCTCCTTGTGACCCTGGGCAAGTCACTTAATCCCTCTGTCGCCCCAGGTACAATAGATAGAATGTGAGCCCACTAGGACAAACAGGGAAAAATGCTTAAGTACCTGAATTAACATAATGTAAACCATTCTGAGCTCCCCTCAGAGGACAGTATAGAAAATTGAATAAACAAATAGTGTGAAAAGTTTCAGCCTATGATAACCAGAGCTGGTATTGTGACATCATAATGCCTCATTGCACCAATCTCACCAGTGATGTCACAATGGCTTGATTGTCCTATACTTGGCTCATTTTTGCTACATTTTGATTTCTAGAGTGGTGCAGTGGTTACAGCCTCAGCACTCTGAGGTTGTGGGTTCAAACCCACGCTGCTCCTTGTGACCCTGAGCAAGTCACTTAATCCCCCCATTGCCCCAGGTACATTAGAAAGATTGTGAGCCCAGCAGAACAGACAGAAGAAAATGCTTGAGTACCTGAATAAATTTGTGTAAACCATTCTGAGCTCACCTGGGAGAACAGCATAGAAAACTGAATGAATAAATAAAACAATCCAGGCTATGCCTCCCCTCACAAATATTAACTTTCAGACGCATAATCTGTCCAGTCCCCAAGATGTCATGCTTTTAAAATGTGTCCGTATTGCACACAAATAATGAAGGCAGTTTCCAAAGTCAGGTAAATAGGCTATTTGAACTTTATCTGCTCCTCCAACGGCATTGATGGTGAAAATATTTTTTCCTTCCATGCACAGTTAATCTCTGGAATTCATTGTCGGAGGATATGGTAACAGAGGTTAGTGTATCAGCGTTTTAAAAGGGTTTGGACCACTTCCAGGAGGAATAGTCCATAACCTGTTGTTTTGGTAGAGATAAGAACATAAGCATTGCCTCTGCCGGGTCAGACCAGGGGTCCATCGTGCCCGGCAGTCCGCTCCCGCGGTGGCCCCCCAGGTCCATGACCTGAAAGTGTTCCCTACCTAACCTAAAATATCCATACCCTATTCGCTCAATGTCCTGTACGGTAAACCTCTATCTGTACCCTGTTATCCCCTTCGCTTCCAGGAAGTCATCCAGTCCCTTTTTGAACCCCAGAATTGTACTCTGTCTTATTACCTCTCCGGGAAGTGCGTTCCAGGTGTCCACCACCCTCTGAGTGAAGAAGAACCTCCTTGCATTCGTTATGAATCTGTCTCCTCTCAGTTTTTCTGAATGACCTCTTGTTTTAGTTGTCCCTGCTAGTCTAAAGATGACGAGTCTCTATTTAGCCCTGGGATTGGTAGCGTGGAATCTTGCTACTCTTTGGGATTCTGAACTAGTCGCTGTTGAAAGCAGGATGCTGAGCCAGGTGAATTTCAGTCTGACCTAGTATGGCTGTGTAGCTGTTGGGATCTATTATTTTGCTTTGACTGAATTCAAGAGGGCCTGGGATAGGCATATGGGATCTCTTAGAGAGAGGAAGAGATAATGGTTACTGCGGATGGGCAGACTGGATGGGCCATTTGGCCTTTATCTGCCGTCATGTTTCTTTTTTTTTTTTTAATTCTCTATTAATTTTCAAGCTTTGACAGTGTATTACAATTAATATAACTTTAACAGATTGCATAAAATACACCATTTTTCTAATATTTGGGGGGGAAGGAATGGGAACAGGGTTACCATATTTGGAGCCTCACAAACCCGGACGCATGGCCCCACCCTATTCTGCCCCATCCTTGCCTTGTTCTGCTTCCAGCCTTGCCCAGTTCTGCCTCAAGTCCCGCCCCTTTCTGTCCCCAGCTCCGCCCCCTCATCTTCTTCCCCGACGAGCTCCGGCCAAGTCTGGAGGGCCTTGAACATGCACGGAAGTGTGTGACTTCATTCATGTATGCTCAGAGGCCCTCCAGATGTGGCCGGAGCTCGTTAGGGCTTTCCAAAACCCGGACATCTGGTATCCCAAGGTGGGAAGGGGAACTCATCACATGATTTATCCCCATTTCAATCAAGTGAATCTTTTTCCTACAAAAACTGTTTCACAACACAAATCTAAAAGTACATAATTTTCAAATATGAACACTCCATAGATCACTAACACTAGGCTTTTAAGGGCTTTGTGGAAAAAAGTTAACCAACTAATTAATAAATTTGGCGTAAGAACTCCAAATTCTGCACTCTCTAACTTTTGGTGTAAAAAGATTTTGCATAACTGGGTTATTTTGGAAAAGGGGTGTGATTGAAAGGTATGGTGTTCATGAAATGACCATGTGTGAACTAAAATAGACCATTATAAATTTCAGATATGTGAACCTCTGAAAAATAATTACCTTGCATCTTTCTTAGAACTCTACAGATTACTGAGAAAATGAAGTGAGCAGAAATCTGCCTGGTTCACTTCCAGGGAAAATAAATTTGCAGACCCAGTATTAATGTGCCAAAACCCAGCGTATTAGAATATGATCTGGAATATTATTGCACTGTGCACTATTAGAACTTATGGCGCTCATTTTCAAAAGAGAAAACATCTCAAAAGCAGCACAGAGTGGCAGATGGATGTTTGAGATCTAGTTAGGTGCTTGGGACCTGGGTTGGCTACTGTTCGAAACGGTAGCAAGTCAAATGTGCACAAAACAAATGCGCGTGAACAATTGCGCGCAGACGTGTGAGCGCTTGGTCTGTCCCAGTATGGCTCTCTTATGTTCTTATGTGAGCCAAGTATAGCATAATCAAGCCATTGTGACATCACTGATGAGGCTGGCTCTTAGGCATTGGTGGAATGAGGCATTATGACATCACAATCTCAGCTCTGGAATGTTGCTGTTCTTTGGGTTTCTGCCTGATACTTGGGATCTGGGTCAGCCACTGTTGGAAACAGGATCCTGGGCTTGATGGACCTTCGGTCTGTCCCAGTATGGCAGTTCTTATGTTCTTTTCCCACTAAAACATCTAAATTGCAATTTTTGAAACTCAGATTTGAGCTTTATTCTTCTATACCGCCATAATCAAACAATTTCTAGGCGGTTTACATAGTAAAAGGCTGGACAATCAGCAAAATACAATTAATTAAAATACAACAATTTTCCTAATATATTCCATGTAAAATTTTAACAGTAATATTTAGGAAATAAATTTTTCAAACAACGCTGACTTAATTACTTTTCAAAATGCACCATTAGACAACATAACTTCGCCGATATAATTATCCCACCAGGACTGCTGCTTACTTGCTTGAAATGGAAAGGTCCTATCCAAAAAAAGTCTTGTATCTGCAGCCAGTAATTTTTGGATGAGCAAATAAATTGGAATTCCTGGTTATTCTCAGTTCATCTAAATCACAAGGGGTTGTGTTTTATGCAGGCCGAGAATTTGGATGTTTTTTCAACAAAAATGGCACAAGATCAAAATGTCTAGGGCCAAGAATGGGGCATTTTTATCTAGACCTGTTAGAATCATGACTAAGTAACAAAAGAAGAAGAGATTCTCTTTCTCAAAGGACCCTCAGCCACATGAGGGCATCCGCTCAAACTCAGGGGCGGGAAATTTCATGGCGACACCAGGAAATATTTCTTCACCGAGAGAGTGGTTGATCCTTGGAACGAGCTCACGGTGCAGGTGATCGAGGCAAACAACGTGCAAGAATTTAAGAGCAAATGGGATGCCCATGTGGGATCCCTTAGAGGGTTAAGCCAAGGGAACCTGTCACCAGGAGTGGGATCCCTAGGATAGTAGACTTGGGGGTGGGTCAGTAGAGTGGGCAGACCTGATGGGCTATGGCCCTTGTCTGCCGTCATCTTCTATGTTTCTAAGAGTGTCCTAACTGACCAGCTGCCCACTGAGGGGATTAAGGCATGACCCCCTTAATTCCTCAGTGGTTACTGACCCCCTGCCTCCCCCCCCCCAGATATGGCTATAATGCATGGGGCTACAGGATATTTCTTAAATTACTTTATATTATTTAAAATAGGTAAAAATGTATACCTTCAAATTCATTTTTTTTGAATATTTAGGGCTCCTTTTACTAAGGTGCGATAGCGGTTTTAGTGCATGGTTAGCATGCGCAACATTGCCGCACGCACTAGACGCTAACGCCAGCATTGAGCTGGCGTTAGTTTTTACGTGTAGCGCAGGGGTTTGCGCGCACTAATATTCTGCACACGCTAAAAACACTAGCGCACCTTAGTAAAAGAGGGGGCTAATAATCTAATTGAGCTACTGTTTTATGTCTACAAAACATATAATCAATTATTAAACCCTCAGATGATAAACTAGGAGGATGGTATATCATATAATGTAAACAGATTTCAGTGCATAGGACCTCACATAACATATGTTATCCCAAGTCCACATTCTGTTCAGTTTTTAAATAATAATTTATACCATGACCTCCTTCCCTTCCCTTAATTAGTTGATTTCTATCTTTTATTTTATTTCATTACATTCTATTTAATTAATAAAAGTTCTTCTAATTCAATGGTGTACAAAATCATAGTTCATGAATTTAGTTGCCCCATAAATAACGATTTCTACCAATTAATTCTATGGCTTAAAATTTTTTGTCAGCAACACTTATCTTAAACAGCAAACTGCTGGTCCAACGTTGGCTTTGTAGACTACAACCGCCCGACGCTTCACTTTTACATGAGCGTTTCCGTCAAAAGTCCTTCATCGGGGGAGGTTGTGGTTGCTGCATTGCCTATAACAGTTTTTCTAATTTCAAACGCGTAAACCGTGCAGTCCGTTCTCATCGCAGCTGTGCCAGCTTAAGCCGCATTTGGGCGTGGCCAAGCTAATGTTGCGCCCACCCAGGGCCACATGCTCAGCCACGGCAGCAAAGCTCTCGTGTATCAGGCCTTGGATCGCCGGAGCCCGCTTTCCACAGAGGGGTCTCCGCCGCCCACTGCCGGTGCTCTTGCTTTCTGCTCCCTGCCGGTACATGACCAGTGAGCTGGGGGGCTACCGTGGCTCTTTTTGGCGCTGCCTGAGTAGCCCTCGCTGCTATTGCCGCCGCTGCTTTCTGACATCGAGCTGGGGCTGGCGGCAGTCACTATCGGCCTCGAGCCATGCCTTTCATCTGTCTGCGCAGGTAGTTGGGCCCTGCCACTGTTTTTGGAGGTGGGGTGGAGGAGAGGAAGGGAAAGATGATTGGCAGCACTAGTGTCATGAATCTTAACTAGGGCTTATTTTCGGGGTAGGTCTTATTTTTAGGGAAACACGGTAGAAGGACTGACAGGTCCATCTAATCTATCTCCATCCAGCCTCATTCATACTACTACTACTACTAAACTGGCCCAATGTTATAGCCACTAGTCGATCTCTGGTATTCCCTTCACTTCTTCACAGCTATTCCGTTTTGTTCCTTTTATGACCTCTGCCATCCTTCATGGAAAGGTCATTCCATGCATCCTACATCTTTTCTGGAACCTGCTCCCTCGGAACATCATATTATGTCCTCTTGTTCTAGAAAATCTTTCCACTGCAAAGGGTTTACAGCTTGTGCCTTTGAGGTGTTTGAATGGCACTCTTCTCAAGGAATACATCCAGTCTGGAGGACAATGAAAATAAACGGAAAGCGCATTATAACCTGCAGAGAGAGGTCGCAGTTCCTTTGTGCTTTCAGCCTAGCAGCTTTCACAGTGAAGAAATTAAATTGTTAAATAACATCAGTATGATAAAGTGTTTCTGGACCGTGTCGAGTGTAGGGTTTTCTCATTTTTTTCTCCATAAACAGTACAAAGACAACAGGAGCCTTTGCCTTCCAAATGAAAAAAAAAGAAAAAGAAAGGCAAAGAAGGGCACGTGCCAAGCATGCCATGCGCGACGCTGCCCTTTAATGAACTGAAATTCTGGGGTTTTGTGAATACAATGTGCAAGGCTTTATTTTTAACCCTAATTTCAGCTGGAGCAAGGTCACTTTATCAGGACGTAGAAGGTGATGCATGCTCCCATGCGCCCATGCTCCAATTTAAAAGAAATGTGAAGTGAAATTGGTTTCAAAAATAAATGATATAAAATGAGCCTATCAAATGCAATCATTCCAGTCTCTCACCCTCCCCCCGCATTCCTTTCTCTTTTTTTAGCTCCTTAGGGGTTTGTATTTATTCTTAACTAGCTGATTACCTGGCATTGCCCGGATATTTATTTATCCCAACCTTCCTTCCCTTCTGTCTCTCTTCCCTCCATGCTCTGGAATCTCCTCTCCTTCCTTTCCCTCCCTGCCTCCTTTCCCCCCTGGTCTGGCATCTCTGTCTCCTTTCTTTCCCTCCCCCCATTCCCTGGTATCTCCCTCTTCCTCACCCTCCATGGTCTGGTATCTCTCTCTCCTCTCCCTTCCCTGGTCTTCCCTCTCCCTCCCTCAATCAGGAGCAGCATTTCTCTTCCCCTCATCCTCCCTTTCATCCCCCCCACCCCAGCCCCGGCAGTGCACCATTCACAACCGGCTGCTCTTAACGGCTTCAGGCTTTCCTCTCTGCTGGGTCCCACTTACTTCCTGCATCCGCAAAGGCAGGACCCAGCAGAGAGGAAGGCCCGATGCTGGCAGAGCAGTGAGTTGTGAACACTGATGCTGCCAGCCCTGGAAGTACCCCCTTATGGGCTGCACTTGTGGCAGACCGCAGTATGTCACTGTACATGGGGCAATAAGTACCAGAAGAGGGTCCCAAGAAGAAATGGAACAGAGGACCCCCAGTAGCTGCATGCACCTACAAGGACTTTATACCTGAAGGATCATTAAAGCCCTATTAACAGACTTACAAAAGCAGCTCTCCTTAGAAAGAGGGGTCTAGATAGAGTACAGCTATAAGGAACTTTTACCAGGAGCCTCTATTAAGGCAGAGTGTTAATAAGATTTACTAAAGATTGTAAGTGATTGAAACTATGGCCTGTATATAGATGCTACTAAGCATTTGTCCCGTGTTTTCTCATGGCATCATCTGAGTTTAACGAAATCCTTTGGTTCAGAATTGCAACTTCTGGCCTGGACTGATTTGTTCGATGGCAGCAGAATGCCGAGTGAATGGATTTCTGTGTCAACCAGCCTCCCATTGTAAACTGGTCCCGATCCCGATCTTCTTACAAACTACTATACTATTTATTATTTCTATAGCGTCGAAAGGTATACGCAGCGCTATGCATTTAACATTCACTAGACAGTCCCTGCTCAGAAGGGCTTACAATCTAATTTGGACAGACAGGATATCTCAGGGTTGGGGAGTTTCTGGTAGAAGGAATAACACAACGGGTAAAGGTATCTGACAGTGAGTGGGAGTCCAGAGTTGAAAGCAGCTTAAAAAAAAGTGGGCTTTGAACTCGGATTTGAATATTGCTAGAGACGGAGCACAACGTATTGACTCTGGCAGCCTGTTCCAGGCATACGACGTGGCAAGAGGGAAGGGACGGAGACTGGAGGTGGAGGTGGAGGAGAAGGGTACAGATAAGAGGGACGTCCCATCTTGATGCTCACCGGGCAAGCAAGGGGTGCACAGGCCTTAAGACAGGCCGCAATCCAGTCGGGTTTTCAGGATTTCCTCAATAAATATTCATGAGATCTAGTTGCATGCACTGCTTTCATCATATGCTAATAGAGCTCATGTATATTCATTGGGGAAATCCTGAAAACCCGACTGGATTGCGGCCCTCGAGGAGGGACTTTGACACCCCTGCCTTAAGAGAAAGTGTGGGAAAAGGTCATGGAGCCACATTTGGGTTCAAATGGGACTACTACTGGTCCCTGGGCTTTACACTTGGGACCTTTGGTTGGGAGATGAGTGGCATGGGTTTAATAGCACTGAAGATGGCTGCTGCCTGAAAAGATAAAAGAATAGAAACATAGAAAGATAACGGCAGAAAAGGGCTATAGCCCATCAAGTCTGCCCACTCTACTGACCCACCCCATTAAGTCTGAGTACTAATGACCTAGTTTCTTAACTCGACCCTCGTAGGGATCCCACTAGGACGTCCCATTTATTCTTAAAGTCAAGCACGCTGGTGGCCTTGATCACCTGCACTGGAAGCTTGTTCCAGTGATCTACAACCCTTTCTGTGAAGAAATACTTCCTTACGTCACTATCAAATTTCCCTCCTCTGAGTTTGAGCGGATGCCCCCTTGTGACCGAGGGTCCTTTGAGAAAGAAGATGTCTTCTTCCACCTCGACACGTCCCGTGATGTATTTAAATGTCTCAATCATGTCCCCCCTTTCCTTGCGTTCCTCTAGAGTGTAGAGCTGCAATTTGTTTAGTCTTTCTTCGTACGAGAGACCCTTGAGCCCTGAGATCATCCTAGTGGCCATCCGCTGAACCGACTCAACTCTAAGCACGTCTTTACGGTAATGTGGCCTCCAGAATTGCACACAGTATTCCAGATGAGGTCTCACCATGATTCTGTACAGTGGCATTATGACTTCAGGTTTGCGGCTAACGAAGCTTCTATTGATACATCCCATAAGTTGCCCTGCTTTGGATGAGGCCTTCTCTACTTGTTTGGCGGCCTTCATGTCTACACTGATGATTATTCCCTTGCTTTGGAGGACCTAGTGAACGTTTCAGTGAAGAACGTGGGTGGCCGTGACGACAGGCGGTTGTTGTCGGCATGATCTCATTTAAGAAGCATTAGAAGCCTTTGCTGTTTCAGGCGAAAGGAAGCCTGATAAAATCACGGGGGGAGATTAAATTCAACGGTTTCCATGATGGCTGAACTGCCTTATAGTAACATAGCGACTCTGCGCGCTAGGAATGTCAATTCCACAAATCAGATAGAATAAACAAGTTCCTACAGCAGAGAAAGTGCAGCTTTGCGATTGTCTGTCAGAGATACGACGAGTTTTCAGCAGAAGCCTGTGTTTATAAAGCTGCGCGCTTCCTTCTAAATTAAAAGCATGCCTCGAGCGGTTTGGATGCAGAAAGCAGGATTCAACTAGTGAATGAAATCTGAAGAATAATATCAGACACAACCGACGGAGTTTTTTTATTTTATTTTAAAAGGCAAAAATTCATTCCCCACCAGTGGTTAGTACAATATGTCTCACTAGAAAAATTTGAGATGTTTAGTCAGCTGGGCATTTGGGTTGACTAAAAATGATTCCATGCTTTATAAATATAAAAACACTTTAAACACGTACCATAGTAGATGACGGCAGATAAAGACCTGAATGGTCCATCCAGTCTGCCCAACCTTACCCGCTCTTTAAACTACTGATTGAATTTAATTTTTTCTTCTTCTTAGCTATTTCTGGGCAAGAACCCAAAGCTCTGCCTGGTACTGTGCTTCGGTGCCATCTAAACAATCCCAGCCATCGAAGCCCTCCCCAGCCCATCCTCAACCAAACGGTCATGTACGGACATAGACCGTGCAAGTCTGCCCAGTATTGGCCTTAGTTCTTCAATATTTACTATTATTTTCTGACTAGTCTTATAGCCCGTTACATTAATGGGTGCTAGAATATATGTGTGTGGTGTCTGTTTTTATTTCTTTCTCTCTCTCTCTCCTTAGCCACTTTCTGTCTTTCTTTCTTTTTCCTCGGCTGTCCACCCATTCTCCCTTCCTTTTACCTTCCTTGTGTCCACCACCACCCCTTCGCTGCTCCCCTTATCCAGCAGCAGCCCTTCTCCCTTTTTTTATCTCCCCCCTGTCCAGCAGCACCTCTTTCCTGTCCCCCCTGTCCAGCAGTAGTTCTCCCTTCCTTTTTCTTCCCCCCCCCCGTCTCTTCCCCTGTCCATCAGCACCTCTTTCCTGCTCCCCCGTCCAGCAGTAGGCCTCCCTTCCTTTCTCTCCCCCTGTCTCTTCCCCTGTCCAGCAGCACCCCTTACCTCGCGTCTGCTCTCCGCCGACAGCCGCCTCAAGTCGCAGCGGCCTGTAGGCACCGACAGCTGCCACGGACTGCAGGCGCCGACAGCTGCCGACAGCCTCCGCGCCACCTGAAGCCGACATCTGCCTTGGGAGAGAGAGAGAGAGATGCGTGGAAGCATGCATGCGCACTCCTACCTGCGGGGACCTACAGTGCACGGAAAACGGGAACACACTGATAAAAGTGCGCATGCGCGCTTCGGCTTTTATTATATTAGATTCTGCGTTCATCCCAGATAGATTTAGAAAGACATTTTAAACCCCTTTTCCTGAATGATCCTGACCTTGATTGGATAAAGCTAATATACTGTATCCTCAAAGGTCCCCCCCATAATTGGAATATTGGGGAAAAAAAATATCTAAAAGGGTTCAATATCCTTCAATCTCTTGCAGGCACAACAATTTACCAAATCTACCGTGCAGGAATGAAATGTGAAAATTTGGAAAGAGTTTGAAAACCAGAAAAACTGGAAAAACTGGGATCGTCTCAACTGTACATTCTATGTCTAATCTGTAAATATGAGAAAATGAGCGCTGATTTGTTAGGGAATATTAAAAACTTTAAATTATTTGGGGCCCATTGACGTCTTTTGTAGAATTATTATAGTTATGATTTTTGTCGATAAATAAAATGCACATCCGGGGGGAGGGGGAGGAATATAAGGTTTTTAATTGTTTATTTTAAGGATGGTAATTGGGGGGAAGGGTGGTATTTTTGAAGATTGATAATTAAGTCTGAATGGTTATATATGTGTAATTTATGTTTAAAATATGTATAGTGTATTTCTGAAACTATGATAAAATTTATAGTTACCTTAATGATAAGGATTAGGTGGGGGAGGGGAGGGTATTGATCTGTATGAATCTTGTAAAAAATTTTAAGTGATGTCTAAAGTGTAAAATGTTTAATTTACTCTATTATTCACTTATTTTAAAAATGAATAAAGATTATTTAAAAAAAAAATAAAAAAAAAGAAAACCAGAAACAGCAGGTCAGTATTTCTAGAGCAGTGCCTGCTTGTCCTTGGAGAAAGCATAAGAACATAAGAATTGTCGCTGCTGGGTCAGACCAATGGTCCATCCTGCCCAGCAGTCCGCTCACACGGCTGGTCAAAGACCAGCGCCCTGAGTCTAGCCCTACCAGCGTACGTCCTTGTTCAGCAGGAACTTGTCTAGCTTTGTCTTGAATCCCTGCTGCAGTGGGTGCTCTCCTAGGACAAGCAAGCGTATATTACAGAGCACACCCACCTCTCCTAGATGACTTCTTAGTTTTCTTACTGAACCAATGGTTCTGTGAGCTGATGTCAGATGGGAAGGCGTTGGTATGCACACAGTAAGGGCACTGTCTAAAATTTAAAGTGACAGCGCACTTGGCAGTGTCCCTACTGGATGCTGTGAATGACGTCACCCACACGTGAGAATGTATGCCTGCTGTCCTCGAAGAACACCTGTTGCAGGTATCTTTGGTATACTAGGAGAACACACTTTTTTCAAATACTAATATTCTTATCTGTACCCTTTCTCATCAAAAATCCACATCCTTAAACAGTTTGGGAGTGACTCAAGCATGAGCAATAATATACAGCATTAAAATAATGTCAGAAAAATTTTTCTCCCTCCTTTACAAAGCTGCACTAGCATTTTAAGCGCCGGCTGCTGCGGTAGAATTCCTACGAGCATCCGAGCTCTTGCCACCACGGCCGGCGCTATAAAAGCAAGTACGGCTTTGTAAAGGAAAGGGTTTGTGATGTGTGCTGAAAACCAAGGCCCGGATTCTATAAAATGGATGGAGTCTGAAGTTAGGGCACATAGCCTAGCCAATCTAAATGCCTAACTTAATTATTCAATTAGGCTTAATTGACAGCATTAATTGATAAGCGTCATTAAAAAGCAATTAAAAACAATTAATTAGCTGGTAGGTGGCTAGCTCAGTAGGTTCCTACCACTTTGAGGTAGACGTCTACACCGAGGTTTCTACCAGAAAGTAAGCGTGGTTAGGGACAGATTCTAGGTGGATTTTTGGCATGGCTTGACATAGCTGCACTCATTTAGGCAAAGAAAACCCTGGCATACACAGAGTATGCCTAACGTTCTAACATCTACTGGCTCCTAAGACTACATAGGCACGATTCCATAAATTATTCCTAGCAGATAAAAACATAGAAACATGATGGCAGATAAAGGCCAAATGGCCCATCCACAGCATCCACTATCACCTCCTCTCCCTATTGGCTAAGGCTCTTAACATTTGCATCTCCTCTCCCTATTGGCTAAGGCACTGTGCACCTGCATTGTGACATCATAGAACTTTAGTAACATAGAAACATGACGGCAGATAAAGGCCAAATGGCCCATCCACAGCATCCACTATCACCTCCTCTCCCTATTGGCTAAGGCTCTTAACATTTGCATCTCCTCTCCCTATTGGCTAAGGCACTGTGCACCTGCATTGTGACATCATAGAACTTTAGTAACATAGAAACATGACGGCAGATAAAGGCCAAATGGCCCATCCACTGCATCCACTATCTGCTCCTCTCACTATTGGCTAAGTCTCTTAACATTTGCATCTCCTCTTCCCATTGGCTATGGCTCTTTACACCTGCATTGTGAGGTCATAGAGCTTCCCATCCACAGAAACCATTATTTCTTTCTCTCTCTGAGAGATCCCACTGCCTATCCCAGGCCCTCTTGAATTCAGACACAATCTCTGTCTCCACCACTTCTTCCGGGATATTGTTCCACACATCTACCACTTTTTCCGTAAATAAGTATTTCCTCAGATTACTCCGGAGCCTATCACCTCTTAACTTCATCCTTTCCCTCTCATTGCAGAGTTTCCTTTAAAATGAAAGAGACTCGACTCATGTGCATTTACATTACGTAGGTATTTAAACATCTCTATCACATCTCCCCTCTCCCGCCTTTCCTCCAAAGTATACAGATTGAGATCTTTGAGTCTGTCCCCATACGCCTTATGATGAAGACCACACACCATTTTAGTGGCCTTCCTCTGGACCGACTCCATCCTTTTTATATCTTTTTGAAGGTGCGGCCTCCAGAATTGTACACAATATTCTAAATGAGGTCTCACCAAGGTCTTATACAGGGGCATCAATACCTCCTTTTTCCTACTGCATTCCTTGATGACTAGAAGTTACAGGGAAATACTTTTAAAACCAATAGGAAGAGATTTTTTCACTCAGAGAATAGTTGCCAGAGGTTGTGGTAAGAGCGGATAGCGTAGCTGGTTTTAAGAAAGGCTTGGACAAGTTCCTGGAGGAAAAGTTCATAGTCTGTTATTGAGAAAGACACGGGGGAAGCCACTGCTTGCCCTGGACTGGTAGCTGGAATATTGCTACTCCTTGGGTTTTGGCCAGGTACTAGTGACCTGGATTGGCCACCGTGAGAACGGGCTACTAGGCTTGATGGACCATTGGTCTGACCCAATAAGGCTATTCTTATGTTCTTATTTATGGAAACATGGCCTAAGTGCCCATATACTGTATGTGATTTTAAAAAACATTAAAAAAAAAAAAAGACTCCGTTCCAATCGCTGCACACTTTGGTTACAAAACAGTTCAAAAAGTTCTCATAAACATAGCCATGCCATCACAAAAAAAGGAAACAAGGAGAAAAAAAACGAAGAAGAAAACGTATCCGACAATCCTTCAGAAGTCAACCCAGGTTAGGGTTACCAGACGTCCGAATTTACCCTCTTTTTAGAGGACATGTCCGGACATCGGGAAGGCGTTTCAAAACCCAGCATTTTGTCCGGGTTTTGAAAAGCTTCCAGCTCAGTACCGCGTCGGGAGAGCATCTGCCCATGCGCGGATGTAATGTGGTCACATCACGTGCATGTGTGTATTGTCATTGCATGCGCAGATGCCCTCCCGACGCGGCTCCGAGCACGAGAATAGGTCAAGGGGGCGGGGCTGATTAGATCAATTCTATTTCCTCCAATGACTCACCATAAGGCAAGTCATTTTGCTTCCCGTTGTCTTGAGATTGGAAGCTCTTTGGGGGAAGGACATTGAACCTGACTTCTAAAATGCTGGAAGATGTCAGCCTAGCTATCGCTACCATTCAGCATTTTCAGTTGGCATTACTTATGTCAGCGAAGGCCTATGGAAAATTATATCAATCTGACTCTGGCATGGGAATGCAGATAGACCCTGAGAGCAGGGAGACGGTTTTAAGTATCCCTGATAGGTTTTAAGTAGCCCTGATTGAATCATGACTAGCTAAAAGGTGTTAATGTCTGATTAAGAGGGTGCTTAGGACAATGGGTCCAGGTGCAAACAAAGAAGCCAGAGGCTAATCCCATCACCATGCTTGCAAGTATCACACCCTCCTTAGCAATTAAATTAACCATTGTTTCAAACAGTTTGCAAGTTCTAAACAGAAAGATACTGGGGCATACAGGTTTCTATATTCAGCCAAGGTATAAAAGCCTCCTCTCTGCTCTATCAAGCTATCTATCAATCTATCTATCTATCTCTGGGCTCTCTGGTTCTTTCCTTCTCTCTCTCTCTGCCTTTCCCTAGAACTTCACGCTTCCTTCTGAACTCGGTAAGGCAGGGAAACTGCGTTGCTCTCTACTTAGTTGTAATGCTTAATTGTAATGCTTATAAATATTGCTTTTCTGTAAGACTATTTCTATAATATATTCTTTATGCAATCACCTCTGGCTTTGCCTCTTTGATTCTACTTCCTGGTGAGTCTTCAGTGAGGGAACTGAATCTGGGACCAGCGTTTGTCAGTACGCCTTTCACTTAACCCCTACCACGTAATATTGTGGGGGCCACTAACAAACTGACAGAAGCGACCTGGATCATTATTTGAAAGGGCCTATTAATACGGCCCCTCCCAAATTGTCATAATATGGATTACATATTAGGGCATATACATGGTAGGCTTTTATTTTTAGCTTGAACGATAGCTGAAAGAGAAGTCGAAAGAAGCTGCATTTAAGTAGGTTTAAGGTACAAACACAATAGCTACCTTTATTTTTTTTGCCTAGCTCCTTCCATGAATGCTGGCTTTGTTTGTGCCTTTCTCTGCCGTGTGTTGCCATTATTACTAACCTATTTATTCAATTTCATTCACGTATCTGCCAGGGACATTGAAGCAGCCAATAGCCTCAGGCTTACAATTTAATGTTCCCCCCCAACCTCCCACACACTCACGGGTTAGTTTGTTTGGTATTCCCAGTGAGGCCAGGGCAGATTGTGATGTCATAAAGCTGTGACAACTCAATGTCCTCGGACCTTCAGTTGTAGTTTATTCAAATTATTATCGATAAGAATAATAAAAACACAATATAGATACTGTTCACATGTATCATGAATGGACCCAACACGGGCCATGTTTTGGCGAAAGACGCCTTCCTCGTGGATCCAAGATGTTATGAACCAGTCTTTTATAAATGTGGAAAAGGATGAGGGGCTTTGATAACCCAAATGCAAGACGCGGACTTCCACAAATGTGGACAGTATCTTTATTGTGTTTTTGTTGCTCTTATCGATAATAATTTGAATAAACTACAACTGAAGGTCTGAGGGCATTGAGTTTCCACAGTCTCGTTTGTTTGGGACTGCTCTTTTTTTCCTGTGGAGATTCAGGTCATCTTGTTTTTGCCGTGCCTATGATGTCATAAAGCTGCCTCGTCATTGATTGGTGCTCATAAGTCCCTGATCATCTCATCTAATATAATAAAAGGCTAAGCCGCGCATGTGCACTCCCATCGCGTGTTCCGTTTTCCGTGCGCTGTAGGGCATCGCAGATAGGAGTACGCATGCGCGTGAAACACTCTCTCTCCTCCCCCGAGGCGGATGTCGGCCGTGCTGTTCTTCGGTCTGCCCTGCTCCTGCGAGGAGCCGCCGCCGCCGTGTCTTTCAACTTAAAAATATACTAAGGTAAGGAGCAGGGCAGACCGATCCAGGGAGCTTTTAAAATCTTCAGGCGCGAGCAGCGGCTTGCCGCACGCGCCCCAATGCCAAGTGCCTTTTTTAAATCTTCAGACGCGAGCGGCAGCTTGCCGCTTGCGCCCCGACCTCCAAACCCCCCTGCCGCCATCTATTTTCCCCCCTCCTCCCTCTCGCCTACTCACAGCGTTTAACTGAAAAGCGCTGCGCTGTGCTGCCACTGGCCTCACTATCTTCTCTCCACTGCGGCCCGCCCTCTCACAACTTCCTGTTTCCGCTAGGGTTGGCCGCAGTGTAGAGAAGACATGGAGGCCAGCAACAGCGCGGTGCAGCGCTTTTCTTTGAGGCAAGTAGAGCGTATGCACAGGGAGAGCAGGAAATGAATGTTGATGGACGGGGGAAGGGAACAGGGGGAGCAGGCAAGGGATGGGTGCACAGGGAAGGGGGGGAATGCTGCTGCTACACAGGGAAAGGGGGGAATGTTGCTGCTCAGGGAAGGAGAGAATGCTGCTTCTGTACAGGGAAGTGTGGGGGAATGCTGCTGTACTGGGAAGGGGGAATGCTGCTGCACAGGGAAGGGGGGGAATGCTGTTGCTGCTACACAGAGAAGGAGGGGAATGCTGCTGTTGCTGCACAGGGAAGTGGGGGAGGGGGGAAAGGGATAGGGGGCCAGGGAGCAATCTTGGTTTGCTTTGGGGGGGGAGACAAAAGAGGGCCAGGCAGGCAGCGCATGAGAATGAAAGCAGGCAGGGAGAGAGACAGAAAGAAATAAACACAGACAGACAAAGGGGGCCAGGGAGAGAGACAGACAGTGGGAGGGAGAGAGATAAAGAAAGGAAGAAAGAGACAGGGGCAGAGAGAGACATAGAAAGAAAAAAAGACAGATAGACATATTCTAGCACCCGTTAATGTAACGGGCTTAATGACTAGTTTGAAATATAAGTTTCAAAGTTTATTAAGAATTTACTATCCTGCCCATTGTACAGAGATGGCTGGGCAGCTTACAGTCAAGTATACAAAAGAAAAAGAGGAAAGGGGAGAATGGAACAGTTTATGGCAAGAAAGAAGGGAGACGAACTACAATATCCAGATAGAAAAACAGGACGCATAAGATAAGGGATGCTCATATGCAGTTCAATTTAGGTATAGGTCTCATTAAATGAAAAGGTTTTCAACACGTTATCCACCTGAACAAAGGCTTAAGAAGTCAGCACGTATTGTGATGGGGATTTTTAAAGCTTCCCTTCTATTGTTTGGCATCCTTCTTTTAAATAAACGCTTGGAATATTTTCAAACTGACTCCAGGGATCGCAGCCCCCACTCTTCGCTTCAGCAAAGATGGAACTGTTTGTTCACGCCTTTTTGCCTTTTTAAAAGAAAAGTTCAAACATCGCTATGTATCAAGTTCGCTTTTCCTCCCTTTCCAAAAGGTTGAAAATGAGATTGTTCTTCCCTTCCGCACCATTTAAATAAAATGCTTACAATCTGCCTTCTCCAGCGTGCGTGTACAAAGCAGAATGCAAAATTAATAGAATGCAGACTGTTACATATAGCACAACCATAAAGACATAAAGCAATTAAAAAATATGGTTGCCTACCAAAAAATATAAGGAAAGTAATGAGGATTGAATGGTCTGGATGAATGTGTATGATTGTTGTTGCACTCTCTGTATGAGAGGGAAATGGATGTGACCCTGGGCAAGTCACTCAATCCTCTATAGCCCCAGGTACGTTGGATAGATTGTGAGCCCACCGGGACAGATAGGGAAAATGCTTGAGTACCTGATTGTAAAACCGCTTAGATAACCTTGATAGGCGGTATATAAAATCCTAATAAACTTGAAACTTAATAGTTATAAATGGATTGCAATGTATCCCGTGTATCCTCTATAATAAAACCCTAAGCGTGCCTGCGCATTTACAATGCCGTGATCCCTGCCATCATGATGTGTGCCTCCATGGTTGTATTCTATTTACAGTGCACGGCACATGCGGCGGTTGGAAGCCGGCCTACACAACAAAACCCGCTGCCCACGGAGACAAACAGGAAGCGAAAGACCGCCACACGCGGTCCGTTTTGGGGGGGGGGAATCGAGCACCCTGGAGCAGGAGGACAGGAAGAGTGTGAGTGTTGGCGATAGCTCCACATAAAGCGCCGCTGAAGGCACCCCGGCAACGGGAAGAGGAGGAGAGGACCCGATGATAGGGAGAGACCGCTGGAATTTGGAATAAATGGTGCTGCTGGACAGGGGGAAAGTAAAAGGAAGGGATAATGGCTACTGTTGGACAGGGGGGGAAGCAGGGAAGGGGTGCTGTTGAACAGGGGGGAGGTAAAAGTTAGGGAGAAGAGCTACTGCTGGATGGGGAGCAGGGAAGGAGTGCTGTTGAACAGGGGGGGAGATAAAAGTTAGGGAGAAGCGCTACTGTTGGACAGGGAGAGCAGTGAAGGGGTGCTGCTAGACAGGGGGGAGGTAAAAGGAAGGGATAATGGCAACTGTTGGACAGGGGGAGCAGAGAAGGGGTGCTGTTGAACAGGGGGGAGGTAAAAGTTAGGGAAAAGGCCCACTGCTAGATAATGGGAGCAGAGAAGGGGGGTGTTGCTGGACAGGGGGGATAAAAAAGTAAGGAAGCAGGGCCAACGGGCTAAAAAAAACTAGTTGGATAAGAATATTATAATGTAAAACAGTTTGAGATGTATGTTCTTCTGTTCTAAATAATTTGTTATAAAAATTTTCTATAAAAATACTGAACTTAAAAACCCCCCAGTTAAAAAACCCATTCAAATCAAAACTGAGCAGGCGGTAGATTTTGCGTGCTAACCCGGTGCGTGCGCTAAAAATGCTAGCGCACATTCGTAAAAGGAGCCCATAATATAACAAAACAAAAAAGCATTGGCAGTGCCCTATATTTAACTCTCAAAGAACATTCACTGATCACAAAAGAAAATAATAATAATAATAATGATAAATAAACGTGAGACACCTCAGTACGGGCCTAGATGGAAAACGAGTGACTTTTTTGGCCCCGGGCAGAAACTCAGATGACCAGGTTTGTTTGTTTTTTTAAAAAACCTAAATAAGTTCTGACCATACATCATTTGGTCTCAATCATCATAAATAGTTAATTAGCATACATAAACGGTCGGTGAAAAATTCTGAGAGGAAAATAAAGGGACGGAAAAAAGCGGCTCACAAGGCCCCGCCCATAAAGTGCATTCAAAACTATTAAAAAGTGCAAAGTGCCAAAATGAAGAAATATATGTATGAAGTAATTTTTCATTCAAAAATTCATGTGTGTGTAAATTCATATATAAATCTCAAGACTTAAAAATCTCAAGTCACAGTTCATAGTTCATTCAATAAATCCCTTAAAAAAGAGGAAGACAGGACCAGTGTCGTAGAAAAGGGGAAGGGGTGCAGACATTCTCCTCTTACCCCTCTTTCTCCTGCCTGGCTCTCCCTCTCTCCCTCCTTCTCTCTTTATCTCTACCGCTCTCCCTCCTCCTCTCTCTCCCAAGCCCTCAAGTTTCAAGTTTATTTAAAATTTGATTAATCGCTTAATCATACTTCCAAGCGATGTACATAATTAAAAACTGTACAGCCTTCAGGGGAACAATACATATAACGTAGACTTGACGTACAGGACAAAAGGATACAAAAAGTGTCAGAAATACAATAATTGATAGGAAATGAGACAAATAAGGGATAAAACAACAGGGAGGGATGAGCTGAAGAATGAGGAGGGACCAGTAATCAGAGTTTTACGGAACAGTCCAAATCTGGGGAGCTATCAGTCAAAAGCATCTTTAAACAGAAAGCATTTTAACTTGCTCTGAAATCTGTCTATATGACGCTCTTCCCTTAAGTGAACGGGGAGGGGATTCCACGTTTGTGGTGCCGTGACAGAGAAAATGTATTGTCGACGTGCGATAATAATATTAAGAGAGGAGACAGTCAATAACGGTTGGTCGTTGGGTCTGAGCATTCTAGCGGGAGCATAAGGAACCAAAATTCTGTCAATAAAGGAGAGACTTAAGAGCTAACTGGCCTAATTTATAGATTATGCGATGAGACACCGGGAGCCAGTGGTCAAATTTCTGTCTCACACGCACTCCCTCCTCTCTCACACATTCTCTCCTTGCTGTCTGCATACTCCCACAAAGAAACGTTCCTCCACCTATACTGCTAAAGATACACGTTCAACATATCACAGGCATGTCCTTTAGCTACCACGGTAATGTGTTGACGTCGTAACTGATGTTCTCGATGCACGATTATACTGCATGTTTCCTGTGACGTATTTTCAACAGGCGGTGATTTTTTTTTTTTTTTTAGGCGAACAGTGGTACCATCTCTAGATGTCAATTTTGCAGCCATTGATCTCACCAATTTTCAAAACACATCAGACTTTTAGGGTTGTTTTTTTTGGTTTTTGTTTTTTTTTTTTTTTAAATCATAGATGTTACGTTTTGAGCATCTTGTATGTAGAGGATGTCTGTTCCTGTTCTTGGATGTTACATCAAAAATGCCTCTCCACATGTACTAGTGCTGTTAACATGTGCTTAAGAGAGAATGAGAAACTGGCATCTTACATAAGAACATAAGAATAGCCTTACTGGATCAGACCTATGGTCCATCTACCCAGTAACCTGTCTCCACAGAGGCCAATCCAAGTCACAAGTCCCTGGCAAAAACCCAAATAGTAGCAGCATGCCAGAGCTGAGATTGTGATGTCATAATGCCTCATTCTACCAATGCCTAAGAGCCAGCCTCATCAGTGATGTCACAATGACTTGATTGTCTTTTATTTGCTTCACATGAGAACATAAGAATAGTCTTCCTGGGTCAGCCCAATGGTCCATCTAGCCCGGTATCCTGTCTTTGCGGAGGTCAATCCAAGTCACAAGTACATGGCAAAAACCCAAACAGTAGCAGCATTCCATGCCACCAATTCAGGGCAAGCAGTGGCTTCTTTGATGTCTCTCTCACGGGCCGCATCGAGGTGGAAGAAGATATCTTCTTTTTCAAGGGTCCCGCGGCAACAAGGGGGCATCCGTGGAAAATCAGGGGAGGGAAACTGCACGGGGACACCAGGAAATTCTTTTTCACTGAAAGGGTGGTTGATCGCTGGAATAATCTTCCACTTCAGGTGATTGAGGCCAGCAGCGTGCCTGATTTTAAGGCCAAATGGGATAGACACGTGGGATCTATTCACAGAGAAAGGTAGGAGAGGGTCATTGGGGTGGGCAGACTAGATGGGCCGTGGCCCTTATCTGCCGTCTAGTTCTATGTTTCTATGTTTCTCTCAACAGTAGTTTATGGACTTTTCCTCCAGGAACATTTTCAAACCTTTTTTTAAAAACCAACTACATTAAGGGCTCCTTTTTCTAAGGTGCATTAGGGCTTTAACGTGTGGAATAGCGCACGCTACATTGCTGCGCATGCTAGACCTTAAAGCCAGCATTCTAGAAGCATAGCGCACGTTAATTTCCTGCGTGCGCTAAAAACACTAGCGCACCTTAGTAAAAGGAGCCCTAACTGTTCTTACCACATCCTCTGAGATGAATCGAAATGTGTATTTATATACCACTTATGGCCTTAGTGGTTTACATTCAGTCAAGCATCTGTCCCTGTCTGTCCTGGTGGGCACTCTATCGAATGTACCTGGGGGATTAAGTGACTTGTCCAGGGTCAGAAGGAGCAGCGTGAGATTTGAACTCACAACCTGTTGGTGCTGAGGCTGTAACTCTAACCTCTGTGCCACACACTCCACACTCTGGCAATGCATTCCAGAGCTTAAATATTCTCTGAGTGAAAAAATATTTCTTCCTATTTTTTAACAGTTTTACTCTGTCATTTCATCAAGTGCCTTTGTCATTTTTGATGGGGTAAAAAGATCGATCCACATGTACCCGTTCTACTCCACTCAGGATTTTGTAAACTTCAGTCATATCTCCCTCAGCCCTCTTTTTTCCAAGCTGAAGAGCCCTAACCTTTTTAGTCTTTCCTCATACGAGAGGAATTCCATCCCCTTTATCATCTTGGTCGCTCTTCTTTGAACCTTTTCTAGAGACGCTATATCTTTCTTGAGATAAGGAGACCAGAATGGAACATAATATTCCAGGTGAGGTCGCACCATTGAGCCGGCATGGTAAATGCTTCACTTTTCATGGCATGTTAATAAAATTAATACAATTAAAGAACCTTATTTATTTCCATTTTATTCCTGGGACAAAAATTTTTCCGTGGATGAGAATAAGATCTTTAAGTGTCTCATCAGCCCCTTCTAGTGGTAAGATGACAGAACACAACATAACTATATAACACTGTGATTCCACTTGGTCGAAAAAGAGCACAAACTCAAATGATCTGAAGTAGGTTCTTTTCCATTTTTAATTGTCTTTTAACATTACGTATACTTTAAATGATTTTAGTAGGAAGGCAGTACATATAGGGCTCCTTTTACTATGCCGCGTTAGGGCTTTAACGCGCAGAATAGCACACGCTAAATTGCCACGTGCACTAGACCTTAATGCCAGCATTGAGCTGGCGTTAGTTCTAGCCATGTAGCGCAGATTTAGCGTGCGCTAAAATGCTGCTTGCGCTAAAAACGCTAACACAGCTTAATAAAAGGAGCCCATAATTGTATAAATAGATACAAAAGGTTGACAAAACCTCTTGAATCCCTCTGCCTGTCAAAGGTGTGAGCAGTAGCATCATTTACATAATATGCATAATTTACATAATATGCATAGTTTACATAATATGAAACTCTAGGCACCCAAATCACCACTTTTTGAAAGAAGAATGTTCACATATAATATCCGGTAACAGTAAGAAGTAATCCTACTGCTATTACAGCACCTCTTTCAGAATGACTTCGTTATTCTATTTAAGGTCCTCAGCGGGCCACCACACACTCAAATCATTTCATAGTGTGGGGCTTTATGCTCCCATTCGTCACTGGACCCATTTGTATAACTATAATTTTGTACGTATATGACGCGATGGTGGGAGTAAACTGATTACGAACGGGAGAGGGAGCCTTAATAAAGCCCTAGAGTTACATGGGCGAAACATGTTGGTGGCTGATGTTTCTGAACCCTCCCGGCTAGCGTCAAAACCATAAGCTAAGTACTTTTAGTATTTATATATAAAAAACTTTTTCAACAAAATTATAGTTATACAAATGGGTCCAGTGACGAATGGGAGCATAAAGCCCCACACTATGAAATGATTTGAGTGTGTGGTGGCCCGCTGAGGACCTTAAATAGAATAACGAAGTCATTCTGAAAGAGGTGCTGTAATAGCAGTAGGATTACTTCTTACTGTTACCGGATATTATTAGTTTACATAATATGCATAATATGCATAATTTACATAATATGCATAATATGCATTTTCATAATATGTATTTCCATAATATGCATAGGGGTGATAAACTCAATAGGAATTATTCCATTTGTGGACCCAGAGTTTGCTCAATATTGGGGGTGCTGAGCCGCCCCCAAAGCTGTCTCCTATGATAATAAGTCATCTGAAATGGATAGGGAATTCCCCCAAATTCTGCTGATTGCACTTTGTAATTTCTTTAGATTTCTTTATTTTTATTTATTTAATTAATTCCATTTATATCCCGTCCTCCCCAGAGAGCTCCAAATGGGTTAAAAGGCAACATTCACAGTAATTAGACAAACAAGATAGAGACAATTAGGTAAAACGAGCTACAGCAGAGATCGTTTAACACCGTTGTTTATCCTAAACTGGAGATACAGAATAGGGATTTTTAACCTATGGACAGTGTATCTTACATTAGCAATTCCAGCGATATGCTAGTTTCACACATAGTTCACTTGTGGCTGGATTATTGAAAGTTAGTTTCGCATATAATTGGATCGATTTGAGGCATGCACCGAGAGAGTCTAGTTCAGCAGATGTGAGGAGTACATTAGTTTCAGATGCTCTGGTTGATAGTTTAACGATGAATTAGGTGAACATAAGAACATAAGAAATGCCAGCACCGGACCAGACCATGGGTCCATCTAGTCCGGCGATCCGCACACGCGGAGGCCCAGCCAGGTCTACCCTGGCGAATACCTTAGTTACTCAATGTGTTTTTCAAGAAGATATGCATCCAACTTGCCGTTAAATCCTGGAATGGTGGTTTCCTCCACAACCTCTTCCGGGAGAGCGTTCCAGGCATTCACCACTCGCTGTGTGAAGCAGAACTTTCTGACATTTGTCCTGGCCCTGTCTCCCCACAGCTTCAGTCCATGACCTCATGTCCGAGTCACCTTCGACAATGTGTTTCCTGTTCTATTTTGTCAAATCCTTTCAGTATTTTAAAAGTCTCGATCAGATCCCCTCGCAGTCTCCTCTTCTCGAGGGTGAAAAGTCCCAGTTTTCTGAGGCTGAAGGCTGAAGACTGAAGAGAACATAAGAACATAAGAATAGCCTTACTGGGTCAGACCAATGGTCCATCAAGCCCAGTAGCCCGTTGTCACGGTGGCCAATCCAGGTCACTAGTACCTGGTCAAAATCCAAGGACTAGCAACATTCCATTATCTCAGAGTAAGGAACATTCCGGAACCCCAAAGAGTAGCAACATTCCATGCAGAATCCCCAAAGAGTAGCAAGATTCTAGAATCCCAAAGAGTAGCAACATTCCATGCTACTGATCCAGGGCAAGCAGTGGCTTCCCCCCATGTCTTTCTCAATAACAGACTATAGAATTTTCCTCCAGGAACTTGTCCAAACCCTTCTTAAAACCAACGACGCTATCCTCTCTTACCACAACCTCTGGCAATGCGTTCCAGAGCTTAACTATTCTCTGAGTGAAAAAAAAATTCCTCCTATCGGTTTTAAAAGTATTTCCCTGTAACTTCATTGAGTGTCCCCTCGTCTTTTGTAATTTTTGACGGAGTGAAAAATTGATCCACATGTACCCGTTCTATTCCACTCAGGTAGGTTTTTATTGCTTTTCTGAAGCTCGAGAGTCCTTCGAGGGCTTTGATGGGTGGAGGCAGTTGGTTTCAGGAATTTGGTAAGAAATGGCGGTAGGATCTGCATCTGGCAGTTTCTAGTTGGAGGCTCCTACCAGGAGGTAATTGTAGCCGTGTTTCCTCCTAGGAGCAGAGGGGCCTATTCAGGATGTAGGGTGGAGTTTGGTTGATATATAGAATTCAGCATTAGGAACCTTTCTGAAGACCCCCTAACTTTGCCCCTAGAGCTTCATAAATGTAAGAACCCGGCTGACAATTTTCAAAGGACCTAATTAATTTACTAAGGTGTTTTCCTTAGTTCTGTCTACACGGTAAAAGTTTAGTAAATCGAGCCTCCAGTTACATATCCAGAGCCTTTTAAAATGGAAACCTTGGAGAATCAGGCCTTTAGCATCATAAATAATATGCATTTTCTTAATGCAAAAATCTCGACTTTGAGCAAAAGAGTTAAGTCCTTTCTCGAAATCCTGCCGAAGTCTTTTGATAATGAGGCCAGTCCTGGGATTGCTCAAAGTGGGTAGTTGCTAACAAAATCATCTATCATATAGCGATATAAACGTGCGAAGAAATGCACGTGGCACGCATTAGAGTTAACTTATTCTGTGGAGATACAATGCTCTTTGCACGTCTCCTACTGTCTCTGTGCCTTGGAAATTGGAAGGCCAGGCTCCCTCGGTGCAGTTAGCATCAAAGCTGTGGAATGCTTTGCCAGGAATCTTGCGTTTTTGCGCCGCTAGGATGAATTCTTAAAAACCCAATTGATTGTTAATGCTTTCTTGTGCTGAGATTTTATATCTAGAATGGATCTGGAAATGTCTTCTGTGCCTGCGGATTGCTTTTTAAAGTATGGAGGTTTGTAGCAATTGAAATATGTATGTCTTGTCCAACATTTTGTGATTGTTATTGTGAAAACCGTATAGGTAATATATGGTATATATAGTTTTAAATATATAAATAAAGCACGACGCTTGCCACTTAACATGCGTTAAATGGTAAAAATCATGTATTGTACCATACAACAAGTTGGGGCTCCTTTTACTAAGGTGCACTAGTGGTTTTAGCGCGCGCGCGCTGGACGCTAACACCTCCATAGAGCTTACGTTAGTATTTTTCATTTAGCGCGGGGTTTGCGTGTGCTAATCTTCAGCGCATGCTAAAAACGCTAGCGCACCTTACTTTACTGTAACGCACAATACAGAATATCGAAACGTAAATCGCCTCTCTTTAATGCAATCTGAATGACGCAGCTTATAATTTCTCTCTCTGGGAGCATCAGATTGTTAACACATAGCCTGATGCTCCCAGAGATAGGGTTATCCGATGTCCAGATTTACACAGATATGTCTTCTTTTTAGAGGACTGTCCAGGAGTCCGGACGGGTTTTCAAAAACCGGCACTTTGTTCGGGTTTTGAAAACCATTAAGCTTGGGACCGCATTGGAGGGCGTCTGTGCGTGATGATGTCACATGCATATGCGTGATGTCATCACGTTACATCCGCAGATGCTCTCCAGATGTAGCTCTGGAGAAACTGGGTTTGTGTGGGGCCGGGGGGGAAGGGCAGGGCTGAGGATGGAACGGGGCAGGGTCACATGTCCCCTTTTTTGGGGGACAAAATCTGGCAACCGGAGACAGCTCAAAGGAATCAGTGTATACAATAAGAACGTCACCCAGTGGCTTAGGGGAGGTAAGTGCCCCTCCTTCTTCCCCACCCTCCCCATTCCTTCCCAACCGTCCCTGTTACATGCACGCCCCCTTCCCTTCCCCCATACTTTTTAAATTTTGAAGGCGAGAGCAACAGCATGCACTTGCTGCCCACGTCAAGTCGGCTATCCCTCAGATGTCAATGCCTAGGCGTGGGACCTAGACGTGACACCAACGCGGGCAGGAAAAATTAAAGAGGGAAATGGACACATGGGTTGGGAAGGAGGGGGGGGCAGAGAGGAGGACAGGTGCTTGCACCCTTTATAAAGGCCACGCCCAGGGTGGACCATCCCCCCACCTCCCCCTTACTACGTCTGTGACCCCACTCCCACCCTGCCTGCAGAAGGCTTGTGCTTTTTTATTTGCATCTTGAGCCCCGAGCAGTAGCATCAGTTCTCACCCTAGAGAATTTAAATAAACATGATCTAATAGGTGCTCAGTGACGTGAACATTCAAAAATGCCACTGGAAGGCTGTTCAACTCCTTAACATCATTGCAGAAGCCCTCCCGGCCTCCATTGTAAATATGCTCATAACGCCTTAAATCAAAAATAAATAATACAATAGGTAGCTCTGTGGATCTTTGTAGGCTCTTGTACTTTGCAAGCAGGGGGTTTTAACCCATAAAGTGCAAAGGAGTCCTTAACCAGCTGGCATCAGAACTGGGTGTGACCAAATCTCCACAATCCTCAAAAAGGTGCATAAAATATATAATCCAGAATCACGTGATTTGGTCCGGCGGTTGAAATAAGGAGGCAGGGCATGCAAATCCATCTCATACATATTCACTGTGGATATCCTGAAAACCTGGCCTGCCTGTGGCTCTCGAGGACTGGAATTGCCTATCCCTGCTCTAGGGGGGGTCAACTGGCACCAATTTGAACTCCCCAGTGCTGGACATCAGGAATTGGGGAGGCAGGCCCAAGGGGATGTGATGGGTGGTTCTGCCCAGGGCCACATTAATCAATAGGCGGTCTTGGTGGTTGATGTCAAGATCAGATACCCTCAACCAGGCCAGACGCCGCATGGCAACAGCTATGGCGGACGCTCGGGAGGTCAGCTCAAATGAATCATAAATAGAGCGCACCATGAATTTCCGCAGTTGAAGGAGGCTGGAAATTTGTTGTTGAAAGGCTGGAACTTTGCGGTCAGGTATGTATTTTTGTAGGGCGGATAGTTGTTGTACGAGATGCTTCATATAAAATGAGAAGTGAAATGTGTAATTATTCGCCCTGTTGGCTAGCATGGCATTTTGATAGAGGCGTTTGCCAAACTTATCCATCGTTTTGCCTTCTCTGCCAGGAGGGGTGGAGGCATAAACACTGGAGCCCTGAGTTTTCTTTAATGTAGACTCAACTAGGAGAGACTCATGGGGCAATTGAGGTTTGTCAAAGCCCGGAATTGGGATGACCCTGTATAGGCTGTCAAGTTTACGAGGAGCTCCGGGGACAGTGAGTGGATTTTCCCAATTTTTATAAAAAGTTTCCCGCAGTATGTCATGGACGAGTAACTTGAGGAACTCTTTGGGAGGTTGTTCAAAGTCTAAGGCATCCAGAAAGGCCTGGGACTTTTTGGAGTCGGACTCTAAAGGAATAGAAAGAGCCGCCGACATCTCCCTGAGGAATTTGGTGAAAGAGGATTGCTCAGGCTTGGAAGCGGTATCGATCACTGAGGGTTCCTCGTCTGTGGATGATGCGTCCTCCTCGGTACCGGGTGGGGATTCTTCCCATAAGTCCGGGTCCCTAATATCAGTGTGCGCACGCCGAGATGTCGGGGTGGAAGGCTCGGTGTGGCGGGTCTTAGAAAGAGACTTGCCAGAGCGCATGGAGACGGTACCGGGAGAGGAAGAGCGGTGCTGATCCCGGTCCCGGGAAGAGCGGTGCCGTTCAGGGTCCCGGGAAGACCGGTGCCCTTCCTGGTCCCGAGGGGGATCGACCTCAGAGCGGGTCTGTACCACAGGATGAGAACGGGGTGGTTGAGCCGAGAGGACTGGCATGGAAGTGTTGAGTGGCACCGAGGGGGTGGACACCGGTGGGATGGTGCGAGGCTCGGGCCGGTCTGGTACCGAAAGAAGTGGAGCCAAGAGGGTCGGTAACAGGTGCTGTTCCTGCAATTTGTCATGGAGTATGGCCGCGATGCGGTCATCCAGGGGTGGCACCGGGACCGCTTTTTTCTTTTTCGGTTCCATAGGTGCTGCTCCACGCCCCGGCGATGAGGAGGCCGATGACGAGGCACTCACCGAGATCGGGGCGGAGCGTTTGCGTTTGCGGGGTCGGCGTGAGGTCGGGAGGACCGGCGTCGCCACTGTGGCAGGCGGGCGCTCAAGGGAGGTGGAAGGCTTCTTAGCCGGCTTACCTGGTGCCAGCGACCCCGAGGAAGGATCGGGCTTCGTCGAAGTGGTCGGTGCCGTCTTTTGCGGTACCGTCGACGTCGCGGCAGGTTCCATAGCAGATCCGGTACCGAAAAAGATGTTCTGCTGGATCTGCCGATTTTTTAAGGTGCGTTTCTTAAGAGTGGCACAGCGGGTGCAGGTGTCAGCCCGATGCTCTGGACCCAAACACTGTAGGCACCAATTGTGTGGGTCAGTGAGGGAGATCGGGCGTGCACACCGCTGGCACTTCTTAAAGCCCGGTTGAGGGGGCATGAAGGGAAACACGGCCTCCGCAAAATCAAAACCGGAGGCCTGTATGGTGGCAAAAGGCCCCGCTGGGGCCGGTTTCAAAAAATAGAGAAAATCGAGAGATTTTTTTTTTTTTTTTTGAATCGAATAAAAAAGAGAACCCGAAGAGGGAAAAAGAGAAAAAAGCGCGAGCGGGAAGGCAAAAAGGATGTTTTCAACGGCCGTTGAAACCACATGCGTCTTCTTCGCTCCGCGGAAACGAAGAAACTGGGGACCACGCACTCCTCCGTCGGGCGGGAAGGCACTCGCGCATGCGCGGTGCGGCCAACTAGAACTTTCTAGTGAAAAATGTCCGTACCGGGGCTCCGTCGGTGACGTCACCCATGCGTTAAGAATATGCTGCCTGCTTGTCCTGGGATAAATGCTATATTCATGTGAAGGGTAAGTTTATATACGTCACCAACATTTAAGCTCCCACTGCCCCTTTAATTGTTCGTATATACCAGGGGTAGGCAATTCCAGTCCTCGAGAGCCAGAGCCAGGTCAGGTTTTCAGGATATCCACCATGAATATGTATGAGATGGATTTGCATGCACTGCCTCCTTGAGTTGCAAATCTATCTCATGCATATTTATTGTGGATATCCTGAAAACCTGACCTGGCTCCGGCTCTCGCGGACCGGAATTGCCTACCCCTGGTATATACCCATGTAGGTGGGTGTTTATTTAAATACCAGGGTGTCATCGATCAGACATGGGCAACTCCGGTCCTCGAGGGCCGGAATCCAATTGGGTTTTCAGGATTTCCCCACTGAATATACATGGGATCTATTTGCATGCACTGCTTTCAATGCATATTCAGTGGGGAAATCCTGAAAACCCGATTGGATTCCGGCCGTCGAGGACTGGAGTTGCCCATGTCTGATTTAGACAGTGTTTCTCAACTCGGTCCTGGATTTCCAGTTTCAGTTTACACAGGTAGACCAGAGCCCTGGAATACCCCCTTTCCCGTCAGGTTTTCAGGATATCCACAATGAATATGCATGAACGAAATGTGCATACAATGGAGGCAGTGTATGCAAATAAAGGTCATGCATATTCATTGTAGATATCCTGAAAACCTGACAGGCATGGGGGTACTCCAGGACGGAGTGGAGAAACACTGATCTAGAATAATGCTTATTTGCAAAGGGCAGACATGAGGGTGGGACTCTCACTATATTTTAACCATGTCCCTGTTGCATTTAAAGGTGCCTGCACTCAGGCCAACTCTATAACTGGACTAAGAGCAGGCACCTAAATTCCAGATGCGCCAACCCTATTAAACCCACCCTTGTGCTTTCCCAAATCAAAGCCGCCCCAGTAGTATTTTCCAACAAGATCTCCCCCAACCAAAAGGGTCTCCTTGATATAGAGTCCCCGAGTTCCTCTTCAGCTCAAAGGGGAAGACTCTGCAGGCTGTAAACCCCCAAAGGTAGGAGGAGGGTTCTACAATAGGGGAGCCATTCTGGTTGTGGAGGTCTGGTTGAGGAAGCACTGGGGGGGGGGGGGGAGCTTGATTTTGGAAGAGGTATAAGAGAGGGTTTTCTGACCCCTCTAGATGCGGCTCCAAGTTTAGCATGCCGTGGTGAAAAAAGTTTGTGAGACACTGGCATAAACCTTACAAGGATGTGCACCCTAATAGAATTTGCTGATTGTACCCATTCGCTGATTGTCCAGCCCTTCTTTATTGTAAACCGCCTCGAACTTCCATGGCTTTGGCGGTATATAAGAAATTTATTATTATTATTATTATTATTATTATTAATTGTTGGTAAAGGACTCCTACATATCCCAAACTTAATTTGCATTCCTAAGTGGCCACTCACACATGGAAATTATTAGAATGCCACCATTTAAGCATGTTCCTGGTGCCTAAAACCAAGGGGTTCCTTACAAAATTACTTCGTAATCTAAGGAAATACTTTTTTGCAGAAAGGGTGGTAGATGCGTGGAACAGTCTCCTGGAAGAAGTGATGGAGACAGAGACTGTCTGATTTCAAGAAAGCCTGGGATAGGCACGTGGGATCTCTTAGAGCAGTGTTCTTCAACCTTTTTACACCTATGGACCGGCGGAAATAAAATAATTATTTTGTGGACCGGCAAACTACTAAGACTGAAATTTTTTTTAAAAAACCATCGCCGCCCCGTCCCCGCGAGGTCGGTCCCACAAACCATCTGATCCCATCCGCACAAGCCTCAAATAGTTATGATTTTATATTGAACATATTTTATTAAACTATAAAAAGAAACAATATTCTATACAATTGTCTTTTATAAATACAAATAATACAGGGCAAAGATCAACAAAACCCCTGTCTCCCCTTCCCTTCACATATATCCCCTCTACTATCAAGAAAACTGAATAAGCCAAATTATTACAGAATGCTACACAAATATCATGTAACAGAATACCACAGTCACACATGACAGGAATGGTGTTAGGGGAGTGGAATTAGGGCAACTGCCCCCTGGTCAGAGAGAGCCCTAAGCCAGCTGGAAACTAAAGAAGCACTGCCTGGGCTTTGCACTCCCCAGTTATGTCTAGCAAGATACATATTTCAAATCTGATATATTTGAATCACAAGATAGAAATAAAATTATTTTTTTCTACCTTTTGTCGTCTCTGGTTTCTGCTTTCATTGCCTTTTCACTCTCTTCCATCCAGCGTCTACCCTAAGAACATAAGAATTGCCACTGCTGGGTCAGACCAGTGGTCCATCATGCCCAGCAGACCGCTCACGCGGCGGCCCTCTGGTCTAAGATCAGCACCCTAACTGAGACTAGCCCTACCAGCACACGTTCTTGTTCAGCAGGAACTTGTCTAACTTAGTCTTGAATCCTTGGAGGGTGTTTTCCCCTATAACAGCCTCTGGAAGAGCGTTCCAGCTTTCTACCACTCTCTGGGTGAAGAAGAACTTTCTTACGTTTGTACGGAATCTATCCCCTTTCAACTATAGAGATTGCCATTCTCCCTACCTTGGAGAGGGTGAATAGTGTCTTTCTCTACTAAGTCTATTCCCTTCAGTATCTTGAATGTTTCGATCATGTCCCCTCTTAATCTCCTCTGTTCGAGGGAGAAGAGGCCCAGTTTCTCTAATCTTTCGCTGTACGGCAGCTCCTCCAACCCCTTAACCATCTTAGTCGCTCTTCTCTGGACCCTTTCGAATAGTACCATGTCCTTCTTCATGTACAGTGACCAGTGCTGGACGCAATACTCCAGGTGAGGGCATACAGTGGCATGATAACTTTCTCTGTTCTCTTCAGTCCAGCATCTGCCCCTTCCATTCACTGTCTGTCTTTCCCTGCCATCACTCCTCCTCCCCCCCCCCCAATTTGGTCTGGCATCCATCATCTTCCTTCTGTTCCCCTCATGGTCTGGCATCTCTGTCCTTCCCTCCCCCCTGTGGTTTTTAGCATCTCTCTCTTCTCATTTCCTCCACTCAGATGTTATCATTCTCTGCTCTCTCTTCCCTTTTCTTCTCAGGTCTTCCTTCTCTATTTTCTGCCTCCATCTAAATTAAATTTTTTCTTACTATTTAGTCCTGTTTCCCTGTTTTCACTGTGTCTACCCACAGCTTGACACCCCTTTCCCTCATCCCTCCATTATCTTACTATTTTCTTCCCCCTTTATTTATCTCCTCCTTCCATCCAGTATGTGTTCTTTCCCCACTTCCATTCAGCAGCTGCTCTCCCCTCTCAACTGACATCCATCTGCCTTCTGCTCTCTCTCCCTTCTTCTCAGTTCCAACATCTGTCCCCTTCTCTCTCTCATCTCCTCCATTCCATCATCTGCCCCTTCTCTCTCTCTCTCCCCCCCCCCCCAACTTCCATCATCTGCTCCTCTTCCCCTCACCTTTGCGGGTCACTTTCTTTCCCCTGAGGGTGGCTCATGTCAGAGGGGAAGCTTTGGCCGAGCAGAACCGCTTGCAAGGAACAGTGGAACTTACTTGATTGATGTCGATGCTGGGGCCCGTTGCAGTTTGAAGGAAAAAAAAAAAAAAAGGTTGAAAAAAGGGACCTGCAAAGGCGAGAGGAAGGGAGACCTCCAGGACAGCTGCTCTTTGCCCTCCTTCAGCGGCCCAAGAGTCCAGACCAGCAGCGGCAGCTCTGTATGCTTTTAACTTCGGCGCAGAGCTGCCCCTAATCAATAGTTTAGCGCGGTTTCATGAGGTAGCCTCGGGGCCTTTGATAGCCGGCCCGCTTCGATGATACGATGTGGGCCGGCCTAGCAAAGGCCCCGAGGCTGCCTTATGAAACCGCGCTAAACTATTGATTAGGGGCAGCTCTGTGCCAAAGTTAAAAGCATACAGAGCTGCCACTGCTGGTCTGGAGGTGCGGAGACAAGGCAGGAGGCAAACGCGGTGGAAGGCAGGAGTCCCGGCACAGCGACTGCAACAGGAAGTTGCAAGTCAGCTGACGCCGGCCTTTCGTTGCAGCGGGGACCGAATCCTTTGCGGACTGGCAAGATTTTTTTGCGGACCGACACCGGTCCGCAGACCGGCGGTTGAAGAACTGTGTCTTAGAGCACACATGGCAAACACAAGGCCTGGGGGCCATATCCGGCCCACCTGGCCATTTTTGTGGCCCTTGGTGACTGTGTCGCATCTAAGTGCCCCAGTCCCATTGGTGCGCCAAGCTCCTCACCATGCTGCCTCAGTACCAATTTATAGGCAGAAGGACACAGTCCCAGCGTAAAAGCTAGGTTGGAGCAGGGCGCTCCACCGAAGTGTCTGACCGCGCCACAGGTGGCTCAGGGAGAGGAAGGATGTATACTTCTACTAAGACTATGTATCTTAATAGAAAATTTGGCCCTCGACGTAGCCTGTGTTTTAGATTTCAGCCCTTTATGTGATTGAGTTTGACACCCCTGTCTTAGAGAGAGGAAGAGATGGTTACTGCGAATGGGCAGACTGGATGGGCCATTTGGCCTTTATCTGCCATCATGTTTCTATGTAACAATTACTAACCTGTGGTACTGAGTTATGGCAGGTAAGTGACCCCCAAAGTAAATTATACTACAGCTTAGTAAATCTCCCTCGTAGGATCTGAAAGGAAGACCATAACTCTCTTAAAATCGGTTAGCGTATGATACAAGGAGCGCACTGCCAACCTATCCAATGCTCAGATGGCAAGGGGGCCTCTGGGCAAATGACCTTTTCTGCTGGGAGGGGGAGGGTTTTGGGCACCCCTACCACCTATTATGAGTGCCTCAGGTTTTGGGGAGGTGTCTGAACCCAAAGTAGGGAGGTCCAGGCACCTCCTCCTCCCCCCTTTGACCTGGGAAGCTTCGTTCTGAAAGAATACAGACGCCAGAATGCAGACAGCTATGTTCTCTCTGAATTCCTGGGAATATATATATATATTTTAATGTTGTTAAGTAACTTCTTTTTTTGTTGTTTAGCCAACAAATTTTTCTGTTAGCTTTGTGTGGAGCCCATTCTTATATGAAAAAGTGTTATTCAGTTGTGAATAGTGAAACTAAATAATGAGCCACGGTGGTCTCCACGGGAGGTTTTTAGGCCGATGAGGTTCTCCACCTGAACATCTTGGCCACTGCTGTGGCGGTAGGAGGGCTTTGTCCGAGGCTTTTTCTCCCCATGGGGGCTTTTTATTTAGCTCATATTTTAGTGGGGGGGGGGGGGTTTGCCTTCCACTAAATCTATGTGTTTATTGTTGATACATTTTGGATTTTTCACATATTACATTAGATTAGATTACATTAGTGACTTCTATTCCGCCTTTATCTTGCAGTTTATTTATTTATTTAGATTTTTATCCCGTCCTCCCAGTAGCTCAGAACGGTTTACAAGTAAACATTCACAATGGAGTGAATTGGACATACAAGATTATACAGTAGATTTAAATACTTGGACATACGAGATGTGCAGCAGTTTAAATATAGGGACTATACAGCAAATTAAGAACAGAAGTTAAATATAAGTAGTTTAGTTTAGATACAAGTTATTTGAGTATAGGCTGAGAGTGGACTATACAGAAATTTAGGCAGAAGATTAGAATGGAGAAAGAAGGGTAGAGGTGGGGTTTAAGGGGTTGGGTGTAGACTGAGGGTGACCTTTAGTTGAAGAGGAGGGTCTTTACCATTTTCCGGAATGTCATTAGTGAGTTCTGTAGTCTGAGTTGAGGGGGAGTTGGTTCCAGAGTTGGGGAATAAAGTGGCTGTAGGAGCGTTTGCGGGCGTTTTCTGAGAGGAGAGACCTTCCGGGGGGAATGCATAGGCATATCTCCGTTTCTGAGCGGAGGGTGCGGGTGGGGATGTAGATGGGTAGCTTGGATTTTATGTAGGAGGGGGTGGTGGCATAAATTCTTTTGTGTGCTATTGCCAGGGCCTTGAATGCACAAGCGTTGGCTAATTGGGAGCCAGTGTTCAGCGCGGAGTGCTGGGGAGATGGGATCATGGTAGTTGAGGCTGTGTAAGAGACGGATAGCTGCATTTTGGACCCGTTGGAGGCGCTTGAGATCTTTTTTGGTTATTCCATTAAATAGGGAGTTGTAGTAATCCATTCTGGAGAGGACATATGTGTAGAGGAGTTGGGCTAGGTCAGGTGTGGAGATGTAGGGTTTGATCCTTCTCAGTTGGCGGAGTTAGTAGAAGGAGGTAGATGACATAAGAATTGTTATAATCTTAATACATAAGATTATAAAAGAGCATTTTCTAATTAGCTAAGGAGTGGATCTGTAATGCCGGTGGAAATTGGGACTTTATTGGTAAAGTTATATTGGTTTTATGTGTTTTTTGAAGAGTAAGGTTTTTGTTTCTTTTTTGAAAGTTTTGTAGTCTGTGGTTGAAGTCAGCAGCTTGATGAATTGTTGGTCCAGTTTTGCTGCTCTGGTGGCCAGAAGATTGTCATAAATTTTTTTTGACATTTTTGGTTTGCGGGTGTGTGAATATTGTGTGGGTTCTTCTGTATTCTGAGTTTGGATACTAAATAAAGTTGAAACATGACATGGAGGAAATTGGATTAATCGAGTAGGGTTTTCCAACTGCCTCATATTTACTGTTCTACTGTTTCTTGAGTTGCAGATGAATCTTGTGGACTCGCAATAATATCGATGTTCTCATCCAGCAGCGCATAATGCATTACCTTGGACCAGTGCCACAGACGTTGCATCAACAGCAACATGGAAATATGCTAAAATAAATTCAAAACGACACTGGCTTGGGGTGGAGGCTTGTTGTCATTTCCAATGTTTCCCAATCCTGCCCTTGAGATGTACTGAGCCAGTCTGGATTTCTGTTTGACCACAAACCATGGGAATCGTTGCGGCTTACATAAGATTAATAAGGTTAGCAACACAGACATCATGACTCATAGCAAAATTATAATGAAAACGGATGCGTTTTTAGCACCTTCCTATATTGAAGATAGGAGAAGATCTGACGTAAGCAGGTCAGGAGGCAGTTCCAAATTTGGGGGCCTTGGAACTCGAAGGTGAGTCCAAACTTGACATGGAGAGGGAAGAGGTAATTTGTAGCGTTGAGTCATTCTTGAGTTATATAGAAGGCGTGTGAAACTTGGATGGCTGAAGTTAGAACCCAGTCAAGCTTTCTCCATATATAGCCATGTGAACCATACATGCAATTTTAAATTGAATTCTATACTTGACTGTTAACCAGTCATAGTTATAAAGTAGCTTAAACTATAAACTTACAAAATTAGCTCAGTTCCCCTTAAAATAAATGAAACAGACAATGCAATCTAGTGTCTAAATAAATAGCCAATGGAATAACTCATCTCTGAATGAACATGCAGGAGATTCACCGAGGAGGAGGGTTTATCAATAGGCAGAGTAGGCATTTGCCTATAGACAGGCAGCTACTCGACTATGTTAAGTTTTTATTCTATAACAATGGTTCTCATCCTTGGGACACTCCAAGGCAGTCTCATTTTCAAGATATCCACAATGCATATGTATGAGGCAAACTTGCATGCAAATCTGTCTTATGCAAATTCATTTGGAGGATCCTGAAAAACAGACAAATGTGTCTCCCAGAGACTGGTTCAAAAGTCCGAGTTCTACATCTCAGTGACAGTGTTCTGTTGTGTTGTTGGAATTCCTGGGGATCGTGGAAGGGAACAGCTGGCTCTCCATATCCCTCAAAGCAGCCAGATCTCTCTCGTGCATATTCACTGTGGCAATCCAGGCGGGTTCTGGGCACCTCCAGGACAGAGTTGGAAAACACCAAGACAGAAAGTGTGTGCCAAGTGAAGCTTGGAGCCAAAACTATTCTGCAACCCTACCACCAACCAAGATGCAAGTTGAAACCAATAATTTCCTGAGGGAACCCAGTCAAGTCAAGTTTTCAGGATATTCACAATGAATATTCATGAGATAGATAGAATGGGGCTCATAATTGAAACTTAAATACCCACCCAAGTTGGCACTTGGACGATCTAAAAGACAGGTCATCTACGTGCCGATAATCAAAACGGCTTTTTGGACATATCCAGAGACTTTTTAGGCCTCTGAATCCCTCTGTGCGCCCAGACCTGAAAGGGGCGTTTTTGGAGGAGTTGTTAGAGTGGGATGTGGACCGACCTAGACTTAGGGATAACTGAATGTTTGATGAGACTGCCTAGGCGAAATTTATACGTTGTGAGTTAGACCATGTAAAGACAGGTATAAGTGCCCAAAAGATATCCAAAGTGACTATATAAGCACTGCAGGGACGCACACACTCTCCCCCCATTGCACCCCCACAAAGTTCAGAATATAAACGTACATATCTGCCTCCAGAACATCAGCCCCTGACATAGGAAAGCCTAATAGAGCTGCACAGAGATGGCTTAAGTAGTCTGGGGGTTGGGCTAATGAACCATAGAGAGGAGGACCCAGGCCCATAAGCCACTCTAACCATGGTGGAAAATGTGAGCCCACCATAAACCTACTGTACTGCCATATATGTGGCACCTGCAGCCATAAGGGCTATTGGGGTTTAGGGGAGGCTAACCATAACCTATAAGGGAGTTCTGGAAAGATGTTTATGTGGCACCCTTTTTGTGAAGTTCACAGCAGTGCCCTTGAAGGTGCCCCACTGCTCTATTGCCATGTTTAGGTGGCCAGTCTATCACAATACTGGCCCCTCCCACTTATTTGGGATTTGGACGAAGTTTTGGTCGAGAATGTGGTATAAAGATAGACGTAATCATAGGCAGCAGACCGCTGCTTGGTTTGGGGGGCCCAGGAGCTCCACCCTAGCCCCGCGGAATCCTACGGTGCGGACTCTCCCCAGCTCCCGACTCCCCACCTACCTCCTCCCAGCACTGTACTTTTGAATCTTCAGGCAGCCGCCGCGCAGCGTCAGTGAGCAGTCCTGTCCCCGGAAGTAGAATGAAGTGCTCCGGGGCAGGCTTGCTCGCTGACACTGCGCGGCAGCTGCCGGAAGATTTAAAAATTAGAACACCAAGAAGCGGGTGGGAGGGCGGGCACCAATCGAGCGACCACCAGTCTTTGAAGAGGCCACGGCCCCTGTGGCCTCCCCCGTTCCGTCGCCTATGGACGTAGTGACGGTCTGGACCAGGGGTGTCAAACTCAATCACATAAGGGGCCGAAATCTAAAACACAGGCTACGTCATGGGCCAAATTTTTTATTAAGATACTTAGGGGTCCTTTTATTAAGGTGCGCTAACCGATTTAGCGCATGCTAAATGCTAAGGCATCCCTTATATTCCTATTGGCCTCTTAGCATTTAGCGTGCGCTAATTTTTAGCATGCGCTAAATTGGTTAGTACACTTAAATAAAAGAACACCTTAGTCTTAGTAGAACCTCCACGCTGGCTCTGTGGTGTAATCAAAATAAATAAAAAAGACTTTCCTCTCTCTTTTAGGTCCTAGTTCACGCTTGCTGTCTAACACCAGCTCTTGAAAGGATTAAATCTGACATATTGTAATCACAAAATAGAAAATAAAATTTTTTTTTCTAACTTTTGTTGTCTGGTCATTTTGCTTTTCCATCATCTTGGTCCCAGTTTCTCTTTCTGATTTTTGTCTATCTTCGACTAATTCTCTTTCCAGTGTCTGCTGTCCATTTTTTCTCCTCTTCTCTCTTGTTCCATTCCCTCCTTATGCCTGTCTCCAACATATTGATTTTTCCCACTCAGCTTTCTTAACTTTTTCTTTTTTGCCTCTGTCCATTCATATCTTGCCCTCTTTCTCACCCTTCTTTTTAAATTTTCGGCTACCTCTCAATTCTCCATCTACTCTCAGTCCCTAGCTCTCCCATTTCTCATCTCACTCCTTTCCCAACCTCCTATTTCCTTCTATCTACTCCCCATTACCACCTCTCCCACTTTCTCCCTGTGGCTCAACATTTTGCTGCCTCTCTTTTCTGTTCTTCTTCCCTCCCTCCTTTGATGCTGAACAATGAGATGGAAAGAAAAAAAAGAGATGCTGCATCTCTCCCTCCCTTCCACCCCCAAGCGTAACATTTTGCTCTCCCTTCCATTCCCAAATCCAACTTCTCTCCCTTTCTCTTCCCAACTGCCCCTATCCCATCTCTCCCCCTGTCTGGCTCTCTCTCTCCCTCCCCCAGGTCCACCATTTCTCCCTTTTTCTTCCCAACAGTTCTCCTTTCAAGTATCTCTTTCCCTCTTCCTCCATACCACCCCAGGTCCAACTTCTCTCCCTTCAGAATATTGCCCACTATCTCTCTCTGTCCTGTTTCTGGCCCCATAAGCTTTCCCCCCACACCCAATCTGGCAGTGCTTTTAATACCCTCCCCCTTCCTACTTTAAACTCCCCCCCCCAAAGAACCAGTTAGGCCAGGAGGCTTCCTTGGCCCAGAATGTCCTCCCCCTTCTCTCCGCGCGGTACAATGTCGTTGTCATGCTGAAAAAGTGACCTGTGGCAGTGCTTCCGAAACTTCCCCAACTCATGGCTCAGTATGTCTTCCCTCTTGCGCCAGTCCGATGCTGTAGTCACGCTGAAAACTCTGCTGGCCTCTGCAGTAATTCAGCAATGTCCACAGCTACCTTTCCTGCTTTCCGTCTACCATGTCCACCTGGGCAGAAACAGGAAGCTGAGTAATTGGAGACAGACCACGGCAGATAGAAAACAGGAAGGGGAGCCACAGAAAATGTTGCTGAATCACTGCCGAGGCTGGCAGATTTTTCAGCATTATGACGATATCAGAGGGAGGGAAGACATGCTGGGCCATGAGAATGGGAAGTTCCGGGAGCACTGCTGTGGGCCATATACAATGGCCAGGCGGGCTGGATTCGGTCCCCGGGCTTTGTGTTTGACACATGGTCTGGACGATCAAACGCCTGGATGTAAAGATAGACGATTAAAAAAAAAAAAAGGAATAGTTTAGACATACTTTTTGAGAATGGACATTTTATCGGCGCTAAGTTTGGGCGACTAAAGCTCTACGTCCAAGTCAGACTTAAGACGTTTCTTTTGATTATGGTCCTCCACATAAATCAATCTTATGCATATTCATTATGGATATCCTCAAAACCTGATTGGCTGAGGTTCCCCCAGGACAGGTTTGGAAACCCCTGCGCTAATCTATGGTCACTAGTTCAACCAAGAGAAGCATCAGCAGCTTCCACTTCAAACCAAGTTGCCAGTGGGTAGCTGAAGAGCAGGAAACCCTTGGCTTAGAGAGTGAGGGCCGCCAAAGCAGGAACAGAGGAGAGCAACACATTCTCAATTCAAAAGACTGAAAACTTTATTTGGGCAATATAAGTCGCAATGTAAACAAAATACAAATGAAGAAAAAGAAGAAAACTCGTCAACCAAATCTTTCAGTTTGCAAGCTTTTAAAGATGCGGCATCCTTTTTACATAACAGCTGTAGTTGGGCCAAATGAATGGTTAGCATTTGTAGACCCTCAAAGCTACTGAGCTTTGTTAAGTCCTCGGAAAAGGACTAAGCTTTCTTAAAAAAAATTTAAAAAAAGATGCATTTTATTGATAAAAGACATTTGTTTAGATAAACATAAATATCATGACAATTATATTCATTAGCACCAACTTTGGTCCAATAAATCAATAAACTGGGAGATGAATATTACGACCAGAAAGCAGAGTTAAGAAGTCTTTCCTGCCTGAGATATGCTTAACAACATAAAGGACATTTAATAAAATCAAGTTGTTGACAGTATCCCAGGTTTCCACACCAGAATTGTTGTAAAACGGTTGTGATCCTGTTGACGAGAATGAATGATGGACAACCTAAAGTCTACGCAGCATTGACCAGGAAGAAACAATGGTTACAGCAAGTGTAGGCAGACATGGTTATACACACAAACAGTACAGAATGAAAACATGGCAAAAAGGTCTGAACATGACCCTTGACCTTAATTTAACAATAAATAGAAATAACGATCTCTTTAGAAAGAAAATAATTTCTCTCTCAAGCAAGATGATTCGCTTTAAACAGTTACGTCTGGATAACATCCTGGTGGACTAGTACGGAAGTCACTAATTTTTACACATTTTAATATTTTCTACCAATGCATACCCAATCTTGCTTTTTCCGATTTTGACACTTTTCACAAAGCAGTGTGTTGTTTAACTTTGCTCAGAACTAGAATTTTTTGTTACTGTTCCACATTTCTTTCTTACATGTGCTGCGATGCACTCTTCTCCACGAACATTTCTGGAACCTATAAAGATATCTGTCTAAAATCGGTTTCAACGACTCTCTCTACATTATAAAGAGAAAGGTCTACTCATAGCTTTAATGGAAGACTCAATTCGCCATGGCCACTGCTCCCAGCCAGCACACTTTGTCTTGACTACTTTCACTTTCTTTGCCCCTTCCAGAACAAACTAAATTGTCTTCAGACTTCAACCTTTCTTAAAACAATTCACAATCCTTTGTTCACGACCATACCAGAAACTCATTGAACTACAAAAAACAAAACCATGTCCGGCAACCCAAATAAAATGCCTCTGCTTTCAACATCCTTAGTAACATACATCAGAAATCAGTCACTTTATCCAACTCTTGCCTTCAACGCACTCTCTCAAGCCTTCTTCGCTCATTCAATAACTGTTCAAGTCATTGGCAAATAACCAGATTAGAATTTGGAGATAATAAGTGTTCTATTCTTACTCTGGCATCATGTTATTCACTACTGGTTATACATGAAGTCCATAAAGTGGATGGAAGTAGTGAGAAAACCTATTTGGAAAATTTAGAACTAGGCGATGGAAGAGCCTGTTAAGAGTTCACCAAACTTGCCAAGTTCTCGTGAAAGGACTTGCGCTGAGGCCCGGATCCTGTAACCAGAGCCATTGTTGGTGGCCACCTTAAAAGTGGCCGTTCATTGCGTGTCAATCACGTGATGGCGCCGCGTACATTATCATGACTCCAGCAAAGGTAGGCGCCGGAAATGTAGGTCAGGGTTTTTCCAGGCCTACATTTCTGGCGCCTACTTTTGAAGTGAATCACATCTCCACGGCCACGCCTGTCCTTAGCCACACCGACAGTGGTGCCAGGCAGCTTAAAGCGCCCATGGAGGTGTGATTCCGGTGCCACTTTTTAAGGCACCGGTAGGCACCTTGAAACTCGGTTAAAAATGTCATTTAAATGGTGTTTTTTTACTGAGGTTGGGCACCTAAAAAATTGGTGCCAGTTAAACAATCTGGGCCTGAATAATTATTCTGCAAAAAAACACCAAAACATATACACACATTACTTGCCTAAGGTCCTGATCATGCAACACTCCATACTAGAGAATAACACGAGGACAAATTTTTCCCCATCCCCATGGAAACTTTTTCCTGTCCCAGCGAGTTCTTTTCCTGTCCTTACCCCATTCCTGCAAGCTCCATCCTCATCTGCACTCAAACACTTTACAATCATAAGTAGCAACATTCTAGAGCTCAGATTGTGATGTCATAATGCCTCATTCCACCAATGCCTAAGCTCCGTCCTCATCTGCACAAGCCTCAAACACTTTAGAATCATTAGTAGCAACATTCTACAGCTCAGATTGTGATGTCATAATGCCTCAGCTCCGTCCTCATCTACACAAGCCTCAAACACTTTAACATCATAAGTAGCAACATTCTAGAGCTCAGATTGTGATGTCATAATGCCTCATTCCACCAATGCCTAAGCTCCGTCCTCATCTACACAAGCCTCAAACACTTTAACATCATAAGTAGCAACATTCTAGAGCTCAGATTGTGATGTCATAATGCCTCATTCCACCAATGCCTAAGCTCCGTCCTCATCTACACAAGCCTCAAACACTTTAACATCATAAGTAGCAACATTCTAGAGCTCAGATTGTGATGTCATAATGCCTCATTCCACCAATGCCTAATCTCCGACCTCATCTGCCCAAGCCTCAAACACTTTAAAATCTTAAGTGTTCGAGCCTTGTGCAGTTAAGGCAGAGCTTACAGGAATGGGACAGGGACTGAAACAAAACTCGCGGGGTGGGGACGAAAAAATCGAGTTCCTGCAAGGATGGAGAAAAATTTGTCCCAATGTCATTGTCTACTCTATATGGAATATTCAAATCATGCTGACAAGTAAGAATACAAGAGACATTGAAAATACAACCATCCCTTGATTCTTTCACATTTCAGTCTTGAGAACTCTTCCAAAATATTGCATTAAGTATTTTTTTATTGCTTTTGATGGTCTGGCATACTAAGAGAAACCTTTACAACCATATTAACATAGCAATTGGTAGTGAACAGAAAATGTTCGAATTCATTTTTTTTTTTTTTCTATTGCCCAGCAGTTTCTTCCTACTCCTTTGGGCTTCCAGCTGAATCAAACCCAAGACTGGGGACGGGCTCCATTAAATTCCGATCCCACATATTTGGGAATTTTCCTCCCTGTTTCAATATTCCTCTTTTACTTTGTCCAGTCACTGTAGCAACATTCCTTGTCCAGATGGAGGCCCTAGGAGACCCAACAGAGCAAATTTATCTCATGCACACTCAGTGGCATAGCGAGGGTGAGTGGAGCCTGGGGCAGTGGCACCCCTTCCCTGCCCCTTCCCCCGCACCTCTCTAATTTTCCCGGCACGAGCAGCATCGCCAACTTGCTGCCCGCGTTGGCTCTCCCGCCAACGACACTTCCTAGGCCTGGGGACCCGGAAACGACGTCGGAGAGAGAACCGACACCGACAGCTGCTCGCACTTGGAAAATTAAACAGGTACGGAGGGGGGGAAGGGATGCCCAGGCAAGGCAGGAAGGTTGGGAAGGAGCAGGGGGGGCAGAGAGGCGGACAATTGGCAGTGGTCCCACCAAGATGGCGCCTGGGGCGGACCCCGCCCCCCCCCTTACTGCACTACTGTGCATATTCATTGTGCAAACTGAGAAAACCCAACAGGCTGTGCGTTCTCTAGAGCAGTGGTTCCCAGCCCTGTCCTGGAGGACCGCCAGCCAGTCAGGCTTTTGGAATAGCCCTAATGAATATGCATGGGACAGATCTGCATGCCTGCCACCTCCATGATATGCAAATCTCTCTTATGCATATTCATTAGGGCTATCCCAAAAACCTGACTGGCTGGGGGTCCTCCAGGACAGGGTTGGACACAAGGGTAGGGAATATGCATTGAAAGCGGTGCATGCAAATAGATCTCATGCATATTCATTGGGGAAATCTTGAAAACCTGACTGGAATACGGCTCTCGAGGACCGGAGTTCCCTACCCCTGCTCTAGAACATGGTCTGGACAGCCTGGTCAATGAAAATATGCAGTTACTAGCTAGCCTATACTCATACTTGCATTGCCAACTCTGGCTTCTTGAAGAACCTCCATTGTTCTCCCAGCTGCGAAAGACTTCTTGATTAAAATGAATGTGGTATTTCACTTAGCTCAGTGGCTCTTGTCCTTGAGGAGACAGATTACCATATTTTATGATTTTATTTAAAAAAAAACAAACAACAACAACTAGCAATTGGCAGTAATGGATTATATAACACAGAGCAGTAGTGTATAAATATATAAAAAAAATTACTGTTAAGTACCTTATAATGTGAACTCCCCTCCCCCCCTTCCTATACATAATTTAGGCATTTATGGCTCATCTCTTTTTTTCTCTCAATTCAGCGCTTCTTAATCCTTTTATATCCAGTTACTTCTCGTTGTTTTTCTTGCCCAATTAAGTTTCACTGCATTTGATGTTTCCCAATTCAAATAACAGGAGTCTCGACACAGGACAGTAGTGGATTGTGCTGCAGACGACACATCTGCCAACTCCAGTGTGAAGCTCAAAGGGAAAATACAATTCATTGCACTCTCAGTTGTAACCTGCCTGAATGCATGAAAGACTGACGAGGTCACCTGGGTCCAGCCCAGTTCTGCTAGTCTGAAACAGGAAGCTGTTCTCTACCTCTAGGGGCACTACAGAGCAAATCTGTTCAACTTAAGCCCTCAAGAGTCAAGTTCAACTACTGAACGTTGGACCAAGATACAGTACTTGCTTACAGAACCAAGAAAACAAGGGTTCTGAGGAGGTGGAGCTCTGATATATACAGCATTTTTACTCGGTTATTCTAACATTACAATTACTATGCAAAACAACTGTTAATATAACAGTCAACAACTTTATAACTGCTAAAATGACCCCCAGAATGACAGATTTCTTAAGGAGATCAACGCAACCCTTATGAGCGCTAGGCTCACTTATGTTCGAACATGGACAAACGTCTCCAGTCATTTGCCTCATGTTAACTTAAACACCTGAAATAAAATCTAAATTTAAATGATCTGATATCCCCTGACTTGTACCTCAATTAATAATTTAAAAATAATGAGCACCCCCCATCTCTCAATACCCCATTTTCCTGCAATAGGATATCTAAGGGAACCACCCAGTCCGGGTCACTATAGAAACCCAGTTTGCCCTGGAAAGGCTCCAAGTAGCAGCAGAGCTCCGGTTAATTTTAGAGCTTAAGGACAACTTACAGTGCACAGGCCGTAACTCTGTATTCTTGTATTTCATTTTGCTTCGGACCTCTGACTGGATCCAAATTAAAGGTCTTATGATATCTGACCAGCACTCGAGCCGGACATTACTTGGCTAAATCGTTGGTAAAGAGAATTGCCAACTGGACCCAGTTATCTTGTTCAAGCGCAAATAACTTGCTTGCCAAAGTCAGTGAGACCGTGGTCTCCCCACTCAGCTCCTGAGACGGACGTTCAACTCCTTGGCAGGATGGACCACAGCTGCACGTGCGCTGTTCCCTCCCACCCGACGACAAGTTTGAGGAGTGGGCCTAGGGCAGGTTTTCAAAAGTGTCTACATAATTTAAAGGGACGACCGGTAACGTTATACCAGGTGGTGCTTTCTCAACTGTTCAACAGACCCACTTGAAGTTTCTGTGCTTGATTGCCTCATCCTTGGATCTTTTATGTTTGTTTGCTTTTTAATTTTTAAATTAGGTTTCTTTTTTTTTATGTCCGACTACCTTTAATTCTGTTTCTACTTTGATTTTTTTTTTTTTTTTTTTTTACTCAAAAGACTGCATTATTTGATGATGTCTGTTTAGGAGTCTTCTACTGTGGTAAAAAAAAAAAACCCCCAAAACCCCCATTTCTCATCAGAAATGCAATTCAAATATTCTAAATCTTCTTAGGATGAACAGCCATTTGAAATTCTTATTGTGTGAGCGTTCATACATACAGTAAAACCTTGGTTTGCGAACATAATTCGTTCCAGAAGCATGCTTGTAATCCAAAGCACTCGTATATCATAGCGAATTTCCCCAAGATGTGCACGGTTGAACTGTGGGTTCTGATGACGTGACGTGCATATACGTGCTCGTACTGCAAGACATCACTTGTTTATCGAGCTAAAATTTAATAAAATGTCAAAACACTCGCACACCAAGTTACTCGCTATCCAAGATTTGACTGTATATATATTTATTTAGTATTTATATTCCACTTATAGCCTAAGCGGTTTACATTCAGGTACTTAAGCATTTTTCCTTATCTGTCCTGGTGGGTTCACATTCTACCTAATGTACCTGGGGCAATGGGGGGATTAAGTGACTTGGCCAGGGTCACAGGGATGTGAGCCCAGGACCTCAGGGCGCTGAGGCTGTAGCTCTAACCACTGTGCCACACACTTCCATATGTAAAACATATACAGATAACTTTTTTTTTTTTTAAATTACTGCTGTTCTGTCAGTAGACTTTTCAAATCTCCTTTCTACTCTGCTCTTTCAAGCCGCCCCTGTTTCTGTTCTCTTGCCTCCTCCTCGCTCTCCCTAAGAGTGCTTTCTCGGGATTTTCTTTCACACTGCGCACGCCACACTGATGTCCTGGGTGAGGAGCCTGTGTTTGCTTTTCTGCTAATCCATACTATTGCACTTGGCCTCTCGCTGGATTTCCTTTGGAGATTGCGAAATACCACTGAAAACAAGATCGACCAATTCCCCTGAAAACAACAAAATAATCCCCTCCCCCAAATCAATACAACACAAGAAATATGACATCTGTAAAATCTACCCATGAAGATCTACAGTTAAATACATCTATTCTATTAATGCTAGTACTATGTAAATACTGAAATCTATGCTTTACCAAAGTCCCTTGATGCATTTCATAAAACGATAAACCCAGTTGCAGTTTTTAATTCAGGAAAGCAAAGATTATATCTCTCTATATATATTACACAGACGTGTGCAGAACTGAAGTCTGAAAGAAACAAATTTATATAATGCCATCGTCGAACATACAACACAATCAACACACACGTAAAGGTTACTGGGTTATTTCATTTTTTCTACTGTTGTAGTTAGATTGTTAAGGGGACCCCAACCCCTCTCTCCCCTGGATACACAGATGAGACAGAGAAGGGCAACAAAAATAATAAAAGATTTGGGATGCCTTCCCTATGAGGAAAAGCTAAAGCGGCTAGAGCTCAGGGGTGATATGATAGAGGCCTATAAAATACTGAGTGGAGTGGAAAGGGTAGATGTGAAATGCTTGTTCACTCTTTCCAAAAATACTAGGACTAGGGGGCATGCAATAAAGCTACTAAGAAGTAGATTTAAAACAAACCGGGGAAAATATTTCTTCACGCAACGTGTAATTAAACTCTGGAATTTGTTGCTGGAGAATGTGGTGAAATCAGTTAGCTTGGCGGGGTTTAAAAAAAGGGTTGGAAAATTTCCTAAAAGAGAAGTCCATAGGCCACTATTGAGAGGGCTTGGGGGAAATCCACTGCTTATTCCTAGGATAAGCAGCACAAAATCTGTTTTACTACTTGGGATCCAGCTAGGTACCCTGGACCTGGGTTGGCCACTGTTGTAAACAACATACCAGTCTGTCCCAGTATGGCAATTCTTATGTAACATATAACTAATAAGGCAAATACCCTGCCTTCCATGCAGATAAGACCATAAAAATATTTTTTAAAAGCCACGAGTGGTCAGATCAAGGTCCAACAGGCCTAGCATTCTGTCTCCAATAGTGACCATCTGAATGACCAGTAGATCCCCAAAAGAAGATCTATTTCTTATAGTTGAACAAAACTTACCACCAAAGCACAGGAAATCAGAATGACAATATGCAGAAGGAAATGGGTCTAGACTAGTAGGGAGCAGGATATTTCCCATGTTCATTCTATGCGTTCTTTTATCCTTTCTACAACATGCCAGATTGGTGGAAGAGCTCAGGTAGATTGTGTCTCCAGGCACGAGACTGCCAATACAAGGGCTACAAAACAGTGCAAGGGAGAACGGAGCTGGGTGCATAACCACAGCTTTAAAAATTCCATCGGTGATTGCATCGCCATGAAAAACAAGACTTTACGTTCATTATTTAACCCACATGCCTGCATTTGGGAGCAAATAGGGACCCCTGAAGAAGACTATACTGTCGAAACACGGACCGTGTTGGGGGTCCTTCATGCTTCATCAGAGGTTCAGGCTCTAGACATTTTTATGTGGATTATTTATTTGTTTGAATAAAGCCTTCATCCTGGACATTGACTCGCCACGATTTCTTTGTTTCTTGAATTTTGAACACTACGTCCACATTCCAGTTGTTTTCAGTTTGATCTTTCTTTTTCATTTCTGAATCAGAAGATCGGTATCTATTAACACAGGAGCCGATGCATGGGAAGCCTCAGTGTGCAATAATTGGGCAAGCAAATTTGACTGCTAGTAAACATTTGTACACATATTAATAAGCATTAATCAGTACAATGCATCTTCTAAATTTACAATGCCTGCACCAAATTAAACAAGAATTCTTTGCAGGGTCTGTCGGTTTGGTTTTTTAATTCTACGATGACAATGCAACAGTACAATGCCATCTTTTCTTCTTTTTTATCATTGGGAGAAACATTTTTATTCAAGGATATAAAACTGCTAGAGAGGGTGCAGAGAAGAGCAACGAAGCTAGTGAAAGGTATGGAGAACCTGGACTACGAGGAACGACTTAGGAGACTGGGGTTGTTCTCCCTTCAGAAGAGGAGACTGCGAGGAGACCTGATTGAGACTTTCAAAATACTGAAAGGATTCGACAAAATGGAGCAGGGAAAGCAGTTATTTACATTGTCCAGTGTGACATGGACAAGAGGACATAGACTGAAGCTGAGGGGGGACAGGTCCAGGACGAATATCAGGAAGTTCTGTTTCACGCAGCGAGTGGTAGAATGCTTTCCCAGAGGAAGTAATTGCAGAATCCACCGTTCTAGGATTTAAGGGTAAACTAGATGCACATCTCCTTAAGAGTGGCATAGAGTGATACGGGTAAGGGTAAATTAGATGCACATCTCCCTTGAGAAGCATACGGTGATATGGAGACTAAAACTATGCCAGGGTACACCTGGCAGGGCCTCCACGTGTGCGGATCGCCAGACTTGATGGGCCCAGGGTCTGATCCGGACATGGCAATTCTTATGTTCTTATGTTAAGTCTAAACACTGACTTCAATAATTTGAAAAGCACACCTTGGCACTCACAAAATGCTCTCTGGTGCCACATGGGGCCTCCCCCCCCATAATCCCTCAGAGACCTGTTCTCTAATTTACCTCCCCTAGAAGGGGATTGGGGGAACAGATTCATCCAGGAGACAGAAAAGAAGAACGCATTTTGAAAAACGCAGAAACTGATAGAGCAGCTTTGCACTTCCATTCTGCGCGCCCTAAAGCCATTATAGAACTGTGTCTCACAAACTTTCCAACCAGCAGCACACTACATCCGGTGTGCCAGATGGAAGACACCCGGAAGTGCGCGGAGACCCATCTGGCTGCAACCTGCTTCGGTGGAGGGATCTTGGAGGTGCGGGGAGAGGAGAGATGATTTTTCTATATGACTTCCGTATACTTACTGGGGGTTTTCCTACCCTCTGTTTTGCTTAAAGAGGTGGCTTGTGTTATGAACTGAAGGAAGGCCACCTTCTGTTCTTGATCACCTGTCTGCACTGTGTCAGCATTGAGTGAACTAGTTTGATGAGGTGATCGTGGACAGCAACGCGGTTCCAGGCTGCAATGAGTGACTCAGTCAACTCACGTTTGATGTTGGATGTCTCTTGGATATCTCCTAGGCCACCTTCTGCCACTAGTTCTCGATTGGATTCAGATCCGTAGACTGGGCCGGCCAGGCGATTACTCAGTGTTGTTCTGACGCTTGTAGATGATCACCTGTTGGTGCCTGTTGGCAAAGGGCGTTGTCATCTTGGAACAGGAACTGACCTGGAAACAGCTGATGAGCTGCACCATGCACTTTTGCAGAATTGTGTTGCACTTGGGCCTGTTGACCGTTCTATCGAAGATATGCAGACCATGACCTTCAAAGGATGCTTAATAGTGAGGTTGGGGCACTCAGGTTTGAACCCCTCTCCAGGAAACCTCCTCACGTAGGTGTGGGCCTGGTTACTAAACAGGCAGAAGATGCTTTCACCACTGAAAAGCACTATTTCCCACGTCCAGCTTGAGTGCTTCCACGCTCACTCGATTCGGTTAAGCCTTTGGACATCAGTCATCAGTGGCTTGTTGAAGGCACCAGCGATGATGAGATCTGATGAGATGACACTGACATGACACTCTTCTGACCAGTCAAACAGTAGCTGAGGTGAGATCAATGAAATCCATCAAAGTGCATGGCCTTGGCGTGAAGCTGATGCACATGGACCGGACCGAGACTTGTCTACCACTGAACCTGTCGCTTTCTTCTCTTGTACACCGCACTGTGCTGTGACTGACTTTGCTGGCGACCTCGTAGTATGAAAATCCTTCTTCGCTCATCGTTGACACACGAACGCGCTCCTTTGTCAGGTTCTGAGTCTTGTTCGTGGTTGATACAGAAAGTGTATGAAACCCAAAAAGCCCACGTTTTAATAGCTGCCCTATTACCTAGATGTCCGGACTGTGATTGGCTGATGAAAGCAGCCTCCTGATTGGTCAGAAATAACACAATTCTATTGGGCCAACAAAGAAGTTACAATAGAAGGTTAGAAGCTTACAGAAGGCTTAAAAGGCAAGAGGGTTCCATGATTTGCTGATTGGACAGTCTATCCAATTTTGAGGCATGATCTGCAAAAGTTATCGTAGCTTTGTTCCAGTATCAACAAAATTGTAAAATTAGAAACAAATGATCTTAAAAAGTTGATTCTAATAGCCAAATATATCCCTTATAATAGACAAATCTATTGGGCCAACCAAGAAATTAAAATAGAAGGTCAGAAATTTGATAGAATGCAAACTTCCCAAATGGTTCCAGACTTTTCCACACCACGGTTAAGTCCCATTGCATAAACTAGAACCTGTGCTAAAATAAGGATTTGAGTTTGAGACCACTGCCTTAATACCACTTTGTGGATGGTGGGAGGGTTTGTCATCTGATGCTTTTTCAGGCCTGTCGGTGATTATTTCACACATCTCTTGCATTGTCTTTGTGAAGAGTTATTTATTGGGATTGTTAGATTTTCACTACATCTGAGTTATTTTGGTTATTGTTAATCCCAATCATTAGTAAATAGGTCTCATTGCAAGAATTGGACCTTTGCTATGTTGAGGTAAAATAACACCTCTTAATGGTAGCCAATATTGATACCTTCCCCCTCTTAGTGACACTAGAACTGAAGTATTTTCTGCTTATTATACATTTGTGCTTGACTCTGTGTTTAATGCTCAGTTCTGGCTCTTTAAGGCATTCATCTTTAATGGAAAGCAATCTGCTGTTACTTTGTCTGACCATCTCTGCAATTACCTAGGGTCCTCCCTATGGATGACTTTGGCTGACATGTGACAAGAGGGTCTCTTAGTGTGTGGTTCCGGCTTTCCTAGTAAATTTCATTCCAATCCATCCACACTATGCCTGCATTAGTAGAAGCAGAAATGCCACAATCCAATGTAATTCCAGCACACATCTATGGGGGTGGTGGGGGGGGGGGGAGGGGTTCAGAGTTAAACACAAGTCTGTGTGTGAGATTATTGGTTTTGAACCTGCCAGAACATGGCAACTGAAACCAACTTTAATTTTATTTTGATTTAAACTAGAATTGGGGAGGTGGAATTTCTTGGAGGGAAAAAAAAGGTTTCAAAACACAAACAGAAGAATCACAGAAATTATATTTCAGGCATTATATAAACTGCAATAATGAACTCAGAAGTTGCACATTATTATTAAAGTTGCAGTATACAGCAAAAAAATAATCCCATTTGTAATTTTGCCTAATTAAATGTATTATGATATCTTTTTAGTTTTAATCTTTGTGTTTTAAGGGTGGGCTTTTTTTTCCAACATAAGACAGCTGCAGTACCCTTCTGTTACCACAGTGGGGCACCATACAACATTGCAAAATATTCCTGTCAGCTCTTTGAAAGAAGGTTTTTGAAAAACAGTACTATTGATTTCCCTTTACTGCTGTTAAAAAATTTTATACAACTAAAATATTATTCCACAATCACAGTGTCAGTTTTGGCAAAAGCACATCAGATATAACTGACGGTATCCTCAATTTCAAGTAATACATTCCGCAAAAGCCAGCTTCTGCTGCTTTCTGTGACAATTTGGTTTCTGGTATCTGTTTTCACCCGTGAGTCCATAAAACTAAAGAGGATAATGTATGCATTATTCAAAGTAATTAGACGCCACACAGCACTCCTGGCCCTAATATTGCTTTAAAGAATGCTGATGTTAGTCTGAAGTAAACTTGATGGCTGGGGGTAGGGGTAGGAGCTTTTCTGGGTATTCTACCATGTTTGGCTGTCTCACTATAAAATGGAGAGGCAATTATTGGTAAGCATTTTCCTTAGGGTTCCTTCAATGGCTCTATGAAAAACTCTCAGGAGCTGCATTCGTCGCTAAAAAGCCAAGTGGTGATTTCCTTAATCACATGCTGTGACCTGTTTGTTTATTTGCTCTTGTTAAATAATTATAAATTACTCATTGCTTAAATAAATATTTTAAGTATTGTATATACTGCACCTTTAAATAATGCACTTAATTGTATGTGTTTTTCTTGGTAAAGTGCATTAATCCTAAAACAATGAATCACTTCTTCCTTATTACTGATACAACTGCATTAGCATTAATAAGAGTACGTAACTAAACCTCTAGCATTAGTATTGCAACCTAGCAGATAATTCTATGCATTACTGTACTTTAATACTGTCCAGCAGAATATAATATGTCTACTATAAATCCCACAACATCAGGCAAGTTCACCTGATGTGGCTGCAAACAGGAAGGCCACAGTTCATATGGTGCCACTACATTTCAAGCCACTGGTTAAGGAGGGTTGGGGTTTTTTTTTGTATGGGCTAATATACAGGCTATACTGTATACCAATGGGTTACCAGCTGCATTTCCTGCTACCTACCCAGAACTTAACTACCTTCCACCTATTCCTGAATACTCTCACATCCCTCCCCGAAACTCCAAACTCTTCCAAAGCTGGGTCCAAATTCTACACAGCATCTGTTTTATCCAGCCTGGTGCAGGGACTAACATGTTTAACTGCCAATCATTCCTTTGAAATTAACCTAATATCAGTAATGTTAGGAGTGACATGAACAATGCATTTAAAAAAAAAAAAATGCAGGATAAATGATACCCTGACCTACTTGCTGCTCTTTTGATGGGAAAGCTCTGAGGTAAAGTAGTAATGCACATTTGATGAACTGTCCTTTAAAATTAATTTGCAACTAGCAAAGTCTCTACCAGGATGTGCGTATAGCACTATCAAGTATGGTTATGTCTGCTCTTTGAGCAGAACTGTATGCTAAATCCAGGAGCTAGCAACAGAAAAGATACTGTTTAATAAAACCCAAAGCAAACAAAAAAATCCCTTAAAAAAAAATTTATTTTAGTGATCCTGGTGCACAATGGAATATCAATTGTGACCAGTCAAACATGGACAATCTCACTGTCAGCTTCCTGATTGGCAGTTGTGGCAACTGCTCTTTGATAATTGGCTGTAATTCATTTTGATCAGAAAGATGCTGCTGAATTTTTGCCACCTTTGAAAATTAAGTGCAAGGATTTACAGCCAGACTTCAAAATAAGAAGAGGATCTGAGCTAATTGGAAAAGGCTTTCAGCTAACTTGGGGCCTGATGGTTTAAATTTCCGTATTGCCCTTGTCCTTGTACCACATTAGGAATGGAACAGGAGCACGAACTGTGATTTCAATGCTAACGTAAATTTAAAAAAAAAACCACCCCAGTTTATAAAAAAAGTACTTTTATTCTTTGCTTTCAAGGGAGATTAAATTAGACAATTAGCACACAGAAGGCTTAAAAGGCAAGAGGGTTCCATGATTTGCTGACTAACAGAAATAGAAGTTCAAGAATTCAAAAGGTACCTTGTAAATGAGACTAGTTCAAAAGGTATGAGACTCCTTTTAGTTCTAGATCTGTCATATTTAAAATGATCAGAAATACAAATAACGTAATGGGGCCTAGTGACTTTTTAAGTTAGATTTTAGGATTATTTGTTCTCCTGTTGTAAAAAAAAAAAAAAGGCTAGATTAACCCTGGCAGTACCTTGGGAATGCTTTCCAGTACAAAGTTTGGGTTTCATATGTGAACTGTAAGAAAAATTTGGTATCTTAAGAGCTGTCACTTGAGAAACTGTTGTGATACCCAAAATACGCCCCCCCCCAAAAAAAAAAAATAAAAAAAATCCAGAAACAAAAACACAGAGAGAAATAAAACCGACAAGAAAAATAACCCACTAAAATGTACAAATTAAAAACTGCACAGATTGTGAAAAAATAAAATGGCTTATTTTGTAAACTCTTGATGCTGCAAGATATCACAATGGCAGCCCAGCAGAGCGGCAACATGCTCGACTCTGATTTTGTGGCAAAACCAGACTCAAATATTTAGCGCTATGCTTCTTGATTTGCCCTTTTTTTGTGTGTGTGTGTGCCAAACTTCTGAATGGTTGGCAGCGTGAATAAAAAAAAAGAGACCACTGAAATCACTGGCAGAAAGGTCTGTATGTTATGGTCAGCATTTCAAAACTAACTATTCCCTATTTGAGCACTCTCTTCCTTTTTTTCTTTAAGCAGAACATGGTCTGAATGCATTTGGAACCTCACTAAAAGAACCTCAAAGGACAGCACGTAAAATGCAAATGCCAGCGCGAGGCTTTATAAGAACCTCAGGATGTTAAAACCCGAGTTGGGAGCTTGATTACTCCAAGAGAAGGAGACCCTTTAGGCCAGACTCGCCAAGGTTTCCTCCCCCAGACACAAAACGGGAGAACTAGCTTAGTAAATCAGGCCCTGTACCTGGATTGTACAGGTCAGGCAGTCTGAAACATGCATTCACTTTCTTCTCTGCTCTCTTTCAATAGTTTATTTGTAAACCAAGGTTTGAAATATGAATCTAGCACGTCCACTTCTCCATTATCAATAGTGCTAAGAAGTGAGGCAGACACTGGCTCTTTGACACAAGCCCAATCCCATCCATAACTTGAGTAGACATTACATATCGTAGAGAGTGAAGGCACATGTTTGGTTTAGAGAAAGACTGATGCAGTACCCTGTTCCATACAATTTAAACTTTACAAAAGGCGTTCTGCCAATTTTTCCTCTTTCCGTTATCTTTTGACTTCTTGCCTTAAGACAACTTTTCATACTCGGCAGGCCTGTGGTCCTCAGTTCATCAGTCCTTTTAAATAAAACATCTGTACAAAATCCAGCACGAGTCAATGTCATCAGCTGGCATAAATCAGACCTAAGGAATCTGCAATATTCAATTTTTTTTCTCTAAATAATTTGAGGGCACCCAGCCTTTAAAGGATTTTCCACCATCAAGGATCTGGCAGTACCACCAGCCATTTGGGTTTCTTTCTAAAACTTCCATTGAGACGCCTTCTTGGAATCCTATAGTCTCATCATCCCCTTCATAGTCTGCGATGGATATATAAACATCTTTTAGGTTGTTGTGAATAAAGTGAGATTTCTCAATGGGCTTTGGGCGAACAGTGGACACGGGAATTCCATTTCGTTGAGGGGAATGAGTAGGCGTCTCCAATATTTCCACTTCAGATTTGTCAGATAATTTTCCCTTTGCTTGAGGCCGGACAGTGTTGAAAGATGAATTCCGACGGACTGCTCTCAGATGGTCTGTAGATGTTAGCGATTCATTTCTCCGAAGAGAACAAGAGAAATTGTTGTCCTTTGGGGGTGGAGAAACAAAAACAGACTGCGGTCTCACTGCTAACTGTCTCACCCCATTTCTCAATTTCACAGTGCTACTGCCTGATCCTGAAGGCTTAGAAAAGCCCCCTGGTGGCCTACTTGGAACTGGAGGCGTTGCTCTCTTGCTTTGGTTGATGGTATTTAAAGCTTGAACTCTTTTTTCTATTTTCTCCAGGCTGTTAGACTTGTTTTCATTCTCCTTGCTGTTGGCACATGATGCGTCAGACTCTGTTGCTGAGATTTTTTGATGCTGGTTATCCATAGGTACTAGATAGTGAGAAGGAGCCCATCCTTCCATATCTTCATACTTCATATACCACCACCCACTGTCTTGTCTTTCCAGAACTTCTACTTCAACTCCAGCTGGAAAGCTGATTTCAGAATCAAGAACCTTCTGATAGGAGCTGGTGGTAATGTAAGTGCTTTTTGGTTCATTATCTTTTTCATGTTGGGATTGATTGGTTGAAAACAAGAAGGTGTGGGAAGAACTTGTCAGATCAACTGAGCTCCTTCTGGGTGGCTCATCAATAGTTTCAGAAGCTATCTGGGGGGGGCTTTCGGATTCTTCACTCTTTGAAGTTTTAAGTCCACTTCTGAGCTGGCCTGTAGGTCTCAGTTGACGTCGTAAAGTGTTAATGTCCATTTTCTCTTGGCTTTGGGATTCTGCTTTATTTAGAAAAGGTTTAGGCCTAACTGATGGCTTTGCTCGAGTGGAGAAGCTCTGTCCAAGTTTCTGGTCCACTTCCTTCTTCACACAGATCTTTGGATTATTATGCAAACCAGCATCTGAAGCTGACCTAGGCTTTGTCTCATCGTTGTTTGTGGATTGACATTTCCCAAACTCTGGTTGGATACATTTCTCAGGCTTGAATTTTAAAAGTGATGATTTGGAAGAAGCAATGCTTGGAGAATTATTTCTAATCAGAGATAATGAAGAGCTTTGCAGAGAATCTGAATCACCACTTGAATCTTTACTCGACATTGTGTCATCAAGGTAAGGCCTAAATCCATCATTTTCATAAATTGTCTCCTCCTCGTGAGAGACATCATCTGAGGATTCGCCAACTTTAAACTTTGCCCTGTTAAGTGAAGACACGGGAGATGGTTTGCATGCCTGGAACATTTTTTCCAAGGTGCCGTTTTCTCCTTGACTCAGGGAAAATGGATCAGTCTTAAAATTCTCATCCAAATCAGGTTCCGAGTCAAAACCAACAGTGGGTATATCATATTCAGGTTCCTCATACTTGTGCTTCAAAGGAGAGTCCTGATTTTCAGCTGAAGACGCAGGAGCTACTACATCCTCAGTATCTTTTGGTTTACTGGGAGGGGCAGGAGGAGGAACTTTTGGCCTTGTTAGTGTACTGGTTCTTCTGTTGAGATTTGGTTTCTTTCTTTTATCAATGTACGAACAAGGTGCCCAGCCCTCTTTGTCTCCAATCTGTACATACCACCAGCCTCCAGAATTTTTCTCAATAACCTAAAATGTATTAACACAGTATTAGATCAAATAGATTCTAACACAGGTTCTTGCAGTTAAAGTTAATCACATTTCTACGAGTATCTTGGTGATCTATGCTTACTTCAGCCTTCTGTCCTCCATGAAAGCTTATTCCATCAGAAATACAAGACTGGAATTCAGCAATAGTGTAGTATTCCACTTCTACAGAAGGAGGCTCCGGGGGCTTCGGCAGCTGGAATCCCTGCAGAACACACAATATGACAGGTACTGTTATATCATAATCACCGTCGGGATTTAAAAAAAAAAAAAAAAATCACATCTGTAGCTCATCAGAACCATATTCTGAGTTGAGGCTTCCAAATCCTGGGCAAAACTGTTAATCCAATAAAAAGATATCACCTTATTTTCCGGTTTTTGTTTTCATTTATCAACATTTGAAATAGGCCAACTTAGCTGAGTTAAGCATTTATTGTGGGTTATACCATTAGAACAATAAGAATTGCCATAATGGGATATTATTGTTCTAATGGTATAACCATTTTTTTTTTTTTTAATCCACACGGTGATTATGATATAACAGAAGGTCCGTGAAGCCAAATATCCTGTTTCCAACAGTGGTCAACCCAAGTCCCAGGTATCAGGCAGAAACCCAAAGAATAGCAACATTCCAAAGCTGGGATTGTGATGTCATAATGCCTCTTTCCACCAATGCCTAAGAGCCAACCTCATCAGTGATGTCACAATGGCTTGATTATCCTATACTTGCCATACTGGGACAGACTGAAGGTCCATTAAGCCCAGTATCCTGTTTCCAACAGTGGCCAACCCAGGTCCCAAGCAGCAAAACAGATTCTATGCCGCTTATCCTAAGAATAAGCAGTGGATTTCCCCCAAGCCATCTCAATAATGGCCTATGGACTTCTCTTTTAGGAAATTATTTAAACCTTTTTAAAAACCCACTAAGCTAACTGATTTAACAACATTCTCCGGCAACGAATTCCAGAGTTGAATTACATGCTTTGTTCAACCTGGTTTTCCTTTCTGGTTTCATTTTCAGGGGAGAAGGAAGGGGACTGCTACCACTAGGGAATTAAGGAGTGGTCAGAGCACTTTTTTGTGACTTGGAGGATGAGTGAAACAGGTCTAGATAAAAACATTCTTTACATACATAGACGCTTCTTTCCATTTGAACATCCCTGATGGATAGGGCTACCAGATTTCCTAAACGGAAAATCCGGACCCCCTAGACCCGCCTACAGGCCAGGCCAGTTCAACCCATCCTGCCCCAAATCCCCCCCCACCCCCACCCCGGGGGCCTGCTCTCGTTGGATGCCCTTCTGCCTGATGGCGATTTGTTGGAAGCTTTTCAAAACCCGGACATGTCCGGGGAAATCCGAACTTTTGGTCATCCTACTGATGGACATCCTACTTTTGGGGCCCTCCAAGTCCTGCCCAAAACACACCTACAACATATCTTATTTGAACAAATTGTAGTGCGAAACAATAAAATTCTGTCTCCAAAATTGGGATTTGAATGTTTTATAGGAAATTGATATTTTTAAGGTATTTTGAGGTGTCCATTGGCTTTGAAAATGAGCACCATAGATTCCTATGTGTCTTTATAAAATAGCTCCCAAGTAGGCATCTACTTGCCTTCCTAAACCAGGCATTCTACTATAAAATTTACATCTTAGGAGGCTGGGGTATTTATGCTAGTATTTTACAAAGACATATGTTCCAATAGTTTAGGACACAGAAATTTATTTAAGATGGATTGGGGGCCGTTGACATCATATATTGCCTCACTATAGTAGGTCTTTGATTATGAGTCAGTTTTGGTTTATTTTCGTACACATCCAGGAAAGAGGGGGGGAGGCTATTTCTGTCCTAATTTGACTTTTGAGTATGTCCACCTGGGGTGGGAGGATATTTTTAATCTGAATAGGGTAAGGTTATTGGGATAGTATATGTTTTTGTGTTTTATAGAATAATCATTGGGGGGGGGGTGAGAGAAAATGGTTGGTTTTGCATATTTGTAAGTTGAATGTGCTTTTATTAACTTATTATATGATATAGATTTGCGTATTGTACGTTTGAAGTTTAGAAAATCAATAAAGAATTAAAAAAAAAAAAAGAGAGATATAGGTGCCTACTTTCTTTATAAAATAGGTGCCTTTTTACCCTCTTATCCTAGGCACCTTGTTAAAGAATTACTCTCCACGTGCCTAGTAATGTTTTAATTACTAACTTTGGCCCAGTAGTCTTAAAAGTGCAATATGAGATCAAACAAGACACAGTACATGCAAATTTAAGAATGTTCCTGATTAAAAAGAACTAACTGGAAACAGAATGTAGGCTTAATGTTTCCAGTGTGTTTCACATTAGCACACAATTAATTATAGCAGTTTTGCCAAAAGAAGGTTTACTTGCAAAAGAGCCTATTAGGGGCATACTCAAAAAACTAAAACATCTGAAAAACCGTCTAAGCTGGACATCCTAATCACTGGAATGTCCAAGCGCCGATAATTGAAACCATTTTCCTGGACGTCTAGCAAGATGTTTCTTCTGCTATGCATCCAGAGTTCAAGGGGGCGTGTTAAGTGGCGTGTATATGGGTGGGCTATGGAAGTGCTAGACTTGGACGTCTTGCGGGGATAATAAAACCTTTCTCAAGATGTCCTGGATGGAACTTATGACGTTTTGGGATAGACCTCTTTTGGAAGCATCTAAGTGCTAAAACGGAACCCAAGCTGACCAGAGGACCACTGGAAAGATTAAGTCATAACCCCACCACATTCCCCCAGTAGTCACTGACCTCCCTCCCACCCACCAAAACTCTGAATAAAACAGTACAATCCCTCCTACCCGGAACACCCCCCACCTGCCCCTGAAGATTGCCGGCAGGAGGGTGCCCAATCCCTCCTGCTGGAACACCCCCCTTGAAGATCACCGGGAGGAGAGTGCCTAATCCCTCCTGCCGGAAACCTCCCACCCCCACTGTAGATATCCCAATGCCGCCCCCCCCCACGCATGACCCCCCACCTCTCCTAACCCCTCCCTGGAAACCCCACTGCTAACTTTAATTGATGGATAGCCGGGCCTTCCCACCGTCCGTCCAGCAGGGCCGCCTCCGTCGAAATGAGGCAGGCCAGCCCCTTCCCGGTGTATTTTAGAATCTTAGGTTGGCCCATGTGCCTAAGGCCTCACCCATAGGCGGGGCCTTAGGCACCTGGGCTAATCAGGCCTTAGGTCCCTTCCCACAGTGCACTGGGAAGGGGCAGGCCCACCTCATTTCGACAGAGGCAGGCCTGCTGGTCAGACAGTGGGAAGACCCATCCGCCTGGCCATCAACCAAGGTTAGTGGGGGGAGGGGGGATCCGGGGGTTAGAAGCATGGGGGCATACCTGGGGGGGCCGCATAGGGGGCCCGGCGCCTTGATATCTATGGTGGGAGGTTTCTCGCAGGAGGGACTGGGCATCCTCTTGACGATGATCTTCAAAGGGGGGTGTTCCGGGCAGGAGGAATTGGGCATTCTTCCTGCTGCGGTCTTTCAGGTCAGGTGGGGGGTGTTCTGGGTAGGAGGGATCGGGCATCCCTCCTGCCGCGGTCGTTCAGGGCGCGTGGGGGGTGTTTCAGGCAGGAAGAATTGGGCATCCCTCCTGTCGCATTCATTCTTGGAGGGGGGGGAACTGGTGGCAGCAATAGCGGCCGCTAAACTTATCACAGCAGGGAGATGCTGTACCACGAGAAGCTTAGCAGCCGCATCTACAATAATCCAATTCTCTAACTGGCATCTGTAACATGGACAGCTGTTACAGAATCGGGTTTATTTTAGGCGGCCTTAGGACTGATTCTAAATAGGATGCCCGTCGGCTTCTGAGACCGGGCGTGCTTTACAGAATCCGGCCCATAGTGGGAAATGTCCAAGTCGGACTTAGATGTCCTTTTTGAAAATGTCCTTCCACATCAGATACCATGCAAAAATGTTAACCAGCAGCCAGAAAAGATGCTTGGAACAATAACCCTTCCCCCCACCAAATATATCTATATCACAAACTGTGTGCCACGGCACACTAGTATGCCACCCGAGATTCCAGGTGTGCCCGTGAGACACCGGGGAAGAGGAGAGGCGCTGGCTAACTGCCTACAGGATGTGCCTCTCGTGGCGAGAAGCACATCCTGTAGGCCATCAGCCAAAGTCAGTGCCTCGCCTTCTTTTTGCTCCTCTTCCCGTCCAGCAACCCCCACTGGCAGCTCAGGGCCCCGTCTAGAGGGCCTTCGTGCCTGCAAGGACATCGCCGTGATGACATCATGCATGCACGTGACATCACTGCGACGATGCCCGCACACTTCCAAATGCCCTTGAGCCGCGGTCGCCATGTTTAATGTGCTGCGGCTTCGCAATGTTTGCGGGACACTGATATATTATATATATGCTGGAAATCGGTGTGACTGCATTTACCTAAATGGTCTGGATGTTGTATTATTAATCGTATCTATATAGTATTAGAAAGGACGCCTCAGCCCCACCACTCCACCGCAAAAAAATGTTTAGATCGCGGGAAGCATTGTGTGGTGCTTCATCATTGGCTGTCTTTTCCAACTTTAACCAACTTGAGTGTTCTTGCTTTGTTTTTATATTTTTGATCTAGTTATCTCATAAATGCATCGCTATTATATTGTACTTATTGATAATAGTCCAACTTTACAATGGTACTTATCTCAGCCAAACCTGGGGAGCCAGACCCGACATGTTTCGCACATAAACTGTGCTTTCTCAAGGGTCTCCCTAGAAAATATGGAAACGGAGCCATAAACATACAATTGTGTACAGTCCCCATCCTATCAAAAGTTACAACATTAAAAACCAGTGTAATAAACTGCAACTTACCGAGGTCGCCACCGTCATCCGACTCCAAAAATTTAAATGAGCAAAAGATGGCGCCGGTGTCCTCGGAACTTAATTTAAATACTTCCTTCTCTCCTTCAAGTTCACGCCCCCCTACAGCTTATTGGCCGAACTCGTGGGAAGTTCACATCACAGAACTCCATTCAATCATGTTGTTTAACCCGCGGGGTTCAACTGTGTCAACCTTAAAAATGTACCTCTGCTCCTCTTCCTTGAGCTGTCTCAGATCCCCCTCCCCCTCAGTATCATTGATCTTGTAAATAATGCGCCATCTCAATTCATCCACAGAATGTTTATGTTTAGCCCAATGTTCTACTAGGGGAGCCTGGGCTACCCTATTTACAATGCGGGACTTGTGTTCGTTAAGACGTAACTTGATCTTACGATTAGTACGGCCAATGTATATAAGGTCGCAGGGGCAAATTATTGCATATACAACCCCCTGTGAATTGCAATCGGTGTCGATTCTAGATCTTAAAATCAGATCTCTCCCAGGAACCTGCCAACTATCACCCTGGATGGTGAGTGGACACCATTGGCACCTTCCACAACTGCCGTGGCGACCACCCACCATTCTCTGTCTCTTCCCATATCTTTGAAAATTACAGCGTTGGCCCAGTGATCTCCCCCGAGAGTAAGCAACTAAGGGGAAATTTTCCAAAGATTTATGACTCTGAACTATATGCCAATATTTCTTGAGGATGCCTACCAGGGCTGAAGTTGCCCTGGAAAAAGGCAAGACGCAAGTAAGTTGATTATAATCTCCCTGGGGAGTATCTCTCTGTCGCTGCCCTATATATGGCAAAATTTGAGGAGACCTGGGTTTATACCTCTATATGGTACCCCAATATTTTATTCTGGGGCCGATTCTTAGATGATATTTTCTTTATTTGGGATAGTACGAGACAAGAATTAGAAGTGTTTTATCAACATTTGAATTCTGTTGACACCAACATCAAATTTACCATGGTATGTCACCAAACCATGATTGACTTTCTAGATATTTCCGTCCAGGTACAGGAGGGTTTGATTTCCACATCACTTTACAGAAAGCCAGTGACTAAAAACACCACACTACATTACAATAGTTTTCACCCGTACAAACTAAGGTACAATTTGCCTATTGGGCAATTCTTGCGGATTCGCAGGATTTGCTCTTCGGTTACTCAGTATAAATTGGAAGCCAAAAAATTGGGGGATAGACTACGGATTAGGGGTTATCCTGAAGGTTCAATTAGACAGGCGTATATAAGAGCGAGATATGCGCAGAGGAATCTCCTTTTGCGTGTACCGAGAGATACTCCCCAGGGAGATTATAATCAACTTACTTGCGTCTTGCCTTTTTCCAGGGCAACTTCAGCCCTGGTAGGCATCCTCAAGAAATATTGGCATATAGTTCAGAGTCATAAATCTTTGGAAAATTTCCCCTTAGTTGCTTACTCTCGGGGGAGATCACTGGGCCAACGCTGTAATTTTCAAAGATATGGGAAGAGACAGAGAATGGTGGGTGGTCGCCACGGCAGTTGTGGAAGGTGCCAATGGTGTCCACTCACCATCCAGGGTGATAGTTGGCAGGTTCCTGGGAGAGATCTGATTTTAAGATCTAGAATCGACACCGATTGCAATTCACAGGGGGTTGTATATGCAATAATTTGCCCCTGCGACCTTATATACATTGGCCGTACTAATCGTAAGATCAAGTTACGTCTTAACGAACACAAGTCCCGCATTGTAAATAGGGTAGCCCAGGCTCCCCTAGTAGAACATTGGGCTAAACATAAACATTCTGTGGATGAATTGAGATGGCGCATTATTTACAAGATCAATGATACTGAGGGGGAGGGGGATCTGAGACAGCTCAAGGAAGAGGAGCAGAGGTACATTTTTAAGGTTGACACAGTTGAACCCCGCGGGTTAAACAACATGATTGAATGGAGTTCTGTGATGTGAACTTCCCACGAGTTCGGCCAATAAGCTGCAGGGGGGCGTGAACTTGAAGGAGAGAAGGAAGTATTTAAATTAAGTTCCAAGGACGCCGGCGCCATCTTTTGCTCATTTAAATTTTTGGAGTCGGATGACGGTGGCGACCTCGGTAAGTTGCAGTTTATTACACTGGTTTTTAATGTTGTAACTTTTGATAGGATGGGGACTGTACACAATTGTATGTTTACGGCTCTGTTTCCATATTTTCTAGGGAGACCCTTGAGAAAGCACAGTTTATGTGTGAAACATGTCGGGTCTGGCTCCCCAGGTTTGGCTGAGATAAGTACCATTCTAAAGTTGGACTATTATCAATAAGTACAATATAATAGCGATGCATTTATGAGATAACTAGATCAAAAATATAAAAACAAAGCAAGAACACTCAAGTTGGTTAAAGTTGGAAAAGACAGCCAATGATGAAGCACCACACAATGCTTCCCGCGATCTAAACATTTTTTTGCGGTGGAGTGGTGGGGCTGAGGCGTCCTTTCTAATACTATATAGATACGATTAATAATACAACATCCAGACCATTTAGGTAAATGCAGTTTCATTGATGTTTATAAGGCTGGATTAATATTATATGATAAGAGGCCACTGCAACAATTGCTTTAAGTGAAAATCGGTGTGAAGCACCTCATTTTTTCCTGCCCCCACAGATGCCAACTATTTAAATCAGTTTATCTAAAATTGATTTTTCTCAACCACAGAAAAAAATAAACACAAACCAGGCTAGATTCTCTTCTCGGTGGTGGCTTCGTTCTTAGATTTGGGGAACCTAAAATTATAGAAAAAAATGTATTTAAAAACCAAATACTGCCAAAAACATAGGACTAATATGAGAATACAGCATAGAGCACACACATATATCTACATCTGCCTTGGAGCAGGGGAAAAACTCTGTGGTCCACTGGGGATAGTTCTGGAAGCCTACTGTATAAAGGCACAAATGGGTCCATGTTGCCTTTTTACAATTCTCACATAGAAAGATTAGATTCTTACCTTGATAATCTTCTTGTACATGTGTCTAGTAGTTTATGAATCTGAACCTGTAAGTTGCTTGCAGAACACTGTCAATCATTTTTGAAACTCCGCCTCTTTCTCAGGCAGCTGCTCTTGCCCCCTCAGTTTGTACAAAAACAATCAAGGAGCACTGCAATGACAGACTTAACTGGAAGGAGGGAAATGGGGTGGGGGGGGGGAATCTCCGACACTACAATTCTGTTCTGCTCTGTAACCAACATATCACTGAACATTATAACATTCAAGTAACTGACCAAAACGGATACCAAACCCATGTGCAAACAGCACTAATATTATACAGGATTTGGAGCTACTCGCATGTCTTAGACCAGACTTTACTTTCTTGTGTCTTGTGGGATTTTTCTTTCTAGCTTATCTGAGAGACAGAGAAATCTCCAAAGCCAGACTGATCCCAAGGCAGAAGGCAGGGCTTCAGGATTACTAGACACATCTACAGAAAAGATTATCGAGGTAAGAAGCTAATCTTTCTTTTCAGTACACTGCGTCTAGTAGTCCTGAACGCTAGGGACGGATCAAAGCAGTCTCCTGAGTCTAGGGCAGGTCCACTGAGCCTTCCTTCAAAACAAAGGACCTGAAAGCAGCGTCATTCCTGGCTGCTATGTCTACTCTATAGAACCCGGCAAAGGCATGAAGGGTAGACCATGTAGCTGCTCTACAGATTTCCTTGGGCAAAACTGTCCGAGTCTCCGCCCATGAGGTAGTAACTCCTATGATGAAGTTGCAGAGGGTTCTGGAAAGGGTTTCTTCCCTTGGACTCACACCTCCTGCGGATCCCCAACACCGAAGGACTCAGAGGAGGCTGAGCCCAAGGCTCCTCCCCTTCCGTTGCATGTGGGGCATGGACACTGCTCGGCCGGCCATCCAGCGCAAACCTGGCATGATACAGGGGGTAAGAAGGCTTGAGGAGTCCATCCCTATTGGATTTTTAAGGAAAATCTAGGAGTTTTGAGGCAGATGGAAGCTCTAGAGAAAAAGATCATTTAAAACCGAAGATGACCGCCGACAGCAAAATTGCGTCCCCCCCCAAAAAAAAACAAAAAAAAAACAGCTGGTGGGGACTCCTCTGAAACACAAAAAAATGCAGGGAAAGGGGTTTTAGAGGTGGGGGACCTTGGCCCTGGTTACAGAATCCTTAAACTTTCACTTTGACCCCCCCCCCCAAATTTCCCCATAGGCTATAATACTCTTACTCACTATGTCTTATGTCTGCCTGCTTCAGCTTAGGAGTGCCGCTGGGACAAATGGAGAAGAACTCTGACTCACAGGTTTGCTGGATGAACTTGGTCTTCGGGCTTCTAGTCGGACTGATGTTCGACTGAGTCTCAATCCCTGGAAAACCTCATGCCGCAAAGAGGGAAAGGACCACACAGCTAGCCTACAAAGCCCGAAAGGCAACAACAAACCAAAAAATCCAACACAACTGCAATTAAAAATCAAAACGAGAAACAAAACAAAAACTGCAGTGATGACGTACAGGACAACAAGGCTTTATTAGACATCGCGCAAGAGCATTTATGGTGATTCACCGCTGCTTCCAGTTTTTATACAGTTGTTATCCGTCAGGTTTCTTTCTTCTGATATATGTTAAGACCTCTGAGGAAGGCATGTTTCTTTGAAACACGGACCGTGTTGGGTTCGGTCTTATCAGTCCTTTAGGAAACAAACCGTTTTATATTTTTTTATGATTGTCTAATAAAGCCTTGGTGTCCTGTACATCATCACTGCAGTTTTTGTTTTGTTTTCCACTATTGAGCCCGGCCAAACCGGAACAGAGCCAAACAGCCTCTGCTCAAGCTCCTGATAAATCAGGGATGTGAGCTGCTACATAGGGCATGGCCCCCGAGTTCCAAAAATTACAAAAGCAGGTTGTTTAGCTAGGTGTCCCCGAGGGCTAATCCTGCTAGCAGCAGACTTCCGCAACACGAGTCTGCATCTTCTCCAAGGCAGAGGTCCCAACAAGTGGAACCTCGAGTGGGAACTTCTGGGCACCAAGCCTCCAAATGAACAGCAAGAAAAATACCCATAAATAACAAAACCGCAGAGCAGAAACAATTCTGAGAAACCTGCTTGCAGGAAAAAAAAAACTGAGGGGGCAAGAGCAGCTGCCTGGGAAGAAGGTGGAGTTCAAAGATGATTGACAGCATTCTGCAAGCAACTTGCAGGTTCAGATGCATAACCCTAGCATTCAAGACTACTAGACACATTGAACTAGAAAAGTATCTTATAAACCAGTGGCAAGCTTTATCCCATTTAACATGCATTAAGAGGGTGTTTTATAACAGCTTGCCTATCTGTGAAGGCCACATAGGTGCCTATTTTTAGCCCATTTTCTAAAGGTACATAGATGCTTATGTGTCTTTATATAGTACTAGGGGTAACCTGGCAGAAATTGCAGCTAGACTGAAGCAGTGGACATACACAGCTACCCGAGAGCAGAGGTCAATGTTAGTGTATAAAGTGCACACATATTTTATAAACCATGCATGCAATCATCCTAGAAAATGCCTACGGGTAGGTCAAAGAAAAATATACACTTTCCTGTTAACCACATGCACTTTTCCACACATAGGGCTATTCAATAAATGGCACTCAAAATCGGCACTGAAATAAATGAGCGCGCATTGGAGATTGGCACTGAGGGCCAATTTTGGTGTCCAATTTATGCACCAGGACTTACGCCTGTTGAAACCAGGCGTGATCCCCTAGAATCCAAGCAGCGTACACATCCCCAGTAATCTATAGCACTGTGTGCAAATTTTAGGAATGCCCCAGACCTACTGATGTACCCTCTTGACCACACACCCCTTTTGGGTTACACACTATAGGGTTTGGGCACACAGTTATAGAATAGTGAGCAGGAAAATGTGCATCTGATTCCAAACTGGTGCTAGTTAGCGCCAATTAACACCCAATTACTGGCACGGATTGGATCCTTAGCCATTTAACTGGGTGCGCATCTTGAATTGGTGAACATATATCGGCACCCAATGGGATGCCCTATATAGTATCTGGGGAGAATCCCTGTGGCCATTTAATCGAAAGCCTTCCCGTGTGAAAAATCCTTTATCCCCCATGGCTACAGTTTTGCACTTTTTAAATGCACCGATCCAAATCCACAGAGCTAAATTACAAAAAGCTGTGCGCAGATACCAAAAACCGCTCCCCCCCCCTTTTTTTTTTTTTTTACAAAACCACGCAAGAGGTTTTTAGTGCTGGCCGGCATGCTGAATGCTGTGCGGTTCCCCGACTCTCATAGGAACTCTATGATCTTCAGAGCGGCGCAAAATATTCAGCGTGCCAGCCGGCGCTAAAAACTGCTGGTGTGGTTTTGTAAAAAAAAGGGAGGGGAGGGGGAGTTAGGTGTCGCTAGGCATCCTTCATTAGGACCCCGACTGTCCACATAGAACAGCATGCTAAAAGAGAGAGTTTAGGGGGTGCAGTTACTAAGTTGTTGTTTTTTTTTGCCACACCTTAGTTGACCACAGGAGTCATTAGTCAATATCACAGGTTAGTGACTCCTGTGGAACAGGAATAAGTGACATTCCAGTAGAGCATATTTTAAAGAGGCCAGAGCTGGAAAAAAAGCAGCGGCTCCCCCTCCCCCCAAAGATCCCCCAGATCCCCCTCCCGACAGATATTCCTACACTTCACCAGCCCCTGACGATGCATTGCTCAAGCCCCGCCCCTGTTAAGGACCTGTACTGCTTTCTTCCAGCCCTGCCCTACAGTGGGTTCTTTTAGACAGGCGAAAGGAGGAAGAGGAAATGTCACCCAGGCAACTACTTAGACAAAGTGGCTTGAAAATTGTTCACACGAAGAACTGAAATCAAACTTCCAGTATGGAGGTGTTTCCAAATCTGCAGCAACAATGGTAAAGCTCCTTACTTATCTCTGATCTTTGAGGAGCGATTCTAGCCACCGCAGGAGAACTAGGGGTCCCCTTGGGGTTCTGCTTCTCTGGGAGTACCATGGCATTGCCATTGGAGTCACTGCACAGAATAGGCAAGCTGATCTCCTTCTTGGTGACCGGAGCCTCCTCTGGTTCATTTTCGGCTCGTGTGTCCTTGTCGCCAGAGCATTTCCTGTTCAGTAAGTTACTGATCTCCATGATATTTCCAATGATTTCTACCGGGCCTGTTAGATTCTTCTTCCTGGATGAAAGGTCATCTTTCGCTTTCTGCAGGTACGAGGCTGGGGCCCAGCCTTCTTTGCCCTGATACCTGTGCAAAGACAAACGCGATGTTACAGCTACTGCAGATAAATATTTTCCAAGATACAATATTAAATAAAAGGGATGTAGTGCAATGGAACGCAGATTATCCGGACCCCTATTATCCGGATTACTTCGGGGCGGGTGGGGGGGGATCTCAGTTTATATCTGAGTTCCCTCCAAAGTACTATTTCAATCACTCTCCCTCCCACTTGTGCTCCTTCTCTGCTTCTGTCACCTCTGCCATCAGCCTAGCACCCTGTCCCCCCGAACAGGGAGAATTGCCCCCCCCCCATCAGTATGTCCCTGCAATGATTGGACGTTAATTTTTTATTTTGGTTTTAATAACAAAAAATACCTTCAGCGCACCCCCTCCAACCCGACAAGAAAAAGCAGCATTCCCCCTCCCTCCCTGAACTGGCACCACCAACCCCGTCCCAGACCCACAGGAAAGACCTCAGGCCTACCTTATTTCCCTGGAAGTCTCGGCAGCTATTTTCATCACTGACAAAGCATGGGCAGGAGTGAGTAGGATCGCTTCTGCCCCAGCGCTGCAGCTAGACCACGAGGGAAACAAGGTAAGCCTGGAGTCTTTCCTGTGGGTCCGGGAGGGGGTTGGTGGTACCTTTTCAGGGAAGGAGGGGGAATGCTGTCATTTCTTGTCAGAGGGGGGGGGGGGTAGATGCACTGAAGACATTTTTTAAAATTAAAAACAAAAGAAAAAAGGTAACTTCTAATTATCTGGATATTTGATTATCCCTCTGCCAAGAATAGTCCGGATAATCAGTGTTCCACTGTACTTCGGTGCACGAAAGTAGTGCGAGACTTAGCGGTAATCTATTTTATAATCTTAGGGTAGTCAAACAGGTAGAAAAGGTGATGGTAAAAGCCAGCAGGATGCTTGAGTGCATAGGGAGAGAAATGGCTTACAAAAAAAAAAAGGTAGTGATAATGCCCTCATGTAAGTATCTGGTGTGACCTCATTTGAAATACAGTCAAACCTCGGTTTATGAGTGCACTGGTTTGCGAGTGCTTTGCAAGACGAGCAAAACATTTGCAAAACCGGCACCTCGGAAACCGAGTTTGACTCGATTTACGAGCGCCATGCCCCGCGATCCGGCATCCCCCCCGCTCGTGTTGTCCCCCCCCACCGCGATCCTACATCCCCCCCGAGCACCGAAACAAAATCCCTTACCCCGATTGGGCACCGGCACCAGCACCAACGCATAGGACATGCCAGTGCCCGAAGATCCTCCCTCTTCTGGGCTGGGCGGTGCGTTGGAGATCCTCCCTCTTGCCTGTGCTGGTCTGGACTGGGCCTTGAGCATTTGCGCATGCTCAAGGCCTTCTGGTCTCGCTCTCTCCGAGATTCTCTGAGAATCTCAGAGAGAGCAAGACCAGAAGGCCTTAGGCCCAGTCCAAATAAAAGTAAAAGTTCAAATAAAAGTAAAATGGGGAAATAACATAAATTATTGGACAAGACATGGACAAAATTGATACGAGAGGGACTGGGGAAAGGGGAAGATTCAAAATAATAATAATAATAATAACAGCTTATATACCGCAATACCGTGAAGTTCTATGCGGTTTACAGAAGATTAAGCAAAGGTAACAAATTGATTGACTTTAAGAGGGGAGGAAGGAAGAGAATTAATAGGACAGGAAATCCATTGTTGAGGAGAGAGAGATCAAAAGGACAAGTTAATCGCTATAGAGGGGAGAGAGAAGAGAGGATCAGTTGTCTAGATGCTTTAGGAACATCAAAGTTATAAAAAAAATTAAAGGGAGGTAAAGGGGGGAGAGGGAAGAATAAGGAAGGAAGGTAGATCGCTTCTTAAAAAGCGGTTCTCGTTCATTGTTAGATGTAATTGAAGAAGGATCTTACGAGGTTCATTTCATAAATAATGCACACTATTTTTTTAAATTTATATGTTTTATTTTGTTTTTTCAAGAATTTTTTTACAATCCTTCAACATACCCCCCTCTTCTATTAAACTGCGCTAGCAGAGAGCCGCGATGAATGGCCTGCACTGCTCCCGACGCTCACAGGAACTCTATGAGCGTCGGGAGCAGCGCGGGCCATTCAGCGCAGCTCCCCGCGCTAGAAACTACTAGCGCAGTTTAATAGAAGAGGCCCATAGTCTCCCTGCTTTGCAATGACCAAGTCCCAACATCCGGGAAGCTTCATTATTCCATCCAAGACACCGTTTTTGTTCAGTTGCCGAATAGCTCAGGTAACAGCGGAAGAAAGCTCTTCCAGAGATGCAAAATGATGTCTACGAACTTTGGAAAAAGGTTGAAGTCTGGCGAACTCATCTGAACTGCATATTGCATTTTGGTAAGCATCCTGAAATAGGAAGGTTTTGAGTTTCATTTTGAATCTGTCAAGGGTGCTTTCAAGGTTTTTCCAAGTCCCTTACTGTAATATCTAATCCCCCCCCCACCCCATCCCTCTTCCCACAGAGTAATGAAAACCACTGTGAATGCACAGATCAGAGTCATGTGAAAGCTTACATCTATTGATACAGAAGCCTGAATAAGGTGAATGGCCTTGAGTGCACTGTGATGGTGTCTATCCCAGACAGCAAACATTAAGATCCCGGGGAAGCCGTTGCCTCAGGGTAAAGGCAAAGGACTGAGAAGCCAAAGCTGAGATTAGAAGAGGAAATGCATTATTATTAGCTATTAAACTGCCTTTATGGAGAGATTTGCCCAAGGCGATGTACAACAGCTGTAGCCCGACAAAGGCGACTTAGGCAAATTAAATCGCAGTACTAGCAATAATTTGGGATAAAGTGTACAGAAGAGGTGGGAGTGTAGGAGGGGAAATCCAAAGGTAGCAGGATGAAGAGGAAAGGCTATGAGAACACCTAGCGCTTCATCCCCTGTGGCTCTACTTGTGAGTGTTTTCAGAAACGGAAGTTTCTGGCTCCGAATCGGCAGTGCATGGGAAGTCCAAGGATGCCGAGAGGAAGCAGCACGAATCCGAGCTGCAAACGATTGGCTCGCTGGAACGGCAAATCTCTGAATTGATGTAGTGCGGGCATGGAGTTGGCTTTGTGTCTATTTGCTGGGTAACTAGCTGAGCCTCTCCATGGAGGGTTTTGGTTCCCAGTCTGAGTCAGAGCTGGGACTTCATTTTATTGACAATCAGCTAATCCTTAGCTGTTTTCTTTAAAGCATTTTTATTTGAAAAGGTTGCTTCCTGTGGGCAATTGATAAAACCGGTTTGTCCTTCCTACACACGTATAAGACTCTGAGCTACTGCTACTACACTTCTCCCTTCGTATTCGCTGGGATAGGGGAATACTGTGCTTGGCTGAGTACTGGAGACCATGTGATTCTTCAAAGGCCTCCAAGGATAAATATGGACCATGTCGGCTACAAGATAGATTGGTTTTGATATATTATTTACAGCAAAACAGCATGTTTCATATTTAATTAGCAGCTTGTATCAAATAAACTTTCCAGCACTGGTCACCGTACACGAAAAAGGACACGGTACTACTCGAAAGGGTCCAGAGAAGAGCGACTAAGATGGTTAAGGGGCTGGAGGAGTTGCTGTACAGTGAAAGATTAGAGAAACTGGGCCTCTTCTCCCTCGAACAGAGGAGATTGAGAGGGGACATGATCAAAACATTCAAGGTACTGAAGGGAATAGACTTGGTAGATAAGGACAGGTTGTTCACCTTCTCCAAGGTAGGGAGAACGAGAGGGCACTCTCTAAAGTTGAAAGGGGATAGATTATGTACGAACGTAAGGAATACATAAACGCCTTCTTCACCCAGAGAGTGGTGGAAAACTGGAACGCTCTTCCGGAGTCTGTCATAGGGGAAAACACCCTCCAGGGATTCAAGACAAAGTTGGACAAGTTCCTGCTAAACTGGAATGTATGCAGGTGAGGCAGGACTCATTTAGAGCACTGGTCTTTGACCCGAGGGCCGCCGCATGAGCGGACTGCTGGGCAGGATGGACCACTGGTCTGACCCAGCAGCAGCAATTCTTATGTTAACAGAATTGCAAATACTGAAAAACTGCGAATAACATTTTTATATGTTTTTTGCTGTTTTCTATTAAAAACCATCGTGAATATGATGAAACCGCGAAGAACATGGTGGGAGACCTGGCCTGTTTCTCAAGGAGAGGCAAAACACGGTGCACAAAGTGCTGGGAATCAGCGATTTCTCTATGCAAGCTGATGTAATTTGGGGGGAGGAGCCAGCAAGCTAAAAACCATGAATAATCGAAACCGCGAATACGGAGGGAGAAGTGTACTAATCATTTCTATAGTGCTACTAGACCTACACAGTGCTGTACATCAAAACACAGAAGAGACAGACCCTGCTCAACAGAGCTTACAATCTAGTCAAGGCAGACAAACTGGACAAAAAGGTGCCTCAATACACAGTGCTCAGTTGGGGGAATTACGGAGGGAATGATAAGACAGATATTGGTGCTTAGAAGGTGAGTTGAAGTTTGGAATTGAATATTGCCAGAGACGGAGCTCGACATACCAAGTCAGTTTGTTCCAGGCATAAGGTACAGCAAAGTAGAATGGATGAAGTCTGGAGTTGGCTGTAGAGGAGAAGAGTACAGCTAAGAGAGACTTATCCAATGAGCGAAGTGCCTGGTGGGGGGAGCTTTAAGTCAATAAGAGGAGTTTGAACTGTTATGTGGAAAAGGATAGTGACTTGAGGAGAGGAGTAATGTGGGCATAGCGACACCGGTGAATATGAGGTGTGCAGAAGAGTTCTGGACAGATTGAAGGATAAAGAGATAGTTTAGCAGAAGGCTAGTGAGAAGCAAGTTGCAGTAGTCTAGGCGAGAGGTGATGAGGGTATGGATGAGGGTCATGGCAGTACACTCAGAAAGGAAGGGCCTGATTTTAGCGATATTGTACAGAAAAAAACAACAACAGGTCTTGGCAGTCTGTTGGATAGGTGAAGAGAAAGAAAGAGATAAGTCATAGATTCCTCCAAGGTTGCGAGCCGATGAGATAGGGAGGATGAGGACCTTGTTCACAGAAATAGAGTACGAGGGAAGAGGGCAGACGGGTTTAGGTGGAAAGATAAGGAGCTCAGTCTTGGCCACCTTCAATTTTATAGAGTCGTAAGGGGAATAGTTTGTCTAGATTTCATAGCTGTCATGGACATGAGTTGACCAACTCTTAACATTCAGAACACATTAACGAGCAAGTATGTTCTGAAACTGAGGCTCCAAATGAATTTTGCATAACATACAGAAAGAGAGTTTGTCTGGAGGCATCAATGACACTGTCCTTAAGGAGACACCGTAATGAGTGAAATGGGTGTGGCAATAGGTCTGCAGGGACCACTTTTTTCCCAAAGCCTGGTCTTCTTGATAATTGGGATTCGGGTCCTTCAGCAGCAGTATTGGCAAAAGTGATAGTGTATTCAGCCCTGGCAGAATTCCAGTTGAAGGAGCAACTATTTAACCTTTTTCTGGATTCAATATGGAATGTTTTAGAGGGGTTGAGTAAGCACCATTCTTGGCAGCTTACTTTACTATCAACTTAAGTTTAAACGATGTTAAAGTTGATTCCTTTGATGCAGATCTGAAACAATGCATAAACCAACTTGATGCTACTGAACTAAAACTGTACAATGAATACGCTACTTTGATTTTCCGTTGGTTTTCACCCACACATCCAGGGGGGTGAGGGTGGGAGGGGGGTATATCTTTTGTTTTGGTATTATTCCTGATGGTAATGATGGATGGGGGGAGGGAATTTTTATCTTTTGTATAGATACTGATTGGTTATAAGTGCTTGGTTGATTATCATTATTTGTATATAAATTGTATTGCACTTTTTGTTGGCATTAAAAACTAAATAAAGTTAAAAAAAAATACGCTACTTTGATTAAAGATAGTTCTCCAGATATTTAACACTATTTAACTGGCCAGAGAGAGCACTGACCAATTAAATAGCAGTTAACTGCACATATTCAGTTGGAGATAGCCAATTATTTCTGCTGCAAATGCAAGCAGTGTCTCACTTCCGGCTCACCACATAATTGTTTCCCACTTATTCACCTTTATAGGACCCCCAGGGACCCCTGAAGAAGACTTTTTGTCAAAACGCGGACCGTGTTGGGTCCTGTATCCCTAGCGGACTAGGTCCTTTAAGGCTTTTATATGGATGATTTATTTTTATGTGGATGAAATTATTTTATGTGGATGATTTCAGTGTACCTTTGGAATTTTGACACTTTCAAATAAAATCCATTTAGGAACATCGTCACTCCACAAAGAAGTTTTTTTGGTTTTCTCCGAATATTTGTGGTTAGCAGCCAAATGTTAACTGGCTATATTGTGCAAAAATTGCCAATTTTCAGCATTGAGCAACTAACCCCCTCTTCTACGAAACCGTGTTAGCAGCTTTTTGCGCAGAGAGCCGCGCTGCTCCCGATGCTCATTGAGTTCCTATGAGTGTCGGGAGCAGCGCAGGCCATTTGCATGGCTCTCTGTGCTAAAAACCGCTAGCGCGGTTTCGTAGAAGAGGGGGTAAATTTAGTAGCAAAACTGGAACGCATAAATAGCACTCCTATCTTTGGCACCTATAAACTTAACCGACCAGCACCGAATATTGACTTAGGGCTCCTTTTCCGAAGGTGCGTTAGGGCCTTAACGCACGGAATAGCGCGCTAAAATGCCGTGCATGCTAGCCGCTACCGCCTCCTCTTGAGAAGATGGTAGTTTTTCGGCTAGCGCATGCTAATCCAGTGCATGCGCTAAAAACGCTAGCGCACCTTTATAAAAGGAGTCCTTAGTCGATTAACTTTTTTAGCAGCCATAAACACCCTCGGATATTCAATGAGAGTCTCCAGAAAAGGCCCAGCATTGAAATCCCGTGATCAGTAGCGACTGCAGGAGTTATCTGGGCTGCATCCCAGCAGCTGATTATGGGCTTAATGTGTTAATTCAGTGTAAAATCGAAAGTTTAGAAAATGTAGCCAAAAGGAAGACTCTTCATTTTATAGCCTTTCTCAGTAGCAAAATTTTCTGCAAAACAGCTCTTCAAGAAATATTATTTGAAAGTTCTAAAAATATATTCATAGGCTGTTTCACCGGCAACGTCTGCAGGGCATATTCCATCATCTAGGATGGTTCAGCAAGATGAAACGACAACTGGATGTGTCTCAGATTTCTTCGAACAGATTGGACTTAAATATTTTTAGAGACCGCTAATGATTTTGAGAGAAAAATACAATGGCAGTTACTTTTCTTTTTGCTCAGGTTGTTATTTAAATACTGTGAGCTTTGTTTTATAGAAGAATGCTTGGGTGCAGCTAGAAGGAAGCTAGGGTGCATAGGGAGAGGAATGGCCAGTAGGAAAAAGGAGGTATTGAAGCCCCTGTATAAGACTCTGGTGAAACCTCATTTAGAATACTGTGTACAATTCTGGAGACCGCACTTTCAAAAAGATAGGGTCCAGAGGAAGGCAACTCAAATGGTTGATGGTCTACATCAGGGGTGCCCAATACGTTGATCGCGATCGACCGGTAGATCGGGAAGGCAACGTGAGTCAATCGCGGAGCCCATCCCGGGCTCCGAGATAGACTCGTGTTGCCGTCCCGATTTACCAGGCTGATCAGCCTTCCTCTCCCCGACGTCCCCCACCACCCTCCCTGCAGAAGCATCGAACCGACCAGCATTCCACTCCCCGGCGGTGGCTTGAGGGCCTGTTCCCCGATGGCAGTGGCAGCAAACCTAGTGGCTTGTGGGAGGGCAGGGAGAAAGAAAGAAAGGGGGCAGGTAGGGAGATAGAAAGAAGGGGGGGGCAAGAAGACAAAGAAAGAAGGGGAACAGGGAGTCAGAAAGAAAGGGGCATGGAGAGAGAGAGAGAAAGAAAGGGAGGCAGGGAGACAAAAAATAAGAAGGGGCAGGAAGAAAGAAAGAAAAAGTTGAGGGAGAGAATGAGGTCTGGAGGAGAGGAAGCATACAGGAGGCTGAAAACAGGGAAGAAATATTGGATGCACAGTCAGAAGAATAAAGTGCAACCAGAGACTCGTGAAATCACCAGAAAACAAAGGTAGGAAAAATGATTTTATTTTCAATTTAGTGATCAAAATGTGTCCGTTTTGAAAATTTATATCTGCTGTCTATATTTTGCACTACGGCACATGGTCTAAGTCACAAAAACCCACCTAAAGTGACCAAATACGCACTGCAAACACATAATACAGACCCCCAGTGATCACCGCCCCCCCCATAAAAATATTAATCACAACTTGAAAATTGTGCCTCCAGAACCTGGCACAGGAAAGCTTAGTCGACCTGCACAAAGGCGGCTTAAGTCGTCTTGGGGGTGGGTTAGGGACCCATGGAGAGGAGGCCCTATGCCCATAAGCCCCTGTAATCACTGCATTGATACTGAAACATGTGTACTCCCCTATACACCCCCAAACCCTTTTGTACTAGCATATAAGTGGCTCCTGCAGCCATAAGGACTATTAGGGTGGTAGATAAGTGAGTCTAGGGGAATCTGGAGGTGGTTTGGGGGGCTCACCATGACCTATAAGGGAGCTGTAGTGAGATGAAGACATGGCACCCTTTTTGTGAAGTTCACAGCAGTGACCTGTAAGGTACCCCATTATTTAGGTGCCATGTCTGGGTGTTAAGTACATCACTTTGTAGATCCCCCCCCCCCCCCATGTCCAACAGGGCTTGTTCTAGGCGTTTTTGACTTGGACGAAAAGTTGGACGAAAATGTGGTATAAAGATGGACGATTTAGCGGCTTGGACGATCAGATTGGCAGGACGTATAGTTAGATGATTTTTAAAACGAAAAAAAAATTGGACGTGTTTTTCAAAAATGTGTCCTAAGCTGCTTTTTTTACTTTGGACGACTTGCGACTTGGACGAAAATGGACTTAGACGTTCCTTTCGATTATGCCCCACCACGTTCATTGTTTATAATCTTTTGTAAACCGCGTTGAACTTACGGTTACGCGGTTAATAAGCACAATATTAGGTGGGTAGGATGCTGCGGATGGGCAGGCTGGATGGGCCATTTGGATGGGCCAAATGTATTTCCTGATGTGGTCAGGCCTACCCAACACTTTCTTTTGTTAAGTCCAAAGGTATTAGAGATTAATGCTGCCTTTTGGTTTCCTTGTAAATGTGTGGCAAGATATGGTAGCATAAAATACATATTTTTGAACTTTCTCAACTGTCCTTCTCCTTGGCTGCTAAGTTAGAACTGTGTCCACTGACAGATTACGTTCCTAATTATTATTCAGGATTCCGTATTTGATTCTTTCTGCTGCTTTTTTCTCATTTATGGAATTGAAATTTTTCCTTTAAACTCTGGTGATTCCACCTCCTCTAAATTAGGGGACTACAGTACTCCCCCGAAATTCGTGGGGGTTCCGTTCCAAGAACACCCGCGAATTTTGAAAAACCATGAATACGGTTTTTCAGCTGATCGAAGACAGGAGAGCGCAGCTGGGGGGCCAGCGAGTGCTTAAATTGTACTTACGAAACCAGGCACATTTTCTGACCGCCTCTTCCTGGTACAAAAGTCATGGTTACACCAATCAGGAGCTGCTTGGATACGTCAGATAGCGCGTCAAAGCAACTCCTGATTGATGTAACCATGACTTTAGTACCAGAAAGAGGCGGTCGGAAAATACCATGAATTACTGAGTCCACGATTTGTGAACCGCGAATCCACGGGGGTTTTCTGTATAGGGAGTTTTATCTTTGCATTCTTATGTTGAATTTCCTATGTCTGCGTTTTTGTTATCTCCATTCTTTTTATACAAGAGTTAAAGCACAAATTTGTTTTTGAAAGTTATAAAATTAAAATTTTTAAAAGATTGAAATAAAGAAATATGTAGATTTCAGGATGTGTGGAGGCCAATAATAGAATATTATAATGATTAAGGTTAATTTACTATTCTTTTTCCTTATGTGATAATTTGAAGGAATGGGGGGGTGGAGGGGTTATGATAATCTAAATAAATATTTGCATATTTTAACTGATTAATACACATAGGAATTATAATATAATATGTATGTATGGATATGGAAGGGGGTGGGAAAATTTTTTTTTGGGGAAATATATTGTTATGGAATTTCAAGTGATAATGTAATATGATGAGTTATATTTATTGTACACTTGATGTATATGTTAAAACGAATAAAGATTTTGAAAAAAAAAAAAAAAGAAATATGTAGAGTCTTGAAAAAATTAAGTCCTCAGCACTTCTCTGATAGGATTCCCCTAACCTTTTAGGCTCTAGGAGGCTCAGAATAAAAAAAAACCACAACGTACAGCAAGTGGTCTAATTCGGTACTTGGATGATCAAAAACACAGCTCATCCAAGTACCGATAATCAAAACTGGTTTTAGATGCATCTAAAACCAGCTTAGGCATTTATCCTGCCTTTGTACTCCTAGAGCGAAAAGGGGCATTTTTGGAGGAGTGGATAGGGCGGGAGTTGGGCCGACCTGGACTTAGTCATCTGGCAGTCATAACCAAAAAGATCTGACAGGTTGCCAGATAGAACTTATACGTTTTGACTTAGACCAAGTCAAAACAGGTATTAGTTCTGAATCGGGCTGCTGAGCTGCAGCCAGGCAACCTGTTCCTCCTGCACCGGTAAAAATCGCACCAGGAGAGATACCTAATCTCTCCTTCCGCAATCCCTCCTAACCTCCCCAACAACAGAGATGCCCAATTTCCCCCTGAACTGCTCACCGGCAGGAGGGAGCCCAAACCCTCCTGCCAGACAGAAACTCCCTTGAACCCCCTTCCCCCCAGACCCCAGACCCCTCCAAAGATTGAGCCTCCCCCCCATACTAACCTTAATCGATGGACGGACGGGTCCACCCTCTGGCCAAGAGGCCCACCTTCCTCGGAATGGCGGGTTTGTCTCTTCCTGGTGCATTGTGGGATGCACCGAGGAAGGGCCTAGGGCCTGATTGGCCCAGACGCCTAAGCCCCACTCATAGGAGGGGCCTTAGGCACCTGGGCCAACTGGAATTGGCCCAGTTGCCTAATGCCCCTCTTAACGGCGGTGTCTTAGGCACATGGACCAACCTAATCTTATGGTTTATTAAGCTTGTTATACCGCTCGTTCATTTTACTGGTCCAAGTGGTTTATAAAATATAATAAAAGTAAAATAAAATAAAACAAATGTAAAAAAGAACTCCATTATTAGATAGTATAGACCTAAACCAGGGGTAGGGAACTCTGGTCCTCGAGAGCCGTATTTCAGTCGGGTTTTCAGGATTTCCCCAATGAATATGCATGAGATCTATTTGCATACACTGCTTTCAATGCATATTCATTGGGGAAATCCTGAAAACCCGACTGGAATACAGCTCTCGAGGACCGGAGTTCCCTACCCCTGACCTAACCCATATAAACAGCAGACATACTAAGAAACATTCACTCTTACAAAAAGCATTCTTAGGTTGGTCCATGTGCCTAAGGCCCCGCCCCTGACTTGTGGGCAAAAGGGCAGCGCCCCCACAAGCAAAATATTTGAAAAGAATGACTTCAGTTGACTGGATGCTTCCAAGAGAGACAAGACAACAGAAGAACCATGTACAGTATTCCCCCGATATTTGCAGGGCTTCCGTTCCAGGAACCCCCGCGAATATCGAAAAACTGCGAATACGGGACGACAAGGAGATGGAGGATGCTCCCTGCCTGGTGCCGCTGAACCCGCACCCTGAGGCTCCTGGATACGTAGCGCTTCAGCTTGATCCCGGACGGGCTGGATTCTGTCACTCCGGGCTGCCCTTCTGATGTGAAGCGCTCACCGGTCATCTCTTACCCGCCGCTGCCCGAGAGCGACCCCCCTGCAGGCCGCCCGCCTGCCCGCGCTCTACGTGCAGCTGCACGGGGAAAGCGCCCGCTGGCTGGAGCCGCACGAGCGGCTGCTGAAGATCCAGAGTGGCTGCCTGCTGCAGCTGGGCTTCAGGAGGAGGGCATGGAGGCCTGATTTAGGTGGTTTTTCACCTGGGGAGGCAGGATATGGCAGCTGGAGTGTCGGCGAGTGAAGGAAATCACTCGCGGTATGCTCCGACCGCCTCTTCCTTTGACACGCAGCTCCTGATTGGTGAAGCCCGACTTTAGCACAGGAAGTCCCGGTCAGAGAATACCGTGAATGACCAGGACTGCGAACTGCGAATGATCAGGGGAATACTGTATAGACATGCAGGCAAGCAATATGTCATCCTACCTGGACAATCCAAGGACAGGGGGAGCATTTCCATCTCTTTTCCCTGGAGAAGAGGAGACTTAGAGGGGATATGATAGAGACTTATAAGATCATGAAGGGCATAGAGAGAGTAGAGAAGGACAGATTCTTCAAACTTTCGAAAAATAAAAGAACAAGAGGACACTTGGAAAAGTTGAAAGGGGACAGGTTTAAAACGAATGCTAGGAAGTTCTTCTTTACCCAACGTGTGATGGACACCTGGAATGCGCTTCCAGAGGGAGTAATAGGGCAGAGCACGGTACTGGGGTTCAAGAAAGGATTGGACAATTTCCTGCTGGAAAAGGGGATAGAGGGGTATAAATAGAGGATTACTGCACAGGTCCTGGACCTGTTGGGCCGCCGCGTGAGCGGACTGCTGGGCATGATGGACCTCAGGTCTGACCCAGCAGAGGCATTGCTTATGTTCTTATGTTCTTAAAAGGATTCTGGCTACAGGTAGTTCTAATTTATTTTCTATAACACAATATTTTGTTGTGGGAGACGAACACCGAGGGCTGATCATAAAGGCCAGTGAGGCACTTTGCAAATTCCCGCAATTTGGGCGTGAGCTCTGACAAGACAGAGTTCACCCAGAGAAACTGAGACGTTAACATTTTTGGTTCATCATGTTAGGAGAATTCCAGCCTCTGCAGCTGAAAACTCAGAATGGACCTTAACTCATCCGCAAATCACAAGGTTGTGCCTTGCAGACAAATGTGGCGGCTACGCTTGCAGATTCCACGCTGAGAAAATCTGGAAGACAGCATTACATTCCAGTGAGATTTCTGCGCAAGCTTTCCTGGACCCAAAGGAAAAGACCGAGGGCCAGATGTGCCATGCTTTTTTCCCTCCATGGACACAAAATAGGAAAAAGCCTTTAGCACATCTGGTACGGATTGCTTTTCTTTCCTCTCTGATGTTCTGAACAAGAAGCTTAACTGGAGACAAATTCATGCACTCAAAGAGGCTAGTTTTATAACTCAGCACCTTAGTTAGGTCATTTAACACCATGCAGTGAAAACACACTCTGTAAAAGAGAATGACACCGGGACAAATTTTTCCCCGTCCCCGCAGGAACTCAATTTCTCCGTCCCTGTGAGTTTTGTCACTGCCCTTGCCCCATTTCTGTAACCTCTGCCTTAACCACACGTATGATTTTAAAGTGTTTGAGGCTTGTGCAGATGAGGATGGAGCTTAGGCATTGGTGGAATGAGGCATTATTTTTTTTATAATATCATTTTTATTGAGACAAACAGGTCGCATGGCAATCACATGAAAGAGGAAAAACAGTGCAACTACAATGTACAATGTCAGAGCAAGTCCAAAGGTAAGAACAGGAACAGTAGCAGGATCATTGTACAGCTCAGTATGAAAGAAATTCAAAACAGGTGCTAAAGAAAGAGTAAAGTACAATACAATGCGGAGTGTGCCAAGGGGCACCCTCCAGAAATATCAGACTTCATGTACCCCCCATCGGGGCTATCGGAAAAGTTACAATGGGCAAAAATTGCATACAGGTGCTCGTTCAAGCAGTATTAGTGAAGGGTAAAGCTCTGTATCCCTTTAAACAGCAGACAATGAGCAATAGTGAACCAGCCAACAACCTACGTCTAAATATTTCAAATGTTCTTAACCAACAGGACGTGCTTCACCACTCAGGATCCCCAAACGATCCTCCACATTCACACAACAGGCATCATTCGCACTACCAATCGCACCCTAAACAGACATCCAATTCACACCCGTGTTGCGTGGGGTGGGTAAGTGTGGGTGAGTATGTCACCCGAGCAGGTAAGAAAGCGGCAAAGGAAAACCCCGAAACCTGGCATGAATAACAAGTACCCATACTCAATCTTAATCGCAATCCCTGGACCCAAAGTACCCTAGCAGAAAGAAGAAGACATATAGGTATACCGGGCAATGCAGTTATTTGTACAGGACCAAGATTTACACTGTGAACAATAAGTACAATATCAGGGGGTCTGCATGCACAGGCTAGGATCCCGGTTATATTCCCATACTGCGGACACTGCGGAGTGGCTAAACCCGTTGTTCCAATGATAACCTCCACATGGAGCAATAGAGTTTCCAGTGGGGCTGAGGGCGGGTTGCATAAGTGTCCAATTCAAATCGCGCCTGCAATTGCATTCGCGTGGACCACATACCAAAGGTCGGTACCTCCTCAGAAGCCCAATATTTCAAAACAAGCTGTTTACCCACGAGCAGCGCGTGGAGGATGAATTTCTGAGCTGAGGCATCCAAACCCTGATCAGCAAGGTCCGAGGTATCTCCCAGTAGTAGAGCAGGAGGATGCCAGGGCACGGTACAGTGCAGCACCGCCGCCAAGTGGAGCTGAACCTGATTCCAGAAGTGCAGTTTGGGGCAAGTGAAAAAGGAATGAATATAGTCACCCCTATGGGTTGTGCATTTAGTGCAAATGTCGGCGTTCCACAATCCCATACGAAAGCCTTTAGCTCTCGTGATATAGGACCGGTGTAAGATTTTGTATTGTGTTTCTTGCAGTCCCGAGGCCTTTACATGCAAGTATAGCGTGTGAAAGAAAGAGTGGAGGTCATCAATAGTCACCTGCATGCCCAGCTCCGTGGACCACTCCCCCCCCAACACCCGAAGGCTCCCCCCTCCAAAGAGATCTCTGCACGCCCCATACCACGTGGAGATCTTATTCGACTCCGTAGGTGTGTCAAGGAAAACCAGATCCAGAGAGCCACAGCTCCAGTTATCCGCATGTGTACGTACACAGGAGTGAAAGTAATGATGAATTTGCAAATATGTGTACATGTGCGTTGGTGGTAAACTCCATGCTAGCCTCATTTGTGCAAGGGAAGGGAATTCCCCCCCCCCCCCCAACGATAAGACATCTCTGATTGTCGTATTCCGCACGGTGCGCCCTCTCAGACCTGCCAGCCCCTCCACTCCAGAGGCGAAGCGGGGATTTCTCAGCAGAGAGAGAAACGGGGATACAGTGGGCGACCTATTCTGAATATGACGCCACCAGCGCCATGCTCGTTTAAAAGGAAGGAGGAAAGGGAACCCTGTAGGGCAGGAGCGCGCTCCCCTGCCCTCCGCTCCATGGAGAAAAGAGGAAAAGGACCAGGGTGCACAGCAGTCCTCTAGTAAAAATTCAGGGGAGTAGCGGCGCGAGGAAACCAGGTGTTCGTGAATCCAGCGGAGGAGCGCGGCAACATTATAAATGCGTAAGGAGGGTAAGCCCAGACCACCACGAGCTCGGCTCTGGGTTAGTTTAAGTGAGCTGATGCGTGCCACTCTCCCCCTCCACACGAAGGAGCCAATGATAGATTGGTAAGTCCTCTCATCCGCCCGAGTAAGCCAGACGGGAATGGTTTGAAGAGGATAGAGCAACTTTGGGAACATCACCATTTTGACCAGGGCCACGCGCCCTAAAAGCGAGAGAGGCAGCGACTGCCATTTGGTACACAGCGTTTTGATCTTTCCAATGGTAGCCGATATGTTAGCCTCGTATATCTTGTTCGGATCTCTGTAAAGCATGATACCTAAATATTTCAGCTTTCCGGGGGCAATTCCTACCCCAAGGGTGCTACACCACGGATCGGTCTGCTGGCTTCCCAGCAAGAGGGCTTCCGTTTTATCAAAATTTATTTTTAAACCCGAAAAAGTTCCGTACGTTCGTATAAGGGACATCAGGGCAGGCATGGTTCGGTCCGCATTATTAACGTATAAAAGCATATCATCCGCGAACATACTAATACGAAATTCACTAGAGCCTATTTTTAAACCTTCCAGCTCTGCATCCTGTCGGATGCGAGCCGCCAGGGGTTCGAGCGAGAGGAGAAAGAGAAGGGGTGAGAGCGGGCAGCCTTGACGCGTGCCCCTTCCCAGAGGGAACGGAGCAGAAAGCGCGCCGTTCACCAAGAGCTGGGATGTGGGGAGATGGTACAGAGCCGACACCCAAGCAATAAAGTCCCCCTGGATCCCGAACCGATCCAGCGTCCGAAAAAGGTGGGGCCAGGATACCATATCAAACGCTTTTTCTACGTCTAAGCTAGTAATAAGCGCTTTATCGGAGGCATTGCGAGGATGCTGTAACACCGCTAAGACCCGCAGTAAGTTCATAGAAGCGTGCCTTCCAGGCACAAAACCCACCTGGTCTTCATGGATGAGCGTAGGTAAGAATTTATTTAGGCGCGACGCCAAGATGCTGGCCAAAAGCTTAATATCCTGGTTGAGAAGAGAAATGGGCCGGTAAGACCCCAATGCATCAAGGGGGCGCCCAGGTTTGGGAAGAATAATGACGTGTGCTCTATTGTGTGAATTCCCGGGTGGAATAACCGTACGGAGTCCCATAAAGTATTGCTGTAAAGATGCTAACGCCGGGGGGTCCAGGAGCTTATAAAACTCGGGTCCAAAACCGTCCGGCCCCGGAGTCTTGGCCAGCTTGAGCTTTTTAATGGCTACTTGTAGCTCGTCTCCCAAAATGGGACCATTGAGGGAAAGGCACTGAGCGTCCGACAGGGTAGGTAGGTGAAGACCCTGAAAGAAGCGAGTGCTTGCGGACTCATCGAATGTTTGTGCCGCGTAGAGGTCAGTGTAGAATTGCACAAATTGATCTGTAATAGCTGAGTGGGTGACGTATGTGTCGCCTTTCTTATCTTTGATGACCGTGACAGTATGGCGAGTTCTGTGCGGCCGCACCAAATTGGCTAGCAATCTCCCTGTCTTGTCCCCCCATCGATAAAGTTTGTATTTATAACTATAGATATTGCGAGTGGCCCGTTGATCCAAGAGGAGATTAATTTGTTTCTTGACTGCGCACATGGCCTGTTTAGAAGCGTCGTCCATCCGAGAGATATGGATGGAATGGTAACTGGCTAGTTTCCGCGACAACGCCAAGAGTTCCCCGTCCCGTTTTTTATTCAGAGACGCTGTGTAAGCCAGGATGTGACCCCTCATGACCGCTTTAGCTGCCTCCCAGTAAATAACAGGGTCTACATCTGTTACAGAATGAGTAGCATGGAACTCCGCCCAGCGTTTATGAAAAAAGTCCCGAAACTCCGCATCTTTGTAGAGAAATGGGGACATCCGCCAGATACGCCTCGCGTCAGGAAACCCGAAACGTAAGTCAATGCTAAGCAGAGCATGATCAGATACAAGAGGAGGCGAAAGGGATGCCATCAGTAAATTCGGGAACAGCGATGCAGAGATCAGAAAGTAGTCGATGCGCGAGTGAGACGAATGAGGATGAGAAAAGAAGGAGAAGTCAAGTTCAGTGGGGTGTAGCGTGCGCCATGCATCCAACAATCCCAACTCCTTAATTAAGAAATGAACCCCCTTGGTAAAGTGGCCCCGCGGTATTGGTTTAGATGGTTGACGGTCCCTCTGCGGGTTCGCAACAAAGTTAAAATCACCCCCCCATGATAATCGGTTGAGGCAAGAGGGGTGTCAGATGTCCCACCAATGAAGTAAAGAAAGAGTGAGAGTACGTGTTAGGAGCGTAAATATTGCACAGAATTAAAGGTTTGCCCCACAATTCACCTACAAGAATGAGAAACCTCCCCTTGGGATCGTCAATTTGACTATGCATGTGAAAGGGAATGTTTTTATGAATGAGAATAGCCACTCCGCATTTTCGGTCCGAGAAGGAGGCCGAGTATACCTGTCCCACCCAGCCCTTACGCAGTTTTCCATGTTCCCCAGAACTCAAATGGGTCTCCTGTAAGAATGCTATATCAGTGCGTTCACGTTTGAGATACGCTAGAATTTTAGTCCGCTTGATAGGTGAATGGATCCCGTCCACATTTAGTGATTTAACATGCAATTGTACCATTGAGCGGGCAGTTCTTCATATAGGATACAGTAAAGAACCATGAACCGAGCGGTGGAGGCCGTCCCAGCCAATGCCTCCACTCACTCATACAATACCTCATTGACCTGCACAGGGTGCCATTGTGACACATCAGAGCAACAGTCTCGCACACATTCATCCAGACAACATAAACACCCCGCATACAAACCCTATCCAAACGCATACACTCTCCCCCATGCATTCTCACTAGTCCCTCCTCCCCCCCTACTACCCTCCCCCAAACCCCAGCATGGAAAACCATGCTAATACCAATGACTGTAGCAATTGCGAAAACAGCCCCGGGCCGCGCCCGTCGAAGATAGGAACAAATTCACACCAAGAATAGCAACACACAAAAACAGCAGCGACATGAACATGAACAGTAGTAGCTGATAAGCAAATAAGCAAATGGCCATGGAGCAACTAAATACGGGTGCATCCCAGCCTGGACCGTGGTTGCAATACAAAGGTCCCCCCCCGGCCCGGCCCCCTCAGCGCCCGCCAGCGCGGTAACGGAACCCAATGCGTTCCTGGAGGCTAAGGGAAGCAAAAATAAAGTAAAAGTAGACGTAAAAGTCAAAGACATAATGCGCCCCACCATAATATGGAAAGCACCCCTGCATCAAAGGAGGGGGGGGGCCACGGTTCGTGCGCTCGTTTTCACCCCATTGCAGACAAAGTGAATCAGTACAGAAGGCCCAATGTCAGGGAACGGGTGTAAGTCCCAAACAGTCAGTTTCGCTGATGAGGGAAGATATGGTGCACCCCCATGAGAGAAGAACATTTCAACAGGAGTGTCGCACCCCGGCCTCCATTTACCTGTCTCATAGACGCCTCCAGAGTCCGCAATATCCCCATCCCGGGAACGCCCCGCAGCCGGGCAAGAATCTGTGCAGTCCCCTCTCTTCCCCCGCGCTGCTCCCGGCTCCCAAAGCTGTAAGGCGCTGAAAAGTCAGGAGCATCAGAGGCTCAGTCGTCTCAAGCCGCAGGGCGCCCCCGATGCCTGCGGTACACCCGCCGGTGGACAGCGTGGAGACTTTTCCAGTAAATGACGCTGCGGTCTGCTCTCGGAGGTGTCGGGAGCCGAGAAAAGCGCTAAGGTGCGTGTCAGAGGAAGTGTAGTCAAAGCAAATACGCCACAACCGGCCTCAGCCAGCGGGCGCTGAGGCTGCCCGTCTAGGCCATCGCTGGTTCCAGTCGTGGAGGCGCCGGTAGATCCTGAATGAATCTCTCCAGGTCCCGTGGGCTCTCGAAGTAGTGGATCTTGTTATTGTAGGAGACCCGGGCCCTGGCGGGGTACAGTAGGGACACCCGTATTTTCCGTTGATAAAGCGTGTTGCAATGAGGCGCCATGGCTTTTCTGCGTGAGGACACCTGGGGGGAGAAGTCTTGGAAAATCAGGATCTTATTTCCATCGTAACTGAAGTTATCCCCCCGCCTGAAGCAGGCTAGAACTCGTTCCTTCATGGCGAAGTTCAGGAAGCGGGCAAGGACCGGTCTGGGACGTTGTTCGCCCTCTCGTTGGGAGCCCACACGGTGGGCACGCTCAATCAATACCCGCTCCCCCGTCTCGCCAAGGTTCAGCTTGCCCTGCAGCCAGGCTTCCAAGCAGGTCCTCAGGTCGACATCCCGGACAGCGGAGGGGATTCCTATAAATCTTAAGTTGTTCCTTCGGTTCCTGTTCTCATGGTCCTCCAATCTGTCCATGCATGCTGTTTTAGCTGTTTCCAAGACCCTCAGGCGCTCTTCAAAGTTAGCTGCACTGTCCTCCTGCTGGGCCACTCGGTCTTCCACCCTCTGCAGGCGGCCCGCTTGTGATTCCAGCGTTTCCCTGAAGTCTTCCATAAAGGTTTGAATTTTCGCAAGCTTGTCCTCCATAACTAGGGTCAGGGACTTAGTTAGTTCTTGTATGGCCGCCTCCTGTATCGTAAACATGGGGACCTCGTGGCCCTCCGCCATCTTGGATTCCGCAGGCCTCACTTTTCCGCGGGTGTCCCGCTGCGCTCGTGCAGTCATTCCGGGCTTCGAATTGCTTCGGAAAATGCTCCGCTCACCTCGGGGGCTAGCGAGCGACGGATGGTCCGCGAGGCGCCGGGATCTAAAGCGTATGTGGCGTGTAAAAAGCAGATTTAACTCAGCACGGCCCGGAGCTGTGTGGAGACACGTCCGTTCAACTCCACGGCATCACGTGCCCCCCGGAATGAGGCATTATGACATCACAATCTGAGCTCTAGAATGTTGCTACTTAGGATATTAAAGTGTTTGAGGCTTGGACGGAGCTTAGGCATTGGTGGAATGAGGCATTATGACATCACAATCTGAGCTCTAGAATGTTGCTACCTATGATTTTAAAGTGTTTGAGGCTTGGGCAGATGAGAACAGAGCTTGCAGGAATGGGGCCAGGACAGGAAAAAGAACTCACAGGGATGGGAAAACGAGTCTCCACGGGGATGGGGAAAAATTTGTCCCTGTGTCATTCGCCACTATGTAACAGCATCTGTGCCTTTAAAATGTAGGCACCTTGAGGTACAACAGCCATAAACCTGGTGGTTAGCACAGCAGCTGAAAACTTGGGGAACTGAGTTTGATTCCCACTTAAGTTCCCTGTGACTCTGGGCAAGTCACTCAACCCTCCATTGTCTCAGGTAAAAATGAGGCCCAGATTTTATAAACGGCACCGGTAGGCACCCAAACGCAGTAAAAAAAAAAACAACAACACGCCATTGAAACGACATTTTTAACTGAGTTTCAAAGCACCTAAAAAATCGGCTCCAGAACTGCACCTCCGTCTGCTCTTTAGGCTGCCTAACGCCAATGTGGGCGTGGCTAACGCCAGAAGTGGCATCAGGTGGCCTAAAATTGCCTATGGATCCACGATTCACATCATAGGTGGGCGCCAGAAATGTAGGTCAGGAAAACCCTGGAGGCACAATTCTGTTCCTGGCGCTGTCGCATGACTGACACATGATCGACGGCCGCTTTTGAGGCGCCTGCTGACAGTGGCGCTGGTTACAGAATCCTGGCTAAGTGCCTGAATAGAATATGGAAATCCTTTTGATTGTAACCACAGAAAGGTGGTATATCGGGTTCCATCCCCTTTTCCTTATATGCAGCAAGAGTCTGCATAATTTACAGCTGTCTGGAAGTGGCAGCCCCTCCCAAGAGAACACCCCTTTGCATTTAGGTCTTATGGAATTTTTATCCACCCTTACAAAATAGTGCTTAGTTGCTCAGCTGTTTCTTATTTACTCATGTAACCGCACACTTCCGCATGAAAGCATAGGTAGGGTTATCATACAGCTCCAGAAAAAGGAGGACGGATTGAGGCATACGGTTTTTACTTCCATCAAAAGCAACGGAAGTAAGGAGGACAGACTGAGCCATCTGGGTTTTACTTCCATCGAAAGCAATGGAAGTAAGTAGGACAGACTGAGACATCTGGGTTTTACTTCCATCAAAAGCAACGGAAGTAAGGAGGACAGACTGAGACATCTGGGTTTTACTTCCATCAAAAGCAACAGAAGTAAGGAGGACAGAATGAGACATCTGAGTTTTACTTCCATCAAATGCAACAGAAGCAAGGAGGACAGACTGAGACATCTGGGTTTTACTTCCATCAAAATCAATGAAAGTAAGGCGGACAGACTGAGACATCTGGGTTTTACTTCCATCAAAAGTAATGGAATTAAGGAGGACAGATTGAGACATCTGGGTTTTACTTCCATCAAAAGCAATGGAAGTAAGGAGGATGGATTGAGACATCTAGGTTTTACTTCCATCAAAATCAATGAAAGTAAGGCGGACAGACTGAGACATCTGGGTTTTACTTCCATCAAAAGTAATGGAATTAAGGAGGACAGATTGAGACATCTGGGTTTTACTTCCATCAAAAGCAATGGAAGTAAGGAGGATGGATTGAGACATCTGGGTTTTACTTCCATCAAAAGTAATGGAATTAAGGAGGACGGATTGAGACATCTAGGTTTTACTTCCACCAAAAGCAATGGAAGTAAGGAGGACAGACTGAGACATCTGGGGTTTACTTCCATCAAAAGTAATGGAATTAAGGAGGACGGATTGAGACATCTAGGTTTTACTTCCATCAAAAGCAACGGAATTAAGGAGGACGGATTGGGACATCTGGGTTTTACTTCCATCAAAAGCAATGGAAGTAAGGAGGACAGACTGAGACATCTGGGGTTTACTTCCATCAAAAGTAATGGAATTAAGGAGGACGGATTGAGACATCTAGGTTTTACTTCCATCAAAAGCAACGGAATTAAGGAGGACGGATTGGGACATCTGGGTTTTACTTCCATCAAAAGCAATAGAAGTAAAACTTGGATGTCTCAATCTGTCCTCCTTTTTCTGGACCCAAAATATGATGAAAATAAATAAACATCGGTGATCCACATTAGTCACAACCTGATAATCACCTCATTGGTTATACTATTTCGTATTTATAAATATATATGTGAAAAGCTCAGCCCCAACAACCAACCTCTAGTGATAAGCACGGAGCCGGTTGTTCATGAGACCCTCACAGCTGTTCACTATCTCATACTACCTACCGCATGTTGAACTGAATCTTACACTCTAAATTGTCTGTTTGTGACTTATCTTCGGCGGTGGTAGGGCTGTGACCCCTCAACAACTGCTCCGGTTTGTGCAATGAAACTTAATGAATGTTGTCTCACTTTTCCCTCGACCCCCTCAAATTTAACATAGTAACATAGTAGATGACGGCAGATAAAGACCCGAAAGGTCCATCCAGTCGGCCCAACCTGATTCAATTTAAATTTTTTAAATTTTTTTTCTTACCAAGGTTCCATATGTAAGCGCCTACTTGTCATTATACAATACTAGTGTACTTGATGGGAATGTACCTTTAATGTAGGCGTGATCACTTATACCCGCTGAGAAGCTAATGAAGGCATGCACATTATGCCCCCGATTCCATATAGTAACATAGTAGATGATGGCAGATAAAGACCCGAATGGTCCATCCAGTCGGCCCAACCTGATTCAATTTAAATTTTTTAATTTTTTCTTCTTAGCTTTACCCAGTACACAAATGGGTGTTAATTGGATCCAAACTGGATCTGTGCACGCATCTTCTACGTGCTATTCTAGAAAGATGCATACGTAAATCTTTTAGTGTGCCTCTGAAAAGGGGGAGGGGCCAGGGGAGGATCGTGGGCGGGGCAGGGAAATTCACGATAGATGGGTGCGCTATTTCAGAATTTGGGGAATCTGCGCTTGATTTGCATGCTAAGATTTACACCATGTTTCAGCTGGTGTTAATCCTTGCGCCCAAAGTCAGGCGTGGATTCCGGCGCTAGGAGCTAGTCTATAAACGGTTCACAGTCATTCGCGAGCGGGACAAAGCCGCGCTGACATTTGAGCCCAGACAATTGGGCGCAAGACTGCAGCACGCCACCGGTAAAGTTAATTTTATAGAGCTCCGACGCGGGGTGTGGGGGGAAGCCCCCCCAGTTTACTTAATAGTGTTCGTGCTGCTGTTGGTGGGGGGTTGGGGGGTTGGAACCCCCCATTATAGAGGAAACTTAACTTTTTCCCGATTTTTTAGGAAAAAGTTAAGTTTTCTGTATAATGTAGGGGGTTGCACCCCCCCACACCCCCCAAGGGCAGCGCGAACAGTATTAAGAAAAGTGGGGGGGGTTCCCCCACACACACCCTGTCGGAGCTCTTTAAAATTAACTTTTACAGCGGCGCTGGAGTCTTGAGCGCAATTGTCTGTGCCAAAATGTCGGCACGGCTTTCGTCCCGTCACCCTATAAATAGCACCCAACTCAGAACACCGCTTAAACAGTAGAGCAGTGATCAGAGCTCATTTTTTTCAGAACAAAAGAATAGCCTTACTGGGTCAGACCAATAGTCCATGTAGCCGAGTATCCCATTCTCACAGTAGTCAATCCAGGTCACTAGTACCTGGCCAAAACCCAAAGAGTAGCAACATTCCATTATCTCGAGTAAGCAAGATTCCGGAACCCCAAATAGCAGCAACATTCCATACAGAATCTCCAAAGAGTAGCAACATTCCATGCTACCGATACAGGGCAAGTAGTGGCTTCCCCCGTGTCTTTCTCAATAACATACTATGGACTTTTCCTCCAGGAACTTGTCCAAACCTTTCAGGTTATTTCAAAATGTATATGCATACATGTTAACTCTGCTTGTATTCAGCTCAGACTCTACTCCTGCGCAGGTCCACTGGCACCTAAAATCCATCGTGTCACGGCACCTACTTCTACACCAGTCGATATTTTATATGAGGTTGTTTACGCACATCGGTAGCTATACCGGTGTAGAAATAACTTTATAAAATGAACTCCAAAATACCCAGGCTATGGAGCGCTACTGATGAGCTGAAGAGACACTGAAGCTGCTGTTTTGTAGTTAAAACGCTTTTGTTTAAAATGTATATGAAAAAAACAAAAGTTAGGCTCAAACCACGGAATGTCGGGGATTCAAAAGTGCCTCTGTGTGCCTGTGTCCTCCTTCATAACATCTGCTTTGCAGCTTGGAAACACTGGAATTACTCCAGAGGGGAAAGCAGGCAGGAAATGAATAAACACATCACTAGGAACCAAGGGAGATTACCTATTTAAGGCTGGATATGTCCAAATATTTAAGAAGGCCATTTTTAAAATCCTTATTATTTTAAGCACCTTTTTTTTTTTCCTCCACCATCTACGCTCCCAGGAAAAGGAACGCAAGATATTTTTGCAGCTTACAAAATAACTTCTGAGGTCCAACACTCGTCATCGCCACAGCTGTGCCACAAACGAGACAAAGATTGATTAATGCTACAAACGTGAAGCGCTTTGGTCCTTCCTGGTTTGGAAATTCTCCCCATCTGCCTCTTGCACACCGACTTTGGCTAATATACAAGTACTATAATGAGCTTTAGGCTTCTTCCTTAACAGCAGGGGTTCTATATGCAGGCATCACTGTAAATACCGAGCAGGAGAGAGAATTTCAGAACTGCCCAGGCTGGCCAGTTCCAAACGCGAGACTCCGTGGCCAGTATGGGTTTCAAACTGACCAAATCCCTGATTCTACCTATTGAAATCAGTGCGGCAGGTCCCACAATGCATCATCAGGATTTGACGTTCAGAAATCCAGGACTGTCCTAAAGTTTCATTCCTAGAACCAGTGGCATAGTAAGGCGGGGGGGGGGGGGGGGGGGGGAATTGAGCTGGACTTGGAGTACTACTGATGGGTTTTTGGGAGACTGTAAGTTTGGAGGTGGCCTGGGTTGGTGTGACTGTTCTGTGTCTATGTCTATCGAGGTGGGGATAGGGTGCGGGGTTTATGGGATGTAGTGCTGGCTGGACTTTCTAGTTTTGTTATAAAGTCTTTTTATTGTTGAGCATTTCACCATCTACCATGTTATTTTTCTTTCATATCTTTTCTTTTTATGTGGGAGGAATACTAGTGTGAGTATTGGGGAGTGAGTGTGGAGAGGGTATAAAGTGCTTGAGTGAGTTCTACTGGGGACTGGGGATCTTTAATTTGTGAGTGCTTAGGTTACGATGGGAAGGGGGGTCTATGGAGAATCATAGTCTCTTCGATTTGACCTCATTTTCCTGCTATGGCTGATCCGAATACATCTGGATCAGGTTTTAGGAGGGGGGGGGGGATAAGGATGGAGTAAGGTCTAAGGGACTTCAGAAGGAGGGGAGGGATGGGGTAGGAAGAGGAACAGCGGAACTGTTGATTGGCTCATGGAATGTTAACGAGCTAAATAGCCCGGGGAAAAGAAGAATGGTGTTTAGAGAACTGAAACGCATGAAGTGGGATATTAATATACTTCAAGAGACCCATTTGTGACCCAGAGATGCTGCTTTGCTGTGAGTGCCTCAATTTGAAATGCTTTGGACACATCAAAGGCAGGGGTCCACCAAAAAGACGGGTGGGTTGGCAATTTTGGTGAGAAAGGGGCTGGGATTACAAATTGAACAGGAATATAAGGATGAGTTGGGACGCTGCCTAACAATAAGGGGCCAACTACAGGGTCGGCAGCAGAAATCCGTGCAGAACTTACACCTTGAATGGTGAGACCTTAGTTAGAACTTCAACAGAACGAGACTTGGGAGTGATCATCAGCGCAGACATGAAAACTGCTGATCATGTGGAGAAGGCTTCATCTAAGGCAAGACAATTGTTAGGTTGCATCCGCAGGAGTTTCGTCAGTCGGAAGCCTGAAGTCATAATGCCGTTATACAGAACCATGGTGAGGCCTCATTTGGAATACTGTGTGCAATTCTGGAGGCCACACTACCGAAAAGATGTGCTGAGAGTAGAGTTGGTGCAACGGATGGCCACCAGGATGGTCTCGGGGCTCTAGGATCTATCGTACAAGGAAAGGCTGAAAAATTTGCGGCTGTACTCACTCGAGGAACGTAGGGAGAGAGGAGACATGATCGAGACGTTTAAGTATATTACCGGCTGTATCGAGATGGAAGAAGAGATTCTCTTTCTCAACGTACCCTCAGCCACAAGAGGGCATCCGCTCAAACTCAGGGGCGGGAAATTTCATGGCGACACCAGGAAATATTTCTTCACCGAGAGAGTGGTTGATCCTTGGAACGAGCTCCCGGTGCAGGTGATCGAGGCAAACAGCATGCAAGAATTTAAGAGCAAATGGGATGCCCATGTGGGATCCCTTAGAGGGTTAAGCCAAGGGAACCTGTCACCAGGAGTGGGATCCCTAGGATAGTAGACTTGGGGGTGGGTCAGTAGAGTGGGCAGACCTGATGGGCTATGGCCCTTATCTGCCGTCATCTTCTATGTTTCTATTCTCTTATGATGGTTAATCTCTATGGCCTTAATACAGGCCAAGCAGAGTTTTTTCAGGGTTTGACAGGGGACTTGGTTGATTTTGTGCAAGGAGAGGTTTATTTGGGAGGAGATTTTAATGTCCCACCAGACCCCTAACTGGATCACTCAAGGGGAGGGAGGGGTACGATAAAGGCTTCCAGTAAAGCTTTCCGAGCCTTGATCCTTATTCTGGGTTTGACAGATAGTTGGAGAATGATGCATGGGGCACAAAGGAACTATACCTATTATTCCCATTCGCAACTGACCCATACACGACTAGATGGAATCTGGATTCATAGAAATCAATGGGATACCTTGCACACTGTGAAATAGAACCCATGCATATATCAGACCATGCTCCAGTATGGGTGGCTTGTCAGGGCTTTTCTACACTTGGAGGCAAAGGGTATTGGAGATTAAATGAACATTGTTGAGTGCTCCCCAGGTAGTAGCAGAGGTGGAAAGGATGATTCAAGAGTTTTTGGACTTTGATGATAAGAGGGAGGTTTCCGATGCGACTTTGTGGGACTCATTGAAGGCGGTAGTAAGGCAGATTTTCATTAAATGGGGGCCCCGCTTTAAATGACAATGAACCCAATGCCAGTTAGGTCTCCGGGAATAGCTCATTAGGTTGGAGCAGTCACAAAAATAATCCGGACCCTCAGGTTCTGACACAAATGATGAGAATGCGGGACGACCTTAATCAATATCAGATGGAAGTGACTGCCCGCATTAGAGAAAGATTCAAATTGAACATCTATGACCATAGTAATAAAACAAGCTCTCATCTGGCTAGGTATATAAAGATCAAGCAGTCTAAGGTTACCATTGTCAGGGTGAGAGATAGCAGGGGGGAATTACAGGTTACTGATACTGCTATTCATCAGGCTTTTTTGAGATTTTATAAGAAATTGTACAGTGGGCCGGAACGGGAGGATTTAGATGCTCATCAGAGATTTTTGGAAACCTTACCTCTTCCTGAGCTATCTATGCCAGATAGAAAAATGCTTCACGATCCTATTACTCTGCTTGAGGTTCAGGAGGTGATAAGGGATCTCAAAAATGGGAAATCTCCTGGTCTTGATGGTTACTCTAGCAGGTTTTATAAATAATTCTCAGAACAGGTGTGTCCTATCCTGGTGAGGTTTGCGAATGGGGTACCGCAGGGAGGTCATTTGCCTAAATCTATGGAAGAGGCTGGGGTAGTGATTCTTTTGAAACCGGGCAGGGATCCCCAGAATTGTGGATCATACCGCCCAATTTCTCTGCTGAATTTGGATGCTAAAAGTTTAGCTAAGGTGCTAGCATTGAGGTCAGGCAAGTGAGCGATAATATTAGGCAGACTTTACATCTTTTATGGGATGCGCAGCGGAGACCAGTTAAGGCGGTTCTGATGGCCACTGATGCAGAGATAACCTTTGACAGGGTGCTGTGGGGCTTTCTCTGGGAGGTCATGAAGCATAAGGGATTGTCCGGTTCCTTTAGTAGTTGGGTGAAAGCTTTTTATGCATCACCGAAGGCTTGCCTCCAGATCAATCAATCTTATACGGAATATTTCCCTATAGCATTGGGGACACGTCAGGGGTGCCCTCTTTCCTCCCTCTTGTTCGCTCTATTGAACCTATGGCTATCAGTATTCAAACTCATCCCTTGTTGCAGGGGTTTCTACAGGGAGGGGTGGTACACCGTATTGCGTTATTTGCGGATGATATTTTGCTGTATGTGGGGGATCTGGTCCTATCTATTTCTATTCTGTTGCAGATTTTTGAGGACTATGGTACAGTTTCAGGGTTTAAAATAAACTTAGACAATTCCTTTGAGGGCGGATGTTCTGGTCTTTTCTCAGGTTGCTACTCTGAGTTTGTCTAGAGGGGGAAATTTGTTACTGCAAAAAGCCTCCTTACTGGCCCAGAAATTTATTGTTTTGTTGTGGCATCAAACTGAAGCGCTCACCTTTACTATGTGGAGAAATGAAATGTTTACTTTGTTAAAATTTGAATATCTGGATGTCCAACGGGGTGGTCCTGGAAATTTGGAAGAATCTGGGCTCTTGTTTGGGAGACACTGTCCCATACAGCTAGAAGTTCACTTTTGACACTGGAGTGCTGGGATGGGGGGGGTGGGTGGATACGGAGTTAGGGGGGTCTTTTGGTGAGGGGGCTGGATCCTTTAAGTCTTCATGAAGGATTAACACGTAAGACCTTACTGGTTCTGCTATTGTCTATATCAGGGGTGCCCACACTTTTTGGGCTTGTGAGCTACTTTTAAAATGACCAAGTCAAAATGATCTACCAACAATAAAATTTTTTAAAAAACCACAAAGCACACTGTACGCTGAGAAAATGTTAATTATCATTTCTATTCCGGAGTTTTTTCAAAGAGGTCAAGGCAGATGACTCTATGCACTGTCACCTCAATAACAACCATACAAAAATAGACAAATATACTCCCCTCCCTTTTTACTAAACCACAATAGCAGTTTTTAGCGCAGGGAGCTGCACTGAATGCCCAGCGCTGCTCTTGACGCTCATAGGCTCCTTGTGCTAAAAACCGCTACTGTGGTTTAGTAAAAGGGGGGGCCATAGGTTATCTTGGTGGGAACGGATAGCTGTCATTAAGATGAACGTGCTCCCGACTGCAGTGTTCCCGCTAAGCTGCGCTGGGGTGCGCTCACGCACAAAATATTACCTCGCAGCGCACAAGTTTCTCGTCACAGCGCACACAGTGTAGAGCACAGTTCTTCAACCGCCGGTCCGCAAACAAAATCTTGCCGGTCCGCGAAGGATTCGGTCCCCGCCGCAACGAAAGGCCGGCGTCAGCTGACTTGCAACTTCCTGTTGCAGTCGCTGTGCCGGGACTCCTGCCTTCGCCGGGACTCCTGCCTTCCACCGCGTTTGCCTCCTGCCTTGTCTCCGCACCTCCAGACCAGCAGCGGCAGCTGTGTATGCTTTTAACTTCGGCACAGAGCTGCCCCTAATCAATAGTTTAGCGCGGTTTCATAAGGCAGCCTCGGGGCCTTTGCTAGGCCGGCCCACATCGCATCATCGAAGCGGGCCGGCTATCAAAGGCCCCGAGGCTGCCTCATGAAACCGCGCTAAACTATTGATTAGGGGCAGCTCTGTGCCGAAGTTAAAAGCATACAGAGCTGCCGCTGCTGGTCTGAACTCTTGGGCCGCTGAAGGAGGGCAAAAAGCAGCTGTCCTGGAGGTTTCCCTTCCTCTCGCCTTTACAGGTTCCTTTTTTCCACCTTTTTTTTTTTCCTTCAAACGGCAACGGGCCCCAGCATCGACATCAATCAAGTAAGTTCCACTGTCAATCAAGCGGTTCTGCTCGGCCAAAGCTTCCCCTGTGACATGAGCCACCCTCAGGGGAAAGAAAGTGACCCACAAAGGTGAGGGGAAGGGGGGCAGATGATGGAAGTTGGGGGGGGGGGAGAGAGAGAGAGAGAGAGAAGGGGCAGATGATGGAATGGAGGAGATGAGAGAGAGAGAGAAGGGGACAGATGATGGAAGTGAGAAGAAGGGAGAGAGAGCAGAAGGCAGATGGATGTCAGTTGAGAAGGGAGAGCAGATGCTGAATGGAAGTGGGGAAAGAACACATACTGGATGGAAGGAGGAGATAAATAAAGGGGGAAGAAAATAGTAAGATAATGGAGGGGTGAGGGAAAGGGGTGACAAGCTGTGTGTAGACACAGTGAAAAGAGGGAAACGGGACTAAATAGTAAGAAAGAATTTAATTTAGATGGAGGCAGAAAATAGAGAAGGAAGACCAGAGAAGAAAAGGGAAGAGAGAGCAGAGAATGATCAGATCTGAGTGGAGGAAATGAGAAGAGAGATATGCTAAAAACCACAGGGGGGAGGGAAGGATAGAGATGCCAGACCTATGAGGGGAACAGAAGGAAGATGATGGATGCTAGACCAAATTGGGGGGTGGGGGGGGGCAGGAGGAGAGATGGCAGGGAAAGACAGACAGTGAATGGAAGGGGCAGATGCTGGACTGAAGAGACAGAGAAGGTTATCATGCTGCTGTACCGGGCCATGGTACGCCCTCACCTGGAGTACTGCGTCCAGCACTGGTACTTTAAGAAGGACACGGTACTACTCGAAAGGATCCAGAGAAGAGCAACTAAAATGGTTAAGGGGCTGGAGGAGTTGCCGTACAGCGAAAGATTAGAGAAACTGGGCCTCTTCTCCCTTGAGCAGAGGAGATTGAGAGGGGACATGATAGAAACATTCAAGGTACTGAAGGGAATAGACTTAGTAGCTAAGGCAGGGAGAACGAGAGGGCACTCTCTAAAGTTGAAAGGGGATAGATTCCATACAAACGTAAGGAAGTTCTGTGGTAGAAAGCAACATATTTATTTGGCTCATAACTTGCTGGCGCCCGATATTTTTAGCTCACAGTGAAAAAAGTTTGCTCACAACACCCGCCCGCTTAGAGGGAACACTGCTCCCGAGATTGTTGTTTCTTTTTCAAACATTGCCAGTACAGGTTCCTAGGGTGGTGATGGCTGCTTTGGGTGCAGAGTTGCAGAGATTTATATGGCAAAGGAAGACTCCATGGATTTCCCAAAAAGTGAAGTGGAATGCTAGAGATTTTGGGGGTTCCCAATCTGTTTTGGTACTACCAGTCGGCTCAGCTGATATTGCTATTGGATTGGGAAATAGGGGAATTTAAGAGTGGGGTGTAACTAGAACTAGTGGAGGACTAGAACCACTTAAATATAGGCTTTGGCTTTCAGGCACATTTCGTACTTGGGCGATGAGTGTTGATAATCCCTTTTTACGACATCTTATCTTATTGTGGAAGCGGGTTAAAGATCAGTTGGGGAATGGATCAATGGTGTCTTCGTTGGCGCCAATTTGATCTGAGCCCCACTTTGTACCAGGGCAGGAGAACAGAGTGCTTCATACATGGGCTAAATTTGGTTTGATTATTTTTCGTGATTTGATGGAGGAGGGGGGTGCTCTCTTTTGATCGGCTTCAACAGAAGTATGGGATCTCCAATGGGGACTACTTGGAATATCTACAAGTTTGTCATTTTTTTGAGGGTTCAGGGTTGGGATTCTAGATCGCCAATAAAGGGGGAACACCTTGAGAACTTGTGGCTTTTATTGCAGAAGGTTCCTCGCCCTATCTCTGTACTATATCAATACTGGAGGGGACATACTGTATTTCAGTTTCCATTTATGAAAAAATGGGAAAGGGTTCTTGGCAGGACTCTCACTTCCCGGGAGTGGAAAATTATATGTGGGGGAAGTGTATAAGGCGTCTTCTTGTGCACTAGTTCAGGAGAATGCCTATAAGGTTCTGACTTTTAGTACTATACACCAGAGCGATTGAATAGAATGTACCTCCAAGTTTCCAATCAGTGCTGGAGAATTAGAGAATGACACGGTGACAAAATTTATCACCGTTCCCGTCCCCGCGGATAACCGTGGGAAATAATCCCATGTCATTTTCTAGTGTCTATTTCAACCTCAGTCCTTCTACACCAGCATTCTTCAAAGCAAAGCTTGAAAGTCAATGGTTGTGCCCAATTATACTCTGATTCTTCCCTCTCTCCTTAAAGAATGACATGAAGATGGTTTCCCGCGATTATCCGCGGGGACGGAAACGGTGATTAATTTTGTCACCGTGTCATTCTCTACTGGAGATATAGTACTTTCATGGGTACCTTCCTGCATATTTGGTGGGATTGTCCGGTCTTGAGACCTTTTCGGAGGAGAGTGGTCCATACATTAATGGGTCTGGTGGGAACACCGGTGGGAGCCACACCAATTGGTTGCTTGTTGGGTTTGTATAACATTGGGGAATATAAATGGCAAACCAAACTTCTTTGTATGTTTGGCAGCTGCTAAGTAAATGTTGGAAAAGCAGCGCAGATCCTTCACATGATGAATGGGACAATAGGTTAGTGTCCTTGGAAAGAATGGAAATCTCTGTAGCAAAGCGGCATCACTACTATGCGTCTCAGGTGTCCACTTGGACGAAGTTGGGGGATAAATCTTTAGATCTTAGTCATTGCGTTCCGCTGTCCTGTTGGGGCGCTGGGCATGGGAAGGGGGATGGGGGGATTAGGGTTGATTTGTATTGAAGGGGTTTAGCTTGTTATTAGTTTTGGAACAATGGAATGTTTCCACTTTGTAATGTGTTTTTCTTGGTTCTTTGTATTTTCTATTGACAGATCTTTTGTGTGTTGTACACTGTATTCTATTAAAACAAAAAAAAAGCAACAATAAAAACCTTTAAAATACATTAAAAAAAGATGCAATTAAAAGAATGAATTTTATCTTGAATTTTGTATATGCGTCTTGGAACAAAACATTTTTGAAATTGGTTTTAAATTTATCGAGAAAATTTTTGACACGGAGACGAGATGCATGGCATTCCAAAGTATGGGGGCAGTGGCAGAGAAGATCGTATTTCTGGTATAATAAAGTACTTTGATCGGGGTGGGGGGGGGGGGTGGATGGTCAGAAAGTTCTGATCAGCTAATCTGAGGGTCCTGGATGAAGAGTAGGGAAAGACAAATTTGTCGAGAAAGGCTGGAGAGCATGTAAGTTTTACTTTGAAAACAAGCATAAGAATTTTATATGTGGTGCGGTGTGAGACTGGTAGCCAATGCACTTCACGAAGAAGAGGAGTGACATGGTCGCATTTCTTTGCCTTATAGATAAGTTTGATAGCGGTATTTTGAATGAGCCGCAATTGACATGTTTCATTTTGAGTGATTCCCTGATATAGAGAGTTGCAGTAATCGAGGTGAGGTGATTAGTGAGCGAATTACGGTTTCCCTTCCCCCTAGCTGTTCACCACCAAGAGCAAACAACGTCAACCTGTTCCTCTCAACCATGTCAGCTCTCCCGCTGGCGTCACTTCTGGCTACCGCACATCAGAAGCGACATCAGAGGAAGAGCCGCTGGGGTTGCAAGGAGCTTGTTGCAGTTGTTACGCGTGGTGGTGAACAACTCGAGGTATGGGGAAAGAGAAGGGGGGGGTGTGCGGCAGGGGGGGCAGAGACAAGGTGGGGGAGGGGCACCTCCACCCGGGCGCCTCTCGCCCTCGCTACGCCACTGCCTGGAACTGGGAAATTTCTGCACCTTTGAACCTATAGCTTAAAATATATATATATATTTTTAAACGAGCTTGGTGTGATACGGAGTGCGCTTTGACACGGTTTTGGAATATGCTTCTCTGAAAAGTAAGTTGTGAATCTTTTGTCCTATTCTCTAACGTCAGATGTCTAACAAACACAGCCTCTCAGTAATTTAAGAGCTCATAAACAGCTCATCTGAAGGACAATGCTTGAGTGCCTGAATGTCAAAAAAAAACTGCTTAGACAACTTCCATTGAGAAGTAAATAACTCATAAACTTGGAAAGAGCAATAAAAATTGAACAGATGGTGAGCCTGGTGCCAGAAGTAATGACTCCTTCTGCTGTAAAGATTTACTGAAGGAAAATAAACTCTTATAAAACATTTTGGACAACAGTGAAGAATGACGCCGAGGTGCGTACTGTAAAACAAAAGCCTTGGTCAGCTATATTTTAACCAATTCAAATTAAGAACAGGGATTTCTCCCCCTTTCACAAAAAGATCAAGGACAGTTCCATTTGAGCCAGGATTCAATGAAAAACATTTGCACTGAGTTTAGAAAACCATGGGTCTGATTTAGGGACAGGGTGGAGGTACAGTGAAACGGCTGCCAGGCTGTGAGCTCCCATAGCACATTATCTGCCTTCACAGCACCTGCAATTTAAAATGGGGATCTGAAAACATTGCTTTTGCCAGGCACTTCCCAAACCCTAATCCAGTGTATCTCAAACTGTGTGCCTCCTGAGATTCCAAATGTGCCACGGCACACTGAGGAGGAAGAGAGGCACCTGCCAGCTGACTTCCCTACGCGGTACAGCGCCAGCGCTGCTCGATTCGCCGAAAGCCTGCATGTTTCCCCCCTTCTCTCTAGCATCCTCTGGCTTCCCTCCTGGTCTTCCGGTCTCACCTTTAACGCTAATTACAGCAGCCTGCAGAGGATCGCCGGTAGGTAAAATGATTTTATTTTCAATATAGTGATTGAAATGTGTCCGTTTTGAGAATTTATTTCTGCTGTGTGTATATGAAAAATGGATGGAAAAAATTACATTACAATTAGTAAAGGGGATGGGATCTGGGGCAGAGCTTGGGTGGGCCTAGGGAGGTCTGTGGTTGGGGTACTCAGTTGATATTTGTTAGACTTAGGGGGTACTTAGCTTGAAGAAGTTGAGAAATACTGCTGTAGGCAATCAGCTGGCGCCAGTGCCTCTCCTTCTCTCTGGTCCTCTTCCGTGCTGGCACCCCCTACTGGCGTCTCAGGGGCCATCTGGAGGGCCTCTGCATGGACGTTGACGTGATGATGTCACTCATATGCGTGATATCATCACGGCGACATCCGCACTCTTCTGGGTGCCTCAAGCCATGGCCACTACCTTTAGTATGCCCCGGCTTGAGAAAGTTTGAGACATATTGCCCTAATCATTAAACCTTAGCATTCAAGGTAGGCGATTAATCAAATATTTATTAAACTTGAAACAAAACAAGCAAGGTGAATTAAAGTCATAACTGGGCCTATTTATTAGAGTAGGGTTAGATTTTGCAATTAACGTGAGTTTCAGGATCTGCACAGCCTCTGTGCTAACTTGGGGGTGTTTCCGACGTTATGCCAATACAAAGAAACTTTTTTTATGTTTATTAACCAAATAGTGGATAAAGCAATTCAGTCAACTACACATATTTGGGTGGCGTTAAATGTGCCACATTACCTGCTGTGTTAAGTTAATACATAGTAATTTACTGCCACTCTCTGCTCCATTCCCTGTAAACCATTAACATGAAATTACCTCCAATTAACTGCCAAGGTACCAAGTAGTAGCTGAGAAGGTAAAGAATAAGAGGTTAGTTTTCATAAATTACGAAAGATTGCAGAAAGAGGAAGACAGGCAAAAATATCTGGAAAAGTTAAGAGAGGCTGGTTGTGTAGTCAGGAAAGCAAAGATGCAAATGGAAGAAAAAGTAGCTGACATGGTAAAACAGGGAGACAAGACAATTTTTAGATATATTAGTGATAGGAAGAAGTGCAAAAGTGGCATTGTGAGATTAAAAGGAGGAATATGTAGAAGCTGATAAAGAAAAGGCCAAATTGCTTAACAAATATTTCTGTTCTGTGTTCATGGCTGAAGCGCCAGGAGCGGGACCACAGAAGACAAACGTGAATAGGGATGGAAGAGACTGATCGATTTTCAGAGGGTTGTGTTCGTGAGGAGCTAGCTAAAATAAAGGTACACAAAGCGATGGGACCGGATGGTGTACATCTGAGGGTGCTGAAGGAACTTAGGGAAGTTCTGGTAGCTCTGCTGACTGACCTTTTCATTGAGTCTCTAGAGTCAGGAGTGGTACTGGAGGACTGGAGAAGGGTGGAGGTGGTCCCTCTCCACAAAAGTGGAAGTAAGGAAGAAGTGGGGAATTTCAGGCCGGTAAGTCTAACTTCTGTGGTAAGCAAATTAATGGAAACACTTTTAAAACAGAGAATGGTCAAGTTTCTGGAATCCTGTGGATTACAGGACCAGAAGCAACATGGATTCACTAGAGGTAGGTCTTGTCAGACAAATCTGATCAATTTCTTTGACTGGGTGACCAGAGAATTGGATAGAGTGAGTTTGCTAGATGTGTTGTATTTAGATTTTAGCAAAGCCTTTAACAGTGTTCCAAACAGATATCTAATAAATAAAGTGAGTGCCCTGGAGATGGATCCCAAAGTGACAGGTTGGGTCAAGAACTGGTTGAGTGGAAGGTGACAGAGGAAAGGGATGTTACCAGTGGTGTGTCTCAAGGTTCTGTTCTTGGACCTGTTCTTTTTAACATTTTTATAAACGATATTAATGAAGGGTTATCGGGTAAGATTTGCTTCTTTGCGGATGATATCAATAGAGTAGACACGCCGGATGGTGTGAATATCACGAAGAAAGACCTGCCGAAGCTTGAAGAATGGTTTAAAATTTGGCACCTAAAATTTAATGCTAAGAAATGCAAGGTCATGTATTTGGGCAGCAAAAACCCGAGGGAACAGTAAGGGGTAAAGAACTTATGTGCACGACAGAAGAGTGGGACTTGGGTGTGATTGTATGTGATGATCTTAAGGTGGCCAGACAGGTTGAAAAGGTGACGGTGAAAGCTAGAAGGATGCTAGGTTGCATAGGGAGAGGTATGGCCAGTAGGAAAAAGAAGGTATTGATGCCCCTGTATAAGACTTTGGTGAGACCTCATTTAGAATATTGTGTACAATTCTGGAGACGACACCTTCAAAAAGATACAAAAAGGTCCAGAGGAAAGCTACTGAAATGGTTTGTGGTCTTCGTGATAAGGCGTATGAGAACAGACTTAAAGATCTCAATCTGTATACTTTGGAGGAAAGGCGAGAAAGGAGCGATATGATACAGACATTTAAATACCTACGTAATGTAAATGTGCATGAGTCGAGTCTCTTTCATTTGAAAGGAAACTCTGCAATGAGAGGGCATAGGATGAAGTTAAGAGGTGATAGGCTCTGGAGTAATCTGAGGAAATACTTTTTTACGGAAAAGGTGGTAGATGCGTGGAACAGTCTCCCGGAAGAGGTAGTGGAAACAGAGACTTTGTCTGAAAATCAAGAGGGCCTGGAATAGGAATGAAGGATCTCTCGGAGAGAAAAAGAGATAATGGTTACTGTGGATGGACAGCTCTATGACTTCACAAAGCAGGTGCAAAGAGACTTAGCCTATAGGAAGAGGATATGCAAATTTTAAGAGCCTTAGCCAATAGGGAGAAGAGGAGATAGTGGATGCTGCAGATGGGCAGGCCCTTTACCTGCCATCATGTTTCTATATTTCTATTAACTGTGCAGCTCAATAGGCCCCATTTTGTTTTCTAGTTATTAATATCCTGATGCAGGGAAAAGCATCCCCTCCACCATCTAATCCAGAAGGTAAATGTTTTAGCTTAAAATAAAATATATATATATTATAATTTTATAAAGTTATACAATTTGAAAGTACTATGGCCCGGATTCTATAAACGGTGCCACAATCAGCAGCCATGCACAAAATAGATGCCCTTCGTGTGTCAATCATGCAATGGCACCGTTTATAGAATCGCAATTATGTTAGAGATAGGCGCCGGAAATGTAAGCCTGGGTTTTCAAGCCCTACATTTCCGGCACCTATCTGTGAAGAGAATTGCGACTACGTTGGTGCCTACTAATGCCTAAGGGTACTTCTGGTGTTAACCATACCTAATTTACCCTTAGGCGCTGGTAGGTGTCTCCATAGTTGCAATTCCGGTGCTGTTTGTGGAGGCACCCTCTTTTTCTTTTTTAAACGTGATTTTAATTGATTTTAAATAACGTAATCAGTTTTCGCGTCGATTAAAGGGCCTATATGTTTGTACACATTCCTGTGAAAATCCTGAATCACAGTTATTGAAAAGTGCCAGATACGTGCATAACAATTTAAATAATTAGCTAATTGAGGTTAACCACCAATTACTGGCTATAGTTGGCACAAATTGGTGCTAATTAGCAGTTATGCGTATAACTTCCATTAGTTGGGATTGTACAAATCGTGCGCACAAAATCCATAGTTTGCAGCTGTGCCCACATCTGGGTGCTGGTTCATGGAGGAGCAGACTCTAGTTCTGAGTCCAACAGAGAACTTGCGGGTACAAAGCTCTGAATGAATCCACCGCTAGTTCTGGAGGAAGGCTTACAGCACTGTAGCCTAAGCAACAGGAAGTCCACAAGAGCAGGAAGAAAACCCTCACCCCCAACCTCCAAACCTGAAATGCCGCTAAGCTGAAGTGCTGCTTTAATATGCCCCTGGCATGCAACGTACGTAAGAGAGCAAGCTTGTAGGAGGTGAACTTTCTTCTTACTACGCAAACTGAAATTGCAAGCCAACACTCAGAATTAAGGAAGGAACCAAGACCCTATTCCAGTTTCTTACCTTACATACCACCACCCTTCCAGGTTCTTCTGGATGACCTCCACGGTGACCCCTTTCTCAAACCCAATTTCATCCTTTCCTTGGCTGGTGTACGGCTGCACAGTGACATATTTCTCTTCTGTGAAAAGGAGACGACAAACAAAAGCAGGACAAATTTGGTCTCCGTTGACATTTACAGCAGAAAGCGTTATCGTTTAGACGCCTGTCTAATATTGGGTTATCTAGGAAGGCTTTAAAGACATAGGGCTCCTTTTACAAAGGTGCGCTAGCCGCTACTGCCTCCTTTTAAGCAGGTGGTCATTTTTTGGCTTGCGTGCGCTAAAAATGCTAGCGCACCTTAGTACAAGGAGCCCATAGTTATTTCAGAAATATCTACGACCTGAGTAGGGTGGGAACTGGAATTATTGATGGAATACACAGATGTATCCAATTTTATTACCCACTTGGAACTTTGTGGTTAAGTGGGATATAAATATGGAAATTAAATTAAATTGTAATGATAGCTTTGGTTCATGCTTAAATGTCTGGAAGGATATACAGATGTGTCCATTGTGGAAGTGAACCAGGGAAAATTCTACCTTACCCAACTCTATGAAAATCTATGCTTGTTGCAAAGATCTTTTGAAAGATTTTCCCCTGAGTTTTCTACACTCAGTTCTGTGGTTAAATCTAAGGGTCTCCACGTCACTGGAGTGTACCTTGGTTGGTCATAACCAGAGCTGATTGCTCATCATTCTCTGGTATTCAAGTTTATTTGTCACTTGATACACCAGCTATCATGGAATAGCTAAACGGTTTACGATAATTTTATAGTAAAATACAGCTAAAATTTTTTATTTAAAAAAGGACAATATCAAGTAAAAATTATAAATAAAATTGCTGGAGTTTATAAACCGAAATATACTGACTGAGTCCAACGGGAGAGGGGTGAACTACTGAGCCATAAGGCAGGGAAAACCAGGAGTGCTGATTAGACAAATGACAGGCGCTGTTCATTTTCAAATCTGCAGCTTTTCCCACACAAAAGGCAGGTACAAATATCAGCCACAAGACTCAAAGCAGAATTATGCCTTTCATTAGGTTTGGAACACTGGTGCAAAGCCCCCGAGTATAAAAGACCCACAGAACTTTATGACCCTTAAGTGGGATACTCAAAATAGTGTAAAAGAAAGGAAAATATGTCAGTGGATAAATACACTTCTCCCTCAGTATTTGCGGGGGTTAGGGGGCAGGACCGGCCCGCGAATGTTGAAAATTCGCAAATAACTTTTTGGCTGGCTCTGACCCACCCCCGCCTTCCCCCCGGCATCCCGGACCTTACCTGGTAGTCTAGCGGGCTTTCGGGGCAGGAGCAACCTTTCTACGCTCCTGCCCCATGCAGATCACTCATAGCAAATGGCTGCCGTGAGTTCCCGTGATCTACGATGGGAGTTCACGGCAGCCATTTTCTATGAGTGATCTGCACGGGGCAGGAGCGTAGGAAGATTGCTTGTGCCCCGAAAGCCCACTAGACCACCAGGTAAGGTCCAGGATGCCGGGGGGAAGGCGAGAGGGAGGTGGGGAAGGTCCGGAATGCAGCTTTATAAAAAAAAAAAAAATTGCGAATAACTGATTATACTGAAACCGCGGATTCGGAGGGAAAAGTGTATGTGAGCAATCTGTAAAGTAGAAACCTACAAATATAACCAGTCGATATTCAGAGGGAATTACATGCTCAGGGGTGGACACTGAACATACAAATTCCCGATCGGTGAATTTTCAGGGGCATTACCCTCCCTCATTTTATAACTTGGCACCTACATTTACATACCGAGTGTAAGACTCAGTTATACAGTACCAGCTTCAGCAGGCATTCAATGCAAATCACGAACTCTGATCTATAAGGAACTGAAGCCTTCTGCTCCACATTCAATTTCTACCAATCTTAGCCACTCGTTCTCTCCGATCTTCATAGTCAACCCTTGCGCAACTTCTGTCGCCATCACACATGCCTAGACATAACCCGGGAAACCGCCTTTGCTTATGGTGCTCTAAAACTCTGGAATACTCTTCCCACAGAAAACAAATGAGCATTCTAGTGGCATAATGAAGGTAGGAAGGGCCCAGGACAGTGCCCTCCACTGCCCCCCCTCCAAACTCCTTCCCCCTCCACACACACCTTCCCTTCCCCCATACCTCTAACTCTTTGCCAGTGATAGCAGCACCTCCAACCTGCTGCTTTTGCCGGCCTCGGCTCTTTCTCTGATGTCACTTCCTGGTCCTGCAACCAGGAAGTGATTTCAGAGGGAGAGCTGAGACCAGTGCGGGCGGCAAGCTGGAGATGCTGCTTGCGCTGGGGAACAGCCAAAGAGTTATGGGGGGAGCGTCGAAGAACCAAAGAGGTATTGGGGGAGGGGCATAGAGGAGGAGAGGTGCCCCCATCAAGATGGTACCTGGGACAGTTCACCCCCCTTCCTCCCTACCTTTTCTATGCCACTGGAGCCTTCTTCTGTCACTTTCAAAAAAAAACAGTTAAGAACTTGGCTTTTTAATCAAACATATTCTCTGAGTAATACATGAATCCCCTCTTTGGATTTCTCAGACACACTCTGCGTTCAAGTCTGGCCTCCTTATCTCAAAAAAGATATAGTGAAGCTAGAAAAGGTTCAAAGAAGAGCGACTAAGATGGTAAAGGGGATGGAATTCCTCTCGTATGAGGAAAGACTAAAAAGGTTAGGGCTCTTCAGCTTGGAAAAGAGACAGCTGAGTGGAGATATGATTGAAGTCTACAAAATCCTGAGTGGAGTAGAATGGGTACAAGTGGATCAATTTTTCACTCCATCAAAAATTACAAAGACTAGGGGACACTCGATGAAGTTACAGGGAAATACTTTTAAAACCAATCTGAGGAAATTTTTTTAAATTCAGATAAAAGTTAAGCTCTGGAACGCGTTGGCAAAGATTATGGTGAGAGTGGATAGCGTAGCTGGTTTTAAGAAAAGTTTGGACAAGTTCCTGGAGGAAAAGTCCATAGTCTGTTATTGAGAAAGACACGGGGGAAGCCACTGCTTGCCCTGGTACGGTAGCATGGAATATTGCTACACCTTGGGTTTTGGCCACTGTGAGAATGGGCTACTGGGCTTGATGGATCATTGGTCTGACCCAGTAAGGCTATTCTCATGTTCTCCTCCCACCTCACTCTTACAACTTTGTCTTTCTTGGACTTTTCGTTTTGTGAACCGGTTGGCTGCATGTTTATGTGATATGCGATGTATCGAGTGTTTGTACGTAAGTAAATAAATAATAATTTAAAGAAATATTAGTATAAAGCTTCAGACGGTTTTTGACCAGTGATTACAACGGAGGCCGACAGAGGCAGAACTACAAGGTCATAAGTCATAAGGTCATGACTCTTGACCTCAGTGCAATTAGCCTGCCACGGTCTTTTTCCCTTCTATATATTTATCTGAATTCTAAAGTTGCAATTAATTACAATAAAAAAACCCACAACATTTCTTTTGAAGGTTGCAGGTTTTTCCACTATTTTTTTGTCAATCATAACTCCACACATTAAGAATTAAGGGCGCGCCGAAGCCCACAGGGATTTAATGGGCATTGGAGTGGTTGCTGCACGGCAACCACTACCGCGGTTTTGTAAAAGGGAGAGCTTAAATTCCATATACGGTGCTGGAAAAATTGGTACAGAACAAAAACTTGCTTAGGTGCAGTTTATAGAATACACGTAGTAGCCAGCTTTGTAACTAAGGGGTACTTTTACTAAGGCATGCTAATCGATTTAGCGCGTGCTAAATGCGAACGCGCCCATAGAATATAATGGATACGTTAGCATTTAGGCCCGGATTCTGTATAGAATGCCATAGGGAGGGGCCTTAGGCGCCTGGGCCAATCTGGCCCTAGGATCCTGTGGGTTGGGCAGGGGAGGGGCGGGCCCGCCTCATTTGGACGGAGGCGGACGGATCTGTCTGGCCAACTTGCGGGTAAGCCCCAGGGGGGGGTTCCAGGTGGGGGGGGTTGTGGGGAGGGGGGTTGGGATGTTTTGATGGGGGGTTGTTGGGGGGGTCCGGCAGGAGGGATTGGGTACCCTCCTGCCGGCGATCTTCAGGGGGCGTGGCCTACCGAAGGAAGGGTTGAGCACCTTCCTGCCGGCGATCGTGGGTTCTGTGGGCAGGAGGGGTTGGGCACCCTCCTGCTACAATCATCTGGGAGGGACTGGCGGCCGTAGTCGTGGCCGCTATACTAATCGTGGCAGGGAGATCCCTTACCACGATTAAGTATAGTGGCTGCGTCTACTTACCCTACTTACAAGGGAGACGTGTATGGCCGCCTAGGTTCACCTAAGGCTACCGCCTAGCCATAGGCGAGCTTAGGTGGGCCTGCGGGCCTCCCTAGGTTCCCGGAGGCGCCTTCAATATAAGCAACCAGCCTGGGGAGCATTTTTTTACAAAAGCAATGGGGAGAGCTAGAATCCCTATTGGCGGCGATCAAAGCATCCATGGATTCAAATACGATGATGGTGAAGTCAAACTTTCTGCGTATGCAGACGACATCAAACTTTATGTTGCCCCGGATTCTATACCGCAAAGTCATTGACCAGAATGCAATGGTATCTGGCTATAAATTGAATGCCACTAAGTCGGAGATTATGCCTCTAAATTGCATTGAGGATAAACAGAATAATGAGCCTATCACCTCTTAACTTCATCCTATGCCCTCTCATTTCAGAGCTTCCTTTCAAATGAAAGAGACGCGACTCATGCACATTTATGCCATGAAGGTATTTAAACGTCTATCATATCTGGGGTTCAAAAAGGGACTGGATGACTTCCTGGAAGCGAAGGGGATAACAGGGTACAGATAGAGGTTTACCTTACAGGACATTAAGCGAACAGGGTATGGACGTTTTAGGTTAGGTAGGGAACACTTACAGGTCATGGACCTGGGAGGCCGCCGCGGGAGCGGACTGCCGGGCACGATGGACCCCTGGTCTGACCTGGCAGAGGCAATGCTTATGTTCTTATCTCCCCTCTCCCATCTTTTTTCCAAAGTATACAGATTGAAATCTATAAGTCTGTCCCCATTCGCCTTATGACAAAGACCATATACCATTTTAGTAGCCTTCCTCTGGAAAGACTCCATCCTTTTTATCTTTTTGAAGGTGCGGTCTCCATAATTGCACACACTATTCTAAATGAGGTCTCACCAGAGTCTTTTACAGAGGCATCAACACCTCCTTGTTCCTAGTGACCATACCTCTCCCTATGCACCCTAGCATCCTTCTGGCTTTTGCTGTCACCTTTTCAACTTGTTTGGTCTCCTTAAGATCACAAACAATCACACCCAAGTCCTACTCCTCTGTCATGCACATAAGTTCTTCACCCCCTAAACTGTACCGCTCCCTCAGGTTTTTGCAGCCCAAATGCATGACCTTGCATTTCTTAGCATTAAATTCTAGCTGCCAAATTTCAGACCATTCTTCAAGCTTCGCTAGGTCTTTCTTCATGTTATTCACACCATCCTGGGTGTCTACTCTGTTGCAGATTTTGGCATCATCCGCAAAAAGGCAAATCTTACCCAACAGCCCTTCAGTAATATCGCTTATAAAAATGTTAAAAAGAACAGGCTCAAAAACAGAACCTTGAGGCACACCACTGGTAACCTCCCTTTCCTCAGAGCGATCTCCATTGACCACTACCCTCTGCCGCCTTCCACTCAACCAGTTCCTGACCCAGCCCATCACTTTGGGACCCATCCCAAGGGCACTCAGTTTATTTATTAGTTGTCTCTGTGGAACACTGTCGAAGGCTTTGCTAAAATCTAAATACACCACATCTAACGCACTGCATATATCCAATTCTCTGGTCACCCAGTCAAAGAAATTGATCAGATTTGTCTGACAAGACCTCCCTCTAGTGAATCCATGTTGCCTGGAATCCACAGGATTCCAGAAACTTGACCATTTTCTGTTTTAAAAGCGTTTCCATTAATTTGCTTACCACAAAAGTCAGACTTACCGGCCTGTAATTCCCTACTTCTTCCTTACTGGAAAATACTGGGACAGACCGAAGGTCCATCAAGCTCAGCATCCTGTTTCCAACAGTGGTCAACCCAGGTCCCAAGTACCTAGCTAGATCTCAAGTAGTAAAACAGATTTTATGCTGCTTATCCTAGGAATAAGCAGTGGAATTCCTCAAGCCATCTCAATCATAGCCTTCGGACTTCTCTTTTAGGAAATTATCCTGAAGAAGTGCTGAGTAGTGAGGATCTGCTAAGGGGAAGAAAAACTCCATTGGAATATCTTACCTGCTGGCATTCAAACTGGCTATTTCATTGTCTTTCTCTCTTACTTTTTAGTTCAGTACTCTGCCTTTTCAGCAAGTCAGTTTAGGCAATCGTGTAGCCTTTAGAGTCTCAGGGTTTTTATATAAAAAGTGTTTAGTCTAGATTAGTATTTTAGGTTGCATTTAAGAGCTTAAGATAAAATCAGATTAGGGCACAGAGAGTAGTTGAGGAAAGTTTTGTTTAGTGTTTACAGTAGTTTAAAATGCAGTTAGAAAAAAAGGAGCCCTACAGAACATATTTTTTTGCAAAGGTTTTTCAGTTAGGCAGTTAGAAACTGCTCTTTTGTTTAGTTGCCTTTCAGTTAAACATTGCCTGATTAAAGGGAAAAGTCAAAAGATCAGGATCCGTGCAAGGTGACTCATCCAGAAGGTGTAGCAGACATCATTTTCATTTTAGAAGGACAGTTAATAAAAAGGTGGATAAAGGTGCATTTATCCAGCTCTCTTTACTGCTCAGCAGTCTTTAGACTTGCAATCTCTCAGCATTTTCATTTCTAACCACGCGAGTTTAGCCCAGGGAGCCGTGCTGCTCCCGATGCTCATAGGAGCTCTATGAGTATCGGGAGCAGCGCGGAACATTCAATGTGGCTCCCTGCGCTAAAAAATGCTAGCGTGGTGTAATCAAAGGGGGGCCTTAGTAAAAGGAGCCCAAAGTTTATAACTTAGAAGTGTGAAGTCCAATTGTGCATTTATTTTTCTAATATTTTTATTGGTATTTAATAATAAATAAAAAATACAATATATATTAAGCATAATATTGTATTAACAATTTGTGCATGTTAACAGGTTCATTCTAGAAAGGGGAGTATTGGGGGTTATGAGGAATATTGAATTTAATTACCCAGACATAGCATAGCAGCAAAATAATCAAATCATCTGGACTTTTGCCGTTGGGATTATTTAAAATATGCTGAGGCAACAGAGCTTCTTCAGGAAATTGGACTTCTGTCAGACTTAATTGATTTTTTTTTTCCAGTTTATGAATTATTTTAAATTTTATGCCATTGTTTTTACCCCTATTCTTTTTATTTTATTTTATTTTTTTAAATCATTTTGAGTGAAGGGGGTATGTGCTTGGTGTGTGTTTGTGGGTGAGGCTGGTGTGACTGCTCAGGGGTGTGTGTAGTTTTCTGAGAAAGGGATTTCTGGGGAGGGTCTATTCTATTCAAAAATTTGTTGGAGCTGACACGGGAGACGCATTGTTCCTGCTTTTGGATATTCTTGTGTTTTCATGCAGTGCTTTTTATTTTATTAACTGAATTCTATTGCTTATCGGTTCCTCTCTTCTATTCCTTTTTACATACCCCTTTAATTCATTTAGATATCATTTACACAGATGGTGCTCCTATCTGTAAAGTTAGGAATTTTTATGAAACATTCGACATGCTTCTCTCCTCTCCATTCCTTCCTGCCCTCCATAGTACTCCTTACCCTCTTCTAGCCCCTTCCTCTGTAATGTTGCCTAAAGCTTGTACAGGTATGAGCGACCCAGAAATGGAAGAAATAAAATAAATAAATAAAATAAGAACATAAGAAATGCCGCTGATGGGTCAGACCAGTGGTCCATCATGACCAGCAGTCCGCTCACACTGCTGCCCTTTGGTCAAAGACCAGCGCCCTAACTGAGACCAACCCTATCAGTGTACATCCTTGTTCAGCAGGAACTTGTCTAACTTAGTCTTGAATCCCTGGAGGGTGTTTTCCCCTATAACAGCCTCCGGAAGAGCGTTCCAGTTTTCCACCACTCTCTGGGTGAAGAAGAACTTCCTTACGTTCGTACGGAATCTATCCCCTTTTAACTTTAGACAGTGCCCTCTCGTTCTCCCTACCTTGGAGAGAGTGAACAACCTGTTCTTATCTACTAAGTCTATCCTCTTCGGTACCTTGAATGTTTCGATCATGTCCCCTCTCAATCTCCTCTGTTCGAGGGAGAAGAGGCCCAGTTTCTCTAATCTTTCACTGTACGGCAGCTCCTCCAACCCCGTAACCATCTTAGTCGCTCTTCTCTGGACCCTTTCAAGTAGTACCGTGTCCTTCTGGAAGAAATACTGTATTCTTCACTAGTTTCATCAAAGATCAGACAAAAAAAAGAATCAGAAAAAAAAAGAAACACCATTAGGGGGTGCGCATATGCCAGTAAACATGAGATGCCCACCAAGTAACTGGAAAGAAAAAACTAGAAAAACGTGTCAATGTTCTCTTCGAGGGATTTATTTGTTTACCAGTTCTATTTTTAAGCATGTGGTTCACTTCAAAATTTACTCTGAAAGTATTTTAATTGAAAAGATTACTCAACACAGAGTACGATGAAAGCCACTGATGTCAAATAAAGTGCCCTTCACATGCTTGCAGCGTGCTCAGCTCTCGTAATTCCTGCAAGGCACACGCATGAGAGAGAGCGCACAGCAAATCTGTATCCCTGTCGGGGAAAGGTCATTAATGAAGGCTCCGATTCAGAATCAAACTATGCACTAAAGCGGCTAAACAGTCCTGCGCACATCAGCTCTTTCATTCTCCTCCAAATTAAGTGACCAGTTTAATGGACTAGCTCTGTAAGCAGCAGGAGAGCCTAGGTTAGGCCTGGGAGCCTGAATACAAGAGAACTCTTGCCTTCCAAGCAGGTCAGCTCAATAACTGGCTGGCCCACATCATCTCACACACTTCATCCTACTTAAACTTCAGGAAACTACTAAAAACTAATCTTTTCACCCGATTCATACCCCAAGACCCCTTTGCCCTACCCTGACCCCTTCTATCTTACCATGTCCTTTACGCAGATTGTCTTGACCTTCTTCCCTGTACCTTTTTTTGCCCTGATTGTACCTATCTTCGCTGATTGTACCATTTTTCGCTGATTGTTCCACTGTTTGCTGATTGTTCCTATTTTCTCTGTTTGTACCATTTTTCCCTGCCTCCTGTTTTCTCTGATTGTACCATTGTACCATTTTAGCTGATTGTCCAGCTCTTCTTCGTTGTAAACCGCCTCGAACTACTATGGCTTTGGCTGTATATATGAAATAAAATTATTATTATTATTATATGGGAAATTTTGGAGATTCCCACTAGAGAATGACACGGTGACAAAATTTATCACCGTTCCCGTCCCCGCGGATAACCGTGGGAAATAATCCCATGTCATTTTTTAGTGTCTACACCAGCATTATTCAAAGCAAAGCTGGGCCCATTCTTACTCTGATTCTTATGTGAGCCAAGGATAATGAAGCCATTGTGACATCGCTGATGTGATTGGCTCTTAGGCACTGGTGGAATGAGGCATTATGACATCACAATATCTGCTCTGGATACCAGAGACTGTCATTCTGTAGTGTCTGTTTCAACCTCAGTCCTTCTACACCAGCATTCTTCAAAGCAAAGCTTGCGGGTCAGTGGCTGTGGCCATTCATACTCTGATTCTTTTGTGAACCAAGGATAATGAAGCCATTGTGACATCACTGATGTGATTGGTTCTTAGGCACTGGTGGAATGAGGCATTATGACATCACAATATCTGCTCTGGAATGTTGCTGCTCAATCTCAGCATTCTTCAGAGCAAAGCTTGCGGGTCAGTGGTTGTGCCCAATTATACTCTGATTCTTACCTCTCTCCTTAAAGAATGACATGAAGATGGTTTCCCGCGATTATCCATGGGGACGGGAACGGTGATGAATTTTGTCACCGTGCCATTCTCTAATCTGGAGTTGGGCTAAAAAAAAAGATCGGAAGTCTAAAATAGAGTGTGCGGTCTTGATTCAGGGATCTAGCAGTCACAAGCATCTTTAAAAAGATTTTTCCCCTGATTTTCTAGCATTTATCTGCCATTTTCATAAAGTCATTTAACATTTTGTAATATGTATTACACAATGGCAACGCCAGTAGTTAGACCCTGAGGACAATTCCAGGCCGATGTCTATGTCCCCAAAATAGCAAAGATCATGATCAGGTATTTTTAGGGTTACCAGAGGTCCGGATATCCCGACATGTCCTCCTTTTGAGGACATGTCCGGGGGTCCGGACGGCTTTTCAAAACCCGGCACTTTGTCCGGTAAAATCGCGTCGGGAAGGGGCATCCACGCATGCGCGGGCGCCATGCGGTGATGTCACACACATGCGACCTCATTGAGTCGTGTCCACGCATGTGCGGGTTTAGTCTCGGGGGCAGGGCTGGGAGGCGGAACAAGGCATGACAGAGGCGGAACTGGGTGGTTTTGGGGGTGTGGCCATAGGTCTGGATTTTCCCAAAGGAAAATCTGGTAACCCTAGGTATTTGATATCAAATTCATAGTTGGTTTAATCATAAATTGATAGTCAGTGTGACTGTTGGACAGACTGCATGGACTATTCAGGTCTTTATAAGAACATAAGAAGTTGCCTCCGCTGAGGCAGACCAGAGGTCCATCTTGCCCAGCGGTCCGCACCCGCGGCGGCCCATCAGGCCTAATTGCCTGAACAGTGTCCCTGTCTAATTTTGTAACTGCCTCCAAACCTCTAATCCTATCCCTATAACCTACCTCTACTCCTATCTGTACCCCTCAATCCCTTTGTCCTCCAGGTACCTATCCAAACCTTCTTTGAAGCCCTCTAGCGTGCTCCTGCTTATCACATCCTCCGGTAGTGCGTTCCATGTATCCACCACCCTTTGGGTGAAAAAGAACTTCCTGGCGTTTGTTCTAAACCTTCCCCCTTTCAATTTCTCCGAGTGCCCCCTTGTGCTTGTGGTTCCCCATAATTTGAAAAATCTGTCCCTGTCTACTCTTTCTATGCCCTTCATGATCTTGAAGGTTTCTATCATGTCTCCTCTAAGTCTCCGCTTTTCCAGGGAGAAAAGTCCCAGCTTTTTCAGTCTGTCAGTATATGAGAGGTCCTCCATGCCCTTTATTAGCTTTATCTGTCATCACCCACTATGTTATAACATTATAAAACTGTAGAGACTCAGGGCCAATTCTCTAAGCTCTGACACCACAGTAAAGAAAAAAAAAAAAATACCATGGGGGAGGAGTGATTTTAGTTTTACTGTGATTCTCAGCACAACACCATGCATGCGTCGTATCAGCCTCTCACCTCAAAGCACATACATCTCCCTTGGATTTCTAATCCCCAAATGCATCACTCTGCACTTCTTTGCACTGAATATTAGCTGCCAGACATTAGACCATTCTTCCAGCTTTTGCAAATCCTTTTTCATGTTTTCCATGCCCTCCGTGGTGTCCATTCTTTTACAAATCTTGGTATCATCCGCAAAAAGGCAAGCTTTTCCAACCCTTCGGCAATATTGCTCACAAACATATTGAACAGAATCGGCCCCAGCACCAATCCTTGAGTCATGCCACTACTCACCTTTCCTTCCTCCAAGCAAATTCCATTAACCGCCACCCTCTGGCGTCTCTTCGTCAACCAGTTTCTAATCCAGTTCACCACTTTGGGTCCTAACCTCAGTCGGTCAAGTTTGCTCAATAGCCTCCTATCAAAGGCTTTGCTGAAATCTAAATCAATTGTATCTAGCGCACTTCCTCGATCTAATTCTCTGGTTACCCAGTCAAAGAATTCAATCAGATTCGTTTGGCACAATTTACCTTTAATAAAGCCATGTTGTCTCTAGGAATTTCACTATCCTCTTTTCTACTTTATCCCACAGAAACACTCCCATCTCCAGGGATTTATTGAACAAATCTTTAAGTGGAACTGTCAAAAACTCTCTGAACTCCCACCACCTTTCAAGACAGCAGTGTTGAATATACCATATTTTTCGCTCCATACGACGCACCTGACCATAAGACGCACCCTAGATTTAGAGGAGGAAAATGAGAAAAATAACATTCTGACCAAATTCTCCCAGCCAGGCTCTGCACCCAACCCCAAACTCCTTGTCAAGCTCTGCACCCTGTACCCCCTCCCTGCCAGGCTCTGTACCCTGTCCCCCCTCTGGTGGTCTAATGGTAGGCCAGGACAGGGCACAGGGCAGACAGGGACAGGGCAGGCAGGCCTAGAGGCTGACAGGTAGGGACAGGGCACGCAGGAAGGCAGGCCTCCCCCTCCCAGGCAGCCCCCGCAGGCAGACAGGCCTCTCTCCTGTCTCTCTCCTCTCTCCTCCCCCAGGCCTCACCGCAGACAGGTCCGGCCTCTCTCTGCTCCCTCTCTATTTTTAATTCAGAAGGGCATACAGGCCCAGGTCCAGGCCTCTCCCCCATACCTAATTTTAATTTGGCAGGGCAGGGCAGGCCCCGGCCTCCCTTTCCCCATTACCTTTTTTTTCATTCAGGCACCCTCCCTCGCTAGACGCGGTTGCCTGGTCCCTGCAAGCAGAGATGGCTGATGCGGCTGCCACCGAGTCCTGTTTTTTTTTCCTTGCAGCAGAGTAGCGCACAAAGCTGGCTGCCCGGTCCTGTGCCGCTTTTTGTGGAAGTGACGCAGGTCCAGGCAGGCAGCCTTGTGCGCCACTCTGCCGCAAGGGAATAGAACACGATTCGGAGGCAGCCACGTCAGCCGTCACTGCTCATGGGAACCAGGCAGGCAGCCACGTCCAGCAAGGGAGGGCACCAGAATGGAAAAAAAGATAACGGGGGGGGGGGGGGGTGTTGGGTATTTGCTCCATAAGGCACATCCTTATTTCCACCTCCTTTTTGGGGGTGGAAAAAGTGCATCTTATGGAGTGAAACATACAGTACATATATTTTTCTTAAATTGCAGACTGGTACTTTAAAACTATCATGCTACTGCAGTTAAATATTTATCTGATAATGTTTAAATATGGCTAAATTATTTTCCAGTTTTCATTAAAACTGCTTACAAGGACTAGAGGGCATGTAATGAAGCTACTATGTAGTAAATTTAAAACAAATTGGAGAAAATGTTTCTTTACTCAATGTATGATTAAACTCTGGAATTCAATGCTTGAGAAGTCTTTGTTTCGGTCTTTATGGAAGAAGATGTAAGAGATGTACCTGAACCGGAAATTATTTTCAAAGGTGATGATGCAGAGGAACTGAAAGAAATTTTAGTGAACCTGGAAGACGTACTATACCAAATGGACAAGTTAAAGAGTGATAAATCACCTGGACCTGATGGTATACATCCCAGGGTACTGAAAGAACTCAAACATGAAACTACTGATCTGCTGTAAGTGATCTGTAACCTATTGCTAAAATTGTCTATAATACCTTAAGATTGGAGGGTAGCCAATGTTAGACTGATTTTTAAAAAGGGTTTCAGGGGAGATCTGGAAAATTACAGATTGGTAAGCCCGACTTCAGTGCCAGGCAAACTAAAGGAACCAATAAAATTGTAGACAAAAATGATTTAATGGGACAGAGTTAGCATGGGTTCAGCCAAAGGAGGTCTTGCCTCGCCAATTTGCTTGACTTTGAAGGTGTGAATAAACATGTAGATAAAGGTGAGCTGGTTGATGTAGTGTATCTAGATTTTCAAAAAGCTTTTGACAAATTTCTTCATGACAGGCTCCTGAGAAAATTAAAGAGATATGTTCAGTTGTGAATTAGGAATTGGTTATTAGACAGAAAACAGAGGGCAGGGTTAAATGGCCATTTTCTCAATGGAGGAGGGTAAATAGTAGAGTACCGCAGGCATAGTGCTATTTAACTTATTTATAAATGATCTGGAAATTGGAACGACGAGTAAGGTGATTAACTTTGCAAATGACACTGAACTGTTCAAAGTTGTCAAAATGCATGCAGACCATGAAAAATTGCAGACAGACCTTAGGAAATTGCAAGAATGGGCATCCAAGTGGCAGATGAAACTTATAGTATACTCTTTTTTATTGAAAAATAAAGTTCAGTACAGTCCAAAAAACACCACAATATCAATATAACAATTCCCGCCTCCCCCCCCCCCCCCCCCCCCCCCCCCCCGTCTACCCAAAGCGAAACAGCAAACAAAAGAGGAATGAATGGAGACAAAAGTAACAAACTACCTATTCAAAAAACAGTTCCGCACCCTCTGGGACAAAGTGTTCCAAAAAGCTTGCCAAGTGCGTTTAAATTGACGACCCATGGAAGAGTCCAAGTCCTGAATTTGGGCAGATGAAATTTAATGTGGACAAATGCAAAGTGATGCACATTTGTACCAACGTATTTAAAAAATCTAATCTGAGTGGAGTGGAGGTTAAAGTAGGAACAAAATTCGTTCCAGAAGCATGCTCGTAAACCAAAGCAGGCTTGTATATCAAAGCGAGTTTTCCCCATAGAAAGTAAGGGAAACTCGCTTGATTCGTTCTACATCCCCAAAAGAGCCCCCTCCCAAGCCACTGGCGCGCTTCCACCCCACCCCCAAGAATCAGCATCATCCCCCACCCAAACCCTTCCCGCGATTGGGCACCGGCACGCAGCACCAACCCACAGGCCATGCTGGTGCCTAAAGAGCCTGCCACCTGCCGCTGATTCTACTGGGCCTTGAGCATCTGAGCATGTTCAAGGCCTTCTGGCTCCCACTCCCACTCTCTCCAAGATTCTAATGAGAAACAGCTAGATGTTAATTTTCTTTCATTTCTTTTCCAGAATGAAGTAAAACGAAGATGCCACTGACTTGTCGTATTTCATTTTTGAAGACAACACGTTGCGATCGTTTTCTCCAGTTTTAAATTTTAGCCTTGGCTCTACATGTTTATCAGATAATAAATGTGTTTGCACATTGCAATCTGTGGAATTTTTGTGTGCATGCTTGTTCCATCTCACTTTTAAACTGCTGGGTTCAACTCCACCAATCCTCGTGTGCATGTGGGGGTCCCGGGAGATCTCATACATCTCTATTTACAAAGCTCCTGCATGATGGGGAAGTGGGGCACAGGGCAGAGAAAAATGTGTCAGTTTGTTCCTAAGAAAAATATTAGCAAGAAGGAGAGAATCAAGGTTACCTCAAATTTCACATTTTCTACTGAAGCAAACCGGATAACAGAATGTGGTTCCTGAATCCTCACGACCACACAAGAAATTTCTTTCCCAACAGTCTTCCCCTCACTCAGCAGTTTCTCTCTCTCTCTCTGTTTCACTCACCCCGTCTTTGCCTCTCCTTCTGGAAAATCTCTTCCTCTTGGAAAAGGCACTGACCTGCTCTGGAACAGCGCTTGAGAAAACCTCGTTCCGCTTGCCTTAGCCAGTCCATTGCTAACCTTGCAAAATATGGCAACGATCTCCAACTTTAGAAATGTGAAAACAGCCAGCTGGAAGTTCTAAGTGTCCAGAAACCCCCCAGATATCAAGGTGGCAGGAGAGCGGCTGCTGGGGTAGGGGCTTTGCTAATTTTATAACTGCTCCTTCCCATCTATACTTTCACGCTTTGGATTCTTTCAGATTTTTAAAGTGCAGACACATATGCACACTTTCACTAAGTAAGCCCAGGAAAACATAGCTACTAAATTGTATAACTGTTTTATTCCCCGATAAAATAGAAAACTGAAAATTATGCCTTTAAGTACGAACACCTCCCCAATTCCAGCCCGGGTAGGATTAACTCTTTGGTCGATCCTAGGCAAACAAAAGTTGAGCCGTCCACTATATACATTTTTAAACCTCGAACACAAGTTAGCCTCTAAACTGCTCCTCCATAATCACATCATCACTTTCACGGCCTCTCCACATCACCTTCATCCTGCCCTGAACCCTCAACTAGGTTTCCTACAGCTGGCAGGAGTCAGTCAGCAGTTCTCCCAACTTGCTCCCTCCTCCTCTGCACACGGAGCTGATATTCTGATGAGGCTTTGCTTCGTTCCAAATGAAGAGCCAAACTGGCAAAGGAGGAGAGAGCGAGCGGTTAGACGCGCTGCTTGCCAACACTTCCCATGGAGTGAAGAAAGATAGACTCCTGCGGGCGGGAGTGGCTCTGGCCCACTCCCATTCCTCTTCTTCCCACGAACCTCTGCACTGGGAACTGCTGAATTTGCATGACTAACAGGGCAAATCTCCCATGGCAAAAATTCTATCCTGGAAACCACTTACTTAGCCTATCTGTCAGGGCTCCCCTAAACATTCGGCCTCCAGGCATCTGCCTAGTTTTCTCACCCTTTAATTCTGCCCTGATTTCGACAACCAAGACGTCAATTCAGAACGTGGGTATGTTCATGTGTGTATAGGCACTTTGAGGGAAATTTTATAAGGAGGTGAATACTGGTTCAGTCATTTAACATATGGATCTGGCTGCTTGTGCCGTAATTTACCTCATAAAATACTGACCAAGGCAAAAGTACATGATTTGAAATGAGAGTGTGTATTTTGCTGGTGGGTGTGCAAGGGATGGAGTTGGTGTGCAGGCAGGGAGAACACGGGCCGCTTTTTTTTAAAATGGGCGCAGCTGCTACACGTGTTGTATGAGAACAACAGTTGTGCCCATTAAAAATAAATAAATGAAGATGAAGTTCAACGTTGAGAAATGTAAAGTATTACATGTGGGAAACAGAAACCCGAGGTATAACTATACGATGGGAGGGATGCTACTGAATGAGAGTACCCAAGAAAGGGACTTGGGGGTAATGGTGGACATGACAATGAAGCCGACGGCACAGAGAGCGAATAGAATGCTAGGTATAATCAAGAAGGGTATTACTACCAGAACGAAAGAAGTTATCCTGCCGTTGTATTGGGCGATGGTGAGTCCGCATCTGGAGTACTGCGTCCAATATTGGTCGCCGTACCTTAAAAAGGATATGGCGTTACTTGAGAGGGTTCAGAGGAGAGCGACACGTCTGATAAAAGGTATGGAAAACCTTTCATACGCTGAGAGATTGGAGAAACTGGGACTCTTTTCTCTGGAGAAGAGGAGACTTAGAGGGGATATGATAGAGACTTACAAGATCATGAAGGGCATAGAGAGAGTAGAGAGGGACAGAAAGGGAGAGAGAAAGGGAGACAGAGAAAAATAGAGAGAGATAGATAGAAAAGATTGGAGAAATTGGGGCTCTTTTCCCTGGAGAAGAGGAGACTTAGAGGGGATATGATAGAGACTTACAAGATCATGAAGGGCATAGAGAGAGTAGAGAGGGACAGATTCTTAAAACTTTCAAAAAATAAAAGAACAAGAGGGCATTCAGAAAAGTTGAAAGGGGACAGATTCAAAAGGAATGCTAGGAAGTTCTTCTTTACCCAACGTGTGGTGGACACCTGGAATGCGCTTCCAGAAGGCGTAATAGGGCAGAGTACGGTACTGGGGTTCAAGAAAGGATTGGACAATTTCCTGCTGGAAAAGGGGATAGAGGGGTATAGATAGCGGATTAATGCACAGGTCCTGGACCTGTTGGGCCGCTGCGTGAGCAGACTGCTGGGCACGATGGACCTCAGGTCTGACCTAGCGGAGACATTGCTTATCTTCTTATGTGTTAGGCAAATCATAGTTTTGTTTCAGAAAGAAACATAGGCGCCCTATTATAAAAATTACTCTCCATGGGGAATAATGCCCATAAACCTGTGAAGCCATAGATCTATGTTCCACATGTAGGTGTTCTTGGGCAGTTTGGGTGGAGCAGGGATGAGAGGTGATGTCAGTGGCGTAGTAAGAGAGGGTAGCGACTAGCTTCACCATGCTGTGCACCTCCCACTCTTTCCCACCCCCACTTGAGCACCCTCCCTCCCTATGCATCTTCTGCCCATTGCTCACGCCAGCCTCAACTCCCTTCTGACATCACATCCTGGTCCGGCAATCAGGAAGTGACATCAGAAGGGATCCGAGGATGATGCGAGTTGCACGTGGAAGATTCTGCTCGCGCTGGTAAACATTTAAAGAGGTATGTAAGGGAGGCAGAGAGGAGAAGAGGCGTGGCACCCCCTCCCACGAAGATGGTGCCCAGGTTGGTCTGCCCCTCCCCCCCTCACCTCCCTTATTACACCACTGAGCGCATGCATGGGCATAAATCTATCACGTTCTTTCTGTGCTCATGTTTTTATGAGTTCATCGCCACTCCATCCGTGCTCCACCCAAACTCCCCAGACAAACTCGCATGTGGCATGCAGGTCTTTTGCCTCACAGGTTCACAAAAGGCCTTTTCCATATGCAAAATGAACTTCCCTAGTCACCAGCAAGAACTTTCAGATCTATTTAAGATAATAGATTAATCCTTCCATCGGCCAATAGGGCAAGATGGAAATCCACAAGAAATAAAGCTTTTTATTTTATTGCTCCACATTTATGGAAATACTTATCACGGGATCTGAGGCTAGAAGCAAAAATTAGTGCCTTTAAAACTATGTTGAAAAAAATTTTTTTTTTCATGAAGCATTTGGAGAAGATTCAGTTTCGGCCTTTATCTGCCGTCATGTTTCTATATTAGTGGAAACGGGTCCTTCAGTGAGCATCCTGTGATTTAACATTGGTACAGGAGGGTTTTTGTAATTTGTGGATAGATATGAAAGTGTACGTATGTGTGTTTTTAGATCTACATAGGCCTGTTCTGTTTTAAAATGGAGTTCTTTTCTATCTAATATAATAAAATGCTAGGCCGCGCATGCGCACTTCCTAAGCATGCGTCCGTTTTCTGTGAGCTGTAGGGCACCGCAGATAGGAGTGCGCATGCGCGCGAAGCTCTCTCTCTCTCCCTCCCCCCAAGGTGGATATCGGCTGCTGTGGCTGTTGGCGGCCCGAGGCGGATGTCGGCCGCGGCGGCTGCTGGACGCCCGAAGCTCTCTCTCTCTCTTCCTCCCCCCCCCCAGGCGGATGTCGACCGCGGCGGTCCGAGTCTGATGCCGGCCGCCGCAGCTGTCGGCGGCTGCAGGCCGCGGCAGCCAATCTTTGCTATGGCTTTCCCTTACTCCCACAACACCATGTTTCCTCTTCAAATGAACAGATACCAGGAATGTTTCCTTGACAGAAATGCTCAATGCCTTCGGCGGCTGCTGGCCGCCCGAAGCTCGCTCTCTCTCTTCCTCCCTCCCCCCGAGGTAGATGTAGACCGCGGCGGCCTGAGTCGGATGTCGGCCGCGGCGGTTATAGTAGGGCATGCAGTTCAGGAGGATGGTATGGGGGGGGAGGAAAATACTGCACAGGGAAGTGGGGTGGGAGGGAAATGGAGGGGCAGAAAAGGGGTTGATGGACAGGGGAAGATGAACAGGGAGGGGGCAGAAAAATGAAGACAGGCCTACTGCTGAACAGGGGGAGCAGGAAGGAGGTGATGATGGACAGGAGGAGGTAAAACAAAGGGAGAAGGGCTTCTGCTGGATAAGGTGAGCAGTGATGGGGTGGTGGAGGACACAGGGGAGGTCAAAGGAAGGGAGAATGGACAGGGGGAGCAGGCAAGGGGTGGTAGTGGACAGCCAAGGAAAAAAAAAAAAAAGACAGACAGAAATACAGAAAGCGGCTAAGGAGAGAGAGAGAGAAAAAAAAAAATAAAATAAAAACACACACATATATTCTAGCACCCGTTAATGTAACGGGCTATAAGACTAGTATATTATATATTTGTAAATCGCTTGGACCTGAATTACTCCCCATGGAGGGTAATTTTACAGAAGGTGCCTCGATTCTTTCTAAAATAGTGTGTGGTGCAGTGGTTAGAGCTACAGCCTTGGTACCCTGAGGTGGTGGGTTCAAATCCCATACTGCTCCTTGGGCAAGTCGCTTAATCCCCATTGCCCCAGGTACATCAGATAGAGTGGGAGCCTGCCAGGACAGTTACCTGAATAATTTGTAATCCACTTAGGATATGTGGAATATAAATTATTTTTTTAAAACCCAGATAGAAAGCATGGATAAAAACCAAGGTATTTCTGGGATTGTAGATGAGAGGCGGAGCGGCAGCGTATTTTATAAAACACACATGCACACACACAATTTACAACTTATGCATTGGTGTTTGTGCATTACTGGACCAAGGTCATGGCACCTATTAGTCCAAATCTATTTATTAAGTAGTAAAGCACTCAAGGCCTGTACAAAATTATTCCTTTTACATATCAACCCCTCAGCTTTCACAAACATGAACATTATTTTCTTTTCCTATAGCAATATTTCCCCTCCCTATGTTTAACTTCTCCTCTCCCCCAAAGCAGCCATTCCCCAGAAACATCAAGTTACTCAGGACAAATTACAGATTTACTTAATTCATCACCGCACTTCTAATCCTACATTCCGGGGTCTGGGTCTAGCCTCCTCCAGGAATTTTGCTCCCCCCAGTAGAAGAGGCTGCGGCAGCCAAATCTTCCCATCTGTATCAGATTGTGGAGAGAATTATGTCAACTCCAGAATGAAGGGTAGCCCAGACCCTTCCTAACCAAAAGCTTTCCCAGGAGGCACGCCTTACAGACAAAACACTTTGGACTCCGCCTTTTCACCTCAAAACTCTCAGGGTCATCCAACAGACCCCTTCAGGTTCCAGCTTCCTGGATACATGGGCAGGTCCAATTACATTTGAGACACGGCGCAGACTGTGCTGATCCCCCACAAAAATTCAAGCCGAGCTAAATAAAACCCTCAACCATTATTTTATGCTTAACCTCGTGCAGTTGGTTATTGGCAAACAGCTGTGGAGCCCTTAAAATAATGGCAACAAGATCCTCTCCCATCCAGGGAAGCCCCTGTCATGTGGAAAAACCCTGCTCTAAAACCCTCAATCCCTAAAGCTAAGCCAGTTCAGCAGCCAGAGAATAAGGTTTTAGGCAGAGTAAAACAAGCAGGGTTAAAACAAGAGAGCCATCCACCAGGAAACCCAGTAGGGAGGGCTCCCAAACCACAATCTAATTGCCATTATTCTTTCCCAAGAGCAGAGAAGTTTCTCTGCAAAACCAAGCTGTGAAACAGAGAATCAACCCAGAACGGGGCGGGACTACACTTGGGAAACTGCAAGCAAGTAAGCCTTCAGACGTGCAGCAGAAGGGAAATAAATTAACCCCAGCTGAGGCTGGAAGGGAGGCTTGAGCCCAGCCCACAGCTCCAGGCTGGACATTCCCTCCACAGAGACAGAGAGGAAGCTTTTTGCCACCCAGAGAAGGACAAACAGAAATTCCTCAAGCAGCTAAGTACTGGGACCTTGCAGAGGGTTTTGTAAGGGAAAGGCAAAGTAATGCTACAGAGAGGGAAAGGGAAACTTGGCCAGTCTGCTCTTCCAACTACCCTGAAGGGGGAGGGGAATGGGAAATGTAAATGCAGAAAGCATGGAAATAGCAGAGTATGACTGTGATACCAGTAGTATGGGCTGGGAGAGCCATGCTAATATCCCAGAAGAAAATAATTTGCCAGAAGAAGGCATGGAGTTGTAATGAAACTGCTCACCAGCACTGCACTTTACAAACATCTCCCCAGCCAGAATATTAAATGAGCAAGGAACGTGTATGTACTGGGGGAGGACTACAGAGTGCTGATAAGAAACAGGGACCAAGCACAAGTGCTAGGGGAATTAGCCATTTTCTGAACAATCTTTTAAACTGCCAGGAAGTAGCAAAGGGGTGCTTGGAAACTTGGGTGGGGCATATACCATATCATCTCCCCAAAAGGAGCTCGGCTCAGTTCACATAAAAATCAATAATCAAAGTGAAAATAGTTTGATTATAGAGAAAATAACTTATTAATGAAGACCCTCATCTGACATCTTAGAGAGAAGATAACTAATTTTCCTTAGAACAATTTTCTAAGAACTGTTGAAATAACAATGTTTTCATAGATTTACCCCTAGTATGTGCCAAGTTAGGATAAAAACTTATATTGTAAACTTGTACTGAAATTATGTATGTTTAACCTGTAACCCGTTCTGAGCTCTTTGGGGACAATGGGATAGAAAATGAATTAATCCCCCCTTTTACAAAGCCACGAGAGTGGTTTTTATCGCAGGCCAGCGCGCTGAATGCCCTGCACTGCTCCCGACACTCCAATGAGTACTTATGAGTGTCGGGAGCAGCGCAGGGCATTCAGCGTGCTGGCCTGCGCTAAAAACTGCTATCACGGTTTTGTAAACGGGAAGGGGGGACGGTAAATAAATAAATAAAAAACCCCAAGAAGTAGTGTAAAATTCAGAAACCATGTGACTTCAATTTGTACATGGATTGTGATTGGAAGAAATACCAACTACGTATGTTTAATAATGAATTAATTAATGATGTCAATAAAATGGAGAGTCACCTGTATTGAGGAAGCCTTTCTGATGTCCCATTATGTTGGCGGATGTAGAAACGCTTCTCAAAGCTTTGACTAGTTTTAACCACACTTGTGTGAGAGATTTCTTTCCTGAACTCCCCAGAAATAGAATTAAGAACTGAGGAATATATGGAAATATTAGGAGGCAGGTAGATAGCCTGAGTAGATGGTTATTTCAACCAAACAGCTGAGCATGTCCATTATGAATTTTTTTTTTACATTGGAACACTTTATATGCATTTATTTTCAATTTTCTGATAACGAGTTTTGAGGGTCTTTTTACTGAAGTGCATTAGATTTTAAAGCTACTGTGTTTAGCAAAGAAAATTAACCTGTGCTAGTTGCAAATCCAACAGGGGCAACTATTGGAGGTGTATCCAGCATTTTCCAGTGCAGGTCCAATGTTATCAGGTGCATGAGTGCATGGTGATCAGTTTGCAGTTAGCAGCCGGGGGCACTTAGAGAACGGATTCTATAACCAGCGCTATCGCATGTCAATCGCACATCGGTGCCAGTTTCAGCATTGCACCTATGGGAAAGATAGGTGCCAGAAATGTAGGCGCCTATCTTTGTTTGAATCGTGCCCATGTAGGTGCCACGTTCAGCACTGGCCACGCCTACTTTGGCGTTCAGCGGCCTAAAGCACCTATGTAGCCACGATTCCGGCACCTTTTATTTAGGTGCTTCAACCTTGCCGTTTTTTGCCATTTCTAACGGTGCTCTTCAATTAACTTAACCCCCCCTTTTTAAGAAGCCACGTTATGCTCTATGAGCGCTTGAGCTATTACTGCGGACGGCGATTAAAAAACCTAATGCAGCTTCATAAAAGGGGGGGTTTAGTGCCTTCTAGTTCGGAGATGATAAGTGGTTCTAAGTGAACTACATATTAATTGCCTAGCACGTGGTACAAACACCATGTTAATTGCTATACACTCTTTATTCCTGTTCGTTACCCATGCCCACCTAGTTCCACTCCCTAGTACAAAATTCCCTTCATAAATGGCTTAGCATGCAGTAACCTTAAAAATATTGCAAGTGCGGCTACTGCTTTTGCATGTTAGCTGTTGTCTTGTGTTAAAGCATGCCTAACACACTTTAGCAAAAGGGCCCCCTAGATTCACTGCAGTAAATATGAGGTCGGCCAAAGTGAAAGCCAATTCTTTAAACAGACAAATACCAATTTAGTCATCGATGACCAGACAAATTTTTAAACTAGTATCTTGAGGGGTTCCCTTGAAATCTGTCAGCAAATTTGACTTGTGTGAGGAAACTCCTACCAGAGAAAGCAGAATCTACGTACCAGGAAGCAGTGGCGTAGTGAGGGTGGGAGGCACCAGGGGCGGTAGCACCCCCTCCCCCGCCTTCCACGCCCCACTGCTCCTTCTGCATCCCCCACGCCACACTCGCGCCCTCCCTTCCCACCCTGTACCTCTTTAAATCTTCACCAGCATGAGCAGCTTCTCCGGCCTGCTGCTCGTGCTGGCATTGGCTTTCCCTCTGACATCACTTCCGGGCTCCACGACCTGGAAGTGATTTTAGAGGGAGCCAGGCTGGCACAAGCAACAGGCTAGACTTCTTGCTTGCGCTGGTGAAGATTTTACAGAGGCACAGGGGGTGCGAGCGTGGGGTAGCGCCCCCACCAAGATGGCGCCCGGGGCGGACTTCCCCCCTTAATACACCAGTGCCAGGAAGTCCCACAGTGAACAAGGTGCCCAAAGAGAAAGTTCAAGAGAGATGGCGCTTTTTCCACGCGACACCTACTCCAGCACCGCTCTGACAGCCCTAGTGAGCATGTCATGAAGTCTATTCACCTCGACTCTGTTGCCTGTTGACTATTCCTCCCAGCGTCCAGCGTCGGTCCAAGCGCCGCAGATGAGCCTTGCGCCTCTTAGTAACTAATTATGGAAGATTTGATGGAAACATGAAACAAAAGAAACATATGACATGAAAGGGATGAGGATTAAGAAAACAAAATAAATAAATAAAACAAAACATGAGCATCGCATGAATTATGGGGTATGGTAGCAAATTAATCACATGATATGCACAATGAGGATTTTGGTTCTCAGATGGAATAAATAGAGCTGGTTAACCTCCTGGGCCCTGGAGTTAATATTGTAAGTCTTATAGAACATAAAAATGATGATGAATTTTAAAATTAAGGCAGTGGGCTGAGAATCTGGGTTTGATGTGAATCGGCTGTTTACTCTTTCCAAAATACTCTTTCCAAAAATACTAGGGGGCCATGCAATGAAGCTGCTAGGTAGTATATTTAAAACAAACTGGGAAAAAATATTTCTTCACTCAACGTGTAATTAAACTCTGGAATTCGTTGCCAGAGAAAATGATAAAAAGCAGTTTGAAAAAGGTTTGGATAACTTCCAAAAAGAGAAGTCCATAAGTCATTATTAAGATGGACTTGAGGGAACTCCACTGCTAATTCCTAGGATAATCTGTTTTATTCTTTGGGATCTTTCCAGGTACTTTCAACCTGGGTTGGCCACTGTTAGAAACAGAATATTGGGCTTGATGGACCTTTGGTCTGTCCCAGTATGGCAGCTCTTATGTGAGCCAAGTATAGGATAATAAAGCCATTGTGACATCACTGATGAGGTTGGCTCTTAGGCATTGGTGGAATGAGGCATTATGACATCGCAATCTCAGCTCTAAAATGTTGCTATTCTTTGGGTTTCTGCCTGGTACTTGGGACCTGGGTTGGCCACTGCTGGAAACAGGATACTGGGCTTGATGGACTTTCGGTCTATCACACTATGGCAACTCTTATGTTCCCATTGCAACCTAATGGTTAGTGCAGTGGGTTGAGAACTGGGTTTGATTCCCACTGAAGCTGCTTCTAACTCTTCTAACCGGTGTCAGGTCAAAAGCGCGCCGGGACAAAGGCGCGCGCAGACAATTGAGTGCAGCGCGGAGGCATGCGCTGCAGAAAATTACTGTTTTTAGGGCTCCGACGGGGGTGTGTGTGGGGGACCCCCTCACTTTACTTAATAGAGATCGCGCCGCGTTGTGGGGGCATTGTGGGGGGTTTGGGGGTTGTAACCCCCACATTTTACTGAAAACCACTTTTTCCCTGTTTTTAGGGAAAAAGTTAAGTTTACAGTAAAATGTGGAGGGTTACAAACCCCCAAACCCCCCATAACGCCGGCGCGATCTCTATTAAGTAAATTGGGGGGGCTCCCCAACAAAACCCCCCGTCGGAGCCCCTAAAAACTGTAATTTTCTTCGGCAAACGCCTCCATCTTGCGCTCAGTTGTCGGCGCGCGCCTTTGTCTTTCGCGGGGTTGTCTATGAACCCTTCTAACCTTCCATTGCCCCAGATACAGAATCTAGATTGTGAGCCCACTAGGAACAGAAAAAAGTACCTGCACATACTGTAGTCTATGTAAACCGCTTTGACTGTACCCACAGAAAGGCGGTATATCAAATCTACGACCCTTTACCCTTTAAAGTACAGATTGAATTTATCTGCGTTACGCTTTTTTACAAAGAGCAAACCTATAATAGTCTTATTAAACCCTTGAAGCTACTTCAGGCATCTGTAGCCTTGGAATTGAAGAATTCAGAATGGCTTGCTCAAAGGGCATCTGTTGGGAGCCTCGTCAATGAAGGTCAAATTCATCCATTTAATTTTTTTCATGGATTTTTTTTTACTTGAATCTTTATATAGTGGGAAATTGTGTAAATAGTATCTAAAAAAGATAGATGTCTATAATACAGGCTTCTATCTCTTATCAATCACAGTTAGCCAACTATTACAGAATTGCGCCTAACTCTAACTTATGCGTCTGTAATGTAGGCCAGGGTTTTAAAGGCCTACATTATAGGTGCCTAAGTCCTTTAGAGCAGTGGGCCCCAACCCTGTCCTGGAGGACCACCAGGCCAATCGGGTTTTCAGGCTAGCCCTAATGAATATGCATGAGAGAGATTTGCATAAAATGGAAGTGACGGGCATGCAAATCTGCTCCATGCATATTCATTAGGACTATCCTGAAAACCCGACTGGTCTGGCAGACCTCCAGGACAGGGTTGGGGACCACTGCTTTAAAGAATCACGCCTAACGGTGCCTAAGTCCTTCTCCGCCCCTAAGTCCTTCACCTACTTTGGAATTGGCCATCGTTAGGCGCCAAGGATAGGTGCCTACCTTTTGTAGAGTCGCACCTTTGAAGATCAGTGCCTAACACCCAATTCATTTTTATTTTCTTTCAATTATGAGCTTGTGAAAGCTCATAATTGTAGTTAATTTACTAATTGAGTTAGGTGCCTTTTGTAGAATTTCCCCCATAGTGTGTCTATAATAACAATCAATACAACCTTGAAATGTTATTTGCATTGTATACATGAAATCATGAGTGGATCAAGAGAGTAAGAACACTGAACATTTTGAAGGAGGAGTGTGGTGTTTAAGTTGCATCATTCAGTCTTAAGAGACATATGAGGGGCCACTGAAAAGTTCTCAGCCCAACCAAGAAGAGAATGATGCGGCGCCATGAAACTTACAAGTTATTCCACACCTTTCCTGCCATGTTTCATTTCAATGAGGCAAATGCATCTAGTAAATGGGCACAAGTATATGGAAACCAAGCCATTGTGACATCACCGATGAGGCTGCCTCTTAGGCATTGGTGGAATGAGGCATTATGATATCACAATACGAGGGGCTGCTGAAAAGTTCTCAGTCCAACCAAGAAGGGAATGATGCGGAGCCATGAATCTTACAAGTTATTCCACACTTTTCTTGACACTTTTTGTTTCAATGGTATGAAATGAAGCGAAAAATGTCAAGAAAAGTGCGAAATAATTTGCAAGTTTCATGGCTCCACATCGTTCTCTTCTTGGTTGGGCTAAGAACTTTTCAGCAGCCTCTCATATATATATATATATATATATATATATAAAAGTTATTGCTTGTTGCAATAGTTATAATAATAATAATAATAATTTATTTCTTGTATACCACTATACCAACAGTTCGAAGCAGTTCACAACAAAGGGTAACATACAGCCAATATTTAAAATACAGAATAAAAATTAGTATCTAATACAAGATAAAAACAATCAGTAAAAAGGATACATCAGGTAAAATCAATAAAAGTTAAGAGAGTAGCTCAATTGGCAAGTAAAGCTGTTAAGAATCATAACAGATTAAATAGTAACATGACTAAGAGGAAAACATATCAAACAGGTGTGTTTTTATTGATTTTCTAAAATCAAGATAGGAACAAGCCTCAAGTATTAATCTTCCAAGCCATGTATTCAGTTTAGCGGCCTGGAATGATAAAATTCTGTCAAGGAACTTCTTATATTGGCATGATTTAAAAGAAGGATAATTAAATAGGTTTATACTACGAGTACCGTATTTTCACGCATATAACGCGCGCGTTATACATGATTTTACAAACCGTGTATAGCCATGCGTGTTATATGCGTGAGCGCGTTATCCCCTTTTTTTTTTTACATAGTTCCCCCCGACGTCCGAATCACCCCCCCCCGCAGGACCGCTCACACCCACACCCCGAAGGACCGCTCACGCTGGAACACGCACCCGTACCCCCACCCCGAAGGACCGCTCGCACCCCCACAGCCTCCCCCCCCATCATGTAGAAGTTTCCTACCGTCATCCTGCTGCTTCCTCTGCCGGCGTTCCTGCCCCTTCTCTTAGCCCTGCGTCTACGCTGCTTCCTCTTCCGGCGGTCCCGCCCTTTCTCTGACGTCAGAGGAAGCAGCAGGACAACGGCAGGAAACTTCTACATGATGGGGGGGAGTGGGGAGGCTGTGGGGGTGTGAGCGGTCCTTCAGGGTGGGGGTGCGAGTGTGGGTTCCAGCGCGAACGGTCCTTCGGGGTGTGGGTGCGAGCGGTCCTGCGGGGGGGGGGGGGCGGTGAATCGGACGTCGGGGGGGTTGCATCAGGCTTTCAGGGTGGGGACAGGACTTCAAGGGGGAGAGGAGAGTCGGGGCGGGCTAAAGGAGAGTGGGCTGGCCAGAGGAGAGTCGGGGTGGGCTAAAGGAGAATCGGGCTGGCCAGAGGAGAGTCGGGGCGGGCTAAAGGAGAGTTGGGCTGGCCAGAGGAGAGTCGGGGCGGGCGAAAGGAGAGTCGGGCAGCGATGGGAGAGTCGGGGTGGCATGCGCGGTATATAAAAATTTATTTACATAAATTACAGTTCCCCGCGCGCTATACCCGTGTGCGCGTTTTACACGGGTGCGCGGTATATGAGTGAAAATACGGTACTCTTGATGGAATTATTCATGGAAAACTGGGAGGCAAGATAATTAGGTAGCATCCCAAAAACTGCTTTGTAACTAATGCAGGAAAATTTGAACAGAATTCTAGACTCCATTGGCAACCAGTGAAATTTTTGATAGTACGGGGTAATGTGTTCCCATTTCTTTAGACCAAAGATAAGGCGAACCGCAGTGTTCTGGATTAGTCTTCATTTTTTGAGTATTTTTTTTATAAGCCCCTAAATATATAATATTACAATAATCCAAAATACTCAGAATGGATGTTTGTACCAATAGGCGAAAAGAAGGTTCGTCAAAAAATTTCTTGATGGTACTAAGCTTCCATAGGACCGAGATACATTTTTTGAATAATAAATCAGTGTGTTTTTCCAGAGTCAGATGTTTGTCAATAGTTATGCCTAGTATTTTTATAGCTTGTTCAATTTTGTATTCTCGTCCGCTCACTTGGATCGAATCTTCTTTTATCTTTTCATTGGGAGTTGCAAGAAAAAATTAGGTTTTTTTTTCAGTGTTTAATTTTAATTTGAAAGCAATCATCCAGAGCTCAATTTGATTTAAAATGTTAGCCAAAAGATTAATAAAATCAGATGACAGGCAAGTTAGTGGAATCACGACAGTGATGTCATCTGCGTAAATATAAAACTTGAGCTTTAGGCTCTGCACCAAATTGCCCAATGAAGTGAGATAAATATTAAACAGAGTCGGAGACAGGGGGGAACCCTGAGGTACTCCACAGATGTTGTTCCAACTGTAAGACAGATTATCATCCTTGAATACTCTATCTATAAGATCGTTTGCCTAGGAATCCCTGAAACCAGTTATAAACATTTCCTGTAATACCAATGGATTCAAGACTTTCCAGTAAAATGGTATGATCTACCAGGTCAAAAGCATAGCTTAGGTCCAGCTGCAAAATCATAGCACTGGTACCTTTGACTGAAAAGAGAGTGTAAATAGTTTAGTAATGAGGCCATGACTGTTTCTGTGCTAAAACCAGATCTAAAACCCGACTGGTTATTGTGCAATAGGTTAAACCTATCGAGATAGGTAGTTGGTTCAGCACTTACCATCCCCTCCATTAGCTTAGTGACCAACGGAATACAGTCAAACCTTGGTTTGCGAGCATAATTTGTTCCGGAAGCACGCTTGTAATCCAAAGCACTCGTATATCAAAGCAAATTTCCCCATAAGAAATAATGGAAACTCAGACGATTCGTTCCACAACCCAAAAACTTTAATACAAAAATACTATACGTACTTGTATTGCAAGACCTCGCTCATTTAGAACAGTCAATACACTCACGCAGCATCAGAGAGAGAGTGTGAGTGAGAGAGAGTGAGCGAGAGTGTGAGTGAGTGAGAGAGAGAGTATGAGTGAGTGAGAGAGAGAATGTGAATAAGTGAGAGAGAGAGTGAGAGTGAGTGAGAGAGTTTGAGAGAGAAGAACCATCGGCTCAGTTGTGGTGTGTGTATACTGTAAGTGCTTGTATTGCAAGACATTACTTGTATATCAAGTCAAAATTTAATAAAATGTTTTGCTTGTCTTGCAAAACACTTGCAAACCAAGTTACTTGCAATCCAAGGTTTTACTGTACTTGCAATGGGTCTAAAATTAGATATGTTATTTGATGATACTTTATTATTCTTTTTAACAGGTGTTATTATGATTTGACCCTGGTCTTCTGGGAACTTTCTTAAAGATAATTGGAGATTTATCCAATCTAGCAAGTTAGCTTTAAAATTAATTGGGGCCACTTTTATCACATTAGGAGGGCAACTGTCCAATCTTGTTGTAAAGCTTATTAAATGTTTGCCAGTCAGTCATGGTCTAAGAACAATTATGCATTTGTGCATATATTTCAGGCACAGGCACTTCTGACAGCCATAGAGCTGATTTAAATGCTCAAGCCTAGATGGCTGAAAATCACACATAAATTATAGCATTCTAAAATTTACCCCCACAACAGTGCACTATTCTCATACTCTGTGCATAATTACAAGCCATCGCATGTAGGCACCGTGCTACAGCACAGCAAGCAGCCAGAATATTGCCATGCACACACACACACATGTAAATGACGGTATTCTGATCATTTTTGTTTACTCTTGTGTCTTAACTGTTGGCATTTCTTTATAGAATCTCCCCTAAGTGTCATAGTGAATAAAATCCAAGAAGGAAAGAAGACCTTGCAATCGCCTTGGCATTAATTACTAGATTGTTGGTTTAACAGTGAATTGAGAATGAATCTGAGTATTGGGCAGAGTGGATGGACCGTGCGGGTCTTTATTTGCCTAATCAAAAAAAAAGTAGGGTTGCTTCAACTGGGACTTTATTGCACTAAAAACAAACATTAGACTCAACACAGCCTGTGTTTCGGCACTTTAGTGCCTTCCTCAGGAGTCAAATTGTTGATATATTCTGTTGTTTGGAGAAAGACACTTCATATTATGGTACACAAAAAAAGCCCAAACACCACAATATCAGTCCACAGTCACTTAATAACTGAAATGAGTCAAGAGAGTCTTATGTCCAAATGAATCAAGCTACCAGGAAGCATTTCAGAATCCTACCACCTGCAACATCCTTCCATCATGTGCCTAGTTGCTCAAGCATCTTACTGTTACTACAACAGATTCCTCCATCATTGCTGGCATCAAGGAGCATTTTCAACATTTAATAGGCACTTATTTTTCTGTTCATCTATTACACTGTGTTGGTTCTCTTCTTCACCCATATCTGAAACACAATCCAATTACCTTCCAAGATGATATAAAAACACAGGAAATCAAATCGTTCAGAAAGCTGTACCAAAACCAGATCAAAATGGAAGACTCTGTGATTTACAAAGAGCAGTTGAACAGGAAGGGTCTAAGGTGCCGAAACACAGGCTGCGTTAAGCCTGATGTTTGTTTTAGTGCAATAAAGTCTCAGTTGAAACATCTCTTTCGTCTCTACTTTTTTTTTTTTTTTGATTGAGTGTGCTATTTCGTAGAAGTGTTTCTCCGTATTTTGGGTCTTTATCTGCCATCATTTGCTGTGTTACTATATTACATCTAGTCTGGCAGCAATTAAAGAGGTGTTTATGAAAGCTTGCTGGTTTCTTTGTTCAAAGAAATTGTACCTTGTGTGTACCAAGCAATATTCTTGCATGCTTGCATTCATGTTATACCCATATTTATTTGACGGGGTATTCTTCTGCTCCTCTGGCCATTCAGTTCAATTCCAAAGCTCATTTTTTGGGGGCCTACACTGACGTGAACCTTCATTTACTGTTACTTGGGGTGTTTTCCCCTCTTTTTTAGGTCTCTTCCTAACTCATTTAGGCCTAGATTCAGAAAATGGTGCTCAAAAATTAATGCTGAAAAAAAAAAAGGTGTCAGGTCAAAAGCGCGCCGGGACAAAGGCGCGATCAGACAACTGAGCGCAGCGCGGAGGCGCGTGCCGAAGAAAGAGACTGTTTTTAGGGGCTACGACGGGGTGTGTGTGGGGGGAACCCCCCCACTTTACTTTATACAGATCACGCCGCGTTGTGGGGGGTTTGGGGGGTTGTAACCCCCCACATTTTACTGAAAACTTAACTTTTTCCCTGTTTTTAGGGAAAAAGTTACGTTTTCACTAAAATGTGGGGGGTTACAACCCCCCAAACCCCTCACAACGCCGCCGCGATCTGTATTAAGTAAAGTGGGGGGGGGGGCTCCCCAACAAACCCCCCGTCGCAGCCCCTAAAAACAGTCTTTTTCTTCGGTGCGCGCCTCCATCTTGCGCTCAGTTGTCGGCGCGTTACTGTCTATGAACCAAAAAAAAGAATCAGTTCTCAATGCTATTCCATAATGGGAATTCAAAGATGAGTGATCTGAGGAAGCTAATCATAACTACATTAGGTTAGTCCAATAAAAAAGGTATTATTTTTTTTCCTTTTGCTTTTATTTTTACATATCACTTGAAGAGTGGACTAGCACGGCCACCACACTGCTTCACCCAAAGACGAGAACTCGCGGCAGCCATTCAGCTAACGGCTCTCTTTGGGGCGGGAACAAAGGAAGATTTCTCCTGCTCTGGTTCACCGCTGGAGCATCAGGGATTAAAAAGGTATGCTGGGGAGGCAGGAGGGAGGTAAAAAGTTCTCAGAGTCAGCCGGGACAGGAGCTGACTGGACCACCAGGCATTTAAAATGTACGCCGGGGAGGCGGGAGGGTGGTAAAAGTACTTAAGAGTTGGCTGGGACAGGAGATGGGAGGGATCTCTCCTGCCCTGGCCCACCAGGTCTTACGGCAGGCCCTTTCCCCTTTGGAGTTACTGAAAATGTATTTGAAAGATGTTCTCTACTATGCCCAGGTGGATGGATTTTCCCCTGATAATCTATATTACATTTCCAGGAACACCAAAGTATTAGCTGAAGAGGGAGGTGTAGATCAATTAGTATCACCAGATAGCCTGAATATATCTCAGTTTTTGGAGTCTTCTAAAGATTTTATTGCAAAAAGAGCAACATTGCTAGTAATATTAAAATCCGAGATGGAAAAGCAAGCTATTCTTAAACTTTATTTTACAAACAAACAGGCTCTATTCTGTGGTCAGAGATTAAATGTGTTTCTAGATGTCTCCAGGCAAACACAATATAGGAGAAGACAGTTCCTACAACTCAAGACACGAGTCTTGGCTATAGGAGCTTTATTCTTCCTTAAATTTCCTTGCAAATATTTGGTTATATATGAGAGTAATAAATACAGTTTTGTTGATCCATCTCATTTGGAAAGTTTCCTGAAAGATAAATCTAAAGCAGATAAATTACCTGAGACTATTGCAGAGGCTGATAAGAAGTGATAAAGTAAAGAAATGAACATTGTCTGCTTGAAGTTATCTTTTAAATTACCTTTTTTCTATGAGATCTATTGGGTGAAGTTACAGTCCCAATAATGTGGACTTGGATTTGAAAGCTTTATTTTCTTCAATGTAATAATTTTGTTTTACATTGGTGTATATTCCTATTTTTATGTGTTGTAATAATGAATAAACTTATAAATAAAAAAAAACTAAATAAATAAAAGGTACATCGGGGAGGTGGGAGGGCGGTAAAAGTACTTAAGAGTCGGCCGGGACAGGAGATGGGAGGGATCTCTCCTGCCCCAGCCCTCCAGGTCTTACGGCAGGCCCTGCGGAGGCCTGCAACATGTCCGGTAGGGGGGCTGGTGGTCGCTGACCCGAATATAAACCAAGACCCCCATTTGGGGCCCGGTTTTTGGCCCCAAAATCTAGTTCAAGTCAGAAGAATAGTGGACACTGGAAGCAGAAGAAAGAAAATTGTCAAGTTTAGACCATTTTCTGTTATGTATATTTACAATTAACTAGTAAGGGATGAAACCGGATATCTTCATTATTTCCTACATACGAGGTCTGTTCAAAACGTTCCAGGACAGTTTGAATTGCACACCAAAGGGGAAGTTCTTTTGAGACACACTATGTGGAGTTCAGTAGCTTGAAATCTAACCTCCTTTTTCCCATTTCCTGCTATCTGTTTTCATCTCTGAGCTACAGCAGTTTTTGTGAACGTGTGTTTTCGTGATCGGCTATTTTTCATCATGTGCGACCTGAACGAGCGGCGCTACAGCGTGAAGTTCGGTTTTAAATTGGGTAAGACCGCTACAGAAAACCTACGAAGTGTTGAATGTGTCATGAGTCGTGGAAGGTGTTTTAAATGTGTCAAATTTCACGAATTTTGCGCAAGGACGCGGACAGTTCTTCCCCAGCCACCTTACTTTCCTGACTTGGCCCCTGTTAACGTCTTCTTCCCTTCCCTTGTTTAAAAGCAGACTGAAAACCCACCTTTTTGATATGGCCTTCAACCCATAACCCCACTCCCTACTGCCCACCAACCCAGCCAGCAGATTAACAGTTCCTGTTTAGATTGTAAGCTCTTTCAAGCAGGGACTGTTTTCTTACTCTTTGTGACTCTGTACAGCACTGCGTATATCTGGTAGTACTACAGAAATAATTAATAATAGTAGTAGTGTGATAAGTTTCAGGCTCTAATAACCAGAGCTGGTATTGTGACATCATAATGCTTCATTCCACCAATGCCTAAGAGTCAGCCTCATCAGTGATGTCACAATGGCTTGATTGTCCTGTACTCCCCTCTTCCTTCCAACCCAGCCAGCAGATTAACTGTTCCCCTTAACTGTATCCATGACATCCTGTTTGTCTGTCTTGGCTGTTTAGATTGTAAGCTCTTTTGAGCAGGGACTGTCTTCTGTACAGCGCTGCGTGTGTCGGGTAGCGCTATTGAAATAATTCATAGTAGTAGTGTGAAGAGTTTCAGTCTTTGGGAAGCAGAGCTGAGATTGTGATGTCATAATGCCTCATTCCACCAATAAGAGCCAACCTCATCAGTGATGTCACAAGGGCTTGATTGTCCTGTATTCCCCTCTGCCCTCCAACCCAGCCAGCAGATTAACTGTTCCCCTTAACTGTATCCATGACATCCTGTATGACTGTCTTGTCTGTTTAGATTGTAAGCTCTTTCGAGCTGGGACCGTCTTCTTTGTGACCCTGTACAGCACTGCGTATGTCTGGTAGCATTATAGAAATAATTAATAGTAGTAGTAGTAGTAATAGTCTGTAATGGAATCCAGGTGCCCAGATGCTCTTCTAGAATATGCTCATGCCACGTGTCCTCGTGGGGTGTCTAGTATAGGGTGGCTCCCACTGCTACTTATGTACCTTTATGAAGTAGATTCCTACTGCGTCTATGCCCCACCCTCCCAACTTGTAATCTGTTGCCATTCCCTCTTTACTCCCCTACCTCTAGTCCCTTATATTTCTTCACCTAAGTAACATGTATAAGCCCTTGTCCTATGTCTGTCTTAATTAGATTGTAAGCTCTTTCGACCAGGGACCGTCTCTTGCATGTTTGCTTACAGCAGTATCTCTCAAACTGTGTGCCCAGGCACAGTGGTGTGCCCCAAAGAGATTCCAGAATTTTATTTTAAAAAATTCCCTTCACGTACACAAGAGTCTGTCAGTGTTATGAGCATCGGTGTGTGTAAGAATCTAACTGCCCAGACAAGTGCATTCAAAAACAAGCACATCCATCGCATTAATTAAACTAAACTACACTAAACCTTAAGTTTATATACCACATCCTCTCCATAAAGATAGAGCTCAGCACAGTTTACAGCAGGGGTGTCAAAGTTCCTCCTCGAGGGCCGCAATCCAGTCAGGTTTTCAGGATTTCCCCAATGAATATGCATGAGATCTGTTTGCATGAACTGCTTTCATTGTATGCTAATAGATCTCATGCATAATCATTGGGGAAATCCTGAAAACCCGACTGGATTGCAGCCCTCAAGGAGGGACTTTGACACCCCTGGTTCACAGGTACTTTAATAAACGAGGGAAGAGCATAATAAGAATTAGTGGTTATAAAGGGGGTGGTGAGCTTTACATTTTTGAGAAAAGCCAGGTTTTCAGATGCTTTCGGAATAATTGGAAGGAGCCCAGATTCCGCAGCAGGGCAGGAAGGTTATTCCAAAACTCAGTGATTTTGAAGAAAAGAGATTTCCCTAATTTTCCTGCATACATGACGCTTTTTAATGAGGGGATTAGCAATTCTATTCTACTTTAGTTTCACCATTGTAACAATTACTCAAACATAGCTTAAAGAACTTTACATACATTTAATTTTTTGTGGGTTTTGCAATTTTATAATTTTAATAATAATAATAATAATTTTATTTTTATATAACGCCAAAGCCATAGTAGTTCGAGGCGGTTTACAACAAGAAGAGCTGGACAGTCAGCGAAGGGAAATAACAATGGAGATTTTGGATACAGCGAAGAAGAAAAAAATAACAGTGAGGATTTTGGTTACATAAAGTCACAATGTGGGGAAACAAGAAGATGTGAAAAGGAGTGCAGTAGAGGGTTTAAGGCAGGGGTGTCCAAGGTCGGTCCTCGAGGGCCGCAGTCCAGTCGGGTTTTCAGGATTTCCCCAATGAATCTGCATGAGATCTATGTGCACGCACTGCTTTCAATGCATATTCATTGGGGAAATCCTGAAAACCCGACTGGACTGCGGCCCTCGAGGACCGACATTGGACACCCCTGGTTTAAGGGTTCTTGGTTACAAAACGGTTGAACAGGTTTGTTTAAATTAGTTTTAATTCTAGTGTGCCACGAAAAACATTTGCTCTCCTTAGTGTGCCAGAGCTAAAAAAGTTTGAGAGATACTGGTTTACAGCATTGCGTGCGTCTGGTAGTATTTTATAAATAATAAAAAGAAGTAGTAGCAGTACTTGCCCTCTCAACTTAGGTGGCTTTTTATAAAATAACCTTCTGGTGGGGTAACTCTATAACGTGGACACCAACATTTAAGTACCAGGAATGTGTGTAAATGACCGCAGAGTTTGGGTGGACGCTTAGTGAAGTTATGTGCATAAATTACAGAAGGCTTTAATTTCTGCATATGTTTTAGCAATCTAGACATGAGCTCCAGTGGGGGATTTATTAAGACTTACCCTTTCCCTCTGTGCATCTAGGTCAGGGGTAGGCAATTCCGGTCCTCGAGAGCAGGAGCCACGTCAGGTTTTCAGGATCTCCACAATAAATATGCATGGCATAGCTTTGCATCTCAAGGAGGCAGTGCATGCAAATCCATCTCATACATATTCATGGTGGAGATCCTGAAAACCTGACCTGGCTCCGGCTCTCGAGGACCGGAATTGCCTACCCCTGGTCTAGTGCAATCAGAAGGGGCCTTTCCGAGGACCGTACCAAGCTGATCTTGTGCTCTGACCACAATTTCCGCTTGGTACGGTCCTCGGAAAGGCCACTTCTGATTGCACTAGTCCAGTGTCTCGCAAACTTTGTGAGCCGCGGCACATTAAACCGGCGGCCCTGGCTCGAGGGCGTCCGGAAGCGTCGACGTCCGTGCATGCGCAGAGGGCCCCGCAAAAGAAGACGCGCAGAGAGGAGGAGAGGTGCTGACGGCGGCGTCTCGCGGCACACTTGAAATCTCAGGCGGCACACAATTTGTGATACACTGCGCCGGACGCACAGAGGGAAAGGGTAAGTCTTAATAAATCCTGCATATGGAAAGCATTGTTCCTCACTTAACGAACAGCTAATCCGTTTTCATTTTATAAATTTGATAAACTAATCTTTAAGTAAACATGTAATGCATTTGTTATATATTAATCTACATTTTATTCTGATAAAGTGATAGGATCTCTGTGAAGACAGCTTCAGGTGAAACAGAGCATAAACCTTTCTCAACGGGACTCTTAACCATCACTGTAATTACATCTGTGGTGTTTCATTCATACCTTCCCCAGTCTTTGAAGTGTTAATTTCGGAATCATCTCTGGTTCCATTTTGGCTCTCCAGGTAAGTGGCAGGGACCCAGCCCTGCTCCTCTGCTGTACTCACAAACCACCAGCCTGGAAAAAAAAAAAACAAAACGAAAGAAATGTTACTGATCTCTCCCGCAGGGCTGGCTTAACCACTAGGGCATGTCAGGCACTCGCCTAAGCTTCTGGGAGGCGGAACAGAACAGCTGCGGTCAAAGCAAAACAAGAGATATTGAGAACCAGAAAAATTCCAAGAACCATCACTGCGCCCCCCTAGGGACATAGAAAGTACCTGTAGATATGTGAACTGCTTTGTTTGTACCGAATAAAGGCTATACGCATCCCCCTCCATATTTGCAGGTTTCATCTGGGTAACCCACTCCCACCTCCCGGACCTCTCCACTTACTTTTTAAAACCTGGTGGTCTAGTAGTGAAGCAGGGCAAGAGCAATCTTCCTACGCTCCTGCCCTGTGCAGAACTGGGAACAAACATGGCTGCCGTGAGTTCCTGTGGTCTCGCAGGAACTCACGGCAGCCATTTTTGTTCCCGGCTCTGCACAGGGCTTTAAAAAGTAAGTTGGGGGGGGAGGGGGTCTGGGAGAGGGGGGTGGGTCAGAGTCGTCCCTAAAGTTATTCACAATTTTTTGGTATTCGTGGGCCGCCTTTGCCCCTAACCCCCACAAACATGTAGGGGAATGTGCATATCAAATCCATGACCGCTACCCTTACACAGAGAGAGTGGCCTTCATAAAACAGGTTTGTACAATGATAGCAGCACACAAATACTGATGCAAAGTTACATCTGCTATGAAATTGTTCTAGACAGATATAAAGGTACATTTTATAATGCATTAGCCGAAATTGTGCTCAAAAATGGGCGCCGGAAAAGATCGGTGCTTAGCACTGATTCCTGTATCCAAATTTTAAGTGTTGGACTTATGCCTGCTAAGACCTGGTGCAAATGCTGGCATCCAAGTTAGGCGCAAGTCCCGGTATTCTATAACCGTGGTGTGCAACTTGTGGGGATGCTCCTGACAGGGCCACACCCTCCTTTCAGTTATGTACTATGGCAGGGGTAGGCAATTCCGATCCTCGAGAACCGGAGCCAGGTCAGGTTTTCAGGATAGCCACAGGATAAATATGCATGAGATAGATTTGCATTTCAAGGAGGCAGTGCATGCAAATCCATCTCATACATATTCATTGTGGATATCCTGAAAACCTGACCTGGCTCCGGCTCTCGAGGACCGGAATTGCCCACCCCTGTACTATGGGAATTAGATGCGCTGCCTTATAGAATAGAATGCAGCCGGATGCACGCGCCAATTCTAACAGGTGCCAACTGACATCAATATTTGGTTGCTAGCGTCCAATTACTGATGATTCTGAGCTCGTTATTCAATTAATTTACACGCACATCGCAGGAGCGTAAATCCGGATGCCATTTATAGAGCCCTGGGGTAAGGGTGCATATCTCACAACTATACCCAGCTCCATCCAAATGCCTTCCAAGTTTCAAGTGTATTACGGTTCTGATATGTCGCCCATTGGAACTATCTGGGCAGTCTACAATTGTTAATACAAATGGGGATAGGAAAGAGAACTTCCCAGGAAGTTCATGTAAAAGTGTGCAAGCTCTTCTCAGCCTGTAAATGTGTACGCATGTTGAGACCTGTGCAATTATAAAAGAGCCATTTCTCACAGGTAAACTATTTTTGCTGCTGGTAAAGGCCCCTGAAGGCTTCCCTCTGCCGAGTCCTGCCCTCGTTGACATCTCGTCCTAATTCCTGTCTGGCAGAACACAGCAGAGAGAAATGAATTGCTGAAGGCGCTGTGACGTGTGCAAGGTACAGCAAACCCCCGCGAATTTGTGGTTCACAAATCGCGGACTCAGTAATTCATGGCATTTTCCGACCGCCTCTTCCTGGCACTAAAGTCATGGTTACACCAATCAGGAACTGCTCTGACATGCTATTTGGCGGTCGGAAAATGTGCCTGGCTTCATAAGTACAATTTAAGCACCCCCACGGCACCCCAGCTGCCCTCTCTTGCCTTCGATCAGCTGAAAAACTGTATTTGCGGGTTTTCAAAATTTGCGGGTGTTCCTGGAATGGAATCCCTGTGAATTTCGGGGGAGTACTGTATACCAGGGAAGGATGGGGTTGAGAGATAGGAAGATAAATCATGGGACATTGCGGAGGAGAGATGGAAGAGATGTTGAATGGGCAAAATAAAAAAAATAGCTGTATTTTTAAAATATAGTATATATCTCTCGGGGGGGAGGGGAAGGGATGTGAAAGGGCCCATCCAAGTTAACTGTAGGCCCATTCGAAACACTGGCTCTGGCTACGCCACTACCATATGCAAAAACACTGGTAAGTGTGAACGAACTGCAGCTTATTTCTTTGCCTCTCGCCTATTCCTCAAATCTTGTAATGATCATCAGAGTCCCTGTGTCACAGCAAAGCCTTGAACAAGGGCCGCAAAAGAAAATAGAAGCTACTCCAAAATAACCAAGCGCATCGGTGTACGGCTGCAGGTTGCACAGCGAGCACAGACGCTAGAGTACTTCCTAGGGCAGGGGTAGGCGATTCCGGTCCTCGAGAGCCGCAGCCAGGTCAGGTTTTCAGGATGTCCTCAATGAATATGTAGGAGATGGATTTGCATGCACTGCCTCCTTGAGATGCAAATCTATCTCATGCATATTTATTGTGGATATCCTGAAAACCTGGCCTGGCTCCGGCTCTCGAGGACCGGTATCGCCTACCCCTGTCCTAGTACAACAAGGATCAAGCGGCTGGAAGGTCTCTGCACCGTAAATCCTCTGCCATGTAGTTTGGATGCCATCTGGTTTTGATATTCAACTCTCTTGTTTCCATAAAACTTTTCTTTTTGCAAATGTCTGTTCAAGCAGTAAAAGGGGCCAGCTGCCTGTTAAGAATCGTCCACAATAGATTCCATTAATCTGCGCGTTAAATCAAGTCCGTAAAGTATAAGTGTCAAAGCTTCATAAGGGAAACCCAAAAAAAAAAGCGCATCGCATAAATATATATGTTTTGTGGAAGGCCAAAACCAAAGAACACGGAGGAACGTCCGCACTGATCACGAAAGAGTCTGAAAGCCGATCTGCATCACCCCATGCTGTGGTGGAACTGTAAAATCCACAAACCAAGCAGGCCCCAGTCTTTGAAACAAGGTTTGAGAACAAGCACTCCCGGCGCTGTACCCTTCACACATTCTATCAATCGGCTGCTCTTTTTTTTTAAATAATCTTTATTAACGGTGGTTGAATCCATACTAGAAAGATGAAACCACAAGGAAAACCAATATGCAAAAGTAAAAACAATACAGAGCTGATCAGAAGCATCGATGTACAATAAAGGAAGCACATATAAACCAAGTCTAATAGATCTGTACATATCACGCAACATTCGTCCAACCTGGACACATTTTCTCTCCATGTTCTTTGCTTTTTTTCTCTTTTCTGTCTCTTCTGTGGGAGGGGGGGAGAGGGTGTGATTGAGAGGTGTGGGTGTTTGGTTTATGTGTGTGTGGGACGGGGGAGTGTAGTCTGGAGAATATGTCATTTCCTTGTACTATTGGAACACTTTAAGATGAATTTATTTTTCTCCTTTGGAGCTGGAAGAAAATATACTTTGTTTACAGGTGGGATAGACTCTAGTGGAAAATTTACATTTTCGATAAGAAATTTTTTAAAAATTTCAACTGGAGACAAAGAAGGAATCTAACTTCCCTCATTCTGAACCCCACTGCTCCGACCACTAGGCTACACCTCCCAACGCAGCTCCTGCAACACCAAGCACACTGGTGGTTTTTAGTGTACAGTACTCCCCCAAAATTCGCGGGGGGGTTCTGTTCCAGGAACCCCCGCAAATTTCGAGCCAGCGAGTGAAGACAATTGCTCACGGTCTGCTCCGACCTCCTCTTCCTAACACGCAGCTCCTGATGGGTGTACTTGCTGATTTGGGTGTGACGGTGGGGGTACTACAGCACCGCCACCCTCTCTTTAAGGGTGCACTCATTGGCATAGTAAAGGAGGGTGGACTGCCCCAGGCGCTGTCTTTGCGGGGGGGGCATCGCTGCCTATCCTCTTCCCCCCCATACATTTTTAAATGTTCACCGGGACCAGGACATGACATCAGAATGGAGCTGAGGCCGGCGTGAGCAGCAGGTGGACGATGCTGCTCGAATAGGCAAACGTTTCATGAGGCACGTGGGGGGGGGGCAGGAGAGCGATCAAGTAAGGGGGAGTAAGTGTGTGTGTGTGTGGGGGGGGGGGCGCATGGCACAGCAAAGCCAGGTGCCAATCTCCCTATACTACTGGGTGCACTCTTTTATGACACACAGGTGAAAATCACTTTCCCCCAACTCCCCCATTTGTCTACTATTAAACATTTTTTCTCCTGTTGCCAAGAATGCATTGAATGCATAGGTATATTTTAGTTCCATCGGTGGTTAACTGCAAGGATTTCACAGGTGTCAGAAACAGACGCTTGCTTTGACTTATCAGCAGCCCACAGGAAGAGACCCTCAGCTGCACAAAACTCTTCTCATCCGAGAGACAGCTGGAAACATGGCACGACTGTGTACACACTGGTTTACATTTATTGAAAGCAGATCTTCCCTGGTCTAAGCAGCCTCTACACCACATGGATTTAAGGAGAAACAGGGAGAAGCAAAGGCTGCGGTTCAGTTGGAACCGTTTAAAAGTGGAATTGAGATATAGTGGTCAGGGGGAAACTTTCGGCTGCTGAACACCTGTGCACTTTCCCCTGAATTCTACATATGGCGCTCGGAACTGAGCCTGCAAATTTGGGCGTGTGCCCAAGCGGCGCATGTAATTTAACTGCACAATGAGCCAATTGGCACTGATAATTGGGCCCCTAAAATAACTATCGGTGCTAATTGAGATTAATTTCATTTTGCACGCACGTATTTAGGTGCGCGATCCGCATGTGAATTTTATGTGTGGCTCTAAAGAGGGGGGGCATCGCCATGGGAAGGTCGTCAGACCAGGGCGCTCCTATAATTTATAGACTAAGGGTGGAGATCCGCACCTAATTTAGACACGAGGATTTACACCCGGGTTCTGCTGGGGTAAATCCTCGTGGCTAAAGTTAGTCGTGGATCCCGATGCTAAGCGCTATTCTATACGCAGCGTCTAACTTAAAGTGTCATTTATAGAATAGCGCTTAGCGCTTATTTTTTGGTGCTGATTTTTCAGTGCCCTGTATAGAATCCGGTGAACATAAGAATTGCTGCTGCTGGGTCAGACCAGTGGTCCATCGTGCCCAGCGGTCCGCTCCCGCGGCGGCCCCTAGGTCAAAGACCAGTGCCCTAACTGAGACCAGCCCTACCTGCGTACGTTCTGGTTCAGCAGGAACTTGTCTAACTTTGTCTTGAATCCCTGGAGGGTGTTTTCCCCTCCAGAAGAGCGTTCCAGTTTTCTACCACTCTCTGGGTGAAGAAGAACTTCCTTACGCTTGTACGGAATCTATCCCCTTTCAACTTTAGAGAGTGCCCTCTCGTTCTCTCTACCTTGGAGAGGGTGAACAACCTGTCTTTATCCACTAAGTCTATTCCCTTCATTATCTTGAATGTTTCGATCATGTCCTCTCTCAGTTTCCTCTTTTCAAGGGAGAAGAGGCCCAGTTTCTCCAATCTCTCACCGTACGGCAACTCCTCCAGCCCCTTAACCATCTTAGTTGCTCTTCTCTGGACTCTTTCGAGTAGTACCGTGTCTTTCTTCATGTACGGCGACCAGTGCTGGATGCAGTATTCCAGGTGAGGGCGTACCATGGCCCGGTATGATAACCTTCTCCGATCTGTTCGCGATCCCCTTCTTAATCCTTCCTAGCACTCTGTTTGCCCTTTTCGCCACCGCTGCGCATTGCGCTGATAGCTTCATTGACTTGTCAACCAGTACTCCCAAGTCTCTTTCCTGGGGGGTCTCTCCGAGTACTGCCCCGGACATCCTGTATTCTGACCACAGCTAAACATGCGGCACTTATTCTACAGTGTGCCGCAAACTTTATAAAGAAAGGTCAGAACAGAAGAAAGGTTGAGAACCACTGCTCTAGTATCAGTCACTGAGAAGTTTCAGGTTTATTTAAAATTTAATTATATCGCTTATAACATAATAACATAGTAGATGACGGCAGATAATGACCCGAATGGTCCATCTAATCTGCCCAACCTGATTCAATTACACTTTTTTTTTTTTCTTCTTCTTAGCTATTTCTGGGCAAGAATCCAAAGCTCTCCCCGGTACTGTTCTTAAGTTCCAACTACTAAAGTCTCTATCAAAGCTCACTCCAGCCCATCTACACCCTCCCCACCACTGAAGCCCCTCCCCAGCCCATTCTCCACCAAACGGCCTTATATAGACCGTGCAAGTCTGCCCAGTACTGGCCTTAGTTCTTCACTATTTACTATTCTTTTTCGATTCTAGATCCTCTGTGTTCATTCCACGCGGTTTTTGAACTCTGTCTCCGTTTCCCTTTCCACCACCTCTCTCGGGAGCGCATTCCAGGCATCCACCACCCTCTCTGTAAAGAAGAATTTCCTTAAAACATAAGAATTGCCGCTGCTGGGTCAGACCAGTAGTCCATCGTGCCCGGCAGTCCATTCACCATTTTCATAATTTGAGGCTGAAGGGTGGGAGACTCAAGAGCAATGTAAGGAAATTCTTCTTTACAGAGAGGGTGGTGGATGCCTGGAATGCGCTCCCGAGAGAGGTGGCGGAGAGGGAAACGGTGATGGAGTTCAAAAACGTGTGGGATGAACACAGAGGATCTAGAATCGGAAAAGAATAGTAAATAGTGAAGAACTAAGGCCAGTACTGGGCAGACTTGCACGGTCTGTGTCTGTATATGGCCGTTTGGTGGAGAATGGGCTGGGGAGGGCTTCAGTGGTGGGGAGGGTGTAGATGGGCTGGAGTGAGCTTTGATAGAGACTTCAGTGTTGGAACTTAAGAACGGTACCGGGCAGAGCTCCCGAGAGAGGTGGTGGAGAGGAAAACATCTAAGCGATGTACACTTTAAAAAGGGGTACATTGTTATAAAATAAGAGCACATATCAAAGCATACAAGGACCAACATGATACAACAGGGAAAGGGTTGAACTACAATAGTTATAGTAAAGGGGAGCCCATAAAGGACTGACAGGGGGGAATCTCTGAGGTCTCCTAAGCTGTATATTTCTTTAAAAAGAAATATCATACATTAGATACTTAAGTGTGAAAAGCATCTTTAAATAAAAAAGACTTTAAGCTGCTCTTAAAGCGATCGAGCTTTTGTTCTTCTCTAAGAAGAGAGGGTAGAGTATCCCATAGCTGCGGAGCATAAATTGTTCGACAAAGGGCCAAAATTCAGCTCGCAGCAGTCAGCGGTTTTCAACCTGCTGACAGCCATGGGCTGCTTTAAGCCCCATTAACGGTCCCCCTTTACCTCCTACCTTTACCCCCCCCTCCTTAGCCCACCTGAATTTCACGGTACTGTGATACATATAAACTGTTATCTACATCTTATCGTAATTTTTCGTTGTTACTTATTCCAAACAGGTCCTGTCGGACATTACCTACCAAAATATACATCTTATACTCTTGCTCAGAAAGTTGTATTTCTATACTCTTGCTTTCTTAAAGTCTCTGCTCTCTGTATTTCATCTGATTATCTGCATATTGTATTTCGCTGAATGTACAGCTATCTTGATTGTACACCGCCTAGAAGTCGCAAGATTGTGGCGGTATAGAAGAATAAAGTTATTATTATTATTATTATTATTATAGAATAGGCTCCTCCTCTGTGTCCGTTGGGCACCTGATATTTAAATTCTATAAAAGTTGCTAAAAAAAGATGAGCACTAAGCTAGTTTTCTGTAACAGCAAATTTTCATGCCAAGTCCTTTATAAAATACCAACGCAAGACAGCGGTTTGATATTTAGGCATGCCCACTTATGCCATGCCAACAGTAGATATACCGTATATATTCAAATATAAACCTAGATTTTGGGGCCAAGAAATGGGGGGTCTCGGTTTCTATTAGAGTCTTCACCCCCTCGGATCCATCGCAGGCCTCTCCCCGGGCCTGTGGTCCAGTAGTGAGCCAGGGCAAGAGTGATCCTGCTATGCTCCTACTCAAAATGGCTGATGCAAGTTCCCACCGCGGTTGCAATGTCTTTTCATGAAGAGATTCATCCAAAAGCGGTTACAATACATTGAATAGTGATCAGGTATTCTTAAGTATTTTCCCTATCTGTCCCTGTAGGCACACAGTCTAACTGTGATGCCTGGGGCAATGGATGGATTAAGTGACAGGAGCAGACTGGGATTGAACTCACAACCTCAGGATACGGAGGCAGCAGTTCTAACCACTAGGCCACTCATTTCCACAGTAACCTTGCAAGACAGATGCAAGCTTAATTTATATTCGAGTCAATCATTTCCTCTCCTTTTTTTTGGGGGGGGGGGGAAGTTTACCTCAGTTTATACTCAGATGGGTTTATATTCGAGTATATACGGTAAATGAGAGCACCTAAATGTGGTATCCTAAGTGTGCAATGATGGTATTCTATAAGTTGTGCACAATGCTTGGCGAGATGTCTGTGGTCCACTCATACCACTCCCACATGAATCCACCCCCCCCCCCACAGTTATGCTATAGAACACTTAGGCGCCAAGTTACAGAATACTGTTTAAATGCACTTACCCTCATACCCACCGTTTTACCCCCATTTTAGCATGGATGTTGCACGCCAAATTGGCACCTTTTTTGTGGCATGTTCTATAGCAGTGTATCGCAAACTGTGTGCCGCAGCAGATTCCAGGTGTGCCGCGAGACGCCGGCAAGGAGGAGAGGCGCCAGCTGACTGCCTACACGACGTGACTCTCGTGGCGAGAGGCACATCCTCTAATCAGTCAGCCGGCGCCTCTCCTTCTCCAGCCCCCCCATCGGCGGTAATTGGAGGCTCAGGGCTGCAGGTGGAGGGCATCACACATGCACGCGATGACGTCACACATGCATATGATAACTTGCAGGCCTCCACCGGGCCCGCCGTGAGACCTGGTGGTCCAGCGGTGGCCAGGACGGATCCCTCCCGCCTCCTGTCCCAGCCAAATATAAGCATTTTTACCTCCCTCCCACCTCCCCTGCATACCTTTAATATCCCCGGTGGTACAGCGGTGAATCACGACAGGAGCGACCTTCCTTCGCTCCTGCACTTACAAAGTCACTAGCTGATTGGCTGCCATGATCTAACTTTGTACCTAAGGCACTGAAGGCTTAAGATCATTTAAAAAAAAAAATTTTATTTATTTTTTTTGGTTTAAGAATAGAAGAAACACTACACTTGTGTAAGACCCGCGGATGATAATTAACAGCCAATACAGTAAGTTCAATGAAAACAATTGAATAATATCAAATGAAGGGTGGAGGAATAGCACTATACATAAAAGACACCATTCCCTCGTCCGGAGTGGATATAGAACCAAAGGCGGAAGGACTGGAGTCATTATGGGTCAAATTACCAGGAAAAAGTGGCCTTGACATAAGATTGGGTCTATACTATCGTCCACCGGGACAAACGGAAGCAAACGACAAAGATCTGGCAGCAGAACTGAGGCGGGAAGGCAACAACAGGAATGTGACAGTAATGGGAGATTTTAACTACCCCGGGATTAACTGGAATATTGGAAACTCAAACTGTGCGAGGGAAACAGAATTCCTAGAGGCTGTGAGGGACTGCTTTATGGATCAGCTTGTCAAGGAACCAACAAGAGGATATGCCACTCTTGACCTAATCCTCAACGGAATAGGGGGACCTGCAAAAGAAGTGGAAGTAGTAGGACCACTAGGAAACAGCGATCACAACATGATTCCAGTACAAAATTAGGAGTAAGTACAGCAAAAGGGAAGAGAACCACAAGTGACAACGTTCAACTTCAAGAAAGGGAAACTATGATGCTATGAGAGCAATGGTTAAAAAAAAACTTAGAAACAGCTCAAGGAAAACAGAAACGGTAGAGCAAGCCTGGTCTCTATTCAAAGGCACAGTGCAAGAAGCACAACATATGTACATCCCCAGATTTAGAAAAGGGTGCAAAAAAACCGAACAAAAAACCCCACATGGATAAACGACGACGGCGAAGAAAGCGATAGGAGACAAGAAAAAATCATTCCGGAAATGGAAAAAGGACCAAACTGGGGAAAACTGGAATGAACACAGGAAACGCCAAAGAGAATGTCATCAAGTGGTTAGGAGAGCGAAAAGAGAATACGAAGAGAAACTGGCCAGGGAAGCAAAAAACTTCAAATCATTCTTCAGATATGTTAAGGGGAAGAAACCAGCGAGGGAGGAAGTAGGACCGTTGGATGATGGAGACAAAAAGGGAGTGATAAGGAGCAAAAAGAGGTAGCCGACAGGTTAAACAAGTTCTTCTCGTCAGTCTTCACAAGCGAGGACACATCCAGTGTACCGGAACCCGACGTGATCTTCCATGGTGACCAAGAAGAAAAACTGTCAGCAATAGAGGTGAGCCATGAGGATGTCCTCCAACAGATAGATAGATTGAAAAGCGACAAATCACCAGGCCCGGACGGAATCCACCTAGGGTACTAAAAGAACTAAGAAACGAGATAGCGGGAATACTCCAAAGAGTTTGCAACCTATCCTTGAAAACTGGAGAGATTCCGGAGGACTGGAAGATAGCAAATGTTACACCTATCTTTAAAAAGGGGTCAAGAGGAGACCCGGGAAACTATAGGCCGGTAAGTTTGACATCGGTTCCAGGCAAGATGGTAGAAGCACTGATAAAGGACAGCATCGGTGAGCACATCGAAAAAAAATGGGCTGATGAAAGCGAGCCAACATGGCTTCTGCAAGGGAAGATCGTGCCAAACAAACTTACTGCACTTCTTTGAGGGGGTAAACAGCCAGTTGGACAAAGGGAACCTTTAGACATCATTTACCTTGACTTCCAAAAGGCCTTTGACAAGGTACCCCATGAGCGGCTGCTTAGGAAGCTGTGGAACCACGGGGTGGAAGGGGACGTATACAGATGGATCAAACACTGGTTGGCAGGCAGGAGACAGAGGGTTGGAGTGAAGGGGTCACTACTCGGGCTGGAGGAAAGTCACGAGCGGAGTTCCGCAGGGGTCTGTACTTGGACCGCTGCTGTTCAATATATTTATAAATGACCTGGAAACGGGGACGAAATGTGAAGTTATAAAATTTGCGGACGACACTAAACTCTGTAGAAGGGTTAGAACTATAGAAGAGTGTGAGGATCTACAAAGGGACCTAAACAAACTGGAGGAGTGGGCGAATAAATGGCAGATGAAATTCAATGTAGGGAAATGCAAGGTCATGCATATAGGGAGAAAAAACCCGATGTTCAGCTACCAAATGGGGGGATTAGTATTAGAGGGAAGTAACCTTGAAAGAGATTTGGGTGTACTGGTGGATACAACAATGAAGTCAACGGCGCAATGCGCAGCAGCCGCGAAGAAGGCAAACAGAATGTTGGGTATTATTAAAAATGGTATTACGACCAGAACAAAAGAAGTCATCCTGCCGTTGTATCGGGCAATGGTGCGCCCGCACCTGGAGTACTGTGTTCAGTATTGGTCACCGTACCTCAAGAAGGATATGGCAATACTTGAGAGGGTCCAGAGAAGAGCGACACGAATGATTAAGGGCATGGAAAACCTTTCATACACTGAAAGACTGGAGAGGCTGGAGCTCTTCTCCTTGGAAAAGCGGAGACTCAGAGGAGACATGATAGAAACCTACAAGATCATGAAGGGCATAGAGAAAGTAGAGAGAGATAGATTCTTCAAAATTTCAAAACATAAAAGAACAAGAGGGCATTCGGAAAAATTGGAAGGGGATAGATTCAAAACAAATGCTAGGAAGTTTTTCTTTACTCAACGGGTGGTGGACACCTGGAATGCGCTTCCAGAGGACGTAATAGGGCAGAGTACGTAATGGGGTTTAAGAAAGGAGTTGGACAATTTTCATGTTGAAAAAGGGGATAGAGGGTATAGATAGAGGATTGCTGCACAGGTCCTGGACCTGTTGGGCCGCCGCGTGAGCGGACTGCTGGGCGCGATGGACCTCGGGTCTGACCCGGCAGAGGCATTGCTTATGTTCTTATGTTCTTATGAAAACAGAGCTCTGTGTCACTGTCTCTCACTTCTTTGATGTTCAAGTATGATCCTGCAGACATTAACAATTTTTCTTTTAATTCACTTCAGTTTCTCCATAGGTATACTTTCTGGAGTCTTTTTCAGCTATTCCCTCTGTGGAGGTTCTGGTCTCCCCCCCCCCCCCCCCCTTCACAGCATCTCACGATTACAAGGGTCGGGAAACGCTCTTGCCTTTTCTTTTCTATTTCTGAATGTCTTTCCACGCTCAAAGCACAGGTTGAATTACACAGCTCTTCCTAATGGCCTCTGGGATTGTCACTATTCATGCTCATAATATGAAGGAAAGATCTAATGGCTTCTCCAGCTGTTTCTCTATATAGTTGTCATTTCTCTTTAATTTCTATTTGATTTCCTTACACCTCCAGGGTGGGAGGGAGGGGAGTGGGAATGTATTACTACTTTAAATAAGAGTGGGTTATTGGAAGAATAAATGTATTAATATCATTGATTAAGTAAAGGGGGTGGGGGAAAATGATTACTTTGAATATCTGTAAGTTAAATGTGCTTTTCTTCATTTGTTATACATTCAGATATATGTGTATTGTACTGTTAATACTTGAAAATCAATAAAGATTTCAGAAAAAAAAATTATATTTGACACTGTCAATAATCTGTCTGATGTTCATCCTGTAAGTCCTACTGTCTGTCTTCCCTTTTTTATATTTTTAATATTGTAAACCGCCTAGAAATCTTATAGGCGGTATAAAAAAATTTTAACAAACTTTTTTTTTTTTTTTAATAAATCTTTATTGATTTTCCATAACTAACAAAAAGTGCAATACAATATTCATCAGTAATAACAACAAATAAGCACTTAAATTCAATCAGTAGCAATGCATTAATATAAACCCCCCACCCAACCAACATTTACATCAAGGAATCATCCTAAAGATATATCCCTCCCCCCCTCCCGGATGTGTCTAAATTATATCATCAATAAAAAGGATAAAGAGAACTATAGCAACGTTACAAAAGACGTCAATGGACCCCAAACTAAGGGCTCCATTTACAAAGCCGCGTTAGCAGTTTTAGCGCTCTCTAAACCCACGCTATGCGGTTAGAACTAATGCCAGCTCAATGCTGGCGTTAGCGTCTAGAGCAGGCCGGCAGTTTAGCGCACGCTATTACGCATATTAAACCGCTAACACGGCTTCGTAAAAGGAGCCCTAAGTTAAAAATCTTAGCATGCCCTAACACGTCAGCATTCATTTTCTCATACCTATAGGTTAAACATAAATTCGCCCACCAAAAAGGAAAATTAAGTCGATCACAATTTCTCCAATTGCGAGTTACCATTTGCATGGCTATCCCTGTCATAATTAAGAAAAGCCGGCCTAGAAGAACTCGTTTATTTTTTGAAAATTTGGGACCCTTATGTACAAAAATTATCCTCAAAAGCAAGAAGTATGTTTCTTAATACTTTACATTAAAGCTATGTAAATGTTCTTTGTTTTTTTATATACTTGGTATTTCATGTCACCTTTCATTCTAGGGTAGGGGGGAAATAGGAGGGATAATATTAATTTGTGTTTAATTACTTGAACTGTATTTCTGTTTAATTCATTTATTATAATGTTGTAATAATATTAATACAATGGGGGAAGAAATAGGAGGGAAGAGGGTAAAGGGGGATGGAAATTAAGGAAATGTATTGAGAGATGTAATAGGTAATTTGAAAAATTTATTTTGAAGGAATGATAAACATATATTAGAAGTTAATATGGTAAATTTAAATGTAATGACTATTTTACTGAATTATATTATTATATATCTATTTCATTTCTTCAATAAAATGTTATAAATTAAAAAGAATGAGGAGGGAAGGGTAGGGGGGAAGGTGAAGGGATCAAGGGGGGGTGGGAAGGGATCAAGGGGGGTGTAGAAGGAATTGATTAGGTTATATGGAAATATATTTTGGAGGAATGATAGAAATATGTATGGAAATATTATTATTGTGAATCTAATTGTAATGAATATTTCTTTGTATTATAGTATTGAATATTTATTTGATTCCTTCAATAGAATGTTATAAATTAAGAAAAGCCGGCATTTATAACGCTCCATAACAAACTTGAAACTTAATTAAGTTAGGCACCTAACTTTAGGCGTTTTTCTAGAATCTGGGCCTAAGAACGTGTGTAATTTGCATGGGTCGAGCATGGGTGGGGGGCTACTACTTCTTTGGTTAACATACAGAACACCATCAGTTACATACTCTCCTGTCTGATTTATGCGACTGCAGTTACTCCATGTCTGTGACTGGCGTAACCGCGTACATGCATATGTAAGGCGTGCTAATGCCAGGTTTTCTATAATTGAATCCAAGTGCGCAGAATAGGCTGAATTCTATCCTACACTTATTAGTCGCCCAACCCCTAATATTAGGTTCTAAGCGACATACAAAAGCCCAGCCTGGCGCTTACACCAGGAGCTAAAGAATTTTTACAGAAAATCAGATACTAAAACAATGTTTAATTATCATTGGTATAATACTTTGCGGAATGAAGGTCTTCAAAGGCTGACGAAAACTCAAAGGCGACGACATTTTGCTCAGATAGGAAGGGAAAGCATTCCGGAGCTTGGTTGCTTGGAATTGGAAAGAGACTTCTTTTAAATCAAATTCCTCTCCCAGATGAAAATTCGAGGAAACATCAATGCCACCTGCATAAATATTTAGATGCAGGTATTGCTAAAGGGTATGAAAAGTACTCTGGGCTGAAACCTCAGAGCATATTTAAAGCTAGAAAAGCCACTTTAAAGGCTTTCGCTACACGTTATCGGGGAGCCTAGAAGTGCCCACTTTTACAAGTAGAGCTGTCCCCTTAACTTGCGGTATGTACACTGCCTGCATGCTGTTTGTGACTTTCCAGCTATCAATACAGTTAACCGTATATATTATTTTCCTACAAAAAAGGAACTAGGAGCCACTCCAGAAGAAGGTTATTGTTGAAGAACCTTTGAATCTTACTGACTTGCTTGAAACTTCAATATCTGAGGCTCCAGAGCGAGCTACCCTACTGGCTTCTTTCGTTTTTGAACAAGATCTAACTGCATTCTTTAGACAATATTTCCGTAATTCTTAATTCTTATTCCTGGGGAAAAAGTGTGGATCTCTCCAGATGTTACTAGACAAACGCAGGAGCGCAGGAAATTATTTCTAGCCATGAGAGTTGAAACAGTAACTTCGGGGACAAATTTCCTCTTGGCCTATCCCTGTAAATGCATGGTCAAGTATTTAGCGGTTCAATATGTATTTTTTTTTTCTACCTGAGCAGTTGCGGGCCTTCCTGGACGTGAAGAAATTGTCTGCGTGGGGAGTTTAGCAATTATAGAACAGCATTTATAAATAGTTGGAACTATCTGATAAGCCAATTCCTATTCTTTTATTTTTAATTGGACTCTCTCCACTAATTTTCTGATACCTCTCCCTGAAGTTGAATCTATTGTGGTCTAAGGAAGATATTTTGTGGCTTAATGGTCAATTTTTGTTAATTTTTATTTTCTTCTGTATTTCTCTGGCAAGAGTTATCTTGTACATTATTACATACATTCAATAAAGAATTTTTTTTTTTTTTAAAAAAGGCTAGCTCAAATGATTACGGTGCACCACCCTATGGCCAGTTCCTCCTCGGATGCTACCGCCCGATCCCGGCAGGATGCAGCTTCATAAGCCAGCATCAGTATCAAGCAGTAGCATCCGAGGAGGGAGGGACGTGCTGCCCTTACCTCCTCTGACACCGATGTTAGCCCTCCCTCCTTGCAGCAGCTGGCCTATGAAGTCATAGCTTAGTGGGACAAGGCAAACACATCAGAAGAGAGAGGAAAAGGGAAGTGTGGCCACAGGATAGCTTATGGGCTGGCAAAGTCACCGCTTGGGCTTTTGGCACCGGTCCCTAGACCAGAGCCTCATCTGGTCCATAAATTAAGCCGGCCCTGAGTACAGTTACTGCGCAGAAAAGTACTTTATGCATGTAAATGTAGATGCTGATAGGAGGTACTTCCCAGAGAGGTAGAGTAGATCCCAGGTGCCAGAACAGAAAGAGGCAGAAATGGGGACAGGACACAGGAACACCATAGTCAGACTAGGGTTAATATGGCTCCAGAAAAAGGAGCTCCAATATATAAGGGGTTATGATCCTTATATATATAAGCCTAATTCATTCTTTTTTTGTCATTCATTTTTTATTTTTTATCATACGATCCTCAGCGAGGCTACCTCCCCACATCCCCTGTTCTGTGAACTGAGACCAGAAATTGAGCTGATTAAAGCTAAGTAAACCTATTTTAGCTGATATTTATAAATTATTTAAGTAAAAAAAGAATAAAAGTTTATATAACAAGCATAAAAGAATATAAAAGTAATTTAAATATAAGGATCCAATGATGAGTGGAGGGGTAAAGCCGCCTACTATGAACACAAATTGAGTGGGGAGGTGGCCTCGCTGAGGATCGTATGATAAAAAATAAAAAATGAATGACAAAAAAAGAATGAATTAGGCTTATATATATAAGGATCATAACCCCTATATATATTGGGAGCTCATGATATAGTATTGCCTTCTTCTTTAATATTTAAATAAGTGGGGTGCTTTCTATCTAATTCTCCAGAAAAAGGAAGACATATTGAGAAATCTAAGCAATGCAAGTAAAACCCAGATGTCTCAGTACACCTTCTTTTTTTTTTCTGGAGCCATATTGTAACTTTAGGTCAGACACAAGACCACCCAACAGCAGGCAGAAGAAAGCAGACCAAGGTTAGGTACTTCATATCAGCAGCAGACGTATGGCTCTAAGGATGTCACAAGGCAGACCTATCCAAGCGTGACGTAAAATGAAGCTTGAGGGGTTAAATAGGTTTCTAGAGGACCAGCTGAGTGGTTGCACTGCACAGACCAATCAAGCTAGGTTGTATTCTAAGTGGACCAATGGGGGCAAACCAGTAAGGCTATTCTCGTGCTCTAATTAGGCTGTGTCTAAGAGCAGTATGAAAAACAAGATGAGAATTTGGCTCATTTTTCCTGTGCAGGGAGATTCCTGGGTGGTAAGTATGTGGCACAGCAGTTCCAGACTAGATCTCCCAGACTAGTTGCAGCTGAAGTCCAGCAAATAGATCTCTCTTGTAAGTGACAGTTCAGGCTCTGCAAATGGGCTCTTTGTCACCCTGAAGCTTGCCTGGCCTCAGAGAGCAGAGGCTGGGACAGAGAATTTAACCTGGGTCTTCACCACAGCATAATGCACAGCCACTGGGGTACTAGCTGGGGGGGGGGGAGGGGTGTTTCAATGATTAGCACTACAGCCTCAGCACCCTGAGGTTGTGGGTTCAAATCCCATGCTGCTTCTTGTGACCCAGGGCAAGTCACTTAACCCCCCATTACCCCAGGTACATTAGATAGAGCGTGAACCCACCGGACCAGACAGGAAAAAATGCTTGAGTGCCTGAATGTAAACCACTTAGGCTATAAGTAATATATAAAAAATAAAATGGTATCCTATATTAGATAAACAAGGTTTACCAAGCAGGAATTGACAACATTCTAATACTTCAAGTTTTCATGAATGAAGCAGAGTGACCTGAGGGAAAGTAATTTTGGAAATAAACGTTAAATCAGAAACGTAATGCCTATGGCCCAAAGGAAAGGAGCACAAGAACATCCGATGCTACTAAACGTCAAAAAACCAGCAAAAAGTTGTCTATAGGTTTGGAGCAGATCCTGTGCTTTACTATTTGATGTGCAGTAGTCCAGGCTGCAATGATTATTGAATGAGAGAAAATTCAATCAAGGAGCAAGGTAATTCATTCAAGATTTTCAGTTGCAATGTGGCAAAAGTCCAGCATAAGAGCCAACTGGTCCGCCGCAGAATGACTTAGAGAATTCTACTTAGGACTGTGGAATACCTTCAATCGGCTGATTGCAGGATTTGAAGCATGGGCAGGTCATGTCAAATCTAATCAATTTCTTTAACCGCCAGACCAGGAATCTGGATTGAGGAAGTACTGGATGCGATCTACTTGAATTTCGATAAAGGCCTCTGACAAAGGAGACTCAAATTAACTGAGCACCACGAGCGATTTTCAAGCCAAACTAAGTTGGCGGTCAAGGTTAGAAACCGCGTGAGTGAAAAGTCTTAAGAGGGTGGCCTGCAGAGCCCCTTTCGTGTCAGCACTGGGTCAGAACTCAAGTCTGCTTGGCAATGGTGAAGCAGAGGTAAAACCAGGAATCAGGGTCTGCGCTGCTAGAACAAGTTATAAAAATGGTCACCGCCCAGGAAAAGAATTTAGGTGTTGTCATTAATGAGGTGTTGAAAGCCTCTGCTCAGTGTGCGCGGCGGCTAAGAAAGCAAATAGAATGTTAGGACTTATTAGGAAAGGAATGGAAAACCTAAGGATTATTATAATGCCTTTGTATCACTCCATGGTGCGACCACACCTCAAATATTGAGTGTAATTTTGGGCATCAGAAAGATTTAGCAGAATTAGAAAAAGTACAGAGCAGGACAATAAAAATGATAAAGGGGATGGGACGATCTCCCTACAAGGAAAGGCTAGAGACTAGGGCTCTTCAGCTTGGAGAAGAGATGGCCGAGAGGATATATGATAGAGGTCTATGAGTAGAGTGGAACAGAGGTTGTGGTAAAAGTGGATATCGTAGCAGGCTTTAAGAAAGTTTGGACAAATTCCTGGAAGAAAAGTCCATAGTCTGTTATTAAGACAAGGGGGAAGCCTCTGCTTGCACTAGATCGGTAGCATGGAATATTGCTACTCTTTGGGTTTTGGCCAGGTACTAGTGACCTGGATTGGCCACCGTGAGAACGGGCTACTGGGCTTGATGGATCATTGGTCTGAACCAGTAAGGCTATTCTTATGTTCTTATGTTTACTCATTCCAAAAATGCAAGGACTAGGGGGCATGCAATGAAGCTACTCAGTTGTAAATTTAAAAGAAATTTGAAAAAAAATATTTCTTTACAACATGTAATTAAACTCTGGAATGTGTTGCCAGATATGTTAAAAGCAGTTAGCTTAGCAGGGTTTAAAAAAATGTTTGGACAATTTCCTAAAAGAAAAGCCCATATGGCATTATTAAGATAGACTTGGGAAAATACAATGCTTATTCTCCCATAGTCTGCCCAGTGCAATATCATCTGCACCAATTCATCTGCACCAGTTGCTGCTCACTGTCACTGAGATACTGAATTGACTACAGTGTATTTTCCCTTAAACTGGACAAGTGTCAAGAGAGAATGGGAATTTAGCCAGACGCACTATGAATGCAATTTATCAGAATAAATTAAAGCCTATGGTTACTATATTGGTGAAAACAAGGACGGCAATCCAAGCAGCCACAGAACCACTCGACTCAGGACCATAGCGGACCTTTTACTAAGATGCGCTAAAAAGTAGCCTTAGCCAGTGCTTCCACAGGTCATTTCCTGCACGCTGAGGACATTATTCCCATGTGCGTAAAATGGCCCATTTTCTATTTCCACCCTTAATGGTCGCCTACTAATTTCTCATTAGCGTGAGGCCTTTAGCACGTGAGCTTTTAACTATACAGTGGTGCCTCACACAACGAACTTAATTCGTTCCAGGAGCAAGTTTGTTATGCGAAAAGTTTGTTATGTGAAACGCGTTTTCCCATAACAATACATGTTAAAAAAAATAATTCGTTCTGCAGCATAAAATATGCTAAGATGACATAAAAAAAGATAAATTTGTCAAAATGGTGAAAATGGTGGTCTTGCTGAGGCCAAACTCTTTGACGAGGTCACACTGTTTTACCCCACATTCACTCCTTCTAATTATTTCCCGTTTCATTTCAACAGAAATCACCTTCCTGCTTTTTTTAGAAGCCATGATATATAAAAAAATATTGAGTTTATCTTAAAAGGACGACTGTATACAGTGAGAGAGGGCAGAGTCTCAGCGGCAAAAACTGGGACTTAACTTTTCTTTTTTTTTTTTTTTCTAGCATCGGGGAAGCGGCGAGAGTAGCTCCGCCCCCCCCCCCCAACGCATCAGCAGTAGGCGCCGGGCCCCTCCATAAAAGGAGGCGAGCCAACGGTCCGCCACTGCACAGGGAGCCAGGCGAAGGGCTGTGAGAGAGGGCAGTTAAGCGCAGTGACTAACGACTGCCTGCAGTGCCTGCGCGGAAGGATGCAATACATCGGCAGCTCGGGCGACTTCGTTGTGTGAAACGAAGTTCGTTGTGTGAATCAAGACATGAAGTTCGTTGTGTGCAGCGTTCGCTGTGCGAGGCACCACTGTACCTATTTTGAAGGCAGTTAAGGCTCATTCATATGCTTCACTGCATTAAACGGTTAGCACAGAAAACGCCTGCTCTCCACCCCCAACCTGCCCCCAGTGTCAAAAAAATAAAGTCTTGAAGCTTGTGAAGATTCAAAAATTAACTACAGGACACAACAGTGTGCCCAGCTGTACGCATGTTTTTTGCTGCGGTAATCATGTGTTAGTGCTTATTTATTTATTTATTTCATTCGATTTCTACCCCCTTGTCCCCAAAGAGCGCAGAACGGGTTACAGGTTAAACATCTGCTATAATAAAACACTTAGCGCGCATGTGAAACCCCGTGCGGCCGTGATCCCTGACCCGTGGCTCTGTGTCGCCGCATGCGCAGTAGGAGCCTTCGGCGGTTTTCGAAGCATGCGGCGGTTTCCCCAGCAACCGATCTCTGATGCCGGCTGACTTCTGACAACACCTATCTTTCTCACCCCCGGACCAGCAGCGGCAGCAGTCGTGGGGCATTTGCTAGGCCGGAACACTTCGATAATGCGAGGTGGGCTGGCCTAGCAAAAGCTCTGAGGCTGCCCGGCCTAGCGGATGCTGGACAGTGAGCAGGTAAGGGAGAAGGGGTACCACTGGAAAGGGGGGAGGTAAAAGGAACGGAGAAGGGAAGACAGACAGGGGGAGAGAGACAGAAAGAAAAAAAGACAGGCAGACAGGGGGCAGAAAGAAAGAAATGCCTAAGTTTACACATCTATTCTAGCACCCGTTAATGTAACGGGCTAAAAAACTAATACATAATATCAGCGCAAGATTACAATGCAAGCTTTCATCTTAGTTGGCACATATTAGGTGTAGTTATCCTTACATGACACAGATTGGTTTGGTTACCAGCATTCTTTGTAGTTCATGGACTGAGGGCAGGGGGGTCATAAGAACATAAGAATAGCCTTACTGGGTCAGACCAATGGTCCATCAAGCCCAGTAGTCCGTTCTCACGGTGGCCAATCCAGGTCACTAGTACCTGGCCAAAACCCAAAGAGTAGCAACATTCCAGCATCTCAAAGAACAGCAAGATTCTAGAATCCCAAAGAGTAGCAACATTCCATGCTACCGATCCAGGGCAAGCAGTGGCTCCCCCCATGTCTTCCTCAATAACAGACTATGGACTTTTTCTCCAGGAACTTGTCCAAATCTTTCTTAAAACCAGAGGTACGTTTTTATTGCTTTTCTGAAGGTGAGGAGACCTTCAAGAGATCTGATCCGTGATGGCAGTTGATTCCAGTGGCTCGGTATGAAGTGGGAGTTTGTAGTTTAAGGGCACGACCTTCGTGTCGCTTAGCAAAAGGGCCCCTTAGAAATAAAGTCCTCTGAGGAAATTCATAGCCAATCCTTCTGAGAAACGGTATGCAGTGGCGCAACGAGGGTAAGTGGCGCCTGGGGCACCCTTCCCCCACCCCACCCCCCCCCCTGCCCCTTCCAACCCCCACTCCCGCCGTGTGCACCCCTCCTTCCCTTTCCCTCATACCTCTTTAATTTTCCGGCCGTGAACAGCACCGCGAACTTGTTGCTCATGTTGGATCGGCTCTTCCTCCAACGTCACTTCCTAGGCGCGGGTCCCGAAAGTGACGTCTAAGACAGCCGACACGGACGTGGACAGCAAGTTCATGATACTGCCCGTGCCGTGAAAATTAAAGAGGCACGAGGGAAAGGAAGGGCGCATGCGCGCAGCAGGGGGGGAGGGGTTCAGGAAGGAATGGGGGTACAGAGAGGGGGACGTGTGCCGGTGCCCCCATCAAAATGGTGTCCGGAGTGGACTCCCCTCCCCCGCACTACGCTACTGATGGTACACTGTTATTCCAACTGCTTCTGGGAATAATACGGAGAAAATCTGGCGGACGACAGCAAAGGTCCAAACTTTCTGTGATCCACCACATGAGATGTAACATCAAAAGCCAGTAAATATTCGGAGGATGGGGAATGGTGTATGGCAGTGGTCTCAAACCCGTGGCCCAGGGGCCACATGCGGCCCGTCAGGTCCTATTTTGAGGCCCTCAGTATGTTTATCATAATCACAAAAGTAAAATAAAACAGTTTCTTGATCATATGTCTCTTTAGCTATAAATGACAAAATTATTAGTAAGACTTGGCCAAAAGGAAAGATTTATAAACTATAAAGAGTTTTACCTCATGCAAAATTGTCATTTCTTTAATAAGATATTAACTGTTTTTTTTTCTGAGGTCCCTCCAAGTACCGACAAATCCAAAAAGTGGCCCTGCAAAGGGTTTGAGTTTGAGACCACTGGTGCAGGGAGACTGGGCGGGTACCTGCCCAGCCGGGTTTTTAAGAGTTAATGGCAGTCTGTATGTTAGAACAGACTCTTATCAGCAAGTCACCCATGCAATGAAAGTAGGAGCTGCTCCAGCTCTCCTGTTAAAAAGCCAGTTAAAAAAATTTACCCCCCTTCCCCTCATACAAAACCGTGCTAGCCGCTGCCAAGCAGCAAAAGCCCTGAAGCCCTTTAAAGCCCTACGGGCTTCGGGGTAGTTACCCGCAGCGGCCCACGCTATCGGGCTTTGTAATAACAGGGGGTTAAAAGCATATTCTTATGTCGAGGGGAAGCCGATTCCAGACAATTCCTCTAGCCAACGGTGAATGCAAAGGAGGTGGGGGCGCGGGGCAAATCTCAAAAGAGATTAATGCTGCATTGAGAGGAGTGATCCCAGGTGTGGTGTTTAGGTCAGAGGAGGAAAATTAAGGCACACAAATCACTTTTGCAAATCTCCATGGATTAGCTCCCATGCCAAACCTCCCCACCAAGCAGCAGAGAGAAGTTATTGTGTATTTGTATAGATGTGTAGTTTCTTGAATAACTGATTCAACATCTGCCGGCAGTGGCGTTGTAAGGAGAGGTGGGCGGTCCCTTCCCGGGTGCTGTCTTGGTGAGGGCACAGGCACCCGTACTCCTTTACAAAACCCCCACCATGCCACTTCCCTTCCCCTGTGCCTCTGTAATGTTTCCTGGTACGAGCAGCCTGCAATCGGCTCTTCCTCTGATGTCACTTCCTGAACCCGTGCCTAGGACGTTACAACAGAGGAAGAGCCGACGCTGGTGTGACAGCAGGCTGGGGGCTGCAGCTCGCATCAGGAACATTACAGAGGTACGGGGGAAGGGAAGCAGTGCATAGAAGCTTTGAAAAGCTGTCTGGACCCCCCCCCCCCACACACACACACACACCAGACATGTCCTCAAAAGGAGGACATGTCTGGGGAAATCCGAAAGTTTGATAACCCTAGGCCTTTATTTGGTATTTTTGTATACAGGACTCCCTCGATATTTGTGGAGGTTCCGTTCAAGGAACCCCTATGAATTTCTAAAAACCGCAAATACGGTTTTTTTACCTGTCAAAAAGCAGGAGAGGGCAGCTGGAGCACCGGAGAGTGAAGAAAATCACTCGCAGTATGCTCCGACCGGTGACGGGACAATCGCGCACCAGACACCAGCGCGCCAACAATTGAGCACTGACAGTTCGGTGCAAGACACAAGCGCACCGCGGGAAAACTTAGTTTTAAAGAGCTCCAACGGGGGGGTGGGGGGAAACCCCCCAACCACTTTACTGCATACTGTTCGCACTGCCGTGGGGGGGGATGCAACCCCCCCATGTTATAGAGAAAATGGAACTTTTCCCCCCAAAAATCAGAAAAAGTTCAGTTTTCTCTATAATGAAGGGTTCCAACCCCCCAACCCCCCCCCCCCCAACAGCAGCGCGAACACTATGCAGTAAAGGGGGGGATCCCCACTCACACCCCGCTTTCGGAACTCTTTTTTAAATTAAGTTTTCCCGCGGCGCGCTGGTGTCTTGCGCTGAATTGTCTGCCCTCCATTGTCAGCGCGCTGATGTCTCGCGCGCGACTGACTATGAACCCTCTGACTGCCTCTTCCTGTTACTAAAGTAAGGCTACACCAATCAGGAGCTGCTTTGAAACACAGCTCCTGATTGGTGTAGCCTGACTTTAGTAGAGGAAGAGGCGGTCGGAGAATACCGCGAATTAGTGAGTCCGCGAACCGCGAAGGAACACTGTAGTAGGCATTTTACTGTCACATGACTGTCCCAAATCTTCTTCTGCCTACAGTACATGTTTTAAAACTCACCCCCCTCTTTATCTAAAACGCCCCTAGCGGTTTTTAGCGCGGGGAGCTGCGCTAAATGACCTGCGCTGCTTCCCGATCCTCATAGGGCTCCTTTTACTAAGGTGCGCCAGCGGTTTTACCGCACACGCTAACGTCTGCATAGAGCTTGCGTTAGTATTTTTCAGTTGGTGCGTGCTTAGCGCACGCCAATCTTTAGCGCGTGCCAAAAACGCTAGCGCACCTTAATAAAAGGAGCCCACGGAGTTCTTATGAGCGTTGGGAGCAGCGCGGGTCATTCACCACAGCTCCTGGCACTAAAACCGCGAGCGCGGTTTAGTAGAAGAGGCCCTCAGTCTTACGCCTAAAACTAACCCATCATAAGCTGCAATGACAAGCCACAATTACCAGCAAGAACACAATGCAAGTTAAGGGTCCTTTTAATAAGATACGCTAACCGGTTTAGCGTGCACAAAATGCTAAGACATCCATATATTCCTATGGGAATCCTAGCATGCGCTAATCATTAGTATGCGCTAAATCAGTTAGCGCACCCTAATAAAATGACCCTTTAGTTCAGTGCAGTCCTGGGCAATGCTACTGCACTTTTATTTATATTCTTTTTACAAGTTGATAAAACAGCACTTGAAAGGAAATAAAACGGTTCATAGACAACGGCGCGAAAGACAAAGGCGCGCGCCGACAACTGAGCGCAAGACGGAGGCGCGCGCTGAAGAAAATTACAGTTTTTAGGGGCTCCGAAGGGGGATTTTGTTGGGGAACCCCCCCCCCCCACTTTACTTAATAGACATCGCGCCGGCGTTATGGGGGTTTGGGGGGTTGTAACCCTCCACATTTTACTGTAAACTTAACTTTTCCCCTAAAAACAGGGAAGTTTTCAGTAAAATATGGGGGGTTACAACTCCCCACACCCCCCACAATGCCCCCACAACGCGGCGCAATGTCTATTAAGTAAAGTGGGGGGGTTCCCCCTCACACCCTCCCGTCGGAGCCCTAAAACAGTAATTTTGAGCGGCGCGCACCTCCGCACTGCGCTCAATTGTCTGGGCGCGCCTTTGTCCCGGCGCGCTTTTGACCTGACAACCCATAAAACAATTGAAAAAGAAACCAATAATACGAACTACAGTGGTACTTGGTTTACGAGCATAATTCGTTCCAGAAGCATGCTCGTAAACCAAAATTACTCATATATCAAAGCAAAATTCCTCCCCCATAGAAAGTAAGGGGAAACTCGCTTGATTCGTTCCCCCCTCCCCTCCCCCCCCCCCGGAGATCTCGAAAATCTCCGAGAGAGAGCAGGAACTAAAGCCTTGAGCATGTGCAGATGTTCAAGACCCAGTGAACAGGAGGAGACAGATCTGGGGCACCAGCACCGGCATGTCCTGTGCGTTGTGTGCCAGGTGCCAGATGGGGGTTCGTGTGGGGTTGATGGGTACGGGGAGGATGTTTGGATTGCGGTGGGGGGGGGGGGCGACTCGAGCGGGGGGGTGCCGGACCGCGCGGGGGGGTGCCGGATCGCGGGGGGAGGCGCTCGTACATCGAGACAAGCTTGGTTTGCGAGGTGCAGATTTTGCAAATGATTTTGCAAAACCCTCGCCAAACCGGTGCACTCATAAACCGAGGTACCACTGTATAAATTAATTCCACGTTAGTAACTAAACCTAAAATCCACACACGAGGAGAGAGAATCAATCACAGCACCAAGGGAAGTTGGATTCCAAAGAAATAAATCTAAATTAATTAAAATTACAGAGTGCAGTTGAAGTCCATTAATTAATGGCCTGGTTAGGTTTATTCCATGGAGGTCTCTGGAATTCTTGTAGTTGCTTTACCCTCAAGGAAAAATTTCAATTGATCAGGTTCATAAAAAAATATCTCTATTATTCTGATATGTAATGCAACATTTACAAGGAAAACGTAACTGAAAAGTTGCTCCTAACCTCAAAACAGATGGACGATAAGCCAGAAATTTCTTACGTCTGGCTTATGTCCACTTCGATACATCAGGAAAAATTGAAATTTTGAATCCATGAAATTCCACATTATCAGTCCTATAAAATAGACAAAGAATTGCTTCTTTGTCTTGAAGAAAAACAAAAGAGTCCACCAGATAAAGTGCTCTGCCTACATTTCTTTCCTCCTGACATGTCTCCAGCATACCATTGAGATCCAATTCTCCTGGTGCGCTTCTCCTTTTACTGTATCCTCTTTAGGCAAATTAAGGAAATATAACATTTGTAAGGGTGACATATTATTTTCAGGAAAATTTCAAACCTGAATTTAAAAAGGAATGAAATAGTCTCTAGGTGATTGAAATTTGGAGACAGGAAAATATTAAGAATCTCAAGTTCAAATTTCTATTTGCATTTTCCAAGCTACTGTACTTTTAAACCCCCTAAAAAAAAAACCAACCAAAACACTAAAATGCACGTGTTGTTTTGTCTGGTTGATGATATGGAATGAATTACTATCTTATATAAGATCTTGTCTGTCTCTTTGGATCTTTTGCAAAACCTTGAAAACTGACTTGTTCCAGCATTTTTTAGTCAATAGTTCCGACGAGTGTTAATGGATTCCTTTTTTGTAATCTAATTAGAGAGATTAGAGAAACTGGGCCTCTTCTCTCTTGAAAAGAGGAGACTGATAGGGGACATGATCGAAACGTTCAAGGTAATGAAGGGAATAGACTTAGGGCTAGATTCACTAAGCAAACTGATCATGTACCGATCGGTTTGCGATCCCCTTAACAAGCAAATTTCCCTCCGGCCTGATTCACTTCTCCTGCGATCCGCTTCGAATCCGTGCATGCAAATGAGGAGAAACGCATGCAAATTGGACAGCGACGCGATTCACTACACAAAATTTCACATCTGACAGGGCTGGCCGATCAATGGAAGAAGTGACTGCTGGGAAGCAATCGAAAACATCCTTCCGACTCTCCTGTTCTATTGAAGCCCTGCTCTCTGCCCTGTCAGCCCCAATCTCCTGCAGCCCCGAACGCCCTGATCTGCCTGTTTCAATCTGCCTGCCCTGGCTCTTGAGGGTCCTGCACTCCTGGCTTGCTACCCTGAATGCCTGCCTGACATTTCCTCTCTGCTCCCCCTGGCTCTGCCGCCTTCCCGCCAGTGCGAGCCCGCAGGTTTAAAGCGGGGCTGTACGCCACAGTGCAGCCCTGCTTTAAACCCATGGGCTTGCACTGAAGGGAAGGAGGGAAGAGGCTGTCGCATGCAGGCAGGAGAGTTGGGCCTGAACAGGCCTGGCTGCCCCGAACACATCTGCCCCGACTGCCTGTGCAAGCCCATGGATTTAACCTGAAGCGGGTTAAACCCACGGGCTGCAAAAGTTTAAAGTTTAAAAAAAAAAAGTCGCTGTTGGGACGGGTCTGAGCGGTCTGCGCAGGCGCGAGCCGTGCAGGCAGATGGGGGCGTTCCTCCGATTGTCCCTATCTGCATATTTTTTTGTTTCTTGAATTCGTAGGACCTGCCCGGATTGGGCCCGGATCAGGCCCGATCGGGCAGGTTAGTGAATCCTGGCCTTAGTAGATAAAGACAGGTTGTTCACCCTCTCCAAGGTCGAGAGAACGAGAGGGCACCCTCTAAAGTTAAAAGGGGATAGATTCTGTACAAATGTAAGGAAGTTCTTCTTCACCCAGAGAGTGGTGGAAAACTGGAACGCTCTTCCGGAGGCTGTTATAAGGGAAAACACCCTCCAGGGATTCAAGACAAAGTTAGACAAGTTCCTGCTGAACCAGAGCGTACGCAGGTAAGGCTAGACTCAGGGCGCTGGTCTTTGAATAAGGGCTGCCGGGGGAGCGGACTGCTGGGCACGATGGACCACTGGTCTGACCCAGCAGCGGCAATTCTTATGTTCTAATGTTCCAACTATTGTAAACCGAATCAAGCTCTTAATTTTAGGAGATGATTCGGTCTATAAGTCTAAGATTTAGATTTGATTCGATCCTACGGAGAGCAAGTATATAAGAGGCCATTTTCCAGCCATGATAAAAATGGCCTTAGTGCATTATGGGGTCCTTTTATTAAGATGCACTAACTGATTTAGAGCGCATTATGGGGTCCTTTTATTAAGGTGCACTAACCGATTTAGAGCGTGCTAAAGTTTAATGCGTGCTAAATGCTAATAGGAATATAATGGATGTCTAATGCATTTAGTGCGCACTAATCTGTAGTGTGTGCTAAATCGGTTAGCACACCTTAATAAAAGAAACATAGAACATGACGGCAGAAAAGGGCCTCGGCCCATCCAGTCTGCCCACCCTAATGGCCCACCCCCTAACTATCTCCATGAAGAGATCCCACATGCCAAATAGAAACATAGAACATGACGGCAGAAAAGGGCCTCGGCCCATCCAGTCTGCCCACCCTAATGGCCCACCCCCTAACTATCTCCATGAAGAGATCCCACATGCCAAATAGAAACATAGAACATGACGGCAGAAAAGGGCCTCGGCCCATCCAGTCTGCCCACCCTAATGGCCCACCCCCTAACTACCTCCATGAAGAGATCCCACATGCCAAATAGAAACATAGAACATGACGGCAGAAAAGGGCCTCGGCCCATCCAGTCTGCCCACCCTAATGGCCCACCCCCTAACTACCTCCATGAAGAGATCCCACATGCCAAATAGAAACATAGAACATGACGGCAGAAAAGGGCCTCGGCCCATCCAGTCTGCCACCCTAATGGCCCACCCCCTAACTACCTCCATGAAGAGATCCCATCATGCCAATTCCCATCTTTTCTTAAAATCTGGCACGCTGCTGGCCTCAATTACCTGTAGTGGAAGATTATTCCAGCGATCAACCACCCTTTCGGTGAAGAAATATTTTCTGGTGTCGCCGTGAAATTTCCCACCCCTGATTTTCAACGGATGCCCTCTTAATTATATGGCATAGAATAAAGTTGCCAGAGTGGTTTTATTCGCACTTTCTGCAAAAAAAAAGATGCCATTGATGAAGTGGGCAAACAAACAGCTCAGGAAAGTGAAGTGTCCCAGTCATCTTCCGACCAGGTACAATGGCAGACCTCGGCCATGCGAACGTCTCTTTCGTGTTTCCGGAAACGAGGCGGCGAGGATGGCCTCTGGCAGTGAAATCGCGGTGCCTCTCCACGTCCTCTCCTTCCAGCATTCATTCCGCCCAGAACTTTTGCCAAGTCCCAACCTCAACTTTCTATTTTCGAAATAAAAAATAAATAGCAGTGTGGAAGCAATAAATTAAAAGACCTCTCAGGACCAGAGAAGCAATAGATTTCACTAATTGCTCTTAGAAGACGGACCCCAGATATCAGTACATCAACACTGTGTGAGTCTGAGCACGAAGCTTTCGTTTTATCATCATAAATTTCAAGGACCAGCTAACCAGAGCGACGATCCTCTATCCCGGCCATATTACAAATCAGGTGGGATTCTCTGATGAGTTCAGCAAAGTTAAAGAAACACGTTAAGGACGTGCAATTTGCAAGTGCACACCCCCATTTTCCGGTAACAGAAAAGTTTTATTTGTAAGCGTTAAGTCAACGAACGCATGTGAACTTGGGCCATGTCAATTTTCTCCTGTTAAAACTGTTCAGATTCTCTCCAGGAAGAGGAAAAACCGTTAATCTGAAGTAATTGCCTGATTTTTTTTTTTTATCCTAAGGTGTTTAATTTGATTTGCAGAACTGGATCCCCAGCAACGATTCGCCATTTTTTTTTTGCAAAATTTCAGCCTATGCTCTGTGGAAATACTCGGACAAACTAGTCGCTTCATGTTTACCGTATATACTCGAATATAAGATGAGATTTTTGGGCCACCTGCCCCCCCCCCCCCCCGGACTTTTTGCAGGCCTCTGATGGGCCTGCTGTATGACCTGGTGGGGTGGGATGAGTCAGGAGGGATTCCTCCCCTCTTGTGTCCCAGCTGGAATGGAAATCACGCGAATATCGGGGGAGTACTATATACCGTCTTGAACTGAGAAGGTATGACGGGATATAAATAAAGCTATTACAGCGGAACCTTGGTTTACAAGCATAATTTGTTCCAGAAGCATGCTCGTAAACCAAAATACTCGTATATCAAAGCGAGTTTCCCCATAGGAAATAATGGAAAACTCACTTTGATACGTTTCCCCCCCCCAAGGCCAGCGGCGTTGCTCCCCCCCCACTTGCAAAGACGACCCCCCCCCGTGCAAACCGGCACCCCCCCCCCGCGTGAACCAGCACCTCCCGCCCGAACAACTTAAACTTACCCCCCCCCCCCCCCGTCTGGCACCGGCACGCAGCCCACAGGACGTGCCGGTGCCACTAGAAGATCTTCCTGCTTCTGCCGGCCTTGAGCATGCATCTGTGCATGCTCAAGGACTTCTAATTCATGCTCAAGGCCAGCAGAAGCAGGAAGATCTTCTAGCGGCACCGGCACGTTCTGTGGGCTGCGTGCCGGTGCCAGACGTGGGGAGGGGTTAAGTTTAAGTTGTTCGGGCGGGGGTGCCGGTTCGAGCGGGGGGGAGGAGCGATGCCGGTTATCGGGGGGGGGGGGGGTGTGTGCTCGCAAATCGAGTCAACACTTGGTTTGCGAGACACGTTTTGCGAAAATGTTTTGCTCGTCTTGCAAAACACTCGCAAACCGGGTTACTCGCAAACCTAGGTTTGACTGTATTATTATTGTAAAAGCTCTCCAAATTCCAAGTAAGGTTTCCAGAGGCTGTGGTTTCTTAGGCCATGATCAACTTTCATATGCATACCAACAAAAATTGCACAGAAACCCCCAACTTGAACAAAGAGGAAACAAATCCATTAATAAACAATCTCCGGGATAAATGTTTTCCTAAATGTGTGCGTCTCAGGAGTATCCGTCGGCTGCGGGATAAGTTGTGTTTCTGAAAGGCCGGGATCTTCAAGGTAGTCGTAAGCACTGGGTTGTTTCACTGACTAAGGCCCGAGTCAAGCGAGTACAATCAATCTTCATTCCTGCTGAGCTGTCGCTTTACAAATTAAAATACATTACCTCTCAAATATTCCCAGGTCCTATGAAAAGAAATGTGTAGAGTGTCTTCAGAAGTTTCTGTGATCTTTCCTAAGGTCTCTAGTTTTGTGAGTAGTAAAACAGATGTTTGGATAATTGGTTGCAGTGGGGTGCATTTTTAAATTATCTAGATGCCTGGTTTAAAAAGGAACGAGGGTGGATTTTCTAAGTGAAGATTTCCCTCCTCTCAGTGGATAAATACAGCCACTGAAAAATGAATAGTTCTGGTGCAATGATTTATTCCAACTATTTTATTTAAGTATTTATGCACCACTTGGAGCCTAAGCGGTTTACATTCAGGTACTAAGCATTTTCCCCTATCTGCCCTGGTGGGCTCACACTCTATCTTACGTACCTGGGGCAATGGGAGATTAAGTGACTTGCCCAGGGTCACAAGGAGCAGTGTGGGGTTTGAACCTACAACCTCAGGGTACCGAGGCTTTACCTCTAACCACTATGCCACACACTCCCCACAAATGTGTGAACATAAGAACATATAAATAGCCCAGTAGCCCGTTCTAACAGTGGCCAATCCAGGTCACTAGTACCCGGCCAAAACCCAAACAGTAGCAACATTACAGTGCAAGCAGAGGCTTGCCCCAAGTCTTAAAAATAGACTATGGACTCTTCCTCCAGGAACTTGTCCAAACCTTTCTGGAAACCAGCTACCTCCGAGTGAAAAAAAATTTTCTACAGTTGATTTTAAAAGTATTTCCCTATAACTTTTATCGAGTGTCCCCCTAGTCTTTGTCATTTTGGACGGAGTGAAAAATCGATCCACTTGTACCCGTTCTACTCCACTCAGGATTTTGTAGACTTCCATCGTATCTCCCCTCAGCCGTCTCTTTTCCAAGCTGAAGAGCCCTAACCCTTTTAGTCTTTCCTCATACGAGAGGAGTTCCATCCCCTTTACCATCTTGGTCGCTCTTCTTTGAACCTTTTCTAGCGCCGCTATATCTTTCGTGAGATAAGGAGACCAGAATTGAACGCAATACTCCAAATGAGTGGTTTTAATTTTAACGGAAGTTCAAGAAAGAATGATTTGAACTTAGTTTAGTATTTTATGTGTATATTTTTTGTTATGTTCTTGTTTTAGTTTTTCATAATTTGTGTATGTATGATTCATGTACACCGCTTAGATTTAAGCGGTTTATAAACTTTAAAACTAAATAATGCGCGGACATCGACGTGATGATGTCTCACATATGCATGACATCATCATGTCAATGTCTCTGCATGTGCGGAGACCCTCCAGTCATGGCTCTGAGTTTAGTGTGCCGCGGCTTAGAAAAGTTTGCGAGACACTAACATATACCTACCATCTCCCCCCCTCGCCCACAAATACACGCATTTACATTTATACGCCTTAAAAAAAGAATTCCATGAGCAATGCTCTGCATGCTTTCTCCACTTGTTTTTGCAAACATTAGCTCCATTCTTCTGCTGTTGAAAGTCTTTTTATTAGCATGAGAATAAAGTTCTAATCTCTTAACGTAACTGTTTTTACCCACTTACGGGCCCTCCTAAATCTGGCAGCATGAAGCCCTAAGTTCTTCCAAAGGCACTTTGAAATATAGCACATTGCACCCAAATCTAACGTACTGTTCCCATCTGTTGAGCATTCTGTTGAAAGGTTCTCTCCAAGGCACAATTTGAGCTGGTTCGCAAGACCTTAGCCAGTCCACTGATGCCATCCATTCTGGCACACGAAATCTTTCTGCGCGAGGCCAAAATCCATTCTCACAGAATGCAAATTCCAGGATGATTAAACACGGTAATGACATCATTGTACCACACGCAGCTCAGTCTGAGCACATATCCTATTTTACAAAGAGAAGTCATGCAAGGACTACACTGTTGCTGGAGACCCAGTTTATCATAAAGCAGGAGTCCTCTTGAATCTTTGTTTGCTAGAAATCTACTAAAAATAAAGAGTAACTGAGCGATACTTAGCCTGCAACAAGAGAAAGAAGAAACCCCTCGCCTCGAAATGCACACAGTACAACACAAAAGGCAAGGGAGGCGTCTTGTCGGCCAATAAAAGAGTCTGTATTCAAACCAATGGTCCCGAGGATCCAAGTTTCGGCGTTTGAATGCTTTCCTCAGGGGACACTGACGTTGAGTCTTCTATGACAGTGGTCTCCAACCCAGTTCTGAAAGGCCACCAGTCAGGTTTTCAGGATAGCCCTAATGAATATACATGGAGCAGATTTGCATGCCTGTCGCCTCCATTATCTGCAACTCTCTCTCGCATGCATATTCAATAGGGCTACCTGAGAACCTGATTGGCGGGTGGTCCTCCAGGAGACGGTTGGCGACCACTGCCATAGAAGACTCAGCGTCAGTGTCCCCTGAGGAAGGCATTGTTCACACGCCAAAACTTGGATCCTTGTCGGGACCATTGATTTGAATAAAGACTGTTTTATGGGCTGATACGTAGCCTGCAGCCATCGGTGGTTTTAACGCTGCTGACAAACACAAGCTAATTAGATATTCAATGTCAGGCCCGTGCTTTTTGCTCCGGCATCCATTTCGCGCTCATTGCATACATAGGCTCATTGCATACATAGGCGTTCACTATCCATTTAAATTGCATTTATGGACGTTTTTGGACGTTTGGGATCCTTATATTCAGAATCTTTCACCAAAAATACGAAGTTTGGTTATCAATGATTTATTATGAAAATTAGGTTTAATAATTACATTCTAGTTATTTATTTTAATTCTTTATTTTTATCAACTTTCATCCAGGGTGAGGGATTTCATTTAGGGGAAGATAGTGGGTAGGGGATGGAATTAAGGGGGGTGTAGATAAGATTGAATTAATTCATATGGAAATTAAATTTGAAAGAATGATTTAAATTTGTATGAAATATTATTGTAATTCTTATTGTATTGAATGTATTTTTGTATTATCCTATTGTACTGATTATTTGATTCTTTCAATAAAAATTGATATACATAAGTTGCATGTTTATGATAAAAAAAAAATTGCGTTTTTGTTTTTTAATCTTACTAACCATGGACCCCTGAAGAAGGCGTGTTTTCTGAAATACGGACCGAGTTGGGTCTCTTGGTTTGTAAAAAGGTGGTATTAGTTACCGCATTTAATATTGGATAGAATAAATACAGCCTGCATCTTGTACAAATTTGTCTGTAGTTTCTTTCTTTGTTTTTGCGTGCTGTTCTTGTACTGCAGACACTGTTGGATTTTTTTGTTGTAGGCTGTGCCTGAACACCATCGCTGAATCTCTGAGTTTTCAGCAGACCCAGAAGTTATGCAGGTGTTAGCCTGTATTAAGGACTAGTATATGCACAGCTGACCAGACAAAGTTAAGATTGCTTGTTATGGCCTGTACTAACTAGATCAGGGGTGTCAAAGTCCCTCCTCGAGGGCCGCAATGCAGTCGGGTTTTCAGGACTTCCCCAATGCATATGCATGAGATCAATTAGCATACAATGAAAGCAGTGAATGCAAATAGATCTCATGCATATTCATTGGGGTAATCCTGAAAAACCCGACTGGATTCCAGCCCTTGAGGACCGGAGTTGCCCACCCCTGGTCTAAACACAAGGAGACAGGTCTTGAATCCTACAAAGGACCCGACTTTGAACTTGTATTCTCCGTTTCCTAAATTGGCATTTTGTTCTGAACTACCAAGAAAAAGAGTCACCAATTATGTGTCTAAGCCAGGGGTCTCAAAGTCCCTCCTCGAGGGCCGCAATCCAGTCGGGTTTTCAGGACTTCCCCAATGCATATGCATGAGATCAATTAGCATACAATGAAAGCAGTCCAAGCAAATAGATCTCATGCATATTCATTGGGGACATTCTGAAAACCCGACTGGATTGCGGCCCTCGAGGAGGGACTTTGACACCCCTGAACTAGACAGAGCCTCTGTGCGATTGTCTAAAACACAGGTGTCAAAGTCGGTCCTCGAGGGCCAGAATCCAGTCGGGTTTTCAGGATTTCCCCAATGAATCTGCATGAGATCTATTTGCATGCACTGCTTTCAATGCATATTCATTGGGGAAATCCTGAAAACCCGACTGGATTCCGGCCCTCGAGGAGGGACTTTGACACCCCTGGTCTAAAAATTAAAGCAGACTATCAAAAGGCAATGGCCTACAAACACTTGCAGAAGACAAGATGAAGCAGACCAGCAGGTAATAGCAAAACACAATTTATTTAAAACGAACACTCACTATGGCCATGTTTTGCCTCACCAGGCTGCCATCAGGGGTAGGGCTAAAGGGCAGTGTTTCTCAACTCGGTCCTGGAGCGCCCCCTTGCCAGTCAGGTTTTCAGGATATCTACAATGAACATACATACACTTCATTTGCATACACAGCCTCCATTATATGTAAATTTATTTCATGCATATTCATTCTGGATATCCTGGAAACCTGACTGGCAAGAAGGCACTCCAGGACCGAGTTGAAAAAACACTGGTCTTAGGGCACGTTTTTGCCCAAAGGCCAAATTGCAATCAAAGCAGCAGTAAGCACTAATGCAAGCTAGAACATAAGAATGGACTTACTGGTTCAGACCAATGGTCCATCAAGCCCAGCAGCCCATTCTCACGGTGGCCAATCCAGGTCACTAGTACCTGGCCAAAACCCAAGGAGTAGCAACATTCCATGCTACCGATTCAGGGCAAGCAGTGGCTTCCCCCATGTCTTTGTCAATAACAGACTATGGACTTTTCCTCCTGGAATTTGTCCAAACCTTTCTTACAACCAGCTATGCTATCCGCTCTTACCACATCCTCTGGCAACGCGTTCCAGAGCTTAACTATTCTCCGAGTGAAAAAATATTTCCTCCTATTGTATTTAAAAAAGTATTTCCCTGTAACTTCATCGAGTGTCCCCTAGTCTTTGTCATTTTTGATGGAGTGAAAACTCGATCCACTTGTACCCGCTCTACTCCACTCAGGATTTTGTAGACTTCCATCCTATCTCCCCTCAGCCGTCTCTTTTCCAAACTGAAGAGCCCTAACCGTTTTAGTCTTTCCTCATACGAGAGGAGTTCCAGCCCCTTTACCATCTTGGTCGCTCTTCTTTGAACCTTTTCTAGCGCCGCTATATCTTTCGTGAGATAAGGAGACCAGAATTCAACGCAATATTCCAGATGGAGCGATATAGGAACATTTATACCATTCCTAGTCTTGTTAAGCATCCCTTTTTAAATAATTCCTAGCATCCTGTTTACTTTTCTGGCCGCCGCCACACCGCTGCCTAAAAAGCACTACCACGGGGTGTTCCGCGGTAGTTTTCAGATTGTCAAGCTAATTGCTCAATGCTAATCGGTTAGTGCAGCTACTTTGCCATGTGCCAAACAATTAGCTCGTGGTTAGCAGAAGAGCCCTTACTGTCTGCAAAATAGGCGCGAGTAAAGTGATCTCAGCACGTGGGAAAGCCCTGCACTAGTAATAGCATCCACTTTATTGCACAGCTTAGTAAAAGAGCCCCAAGTTTTTTTGCTCTCCTGTTGTTTATTCACTGTTTCATTGTGAGCGTTTGGCTTACATAGATTATAAATGGTTGTTTAAATTAAAAAGGCAGCAAGCCTAAGACATCTTTAGCCCCAGCTGAACAGCAGATCGAGCTATTCCAAAGCCCCAAAACTACCCCCAACTGCTCCATGACCCCCACTACTGGCCCATCTCAAAATATTATCCTCTGCCACCCTATTCCCCCAAATTACCCCTTTTAATTGCCCCATAACCATCAAACTGTCCCAACCCAAGAACTACCCCTGGAAACTGCCCCACTCGAAAAACCTACTCCCTGCAACTGTCCCCCCCCCCCAAAAAAAAAATAGCACCCCTCAACTGCCCTATAGTCCTGAAAAGTACCCCACTCCTCAAAACTGACACCCCCCTCAAACTGTCCAACCCCAAATATTATCCACTCTGCAAGTGTTCTACCACCCCAAAAATTCCCCTCCCCCAAACCAATCCCCCTATAACTACTCCTACATGCAGTAGGTAAGCCATTGGCAAGCTTTTCACATACATTGTGCCTACATGAGTAAGGAAAGAGGCTGTCAGATAATAATAATAATAACTTTATTTTGTATACCGCAATACCACAGCAGTTCAGAGCGGTTTACAGAGGAAGAGACTGTACACAGACAGTGATGTTACACAAAAAGACTTTCAAGTTACATTAGCAAGTTTTAAGAGTAGTCAAGTATATCCGGAGGCATTTCAGAGATCCAACAAGGCAGGAAGGGAGTCAGAGAAATTTATCAAAGAGATAGGTTTTAATTGATTTCTTGAAGGTTTAGTAGGAGGGTGCATTTGAAATGAGGGTGGTTAGACATTTATTCCATTTGCCTGCTTAGAAAGACAGAGTTCTATCAAGGAATCTCTTGTTGATACAGCCCTTCAGGACTCAAGAAGATGGACTGCAAGTTGGCTTTTCTCAGAAGTCAGAAGAATTTTACATTACTGATCAGAAGGCAAGGATGGGGAATATGTCTGCAGTTCTCTAGTGGTGGTAAAAGCGTTGGAGCTAATACCGCCACAGCCAGCGATAAAAAAGCCTTTCGCAGCTTCATAAAAGGGGCCATAGAGCTTTGTTTTCCTTTCTAATTTCATTTTCAGGGGAGAGGGAGGGGGTAGAAACTACTGGGACATTAAGGAGGGATCACACCTTAATCCATTCAGTGGTGGGCTGCTCAGTTAGAGCAACATTTCATAGCTTGGACGGGACTGAAACGGGTCTCTAAACCGTGCAATGTCTAGAGAATAACCTATGTAATGTTTGTTGTAGAGACGTTCAAATATGTTACTGGCCATATTGAGGTAGAAGAAGACATCTTTTTCCCTACAGGACCTACGGCAACAAGAGGGCATCCGTTAAAAATCAATGGTGGGAGATTTCATGGTGACACTAGGAAGAATTTCTTCACTGAAAGGGTGGTTGATCGTTGGAATGATCTTCCACCAGGTAATTGAGGCCAGCAATGTGCTGGATTTTAAGAAAAAAATAGGATAAGCATGTGGGTTCACTTCGAGGAAGTGCTTAGGGGGGGAGGATTCTTAGAGTGGGCAGACTTGATGGGCCAATGGCCCTTTTCTGCCATCATATTCTATGTTTCTATGAATGTAACTATATATTGGAAAACTGCGATTGCAAACTGTAACCCCTTCTGAGCTCTTTGGTTTTAATGAAGGTTTGGACAATTTCCTGGAGGAAAGACACAGGGGAAGCCACTGCTTGCCCTGGATCGGTAGCATGGAATGTTGCTACTCTTTGGGATTCTAGAATCTTCCTACTCTTTGGGATTCTAGAATCTTCCTACTCTTTGGGGTTCCGGAATCTTGCTATTCTTTGAGATGCTGAAATGTTGCTACTCCTTGGGTTCTGGCCAGGCACTAGTGACCTGGATTGGCCACCTTGAGAACAGGCTACTGGGCTAGATGGACCATTGGTCTGACCCAGTAAGACTTCATGGGATATAAAAATAAATAAATCAATCTAGATAAAAACAAGGACATTTCTTCCCATTCCAAGTTTCTTTATTCTTTGATATACCATTTAAATTAAAAAGAAAACATATCTAAAAATAAAGATATGAAAATAATAAAACAGGGAGCATAACAGACTGCCAAACTGGAAACAAGACGGGCGGAGGGGCTTGGTAAGTTAATAAATACATCGAGATTGAAAATAAAAATAAAGAGTGGAAAGTGGTGGGAGGGGAAAATCCCTGATGGACATCCTACTTCTGGGCCACTCAAAACACACTCCCCTTGCTATTTGGATGAACTGCAGTATGAAACATCCTAATTCAGGATTTGGACCCTTTTTTAGTAGATAGACATTTTTTTTTTTTAAGGCATTTTAAGGCATCCATCTGCTTTGAAAATGAGTGCCATTATATTTTAGTATTAATACATATTATTAGGGACTGGCCCCCCACCCCCAAAAAAACAACGAGAATCATGGTAAGTTATACATGTTGCAACAGGGGTTGTAAAATCTCCTAAGCTGTGGCGCAATGGTTAAAGCTACAACCCCCTGAGGTTGTGGGTTCAAACCCCACACTGATTGCTCCTTGTGACCCTGGGCAAGTCACTTAATCCCCCCATTGCTCCAGGTACATTAGATAGATTGTGAGTCCACCAGAACAGACAGGGAAACATGCTTGAATATCTGAACAAATTCATGTACAGCTCTCCCTCCGGATTCGCGGTTTCCATATTTGCGAATTCGATTATTTGCAATTTTTTTTCATCTAATTTTTGTTCTATTTTTAGGCTGTCCGAACCTCCCCGGACCTTACCCGGTGGTCTAGCGGTGACACAAAGCAGGAGTGATCTTCCTATGCTCCTGCTCTGTGCGGAGCCTTCATCAAAATGGCTGCCGTGAGTTCCCGTTATAATAATAATAATAATAATAACAGCTTATATACCGCAATACCGTGAAGTTCTATGCGGTTTACAGAAGATTAAGCAAAGGTACAAATTGATTGACTTTAAGAGGGGAGGAAGAAAGAGGGTTAATAGGACAGGAAATCCATTTTTGAAGAGAGAGTGATCAATAGAACAAGTTAATCGCTATAGAGGGGAGAGAGAAGAGAGGATCAGTTGTCTAGATACTTTAGGAACAGGTGTGTTTTCAGACGTTTCCTAAATTCCTCATAAGTAGTGGGCGAAAGTAATTGTTCTAGGTCTCTACCCCATGATGCTGCTTGGTATGAGAGAAGGTGTTCATGGTGTTTTTTCAGTTTACAACCTCGAACTGGGGGGGAAACGAAATTGGAATGTGAACTTCTCTTGTGTCTGTTGGCTGAGAAGAAGAAAAGGTCAGTTATGTATTTAGGGGCAAGTCTGTGTAGTGCTTTAAAGCAGAAGCAGGCAAATTTAAACTTTACGCGCACCGCCATTGGCAGCTAATGCAGCTGCCGGTAGTAGGGTGTCACCTGGTCAAACTTCCTCAGCCCAAAGATCAGACTCACGGCAGCCATTTTGATGACAGCTCTGCACGGGGCAGGAGCATAAGAAGATCGCTCCTGCCCCATGTCACCACTAGACCACCAGGTAAGGTCCGGGACGCAGAAGGGAGGTATGGGTGGGTCAGAGCCGGCCCAAAAACTTATTCGCGATTTGTCGCTATTCGCGGGCCGGCTCTGCACCTAACCCCCGCACATAAGGAGGGAGAGCTGTAAACCGTTCTGAGCTTCCCTGGGAGAACGATATAGAAAATTGAATAAATAAGTTATTTATAAGAAATGATGACCCTTTCTGACTTAAGAACATAAGTAATGCCTCCGCTGGGTCAGACCTGAGGTCCATCGCGCCCAGCAGTCCGCTCATGCGGCGGCCCAACAGGTCCAAGACCTGTGCAGTAAATTTCTATCTATACCCCTCTATCCCCTTTTCCAGCAGGAATTTGTCCAATCCTTTCTTAAACCCCAGTACCATACTCTGCCCTATTACGCTCTCTGGAAGCGCATTCCAGGTGTCCACCACACGTTGTGTAAAGAAGAACTTCCTAGCATTTGTTTTGAATTTGTCCCCTTTCAACTTTTCCGAATGCCCTCTTGTTTTTTTATTTTCTGAAAGTTTGAAGAATCTGTCCCTCTCTACTCTCTCTATGCCCTTCATGATCTTGTAAGTCTCTATCATATCCCCTCTAAGTCTCCTCTTCTTCAGGGAAAAGAGCCCCAATTTCTCCAATCTTTCTCTATCTATCTCTCTCCCTTTCTCTCTCTCTTTCTATCTATCTCTCTCTATTTCTCCCTTTCTCTCTCCCTTTCTGTCTCTCTCTACTCTCTCTATGCCCTTCATGACCTTGTAAGTCTATCATATCCCCTCTAAGTCTCCTCTTCTCCAGGGAAAAGAGCCCCAATTTCTCCAATCTTTATCTATCTCTCTCTATTTCTGTCTCTCTCTCTTTCTATCTCTCTCTCTCTCTCTCCATTTCTCTCTGTCTCCCTTTCTCTCTCCCTTTCTGTCCCTCTCCACTTTCTCTATGCCCTTCATGATCTTGTAAGTCTCTATCATATCCCCTCTAAGTCTCCTCTTCTCCAGGGAAAAGAGTCCCAATTTCTCCAATCTTTATCTATCTCTCTCTATTTCTATTTCTGTCTCTCTCTCTCTCTCTCCATTTCTCTCTGTCTCCCTTTCTGTCCCTCTCCACTTTCTCTATGCCCTTCATGATCTTGTAAGTCTCTATCATATCCCCTCTAAGTCTCCTCTTCTCAAGGGAAAAGAGTCCCAGTTTTTCCAATCTCTCAGCGTATGAAAGGCTTTCCATCCCCTTAATCAGTCGTGTCGCTCTCCTCTGAACTCTCTCGAGTAACGCCATATCCTTCTTAAATCTTCTTAAATCTCAACCAATTGTAAGGCAAAAAAAAAGTTGTCAGACCTGGACTCACAGCACTTCATAATTTATACTCGGCCAAACCTTATTATTGAGAGTGTTCTTTTGTTACAGAACAAAAAAGACAAAAAGTTCCATGAGCATGTCAAGATGTTACCACAGCAGAGCCGGTATACGTGTTAAGCTCCGGGATATCTTCCAAAAATGCAGGAAACCGTCAGCTTTTAAAAGTGGTTTGTCTATTTCACAACACAGTTTAGTTCGAGTAACATGTTTCTCTTTTTTTTTTTTTTTTTTTGCATGTAATAGCACTAATTTTATTAAAGTTTTAAACATCATTAAAACAACAGTACATGGAGATTAAAAGTAATAATCACAATAAATACATTTAGCTTTATATTACTTCAAGTCAATCCCTCCCCCCGCCCTAATATCAAATATATATTTTGGAATCAAGTTTTCTTTATGGTGTTATACAGTCAATAGGTTCAATTTCTTAATAATAACAGTCCAAGTTTGTAATGATTGTTGGTAATACCCTCTACGCTTAGCTACATAAGTTTCCATCTTCCCTATCATTAAAAATTTCATTCTCCATTCATATTTGTCTGGTACCAAGGATTGTTTCCAATAAGCAGGTATAAGACATCTAATCGCTGCTAAGCCATTTGGTCTCATAGTTAGTAGACAACCCTAGTAGGCAACATTGGGGAGTATTAGAAACCGAAACCCCCAATAATTGGGACAAAAAATTCACTACTTTGGTCCAACAATGCAGCATCCTTTCGCCTACTGGTACAATCCTCCATTTTGAGCCTACTCGACTACTGTAATATCATCTATCTGGGGTCCCTCAAGAAAACCTTACATAGACTCCGAATCATACAAAATTCTGCAGTGCAACTGATCTTCGGTATAAAAAAATGGGACCACATAACCCCCTACTACCAAAAACTCCACTGGCTACCACTAGAAGCAAGAGTGCTATTCAAGTTTGCCTGCCTTTGTTTCAAATCTGTCCTTGGCAATGGCCCCGCTATACCTGGCTTCCCACTTTAAATTTGATTGTTCCATCAGACCCACACGTAGAATACGCTTGTTCAGCCACCCTTCAATGAAAACCTGCCAATACAAAAGATTCCTAAACAGAACACTAGCCTTCCAAGCAATTCAACAAACAACTGGCTAGGCAACTTCATCAAACTCTCCTCATCCTACCTTAACTTCAGAAAACTAGTTAAAACAAACCTGTTCAACCGTTTTGTAACCAAGAACCCTTAAACCCTCTACTGTACTCCTTTTCACATATTCTTGTTTTCCCACATTGTGACTTTATGTAACCAAAATCCTCACTGTTATTTTTTTCTTCTTCGCTGTATCCAAAATCTCCATTGTTATTTCCCTTCCGCTGACTGTCCAGCTCTTCTTGTTGTAAACCGCCTCGAACTACTATGGCTTTGGCGGTATATAAAAATAAAATTATTATTATTATTATTATTAATAAAGGGCATTCCCACCATATATGAAGAAAATTACCTACTCTGTTGTGGCAACGCCAACAACTTACAGAAATCTGGGGGTACATCTTGTGGAGTAACATGTTTATCAACACTGTAACTTTCAAAGCAAGCAAGCATTATAATCTGGCAATCGTACCCCAAGAGATAATGAGAGAGAGAGAGAGAGAGAGAGAAATACAGTAAATAAGAAAATGGAAAAATGGATAAAAAGAATGTTCATTACCACAAAACAGACTCCATTTCTCCCTCTGTTTCCACAGGGGTTAGGTGCAGAACCGGACCGCGAAGTGTGAAAAACCGCAAATAACTTTTCGGCCGGCTCTGACCCACCCCCGCCTCATTCTGGACCTTCCCACCTCCCTCCCGGCATCCCAGACCTTACCTCGTGGTCTAGCGGGCTTTTGGGGCAGGAGCGATCTTCCTCCGCTCCTGCCCCATTCAGATCACTCATAGAAAATGGCTGCCGTGACACTCATAGAAAATGGCTGCCGTGAGTTCACATAGTCTCTCGAGACTACGACGGGAACTCATGGCAGCCATTTTATATGAGTGATCTGAACGGGGCAGGAGCGTAGAAAGATCACTCCTGACCCGAAAGCCCGCTAGATCACCAGGTGAGGTCTGGGATGCCGGGAGGGAGGCAGTGAAGGTTCAGAATTAGCTTCTTTTTTTTTATAAAAAATTGCGAATAACCGAATCCGCAGATACTGAAACCATGGATTTGGAGGGAGAAGTGTATTTGGAATGTTATCCCTTTGACCAGTGGTAGTACATGCTTAAGATGCAGTAATATAGTACAGTTTAGTACATTGCAAGTAACTTGGTTTGCAAGTGTTTTTCAAGACAAGCAAATTATTTTATTAAATTTTAACTTGATATACAAGCAAGGTCTTGCGATACAAGTGCATACTGTATACACACATCACAACTGAGCCGATGGTTCTTCTCTCTCCGACGCTGCGGGAGCGTAGAGACGGTTCTAAATAAGCGAGGTCTTGCAATGAGCAGAAGTCTTGCATATTTTGCATATGTCTATAGTATTTTGTATTAAAGTTTTTTTGGGTTGTGGAACGAATCGCCCGAGTTTCCATTATTTCCTATGGGAAAATTTGTTTCAATATACGAGTGCTTTGGATTACAAGCATGCTTCTGGAACGAATTCTGCTCGCAAACCAAGGTTTGACTGTATTTTATTTTTAATTTGCTACAGTATATAGTGAGCACTAAAATTCCCACAAAGTCAATATTCAAAAGATCTGTCTAGTTAACTTGGAAAATATCTGAACCCCCCTCCCCCTCCCCCAGCCATAAAACTCAGCAGAACTGGCAACGTTTCCTTGGCCATAGCAATGTCCAACTATGTTACATGGGTTAGGTCTGGTAAAACTACAGTGGTACCTCGGTTTACGAGTGTACCGGTTTGCAAGTGTTTTGCAAGATGAGCATAACATTTGCAAAATCGGCGCCTCGGAAACCGAGCGCGCTTCGATTTGCGAGCGCCCCCCCTGCGAACCGGCACCCTCCCCCCCCCCCGCGATCCGCACCCCCCCGGCCGCATTCGGGCACCCCCTGCCGCGACCTGAGGTCCCCCCCAACCCACCTGAACCCTCTTCTTACTTTGCTGTAGCCTCCACAGCGGCACCGGCACCAGCATGCCCAGCACAGGAAGCAGATCTTCAGGCACCGGCACCACGCACAGGACATGCTGGTGCCGGTGCCGCTGCGGAGGCTACAGCAAAGTAAGAAGAGGGTTCGGGTGGGTTGGGGGTAGGGTGCAGCGGGGGGGGGGGGGTGCGGATCTCGGGGGGGAGGGTGCCAGTTCGCGGGGGGGGGCCTTCGGGGGGAGCAATGCCGGTTCTCGTGAGGGGGGGAGCAGCGCTGTTGGCCTCGGGGGGGGAACCTATCAAAGCGAGTTTCCACTATTTCCTATGGGGAAACTCGCTTTGATAAATGAGCATTTTGGATTACGAGCATGCTCCTGGAACAGATTATGCTCGTAATCCAAGGTACCACTGTATTCGGATAACTTATCTGTATACATTTGGCAGCAGCCTTATTTGGGGAAGTCTTGCCGAACATCTGGATAACTTTACCCAGACAAAATAATCCACTTAGCTCACTGAATATCAGCCAACTTATCTTTGAAAATCCAAAATGTGACCTCTTTAATTAGTCTCCGCCTTTTACTGAAGGTGGGTGCTTATAGACTTTCTATGAAGCACTTTAAAGCACCAGTGCACTTAAAGGGATCTTTTTACGGAGGTGCGTTACGGCCTTGCCGCACGCACTAGCCGTTACCGCCTCCTTTTAGCAGGCGGCAGATTTTCAGCTAGCTAATCTTCTGCGCGCGCTAAAACCGGTAGCGCACCTCTGTAAAAGGAGCCCTAAATCTATAGCATAGTTGGTCTGTCGGTTTCAAGTGCTGAAATGAATTGTAGTTTTTCAAATGGTAAAATAAAAAAATCCTTATTCCCTATTCATTGAGTTTTTAAATTAGAGTATTTAATTGGAGAATGAAATAAAATTAGATAGTGTAATTTATGACTTGAAGAAATAAATAATTAATTAACAAAAATTAACATTAAATAAGTAATTAATTAACGTTTTAACTAGGGAGGATGGGTTCAAGCCTGTGATGTCATTAGGAGTAAGAGAAAATAAGTTTTCTTTCTCTTGGAAGAAATCCCAAAATGGGAAAATTTTGTCCATAATCTGAAGCTTGTCCCCTGTTCATTTAAGTAAAAAAAAAAAAAAAAAATGTTCTACAGCTCATTTTGACTTCTTCAATGGTTTTTGTTATTTATATGCTTATAGACCAAGCCATACACATAAGAAACGTAATTTTTAACTGGATGTTTCTCTAAACATCGGGGAGAGTGTGGCGCAGTGGTTAAAGCTACAGCCTCAGCAACCTGAGGTTGTAGGTTCAAACCCACGCTGCTCCTTGTGATCCTGGGCAAGTCACTTAATCCCCCCATTGCTCCAGGTACATTAGATAGATTGTGAGCCCACCGGGACAGACAGGGAAAAATGCTTGAGTGCCTGAATAAATTCATGTAAACCGTTCTGAGCTCCCCTAGGAGAACGGTATAGAAAATTAAATAAATAAAAAAATAAATAAAATAATTATGCGTTTTTACTTTATACATCAGGGGCATCCAACCTCAGCTCTCACCAGGTCAGGTTTTCAGGATTTCCCAAATCAATATGCATGAGATCTATTTGCATACAATGGATGCAGTGCATGCAAACAGCTCTCATGCAAATTTATTGGGGAAATCCTGAAACCCCAACTGGATTGCGGCCCTGGAGGACCAACATTGGACAACCCTGCCATAAAGTATAGGGGCTGTGCCACTAAAGGGCGCATTATGAATATTTTTGGGAGGTCTTTTAAAATTGTGCATGATGGGTAAAAAGTAGGTGCATACTCTGTGGACTTTGCTTGATTTTCAAAGCAGAAGTGGGGGGTGCCCTAGTCTTTGCCAGCAGGAGGCACTGTAAAACCTTACTGCCAGTACCACCCGTGCTGTCAGAATGGTATCACCCCGTGACACTTCACCTAAGAGCCATAATGGGTTAGACCCAGTGTTCCCTCTAAGCGGGCGGGTGTTGTGAGCAAACTTTTTTCACCGTGAGCCAAAAATATCGGGCGCCAGCAAGTTATGAGCCAACTCGCCCGATTCTCCTCTCGCCGCCCTGCCATCTGCCGTACGCCTCTTCCGATCGTGCGCTGTGACGAGAAACGTGTGCGCTGCGATGTAATATTTTGTGCGCCAGCGCACGCCAGCGCAGCTTAGCGGGAACACTGGTTCAAATGGTTTTATTTATTTCCCCAAATTTATTTTTGTTATACGCATTGAAAATATTTGATATTGCGTTTAAATCAAAATCTCAATAAACTTGAAACGAGTGCCCGTGAGATTGTGGGAGGGTTAAATACTCAAAACTTAGAAGTTTTTGCTACGCCAGCTTTCTGGTATCTTTACATACAGTGGCGTACCTAGCATATGTAACATCCGGGGCCCATCATTTTTTGGCACCCCCCCCCCATCTGTAAGAAAAACATGATTTTTAGTAACAAACCACACGTCACACATGAGTACCTAGGAAAAGGCAGCTTCTTACATATTGCAGTGAGCAGTACATCAATACACCCATTGTAAAACTAAACAAGCCAGACCAGCACAGATCAATCCTACACCGTCAATCCTAACAGAAAACCATGTCTTTCGAACACACAGAACACAGAAAACACCTTCGCCTAGTAAGGAATATGTAATCACAAACTAACCCCTCCCTCTTTTACAAAACTGTAGTGTGGATTTTAGCTACGGAGGTAACAGCTCTGATGCTCATAAAATTCTGAGCATCAGAGCTGCTACCACCAAGGCTGGTGCTAAAAACGCTTCACAGTTTTGTAAAAGGGGGGATAAAATAAAAATACATAGACAAAGGTTAAATTGAACCAGCAAGAAGCTGGACTCTGCATACAATGCTTCACAGAAACAGTGACACATGTCTCCTAAAGCAATAAATAAATAGAAATTTTTTTCTACCTTTGTCTTCTGTGGTTTCTCCTTTCCTCATCTTCTTGTAACTCTCTTCCTTCCATTCACTGTCTGCCGTCTCTCTTCCCCTATATGGCATCTTCTCTCCTTCTATGCCCCTTCCAGAAACTGTATGCCTCCCCCTTCCATCTCTCCTTTCACCCCATTGGTCTGGCATCTCTCTCCTCGCCTTCCCTCTCCCACACCTCTCCTCATAGTCTGGTATCTCCCCTTCCCTGATTCTCTGGCATCTCTCTCCTTTCCTTTTCTTCCATCTTTCGTTCCCCCTCCATGCTCTCACATCTCCCCCTTCCTTTTCCCTTAGACTGGCATACCTTCCTCCTACGCTCCAAGCCCTGGCATCTCCTTTAATTCCCTCCCTCATCTTCCTTCTCCCTCCAGCTGGGTACCGCAACACTCTTCCCTGCAGCTCTGCACTTCCCCACAATTGCCATGCTTCGGTTCCTCTTCTTCCTTCCTCCCCCCCCCCCCCCCCCCCCGCGGGACCCTGCGGCACCATCAACTCTTACTCCCTCTAATGTCGGCCCTGCAGCTCCAGACTTCCTCGCACCTTCTCCCCTCCCCCTTTGGATCGCTATTATTTTAAATGTTATAGCCGCGGAGCTGTATCCATCAGTGGAGATGTCTAACCTCGGCCTGCCCCGGAACTCTTACTGCAGCAGCCGCCCGTCTAGGCAGGAACAGGAAGTGACTGTTGCAGTAAGAGTTCCGGGGCAGGCCGAGGTTAGACATCTCCACTGATGGATACAGCTCCGCGGCTATAACATTTAAAATAATAGCGATCCAAAGGGGGAGGGGAGAAGGTGCGAGGAAGTCTGGAGCTGCAGGGCCGACATTAGAGGGAGTAAGAGTTGATGGTGCCGCAGGGTCCCGCGGGGGGGGGGGGGAGGAAGGAAGGAAGAAGAGGAACCGAAGCATGGCAATTGTGGGGAAGTGCAATCCCCCCAATGCGTCCCCTTACCTTACCTCCCCTTACCTTTGCGACGCGTGTGTGCGCTGTGAAGAGAAACTTTGCGCTGCGATGTAATATTTTGTGCGCGCGCGCAGGCCAACGCACCTTAGCGGGAACACTGGTTAGACCAATGGTCTTAGCCCGGTATTCTGAATCCAAAGTGGCCAATCCAGGTCACAAGTACCTGGCAGAAGCCCAAATAGTATCAATAGTAACAACCCGTGCTTTACAGAGAAAAGCTTGATGCTTTCTCGGCTCTCTAGATGCCCCTTCAGCCATGAGCTTTGTTTTGCACAACTTTAGAACATAAGAACATAAGAATAGCCTTGCTCGGTCAGTCCAGTAGCCCGTTCTCACGGTGGCCAATCCAGGTCCCTAGTACCTGGCCAAAACCCAAGGTGTAGCAACATTCCATGCTACCGATCCAGTCCAAGCAGTGGCTTCCCCCATGTCTTTCTCAATAACAGACTATGGACTTGTCCTCCAGGAACTTGTCCAAACCTTTCTTAAAACCAGCTAAGCTATCCGCGTTCCAGAGCTTAACTATTCTCAAAGGTGGCAACCTCCTAGCTCATATGGCATTCCAGCTTCAAAGCTCCCGGCTGTTTTATGGAGCATGGTTAATGGATTTTTGACACATAAACCATGTATTGTAAAACTATGGAAAATCTAACCTGTAAACTGTATATTACATACAGTATAATCTCGTTATAACGGACTCGCTTATAACGGAACCTCTTCTATAGCGGACGAGGTCCGCTGGTCCCAGCCATGCACCTTTATAAACATGCAGAAAATCATCGCCTATAGCAGACTCGCATATAATGGACTTTCGGATATAACGGACAACCGATCTGGTCCCCAGAGCCGCTTTTAGCTGTAGTTTTGTTCGGCTATAACGGACATGCAGGCTCCGCCTACAATGCGCGTGGCGTGACGGTGATATAGTATCAAAATGCAGCCCAGAAGAAAATGAGAGAGTATTTTTCTTTCCAGTTCAGTATGACATAATGCTTTAGAACACAGGTGTCAAAGTCGGTCCTCGAGGGCCAGAATCCAGTCGGGTTTTCAGGATTTCCCCAATGAATCTGCATGAGATCTATTTGCATGCACTGCTTTCAATGCATACTCATTGGGGAAATCCAGAAAACCCGACTGGATTCCGGCCCTCGAGGAGGGACTTTGACACCCCTGCTTTAGAAGATCTTTTAGTGTTCTGGCGAGCCACGAAGCTAGTAAAAGGTATGTAGAATTTGAGCTACAAAGAACGCCTCGGAAAACTGGGATTGCTCACCCTCGAGAAGAGAAGACTGCGAGGGGATATGATAGAGACTTTCAAAATACTAAAAGGATTCGACAAAATAGAGCAAGAAATATCGTTATTCACATTGTCAGATGTGACTCGGACAAGAGGTCATGGACTGAAACTGAGGGGCAACAGGCCCAGGACAAATATCAGGAAGTTCTGTTTCACACAACGAGTGGTGGACCCTTGGAATGCTCTCCCGGAGGAGGTTGTGACGGAGACCACCATTCCGGGATTCAAAGGCAAGTTGGATGCACACCTTCTTGCAAATCACATTGAGGGATACAGGTAAACAAGGTCTTTAGCAGGAAACACCTGGATTGGCCTCCGCGTGTGCGGGTCGCCGGACTAGATGGACCTAGGGTCTGATCCGGTGAAGGCATTTCTTATGTTCTTATGGTTTCGCAATCATTTTGTGCCATACCAATGTTTTGCTGAGTTTTGTTCTTGATGTTGCTAATATGGTTGTGCAGTGACTTTTGTTCATTGACTGAACATTGTTTCAAGTTGACCTAAATAAAGTTTTTAAAAAAATGCAACTCTGGATATAACGGACTGTTTTGCCAGGTCCCTTGAAGTCCATTATAACGCTATTATACTGTATATTAATATTAGACCCTAGTATGTATCAAGTTAGGATAAACACAAGAAACACTTTCACCAAAAGGAAAAAATTGAAGGTATAGTAAACAAAAGACACAAGCAGAGACCATATCCGAGTTTTTGTGCTATAGTTTTAGGAATATTCACCATATCCGAGTTTTTGTGCTATAGTTTTAGGAATATTCACCATATCCGAGTTTTTGTGCTCAAGTTAGGATAAAAACATGTATCGTAAACGTGTATTGAAATTATGTATGTTTAACCTGTAACCGGTTCTGAGCTCTTTGGGGACAACAGACTAGAAAAAAAAATTAAATAAATAGTTGATATTTTGTATATTTTTGAGAAAATTGGGATGAACTGATTATTATAAGTCATATCACAAGGATGCACTTTGAATTCTGGGATTATGTGTTAGTGCACAAAAAGGCAGCCCGATGAAAGAAAGAAATAAGGAAATTCATCTTTTACCCCCATCTTTTACAAAGGTGCGCTAAGCTTTTTAGTGCGCGCTAAATATTAGTGCACGCTAAATGCTAACGCATGCATGTTATCCTATGGATGCATTAGCGGTTAGCGCATGTGTTGATTTAGCGTGCGCTAAATCCACACTAAAACACTTAGCGCGCCTTTGCAAAAGAGGTTCCTTAGGGCTCCTTTTACTAAGCTGCGATAGCGTTTTTAGCGCACGCAGAATTTTAGCGGCTAGAACTAACACCAGCTCAATGCTGGCATGAGCGTCTAGCGCGCGCACTAAAAACGCTATCGCAGCTTAGTAAAAGGAGTCCTTAGTGTCTTTCATTTTTTCGCATTTTGAATGATAAAAGACGGCGAACAGTGAGCAACATTCAAATTCCAGACGAGAAGAGGGTTTGAAATCGAGAAATTTCGGTGTCTAGTTCTCAAGAAAATAATAATAATAATTTTATTCTTATATACCGCCAAAGCCACAGTAGTTTGAGGCGGTTCACAATAAGAGGAGCTGGACAATCAGCGAAGATAGGTACAAAGAAGGTATTAAAGTACATGAAGCAGATACAGGAAAAAGAGCGCAGGAACCTGCTGCAAAAATTCAGCAAGAGTGGGGCACTGGACAGACAACAATTCCCGTAGGCCGAGTGCAGAGCGGAAATGAGAGAACGTGGTAAAAATCAGATGGAGTAAAGCGATAGGGCAAAGGAAGCAATTAGGACTCGCGTTGCCACCTTCCAATATCTCAGACAGACCAAGGATTCGAAAATTATTTCTCCTTGAGCGGTTATTGAGCTGGTTCTACCTTACATTCCAGCGTTTGCGTGGATTTTTCTTTGAATTCCATCACTGAAACTCTAGCCATTTTTGCAGCAAGATTTTGTTTTATGTTTAAAAGTTCTTCTTTTAGTTCAGACAAAGAGCCTTTATTTTCAGCAATCAGGTCTTGCCGAAATTCTTGCTTTATTGTTTGAAGTAGATCCTCCTCGGCAGAGTTTTTCTGTGATTTGCAAGGAGAAGCAGGACCTTGGTTTCTTTTTGATGCCAGCATATAGGACACAGTGGCATATAAGATGCACCCCCTTTTTTAGACACATTTTTAAGAAAAAAAATAATTTTCTACATTTTTTCATGAATTTCTATAATAATTTACTGTACTAATTTTTTAGTTATTTGTGTCTACAAAAAAATGTAACTAGGGAACACTGTAGTTAGGTACTTTTTAATCTTCATCCTCAAAACCCAGAAACAACGTGACGCAGACCTCGCAGCGCCCGAGAGAGAGCAAAAGCAACGTGGCACGTATGCACAGTGCGTACTTGTGAGACTTCGCAGCGTCCAAGAGCAGAAACAACGTGGCGTGCGTACTTGTGAGACGTCGAGGCATCCAAGAAAGAGCGAGCAGAAACAACGTAATGGTATAGTAATGGTATAAACCAGAAGTTTTAGACTGACTGAAATTTCAACTCATGATTTTTTTTTTTTAATTTCAACTGAAATTTCAACTTACCGGCGCATAAGAAACACCCCATATTCTAAGTGTATTTTGAGAGAAAAAAAAGTGCGTCCTATACGCCGGCCAATATGGTTGGTTTAGGACCGAGTCCTGTTCACATGCCAGATCACTATTTCAAGGGAGAGCGCCGGGGCTGGCATGAGCCTGGTGAAGCGCTGGCTCAGGGTGCCAAAACCTGCCTCTCCGGCTGACCTTTCAAATGGTGAGAGATGTTCCTTTGCTCTCACAAAAACTGGCTCAGGGCGCCACAGCCTTCTGAGCCGGCCCTGGAGAGCAGCGTGCATTCCGATGAACATCTGCAGGAATCCAGCACAGCCTAAGGCCAAGAAAGATCTGGCGTGATTTAGTCCCTTACTATCTTGTGTGCCCTGAAGAACGTAAATTTAAACGTACATTTCACCTTAGATTTATAAACTCGCAGCAGTCAAATGGCCCTAATAAGGCCCTGAGCCACTTTGAGAAATGATTTGAGCACGGCACTTCTTTTCGGGGGGCAATGCTTCCAAAAGGGGCTCTGTGTGGGAGACTGCGGCAGGCGCTTCAGTAAATAAATGACTTCAGAACAGCACACTGTCATAATTTTGACACTGCCGAGTCTGGTTGGTGAAAAGCTGAAATTTATGACCTGCACGTTTAGTGTGAGCTAAGCAAATCGGTCTGAGAGATGTGTGTGTGTGTGGGAGGGGGAGGGCTTCATTTTTCTTCTCATACCTGATTTTAAGCCAAGCTAAGAATCTTAAACAAATTTCCCTGTAAGACAAACATAATGTGATCTCATGTATTTGCCATCTCTAGCTGGCTCTGTGCCCTTGATTTATTGGACAGAAATATATCAGAAAGAAAAGAAGAAAGGAGCAACATGTATGTACACACTGAACTCTACTCTAGCTGGGTCATATAATTTCTTCTGCAAAAAAAAAACAAAAACAGAAATTCACCACTGACTCTAAAGCAGGGGTGTCAAAGTCCCTCCTCGAGGGCCGCAATCCAGTCGGGTTTTCAGGATTTCCCCGATGCATATGCATGAGATCTATTTGCAGGCACTGCTTTCATTGTATGCTAATAGATCTCATGCACATTCATTGGGGAAATCCTGAAAACCCGACTGGATTGCGGCCCTCGAGGAGGGACTTTGACATTCCCGCTCTAAAGTCACAAAACTTGCCCATTGTGGCTTTGCATTTGTGTCCGACTCCAAACATTCTCAGTATGGAAGCACGTGTTCAATGTTCTTGAAGTTTCTGCTGTGGCAGACATGGGCAACTCCGGTCCTCGAGGTTTTCAGGATTTCCCCCGCTGAATATGCATGAGATCTATTTGCCTGCACTGCTTTCAATGCATATTCATTGGGGAAATCCTGAAAACCCGACAGGATTTCGGCCCTCGAGGACCGGAGTTGCCCACCCCTGAGCTATGGCATCTATTTTGTGTCGTCTCTCCCTCCTCTTGCAATCTGTGCAAAACTCTGCTGCGTGACTCATCTTCTACCAACCTCGCTACGCTCATGTCACCCCCCCTCCTTAAGTCACTTCACTGGCTCCCTATCCGCCATCGCATACAGTTCAAGATCTTATTGCTGACCTACAAGTGTGTTCATTCTGCTGCCCTTCAATATCTCTCCTCGCTTCTCTCTCCTTATACACCTCTCAGAGATAAGTCACTGGTATCTAATATAATAAAATAGATGCCATAGCTCAGGGGTGGGCAACTCCGGTCCTCGAGGGCCGAAATCCTGTCGGGTTTTCAGAATTTCCCCAATGAATATGCATTGAAAGCAGTTCAGGCAAATAGATCTCATGCATATTCATTGGGGGAAATCCTGAAAACCCGATTGGACCCTCGAGGACCGGAGTTGCCCATGTCTGCCATACCCTTCTCTTCCACTGCCAATTCCAGACTTCGTTCCTTTCATCTAGCTGCCCCCTATGCTTGGAATAAATTACCTGAGTTTGTCCGTCAAGCCCTTTCCCTTCCCTTGTTTAAAAGCAGACTTTTGATATAGCTTTTAATCCTTAACCCTTCTCCTCTGCCCTCCAACCCAGCCAGCTGATTAACTGTTCCCTTTAACTGTAACCAGCACAAAAGATATACAACCTTTTGGACAATGTTGTAGCCAATCATGTCAAATCTAAAATCCATTCTATAATTGGCTAACACTCTTAGTCCCTCGGGGAAAATGTTTCTACTGAGAAAAAGTACAAAATCATTTCAAAGATTCTTTAACTGTATCCATGACATCCTGTTTGTCTGTCTTGGATGTTTAGATTGTAAGCTCTTTGGAACAGGGACTGTTTACTTATTCTTTGTGACTCTGTGTCTGGTAGCACCATAGAAATAATTAATTGTAGTAGTAATGCCTAGTTTCCCAAGGGAGCTCAGAATGGGCTACAAATCGGGCGCTCAAGCATTTTTCCGCTCTGTCCCAGTGGGTTCGCAGTCTATCTTTTGTACCCGGGGCAGTGGAGGATTAGGTGACTTGCTCAGGGTCACAGGGAGCAGCATGGAGTTGGAACCCACAACCTCAGGGTGCTGAGCCTGGAGCTCTAACTACTATGCCACACTCTCCTCCTTCTAAAACCCTAGCGCAAAGACTCAAGCCTCACTTAAATTTAAGGCACGATCACTTACATCAGCCCTACAGTTGGTATAAAACAACAAGGAAAGACAACCCAAACAGAAACAGTAAATTCCTCAAGCGCAGCGCGATTTTCTCTGCTTAAGTGTCCTCTGAAGAAGGCGTCTTCTATGCGCCGAAACTGGGATCCTTGTTGGGACTTACTGTTTCTAATAAACACTTCCTCCTTGTCGTTTTGCTTGTATCTCAAGGCGAGGGGCTCTTCTGTTTGCCTGTCTACAGTTGGCGTAAAATAATGTCATTTATAGCTAAAGAGACATATGATCAAGAAACTGTTTTATTTTACTTTTGTGATTATGATAAACATACCGAGGGCCTCAAAATAGTATCTGGCGGGCCGCATGTGGCCCCCCGGGCCTCGAGTTTGAGACCACTGAGTTAAGGGGAACGGTTAATCTGCTGGCTGGGGTTGGAGGGCAGTGGGAAGTTCAGGACAATCAAGCCATTGTGACATCACTGATAAGGTTGGCTCTTATTGGTGGAACGAGGCATTATGACGTCACCATCTCAGCTCTGCTTCTCAAAGACGGAAACGCTTCACGCCACTACTACTACTACTACTTCCAATACCAATACCAATAGTGACAACAACAGACAGGCAGACACAATCACCCAAGAAACTTCACCAGACAAGAAACCTAATAGAATGTACAACAGCCTCACAAGAAAGCATCCCACCCACATGGGGACGAAAACCACCCCCCAACACAAAGAAGTCGGGTCACAAACTCCCCCATACACCCAAGAACCTCCTTCACCCACAGATTAGCCCCAACTACCACAAACATCTTTTCTCAATCCCCTGTGCATACATGAACATAAGATCAATCAGCCCAAAGGCAGACCTAATAAAAGACTGGATAGTTAATGAACAGCTAGGCTGCCTTTTCCTATCCGAAACCTGGCTATCCTCCTACTCGGACCCAAGCATTACAGAATTTTGCCCCAAGGGATACAAACTTGAATTAGTCTGCCGAGAAAAAAAGCGAGGGGGCGGTTTGGCCATCCTAGTAAAAAACAACCTTACCATCACTGTCCTAGACAAACACTCCACCCCACAATCAGACCTGCTTGCCGTCCAACTTTCCAGGAACTCACTCAAAGACAGCCTTACCTGCATCCTCTGCTACATAGCTACAGGAAAATGGAACACCACAAAACACGATCTTGAAGATTTCATCTTCCGGAACTCATTAACCTCAACACACAACCTGCTCCTCGGAGATATAAATCTCCACCTAGAAGACACCTCCTCCAAACAAGCTTCTGGCATAATTTCATACCTCAACGCACTCTCTTACCAAATTCTACATCCTCAACCCACACATGAAAAAGGCCACCAACTTGATATTGCAGCCTACATGTCACAACACCCCCACGCACCGAACATTCATATCTCCAATGGGGCCTGGCACCCCTCCCTCTGGTCTGACCACTTCAAATTCACCTTCAACATCAACTGGACTCAAAGCACAAACAAGCACGAAACCCACAAAACCTCCTTCAAAACCCGACCAAAAATCGATCCTTCTACATTCTGGACCACAGTAGACCCATTAATCGTCTCCATAGACCACGATGTATTCATTCACCAGTGGCGCTCTCTGAGCGAAACAACCTTGAACGGTCTAGCCCCAGAAAAGACAAAACACAAACTCTGCAGATCTTCAGACAAATGGTTCGACACAGAACTTCTTCAACTAAAGAGACACTGCAGACAACTCGAAAGAGCATGGCAAAAAAAGAACCAAGAACCAACCAAAGTAGCTTGGAGAAACCTAATAAAACAATACAAGATCAAACTCAAGGAAAAACGAAGAGCTTATTACTCCAAACTAATAGGCACAGAATCCTTAGACACAAAGAAACTCTTCCAACTTGTGAAGAACCTCACCGACACTCAACCATTCTTAACCACTCAAGGAATCCACCCTCCAACGGCCACCCAACTAGCGGACCATTTCAAGAATAAGATCGCCAATATTAGAGCCTCCTTCAACAACTCACCGTCCCTCCTAGACGAGATCATAATAAACCCTACAACAGATGAAGCCACTGCAGCTGACAGGCACTGGTCCAACTTTACAAAGGTGCAATGGCTGGACATGAACCGACTCTACAGAAAATACAGTCGAGCGTCATGCGACCTGAACAACTGCCCGTCATATCTACTGACAAACGCATCCCCCAGATTTAGAGCTTGCCTCTTGCAATGGATCCAAACAACTCTCACGGAAGGCCAATTCCCACAAGACCTAGGGGAAATCATAATCACCCCAATACTGAAAGATCCCAAAGGACCAATAGACACCCCCTCCAACTACAGACCCATCGCCTCAATTCCATTATATGTTAAACTAATAGAAGGTCTGGTTGCCAAATACCTCACCAACTACCTTGAAGAACACAACCTACTCCACCCAACTCAATCGGGGTTCAGATCTAACCACAGCACCGAGACACTGCTAGCTTCCCTTCTAGATATAGCCAGACAGCACCTTAGCAAAGGAAGAAGGATGCTGATAATTCAACTCGACCTCTCTGCCGCATTCGACCTGGTCGACCACACCATACTTCTCCAGATATTAGAAGCAATAGGGATCTCAGGCGAAGTATACAACTGGTTTCAAGGATTCCTTAAAACAAGAACATACAGAGTAAAAACAAAGGATCTTATATCGGAGCCTTGAATCAACCCCTGCGGAGTACCCCAAGGTTCCCCGCTGTCACCCATGCTCTTCAATCTTTACATTTCCTCCCTCGGTACTCTGTTAGACAAACTCAAAGTAACTTCATTCAGCTATGCAGACGATATCACCATACTCCTCCCCTTTGACACACAAGACCCACCAAATCAGGCATCCTGGAAAAAACTCTAGAAGCAGTGGAAAAATGGATGACAGAACATAAACTGAAGCTCAACCCTGATAAAACTATATTTCTACTGCTTGAAAAGGACAAAACCCCTTCTATAACTGAGCTAGAAATAAAAACCACCAAATATCCCCTACAACCCACTCTCAAACTCCTTGGAGTAACAGTAGACAGAGGTTGCACTCTTCAGGTGCAAATCAACAAAATCACACAAAAAGCTTTCTTCACCATGCGCAACCTTCGCAAAATCAGAAAATTCTTTGAAAAAGAACAATTCAGACTCATAGTTCAATACCTAGTCCTAAGTCTATTGGATTACTGCAATATCCTCTACCTTTCTTGTCCTACCTACCTAATAAAACAACTACAGACCGTGCAGAACACTGCCCTCAGAATGATCTATTCCCTTGGAAAATTTGACCACATCACCAACGCCTTCCTAGACTCACACTGGCTTCCAATACAAGCCCGCATCCAATTCAAACTATACTGTATGTTATTCAAAACCTTAAACGGAACGGCACCCACCCACCTACACAACCGTCTAAACAGGAACCTCTCAACCAGACAGAGGAGAACCCAATCCCCTTTCTCCTTCCCCCCTTTTAAAGGAACTAAACGCAAAAAGATGTATGACAACTTACTTGCAACACATGCAGCTAAATTGGACCCCTCCATCACCAACCTACTGACAGCATCAACTGACCTCAAGGCTTTCCGCAAAGAAACCAAGACCCTACTATTCAAGAAATTCACCCAAACGTCCTAATCCCTTCCTTTTCCCGTCAATCCCCCTCTTAGAACCCACTCATCAAAATTGCTTTAGTCCTTACGCCTTAATTGTAATTTGTATTTCTCTTCCTGGAAATGTCCAGTTATCGTTCTGATGTAATCCGCTTAGAACTGAAAGGTACAGGCGGAATATAAGCCAGTAATGTAATGTACTACTACTACTATAAATTATTTCTATAGCACTTCCAGACATACGCCGCGCTGTATAGAGTCACAAAGAAGACAGTCCCTGCTTGAAAGAGCTTACAATCTAAACAGACAACCAGGATGTCATGGATACCTAGAAGTTAGCATGAACACATGTAAATGACAGAATTCTATAATTTACAGATGGCCCAGTGAGCTACGTCAATGATCTAAGTATGAACTGCTACACGGTTGAGTCACATTATTATGACCACCTGGTAATATCCAGAATAAGTGCCTCTGGCAACAGGGATGGCAGTCAGATGCCGCAGGAGTGACTCAGTAAGATGCTGGGCAGTTGCCTGAGGTATCTGGAGCCATGCAGCCTGCAGTGCATCCGACAGTTGCTGATGGGTGGTGGATCCAGTCATAGAAACATAGAAATAGACGGCAGATAAGGGCCACGGCCCATCTAGTCTGCCCACCCCAATGACCCTCCCTACCTGACTCTGCGAATAGATCCCACATGTCTATCCCATTTGGCCTTAAAATCTGGCACGCTGCTGGCCTCAATGACCTGAAGTGGAAGACTATTCCAGGGATCAACCACCCTTTCAGTGAAGAAGAACTTCCTAGTGTCACCGTGCAGTTTCCAGCCCCTGATTTTCTACGGATGCCCCCTTGTTGCTGCGGGACCCTTGAAAAAGAAGATATCTTCTTCCACCTCGATGCGGCCCATTAGATACTTGAATGTCTCGATCATATCTCCCCTCTCTCTACGTTCTTTGAGTGAGTAGAGCTGTAACATCCCTAGCCGCTCCTCGTATGGGAGATCCTTGAGTCCCAAGACCATCTGGGTGGCCATTCTCTGGACCGATTCCAGTTTCAGCATATCCTTACGGTAATGCGGCCTCCAGAATTGCACACAGTACTCCAGGTGCGGTCTCACCATGGATCTATACAACGGCATAATGACTTCAGGTTTACGGCTGATGAAACTCCTGCGTATGCAACCTATGATTTGCCTTGCTTTAGAGGAAGCTTGCTCCACTTGATTTGCAGTCTTCATGTCTTCACTGACGATCACCCCTAAGTCTCGTTCTGCTTCAGTCGTCGAACATGCCGATCGAGGTGGCTCCTAATGTGCTCAATCGGGTTAAGGTCTGGGGAATTCAGAGGCCAAGGAACTACCTGGAAACCTCGGTCGTGCTCTGCGAACCACTCGCGAATAACTCTGGCCATATGACACGTTGCATTGTCCTGTTGAAAGATCCCATCGGCCATAGGGAAAACCTTCAACGTGTTTGGGTGTATTAGATTGGCAAGGCTGGAGAGCTACCCATATCGGGTTGAGAGTGCCTTCCAGAGGTATCAAGGGACCCAGACCATACCAAGAAAACATTCCCCAGACCATAACACTGCCGCCACCAGCATGTGTACGTCCAATAATGGTTGCTGGCTATTTGTTCTCGGTGGTTTCATGCCTGACACCAGCATCCATCCGTTTGATGGCGCTTAAAACGTGACTCATCGGAGAAGGCAACCCTCTGCCAATGTCTGTACTCCTGCGCAAACTGCAGCCGTTTTTTTGCGATGATCCCTCGTGAGCATGGGCGCAGTCACCAGCCGTCTGCTCCGGAGCCCCATTCGCAACAGGGTTCGCTGCACAGTCGTTTTGGACACACATCTGGAAGCCCCCTGGTTCTTTTGGACGGTGAGTTGCTCCACGGCAGTGTGCTGATCGGCCTGTACCAACCCGCGCAGCTGACGCTCACCTCCCACATCGATGGCTCGTGCTGTCCCCCAGTTACTACGTCGGGTCATCAAAAAGGTTCCATTCGTCCATTCACGGTACACTTACCTCGGTTTCAGAAAATCACTTAAAACTTACCTATTCCGCAAACAAGACCCGAACGGTACCCCCCCCTGACAATATCTCCCCCCCTCCCTAATCGGGCCCCCTCATGAGGCCTTCCCCCGTTTTTCCCCTCTTCCCGCATCCTCTATCTAGTTCAAATAAAGCCGATAAACAATTGAAACTATGTTACTCTGTAATTCTAATAACAAATCTGTAATTCTAATAACAAATCTATAATTCTGACAAATAATTGTAAATCTGCCTGTCTATGCAGACCCTAATGTAATTCAATGTAAACCGCCTTGAACTCGAATGGGTATGGCGGTATATAAAAATAAACTATTATTATTATTATTATTATTATTATTATTTTGACTACAGCAGCCCAAGAACAGTTCACAAACTCTGCTGTTTCTGAAATGCTGCCGCCCTTGGCCCAGTTGCCAATGTTCATGCCAAATTTTTCAATATCTGACAAATCACACTTTTTCCCCATGACAGTCATGGTTGTTATATTGGCAACTTGCTGACGTCCCACCTTATATGCCCACGAAGTCTGCGCACAACACGTGCATTTGTTCACTGGCTGTGCGTCCCTGACGTTAAGGTAAGTGGTGGTCATAGTAATGTGACTTGACCATTTGTATCATAGCGTGAATTTGTCCAGGAGTCGGTAGTCTATAAACAAAGAAAAAACCAAGCTTTGTGTTCACATCCCCACTGAGCTCTTTTTGAAGAGAAATAGTTCTGTATTAGCCCACTTGAATGTCCAGAAACAATGAGAGGACAGTGCTCTCCTGAATGAGGACAAAGTGCTGAGCTTTATTTTTCTTAATTTATAATTTTTTTTATTAATGACCAACAAGTACAGGGCAGTATGACAGACAACTTAATAAACAAAACACAAATCACAGTTGTATCAAAACAACATATACTTCTGCCTCTGTATTCGCGGTTTCAGCAATTGCAGTTTCGATTATTCGTGGTTTTTTAGCTTGCTGGCTCCTCCCCCCAAATTACATCAGCTTGCATAGAGAATCCGCCAATTCCAAGCGTTTACAGGCCTTCGGGGGCTGCAGGCCTTAGGTGGGGGGGGGGGGAGGCAGGCCTTCAGGGAGGTGCAAGCTTTCAGGAATGGGGTACAGGCCTTCAGGGGGGATAGGCAGGCCTTCAGGGATGGGGTGCAGGCCTTCATGGGGTAGTGCAGGACATCAGGGGAGACAGGCCTTCAGGGCTTGGGGGACAGACCTTCAGCGATGGAGTGCAGGCCTTCAGAGGGGACAGGCCTTCAGGGAAGGCGGGCCCTGGTGTAGAGCTACACGGAGGGAGGGAGAGAAGGGGGGGGTTCAAAGACACGTGCATATGCCGGACTTTGGGGGGAAGAAATAATGGGTCTAAAAACAGAGGAGAGGGAGAGAGATGGTGGACAATGGGATTTAGGGAGGGAAGGAACAGAAAGGGAGAGAATTTGGACACAAGGGATGGCGTGGAAGGGGTGGGATAGAGATACTGGACAGAAGGGTAGTTGGAAAGAAAAAGGGAGAGATGTTGGACCCTGGGGTGGTAGGGAAGGAGGGAGAGATGAAGGATGAAAGAGTAGTTGAGAAAAGGTGGATCTGGGGCATGGAGACGAAAAAAAGGAAAGATGCCACACCTCTGGGGGAGGGAAGGGAAATGGATGGGGAGGACAGAGATGGAAGATGGGCAGGAGACCCTGGCAAGTGAGTTATCAGAAGACAACCAAAGCCTGGGACCGAAATGATTTGAATAATGACCAGACAACAAAAAGTAGAAAAAATAATTTTATTTTCTATTTTGTGATTACAATATGTCAGATTTGAAACATGTATCTTGCCAGAGCTTTTGTTAGACCGCGAACGTGAGCTAGGATTTAACAGAGAGAGGAAAAGTATTTTTTGTTTATTTTGTTTACACCACAGCACCAGAGTGGTTAGGAGAGGGCAAAGGAGGTGAAGAGACTGTAAAATAAACCCATCAGGATGTTTGAAAAAAACACCCACTTGGGCAGGAAAATTGAATCGAATCGATTCAATAGGCTGAATCGAATCTAATTTTTTTTCTCCGAATCGGGCAGCACTAGTTTTTAATGCCGGTTGGTTGAATTCCTATTAGCATCAGAGCTGTTACCACTGCGGCTGGCACTGAAAACCACACTGCGGTTTTCTAAAAGGGGGGTAAGTGTTGGGTTTTTAGTAAGTGCTATGTACCATGAGACCTACCTTACATCCTGGTCTCTTTCGTTGGTGTCTATTTGATGTGGGAATTAAAAGGCAAAATCATTCTTGATCTATACCAATCCACATGGCAGCCCTAGAGGATTCTTGTAACATAGTAGATGTCGGCAGATAAAGACCCGGATGGTCCATCTAGTCTGCCCAACCTGATTAAATCTAAAAATTTATTGGGGGTTTTTCTTCTTCTTTTCTATTTCTGGGCAAGATTCCAAAGCCTTGCCCGGTACTGTTCATAGGTTCCAACTCCTGAAGTCTCCATCAAAGCTAACTCCAGTCCATCTCCAGGGGTCTCAAAGTCCCTCCTTGAAGGCCGCAATCCAGTCAGGTTTTCAGGATTTCCCCAATGAATATGCATGAGATCTATGTGCATGCACTGCTTTCAATGCATATTCATTGGGGAAATCCTGAAAACCCGACTGGATTGCGGCTCTCAAGGAGGGACTTTGAGATCCCTGATCTACACCCTCCCAGTCATTGAAGCCCTCCCCAGCCCATCCTCACCCAAAAAGCCATATACAGACACAGACCATGCAAGTCTGCCCAGTACTGGCCTTAGTTCTTCAATATTTACTATTATTTTCTGATTCTAGATCCTCTGTGTTCATTCCACGCTTTTTTGAAATCCGGCACCGTTTTCATCTCTACCACCTCTCTCGGGAGCGCATTCCAGGCATCCACCACCCTCTCCGTAAAGTAGAATTTCCTTATATTGCTCTTGAGTCTACCACCCTTCCGTCTCAAATTCTGTCCTCTGGTTTTACCATTTTCCTTTCTCTGGAAAAGATTTTGTTCTTTGTTAATACCTTTCAAGTATTTGAACGTCTGAATCATATCTCCCCTGTCCCTCCTTTCTTCTAAGGAAAACCGGAGCCAGGTCAGGTTTTCAGGATATCCACAATAAACATGCCAGGTCAGGTTTTCAAGATATCCACAATAAACATGCATGAGATAGATTTGCATCTCAAGGAGGCAGTGCATGCAAATCCATCTCATACATATTCATTGTGGAGATCCTGAAAACTTCACCTGGCTCCGGCTCTCGAGGACTAGAATTGCCTACCCCTGCACTAGGTAGAAGTCTCTCCTGCTTAGCTTGGTTAAATGGTTTTAAAAATGGGGCCCTACATTTCTAGCAGGAGGAAACAGCCCACCGCTCTTGTATTGTGCCAAGAAAACTACGAGAGGGGAAAAAAGGGGGGGGAGGGGTCCCTCACTGTGTGGTCGCCAGGGGTCAACTCTGACTCGAGGCACATCTGGATCTGGAGATTTCTAGCAAACAAAGGAAAGTGAGTTATGATATCATTTTTTTCTGTTGATTTAGCTAACTAGCATCTTCAGCCTGAATCTAGCGTTTACCATTTCCCTCACATATTTTAAACAAAGTGTCAGTCATAAATACAGCAAACAGTTCATTATGATATCACCTCTTGGTTAGAAAAACCTTAGCCTCACTCACACTGGCCAATATACAGTACCTTGGCAGCTGAATGAATAGATCAAAATGACATTTGCCTTTACTTGCTTTGGACTGCAATTCTCCCTCTCTAGGCTTGAGCTGTATTTATTAACCCCAGGCATGCATGACATCATTAGCAGAATCATTTTCTAAGCGGCTGGTTTTCAAGTTAAGCTCTGGAACGCGTTGCCAGAGGATGTGGTAAGAGCGGAGAGCGTAGCTGGTTTTAAGAAAGGTTTGGACAAGTTCCTGGAGGAAAAGTCCATAGTCTGTTATTGAGAAAGACATGGGGAAAGCCACTGCTTGCCCTGGATCGGTAGCATGGAATGTTGCTACTCTTAGGGGTTCCGGAATCTTGCTTACTCTGAGATAATGGAATGTTGCTACTCTTAGGGGTTCCGGAATCTTGCTTACTCTGAGATAATGGAATGTTGCTACTCTTTGGGGTTCCGGAATCTTGTTATTCTTTGAGGATTCTGCATGGAATGTTGCTACTCTAAGGGGTTCCGGAATCTGCTTACTCTGGGATAATGGAATGTTGTTACTCTTTGGGTTTTGGCCAGGTACTAGTGACTTGGATTGGCCACTGTGAGAACGGACTACTGGGCTTGATGGACCATTGGTCTGACCCAGTATGGCTATTCTTATGTTCTTAAGCTGTACTGTGAAGGACATGTGAACACCCAATCCCTGGAGGTTGCAGTCAAGAACAACAGTAGCAGCAGACACAAACTTGTGATCTGCCTCCATTTATAGAATCTTACAGTGGCGTGGCTCCAATCACTTATTTGCATATAAAGACAAATGGCGGACCTCACAGCATACCCTGAAGAAAGCCACAGCATGATGGCTGAAACATCGGTTCTACCTACCCAGCTGTGGCGAGACCCGCACAACGGCAACTATCACCCAGTCCCAAACCTGTCACGCCTACAGCAAGTTGGATTTTCAGGCTACCTATAATGAGTTGAAAACATGATACAGAGTGGGTGAAATTTCTGAATCAGATCACAGACAGAGACCTGCAAGAAAGTACGAACATATCACAGATTTTATTGGGTTCTCTGAAGAAGGAAGCGAAACGTGGTCCACGTCGGGAGTGCTCCTTTTTCTTGACTGATTTCACAATTGAAAGCCACATTCACTTTTGCAAAGAGAAAAGAACATTTTTTACATATGCAATGATTGGGTGAGAGTCCTCCAATGGGGATTTTATTCCCAGACGGGCTCTGGGTCTCAGATATGTTATGCAAGGATAATATAATTTCTTTATGTGTATGTTGAGAGCTTCAAAGCTTTAGATAAGGGATTATCAGTTCACATTCTTATTATCCATAACTAGGGTTTAAGCCCGTTACATTAACAGGTGCTAGAATAGATGTGTAAACTTTTAGCACAATGGGGCGCTGAGGCCTCTCATTCTTTCTTTGCTTCATTCTCCCCCTGTCCAGCAGTAGCCCTTCTCCCTTTCTTTGACCTCCCCCCTTTCTTTGACCTCCCCCCTGTTCTCCAATCGCGACAATGAAAGGAAAGTAGTCAGTTGGAAAGGTTAAAAAAACCACCATATTTTTGTGAGGAATAATGATTCACACATTTACATGGATAACGTAGGAAAAAAGTTGCCCCTAAAGCAAGAACCCCAGGTTTAAGTAGAAGAAATTCCTTCCGTCATCTTTGGGTGTCCCTAGCTAAATCTGGGTACATTTGTACTTTTCAGTGACGTACCAAGGGGGGGGGGGGGTGGTCTGCCCCGGGTGCAGCCTTAGGAGGGATGCACAGCCGGCCAGGTCTGGAAAATTCCTGGGCTGCAACGGCGACGGCACTCAGTGGCATCAGCGCCCTCCCCCTTGGCGACGGCACTCAGCGACATAGGCACACCCCCCTCCGCGAAGGCACTCAGCAGCATCGGCACCTCCCCCCGCGACAGCACTCAAGTTCGACCTCCTTCTCCCGGCATCAACAGAACTTCAGATCAGCAACAGGTGCTCAGTCAAAAGCTTCCCCTGACTCAGCTTCCTGATTTTTAGCGCCAGCCTTGGTGGTAGCAGCTCTGATGCTCAGAATTCTATGAGCGTCAGAGCTGTTATCACCGTGGCTAAAATCCACACTACAGTTTTGTAAAAGGGGGAGGGGTTAGTTTGTGATGACATATTCCATACTAGGCGAAGGTATGTTCTGTGTGTTCGAAAGACATGGTTTTCTGTTAGGATTGATGGTGTAGGATTGATCTGTACTAGTCTGGCTTGTTTAGTTTTACAATGGGTGTAAGGAGATCAGACGATTACAGATCATCCAAAATACCGCTATTAAGATCATTAGCGGGGCAAAGAAATATGATCACGTCACCCCTCTCTTAACCAACGCTCTTTGGCTGCCAATTGAACACAGAATTAATTATAAAATTTTACTTTTAATATTTACAACCAGAATGAATAACCAACCTGATTTTATTAACAGTCTTTTAATCCCGTATGTAACGGCAAAATCCCTCCGTTCCACTTCTCAAAATCTTTTAGTTATACCATCATTAAAATCAATAAATACTTTACGCACCAACAACTTTGCTGTCACTGCCCCCTCTCTTTGGAATTTACTGCCTATATAACTCCGTAACGAATCAGATATAAAACAATTTAAAATAGAATTAAAAACATTTCTGTTCCGAGACGCTTTTTGTTAAATGCCCCCTTTTTTTTTTTTTTTTTTACAATCTTTTTATCTAACCTACTGTTTTAGCCTTTATGACTTACCTATCCTATATTTATTGTAGTTCCTCCCCATCTGTCCTTTTGTTGCCGTATGTTTGTGTAAGTCACTTGTCTTCCCTGTTTTAATATGTTTAACCTGTTTTTGTGTAATTTTATTATGTTAACCGCTTAGAAATTGGATTAAGCGGTCAAACAAATCTTTAATAAACTTGAAACTTGAACTTGATGTTGTACTGCTCACTACAGTATGTAAGATGCTGCCTTTTCCTAGGTACTCATGTGTGACATGTGGCTTGTTACTAAAAATCATGTTTTTCATACAGATGGGGGGGGTGCCAAAAATGATGGGCCCCGGGTGTCATATATGCTAGGTAAGCCACTGATACTTTTAAAACTAAAAATTCTTTCTGCATATGTTTAAAGAAATTTATCTGAGGCTAGGGCCAATACTGTTCAATATGTGAGTAACATTGACGAAGGGTTAGAAGGTAAGGTTTGCCTTTTTGCAGATGATACCAAGATTTGTAACAGAGTGGACACCTTGGAGGGAGTGGAAAACATAAAAAAGGATCTGCAAAAGTTAGAAGAATGGTCTAATGTCTGGCAACTAAAATTCAGTGCACAGAAGTGCAGAGTGATGCATTTGGGGATTAGAAATCCAAGTGAAGTGCTGGGAGGTAAGAGGCTAATGTGTACAGATAAGGAGACAGACCTTAGGGTGATAGTGTCTGAGGATCTGAAGGCGATGAAACAGTTGTGATAAGGCGGCGGCTGTAGCCAGAAGGATGTTCGTCTGTATAGAAAGAGGAGTAGCCAGCAGAAAAAGGGAGGTATTTATGCCCCTGCACAGGTCGTTGGTGGAGTATTGTGTTCAGTTTTGGAGGCTGTATCTGGCATAGGATATAAGAATACTGAAGCGGTCCAGGAGGTCTGCACTAAAAGAAGTACGAGAAGAGATTGGAAGACCTGTATATGTATACTCTGGAGGAGAGGAGGGACAGGGGAGATACTATACAGATGTTTAAATACTTGAAAGGTATTACAATGGTTCACAGTCATTCGCGCGCGGGACAAAGCCACGCTGACTTCTGAGCCCAGACAATTGGGCGCAAGACTCCAGCGCGCCGCCGGAAAAGTTAATTTTAAAGAGCTCTGACGGAGGGTGTGAGGGGGGAACCCCCCCCAGTTTACATAATAGTGTTCGCGCTGCCATTGGGGGGGTTGGGGGGTTGGAACTCCTCATTATAGAGGAAACTTAACTTTTTCCCGATTTTTTAGGAAAAAGTTAAGTTTTCTGTATAATGTGGGGGGTTGCACCCCCCACACCCCTCAACGGCAGCGCGAACAGTATTAAGTAAAGTGTGTGGGGGAGGTTCCCCCACACACCCCTCATCGGAGCTCTTTAAAATTAATTTTTACGGCGACGCACTGGAGTCTTGCGCCCAATTGTCTGGGCCGAAATGTCGGCGCAGCTTTGTCCGGCGCGCTTTTGTCCCGTCACCATTAAAATAGGACTAAATCTTTTTCAGAGAAGGGAAAATGGTAAAACTAGAGGGTATAAATTGAGGTTGTAGGGAGGTAGACTTAGGAGTAGTGTTAGGAAATTCTTTTCATGGAGAGGGTGACGGATGCCTGGAATGCCTTCCCAAGGGAGGTGGTGGAAAGGAAAATGTTGACGGAATTCAAAAAAGTATGAGCTAAACAGAGAAGATCTCTAATTGGAAAACGAATGGTATATATTGAAGAGCTGAGGCTGATACTGGGTAGACTTGCACGGTCCGTGTCCCATATATGGCAATTCAGTATAGGGTGGGCTAGAGAGGGAAGTCCAGTAACTTGGCGCAGGAGAACATTGCTGGGTAGACTTTATGGTATGTAATCCATAAGCGACAAGATGGTTGGATGGGCTGGAGTTAGCATTGATAGCAACTCCAGTAGTTGGAACCCAAGGACAGTTACCAGGTGGACTTTATGACCTATGAACCAGAAATATCAAAGAAAAAAGGACAATTTAATTATGAATTTATAATTCATGTAGCTAATGGGCAGACTGGCTGGTCCGTTAGGTCTTTATCTGCTGTCATTTACTATGTCACTATGAGGGACATTTTCGTTAGGACGTCTAAGTCTGAGTTTGGACTAGAGAGTTGCGCGGGGACAGAAATCCCACCCATCCCCACCCGTCCCCGCCAGGATCCTCTCCGTCCCCACCCGTCCCCGCCAGGATCCTCTCCGTCCCCACCCATCCCCGCCAGGATCCTCCCCATCCCCACCCGTCCCCACCAGGATCCTCTCCGTCCCCACCCGTCCCCGCCAGGATCCTCTCCGTCCCCACCCGTCCCCGCCAGGATCCTCTCCGTCCCCGCCAGGATCCTCTCCGTCCCCACCCGTCCCCGCCAGGATCCTTTCCGTCCCCACCCGTCCCCGTCAGGATCCTCTCTGTCCCCACCCATCCCCGCCAGGATCCTCCCCATCCCCACCCATCCCCGCCAGGATCCTCTCCGTCCCCACCCGACCCCGTCAGGATCCTCTCCGTCCCCACCCGTCCCCGCCAGGATCCTCCCCATCCCCACCCATCCCCGCCAGGATCCTCCCCATCCCCACCCGTCCCCGCCAGGATCCTCTCTGTCCCCACCCGTCCCCGTCAGGATCCTCTCCGTCCCCACCCGTTCCCGCAAGGAATTACCTCCATCCCCGTCCGTCCCCATAAAAAGCAGCAATTACTTCTGACAGGATCATCAATTCCGCAGTTTCTTTTGTGTTTGTGCTGCTGTTTTCCTTGTGGAAACTCTTTGGTGGAACCCTTTTTTTCTTTTCTGTTCAGGTAATTAACTTATAAACCCCCTCTTTTACTAAGGATGACGTGTCCATTATATTATATGGATTATATGGACGAACCCTGCTTCCAAAGCCTTCCATCCCCATGGGAGTCCCGTTGGCTAGAGGGGGGTCCCCATGGGAGTCCTGTGGGTTAGGGGGGATTCCCGCAGGACCCCCGTGGGACCCGTGGGATTCCCGCAATCCCCGTTCCCATGCAGACCTCTAGTTTGGACATTTTGGGAAAGATGTCCAGAAATCCAGTAGAGAAAATGTCCATTCTCCAAATATCTTCTTTTTTTTTTTTTTTAAATGACCTATGTAGGCGTTTTGGTCCTTAGTACATCTATTTTTTTGACCATTCTCAAATATACATACGTCCACATGAAAAGCGCACAAAAGAAAGTTTTTCTGACTTCAAAGCAGCCAGCATTCTGTTCACAGAGAACTGAGTACAGCAGAGGGGAAATCTATTTTTTTTTTTTTTTTAATTATTCAGTTTTCTATACTGTTCTCCCAGGGGAGCTCAGAACGGTTTACATGAACTTATTCGGTTCATAGTCATTCGCACGCGAGACTTCAGTGCGCCAACATTGCAGCGCTGACAGTTCGGCGCAAGACACCAGCGCACTGCCTAAAAAGTGACTTTTAAAGAGCTCCGACGCGGGATGTGAGTGAAGAACCCCCCCCCCCCAGTTTACTTCATACTCTTCGCACTGCCGTTGGGGGGGGGGCTTCAGGGGGTTGGAACCCTCCATTATAGAGTAAACTTAACTTTTTCCCAATTTTTTTGGGAAAAAGTTAAGTTTTCTCTATAATGTGGGGGGTTGCACCCTCCACACACACACCAACGGCAGTGTGAACAGTCTGAAGTAAAGTGTGGGGGGGAACCCCCGTCGGAGCTCTTTAAAAGTCACTTTTTAGGCGGCGTGCTAGTATCTTGCGCCGAATTGTCGGCGTGCTGAAGTCTTGCGCGCTTTTGTCCCATCACCACTTATTCAGGTACTCAAGCATTTTTCCCTTTCTGTCCTGCTGGGCTCACAATCTATTTAATGTACCCAGGGGGTACTGCAGTGATTGTCACATTTCAAAGTCCCAGGCATCCATGTCACTATAAACTGCTTATACTGTATGGTGACCCCTCCAAAACCCATCCCAAACTTACTGTACCCACCTTATGCTTGCAGGTGTCATCTTAATGTAGGTACAGTAGGTTTTGGAGGGCTCACCATACAATATATGCAAGATATGGTGACATCTGTACCTGGAACTTTTAATGTGAAATTCACAGCAGTAACCTCTGCTCTCTCGGCGCAAATGTTTGTTAACATCTGAAGCTGCTTGGGCTGAGAACTTTTCAGCACCCCCTCATAATACAAGCTAGAATGTAGTGGGGGTTTTTTTTAGCATCTTTGGGTGGTGTGAGGGGGTCGGTGACCACTGGAGGTGTAAGGGAGGGTCATGCCTTAATCCCCCCAGTGGTCAGTTTGGGCACCTTTTAGCATTTAGATGGTATAAAATAGGTCTAGCTCCAACGTCTAAAAAAAAGCCCAGGAGTTTTTCTTAAAGGTTTAATCATGCCTGGGACGAGCATCCGAGTCCTAAGCCCGCCCAAAACACGCCGCCACCCTTAAGATTTGGATGCACTGGAGACAAAACAACCAGAAAGACGTCTAGAAAAGTCTGTTTTGAGAACGCCCACTTGGACATTTTGACTAGTAAGACATCCAAGTGCTGGTTTATGCTGTCTTTTGGACGTCTATCTTTTTTGAAAATGAGCCTCAATGTTGAATACATACATGCTGGCATACACATGCGTAAGTCTGCAGGTTTAGAAATACAGTGGTACCTCGGTTTACGAGTGCACCGATTTGCGAGTGTTTTGCAAGACGAGCAAAACATTTGCAAAATCGGCACCTCGGAAACCGAGTTTGCCTCGATTTGCGAGCGGCGCTCCCGTGATCCGGCATCCCCCCGCTCACGTCGCACCCCCCCCCCCCTGCTGCGATCTGAAATCCCCCAGCACCCACCCGATCACGCTGCTTACCCCCATCTGGCCACCTGCACCGGCACCAACGCACAGGACATGCCGGTACCCAAAGATCTGCGTCCTTTTCTTTGCTGCGCCTTGAGCATCTGCGCATGCTCAAGGCCTTCGAGTTCACGCTCTCTCCAAGATTCTCGAAGGCCTTGAGCATGCGCAGATGCTCAAGGCCCAGCAAAGAAAAGGACGCAGATCTTCGGGCACCGGCATGTCCTGTGCGTTGGTGCCGGTGGCCAGATGGGGGTAAGCAGCGTATTCAGGTGGGTGCTGGGGGATTTCAGATCGCGGCGGAGGGGGGGGTGCGACATGAGCGGGGGATGCCGGATCGCGGGGGGGTGAAGGGTGCCGGATCGTGGGGGGGTGGGGCGGATCATGCGTGGGGGGGACCTTCTGGGGGAACAATGCCGGTTTTCGGGGGGGTAGAGCTGCGCTGCTGGCCTCGGGGGGTGGGAGTGGGTGGGAACGTATCAAGCGAGTTTCCCTTAGTTCCTATGGGGAAACTCGCTTTGATATCCGAGTATTGTGGTTTACGAGCATGCTTCTGGAACGAACTATGCTCGTAAACCAAGGTACCACTGTATATACATTTCTACGTTCTGAAGCTGTCATAGCCATCAATGTTGTTTTCTACCGTGTTTCCCCCCCCCCCCATATAAGACCTGTCCCCAAAACAAGCCCTAGTTAAGTGTGCTGAGAAGAAGCCCTCTAAAACAGGGGTGTTAAAGTCCCTCCTCGAGGGCCGCACTCCGGTCAGGTTTTCAGGATTTCCCCAATGAATACGCATGAGATCTATCAGCAGACAATGAAAGCAGAGCATGCAAATAGGTCTCGTGCATATTCATTGGGGAAATCCTGAAAACCCAACTGGATTGCGGCCCTCGAGGAGGAACTTTGACACCCGTGCTCTAAAAGGACCTGCATATTATACAACGGACTACTGGCCACTCAGGCAGCGAAGATAGACAACCAAGTCTCCAACCTATTGACAACAACCCCAGACTACAAGATGTTCAGAAAGGAAATTAAAACTATACTCTTCAAGAGATCCCGTAATAAAGCTTAATACCATGATAAAGCTTAACCCCCCTCTTACCATCCCCTCCCTAACCCCAGATCCTACTTTTCCCTCTCTTGGAAACCTTCTCTGATCTAACGTTGTAACCCTTCTTCCATAACTCTTTTTGTAATCCGCTTTGAACTGAAAGGTAATGGCGGAATAGAAATCTGTAATGTAATGTAATATTATCTCTGCAAGGGCATCTTGGGACCCTATTACTAACACCCATAAATACATTCTCAGTGAAAACTCTCGCTCCATTGGGGGCCGGATCGACTTTATCATTTTGTCCAAAGACCCAATAAGGGACAACAGTAACGCAGTACATGCCAGCAGATAAAGATCTGCACGGTCCATCCAGTCTGACCACCAAAGCGGCCAGAGCTGTATCTGGCACTCTCCGCAGGTTCCACTTCTTTAGGGTTAAACACTGGCATCTGGCCTTGCCAACCTCATATGCAGCGGCGTAGCGAGGGTGAGAGGCACCTCCCCCGCCCTCTTCCCCGCCCCCTCCGGCCACGCCCACGCCCCTCTTTAACCCCAACCTGATGCTCATGCCAGCTTCGGCTCTTCCTTTGACGCCACTTCCTAGGCGCGGGTCCGGGAAATGATGTCAGAGGAAGAGCCGACGCCGGCAGCAGATTGGGGGGGTCGCTGCTCGCGCCGCAAAGGTTAAAGATGTGCGGAGGAAGGGAAGAGGTGTGCGATAGTGGGGGGCAGGGGGTCATAGACTAAAGCGCGCAGGACAATCGCACGAGGACAAAGCCGCTAAGACAAATGTGCGCAGGACGTCAGTGTGCCGGATTAAAAGGTACGTTTAAAGCGCTCCGAGGGGGGGGGGAACTCCCTGATTTTACTTAGAAATGTAGGCGCTGCGTCCTCCCCCCCATTAGAGAGTAAAGTGTAATTTTTCCCAGTGTTTTAGTGAAAAAATTACAGTTTCCTTTGTAGGTGGGGGGTTCCCCCCCCCCCCCAATGGCAGCGGCAACACTTCCAAGTAAAGTGGGGGGGGGGGTTCCCCCCACTCACCTCCTTGGAGCGCTTTAAACTTACATTTTAATCCGGCGCACTGACATCCTGCACACATTTGTCTTAGCGGCTTTTTTCCATGCGCGATTGTCCGGCGCGCTTTAGTCCCGTCACCGGGGAGCGGAAAGGAGGACGGTTGCCAGCGCCCCCACCAAGATGGCACCCGAGGTGGACCGACCTCCCCTTCCCCTCATTCCAGTCTTGGAACATAATAGCACAATGCAAACGCAATATGCAAATGCAAGCAGTGTCTCACTTCCGGCTCACCACACAATTGTTTCCCACGTAGTCACCTTTATAGGACCCCCAGGGACCCCTGAAGAAGACTTTTTGTCGAAACGCGGACTGTGTTGGGTCCTGTATCCCTAGCAGACTAGGACCTTTAAGGCTCTTATGTGGATGATTTATTTTTATGTGGATGGAATTATTTTATGTGGATGATTTCAATGTACCTTTGGAACGTTGACACTTTCAAATAAAGTCAATTTAGGAACATCGTCACTCCACAGAGTTTTTTTTTTTGGGTTTTCACATAATATCACAATACCATCGCTTTCAACCTTAAGGATGTCTTCTACTGCTGTCTAGGACAATTATTTGCTAATATCAACTTTATGATTATACCCTCTCCCCCCCCCCCCCCCCCCCGCCACCATACAGATATGCTCCTGCTATCATAGCACGTGCTTTGAAAGAAATTAAGCATTCACATATTATATTATAATCTCCCCCTGCCAATTTTGGGGCACAGATCGTAATATCTGCCTGGCTCCGGTCCTACTCCCCAGATGCTGGATTTGTCGTCAAAGCCCACTCCAGTCTCGGCTTTGCCATTTATAGAAGCCAGACCACAGAGGACTGCCTGGCATTAGTCCTGCTCGCCTACTTCCGGAAGCCGTGGTCACATCTCACTCCAGCCACGAGGCCGCTTTAGGCTTTGCCTTAGGGCTAGATATTCAGCTGGCAGAAGTCAGCGTTTCTTTGGCTGGTTATGTGTGGCCAGTTATCACTTATCCTGTTACAGTGAGATATTTGGCACTTGATCACATAAGTTAAACGAGGCAAAGACAGGGCTGCGTTTTATGCAGTCCTATTTGTCTGGTTATCTTATCTGCTTAATTGCTGAACATTAACACTTAACTGCGTTGCAGGTTGCGCAAAACTCGCTTGTTAGAACGCTGTTTCGGCTAGAGAGGACTGATCACGTAGCTGACTTTTCTGCCAAGTTAAAACTGGAAGATCGCATACGCTATATAGACAGTTAGTGATGGTCTATTTGTGTGTGCGTGGAATGGCTCCGGAAAGTTTGATGAGCTCCATTCGGCTAATCTCGCAGAGCTGCACATTCCTCCGGTTAAATAACTGAGGTTGGTGAGCTCTAAAACTAGCATGTTCTCTTGCTTAGGTCCTGGGGAATGGAATACACTTCCCCCTCCGTATTCGCGGGGGTTTGGGGCAGAGCCGGCCCGCGAATATTAAAAAAACTGTGAATAATATTCGGGCCGGTTCTGCCCCTAACCCCCGCTTCCCCCGGCTATTTTAAGCCCTGAAAGCCCCCCCCCTTAAGCCTTACCTGGTGGTCTAGCGGGTTTTCAGGGCAGGAGAGATCTTCCCACGCTCCTGCCCCGTGCAGATCGCTCACAGGAAATGGCTGCCTTGAGCTCCCGTAGTCTCTCGAGCCGTTTCCTGTGAGCGATCTGCACGGGGCAGGAGCGTGGGAAGATCGCTCCTGCCCTGAAAACCCGCTAGACCACCAGGTAAGGCTTAAGGGGTAGGGGGGGGGGTTACAGGGCTTAAAATAGCCTGAAAAATGAAAATGAATTTTGTGGTTTAAAACCGCGAATAAGCGAATCCGTAGATACTGAATTCGCGAATACGGAGGGGGGAAGTGTACCACTGTATGTATGACAGCAGGGAAATTTGCGCGATTTCAAGAAATTGCTGAAGAGACATTTGTTTTTGAAGTATGAAATGTGGGCACTGAGTTTTAGAGTGACGATGTTAGCGCTGGCCGCAGAATTGCTGACGTAGTTCTGCATAATGCATGTCGATGGCTTTAACGACTGAGGGTGTTTTATCGCGAGCCGCTCTGTTAAAAGTGGGTTACAGATGAATAAAACAAACACCAAACAAACTGCGTGCGGGCCGACTCCACCCGCTCCCAGACCGCTCTCCAAATCACCAGCTTTGAGCTTTGGCGGTTAAGTACAGGCTCAGTGCCACTGATTTTCAGAGGATAGCCTTGCAGAAGTGATTTAACCAGCCTGGATCCTCTCCTGCTGGGGCTACGTCTAACTCCAGACCAGAGAATGACACGCAGCTCCTGATTGGTGAGGCCCGACTTTCATTTTAGTTCCTTTCTCTCCTCCTCCTGTAAACCTCTACCTTCCATTGTAGTTCCTTTCTATCCCATCTCCTGTAAACCGTGCCGAGCTCTACGAACGTGGAGATGATGCGGTATACAAACCTAAGGTTTAGTTTAGTTTAGTTTAGTAAGAGGCGGTCGGAGAATACCGCGAGTGATTTCCTTCACTCACCGCGCTCTGGCTGCCCTCTCCTGCCATGTCATTCGCGGTCGGAAAATACCGTGAATGACTTGGATCGCGAATGGCCGAGGTAGCACTGTTCTTGAATTGTAAAACTGGAAAATTAAAAAAAAAAAAAAATTATACCTGCTGTACACCCGCCATCAATTTATTCAAGCAACTTATGGTTCTATATAAAGAATTTGGACCTTTAGCTTATCATTAAGGGCCTGTTTCACAAAGCCGCGCGGCAACAGCCCCGAAGCCCTTTAAATCTCTATGGGCTTCGGGGCCGTTACCGCGCTGCAGCCGCTAGAGTGCCTTTGTAAAACAGGCCCTTAAAAATGTGCTTTGATGTCTGTACTTTCTACTAAGAACAAATCTGAAAGGCAGAAAACCTTAACAAGTAGAAGCTTCACATGTTTGAAAATTTGCTTTGTAATCTTACTATATTACTATTTATTCATATACCGCCTATCAAAATTATTATTACACTTCCTTGTCCTGGTGAGCTCATAATCCAGTTAAAGCAGTATTTTTCAACCTTTTTACACCTATGGACCGGCAGAAATAAAAGAATTATTCTGTGGACCAGCGGTTGAAGAACACTGGGCTAAGTCGTGGGCCAGGCCCCGCCCATCTCTACCCAATCTCCACCCCAGACCCCACCCCCATAATAGTTATAATTGTAACACCATTTTTTCCATTCATTTTTCACAGATACACAATATAATCTTATTAACAGCACATAATGGTTAACCACAAAATTAAACTCCACAAAGCACACTGACAGCAGATGTAAATTCTCAAAATTGACAAAATTCAATCACTAAATTAAAAAATAAAATCATTCCCCCCTACCTTTGTTGTCTCCCTCCCTCCATGCTATGCCTTACTTTCTGGCCTGCCCCCGCCTGGCCATTTTATGCTGCCCCCGGTGTTATCTTCAGGCCGGCTCCCTCTTCCTCACCGATGCAGTGCACAAAGCTGCGGGCAGCAGCTCCTTGCGCGTCCCGTGCTTCATCTGGAGCCTTCCCTCTGACGTTGCAATGTCAGAGAGAAGGCTTCCGGTTCAGGTGCAGGACCCGCATAGGAGCCCCTGCCTGTGGCTTTGTGCACTGAATCAGTGAGGAAGAGGGAGATGGCTCGAAGATAACGCCGCATCGATCGCACCGTGGACCGGTGGTTGAAGAACACTGTTTTGGGCCCGATGCACGTGCCAGCCCTGTGGACTGGCAGGAAATTTCTGTGGACCGTCACCGGTCCACGGACCGGTGGTTGAAGAACACTGATCTAAAGTACCCGGGTCATTAATTATTTATTGTTCATCTCCTGAATCAGAAGCAATTAATACACACTGGACAATACTGACTTAGGAGCATTAAAACGTTAAGACATGTCCGACTAGATCTGACCAAGGATCCATCTAGCCCATCCTGATTCCAACCGTGGCCAGTGCAGATTACAAGTACACTGGTACCTTGATTTGCGAGCATAATTCGTTCCAGAAGCACGCTCGTAATCCAAAGTGGTCGTATATCAAAGCACCTCGGATTCTCATCACGGAGAGGGTGAAAGCCAGAAGGCCTTGAGCATGCACAGATGCTCAAGGCCCCGCAGCAAGCCAGCAGAGAACCAGCGGCAGGCACTTTCAGCACCGGCGCATGGGTAAGGACAGGGCCGGTCAGTGGAGGGGGAGAAGGTGATCGCAAAGGGAGGGAGCAGCGCCGGTGGCCTCGGGGGAGCAGCAAAGCCGGTTCCCGGGGTGGGGGCTCGCAAATCAAGTCAACGCTCGGTTTGCGAGTTACAGTTTGCTCATCTTGCAAAACACTCGCAAACCGCCGTTACTTGCAAACCGAGGTTTGACTGTATCTGGTAGAGTCCCCAAAAGTGGCAAGATCCCATGCTACTTAATTCAAAGGATGAGCAGTGGTTTTCCCCTGGTCTACCTATATAACAGTTTATGAACATGTCCTCCAGGAATTTGTTCAAATCTGTTTTAAACTTAGCTACATTAGCCACTTTTAATACTTGCTATAGAATTACCCCCATGTGCTCTGTTAAGCACAATATATTTGTAAGGGTGTAAAACACTTTCATATCTGTAAATTGTGAAGATAATTCAAGAAGGGCAGAGTTAACGAGTATTATTATCATGCTAAAAGAGTTGCCCATCTAGTAGGCCCGATATAGTGCCAGAAAACATTTTCTATAGAATGAAAATCTCAAGAAAAAAAGAGATCACCAAATGAAAATGGAGGGAAGAGAGCTGAAAAGTAAAGTAGTGGTGGACACCTGGAACAGACTTCTGGCAGAGGTCAAAGATAGTGATGTGATGTGATATGATGTGAAAACACAGTAGTTCCTGCTAAACTGGAACGTACACAGGTGAGGCTTGATTCATTTAGAGCACTGGTCTTTGACCTGGGGGCCGCCGCATGAGCGGACTGCTGGGCACGATGGACTAGTGGTCTGACCCAGCAGCGGCAATTCTTACGTTCTTATGCATATATAAGTAGGTCTATATCACAGGCCAAATGGCCTTTTATCTACTGACATGTTTCTATGTATAAATCCGGAAGAAAATTAGAATCTTCATAGCTCATAACGCCAACCCCGTTTCTCCGAAAATAAGACCTATCCTGAAAATAAGCCCTAGCGTGATTTTTAAAGATGCTCCTAATATAAGCCCTACCCCCAAAATAAGCCCTAGTTAAGATCAACATCCAAAGCCCCCCCCCCCCCCACATCTAATGTGCTCGACACTCCCTACGCCGTCCCTGACACTAGTGCTGCCTGATCTGCTGAAAAAAATCAGACTCGTAGTTTCAGGAACCCCCACCCCTGCTGCTTTAGGAGGCCTCAGAGCAGAGGTATGTCATTCTCACGGTGGGAGGGTCGGTGGGGTTGTGCTGCACAGGGGGATGGGAGGGAGGGATAAAAAGATGCTGCACAAGGGGATGGGTGAGGAGGAGGAAAGATGCTGCACATGGGGGGAGGGAGAAAGGAAAGAGGAAGAATTGGGGTGGAGGAGAGAAAGGGAGAGATGATTGTTGTACATGAAACAAACTAAACTAAAGCTCAACTTTATATACCGGGTCGTCAACCTAAGGAAGCTCGACTCGGTTTACAACAATTAGATAAAAACTAAAGAAAGTTTACAATCTATATATATAAAATCGGAGGTAAGTGTGTATGTATGTGTGTGTGTATGTGCCGCGATCACGCAAAAACGGCTTGACCGATTTGAACGAAACTTGGTATGCAGATCCCTCACTACCTGGGGTGATATGTTCTGGGGGTCTCGCGGCCCACCTGCACACGTGGGCGGAGCTACAAACAGAAAATCAGATTTCACCCATTCATGTCAATGGAAAAAATGTAAAAAGCTGCCAACGGAAAAACGACTTGCCCGATTTGAATGAAACTTGCAACACATCTTCCTTTTCAGTTTAAGAGATTGCAAATTCCAGTGAGACTTGCATTCTCTATCACAATCAACAAATCACAGGGACAGACTATTACATACTGTGGAGTGGATTTAAGATCCCCCTGTTTTTCCCATGGACAACTCTATGTTGCTTGCTCAAGGGTGGGTTCACCCAAGAATTTATATGTTCTTGCTCCTGGAGGTGAAACTAAAAATGTTGTTTATAATCAAGTTTTGTGTTAGTTGTATTGTATTCATTTTGTCAAATATTTCACATTATAATTTGAATATTGTACTTTTTATAAAGCTGTAAAAAAATACTTTCATTCACCACTATAAAGTATCTTTATTTGAATCCATTTACAGTGTTATTGCTATAATTAAATACCCGTGCAACGCCGGGGCATCAGCTAGTGGTTAAATAAAAACTAAAGAAAGTCATAGCAAAAGCTTCAAAGAGATTAGTTTTCAAAATGTTTGGCAAAAAGAAAAGTTTTTAGAAATTTACAGAAAGATTGGAAAGAACTGGGGCTCCTCAGAATTAAGGGGCGTTCATTCCGTAGTTGAGAAAGTTTAAAAGCCAGAGATTGACTGAAGATCTTAACTCCTTTAATTCCTTTTCTAGAAGGAAGGGAGAGGTTTTTTTTTTTTTTGTTCAATCATCTTTATTGATAATTTTCGGTATAACACACATTTAGTTATTGATCATATCATGCAGGGAGAGTTTGAATTGTTGGATGCCTCTTGCAAAGGAAAATCTGTAAACATTCCATAATAAGGGAACGAGGGGAATAAAAATGCCATATAAAATTTTGAAAGCGATGCAGGCACATTTGAATTAAATTCTAAGATAAACCGGGAGCCAATGAAGACTTGGGAGCAAAGGGTCAAATGTACTTTTTCCAAAGATCAGCTTCGCAGCAGTATTCTGGATTCATTGCCCTCTCTGGAGACAGATGTTTGTGATGCCAAGATAGATAGCGTTACAGTAACAAATAAAGACGTCCCCTGAAAATAAGCCCTATTGCATTTTTTTTGGGTCCCAAAATTAATATAAGACATTGTCTTTATTTTCGGGGCAACACGGTATTAAGTGGTGTTGACTTCAACTTGCAGTTGGCCACAAACGCTTGCCAACTGTGATTGCAGGACCTGAGCTTCTTAGATCTCACAGACGTCTTCTTTAGATCTGAAGCTTTCATACCTATGGAATGTTGTGGGTAGGAATTCCCACATCCCACAATTAGTAGTCATCGAGAGGTGTCTAGAACAGATTAAAGGCAACTGGCAGACTTAGTCACTACAGTTTGTTGGTGTTCTTGAGAAAGGGTGTTGAGGCAACACCTTATTTGGACTGAAAGCAGAAGGTACTAGATGCCGCCATATTGACTCATGAATCCTACTGCTCATGCCTTATTTCTTTTTTATCTAAAAGATAAATATTCTTCTGTTCTCAAGCTGCTCTAAACTGTTCTGTTTTCCACATTGCTAGTAAGAACATAAGAATTGCTGCTGCTAACAAGATGCCAATATGAGTTTGAAACTATACTTTAAGAACTCTCAGAAATTATTTGGAGGTCAGAAAGTATGGATATATCTCGATGTTTCTAAAACTACTCAGGAACGAAGAAAGGATTTCCTCTCTCAGCGTCAAGAGACAATTAAATTAGGTGCTACATTTCTTCTTGCTTCTCCCTGTAAGTGCCTGGTTAGGCATTTGGGTGTCAAATATACATTTTATTCTCCAGAACATTTGAAGCAGTTTCTAGATACAGTGGTACCTCGGTTTACGAGAGCACCGGTTTGCGAGTGTTTTGCAAGACGAGCAAAACATTTGCAAATTTGGTGCCTCGTAAACCGAGCTTGCCTCGCTGTATGAGCGCCCCCCCCCCCCCCGAGAACCGGCACCCTCCCCCCCGCGATCCGGCACCCCCCCGCTGCCATTGGGCACCCCCCCGCCGCCATCGGGCACCCCCCTGCTGCCACCTGAGATCCCCCAACCCACCCCAACCCTCTTCTTACTTCCCTCCGCATCGGCATCGCCGGCATCAGCATATCCTGTGCCCGAAAATCTGCTTCCTGTGCTGGGCCTTGAGCATGTGCGCATGCTCAAGGCCTGAGAGTTCACGCGATGGCGGCGGGGGGGGGGGGGGAGTGCATGATGGCGGTGGGGGGGAGGGTGCCTTCGGGGGGAGCAATGCCGGTTCTCGTGGGGGGGGAAGGTTTGGGGTGGGAACATATCAAAGCAAGTTTCCCTTACTTCCTATGGGGAAACTTGCTTTGATATACGAGCATTTTGGATTACGAGCATGCTCCTGGAACGGATTATGCTCGTAATCCAAGGTACCACTGTATTAAGAAAATCATCAAGGAATGAGTGGAAAAAGGGACTTATTGAATATATTAGTCGTTGATTCACACTAAGCTTTACTGCAAATGATATGTAATTAATTTCTCCCTTATTGAAATCATGGTCTAAGAAAGGGGATTAAGATTTGGTTATATTGTAAGAATTTTTTCTTCTTTTTTCTTTTAAAATATTTTCCTTCTCTGTTTCATGTAGCAAGATGTTCTTGTGAATTTTATTTGAAAATTATAAATAAATAAATTTAAAAAAAAAGAATTGCCACTGCTGGGTCAAACCAGTGGTCCATCGTGCCCAGCAGTCTGCTCACGCAGTGGCCCTCTGGTCAAAGACCAGTGCTCTAAATGAGACTAGCCCTACCTGTGTACGTTCTGGTTCAGCAGGAACTTGTCCAACTTTGTCTTGATTCCCTGGAGGGTGTTTTCCCCTATAACAGCCCCCGGAAGAGTGTTCCAGTTTTCTACCACTCTCTGGGTGAAGAAGAACCACAAGTACAAGGGGGCACTCGGAGAAACTGAAAGGGGACAGGTTTAGAACAAACGCTAGGAAGTTCTTTTTTACCCAGAGGGTGGTGGATACATGGAACACACTTCCGGAAGCTGTGATAGGCAGGAGCACGTTATAGGGCTTCAAAGAAGGTTTGGATAGGTTCCTAGAGGACAAAGGGATTGAGGGATACAGATAGGAGTAGAGGTAGGTTATAGGGATAGGAGCAAGAGGTAGTTATAGAAATAGTCAGGGACCACTGCTCAGGCAATAGGCCTGATGGGCCGCCACAGGAGCGGACCACTGGGCGAGATGGACCTCTGGTCTGCCTCAGCGGAGGCAACTTCTTATGTTCGTACGGAATCTATCCCCTTTCAATTTTAGAGTGTCCTCTCGTTCTCCCTACCTTGGAGAGGGTGAACAACCTGTCCTTATCTACTAAGTCTATTCCCTTCAGTACCTTGAATGTTTCGATCATGTTCCCTCTCAATCTCCTATGTTCGAGGGAGAAGAGGCCCAGTTTCTCTAATCTTTCACTGTACAGCAACTCCTCCAGCCCCTTAACCATCTTAGTCGCTCTTCTCTGGATCCTTTCGAATAGTACCGTGTCCTTCTTCATGTAGGGCGACCAGTGCTGGACGCAGTACTCCAAGTGAGGGCGCACCATGGCCCAGTACATCAGCATGATAACCTTCTCCGAACTGTTCATGACCCCCTTCTTTATCATTCCTAGCATTCTGTTTGCCCTTTTCGCCACCGCCGAACAAATAGAGAAAGGTCAGAGACCGAATATACTTAAAGGAATATTTTTATAAGGAATACCGATAAAAGGAATATTGTTCAGGAGGGACTAAGGACTCCTGCACTAACTCTGTATTTATTCAGTTAATGTGAGTTAATTAGAATGCATTACCTGGATGGTGTTTCCACACCCATTATCTGCCCGACACTGTCCTCCAAAAATAAATACTACAGGAAAATGGTTCACACTAATCTCTATCCTGGCAGTATCTAACGATAATTTACAGGAACACTCTTTCTTACCAGGTCTTAATGATCTGCGCATTTCAGGCACCTCAAGGTTTCATTACTTGAGGTGTCTGAAATGCGTAGAGCATTACGACACATACAAAAGGGAAAACTACTACAAGGCGTTTTAGCACTTCTTGTGGTAGGCCTTTTTCAGCACCCAAAGCACTGTTCCCTCTAAGCTGAGCAGGAGTCCTGGAGGAAAAGTCCATAGTCTGTTAGGGAGAAAGACATGGGGAAAGCCACTGCTTGCCCTGGATCGGTAGCATGGAATGTTGCTACTCTTTGGGATTCTAGAATCTTGCTACTCTTTGGGGGTTCTGCAATGAATGTTGCTGCTATTTGGGGTTCCGGAATCTTGCTTACTCTGAGATAATGGAATGTTGCTACTCTTTGGAGATTCTGTATGGAATTTTGCTGCTATTTGGGGTTCCGGAATCTTGCTTATTCTGAGATAATGGAATGTTGCTACTCTTTGGGATTCTAGAATCTTGCTATTCTTTGGGGATTCTGGTTGGAATGTTGCTCTAATTTGGGTTCCTGGAATCTTGCTATTCTTTGAGATGCTGGAATGTTGCTACTCTTTAGTTTTTGGACAGGTACTAGTGACCTGGATTGTCCACCGTGAGAATGGGCTACTGGGCTTGATGGACCATTGGTCTGACCCAGTAAGGTTTCCAAGTTTCCAAGTTTATTGGTTTTTAATATCCCGACCATCAAACAATTGTCTGGCCGGTTTACAATAAAATTATAAAAAAAAGCGTTAAATGTAGCAGTATGTGCAAAAAGATGTCTTAAGTTAAACATAAATGACAAAGACTTGACGAACTGGAGTGAGAGGGCAGTAAATGTGGAAGGGGAAAAAGTTACATTGTATAGATGAAAAGGAGAGAGTGGGGGGGAGGATTGAACAAAAGGGAGGGGAACATTAAGATAATGGAAGTTTGCTGGCCGAAGGAAGAGAGAGAAGATGCTTTTAGGTTTGATTAAAAGCATCTCGAAATAAGAAAGTCTTTAGATTGATCTTGAATTTGACTAGTTGTTGTTCGTCGCGGAGGTGTTGTGGAAGTGAGTTCCATAAGGTAGGGGCTGTTATAGCGAAGTTTGTTTTGCGAGTATAATAAAAATCTTTAAGAGATGGAATATAGAGAAGTTTTTGGTCAGATGATCTTAATGTGCGAGTGGAACTTTGAGGAATAAGAAGTTTATCGAGGAATGTAGGTTGATGTAAGAGTTTGATTTTGAAAGTGAGTAGAATAATTTTGTAAGTGATACGATAAGAAATTGGAAGCCAGTGGGCTTCCTTTAAGAGAGGAGTGACATGATCGTATTTGGTTTTTTTGTAAATAAGTTTTATTGCGGTATTTTGTATCAGTTGAAGGCGTCGTAATTCTTTTTGCGGAAGGCCATTGAGGAGCGAGTTGCAGTAGTCTAAGTGAGAAATTACTAAAGAGTGGGTTAATATAGTAATAGAATCAGTATTTAGAATGGATATTAATGATCTGATGATGCGAAGTTTATAGAAGCAGACCTTTACTACGGAACTAATATGTTCGTGAAAAGAGAGATCTCTATCAATGATGACGCCAAGTAGTTTAATTTTAGTTTCCATATGTAGTGGGATAGATTTGATAGAGATAGTTCCTGGTAATGATTCAGATTTTTTAATCGGGAGTAGTAGCCCACAAGATTTGTCAATGTTGAGTGAAAGTTTATTTGTGTATAGCCATTCATTTATGTTATCCAATTTATTATTTATGTCTTTTATGTCAGAGGTGTTAGTGATATTAATAGGGTGAAGAAGTTGAATATCGTCTGCATAGGCAAAAATGGTAAATCCTATCGATTGGGCTAATGTAAGGAGAGGAGAGAGGAATACATTGAATAATAATGGTGATAATATTGAACCTTGTGGCACTCCGAAAGTTTGAAATATAGTTGAGGAAATTTCGTTTTTTACACAGACTTTAGAGCTGCGTTCCTGAAAGTAAGATAAGAACCAAGAGAGTGCTGAACCTGAAATGCGGCAATCTTTTAATCTAGAGATAAGAAGAGAATGATCGATAGTGTCAAAAGCTGAGGAGAGGTCTAGAGAGATTAGAATAACAGATTTTTGGTGTTCATGGTAGTATTGTATGGTTGAAATGAGGCCAAGTAAAGATAGTTCAGTAGAATGTGAAGAGCGAAAGCCTGTTTGACAAGGATGTAATGCATGAGTTTTTTCGAGAAAGTCTGTTAATTGGGAGTGAATGATTTTTTCCGTAATTTTGGAGAGTAGAGGAAGATTAGCGATAGGGCGATAGTTTTTGGGGAGAGAAGGATCTGAGTTGTATTGTTTAAGTTTTGGGAAGACGAGTGCAGATTTCCAAGTGTTGGGTACTGTACTTTCTGAAAGAGATTTTGAAATCATTTCCCAGATGAAAGGGCCGAAGAAAGAATAGAATTTTTTAAGTAAGAACGGGGGAATGCTCTCTAAGAGATTATTAGGAGAGTTTAAAGATTGTATTGTAAGAAAAAGTTGTGCTGGTGAGGGCATCTTGAAATGACTGAGAGAGCTAAAAGAGAGTTGGGTAGAAGGGTTGATAGTTTGAGTGGGGGGGGTAGGTATAGATGTTCCGAGGTGAGATCTAATGTCTTTAATTTTTGTATCGAAGAATAGAGATAGTTCGTCTGCAGAAGGACAAGTTGAAGTATGAGAGTAAGGCTATTCTTATAACTGCATTGCTGCCGGTAAGCGGGGTGATTCAATATTGTGTTTCCAATTGCTAGGGGTAGACATGCTCCCTGGAGTCCTGCAGAATTCGCCTGTCCTTCACTGTTGAAAATGCGACGGTGAAACAGCACTCCCCACCGGAATGCAAGTAGGAGGAGGACCCCCCACTCAGCTTAGAGGGAACAATGATCCAAAACCTGGATTAGAGCTTCGTTAAAGGACTGATCAAAAACTCAATTGTGTTTAGTCTTCTTAGGCATTGTAAAGGTTTTGTAAAAATGCCGAGTCCACAACCAGTGCAGCTGGAAGGTTGATTGAGAAACACAAATGATGTATAAATAACAAGCTTGGTTTCAGTTGATGTAATTCCTCATGTCCAAAGTTCAGCACGGATCCTGTCGCAACAAGATATTCTATAAATTATGCCCATCCTGGAACACCCATTATAGAATATCGTTCAATGATGATTTTTTTTTTTTTTGCGCCAAATTTTGAGTGTCATTTACTGAATGGGGCCCAAAATGCTCATGCTTAAATGCAGCACTTTAATGCATAATACATATTTACAGTATTCATGCCCTCCTGTCTGCCTCCCCTTATGTACACCCCCATATATCTATGCACCTCTCTGGTTCCTTTATCTTGGAATCTTTATAGATTCTCTTTTGCAAGGGGCAACCAACAATACAAATTATCTCTCCCTTCCATGAAGGGGATAAGAGGAGTTAAGATTTAGGGCCAATCCTTGATCTTTAAGTTTTCTCAACTCTGGAACGATCTTCCGTTCCCCATAAGAAGTTCTGGTTCTCTCTTATTTTTTCGTAAGTTTTTGAAAACTACTTTATTCACCAAACACTTTGGAAATTAATCCTTTTCGAAATTTTTCTTTTATGGTTCTTATTTTTTTATTCTTCAAGTTAACTATTGTAAACCGAGTCGAGCTTTCTTAGAAAGAAGACTCGGTATATAAAGCCAAGTATTAGATTAAAGTTCTAGAATATCGCTTAGCATTCAGAGCATGGATATACGAAGGTGGTTTGAAAAGTATGGAAAAAAAAAAAAAAGCAAGTTAAACAATGCAGCCTCCATTGAGGGCTCTAAACATCTAATCCAGCGAGTTTCCAGTTTTTTTTGTAAGCTATTTTTCCTACGATACAAAAAAACTGAAAACTCGCTGGACTAAGTGAATAGCCCTCAAAGGAGACTACGTTGTTTAACTTGCTCTGACTTTTCCAAACCACTCCCGTATCTTGGGTGGTCCCAGGAGTTATCCCAATAGAGGTGACAGTGTGTTATCAAAATAAGCAGGGGCAACATAGTAGCATAATAAAAGACGGCAGATAAAGAGACCTGAACGGCTCATCCAGTCTGGATTACATTTACAAATTAATGATTAAATTAACTTGTCTCTTTGATATTTCTGGAAAATACACCAAATCACCACATATGGGACACAGACCGTGCAAGTCTGTCCAGTGCCGGCCTTAGTTCTTTAATTTACATCCTTCGTTTTCTAATTAGAGATCCTCTATGTTGATCCCACGCTTCTTTGAATTCCACCACCGTTTTCATCTCCACCACTTCCCTCGGGAGGGCATTCCAGGCACCTACCATCCTCTCCGTGAAGAAGAATTTCCTAACGTTGCTCCTGAGTCTTTCTCCCTTCAACCTCAAACTATGCCCTGGATAAGCAAAAATGCTTATCCAGAGAGCCGACTGAATACTGCCCCCATCCGGATGATATCACTGGTCACCACTCTGTCCGGATATTCTGCACCAGCCGCTGTCTGCCATACCAGCGCTAAAGATCCAGAATATGTTTTAACTGCCATGACTGACATTTTAAAAAGCATGCTCAGCCTGGCAGCTCAATTTTGGGCAATTTGATTTCAATTACTTAAATTTCAGCTAAAGGATTTGGCCCTTTCTTCCCCCCTCTCTCTTTCCTTCCTTCAAATCGTTCCTATAATAATTATGCCTTGCACTGGTCTTCCTCCCATCTTAACCTAGATCTTCCCGGAAATGGCTCTCTTTCTTCTTTGAATCCACCATGTGAAACTGATTTGATTTATTTGACGCACCACTAAATACGATAATGTGTTAAAGCGGGTTACACATTATTCTAGAATGCCCCTAATCTGCCCTTGACCCTCTCCTGGCCACACCCCTTTTGGAGCCACACATAAAAGTTATGCATGGATCCCAGTGGCGAAATGTGTGCACATAAATTTCAATTAAAGCCAATTAGCACCGACAATTGATAGGGTCCGATTATCGACAATAATTAGCTCCTTATTCTTAGTTTAATTGAATGTGCAATGTAGAGCACTATATATAGAATCCAAGGGATTACGAACATAGTGGGCATTTGCATTCTTCTCCTGCATATTAATTACACTGTATATCTCAGGAAGCTATTCAGTACAATATTTCATTTTCACAGTTTATACTTTTATTATAATTTATCAAATCAACGATCAACTACACACAATGACTGGAGTGTGTGGCGCAGTGGTTAACGCTACAGCCTCAGCACCCTGAGGTTGTAGGTTCAAACCTACTCTGCTCCATGTGACCCTGGGCAAATCACTTAATCCCCCCATTGCCCCAGATACATGACATAGATTGTGAATCCACTGGGACAGACAGGGAAAAATGCTTGAGTACCTGAATAAATTCATGTAAACCATTCTGAGCTCCCCTGGGAGAATGGCATAGAAAACTGAATAAATAAATAGCATGAAAAGTTTTAGGCTCTGATAACCAGAGCTGGTATTGTGACATCATAATACCATTCCACCAATGCCTAAGAGCCAACCTCATCAGTGATGTCACAATGGCTTGATTGCCCTGGACTTGGCTCACTTTTGCTATATTTTGATTTCTAGAGTGGTGCAGTGGTTAAAGCTACAGCCTCAGCACCCTGAGGTTGTGGGTTCAAACCCCCGCTGCTCCTTGTGACCCTGGGCAAGTCACTTAATCCCCCCCATTGCCCCAGGTACATAATGCTTGAGTACCTGAACAAATAAATGTAAACCATTCGGAGCTCCCTTGGGAGAACGGTATAGAAAATTGAAAAAATAAATATATAGGGACCCTCCCCTCCCAGTTCATTCACCCCCAAAGTCCAGCTTTTTTGAATGAATTGAGAGCTCCATGTTTGATAACTGCATATTAATTAGAGATATTCTGAAATCTTGGCCTGTTTTCAGCACTCAAGGGCTATTTTATTTATTGAATAAAAACGTAGTCTTAGTAAAAACTTATCAGTTTTTCCAATGTCCACTTTGCTACCATCACCACTTGGTTGGCCGATGTGATTCCTGGTTTGTTTTGTACTTTTCCTTTGAAATGCATGTTGAAATAGTGAAACTTCAAGTCTGTGTTGTTGCAGAGTTTTGCAATCGTCATGTGATGTTGTGCATTTTTGCCTCTTAAACATGAAAGAAACAAAATTCAGAACATATTTCTGTTTTCCAAGAAATTGCACCCCCCCCCCCCGCTAGAACACAAAGTATCATGGTTCCTTCACGTATCACCCTAAAAAAAGAGATGTCATGATTCCCCTCAATAAATTTTAAAAGCTTATTCTTGCAAGTGCTTTTAATTTGTTTGTTCCTGTTTTGACCAAAAGGTACAGTATCAGACAAAATCATGACTGTTTGGTTAAGGTTTTTTTTCCTGTAAAGAATGGAGTAAAGATTCACGACTGTGACTGACTTTAAGATATTGGATTTAGGCCCCTTTTTATGAAGTCGCATTAGACTTTTTTATCACCAGCCAGGCGGTGAAAGCTCTGATGCTCATAAAATTCCTATGAGCGTCAGAAATAATACCGTTGCAGCCAGCGATTAAAAAAGCCTAATGCAGCTTCATAAAAGGGGGGAGGGGTAATTTGTGAGGAGATAAGATTCCACCACTCAAATCTGCTTAAAATCATGTGAGCAAAGAATACCGCAGACAAGCTGAAGTAGCAAAAAAATGCTCACAGGTTTAAAGACAATAGACTGTTTTCAGTCCAATTTATATGTGAGTTTGCAAACCATTGGACCCCTGAGGAAGGCGTGTTCGCCAAACAGGGACCGTGTATGGTCCGGTTGGATTTTTATCACTTTTTTAATTGAATTTTCATGGTTTTATATGTCAGTGTTTAATAAATTATCTCCAGAACATCTGTATCCACAGTTTTTTGTTTTCATCGGTGGATTGTTTTCATCGGTGGATCGTCGGGTCTCCCCATTTTACTTTGTTGGGCAGACTAGATGAGCCATTTGGCCTTTATCTGCCATTATATTACAATGTTTCTATAACCATAACGCCCTATGACCTCACAATGCAGGTGTAAAGAGCCTTAGCCTATAGGAAGAGGAGATGCAAATGTTAAGAGCCTTAGCCAATAAGGAGAGAGATAATGGTTACTGCAGATGGGCATTTTTTTTGCTACTTCAGCTTGTCTGCGGTGTTCTTTGCTCACAGGTTTAAAGACAATAGACTGTTTTCAGTCCAATTCTTTATATGTGAGTTTGCAAACCATTGGACCCCTGAGGAAGGCGTGTTCGCCAAAACAGGGACCGTGTAGGGTCCGGTTGGATTTTGATCACTTTTTTAATTGAATTTTCATGGTTTTATATGTCAGTGTTTAATAAATTATCTCCAGAACATCTGTATCCACAGTTTTTGTTTTCATCGGTGGATCGTTGGGTCTCCCCATTTTTCTTTGTTGTATCTGTTTCAAGGCATTATTCGGCTTAGCCCCTGAATATCTTTCCTCTCAATTTAAAGTTCATAATTCTAATAGGAATACTCGAAATAATAACACGTTTATGTATCCATCTTTAAAATCTGTTCGATATAAGAGATTTCATGAATGAACGTTTGCTTTCCAAGCAGGGAAAATGAGCGCTTGGTTGAGCTCTCTTAGTCCTTTAGTCAATTCTTATTATTCTTTTAGGAAGATACTAAAAGCTAAATTATTTGAAAAAAGTGAAATTTGATGAACTCTTTAACTTTGCTGAATGTATAGCGTTCATTCTCATGTATATTGATGGGTTTTTTTAATTATTTGTATGTATCACTGAATGTCCAGTGTTCTTTTGTGTTAACCGCTCAGAACTTATGGTAGGGAGGTATATAAAAATAAAGTTTATTTATTTATTTATTAAAATAATAGAAGAGGGGCCATATTTGGTTACAACAAATGCCCATTAAGCCCAGCATTCTTTCCCTTACAGGGGCCCAGTTCAGCTCACAAGAATCTGGTAAGATTCCAGATCCAGTGGCATAGTGAGAGTGAGAGGCGCCCAGGGCGGTGTTACCTCTCCTTCACCCTCGTCTCTGCACCCCCCCTTGCCCGATTCCACCTGGTGCGCACGCCCCCTTTCCTCCGTACCTCTGCTTGTAGTTGGAACTCCCCGCGACCCCGTCGGCTCTCCCTCTTACATCACTTCCTGTGCGAGGCACCTGCAAGTGACATCACCGGGAGGGCCGGCGGAGGTGCAAAGAGCACGTTGTTGACCACCGTGAGCAACGACTTCAACTAGAGCTACGGGGGAGGGGAAGGAATGGGAAGAGGCGGGGTGGAGGAGGGGCACCAGCGTTCCCACCAAGATGCCCCCACCTCGCCTCCCTCTTACTGTGTGCCACTGACTAGATCAACTCCTTCTTATACCTAGAGATAAGCGATGACTTTCCCAAGTCTGTGGGCTCCTTTTACGAAGGTGCCCTAGCGTTTTTAGCGCGCGCTATAGCGCACACTAGCTGAAAAACTACCGCTTGCTCAAGAGGAGGCGGTAGCGGCTAGCGCACGTGGCATTTTAGCACGCCTTCATAAAAGGAGCCCTATATGGCTAATAATGGCTTATGTTGATTAAAATTTGACATATCATTTGACTCCTATGGAACACAGCGGTTTATATTTAAAAAATAAACATAAAAAACCAAACAGAACATAAAAGAATTCCATAAATATAATTGAAAAGCCTAAAGCAAACATTCCAAGAATCAATCAGACTAACATGTAATATCACTATACATTGTAATCTGCAGATCGACTAATGTGGGTGAGAAGGAAGACATGCTCTAATGTACAGAGGGAGAGAGAAGGAATTCAGGCTGCAAGTGAAGAGAGGTGGTGAGAGGGGTGAGGGAACATGGATGCTTGCCCCGCAATGGGGTGGGGGGGGGTGGAGAAAGAGTGGCCAAGACCAGAAACAGGGTAGGAAGGGTGGAAGAGGTTATTAGCAAAGTGGAGAGAGGGGGAGAAAGATGGGGGCCAAGGAGGGGATTGACGCAAAACTGAAACCTTTTCTAGGGTGCCTATGACCCTTGACTAGGGTTACCAGATTTTAGACCCGCCCCCAGGCCTGCCTAGTCCCACCCAACCCTGCCCTGTCAAGCCCCGGTTCCACCCTGCCACGCCCCCAATCCCGCCTCCCCCCCCCCCCACTGCCTGCTCTCGTTGTGCCATATCTGTGCATGCACGGACGCCCTCCTGCCCGAAGGAAAGCTTTTCGAAACCCAGACAAAGTGCCAGGTTTTGAAAAGCTGTCCGGGGAAATTTGGACGTCTGGCAACCCTACCCTTGACCAAGGACATAAGAACATAAGAATTGCTGCTGCTGGGTCAGACCAGTGGTGGTATCGTGCCTAGCAGTCCGCTACTTTGGTGGCCCCCTAAGTCATGGACCTGAGCCCTAACTGAGTTTAGCCTTACCTGCTTACGTTCTGGTTTAGCAGGAACTTGACTAACTTTGTCTTGAATCCCTGGAGGGTGTTTCCCCCTATTTGAATCCCTAGAGGGCGTTTCCCCTATAACAGTCTCCGGAAGAGCGTTCCAGTTTTCTACCACTCTCTGGGTGAAGAAGAACTTCCTTACGTTTGTACGGAATCTATCCCCTTTTAACTTTAGAAAGTGCCCTCTCGCTCTCCCAACCTTGGAGAGGGTGAACAACCTGTCTTTATCTACTAAGTCTATTCCCTTCAGTATTTTGAATGTTTCAATCATGTCCTCTCTCAGTCTCCTCTTTGGTTCATAGACAACTCGGCGAAAGGCAAAGGCGCGCACCGACAACTGAGCGCAAGACGGAGGCGTGCGCCGAAGAAAATGACAGTTTTTAGGGGCGCCGACGGGGGTTTTGTTGGGGAGCCCCCCCAGTTTACTTAATAGAGATCGCTCCGGCGTTGTGGGGGGTTTGGGGGGTTGTAACCCTCCACATTTTACTGTAAACTTAACTTTTTCCCTAAAAACAGGGAAAAAGTGAAGTTTTCAGTAAAATGTGGGGGGTTACAACCCCCCACACCCCCCACAATGCCCCCACAACGCGGCGCGATCTCTATTAAGTAAAGTGGGGGGGGGTCCCCCCCACGCCCCCCCGATCGGAGCCGGAAAAACAGTAATTTTCTGCGGCGTGCGCATCTGCGCTGCGCTCAATTGTCTGTGCGCGCCTTTGTCCCGGCGCGCTTTTGACCTGACGCCCTCCTCTTTTCAAGGGAGAAGAGGCCCAGTTTTTCTAATCTCTTACTGTACGACCAGCCTGTTCTAAAGTCTTTATTTTCACAAGTAAATTCATTTTACCCACAGAAAGGGATTGGATATTGTCCTGGAGCTTTTTATGATCAAACCACATCCTATCTGTTAGGTGGATATGGCTTTTATATCAGCACTCGTAGTTCAGGTTATGCCAGAGCTCCCTTCTTTTGCCTCTTTGAAAGCATAATAATATAATTCACAGTAATGCTGAAACTATAACACTTGAGCAGATGAAAAAATATTTGGTTTTCCTCATGCCTACCAACTTGCTTGGACAAGAAAGAACTAATTTTATGGCTATCACACACCGCCTGCGTGACTGTATATTTTAACACGGCATAACTTGGGAACAGCTGGCTGACATTAGGGATGTGTGACTTAAAACATGTAAGGTGCATTAATTGACGAATTAGCGCATGTGAGTTAAAATGTGTTTTTATAAACCAATGTGTACGGTGGTCCTTCGCCCCCCCCCAAAAAATCCAAATATCAGGGGAACTCGCGGCAGCCATTTTGATGACAGCTCTGCATGGGGCAGGAGCATAGGAAGATCGCTTCTGTCCCGCATCGCCGCTAGACCACCAGGTAAGGTTGGGGACCCAGGAGGGATGCAGGGGTGGGTAAGAGTCGGCCCAAAAAATTATTCACAATTTTCCATATTCGTGGGCCGGCTCTGCCCCTAACCCCCGCAAATATTGAGGGTCTGCTGTACAATGAAACTACATGACAATCAAGCTATTAAAAAAATACAATTCCAAAATATATTTCCTAGGTACAGGAAATTACAGCAGAGAAGGACCATATGGCCTATAAATTCTTCCTCATATCATCCACATTGTCTACCCTGATGCAGGTTTTGATATCATCCACAAAGAAACAAACCCGTCCCTATAGCCCGTCTGCAATACAAAAATGTTGAAAGGAACCAGCCCAGTAACCAATCCTTCTGGCACACCACTCAGTTGCATTGTAAGAGGGAGGTGCGATCCGCCCTGGGTGCAGCCTTCCTTGAGGCGCGGGCACCCCTCCTGCGCTCCGCCACCCCCTACCGACCCCTCCCCCTGCCGTGCGAGCCACCCCTTCCACCGTACCTTTTTAACTCCAGCGCCAGCAGCCACGAACTCACCGCTCCCGTCAGCTTCGGCGCTCTCTTTGACATCACTTCCGGGACCCGCGTCGAGGAAGTGACATCGGAGAGAGCGCTGAAGCCGACGCAAGCAGCAAGATAAAAGGGTACGGGGAAGAAGAGCAATGCGCGTGGCAGAGGGAGAGGGGCACCGCCTCCCAGAGCGCCGCTCACACCCGCTACGCCACTGCTCATAATACCTCTTATCTCACAGTAAACTCCATTTACCGCTACTCCTAAAGGAGTAGCTCTTAAAAAAATCCGTCAATTACAACTAATCCAAAACCACCTCAATTAAGATTATAACGAATAGGAAAAAATTTGATCATGTGTCATCTCTTCTTAAAGAAGCCCGTTGGCTTCCAATTGTTCACAGAATCTCCTACAAATTAGCAATATTAACATTCAATATATTAACAACTAAAGCGCCATCATTTTTAGAAAGATACATTATCCCATATATTCCTACTAGAAGTTTGAGATCAGAGGACAAAAACCTTCTAGTAATTCTGCTACTTACTATAATAAATACAAGACAAGACACGATCTTTGCAATTATAGCGCCCAGAATATGGAATTCCTTACCATCATTTATTAAGGAAGAAAAGTAAATTTAAAGGACTGTTAAAATGCTGGTTGTACAAGGATGCTTTTGAGACCTAATTATCGGAGTCTCTATTGATCCCATTCGTTGCTTGAACTCACTTATCCTCTCTCTTAGGCTCTGAGAAATTAAAAAAAAAAAAGTTCTTAATTTTCTATTATATTTTTATCAATACTTTTAAAATTTATTACCCTCCGTTTGTATTTTCCTTTTATGTGTCCTTTACTATACTTAGTGTAATTCTCCCTACATCCCTTATGTATTGGTACATCATGTCCGTCTGTGTTGGTTTTAGTTAATAATTAAGACCCTGTTTTAATTGTAAATCGCTTTGAATTAATGACCCCCGGCAACCATACTTTTCAAAAAACACATAAAACCTATCCAGCACAAACAATCCCAACCCAACATCTAGCACTCTCTATACCCTTAATACTCTCTAATATTCTTCTATTTACTAAACATTATCTAAACCCCCATAATTCACCCTATTCTTATCTCCTAAAGACTTCTACTTCCCGCTGGTAACCTTAAATGTTTTATCTCATCGCTTATTCTGTTCCTTCAAATTTGGAATGTAATTCTTGTTTTTAGTTTGGATGTAATCCGCCTTGAACCGCAAGGTAATGGCGGAATAGAAATCACTAATGTAATGTAATATTGCGATACATAAAAATTTTAATAAAACTTGAAACTTGAAACCCCCTTCTTGTCTCTCACTCAACCAGTTCCTAACCCATCTAAACATAGAAACATAGAAATAGATGGCAAATAAGGGCCACGGCCCATCTAGTCTGCCCACCCTAATGACCCTCCCCTTCCTTTGCCTAGCGAATAGATCCCACGTGTCGATCCCAATTGGCCTTAAAATCAGGCACGCTGCTGGCCTCAGTCACCTACAGTGGAAGACTATTCCAACGATCAACCACCCTTTCAGTGAAAAAGAATTTCCTGGTGTCACCTCGTAGTTTCCCGCCTCTGATTTTCCACGGATGCCCTCTTGTTGCCGTGGGTCCCTTGAAAAAGAAGATATCTTCCTCCACTTCGATGCAGCCCGTGAGATACTTGAACGTCTCGATCATGTCCCCCCCTCTCTCTGCGCTCCTCGAGCGAGTATAGCTGCAGTTTGTCTACCGTATATTCATTGAAGGTATTCTGAAAAACCAGAGAGGACTGAGGCACACAAGGACAGGAGTCAGGCTTTTTGGGTTTTTTTTTTTTTGCTTTGGGCCTAGTTGCCAATAAGAAGAACCACACTTTCCGAATGTACTGTACACCAAAGGAGGACAGACCTGGAAAATTAAAGTCTTAAGAACAGAGGAATATAGGATTCGCCATACTAGGCCACACCCAAAGATTTAATCACATTTAGTACCCCGTTCCAAGTCTAATCTAGATCACATCCACCTAAAACAGTGTATCGCAAACTGTGCGCTGTGGCACACTAGTGTGCCTCCTGAGATTTCAGGCTTACCATGAGACGCTGGGGAGGAGGAGAGCCACTGGCGCTGGCTGACTGCGTACAGGACATGTCTCTCGCAGCGAGAGGCATATCCCGCAGGCAATCAGTCGGCGCCAGAAACTCTCCTTCTCTCCGTGTGTCTTCCCTGCCAGCACCCTCCATTGACGTCTCAGGGCCCATCTGGAGGGCCTTCGCACACGAGTGGACGTGGACGTGATGACATCACGCAGGCGCACAACGCCATCGCGTCGAAGTTCGTGCGCTCCCAGATGCCTTGAGCCACGGCCACTGCGTCTAGTGTGCAGCGGCTCAACCAAGTTTGCAAGACGCTGACCTAAAAGGATCCCAAGAACGAGAGGGCGTTCGGAAAAACTAAGAGGGGACGGATTCAGAACCAATGCTAGGAAGTTCTTCTTCACCCAAAGGATGGTGGACACCTGGAATGCGCTTCCAGAGGGTGTGATAGGACAGAGTACGGTTTTGGGGTTCAAGAAGGGATTAGATAATTTCCTGAAGGAAAAGTGGATAGAAGGGTATAAATAGCAATGTTACTTACCGTAACAGTTGTTATCCAGGGACAGCAGGCAGCTATTCTCACTAGTGGGTGATGTCATCAGACAGAGCCCCGGTACGGACGTCTCACAAGCACGTGTTGCTTGTAGAAACTTAAAGTTTCTAGATGCCCGCACCGCGCATGCGCCGGTGCCTTCCTACCCGGAGATCCGGGCGTGTCTCCTCAGTTCAGGTAGCTAGCCTGAGAAGCCAACCCAGGGGAGGTGGGTGGGACGTGAGAATAGCTGCCTGCTGTCCCTGGATAACAACTGTTACGGTAAGTAACATTGCTTTATCCCAGGACAAGCAGGCAGGTATTCTCACTAGTGGGTGACCTCCAAGCTAACCTCAGTGGGATGGAGGGGGAGTTGGCGACTTAAGAGAATAAATTTTTCAATACTGTTTGGCCAAACTGTCCATCCCGTCTGGAGAGGGTATCCAGACAATAATGTGAGGTGAATGTGTGAACCGAGGACCAGGTGGCAGCCTTGCAAATTTCCTCGATTGGTGTTGATCTGAGGAATGCTACTGAGGCTGCCATTGCTCTGACCTTATGGGCTGTGACCTTACAAGGAAGTGATAATCCAGCCTGGGCATAGCAGGAAGAGATACAAGCCGCCATCCAATTAGAGATGGTGCGCTTTGATACGGGTCTTCCCAACTTGTTAGGGTCGAAGGAGACAAAAAGTTGAGGAGTGGTTCTGTGTGGCTTGGTGCGATCCAGGTAGAAAGCCAAGGCACGTTTGCAGTCTAGAGTGTGAAGGGCCGATTCTCCGTGGTGAGAATGAGGCTTAGGGAAGAATACTGGAAGTACAATGGATTGGTTGAGATGAAATTCGGAGACCACCTTAGGCAGGAATTTCGGGTGAGTGCGGAGGACCACCTTGTCATGGTGGAATACTGTGAATGGTGGGTCCGCCATCAATGCCTGGAGTTCGCTGACTCTGCGAGCGGACGTAAGGGCTACAAGGAAAAGCACTTTCCAGGTGAGATACTTCAGAGGGGCCCTGTTGAGTGGTTCAAACGGGGGCTTCATGAGGTGGGAAAGGACTACATTGAGGTCCCAAACTACTGGGGGTGGTTTGAGAGGAGGGTTAACATGGAAGAGTCCTTTCATAAATCTGGCGACCACCGGATGGGCCGAGAGGGGTTTCCCTTGTAGGGGCTGGTGGAACGCCGCAATAGCGCTCAGGTGGACTCGTATGGATGTGGACTTGAGCCCAGATTGAGATAGGTATAGGAGATAGTCCAGCACGGAGGATAAGGAAGCTCGCTGAGGTTCCGTTGACTTAGAAACACACCAAGAGGAGAATCTGGTCCATTTTTGGGAGTAGCATTGTCGAGTGGCGGGCTTCCTGGAAGCTTCCAAGACCTCCCTCACTTCTTGTGAGAATTGGTGAGGGGTTACGTTGAGAGGAACCAAGCTGTCAGGTGGAGAGCCTGCAGGTTGGGATGAAGTAGTGATCCTTGATGTTGAGTAAGCAGTGAAGGAAACACTGGAAGTGGTACTGGTTCCCTGCTGCTGAGTTGAAGTAGGAGGGAGAACCAAGGTTGTCTGGGCCACCGAGGAGCTATTAGAATCATGGTGGCCCGTTCGAGTTTCAGCTTGACCAGAGTCTTCTGGATCAGCGGGAATGGTGGGAACGCATATAGAAATAGTTTCCCCCAGTTCAGTAGAAAAGCATCTGCCTCGAGGCGATGAGGAGTGTAGATCCTGGAGCAAAACTGAGGCAGTTTGGCGTTGTGGGGAGCCGCAAAGAGGTCTATCTGGGGCGTCCCCCATTGCGTGAAAATTTGGTGAAGGGGGCTGGAATGGAGAGTCCATTCGTGCGGTTGTAGCAGACGGCTTAGTTTGTCTGCTAAGACGTTGTTCTCCCCCTGGATGTATACTGCTCTGAGTAGGGTGTTGTGGCGCACCGCCCAGTCCCAGACTCGTAGAGCTTCCTGGCAAAGGAGGGCCGAGCCCGTGCCTCCTTGCTTGTTGATATAATACATGGCGGCCTGATTGTCTGTGCGAATGAGGATTACCATGTCGTGGAGTAGGTGTTGGAAAGCTTGGAGCGCATTGAAGATGGCTCTGAGTTCCAGTAGATTGATTTGGTGTAGTCTTTCCGCACTGGTCCAGAATCCTTGGGTGCGGAGACCCTCCAGGTGGGCCCCCCATGCGTAGTTCGACGAATCGGTTGTGAGAACTTTCTGATGGGGGGGAGAGTGCATCAGCAAACCTCTGGATAGATTCGAAGAGGTCATCCACCAAAGTAGAGACTGCCGAAGAGCAGGTGTGACTAAGATGCGTTTGGATAGTGGATCGGACGTTTGGTTCCACTGTGATGCCAGGGTCCACTGGGGGATCCTGAGGTGGAGTCTGGCAAAGGGTGTCACATGTACTGTGGAGGCCATATGGCCCAGGAGTACCATCAGTTGTCTCGCCGGTAGGGTTTGGCGGGTAGACACCGACTGGCTGAGATGAAGAAGAGACTCCATGCGTTGCCGAGGCAGGAATGCTCGGAGTCGGGTGGTGTCCAGGACCGCTCCGATGAAGGGGAGGGACTGGGTGGGTTGTAGATGAGACTTGGAGAAGTTGATCTCGAAGCCCAAATTCTGGAGGAAGTAGGTTGTAGCCAAGGCCGCCGAAGTGACCTCTGGGGCTGACGGGGCCTTGATGAGCCAGTCGTCGAGGTATGGGAATACCTGTAGACCCCTGTCCCGGAGTGCTGCGGCCACTACCACCAGGCACTTTGTGAAGACTCTGGGGGACGAAGATAGGCCGAATGGTAGCACTCGATACTGTAGGTGCAGATTTCCCACCCGAAATCTGAGGAACTTTCGGGAGGCCGGGTGAATGGGGATGTGAGTGTAGGCCTCCTTGAGATCCAGGGAGCATAACCAGTCGTTCTGCTCGAGGAGGGGGTATAGAGAAGCCAAAGTCAACATGCGAAACTTCTCTTTGACCAGGAACTTGTTGAGGGCTCGAAGGTCTAAAATGGGTCGCAGGTCGCCCGTTTTCTTCGGGACGAGGAAGTACCGGGAGTAAAACCCTCGGTTCAATTGGTCTGACGGGACCGGCTCGACAGCCCGAAGCTGAAGTAAGGTTTGGACTTCCTGAAGAAGCAGGGCGGTCTGCGTCGAGCTTGAAGGATACTCTCTTGGAGGATGGTCCGGGGGGACCCGGTGGAATTGAAGAGAGTATCCTTCTCTTATGATGGTGAGGACCCATAGGTCCGTGGTTATGGCCTCCCATCGATGGTAAAAAAGATGGAGGCGGCCCCCTATGGGAGAGGCCGAGGTTATGCTCCCGGGGGGGGCATCAAAAGGGCTGGGGAGCCTTAGGTACCGCCGGTGGCTGAGGTTTTTGCTGAGACTTCTGGGGAGGTTGTCTCTTCGCAGGCTGTCTCGCAGCAGGCGTTTGTCTGGGCATGTAACGCCGCTGGTAAATCAGGGGTGGCCTGGGAGGTCGAGACTGTTGAGGTTTGGGTTTGGGCCGCAGGATGGATTGAAAGGATTTTTCATGATCCGACAGCTTCTTGGTAACAGTTTCGATAGACTCATCGAACAGGTCAGCTCCAGCACACGGTACGTTGGCGAGTCTGTCCTGTAGGTTGGGATCCATATCGATAGTACGGAGCCATGCCAGGCGACGCATAGCTACCGCGCTTGCGGCGGCGCGTGCCGAGAGTTCGAATGCATCGAAGGAGGATTGCATCAGCTGGAGGCGTAATTGGGAGAGGGAGGCTACCACTTCCTCGAACTCGAATCGAGCTTGGTTGTCTATGAACGGAGTGAACTTGCGGAGCACCGGCAAGAAGAACTCCAGATAGGAAGAGAAAAAGAAGTTGTAGTTTAGCACCCGTGACGCCATCATGGAGTTTTGGTAGAATTTTCTACCAAATTTGTCCATCGTTCTCCCCTCTCGGCCCGGCGGTACAGAGGCGTAGACCTGGGAGGGATGAGAGCGTTTAAGGGAGGACTCGACCAGTAGGGATTGGTGGGAGAGTTGAGGGCCCTCGAACCCTTTATGGTGCACGATGCGGTATCGAGCATCGAGTTTGCTGGGGATCGCCGGTATGGAATACGGCGTTTCGAAGCACTGCATGAAGGTCTGGTCCAGTAATTTATGCAAGGGGAGCCGAAGCGACTCCGTTGGAGGGTTAGGTAAATGCATGGTGTCCAGATACTCTTTGGAGTATCGGGAGCCCGTGTCAAGGGTCACATCCAGATCCTCCGCCATTTGTCGGAGGAATGATGAGAAGGACAATTGTTCCGCCAGCGTCGGTCTGTGGGACGGGCTGGAGGAGGAGGAGGCCTCCAGGTCCGTGGACATCGGGGAGTGACAAGGAGAATCGGGCACCAGTGTCTCCTCGTACTCCGGGCCCCTCGGGGGGGACACCTCTGATGAGGAGTATCCCCTACGTTGCAGTTTTTTCTGCGGTGACACCTCCGAATGGCGTGAGGAGTGCCAGGATGAGTGTCTCGATCGGTGCCCGTCTCGGTGGCGGGACGGGGATCGGGATCGTCTGTGCATCGCATGGTCTCCCGAGGCCCCCAAGTGGATAGGGCTGGAAGCAGTGGATCGCAACTGGGTTTGCGATGCGGGTTCTTGCGATGCTACCCAAGTCTGGTAAGGAGTACGGAAGAACTCTTCCTGACTATGCCCAGGGCTTCGAGTATCGATCGGAGGTCTGGTCCCATGTTGGCGCGGAGGCGTAATGGGTTCTAATGGCGGCATATCGGTAAGCGAGGCTTGCCGCGTGGGCATCGCCGCCCTCCCCCGTTCGTCCTCGTCGGTTGTCGAGGTCGAACGGTGTGGGGGAGGGGGAGGGGGCGGACCGCCCCTTTGGACCGGTACCGGGAGGTCACCCTGTATGGCAGCGATGAGCCCGGGTCCGATGGTCTGCATGAGCTCAACGAATTGAGCTTCCAGCGCGGACCGTAGCGAAGCCGATAAGGAGGGATCCGCACCGAAAGGGGGTCCTCCTGCACGGACATCGCGCTCCTTCGAGGCCGAGTGCTTCTGCTTAGTAGCTTTCGGCACTTTGATGACCATTGGTGGCACTGTGGAAGGAAGAGGTACCTGAACAGAGGAGACCGGGGCAGGCACCGACGTCGAGCTCGTGGATGGTGTCGGGGTGAGCGATGCCGGTTTCACCACACTCGATGCAGGAGTGGTCGATGCCGGTTTCGCCCGAACCGGGGAGGTATCAGATGAAGTGGAGGCTGAGGGATCCTTAGCTGCGTCCATCTTGAACATCGATTCCCACAATAGGCAACGCCGCTTGAATGAGCGTGCCGTAAGGGTAGAGCAAGGCCCGCACGATTTCGGGATGTGGTCAGGGCCCAAACACTGCAAACAGCGCCGGTGAGGGTCTGTGAGTGAAATCGCGCGTTGGCACTTGCTGCACTTTTTAAACCCGGTGATTGGCCGGGACATAGGCCGGAAAATCTCCGCCGCTAGGTCGAAGCCAGTGGGCCTGAGCCACGTGGCCGGCCCGTTCGACCTGCCGGAGGAAATAATCTTCTTTTTTTTTTTTTTTTTTTTTTACTGAAAAAGAAAAGAACTGTTAACTGTAATTAAAAGAAAACGAAAACGCGGACAAGGAAGGCAAATTTAACTGAATTCAGCTAGCGCATGAAGAAGTTGAACTTCTCAGCTCCGCGGAAAAGAAAGAACTGAGGAGACACGCCCGGATCTCCGGGTAGGAAGGCACCGGCGCATGCGCGGTGCGGGCATCTAGAAACTTTAAGTTTCTACAAGCAACACGTGCTTGTGAGACGTCCGTACCGGGGCTCTGTCTGATGACATCACCCACTAGTGAGAATACCTGCCTGCTTGTCCTGGGATAAAGAGGATTACTATACAGGTCCTGGACCTGATGGGCTGCCACGTGAGCAGACTGCTGGGCATGATGGACCTCTGGTCTGACCCAGCAGAGGCAATGCTTATGTTCTTTTGTTCTTAACGGACTTCAAAAAAAGGTACCAGGGGGGCTGACTACGGGGGGTATTTGATCCATAAAACGCACCCTTATTTCCCCCCTCCCCCTTTGTTGGGGTTGAAAAAAGTGCGTCTTATAGAGCGAAAAATATGGTAATTGGCAAAATCATGTGTTAATTTTACATAATGCAATGTGTGTTTTATAATAAAGAGAGACAAAGCATGCTAATACATACAAAGCATCTCATTATTATACGAATCAAAAAAGGCACTTTATAAGTTGTGTAATTTGTAGAAATATAAGGTCAGCTTTGAGCTGGTGTTAGGTTTCCTGCCCAGCAGCACTGGCCAATATTTTGCTAGCCCCTTACCCCCAGATTCCATAAATGCCATGAAAATTTACACAGGCAAAATTGTGCCCTATTCTGAGATGCGTCTGCAACAGAACTGGCTAATGAGCCAATTAGCAATGATAATTGGGAGATAACAACCTAACATTAGCATTAATTGGCACCAATCTGGATTTTCATACGCATCTTGCTAAGCGCTGTTCTATAAAGATCTGCATGCAAATCTGATTGCACATGCCACTCAAAAGGGGGTGTGGCCATGGGCGGGGCATGGGCAGGTCAGGAGCATTCACTAAAGATGCACGCAGTATCGCTGAATACTGGGATCTGCGCCTAAATTATGTGCCAGGATTTACAGGAGTTTCAGCTGGTGTAAATCCTCACACCCAAAGTTTGCCATGAAAATCGGCTCTAAGCGCGATTCTATAAACGCTGCGTAACTCAAAGCGCTGTTCGCAGAATAGCACTCTGCGTGAAATTTTGGGCAACCCTGCGTTATGTCAGCCCGTGACATGTTTTGTCATACACATCTCCCTCCATATTTGCAACTATGGCACTCGCGACTTCAGTTATTCGCGGTTTTTGTCTTGATGGCTCCACACACCCCCCCTCCCCCAAATGACATCATCCTGGAGTACTGAGAAAGTTCAGCGCATTTTTTTTTTTTCAGCATGGTTGGGCAAACGGCAACGTTGGAGAATGCAAGAACTGTAATACCTAGCTTGTTTTTAAAAGTAATCGCAAATAATAACGATACGTTTTATTTGCGATTTCACAGTATTCGCAGGGACTATACCAAAACCCCGTGAATATGATAGAAAAAAAGTTATTTCTGGTTTTTTGGGTATTCGCAGGCCGTCTTTGAACGCAACCCTCACGAATATGGAGGGAGAAGTGTACAATGTTTTGACACATTTCGTCATACTATACTATATGTTATGTTTACCAAACTATATTTGCCATACTATGTCTGCCATGCTACGATTTATCATGCTATGTTTGCCCACAATTCTCACCATGTCATATTATGTTTTACCAAGCTTTGTAAACTACATTTTGCCATTTTGTCAGACAATGCTATCTTTTACATAGAAACATAAAAACGTACTGGCAGATAAAGGCCAAATGGCCCATCCAGTCTGCCCATCTGCAGTAACCATTATCTCTTCCTCTCTTTAAGAGATTCCACGTGCCTATCCCATGCTTTCTTAAATTCAGAGAGTGTCTCCACCACTTCTTCCAGGAAACTGTTTCACGCATCTACCACTCTTTCTGTAAAAAAGTATTTCCTTCGATTACTCCTGAGCCTATCACCTCTTAACGTCATCCTATGCCCTCTCTCATTCCAGAGCTTCATATAAATACACTTTATGTATGTATGTAAACTTGTAACCCATTCTGAACTCTTCTGGGAGGACGGGATATAAGACCAAATAAATATATACATTTACTGAATCCGGTCCTTAGTGTGCTGTCCCTGCTTTGCACAGCAATCAAACCTTTTCCATGTATGAAACCTCTTTACCAAGTACTAAGCCACTAACCTCACGGATCCGATCTGATCCGTTAGCGATCCGATCTGTGAGGTTGCCAGCCGCCCGATTCACGATGCGTCCTCATGCAAATGGGGGCGATCGGAGCTACGCCCCCAACCAACCGCACAGATCGCTGAGGTGCGATCCTGACGCATTTGCAGACCATCTTCTTTGCCTTTAGATGGTCTGCACATGCTTACAGAGCTTGAAACTTTTTTAAAAACTTTTTTACTTCGCAAGCCCATGGTTTTAACTTGCTTTAAACCCACGGGTTAAAACCACGGGCTCACAGTGCGGGGAAGGGCAGTACAGTCGGGGCAGAGAGCAGGGCGGCAAAAGGAGAGTCGGGGCAGGGAGCAAGGCAGTCGTAAAGGACGTGAGTGACTGGACTTCAGCAGTAGCTTATTTTTTGATCGGCCAGTCCAGTCGGTGTTCCTAAAATTTTTTAGTGAATCACTGCCTTCCTATTAAGACAGTGGTTCTTAACCTTGTTGGAGGTACTGAACCCCACCAGTTTCATATGTGTGTTCACCGAACCTTTCTTTATTCCCTTAGTTTTGCCGGAGCTAGACTAGAATTACTCAACTTGGCATTGCAAATCATGCAATTAGGACACTGACTCCCATCACGTTCCATTATACATGTGAATCCATATTGTACATATTTGTCCGACCACTTTTGTATTTTGCTCGACATAGTTAGTAAGGGATTAAAATATTAAGATAGGTATCACACGACGTACCATCACAACAGTTACAATTCGACTACTGTGCGCATCAAATCCCCTGCAGCACAGATAGGCCAAGCGATGTTGCGTGATCACCTGCAGCCAATTATGGACAAGTGGGGCGTATCATCACGAATCATAAGCGCTTCGGTCACGTTCAATCATCTATCAGTTAAATCACAAATTTTGATCAGGAATTGATTGATGTATATAAGGCGTTAGTTACAGATTGATAGATCAAGAAACCGAGTACACGATCAGTCTTGATCAAAATCACTGAATAACTGATAGATGATTGAAAGTGACCGAAGCGCTATATGAGTCGGAGGTGTGTTTTGACCTCCGCCGAACCCGCGAAACTGACTCACCGAACCCCTGGGGTCTGGTCGAACCCAGGTTAAGAACCACTGTATTAAGACCACTTTGTACGATAAGTTGATTACTTAGTGAGTTTTATTATTGAAATTCTATTTTACAAATATTTGTATTTTTTACTGTATTATGTATTTTGCTGATTGTCCAGCTCTTTTTAGTGTAAACCGCCAAGAACTTTTGGATATGGCGGTATAAAAGAATATATTTATTATTATTCGTACATTTGCATGCCATTCCCCCTCATTTGCATGAGTGGATCGTATCGGGCGCAGATTGGACGTAGGGTTAGTGAATTGGGTCAAGGTCGCTAAGTGATCGCAAAGTGGTCGGGACACGATCGGTGTCCTTAGTGAATCTAGCCCTAAGGCAAAGCGAAATCTGCTCCAAAGTAACTTCCCTTTTAAACTTTTTACTGGATTCTATTTCAAATCCTTAAGCTGTCACACAGGACCTTGGAAAATGCCTGTCGTCTCCTTACTGGCTGCGTCGGCAAAACTAGTTTCAAACCACAGTATTTTCATTAAGGTCAGCAGAACGGATTGCCAAAAAAAAGGAGCACATTTTGACATTTTACACTGTAAGAAGAGTACATTTTGAACATGCACGGACGGAAAACTTTCTGCATGCATGATCAGAATAACCTTCATAGCAAGAAACAATATTTGGAACTAGAAAACGGCACCTCTTCTAATGCCCAGTGAAAAAAGTTTTAAGACTTGCCAGCACACTGTTTGACAGGGACAAACGTTTGTCAGCTTGTTACGATCGTTATTAACCCATGTAACTTAGATAAAGCTTATATTATTATTATTATAAATGGAAGAAAGAAATGGTTTGTAAAACCTCTCCCACCATTTAAAAGGTGGTAGCACTAGCACGGACCAAGACCTCCAAGAAGACAGTACCCAACTGATTATTACGCCAGCATCGCTAAGCAGAAATCCAAATCATTTCAAATCCAGGCATACTCAGTTTCTAGATAAGGCAGCAAATCGTGCATTTCTGCACAAGAAAGCAAAAAGAAACACAAAAGCTGGGGTTGTGGGAAAGCCTTTTTTGGTGGCAAAGAAGCATGTTCTTGCAATAGTTCCTAGCTGGGCATTCCATACCTAGAATATAACTTTTGCATGAACTTTTTCCATAAGGGCAATGTGGCTAATTAATACCCGCATTTATAGGACACATTCTTACAGCAGAAGGCAACAGCTTGGCTTGGTGCCCAGATCAACAGAGAGAAACGTTAACCTCCTCAGCCATGTACATTACCAGATGGAAGCAATGTACAGACTTAGGAAAGGGCAAGGGATGAAGGAGAGAACAAACCAGGCCATTAAAGTCAAAGGAAAACAAAACAAGAAATGTCTCACCACTTTCATTTTTCTCAATAACATCCACCACTTCGCCAGCACGTAGACTGATCTCGGAGTTCTCCTGCTTCTCGTAGTTGGAGATGACCGTGTACTGGTCCAGGATCATGGGTTCAAAGTTGGTGTCAGCACCTGGGGAAGGGAAAAAGCAAGCTGTGAGCCAGCTCCCAGCCATAGCTCCTCTTGGACGACCTCCGTCCATTCGATTCATGATAGGCCGCTTTGTCGCCACAGCCAAGCCAATCACAGCACAATCTCGGCTCCCGGCATATCTCCAAATGGCTGGCCATATAGAAATATCCACCTCGGACCCACAATACGGTAGCACAGAGGAACATTTAAGGGGGGAAACCCCCCCCCCCCACACACACACACAATGGATTATTCACATGGTTTCATGGCGGATTTGGATGATTCTCACATGGTCTTTGCAATCCTTGTCCCATTCAGTTAGAGAGAAAAAAAGATTTTCAGAGGGAAATAAAGTGCCAGGTCTATGGTCAAATCCTCCCCATAAAGTACAAGAACAAGCAAACAGTTTTGCTCTCAGAGGCAGAGCGCTTTCTCTTCTCTTTAGGATTCAAGCTGGAAGTCAAGAGGGGGATGTGGAGGCCAATCCTAGCCAGCTCCACTGCAGCCCTTAAATAGAAACACATGAGTAGGACTCGGGGAAGAGGCAGGGAGGGAGGGTGGAGGAAGGGAAGGAGGCAGAGCCGAGCAACTGTTTACTTGAAACAGAAGAAGCCTCGGCAGAGCCCTGATGCTCTGTAATGCGGGCTCTGCCTCTTCCATCTAACAATCTTCTGCAGTGCATTCATTGGGGAAGCTACGTATGCTCAGCCCATCCCCACCTCCCTGCAGAGGTTTCCCTTTCTGTTTTCTTTAATGATCTTTATATCAGATGAACAGTAAAACTTCTTTTACAGCCAGTGGTGTAATAAGGGTAGGAGGAGCCTAGGGTGGTGACACCCACCCCACCCCTTCTCTCTGCACCCCCACTCCTTCCGCACCCACCTACGCTCCTTCCTGACCCCACTCCACACTTGTGCACTCCTTGTACCCCCACCGTGCCTTTAAATCTTTGCCAGAGCGAGTGGCTTCGGCAGCATGCTCCTCGCGCCAGCACTGGATTTTCCTCTGACGTCAATTCCTGACCCCCGTGACCCGGAAGTGATTCAGAGGGGAACCAGGTTGGCGCGAGCAACAGGCAGAAGTTGCACGCTTCCAGATGAGGCACGGGACGTGCAAGGTGCAATTAGTACTATTATGGGGGCGGGGTCTGGGGTGGAGATTGGGTAGAGATGGGCGGGGTCTAGCCCACGACTTAGCCCAGTGTCCTTCAACTGCCGATCCACAGACCGGTGTCAGTGCACAGAATAATTCTTTTATTTCTGCCGGGCCATAGGTGTAAAAAGGTTGAAAAACACTTATCTAGATGAGAGATAAAAGGGCTGCTTTGGGTAATTAAATGCCACAGTTGCATTTCACTGAAGATAAATGTTTTCTTACTGTTTTGGCGCTGTGTTCCCAGCCCATGAAACACCTAATTAACCATCACTGGCCTGGAATGCAAACAGTATATAAGGCAATATGGCTGGGACTCTGCAGACACATATATTGGATCTCACAAGAGGATATTTTATGAAAAGGCAACACTGGCAACAATGACCTACTTGAATTTGTACCTATGACCTAACTGCATTAACAATTGTACTGATCTACCTGTACTGGAAACTCTATTGAATATCCTTGTCAAATTAAACTGTGCATTGTAACTTCCTGTAATGTAATTTTTGCAGATGATACCAAAATCTGCAATAGAGTAGACACGCCGGATGGTGTGAATAACATGAAAAAAAGTCCTGGCAAAGCTTGAAAAATTGTCTGAAATTTGGCAGCTAAAATTTAATGCTAAGAAATGCATTTGGGCTGCAAAAATCCGACATGTCCTCTAAAATGAGGACATGTCTAGGTACAGCCGGATGTTTGGCAACCCTAGGCACACATGGATTTATAAAATATATGAACATCACAGCTAGAGGCAGACCGAATTTCAGTTTTGGCTCCAAAACTTCTTTCAGTTTCATCCAAAAACGCAGGTGCATGAACCAAAAACTGTGTGTCCCCATAGTGCTCCCATCTCCCCCAGTTCCACTTCCTCCCTCCCTCCCTCTTTTTCCCATCCCCCCTGACAAACAGGCTCAGCCTTCCTTACCTCCCCTCCCCTAATAGAGGTGTGTCCCACTGCTCCCCCTCCCCCAGCTCCACTCCCTCCCTCCTTTTCCCTTCCCTCCTGACAAACAGGCTCAGCCTTCCTTACCTCCCCTCCCCTAAAAGAGGTGTGTCCCAGTGCTCCCCCTCCCCCAGCTCCACTCCCTCCCTCCCTCCTTTTCCCTTCCCCTTCCCCCCTGACAAACAGGCTCAGCCTTCCTTACCTCCCCTCCCCTCCCCTAACAGAGGTATCGTCCCACTAAATAAGGCTGATACCAGTACAGTGGCATAGTAAGGGTGAGAGGCGCCCCTCCCCGCTCCTCCCTTGCTCCCCCCTATGCATGTGCCCTTTCCCTTCCCCCATACCTCTAGTTGTTCACTGCCGCAAGTAACAACTTTAACGCGCTCATAACCTGACGGCTCTCCTTCTGACGTCACTTCCTATGTGCAGCACCCGGAAGTGACGTCAGCGGGAGAGCTGATGCGGTCGCGAGGAACATGTTGAAGTACGGGGGAAGGGAGGGCGTGCATGTGGCGAGGGGAGGAATGGGAAGAGGCGGAGGGGGGCAGAGAGGAGGAGGGGTGCCGGCACCTCCACCAATATGGCAGCCGGGGCGGACCAAACCCCTCTCATCCCCCCCCCCTTACTACGCCACTGTACCAGCATAACTTCCTGGGATCTTCCTGATTCCAAGCTGAATATTGAAACACAATTGATGAGGCAACCCTGGTATTTGATGTGATTCTGCCTGTCTGGTCTACTACTACTATGGATTATTTCTGTAGCACTACCAGACGCAAGCAGTACTATACAGAGTCACAAAGAAGTCCCTGCTCGAAAGAGCTTACAATCTAAACAGACAAGACAGACAAAAAGGATGTCATGGATACAGTTAAGGGGAACGGTTAATCTGCTGGATGGGTTGGAGGGCAGAGGGGAGTACAAGTCAATCAAGCCATTGTGACATCACTGATGAGTTTGTCTCTTATTGGTGGAAGGAGGCATTATGACATCACAATCTCAGCTCTGCTTCCCAAAGACAAACAGGATGTCATGGATACAGTTAAGGGGAACGGTTAATCAGCTGTCTGGGTTGGAGGGCAGAGATAGTACAGGACAATCAAGCCATTGTGACATGGCTCATTGGTGGAATGAGGCATTATGACATCATAATCTCAGCTCTGCTTCCCAAAGATTGAAACTCTTCACACTACTGCTATTACTATGAATTATTTCTAGAGCGCTACCAGACATATGCAGCGATATAGAGTCTCAAAGAAGACAGTCCCTGCTCAAAGAGCTTACAATCTAAACAGCCAAGACTGACAAACAGGATGTCATGGATGCAGTTAAGGGGAAGGGTTAATCAGCTGGCTGGGTTGGTGGGCAGTGGGGAGTATGGTTATGGATTGCAGGCTATATCAAAAAGGTGGGTTTTCAGTCTGTTTTTAAACAAGGGAAGGGTCTTGACGGCCTCATGCCTCTGTCCTATATTTTATGGTGGTCCTTCCTTTGTGTGTTTTTGTACATTGTAAACGACTTTGACCTGTGCAACAGAAAATAGTGGTATTGCACATTTTGAAAAATGAAATGAGAATCAGCTTATTTCCTATGCAAGGGGGGATCGTTACCTTGGGGCAGTTTATAAACAGTTTCATACCCCCGCCTGGGTCCCCCACAATACTTATCCTGGCCCTCTCCCACATGTCCACTGTTCTCCAAGGGAGTACGTTCTCTCCAGGGGGAAGAAATTTCCCTTCTAAACTAAACTAAACCTTAGGTTTGTATACCGCGCCATCTCCGCAAGCGTAGAGCTTGGCACGGTTTACAGGATTAGGATAGAAAGGAACTCCAGAAAAGAAGGGTAATAGGAAAGGAACCAAGAGGGTAGAGAGGGGTCAAGGTACCAGAGATCGGGAGGTGTTAGATTTTTGAAAAGAGCCAAGTTTTCAGGTGTTTGCGGAAGAGTTGGAGGGAGTTTGAATTTCTGAGCGGGGAGTTGAGGTTGTTCCAGAGTTCTGTGATTCTAAAGGGGAGAGATGTTCCTAGTTTTCCTGCGCGGGATATACCTTTTGTAGAAGGGAATGACAGTTTCAGTGTTTGGAGGATCTGGAGGAGTTAGGGTTTGAGGAGTTCCAAAGGAGTGGAATAACGGGAGGAAGGATGCCGTGTAGGATCTTGAACGCTTCACCACAAATATTAAGGGACAGATTTGGAGCACTCCAACTAACTTTACCGATGACTTCTGCAACACAATTACCATGTGGTGGTCTCTTTCAGTCCTCAGCTCACACAGGATTGGATGAGTGTGTCGCAGTGGTTAAAGCTACAGCCTCAGCACCCTGAGGTTGTGGGTTCAAACCCACAATGCTCCTTGTGACCCTGGGCAAATCACTTAATCCCCCCCATTGCCCCAGGTACATTAGATAGATTGTGAGCCCACCGGGACAGACAGGGAAAAATGTTTGAATACCTGAATAAATTCATGTAAACCCTTCTGAGCTCCCCTGAGAGAACAGTCGTTTCCTAGCTGCCTCTGATTCTGCTATAGAAATGTAGTACAATGAGGGCATCCCTCCAGGGGAGGGGGGGCTCAGGTGGGAGGGAGTGGGCATCCCTTCTGGGGGGAGGGAAGGGGTTGTGCAATGGCGGTAGTAGGAGGGAGTGGTCATCCTTCCTGCCGATCTTTGATTTGGGGTATCTTTTTCTTTCAATTGCGGGTGTATTCTGTGCACGTGTCGATCGCTATCACCAGCGACTCATCTCATGCAAATTTAGCGACCTTCTGCAACTCTTTGCGAACCTCATTTGCATGCATGGTTGTTAGAGAATGACTCGTCTTTTTCAAATCGTTACATTTACGAACACGACAGCAGCCCTAAATTATGTTCCTGAAGACAGGAGCTTACCAGGCTAGTGAGAGTCCTGAAAGGATCTGTACACAGGCATGCTTCAAACAATCACCATAACTTTACAGTTAGGCCACTGATAAAACTTCACCCTAAAATATGGCTCTGAAGTTTTCAGATCAGTAGCTTATACAGTAGAATCTCAGTTATCCAGCACCCACGGGGATTGGTGGATTCTGGTTAATTGAGAGTGTGTTAGAAACCTTGTCCAACACAACCTCAATTCCCTCCCCGCCTCCCGCCCCGAAGCACCGGTGTAGCAGGAGTCCTGAGCCACAAAGCCCTCTTCCCTCCCTCAATCCCCAAAGTGGCAGAAGCAGGTTACGGTTCAGAGCCGTGAACTCCCTCGCTCCCTCCCTCTTTCTCTCCTTTCCTTTCCTGAGCGTAGCCGGTCAGCAGGAGGCAGCCGGTCGGCAGAGGGCCTTGCCTCTGATGCGTCGGAAGTGATGCATCAGAGGAAAAGCCCTGTCGGGGGCTGGTCGCGGGCAGCCTGTGCCTTCTGCTGACCGCTGCGTTTTGGGTAAAGTAGGGAGGGAGGGAGTTCTCGGGTCAGAACCGCCGCCTGCTTCTGCCACTTCAGGACTTGAGGGAGGGAAGGAAGAGGGCTTTGCAGCTCAAGACCACTGCCGTGCTGGCGAGAGGAAAGGGGGGGGGGGGTTCGTAGCTGCTTGGGCTTGAGGGAGGGAGGGAGGATTTGCGGCTCAGGACGCTGCTACTGGTGCTTCGGGGACTTTTTTTTTTTCAACGGTGATTTTTTTTGCTGGTTGTGTGAGAATCCCAGTTAATAATAATAATTATTTATTTTTATATACCGCCTACCCAGCAGTTCACACAATAGGTACTCGGCTTACAATCTAATAATAATAACATCATACATAATAAAATTCTAAGTAACTAATACAAGCATTAAAACTAATGAAAAAGGAAAACATAATATAAACTAAAATAAGTATGGATAAAAAGATAAAAATACATTATAACTACATGATAATATGAAAATCAATAATGTATTTTATACTGTTTAAATAAGTGGGTTTTAAGATCTTTTCGAAACTGATAGTAACTGAGACCCAGTTAACCGAGACTCTACTGTAATATGTTTGCTCCAGTAAAGACACGTTTAAGCATATTCCTTAACATTTATCAGATAGAGGATTGCGGTGTTATGTTGTGTTCCTATTCTGCCTTGCTTGGACACAGTCAAACAGAAATTGTGCTTACAGTCAAAAAAATCTGCAAAAACAAGAAACTAATTTGTATATTTGGACACCAGCAAGGGTCTGGTCCGTTTGATAACTCGATATAGTGCCTGAAAGCGTGTGCAATAAAGCTGGAACACAACAGGAGCTCTCAAAGAATTCTGCTTGGAAAAGCCAAGCAGCTGCGGAGGAATTTTCATTCCTTCGAATAACATTTGTGATTTTCTGAGTCATTTCCTGTTGAACCAAACTAGTGAGAAAAACACATCCTCAATGAAAGAGGCAGATGACTTCAGTTCAGTATAAGAGAATCATGTCCTTCATTTGAATTGCTTTAGGGGTTTGTAGACTAATTATCGTTAACGCTGGTATTAGAAAGTGTCCATGTGTGTAGCTGCATTAACACATGCAAGAAAGCATCATTTAAATCCAGTTATTACCGTAGCAATTAATGGTGGACGCACAATCTGGCTGGATGAAAGCAGAGGAGTACCGTTGGCTGAATTATGCCCCCCAGGATTAGGGATAGCAGACGTGTCGTCTTTTCAGAGGACTGTCTGGATGTCCGGATGGATTCTTGAAAAGCAGCCGACTGCCCAGGTTGGTTCACAGTCAAATGCGCGCAGACATTTGGGTGCAGGACAATAAAGCGCAGGATAGAGGCACACGGGTCTATATCGCGCAAGACAAATGGACGCGGACAAATGCGCGCGGACTAGTACGCAGGGCAATGGGTGCAAAAAAAGATTGTTTTCGATCTAAGCAATTTATATTGCGTTTCCATTTATTTATTTATATTGTGGTCCTTCCCCCCCAGTGTTTCCTTCCAGTGCCCCTTCCTCCCGCTACCTGTGTGTCTCTCTGACTCCAAGCTAACCTGCTACTGATTCTTCATCCCTCCCCCTCCCATAGATTTGAGGCGCACAGAACATTTATATTGCACGTCACTGTCTCGTGCTTACGTCATGCGTAGATTTCTGCAGCGTAGAGAACATTTATATTGCGCACGATTGTCTCGCACGCAAATCTCTCGCTGTAGTGTCTTGTGCGCATTTATCCTGCGCGTGATTGTGTTGGCAGGCAATTGTGTTGCGCGGTATTGTCTGGTTGGAAATGTCTGCGCGCATTTGACTTGCGCACATTTGACTTGCCACTGTCCAGGTTTTCAAGCTCAGGGCCGCTTCCGTAGGGCCTCCGAACAAGTATGGGGGTCATTGCATCACATCAGTGCATGCTCGGAAGCCCTCCAGACGTGGCCTCGAGCTCGAGGAAAGAGGTTGGGGAGGGGCGGAGCTGGGGTGTGACTTGGGTAGAATGGTAAGAGGCTGGGGTAGAACAAGGCGTGGCCACGTATCCGGGTTTTATCAGAACACAATCTGGTAACCCTACACAGGATTCACTCTCCTGCACCACCAAAATCAAGGGAAGCAGGGTAGCGGTCCTGATCTGAGAGACGATCAAACTGCGCTGAGTCTCCATCCCCCACTTGTCCGAGTCAGAATTCCTCCTAATCCAGCTGGGAGATAAGGCTGTTTGTGGTCTGCAGTAGAGGTCTGCACGGGAATGGGTCCCGCGGGAATCACCCCCTAACCCACGGGACTCCCACAGAGACCCCCCTCTGGCTCACGGGACTCCCACGGGGACCCCCCTCTAGCCAACGGGACTCCCACGGGGATGGAAGGCTTTGGAAGCAGGGTTCATTTGTTTATGTTCATGTTTATTCAGGTTTTTGATTGAACGCTTTTTCGGGACTGCAAAGCGTTTTACAAAATATAAAATATAACATTTAAAACCAGGATATCTGACCTGGAAAAAAGATTTTCCCTTTCAAAGGATCCTAATCAATATACAGTGGTGCCTCGCATAACGAACGCCTCGCACAACGAACGCTGCACACAACGAACTTCATGTCTTGATTCACACAACGAACTTCGTTTCACACAACGAACTTCACACAACGAACTTCGTTTCACACAACGAACTTCGTTTCACACAACGAACTTCGTTTCACACAACGAAGTCGCCCGAGCTGCCGATGTATTGCATCCTTCCGCGCAGGCACTGCAGGCAGTCGTTAGTCACTGCGCTTAACTGCCCTCTCTCACTGTATACAGTCGTCCTTTTAAGATAAACTCAATATTTTTTATATATCATGGCTTCTAAAAAAAGCAGGAAGGTGATTTCTGTTGAAATGAAACGGGAAATAATTAGAAGGAGTGAATGTGGGGTAAAACAGTGTGACCTCGTCAAAGAGTTTGGCCTCAGCAAGACCACCATTTTCACCATTTTGACAAATTTATCTTTTTTTATGTCATCTTAGCATATTTTATGCTGCAGAATGAATTATTTTTTTTACATGTATTGTTATGGGAAAACGCGTTTCACATAACGAACTTTTCGCATAACAAACTTGCTCCTGGAACCAATTAAGTTCGTTGTGTGAGGCACCACTGTAATACCTTATGTCAACTTAAGTATCAACATAACTCAATTCTTTCTAAGCAAGCTAAACTGCAAATCTTCATGACTGAAGCTAAATATTATGCTGAAGGTAATAAAAGTGGCAAATTGTTGGCTTCCTACTTGAAAAGGAAAAAAAATAAGCTTCAGATTCCTGCTATTCAAAATCGTAATCACATCAATGTCACTTCCTACTCAGGCATTCTTGAGGAGTTTCAAGCCTTCTATCACACATTATATCAATCTGACTCACCCTCTACGCCCTCCTCGTTGTCCTCCTTTCTACAGGACTTAGATCGGCCAACCTGGACTCTATCAGAATCTTCTGCTCTTGATAGACCTATTAGCCTTGAAGAATTACAGACCGCATTGAGGCAACTAGAAACATAGAAACATAGAAATTGACGGCAGAAAAGGGCCATAGCCCATCGAGTCTGCCCATACCAATGACCCACTCCCTGATTCTTACTCTCCTAGAGATCCCACCTGAATATCCCATTTTCTCTTGAAATCTAACACGCTGCTGGCCTCAACCACCCGCTGAGGCAGCTCGTTCCAATGATCGACCACCCTTTCGGTGAAGAAGTACTTCCTAGCATCACCCCGAAATTTCCCTCCCCTGATTTTCAGCGAGTGTCCTCTGGTTACCGAGGGCCCTGTAAGACTGAAGATATCATCTTTCACCTCTATACGCCCAGTAATATACTTAAAGGTCTCAATCATGTCCCCTCTCTCTCTTCGCTCCTCCAGTGAGTACATCCGCAGTTTTTTTAACCTTTCTTCATACGTGAGATCCCTGAGCCCCAAGACCATCCTGGTAGCCATTCGCTGAACCGACTCAATTCTCAACACATCCTTTCGGTAGTGTGGTCTCCAGAATTGAACACAATACTCGAGATGAGGTCTCACCATGGATCTGTACAGTGGCATTATGACTTCAGGTTTTCTGCTGACAAAACCCCTACGGATACAGCCCATCATTTGTCTTGCCTTAGACGAAGCCTTCTCTACTTGATTGGCAGTCTTCATGTCGTCGCTAATGATCACTCCTAAATCACGTTCCACTGTGGTCCTGGACAACCTCATAAATCTCCTGGAGCTGATGGAATTCCAGTAGAATTCTATAAGCTTTTTCAGAGTGACTTATTGAAACATCTTCATCATCTGTTTCAGTATTTGACTCCTACTAATGTTCATCAAAGTCGCTTCTCTGAAGCAATAATAACAGTGATTCCTAAGCCTAACAAAGATTCTCTTTTGGTACAAAATTATAGACCTATTTTGCTGTTAAATGTCGATTATAAACTATATGCTAAAATTCTGGCCAATAGGCTCAAACTTTGTATACATAAAGTTATTCATCCCAATCAAATAGGCTTCATGCCTGGTCAGCTTATAGCTGATAATACTAGGCTCTTTTTCCATCTGGCCCATATTGCGGAATCCTCTCAACATCCTATCATAGCCTTATCCTTAGATGCCGAAAAGGCTTTTGATAGAATAGAAAGGAATTATCTCTTTCATATTCTGGCATGGTTCGGTGCACAATCTTCCTTCATTCAAATGATAAAAGTTCTGTACACTGATCCTTCAGCTAGAATTATCGGCTTCCTTTCGTCTACATCGGGGAACTAGGCAGGGATGTCCCCTATCCCCATACTTATTCAACTTGGCACTTGAACCCCTGCTTCTCCGCATTCGTCAAAATTCCAATATTTCCGGCATAATATATAAATCTGTCTTGTTAAAATGTTTATTTTATTTTTATTTTTCCTCTAACTCTACTTTTCACTTCTCTATTACCCTCCAGGTACTTTAGTTAGATTGTGAGCCTTCGGGACAGTAAGGGAATTTTTCAAGTACCTTTCTTATTTCTAATCTTAATGTATATTTTCTGTAAACCGCTTAGAACCTAACGGATGTAGCGGTATATAAGAAATAAATTACATTACATTACATTACATAAAACTCTCTGCATATGCAGATGATGTCTTTCTCTACGTATCCAACCCTGAGAGCTCTCTTAAAGAGCTCCTTCAAATTATTACTGGTTATTCCTCTTTTTCCGGCTACAAATTGAATCAAGATAAAACAGAGTCTCTTCCTCTAAATCACTATGCCAACTCTTCTATGATAAAACCCTATAACCTCCAATGGACCCCAGACAAACTAAAATATCTTGGAATTGATCTTACAGCTTCTCTTTCAACAGCTATTGATATCAATATGCTCCATATCTTTCATCTTGTCAAAAACCTGCTACATTCCTGGCACCCTCTCTACCTATCCTGGTGGGGACGGCTTGAAACACTAAAGATGATGCTTATGCCCAAAGTAAATTACATTTTACTTATGATTCCCTTTCTTTTCCCGGCCACTTTCTACAAAAAACTCGATTCTCTTCTCTCTTCTTTTCTATGGAAAAATAAACAACCACGTATTGCCTTACAAAAGCTCAAAATGAATAAAGAGAATGGTGGAGTTCTCTTTCCTGATTTTTTTACCTATCATAAATCTTTCATTATTCATCAAGGCCTCCACTGGTTTGCAAATACTGATGATTATTCGCCAGTCTGGTTTGAACTTGAAAAACAACTGACGCAGCCTCTTCAACCGTCTGCATATCTGACAGCTCCACCTACTTCTGTTACTAACCCTATTTTAATGACAACCTCTAAATGCTTGCTAGAATTTGACTCACATCTTGAACACTCATACCTTCACTCAGCATCTCTCTCTATATGGTTTAATACTAACATACTTATCAATAAAAAAGCATTTCTCTGGAAGGAATGGATAGATAAAGGTGTTTTCTTGCTTCAAGATGTTTTGGATTCTGACCATAAGTTGCTTTCATTTAATATTCTTAAAGAACGGTTTGGTCTACCAGCTTCTGCTTTCTTTAAATGGATGCAACTTCACCACTGTTTGTCTAGTTCTCAGACTGTTACATTGCTATCTTCACATCCACCTACCCTTCCTAATTTAGCTATGCAATACCTAACCCTAGGACATGTTGCTTCTAAAATATATAAATACTCTATAGCAAGGAATGTTGCTGTTCTACAAGGTATATGGGAAGAAGATTGCGACTCTAAAGTAAATACTCAGACATGGACACTTCTTTGGTCTAAATCGTTACGTGCTGTAACATCTGCTAGTTCTATACAGTCTATGTACTTTCTATACCATAAAGCTGTTTGGACCCCTCATAAACTTCACGTCACTGGCTTGTTACCTTCCGGCACTTGTTGGAATTGCAAGGCGGATCAAGGTTCCCTCAAACACATGATGTATAAATGCTCTTTTGTTCAGTCTTTTTGGATTGATGTATGGTCCACTATGAAATCTATTTTCCATCTGAATTGTGAATTGTCTTACTCGATATTGATTTTCAAATCGCAATCTCCTCTGATAACTTTGATAGATAAATATAGAAAACTTTTTTGATATATTGTTAACTCTGGCACAAAAGTTGATTCTTTCTAATTGGAAATCATCCAACCTTCTTCATATTCAACATTGGTGGAATTTAGTGCTCCAACATCATAAATTTGAATTGGCGCTATCCAGATATAGGGGCCAGATTAGGCAAATATCAGTAACTTGGTCCCCTCTATCAACATACTTACACACTGATCGTATCTAATGTAAATTTCTATTGTTTCACTATACAATGCTGTATATGCACTATGCCTTTATATGATTTGTTTATGTTTTCTTTGTTTTATTGTTCATTGCATTTTTCAAATACCAATAAACTTTCTTGGGGAAAAAAAAATAACATTTAAAACAAAAATTTTTGACAAATAGGACATACATTACCATGATAACGTATCTATTATTAATTAAATTAATAAAACTAAATGACTGACAACAAATACGTACTGGGTAAGGGGGACTGTAAAGGCCCTAAACACAAATAGGAACGGGGGGAGAAATACAATCGTTATAGAAAGTGTAAAAAACAATTAAGGTAAACACAAAAGGGAATTGGGAAATGAAATGTAAGGAACAAAATTAAGTAAATTACTATGAGACAGGTAATCAACTAAAGGCATCTTTAAAAAGAAAGCACTTTAAGTTGCTTTTAAATTTTTGTAAGTTTTTTTCCATTTTTAAGTGTAAAGGAAGAGAATTCCAAATCAGAGGAGCTGTCACAGAAAAGATTAATATAATGGACACGTCAGCCTTAGTAAAAGAGGGGGTTTATAAGTTAATTACCTGAACAGAAAACAAAAAAAGGGTTTCACCAAAGAGATTCCACAAGGAAAACAGAAAAAGAAACTGTGGAATTGATGATCCTGTCAGAAGTAATTGCTGCTTTTTATGGGGACGGGCGAGGATGGAGGTAATTCCTTGCGGGGATGGTGGGGATGGAGAGGATCCTGACGGGGACGGGTGGGGACTGATAGGATCCTGATGGGGACGGAGAGGATCCTGGCGGGGATGGGTGGGATTTCTGTCCCCGTGCAACTCTCTAGTCTGCAGAGCACCTCGCAACAAGAAGAACTGTTGAAACTGGTGACCAAGGTAACCCTGAGCTACCTTAGGTTACAAATCATGGGAGACTTTAACCTGCACATCAAAACTCTAGCCACTATCACTGTTGCCTTTCTCGATACAATGGCGGCTCTAGGATTCACTCAGGTGATCAACTCTTCAACCCATGAAAAGAGTCATATGTTGGACTTCGTGTTTTGCAAACGGACTGAAATGATCAGACCATGATGGGGGGGGGGGTGTTATCTCAATGCCACCAGCTGTGTGTTCAAAGGCTGGTGGCATCGAAATAATACCCCTATCGTGGTCTGATCAGTTTTTTAATTACATTTTCTATTAAGGAGTACGTAAGAAAGATGACCAAACCAAAAGTTTGGGAGGAAATTTGAGACATGAGAAATCTGATTGCTGATAACTTCCTAGAGGCCTTGTCCTACCCCCATGTGGATGACGCGATGAAGACAGTGTCAAAACAGGTTGATATCCGGAATACACGCTTAGCAATGGCATTAGAAAAAAAAGAACCCCTCTAAAGAAGGCTCTATGCCCTACAAACAAACATTTCCCATGGTTCTGGACATCAACTTGACAGAAAATGGCAAAAATCTCACCTAGATAAAGACAGGTTCAACTGTAAGAAACACATGGAAATGCTTCTTTAGTCTCCACATGCTGAGGAAAATGAGATCCTGCTTCCACCACCACCATTTTGCTGTCCTCGCACAATCAATTCTTTCGAGGCTGGACTATTGTAACTCGGTCTATTTAAGTCTAAGCAAGAAAAGTCTCCAAAGACTTCAGCAGATCCAGAATACTGCGGCTAGGCTGATCTTTGCAAAAAGCAAATTTGATCATGTTTCCCCCACTTTTGTTAAAACGTCACTGGCTCCCAGTAATCTCTAGGGTTTACTTTAAATGGGCCTACCTAACATTTAAGATCTGGCACGGCACTTTTCCCCCTCTAATTCCTCTAGCCTGGAACTCTGCGAGACCTGATATTACCAGATCTATCCAAAAGCTTAAATTATCTTTCCCCTCGTTAAAGGCGTCATCTATATTGGAAAATTAGGGAAATCTAGTTACTTTAAAATTACTGAGCTTTGGAATAAGTATCCTGTCCAGCTGCGTAATTTGGGCTCTTTCCAACTATTTCAAAAACATCTGAAAACGTGGCTATTTTCAAAAATGTAAATTCCGCTGCTCTCTATATAACCACTAATCCTTATTATATTTTCCTTTCTTCAAAACTGTGCCGAGCTCTATCCTTATAGAGAAGATGCAGTACAGGCCGAATCGAGGTGGAACAGGATCTCTTTTTCCTTAAAGGACCCACGGCAACAAGAGGGCATCCATTGAAAATCAGGGGTGGGAAATTTCATGGCGACACCAGGAAATATTTCTTCACCGAAAGGGTGGTTGATCGCTGGAATAATCTTCCACAACAGGTAATTGAGGCCAGCAGCGTGCCAGATTTTAAGAAAAGATGGGATTGGCATGTGGGATCTCTTCATGGAGATAGTTAGGGGGTGGGTTATTAAGTGGGAAGACTAGATGGGCCATGGCCCTTTTCTGCCGTCATGCTCTATGTTTCTATGTTTCTCTATATAAGCTTAAAGTTTAGTTTACCATGAGATTGCTGCTGAAAGTCCTGGAAGCCATTTTCATTGCAGAGGAAGAATGGATTGCTCCTGCCCCCCCCCCCCTTCCTGAATTCGCGGGAGCTAGTAAGGAAGTCGCTCAGCGCTGAGAAGCAGCGCCAAATCGCGCTGCTGCTCATGCCGCTGAGATGGACTAAGTGGATCTGCGCAGCCGGTTAGCAGCAGGGCAGGAGTTCAGAAAGCTTGCTCCTGCCCGCTGCACCTCCACCAACGATCAGCAGAGGACCCGCTGCACCTCCATCAGATCGGCAAAGGTAGGAAGATAGGGCAGGGAGGAGGAGGGGGGCAGAGCCTGGCCGCCGCGGCCTTAAAAAATTCTGGGAGGGGGCATTGACCCGAATATAAACCGGGACCCCCCACTCACATGTGATGGTCTGCAAGCCTTCCACCCAGGACTCTGGGGTCGTTATACCAACTCAGACGCCTCTTTTTTCTACTGTCCAACTCTGAATCCACTCCTACCGATATTAGGTATTACATTTTTTTTTTTTGTTCTGGATCTAAAGTCTTGGGAATTTATATTTACTACCATGTTTCCCTGAAAATAAGACATTGTCTTATATTAATTTGGGGCCCAAAAAAGGCACTAGGTCTTATTTTTGGGGATGTCTTACTTTTTTTCATGTAATGATCATCTCTCCCTTCCTATTTCCTTTCTCTCCCCTCTCACCCATCCCCTTGTGAAGTGTCTTTCTACCCCTCCCTCCCATCCCCCTCTGCAGCAGAATCTTTGCAGCTTCTATCCCTCCCTTCCTCCCTTCCTCCCATCCCCCGTGTAGCATCTTTCTATTCTCCCACCACCCCCCGCCGCCGTGCGCACCCCCCCTCCCGCTGACCCATCACTCCCTCCCATCTGAACCGCGAGACAGGAATACCTTATAACAGCGGTGGCAGCAATCTACACAGGCTGCTTTGCGGCCTTCTATCTCCTGGGTGTTCCTCTGCCATGTGGCTGATGACATCATCAGTGATGTGGCAGAGGAACGTCCGGGAGATAGAAGGCTGTGAAGCACCCTGTGTAGATTGCTGTCGACGCTGTTATAAGGTATTCCTGTCTCGCAGTTCGGATGGGAGGGAGAGATGGGTCAACGGGGCGGGGGTGTGTGCGCGGTGTCGGGCGGGAGGGGAAAAGCGCTGCTGCTGCCTGCGACTAGGGCTTATTTTCAGGGGTAAGGCTTATATTAAGACCTACCCTGAAAATCATGTTAGGGCTTATTTTCGGGGAAACACGGAAGTACTTTAGACCCAGGACAATTTATATTTAACAGTACTTTATGTAGATGCAGGACAAAAACAAAAACCAAAGCATCTAAGCATGCCCAAATGACAAAATAATTAAACCATCACTTTGCTTAAATGGCTATGACTACCTGATTTCAAAATCTATAAAAATATTGGGAGTCACAATAGACTGTCATCTAACTATGGTAGAACATACTAATTCAGTGATAAAAAAAATGCTTCTTTGCACTATAGAAACTAAAGACTATTAAAAAAAATTACTTTGATCCTCTATCTTTTAGATTGGTGCAGGCATTAGTTCTATCTATACTGGATTATTGTAATATTGTCTATTTGGGAGCTCCAAAGAAAGTACAGTGGTACCTTGGATTACGAACATAATCCGTTCCAGGAGCATGCTCGTAATCCAAAATGCTCGTTTATCAAAGCGAGTTTCCCCATAGGAAATAATGGAAACTCACTTTGATGCGTTTCCCCCCCCCCCCCACGAGAACCGGCATTGCTCCCCCTGCGATGCCCCCCCCGGCCACGATCCGGCACCCTCCCCCCATGATCCGACACCCCCCGACTTGATCCAGCACCCCCTGAAGCGATTGGGCCCCCCCCCCTGCGATCGGGCCCCCCCCCCCCCGCCGAGATTGGGCACCCCCCCGCCGCTTCTTACCCTCATCTGGGCACCGGCACCGGCATGTCCTGTGCTTGGTGCCGGTGCCCGAAGATCGGCCTCCTCTTCTGCTGGGCCTTGAGCATCTGCGCATGCTCAAGGCCTGCGAGTTCACGTTCAGAACCCGCTCAAGGCCCAGCAGAAGAGGAGGCCGATCTTCGGGCACTGGCACCAAGCACAGGACATGCCCAGATGAGGGTAAGAAGTGGCAGGGGGGTGCCCAATCTCGGCGGGGGGGTGCCGGATCGCGTCAGAGGGGGTGCCGGATCACGGGGGGGGGGAGGGTGCCGGATTGCAGGGGGGGCGCTTGTAAATCGAGCCATGCTCGGTTTCCGAGGCACTGATTTTGCAAATGTTTTGCTCGCTTTCAAAACACTTGCAAACCGGTGCACTCGTAAACCGAGGTACCACTGTACTGAGAAAATTGAGAATAGTGCAGAATACGGCTGTCCGACTGATATATGGTTTGAAGAAAAATGACCATATTAGTCCTTACTACCGATTGCTGCATTGGCTGCCGATGGAGGCGTGAGTAGTATTCAAATTTTCTTGTACCTGTTTTAAGTTGATTAGGGGATTGGCCCCAACTTATCTTTTATCTCATTTCGTGTTGTACAGCCCAACGAGGAAAACTAGAAATTTACATTCATTCGCATATCCCAAAATTACTGCTTGCAGATACAAGACTTTTTCGGATAAGACCCTTGCGTTTCAAGCGGGTAAGCAGCGGTCCTGGTTGGGCAAATGCATTGGTGCAGCTATGCTGTCTTATGGTGCATTTCGAAAAGGAATTAAGTCAGCGCTGTTTGACAAAATTTATTTCCTAAATGGGGGCACTATTCTTAGCAAAATTTTATACTACGGGCTTCTTTTACAAAGGTGCGCTAGCATTTTTAGCGCGCGCTCCCCGAAAAACTGCCGCCTGCTCAAGAGGAGGCGGGAGCGGCTAGCACGCGTGGCAATTTAGCGCATGCTATTCTGTGTGTTAAGGCCCTAACGCATCTTTGTAAAAGGATCCTTATGTATATTTAAGAAACTAGCTGTATTTTTAACCATTTGTATTTCGCTGATTGTCCAGCCTTCTTCTGTGTAAAACGCCTAGAAATCGTTTAGTTGTTACCAAATGGGAATGATGCCAGTGTTTTTTCAGGGGTCTTTTTACAAAAAAATGAATAGTATTCTTACAAAATTTATTTGGCAAGGTAAATTAGCTAGAGTTGCCTTAGTGACTTTACAAAAATCAATTATGGAGGGGGGTAAATTTCCCAAATTTTTATGGGTATCATCAATCCTATATTATGCACCAAGGTATGTATTGGGTCCTCCCAGAACTCATGGAAAAACTACCGGAGGTTGGAATGGCAACTCATGTCTCCTTTAAGGCTGTGTCATATTATTGTACAAAGAAAATAAAATATTAATTGACACCTGTAAAACTTTAAAATTGATAGATAATTTAACTTCTAATCCAATTCATAAATCGACAAATCAAACAATATGGCTTAACTCCAAGATTCAAATTGGCAATTGTAAGCTTATCTGGAAGCAATGGATAATAGGAGGAATACGTACTCTTGATGATGTAATATCTAATGATAAACTGCTTGAGTTTTCACAGTTGCAACAAAAATTTGGCTTGAATAAATCACAAAGTTATCAATGGATGCAACTGAAGCAGGCCATTCAGGCGGGGTTCCCTGAATGGAAAAATATTAATAATCAATATAGTTTAGAATTCCTATGACTTTCTGGGACACCAGGCCACAGAGTGGTACAAATATCTGGATTAATGAAAAAAAAACCAAAGAATGGTCTTAGAGACATTTGGAGCATTGAGATTAAGCACGAAATTACGGCTTCTCAATGGCCACGTATTTGGTCTTGGAGGATGAGACAAACGTGGTTTTTCTTGTTACATAGAGCTTTCTGGACCCCTGTTCGTTTAAAAAAATTAGATAGCTCTAAATCTGATAGATGTTGGCATTGTCATCTTGAAGCAGGGATTTTGGATCATTTGTTATTCTATTGTCCTTATATATTAGAGTTTTGGAAATCAATATGGAATCAAATTAATTTGTTATTAGAAAATCATATGGCATTATCATATGACACAGTTTTATTTGGCATAGAAATGGGAACTAAGAAACAAATATCATCTAATAATAATAAATTATTGTTAATTTTAACTGGGTTTGCCATTCAACAGATCACTTATAATTGGAAAAATTTGAATGAACTTAATTATTGTTTCTGGTGGAATTCTGTTTGTCATATATATAAAATGGAAAGGGCGTTAGTGGTCCAAAAAGGAAATTATAATAAATTTAAAGATGTGTGGAGGCAATTGATAGAGTATTGTAAAGATTAAAAATGTTCTTCCCTATATAAAAAGTTTAAGACATTAAGGGGGGGAGGGGTGGGTATGTTTGATTGTAATTGAAACAAATCTTTTTTTTTTTTTATAAAGGAATAAAGGTGGGAGGTATTATATTATTTTATAAGGGTCAAATATAAGATATCAGGCATATTTGAAAGTTAAATTGTTATGTATCTTAATTGTACTTGATTTAAGATTTGAAATGAATAAAGTTAAAAAAAAAAAAAAAAGAATTCTTTTAGTTATGGTGGTATAGAAGAATAAAGTTATGTTTTAGCCCCTAACCCCCGCGAATACCGAGGGAGAAATGTACACAGTGGGGTCATCACAGCCTAAAGTTAAAAGCAAATCAGATCAATGATGAATAGACCACCCCAGTATGGGCATGAAAGCATTTCGAGGAATGCTCTGGGTGTATGAGGTCTGAATAAATAGTTATATGGTATAAGTTCACTCTTTTGACCTGTTTATATTTGTGACGTTTTTTGAGTGAACTTCTTCCATTCTTGCAATTTTGGGCCATTGCTATATAGACAGCTCAAGTCCTCTGGGATGATGACGGCAACAGAAGCTCTTGAAAAACGCATGTGTCGCTGCATCAAAGGAAGGAGCGGTAAGGATTCTGCCCATCTGCAGCCTCATTATTTCAGTCCTGACTGATCTTTACGTTTTTATATTTATTAATTCGCTTGTTTTATCCTTTTATGTCTCGCCTTTTCTATATTAATTGTAGTTCATCCCTACTGCCCCATTGTTGTGTAGTCTGTATGTCTCTGACTTTTATCCTTATCCCGTTTTTATAAGTTTCTAGGTAATTTATTATTTGTTTTTATGTAATTTTATATTGTTAACCGCTTAGAAACCAGAAGAAGCAGTCTAAAAAATATTTTAATAAACTCGAAACTTGCCATACTTCCTTTTGTTAGGGAAACATCAAAGTAATTTACAAATGTCCATCAATTAAGAGAGAGAAAGAGAAAAGAACTCCATTAATTATAGAAAGGCAAAAGGATAGAAAAGGCTGCACCCCACCGACAGCGTCAAGAGCCAGTTTTTAAAATGTGGCCGATTTTCAGACCACGGGAGGCAGTGGCGAACCCGGAAACTTAACGCTGGCGCTGTATCCGGCGAATGGCACTGAACTTCCAATCTACAGTATTTTCAATTGCATTTGACACAGCCAGCCAAGCTGAAATTTTAATTAAATTTAATGCAGCGTCTTATATACAGTTAAATCTCCCAAAGGATTCGGAGCGGTTTACAAAACAATTAAACTGGCTTAAGCAATGGCCAAAAATCTAATCAGGTCCTTTGAATTTCCCTCTCTGTCCCAACAGGCTCACAATCTAACTCTTGTATCTATGAAAGAAATATTCATCGGCTGAACAATTGTGTCACAGTGGCCAAAGACAGAACTGCAATTTAGGCCTATCCATCTGTCCGCTAAATTTAGCCAGTCAGCTAATGAATTTTGGTGCTGATCAACTGTGTCACCTGGGCTATCTGCTGATTGGGATATTCGGGATATTGGTTAGAGGGCTTAGTGGGGATGGAGCCAATACTAGGAAGCTAGAAGGCATGCTTGACAGGGAAAGAGGTATTTGAGGGGCCTAGGAAGATAATCAAAGAGGGTGGAAGGGAAAGATGAAGCACATGCACATGAGATGGAGAAAGAGGCAAGGGGGGTGGGGGAGCCAGAAAAACAGTGGGGTGATGGGTAGTGTGACCATATGGCTCCAGAAAAAAGGGGATGGATTGAGACATCCGGGTTTTACTTCCATTGAAAGCAACCAAGATGTCTCAATCTGTTCTCCTTACTTCCATTGCTTTCAATGGAAGTAAAACCCGGATGTCTCAATCCGTCCCCTTTTTTCTGGAGCCATATGGTCACACTAGTGATGGGGTAAGTAAGCAAAAGAAGAGGAACTCGGAGAACACTGGAGAGGAGAATAGGCAGAGAAAAAGCCAGAAATGCATAGGTGCCCCATATAAGAGGAACGACAACCTTCCCCTCCTTCCTATTATCACTCGTTTGCCATGGGCCACTGCTTCCCAATCTGTTGCAACAGCATGAAAAGCAAACAGAGAGCTTCCTCTCCCCGCTGCCTCCTCAATTCAGTGGCTATCAATAAGCACAAACTGTGCTTGGGTTCACAGAGCTCTGCACATTCCTTCCTGATGGCTTTGCAGTTCCTACCTGAACAGGAAGTTGCATCATAGGGGGCAGGACTGGCAGAGCTATCAGCGGTGTTCAGAGCTCTATGGCTTCATGTAACGTTTCTGTTTATTGACAGCCACCGATTTAGGGAGACAGCGAGTCAGATAGACAGGCGGCAGAGAGGGGAAGCTGCCAATGGCTCCTGGGGCTTACATTGGAGAATTCTGACATAGCTTCAACAACAAATTGTTAGCTAAATATAAGAGAATGAGAAAGCCCTTAGAGTTCTGCCTAAATGGAGATACCATAGCTAAGTACAAATCGATTATTTACAAGCTGGACTTTCTTGAATTACCACACTTACAAACCTTATAATAGATATAGATTTACAAGTAAATGTTTTTTTAAAAAATCACACTTTTTCCTGGATACTTAAGCATTCCGCTCCTTTCCAAAACAATTCTCAGCAATTCTGAATGCAGCTCTTGGACTGCCCCCAAATTTGTAACTGGCTGTCACTTATTCTGTTCCATGCAAGGATGTGTAATCTCTTTTTATGCTCGACTTCCAAGAGTTTGTATTCTTAGGTGCATTTAGTGCTCACATTACTACATCCCTTGTCACTTTTCCAAGGAAGAAATAAGAATAAAAGGCATGCAGAATACTTCCAAATTTAGTCCCTCTGTAGAGCTAGGGGATTGGAAAATTCTGATGTGCAGGATCAACTTGCACATTTTTTTTTTTTTTTTTGCCCCAAGTCTCTCCAGCATCTTCTTAAATGTGTCACAGAACAAAATTGATATGGCCGATGATTTTATTTTATGTGGATGATTTATTGTACCTTTGGAACTTTGACATTTTTCAAATAAAGTCCATTTAAGGAACATCGTCATTCCACAGAGTTTCTTTTGGTTTCTTCTGGATTTTCTTCACTGTGGATACTTTGGGGGTCAGTTCTCTTTGGTTTTCATTTGTTTTGAAACAACATTTCCCACATCCTTTCATTAGGTCATCGACAAATGAAAGCAAACTGGCATAAAATTTTGTGGGCTTTTGTGTGCAGTCAATAGCTCACAGTCTTTCAGACGGTGAAAGCATGCGCGAACCATCGCACATCACAAACAGTGCACACGAGCGCATACTATCAGGACAGAAAGCACACGCTTCATGAACAAATGTGCACGCTTGCTCCCGTTATGACAAAATCAACCCCCACCCCCCAAATGAATATTTCTAGAAATGTTATGACATGAATACTTTTTGGGGCAAAAGCAACTGTAATCTAGGCAATAGGGGGGGGGTAATCCTCTATAGATTGCATCCCCAATATTGTTCCCTGTAATTCTTAACATCTGGAGCAGCATATCCCATTCTGCAGAACTACAAGAAAACACAGGCAGGAAGGGGCAGATTCTGTATAGGACGTCGGTCTTAGCAGCCACCTAAGAAGTGGCTGAGAATCGCACACCACTGTCCTATACAGAATCACACCTGCCCTAACCCTGCCTAACCTCCCCATTTCTCTAACTGGCACCCATGTCAGGCGCCGGTTAGAGAATCGCACTTGTCCGACCAAAGGATCCCTTGCCATCAGCTGATCGAGGCAAGGGAATCCCCCTGCTGCAATCAGCTGAGCAGCTGCGGCAGGGGACCCCCCCCCCCAAGTGCCACCAAAATCGTCAGTTCCACCACTCCCTCCTGGCCCCACAATAAAGTGCAGATATTGAAGGTTCATTTAATAAAACACTGCTAGATTTTTTTTTTTTTGCATAAAATGTCTTTTTATCAATGTAGCATTGCTGAGCGAGAAAGCATAAAAGTTATAGCTATAATATCAAAATATTTGTTCCATTCAGCAAAAATAATAACAAATTTTAAGAAAAACGCAGCTTTATGTAATCAGTGGCTTTGAGCGACCCCAAGATGGGTTTAAAAAAATTTTTTTTTAAATTATTTTCTGATCAAGCACAATCAAATTAATGGGGGAAAAAACTTCAATTTGCACATTTTTTCCAACTTTAAGGGCTCCTTTTACGAAGCCGCGTTAGCGGTTTAACGCGCGTAATAGCGGGCGCTAATTTGCCGGCCGCACTAGCCGCTACCGCCTCCTCTTGAGCAGGTGGTAGTTTTTCAGCTAGCGCGGGGGTTAGCGCACGCTAAAAATGTGCGTGCGAGAAAGCCGCTAACGCGGCATCGTAAAAGGAGCCTAAGTTTTTTTGGACAAGCCTCATGTCAGAGGCTTAGAACGCGAGTGTAAAATGTTGAACAATCTCCCTTCTTCCTCTCCCGCCCTTTATAAATCTGAAGCTGCGGTTATTTTAAAGTGCGCGGTTATATTCCACAGCATGCAGACACGGCACTCTTACTGCAAGAACCACACGCTGAATACCTGGAGTGTTCTTCTTTGGAGTCTCAGACAAACTGGACATCCAAACTTCGAAATCCCCCAAAAAGGCAGCAGGGAAACAAATCACAAAGAAATCGAACATCATTAGATTTATGTCAAAAGTTTACTTTTCAAAACTAATGAAACGCAATTTTCTTTATAATAGATTTTTTTATTATTATTTTTTATCTCAATACTTTCTACTTTAAATATATCTCGTAGCCAAATATAAATTCTAAAATTACATCAATTAAACATATTAATCCCTAAACATAAGGTGCATCAATACATATCCCCACATTAACCCCCTGACAAAGCTATAAAGTGAAAAGTGCTCCGTGCCGCAATGGTTCATAGTCATTCGCGCGAGAGACCTCAGCGCGCCGACATTGTAGCACAGACAATTTGGCGCAAGACCCGAGCGCGCCGCCTAAAAAGTCAAGTTTCAAGTTTATTAAAAGTTTGATTAATCGCTTAATCTACATTCTAAGCGATGAATCTACTTTTAAAGAGCTCCGACGCGGGGTGTGAGGGGGAAACCCCCAGTTTACTTCACACTCTTCACGCTGCCGTGGGAGGGGGGTTCAGGGGGTTGCAACCCTCCATTATAGAGTAAACTTAACTTTTTCCTGATTTTTTAGGAAAAAGTTAAGTTTTCTCTATAATGCGGGGGGTTGAACCCCCCACACCCCCACCCAACAGCAGCGCGTAGAATATGAAGTAAAGCGGGGGGATTCCTCCCCACACCCTCCGTCGGAGCTCTTTAAAAGTAACTTTTTCAGCAGTGCCTCGGGTCTTGCGCCGAATTGTCTGCGCTGCAATGTCGGCGGACTGAAGTCTCGCGTGCTTTTGTCCCGTCACCACCACAATAACAACTTAGGGCTCTTTTTACTAAGGTGCACTATGCGTTTTTGCCGTGCTAAATATACAAACAAGCGAAACGCTAAAATGCCCAGTATAAGTCTATGGACGCGCTAGCATTTAGCGCACGCTAAAAACAGCTAACGCGCCTTTGTAAAAGAGGGGGTTAGTTCCAGAGTCCCTGGACCAAAAGGCCCTAGTAAAACCCTGTAAACCTTCAAAGCCTAAAACGGCTCAGTCAGTCAACTTTTCAGTTGCATTTCGCTTGATCAATCAATAACCATCATAGATCCAATTTCAGATGGCTTAGGACTCATTAAAGTGATTCCAGCAGTCTTGCTCACCACTCGACGGTGTTCCGCTCGTTTACTTTGGCAATTCCGGTATGGTAGAACGCAAGATCCTTTTCAATGTGACATTTAGCGAAGAACTCATCAAGGGACGCTAACTGATTTCGCACGCGCTAAACGCTAAAATGGCCATTATATTCTCATGGGTGTCTTAGCATTCAGCAGGCACTGATCATTTGCATGCGTGAAATCAGTTAGCGCCTTTTAATGAATGCCCCCCCTTAGAAACCGATGCATTTCACAGGTTACCAACCATTTCAGCTATGCTTAGCTACAGGATACCTATGAGCTCTTGGCTTCTCTGCACCATTAGCTAACGCAAAGAATTTAGAATTTACAAGTGCCTGGCTGTGAAACGGCAACACGCATTTTAAAAAAAGTGTTCCATCAGGAAGCAGTGGCAGTAGAGTGTTAAAGGATCTTCTGAGGGCTTTTATCCCTCTCCTCTTCCCTTCAGGCCAATTCCAGGGCTCAAAGGGACCCTTTTACTAAGCTGCAGCAACGGCCAAAGCAGCGTGCTCTAATCCATGCGCTAATAATTTTTCTATTCTGCTGAGGGGCCATTGTGAGGGGTGGAAAGTGGGCGTTCCTATGCTAATCATTTAGCTCACCTACCTTACCACGCGCTAACTGGTGAGCGCAGGATTATTGCATGAGCCCTTACCACCTATTACAATGGGTAGTGTTAAGTGCTCACCCCGTAAATTTTTTTAATGGCTGCGTCGGTCAGCGATTATCCTTGATTTACACACGCTAATGTTCATTTTTATTTGCGGTTTAATTTGAAACCTTATCAACTTTGAATAAGGCGTGTTAACCGAAACACAGACCATGTCAGATCCCTTGGTTTGTTAAAAGGTGGCAACATTGACCGCATTTAATAATAGATAGAATAAACATAGCCTGCATCTTGTACGCTTTGTCTGCAGTTTTTCCTTGTTTCCCGATGAAAACAAAAAACTGTGGATACAGATGTTCTGGAGATAATTTATTATACACTGACATATAAAAACATGAAAATACAATGATAAAAAAATACAGTGGTAAAAATGCAACCGGACCCTACACGGTCTGTGTTTCAGCGAACACGCCTTCCTCAGGGGTTCAATTGTTTGCAAACTCACATATAAAGAATTAGACTGAAAACAGTCAAGCTGAAGTAGCAAAGACAATATACTGTTTTCAGTCCCATTCTTTATATGTGAGTTTGCAAACAATTGGGCCCCTGAGGAAGGCATGTTCGCCAAAACACAGACCGTGTAGGGTCCGGTTGCATTTTTACCACTGTATTTTTTATCATTGTATTTTCATGTTTTTATATGTCAGTGTATAATAAATTATCTCCAGAACATCTGTATCCATAGTTTTTTGTTTTCATTGGTGGATTGTTTTCACTGTGGATCATTGGGTCTCCCCATTTTTCTTTGCTGTACTGCATTTCCTTGTTTCCCAACATTAGCGCATGAACATTAATTAAAAAAAGAAAAGAAAATTAACCATTTTACGGCAAGAGTAAAAGTGGCCCCGGCACAGGAGAAAACCCACGTACAAATGTGCTAAGGCCACTTTTTTGCCACAGCTTAGTAAAAGGATCCCCAAGGTAAAAGAATATGGAACCACAATCTGTATCCGTATGTGAATCCCATACCCCTCAAACCTAACTTTCCAACCCCCCCCCCCCCCACTACTGTACCTTACCACTGGTATACCACAAAGTGCTCAATCCTGACCCCCTAGCTGGGAAGAAGAAAGCAGGCCAATGTCCCACCAGCAACTAGAGAGAGGAGGCCTCTGATACTTTGCTGCCACTGCACATACCAGCAGCGGCGTAGCAAGGGTGAGCAGCAACCCGAGGCGGTGGCACCCCTCCCCCACCACGCGCACGCCCCCTTCCTTTCCCCCCGTACCTTTTTAACTTCTCCAGCATGAGAAGCATGCCCATGTCAGCTCACCCTCTGACATCACTTCCTAGGCGTGGGTCCCGGAAATGACGTCAGAGAGAGCGCTGATGCTGATACAGGCAGCATACAGTCAGCAACCTTGCGCTGAGGAAGTGAAAAAGGTACGGGGGAAGCCAAGGGGCACACGGAAAGGAGAGGAGTGGGGGGGGGACGGAGATGAGGAGGGGGTGCCATGCCCTTTGCAAAATGGTGCCCATGGCGGACTGCCCCTCCACATCACATCTGAATCCACGCCCAGTCGTCATATTTGACTGATAATGATACACTAAAAAGAAGATTGAGGTGTTACTTTTTTTTTTATTAGTAGTAGTATTTTGCAAAAAGAGTCCTCTGATATCTTTTCATACAAATTTCTTTTAAAAATGCATACTAATGAGCTAATCTGCATCAATTTGCATAGCAGCTGAAAGTGTTGAAGAAGCAAAAACTTTGTTCTCCAGTGTAATTCTTTAAGCTGCTTAACATCCACATGATTGAGACGTTCAAATATGTCACGGGCCATATTGTGGTAGAAGAAGATATATTTTTTCCTTAAAGGACCTACGGCAACAAGAGGGCACCCGATGAAAATCAGGGGTGGGAGATTTCATAGCGACACCAGGAAGTATTTCTTCACCGAAAGAGTGGTTGATCATTGGAATGAACTTCCACTGCAGGTAATTGAAGCCAGCCACATGCTAGATTTTAAGAAAAAATGGGATAAGCATGTGGAATCGCTTCAAGGAAGAACTTAGAGGGGTGGGTCACTAGAGTGGGCAGACTTGTTGGGCCGTGGCCCTTTTCTGCCGTCATATGCTATGTTTCTATGTAATTTAAAGTAAATCTTTCTTATCACAGATTGCACACATGGTTTAAACATCAGCTGTGAATCTAAAGTCACACCCAAATACCAAACTTCGCTAGAAAACTTCATGACAGCATCTAGCACATTCAATGAAATTTGAACATCTGGAACTGGATCTCTTCATAAGAACAGTTAATCTTAGAAATATTCAGCTTTAACTAACTTGCATTCATCCATCCTCTAATCTCAATCATTACATCACTTAACCTCAATTTCACCTGTGATAACGAACTCACCATTGGAAAGAATAATGAATTGTCATCATCATGCAATCTATACGAGAGCTCACATTTCTTTAATGGTCTACATAAAGGAAGAAGATATAAATTAAATAAAAATGTAGTTTTCACTGGTCTTTGAACGGAACAACATCATAAGAACATAAGAATAGCCTTACTGGGTCAGACCATTGGTTTATCAAGCCCAGTAGCCTGTTCTCACGATGGCCAATCCAGGTCACTAGTACCTGGGCAAAACCCAAGGAGTAGCAACATTCCATGCTACTGATCCAGGGCAATTTTGCTGTAATGTATTCAGGGATGGTAGCTATAGACAAAGTCAGAAAGAGTCTAAGATAACAAATTATGCAACTGACCTGAAGATATTACAAAATTCATGGAGAGTGATCAAAATGAGATTTATAAAATTTCTCAGAGATATGGAACTCTATAAGGAAGGCTTGAAAACCTCCCTTGGGTGGGAACGAAACGGGGCCACGTTGGGACCCCCAAATCCTGCTTAAGCTAAGAGCTATATACATCTTTTGTACATATTACCATCTACAGTGACTCTTAATTTCATTTGAACTTTCATGTGCAAGTGCTTTTTGAAACAAACTTAAGCAATATTCTGTGGAGTCAGTGATCAAAGTTTTTATGAAACTACAATGACTGGAAAGTGAACTCTTCACCCAAGGGAGGTTTTCAAGCCTTCCTTATAGAGTTCCATATCTCTGAGAAATTTTATAAATCTCATTTTGATCACTGATCCAGGGCAAGCAGAGGCTTCCCCCATGTCTTTCTCAATATCAGACTAAGGACTTTTCCTCCAGGAAATTATTCAAACCTTTCTTAAAACCTGGTACGCTATATTCTGGCAATTCGTTCCAGAACTTAACTATTCTCAGAGTGAAAAAATTTCTTCCTATTGGTTTTAAAAGTATTTCCCTGCAACTTCAATGAGTGTCCCCTAGTCTTTGTAATTTTTGACGGAGTGAAAAATCGATCCACTTGTACCCGTTCTACTCCACTTAGGATTTTGTAGACTTCAATCATATCTCCCCCTCAGCCATCTCTTTTCCAAGCTGAAGAGCCCTAACCTTCTTAGTCTTTCCTCATTCCTTTATCATCTTGGTTGCTCTTCTTTGAACCTTTTCTAGCGCCACTATATCTTTCTCGAGATAAGGAGGCCAGAAATGAACACAATATTCCAGATGAGGTCATATCATAGAGTGATACAGGGGCATTATAACATTCTTAGTCTTGTTAACCATTCCTTTTTTAATAATTCCTAGCATCCTCCAACATATACTTCCTGTTTTCGTTCAGTTAAAAATGATCGAAGCCAATGGAGCACAGTTTTGCAAAGGCCACATTCTTGAAGCCTTTCCAGAAGAATACTGTGGTCAAATGTATCGAATGCAGCGGTAATATCAAGAAATGCCATCAAGAAATTCTTCCCCTGGTCAAACCCGCGTTGCAATTCATCTAATGTAGCCACTACCAATGATTCAGTACTGTACGACTTTCTGAATGCGTACTGATGATTATCCAAGATATTGTTTTGCTGCAAATGATCTTCCAATTGCATATAAATAGTTTTTTCCATTATTTTAGACAAGGCTGGCAAAGATTCAACAGGTCTAAAATTTGTGATATTGCTAACCCCCAACTTCTGATCTTTAGGCAACTTTCAAATCTGCTGGTACAACTCCTTCATTCAACATTAGATTTATCACTTGCGTCATAACGGGGGAAATATTCTCTCATGCTGCTTATCAAACATAGAAACATGATGGCAGATAAAGGCCAAATGGCCCATCTAGTCTGCCCATCCACAGTAACCATTATCTCAAAACTGGAGAGTGTAATTCACCAGTAGAGATTATTGGACGACATGCATGTAATAGCGTCATTATTTGCCCCTCACTTAATTCCTCAAAACATTCGGATTATTGTGCGACAAAGTGCGGTTTGGCCTCACAGCGGATTATTTAGTGGAACATTTTGCATTTGCTACGCCTAAACATTCTCAACATACTCTGACATACTTCTCCTTTCATAAGAACATAAGAAGGTGCCTCCACTGGGTCAGACCAAGGTCCATCTCGCCCAGCGGTCCGCTCCCGCGGCGGCCCATCAGGTTTGCGACCTGTGGAGTGTTTTCTGCCTACTTCTATAACCTACCTCAAGTTCTATCTGTACCCCTCTATCCCCTTATCCTTCAGGAACCTATCCAAACCCTCCTTGAACCCCTGTACAGAGTTCTGGCTTATCACATTCTCCGGAAGCGCGTTCCATGTGTCCACCACCCTCTGGGTAAAAAAGAACCTCCTAGCATTTGTTCTAAACCTGTCCCCTTTCAATTTCTCCGAGTGACCCCTAGTGCTTGTGGCTCCCCACGGTTTCCTTCTGTTAAGAATTGTCGCTACAAAAGATACTTTGATAGGCTATTCTCTTTTCAGGTACCAATTAGAGCAGTGTATCTCAAACTGTGTGCCCCCTGAGATTCCAAGTGTGCCGAGACGCCTGCCAGCTGACTTCCCTACGCGGTACGGCACCAGCATTGCCCGATTCGCTGAAGGCCTGCATGTTTCCTCCTTCTCTCTAACGTCCTCCAGCTTCCCCCCTGGCCTCACCTTTAAAGCTAATTAAAGCGGCCTGCAGAGGATCGCCAGTAGGAAAAATGATTTTCTTTTCAATATAGTGATTGAAATGTGTCCGTTTTGAGAATTTATTTCTGCTATGTATATTGTGTGTATATGAAAAATGAATTGAAAAAATTGCATTACAATTAGTAAAGGGGATGGGATCTGGGCCAGAGCTTGGGTGGGCCTAGGGAGGTCTGTGGTTGGGGTACTCAGTTGATATTTGTTAGACTTAGGGGGTACTTAGCGTGAAGTAGTTGAGAAACACTGCTGTAGGCAATCAGCTGGCGCCAGTGCCTCTCCTTCTCTTCCCTGCTGGCACCCCCTACTGGCGTCTCAGGGCCCACCCATCTGGACGGCCTCTGCACATGTGCAGACGTCGACGTGATGACATCACCGCAACGTCCGCATACTTCTGGGTGCCTTTAGTGGGCCCCGGCTCGAGAAAGTTTGAGAGACACTGAATTAGAGACAAGGAATTTAGCCGGCTATGAGTCAATGCTGTGTCTTACAAACATTTTAGATTCGCTTCCAGAGGGCGTAATAGGGCAGAGTATGGTACTGGGGTTCAAGAAAGGATTGGACAATTTCCTGCTGGAAAAGGGGATAGAGGGGTAAAGATAGAGGATTACTGCACAGGTCCTGGACCTGTTGGGCTGCTGCGTGAGCGGACTGCTGGGCACGATGGACCTCAGGTCTGACCCAGTGGAGGCATTGCTTATGTTCTTATTTGATCATATTTTATAAAAGCAGAACCGGATAACTGGTTAATCTGTATTTCCTGAGACTGTCTCGGTTTCTTGTTGCTGCAAACCGCGTAGAACCGGAAGGTTATGCAGTAAATAAATAACAAAGTAATGTAATGTGTAATATTTCCAAACAATACATCATCCTTTCTTTCCACCCAGACAGATGAGCTCAATTACGAAAGCAAAGCACACGCTAACAGATATTAGAGTGGGCAAAGTACCAGGTGGCCCATAGGTGTAAAATAGGACATATAACCCCCTCTTCTTCGAAACTGCGCTAGCAGTTTGTAGCACAAAGAGCCGCGCTGCTACCAAAGCTCATAGGAACTCAATGAGCGTCGGGAGCCACGCGGCTCCCTGCGCTAGAATCTGCTAGTGCAGTTTCATAAAAGGAGACCACAGTCAGTGGCGTAGTAAGGGGGAAGGTGGAACATCCTTCACCGGTGCGAGCAGCAGCTCCAATCTGACGCTTGTGCCAGCCCGGTGCTCCCCTCGGACGTTACTTCCGGGTCCCACGACAAGGAAGTGATGTCAGAGGGAGAGCTGGCGCCGCCAGCGAGTTGGAGATCCTGCTCGAGCCGGGGAAGCTAAACAGGTACAGGGGAAGGGAAGAGTCATGCGCGTATGATGTGAGGGGGGGAGGGGCTTGGCGAAGAAGAGGGCGAGGGGGTTCACACTGTCCTGGGTGCCTCCCGCCCTCGCTACACCAGTGCATGCAGGATTTAGCATGCCCTTAAGGGGTACTTTATTTGGAGACAGACATTTTGAAGATCAGATATCGCTGAGAATACACTTACCCCTCCATATTCGCGGTTTCGCGGTCTCGGTTATTCGCGTTTTTTTCAACCGAAGGCCCTGCCCCCAAATTTACGCCACAGAAAATCGCTGGTCCCGACGTTGCACAGAGAAAATCGATTCTCTCAGCTGCACTTTCTTCAGTGGAACAGGTCAGGTTATTTGCGGTTTTGTGTCTTTTTTTTTTAACATAGGAAAAGTTATTCTCGGTTTTTCTCTATTCGCTGCCTTGTCGTTCCCTTATCACCGCGAATGCGGAGAGGGAAGTGTAATAGTAAATATTTTATCTACATAGGACAAATATTTGATTTCCAATGGGTACAATATCTAACCCATCCCACTTAAATAACAAACAAAATGAGAGAGAGGCAATTCCTTTGGACCCCTTGAATCATAAGAACATAAGAATTGCCGCTGCTGGGTCAGACCATTGCGCCCAGCAGTCCGCTCACGCGGCGGCCCTTGGTCAAAGACCAGCGCCCTAACTGAGACTAGCCCTACCTGCGTACGTTCTGGTTCAGCAGGAACTTGTCTAACTTTGTCTTGAATCCCTGGAGGGTGTTTTCCCCTATGACAGACTCCGGAAGAGCGTTCCAGTTTTCTAAGGTGTTGATAATTCCTTCTGTATGGCTTGAAAATTCAGTGTGGATTGGCCGTCTTGGAGAGCAGGAGAAAAGTATTTCAGAGGGCATAAGAGATGTCAACCTGGGATAGACCAAAGGGGTTCAGACTGCCCTGGAAGGGGGTGGTGGTGGTGGTGTGGGATAGAATCAAGCTGCTAGGAAGGCACTGCCTGCTAAAAATGAAATTAAATTATATAAAACAAGCAAAAGTGGGTGGAGGAGGAGAGAGAGAGAGAGAAACAGATGTTCAAAAGCATCATTTAATTGTGTGATTAATTCTGATAAGAATTTGTAATCTACCTGAAACCCTAATATCTGGGTTTACAAAAGGTTTGGACATGTTCTTGGAAGAAAAGTCTATAAACTGTTATTAAAATAGACCTGTTTTTTTAACACGGCCAGTTTGTGTCCCATATATCTTTGCGCGGAATCTTTCTACTTTTTGGGAACCCTGCAAAAATATATGGGACACAAACTGGTCATGTTAGAAAACGGAATACTGGGCCTGAAGGACCTTTGAATATTAAGAATTACCATACTGTGTCAGACCAGAGTCCACATGTGTTCCTATTTGTTGTGTTCATATTTTATGGGTATCTGGGTAAAATTTGATGGAGAATGTACATCGTTCCGACCTTTTGGAAAGGCGGTATAGCCAATTTTTTTTTTTTTTTAATGAACATTAAACAATAAAACAGAGCTCTGATTAATTTTGATTCACAATAGTGATTCGCTGGCTTCAGACGAGAGAAATAGGGGATGTGTGCAGACAGCTGGATCACCTCGGAAGAGAGTGTTCCAAAAATAAACCACCGCTGACCAGTCCTGTTGTGTAAGCAAGATGAAAAGAATTGTCCAGTAGTGTATGTCCACCCGCTTAGGGCCTGGCCACCCTGAGTAGGTCCGCTCTTACTATTGAAAGCTAAGTTGTAGTCAGGCCTGGCTAGTACTTGGATGGGAGACCACCTGGGACTACCAGATGCTGTAGGTTGAGGAGCCCCACGTTGGGCAGCAGTGACATAGTGGAACCACACACTGCACAGGAGAAGGCAACGGCAAACCACTCCTGTACTCTGCCTTGAAACATCACAGGGTGGATTCCTCACTGTGCGTGTTGCCATGAGTCAGTAGATGACTTGGTGGCATAATCCACCCGTCTATATTCTCACCCAAAGTACTTTAAAAGAGCACACATGACGTGATGCACATAACAAATGAATCAAACAGACAAGAAAGGGAAGAAGATTTGCCTTAATATATGTCAAACAAATAAAGATCCTTTCCCCTCCTACTTATACAAGAATATTCCAGCACAAGCCATCTCATCTCTCACCAAACTTATAAATTCCGCCCTGCTCTCAGGCCTATTTTCTACAGAAATGGGACACATTGCCTTATCCTCTCTATTGAAAAAAGCTAATCTAAACCCCTCCACTCCTTCCAGCTATCGCCCAATAGCTAACATTCCTCTCCTGACCAAGATGCTGGAGTCCCTCATAGCCACCCAACTCTCATCCTATCTTGAGAGATTCTCCATTCTCCTACCCTACCAACATGGCTTCAGACCCAACTTCAGCACCGAATCCCTTTTGGCCTCTTTAATTTCAAAGGTCCAACAACTTCACTCCTGCAACAAGTTTGCTGTCCTTCTTCAATTTGAACTTTCTGCAGCTTTCGACATTGTCCATCATGACATAGTAATCCTCCAACTTTCTGAAATTGGCATAAACTCCACAGTCTTAGATTGGTTCTCAAAATTCTTACGTTCCCGCTCCTACTTCGTTAACATGAATGGCACCTCATCCTCCCCTTGGAAACCGATCTGCGGAGTTCCTCAGGGTTCACCTCCATCCCCGATTCTTTTCAATGTTTATATGTCCTCCCTGAAAATCCTCCAACTATCCACCTCGGAGACACTTTACACCTACGCCGACAACATCCTTGTCCTCCTCGAGACCGACTCTAACCTCACCAACCTCTCTGATAACATCTCTTCTTGTATAACAAATCTCCAATCCTGGGCTCTCACCGTTCAAATGAAACTAAATGAGACCAAAACAAAACTACTTTGGCTCAGCCCAAAATTAGATCAGCTACCCACCCTCATCCCACTATCCTCTGCCACCAATCTGCAGCTTGAGCACTCAAGCAAAGTTCTGGGAATCATCATTGACTCTACACTGTCCTTCAATGACCACATCAATTCCCTAGTAAAAAAATGCTTTTTCAATCTTCACATACTAAGAAAAGTCAGATCCTGCTTCCACCAACAACATTTCGCTGTCCTCATTCAATCCATTATTCTATCCAGACTAGATTACTGCAACTCCATCTACTTAAGCCTAACAAAGAAAAGTCTTCTCAGACTTCAGCAGATTCAGAACACCACAGCTAAACTAATCTTCGCAAAAAGCAAATTCGACCATGTCTCCCCGCTTCTGTCTAAGCTTCACTGGCTCCCAGTCATCCTCAGGGTTCACTACAAATGCGCCTGTCTAGCCTTCAAATCTCTTCACGGCATCCTTCCTCCCCTCTTTCCACTATCTTGACTCTCCTCGAATCCTAACTCCACCAGATCCACTCAAAAATTCAAACTATCCTTCCCCTCTTTAAAAGGCATATCCCATACAGGAAAACTTGGAACATCCCTCCTCTTCAGGATCACCGAGCTGTGAAACAGCTTTACTGCCCATCTTCGGAGTTCGACCTCCCACCAACGCTTCAGAAAACATTTGAAAACTTGGCTTTTCTCCATTATACTAAGTCCCCTCTTTCCTTCCTTTTTACCAAGCCCTTCTTCTTTCCATTGGAGTTCCTTTCTTTATTAATTCCTGTAAACCATGTCGAGCTCCACTTCTGTGGCGATGACGCGGTATATAAACTTAAGGTTTAGTTTAGTTTAAAGAAAGGCAAGTGAGATATCATTAAACAACCAACAGGTACATTTATTCACATAAATGTACAACTGCCTCATCCAAACTACATCAACTAGGCACAGGAAAACCCACACTCCATTCACGCACCCTCCTATCAAAGAAGTCAAACGGAAAAAAACTATATGACGTCCTCCTAGCCACACAAGCAGCAAAACTCGACAACCAAATCTCCAATCTACTACTTATGACCCCAGACATTCAGAAAAGAAGTAAAGACGCTACTTTTCAAGAAATTCCTGCAAACGACTTAATACCACTAGCCCCTTCCCACTCTCCAATACCTTTCCGATTCCCCAAAGCAACCTCATCTCTCTTTATCTCCTATAGAAATTACCAGATATCTTTCTTCTTGTAATACGATTTTTTGTGATTCTTTTGTAATCCGCCTTGAACCGCATGGCAATGGCGGAATAGAAATCTCTAAGGTAATGTAATAAAGAAAGTCCTAGTACGTTTACTTGAGTCCTAGTGCGTTTATTTGTTGCAAACAGAGTACAAGTCCCGACTAGGATCGCAGTTTCGGCTATCTGGGATGCCTTCCTCAGGGGACTGAACAAGTAAACTGGCACTGGCTTGTAGACAAAAACATACACAATCAACCCAAGCTACAAAACGTTTTGGCGTCATTCACAGTGTGCGCACCAAAAACAGAAAAAACACTTAACAAATGCCAAACTCAGCAAAGGACACTACCAACCTTCCACCACTCCCTACGGACCCTGAAACTAATGCAAAAGGCTTAGTGAAGACTCAGAAATGAAAGGTGCCATGCTCTGCTCCTCCAGCTTCCACATTTTGGCATACAACGTCCTCAGACAAGATCGTCTTCATTTTGACAGAGCCTGACGCAGTTCTGGCAGAGATGGGGGGGGGGGGGGGGTAACAAAGTTACAAAATTAGCAAAACGTTTAGCTACTCTACCACATCTGCTCTCCGTTACCTCCCTTTTATTTTGTCAAAACTATGGACTCCTAATTGCTTCCATCTTGTTTTTCCTAAAATTTCTACCATGGACGGTTGTGATATCTGTTCCAAAAACGCAGGGCCAGCTTCAAAAATTGAAAACAAAGACGTTTGCCTTAGCCACGGTCAACAAAGCAACTCTTCATTAGAACGTCAGTCGGGATTCGCTTGGGACAGTCAGAAATGGAAAGGGAAGATGGCTTAGGTGGCACAGATTCTGAAAGGCTGACGTCCAACGGGATCGTTGCTCTGAACGAAAGAACCTCAAACGTCCTCTATCTTCCCCATTACAATGCTGCCGCCTGTCAGATCCCAATGCGGTGAACAGAGGCAGACATAAAATTAGGCTGTTTGCGCAAAGCAGAAACAGAACAATAATTTTTGTAATCCCATTAAGAATGAGAAAAAAAGAACTGGGGTCTATAGATGACAAACAAACTCAGAGCTTTCCTGCAGTGAATCGGAGAGGTTCTTTTAAGGCTGGCTTTTCATAGCAATAACAGTGCTCTGGAATTTGGGTTGTAGTGAAAACAGCTGGAACCCTCCAGCGAGTTTCTAAATAAGGAAAACTGGTGCTTTGCTTCCCCCCCCCCCACTCCTTTGCATTCAGAGTAGAAAAAGAGAACAGAGTAACACATTAAATGGCAGAAAAAAAAAAGACCCTCACGGTCCATCCAGTCTGCCCAAAAAGGTGACCAGAACCTCTCCCACCACTCCATGTAGGCCCAGGCCACCCATGTTTAAATGCTGGTGGTGAATGAAGTCACCGAGAGGGAAAGAAAAGCGAAAAATCCAACAGAACTGTAGTGATATATCGAATCAAAGAAAAAAAGAAAAAAACTGCAGGAATGGGGTACAAGACGCCTTGTCTTTAATAAACAAATATAAAAATAATCATGAATGTTTGGGGGTTTTTTTTGGTAAATCTTTTATTAGTTTTCAATTATTAACAGTGCAATACAGTGAATTTAAACATAAACGAATCAAAAAAAGCACTATAAATATGCAAACATTTTCACACACCCCTCCTCCCCTTAACTGGTAAAAATAGAACCACATATATAATTTCAATAAATTAGATACAATGAATAATAATGTTTTCTCATCTCCCTCCCTCCCACCCTGGATGTGTAAGGATGTCAGATAGAAAGAAAAGGTACATGAACGTAATCGTAAAACAGTTCGTATCTACAAAGGATTCGACACTTTCGTTTTGGTTCCTGCACTAGGTAAGAGCTTACACAGTCTGCTTAGCTGCTCATCACACTGTAATTTTCAGTTGCTATCCATAAGGTTTTCCTGTATATGACACACTTTTGGACCCCTGAAGGAGTGTTTCTTCGAAACACGGACCGTCTCGGGTCCAGGTTCATCAACCTTTGTGGATACAAACTGTTCTACGATTAGGTTCATGATTATTTTAATGTTTGTTTATTAAAGACGTGGGGAGGTATAATCAACAGAAACGTCTAAGTCCGTTTTGGCCTAACTCACAAGGCGTCCAAAGTCAGACACGGGGAAAGGTCCATTTTAAAAAAATACATCCAGCATTTTTTTTTCTTCTAAAATCGTCCAACTGTATGTCCAGCCATCTGATCGTCCAGACCGCGAAGTCGTCCATCTTTATACCCCATTTTCGTCCAAAAATCTTCCAAGTCAAAAACGCCTAGAAAAAGACCTTTTGGACATGGGAGGGGCCAGAAAAGTAAGGGACTGGACACCCAGATATGGCAACAGAGTAGTGAGGCACCTTACAAGGCACTGCTGTGAACTTCACAAAAAGGGTGCCACAAACATCTCACAACAGCTCCCTTTTAGGTCATAGTGAGCCCACCAAAACACCCCCAGAATCTACTAGACTCATCTATCTACCACCCCAATAGCCCTTATGGCTGCAGGAACCACTTATATGACAGTACAAAAGGGTTTGGGTTTTTTTTTTGGGGGGTGCACATGTTTCTCCATAAATGCAGTGATTACAGTGGCTTATGGGCCTGGGTCTTCAAGTTCAAGTTTCAAGTTTATTTAAGTCTTGATGGATCGCCTATTACAAATATTCTAAGCGATGTACATATTATAATAAAACAACTTTAAACTTATTAATCCAAAAATAACTAACATGAAAAGAAGGAAAGGGGGTGTAGTTACAATAAGGGAATGAGAAAAAGGAAAAAACAAAAGGTAGGGTAAAAATTACAGAGCACTTTTGGAATATCAATTAAAACAAAATAAATAATTTAGAATTATTAAAGGTCATAGGCATCCTTAAACAAATAAGATTTTAATAGTTTTTTAAAGGTTAAAATATCTTGTTCTATTCTAATGTATTGGGGAAGAGAGTTCCACCATTTTGGACCTGCAACGGTAAAGATGTCCGCTCTTCTCGTTCCAATAACTTTTAAAGAAGGGACTGATAGTAAGTTTAACTCAGATGAGCGTAAAGATCTTTGGGGATTGTATGGGATCAATGATTTAGATATGAATAGTGGTTCACTAGATTTGAGGGTCTTAAAAATTAAGAACATCAATTTATACAGGATTCTATGATTAACGGGTAACCAATGTGCATCTATCAATAAAGGTGATACATGATCGAATTTTTTGCCGTTATAGATAAGTTTTATTGCCGTGTTTTGGACGATTTGAAGTCTCCTTTTTTCTTTTTGAGTAATGTTTAAGAATAGAGCATCCCAATATAAACAACTGGGTAAATATCAAAAAGAATGTTCCTAAAGGGCCATTAACGCTGAAATAACATATAAAGGAACAAAGCCTACTTCAAACAGCTTTTATCATACAGTGGTGCTCAGATTCCAAGATGGAAGATGAAAGAACTCAAAAAGGGCAACAGCCCTAAAGAGTCTTAAATGGTATCGATCATTGCACCGGATTGTAAAAGATGTTATGAAGTACTAATAAGTGGTTTGTAAAGTTCATAAATCCAAAGATTGCAAAAAGGTTTATAGTCCAATTTTTAAGCAACTTTAAATGATTGGAGCTTCAATGAAGTAAATAACTTAGCTGAGATATAAAGAGTGCATAGGTGTAACCGGGTCCTGACGCGTTTCGCCGCTATGGCTTCTTCAGAGAACCCACTCGCAATCAATATATTCACTGCTTATTTTCAGTATAAGTCCTGCAACATCAAAAAACAAAGTGCATGGAGATGTTGAAATGGATAACATTAAACTAAACCAAAAAACTTTACCAGACTCTCGACGCTGTCGGCGGGACACCTACTGTTGATTCTGTAATCTTTCAGTTTCCTGTGACGTAAGCGCTCAGCTGAGCACCCGGCATTTATACACTGAAGAAGATGTCAGTCATCTAGTGGAGGAACGCCCACCATTCTACTTCTTTATTCAGGCCAGAGGGAGTAACCGTCCTCCAATGATAGATCCAGCTTTGTTCACGTTTCCATAGCCATGCCTGGGTATTACCTCCCCTACTGCCATGAGCCACCTCTAATACCGTGAATTGTAAATCTTGAAGCTGGTGCGACATAGCCTGCCAATGTGACACTAAAGGGGCATTGATATCGCCCCTTCTAATTTTGCTGAGATGTTCTATGATTCGTGTTTTAATGCTTCTGATAGTATGTCCGATGTATAACAGATTGCATGGGCACTGAATGAGGTAAACAACCCCTGTGGTATCGCAATCCGAAAATTGCTGTAACATGTGTTGCTTAGGGAGCAGGGGATGGTGAATACAAGAAGTTTCCAAAACATGCGAACACATAGTGCAATTGCCACACTTGAAATGTCCTTTGGGCTCAGGTATCAGGATTTCACCTGATGTATCAACAAAGTGAGACTTGGATACAAAATCCCTTAAGTTTTTGCCTCTGGAATAAGCAAAAAGAGGTTGTTGCCCCAAACATTGGTGTGCCTGAAGAATGTGCCAATGTGTGTTTATGATTTTTTTAATATGAAATGCTTGATAAGAGTAAGGCAACGTGCACACCAATCGAGGTTCGCGTTGGTCAAGAGAAGGTTGCAACAAGTAATCACGGTGAGCAAACAAAGCCCGTTTGTAAGCTTTTTTGATAATGCTGTGGGGGTACCCACGTACACTGAACCGTTGCCACATGTCATCTGCCCGGAGTTTAAATTCTTCTCTAGTACTACACAGGCGCCTAAGTCTTAAAAATTGGCCCACTGGTAAATTGTTCTTCAAATGCCGAGGGTGATAACTCCCATAGTGCAACAACGTGTTTCTATCAGTGGGCTTGCGGTGAATGGTAGTGACAAAAGTGCCTTCATTGATGGTAATGTGAATATCCAAAAAAGCTATATGAGTGTATGAGGTGCATGCAGTAAATTGCAAATGTGAGTTGCATGTATTCAACCACTGTAGAAATTGATGAAATAAATCTAAAGTGTTAATCCAGATCAAAAAAACATCATCTATATATCGTTTCCATGTGTATATTTCTGGAAAATATGTAGATGGATAAACAAAAGTGTCCTCGAAATCTGTGACATAGAGACATGCCAAGGACGGGGCCATCGTGGCCCCCATCGCAGTTCCTTGTATTTGTTGGTAAAAATCAGCATCAAACATGAAGTAATTATGTTGGAGAGCAATGCTGGCAATAGAGACTAAAAAATCTACTCTGGCTTTAGACAATTGGAGGGTGTCAAGATGTTTGCGTACCACCTCAATGGCACTACTCTGCGGAATATTAGTGTATAAGGCCTGGATGTCAAGCGTGACTAATACTGCTCCCGGAGGAATACTATGTGGCTCCTGGAGCCAGACTAACATGGATGTAGTGTCTTTTACATAGGACTTAGCACCAGATACTAAGGGTTTCAAATAGAAGTCTACAAAGTCTGACAGTGGCTCTAGAACAGAACCAATGCCAGAAACAATGGGGCGCCCTGGAGGCTTAGTCAGGTGTTTGTGTATTTTAGGGACGAAGTATATCACAGGGATAGTGGGATGATTTTGATGAAGGAACCGATACTCCCTATCTGTGATGGTCCCCTGTTCTAAAGCCTGTAAAAGAATGTGATGAATGAGGTCAGCAATGCTCACCGTGGGATCACAGGGCAGAGCTGAATAATAATGTCTATCGCTGAGTTGCCTGCGGGCTTCAGCCACATAGGCAATAGTGTCTTGTACAACGATACCCCCTCCCTTGTCAGCCGCTTTGATGACAATGTTCGAATCATTGGTCAATGTCCTTAAAGCTGAACCTCGATTGGTGTGCACGTTGCCTTACTCTTATCAAGCATTTCATATTAAAAAAATCATAAACACACATTGGCACATTCTTCAGGCACACCAATGTTTGGGGCAACAACCTCTTTTTGCTTATTCCAGAGGCAAAAACTTAAGGGATTTTGTATCCAAGTCTCACTTTGTTGATACATCAGGTGAAATCCTGATACCTGAGCCCAAAGGACATTTCAAGTGTGGCAATTGCACTATGTGTTCGCATGTTTTGGAAACTTCTTGTATTCACCATCCCCTGCTCCCTAAGCAACACATGTTACAGCAATTTTCGGATTGCGATACCACAGGGGTTGTTTACCTCATTCAGTGCCCATGCAATCTGTTATACATCGGACATACTATCAGAAGCATTAAAACACGAATCATAGAACATCTCAGCAAAATTAGAAGGGGCGATATCAATGCCCCTTTAGTGTCACATTGGCAGGCTATGTCGCACCAGCTTCAAGATTTACAATTCACGGTATTAGAGGTGGCTCATGGCAGTAGGGGAGGTAATACCCAGGCATGGCTATGGAAACGTGAACAAAGCTGGATCTATCATTGGAGGACGGTTACTCCCTCTGGCCTGAATAAAGAAGTAGAATGGTGGGCGTTCCTCCACTAGATGACTGACATCTTCTTCAGTGTATAAATGCCGGGTGCTCAGCTGAGCGCTTACGTCACAGGAAACTGAAAGATTACAGAATCAACAGTAGGTGTCCCGCCGACAGCGTCGAGAGTCTGGTAAAGTTTTTTGGTTTAGTTTAATGTTATCCATTTCAACATCTCCATGCACTTTGTTTTTTGATGTTGCAGGACTTATACTGAAAATAAGCAGTGAATATATTGATTGCGAGTGGGTTCTCTGAAGAAGCCATAGCGGCGAAACGCGTCAGGACCCGGTTACACCTATGCACTCTTTATATCTCAGCTAAGTTATTTACTTCATTGAAGCTCCAATCATTTAAAGTTGCTTAAAAATTGGACTATAAACCTTTTTGCAATCTTTGGATTTATGAACTTTACAAACCACTTATTAGTACTTCATAACATCTTTTACAATCCGGTGCAATGATCGATACCATTTAAGACTCTTTAGGGCTGTTGCCCTTTTTGAGTTCTTTCATCTTCCATCTTGGAATCTGAGCACCACTGTATGATAAAAGCTGTTTGAAGTAGGCTTTGTTCCTTTATATGTTATTTCATCAGTAAGAATAGAGCATTACAGTAATCAATTTTTGCGATGATAAATGAATGTATTAGGATTTTTAAAGAGGAAGGATAAAGGAATTTGGCAATGGCTCTAATCTGACGTAGTTTAAAGAAACAGTTTTTGATGATAGAAGAAACATGTTCGTGGTAGGAGAGGTTTTCATCGAATATTACCCCCAGGATTTTTCAGTAATAACGCACCACCAAGACCACTTAAGCCACTTCTGTGCAGCTCTACTAGGCCTTCCTATGTCAGACTGCCAGGTGCTGAGGTTCTGGGGGTAGATATGTAAAGTTGTTATTATGTTTTTAAGGGGGGATCAGTGATCACTGGGGCTGTACTTTGTGTCTGCAGTGCTTATCTGGTCACTTTGGATACCTTTTGTGGACTTAGACCTGGTTTTAGATGGCCTAAGTCACAACGTCCAAGATCCGTCTAGGCCAGGGGTCTCAAAGGCCCTCCTTGAGGGCCGCAATCCAGTCGTGTTTTCAGGATTTCCCCAATGAATATGCATTGAAAGCAGTGCATACACACAGATCTCATGCATATTCATTGGGGAAATCCTGAAAACTCGACTGGATTGCGGCCCTCAAGGAGGGACTTTGAGATGCCTGGTCTAGGCAGTGTGGTAAAACCTTCGATTATACATGCAGTACGACTAAGTCTAGGAAGGCCCATGTCCCACTCAAATCCCGCCCTCACCACTCCTCCTAAAACGCCCCTTTTAGCTCTGGTCATTCAGCAGCACTGCCAAGGCCTAAGTCGTTTTTAAATACGTCTAAAACCCTGTTCGATTATCGGCACTTGGACGTTTTTTTTGTTACTGATCGTCCAAGTGCCAATTTAGGCCGTTTTTTTAGACGTTTTTCTGTTTCGATTATGAGCCCCTTGGCGTCTTGTACACCATTCCTGCAGTTTTTTTTTCTTTTGTTCTACAGTTGTGAAGTCACCACCATGCCAGCCATGATGGGGATGTCATGTGGTGTATTCAGTTTACCAGTCAAGATGCCTTCCCTCTGCCTCCTAAGCTGCACAGTTCCCCTACTCGTGACAATAAAATGACCAACCTATCTTTCGCCATTTGCGGGACACAGAAGTTTGGCCGGCATCAGGCTCTGTTCACCCATGCTATATTTGGTCACTCTTTGTCTCTTGTCACGTGTGGGACACAGACCGTACAAGTGTGTGTCATCGGGCTCCGTTTCCCCATGCTGTAATTGGTCTCTCTTTTTTGTCTCTCGCTACAGGCAGAACACAGAAATGCGCCTTGAACAAAGAAAATTCATGGGATATATTGTTTTTGCAGCCATGGCTGACATTAGAAACATAGAATATGACAGCAGAAAAGGGCCGATGGCCCAACAAGTCTGCCCACTCAAGAACCCACCCTCCAATTAGTCTGCCTACTCAAGGACCCGTCTTCCCTGGAGTATCTATTAATTGAGCATAACTTTTCCTTCTAACACACTTTTCCTTCTAACCCTTCAGCGATGTCACTCACAAACATATTGAACAGGATCGGCCCCAGCACCAAACCCTGAGGGACTCCGCTACTCACCTTTCCTTCCTCCGAGCGACTTCCATTAACCACCACCCTCTGGCATCTGTCCAACAGCCAGTTTCTAACCCAGTTCACCACTTTGGGTCCTAACTTCAGCCCTTCAAGTTTGTTCAAGAGCCTCCTATGAGGAACCGTATCAAAGGCTTTGCTGAAATTTAAGTAAATTACATCTAGCATATGTCCTTGATCCAGCTCTCCGGTCACCCAATCAAAAAATTCAATCAGGTTGGTTTGGCACGATTTATCTTTTGTAAAGCCATGTTGCCTCGGATCCTGTAACCCAGGGGTGCCCACACTTTTTGGGCTTGCGAGCTACTTTTAAAATGACCAAGTCAAAATGATCTACCAACAATAAAATTAAAAAAAAAACACAACGCACACTGTACGCATAGGAAATATTAATTATCATTCCTATTCCAGGGTTTTTCAAAGAGGTCAAAGCAGATGACTCTATGCACTGTCACCTCAGTAACAACCATAAAAAATACCCCCTCCCTTTTTACTAAACCACGATAGCAGTTTTTAGAGCGCAGGGAGCTGCGCTGAATGCCCAGCGCTGCTCTCGACGCTCATAGGCTCCTTGCGCTAAAAAACTCTATTGCGGTTTAGTAAAAGGGGACCTTAGTGTAAAATATAGCCAGCAGATATAAATTCAGACACATTTTGATCACTAAATTTAAAATAAAATCATTTTTCCTACCTTGTCTGGTGATTTCATGAGTCTCTGGTTGCACTTTCTTTTTCTGAGTGTGCATACAATCTTTCTTCCCTTCTTTTAGCCTGTATGCTTCCTCTCCTCCAGACCTCATTCCTTCCCCCAACTTTTCCTTCCTCTTCTCTGCCCTTTCTTTCTCTCTGCCTCCCTTTCTTTTTTTTCTGTTTCTCTTCTTTCCTTCTGTCTCCCTGCCTGCCCTTTTTTTTTCTTTCTCCCTGCCCTCCCCCAAGCCACTGCCACTGCCATTGCCATCGGGGACCAGGACCCAAACGCCAGTCGGGAAGAGGAAGGCTGATCAGCCCAAGATCGTGATCAACCTATTGGGGGAAATGCTGCCGGGTCCTGCCTTTGCGGAAACAGAAAGTAGGCAGGACCCGGCAGGAAGAAGAACAAATGCTTCACTAACCTGTCTCCCGCATTAGCCCGTAGCGAACGCTTGCTTCAGGGCTCTCAACATGTGCGTGCCGGTTTCCCTTCTCCCCCCCCCCCCCCCCCCCGGACATAACTTCCGGTTTCGGAGGGAAGAGAAGGGAAGCCGGCACGCACATGTTAAAGCCCGGAGCATAAGTTCGCTACGGGCTGAAATCTCCAAGCCGGTTTTTTTTGTTTTTTTTATTTGTTCAGCAGCGGCGGCAGCAGCAGATGACAGTTGGGCGGACCGCCCAGCTAAAAGGCCCTAGAGAGAACACTGGAGAGGAAGGCTGATCGGCCTGTAGATCAGGACGGCAACACGAGTCTATCACGGAGCCCGGGGCTCCGCGATCGACTCGCGTTGCCTTCCTGAGCTACTGGTCGATCGCAATCGACGTGTTGGGCACCCCTGCTGTAACCCATTAGATTCAAGGAAATACACTATCCTTTCTTTCAGCAACACTTCCATTATTTTTCCAACAACCGAAGTGAGGCTCACCGGCCTGTAGTTTCCCGCTTCATCCCTGTGACCACTTTGTGTACCTGTGTGTTGTAATATGTAAACCACTTTGGCTGTACCACAGAAAGGCAGTACAGTGTTCCCCCGCGAATTTGCAGTTCGCAAATCGCGGACTTACTCATTCGCGGTCTGCTCTGACTGCCTCTTCCTGTAGTAAAGTCGGGCTACACCAATGAGCAGCTGCGTGTCAAAGCAGCTCCTGATTGGTGTAGCATGACTTTACTACAGGAAGAGGCGGTCGGAGCAGACTGTGAGTGATTTTCTTTACCTGCCGGCGCTCCATCTGACCTTTCCTGCATCCCCTGCCTTTTGATAGGCATGTGGTTTTTTGAAATTCGCGGGGGTTCGAACTCCCGCAAATTTCAGGGGAGTACTGTATATCGAATTTATGACTCTTACCTCAGCTTCCCGTTCTGATAACTGTACTGAAAAATGGAATGCACTCTGACAACATTTTTTTTTTTTGGGGGGGGAGGGGTTGACTTTAAACATTTCCTATGCTATTTCAAATGAATGTATAGTACATCCTCCTCAAAAAATGAAGTTTTTTTCCAACATTAGAAGGCACAATGTGAAACTCAAAAGAGATCAAAGTCTGAAAGTAGGTCAGGAAACCTTTTTATTCCTGGAAAGGGTGGTAGGTGCCTGGAATATCCTCCCAAGAGCTATGGATGGGCCATTTTGGTCTTTATTTGCTGTCATCTGATATGTTACAATTATACTCCATTGAGAAACCTAAACTTGGCCTAAAAAGCACTCGGTGTTTTCTGCTGTTTATCATTCAATTGGTTTCTACTTCTTGGGAAATTACCAGCAGAAAGGTCAGATCTTTGCTGCACACAGAGATTGTGTCTGAATTCAAGAGGGCCTGGGATAGGCACATGGGATCTCTCGAAGAGAGAAAGAGATAATGGTTACTGTGGATGGGCAGACTAGATGGGCCATTTGGCCTTTATCTGCCATCATGTTTCTATGTTACTAAAGTTCTATGATGTCACAATGCAGGTGTAAAGAGCCTTAGCCAATAGGGAGAGGAGATGCAAATGTTAAGAGCCTTAGCCAATAGGGAGAGGAGGAGATAGTGGTTACTGCAGATGGGCAGACTAGATGGGCCATTTGGCCTTTATCTACCATCATGTTTCTATGCTTTCAAAGGGTACACCGTCAAAAGTGCGCTGACAATCCCGCGGCAACATTTGCGTGCAGCACGCGCTGCTGCTTCCATCACTTTTAAGGCTTTCTGTTAGCGCTGTGAGTGGGATGTACATTTACAAGTCTTCGCGCTGCCGTTGGGGTGGGGGGGGTTTGGTTCACTGAAAACTCCCGTTTTCCTTTCCGTTTTCGCTGTTGGGGAGTTTTCAGTATAGTGTGGGGGGCCCCTCCAATGGGAGCGTGAGGACTTGCAGTGTAGTGGGGTTTCCCCCCCCACACACCCTCGCAGCGCTAACAGAAAGGCTTAAAAGCGGCGGAAGCGGTGGCGCACATATGTCCTGCATGCAAATGTCGCCACGGGATTGTCAGTGTGCCAGAGTCCGGTGCACTTTTGACGGGTCACCCTTGCAAAGAGGACAAAAGAGCGGCCAACCTGGCTGCCCATTCCTGCCAAGTGTGCAAAGTCTTATACTTTATGGCTGTATCTTGATTTCTAACGTGGAGACACACTATAGTGGGCTTCATAATAAAGTTACTAGATTTGGAGTTGGCCTTGTTCTAAGGCCGCAGTGCGAATACGAGAAAGCTCTGAGGGCCACCAAAAGATTTCAACATTATACATACTACATTTAAACTGCCTTGACCTGCTTTTTCAGACTAGGTATTAAAGGTTAAAAATTAACATTAATATTGATTCTACAACACTTCAAGGATATACAGTCAAACCTCGGTTTATGAGCGTTTGCAAGAGTGTTTGCAAGACGAGCAAAACATTCTCAAAATTGGCCTCAGAAACCGAGCGTGACTCAATTTACAAGCCACACCCCTCCTCCCCCGCGATCCGGCATCCCCCATCTCGCATGGCCACCCCTTACCCCCCCCCCAGGTGAGTCGGAACGCATCAAGTGAGTTTCCCTTACTTTCTACGGGGAAACTCACTTTGATATACGAGTAACTTGGTTTACGAGCATGCTTCTGGAACGAATTATGCTCGTAAACCAAGGTTCCACTGTATTTTAAAAGCTCATTTTATTTTGGATTGCCAACAGCAGCAAATTCCATAAACGAGACACTCAGAAGATTGTTTGCAGTTGCTCCATCAATTAGGCCCTGATTCTATCAAGTCTGCCTGAAGTTAGGCACCGCTGATATCAGCACCGATTCTATAAATCTTAGGCGCCCATTAGGTGGTGCTCAGCATTTTTACATTTAAACATCCCCGATGCCAGGGTTTTCTATGCTTAAAGTTAGACGCCAATATCAGAGCCCAACAACACCTGATTCATAACTCAAAAACATGTCCACGATATCTACGGGAAAATCAGAGGGGGGTCCTGAACTGGACAGGTTTGAGCATTTCCAGGGCAAGATTTAGGGTCTCATACCTCCAAAAAACCCTTTCCCATAATTTTTGGACCTTTGATTTGTGTTCCCTGAACCATTCTGGCATGACCACTCTACGGCGGTAGCCATCTTAGATTTCCCAATTTTGTTTTAAAAGCCTCTATGTGCCTCAATACCCCTCGATTTTGTGTAAAATCAATTCTAATGGAATTTCTAGGCCAGGATACCTCTATATGCCAGATTTGCGCTGAATGGCCGTCTGGGGAGTGTCCATGCACCACATTAATTGGGAGCCTTGGGCTTAGCCTCTCCTAGTCCCTCTAGGGCTAGGGGATCACAGATGGCTCCTTTTCCTGGGAAGAAACCCCCTCTGAAGCCATTGGACAGCTACTTGGCAGATGTATGGACACCGCGAAGCCCAGGAGAAGTCTAGAAGAGAACCTGAAGAAATTCTTAGGGGTCTTTGGTCAGGGCTTTACCCCCAAATTTTGTAAGGCTAATGTGGAAAGCCTGTAATAAAATTGTTGGGGCTCTTCTGCACTGTCTGAGGGAACATCAGTGGCAACGCAAGGGGATTTACCTGTGTTTGGGGGGACTGGAGGTCAGATTGTATACTTCTGCTGTCCCAGAATGAGTTTTCCCTTGTGAGAGATTCAGGGGCCCAGACAGAAGCAGGAGGTCAAGAGGCTGTGGCAGCCCTTGACCTCGGAGAAGACTCTTGAGCGCGTAGCCTTGGTGCAGAAAGGTTATTTGGACATGGTCACAGCTACCCTCCTTAGAGCTACAAAGCCAGTGATGGTTGCGGCCTATGCAAAGGCCTGGAAGTTATTTCAGCATTGGTATGCTAAAGACAAGGTAGAGCCTTTCAGTGCTCTGGTGTTGGTTGTGCTGGCATTCTTGCAGGCTGACCTGGAGAAGGGACTGGTAGTTGGGGGCCCTTGAAGTGCAGGTGGTAGGGCTCTCGTGTTTTAGAGCCCAAGTGAAGAAGGTATCCTTAGCTTCTCACCTGGATGTGACCAGACTTCTAAAAGGGGCAATCAGTCTGCTCCCGCCAGTGAGATAGCCCTTTCTGGCATGGAATCTTAACATCGTCTTGCAGCGGCCTAGCAGGATTCTTTTGAACCACTGCAGCAGGCATCGCTGATGGACCTGGTAGCCATTGTCTCTGCTAGGAGAGTCTCAGAGATGCAGAGAGCCATTTCTTGGGTTTACAAAAACGGGAGTTTCCCTGTGCACAGTTCCGTCGTTTTTGCCAAATGTGGTGTTAGCCTTCCATGTTAATCAGGAAGTTCAGATACCCGTGTTCTATGCCACGGGTTACAAAAAGGAGACAGTGCTAGAGTTGCTGGATGTACGGCGAATTCTTCTCTATTATCTCGACGTGACCAATGACTTTCAGCTTTCAGATCATCTATTCATTTTAACCAATTCTGCTAAGCTGGGCAATGCAGCACCTAAGGTCTCCATTTCCAGATGGATTTGTATGGCAATTTCATCGGTATACATTGGCTGTGGGAAACAGCTGCCGATTTTGGTTAGAGCACACTCCACCATTAGTATGGCTTCTTTATGGGCGGACTCAGGCAATTCTGTCTGAGACATGTAAGGTAGCTAAATGGTCCACTCTCCATTTATTTACAAAGTTTTACAGAGTGGATGTGGCAGCACGAGGATGCCGCTTTTGGGTCCTTGGTGTTAAGGGTAGGCTCATCTGTCCTGCCCTAGACTTGGGAGACAGCTTTGGTATGTCACTTATAGTCAGGACTCAAATGCCCTTTGCACCAGGAGGGAAGATGAGGTACTTATCTCAATAATCTTCTTTCTGGAAAAAGGGTATATGAGTACCGACGCCCCACCCTGTCATTTTGAAGTTCGCCTGCTTACTGCCTCGGACAGAGATGTAGGTCCAGAGTGGCAGATATTCTGCTTCCAGTCAGAGAAATATAAAAAAACAAACGAAAGTAGTAAGTCTCTACAAGCTCTGAAGAGATAATGCAGGTTGCATTTAGTTAAGTGGCTTATTTAACCAACATTGATATGTTAATTAACCTTGTTATTATTTGTTACAGAGCAGAACAGAAATATGATGTCAGGAAGGTTCCCCGTGCTCCTCTTATTTCATTTGTTATAGTGGTACTCGGATGCTTTGGTATAAACTGAAGGGGGCACTACATCCACTGGAGAAAGAGGTAAAGACGAGGAATGTAAATTTCATCCTTCTGCAAAACAACTCGCAAGTAGGGGAATATCACCTATAGTAGGACTCATATGCTCTTTTTCCAGAGAGAAGATTATGGAGGTAAGTATCTATTCTTCCCATAGGGGGACCACTTCAATTTTTCCACCCAAAGGCTTGAGCCCATTCAGTCCTAGCTACACCACTGCTCAATTTGTATAAAAATATACACATTGCAGTTAACACATGGGTGTGACCTGCAGATCGGGCAATTTTGTATAAAGCCCTCTTTCTACACTGCTTTGAAAATAATATATGGAGGTGCTCATTTTATCTGAAAGGAATCGATGCCCATTCATAAGGAAATACAATGCATTTTTCAGCTCAATAAAAACAGAGGAGAAAATGGATTTCAGGGGCTTTCAGAGTTCAGTGACTACAACTTACTTCTGCAATAGGAAGGAATATGTTTAGATTTTAAACAGGACCATAATATGCCAGTTAGTTATACACACAAGGTGGTACTGTTTTCTTTATTTCTTTTTTTTTTTAATGGCAATCTGCTGAGGTTAATATTTTAATTTGATACAGTCAGCAAGTGAACTATTTATGGTATCCAGTCATGGAAATATTCACAAAACGGTGCCTTTTCAGCTAACAGGATGTGCGGGAAGAAAGAAACAGTGACTTCGAGGTATAGAACTACAAGCAGTGACACTAATGGGGGATAGTTACTAACATATGTTAAAGGAATAATTCATGACCTTTGCCTCTTAACATGCATTGGCAAATAAAGCACCTCATTACATCACTACAGCATGACCAGATCTATAGCAATAATGGCCCCCTCCCCAATGAACTAAGTTTATTTAATGATGTGTTATACCACTGATCATAATTCTAAGCGGTGTACAGGAATCATAAAAGAGGGGTTATATATACACTTCTCCCTCCATTCCCACAAGCACCTTTCTAAACCCTAGTCCTCCCCCTCCCCCTCCCAAAGACCCTCCTATAGACATCCCCAGTGAATTGGAGAAGGAGCAATCCTAATTAGTCCTATCTCTTGTGACTACCCCTAGTGGTAGTCTTGTGGTGCTACTGCTAGGAGGTTAAGCTGCCCATAAAAGCTATATGCCATCAGGGCTGGCTCAACCTATGGACCAGGTGAAGCACTGGCTCGGGGCACCGGTGAAAAAGGGTGCCAAAATCCCAGTCTGGCCTCTCTCCGTCTCTCTTCCTTCTCCTCTAAGGGAGGGGAGGGAGAGATTGGGATTCAAGATTTTGGCCCCCTTTATCACCAACACTGGGAGAGGGGGAGACTTGAAACAAAGGGGGAGCTAACGGATCATGGGTATGGGAGGGGCGCTGATGCAAAAGTTGGCTTACGGTGCCACAGCCCCCCGAGCCGGCCTTGTATGCCCTGTGGCGTGAAAACATTGTAGAACTCCTAATTAGCTGGGAAATAAACACTTAAATCAGGGGTGTCAAAGTCCCTCCTCGAGGGCCGCAATCCAGTCCGTTTTTTAGGATTTCCCCAATGAATCTATTAGCATCTATGAGATCTATTAGCATACAATGAAAGCAGTGCATGCAAATAGCTCTCCTGCATATTCATTGGGGAAATCCTGAAATCCTGACTGGATTGCGGCCCTCGAGGAGGGACTTTGAAACCTGTGACTTAAATTTACAATGTATTAAGAAAAAATTCACAGAATAGAAACCCATGTCATATGTTAGCGCTCTACAAGTGGGGGGAGGGAGGGGCTGTTATCACGTGAGCAGCATAAAGTTGGCTCGGGGGCCCGTTCAAGCTGGACTTCAGTTTTGACTGTTTAGATTTTATTTTCATTTCTTTTTAGTTTATGATATATTATTTTAGTCTCACTTATTGTTTTACCACTTGTTTTGTTTTATTTTATCATTCAAATTTCATTTAAATTTCCCCAGAATTCTATTGCTTCAACGGTTCTCCCTCTGCATCTATTCTTATCTCCCCTCTTTTTAACCTTTCAAATTCCTTTAGATCATTGTAATCTTATTAGTATGTTTATTTTCTTATTTTTCTCCTCTATCTCTATTTTCTTTCTTTATTACTCTTCTAATTGTCATTTCTCCTGGTACTTTAGTTAGATTGTGAGCCTTCGGGACAGTAAGGGAATTTCTAAGTACCTATTTTACTTATAATTTTAATGCACCAATATATTCATTGTAACCCGTTCTGGGCTCTTTTGGGAGGACGGGCTAAAAAAATCGAATAAATAAATAAAGTGAAGTATTTCTAAATTTCCTATTCAGTTCCTAAGAACCCAACCAGTTAAACTGTCTACTATGATTTCTGCTTATCTTTCCCATAATGAGGAGATATTCCATTCCCCTATTAATTCTAGCTGCGATCACCTGATAACGTCACTAAATAAAAATGATGTTTTTTTCAAATGTGTAGGAAGCCAATTCTAAGCACTGCACAGTGGAGTGCCAGGAGGCGGGAGTAGACATCTTGCCTGAAACTAATCTTAATTTTGGCTAATGTAAACCAGATCTCCACTCCCTCTGATGCACAGGTTCATGTACAAAAAATATTTACCATAAAAACTGTTGATCTGATTTCTTTCAAGGACTGCAGGCACATCCTTGGACCAGGAGTACGTTTCAATTCATTCAGGGGGTTGAATAATCCCCTTCCTTTCTCCTACTCCGACCTGAACCACAAATCTACGAAAATAGCCAAGTCTGAAACGATATAGTTGGCATCCATCGTCCAATGTTTCTCTACTTGGCCCCAATGCCCGAGAGCAGAAGTAACAGAAGGAATGTTGAATTATATATATACTAGTGTTTAAGCCCGTTACATTAACGGGATCTAGTAAAGCCTCCTTCCCTCACATGTCCCCTATTTTCAGCCCCCGCTCCAAACCAATTTTACACCCTCTCCCCCAACCCCCTTCTCCCCCGGCCCAGTAGCACCTCTTCCCTGCTCCCCCTGTCCCTCTTCCTTGATTCCCCAGTCCAATAGCACCTCTTCCTTGCTCCCCGTCCCTCTTCCTTGCTCTCCCGGTCCAGTAGCACCGCTTCCCTGCTCCAGCAGCACCCCTTACCTGTTTCCCCGGTCCAGTATGCAGCGTTGTGAGCATCGTGGCCAGCTTTTGCGAACCTCGTAGGCCGCTCTGCCCCTCAGAAGTGCGTTCCCTCTGACGCGATCGCGTACGTCAGAGGAAACATTCTACTGAGGTGCTGTGTGGCCTGCGAAGTTTAGTAGAGCTGGCCACGATCTTCACTGGAGCAGCGCTCGACCCTCAGCGGCTCGAAGCCCTCCTCCCGGCAGCCCGCCGCCAGCACCGCTGCATGAAGCCCTCCTCCCGGCAGTCGCCACCAGCACCGCTCCGCACCGCCTCTTCAAGCCGCCGAATATGGCCGGCTTCCTCCAGCGGTTGGTGAGTGAGGGCGGGAGGAGGGGAGTGGCCAGAATGTTCCCTGCCGCCGGGTTCTAAAATGGAACACGGCCACGGATCACACACCACAGCGGCAGGGATCACGCTGTTTTCAAAGCGCATGCGCCGGTAAGATTTTATTATATAGGATAGGAACTCACCAGGTCTGGAGCGGAGAGACCTGAAGAAGGCCATCATAATACGGAGGTACACAGAACGAACGTGCATGCCAGGTCCCTGGCCAGAGTAACAGTTAAGGAATAAATTCATTCACCTTCTCTACGTTCATCACCCAGCTCCTCCTCCCACTCTAATTTCAGGCTGTATGACAGCCCCGGAGCAAAAGTTATTTCTAAAAGCAAGCCTCCCACGCAGCACCCTTCCCAATGTTTTGCTTCACGCTCTTCCCTCCACGCCCCACTTCCTTTTTCCCTTTTCCATAACATTTTTGGCCCTTCTGAAATAACAAAATGGAGAGAGTGTTGCTTTGTTGTTGTTGTTTTTTTTTTTTTTTATTACAGAACCACGCATTACAATTAAGTCAAACCAAACGTCTTCTTGCCCTTCCATCCCGTGTTCCCCCTCTCAAGGATGAGAATCACTGCCCCCCTGAGCTCTGGCTTCTAAGCTTCTCTCTGGAAACAGAGCATCACTTTCTTTTCTGAGTGTCTTTGAAACTAAGAAGGAAAGGAGGCATGTAGATTTCTGATTTAGCCAGCCTGTTACAACCACACAGTCTATTAAACAAAGCTCGTTTTTCAGCGCATGTTTAATAACTTACGTGTTGCTTTATAAATGCAAATCAATGAATCGGACAGAGATTTCCAGTAAAAGCCTGGCGTTCAGCAGCTTTACTGTACTGGCAGCTTCTGACCTGATGCATTTTTTTTGTGGTTCAAAACCAGTAGCTTGCTAGGCTGGAAGCAGCAGCTCGGTGTCTGGCTGGACGAGCGTGTACTCCAGTCCCACATCGTTTCCATTTGCCACGTAAACAGAGCAGGATGACTGTGTCCTGCATTCAGAAGATCACATCTGGCTTTCGCAAAAAGGGAGGCTTGGAAAGTAGCCAGTCATATACAGGACTCTTAAAAAGGAAAAACCTCAGCCGCCCTGAAATGTGTAGAGTGAGCAACGCACGATAAACCAAACCTGGTCTGCAAGAGAAGAAAGCATTTCTCTGCGCGCAGTCTGCGCTTCAAGGGCTAGGCCGCAGGCTGTCCTTAACAAGCAGCTGACTTATGTTAAAGGCTACTGAAAACAAAGCGGGACGCATAAGCTGAGCCTTGTGTTTATTTATTTTTTTTTTAATTTAAATTTTTTAATTTTTTAATTCAGACAGGTCGTGACCTGTTTGGGCCGCCGCGGGAGCGGACTGCCAGGCAGGATGGACCTATGGTCTGACCCGGCGGAGGCACTGCTTATGTTCTTATGTTCACTGTATTCAGTATGTAGGGTTACCAGATGTCCGGATTTCCCCGGATTTGCCGTCCTTTTCGAGAACTCCGCGAAAGACGATGTACGACGGCCTCCTAGCAACGCAGGCAGCGAAACTGGACCCCTTAATCTCCAATTTGCTGTCAACAACTATCGACCTTAAATCATTCCGAAAGGAAATCAAAACCCTACTTTTCAAAAAAACTATACAACCCCCCCAACCGAAACTAACAAGCAACCAAGCCTAAACCCTTCTCCTAAATTGTAATTTCCGGCATCTATTATGTAAGCATCATCCAATTATAACTTCCTAGAAAACCCCAGCTATCCCCCTCTATTCTACGCCTGATCTGTATACATCGGTGTCAGGTCAAAAGCGGGCCGGGACAGAGGCGCGCCCAGACAATTGAGCGCAGCGCGCGCCGCCGCACCGCTCTAAATTACTGTTTTTAGGGCTCCGACGTGGGGGCGTGGAGGGGGAACCCCCCACTTTACTTAATAGACATCACGCCGCGTTGTGGGGGCGTTGTGGGGGGTTGTAACCCCCCACATTTTACTGAAAACTTCACTCTTTCCCTGTTTTTAGGGAAAAAGTTCAGTTTACAGTAAAATGTAGAGGGCTACAAACCCCCAAACCCCCCCATAACGCCGGCGCGATGTCTATTAAGTAAACTGGGGGGGTTCCCCAACAAAACCCCCCGTCGGAGCCCCTAAAAACTGTAATTTAGAGTGGTGCGGCGGCGCGTGCTGCGCTCAATTATCTGGGCGCGCTTTTGTCTTTCGCGCCGTTGTCTATGAACCGTATACATCCCCTGAATTGTAACTTCCTGGATATGTCCAGCTGTCTTACACTGTAATCCGCTTAGAACTGCAAGGTAAAGGCGGAATATAAGTCACTAATGTAATGTAACATGTCTGGGGGTCCGGACGGCTTTTCAAAAACCAGCACTTTGTCTGGGCTTTGAAAAGCTTCCGTCAAAATCGCATCGGGAAGGGGCATCCGCACATGTATGAACGCAAAACGGTGACATCATAGAAACAGACATAGATGGCAGATAAGGGCCACGGCCCATCTACCGTATTTTCACGTAGATAACGCGCACACGAGTATAGCGTGCGTGAAACCGAAATATATGTAAAAAAGTGTTTTATACCGCGCACACCCATATACCGCGCATGCTGCCCCGACTCTCCCGTCGCCGCCTGACTCTCCTTTCGCCCGCCCCGACTCTCCTCTAACCACCCCAACTCTCCTTTCGCCCGCCCCGACTCTCCTCTTCCCCTTGAAGTCCTGTCCCCACCCTGAAGCCTGATGCCCCCCCCGACATCCGATTCACCCCCCCCCGCAGGACCGCTCGCACCCCCACCCCGAAGGACCGCTCGCACCCCCACAGCCTCCCAACCCCCCCCTTCCCATCATGTAGAAGCTCCTACCGGTGTCCTGCTGCTTCCTCTTGGCAGTCACGGCCCTTCTGTGAGCACTGCGCCTGCGCTGCTTCCTCTTCCGGCGGTCCCGCCCTTTCTCTGACGTCAGAGAAAGGGCGGGACCGCCGGAAGAGGAAGCAGCGCAGGCGCAGTGCTCACAGAAGGGCCGGGACCGCCAAGAGGAAGCAGCAGGACACTGGTAGGAGCTTCTACATGATGGGGGGGGGTCAGGAAGCTGTGGAGGTGTGAGCGGTCCTTCAGGGTGGGTGTGCGGGTGGGAGTGCGTGCGAGCGATCCTTCGGGGTGGGGGTGCGAGCGTTCCTGCGGGTGGGTGAATCGGACGTCGGGGGGGAACTATGTAAAAAAAAGTTATAAAACGCGCTCACGCGTATAACGCGCAAGGTTATGCACGGTTTATAAAATCGTGTATAACGCGCGCGTTATATGCATGAAAATACGGTAGTCTGCCCACCCCAATGACCCTCCCCTACCTTTCTCTGTGAATAGATCCCACGTGTCTATCCCATTTGGCCTTAAAATCAGGCACGCTGCTGGCCTCAATCACCTGAAGTGGAAGACTGTTCCAGCGATCAACCACCCTTTCAGTGAAAAAGAATTTCCTGGTGTCCCCGTGCAGTTTCCCGCCCCTGATTTTCCACGGATGCCCCCTTGTTGCCGCGGGACCCTTGAAAAAGAAGATATCTTCTTCCACCTTGATGCGCGGATGCTGTCTGGGGGGGGGGGGGCAGAATGGGTCTGGATTTTCCTTCAGTAAAATCTGGTAATCCTATCAATATGTAACCCGTCCTGATAGCACCCAGAATGAGTTGTAAACAACGTACATAATCAAATAAAACAAACACAATTAAACAACTATAACTCTGGCTTTTCTTTTTGTTTGTTTCAAGCACTTTTGTATTCTCTAGGGGGGGGGGAGATATTCAGACTGCAATAGTTAGCCGGGTAGACGTTGAGCCTGGTTATTCAATGCTGGGCCATTTCTGATGACCAGCATTGGGTGTCAGGTCAAAAGCGCGCCGGGACAACGGCACGAGCAGACAACTGAGCGCAGCGTGGAGGCGCGCGCCGAAGAAAAAGACTGTTTTTAGGGGCTACGACGGAGGTATGGGGGGGAACCCCCCACTTTACTTAATACAGATCGCGCCGCGTTGTGGGGGGCGTTGTGGGGGTTTGGGGGGGTTGTAACCCCCCACATTTTACTGAAAACTTAACTTTTTCCCTGTTTTTAGGGAAAAAGTTACGTTTTCACTAAAATGTGGGGGTGTTACAACCCCCCAAACCCCCCACAGCGCCGCCACGATATGTATTAAGTGGGGGGGCTCCCCAATAAAAACCCCCGTCGCAGACCCTAAAAACAGTCTTTTTCTTCGGCGCGCACCTCCGTCTTGCGCTCAGTTGTCGGCGCGCACCTTTGCCTTCTGCATTACTGTCTATGAACCCCAGCATTGAATATCCAGTCTATTTTTGGCCGCTAAAAAGGTAGCTGGCCTTGCCAATATCCAGCACTAGCCAGCTAAATTTATAGTGGCCCAAAATAGACCAGCTATTTAAGTGGCCTGATTTGACCGCTTGACTTAGCAAGCCAGTGGTCTGAATTTCAAGGTTAGCCAGCTAAATCACCCGACATAGCCATCTGCTAATATTCAGTTGCCATCTTTGGCAGCTATGTGCTATTTGGCTGGCCAGGAGCTGTTCCTGGGCAGTGGTGTTTGGTCAGGGCCTTCAGGGGATTTGCCTCCCCCCTTCCCCCTAAAGGCCCTGAGGGCACTGCTCTGAACTTTATTGGTTGAGCAGACAACAAGCAGATGCTGCTCAGCCAATCAAATTCAGATCAGTACTGTCAGGGCCTTCAGGGGTTGTCGGAGAATCTCCAGTCTAAGAGCCCTGCTGTTTTTTTTTGTTTGCCTACTCAACAAATCAAACTGCTTCAAGCAGCGGCAAGAAGGATATAAAACTGCTAGAGAGGGTGAAGAGATGAGCAACGAAGCTAGTGAAAGGTATGGAGAACCTGGACTATGAAGAACGACTTAGGAGACTGGGGTTGTTTTCCCTTGAGAAGAGGAGACTGCGAGGGGATCTGATCGAGACTTTCAAGATACTGAAAGGATTCAACAAAATGGAGCAGGGAAAGCAGTTATTTACAATGTCCAGGGTGACACGGACAAGAGGACATAGACTGAAGCTGAGGGGGGACAGGTCCAGGACGAATATCAGGAAATCAGGAAGTTCTGTTTCACGCAGCGAGTGAAGGACACCTGGAATGCTCTCCCAGAGGAAGTAATTGCAGAATCCACCGTTCTAGGATTTAAAGGTAAACTAGATGCACATCTCCCTTGAGAAGCATACAGTGATATGGGGACTAAAACTATGCCAGGGTACACCTGGCGGGGCCTCCACGTGTGTGGATCGCCGGACTTGATGGACCCAGGGTCTGATCCGGAGATGGCAATTCTTATGTTCTTAATATTTGCATGTCCTCTCCCTATAGGCTAAGGCTCTTTACACCTGCATTATGATGTCATAGAGCCTTATGGTTATAGAAACATAGAAACATGATGGCAGCTAAAGGCCAAATGGACCATCCAGTATTCCCATCTGCAGCATCCACTATCTCCTCCTCTCCCTATTGGTTAAGATTCTTAATATTTGCATGTCCTCTCCCTATAGGCTAAGGCTCTTTACACCTGCATTATGATGTCATAGAGCCTTATGGTTATATAAACATAGAAACATGATGGCAGCTAAAGGCCAAATGGACCATCCAGTATTCCCATCTGCAGCATCCACTATCTCCTCCTCTCCCTATTGGTTAAGATTCTTAATATTTGCATGTCCTCTCCCTATAGGCTAAGGCTCTTTACACCTGCATTATGATGTCATAGAGCCTTATGGTTATAGAAACATAGAAAGGGTAAATTAGATGCACATCTCCCTTGAGAAGCATACAGTGATATGGGGACTAAAACTAGGCCAGGGTACACCTGGCGGGGACTCCGCGTGTGCGGATCACCGGACTTGATGGACCCAGGGTCTGATCCGGAGATGGCAATTCTTATGACTGTATGGCTGGGGATTCACTGAATCCCCTGAATGCCCTTACCAAACGCCATTGCTGGCCAGCTAAATAGCACTGAATATCGGGTGGCCTGTTTCTCTGTTCCTAATTCCTTAAGAAACCCTAAATGAATGGAAACGCCTTCAACTAGTATCCTTATCGTTTAAACGGTGAACAAGTACCTTGCTTCCAGGGGCAGCGAAGCATCATTTTAGTTGGAGCAGCCAAACCAATGAGTTCTGCTCTCCATTTCCCGATACTGGGATGGCAAAATATGCCCAACATTTGCTTCATAAACTTACGACTACTTATCATTTCTTTAGTGCTACCAGACACGTACATAAACTTGAGGTTTTTTTTTTTTTTAACTAAGGCGTGCTAGCCGATTTAGCGTGTGCTAACCTATTTAGCACATGCTAAAGATTAGAACACACGATATCCTAACACGCCCATTACATTCTATGGTTGCACTAATCTTTTAGCGTGCGCTAAATCGGCTAGTGCACCTTAGTAAAAGACCCATTTCAAGAAATAATGCAAACAATATTCAGATTTTTAGGGAATCAAGTTACTTTAGTCTTGACTTTACAATACCCACTCAAGTCATAGTTGAAAGCGTCCTTTCTCAAAAAAAATAAGACAAAAAAGAGACAGGTTAGAGGAGGGATCTAAAAGTCCCCCCTTGAGGGCCCCAATCCAGTCGGTTTTCAGGATTTCCCCAATGAATATGCATGAGATCTATGTGCATGCACTGCTTCCAATGCATTTTCATTGGGGAAATCCTGAAAACCCGACTGGATTGCAGCCCCCAAGGAGGGACTTTGAAACCCCTGAGTTACAAGTAGTCTAGACTAGAGTTTCTTAACCCAGTCCTCAGGGAATCCCAAGCCAATCTGGTTTTCAAGATATACACAATGACTATGCAGTAAACCCCCGCGAATTCGCAGTTCACGAATCGCGGACTCAGTAATTTGCGGTATTTTCCAACCGCCACTTCCTTGTACTAAAGTCATGGTTACACCAATCAGGAGAGCTGCTTTGACACGCTATCTGGCGTGTCAAAGCAACTCCTGATTGGTGTAGCCTGACTTTAGTAACAGGAAGAGGTGGTCAGAGCATACCGCGAGTGATTTTCTGCACCCGCTGGCGCCCCAGCTGCCTCTCCTGTCTTTTGACAGGCAAAAAACTGTTTCTCAAAATTCACAGGAGTACTGTACATGATATATATCTGCATACAATGTGCATGAAAATATATCTCATGAATATACATTGTGGATATTTTGAAAACCAGACAGGTTTGGGGGTTTCCTGAGGAATGAGCTGAGAAACTCTGAGAGAAGCAACCTAGAGAATGGTACAAATTTTTCCACGTCCCCGTGGAAACTCATTTTCCTGTCCCTGCCCCATTCCTGCAAGCTCCATCCTCGAGCACTTTAAAATCATAAGTAGCAACATTCTAGAGCTCAGATTGTGATGTCATAATACTTCATTCCACTAATGCCTAAGCTCCATCCTCATCTGCACAAGCCTCAAACACTTTAGAATCATAAGTAGCAACATACTAGAGCTCCGATTGTGATGTCATAATGCCTCATTCCACCAATGCCTCAGCTCTGTCCTCATCTGCAAAAGCCTCAAACACTTTAAAATCATAAGTAGCAACATTCTAGAACTCAGATTGTGATGTCATAATGCCTCATTCCACCAATGCCTAAGCTCTGTCCTCATCTGCACAAGCCTCAAACACTTTAGAATCCTAAGTAGCAACATTCTAGAGCTCAGATTGTGATGTCATAATGCCTCATTCCACCAATGCCTCAGCTCTGTCCCCATCTGCACAAGCCTCAAACACTTTAAAATCCTAAGTAGCAACATTCTAGAGCTCAGATTGTGATGTCATAATGCCTCATTCCACCAATGCCTAAGCTCCATCCTCATCTGCACAAACCTCAAACACTTTAAAATCATATGTCTTCGAGGCTTGTGCGGTTAAGGCAGAGCTTACAGGAATGGGGCAGGGACGGACAGCGAGAAAATTCTTGAGGACGGGATGGAGAAATTGAGTTCCTGTGGAGACGGGGAAAAATTTGTCCCCGTGCCATTCTCTAAGACAACCCATTCACTATTGGCTAGATAGATCCACCTAAAAGTAGGTTTATCTTTGGCCGCTGTAACTTAGCCGGCCAGCCAATGAACATTGGGCTTGGCCGGCTATGTCAAATGTGGCTGAATTTAGCCCAGAAATTAAACGCCAGTGGCCGTATACCGCCATGGCATTGAATATCCAAGTTTGCCTCCCATGCTCTGAATGTCGGGCCCACTGAATTCATGACTATGATGGTGATACTTCATTCACTGAATTTTCATGAGCATGACCTCCCTGTGCTTCAACACTGATTTATTCTTGTTCTGAATAAAGCGCCAGAAGTCTGTGTAAACAACTATACCATTAATTGTCGTCTGAAGATTTTAAAAGGTTATTAAAGGCTAGTATTTTTTTTTACATATTTAATTAAGAAAATGTAGCTGAAGAAGCTGAGTTTTGGGTAAAAATCAGATCCATATTTCAGAATAGTTAGATTATGAAACACGGTTTGGCAGTGTAAGCTGCTCCGGCCCCATGCCGAAACAGGCCAGAAGCCAGGCTTCAAATTGCTTTCCACAATCCTTCATTCACTGCTTTGCTTGCTCTTTTGAAGCATATTTTTCTTCCCTGCAGGAAGCAGTAAATTTACCGAGTGTAAGCAGTTCGTTTCTTGACCACAAACAGAAGTAAACACATCCCGAATAGGACTCACCAGAATCTGGAGATTTCAGAGTAAAAAAACACAATTTGATGTAAACTCAGATGATCTCCTCTAAAGCAGTGTTTCTCAACTCCACAATGAACAAGCATAAACTTGATTTACATACACTGCCTCCATTATATGCAAATTTCTTTCATGCATATTCATTGCGGATATCTTGAAAACCTGACCGGCAAGGGGGTACTCCAGGACCGAGTTGAAAAACACTGCTCTAAAGAACATGAGGAAGGACCTGGATATTCCTGGGCCCCCATAACAAATTTTAGCACCAGTTCCTTTGTTCAGAACCCTACCTAGATTCACAAACCGAGTCCAACCCTTGTCCGGGCACTTGAAAAAGAGAGGACAAAGTGAGAAACAGTCTGGGAGGTATCACAATACAGTAACAGAGTGTAAAGAAGACATTTCTCAATTGCTACATACATATCAATAAATAAACAGATCATAAGAACATAAGAATAGCTTTACTGGGTCAGACCAATGGTCCATCAAACCCGGTAGCCTGATCTCACGGTGGCCAATCCAGGTCACTAGTACCTGGCCAAAAACCCAAATAGTAGAAACATTCCATGCTACCGATCCAGGGCAAGCAATGGCTTCCCCCATATCTTTCTCGATAACAGACTATAGACTTTTCCTCCAGGAAATTATCCAAACTTTTCTTAAAACCAGCTTCGCTATCCGCTCTTACCACAACCTCTGGCAATGCGTTCAACTATATTCTCTGAGTGAAAAAAAATTTCATCCTATTGGTTTTAAAAGTATTTCCCTGTATCTTCATTGAGTGTCCCCTAGTCTCTGCAATTTTTGCGGAATGAAAAATCGATCCACTTGTACCCGTTCTACTCCACTCAGGATTTTGTAGACTTCCATCGTATCTCCCCTCAGCCGTCTCTTTACCAAGCTGAAGAGCCCTAACCCGTTTTAGTCTTTCCTCATACGAGAGGAGTTCCATCCCCTTTACCATCTTGGTCGCTCTTCTTTGAACCTTTTCTAGCGCTGCTATATCTTTCATGAGATAAGGAGACCAGAATTGAACGCAATACTCCAGGTGAGGTCACATCATGGAGTGATAAAGAGGAATTATAATAATTCCTAGCATCTTGTTTGCTTTTTTGTTCATCGCCGCCGCACATTGGGCAAGAAGGTTTCATCGTATTGTCTACAATGACACCCAGATCCTTTTCTTGGGCGCTAATCCCCAAGGTGGACCTTAGCATCCAGTATTCTTCCCAATGTGCATCACTTTGCATTTGTCCACATTAAATGTCATCTGCCATTTGGACGCCCAGTCTTCCAATTTCCTAAGGGTCAGCCTGCAATTTTTCACGATCTGCATGCGTTTTAACAACTTTGAACAGTTTAGTGTCATCTGCAAATTTAATCACCTGACTCGTCGTTCCAATTTTCCAGATCGTTTATACGTAAGTTAAATAGCACCGGTCCCAGTCCAAGTCACTAATTGTCAAACACGGTCATACAATCTTCCTTTCCTTTTACAAAAAGGGGTTTGATGAAGATTTTAGGGATTCGGTCATTCCGCAGGAGACCTGTTTTTATCATCCTGTAACACTATACTAATTACATGCTTGCTAGAGAATCAAAAACAGAATGTAAGAACGCTCACTCCAAGCTGGTTCCTCAATGCAAAAAGCACAGTGTTTATTTTCCAGTTTGAAATAAATGAAAAAGAAACACAAAACCTCTGCTTTTCAGGCGAGTTATTAAAGCTGACCCGTGGTGGGCAATCGTCTGGGTGGTAGCTCTTTCAAAGGGGATAAAGGGAAAGCTAGAGCAGCGTTCAGGGTGTGGTGCTCCTGGAGGAAGGCCTAGAAATGTCGGTCAAACCAGGCTTACAAATGTGTGTTGTGTGCAACTTTTGCTTGTGCTATAAAAGGAGGTGTTTAGCCTAGGGTTACTATCTAAGCAAAGTCCTTTACAAAAGGCTAAAGTAATTTTAAAGCCCCAAAAACAAGGCCAGAAATAAGTTGGCTTAAACTGAAGCACTATCGCTGATGGTTTTGCTACATGAAATCTAACCAGTGGCGTAGTAAGGTTGGGGTGGGGCGGTCCGCCCTGGCAACCACGCTCCTCTCCCCCCTCCCTGCTCCTTCCCAACCCCCACCCCCCGCCACACGTGCGTGTCCCTTCCCTTGTACCTCTTTCATTTTTCCCAGCGTGAGCAGTATCATGAAGCTACTGCCGGCTCTCTCTCCGATGTCACTTCCGGGTCCCGCATCTGAAATCAGAGGGAGAGCCAACACGAGGGAGAGCTATGCCACTGAATCTAACAGACTGGTTTGTTGGTTTACTGGTGCGGTCAGCCATACGTGCGGCTAATGCTTTCCGTGTTACCTTTGCTACTCATCGTTCTATTAATTTATGCTCATGGCTTTGATTATTTACGAGCGTTGATTCTTATTTTGTCCCTTGGTGCAAATGGAAAGGATTGAGTGCTAGGAAAGGCTTAACTAGACCACTGAGGTGGTAAGAAACTCCCAAATTCCATATATGGTACTTACAACTGGGCATGCAAATTTGGGGCGCATGCAGGGCAGGATTAACCAATAGGCCAAATAGGCACGTGCCTAGGGCCTGAAATGGTCAGGGGGGGGCCCGATGAAGGAGGGCATCAACACTGCTTTTTCGAAACGGCGATGGGCCCCTCCAGCATCGATCGGCAACGCGCCCCTCCCCCCATCAACAGAAAGTAAGACAAGCAAGCAACGTAGGTAAGAAAGGCAATGGGAACTGTAATTGTGCAAGCGGTGCTGCTTGCCCAAAGCTTCCCTCTGACACAGCTTCCTGTTTCCGCCTGGGCACATGGTGGGATGGGGCGGGGCGGGGCAGGGGGGCCCAGTGTACTTGGGTGCCTAGGGGCCCTCGACGGATTAATCCTGCCCTGGGCGCATGCCCAATTTCTGTGTGCGATTCAATTAAATAACGAGCCAATTAGTGCCAAGAATTGGGCGCTAATATCAATGACTGGCGTTAATGGGTACAATTTGCATTTCTGTGAGCATCTTCTAAGTCGCTATTTTATATAGACATGTGCATAAATTTTTACACGCATATCTGAAAAGGAGGCATGGCCATTGTGGGGGGGAATGGTTCAGGGGCATTCCTAGAATTTGTGTGCTCCCCCCCTTTCAAAGTCCCCCCCCCGCGTGATCTGGCACCCCCCGTGAGACCAACTTTAACTCACCCCCCCCGTCTGGCAACGGCACGAGAACCGCTCCCCCCCCGCTCGAATCGGCACCCCCCCGCGAGAACAGGAACCCCCCGCCTGACCTACTTTAACTCACCCCCCCTTTGGCACCGGCACGCAGCCCACAAGTGCCGGTGCCGTTTGTAGATCTTCTTCCCAGTCTCTGCCTGCTTTGAGCATGCATCTGCGCATGCTCAAGTCCTTCTAATTCTCCCTCTCGCCGATAATCTCGGCGAGAGGGAGAATTAGAAGACTGGGAAGAAGATCTACAAGCGGCACCGGCTCTTGTGGGCTGCGTGCCGGTGCCAAAGGGGGGGGGAGTTAAGGTTGGTCGGGCGGGGGTTCCTGTTCTCGCGGGGGGGGGTGCCGATTCGAGCGAGAGGGGGCCCTTTGCGAGCGGGGGGGAGCAATGCCGGTTATCGGGGGGTGCTCGCAAATCGAGTCAACACTCGGTTTGCGAGACACGTTTTGCGAGAATGTTTTGCTCGTCTTGCAAAACACTCGCAAACTGGGTTACTCGCAAACCGAGGTTTGACTGTATTTTTCTTATAATTTTGATTTTTTTTTTTTTGCTTTGCCTGTAATTTGTTATGTTATGTAACAAATGGAAATATTAATTAAATAAAAATTGTATGTCATGAAAATATTATAATGCTTAAGTTCTTATTTCACAGATAATAATTTGATTAACCCATTTTTTTTTAGGATAAGTTTTACTTTTAGAATATATTTTGATATCAAGTTCTTTGATGATTGCAAAATGCAATATATTTGTGATATTTATATTAGTGAAAGTGGCACCTAGAGAATGACATGGGGACAAACTTTGTCCCCGTCCCTGCGAATTCTGTCATAAGAACATAAGAACTGCCATCTCCAGATCAGACCTTTGGTCCATCAAGTCCGGCGATCCGCACACGCGGAGGTCCAGCCAGGTGTACACCTGGCGTAATTTTAGTCACCCATATCCCTCTATGCCTCTCGTAAGGAGATGTGCATCTAGTTTGCTTTTAAATCCTAGAACGGTGGATCCCGCAATAACCTCCTCTGGGAGAACATTTCAGATGTCCACCACTCGTTGCGTCCTGGACTTGTCCCCCCTTAGCTTCAGTCCATGTCCTCTTGTCCGTGTCACATTGGACATTCTAAATAACTTTTTTTTTCCTGCTCTATTTTGTCGATTCCTTTCAGTATTTTGAAAGTCTCGATCATATCCCCTCGCAGTCTCCTCTTCTCGAGGGAGAATAATCCCAGTCCCTGCCCCATCCATACAAACTCTTTCTGATCCCACCCGCACAAGCCTCGAATAGTTATGATTTTATACTGAAATTATTTTATTAAAGTATAAAAAGAAACAATATTCTGTACAAGTGTCATTTTATAAATTACAAATACAGAACAAGGATCAACAAAGCCCCTTTTTCCCCTCAAGTTTCAAGTTTAATGGTTTTTTTGATTAATTGCTTAATCGTATTTCTAAGCGATGAACACAATCCCCTCCACAATTGAAACAACTAAACAAGCCAAATTGCTACAAAATGCTGCACAGAAAAATCAAGCTAACAGAATACCTTAGTCACACACAGAGAACCCAAATGACAAATCCATAACAGTTGACCAAAAATGATAAATATACAGTACTCCCCCGATATTCGCGAGGGTTCTGTTCCAGGAACCCCTGTGAATGTTGAAAAACCGCAAATACGGTTTTCAGCGGGGGAGACAGGAGAGGGCAGCCGGAGCGCCGGCGAGTGAAGGAAATCACTCGCAGTATGCTCCGACCGCCTCTTCCTGCACTAAATTCGGGCCTCACTAATCAGGAGCTGCTTTGATACGCAGCTCCTGATTGGTGAGGCCCAACTCCGGCTGCCCTCTCCTGCCCGGTCATTCGCAGTCGGAAAACACCGCGAATAACCGGGACCGCGAATCGCCGGGGGAGCACTGTAAATTAAACCATAATCCCAAGAAGTCACACCTTGCATGTAGAATAACACCTATATAGATATATAAAGGAGCTGGAATGGAGATATCATAAAGAAAGGAGTCGGAGACGAAGGTCTTATGTACCAACTCCTCAGCCAGACGGCTAAATAGCACAAATCGCGCTATCCCACGATATTCAGTGGGAGACAGATGACTATCTCCCACTGAATATCTGGCTTAGCCGGTCACTGCTGATATTCAGTGGCTCGCCGGCTAAGTTCGCCTACCAGCCAGAGCCACCTAAGGGGAGAGTATGGCGCAGTGCTTAAAGCTACAGCCTCAGCACCCTGAGGTTGTGGGTTCAAATCCCATGCTGCTCCTTGTGACCCTGGGCAAATCACTTAATCCCCCCTTTACCCCAGGTACATTAGATAGATTGTGAGTCCACCAGGACAGACAAGGAAACGTGGTTGAGTACCTGAATAAATTCATGTAAACCGTTCTGAGCTCCCCTGGCAGAACAGTAAAGAAAATTGGAGACATATAAGGGTGGTCTATATTTGGCCATTGAGACTTAGCTGGCTAGAAACTGATTATCAGCATAGCTGGCTAAGGGGTCCTTTTATTAAGGCATGATAACCGTTTTAGCACACGTAAAAGAACCCCTAAATCTCAGCCAGCCAAATCTAAACTGGAACTTCAATGCCTGGTCGCCAGATGAGGGTTTAATGAATTCTGTTTGAGCGTTTAATTTGTAATACAACAGTTCAAACCCTATCTTTTACGTGAAACAATAAAAAAAATAAAATACAGAAGTTCAAACTAATAACTTTGTCAGACTGCATATGGACCCATGACATGAAAAGTTGACAATTGGCTGGCCTGGAACCTTCTTTCCGACGTCAGAATTGACGTCGGAGGGGGGGGGGGGTAGGCTTGTGGGCCGGCCGCATGCGGCGTGTGAGTTGCTGCATGCACTTGGCCTGTCCCTTTGTGGAGTTGCTGCTGGGGGGGGGGGGGATGGAGTGTGTCGACTTCGGGGAGGTGGTAGGGTCAGCTTCGGGAGTGGGGCGTGGTGCAGCGGGCGGGCAGGCAGGGAGGGATCCCCGGTGGCAGCGGCTTCAGCGGGGAGGCAGGCAGGGATCTCGTTAATTAATGTCTTCTTGCGTTTGTCTTGTTGAAACATGTTTAGCATTTCTTAAATATTTATGCATGTAATTTTGTAAATTGCATAGTTATTATGCGGTATATAAATGTTTAAATAAATAAATAGGCACCTATATTCCTTTATAAAATAGGGTCTTACCAAGCAACTAATTACAGACTCACAGTTAAAGAGTTCCTCTCTTTAAAGTTAAATGCCATGCTCTAGGCCACTACTCAAATGTTCTTAAATATCTCCTCATTTTTTTCCATTTTGGGTTATTCGCTAACCAATGCTGCACCTGTGAGAGATACCAGTGATTTATGAACCAAGACAGCCAGATTAAGTCAAATAGTATGTTTACAGCTGTATCCTGGATGCTTGGGAAGACAAAGTGACCTGCCCAAGGTCACAGAGAACATCAACAGCAGAACTCAAGTTTCAAATTTATTAAGACATGATTGATTGAGACATTTAAATATATCACAGGCCGTATCGAAGATGATATCTTCTTTCTTAAAGGACCCTCGGCCACAAGAGGGCATCCGCTAAAAATCAGAGGAGGGAAATTTCATGGTGACACCAGGAAGTATTTCTTCACCGAAAGGGTGGTTGATCATTGGAACGAACTTCCACTGCAGGTGATTGTGGCCAGCAGCGTGCCAGATTTTAAAAGTAAATGGGATATGAATGTGGGATCTCTAGGGGGGTAAAGTCGAGGGGGTGGGTCATTAGAGTGGGCAGACTTGATGGGCTATGGCCCTTTTCTGCCGTCATTTTCTATGTTTCTATGTTACCGCATTAAAAAAAACCTGTCTAAGCAGTGTACAGAGTTACAGTATAAAAAGTTTAAAAAATTTTTCTTCATTATAGTTGTCTTTTGTCTTTAATTTTTATCGTAAGTTTAGCCCTTTGAGTACATACATCCAGGGTGGGATTACATTACTACTTTAAATAGGGAAAGGTTATTGAATGAATCTATGTACAGTAAAACCTTGGATTGCAAGTACAGTGGTGCCTCGCATAACGAACGCCTCGCACAGCGAACGCTGCGCACAACGAACTTCATGTCTTGCTTCCTACAACGAACTTCGTTTCACACAACGAAGTCGCCCGAGCTGCATCCTTCCGCGCAGGCACTGCGCTTAACTGCCCTCTCTCTGCCTGGCTCCCTGTGCAGTGGCGGACCGTCGGCTCGCAGGGGCCCGGCGCCTACTGCTGATGCGTTGGGGGGGGCGGAGCTACTCTCGCCGCTTCCCCGATGCTAGAAAAAAATGATGTCGTTGGGTTTCTGAAGTTTATCAGAGCTCTCAAAGCTTTAGTAGAGGTTTAGTTAATACAGTATAATCCCATTATAACGGACTTCAAGGGACCTGGAAAACCAGTCTGTTATATTCAGAGTCCGTTATATCCAAAGTTGCATTTTTTAAAAACTTTATTTAGGGCATCTTGAAACAACGTAAAAAAAAAAAATGAACAGTTAAGTCCCAGTTTTTGCCGCTGAGACTCTGCCCTCTCTCACTGTAAAATTAGACTCTACTTAGTCTGTCTTTAAATTTAAAAAATGTGTGTTGTTTTAAAAAACAATTATTTTTTATATGTATCTAAATAAAAATAATAACAAAAAATTTATCTTTTTTTATGTCATCTTAGCATATTTTATGCTACAGAACGAATTATTTTTTTTAACATGTATTGTTATGGGAAAGCGCATTTCACATAACGAACTTTTTGCATAACAAACTTGCTCCTGGAACCAATTAAGTTCGTTGTGTGAGGCACCACTGTAACTTGGTTTGCAAGTGTTTTGCAAAACAAGCAAAGCATAACTTGATATACAAGCAATGTCTTGATATACAAGCAAGGTCTTATACTGTATATACAAGTACATACAGTATACACGCTTCACATCATCACAACTGAGCCGATGGTTCTTCTCTTTCTCTGACGCTGCGGGAGTGTAGTGACTGTTCTAAACGAGCGAGGTCTTGCAATACAAGTCCGTAGAGTATTTTGTATTGAAGTTTTTGGGTTGTGGAACGAATCGTCTGAGTTTCCATTATTTTCTATGGGGAAATTTGCTTTGATATACGAGTGCTTTGGATTACAAGCATGATTCTGGAACGAATTATGCTCGCAAACCAAGGTTTTACTGTATTTATGTTTTTATTGACTAGTTATTGGATGGATGGGTTTAAATGTTCGTGTATGTCTGTAAGATGATTGTGCTTTTTTTGATTTATTATATGTTTATATACTTTTGTATTGCACTGTTGATATAAGGAAAACTAATAAAGATTAAAAAAAAAAAAAGTTTAAAATATTTTTGAGGGGTAGAACAAAGACATAAGGCATAACATGACATACTGGAAGAAATGGAGGGGAGGGCTGAACTTCAGTCGAAATAGGACAGAAAAGGATGACTTATTAGGAAGGGCAGGCTATGCTCTTGCTTTGTTGGAATCAGGAGGTGTAGGGAAGTCAAAGGTCATACACTTCCTTCAATAAGAAAGTTTTTAAACAGGAGGCCCCTCTTTGCTGGATGAAGGGCTTGGGGGTGGGGGGAGGGTTGTGGAGTTCTGGTTATTGGTGGGTATCGGAGGCTTGATTGTATTGCTGGGTTTTATTTGTGCTTTGTGGTTCTACTGCTGGGATCTTTTGTATGTTTGTTTCTTATTGGGCAGTCTCTGATATTCACACTTTGGTTTGTATATTTCAAATATTTTCAATAAACATTTATTAATAAAAAAAAAAAAAAGAAAGTTTTTAAATTTGTTTTAAATTTGTCAACATGTGTCTCGTGACCAAAGGCTTCTTACTCATAACCATCTGCCATTCCTTTTCCTGGTATATTCAATGCCTCTGACTGTATAAATCACAATAAAAATATAAAAGTTTAGGCCCCTTTTTTCGTGGCAAATGCTCCAACACCCATTCAATCCCTATGGGCATTGGAGCATTTAATGCGTCGGCCTGCGCTATGGGGCTTAGTGAAAGAGAGGGTTAGTTTGCAAGTTAACTGAGGGATTGCTTTAAGGATATCTTGTGCTAGCTGTTTAAATAACCTCAAATGTTTTCTCCGCTTGTAAAAATTTTGCTATTTTTAGGACAACGTATGCAGCTGAAGTCGTGAGTGGAAAATGAGTATTTTTCCAGAGCTTTGTGGTTTGAAAGCTTCACAGTTTTGAAATGTGCTCTCTTAAAAAGTTAACAGAACTGACAGCTGTTATTTTAATGATGATTTGTACAGGAACACCACCAACCCAAAGAAGTAAAAAAAAAAAAAAGAACGAAAACCACTCAGATGCTTTCTTGAAAAAATGACAAAAACCACCAAGCTGCTTAAAAGTTTACTTTTCAAAATTAAACTTTGAGAAATAAATATTAAAAAAAAATCAAGTTCCAAAAGTGAAATATGACAGGACTCCAACATAATCAAATTCATCACATCACAGAGAAAACCAGCTTCACCTAATACAGAGGCTTAATAATGATTTTGTTCCGGTCAATTTTATAAACTAAACTAAACTAAACCTTAGGTTTGTATACCGCATCATCTCCACATTCGTAGAGCTCGGCATGGTTTACAGGCGATGGGATAGAAAGGAACTACAATGAAAGGTAGAGGTTTACAGGAAATGGGAAAGAAAGGAGCTACAATGAAGGGTTAGAGGACCAAGTATGAAGTGTTTTTTGAGGGCTTAGGATATTATAGATGGCAAAAAGAATCAGGTTTTTGAGAATAGCCAGGTCTTCAGATATTTGCGGAAAAGTTGGAGGGAGCTCATGTTCCGTAGAAGGGAGGAAAGGTTGTTCCAGAGCTCGGTGATTCTGAAGGGAAGGGAGGTCCCTAGTTTTCCTTTATGGGAGATGCCTCTTACTGAGGGGAAGGATAGTTTTAATTTGTGGGTGGATCTGGTGGTATTAGGGTTTGAGGAGTTCCAAGAAAGAGGGATACACGGAGGGAGGATCCCATGTAGGATTTTGAAAGCTAGACAGGCGCATTTGAAGTGGACCATGGCGATTATCGGTAGCCAGTGAAGTTTGGACAGAAGCTGTTTAAAAAAAAAAAAAAATAAGAGCAGCCAAGTAACAGCTGTCCCTTTTGTATCCATGTGTATATTCAGGTTCATAGTCATTAGCGCACGAGACAAATGCAAGCAAGTCTTTAGAGCACAAAAGTCATTATAGCGCAAGACAATAGCGTGCAGGACTTTATAGCGCAAGACAAACGCAAGCGGTCAGATGCGCACAAGTCTTTAAAGCGCAAGACAATAGCTTGTCATGCACGCAATTGTCGTTGTGCTCAAGTGTCATTTTGCGCCATTGTCTTGCGCTGAGTTGCCTTTGCGCAGTTGTCCACGTGCTTTTGTCTTGCGCGCCTTTGACTTGCCACCGTATATTCCTGGTGAAAGACGCTAGCAGCTTCTGCAGAACCGCACAGTAAGACAAGAGCTGGTCTTTCAGAAAACATCTGCGAGCACAACACCAGAATTGTCGGAGTTTCAAAGAGATTGCTTTCATTGTTGCTGCGATTTTAGCAGGCTAAGTGTTTGTTTTGCAGTTTTATTTGAAACCTTATCCACCTGGGACCCCTGATGAAGGCATGTTTACTGAAACACGGACCGTGTCGGATCCTTTGGCTTGGTACAAGGTGGTTAACATTACCGTATTTTCACTCATATACCGCGCACCCGTGTAAAATGCGCACATGGGTATAGCGCGCGGGAAACTGTAACTTATGTAAATAAATTTTTATATACCACGCCACCCGTATACCGCGCATGCCGCCCCGACTCTCCCGTCATCGCCCGACTCTCCTTTCGCCCGCCCGACTCTCCTCTGGCTGCCCCGACTCTCCTTTCGCCCGCCCCGACTCTCCTCTGGCCGCCCCGACTCTCCTCTCCCCCTTGAAGTCCTGTCCCCCCTTGAAGTCCTGTCCCCACCCTGAAAGCCTGATGTCCCCCCCCGACGTCGAATTCACCCCCCCGCAGGACCGCACCCTTTGGGCGGGACCGCCGGAAGAGGAAGCAGCGCAGACGCAGGGCTCAGAGAAGTGGCGGGACCGCCGGCAGAGGAAGCAGCAGGACAACGGTAGGCAGCTTCTCCATGATGGGGGGGGGAGGCTGTGGGGGTGCGAGCGGTCCGTGGGGGTGGGGGTGCGAGTGGTCCTTCGGGGTGGGGGTGCGAGCGGTCCTGCAGGGTGAATCAGACGTCGGGGGGGAACTATGTAAAAAAAAATGTGTACAACGCACTCACGCGTATAACGCGCATGGTTATGCACGGTTTGTAAAATCGTGTATAACGCGCGCGTTATATGCGTGAAAATACGGTAACCGCATTCATGATTTTGGTTTAATAAATTTAGCCTGCATCTTTGTACATTTGTCTGCAGTTCTCTTTTGTTTTGGCATGCGATTCCCTGCTTCAGATGTTCAAGACCTGACAATGGGACTTACGTCATCTGAAAGTTCACGTGCACCATCGCTCTTGCTGATCTCATACTCATCATCAAGGACCCTCCGATCTAACAATCAAAACCTACTTTCCATACCGTCAATACGCGAACTGTTTTACGATACTACTCGTAAATCCATTTTTTCAGTTCCTGCCCCCTCTTTGTGGAATGCCCTCCCATTAGATGTTCGATTAGAGAACTGGCTTGAAAAATTTAAAACCAAGCTCAAAACTTTTCTCTTTAAAGATGCCTTTACTCTTTAGTACCAGCTTCCGCTTTTCAAACCTCTAATTTCTGTGAAGCTCTGAAACATCAAACGCTTCTTCTGAAGCGATCCCCTTCCTAATGTCTTGCCACTCCCTTTTTACCTTCATTTTATATTAATTTTACTTCGATGCATTTTAATCAACTTCTCCCTTCCCAACTTCCCTTTTGTCTCATGTACGTTAATGTGAATTTGCCTAGTATTTTAATATATGATAAAATATTGCTTTTATTTACCCATTTTAACAGTTTTCTACAATCTTTTTATATTGTACACCAGGAGTGTCCAAACCTGTGGCCCCATGAAGTATTTTGTGTGGCCCCGGTTGAGGGCGATGCAGTGTTTTCCTCTGCTGCCCCCGGGTGTTTTCCATCTTGCCGGCTCCCTCCTCTGTCTTGCTGCAGCATTTGCGCGGCCCTAGAAAATTTTTTTTTCGGCCACCGCAGCCCAGGGAAGCCAAAAGGTTGGACACCCCTGTTGTATACCATTTAGACCAGTGGTTCCCAAACCTGTCCTGGGGGACCCCCAGCCAGTCAGGTTTTCAAGATATCCCTAATGAATATGCATGAGAGAGATTTGCATATAATGGAAGTGACATGTATGCAAATCTCTCTCATGCATATTCATTAGGGATATCTTGAAAACCTGACTGGCTGGGGGTCCCCTAGGACAGATTTGGGAACCACTGATTTAGACATTAATTTTGATAGACAGTATATCAAAAATAAACAAACTTGAAATTTGATGACCCCTAAAAGAATAAATGCCTGAAAAGGACCTATATTTTCCCCCCGAACCAACATGGCTGCTCAAGCTTTTAGAAGAGCTGGGGAGGCCAATATTCCTGAGAGCTGCAGTGGCTCAAACAATGCAGTGCAGTGGCACAAGCAGTGACATAGACTTCCGTACAGTTGCAGGCGCTAGCGTACCTTTAAAAATGAAAGGGCCTTTTAATGAAGCTGCAGCAAAAGTGGCCTTAGCGTGCCCCTTGCATGAGTCTTTCCTGAGCACTAAGGCCACTTTTGTCAAGGCCGGAAAATGGCTGACTTTCCCATTTTCTGAATTAGCAGCCACATGCTAATTTTGTCATTAGCATACAACCATTAAGAAAAAAAAAAAACCCTTACACGTGAGCCTCTACTGCTATCTATTTAGTAGGCGGGAAGGACCCCGCACTACTTAATTAGCATGCAGTAATGCCTGACACACTGATTAGCGCTGTCATATCCACTCTCCACCCCCCCCAAACACGCCCCTTCCCAGAAAATAAAAAAAATATTTTTTTAGCGTGCAGTGTACTTACACAAATTGGCTATTTTACTGCAGGACACCAGCGCATGTCCCATGGTAAGCCTTTTCAGTTTTATTTTTTGTATTTATTCTTTACTACTTTTAAAGCCCGTTACATTAACAGGTGCTAGACTTAGGCATTTCTTTCTTTCTTTCTCTCTGCCCCCCTGTCTGTCTGTCTATTTTTCTTTCTTTCTCTCTGCCCCCTGTCTGTCTGTCTTTTTTTCTTTCTTTCTCTCTGCCTCCTGTCTGTCTTCCCTTCTCCATTACTTTTACCTCCCCCATGTCCAGCAGCACCCCTTCCCTGCTCCCACTGTCCAGCAGTAGCCCTTCTCCGTTCCTTTTACTTACCCCCTGTCCAGTAGTACCCCTTTCCCTTACCTGCTCACTGTCCAGCATCCACTAGGCTGGGCAGCCTCAGGGCTTTTGATAGGCTGGCCCACTTCACATCATCATCATCAAAAATAATAATAAACCAACTTTTGATAGGTCGGCCCGCTTCACATCATCATCAATAATAATAATAATAAACCAAGATAAATAGGGACTCCTTTTACTCCCTAGCCCAGTGTATCTCAAACCGTGTGCCTCCTGAGATTTCAGGTATGCCGCGGGACACTAGGAAGGAGGCGTGGTGAGAGACACGTTCTGTAGGCAATCAGTGGACGCCAGCACCTATTCTTCTCTGTGGCCTTCTTCTCTTTTAGCAACTCCACTGGCGTCTCAGGGCCTGCCTGGAGGGCCTTCACGCGGACATCGACACGACAATGTCACGCAGGTACGTGACATCACTGGGATATCCGCGCACTTCCAGGCCGCACTACCTCATGTAAAGTTGTCATTTCTTTATGAAGACATAAACTATTTTTTTCTGCGGCCCTCCAAGCACCTGCAAATCCAAAACGCGGCCCTGCCAAAGGGTTTGAGTTTGAGACCGCTGGCTTGGAGGGAACATTGATTGCAGCGCTCTCACTTTCAAACAGCAAAATTGTTGCCCTGAATATCTCTGAGCTTAGACTATATTTGGTACAAGTTTTGACCTTCTGCCAGTCTTTGATCAGTAGCAAAGTCTGATAGATGAATGACTTTTTCTAATGGCTTGAACACTCAGACACTGGGAGAGACACAGCCCAGGAGCAAACACTTAATGCAAGTTTTGCTTACTAAAGGCGGTATTTTTTTAAAGTAGTACTTGAAGATGGCCAGCTCAAGAGCACTTCCCAAGGGTGTACTGAGGTCAAATACCCTTCACTATACAAACTCTGAAAAAAATAACAACCCATACTGCTCTAATAAAATAGAATGCTCTCTAGAACTGAGGTTTTGTTGAGGTGCCATATTCTCTGTTGTGCTCAGCAGAGAGCAAGACCAGGTCAAACCATCACTAGAGCTGGAGGGGGGAGACTAGTAAGACCAGGCATATGCAAAGTCCCTAATGATAAGGAACATTCTATTGGTAAAGTTTTAAGGGGCTTTTTTTTTCAAACCAAGATTCTACAATGCTACATTTTAATGGAGCTGAATTTTGAGTCAGCTGATACAAAGCCATCTTTAGAAGAGATAATTTGAAACTGGTGCAAAAGGTACCCGTTCTTCTTAGCAATTCAGAGAAACATGATGGCAGATAAAGTCCAAATGGCCTATCTAGTCTGCCCATCCGCAGTGACCACTATCTCTTGCTCTCTCCGAGAGATCCCACGTGCCTATCTTGAATTCAGACACAGTCTCTGTCTCCACCACCTCTTCCGGAAGACTGTTCCATGCATCTACCACCCTTTCTGTAAAAAAGGATTTCCTTAGATTACTCCGGAGCCTATCACCTCCTAACTTCATCCTATGCCCTCTCATTGCTGACTTTCCTTTCAAATGAAACAGACTCGACTCATGCACATTTACATTACGTAAGTATTTAAACATCTCTATCACATCTCCCCTCTCCCGTCTTTCCTCCAAAGTATACAGATTGAGATCTTTGAGTCTGTCCCCATACACCTTATGATGAAGACCACATACCATTTCAGTAGCCTTCCTCTGGACCGACTCCATCCTTTTTATATCTTTTTGAAGGTGCAGCCTCCAGAACTGTACACAATATTCTAAATGAGGTCTCACCAGAGTCTTGTACAGGGGCATCAATGCTTCCTTTTTCCTACTGGCCAAACCTCTCCCTATGCAACCTAGCATCCTTCTAGCTTTTGCCGTCACCTTTTCAACCTGTTGACTACCAACTAGTCTATCTGGCATCAATCCAATGACTGAACATACAGAAAAAGCTTATGAAGTGATCTTCTGCTGAATAAGAATGAGAAATACATTTGAATTTGAGTGTGCGTATCAGTTAGTTTAGCGGGGTTTAAAAAAGGCTTGGCTAAATTCCTAAAAGGGAAGTCCGTAGGCCATTATTGAGATGGCATGGGGAAATCCACTGCTTATTCCTAGGATAAGCAGCATAAAATCTGTTTTACTACTTGGGATCTAGCTAGGTACTTGGGACCTGGGTTGGCCACTGTTGGAAACAGGATACTGGGCTTGATGGACCTTCTGTCTGTCCCAGTATGGCAGCTCTTATGTTCTTATGTGAGCCAAGTATAGGATAATGAAGCCATTGTGACATCACTGATGAGGTTGGCTCTTAGGCATTGGTGGAATGAGGCATTATGACATCACAATCTCAGCTCTGGAATGTTGCTACTCTTTGGGTTTCTGCCTGGTACTTGGGATCTGGGCTGGCCACTGTTGGAAACAGGATACTGGGCTTGATGGACCTTCTATCTATCCCAGTATGGCAGCTCTTATGTTCTTGTGTTTTTATATGAACTGATGTGATGCTCCTGGCCCAGCCCACAACCAATGAAACCATTCTTGGAGTTTGTGCTGTTTGATATCTATGCATTGACTGTGCACGGAAACAATCTATTTTCTTTCTCCACCCGCATTAACAGAGTTGCCTGAAGATTGTTCATTATTGACCCTACTGGACTTAGAGCATCTTGGACTTGGAGAAACCAAGAATCTCATTAGCATCTCGGAGAGAGCGGGAACCAGAAGGCCTTGAGCATGCGCAGATGCTCAAGGCCCAACAGAGATCACCAGCAGGCTCTTTCGGGTACCGGCACATCCTGTGGGTTGGTGCTGCGTGCCGGTGCCCGATCGCGGTAAGGGTTTCGGTGGGCGATGCCGATTCTCGGGGTGGGGGCTCACATACCGAGTCAACGCTTGGTTTGCGGGGCAAGATTGGTGAGAGTGTTTTGCTCGTCTTGCAAAACACTCGCAAACCGAGGTTTGACTGTATTTTTATCTTCAAGCAAGAACAGGTGAGTTCTAGGGCTAGTCGCAAGCAATATGCTCATTTGGTAGGAAAAATAAGAAAAAAAAAAAAGCAACTTCCTTAAGCATGAGAGAGAGGCGCTGAAAGGAATCCAGTCAAATTCTATAGAAACATAGAAATAGACGGCAAATAAGGGCCACGGCCCATCTAGTCTGCCCACCCTAATGTCCCTCCCCTACCTTTGCCCTGTGAATAGATCCCATGTGCCGATCCCATTTGACCTTAAAATCAGGCACGCTGCTGGCCTCAATCACCTGTAGTGGAAGACTATTCCAGCGATCAACCACTCTTTCAGTGAAAAAGAATTTCCTGGTGTCACCTCGTAGTTTCCTGCCCCTGATTTTCCACGGATGCCCTCTTGTTGTCGTGGGACCCTTGAAAAAGAAGATATTTTCCTCCGCCTCGATGCGGCCCGTAAGATACTTGAATGTCTCGATCATGTCTCCCCTCTCTCTGCGCTCCTCGAGCGAGTATAGCTGCAATTTGTCAAGCCGTTCTTCGTATGGAAGATCCTTGAGTCCTATGATCAATGAGATGCCACATTTGCCTTCCTGGTCAAGCTATGGGAGTTTAAACATTCCTCTTGTATTCTACTGCTTCTTGCATGGTTCCCCCCTCTTTTGGTGCTGTGATACCCATCTGCTTTCCAACTTAAGATGCTTCACTGTGTATCATCAAGCATGAAGGGTGAATGTGGGAAAGCAGGGTGCTATAACATCAAATGCAACACATTCCAGTGAACAAAAACCCAATTATGCGACCATCAAGCTGCAGAAGTGACCTCAGACAGGCCTATTTGTAAAGGATAAATAGAAAGGCGATGCCCTTTTTTCATTGGGCTCTGACCACTCCCCACAGCCACTCAAAGAATGGATCAAGTTAGCCCAATGCAAAGGTGTTCCTATATTTTTATTCATCTCTGTATATTGTTAATAGAGGCGTTTCCGATCTGATATTTTCAAGCCAAAACACAAAAGGAAAGCATTTTACCTTTAATTGATCTTATTATGTATAAGCAGACAGGCAGGACCGGAACTTGCCTGTCTGGATTTTATGATCTGAGAGCAATTCTTTCCAATGCGAGGTACTGCTCTCTCATCTGCAGCATGTCCAATGACATAACGAGATAACTTATCGCCACGCAGCGACCTCAGAAACTCATAAATAAGAACACAGTCAATGTACGCACATCCATTCATCCCGAATGACTGAGCGCAACACCTTAACTCTTTCAAAGATGTTTACTATTTTCCTGGAAGAACTAAGCTGTTTCAGACCCGAGTTACAAATGCAGAAAAAAAAAACCCAACAAAAAACCTGGGGACAAAAGCCACACAATTTTATCTCAGAAGCACAAAACCTGTGGGAGATGGCAGTCTACAATAAGAAGTATTTTGGTAAAGTCAAGACAGTACTTCTCTGGTGAGTGAATCAGGAAGAACGCAGAATGCAGACAGAATTCAGCTGCGAATCGTTTTCCCACTGAACCCCGAAAGCCCTTGGATTATTTGCGCAGGCCGAAACAGTAATTCAGAGATTCACCAACTGGCTCAAAACCAAGGCAGCTGCCTTAATAGATTTAGAAGGTAGTTATAATTAAATCACTATTTAAGGTCGGGACTTAGACGGCAAATTTAAAGTTATACATGCAAAAAGGGCTTTCGATATAATATATACATTTTCACACAGCACAACTGGGTTTAAAAAAAAAATCTTGCATGCATCCTTATAAAATGTTTTTGATATTTCTCTCCTTATGTGGCAGGCTGAGAGAAAAGACAGACTTAATTGACAAGACTCTGCAAATATTCAAGTGACGACAAAAAGAAAAGATTAAAAAAAAAAAAAAAAAGAAGAAGAGAAATCCGATTCCTACCTGATTTTCTTCTTGAGGGTCCATAATCCCTGAAAAAGAAGCAACAGCAAATAGACATGGTTAGGCTTTGGAGAGTCAGGGGTAGGAAAAGGGTAACCCCCGCCCATGCAAGCACAGGTTCATTCACTGTTGCTCTCCCTAGCTTAAAGTGGAGCCTGGAGGCGCGAGGCATTGACACAGACAGAGCTGAGAGAATCTGGCTCAGCAGCTTGTCGCTACCAGCGGGCTGCTGCCCCGTTCCCTCACTGATGCAGCACCAGCAGCCGGTACACCATGTGATTCGGCTGACAGAAGAAACCATCCACAACCGTGAGAGGGGGCTTTTCTCACTCCATCTGTTTCAAGCCATTTGCTGAATGGAACCCATTCTGTTCCCTGAGGATTTGCAGCCACGCACACTGCCCTCGGTCAGGAAACAGACTTCTGCAGACACTTGTTTTCTCAGCCCCCAAGTGCATTTGCCTTCTCCTCCTCATAAGGTATTACCGTAATTCATATCTATCTGCTCCTGCAGCACCTCAAGTTATCTGTGTGACAAAGCTGGACTGCCACCAGAGGCCCAGTACAATACTCTGGGAAAGGGAATGATGCAGAATTTAGAACTAAAGACTGTCTCCGCTTCTAAAGGAAGTCATTAAAAGCTGCTTTACTAGGAGTCAGAAAATCTTACATTTATTTATGGTTCATAGACAAAATCGCGCGAGACAACGGCGCGCAGATAACTGAGCGCAAGGTTGATGGCGCGCCGAAGAAAAGCACTATTTTAAAGGGTTCCGACGGGGGTGTTGGTGGGGAACCCCCCTATTTTACTTAACAGACATCGCGCTGGCGTTGTGGGGGGTTTGGGGGGTTGTAACCCCCCTCATTATACTTGAAACCGAACTTTTTGCCTGTTTTTTAGGGGAAAAGTTCAGTTTTAAGTATAATGTGGGGGGGTTACAACCCCCCAAACCCCCCACAACGCCAGCGCAATGTCTGTTAAGTAAAGTGGGGGGGGGGGGGGGGTTCCCCCCCCCGTCGAAGCCCTTTAAAATACTGCTTTTCTTCGGCGCGCCGTCAACCTTGCGCTCAGTTGTCGGCGCGCCGTTGTCTCGCGCGATTTAGTCCCGTCACCTTTATTTATGTATTGGGATTTATTAACCGCTATTATGAGGAGATTCACCCAAGGCGGTGTACAACTGGGCAAAAAACTCATTAAGGATAAGAAATTGTTCTGAAAAGCTGAGCTATCAGTATAAAATACACACAGGATAGACAACGCATTAATGTAGAATAGAGAATGACACAGGGGACAAATTTGGCCCCATCCCCGCTGGAAGTCAATTTCTCCGTCCCGTCCCCGCGAGTTTTGTTCCTGTGTCTGCCCCATTCCTGTAAGCTCTGCCTTAACCGCACAAGCCTCGACCACTTATGATTTTAAAGTGTTTGAGGCTTGTGCAGATGAGGACAGAGCTGGTAGGGGTGGGGCAGAGACAGGAAAAGAACTCACCGGGATGGGAAAATGAGTTCCCGCGGGGCGGGGAAAAATTTGTCCCCCCTATCATAATCTAATGTGGAACATGCAACAGGTAGGCCTTACAAAGCGAGAAAATGGTGATTTTTCCCATGACATAACCATAAAGAGACACTGAAAATTACGGTCTACACAGAATAATTTGCTGTGAACTGCATCAGTACATCAACTTGTACTCTGTCAATGACCCTTTGACAGCTAGATAGAATACTTACTGGAAATGCATTGTGTCAGGTATGTCAATGATGGGCCGCTATGGCAGCCACCCACTCATGGATGAGCCGCACTCAAATATTCATCCTCCCTATTCTCCCCATTACAATTACTTAGGAGCTGATGGGCCTCACTAAAATAACCATTCTCCATATTTTATATCAGGGGCGTAACCAGCTGTCCCTTTTTGGGTGAGTTGGGGATACTAAGACTAGGGGGCATGTGACGAAGCTATTAAGTAGTAGAATTTTTTTTAAAACTGGAGAAAATATTTCTTCACACAATGTGCAATTAAACTCTGGAATTTGTTGCTGGAGAATGTGGTGAAATCAGTTAGCTTAGCAGGGTTTAAAAAAGGTTTGGAAAATTTCCTAAAACAGAAGTCCATAGGCCATTATTGAGATGGCTTGGAGAAATTCTCTGCTTGTTCCTAGGATAAGCAGCATAAAATCTGTTTTGCTTCTTAGCATCTAGCTAGGTACTTGTGACCTAGGTTAGCCACTGTTGGAAACAGGATACTGGGCTTGATGGACCTTCTGTCTGTCCCAGTATGGCAGCTCTTATGTTCTTATGTGAGCCAAGTATAGGATAATGAAGCCATTGTGACATCACTGATGAGGTTGGCTCTTAGGCATTGGTGGAATGAGGCATTATGACATCACAATCTCAGCTCTGGAATGTTGCTACTCTTTGGGTTTCTGCCTGGTACTAGGGACCTGGGTTGGCCACTGTTGGAAACAGGATGCCGGACTTGATGGACTTTCAGTCTATCCCAGTATGGCAATTTTTAAGTTCTTATACACAGGGGGGAGAGGCAACACATTTCTTCTTCCTCCCTCTCACCCCCCCTTAAAATAATACCTTTGCTTGTGGGGATAACAAAGTTCCACCAGATAAAGAGATTTGCATCCAGTGCTGCCACCTCTTCCTCATGTTGCTGCAGGACAGAGGAAGTCAGCGGTGTGCCACCACATGCTCAGTTCACGCAAGAACCGAGCATGATCAAAGATTACAGGCAGTGACAGGCAGTGTAAACCGAGTCGAGCCCTATTGTAGGGATGAATCGGTATGTAAGACCAAGGTTTGGAATGGATTGGATATACTTCTGGGAAAAGGGGCTAGAAGACAGACATGGGGAGCTTAAAAGGTCAGTTTCCTGTATGCTAAAAATATCTGGTCTAATATTCAAAACGAGGTATGCCCTGGCCAGCAGGTGGTTAATGGATAACGCCCCTAGCCACAGATTAGTAGAAATTATACAGAGAGCATCAGTACGTGGCTAAGAGACCCAGCGCCCCCTGTATAATTGTGGGCCAGATTAGAGGAGGAGCAAAGCAGTACCACAAATTAATAATGATGTTCCTTTCTCACTAGCCAGTACCCTGCACATTTACAATCCACCTCGCATACTGCATTCATCAAACAAGCCGATGTCCCTTTGTTTCACCATATTAGACAAGGAATATTGATCAAGCATGTTTTATGTTGCAGGTGGGTGCAAGTTCATGGCCTTAAACACTCTGGGCCAATCAGAAACTCAGGCCCCTCCCCAGATGCATCGGGAAGGGTTCTAAGGCTTTAGGACCCTTCCTGATGCATCTAAGGAGGGGCCTGAAGCTCTGATTGGCTCTAGTTGTTTAAGGCCCCTCCCACAGAAGGGGCCTTAACCACCCTGGGCCAATCAGAGCCTCAAGCCCCTCCCCGGTGTATCCCAAGCTGCACCGGGGAGGGGAATTACCATTTTAGATGACGCAGCAAAAGCTGGGAAGATGATGTCCACGTCCCTCTGATTCATCTCTTGAAGTAAGAGGGAGGGGGCAGCGGAGACGGGGGAACCGGTCACGGCAGGTAGTTTACTGCAGCAGGAGAGAGTGGACATCTCTCCTGCTGCCGGGGGAGCTTGGGGTAGTCGTGGTCGCAGCAGGATTTTTTAAATTTAGTTAGTGCTGAAGGAGAGAGTGGGCATCTCTCCTGCTGCAGGGGGGGAAGAAGGGGGGGGTGTCGCGGTAGAATTTTTTTACTTAGTGCTGCAGGCAGGAGAGAGTGGGCATCTCTTCTGCTGCAGGGAAGGTTGTTGTCACCGTTCCGGTGGGGGGACGGGGGTTGTGTTCGCTGCTGCTGCAGGGAAGGGGTGTTGAGATGCAGCAGGGAGAATGGGCATCTCTCCCACTGCATCACAACACGGGATTTCTAGCAGTCTCTGACACTGACCAGCACCCCTGAACCACTCGCTTTTTTTTTTAGCTAAAAGCTGACGCCACTTTTAGAAAATGGTTAGCAATTTTTAAAAAGCTACCGGAGGGCTCATTTCAATGTTGAAGAGCCCATTTGGATGTCAGTGTCAGAGACTGCTTGAAACCTCGCTAAAGACAGAGATAATCCATTTTGATAATCCACCACTAAACTGCGTAAAGGCTAAACCGCAGGAAAACAGTTTAGCGAAGGTGTTAAAGCTTTGAGAATCTAGCCCTTAATCCCCCCCCCCCCCCCCCATTGCCTCAGGTACATTACATAGATTGTGAACCCACTGGGACAGACAGGGAAAAATGTTTGAGTACCTGAATAAATTCAGGTAAACCATTCTGAGCTCCCCTGGGAGAACAGCATAGAAAACGGAATAAATAAATAGCATGAAAAGTTTCAGCCTCTGATAACCAGAGCAGGCATTGTGACATCATAATGCCTCATTCCACGAATGCCTAAAAGCCAACCTCATCAGTGATGTCACAATGGCTTGATTGTCCTATACTTGGCTCACTTTTTGCTGCATTTCGATTTCTAGAGTGGCGCAGTGGTTAAAGCTACAGCTTCAGTACCTTGAGGTTGTGGGTTCAAACCCACACTGCCATTTGTGACCCTGGACAAGTCACTTAATTCCCCCATTGCCCCAGGTACATTAGATAGATTGTGAGCCCACCGGGACAGACAGGGAAAATGCTTGAGTACCTGATTAAATTCATGAGCTCCATTGGGAGAACGGTATAGATTAGAAAATTGAATAAATAAATCCATGGAAATGACCTTACAGGCTTTGTGCACTGTATAACCCACTTTCCCAGAGAGAACATGGTCTTATCCAAACTACATAACTATGCATCCCCCTCAAAAAAACATTTCAAGCATGAATTTCACTCACAATTCTGCCACACTCAGTAGGTGCCCGGTGACTCACAGTTCACCCTGCCCACGAGCCTTTTAAAATCTGGCACGCTGCTGGCCACAATCACCTTCAGTGGAAGTTCGTTCCAATGATCAACCACCCTTTCGGTGAAGAATTACTACACTTAGAATCTCATTTCGTTTTCTTTTATACGCAAAGAATCCAACAGAACTGCAGTGATATATCGAATCAAAGAATAAAAGGATTAACTGCAGGAATGGTGTATAAGACGCCAAGTCTTTAATGAACACACATGAACGTAATCATAGAACAGTTTGTATCCACCAGGGTTGGTGAACCGGGACCCGACATGGTCCGTGTTTCGAAGAAACACTCCTTCCTCAGGGGTCCAAAAGTTTATCATATACAGCAGCGGTCTCAAACTCAAACCCTTTGCAGGGCCACATTTTGGATTTGTAGGTACTTGGAGGGCCTCAGAAAAAATAGTTAATGTCTTATTAAAGAAATGACAATTTTGCATGAGGTAAAACTCTTTATAGTTTATAAATCTTTCCTTTTGGCTAAGTCTTAATAATAATATTGTCATTTATAGCTAAAGAGACATATGATCAAGAAACGGTTTTATTTTACTTTTGTGATTATCATAAACATACCGAGGGCCTCTAAATAGGACCTGGCGGGCTGCAAGTTTGAGACCACTGCTATAGGCTAAGGCTCTTTACACCTGCATTGTGATGTCATAGAACCATAGTAACATGATGGCAGATAAAGGCCAAATGGCCCATCCACAGCATCCACTATCTCCTCCTCTCCCTATTGGCTAAGGCTCTTAACATTTGCATCTCCTCTTCCTATAGGCCAGTGATCTCCAACTCCAACCCTTTGCAGGGCCACATTTTGGATTTGTAGGTACTTGGAAGGCCTCAGAAAAAATAGTTAATGTCTTATTAAAGAAACTAGTGTTTAAGCCCGTTACATTAACGGATGCTAGAATATATGTCTGTCTGTCTGTCTTTCTTTCTTTCTGTGTCTCTCCCTGCCCCTGTTGCTGGCTGGCTATCTTTTTTCTTTGTCTCTCTCTCCTTGGCAGCTGTCTGTCTTTTTTTTCTTTGTCTCTCTCTCTCCTTGGACGCTGACTGTCTGTCAACTGTCTGTCTTTTTTCTTGTCTGTGTCTCTCCCTGGCCGCCTGTCTGTCTGTCTTTCTTTCTGTCTGTCTCTCTGCCTGGCCCCTTGCCTGCCTGTATTTCTCTGTTGCGCCATGCCTGCCTGTCTCTCCATGGCCCCCTTCTATTCCCCCCCTCCCAGAGCAAAGCATGATTGCTGTCTGCCCCCCAGCACACCCCTCCCCCCAAAGCAGCCTCTTTTCCCTCTCCCCCTCCACATCTTACCAGCATGGGACACCTCGCAGTCGTTGCCGACACAAACAGCAAGCTGCCCCAAGCCGCGCACATGCCGCAAGCCGCCCCATGCACCTCAAATGGAATTCGGCACGGAGGCACACATCACGGCGGCAGGGATCTCGGCCTCCTAAGTGTGCATGCGCGCTTAGGGTTTTATTATAGAGGATGACAATTCTGCATGAGGTAATTTTAAAACTGTTTATAATTTATAAATCTTTCCTTTTAGCTAAGTCTTAACAATAATATTGTAATTTATAGCTAAAGAGACATATGATCAAGAAACTGTTTTATTTTACTTTTGTGATTATGATAAACATACAGAGGGCCTCAAAATAGCGCCTGGCGGGACGCATGTGGCCCCCGGGCCCCAAGTTTGAGACCACTGATATACAGGGAAACCTTATGGATAACAACTGGAAATAACGGTGTGGTGAGCAACTTAGCAAGCTGTGTGAGCTCGTGTGTAGGAACCAAAACGAAAATCTGGCCCCGGTTCACCAACCCTCGTGGATACAAACTGTTTTGTGATTACGTTCACGATTATATTTATGTGTGTTCATTAAAGACTTGGCGTCTTGTACACCATTCCTGCAGTTTTTCCTTCCGTGCTATTATATGGGATCCTAAGCCACATGAGTAGAACTCTCGGCGGTGAGGAGGGGGCGAGATCAAAGTGTTCTGTGATGTCATAAAGCACTTTAAAAGCTGCTCCATCATTGGTTGGCACTTGTGATTAAAACAAGTCTACTTCACACTTCTCTTCCTTAATTTGCCAACTTGTGACCCAACACCTCTGATATTGTTAACAATGATTCTATTTTGTAGATTTTGCTCAAGATCATTAACACACTGTACTTGCGTATCATTTTATTAACTAGCAGTACTTTTTTTTTTCCTTCTTTATAAGACTTACGTTTACTCCAGATGGTTGTTTTCAAGTACAAATCAACTCTTTCTTGAAGCACAACGAAAACTAATTTCTCCTTTACGTTTTGCATTTCAGATATTTCAAAATAACTCAAAGTACTCATTAATGTATAGAAGCCGTGCCCTGCTCCCCAATGAAGAATTGGTAGATGTCATTTACTCAGTGCCTCATTCTTGTTTGCTTCTAAATTGTTGCATTGTGGGTCCTCCTGGCTATGAATACGCCCTTTCTGAGCCGGAGGGCTGTTTGCCGTGATCTCAGAATGGTACCCATTGTGATGATATCGAGAAGCTGAGGGCTCCAAAATTCCTCGCCCAAAGCAGCAGGGCTTGAAAAAGTCTGCTGACCCAGCTGTGCGCAGCACTTCCTAGTTCAGATTTTTTTTTTTTCCACGCTGTTTGCCAAGTACAGCACACACTGTTTTGCAGTTGGGCACAGACAAAGAAAATGGGTTATCATGAAAACAGCTAGGACTTAACTATGCCTCTGTTTATCAGAGAGAGCAGGAGACAGCAAACTACTGACCAAGGCTGGCACTGGCTTCAGGCATCTGAACTGTTATTTGGCAGGAATGTGCCGAATTGCCACGCCCCACAACACTTATACTGACGATCTTCAAAACACACAGATTATGGTCTGTTGGGCTAAATCAAGCGAGACACCGTAACACTCAATTTTATATACAGTACCTCATTTCAGTCAAAAATTACAAAGACTAGGGGACACTCAATGAAGTTACATGGAAATACTTTTAAAACCAATTGGAGGACATTTTTTTTCACTCAGAGAATAGATAAGCTCTGGAATGCATTGCCAGAGGATGTGGTAAGAGCAGATAGCGTAGCTGGTTTTAAGAAAGGTTTAGACAAGTTCCTGGAGGAAAAGTCTTGCCCTGGCTCGGTAGCATGGAATGTTACTACTCTTTGGGATTCTAGAATCTTGCTACTCTTTGGGGGTTCTGCATGGAATGTTGCTACTCTTTGGGGTTCTAGAATCTTGCTACTCTTTGGGGATTCTGCATGGAATGTTGCTACTCTTTGGGGATTCTGCATGGAATGTTGCTACTCTTTGGGATTCTAGAATCTTGCTACTCTTTGGGGATTCTACATGGAATGTTGCTGCTATTTGGGGTTCCAGAATCTTGCTAACTCTGAGATAATGGAATATTGCTACTCTTTGGGATTCTAGAATCTTGTTACTCTTTGGGGTTCTAGAATCTTGCTACTCTTTGGAGATTCTGCATGGAATGTTGCTACTCTTTGGCATTCTAGAATCTTGCTACTCTTTGGGGATTCTACATGGAATGTTGCTGCTATTTGGGGTTCCAGAATCTTGCTTACTCTGAGATAATAGAATGTTGCTACTCTTTGGGATTCTAGAATCTTGCTACTGTTTGGTGATTCTGCATGGAATGGTCCTACTCTTTGGGGTTCTAGAATCTTGCTATTCTTTGGGGGTTCTGCATGGAATGTTGCTACTCTTTGGGGTTCTGGAATCTTGCTACTGTTTGGTGATTCTGCAAGGAATGTTCCTACTCTTTGGGGTTCTAGAATCTTGCTATTCTTTGGGGATTCTGCATGGAATGTTGCTACTATTTGAGGTTCCGGAATCTTGCTTACTCTGAGATAATGGAATGTTGCTTCTCTTTGGGATTCTAGAATCTTGCTACTCTTTGGGGATTCTGCATGGAATGTTGCTCTCATTGGGGTTCTGGGATCTTGCTATTCTGTGAGATGCTGGAATGTTGCTACTCTTTAGGTTTTAGGAAACACACTGAAGTGTCTTTGTAGGAGGAAACCTGCACCATATTTTTCAAGGATATAATTCTGACTCTCTCTCATAATGTCTAACTTTTATTGTCTTGAACAGTAAAGCAGACCTGATTCACCCAAAATATATCTCATAATATCCCAGCCCTGTGTCTAGAGTTACCAGATTTTTGGAAACGAAAATCCGGATCCATGGTCCCGCCCCCCCATTCTGCCCGAGCCACACCCCATTCCGCCTGGGTCAAGCCCCCATTCTACCCCCTCAACCTGGTCGCTTATTGGGAGGGCATCTGCGCATGCGCTGGTGTGATGCGATGATGTCACACGCACACGTGCATGCGCATGATGTCACTGCGCTGCATCCACGCATGTGAAGATGTCATCCCGACATCGCTGCTAGCTGGAAGTTTTTCAAAACCCGGACAAAGTGCCGGATTTTGAAAAGCTGTCCGGACCCCCGGACGTGTCCTCGAAAAGGGGGACATGTCCGGGGAAATCCGGATGTTTGGTAACCCTCCTTGTGTCTCTAACATAAGAACATAAGAATAGCCTTACTGGGTCAGACCAATGGTCCATCAAGCCCAGTACCCCATTCAAATGGTGGCCAATCTAGGTCACTAATAACTAGCAAAAACCCAAAGAGTAGCAACATTCCAAGCAGAATCCCCAAAGAGTAGCAACATTCCATGCAGAATCCCCAAAGAGTAGCAAGATTCTAGAACCCCAAAGAGTAGCAACATTCCATGCAGAACCCCCAAAGAGTAGCAAGATTCTAGAATCCCAAAGAGTAGTAACATTCCATGCAGAATCCCCAAAGAGTAGTAAGATTCTAGAACCCCAAAGAGTAGCAACATTCCATGCAGAATCCCCAAAGAGTAGCAAGATTCTAGAACCCCAAAGAGTAGCAACATTCCAGCATCTCACAGAATAGCAAGATTCCGGAACCCCAATGAGAGCAACATTCCAAGCAGAATCCCCAAAGAGTAGCAACATTCCAAGCAGAATCCCCAAAGAGTAGCAACATTCCATGCAGAATCCCCAAAGAGTAGCAAGATTCTAGAACCCCAAAGAGTAGCAACATTCCAGCATCTCACAGAATAGCAAGATTCCGGAACCCCAATGAGAGCAACATTCAAAGCAGAATCCCCAAAGAGTAGCAACATTCCATGCAGAATCCCCAAAGAGTAGCAAGATTCTAGAACCCCAAAGAGTAGCAACATTCCAGAATCCCCAAAGAGTAGCAACATTCCATGCAGAATCCCCAAAGAGTAGTAAGATTCTAGAACCCCAAAGAGTAGCAACATTCCATGCAGAATCCCCAAAGAGTAGCAAGATTCTAGAACCCCAAAGAGTAGCAACATTCCAGCATCTCACAGAATAGCAAGATTCCGGAACCCCAATGAGAGCAACATTCCAAGCAGAATCCCCAAAGAGTAGCAACATTCCATGCAGAATCCCCAAAGAGTAGCAAGATTCTAGAACCCCAAAGAGTAGTAACATTCCATTATCTCAGAGTAAGTAAGATTTCAGAACCTCAAATAGTAGCAACATTCCATGCTACCGATCCAGGGCAAGTAGTGGCTTTCCCCCATGTCTTTCTCAATAACAAACTATGGACTTTTCCTTCAGGAACTTGTCCAAACCTTTCTTAAAACCAGCTACGCTATCTGCTATCCCATGTGCCTTAAAAACAATAATCTGGCTATGCGCTATTCCGTAAGTACACACATCTTCAATGGCATGCACATGGAGGGTGCTCACATAGGTAGAGTCTGGGTGCGAATCTTCCCAATATAGGCACCAGTATTTATATTTGCTCTATGGAAAAGGTGTATTAAGGGTTTTACAATCAGGTACTCAGGCATCTTTCCCTTATTTGTCCCAGCGGGCTCACAGTCTATCTAATGTACCAGGTGCAGTGGAAGTGACTTGCCCAGGGTCACAAGGAGCAGTGCGGGATTTGAACCTGCAGCATCAGGTTGCTATAGCTGTAACCACTATGTCACACTAAACATATATCCCATTACATTCTTCACCTACCTCAAGATATTACGTCCCCAAATAACCCACCTAAACACCTTCCAAGCAAACAGACCCAAAAATTAGATGGTAATCTTACCTACTCTAACAATATTCTCTTTGTCCATATCACACAGTTCAGCACTGTCATTTTACTATCCAACCCCTAAATCCCCTTAGGAATCTATCCAGCTATCTCTCCTCTGTCAAAAAAAAAAAAATAAAAAAATTGTATCTTCACTGGAAAATGTCCAGTCAAATCTTTTGTAATCCGCCTTGAACTGCAAGGTATAGGCGGAATAGAAATCCGTAATGTAATGTAATGTAATGTAATGTACATTAGCATTCTATAAAGCAAGTGTTCTTCAACCACCGGTCCATGGACCAGTGCCGGTCCACAGAAATTTCCTGCCGGTCCACAGGGCCAGCACGTGCATCAGGCCCAAAACAGTGTTCTTCAACCGCTGGTCTACGGTGTGATCGATGCGGCGTTATCTTCGAGCCAGCTCCCTCTTCCTAACTGATTCAGTGCACAAAGCCACGGGCAGTGGAAGGTTTCCAGATGAGGCATGGGACGTGCAAGGTGCAATTAGTACTATTATGGGGGCGGAGTCGTATGGAGATGGGCGGGGTCTGGCCCACGACTTAGCCTAGTGGTCTTCAACCGCTGGTCCACGGACCAATGCCGGTCCACAGAATAATTCTTTTATTTCTGCCGGTCTACAGGTGTAAAAAGGTTGAAAAAGACTGCTATAAAGGAAGACAGATGCCTAATCTCCTTTGAAGTACAGGCTCCAATTACTATAGGTGCCTTCTGGGTGCCCCTTTATAAAACTGCCCTTATTAAGTCCTACACCTGGGCTGGGAGATTTTGGGGGGGCCACTAGCGCTCCAGGTGTTTGTGTTCCTAACTGCCCCCCCACACACACACACACAAGTGGCTGTCCTTTTACAAGGGCTGGTGTTAAGGGAGGGGGCAAAGAGGACAGTTGCCCTGGGCCCCACAGCTACAAGGGGCCCACAACTGCCTAGTGAGGTGAGCATCACTCACTTGCTGCCCCCTCTCTCCTGCCGCCACTGCAACAGCATGCAAACAAATCTAACTCGTGCCGAAGGAGCCAAACGCTGTGCGTGCCGCTGCCGTCAAAACAGGAAGTTACATCATGAGAGGGAGGAAGGAAGCTAGAAGCGGCATGCACAGCATTAGGGCCCTGCTGTGTGGGTTAGTTTTGTTTGTATGCTGCTGTGGTGGCGGCAGGAGGGAGAGCAAGAGGACATGTCTGGGTTTTCCCTTACGTCTGGTAACCCATGTTCAGTAGTGAGAGACAGGCACTACTGGGTGTCCCTAGCAATTGAAATCACAATATTGAAACTCCCCCCCCCACCCCTCCGAAGACACAGTTTTTGTTCAGTTGCCGAATGGCTCGGGTAACGGCGGAAGAAAGCTCTTCCAGAGATGCAAAACGTTGTCCACGCATAAGTTGTTTCAACTTTGGAAAAAAATCGAAGTCTGGTGGATTCATGTCTGGACTGTAGGGAGCATGAAGTAATACCTCCCAGCCGTATTCGTGTAGTTTTTTAATGACGACATTCCCTATGTATGGGCAGCATTGCCGTGAAGAATGAGTAGGCCAGCCAAGAGCAACTGAGGTAGGGTTTTGTGCACGTTATGTAAAAAAATCACGATAATACACTGCTGTGGCACTTCTTCCTCATGGAACTTTGTCTGTGATGATGATGCCTTCATGATCATAAGCAGAAAATCATCGTTTGTTTGTCTTTCGATTGAGCTCGTTGAAAATATTTTGGAAGTGGGGAAGATGAAGCTCTCCACTCATCATTGAAAAACTATACAAATACGGCTGGGAGGTGTTACCAGACTTTGACCTTTTTCCAAAGTTAAAACAACCTATGCATGGACATCATTTTGCATCTCTGGAAGAGCTTTCTTCAGACAGTACCTGAGCCATTCGGCAACTGAACAAAAACGGTGTCTTGGATGGAATAATGAAGCTTCCTGGACATTGGGACTCAGTCATTGCAAAGCAAGGGGACTACACTGAAGGATTGTAAAGAAATACTTGAAAAAACTAAAACATGTAAATTAAAAAAAAAAATAAAAAAAAAAATAGTGTGCATTATTTATGAAATGACCCTCATAAATAAATATATAAGAGCTCTCCACATACCAGTTTTTCCACTTATCTACAACCATAGAACCCTTAGGGACCCCTGAAGAAGACTTTTTGTCGAAACGTGGATCGTGTTGGGTCCTGCGCTCTTAGCAGATTAGGTCCTTTAGTGTTTTATGTGGATTATCTTATTTTTATGTGGATGATTTTATTTTTATGTGGATGATTTCATTATATCTTTGGAACTTTGACATTCTCAATAAAGCCCATCTAAGGAACATCGTCACTCCACAGTGGGTTTTTTTTTGGTTTCTTCAAACACTTTAAAATCATAAGTGTTTGAGGCTTGTATGGTTAAAACAGAGCTTATGGGAATGGGGCAGGGACAGTGACAAGTTCCTTGTCCTGTCCCTGCGAGTTTTGAGTTCCAGCGGGGACAGAGAAAAATTTGTCCCCATGTCATTCTCTACACTGCACCACTCTAGAAATCAAAATGTACAGTAGTACAAGTGAGCCAAGTAAAGGACAATCAAACCATTGTGACATCACTGATGAGGTTGGCTCTTAGGCATTGGTGGAGAGAGGCATTATGATGTCACAATACCAGCTCTGGTTATCAGAGGCTGAAGCTTTTCACACTATTTATTTATTCCATTTTCTATACTGTTCTCCCAAGTAGAGAATGACACAGGGACAAATTTTTCCTTGTCCCCGTGGGAACTCATATTCCCATCCCAGTGAGTTATTTTCCTGTCCCTGCCCCATCCCTGCAAGCTCTGTCCTTATCTGTACAAGCCTCAAACACTTTAAAATCATACCTTGGGCGATTAAAGCAGAGCTTACAGGAATGGGACAGGGGCAAGGACAGCGCCAAAACTCGCAGGGACGGGTAAGGAAATTGAGTTCCTGCAGGGATGGGGAAAAATTTGTCCCCGAGTCAGTTTCTACTTTAAACTTCCTTCACGATGAAGCCAGTGTGGCCCAGTTCAAAATCTAAAAAAAAAAAAACCAACAACAAAAACCCAGGAATTCACTCCATAGTGACAAGGCTTTTCAGAATGTTGTAACAATTAATTCAAACCATCTGACATCTCCGTTTCTGCCAAAAAGATCCTTCACTAGGAAACAACCTTAATGTTTACAACTCTCTTTTTTTTCCTGGAAAGAAACACATCCATCTCAAACAAATTTATACTCCCATCTGTTTTAATTTATTGCTGTTTACCCCATTCAGATCGTGAATTTCTTCACAAAGGTAAGTAATATGCACTTCATTTTTAGCTGAAGGCTCATAAGAACATAAGAATTGCTGCTGCTGGGTCAGACCAGTGGTCCATCGTGCCCAGTCGTCCGCTCCCGCTGCGGCCCCCAGGTCAAAGACCCGTGCCCTACCAGAGCCCTACCTGCGTACGTTCTTGTTCAGCAGGAACTTGTCTAACTTTGTCTTGAATCCCTGGAGGGTGTTTTCCCCTATAACAGCCTCCGGAAGAGCGTTCCAGTTTTCTATCACTCTCTGGGTGAAGAAGAACTTCATTACGTTTGTACGGAATCTATCCCCTTTTAACTTTAGAGAGTGCCCTCTCGTTCTCTCTACCTTGGAGAGGGTGAACAACCTGTCCTTATCTACTAAGTCTATTCCATTCATTTTCTTGAATGTTTCAATCATGTCCCCTCTCAGTCTCTTCTTTTCAAGGGAGAAGAGGCCCAGTTTCTCTAATCTCTCACTCTTTTCGGAGGGGTGTGTATGAAAAAGGGAATGTGGAAAATAAATCTCTCACTTTGCAAATTATATTGTGAAGAGCTGGCACTGCAGAGGCTTTAATGCAATAATAACAAATCGGAAAATTCAGAGAGATAGAAATGACTGGATTAGATTATATGAATTGGGGACCGAGGAGCGAATTATCTAGCACTTGTGCTAAAATCCAACGGGCCGAAATCACGGCCGTAAATGTAATGATTCTGAAAAATACAAATCATTCTCTAAAAACCATGCATGCAAATGACGTTCGTGGAGGATCACTAAATTTACATGGGATGTCGCTGATGATAGCAGTCAGTACATATGCAGAGTATACCCCGCAAATTAAAAAAAAAAAAAGAGACCCCCGAATTGAAGATTTGGCAGGTGGGATGCCCAGTCCCTCCCACCGCTGCTGCTGGGGTCCCCCGACAACCCCAACAACCAAATTTCGACACCCCTGGCAGCAGGAGGGATGCCCACTCCCTCCCGCCACAGCCGCTGGGATCTGCTGACAGCCCCAACAACCAAAACCCGAGACCCCTAGCTGCAGCAGGAATGCCCAGATACCCACTCCCTCCCGCCACCACCCGCCCCCTCTGACAACTGTACCTACCATCGCCCAACCCCACGACAACCACCCTTTAACCCTGACAACACCCCGCTCCCCCATGTTTGGCAACTAAAATTCAAAGCAAAGAAGTGCAGAGATATGTATTTATTTATGTATTCAATTTTTCTATACCGTTCTCCCAAGGGAGCTCAGATCAGTTTACATTAATTTATTCAGGTACTCGAGCATTTTAACCGGAGAAGAAATCCGAGGAAGCCATATGTGCTTGGAGGTGAGAGGATGATATGCACGGATGGGGAGAGGGACCTTGGAGTGATAGTGTCTGAGGATTTGAAGACAACGAAACAGTGTGACAAGGAGGTGTCTGTATCCAGAAGGATGCTATGCGGTATAGAGAGGCGTAACCAGCAGGAAAAAGGAAGTGTTGATGCCCCTGTACAGGTCATTGGTAAGGCCCTACTAGGAGTATTCTGTTCAGTTTTGGAGGCTGTATCGGGCCATTCAGCGCGGCTCTCTGCGCTAAAAGCCGCTTGCGTGGTTTCGTAGAAGAGGGGGTATGTTACTTATGGGGGTTCTTTTATTAAGGCGCTCTAACCGATTTAGGGCACGCTAAATGCTAAAGTGCCCGTAGACTATAATGAATGCCTTAGCATTTAGCGCGCACTATATCAGTTAGTGCGCCTTAATTAAAGGACCCCATGTTATTTTTGAAACAAAAAGATGGACGTTTTCACAAAATTTCTAAATTCAGATATAGACAACATATCAAATATGCCCCTCCACATAAACCTCCTTACGCTCGGACTTGTGCCATTGATTCCTTTATTTATGGGTTCCTGAGGAAGGGACGTCGTGTTCCCGAAACCAGGCATGGTTGGACCATCAGTGGAGCATTCAGTGGTGTTCCATCTGTTTTGCCCCCCGCTTCTTCTGGATGATCTATGAAGATTATTTGAAGCTAAGTCCGCTGTTACTATTACTTTTTTGGGGAGTTGGCTGGGGGGGGTTCTCAGAGTGGTTTCTTTGACTGATTTTGCCTGTGTTTCACTAGTTTTTCACTGTGGTTTGACTCACACTTGATTTAAAACACACATGAGGTACCCGATGATGGTGTATAGGCGGGGGCATAGTTGCCTCTGCCTTGTTGTATGAAGCGCCAGAGAATTTCTCCTTTCGCTGACCCCTCACACTGAGGGTACCCAATTACACTAATATTTATTTTATTACATTACATTACATTACATTAGGGATTTCTATTCCGCCATTACCTTGCGGTTCAAGGCGGATTACAAAAGGTTAATTTAAAAACAGAGTTACAATGATTAGCTAGAGAGGTAGGTTGTAGATCTTATAGATATTTAGCGGGTTGTTGAGGGTGAGGTGGTTTATAGTAGAGTTGATAGGTGGTCAAAGTGGAGGTTCTTTTGTTATTATTAGTGCAGTAATGGGTAGATCGAGCGTCAGTTTTAGTGTTACTAAGAGGTCGTGATGTTATTGCTGCTTCAGGAATTTCTTGAAAAGTGTGGTCTTTATTTCCTTTCTGAATGTCCTATAGTCTGGGGTGGTCATCAGCAGGTTGGAGATTTGGTTGTCCAGTCTTGCGGCTTGAGTGGCTAGTAGGCCGTCGTGTAGTCTTGTTCTTTTTACTTCCTTGATTGGGGGGGTATGAATGGGGAGTGCGTTTTTCTGTGTCTGGTAGTGGGTGCTTTAAATTTGTGTTGCATTCACAGAGGCTTTCTGTCATCGAGTTACTACTCTCAGAACCTTTTCGACCAGTTCTGCCTTTTTGTTGGCCTCCACATAAACCAGCATCTTAATAGGTGCTCGTCAGCTTTCTTAAAACAGGCGATCTCTCGTCCAATTATCCTAAAGTTGCAGAAGTGCTTTGGAAAATTAAGACGGAAGGATTTTTTTTTTCCTTTGTCGATCCCTCCGTTTATATTTTACTCTGGACTCATAGGTAGAAAAGTGTGAAAACATTTGCATGAAAACTGATTTGCCAAAAGCCAACCTCATTCTACTTTGTCATAAATTCATAATTGCCTGTTCGATATAACTGAAAAGCATTCAATGGAAAGGGATGAAATCTCTTGAAAATAACCACCAGAAGAATTCTGAAAAATCATCTCCACTCTCTGATGCAGCAGCTCTTGTGTTTAAAGAAATGCCTCTGTTCATTATCTGTTAATGTACTGAAGAAAGACATGTCTAAATACGATTGGGGCATGTTTATCATTTATATGGAATGCCAATGAATTTTTCCTACTATCATTAAGGTCAGCTGGAGGTTAATGGAGAGTTAAAGGGTAGGAGTGGCACAAAGGTCGGAAGTGTTACCAGGCACCATGGGACAGAAAGGCCGGTGTACGCCACGAGTGGAAGAAGGAAGTGATGCCTACAGTACAGTCATGCTCGTAAGGCATTTGATTGTGGCTAGAGGGAAGTTTATTTTATTTAAGAACATAAGAAGTTGCCTCCGCTGAGGCAGACCAGAGGTCCATCTCGCCCAGCGGTCCGGTCCCGCAGCGGCCCATCAGGCCCATTGCCTGAGCAGTGGTCCCTGACTAGCTCTATAACCTATCTCTACTCCTATTCCTATAACTTACCTCTACTCCTATCCCTATAACCCATCTCTACACCTATCTATACTCCTCAATCCCTTTGTCCTCTAGGAACCTATCCAAACCTTCTTTGAAGCCCTGTAACGTGTTCCGGCCTATCACAGCCTCTGGAAGCACATTCCATGTATCCACCACCCTCTGGGTGAAAAAGAACTTCCTAGCGTTTGTTCTAAACCTGTCCCCTTTCAATTTCTCCGAGTGCCCCCTTGTACTTGTGGTTCCCCTTAGTTTGAAAAATCTGTCCCTGTCTACTTTCTCTATGCCTTTCAGGATCTTGAAGGTTTCTATCATGTCTCCCCTAAGTCTCCGCTTCTCCAGGGAGAACAGTCCTAAAATGTATTACTCGCGCCATCCTCTAGTTCTGTGCGAGTTACAGAATAACATTCATAATTAAAACACAAACCATAAAGTATCACACATACTCATATGGTACAACAGCACTGAAAAATAACTGCTCGCTAAACAGCCTACTTATTCTCCGGAAATCAGGAGGAAAACCTGCGTCTGAATAACTCCGTCTTCAGTAACTTCCGAAAATTTAGTAAAGTTGATGCTTTCCTTACTTCACAAGGTAGATCGTTCCTGAACTGCTAGCACTGTTCATCGACAGACCCCAGATTTCACCTGTTTCAAGGAGGGAACCTCCAAGCACAGTTGCGAATGACACGGTGACAAAATTATTCCTGTCCAAGTTTCCAAGTTTTATTTAAAATTTGATAAAACGCTTATAAAATTTTCAAAGCGATGTACATCAATAAAAATACATAGGTAGAATACGTAATAGACAGACTTTAAGACATGACAAAACAGAAATGGTGCAAGATGGGAGGAACTACAATTTTTAAAGAAAAGAACACGTAATGGGGGAACAACATCAGGGATGGGAGTCGCTGGTAATCAAAAAAAATGTTTCCTTTCTGTTAGTTAATAATGAGGTTGGAATAGAAGTTGAAAAGTATCAATTTTAAATTAATTTCCAAAAGCGTCACTAAAAAAGGAAGCATTTCAGAGAACTCTTAAATTTGTCTAGTTTCGTTTCCTCTCTTAGATGGATAGGTAGAAGATTCCATTGCTGGGGGGCTGTTACTGAGCCTGGTATTTATAACCTTCAAGAAGGGTATGATAAGAAGATGCTGATTAGAAGTAGAGAATGACACAGTGACAAAATTCATCACCGTTCCCGTCCCTGCGGATAACCGCGGGAAATAATCCGATGTCATTTTCTGGTGTCTATTTCAACCTCGGTCCTTCTACACCAGCATTCTTCAAAGCAAAGCTTGCGGGTCAGTGGTTGTGGCCATTCATTCTCTGATTCTTATGTGAGCCAAGGATAATGAAGCCATTGTGACATCACTGATGTGATTGGTTCTTAGGCACTGGTGGAATGAGGCATTATGACATCACAATATCTGCTCTGGATACCAGAGACTGTCTTTCTGTAGTGTCTATTTCAACCTCAGTCCTTCTACACCAGCATTCTTCAAAGCAAAGCTTGCGGGTCAGTGGTTGTGGCCATTCATACTCTGATTCTTTCCTCTCTCCTTAAAGAATGACATGAAGATGGTTTCTCGCGGTTATCCGCGGGGACGGGAACGGTGATGAATTTTGTCACCGTGTCATTCTCTAAGATCTTAGAGTTCTAGAGATAGTATAGGGAATATAAGAAGCCTGTCCAGAAATACCGGTTGGTTTGACTGTTTGATTTTAAATGTTATTCTTTAAGGAGAGAGGGAAGAATCAGAGTATGAATGGGCCCAGCCACTGACCCTCAAGCTTTGCATTGAAGAATGCTGGTATAGAAGGACTGAGGTTGAGATAGACACTAAAGAATGACACCGCATGGTTAGAACATAAGACCATAAGCGTTTCCATACTGGGACAGACTGAAAGTCCATCAAGTCCAGTATCTTGTTTCCAGCAGTGACCAACCCAGGTCTCAAGTAGCTGGCAGAAACCCAAAGAGTAGCAACATTCCAGAGCTGATTTTGTGATGTCATAATGCCTCATTCCACCAATGCCTAAGAGCCAACCTCATCAGTGATGTCACAATGGCTTCATCATCCTATACTTGGCTCAAATAAGAATCAGAGTATGAATGGGCCGAGCCACTGATCCTCAAGCTTTGCATTGAAGAATGCTGATGTAGGACTGAGGTTGAGATAGACACTAAGGGCTCCTTTTACAAAGCCACGTTAGCGGTTTAACGCGTGTAATAGCGCACGCTAAACTGCCGGCCGCGTTAGACGCTAACGCCAGCATTGAGCTGGCATTAGTTGTAGCCGCGTAGCGCGGGTTTAGCAAGTGCTAATAAGCTGCGTGCGCTAAAACCGCTAAAACGCGGCTTTGTAAAAGGAGCCCTAAAGAATGACAAAAAAAAAAAAAAATTACACCGGATGGTTAGAACATAAGATCATAAGCGTTTCCATACTGGGACAGACTGAAGGTCCAGCAAGCCCAGTATCCTGTTTCTAGCAGTGGAACAACCCAGGTCCCAAATACCTGGCAGAAACCCAACCAAAAAAAGTCTTCAAAGACTTCAGCGGATTCAGAACACTGCGGCCAGGCTGATCTTCGCAAAAAGCAAATTTGATCATGTTTCCCCACTTCTGTCCAAACTTCACTGGCTTCCAGTAATTTCCAGGGTCCATTTTAAATGCACCTGCCTAGCTTTTAAGATCCTACACGGCATCCTCCCTCCCCTAATTCCACTATCTTGGAATTCCTTGAGTCCTGATACCACCAGATCCACCCATAAACTTAAACTATCCTTCCCCTCGCTTAAAAGGTATCCTCTATGCGGGAAAATTAGGGAATTCTCTCTTCTTCAGAATCACTGAGCTTTGGAATAACCTTACTGCCCCACTACGGAATCTAGGCTCCTTGCAACTATTCCGAAAGCATCTGAAATCTAGGCTATTCACAAAAATGTAATGCTCTTTTCCCCCCTATACTCAACCTCCAACCCCATTATGCTCCAAATCACCACTATGTATCAATAATCTTAATTACCCTATCCAACCTACCATAAAGATACTAGGTGTAACTTTGGATTAGTGCCTAACCAGGTGGACTCCTTGATCAGAAAGGGATTTTTCACTCTCTGGAAACTCAGCTCCATTAAAGCTTATTTCGATACAGCGGCATTCAGAACCCTAGTCCAATCCCTCGTACTGAGTCTACTTGACTACTGCAACATCGCCTATTTAGCAATTTCCCAAAAGAACATGCAGCGTTTACAAAATGCAAAATGCAGCGGTCAAACTGATCTTTGGGTTGAGGAAGTTTGACCACGTGACACCCTACTACCGGCAGCTGCATTGACTGCCAATGGAGGTGCGTGTAAAGTTTAAATTTGCCTGCTTCTGCTTCAAAGCACTACACGGACTTGCCCCTAAATATATAACTGATCTTTTCGTCTTCTCAGCCAACAGACACAAGAGAAGCTCACATTCCAACTTCGTTTCCCCCCCAGTGAGAGGTTGTAAACTGAAAAAACACCATGAACATCTTCTCTCGCACCAAGCAGCATCATGGGGTAAAGACCTAGAACAATTGCTTTCGCCCACTACTTATGAGGAATTTAGGAAACGTCTGAAAACACACCTGTTCCTAAAGTATCTAGACAACTGATCCTCTCTTCTCTCTCCCCTCTATAGCGATTAACTTGTTCTATTGATCACTCTCTCCTCAAAAATGGATTTCCTGTCCTATTAACCCTCTTTCTTCCTCCCCTCTTAAGTCAATCAATTTGTACCTTTGCTTAATCTTTGTAAACCGCATAGAACTTCACGGTATTGCGGTATATAAGCTGTTATTATTATTATTATGCTGTTCCTTCCTTACATTAAGCTCTTGTAAACCGTGCCGAGCTCTATAATTATGGAGAGGATGCGGTATATAAACTTAAGGTTTAGTTTAGAGTAGCAACATTTCAAAGCTGAGATGATGATGTCATAATGCCTCATTCCACCAATGCCTAAGAGCCAACTTCATCAGTGATGTCACAATGGATTTATTATCTTATACTTGGCTCACATAAGAATCAGAGTAGGAATGGGCACAACCACTGACCCTCAGAGCCTTGCTTTGAAGAATGCTGGTATAGAAGGAATGAGGTCGAGAAAGACACTAAAGAATGACACTGGATGGTTCCCCGCGGTTATCCACGAGGACGGAAACGGTGATGAATTTTGTCACTGTATCATTCTCTAGTTGCTACACGTTAAACAGCCAGAAATCCAAGGCTGGAAGTATGGAGCTGAAAGTTCTAGAAACAGGATGGGTAAGCTATCTTCCTAAGGAGAAAATAAGAATTGGGAGAGTAGAGAGGATGATAGTTCCGAGTTGCAGACCTGTGTCCATCAGGGTGTCAGGTCAAAAGCGCGCCGGGACGAAGGCGCGCCCAGACAATTGAGTGCAGTGCGGAGGCGCGCGCCGTGAAAATTACTGTTTTTACGGCTCTGACAGGGGGGCATGGGGCGCGTTGTGGGGGGTGTGGGGGGTTGTAACCCCCCACATTTTACTGAAAACTTCACTTTTTCCCTGTTTTTAGGGAAAAAGTTAAGTTTACAGTAAAATGTGGAGGGTTACAACCCCCCAAACCCCCCACAACGCTGGCGCGATCTCTATTAAGTAAACTGGGGGGGGGGGCTCCCCAACAAAACCCCCCGTCGGAGCCCCTAAAAACTGTAATTTTCTTCGGCGCGCGCCTCCATCTTACGCTCAGTTGTCGGCGCGCGCCTTTGTCTTTCGCGGGGTTGTCTATGAACCTGCTATCAGCAATGCGAAAGGTTTACTTAAAAATTAAGACTGCTCAGGGGATTATGACTCTATTCTGAGCATTGCAGATGTGACTCTCTCCCTGGTGATTCCCAATTAGATTATTCCAACAGACTAATAATGGGAATGCCATGTGGCCTAAGAAGAACACACCAATTAGACCAAATTATAGTTGTAAGATTGATTCCTGGAAAGCCACAGAGGATTTATGCCAACGTTGAAGGTTATGTGGAAAAATTATTAAATAGAAAAGAACAGAGATGGATATACAAGCTTAACAGAGTAGAACCAAGTGGGTTAAATGCTGAGATAGATTGGGCATCTCTCATTTAATCGGGAGGGCTAATTGGTTGCTCTTGATGTCAATCATTTTGAGAGTGTTATACATTTTTTTAAAATGCTGCCGCCATCTTGTCTCAATGAATTAAGCTGAGTCAGATGACAAAGGATGGATCTGGTATGTTTTTACTGCCCTTTGAGGTATTTAAAGTTGGAAGGGAGACACTTTTACATAGTTATATTTGCAATACTTTATTCTAGGGTCTCTTTTCCCTGGAGATGAGGAGACTTAGAGGGGATATGATAGAGACTTAGAGAGAGGGACATAGAGAGAGTGGAGAGGGACAGATTCTTCAAACTTTCAAAAAATAAAAGGACAAGAGGGCATTCGGAAAAGTTGAAAGGGGACAGATTCAATACAAATGCCAGGAAGTTCTTCTTTATCCAACGTGTGGTGGACACCTGGAATGCGCTTCCAGAGGACGTTATAAGGCAGAGTACAGTACTGGGATTTAAGAAAGGATTGGACAATTTCCTGCTGGAAAAGGGAATAGAAGGGTATAAATAGAGGATTACTGCTCAGGTCCTGGACCTGTTGGGCCGCCGCGTGAGCGGACTGCTGGGCAAGATGGACCTCAGGTCTGACCCAGCAGAGGCATTGCTTATGTTCTAGGGGAGGGTCCTTGAAAAAGCTGTGAACAAAACATGTTAGATTTAAAACCCCCCCCCCCCCAGATTGTGTTACTGGGAGAGCAAGCTAAATCCATTTGAAAAGCTATGTAAAATTTCTTACATTAAAAAAAATTTATTTGAGTAGAGTTATAAATTATATACAATATAAGAAAGACCAGTTGACGAAATGACACATAAAGCTTGCCACTGAGGTCTTTAAAGGAAAAAGAGTTTTGAAAGCTACTCATCAAAATCTTTACGCACTTGGGGGGTAATATCCATTGATTTCTAATGTTGCTAGACAATAAAGTACAAAAGTATCTCTCAGGTCAAACTTTAGGTTTGTCAGGACTGTTTCTTTAGGACTCCAATCGTCAAAGAGAAGCTGGGAGATCAGTGGAGCGCCAGAGAGTTTTCTGCTAAAGAGGCCAGGTTGGAATTGAATTATAGACCATTCCAAAAGATGATAAATTGGTGTAACTTAACTTGGTGTAACCTGCTTTACCAGCATACTTGTCATTTACTGCGCCTATTCTGTAGGATGTACAGACTCGAGCAGTATTCTTATGCTACGCAGTGTGCCATAACAGAACAGGACGATTCTTTGCAGCCATTCCATCGTGGGCCATTTCCCTGCAGGCACACTGAAACGGCCGCACTGATTCGTCCCATTCCTCGGTGAGGCAGCCCAGTTGCAACACAAAAGCTTTGTAACTAATTGCAACTGTGGCTTATCTGCCTTGTATATCACTTGCATATCAAGAAAATAACACTCCAAATGAAGATCAGACTTGTCCACGCACTCATTTTCTCAATAGTCAATTACGGATGCGAAAGCTGGACACTGCGGAAACAAGACGGAAAGAAGACTCATTTGAGGTTTGGTGCTGGAGAAGGATTTTAGGCATGCCATGGCCAGAAGAACTAACAAATCGATTCTGGAAGAGATCAAACTAGCTATGTTACTCGAAGCCCAAATGATGATGTTACAACTGTTTTATTTTGGTCACACCGTCAGAAGAGAAAGATCACTGGAGAAGGACATTGCGTTTGGGAAGACTGAAGGACCCAGTTGAAGAGGGTGACCTGCAACCAGATGGCTGGACATATTGAAAACAACAATGGGGATGACCCTTAATCAAGTCCTTTTTCACTTATTACTCTTGCTCCTAGTTGACCCACTCATTTCCCAGACTTCGCAGTTCCACTTAATTTTTGTCTAGAACGTCACCGGTTCCAGGTGCTCAATTACCTTCTCATGTTTTCTGAACCTAGGTTTACCAGATTTGCTCTTTAAAAAAAAGAGGACATGTGGCCCCGTCCCACATGCGTTTGATGTCATCACACCAACATCCACAGAGGCTCTCCAGACAGGATCCTGAGCTCGGGGTCTTCCAAAACCCGGACAACCTGCCGAAAAATATTTTCCTACTTGGGGCCATGACACCAATAACGCTTCACAACATTCATTCCTACCTGACCTTGGTTATATATGCAGAACACAGATAAACCCTATGCAAATACAGGACCACAAACTAAAAGTCCCAATATACACAAACAAAACTCTAAGATGCAGTACAACACCAGAGAAACAGAAAGAAATGCATTTCTTCCTGAACAGTGCAAAATATAGACAGCAGAAATAGATTATGAAAACTGACACATTTCAATCACTAAATTGAAAATAAAATCACTTTTCCTACCTTTATTGTCTGGTGATTTTATTTTCCTACTCATCTTTTCCCAGTCTCTGGTTACATTTCCTTCTGTCTCTACTCTTAATTGTGTTTCTAGGGCCTTCTTATCCATTTGCTGTTTTCCTCTCCTTCACTTTCTGCCCTACATCCATATTTGGCACTAACTTTTAACATACAACTTTCTTCCATTTGTCTGCTTCCTTCTCAAATCTATCTACTTTTTCATGTCCTCCCTTCCCCACCATCCATGTGTGCCATCTCTTTCTTCTTTCTTCTCCCCTATTCTCATTTATCCATAAACATAATTTCTTCCATCTCTTTTTCCTTCCCCACCCCTCCAATCCTTGTGCACCATGTTTTCCCTCTCTCTCTCCATCTCTGTGTACCATCTCCTTCCTCTTTCCCTCTCCTATGGTGTGACATCTGTCTTCTCCCCTTCCACCTCCTATGGTCTGGGATCCCTATCCTTCCCAAAGTCTGGCATCTCTCTCCTCTCCTTCCTTTGCTTCCTTCCCCCTTTGTGGTCTGGCATCTCTATTTTCCCTTCCCCCCTGTCTTAGTCTGGAATCCCCCTATCCTCCTTCCTTTCCCTGGTCTGACATCTCTCTCTTCTTCCCCCCTTCCCCATCCAGTGGCCTGACATCTTTCTACCTCCCCCCGAATCCCATGGTCTAGCATCTCTATCTGCCCCTTCCCTTTCTTCCTCTGGAGGTTTGGAATCTTTCCTTCCCTTTCCTCCTCATCCCCGCGGTCCAGCATCTTTTTTACCCTCCCCATGCTAGTCCTCCCTCCCCCACTGCAGGATCTGGTGTTGCTCACCGTTCTTCCCAGAGGCGCTGCTCTAACTCTTCAGGCCTCAGTAGCAGTATGAGTGAAGTAAACAAGCTGCCTTGAGTGAACTGGAAGCTTTCTCTCTACTACTCTTTCCCGCCTATGCAGGGACAGGAAGCAGTAGCAGAGGAAACGCTTCTGGGTTGCCAGAGACAGCGTATTTACTTCATAGATGCTGCTGGTAGCCCGAAGAGATAGAGCTGCGCTGCTGGGAACAAGAATGGTTAGCAAGCACTGGATCTCACCGGGGGGAGAAGACTCCAGATAGGTGCGCGAGCCGCCCAGAAGTTTCCCGCGAGCCACCACTGGCTCGTAGGCCTTGCAATGACGAGCAATACTGTAGGGCAGTGGTTCCCAAACCTGTCCTGGGGGACCCCCAGCCAGTCAGGTTTTCAAGATATCCCTAATGAATATGCATGAGAGAGATTTGTATATAATGGAAGTGACAGGTATGCAAAACTCTCTCATGCATATTCATTAGGGATATCTTGAAAACCTGACTGGCTGGGGGTCCCTCAGGACAGGTTTGGGAACCACTGCTGTAGGATTACTAGATGTCCGGTTTCCCCAGAGAAAAGTAGTAAAATAAAAAAGCTGCCTGGACTCCCGACAGAGTCCTCAAAAAAGGACACCTCCGGGGAAACCTGGGCATCTGGTAACCCTATCTCAGGGATAGGCAATTCCGGTCCTCGAGAGCCGGAGCCAGGTCAGGTTTTCAGGATCTTCACAATAAATATGCATGAGATAGATTTGCATCTCAAGGAGGCAGTGCATGCAAATCCATCTCATACATATTCATGGTGGAGATTCTGAAAACCTGACCTGGCTCCGGCTCTTGAGGACCGGAATTGCCTACCCCTGCCCTATCTGAACCCTTCTGCTTTCTCACAACATCTCCAGGACTACTCTACAATACGAACTCACTTCCTGCCAGTTCAGAATTCCCAGCATCCACATGAGCTCACTTCCCTTCCGATCTCTTTGCCGTAGGGCACTCCCTCTAGCACCAAACTGATATATAACTAGTGACACACCGCTCAGTGGATCACAACATATTTATATTGGAAACGGCAAAGGACAGGCTGGTTTCTGTATTTGTGGTACAGAAGCTGTTTTATACATAAAATACTGCAAACTGAGATATAAAGAAAGACCTAATCACATCTTGGAAGAGTTAATGGGAATAACGGTGAAAGTGCTTGTCCAAGAGTCATATTGCAATCGTTCTCTCTGTCCAATAAACTCTTGGAAGCAATTCAGATCTGAGTTATATTAGCTAAGTGAAGTTTCCACTCATCTAGGTTGAAGTTCATCTGCATTCGTCTCGTATAGCTTTCAGCTCTTATTCACTAATTGTATAATGGGTTTGTTGCCTACTGCATCAGCGCCATGGAAACATGTAATTTTACATAAATAATTCACCGTCTTGCTGACTTTAGGCACCACATATTTGACAGACTATAACCGACTTGGTATTTTTTGCCCTGATAGAATTTAGATTATGTAACACAGCTCAATTATTAATAGAGCAGAGAGCTCCAGCCGTGTTTACCTTTGAAGACTCCCAGATCTAGAAGTGGTCTGTATTGATCCCGGGAAACACTAATTCCTTTGCAAACTGTGAGCACCACTGGAGCGAACGTCATAAGAATTATCCAATCGTGATGACTGTGCATGAGTATTTTGATCAAGTAGAATCCTTCACAGAGCTTTTTTCAGGGGGTACTGAATACCAGCACCTTTTTCCTTTGCAAGTTAAAATTGACTCATTGTTCCCAAACATTAATGAAAGAAGCTGTGATAGGCCGGAGCATGTTACAAGGCTTCAAAGAAGGTTTGGATAGGTTCCTAGAGGACAAAGGAATTGAGGGGTACAGATAGGAATAGAGGTAGGTTATAGGGATAGTCTGGGACCACTGCTCAGGCAATGGGCCTGATGGGCCGCCGCGGGAGCGGACCGCTGGGCGAGATGGACCTCTGGTCTGCCTCAGCGGAGGCAACTTCTTATGTTCTTAAGCCAGGCATAGCGCACGAGTGCTATCTTTTCAAAGATTCTGTGGCAAGTTGTAGGAGGAATGGCTTTTGTGGGGTAGGTCTTTCAGTAATCACCCCAACCTTGAAGGCACAGGCACCGGAACGCTTTTTTGTGTGGGGAGGGCCGAAAAGCTCCACCCTAGACCTCTCTCTCTGACTCCCGGCTCCCCCACCTGCCTCTTCCCTGGCCGCTCTCGTTTTAAATCTTCGGGCGTCGTCGACGGGTGAGCCTGCTGCCATCGGTGTGCCCCGAAAGTCTTCATTCTACAGTGACCAGTTGCTGCAGAATGAAGACTTCCGGGGAAGGCTGACGGCTCACTCGTTGATGCTGCCCGAAGATTTAAAATGAGAACGGCCCAGAGAGGAAGTGGGTGGGGGTGGCGAGAGAGCCATCTCTTCTGACCAACCGCCAATTTTGGGGAGGGTGACCATGGCCCCTGTGCCCCCCCTCCCCCCGGTTCCGATGCCCATGCTTGAAAGACAGTCTGGCGTTTGAGAACCAGCACCTTTCCTTCTAGAAAAAAATGGACAGCTTCTTCAGATGTGACGGCAAAGCTGAAGGACAACAGAAAGAAATGGATTAACAAATACACAAAGAGAAGCAGGTAACATCCAAGAAAAGTGTCCAAGCCTACAGAACTGGGACTAAATATTCTTTATTTTCAAATACCTGATGCTGCCAGTGTTTCGGTCTGTTTCGCCTAGAAAAACTCATCTTTTTATGGAGGTTTGGGATCCTTATATTCAAAAATCTTTCACCAAGAACAAAAAGTTTAATTCTCAATGATTTACGATGAAGCTAAGGTTATCTATTTACATTCCAGATATTTATTTTATTTCTTTATTTTTATCAACTTTCATCCGGGGTGGGGGGATTTCATTTGGAGAGAAGGTAGGGGGGGAAGGGGATGGAATCAAGGGGGGGTGTAGAAAGAAATGAATTAGTTTATATGGAAATTTAATTTGGAAGAATGATATAAATATGTATAAAATATTATTATTATGATTCTTATTGTAATGAATGTATTTTTGTATTATCCTATTGTATTTCTTACTGGATTCTTTCAATAAAATTGTTATAAATTAAAATGGTCTTTTATATGGTTCGCACGTGGAGATTGTCCCAAAATGAAATAATACCTCAGCCGAGCAGAGTATCTAAGGGTTGTAGTCAAGATGCAAACGAGAATCACCTCTTCCTCCTCCCTTCTCCTGGGCCCATCTTGACTACAATCTTTAGACAATCCGATCCGTTGAGGTATTATTTCATACTGGGATGCGAATCATATAAACAACCATTTTAAAGACCTGATGCAGGCCTTTGGCCAAAACACTGGCAGTGTCAGGTATTTGAAAATAAAGAATATTTAGTCCCAGTTCTGTAGGCTTGGACACTTTTTTGGTGCTATTTGCGAAGCAGAAGGAAACATTTACACCTAGAATAGACTGAAGTGGGAGTTCCTACATCCTGGTGTTAATGAGATATCAAGATGGAGTCTGAATTTGCATCAGTTTTTATCAGCCTAGCAGCTGTATTAAAAATGATGCAAACAGGTTGTTAGCAACACCTCATCAGAATTTTTTTTTTTTTTAGAAAGATTCTTAATTCCCACATTTCTGGAAAGCAAGGGCTGCAAGACTTTTCCTGAAACCCAGCCTCAAACATGGCAGTTCATCCCATCCTTGTGGTTGCATGGATCAAAGTCCCCGACTATTATTAATCATAAAAGTGGACGCAGATCTCGTCTTGACACAGGGACAAGTTTCCAGCAGAACTGATGTCAGAATGTAATCTTCTGTGACTTACAGTTAGCTCTGGCCTTTTCAAGAAAAGAGAAGATGATCCAAATTCCTCCAGAAAATGGAGGAGAGTGGTGTCTCTGGCAGCAAGTTATACTGTAGCTTTTTGCCAGTGGAATCTTAGCAGAGTGTGAGCCAAAGCAAAAGAGATCAGACTAGCATAGGCCACAGAGATTCAGAGCTAAGTCTTTCTTGCAAGTGGAGTTTATTTCTTGGACCACTGTACAGAAAAGAATACAAACTCTTATTGCAAGACTTCTCACAACATTTCACAGTGGCTTTTTCCATGACGAGTTTGATTGTGAGCTTATCAACTCTAGTTAACACAATGCTCCAAATTTTGGGACGCCAGGCACCTCCCTCCCTCGTTGCACCACTGACCACACCCATTTTCCGCCCCTAACCATGCCTACTCTTCAGGTAGGCGTCATTAGGTGTCCGAGGGCACCTCGAATTAGGTGTCGCTAGGCGCCATCTGGAAATCCGCACACAAAAATTTTAATTGAATTTTTAAAAAATGTTTAATGCTCCAAATTTCGTGACACTTTCTGATCTTCAAGCCCCAAAAGACTACGAGGTAGACAAAGGAAGACAAAATACAGTGCCCTGAGTGCGAATTCTGTAACAGCAACTTGGCACCCAGATTCCATCTAAAATAATAATACCTTAGCGCATGCGCAGTATGATTGAAACTCCGTGCCTGCATGCCTCCGTGTTTCCGTGCCACATTAAAACGCATGCGCAGTACAATAGAACCGCCGAGCAGGGAAGCATCTCAGCGCATGATATGCTGCCGATATTCCAGAGCGAATGGGAACTAGGGTTCAATCCACACTTCAGAGGCAAAAGGGGTCAAATAGGAGAAGGGAACAAGCGACTGAAAAAAGGGGTAGGTGAGAGAAGGGGGCTGGAGCTGGGGTCGATATTGTAAAAAGGGAACATGTTAGAAAAAGGAGCTGGGAGCTGACAATGGGAATGCGTAAGAGAAGGGGGCTGGGGGCAGAAAAGGGGATGTGTGAGAAGGAGGCTGCAAAAAGGACATGTGGGAAAAGGGGGCTGGGGCTGGAAGTGAAAGGGAAAAGATGGGAGAAGGGGGCTAAAAAGGGGTTTGGATCTGGGGCGGAAAAAAGGGGACATGTGAGGGAAGAAGGTTTTAAAGGGGGGGGGGGGTTCTTGGGAAAAGAGACCTGGTATAGGAGGCAGTTAAAAGAAGCCAGTTCGGAGAAGAGGGCTGGAGCTTGGGACTGCAAAAGGTGAGTTGTGAGAGAAGGGGTCTGGGTCTGGATTTGGGGGGCTGAAAAGGAAGACAGGTGTGATAAGGAGGCTGGGGCTGGAAGAGCAGATATGAGAAGGGGGTTAGGTTTGAGGGCTATAAAGGAATGTGTGAGAGAAGGGAGATGGGAATGAAAAAAGGGGGAGATGGGAGAAGGGGGCTACAAAAGGGGACATGTGAGAGAAAGGGGCTGAAGATAGGAGCTGGAAGAATAAGTGAAGATGCAGAAGCAAAGTTGATGGGGAAAGGGGAAATGGAGAGTGAGTTCTATGGAGGTGAAGGACAACAGAGGAGTCATGAGGATAAGAGGTCAATAATTCAGCCACGGGTGTAAAATGCAAGATACCCTTTATTGAATGTAGCACTGCGAAGACCTGACTCGATACTGGCAGTATTTCGAGAGTTTCAAAGGCTTATTACTCTATCACATGAATACAGAATTCAACGCAGATCAATGTAAGGAGCGAACCAAGCCTTAACTGACCCTCAGCTGTGCTCTTCTCATCGGTGAGGTCACTTTGGGCTTTTTTCTTCAGTAGCTGTAATACAGCCTTGATTTAGACAGCCAAGTGTATCCAAGGGCCAGTTTGGTAGCTCAGTGGCAGGTGCTACATAAAGCTATGCAGAAACTCTGTACGTCCCCCTAGCTTCATCTCTCATATTCATTTATTGTGAGGAGAGTTCCAACTCAATTGAAACCAGAACTACAGTTTCAGGTCTAGAGTCTTCCACTCATTAGATTCGCCAAAGTTTGGTTGAAGGAGGAGATGTCTAAGAGACTACACCACAGTCCTTGGTAGGAATGAGAAATTTTATAATAAGGCATTCAAGTGGAGAAAATATTTCTTCACTCAACATAAAATTAAACTTTAGAATTTGTTGCCAGAAAATATGGCAAAAGTGGTTAGCATAACAGGGTTTAAAAATTCTTAACAGAAGATTCCATAATCCATTAAGATGGGAAAATCTACTTTTTATTCCTAGGATAAGCAGTATAAAATCTGTTCTTATTTTTTTTGAGGATCTTGCCGGATACTTTTGACCTGCTTTAGCCACTGCTGGAAACAGGATACAGAGGTTGATGAACCTTCAGCCTGTCCCAGTATGGCGATGCCTTATGTTCAGTTATTGCACAATGGTTCCACCTAGTGGCTGGATGTAGGGCTCATGGTTGCAGGATTCCAAAAGGAGCCCTGGGGAATGGCTCCTGCCCAAGGATGGTCATTGGACTAAAAGTAAGGTAAACAGGTGGCCATAAAATGGCAAGAAATCCCCCGGGTAGCTGTGAACAGCGTGCCGGATCTTAGCTCTAATTTCAACTGAGCTAGAAGCAGAAGAGAACTGCCAAATCACTCTCTCCCCACACTAAAGAGATGAATAGCAGAAATGAAGCTATGAGAACACACAGAGATCGTTCAGTCTATCTCGGCTGTATGGAAACAGCTATTAACGGTCAAGATAGTTGTTCACATTACCAAGCATCGTCTGTATGCGGGAAGAATGATGAATATGCTCAGTTGTCACACTTAAAAGGACTTTTTTTTTCTGAAGCTGCCAATAAGTCTATCAGAGGGTTATTGTGAGCTATTTTCTTATGCATCAACATTTTTCTCCCAAACATTCCCACTGGACACGAAAGAAGACAGAACTAGGACAGGTGTGTACGACAGAATCAGTGCATCAGCTCCTGATCCCATTGCTACATTGTAAGCTCTTCAGAGCAGGGACTGTCTAAATGTCAACATGTACAGTGCTATATAAGCACTTTCCTACTTACTGCACCTTGTTTACTTTGCTTTCACCTGAAAAAGCAAAGAAGTTAACCCATGTGGGGTTAATCCCAGTGGGAAGTTTATCTCGTGCGAGCTCACATGAAATATGGGCTAATGCATTAATCACCAGACCATATCTGATCCTCGAATTCAGCTGTCTGGTTAAAATTTATGGCCTCCATATTCATACCATGTGCCAGATGTCTAAGTGAGGGTTTAGTTTCACTTTCTGCACAAATACATATACTGTACTGTACAAAACTACCACTAGTATTGCAAGACTGCCACTAGAGGTCGCAACAGCCATTTTGAACTCAGAGCTGCAATGTGTCGGAGCTGGTGAGGTTTGCTCATGTCTTTTGAACTCTAGAGACTACCAGGAATTAAACAGTTAGATCCAAGGGAGAGGGGCCTACAGGGGGGTTGGGAGGTGGGAGCCTTGTTCTTAGGTGAAGAGAGAGGACAGGAATGGGCAGGTGGGCTTTTGTTACTCATCAGGGGGTTCGAGAGAGATGATTAGAATGGGGGAAGAATGCATTTGACCGATACCCTTATACGGGTCCCAGGACTCATATGCAGCATATGTAGGCCTGACTGTATATTGGAGCCACATAAATCATGGTGGCAAGTTCTTAGCCAGTTAACCCACATATTCAATGCTAAAAGCCTAGATATTTTATTGATTTACTGCCTTTTCTTGAACAATAATCAGATACTCTTAAGTATTTTAATAATAATAATAATAATAATAATAAGAGTTTATATACCGCAGGACCATGTCTGTCCCTACAGACTCACAATATAATTGTGGTACCTGGGACAACGATGTCCTAAGTGACTTGCCCAGAGTCAAAAGGAGCAGGCTGGGATCGAACTTGCAACCTCAGGGTGCTGAGACAGCAGCTGTAACCACTAGGCCACACCTCCAGGTATTGAATATCGGGGCCTAATTCGAATTCTGCCTGCGGCAGCCAATGATTCAAAAGAACTGGAGCTTTTTGTAATTCAGCTTTCACCTAAGCATGTCAGGCAATCTATTCCACGGAAACGTTGCCTCCTTAAAATTCTCTTTCGTTGTGCTTTAGACTAGAGAGCTGCACGGGAATGTGGGGGACAACGGGAATCCCGCGCGGAGTCAACGGGGAACCTGCAGGGATCCCCTCCAGACTCACTGGGATCCTGCGAGGATGGGCTGTCTTTGTTCGGGGATCCCGCAGGCATGGTACCTTCCTCGGCATCAAGCTGCACTCACTGCTCTTTTCAGGCCGCTGGCAGCGTTCCTTCCGCCACACTACTAGCAGTTAACCCAGAAACCTTCCCACTGACACGACGCAAACATATCAGAGGGACGGCTTCGGGTCAGCTTCCAGTAGCGTGGAGGAGCAAAGGAATGCTGCCAGCGGCCTGAAGAAAAAGGCCAGTAAAGACACTGCACGGGCTCGGGATGGGTGAGAAGCGAGGGAAAGAGATACGGCATGACTGGGAGTGGGTTGTGCGGAGGGAGGGAAGAGTTGCTGCATGGGCTAGGGCGGAGTCAGCTCTTCTCTCATGGACCCCCAGACCTACCGAAGTATCGGGTGGTCCAGCGGGGGGTCTTTGAGGCAGGAGTGCGGCCCTTTTGCTCTTGCCTCCTCGCGGCTGCGTTCTAAAATGGGGATGGGCGGGGATGGATTCGATATGGGCGGGGACGGGTTTGATGTCCGCGGAACTCTCTACTTTAGACCATAACACAAAGACCTGCCCAGAATATACCACTGCTTTCCCCCCCCCACACACAAATAATCTGGCCTATTCCTCATTCTAAATTAACAGAGAAATAAAAGAGGCAAAATGTGGCCCTGGTGCATAGTAAATCCAAAAAGAAAAAAGCAACCTTGCACCCAGCCAGTAACAGATGAGCAATTTTTAAAACAAATAGGGATCTAAATGGTTATTTATTTGTGTTCATTGTTTTCAATATTCTTTTGTTTTCTTTTAGTAATGTTTTATTCTGTAATGATTAGTCTGATGTGTATGGGTTACCATATGGCTCTAGAATAGACTTAGTAGATAAGGACAGGTTGTTCACCCTCTCCAAGGTAGGAAGAACGAGAGGGCACTCTCTGAAGTTAAAAGGGGATAGATTCCGTACGAATATAAGGAAGTTCTTCTTCACCCAGAGAGTGGTAGAAAACTAGAACGTTTTTCCGGAGTCTGTCATAGGGGAAAACACCCTCCAGGGTTTCAAGTTCCTGCTGAACCAGAACGTACGCAAGTAAGGCTAGACTCAGGGCGCTGGTCTTTGACCTAAGGGCTGCCGCGTGAGCAGACTGCTGGGCACGATGGACCACTGGTCTGACCCAGCAGTGGCAATTCTTATGTTCTAGAAAAAAAGAGGATGGATTGAGATATCCGGGTTTTACTTCTAGTGAAAGCAATGGAAGTAAAACCCGGACGGCTCAATCCGTCCTCCTTTTTCTGGAGCCATATGGTAGCCCTATACTGTCCTGTCTTTTAATGTAAAACTGACAAAATTCAGAGTGGTAAAGCTCTTTATAAAAATACCTATGGATTTCAAAAAAGTGTTCACGACAAGCTCTCAGAGCACCAATACATTGTCAGAGAGACAACTAGATACAATCAGCTTATATATAAATCTCCCTGTATCATAGATAATACTGTAAAAACACTGTCCGACCACTAACGTGATTCTTGTAAGGACTATGGGAGGGAGTGGCCTATTGGTTGGGAGGGAGTGGCCTAGTAGCTAGAACTGTTGCCTCAGCACCCTGAGGTTGTGGTTCAATCCCAGCCTGATCCTTCTGTCTCTGATGCGTAACGACACTTAAGCTGAGTCAGGTGCCGCTGGGCGCCATTCCATAAATGGTGCCTAACCTCGATTGACATGCTGCAGGCGCCATTTCAACAGCACCTTCCGATTTAGGCGCTGTTTATAGCATCGAGACCCATGTGCCTGCCAGCCAAGGAGATTACAGAACAGGGAGCCAGGAACATGGCTCCCTGTTCTGTTCTGATGTCAGAGAAAGGGCGGGACCACCGGAAGAGGAAGCAGCGCAGACGCAGGGCTCACAGAAGGGCTGGGACCGCCAAGAGGAAGCAGCAGGACAACGGTAGGAGCTTCTACATGATGGGGGAGGGGGGTTGGAAGGCTGTGGGGGTGCGAGCGGTCCTTCGGGGTTGGGGTGCGGGTGCGAGTACGTACGAGCGGTCCTTCGGGGTGGGGGTGCGAGCGGTCCTGCGGGGGGGTGAATCGGACATCGGGGGGGCATCAGGCTTTCAGGGTGGGGACAGGACTTCAAGGGGGAGAGGAGAGTCGGGGCGGGCGAAAGGAGAGTCGGGGCAGGCGAAAGGAGAGTCGGGGCGGCATGCGCGGTATACAAAAATTTATTTACATAAATTACAGTTTCCCGCACGCTATACCCGTGTGCGCGTTTTACACGGGTGCGCGGTATATGAGTGAAAATACGGTCATGACAGACAAACTGGACAAAAAGGTGCGTCTATATATAGTGCTTTCTTGTGGACGAACAATATACAACTGCATTATGATGTCATCAAGAATTCTGGGTATGAACCAGATGCATTGTGATGTCACTAAGCATTCAGACAACTTCTATTACTATTAATCGTTTCTATAGTGCTACTAGACATACGCAGCGCTGTACATCAAAACATGGAAGAGGCAGTCCCTGCTCAAGAGAGCTTACAGTCTAGTCAAGACAGACAAACTGGATAAGAAGGTGCATCAATACACAGAGTTCTCAGGTGGGGGGATTACAGAGGGAATGAGAAGACAGATATAGCTGCTTAGAAGGCGGGTTGGAGTTTGGAATTGAAAGCAGCTTCAAAGAAGATATGCAAGAAGAAGCAAAAAACACTTAACCCCCAAAAATGTCATGTAATTGTCTCTTTAAAGTCTGCCTATACATGATTTGTTAGGCTGCAAACTGAATGTAGCAATTCTACAGCTCTGCCAAGATAAACAAATCCATAAGTGCCCCGGGTAAAATGCACGCATTCCTTAAACCATGCCAACCACACAGTCATGTTCAAATTCGCCACTGCATACTCTAAAATTAAGTACTATAATCCAGGATCAAAGCAAGCAGTACAGAGGGTTTGGCTGCCAGACCTACTGTAACAGAGTAGCCTTCAGCCGATAAGGAACTTGGGGTCCACACAATGTTTTTAGATGAACATAACATAGCCTTACTGGGTCAGACCAATGGTCCATCTAGCTTAGAATCTCTTCTTTAAGAGGCCAGGAGTAAAACACTTTCGGCGGTGATTCAGGCTGTGCCGAGTCAGCCCGGGAAATCTCCAAGCCGGAGAGAGGGTTTTTAAAAAAATGTTGAGCAGCGGCGGCAGCAACAGGATTCGCAATCGAGATGACAGCCGGGCAGTCATCTAAATTAGCCAGGCGGAGTGGCTAAAAGGCCCTAGGGAGAACACTGGGCCTGGGTGGGGAGGCCTGCCTGCTCTGTCCCCTGTCCCTACCTGCCTGCCAGACACTAAGCTTATGCCCTGTTCCTGCCTGCTCTGTGCCCTGTCCCGGTCTACCATTAGACCACCAGAGGGACAGGGCACAGAGCCTGGCAGGGAGAATTTGGTTCAGAATGGGTTTTTTTTCTTGTTTTCCTCTTCTAAATCTAGGGTGCGTTTTATGGAGCGAAAAATATGGTAACTATTCTCTGAGTGAAAAAAATATTTCCTCCTATTGGTTTTAAAAGTGTAACTTCATCGAGTGTCTCTCTAGTCTTTGTAATTTTTGACGGAGTGAAAAATCGGCCCACTTGTACCCATTCTACACCACTCAGGATTTTGTAGACTTCAATCATATCTACCCTCAGCCGTCCCTTTTCCAAGATGAAAATCCCTAACCTCTCTAGTCTACAGTCAACATACAGTCAAAAACCTGCTTATTTACATAATATCATCATTACAAAATATCAAATCCTTTAATCTTCAAAGATATCACAACTCCAGTAAAACTAACTGTCATAAAAAAGCATTTCACATAAACGCATCAACAAATAATCGCGTTTAAAAAAAAAAAAAAAAAATCTCCCTGGACTTGAACAATCGCAACTGGCCTGGCAATTCGTTTCACAGATTCACACCTGCATCAGAGAACAACGAATTTCTAACTCGTAAGTGTCTTATACTCCTCTCCTTATCAGTAGATATGAGACTGGACCCTCTTCAGACTCTGCTTTTTCACCTTCCTTTACACTTATCAACCCAACTTTGTATGTCTCATGCACTGTTGAATTCTGACACTGTTTTGGTTGGTACGGCCTCTGCTAGATGCTCGTTCAAGGCACGTAGCCTATTCTCAATAAATAAGCATTTCCTCACGTCTCCTTTGAGCTTCCTTCCTTACAGACGACCCCTTTGTCTTTGGGTTTCTGATTCTTTTAAATTAAATTTCAGTACACACTAAGAGGTACATAATACAAAAAAAAAAAGTCCACAAACCCGCCTAAATCGGTACTTGGACGATCAAAAAGACAGGTCGTCCAAATACCGATAATCGAACAGGGTTTTAGACGTATCTGAAACCAGCTTAGGCCTTTTTTTCATTGCCTCTGTGCGCCCAGAGCGAAAAGGGGTGTTTTTGGAGGAGTGGGTAGGGTGGGACGACCCACACTTAGCTGTCCAGCGGCCATAATCGAAAAGTTTGGCAGGTTGCCTGGACGAAACTTATATGTTTCGACTTAGACCAAATCAAAACAGATATATAAGTTCCAGATCGGGCTGTGATCGGCTCAGCAGCCCAGGCAATCTGTCCCCCTGCCCCCGTAATGATCATGGCAGGAGGGATGCCCAGTCCCTCCTGTCCAAAGCCACAGTGAACTTCCTTCCCCCCCGAATGATCGTCAGCAGGAGAGATGCCCAATCTCTCCTTCCACCATCTCCCGAATCCTCCTGCAATGTTTCCCGGCAGAAGGGATGTCCACACAACCCCCACCCCACCCCAAGCTCAATTTTAGCTTCCTCTTGCTAGACAATGAATCTGTGAACTCACTTGGTCATTCTTACTGTAAGAGACGTACAAATACTGATTCTCCAGTTTTCTTGTGGCCCTTCCACCTCTGTCTAAAAATCTTTCCCCTCCCCCCTCCCCTCAGAGCGCCAATGACTAAGCAGGAAAGAACACATTGACAGTTTGAAGAAATCATATTAATTTCTTTTGATCAACTGTATCAAATTATGGAAACAGTCACTCTGAGGCTCATTTTTAAAGCACTTAAGACACACAAAGTACCACAGTAGCCTATAATAATTTAGTTTCCTTCTTGTTTTCAAGCTAGTGTTGCCAGGGAGGAGCGTATCCAGAGGACGAACGAGTGGCTACATGACTGGTGCAGGGACATGAACTTCGGCTTCCTGGACCATGGAGAGGCACTAAAGGGACTGCAGGGACCAGATGGACTCCACCTGACAAAGAGAGGCAAGAACGTCTTCGGACATCGACTAGCCCACCTCCTCCGAAGGGCTTTAAACTAGGTAAGTTGGGGGAGGGTACCCACTCATGTACTAGCGCAGTAAGTAATCTTCCAGGAGAGGTGAATCGACACTCCATTTCTGAGACCGAGGTAAGTTCACACAGTAAAAACAATCATGCAAAAGCCACTCAAACTCAGGCGGGAAATTCTACACAGGGTCTTAGCAATCATAAAGTATGGAGGGCTATGTATGTTAATGCACACAGCTTAGGCAATAAAATTCTAGAATTAGAGACAGAGATAACGAACGCCGACCTCGATGTAATAGCAATATCTGAAACTTGGTTCACAGACTCACATGGGTGGGACATGGCTATACCAGGATACAACTTACTTCGTTGGGACAGAGAGGGAAGGATAGGGGGTGGGGTAGCACTATACACTAGAGATAACATCAAAGTCACCAGAATCACAGATGTCAACTACTCCGGGGAATCACTCTGGGTGAACCTGGCCAGAGGAAACGAAAAATGCTTGTATCTGGGTGTAGTATACAGGCCCCCAAAACAGCATGAAGACAGGGATATGGAACTAATCAAAGACATTGAGAACCTTACTTTACGCGGGGACACGATTCTGCTAGGGGACTTCAATATGCCCGATGCTGATTGGAAGACACTTTCTGCTACTACCAGCAGCAGCAGAAGACTTTTAACCTCCATAAAAGGGGCGCGACTCAAACAAATGGTGCTGGAACCCACCAGAGATCAGGCGACACTAGACCTGATACTCACCAACGGAGAAAGCGTTTCAGAAGTTTCGGTAGGCGATACACTAGCCTCCAGCGACCACAACATGGTATGGTTCAACATCAAGATAGGCTTCACTAGATCAAACACAGCAACAAAGGTCCTCGACTTTCGGGGCACTGACTTTAAACGCATGGGAGACTTCGTCCATCAGGCGCTACAAAACCAAGCTGAAACCAATAATGTAGAGGCTATGTGGTCAATCCTGAAATGCACCTTGCATGAGGCAACAAACCGCTATATAAAAACAGTAAGCAAACGACGGAGGAAGAACAAGCCCCAGTGGTTCTCTGCAGAGATCTCAGATCTTGTTAAGGAAAAAAAAAAAAGCTTTTATTTCCTACAAGCATACAGGAAACAGGGTGACAAAAGAAGACTATCTGACCAGGTCTAAAGCAGTCAAAGCGGCAGTAAGAGAGGCCAAGATTCAAACAGAAGAACAACTAGCGAAAAACATTAAAAAAGGGGATAAATCCTTCTTCAGATACATTAGCGACAGGAAACGAAACACAGATGGAATAGTACGTCTCAGGAAAACAGACGGGACCTATGCAGAAACGGATTCTGATAAAGCCAAACTACTAAATGAATACTTTTGCTCAGTCTTTACTTGTGAAGCGCTGGGGACCGGTCCACAATTGCAAGCAAGGCAAACATCGGAAGACCCGTTTCAAAACTTCAAGTTTACACCCAGCAGCGTCCATGGCGAACTATCAAAACTCAAGGTGAACAAAGCCATGGGACCGGACAATCTACACCCCAGGATTCTTAGGGAGTTGTGTGATGTCCTGGCAGAGCCGCTATCCGTGCTGTTCAATCTTTCCCTAAGTACCGGAAAAGTCCCCATGGACTGGAAAACAGCTAATGTCATTCCATTGCACAAAAAAGGTTGCAGAACGGAAGCTGCAAATTACAGACCGGTCAGTCTCACCTCAATAGTGAGCAAACTCATGGAAAGACTTATTAAACAAGAATTAGATACGATCCTGACCGAGGAGAATCTACAGGATCCCCAGCAGCATGGATTCACAAAGGGAAGTTCCTGTCAATCCAATCTGATCAGCTTCTTTGACTGGGTTACAAGGAAACTGGATATGGGGAAGTCTCTAGACGTCGTGTACTTGGACTTCAGCAAAGCTTTTGATAGCGTCCCGCACCGCAGATTGTTGAGCAAGATGACTTCGATGGGATTGGGAGTGATATTGACGACATGGGTCAATGACTGGTTAAGCGGTAGAATCCAGAGGGTGGTGGTTAACGGTACCCCCTCCAATACATCAGAGGTGACCAGTGGAGTGCCACAGGGATCGGTCTTGGGACCGATCCTTTTCAACATATACATAAGAGACCTGACTCAAGGGCTTCAAGGTAAAATAACACTATTCGCCGATGACGCCAAACTATGCAACATAGTAGATAACAGCACCTTACCCGACAGTATGGAGCAGGACCTGCTCTTATTGGAACATTGGTCCTCGACTTGGCAGCTGGGCTTTAATGCCAAAAAATGTAAGGTCATGCACCTAGGCAGCAAAAACCCATGCAGAACTTACACTCTGAATGGTGAGACCTTAGCTAGGACTGGGGCAGAACGTGATTTGGGAGTAATCATTAGTGAAGACATGAAAACTGCCAAGCAGGTGGAGAAAGCTGCATCCAAGGCTAGACAAATGGTGGGATGCATCCGAAGAGGTTTCGTCAGCCGGAGGCCCGAAGTTATAATGCCCCTGTACAGAACCATGGTGAGACCTCATCTTGAATATTGTGTTCAATTCTGGAGACCACATTATCAAAAAGATGTGCGGAGAATCGAGTCGGTTCAGCGAATGACTACCAGGATGGTCTCGGGACTCAAGAACCTCCCATATGAGGAAAGACTGAATAGACTACAACTATACTCGCTCGAGGAACGTAGAGAGAGGGGGGACATGATTGAGACTTTTAAATATATCACGGGCCGCATCGAGGTGGAAGACGATATATTCTTTCTTAAAGGACCTTCAACCACAAGAGGTCATCCGCTGAAAATCAAAGGTGGGCAATTTCATGGCGACGCCAGGAAGTATTTCTTCACCGAAAGGGTGGTCGATCATTGGAATGAACTTCCATTGCAGGTGATTAACGCCAGCAACGTGCTCGATTTCAAAAAGAAATGGGATATGTATGTGGGATCTCTAGCCGGGTGAAGTTTGGGGGTGGGTCATTAAGGTGGGCAGACTTGATGGGCTACAGCCCTTTTCTGCCGTCATATTCTATGTTTCTATGTTTCTATATATGTATACTTCTCAACAGATTATAAAAACTCCCTAAAAAAAAATCCTAAACAATTAAATGCTCCATATGGCCACAAGATGGCAATAGATCTTAACCAACCCACTTGTACCCAGATTACAGTATATTAATTCTAATGGCACAAGAGAACAGAAATAAAACTTATTTGCATTTAACTCACATGTTTTCATAAGCAGCTCTCAGTAAGTTACAGATGATGATTATTATTAAGGTATAGTTTTATACCTTTCCAGTAATAGCTCAAGGTAGGTGGTGGAGTAGCCTAGTGCAGCATTTATTTATTTATTCAATTTTCTATACCGTTCTCCCTAGGGAACTCAGAACGGTTTATGTGAATTTATTCAGATACTCAAGCATTTTCCCTGCCTGTCCCAGTGGACTCACAATCTGTCTGATGTACCTGGGGCAATTGGGGGATTAAGTGACTTGCCCAGGGTCACAAGGAACAGCGTGGGTTTGAACCCACAACCTCAGGGTGCTGAGGCTGCGGCTTTAACCACTGCGCCACACTCTCCCACATTTCCCAACTGCTAGTCCATGGCCCGGTTCCAGTCTGCAAACATTTTTTTTTTTTTAAGTTCAAATATTTTTTATTGTTTTAAGTACGAAATAATACAAACAAACAGAAAAGTATCAACAGGATAAACTGCAGACAATAAACCAATGTCTGTACTTCGATATCATAAACTGAAGACAGATCCAACATATAATAAATGAAAAGAAGAGAGCAGTTCTTATAGGAAGTAATATACAGAGTCATCAAGAAAGTCAGTATGAAATGGTATATGACCATAGTAAGTCCATCATTGCAGATCAGCATTTGAGCAATATTGTAGGATCGGGTCCCAAATCGCATGGAATTTGCTAAGAGAGCCCATCTTTTGTGCATAGATAGACTCATATTTGATGGTGATATTCAGATTCGACCACCAGGCCGCATGTGATACTGCAGTAAAGTCTTTCCAGTTGGTAAAGATAATTCTCAAAGCCAATAACAAAAGTGCTCGTAGTTGTAAATTCTTGGGATCAGCATGTGTATGGTAGCGTGCAGAATGACCAACAATAAGCATAGTGTACGTAAGTTTCTCCTTTAGTTGGAGCATTTTGCATATATCTGACCAAACATAGGACCAATAAGTATGAAGCAATGGGCAGTCAAATATCATATGTCGTAAGGTTCCCTCATGTGATTTACAAGACCAACATAGCGTAGACTTAGTCGTATCGAGTTTAGCCAGCCTACATGGGGTCCAATACGATCTGTTTAATAGAAAGTAAGCAGATTGAAGTATAGAAGAGGAATGTAATGCTTTACTAGCTGAAAGCCATATATTTGACCATTCTCCATCTTCTATGGTGATGGAGAGTTCTTTATGCCACACTTCCTTAGTAGGTAAGTCTGGTACGTATTTATAGTGTTGTATTAGTTTGTACCATTTAGATGCTTCTTTACCTGAATCTGCAATTGTATCACTATACATTATATAAGTAGGTAATTTAGAAGTATAATTAAGCGTGGATATAGCCTTTTTAAGGCAATGGGTTAATTGCAGCCAACGGAAGAATTGAGAAGGTGGTAAGTTAAATTTCCTATGAATATCCTCGAAAGGATACCATAGAAAACCATCATATAAGTGAGAGATGCTCCATATTCCCTTTGTTTGCCACATCTTCCAGGATACCATTTTACTCTGTATCCTAATGTCAGGATTGTTCCATAATGGGGCAGATAGAGTCGTAGCCCATTTGGTCTCAGTTAGCTTATCAAAAGTTCTAATGGCAGTGAGGGTGGAATGAATCACTGGGTGGTGATCATAGGATAATGGGCCATGCATAGCAGGTGCGTATTTTAGGTTATGAGGATCGTTTGGCAGTTCTAAGGTTACCCATAATGGAATATTGTCATATCTGGTAGAGTCTTGCCATCGCGTACTCTGTCTTAGTAGGAAGGCCTGATGGTAATCATAGATACTAGGAAAATTAACTCCCCCATTTTGTTTAGTACATTTCAGTTTCCTTATACTGATTCGAGGAGTTTTTTCATTCCATAGGAAGGAAACCAATAATCTTTCTAATTTTTTATAGTGTTGAATAGGGAGCAAGCAAGGGATCATAGATAACGTGTAATTAATAATGGGTGTAATCATCATCTTGATGGTGTCTAAGCGGCCCCACCAAGTTAGTTTTAAAGGGGACCACTGAGATGTGAGAGATTTGACTTTGGATAGCAAGTGTTCCAGATTGTACTCCAAAGTAGTCTCAATTGATGTTCCAAAGAGTATACCCAGATATTTGAGTTTGTTGGGGGACCAAACAAAGCCATACTTATCTATATCTGTTTTAACTTCTGGGCAATTAAGCGGCATAATCTCTGTCTTGGTTTGATTAAGTTTATAGCCTGATATAGCTGAATAAGAAGAAATCAAAGTCAGAATATGAGGAATAGACGATGGAGTGGCATAGAGTAGGACATCGTCGGCGTATGCGGATAATTTAACATGGGCAGTGGGTGTACGAAGTCCATTTATGTTAGGATTGTTGCGGATTGCCATAAGTAACGGCTCGAGGGCCAAGTTAAACAACAGTGGTGATAATGGACAGCCTTGTCTTGTGCCTCTAGATGGTTGGAAAGGGGCAGAGTAAATATCATTAATGTACAATTTAGTAGTGGGGGCAGAATAGAGTAGTTTAATCAATGAAATGAAGTAAGGGGGGAAGCCAAACCAATGTAGTACCTGAAAAATATAATTCCATTCAATGCGATCGAAGGCTTTTTCAGCATCAAGTCCCATTAGTAATAATGGTTCCGATGAAGCGTTGATCATACATATAACATCAGTCAGTAATCTGGTGTTGTCACTGGAAAGACGTCCAGGCATAAATCCTGTTTGATCAGGAGAAATTATAGTTTGTAGACTAGGCATTAGTCTATTAGCTAGAACCTTGGCAAAGATCTTAGCGTCCGTATTGATTAAGGAAAGTGGCCTATAATTTGTCATTAATAGCGGAGATTTACCAGGTTTAGGGAGCACTATAATGGTGGCTTCCGTAAAGGTTCCAAAAACGTCTTTAGATTTAATAATGGAGTCAAAAAAGGAGTGAATATGAGTGATTAATTGAGGGAGGAATATCCTATAGAATTCCGCTGTTAATCCGTCAGGACCAGGGGCTTTGTGCTTAGCTAGTTGGCTAACAGCTAGTTCAATTTCAGCACGTGTAATGGGCAGGGATAATTCTTGGTAAGCCGTTGCCGAAATCTTTGTGTGAGGGATAGAATTCAGGAATTTAACAATAGCATCTAGGTCACAGTTTTCAGTTAAATATAGGGCGGAATAGAAGGTGTGAAACTGGGATAAAATTTCTTCGGATTTAGTTATATTGGTATTGTTATCAATACTAAGGGCCGCAACATAAGTTTTGGTATGTTTTCCTTTCAAATATTGCGCCAATTGATGACCGCAGCGATTATTTTCTGCATAATATGAGGCATTCTTAAGCAATATAGTGTCAGAAGCCGTCTTGCTTAAAAGTGTATTATATTCTACTTTAAGTGTTCTCAATTGTAGTAGCGCAGAAAAATCTTGTGGATGAGCTATATGATATTCTTCCTTTAGTTTGATCTTTTGTTCTAATTCCACAGTCATTTTCAATCGTTCACGTTTCAGGAATGTTGCTTTTGATATTATTGTGCCCCTTATATATGCCTTGAAGGAGTCCCATAAGTTATTCCAGTTAGTGGAGGATGGACTATTAATAGAAAAGAATTCAGTAATAGATGCAGAAATACATTCCAGAAAGTTATTGTCATGCAGTAAAGAATTATTAAATCTCCACTGTTTAATTGGGATACTCTGGGATATATTAGAAAGGTATAGAAGAATTGCAGCGTGGTCAGAGACAGCAATTTCTCTGATGTTGGCAGCGGAGAGGTGATTGGATAAAGCTGAACTGATTAAGAAATAGTCTATGCGTGAGTAGGTTGAATGTGGGGGCGAGTAGTAGGTGAATTTCCGATCCTTAGGGTGCAATACCCTCCAGGGATCCATTAAATCAAATTGCAACATGAGTTCATGTAATTTATGCCATGACCGAGATAGTGTGTATCGAGCATGGGATTGACGGTCGCATGTAGGGTCCAATATAAGGTTAAAATCCCCCCCTATTATGTAATGTTTACCAGAGGAGGCAACCAGTTGTTCAGCTATATCATCAAAAAAATTAGGTGAATCAATATTCGGAGCGTATATATTAAGGCACGTAATAGGTATACCATTTATCTTTAGCTGTGCCGCAATCCATCTGCCGTCTGTGTCAGTGATATGGGAGTGTAGAGCTAAATCTTGTCTACGTTTTAGTATCATTAGGACTCCGTTTTTTTTTCCTATGGCTGAAGAGTATAAGGTAGGTAGAGCCCAAGGGAAAGTAAATTTAACTGAATCAGTATTATTCAAATGGGTTTCCTGTAAAAGGGTAATGTCAGGTTGTAATCGGGATACATAGTCTCTTATTTTTTGTTGTTTAACCGGATTATTAAGCCCCTTTACATTCAGGGAACAGAAAATTAAGGACATGTTAAATCAAGAGGATAATAGTAATATAGACATGCTGGAAAAATAATTGCCATAATACATGTTAAGAACAGGCATGAGACAAATAAAGCAGTATCATGGACCAGATAAGACTGTAGTGACACCAATGGTATTATCAAGCAGCAGATAAAACAACCCATATGAGCAAACAGTGGAAGATCAGAGGTCCACAATATTCACACCAGTGAACATGAGTCCACATAATGCAAATATGTAGGATAAAATGGCAAACAAAGTCATTAATCTTAAGTAGACTGTAATAGTGTATAACATTTTGATGGGTCCGGTATCCATAAGGGAGAGAAAACAGTGTAAAGTACAATATACTCATTGAAGTAAAGAAAGATGACAAAAGAAGTAGAAATACTCTTGTGCAAACAGTGGGCATGGTAGGATCTGTCTTAAAATATATTATGATGAATAAACTAACAAACAGTGGAACACAACAAATTGCAGGGATAGTGAGGCCACAAAGACAGATAGTGGCTAGCTCAACACAAACCAGAACAATATAGTAAAATCCACGAAAGAGTGCAAATATGAACCACATAGGATTACTTAACTGTGGAGAGAAGTAATATAGAGCATGACTAAAATTATGAAAGTTATTAAGTCAACTAGTATATACGGCAAACTCTTATGTTTTTAGGAACTAAAGTTAACCATTGCAGTAATACTGGATAGGCAGCAGTAAGCCAAAGCCAGGGCATATGTTGAAACATCATGTGGCATCGATGGACGACGGTGCTTGTGCTTCCAGAAAATCAGCCAGCTCGTGTGGGTGATGAAAGTTCTTCGTGGTGTTATTCACTGTAACCCTCAAAGTGGCCGGATAAAACATGCCGTATTTCGCTCCGATGGACTTTAGCTTAGGCCTGTACTCCATGAGCTGCTTCCGTCTCTTAGCTGTTTGCTTAGATAAATCAGGCACGATGAGAATGCTGTGGCCCTCGAACTTAAGAGGGTGGTGGAGTTTAGCGTGGCGCATGATATCCATTACCTGGGAGTACCTAAGCAATCGTGCAATTATAGGCCGTGGGTATTTGGCGTGCACGTCGATCACGTGGTTCGGCGATTGGTGGGCCCGATCAATTTCTAATTCAAATTTAAAGTCAATATTTAGGAGCTTCGGCAGTAGCATTTGCAGAAATGCAATGGTATCTTTCCCTTCACGTGACTCCGGGACGCCTAGCACTCTTAAGTTGTTCCTTCGTGAGCGATTTTGGGCGTCCTCCAGTTCCTGCTCCAAAATGGCGATTTTTTTAAACTGTCTTTGAAGAGTTTTTATATTAGCCTCACTTGTTTCTATCTTCTGCTCTGCCTTATCAAGTCGGGATCGGCAAACTGCTATTTCCACGGTGAGTGAGGCTAGATCCGTTTTAATTTCTTCCGTGTTTTGATTAGTAGCAGACAGTAATTCCCGCATGGAGCGTAGTTCCGCCATTACCGTCTGTAGAGAGTCAGTCTCCTCTTTTGCCGCCGCATTTTTTTGTGGAGAGATCGGTTCCACGATCTTGCGTTTGCCGGTTTTAGTGGCTGACATCTTAAGGAAGTAGTTCCACTAGCTAAATTCAGTAGAATCTTCCGATGGCATAAAGAAATAATTCTTTTTAGTAGTCCTGATGGCGGAGCCGAGCCACTACGCTGCCATTTACTGCGGTGCTCACTAGCGCCCCCCCTACTCTGCAAACATTTTTGACAGTAATGGCAAAACAAGCTAATTTTAGCAACTGGTGGGGATCCCAAGCCCCTCCAGCTGAAGACCTCTCCCTGATGGTGCCGAAAACACTGCTCTCCACCTCAGCAGTCTGCGGCAGATCCTTGAGCCGCCGACACCAGCACTCATGCATGCTCAGTTTTCAGCGTGAAAAACTAAGCCTGTGCTAGTACTGGGGGGAGCTGACACAGGCTGCTGAGATGGAAAACAGCTTTTTCAGCATTACTGGGGAGAGGTCTTGGAAGGGCTTGGAAACTCCTCTAGCTGAGGTATTTTTTTTTTTTTTTAAATAGGTAAGGGACGGAGAGTGGGACAGGGGCAGTCCAAAAAGAGTTTCTCAGACAATTTGCCTATCTTCAAGTACCAGAAAGTTTGGAAACACCGGTCTACTGGTGAGAGTTCAACATTCAGGGGTAGCTGGTTCAAATCCCACCGTTGCTCTTTGTGATCTCGGGGAAGTCCCTTAACCATCCATCGCCTCAAGTACAAAACTTAGGGCCAGATTCTGCAACCGGCACCGGTATCGGCCGACGCCTCCAAGCTTGGTGCCAGTGGCATGTCAATCAAGCACCAGCCCTGATTGCAGAATTGCAGCCAGGTGAAACACAGGCCAGGGTTTTTGAAGACCTACATTTCTGGCGCCTATGCTTGAGGTGAATCATGTCTACGGAGGCACCTAAGGTCATTTTTGGCATTAACCACGTCTCTGTCGACCTTAGGCGCCATATGGCGCCTCTGTAGGCAAGATACCAGCGCCAGAAATGTAGGTGCTGGTATCTTTTTAATGTGATTTTTAATGTGATTTTCTTTTTAATTGCTTTTAATCAACATGGTCAATTACCGCATCGCTTTAAGGCAATTAAACCAATTAAGTTAGGCGGCGCTAGGTCACCTCCACCGCCTGTCTTCTGGCGCCACTTCCAGAATCAAGGCCTCAGAGCAGGGGTCTCAAAGTCCCTCTTTGAGGGCCGCAATCCAAGTCGGGTTTTCAGGATTTCCCCAATGAATATGCATGGGATCTATGTGCATGCACTGCTTTCAATGCATATTCATTGGGGAAATCCTGAAAACCCGACTGGATTGCGGCCCTCAAGGAGGGACTTTGAGATCTCTGCCTTAGAGTGTGAGCCTTCCAAAGACAGGGAAACACCTAGTGTACCTGAATATAATTCGTCTTGCCTGACTATTTGAAAAAAAATGCCTTTCACTGTATAAACCGTCCAGAGCACTGAGGTCAGAGAACGATCGGTTACTTGACACGGTCAGAATGAATTCAGTGCGCTAGGAGCGGACAAAGAAATAATGTTTTTCTATTGCTAGGCCCGTTCTCTGGACCCCCCCCCCCCCAAGAGGCACATTGAGATTTTGTGGCAACCGGCAACATTTTCAAAAACTATTGAAAACTCTTTTTTTTTTTTTGCTCTTGCATTTTTACACTAATTGTTCCCTACATTGAGCGGAATATGCGATTTCGTTGACACGGCGTATGATAAAAAGTCTAGTAAGTGATCTCTTTTATTGTTTTTTACTCTTGTTCGCTGGAAGAACTATGAGACGTGTGTGTTTTAAAGATTATGTATGTTGAATTGTGAGCAGCTTTGGCTAAAAGCGGAAAATAAATGTTTTAAATAAATCAATCCTGGAAAAAAAAGTGTGAGCAAAATCCAAATAAATTCCAGTAGCTATGTACCTCTCCTCTGAGCACTTATACTCTAATTCGTACCTAAGACAATGGAGGGTTAAGTGTCTTGCCCATGGCCACTAGCAATGTCAGTGGGATTTGAACCCTGTCTGTCCTGGTGGGCTCAAGCTCTATTTAATGCACCTGGGCAATGGGGGATTAAGTGACTTGCCCAAGGTCACAAGGAGCAGCATGGGATTTGAACCCATAACCTCAGGGTGTGGAGGCTGTAGCTTTAACCATTCAGCTACACACAGGTAGAATAAATATTTCCCTATCTTCCAGGATAACATAAGTGGAACTGATTTATAAATCTTGTTAATCACAGTAACACACATGAATGAAGGTAGCACACTGTGGAAACAGGATACCAGTCTAGATGGACCATCAGTCTGACCCAGTATGGCTGTTCTTATGTTCTTAACCCAACTTTGGCTCTCTGGCAATGAAGAGTGGAACGACTTGCCCAAGGTCACAGAGACATAAGAAGGATCGACATTCTGGCTTCTCCAGTCCTCGCCTGCTGCCTACGTCCCCCAGGCTACTCCTACATGCCACATGTCAAGCAGAAAAGCGAAGGGTCAGGTTTAAAGCTGGAACCGAGAGCTCTTGTCCCGGATGCCGCTTCAAACATACTGAACAGCAGATGAGTGTACGTCGTCTCTCTTATGATTAGAAAAACACCGTAAAGCCTATCCTATAGTTACACACACGCAGTTACATGTGCCTTGTTTGCGTATGAGGGGGGTGCTGAAAAGTTCTCAGCCCAGCCAAGAAGAGAATGCCATGGATATGGTTCAATCAGTGATTTGAGAAAAAATGTCAAAACAGAGAATTTTGTTTCTGCAAACTGGCACTTAACGAAACAAGATGACACTCTTTTCAGCTTCAGTGGCAAAATAATGGTCAGAATTGAGGAAGCTGGTGGGTTGGGCTGAGAACTTTTCAGCACTTCCTCGTATGTAATAAAAGTGAGCCAAGTACAGTACAATCAAGCCATTGTGACATCACGGATGAGGTTGGCTCTTAGGCATTGGTGGAATGAGGCATTATGACATCACAATCTCGGCTCTGGAATGTTGCTACGAGTGGGTGCTGAAAAGTTCTCAGCCCGGCCAAGAATGGTTCAATCAATGATCTCAAACAATGTCAAAACATAGAATTTCATTTCTGCAAACTGGCACTTAACGAAATAAGATAACACTCTTTTCAGTTACAGGGGCAAAATTGCGCTCGGAATTTAGGAAGTTGGTTGGTTGGGCTGAGAACCTTTCAGCACCCCCTTGTAAGTGTACAGAGAAGTAGCAATTACATGTATGAGTGCCCTGTGCGCTATTGCGTGAGGGCATGGTTAAGTGGTATAGCACATAACTGCAAGGGGGGGGGGTGTACATGTGGGCGGGCCATGGGCAGGGCAACCTCTTATGCGCGGAACTTACAGAATCCTGGAAGTTCCGTGCAGTGGCATAGTAAGGAGGGGGCGAGAGGGCAGTCCACGCCGGGCGCCTTATTGGAGGGGGGCCAGCACCCCTAAACATAAGAACATAAGAATTGCCGCTGCTGGCTCAGACCAGCAGTCCATCGCGCCCAGCAGTCCGCTCACACGGCGGCCCCCAGGTCAAAGACCTGTGCCCTAACCGAGACCAGCCCTAGCTGCGTTCGTTTCCCCCTCCTCCTCTCTGCTCTCCCCGCCTCTTACCATTCCTCTCCTCCCCGCACGCAACCCCCTTCCCATCCCCCGTACCTCTAACTGAAGATGCTGCTCGCAGCGGTCAACAGTGTGTTCCTCGCAACCCTGCCGGCTCTCCCGCTGTCATGCCCGGGTGCCGCGCATAGGAAGTTACGTCAGAGCGACAGCAGACGGGGTTGCGAGGAGTACATTGTTGACCGCTGAGAGCAGCAACTTCAGGGGAAGGGAAGGGGGTGTGCATGGCATGCGAGATCAGGGAAGGCGCAGTGAGGGGCAGAGAGTAGGGTGGGGGAGGGGCGCCGCTCACCCTTGCTACGCCACTGGTTCTGTGTGCTGTATGTCGCCCTTAGGTGCTCCCCTTTACACCTGCGAATGACCTAGTGTAACGGATGAGCCAACATTTAAATGTGCCAATGCAGGTTAACATTTGCATATCCAGGTCTGGTTCTCTGATGTACCTTCCGATAGTTCTTTCCTATTTTGCTTACGGAGTTCCTTTCTATTTTGAATAAATGTATATTATTATAGTTACTAGTCTTTAAGCCCGTTACATTAACGGGTGCTAGAATAGATGTGTGAGTCTGTCTTTCATTCTTTCTCTCTCTCTCCTTGGCCGCTTTCTGTCTGTCTGCCTTTCTTTCTTTCTGTCTCTCTCTTTCCTCGGCTGTCCACCACCACCCCTTGCCTGCTCCCCCTGTCCAGCAGTAGCCCTTCTCCCTTCCTCTTACCTCCCCCCCTGTCCAGCAGCACCTGTTCCCTGCTTCCCTGTCCAGCAGTAGGCCTTCTTCCTTTTTTTACCTTCCCCCTCCCCACCGTCAAGCAGCATCTCTTCCCTGCTCCCCCGTCCAGCAGGCCTTCTTCCTTCCTTTTACTCCCCCCCCTCCTGTCCAGCAGCACCTCTTCCCTGATCCCCCTGTCCAGCATCTACTAGCCCAGGCAGCCTCGGGGCTTTTGCTAGGCCGGCCCACCTCGCATTATCGAAGTGGGCCGGCCTAGCAAATGCCCCGCGGCTGCTGCGTTTGCTGGTCGGGGTGTGTGAAGAGGCATCCCAGCAACGCAGGAGTGAAACTGCCGCTGAAATCGCCGTCGCAAGCCACCCCACCGAATTCGGCACGGACGGACACAGCACGGTGGCAGGGATCACAAAACCCTAGGTGCGCATGCGCGCTTAGGGTTTTATTAAAGAGGATAAACCACTTTCTTCTGGTATCTCTCTCCCTATACTCCGCCCCGGGAACTCCGTTCATTGGGCTAGTCTTTCTTGTCTGTTCCCTTCTCCCCTACTGCCAACTCTCGGCTCCATCCCTTCTGCCTCGCTGCGCCGCGTGCGTAGAACGTCGAGCTCCGTCCCTGGCGGTATTCAGATCCAAAGCTGCATGTGTCCTAATCCCACCGACTTGCAAAGCACCATATTTGTCTTTCATCTCCTCTGTGGTCCCTGACCCTCTCTGCCTCTTCATCCTTTTGTAATTCCTTACATGAACTGCGTATATTTATTCACCATTTTTGTTCGGTGTGTGTCATTAGACTGTAAGCTCTTTTAAACAGGGACCGTCTCTTGCGTGTTTAATGTAGTAGTAATACCTAATTTTAAACAAACATAACCATATAACAGAATCCAGGCGCCCAGATGCCGTAACAGAATATTCACTCCCCAGGCAAGCATCGGGGCACCTGAAAAAGGGTACCTGGTTATGGAACTGTTCCCTCCTCCCCCCCCCCCCAAATAAGCTTAAGTTCTGACTGCTTAGGGCTTTCTCTTTTCACATGAACCCCCATCACCCACTCTCCCACAATCTGCAAACGATTTCATCTGATTATGCCATTTCTACTCACGATTTCCATCTGCAGGCCCACCGATGTCTGTATGAAAATGAGCTGCTTTGAACTTTTTATCTAACTCCAAATCCATCTCCAGTTTCAAACAGAAAGTGAAGGGACAGATGTGCTCCGTTCCCTGCCTAGGGTAAAAGGTGCATGCTCAATGCTCCCATCTGTCACACATTTACCAGACTCATAAGCGGTCTCACCGTGCAGCGAAAATACGAATAAAGAGCTAGAGAATGCTAACCGGGATTTTGCATCCCTTATTTTCTTTGGATTTGTAAGGCATGGATTAAGCAAAGCTCTGTTATGCATTCAATATTTTATCACATGAGAATTTAATTTTGTGAACATGCAGGCAAACTGATGACAAGGGAAGTGTGTGTGTATGTGAGGGGAGGGGGGGGAATGGGAGAAACAGAAGGAAGCCAGATCGAAGTAACGCAGATGAAAAGGAAAATGAGCAATGGGGTGGGGAAGAAGGGAAACCAGAGTTAAGACTTGGTAGAAAAGAACCTCTGTTGTTGACACTGTAGCAGACCTCATCGCTCTGTTGAAACAACTATAGAAATGGGATTGGAGTACCGTATTTTCACACATATAACGCGCGCGCTATACACGATTTTACAAACCATGCATAACCGTGAGAGCGCGTTTTACAACTTTTTTTTTTCAATCCGATCGGCATCCCCCCAGCGAACCGGCATCCTCCCCCCCCGCTCGTGTCACCCCCCCTCCCCCGCGATCCTACATCCCCCCCAGCACCGCAAAACATCTCTTACCCGATTGGGCACCGGCACCAGCACCAATGCACAGGACGTGCCAGTGCCAGTGCCCGAAAATCCTCCCTCGTTGGTTTGGGCTGGGCTGTGCGGTGTGGGAGAGATCCTCCTTCTTCCTGCGCCGGGCTGGACTAGGCTTTGAGCATTTGCACATGCTCAAAGCCTTGGGGGAGGGGGGGTGACGCGAGCGGGGGGGAGGATGCCGGTTCGCAAGGGGGATGCCGATCGGATTGAAAAAAAAAAGTTGTAAAACGCAGGTAAGCGAGCGGGGGGGGGGGGGAGGATGCCGGTTCGGAGTAGGCGGGAGTATGTTTTAGCATGTGCGGTATATGCGCGCGCGCTATATTAAATTATTTTTACATAAATTTGTGTTCCCCGCGCGCTATACCCATGTGCGCGTTTTACACGGGTGCGCGGTATATGGGTGAAAATACGGTATATATCTCAGAGTTAATCCATAATGCTCATGTAAAAACACCAAGGGCTAGATTCACTGAGCAAACCGATCGTGTACCGATCGGTTTGCGAAGCCCTTTGCGACCCGATTTCCCTCCGACCCAATTCACTAACCTGTATACCGATTCGATCCCGATCCGGGCATGCAAATGAGGGGAATCGGCATGCAAAGCAGGAAGGACGCGATTCACTAAACTACGAGGCTACAGTGGGACTCGCGGCAGCCATTTTGTGGACGGCTCTGCAAGGGGCAGGAGCGTAGGACGATTGCTCCTGCTCCGCTTCACCGCTAGACCACTAGGTAAGGTGGGGAGAGGTCTGGGAGGCGGAAGTGGGTCAGAGCCGGTCCTAAAAGTTATTCGTGTTTTTTCAATTTTCGCAGGCCGGCTTTTCCCCTAACCCCCATGAATATTGAGGGGGGAAGTGTATTACTTACCTCAACTTAACTGTCTTGTTCAATATTTTCATCAATAAAAATTGTTTAATGTAAAACATAAGATTATTTATTGCGCCATAAATATTTGCCCCGATATCTCATCGTTCCTGCAGGAAATTTCATTTCATTTTTGCTGTGCCTGGCTCTTGAAACGACATCAGGGGGTTAATCTGTCCGCATATACTCAATTTGTGCAAGGACGTTCGTGATTGAACTGAGAAGCAGTTTGTGAGAGTCTTCCTCCTTTTCACCTCCCAGAAAGAGGACTTTCCAGTTTCCACAGTGGTTCACCAGATGTTCAACACCATCCTACATAAACTGGAGAAGCAATTACAAAGAGGACCATGGATTATGAAGCTGGCACGGGTTCCGGGGAACGAGTACAAAAGATAATTTGCAAACATTCCTGGGCGAATGCTTGGCCACGCATCTCCACCTTCTCGAATCCTACGGCTCACGTGCCTGAGATTTTGCCAACAATGGTTACGGGCCTTGTGAGCAGAACCGAAGCAGCTTGTGTGCGAGGAGCGGTGGAGGGCGTTCAACATGGCCTGGGCTGCCGTTGTCCTCCGTAACAAAAGCAGCCTTTGTTACTTCCCACATTACAGTAAAGCGACGTTGCTACCACAGCATAATAGCTCACTGGGAATCACAGAAAGGAAGCCTAACTGTGGAGAACAATCAAGAAAGTGGTACCTAATACATTCTTCGACTCTTGAAAAGTTGCGTCTACTTCCCATCACTCCAACCCGGGGGTGGACAACCTGCGGCCTATGGGCCGAATGTAGCTCGCCATCGAATTTTTAAATAAACTATGAGACCATGGGAAATATACCCCGAAAACATCATTAACCAGGTTTCTGATGATTTTAAATACTGTACACTTCTAAACTAAACTAAACTAAGCCTTAAGTTTATATACCGCATCATCTCCACGGAAGTGGAGCTCGACACGGTTTACAAAGCTTAAAAATAAGAAGAAGGGTTTACAAATGCATATAAAAAGAGGGGATGTAGACAGAATGAGAGAGAGTTATATGCTAGGGAAAAGCCAGGTTTTCAGTTGTTTTCGGAATAGTTGGAGGGAACCCAGGTTCCGCAGCTGGACAGTGAGATCGTTCCAAAGGCCCATGATTTTGGAGAGGAGGGATTTTCCCAGTATACCTGCGTGGAGGATGCCGTGTAGAGAGGGGAAGGATAGTTTGTGTCTGTGGGCTGATCTGGTGGTGGCAGGCGTCTGGGCGAGGAAGGATAGAGGGATTAGGGGCGGAAGGATGCCGTGAAAGCTAGGCAGGAACATTTGAAATGAATTCTGGAAAGCACTGGGAGCCGTATTCGCGGTGATAGGGGATAGGGGATTAACAGACCCGCGAATACAGAAAAACTGCAAATAACTTTTTCATACGTTCTTCGCGGTTTTCTGTTAAAAACCCTCGAGAATATGATAAAAGCGCGAACATATGAAAAATTTATTTGCCCCGTAGTCATGAAAGTCAATTTTACTAAATGTTTACAAATTAGATGATATAGCAAATCCCCTGCAGTTGGAATTCCTAGGTCTCTGGAGCAGACATCTGCTTGTTATTGAAAGCTCAAAGGTGGTCAATCTGTCCTTGGGACCTAAAAGTAGGATACCTTTGGGGGTTCTATCACCCCTCAACAAGAAAACTCGCATCACTCCAACCCCTCCCACTCCACCAAGCCGCCTCTCTTACCTCCGAGGGTCCCGGATGGATGACATAACTGGGGGCAAGCTAAAAATCACGAATAATCAAAACCGCGGTTGCTGAAACCGAGAATAAGGAGGGATAAGTGTATTTCATAACTACGTATGTTCAGAATAGCCAACCTAGCGGTTTGTTTACTTCTGTATCTTATCACAGGAGGTCTATGGATCTGTGCGCATTTCCGGGTTTCAACATTAGGTAACGCTGAGGCCTGCTAAGGGTAGTACAGACATTCACACAGCCCTCTGTTTGTCAAGGTTGCCCTCTCCGGCTCTAACCCAGAAAACCCTCCTTCTCATTCCCCTTCTCCTATATTTACTAAACCATGCTCGGTGCGTAACAAGAGTCCCAACCCGTGTTAACTAATGCACTCACGGTTAACGTACCACACCAAAACACCTAAAGCAGAAACTCATATTAAGGGCTGGGAAAGGGTAGGAAGCGTGTCTTTTCAAACATACACTTGTAATTGCTCATTAATGCCAGCAGAGGCACAGTAAGGGGGCCAGACCACCTCAGGTACAATCTTGGTGAGGGCGCCAGCACCTCTCCTCCACTCTGCCCCCGCGTACCTCCTTGGGACCAGAAAGTGACATCAGAGGGAGAGCCGAGGCCGGCAGCGGGGTGAAGGTGCTTCTTGTGAAGTTGAAGAGTTAAAGAGGTAGGGGGAGAAGGGAAGGCACGTGCATGGCAGGAGGGGGACACCACTGACCAGGCACCTCCTACCCTCACTAAGCCACTGAATGCTAGGGCTGTGGAGCTGGAGCCAGAGTCGGGCAGTCGGAAACAATTTTGGATGGAGTCAGAGTCGGTAAAAATGTACACAGTACTCCCCTGATATTCGCGGGGGTTCCGTTCCAGGAACCCCCACTAATATCGAAAAACCGCGAATACGGTTTTTCGCCTGGGAAGGCAGGAGAGGGCAGCTGGAGCGCTGGCAAGAGAAGGAAATCACTTGCGGTATTCTCCGACTGCCTCTTCCTGCACTAAAGTCAGGCTTCACCAATCAGGAGCTGCTTTGACAGGCAGCTCCTGATTGGTGAAGCCCGACTTTAGCACAGGAAGTCCCGATCGGAGAATACCGCGAATGACTGGGGGAACACTATATATAAAATTTGTCCTGAATCTAAAGTTATATTTATCAGCATTGGCGCAGGCACCCCCCCGCGCCCTGCTCTTACCCCACCCTGCTTTTTCCGCACTCCCCATGCAACACTTGTAACCCCCCTCCCTGTATCTCTTAAATCTAAGATAGCGGGAGCAGCTTCTCCGGCCAGCTTCTCGCACCTGCGTTGGCTTTCCCTTTGATGTCACTTCCTGGCTCCGCAACCTGGAAGTGATTTTAGAGAGGAGGCAGACTGGTGTGAGAATCTGAAGAGGTACAGGGGGCGCAAGTGTGGCGTGGGGTGGGGGGCGGAGAGATGCAAGGTGTCCCCACCAAGACGGCGTTCGGGGTGGTCTGCCACTTTTTACCTGTACTATAGATCCAGTACAAAAAAATTTAAAGCCTAATATCAGTAGGTGTTGGAATTGGACAGTAGAAAAAATAAAGACGTTGGAGTTGGGGGGGCTCGAAGGTTAGGTGTACCAACTAGAGAATGACACAGGGAAAAAAAATCTGTCCTCGTCACGGACCACCGTCCCCTTCACCTCCCCATTCCCACCGTCCCCTTCACCGCCCCGTCCATGAACCCGCCGTTCCCTTCACCGCTCTGTCCCTGTAGTATCCACCCTTCCCTCTCGCCACCTCACCGCCATTCAGCGGCCCGAGAATCTCCCTCCCTCCCGCTTACCTTCACGGCGAAAAGAAACTTAAGGGTGGCCCCTTCCCTCTCTCCCTCCTCCTTACCTTCACGGCACTTTAGAAAAGAAACTGAAGCCGGCGAAGCCTGCCTGTGCCGCCCTGCAGTCGCGCGTGTGTCTATGTGGGCAGAAGCTTCTTCTCTGACGCTGGAAGTTGTGTCAGAGGAGAAGCTTCTGCCCACACACACGCGACTGCAGGGTGGCACAGGCAGGCTTCGCCGGCTTCAGTTTCTTTTCTAAAGCGCCACGAAGGCAAGGGGAGGGAGGGAGGCCACGCGTGCCTTCCCCCCCCCCCCCCCTTAACTGCGGGGTCAAGGCCATTCACTGCTCCATGGGGCAGTGGATGGCCTTGTCCCTGTGCCGGCAGTGAGCACTTCCCCCCCACCGTTTTGGCGGGTTACCCGTAGCTACCCACAGGTAACTGCCACCCGCAGCTACCCGCGGGTAACTGCCACCGTGTCATTTTCTAGTACCAACTCCACAACCCTGATTAATGTGCAACTTATCTGCATTATTTGTTGTGTTGACTACGCCTCCAGAAATATAAGGGCCCGTTCTAACCAGGGATTTTCTTAGGTGCTAAGCCCAGATTTACCACGGCATTCAAGTGGGGCATTTTCTCTAGCTGTCATCGCTGAGGACATGATGAAACCCTCTGCTCACTGTGCAGCAGTGACTAAGAAAGCAAACAGAGTGTTAGGAAGTATCAGAAAAGGGATGAAAGTGTTATAGTGCCTTTGTATTGATCTATGGGGCAGTTCTGGTCGCTGCATCTCACAAAAAGATATAGCAGAGTAGGGCGATGAAAACGATAAAAGGGATGGGACGACTTCCCTATGAGGAAAGGCTGAAGCAGCCGGGGCTCTTCAGCTTGGAGAATAGACAGCTCAAGGGGATATGATTGAGGTCTATAAACTACTGAGTGGAGTGGAAAGGGTAAATGTGAATCGCTTGTTGACTCTTTCCAAAAATACTAGGACTAGGGCAGGGGTCTCAAAGTCCCTCCTTGAGGGCCGCAATCCAGTCGGGTTTTCAGGATTTCCCCAATGAATATCTATTGAAAGCAGAGCATGCACATAGATCTCATGCATATTCATTGGGGAAATCCTGAAAACCCGACTGGATTGCGGCCCTCAAGGAGGGACTTTGAGACCCCTGGACTAGGGGGTATGTGATGAAGCTACTAAGTAGTAGATTTAAAACAGGAGAAAATATTTCTGCACTCAGTGTTTAATTAAACCTGGAATTCGTTGCCGGAGAAAGTGATGAAAGAAGGGTTTAAAAAAGGCTTGGATAATTTCCTAAAAGAGAAGTCCACAAGCCATTATTAAGATGTAAGGGGGGAAATCCACTGTTTATTCTAAGGATAAGCAGCATAAAATCTGGGATCTTGCCAGATGCTTGTGACCTGGATTGACCACTATTAGAAACAGGATATCGGGCTTGATGAACCTGCGGTCTGTCCCAGTATGGCAGCTCTTATGTGGGCCAAGTATAGGATAATAAAGCCATTGTGACATGACTGATGAGGTTGGCTCTTAGGCATTGGTGGAATGAGGCATTATGACATCACAATCTCAGCTCTGGAATGTTGGTATTCTTTGGATTTCTGCCTGGTACTTGGGACCTGGGTTGGCCACTGTTGGAAACAGGATACTGGGCTTGATGAACCTGCGGTCTGTACAGTGTTCCCTCGGTCATTCGCAGTTCGCGGCCCCAGTCATTTGCGGATTTTCCAAGCGCGAATGACCGGGAAGGAGAGGACAGCCACAGCAGCAGGAGAGAGCAGCCGGAGCGCCGGCGAGTGAAGGAAATCACTCGCAGTATGCTCCGCCCGCCTCAGTCGGGCCTCACCAATCAGGAGCTGCGCAAGTTACGCAATGGAGCATTCTATAAATGGTGTTGGTTTTAGCCTCAGAAAAAAATCAGCACACTCTATAAACAATGCCCTGAGTTGAGCGCCATTTAGAGAATATCGCTTAGAGCCTATTTCTGGTGCCCAACTCCAGGCATTTTGGTGTGGAAAGGGGACTATTCTATAACTCCATATGCAACTTTAATGAACACCCCTGCCACTCCCCCTTAAGAGAACATACTGTAAGAACTGAGCTGAGCAATGGATAAAGAATGACACGGGGACAAATTTGTCCCAGTCCCCATAGGAACTCAAATTCCCTGTCCCGTCCCCCCAAGTTTTGTCTCTGACCCTGTCCCTGCACCATTCCCGTGAGCTCTGCCTTAACTGCACAAGCCTTAAACACTTATGATTTTAAAGTGTTTGAGGCTTGTGCACATGAGGACAGAGCTTAGGCATTGGTGAAATTAGGCATTATGACATCACAATCTGAGCTCTAGAATGTTGCTACCTATGATTTTAAAGTGTTTGAGGCTTGGGCAGATGAGGACGGAGCTTAGGCATTGGTGGAATGAGGCATTATGACATCACAATCTGAGCTCTAGAATGTTGCTACTTAGGATTTTAAAGTGTTTGAGGCTTGTGCAGATGAGGACGGAGCTTAGACATTGGTGGAATGAGGCATTATGACATCACAATCTGAGCTCTAGAATGTTGTTACTTATGATTTTAAAGTGTTTGAGGCGTGTGCAGATGAGGACGGAGCTTGCAAGAATGGGGCAAGGACAGGAAAAGACGGGAAAATGAGTGCCCACAGGGACGGGGAAATATTTGTCCCCGTGTCATTCTCTAGCTGTGGGTTTATTGCACTCTTATTCCTGTATCGGTGCACAATTCTTACTACTGATAGGTAAATTAAAGAGCTCAGTTGAGTCAATGGCAGGGCTTGTCACTACAGTTCACAGAACACTTCCGAGGTGTGACACAGACAAGGCAATCAGCAGTTACCGATCCAGGTCACAAGACTTGCTTTCCTGTAGAAGAAACAATCCCTTTAGACTAGAGCAGGCAATGTTCCCGACTCTTCCCTGCTCCACCCAATAGTGAATAGTAACATAGTAACATAGTAGATGACGGCAGATAAAGACCCGAATGGTCCATCCAGTCTGCCCAACCTGATTCAATTTAAATTTTTTTCTTTTTAGCTATTTCTGGGCGAGAATCCAAAGCTTTACCCGGTACTGTGCTTGGGTTCCAACTGCCGAAATCTCTGTTAAGACTTACTCCACCCATTTACACCCTCCCAGCCATTGAAGCCCTCCCCTGCCCATCCTCCTCCAAACGGCCATACACAGACGCCATAATAGACCTGCCAGGTATACAGCCAGGGTCAGAGATAAGGCATGAATTTACAGCATTTCTAGTCCTGGAACAGGTGGGGTTGGCATGAGGCAAGCTTGCTCTTCAGCTTTCGTGCCTTTGTTTGAAAACATCCTGTTTTCCTCTGGCGAGACTTTTTGCTCTGACCTGCAGAGAGAGTTTCAACCTGCAACTAAGAAGTGCGTTTCGAAAAAGAAACCGAACATTCGTTTCGCCTTCCAAATCCTTCACGATCCAAATGCTTTCATATCCCCTCCCCCCCCCTCCAATCTGATGCTGGGGTTGGAGGGTGGGAGTGGAGGCAGAAGGGAACTGATTATTTTACCAAATGGTACAGGTTGACCCACACATTAAAGAGGCACGGGGGAGTGTGTGCATGGTACTGGGGGGGAGGGGGGGACAGGGAAGAAGCGGGGGAGGGGGAGAGGAGGATGATTGCCGGCACCCCTATCAAGATGACGCCTGGGGCGGATCACCCGCCCCTCCCTTAACTATGCCAGTGCCCCTACCCATATGCCTGGTAAAAAAAAGGCCACTCTAAGATAATTCCTGGAAACCAAACCATTCGTCTCCCCTCTAAGAACCGCCAGCAAAATATTCTGCAAACAGAGCCGGCTACCGAGAAAGGAGAATTACACACTGTTCCCCCGCGAGTTCGCGGTTCGCGGACTTGCTCATTCGCAGTCTGCTCCGACCGCCTCTTCCTGTAGTAAAGTCGGGCTACACCAAGCAGGAGCCGCGTGTCAAAGCAGCTCCTGATTGGCGAGGCCTGACTTTAGTACAGGAAGAGGCGGTCGGAGCATACAGCGAGCGATTTCCTTCATTCGCTGGCGCTCTGGCTGCCCTCTCCTGCCTCTCCAGCTGCCCTCTCCTGTCTCCCCTGCCTAAAAAACGTATTCGCGGTTCTTCAAAATTCACGGGGGTTCCTGGAACGTAACTCCCGCGAGTTTCGGGGGAGTACTATATTTTAAATAAATAAATAAGTTTAAGACCATAGCCTTACTCACCGTCCTTGAGGGCTGCAAACTGATTAGATTTTCAGGATATCCTTAATGAATATGAAAAAAAAAAAAAAAATCTGTACACAAGGGGGGTAGTGAGCATGTATGATATACATTAAGAACATCCTGAAAACCTGGCCTGTTTAAGCCCTCGAGGACTGCACTGGGCAAAGTTGGCATCTATACACTTGACGACAAACTGGATGTCTCCTCCTAAGGGTGCCAAAACCACCCTACTGCATGGTCTACTCTATATTATTTTTTTTTTTAATTCGCTTTCTATACCGTTCTCCTCAAGCAGCTCAGAACGGGTTACAGAGTAACATACATAACGTACAGTCAAAATGGGTTACAATTCGCCATACTAGCTCAACATATACAGAGGATCTCATTCCAACAGGGAAGGGATTAGGTGAAGAAGTAAGTTTCCGTCGTTTTCCTAACGTTCAGGAGTCCTTTGAGGGATCTGATCTGCGGGGGCAGCTGACTGCAGTAGCTTGGTAAGAAATGGGATGAGGATCATTGTGTGGCTTTCTGTAGCTGAAGGGCTCGACCAGGGAATGCTTGGAGGCGTGTTTCCTCCTGGGAGCAGAGTGGCCGTTTGGCATACATGGAGGAAGCTTAGCTGACGTAGTCTGTGCAGCCATTTGTAAGCCAGCATCAAGCGTTTGGTTATGGGGAGCCAGTGGGCCGATGATAGAGCCTGGGAGACAGGGTCGAGGGCAAGAAGGTTCTTCAGAAGTCCGATTGCTGCCTTTGGTACGTACTGGAGACCATCGACTAGCATGAAAGCACTTGCATAGGCTTCATGGTGAGTTTTCTCGCTGTGGATGGAGTCCACATTTACACACGTAAATTATAAAATTTCTTCACGTATGGGCATATGAGTAGAAAGTAAGAGTTAACATTTATCTTTATTGTTTATCTTTATTAAAACTCTTAATATACCGCTTAGGCTACAAATGAGATCAAAGAAGTTTATAATATACCGTATTTGCTGGCGTATACGACACCCCCCTTTTTTATGCAAGAAAAAAAATATTTTCTACATTTTTCATGAATTTCCAGAATGATTTATTCTACTAATTTTATAGTTATTTATGTCTACAAAAAAATGTAACTAGGGAACACCGTAGTTAGGTACCTTTAAAGATAGAAGACTACTACACAGGTCCTGGACCTGTTGGGCCGCCGCGCGAGCTGACTGCTGGGCACGATAGACCTCGGGTCTGACCCAGCAGAGTCACTTCTTGCGTTCTTATGTTAAATCTTCATCCTCAAAACCAAGAAATCTCAACATAAAATATCACAGAACACCGATAATGATCTGGACAAATCTACCAAGTTCAAAGTTCTGTACTATAGAACCGTCAGAGTCCGAGAGAGAGTAGAAACTTGACGTGCGTGTATAGTGCTTACTGGTGAGACCTCGCAGCATCCCAGAGAGAGCAGAAACAACGTGACACGTGTGTACAATGCGTACTTGTGAGACCTCGCAGCATCCGAGAGAGAGCAGAAACAACATGATGGTATATTAATATAAACCAGAAGCTTTAGACTGACTGAAATTTCAACTCAGAATTTTGATTACTGGCGCATAAGACGCACCCCATATTTTAAGCGTATTTTGAGGGGGAAAAGTGTGTCCTATACGCCAGTAAATAGGGTAACCATAAAATAATGAAAAGAACTCAATTAAAAAACAGAAACAAAAGTAAAAGAAATAAAAGCAAGGATTAAAATACAATTGTATATTCGATATAAATATTTTACTTAGTGCAAATTATAACAAAGGATTTCAGTTAACTGAACAAGAGAAAGCTAATCGAAAGTAATGGGCCTTCAGTCCATCTACACCCTCCCAGCCACGGAGGCCCTACCCAGCCCATCCTCTACCAAACGGCCTTATATAGACCGTGTCTGCCCAGTTCTGGCCTTAGTTCAATATTTAATCTTATTTTCAGATTCTAGATCCTCTGTATTCATCCCACGCTTCTTTGAACTCCATCACCGTTTTCCTCTCCACCACCTCTCTCGGGAGCGCATTCCAGGCATCCACCACCCTCTCCGTAATGTAGAATTTCCTTACATTGCTCTTGAGTCTACCACCCCTCAACCTCAAATGATGTCCTCTAGTTTTACCATTTTCCTTTCTCTGGAAAAGATTTTGTTCTATGTTAATACCCTTGGTGTCAGTTCAAAAGCGTGCCGGGACAAAGGCGCGCCCAGACAATTGAGCGCAGCGCGCGCCGCTCTAAATTACTGTTTTTAGTGCTCCGACGGGGGGGCGTGGGGGGAACCCCCCCCACTTTACTTAATAGACATCGTGCTGCGTTGTGGGGGGTGTGGGGGGTTGTAACCCCCCACATTTTACTGAAAACTTCACTTTTTCCCTGTTTTTAGGAAAAAAGTTAAGTTTACAGTAAAATGTGGAGGGTTACAACCCCCCAAACTCCCCATAACGCCGGCGCGATTTCTATTAAGTAAAGTGTGGGGGGGGGGTCCCCAACAAAACCCCCCATCGGAGCCCCTAAAAACAGTAATTTTGAGCGGCGCACACCTCCGCGCTGCACTCAATTGTCTGGGCGCGCCTTTGTCTTTCACGCCGTTGTCCATGAACCAATACCCTTCAAGTATTTGAACGTGACAGTGCTGAACCTTATACCAGCCCTCGAGCTGCTGTAATGCTAGAGCCGACTTGCATGCGCGTTCCTTCGCACCTACCCTAGCATTTTATAAGGTCAAGTACGCTCGTACCTGACTTTTTAAAATAGGCATGAAAGAGGCATCTGGAAGCATGCATTGACTGGGTATAACTTTAAAAAATGACCCTCGCAATGGCTTAACCCGTCTCTTTCGACACAGAATGGTATGATCCCATTTTTTAAAAAAAGCTAAGCATAATGAAGTGTGGAGGAGTTGTTGCCTGTTAGATACCGTCAAGCAGCAGCTTTATATCAGACATGCCTGAGGATAAAAGAGTATTTACTCTTGCCAAAACAGAGAACAGCTGTATATCTACTATTTGATGGCTCCTGGGAGTTCAAGGGCAGGGCTCCGATAAACAAAGAGGGAAATAAACTGGTCTCTCTTGCTTGCTTGCTTGGAGATCTTTATTTTTGCATGCATTATACCAGGGGTGTCCAACCTGCGGTCGGAGGGCCGCATGCAGCCCCGTGAAGTATTTTATGCGGCTCCGGTCGAGAACGATGCAGTGTTTTCCTCTGCTGCCCCCTAGTGTTTACCGTCTTGCCGGCTCCCTCCTGTGTCTTGCTGCAGCATTTGCACGTTTGTGCGGCCCCAGAAACATTTTTTTCGGCCAATGCGGCCCAGTGAAGCCAAAAGGTTGGACACCCCTGCATTATACTAAATCATTTGTGAATGTTCCCGTGGCTTGCACATTTGTTGGTCTGTGCCCGAGACATTACCTAGGCCAGTTTCCACAAAAACAGCCACCTAATCAGAAGCAAAATGCAGCAAGAAAGAAACTTCAAAACAGAAAAGAAAAAAAAATGGAATGGTAGCCATATCAGTCCACTTTTGAAGGTAATATAGTCAAACCTCGGTTTGCGAGTAACGTGGTTTGCGAGTGTTATACAAGACGAGCAAAACACTCAACAAACTTTTGTCTCGCAAACCGAGCGCTGCCCTGATAAACGAGCGCTTACAGCTGCAGGCAGCGCCGCTTCAGGGGGATGCCTCTTCCGTCCGCCGGCCAGCTTTCCACGCCGGGTGCCTTCCGCACCATGTTGGAGAGCCTCTGGGCCCACGCAGCCGAGCGCCGTCCCACCTGCACGTTGCGTATGATCACGCACAACGTCAACCGTCGACGTTGTGCGTGTTTATACGTGGCGCGCATGTGGGGCAGCGTTCGGCTGCATGGGCTCAGGGGTTCTCCAGCGTGATGCGGAGGGCTGGCTGGCGGACGGAGGAAGCGTCTCCTTGAGATGCGCTGCCTGCAGCTGTACAAGGACCCCGATGGTTGTGTGCGGCTGGCCACCTACAAACAGGTACACGCCCCTGGGCCACCCCTCGCCACTTCCTTGGCACCTTTTGGGTTCTGGAACGAATTGTCAGCGTTGCTATTATGGCCTATGGGGAAAGTTGCTTTGATATAAGAGCACTTTGGATTAAGAGCATGCTTCTGGAACGAATTAGGCTCGTAAACCAAAGTACCACTGTATCCTCTATAACAGGGGTGCCCAACGCGTCGATCGCGATCGACAGGTCGCTCGCTCAGGCGACCCCAGTCGATTGCAGAACGGGTTCCCTTCTTCCCTTCTCTTTTTTCCCCTCCTGACTGGCCCGCTCCTGAATTCTGCTGCTGCCTCCGCTGCTCAACATTAAAAAAAAAAAAACAAAAAAAGGCTTGGAGAACTTATGCTCCTGGGGCTAACATGTGCTTGTACGGCTTCCCTTCGCTTCCCTCTGAAACCGGAAGTTATGTCCGGGGAGGGGGAGGGGGTAAGAAGGGAAGCCGGCACGCACATGATAGAGCCCTGTTCGCGGGCTAAAGCGGGAGACAGGTCAGTGAAGCTTGCGATTTGCTCTTCTTGCTGCCAGGTCCTGCCTACTTTCTGTTTCCTCAAAGGCAGGACCCGGCAGCATTTTTCCCAAAATGTCGATCTTGGGCCGATCAGCCTTCCTCTTCCCGACCTCAATTGTGCCGTCGGAGAGAAAGTTCTGGCCAGCGGAACTTCCTCTCCGATGGCAAAATTGACGTCGGGGAGAGGAATGCTGGTGGGCCCGAAGCAAGGAGAGCTTGGCCGGCGGCGGGCGGCTTTGGGGGCCTGTTATCCGATGGCAGCGGCAGAAGCAGTGGCTTGTGGGTGGGCAGGGAGGGAGAAAGAGGGCAGGCAAGGAGACAGAAGGAAAGAAGAGAAACAGAAAAAAAGAATGGGGGCACGAAGAGAGAAAGAAAGAGAGGGCAAGGAGAGAAGAAGAAAACATTGGGGGGGGGAATGAGGTCAGGAAGAGAGGAAGCATACAGGCTAAAAGAAGGGAAGAAAGATTGGATGCACAGTCAGAAGAAGAAAGTGCAACCAGAGACTCATGAAATCACCAGACAAGGTAGAAAAAATGATTTTATTTTAAATTTAGTGATCAAAATGTGTCTGAATTTATATCTGCTCTCTATATTTTACAATATGGTCCCCTTTTACTAAACCGCAATAGAGGTTTTTAGCGCAGGGAGCCTATGAGCGTCGAGAGCAGCGCTGGGCATTCAGCGCAGCTCCCTGCGCTAAAAACTGCTATCGTGGTTTAGTAAAAAGGGAGTGGGTGGGTATTTGTCTATTTTTGTATGGTTGTTACTGAGGTGACAGTGCATAGAGTCATCTCCTTTGACCTCTTTGAAAAAACCCCAGAATAGGAATGATAATTAACAATTGTATGCGTACAGTGTGCGTTGTGTTTTTTTTTTAAATTTTATTGTTGGTAGATCATTTTGACTTGGTCATTTTAAAAGTAGCTCGCAAGCCCAAAAAGTGTGGGCACCCCTGCTCTATAATAAAACCCTTACCCGTGCATGCGCTATTGAAACGGCATGATCCCTGACGCCGTGATTTCTGCTTCCGTGCCAAATTCAATTTAGGCGCGTGGGGCGGCTTGCGGCGCGTGGGGCAGAGGGGGAGTGCCGCTGTGTCGTTCGGCGGTTTCCGCTTGCGCAGTAGAGCATGCAGCAGTTTTCCCATCAGTAGGAGCCTGCGGCGGTTTAAACATTGCCTTTCTTCCACGATGCTGCGACCCCGAAACCACTACAGAGCACCACGAAAAACGGTTAAAAGGTAAAATGAAGGGAGAATGGCTACTGCTGGACGGGGGAGCAGGGAAGGGGTGCTGCTGGACAGGGGGGAGGTAAAACGAAGAGAGAAGGGCTGCTGCTGGACAGGCGGAGTAGAGAAGGGGAGCTGCTGGACAGGGGAGACAAAACGAAGGGAGAAGGGCTACTGCTGGACAGGGGGAGCAGGCAAGGGATGGTGGTGGACAGCCGCGGAAAGAGAGAGACAGAAAGAAAGAAAGCGGCCAAGGAGAGAGAGAGACAGAAATAAAAAAAGAAAGACAGACAGACAACGGCCAAGGAGAGAGAGAGAGAAAGAAAGAAAGAAAGAAAGACAGACAGACAACGGCCAAGGAGAGAGAGAAAGAAAGAAAGAAAGAAAGAAAGACAGACAGACAACGGCCAAGGAGAGAGAGAGAGAAAGAAAGAAAGAAAGAAAGACAGACACACACACACATCTATTCTAGCACCCGTTAAATGTAACGGACTTAAAGACTAGTATAGAAATAAAACAGAACAAACATAAAGGAGATAAGATGCTATCATTTTTATTGGACTAACAATTCATTTATTTAGTCGATTTTCTAGCCCGTCCTGGTGTCAGGTCAAAAGCGCGCCGGGACAAAGGCGCGCCCAGACAATTGAGCGCAGCGCAGAGGTGCACGCCGCTCAAAATTACTGTTTTTAGGGCTCCGACGGGGGTGTGTGGGGGGAACCCCCCCACTTTACTTAATAGACATCGCGCCGCGTTGTGGGGGCGTTGTGGGGGGTTTGGGGGGTTGTAACCCCCCACATTTTACTGAAAACTTCACTTTTTCCCTGTTTTTAGGGAAAAAGTTAAGTTTACAGTAAAATGTGGAGGGTTACAACCCCCCAAACCCCCCATAACGCCGGCGCGATGTCTATTAAGTAAAGTGGGGGGGGTTCCCCAACAAAAACCCCCGTCGGAGCCCCTAAAAATTGTAATTTTCTTTGGCGCGCGCCTCTGTCTTGCGCTCAGTTGTCGGCGCGCGCCTTTGTCTTTTGCGCCGTTGTCTATGAACCGCCCGTCCTCCCAGAAGAGCCCAGAACGGGTTACAAGTTCACATACAGAGTAGAAGGTTAGCAACAAAGTTACAATTTCATATATAGCAGACATATAGAATAACAGATTAAGAAGATGAATAGCAAGGACAAGGTGCCAAAGCTATAGCAGCTAGAATGAAAATACATTTGATGCTTAGGACAGACACATTCGATGCAGGGACAATTTTTTTTATTTTTTATTAGCTCTCAAAGGTAACCTTTCTTTCTGATCTGAAGAAGGGTTACCTTCGAAAGCTAATCAAAGAATGCATTCAGTTAGTCCAGTCAAAAAGGTCTCACCTTATCTGCTTTGTGTTTTGTTTTATTTCTATATATTATCGACACAGAAAAAAAGTACACTTCTCCCTCCATATTCGCAGGGGATGCGGGCAGAACCTAGCCGTGAATACCGAAAAAAACGCGAATAACTTTTTGCATGTTATTCGCGGTTTTTCGGTAAAATAGACCTGAAAAAGATCATAAACCGTGAATAACCCAACCTGCGATTTGCTCCGTACAACGCTGGGAGTTGCGATTTCCTCCATGAACCACTGGGAGCAGCGATTTCCAATGTGAAACGCCAGGTTCGGTGACGAAAATTAGGGGGCGGAGTCAGCAGCTGAAAAATCGCGAATAAGCGAATCCGCAGATGCAGATACGGAGGGAGAAGTGTAATTGCCACAAAACCCTGCAAAATATCATAGATGGAAGGAGTGGCCTGGTGGTTAGGGCTTCAGCCTCAGCGCCCTGAGGTTGTGGGTTCAAATCCTGTGCTGCTCCTTCTGACCCTGGGCATGTCACCCCAATCCTTCATTGCACCAGGTACGTTAGACAGATTGTGAGCCCACCGGGACCGATAGGGAAAATGCTTGCGTACCTGATTGTAAACCGCTTACATAACCTAAAATAAAAAATAAGTATATACAGTACTCCCCCGATATTCGCAGGGGTTCCGTTCCACGCAGCTCCTGATTGGTGAGGCCCGACTTTAGTGCAGGAAAAGGCGGTCGGAGCGTACTGCGAGTGATTTCCTTCACTCGCCGGTGCTCCGGGCTGCTTCTCCTGCCCAGTCATTCGCGGTCAGAAAATACGAATCGCCAACCGCGAATGACCAGGGGAGCACTGTAGTGTAGCCTGTGCCAGCCCCTTATTAGAAAGCCATACCATAGAAGAGGTCCCTGTTAATTAGCATTCTGTAGTTCAGTGCATTTTAAGGATGAGCAGTCATTTGAGAGCATGATCAATGTCAACAGGTTATTTTTAGCCCCAAATGACAGGAACCCCCCTTCCCCACCCCCCAATAATTCCACACTCTTCTTTCCAGAATTGACCCTGAAACGGAAAGGGGGGATAAACAAAATTATAGTAAATGAAGAAAGAAAGAAACCATGGAAGACTATGCAAAATAGATAGATAGATACCTTGGAAGACTATGCAAAACGAACAATTTTGGTTCCAAATCCCTAGATTATATCATTCGATATATACAAATGATACCACATTAATAAGACAGACCCACAAATAAACTTCCCAGCCACGAAATAACTAATAGCAGAGGCAACACCTCCATGAAGGAACATTTGTCAGGATAAGACCACATCATCGATAACCATCGATACTAATCAGGAAAAATCAGATATTTCACCCTCTCCGAGGTAGGGAGAACGAGAGGGCAATCTCTAAAGTTGAAAGGGGATGGATTACGTACAAACGTAAGGAAGTTGTTCTTCACCTAGAGAGTGGTAGAAAACTGGAACGCTCTTCTGTCATAGGGGAAAACACCCTCCAGGGATTCAAGACAAAGTTAGACAAGATCATGCTGAACCAGAACGCACGCAGGTAGGGCTAGTCTCAGTTAGGGCGCTGGTCTTTGACCTAAGGGCTGCCGCGTGACCGGACTGCTGGGCACGATGGACCACTGGTCTGATCCAGCAGTGGCAATTCTTATGTTCAAAAGAACCAGACAAAGACTTCTCTCACCCAAAACCAGTCTGGCCATCTCTCTGACATCATCACTCGGCTAATATAATATATCACCTGTCTCGGTAACTACCTCTCTTTCACATTCGCACCACCCGCTGCGATATAATCTGTGAATCATTTGTGTATGCAGACATCAAACATTGTAAACCGCAATGGTCTGACCTGCTCAATATGTTGGAATCTGATGAACGAAGTATGACTCCAGTAGACAAAAATGCATTGTTTCCACACATTCACATAAGCAAACACGGCAACCACATTACATGTCTATTCAGTGATAGCACGGAAGGGAATTACAAGTGCAGAGAACAGCTTCCGAGAGGAAGTAGCCTCACACCTCCTAAACCGAAATATCCCAGGGCAGAAAGTGATCGCCTACCTACCCCCCCCCCCAAAAAAAAAAAAATATATATATATAGAGTAGTTCACGGAAGAAAGAATCTCAATGGCCATAAATAGGACAGATTTTCCAGAAATCCTTAATAAATAGGCTTGGGAAAAAATTATGCATATAATAGAGATAGTAGACATCATGCAAACTCTCTCATACCCATTGGTGTAATAAGGAGGGGGGGGGGGGTGGACCACCCCGGGCACTGATTTGTTGGAGGCACTGGCACCTCTCCACCCCTGTTTCTTCCCACTCCTCCCCGGCCGCCTGCACGCCTTCACTTACCCCTCTACCTCTAGCTTCTCGCTGGCATTGAGCAGCAGCTTCAACCTGCTGATCGTGCTGGCCGCGGCTGTCCTTCTTATGTCACTTCCTGGTCGTGGAACCAAGAAGTGACCTCAGAGGGAGGGCCGAGGAAAGTAGGGGCAGCAAGTTGGAGATGCTGCTTGAACTGAGGAACTTAAAGATGTATAGGGAAAGGGAAGGAGCAGAAGCGTGCATGCGGCAGAGGGGCGGGGAAGGAGTGGGAAGCGGAGAAGAGGGCAGGAAGGAGCTACCGTCCCAGGCCTCCCACCCTCCCTACATTACTGCTCAGACTTATTATGGATATCCTGAACACCTGGCCTATTTCTGACCTTCGAGGACTGGATCTGGGGACTAAATGGTGTAAACCAATAAGAATCCATTTCTATAATTCACAGGTTCTCAACCGAGTTCAAGACATACCAAGCCAATTAGGTTTTCAGGACACCCACAATGAATATGCATGAGATTGATGTGCCTAAAATGGAGTCAGTGCATGGAAAGCTCTCCCATGCATCTCATATTCATTGTGGCTATCTTTGCAACAAGACTAGTTTGTTATGTCCCAAAGACTGGGTTGCGAACCTCTACAACTACAGACATTTGTGCTGATCAAGAAACAAAGCTCACTTAAAGCCCTGGCACGAGAAGCAGTAATTAGTTCACTCTGCCAAGGCCACTCCTTTGTTTTGGGCTACTGTCCCAGGTTCACTTCTGCAGATCTGCTCTTGCTCTGATATTTCCTGACCTTCTGGCCCACTGTCATTTCGCCTTCAGAAACCCATCATCATCCCAGAAGCCCGTTGAATATTTCTCAGCTGTGCATACTAGGGAAAGCCTTCAAGCCATGAGCAGGAAAGGCTGTGCCTTAAGATGTGTGGAGTTCCTGCTCTGCAAAACTTTCCAGGATACCACATTTGGAACCTTGAGCTGAATTCCCAGGTCCAATTAGAGGAAGATGCAGAGAGAGAAACCACAACCACCGGGAAGGGCAGGGTCCTAGTAAGGCACATTATAAGAATTTTTCCTGACTTCTTACGAGTGACCCAAGTTAGAAGAAGCGGCATTTTGGCCTTGAGGCCAAGGGTTTTGGGCTCTACCTGGGAGATTTATTTTGAAATTTCCTTCACGTTGGTTTTGTAATTTTTGAGTCTAATTCATATTTGTTTCTGGAGCCGAAACAACATCTGGAACTTTTGATTCCTAAGGAAGTCCAGTAGTTTCTAATGCTTGACCACAGAACCTTAACCAGCTGTACTAAACCATCGCGCAACTCTTTATAACGGCTATCTCTGGCTTTTACAAAGCTGCGGCAGAGGTTTCTATCACGGGCCAGCGAGGTAAATGCTCCGACGCTCCCAGAATTCCTATGAGCATCAGAGCATTTACCTCGCCAGCCCGTGGTAGAAATCTCTAACGCAACTTTGTAAAAGGAACCCTATTTTTTTTTTCTTTATTCTTGTGTAATCTTGATTCTCCAACTGTGGGCTAAAGTGTAATGTTTATTATTTCACTTTTCCTTTTTAATATATTTGATTTTATTTCCGATCACTGTTCATGCATTTCTCTGAATGTAAGTGATAAAACGTTTCATAAATAAAAAAAAAAATAGAAAATAGAAAAGAAAATGAGATGGATGTTTCCTCTTCAAGGTAACTTCGTCACCAATGGCAAAGCAAATTTTTTCATCATAAGCTATACACAAACTTAGGCCTAGACCGTGTAAATGGATTCTGTACTTGATCCAGCAAAGAAAATACAGCTGACAGCTAGTGTTAGAGATGCTTCAGGAGCAAAAATAATACATTTCACGGGTACTTTTCGAAACTCTAAAGAAACAGGCTGCGTCAGACTTTGGGACACTGGATGGTTCTTGTTTGGCCAAGTCATAGCAAGCATGGGTGTTCACAAAATCAGCAACTTTGGTGCTCACCTTACCAACATTTGGATTTTACTCATGCCTTTTACCCCCATCTACGAGAGCGCTAGACAGCCTCTGGAATGTCAGGAAGGCTGTGAAAACCTTCCTCTTTACGAACTCAGCCCCTTAAAAAAAGACCACTATGCCAAACGTCTATATCCACAACAACCTAGATATGAGAACGCCTTGAATATCCATTGCTAAAATTCATACTCATCCTGTCGTCCCTGACCTTTACCATGCACCCACTGAAACTCAGGTATTGTATCACTTGCTACCAAACGCTGTGCTGTCTGCCTTGTCTGTGATCGATACCGTGTATGGACTCTCTTGGGAAGAAGGGCTAAAGAAAATGAATAAATAATTAAAGGTGAGTTATATTCAGGCACACTAGATATTTTCCCTGTCTCTGAAGTGCTTAGCATCTAGGTTGTACCTGAGACAACAGAGGGTTAACATGCTAAAGATACCCATTGATGAAAAATAATAATGATCTACTAGTCGCTCTCCTTTTGCAATGTGCAGAATGGAGGAGCAAACCCTTAATTATCAAACCACTCATATAAATACTCAACTTTCCAGTATCAAAGGAAAACAGGCACAAAAATGGTGCAAGTTGTGAGGTCACCAGAACTCTTCCATGGCTTGAATTTGCCGGAAATGCTCATTTTCATAAGATCTTTCAAAATTTTAGTTTCCATGGTTGCTGGGTAGGACAAATAAAAGTTAACAAATAACTGCCCTCCAACAACAGGGAGAGGCAGGCAACTTTGCTTCTTACCTTGGATGGTTCCCACTTACCTTCTCCTCTTTGGATGGTTTTCTAGCGTACTGTACTCAAAAACACATGAGGCCAATGAGCCCAGGGCACTTGTTTAACTAAGAACGTAACATAAGAATTGCCGTTGCTGTGTCCGACAAGTGGTCCATCGTGCCCAGAAGTCCGCTCCCACAGCAGCCTTTAGGTCAAAGACCAGTGCCCTAACTGAGACTAGCCTTACCTGCATACGTTCTGGTTCAGCAGGAACTTGTCTAACTTTGTCTTGAATCCCTAGAGGGTGCTTGCCCCCTGTAACAGCCTCCGGAAGAGCGTTCCTTACTTCGTACGGAATCTATCCCCTTTTAACTTTAGAGAGTGCCCTCTCGTTCTCAACCTGTCTTTATCAACTAAGTCTATTCCCTTCATTTTCTTGAATGTTTCGATCATGTCCCCTCTCAGTTTCCTCTTTTCAAGGGAGAAGAGGCCCAGTTTCTCTAATCTCTAACTGTACGGCAACTCCTCCAGTCCCTTAACCATTTTAGTCGCTCTTCTCTGGACCCTCTCGAGTGTCCTTCTTCATGTATGGCGACCAAAGGTTACTCCTGCCTAGAGAAACGGTCCTGATAACTTTCTAAAAGTAGAGTGGTTTATAAACACTTGTGGGATGCTAAGGAAGGACAATGATTTATTCATTAATTTATTTATTTCAATATTTGGTGTTTCCTCCTAGACACGCTCAGAGTAGATCACAGAAAAACATCCGTAATAAAATTGATAGCATACAACACGTGTCCTCTTGTAACCTTCCACCTTCCACAGAATATTTCAGTAAGGGCCCATCATGTTCCAGGAATCTGTCATCAGACTGTGACTCCCTGTTTCATTCTTGGTGGTTTCTGTTCTATAAACATGTTATTGAAGGTTATTGAACAGGTTATTGAAGGTCACCCAACTGTGATTGTTTGGATCAAAGCAACATGGGAGCTGCTGTGATGATCCTTCACCCTGTCCAACTGGAAAACAGAGGCTAAGATAGTGTAATGATTTTCCTCAGTGAGAGACGAAGAAGGAGACATGTAATCCTAGACAGGATGACATTGGACACAAAGCAAAGGAGAGACAACCAGAAGGTTGACCCATAGAATCCACAGAAAGAACGAGAAATCCAAAACAAAAGTTCGTGGACACCGATGTTACTGATGTCAGCTTTAATTGATATCCAGAACTTCCCCCCCCCCCCGGAATCCCTAGCCAGTACCCCGAAGATAGCAAAAAAAAAGAGCAGAGACTGCTGAACTAGCTGTGTTCTTATACCGCTCAGCAAACATCAAAGAAGACAACCCCACCCCAACTCCCCTCCCCCCAGAATCGAGCCCCATACCATCTTATGTACGGACAACTCTTTATCTTTATCCATACCACCCATCCACACTCAGCCAAACAACAAACCAACCATCCCGTGGAAGCAGCCGAAGACATACGGTATTATCAGCTAAAACGAGTTTAAGACCAGACTTCTGGTCCTAGGGGAAAGTGATTGAATATAGGAGTCCCAGATCTGCAAAAATAATTTTTTCCGCTTGAACGTCAAGCGGGCATGGCGTTGCTCCAAGAGCATCAAATTATGAAAGCGATTTCTCCAAGCCCAGTAGGCAGGTGCGGCCGCTTGCATCCAGGCACTAAGTATGATCTTCTTACCTACAACTGCAGCCTTCCTGATCAACATCCGATGTCCTCACGCAGACACCCTACCCTCAAAGATTCATACTGATCCAGAAGCAAGCCTACCGGCGACATTGGAAGAGATTAGCCAAAAAGCCTTTCCAGAAAGCGGAGTACAGCCCTCCAAAAAACTTTCACACAAGGGCACTCCCAATAACCATTCCTTTTTTAATAATTCCTAACATCCTGTTTGCTTTTTTCGCTGCCACTGCACATTGGGCGGAAGGTTTTATCGCATTGTCTATGATGATACCCAGATCCTTTTCTTGGTGCTAACCCCCAATCCATGTCTTACCATTTTGTGAAACAACATATAATCCTTTACGAAATGTCCCTTTAAAAATATCTTTAGATGCCAATTTATAGAGGGTCCCTTTAAGTGACATGTGCAAGATTACAAAGAGCCACAGTAGGATCCAAGCCCTGCTCCCTTAGTTTCCAGCCTGCCACGCTAAACATTAAGCTGGTCGCTTCTCCAATGTTGCAAGTGTAGGAGCATAGGAGTAGCCTAAGGGGTAGAGAATCCAGGGTTCAAATTCTACTGATGCTCTCATGTAATTTGGGGGGAGTCACTTAACCCCTCCTTGCCTTACATACAAAGATGCAGAGCCTTCCAGGGATGGGCAAATACCTAACGTACCTGAATGCAACTCACCTTGCGCTTTTATTGAAAAGGCCTGAGCCAAACTCTGCAGGGAAGAGTGTGGCGCAGTGGTTAAAGCTCAGCACCCTGGGGTTGTGGGTTCAAATCCACATTGCTCCTTGTGACCCTGAGCAAGTCATTTAATCCCCTCATTGCCCCAGGTACATTAGATAGATTGTGAGTCTACCGGAACAAAAGGGAAAAATGCTTGAGTACCTGAATAATCTCATGTAAACTGTTCTGAGCTCCGGTATAGAAAATTGACTAAATAAAAAAATAAAAATAAATAAATCCCCCTACAAATACACTATTCACAGATTATAGGAACTAAAGCCTAAAGTGTGATTTTTTATTTTTTTTTGGGGGGGGGAAATAACAAAAAAAAAACCCTACACAAAAAAGTTTTTGAGCTTTATACATTTCCCTCTTCAATAGCTCAAAAGTGCTTATTTTAAAAGTATCACATTTTTATATTTTGGAAACTCTACAAAACATCGTTCATGTTCTGGGCCTTTTTTTTTGGCAACTTTCTGATGATGAATGCAAATGTTACATCTGGAAAATGCAAGAAGCCCTTCTCTTCTGCCTGAAAGCCTCCCTTTATCTCTTGGTCTGCCACTGAACCCCCCACTCCTTTTGACCGTTTGCTCCGACGTGCTGAATTGAATTGATTCAAGGGTCTTGGTAACCTACTTAATGTGCGCCTGTTTGAGCTGTAATGTATTTTCTGACTGACTAGCCACCTTTATTATTTAACAACGAGCACAAATGCATTTTCTCCCATACAATGTTCTTAAAAGGAACATATTTATCACTTAAGTGGGTTACAATAGAAAACATACACAATCAAAACATACTCAAACACGTTAGAAACATAGAAACAGACGGCAGATAAGGGCCACGGCCCATCTAGTCTGCCCACCCTAATGTCCCTCCCCTACCTTTGCCCTGTGAATAGATCCCATGTGCCGATCCCATTTGGCCTTAAAATCAGGCACGCTGCTGGCCTCAATCACCTGTAGTGGAAGACTATTCCAGCGATCAACCACCCTTTCAGTGAAAAAGAATTTCCTGGTGTCATCCTATCCTAGTCTTCCAATTACAATCAGTAAAACTAGCATAACGCCAATAAAAAGCTCACTCTATATGAACTGTATCATAGTTTTCTCTTCAAAGCTAATAAAAAGCTTTAATAAATAAATAAATAATATTTCTCTCTACATAATCTTCCCTGCTGGACCACCAGGGCTTCAGGAAGGCCTGTAGGGGGCAATGGGGATTAGGTAGGAAGGGAAGGAAGGAAGGAGGAAAGGAGGGCTGGTTGCAAGGCAGGGTACATGAATATAACCCCCCTCCCTCCACCGATTTAAACTGAATCAGGTTGGGCAGACTGGATGGACCATTCGGGTTTTTAATCTGCCGTCATCTACTATGTTACTATACTTGAGTCAGCCTTTTTCTCCTCTTTTTTTTTGGGGGGGGGGAGGGAAGGTTACCTCGGTTTATATTTGAGTATATATGGCAATTTACAGCATTCTTTCCGTTTCATGCATAAGCAGCACTGCCTAGGCCCCTCCCACGCTCCACCATGCAAACACCTCCTTGCATTTACGTGCTGTACTACTTGTGCACCCTTCCAGAATACACTTCTCCCTCCGTATTCGCGGTTTCAGCAATCGCGGTTTTGATTATTCACGGTTTTTAGCTTGCTGTTTCTTCCCCCCCAAATTACGTCAGCTTGCATAGAGAAATCGCTGATTCCAAGCGTTTACAGAGAAAATTGCCAATTCCCAGCACTTTCTTCACCGTGTTTTGCCTCTCCTTCAGGAACAGGCCAGGTCTCCCACCGTGTCATTCGCGGTTTCACCATATTCACGATGGTTTTTAATAGAAAACAGCGAATAACATATGAAAAAGTTATTTGCGGTTTTTCTGTATTTGCGGTTCTGTTAATCCCCTATCACAGCGAATACGGAGGGAGAAGTGTATTTCAGTTTAGTTTAAGAACTTTTTATACTGCCTCACATCCCTGTAAAGGAAAAACAATACAGGGAGCATAGCCATAAATTTAAATACAAACAGAAAAAAAATTCAGCCAATACAGCTCTCATGTCGCAGAGAAATCAGAGCTAATACTCCAACAGAAAAAACGAAAGACAATTGCTTCCTAGAGTCAGAACTTAATTATTACCAAACACTTCAAGAAATAAACGTCATCATCAAAGCAGCTTTGATGTGTACCTATTTGTCTCAATACGTAGTGGCTGAGGAAGAAAATTATTTTCAAGTGGTTCACAATAAGAAATAACAGGGGACATGATCGAAATGTTCAAGATACTGAAGGGAATAGACTTAGTAGATAAGGACAGGTTGTTCACCCTCTCCAAGGTAGAGAGAACGAGAGGAAATTCTCTAAAACTGAAAGGGGATAGCTTCTGTACAAACGTAAGGAAGTTCTTCTTCACCCAGAGAGTGGTAGAAATTTGGAACACTCTTCCGGAGTCTGTCATAGTGGAAAACACCCTCCAGGGATTCAAGACAAGGTTAGACAAGTTCCTGTTGAACAAGGACGTATACTGGTAGGGCTAGTCTAAGTTGTGGCGCTGGTCTTTGACCTAAGGGCCGCCGCGTGAGCGGACTGCTGGGCACGATGGACCACTGGTCTGACCCAACAGCGGCAATTCTTATGTTCTTAGGTCATCTAGATGCAGCCACAAGATAGTCAGATGATGTTCATCACCGTTGCCCATCTCAAGCTATTCTTGGATCCACTTCAATCAGACTTTCGCCCACTCCACTCCACAGAAACTGCCCTTGCTAAAGCCTCTAACCACCTGTTCCTAGCCAGATCCACAGGCCTCCAATCTTATCCTCATCCTTCTGGATCTATCTGTTGCTTCTGATACCGTTGACCATCACCTACTGCTCGATACGCTGTCCTCGCTGGGATTTCATAAGAAGAGCCGCTGCTGGGTCAGACCAGTGGTCCATCGCGCCCAGCAGTCCGCTCACGTGGCGGCCCCCAGGTCAAAGACCAGTGCCCTAACCGAGACCAGCCCTACCTGCGTTCGTTCAGGTTCAGCAGGAACTTGTCCAACCTTGTCTTGAATCCCTGGAGGATGTTTCCCCTTATAACAGACTCTGGAAGGGCTCTGTTCTCTCCTGGTTTTCTTCCTATCTCTTCCCTCGCACTTTCAGTGTATGGAGTGGGGGATCCTCCTCCACTGCTATCCCACTGTCAATCAACGTGCCTCAGGGCTCTGTCTTAGGTCCTCTCCTTTTCTCCACATGTACCCACTCCCTAGGTGAACGTGATCTCCTCTCATGGTTTTCAGCATCACCTAGGGTTACCAGATTTTCGGAAATGAAAATCCAGACCCATGGCCCCACCTCCAGGCCCGCCCCATTCCACACCCCATTCCTCCTGAGCAACGCCCTGTCCCACCCCCCCAGCCCCACTCCCTGAACCTGTTTTCTCATCGGGATAGCATCTACGCATGCGCCGGTGTGACGTGATGATGTCACACGCATGACGTCACTGCGCCGCCGCGACGTTGCTCGTTGCTAGAAGCTTTTCAAAACCCGGACTACGTGCCGGGTTTTGAAAAGCCGTCCAGATCCCCAGACATGTCCAGGGAAATCCGAACATCTGGTAACCCTAGTATCACAGGCTGCCCTCCAAGTATGTGGGTTTCAAGAGCTGAACTATCTACCCCACAGTTCTGACCTGGCTCCATCGGATTATTTCCAGTTCCAAGTTTTGAAGAAATCTTTCAATGAACAGTGGCTTTCAAGTGAAGACGTCAAGAAAGCTGTGATGTCCTGGTTTGAAGGTCAAACAGAGAGCACAGTTACTTACCGTAACAGGTGTTATCCAGGGACAGCAGGCATATATTCTCACATGTGGGTGACGTCATCTACGGAGCCCCGATGCGGAAGCATTTTCAAGCAAACTTGATTGAAGATTTAAGTTTGCTCTGCTGCTCCACGCATGCGTGCCTTCCTGCTCCACTAGGGGGCGCATCCCCTCGTGGTCTCCAGTTCACTTAACTAGCAAAGAAGCCAACCTCGGGGAGGTGGGCGGGTTATGAGAATATATGCCTGCTGTCCCTGGATAACACCTGTTACGGTAAGTAACTGTGCTTTATCCCAGGACAAGCAGGCATGATATTCTCACATGTGGGTGACCTCCAAGCTAACTGAAAAGGGATGGAGGGAAGTTGGCAATTTAAGCGAATAGATTTCGCAAAACCGATTGGCCGAACCGGCCATCGCTCCTGGACAGTGAGTCCGGACAGTAGTGGGAGGTGAAAGTATGAACCGAAGACCACGTGGCAGCCTTGCAGATTTCCTCGATAGGTGTGGAACATAAGAACATAAGAACATAAGAACATAAGAAGCGCCATCTCCGGATCAGACCTTCGGTCCATCAAGTCCGGCGATCCGCACACGCGGAGGCCCTGCCAGGTATACACCTGGTTTATTTTATAGCCAACCATACTTTATATGCCTCTCTCAAGGAGATATGCATCTAGTTTGCTTTTGAAGCCTAGGACTGTCGATTCTGCAATAATCTCCCCTGGGAGAGTATTCCAGATGCCAACCTGAGGAACGCTATGGAGGCTGCCATCGCTCGGACCTTGTGTCCCGTTACTCGACCATGCAGCGTGAGACCAGCCTGAGCATAGCAGAAGGAGATGCAATCGGCCAACCAGTTGGACAAGGTGCGCTTGGAAACTGGGTGACCTAACCGGTGTGGGTCGAAGGACAAAAACAATTGTGGGACTTTCCGGTGTGGCTAAGTGCGTTGGAGGTAGAAGGCCAACGCTCTCTTACAGTCAAGAGTGTGGAGCGCCACCTCTCTGGGATGAGAGTGGGGCTTGGGAAAAAACACAGGCAAGACAATGGACTGATTGAGGTGAAAATCAGACACTACTTTAGGCAAGAACTTTGGATGAGTGCGGAGTACCACCTTGTCGTGATGGAATACCGTGAAGGGTGGGTCCGCTACCAGAGCCTGTAACTCACTAACCCGCCAAGCGGAAGTGAGCGCAAGCAGGAAAATTACCTTCCAAGTGAGGAATTTTGGATGGCATTTGTCTAGGGGCTCAAATGGAGGTTTCATTAGTTGAGCCAGAACCACGTTGAGGTCCCAAACCACCGGAGGAGGTTTGAGAGGAGGGTGGACATTCAGAAGACCCTTCATGAAGCGAGAGACTAAGGGATGGAGCGAGAGGGCTTTCCCTTCCAGGGGCTGGTGAAAGGCCGCAATCGCACTGAGGTGTACTCGAATGGAGTTGGTCTTTATGCCGGAGTGAGATAATTGAAGTAAATAGTCAAGGACCAGAGGGACGGGGACCAACACCGGGTCCTGGCTGTGGGAGGAGCACCAGGTTGAGAATCTGGTCCACTTTTGGGAGTAGCAGGTTCTCGTCGAGGTCTTTCTAGAGGCCTCCAATATCTCCTTGACTGATTGAGACACGGGGAGAGAAGTCAGGGGGAAAGAAACCAAGCATTCAGATGAAGAGATTGAAGATTGGGATGTAACAGCGAACCCTGACTCTGTGATAGTAGAGAGGGAAACCGAGGCAGAGGCAGTGGATCTCTGACACTGAGTTGAAGTAGGAGGGAAAACCAAGGCTGGCGTGGCCAGCGAGGAGCAATCAGGATCAGGGTGGCTTGTACTGTTTTCAGGTGGACAAGCGTCCGCAGGATCAGAGGAAACGGTGGGAACGCGTACAGGAACCTTCCCTCCCAGTCGAGGAGGAAGGCGTCGGCCTCGAGCCGGTCCGGGGAGTACATCTGGGAGCAGAAGAGAGGCAGTTTGTGATTGTGGGGGGATGCGAACAGATCTATTTGAGGCGTCCCCCACTGTTCGAACACCTGTCGTAAGGTTTGAGAGTGCAGTGACCACTCGTGTGGCTGGAGGAGGCGGCTGAGTCTGTCCGCCAGACAGTTTTGTTCTCCTTGTATGTACACCGCTTGAAGGAAGGTGTTGTTGGAGATTGCCCATTTCCAGAGGCGCAGAGCTTCCCGACAGAGGGGCCAAGACCCTGTTCCCCCTTGTTTGTTTACGTAGTACATTGCTACCTGGTTGTCGGTTCGGATGAGAACCACCCGGTCGTGGAGCAGATGTTGAAAAGCTACAGCTGCGAGATAGATGGCCCGAAGTTCTAGCACGTTGATGTGGCAGCGACGGTCCTCTGTTGACCACATCCCTTGAGTGCGTAGGCCATCCAGATGGGCTCCCCAAGCGTACTCCGATGAGTCCGTGGTGAGCACCTTGTTGTGTGGGTGGGCGAGGAAGAGCAAACCTTTGGAAAGATTTGAAGAGTCGGCCCACCAGCGGAGCGATCGTTGCAAGGAAGGCGTCACTGTCACGGGGCGATCAATCGAGTCCCGGTCTTGACGCCATTGAGAGGCTAGGTTCCATTGAGGGATTCTCAGGTGGAGATGGGCGAATGGTGGGACGTGGACGGTGGAGGCCATGTGGCCTAGTAGAGTCATCATCTGTCGAGCTGATACCAAGGGTAGCATTGAGATCCTTCGACTCAGATTTACTAATGCCTCTAGACGTGGAGGGGGGAGGAAGGAACGGAGGCGAACCGTGTCCAGCGTGGCCCCGATGAACTGCAGGGACTGCGAGGGGCTCAGTTGGGATTTTGGGAAGTTTACCTCGAACCCCAGACTCTGTAGGGAGATAATAGTCTGTTGGGTCGCTGAGATAACCCCTTCCCTGGACGGGGCTTTGATCAGCCAGTCATCCAGGTAGGGGAATACCTGAAGGCCCTGGGAGCGTAAGGCAGCTGCGACCACCACGAGGCACTTGGTGAAGACCCGGGGTGACGATGCTAGGCCGAAGGGGAGGACTCGGTATTGTAGGTGCAGGTCCCCTACTTGGAAACGCAAGAACTTGCGGTGAGCGGGGTGCACTGGAACATGTGTGTACGCCTCCTTCAGATCGAGGTAGCAGAGCCAATCGCCTTTTTCGATCAGGGGGGTAGAGAGTTGGTAGGGAAAGCATCCAAAATTTTTCCCGTACCAGAAATTTGTTGAGTCGTCTCAAGTCTAGTATTGGGCGTAGGTCTCCCGTCTTCTTCGGTACCAGGAAGTAACGGGAGTAGAAGCCCTTCCCCCGTTGGTCGGGGGGAACCTCCTCCACTGCTCGCAGGCGAAGCAGATCTCGAGCTTCTGAGAGGAGTAGTGGTAGCTGCGTTCGGTTGGGAGGGCACTTCCCTGGGGGGCTGTCTGGAGGAATGGCTCGAAAGTTGAGAGAGTATCCTGATGAGATCATGCCAAGGACCGATGCGTCCGACGTGAGTTGTTCCCAGTGAGGGTAAAAAGCTCTGAGGTGGCCCCCGATAGGCAGGGAGCCTGGAACTCTGGCGGAGGGGGTCAGCCCCCTTCCACGTATCCTGTCAAAAGGACGGGGATGGTTTGGTAGTTGCAGGCGGTTGGGATTTGGGTGGGGCCCGGTGGTGGGTTTGCGGACGCCAGGGCGGAGGCCGGGAGAAAGCAGGAGTGGATTTTTGCGGGTAGCGGCGCGGAGGGGCCCTGAATGGCCTGGACGCGGGCGGTTTTGGCTTTTGCCGGACAAGGGAGGCAAATGAGCGTTCATGTTCAGAGAGGCGTTTTGTAGCCGCCTCGATGGTGTCGTCAAACAGCTCTTTTCCCACGCAGGGGAGGTTAACTTACAGGGGAGGTCCTGTAAGTTGGGGTCCATGTCGACCAGGTGCAGCCAAGCTAGTCGGCGCATGGCGATAGCAAAGGCTGCCTCTCTGGAGGAGAGTTCGAAGCCATCGTAGGCTGCGTGGAATAGATGGAGGCGTAGGTTGGAGAGGGACTCTACAAGCAGGCTAAACGCTCCTTGGCGAGAGGCTGGTAGGTCAGTCTCAAAGGCTCTCAGTAGTCCGATGAGGTGTTTGAGGTAGGATGTGAAGGTGAAAGTGTAGCTTTGCACCCTAGAGGCCATCATCGCATTTTGATAAAGTCTCCTGCCGAACTTGTCCAGGGTTCGGCCTTCCCGACCTGGGGGGACCGTGGCTGAGACCCGGGAGGGGTGCGCCTTTTTCAGGGACGATTCTACCAACAGCGACTGGTGGGAGAGCTGTGGTTGTTCAAACCCGGGGTAGGGTACCGTACGGTACTTGGCCTCCATTTTGGAGGGGACGGCTGTGACCATATAGGGGGTCTCCAGGTTCCTGAAGAAAGCCTGTTGGAGTACCGGATTAGGCGGTAAGCGAAGGGACTCTCTGGGCAGTGATGGCATGTCCAGTCCGCTAGGTACTCCTTTGAGCATCTGGAGTCAGACCGGAGGTCTAAGTCCAAAGCGTGGCCCATGTCCTGGACAAAGCGAGAGAAGGATGGGCGGGATGTTCCCGAGGCCCCGTGTGGGGTCGGTGAACGATACATCCGTCGGGTGGAGAAGGACAGGGAGGCTTCCCTCGAGTATCGAGGTTCCCGCTCCGATCCACGTTCCGACACCGGGGAAGCACTGTGAGAGTGTTCCGGGGTCGTGGATCTCCGACGTCTCGAGGAGCCCATCGGAGACGATGCCGGGGTTCGGGGTACCGATCGATGTCGAATCGGTGACCTCGACCCGGACTCCCTCGGTGAAAGCCTGACACCTCGGATCGGAGCCCCGGTCCGAGGGGGAGTTCGGAGGATGCGCGGGTTGGAGAGTGATAACTCCGCCACCCTGAGCGGTCCCGTACGAGGTGTAGGGGAACGGCCTCGTAGAGTGGGGGAACTCCGGGCCTTCTTGGAGGTACGGCGGTTCGAGGTTTCTGTCGGTTTAGCACGACGTTTTGCCCTGTGGCGGTCTGTGGAGGGAGAGTGCCTCGGGTGCCTCGGCGAGGAGTCAGAGGAGGATGAGATGCGGCGAAGCTTGCGCACTTTTCCCCGAGGTGGCTCGACGCGAGGCTCAGGCTAGTCTGGCACATGCGGGGTCGAGGTCGAGGCCGGTTGTAGATGGGCCATTGCAGCGGACAGCTCCGACGAGATCATTACTCGGAGTAGGTCCTGGAAGACAGGCACGGACAGCATCGAAGGCATGTCCACTGCCTCGGTGCACTCCAACGGGGGTGACCTCGTATCAGAGTATTCCCGTGTGGTGGAGGCACGGCCCGAAGGCTTGGAGGGCTTCGCCGGGGCTGTAAGCATGGGGCTTCCGCCATGCGTCGCCGGTGTCCCCGAGGTTGGTTTCTTTGCTGGTAAAGAACCTGAAGAGGGAAGAGGGGACTTACCCGGAGCCGAGGTTTTCTGTTATCCCGAGGACTTCGGAGTCGAGTCTCGAGGCGATGCCGAGGTATTCGGGGCCGAGGTCAAGGCCGGGGCCGACCTCGAGGCCGAGGTAGAGGGTTGGTCTGGGGCGAAAAGATCCGCCATGCGGGCTTTCCTTCGACGGAGGGCCCGGTTCTGGAAAGTAGCGCACTGGGGGCAGGAGTCGGTTGGATGAGCGGCCCCCAGGCAAAGGTTGCACCGGCGATGCGGGTCTGTGATGGAAAGAAGCCGCTCGCACCGGGTGCACTTTTTAAAGCCAGTCAAAGGCCGGGACATAGAATCGAAAGTGGCCACGGCTCGAGTAGCCACGCGGCCACGGGGACCCGGAAGCCTCCGGGTCGTCAAAAACGAAGCAGGAATCAAGTTGAGAAAGAAAATAATTTGCGCACAGCGACTTAATCGAGAAAAAACAAGAAAAATCGCGGTGCTAGAAGGCAGTTGGGGCAGAGCCTGAAAAAACACGACTTCTAGGCTCAGCGGAAAATTTTGAACTGGAGACCACGAGGGGATGCACCCCCTAGTGGAGCAGGAAGGCACGCATGCGTGGAGCAGCAGAGCAAACTTAAATCTTCAATCAAGTTTGCTTGAAAATGCTTCCGCATCGGGGCTCCGTAGATGATGTCACCCACATGTGAGAATATCATGCCTGCTTGTCCTGGGATAATAATTATTTTCAAAGGGGTTAAAGTCATTGCAGGAAAAGTGGATGACGTGTATGGAGCCATCAGGGGACTACACTGAGAAGCAAAACAAAAAATTTTTGAAAACTCTTTTCTTTTCTCCTGAGGTAGATAAATTATTAAACGCCCCCAGTATTTTACCAGCTAAGTGCAGTTTACAGGACAGACGAGCTTTACTGGGTCATAAATTCTGCAGTGACTTTCTTGGAAAATATTTATGTGCCCACCATAATAAATGCTTTCATGGTTATAAGCTTTTTACAAGGCACATTAGATCCTCATGTTGGTTTCAAACACTCCAGAGTTTCTCAACTAGTGCAAGATCTCCATTTTCTAGCTGAAATGCAAACCCAGCACAGTGAGCAACCAAGATGTTAAGAATTCAGAGAGAACACTGTCACTAAAAAGCCTGACCAGCTCCAGACATCTAACTAAAAGGCCATCTAGTTCCCCATTTAGGAAATGCACTGGAGGGCCTGATTTTATATTTCAGGCAAAAAAAATAAAAATATATATATATATATATATAAAAAACCAGCACAGAAAGGTATAAGTCTGCAAGTGGGTTTGCTTTCATTAATTGAAAACAAAGCCATCCTCAGTAGTCTGAAACTCTGAGTTTGCATACCTCTGGAAGCACTTCTGTCATAAATGGACAGAAAGACAGCTGGAGAGTAAAGGACAAGATAGTGAGAAGGGGGGGGGAGAGAATGAATGCAGAATAGAGGAGATAAAGCAAAGGTGGAGGCATATGGCATGGAGAGACAGAAAAGAAACAGAGCAAGAGAAGAAGACGAGGGTCAGAAGCAATAGCATATGCCTAGGGTTACGATCTGGGATCGTATAAAATAACTACTAGCTGACTAAAAATCATACAAAATACAGCTATTCGTTTGATTTTTAATCTGAAAAAAACACGATCATATCAGTGTATATTATCAAAAGCTTCATTGGCTACCGTTTGAGGCTAGAGTGCTATTTAAATTTGGATGCATTTGTTTTAAAGTTTTATTCGGCTTAGCGCCGGCTTACCTTGTTTCTCATTTTAGTTTTTTTTATTTCTAAGAAAAATATTCATAGAGCTGGTTGGTTTTATTTTCCTTCAGCAAATTGCATGTCGTTACAAAAAATTTTGGGATACGATCTTAGCATTCCAAGCAGGATTAACGAATTCATGTTTGAATCTTCTTTACAAATTCCTTACACTTCCGGGGGGGGGGGGGGGGGGGGGAGGGGGGGGGGGGGAGGGGATGGGGGGAAGGGAAGGTATTTGGGTTGCTAAAGATATTTTTCTATAATACTGTAATAATATATGCATATGCAGTGCAATAGTTATGTGAGGAAGGGAGGGAGAAAAGGATGGGTAATGGATTAATATTGTGTATTTTAAGTGCATTATGTATAATGCTCATGTTTAATATAGTTGTATTGCACTGTCAAAATTTGAAAATCAATAAAGAATTAAACAAAAAAAAAGAATCTTCTTGTTTCTCCATTTCTTACTTACTATCAATTTCGAAAAGATCTTAAAACCCATTTAAACAATATACAGTGGTACCTCGGTTTACGAATGCACCGGTTTGTGAGTGTTTTGCAAGACAAGCAAAACATTCGCAAAATCGGCGCCTCGGAAACCGAGCGTGCCTCGATTTACGAGCGCCCCCCTCCCCCCCCCGCAATCCGGCTCCCTCCCCCCCGCCGCGATCTGAAGTCCCCCAGACCCACCCGAACCCGCTTCTTACTTTCATCTCGGCCTCGGCACTGGCATGTCCTGTACGTTGGTGCCGGTGCCCGAAGATCGGCCTCCTCTTCTGTGCTGGGCCTTGAACATCTGCGCGGCTCAAGGCCTGCGAGTTCACGTTCTCTCCGAGATCTCGGAGAATCTCGGAGAGAGCGTGAACTCGCAGGCCTTGAACATGCGCAGATGCTCAAGGCCCAGCACAGAAGAGGAGGCCGATCTTCGGGCACCAGCACCAACGCACAGGACATGCCGGTGCCGAGGCCGAGATAAAAGTAAGAAGCGAGTTCAGGTGGGTCTGGGGGACTTCAGATCGCGGCCGGGGGGGGAGGGGGGTGCCAGATCGCGGGGGGGGGGGGGGAGGGTGCCAGATCGCAGGCGGGGCCTTCGGGGGGAGCAATGCCGGTTCTCGTGGGGGGGGAGGATAGAGCAGCCCCGCTGGCCTCGGGGGTGGGAACATATCAAAGCGAGTTTCCATTATTTCCTATGGGGAAACTCGCTTTGTGTGATCCCACCCCCCCATCCGCTCCTTCCCTGCCCCCTCCTGATGTGTGCGCACGCTCCGTCCCTTCACCCATCCCTCTTTAACGTTCCTGGCGTGAGCAGCAACCCCCAACCTGCTGCTTGCGCCAGCGCCGGTTCTTCCTCTGATGCCACTTTCTACTAGACTATTTATTTTATTGTTCCCCTTTTGTTCTGGTCCTTCTTCCCCGCTTTCTCTTTTTACAAATTACATTTCTGCCCTTTTCCATCCTGTATCGGTAAGTCAATGTTTGTCAGTGCGTTTGATTGTTTGTAGCATTATTTGTAATCTGTTTTTAACATACGCTCTTTTTATACTTTGTTTTTATATTATGTAAAACCGCTTTGAATTTTGATAAGGCGGTATATCAAATTTTTAAATAAACCTGAAACCTAGATGCAGGTCCAGGAAGTGACATCAGAGGAAGAGCCGAATCTGGCACGAGCAGCAGGATGGGGGTTGCTGCTTGTACTCAAGAATGTTAAGGCGGTAATGGGGTGGGGAAGGAGCAAGGGGGGGCTGAGAGGAGGATGATAGCGCCCCCACCAAGAAGGCACATGGGGCGGACCGCCCCCTCCCTTACTACGCCACTGTCTAAAGTGAAGTCACAAAGGAAATTTACTTTAGCAGCATTTAAATTTTGAAAGGGCAACTGATAAAATGAGGAAATTGTTAAAAAGTAGCTAAAACGATCAGCTAAAAAAGGTTAGGACTTTAAATCAAGTAATGGACATTGTTTAAAAACACCATCTTGGTAGCCCAGACCAGACGTATTCCACGTATTTAAAAAGTAGCTAAAACGATCAGCTAAAAAAGGTTAGGACTTTAAATCAAGTAATGGATGTTGTTTAAAAACACCATCTTGGTAGCCCAGACCAGACGTATTCCACGTATTTAAAAAAAGGTGGAAAGAAGAGAAAACAGCCAAACTGGTTAAAAATTGAAGTAAAAGAGGCAATTAGAGCTCAAAAATCATTCAAAGAATGGGATGAAGAAAGTAAAAAGCAAGATAAGACTTCTTACCGAGGCTATTACTACTATTAATCATTTCTGTAGTGCTACTAGACATACACAGCACTGTACATCAAAACATAGAAGAGACAGTTCCTACTGAAAAGAGCTTACAATCTAGTAGAGACAGACAAACTGACAAGAAGGTGCAAGAATACACAGAGACTAGCAGCCTTGCTGTCACGTGCTTACGATATATTTCAATACACAATAAACAGCCACTGGAAAGGTTTACTGGACTTTTTTTTTCCCATTAGACAATGACTAGATGTAACAAAATTCACCCGAGGGTCGAGTCACAGGTGGGCTCTAGGAGAAACAGAGGCACTTTGATGGTGCATTAGCTGAACAAGGGTTTGCCCCCCAGGACACGGACAGCTCGGCTCATCACTCATTTAATGGCTGAGATGATCTCTTAGAGGCAGGGAATTCAATTTGAGCAATTAACACCCTACAGGGAGAGCAGCTACAGGAAGTGCTGGAAATCGGCGCCATTGATTTGGTCCCAGATATCTAATGCTCAACCAGAAGAAGTGTTCCACTGTTAAGGAGGGAACAAAGATAGGCTTGGAATGTATTAATGCATTAGGCGAACCGTGTAAAACTGTCTTGCTAGTAAAGTTAGTAGACCTGCTACTATTATTTATCACTTCTATAGCGCTGTACATTTTAACATTCAATAGATGGTCCCTGCTCAGAAGAGCTTGCAATCTAATTTGGATAGACAGACAGGACAAAATCGGGGTTGGGGGAGTTTCTAGCAGAAGGAATGATACAATGGGTATCTGAATTGTACCTTTGCAAGAGACAAATGTCCTGCAGCGCACAGCTCTCACGGCTGGGTTTCTGAAAGATACTTGTGACCTGGATTGGACACCTCCACCACGGTACGCTCTGCTTCGTCTATACCTGAAAACACGGCTCTTCCAAAAATCACGGCTAGGAGCCCAGTTCTCAACCCTACTATTGCGCTTATCATTCTGAGGGAACATTCTATCCGTGAACTCACGGTACCAGAAGCCTAAGTTAGGAGCATAACCAGACTCTTTCCTGTAATTATGTATGTATTGCATTAATTACTGCTGAAATGTTTTGTATGCATTAATTGCACTTCGATCTCCAGAGGATTTGGCAGGATATAAGACCACAAATAACATAACATATCCTGGAAACAGGATATTAGGCTAGATCAGGGGTGTCAAAGTCCATCCTCGAGGGCCGCAATCCAGTCGGGTTTTCAGGATTTCCCCAATGAATATGCATGAGATCTATTTGCATGCTGCTTTCATTATATGCTAATAGATCTCATGCATATTCATTGGGGGAAATCCTGAAAACCCAACTGGATTGCGGCCCCACCAGGAAGGACTTTGACACCTCTGGGCTAGATGGACCACTGGTCTAACCCAGTAAGGCTATTTTTATATTCTTACATTGTTATGTTATGTTAATTTAATCAGGTTTTCTATTCTGCCTTTACCTATTCAGTTCAAGATCAGATTACATTATAAAAGGTTGGGTCAGTTACTCAGGAAGTACCAATGGGCAGTTTGACACGGACATTTAATGTGGTTGCTAATAGAGGTCGATCGGTACATTTACCAAATGCTCCAACGCTCATTCAAATTCCTATGAGAGTCAGAGCGTTTACCTTGCCGGCCCATGGTAAGAAGCTCTTCCGGGGTTTAGTAAAACCCAGCAAGGGTTAGGTCATAGCTACAAATAGGTCTGAGAAAAGAAGATGAATCTTTGCAGACTGTAATCCTTCTAGTCTCAAAAGCTTACGTACAACAATCATTTCAGCGTTCCAAGAAATGTATCCCTACAGCAGAAGCCGCCATAAAATTCTAAACTAAACTAAAACTTAGATTTATAGACTGGGTCATCTTCATGTAATAAAGCTCGACTCGGTTTACATCAATTAAAAAAAATATAGAAAAGAACACGAGTTTACAATTTAGAGAATAGCCACGTTTTTAAAATTTTTACGAAAAAGTTGAAGTGAATCTAATTCTCTTAACCTTAGAGGAATATCATTCCAGATTTCTGTTAGTTTGAAAGGCTAGGATTTCCCTAATTTACCAGTAAAAACAATTCCTTTTAAGAGAAGGAAAAAGACGGTTTGAGTTTTTGCGGGCTCCTAACAAGATCCAATCTTTGAACGTTCCAGGAAAGAGGTACAAGTGACTAACATAGGCCAAACTGGATCTTGAGAGTTAAACAGAAACATTTGAAGAATATCCTGGAGAATATCAGGAGCCAATGAAGTTTGGCCAGCAGTGGAGATACATGTTCAAAGGTGGTGGAGAGTAAAACTGTGACTGAGTTCAAAGAAGCGTGGGATGAACACAGAAGATTTAGAATCAGAAAATAATATTAAAGATTGAACTAGGCCAGTTACTGGGCAGACTTGTACGGTCTGTGTCTGTGTATGGCCGTTTGGTGGAGGATGGGCAGGGGAGGGCTTCAATGGCTGGGAGGGTGTAGATGGGCTGGAGTAAGTCTTAACAGAGATTTCGGCAGTTGGAACCCAAGCACAGTACTGGGTAAAGCTTTGGATTCTCGCCCAGAAATAGCTAAGAAGAAAAAAAAAAAAAATTTAAATTGAATCAGATTGGGCAGACTGGATGGACCATTCGGGTCTTTATCTGCCGTCATCTACTATGTTACTATGTTACCCTTGCTGAAAATCAACCTAGCTGCGGTATTCTGAATCAACTGGAGCCTCTGGAGCTCCATATTAGAGAATGACACGGTGGCCGTTACCCGCGGCTAGCCGCGAGTAACCCGCCAAAACGGTGACCCAAAAAAATGGTCACCGCAAGTTCGGGGACAAGGCCATTCACCGCCCCGTGGAGCGGTGAATGGTAGCACGGGGCGGTGAACAATCGTGAACGCGCGGTGACCGAGCGTTCCAACCGGCTGCCTACTCTCACCCGCCGTCCGTCCCTCCTTTTCCCTTACCTTTTCTTCTTAAAATGGCGATTTCTATAAGGCTACGAGCTGTATTAGAGCCGGAGCCTTGAAGTCGTGTTGCGTTGCCTGCTGGTAAAAGTCTCCTCTGACGCAAATTCCTGTTTCCGGTTGCATCGGAGGAGGCTTCTAGCAGGCAACCCGACGCGACTTCAAGGCTCCGGCTGTAATACAGCTCGTAGCCTTATAGAAATCGCCATTTTAAGAAGAAAAGGTAAAGGAAAAGGAGGGAAATGCACGGCTGGCCGGCGGGAGGGAGATGCTGGATCGCGTGAAGGTTGCTGGGGGTGGGGAGAAGGAGAGGAGAAGACGGGAACGGGGCGGTGAAAGAGACAGCGGGGCGGTGACAGGGCGGTGAAGGGGACGGCAGAGACGGGGACGGGGCGGTGAAAGGGACAGTGGGGACGGGGCGGTGCAGAGGATGGTGGTCCAGGGACGGGGCGGTGATTGGGAGATAATTTTTCCCCGTGTCATTCTCTACTCCATACCTTGTAAAGCCTCTTATATAAAGGAAAGCTGGCACCTATCTTTCTTTATAATACTAGTATAGCCAGACCAGCGTATTTTGGGTGGTCCTTCCAAACGCTCCCACCTACACGTCCTTCTGTCCTGTCCTCTTCCTATCCTTTGCCCCCCTGCCCCCAGATCTAGCATCTGCTCCTCCCCTGCCTGAAGTCTGACAACTCCCCCCTCTCTCCAAAACCCCCTCCCCTTCCCGCTCTCCCTAAGATCCGCCGGTGGAAGCAGCAATTCACCTCCCCAGCCTGCGCCAGCTCTGTAGGCTTCCTCTTGCTGATGTCACTTCTTGCTGCCTCTCTGGTGGGAAGCAGTTACACACCTAAAGCATCTAGCTCAATGGCTGGTGTAAATGAATGCAGTCAGCTGTGCGCACAAGTGTTGGGTATGCACCTGACACACCCATGCCCCTCCCAGATTCTCACCCCCCCCTTCAGTTGCATGCTACGGATATTGCATGCGCAATTTGCAGAATAATACGGATACGTAGATGTGTAACTGCTAATTAGCGACAATTAACACCAATTATTAGCTATTGATTGTCATATTAAATTACATACATAATAGACAACGTTCCCTAACTTGTACAAACAACTATGGGGGAAATTCTATATATGGCGTTGAATGTTAGGCGCTACTTCCATGTCCAATTTTCTGCATGGAAAAAAAAAGGTGTTTCAACAGATGCAAGGCACCAAAATGGGGTAGAAACGGCAGTTCGGTGCAAACACACACATGCCCATTTATAGGACATTGCTCTGTGTGGGCGTGCATAGGGGGCGTGGCCACGGGAAGGGACGTTCCATTAAAACGCACACAGTGGTATAGAATAGCTGGTTTCAAGAAAGGTTTGGACAAGTTCCTGGAGGAAAAGTCCATAGTCTGTTATTGAGAAAGACACAGGGGAAGCCACTGCTTGCCCTGGATCGGTAGCATGGAATGTTGCTACTCTTTGGGATTCTAGAATCTTGCTACTCTTTGGGGATTCTGCATGGAATGTTGCTACTCTTTGGGGTTCTAGAATCTTGCTACTCTTTGGAGATTCTGCATGGAATGTTGCTACTCTTTGGGATTCTAGAATCTTGCTACTCTTTGGGGATTCTGCATGGAATGTTGCTACTCTTTGGGGTTCTGGAATCTTGTTTACTCTGAGATAATGGAATGTTGCTACTCTTTGGTATTCTAGAATCTTGCTACTCTTTGGGGATTCTGCATGGAATGTTGCTACTCTTTGGGGTTCTAGAATCTTGATACTCTTTGGGGATTCTGTATGGAATGTTGCTACTCTTTGGGGTTCTAGAATCTTGCTACTCTTTGGGGATTTTGCATGGAATGTTTCTACTCTACGGGATTCTAGAATCTTGCTACTCTTTGGAGATTCTGCATGGAATGTTGCTGCTCTTTGGGGTTCTAGAATCTTGCTACTCTTTGGAGATTCTGCATGGAATTTTGCTACTCTTTGGGATTCTAGAATCTTGCTACTCTTTGGGGATTCTGCATGGAATGTTGCTACTCTTTGGGGTTCTAGAATCTTGCTACTCTTTGGGGATTTTGCATGGAATGTTGCTACTCTACGGGATTCTAGAATCTTGCTACTCTTTGGGGATTCTGCATGGAATGTTGCTACTCTTTGGGGTTCCGGAATCTTGTTTACTCTGAGATAATGGAATGTTGCTACTCTTTGGGATTCTAGAATCTTGCTACTCTTTGGGGATTCTGCATGGAATGTTGCCACTCTTTGAGTTCTAGAATCTTGCTACTCTTTGGGGATTCTGCATGGAATGTTGCTACTCTTTGGGGTTCCGGAATCAAGTTTACTCTGAGATAATGGAATGTTGGGGTTCTAGAATCTTGCTACTCTTTGGGGATTCTGCATGGAATGTTGCCACTCTTTGGGGTTCTAGAATCTTGCTACTCTTTGGGGATTCTGTATGGAATGTGGCTACTCCATGGGATTCTAGAATCTTGCTACTCTTTGGGGATTCTGCATGGAATGTTGCTACTCTTCGGGGTTCTAGAATCTTGCTACTCTTTGGGGATTTTGCATGGAATGTTGCCACTCTTTGGGTTCTAGAATCTTGCTACTCTTTGGGGATTCTGCATGGAATGTTGCTACTCTTTGGGGTTCCGGAATCTTGTTTACTCTGAGATAATGGAATGTTGGGGTTCTAGAATCTTGCTACTCTATGGGGATTCTGTATGGAATGTTGCTACTCTTTGGGATTCTAGAATCTTGCTACTCTTTGGGGATTCTGCATGGAATGTTGCCACTCTTTGGGGTTCTAGAATCTTGCTACTCTTTGGGGATTCTGTATGGAATGTGGCTACTCCATGGGATTCTAGAATCTTGCTACTCTTTGGGGATTCTGCATGGAATGTTGCTACTCTTTGGGGTTCCGGAATCTTGTTTACTCTGAGATAATGGAATGTTGCTACTCTTTGGGGTTCTAGAATCTTGATACTCTTTGGGGATTCTGTATGGAATGTTGCTACTCTTTGGGGTTCTAGAATCTTGCTACTCTTTGGGGATTTTGCATGGAATGTTGCTACTCTTCGGGATTCTAGAATCTTGCTACTATTTGGGGATTCTGCATGGAATGTTGCTACTCTTTGGGGTCCCGGAATCTTGTTTACTCTGAGATAATGGAATGTTGCTACTCTTTGGGATTCTAGAATCTTGGTATTCTAGAATCTTGGTACTCTTTGGGGATTCTGCATGGAATGTTGCTACTCTTTGGATTTCCGGAATCTTGTTTACTCTGAGATAATGGAATGTTGGGGTTCTAGAATCTTGCTACTCTTTGGGGATTCTGTATGGAATGTTGCTACTCTTTGGGATTCAAGAATCTTGCTACTCTTTGGGGATTCTGCATGGAATGTTGCCACTCTTTGGGGTTCTAGAATCTTGCTACTCTTTGGGGATTCTGTATGGAATGTTGCTACTCCATGGGATTCTAGAATCTTGCTACTCTTTGGGGGATTCTGCATGGAATGTTGCTACTCTTTGGGGTTCCGGAATCTTGTTTACTCTGAGATAATGGAATGTTGCCACTCTTTGGGGTTCTAGAATCTTGCTACTCTTTGGGGATTCTGTATGGAATGTTGCTACTCCATGGGATTCTAGAATCTTGCTACTCTTTGGGGATTCTGCATGGAATGTTGCCACTCTTTGGGTTTCTAGAATATGGCTACTCTTTGGGGATTCTGCATGGAATGTTACTACTCTTTGGGGTTCCGGAATCTTGCTTACTCTGAGATAATGGAATGTTGCTACTGCTTGGGTTTAGCCAGGTACTAGGGACCTGGATTGGCCACCATGAGAAAGGGCTATTGGTCTTGATGGACCATTGGTCTGACCCAGTATGGCTATTCTTATGGAGGATCCACACCTGGTTTTAGTTGGCATAATTCCTTGCCCTCATTGCTGAGCGTGAATCCTGGCGCTGCGTGCTGTTCAATAAAGAGTGCCGATCCCAAAACGCCCGTTGGAGAATACCATTCAGCACAGATTTGTTTTCAGGGCTGATATTTTGAGCACCATTTAAGAAAATTTTTCCCTAGGTGTAAAAATGTGTACACAAGTTTATAGAAATAGAGAGGTTCTGTACTGTTTGGCGTGTGCACATTTATTCGCAACTGGCACTGAATATATGTGACATATTTAAAATGCTCTGGCTGGCATTTATTTATTTATTTTTTTTTTTTAAACCCTGCTGATTACAGGGTATCAATATTGACCCAAATATCTTTATACTCGTACAATAAAATATCCAGGGATCAGGGACCAAAACACTGGATCAGCAACAAGTATCAGTACAGAGTAGGAAAGAGATGGAAAACAACTTTTTACCTATATTTCTTTAAGAAACACAGCAGGATGCTGCCCCTGCCAGGTTTCCCCATTCACAGCTGCTAGCTTGCAGTACCCGATTTTCTAAGATAAGCAAATGCTACATACGGTATGCAAGGAACTTGTGCTGAGCACAGCTGAAGAGGTTATAAGCTCTTCTCAACAACAACAATAACAACAAAATCACTAACACAGTATTAGGGAATGGCTGGCAATTTTGTTACAGTAAAACCTTGGTTTGGGAGCATAATTCGTTCCGGAAACCTGCTTGTAATCCCCGTAAGAAATAATGGAATTTCAGACGATTCGTTCCACAACCCCAAAACTTTAACACAAACTACTGTACTGTATAAAGTAAAAAAATATATTAACCTGCGCTTTACTTTTGGAAAAGAATCGTGGCGGGTATGAGGGAGACGAGAGAGAGGGAAGGATGAGGGTTATCGTGTAGGACGACCTCACCCGTTTAGAACAGTCACTACACTCCCGCAGCGTCGGGGGGGGAGAAGAACCTTCGTCTCAGTTGTCATGCGCGTATACTGTACGGATTCGTATTGCAAGACCTCGCTCGTTGAGAACAGTCGGTTCATAGACAACCCCGCGAAAGACAAAGGCGCGTGCCAACAACTGAGTGCAAGACGGAGGCGCGCGCCGAAGAAAATTACAGTTTTTAGGGGCTCCGACGGGGGTTTTTGTTGGGGAGCCCCCCCCCCAGTTTACTTAATAGAGATGGCGCCGGCATTGTGGGGGGTTTGGGGGGTTGAAACCCTCCACATTTTACAGTAAACTTAACTTTTTCCCTAAAAACAGGGAAAAAGTGAAGTTTTCAGTAAAATGTGGGAGGTTAGAACCCCCCAAACCCCCCACAATGCCCCCCACAACGCGGCACGATGTCTATTAAGTAAAGTGGGGGGTTCCCCCACACACACACCCCCGTCGTAGCCCTAAAAACAGTCATTTTCTTCAGCGTGCGCCTCCGCGCTGCGCTCAATTGTCTGCGCGCGCCTTTGTCCCGGCGCGCTTTTGACCTGACACCGAACAGTCACTACACTCCCACAGCGTCAGAGAGAGAAGAACCATCGGCTCAATTGTCATGCGCGTATACTGTACACTTATGGGGAATTTAGGACACGCCTAAAAACATATCTGTTCCAGACGTATCTAAACAACTGACCCGTACAATTCTTTCTCCTCAATATCAGTTACCTTGAACTGTAAAATCCATCTTTTCCTCTGTTAAGTTCATTCAACCTGTTCCATCTTTAATATTTGTACCTCTTATAATCTTTGTAAACCGCATAGAACTTCACGGTCCTGCGGTATATAAGCTGTTATTATTATTATTATTACATACTCGTATTGCAAGACCTCGCTTGTTTATCAAGTTAAAATTTAATAAAAACATTTTGCTCATCTTGCAAAACACTCGCAAACCAAGTTATCGAGGTTTTACTGTATTTACTGTATTTGAGGTTTTACTGTATTTGAGTCAACTATGTGAAACACTGCTTTAAAAGTCAAAATTGACAAAACCAAGGAATTTCTATTTGTAAAAACAATCCCCCCCCCATCACCTTCACCCCCTATCTAAGTATCTGTTATCATGGATTTAGTTGTATGTTGTTTTCAGAGACAATACACTGCGCTTTCTCAGCATTTCTATTGACCTAAGTCTCAAAAAGCAGATCCAGAGGAAGAAAAGGAAGATAATGAATGAAAACCGGAAGAAAACAAAAGAGACCACTGCAAAAATTTATCCAGGGAGATAACGGAGAAAGTGAAAAACCAGTTTACTCAATGGGCTCGCTCCCTACCCCTAATTCAACAAACTTGCATGCGCAGTTCTACATTTAGCAGGAAAAGCGGCTGCTTGCAAGTTATAGAAAAACGTCAGTTGCACGTGTAACTTACTAGATAAATTAGCTTCTAATTGACACTAACAACCAGTTATTGGCTATAATTGGTTTTAATTGGCGCTGAGGGGTGCTGCCATTAGTCGGTATTCTAAAAACTGCACAAGACACACCACGCGTGACTGCAGGGCAGGTGTGGACCTGGGAGGGGCAGAGGCAGGCCCAACTGATTTTCCCGCCAAAATTCAAATTGATGACCAACGGGACTTTCCCGCCTCTTTCACCTCAAGCCCCCAACCAATCGGGCTCGAGGACCTACTCTATAAAGACAAACGGCCGACCTCACCGCATACCCTGAAGAAAGCCACAGCAAGATGGCTGAAACTCCGGTTCTACCTGACAAGATGCACCGAAACCTGGAAACCCGCAACAAGCAGGCCTTGCGTGTATGCGCGTGGCTTGTAGATTACTATCATTTATGCGCCAGTCTGCAGTTGGGCGCAAGCATTTATTTCAGTCGTCGAACTAGCGTAAATGCTTGCGCCTGAAGTTAGTTGCCTAAATGTGGACTTATTCTATAATTGATTTTTTTTTCTTTCTTATACATTGACACTTTAAAATGAGCAAGATTGGCTTTCCCTTGTCGTTCAGAGGGTAAGATTTCTTTCAAATCCCCTCTGATAGCATGGCTGACGGCTGGCTGCAAAACACAGACACACTATGAGACAATGGTGGCAAAAGTTTGTCTTAATAAAATATATTGACAGTATTTTGTCAGGAGCCCCTTTGCTGTGTACCAGTGGTTGTTTTTTTTTCATGCTATTATAAATTGCGTTTTCTGCCATCTTGCTGCTCTAATATTTTGGTTCCCTTTTTTTTTTTTTTTTTTTTTGCAGTACTTTTGGCTTCTTTTTTTGTGTTCTGACGGCATGAACAGGAACTGGTGTGGCACTACCAGATGATGGACTGGTAACCCTAATATTTATTCAACTGAAGATTTTTTTTTTGTTTCACTTGTTAGGCAGGTTGGTTGGCAAGCTGTGTAGTCTGCCCACTCCCGAAGTACAGTTAAACCTTGGATTGCGAGTAACTTGGTGTGCGAGTGTTTTGCAAGACGAGCAAAATGTTTTATTAAATTTTAACTTGATAAACGAGCGAAGTCTTCAATATGAGTACGTACAGTATTCGCGCATGACAACTGAGCCGATGGTTCTTCTCTCTCTGACGTTGCGGGAGTGTAGTGACTGTTCTAAATGAGTACGGTCTTGAAAAACAAGCGGCATGTCACAGTGAAAGTCGTCCTAAATAACCCTCATCCTCTCCTCTCTCTCATCTCCCTCTCACCAGCCACGATTCTTTTCAAAAGTAAAGTACAGGTTAATATATTTTTACTTTATACAGTACAGTGTTTTGTACTAAAGTTTTTGGGTTGTGGAACGAATCGTCTGATTTTTCCATTATTTCTTATGGGGAACTTTGCTTTGATATACGAGTGTTTTGGATTACAAGCATGTTTCCGGAACAAATTGTGCTCGCAAACCAAGGTTTTACTGTACTGGCCATGGCAAATGCTTCCTCTTTGCTGGCTACTTCTATTTATAAACCATCAGAGACAGAGCTGGAGGTAAATCTTTAAGGGCAGTGATGTGCTGTAGGGTGTCAGGTTAAAAGCGCGCCGGGAAATAGGCGCGCGCAGACAATTGAGCGCAGCGCGGAGGCGCACGCCGCAGAAAATTACAGTTTTTACGGCTATGACTTAAGAGAGATCGCGCCGCGTTGTGGGGGCGCTGGGGGTGTGGGGGGTTGTAACCTGTTTTTAGGGAAAAAGTTAAGTTTACAGTAAAATGTGGAGGGTTACAAACCCCCAAACCCCCCACAACACCGGCGCGATCTCTCTTAAGTAAATTGGGGGGGCTCCCCAACAAAAACCCCCGTCGGAGCCCCTAAAAACTGTAATTTTCTTCGGCGCGCGTCTTTGTCTTTCGCGGGGTTGTCTATGAACCATGCTGTAGTTCCAGGGGGTCTCAAGGGCCTCGGAGGCCCAGACTCCCCCATTCTTGGCTCAGGATCCCCCAGTGGAAGTGCATATGCTGTCCAGCATTTCCCCCTCCTCACAACCTGTGCTGTCCAGTGACTCTCTCTCTTCCCTCCTCCATTAAAAAAAAATCTCACCTACATCACAAACAGTCCAGCAAAACTTCCACGTCACCTAAACTCTGCCCTATGAAGTTCTTTGGAGTATTCTCTAAAGTAGTCTCTCTCAAACTTTTTTTTCGCTCTGGCACACTAAACAGAGCAAATATTTTTCGCGGCACATTATAATTGAAATTATAAAATAGCAAAACCAACAAAAAATTAAATTTGAGAGTTATTTATTTAAAGTTCTTTAAGCTATGTATGGGTAACAACGGTAAAATTAAAGTAGATAGAACAGAGTTGCTAATCAATGTGATGGAAGTACTTGTTTTTGAGTCGTTCTTTTTTTTTTTTCGATTTAATTTCTGTCAGAGCTGAAAATCCAAATTTACAAAGATAAAAAGATCCAAATGGTAACAAAGCCTTGATTGCTTTGTTGCTCAAGTTACAGTACTCCCCCAGAATTCACGGGGGCTCCGTTCTAGGAAACTCCGCGAATTTTAAAAAAAACTGCGAATACGGTTTTTAGGCAAGGGAGACAGGAGAGGGCAGCTGGAGAGGCAGGAGAGAGCAACCGGAGCGCCGGCGAGTGAAGGATATCACTCGCTGTATGCTCCGACCACCTCTTCCTGTACTAAAGTCGGGCCTTGCCAATCAGGAGCTGTGTGTCAAAGCAGCTCCTGATTGGTCAGGCCCGACTTTAGTATAGGAAGAGGCAGTCGGAGCATACAGCGAGTGATTTCCTTCACTCGCCGGCGCTCCGGCTGCCCTCTCATGCCCGGCCATTTGTAGTCAGAAAATACTGCGAATGACCAGGACCGCAAACCGCGAATTTGCGGGGGAGCACTGTGCTTGCTGTTAGTTTTCAAGGACCAATCACGTCAAAGAATGATGCTTGTCTGGGCGGTTGTATCATTACACATATAGACGCTCATAAGACTGACAGACTCTTGCGTACGCAATGTACATGTTATCCATTCTAGTGTATACTTATATGAAGGGCATTTTTAAAATTCTGCTCTCTCTCGCCATGGCGCAGTTTGAGAGACGCTGTACCACAGAGTAGCCAATTTAATATTTTTTCTCCCCAAAAAAGAGTAACACTACTTCAATAAACCAAGCAGCTAATTCACTGTCTGTGACACACAGATCAGATGGATCTGCTCTAGCCTAGATTGCACTGGGGGGACTTTAAGATGAGGACAGCGAATGTCTGACTTGCATGAGAAAGCAGTTCTCACGGTCATTTGATACATGAAGGATCTTGGGTTTCAGAAACACTGCGTGTCCCAATTAGCTCCTCGAGAAAGCTCAAAGCCTTACAAAGATGATGAATTGCACTGCATGAAACATTCACGGACATCTTAATAGATCAACCGTGGCTATGACATCAATTTTCTTCACTAATGAATAATGAGGTAGACAGAAGGAAAATGAGATGACGTAACAGGCTTGCATTCTACTTGCAAACAACAGAAGGCAGTAGGTACAGTAAGGAATACAGTAGAGAATGGCACGGGGACAAATTTGTCCCTGTCCCCGCGGGAACTCAATTTCCCCATCTCGGCTCCACAAGTTTTGTCACTGTTCCTGTCCCTGCCTCATTCTTATAAGCTCAGCCTTAAGCTCACAAACCTCGAACACTTATGATTTTAAAATATTTGAGGCGTGTGCAGATGAGGACGGAGCTTGTAGGGATGGAGCAGGGACAGGAAAAGAGCTCGCTGGGATGGCATGGGAACATGAGTTCCCACGGGGACAGGGAAAAATTTGTCCCCGTGTCATTCTCTACTTGGGAGAACAGTATAGAAAATGGACTAAATAAATAGTGTGAAAAACTTCTCCGATAACCAGAGCAGAGCTGGTGCTGTGACATCATAATGCCTCACTCCACCAATGCCTAAGAGCCAACCTCATCAGTGATGTCACAATGGCTGGATTGTCCTAGACTTGGCTCACTTTTGCTACATTTTGATTTCTAGAGTGGTGCAGTGTAGAGAATGACACGGGGACAAATTTTTCCCCATCCCCAAAGGAACTCAATTTCCCATCCCGTCCCCGTGAGTTTTGTCGTTGGCCCTGCCTCATTCCTGTAAGCTCTGCCTTAACCACACAAGCCTCAAACACTTATGATTTTAAAGTGTTTGAGGCTTGTGCAGATGAGGACAGAGCTTGCAGGAATGGGGCAGGAACAGGAAAATAACTCGCCAGGGCGGGAACAGGAAAATGAGTTCCCGCAGGAACAGGGAAAAATTTGTCCCCGTGTATAGAGACGCTTTTAGCTGATTAACGAGTCCCTTAAACTGAGCTGACATTCCCAATTGAAGTAGGCAAGTACTGATCTAATATAATATAACCCCTATTTTTCTACCTTTATTTGTTGTCTTTCCTATATTAATTTGTAGTTCTTTCCTGATTTCTCCTTGAAGTGCACGTCTGTCTATCCCTATATTGTATGTCTCCCTTTTTTGAAAATTATTTATTGTACATCGCTTTATAATCTTTGAAAAAAGCGATTTTATCAAATATGAAATAAACTTGAAAAATCTTCACCGACCCCCACATCGCACAAAACACGACTGTCCAATTAATTTTTAATCTGAAAAAAAAAAATCAGATCACGTCATACCTTACTACCAAAGACTACACTGGTTACCAGTCGAGGCCAGAGTCAGATTTAAGGAGAGAGAGGAGATCCCTGAGGAACTCTGCAAGAGTTAGTCCATATATTAGAAAATACATTCCCAAATTGGTACGAAAATGCAAAGAGCCCTAAAGCCGTTTAAGGACATTACCAGAAATGGCCAAAGCATCCAAACACCTTAGTAGTTGGCAGTGATCAACAAGATCAGATGCATTGCTTAGGTCAAATTATAATATCAATGCCTCAACACTATGTCCGCGCGCCTTTGTTCTCGCGCGCTTTAGACTATGAACCATACTATACTATACATAAGGAGTTGTGAAAGGGAGGATGAGGACTTTGCAAATGCTTATCAACTCCGCTACAAGATTAATCACAGGGGTTCCAAGGAGTAGCCACCTAACTCCTGTGTTGAAGAAACTTCACTGCTTACCTATACAACAAAGAGTTGCGATTATACATCAGCCATTGTATCCTGCTTCCCCAAAGATCTTACAAGAATTCTTCCAGATCTATAAACCGAGAAGAGAGCTAAGACACGTACATGGGATGAAATTAAGGGCGCTAGCGTTTTTAGCGCACGCTAGCCGAAAAATTATCGCCTGCTGAAAAGGAGCCCTAAGTTTGGAGGGTAGAATGTCGACTATGCAAGCTAGGATCGGGAGCATCAATGGTATCCTGCGGTTTTGTACGGGGAGGATGAATTTTAAGAAAATGCTGAAAACTCAATTATTTGCCAATGCCTTCTTATGCTAAGGTAGATTTCAGTTGATAATCGCCTTTTAGAACTTTTCTGACATCAATGTATGATTTAAAGCTTGTCTGTACTTCTGAATTGATTGAATCTGTGCTCTATTCCTATTATAACAGGGACGATTAACGATGTTGTCTTGACTTGCCTATGTTATATGTGATAGTCGGAGGGAAACAAGATTTTATGTATGTGATATGGAAACCGCATAGTTGCATGCGATATATACATTTTTAAATAAATAAATAGTCTAAAATGGATGCTAAAACAGTCTCTGTACTATAAAGAGGACGGAAGCCTGACTGAGATGAAGGTGAAAAAGAGTATTGTTCTAAATCAGGGGCCTCCAAATTTTTCGCCATGAGAGTCACATTGGGTACTTCAGCACTTTTCAGTGGTAAAAAACCTAAAGAAAAATAACTCTAGATATATGAGTTTTATTGAAAACGGAACATTTTATAAACCAACTAGTGTTTAAGCTCGTTACATTAACGGGTGCTAGAATATATGCCTGTCTGTCTTTCTTTATTTATGTCTCTCTCCCTGCTCCTGTCTCTTTCTTCCTTTCTTTCTGTCTCTCTCCCTCCTGCTATTTTTCTCTCTCTCTCCCTGACACCCTTTGTCTGTCTGTCTGTCTTTCTGTCTGTCTCTCTAGTCCCCTGTCTGTCTTTATTTCTGTCTCTCTCTCTCCCTGGCCTCCTTTGTCTGTCTGTATTTTTTTCTGTCTCCTTCCCCCCCCCCCCACTTTCCTTTGCAGATGCAGTAGCGGTATTTCCCTTCCCCTCCAGGTCCCTGTGAAGTAGTAGCAGCATTTTCCCCCACCCCACCCCCATTCCCTTCTCCCCCCCCCCCCCCACTTTCCTTTGCAGAAGCAGCAGTGATATTTCTCTTCCCCTCCAGGTCCCCTTGCTGCCACAAATGCAGGACTCTACTTTTTGGTGATCGTGGTGACTGATCCTCCTCTAAAGAGCAGCCTGCGATGGTGGCTGGCTTTAGCGAACCTCGCAGGCCGCTCTCCAACTCGGTAACCCGTTCCCTCTGACACGATCCCGTGCGTCAGAGGGAACATGCTACCGAGGTTGGAGAGCGGCCTGCGAGGTTCGCTAAAGCCGGCCACCATCGCAGGCTGCTCTGAAGAGGAGGATCAGCAGCAGCGGCGGCGGCGAGTGAGGGCAGGAGTTATGTTCCCTGCCGAGGATGCGGGCAGGGAGAGAGCTTGCCTGGCTTCCATGGTGAGTGAGGGCGGGAGGAGGGGAGTGGCCAGAATGTTCCCTGCCGCCGGGTTGGCGGCCACGGATCACACACCACAGCGGCAGGGAACACGAAATCCTAAGTGCGCATGTGCACTTAGGCTTTTATTATATAGGATTACAGAGTATGGGAGATCAACTTTTCTTTTCTTTTTCCCTTCTATGTTAAAACTGTAAGAGAATAAATTTATAAATAATTATAAAATTATTAAAATCACGAGAACTCTGTACAAGCAAATATGTGAATAACTGACTACGCACCTTTAAACATAAATTTATGCAATTACAAATTGAGTATTGCACTGCACCATTGCAAGTATTCTTATGGACAATTAACCACGACGACTAGTAACGAACTTCCAGATTCAATTTAAAAATTAGCCACAGGACCAGAGCTTCCTATACGCCGCAAATTAACACTGTCGATCGAGGCCGAAACAAATACGAAGAAATATCGCGAAGTATACAATTACAGTTCAGTATTAAATAAAGTTGTGAATAATATTAACATAATTTGGAATATTAATTTTTAATTAATGCATTTGAAATCTATCAACACCCCGTGGGTTTTTTTGCGCGGATTCTCATTGGAAAATTAGTCCAATTGGCGCATTTCCGCACAATTCATCTGCAGGTCAGATGTGGCCCGCGGGCCGTACTTTGGAGATCCCTGTTCTAAATAATCAAGTAGCCGGCGATAAAAAAAAACTCCTAAAGAAGCTTTATTAAAGGAGAGGTTAAATCCCTATATTCAGTCTTTGTCCCCGAGAGTCCGGAGTGACATTTTGAACTCCTTCTAACCTTGCTCGGTTGGCGCAGGGGGTCCTGGCCGCGTGAGGGGACAATTTCTTTTAATTTTATTTTAAAAGCTATTCTTTTTTTTTCTCTTCTTGTTCTTCTCTTCTGGTCTGTGGTTTTGGGAGAATGTGGAGATTGCGGTTTCCTTCCAAGGGCCCCTTTTGCTGAGTTGTGATGGCGGTTTTAGCGCGCGCTGAATTGCCCCGCACGCTAGACCTTAACGCCAGCATTGGGGGTGGAGGGTTGGATCTGTATCGTTTGTATCACAGTTGTATTTGGTTGTATTCCATGGTTGATTGTATTTATAGGTTGGATTTTATTTTTTGAAAATAAAAATTGATTATACATAAGAGAGAGGTTCATTTCTTGTGCTTTTTAAGTTGCATTGGTGGCCTTTTGGGGCCAGAGTGCTTTTTAAGTTCGGATGCATTTGTTATAAGGTGCTTTTTGAATTCTCTCCCTCATATTTGTCCCCGTATCTGAAAACTTTCTTATTCAACAAAAGGAACTAGAAATTCTGGAAAGTTCATCTTCCCCACTCCAAAGGCCTGTCGTTTTAAGACCTTTTCAGACAGGACTTTGGAGTATCAAGCTGGGAAGATGAACTCCTGGCGAAGTCCGATGATTGTTCAATCTAATTCTTACTTCACATTTAGGAAATCATTAAAGACCTATTTATTTGACAAATAAGAATATTAATTCTGATATAAAATGAGGTTTTATGTTTTTATTTTTATTGTCACAGTATGTTTTAATTTTAATAATTTTTAATATTGTACTTAAATGTTTTTAACAATTGTATTACTTTTATTATATCATTTTAGATTGTACGTAGATAGTGTGTTCTATGAAACTGTACCATGTGCTGAAGTGTCTTAGTATTCTCCTGTTGTCAACATAAGAACATAAGAATCGCCACTGTTGGGTCAGACCAATGGTCCATCCTGCCCAGCAGTCCACTCACGCGGCGGCCCCGAGGTCAAGACCAGTGCTCCAAATGAGTCCGGTCTCACCAGTTTAGCATGAACTTGTCCAACTTTGTCTTGAAACCCTGGAGGGTGTTTTCCCCTATAACTACTGGTTGGGCGGTATACAAGAAAATAAATTATTATTATTATTGTATGATCAAGGGAAAAATAATGCAAATGGAAAAAAAAACCCACCCATGGAACTCTGAGCAGAAAACACAGAATTTCAGAATAAGTCGAAGGAACCACCGTTTGTTTTATAGGTGTTGCCCGCACGATTTTCTCCGTAGAAAGGAGGAGGAGTGTGTGACTAAGTGGTTGGATCTACAGCCTCAGCACCCTGGGGTTGTGGGTTCAAACCCCGCGCTGCTCCTTGCGACCCTGGGCAAGTCACTTAATCCTCCATAGCCCCAGGTACGTTAGATAGATTGTGAGCCCACCGGGACAGAGAGGGAAAAATGCTTGAGTACCTGATTGTAAAAACCGCTTAGATAACCTTGATAGGCGGTATATAAAAAAATCCTAATAATAATAACTGTTTCTTTTCTAAAACTGCAAGAAATCAAATTCTTTGGCAACAGATATGCTATTACTAAATTATGCAGAGCAACTTGACTTGAAGCCTTTTTTTATTTTTTTTGCATTTTTATGACCCAGCATTTTGAAACTTTAATCTAACGTAGAGCCTTTATCAAGTTTATGGTTTTTCTATGGCCCCATAAAGAGCTGTAAAGCATTACGGTTGTTTTGGGACCAAGTGAATACTCTTCCTTTCTCCCTTTTTTATTGGAACGTAAATCACTAGCAATTCGCGATGCTGTTACAGGCAGGCTGCCTCAGATGAGACTTTTGATTGGGAAAACTTAATGGTCTGGGCCATTTGCGCTTCAACATCTGGCAGCCGTAATCAGAGTCCCATAACATTGACTAGATATCTTTGGACATGAGTGTATTTTAAAGCTGGATGGTAATTATGAGCCCACATCCCGGCTGCAGGATATCCCCTCCTGCTGTTTAAATAGTTTCAGAGCCTAATGATTGCTGATAACAATCCAGTTAAAATAACACAATGGGAAGGGACTCTAATTAGTATAATCAAAAGAGGCAGAGTGATTACAGACAAGATCTGGCGTTTGATTCCATTGATTTCTTTATTTGGTGTTATTGTAGAAGAATTTTTTTTCATCAGATGACGTCTGAAGTATTGTCATTTTGCAAGAGCTTGGGGTTTTTTTAAAATTTAAATTGCAACACAAATAAATATAATAACCCCAGACGTGGAAGTTAACTAAGAGCACTTACTCTTTAGGTGGGTTTAGGTCCTCTGGTCGCGCTTCAAAGAACCTCAGGACTTCATCACACTGTGAAATGTGAGGCGGCAGCCTGACGAGTGCCTGATGAGGAAACAGGAGGAGAAAGTCAGTTTACAGTAGAAGCCGTGCTTAAACTATTCACCAACATGTATACAAGATGACAGGACTGGGTGGGCCGTAAACCAGATGCAAAGCACTCGGCAATAGCTTATGGAACCTCATTTTTGGGGTGTTGGGGGCGACTTAATAGAGTTGAAGAAGGGTCCCAAATAATTGTGTGGCAAGTGGAAGTTTTGCAGCAGAGTCGTGGTGCTTTCGTCTGTTCTAATCCAGGAAGTCCATTTCAGGCCATTTTAGAAAGCAAATGCAAACATCCTCACATTTCTGGGTCACGTCTGCAGAAAATAAAGGTCAGCAGACACATTGCAGGCAATGCCATTTTACCAGGCTCACACAATACACTTGTCAGTAGCTTTGAAAAAAGTCACGCTCCCTCCCTTTCCCAAATATAACCTGCACCGAGTCTATGAAGGCTGGACACAAACTGGGTTGCGTTGGTCTAATGGAAACACTTTATCATGTACTAGCTTGCTGGATTTTCTTTCTTTGAATCCAAAGGACTCACCGGGCAACCTCACCACTTGAGTCATATCGGTTCAGAGTCTTCAAGTTAGTGACCCCGGCCCGATTCACTTACCTGTCTTCCGACCATCCTCCAATCCGCGCATGCAAATGATAGCAATGGCATGCAGAGTAGGCAGGGATGCGATTCACTAAACAAAGCCCTGTAACACCGACTGGGCTGGCCGATCAAAAAAAAAAGTGACTTCTCAGGACCAGTCGCTGAAGCCCTTTGCGACTGCCCTGCCTTCTGCAGCCCTGCTCTCTGCCCTGTCAGCCCCGATCTCCTGCCTTCCCCGAAGTCGCCCAGAAGTCCTGCCTGCCCCGAACTCCTGCAGCCCGATCTCTCCTGCCGCCCCGATCGTCCCACCTTTCCCTGTGTGCGCACAAAACCCTTCCCTTAAGAAGAGGGAACAAGTAGCGGCCCGGTGAGTCCTACACCCGTCTCTCGGTCTCTCTCAAACCCCTCATCCCGCTCCAGCACCGCCAAGATCTTAGGGCTAGATTCCCCGTAGTGCAAGCTCGTGGTTTTAACCTGCGGGCTTAAGCAGGTTAAAACCACGGGCTCCAAACGTCCTGTTTCACATTCCCTTTCCCTTTGCCCTAGAAAAAAAGAAAAAAAAAAGTTAAGTTAAAAAAAAAAAAGGGCCCTGACTCGAACGGGCATGTGCAGACCATCTACAGATGCCGTGCAGGCAGATGGGGGTGTTCCTCCGATCGCCCCCATCTGCATATTTTTCCTTTCGGAATTCGTCGGACCTGCCCGGATTGGGCCTGGATCGGGCCCGATCGGGCAGGTTAGTGAATCCTGGCAATATATCTAAACCATCAAGTTTAACGCTCTAATCAGGGTTCCAGATTTTTTTTAATGCTTTCAAAGATTTGCAAGATAAACAAATACATCTGGTTTTATCAAGGTTTTCTCTTGTAGACACAGAGGGCCAGATTCTATAAACAGCGCCAGTATTGGCGGACGCCTAAGAAACGGCTGCCGATCGCGCGTCAATCACGCTCCGGTGCCATTTGTAGAATCGCGGCTGTTTTGTAAAACAGGCGTCTTAAATGCAGGCCAGCATTTTAAAGGCCTCTATTTAAGGCACCGGCCTCGCGCCTTTGGAGGTGCAGAGGGACGCCTAAGGCCACTTCTGGCGCAAACCACTCCCCTGCTGGCCTTAGGCATCCCTTTGTGTCTCCGTAGGCACGAGACCGACGCCCTGGAACAGCACCTTCAATTATTTTTTTAAAACATGCCCCCTGGTTGGTTAGTTGGGTGGCAGTAGGGTGCCTACCTTCGCCTAACTTCAGCGCATCATGGACAGAGTCTGGGCCAGAATGGGCAAAAAGGCTGGAGTTGGGAATATTTAGGCTCAGCATCAGTTCTATTCTATGTTCTTAATTACACCTGGGTGCCAAGATACTGCTACAGAATACTAGCGTAAATCCAAATTGGCAAAGTTACATGAAGAAGATGCAATCATTTATGCCAGGTCACTGGAAGGGCCTAAGTACACCATGCACGCATTATGTTGGAGACATGTACATGCTCCTCTCATGTGTACCGTATTTTCACGCATATAACGCGTGCGTTATACACAATTTTACAAACCGTGCATAACCATGCGTGTTATACACGTGAACGCGTTTTACAACTTTTTTTTTACATAGTTCCCCCCCCCGTCCGATTCACCCCGAAGGACCGCTCGCACGCACTCGCACCCCCACCCCGAAGGACCGCTCGCATGCACTCGCAACCACACCCCCACCCCGAAGGACCACTCGCACCCCCACAGCCTCCCGACCCCCCCCCCATCATGTAGAAGCTCCTACCGTTGTCCTGCTGCTTCCTCTTGGCGGTCCCGGCCCTTCTGTGAGCCCTGCGTCTGCGCTGCTTCCTCTTCCGGCGGTCCCGCCCTTTCTCGGACGTCAGAGAAAGGGAGGGACCGCCGGAAGAGGAAGCAGCGCAGACGCAGGGCTCACAGAAGGGCCGGGACCACCAAGAGGAAGCAACAGGACAACGGTAGGAGCTTCTCCATGATGGGGGAGGTCGTGAGGCTATAGGGGTGTGAGCGGTCCTTCGGGGTGGGGGTGCGGGCGAGCGGTCCTTCGGGGTGGGGGTGCGAGCGGTCCTGCGGGGGGTGAATCGGACGTCGGGGGGGGGGCATCAGGCTTTCAGGGTGGGGACAGGACTTCAAGGGGGAGAGGAGAGTCGGGGCAGCCAGAGGAGAGTCGGGGCGGGTGAAAGGAGAGTCAGGGCGGCCAGAGGAGAGTCGGGGCGTGCGAAAGGAGAGTCGGGGCGGGCAGTGACGGGAGAGTCGGGGCGGCATGCGCGGTATATAAAAATTTATTTACATAAATTACAGTTTCCCGCACGTTATACGCGGGTGCGTGGTATATGAGTGAAAATACGGTACTCTTATGCCCCAGTTATACACTGTAGCACTTACTTGCTATCTTAGAGAACAGTACGTAATTCACTTTTGCGCAAGTGCCACTTTTCTGTGCACTTAGACTCACTCGGTTTATATAACTGAATGCGTCCAGTTATAAAACTACCTTTTCATAAATTAAGGCCCAGGCCTAAATATTCCCAACTCCCACATTTTCTTTCTATGCCCTCAGAAAATGACCTAGGATGATGGTTCCAAGCCAGAGGTTCTCAATCCAGTCAGTGCACACCCCACCACTCAGGTTTTTGAGGATACTCACACTGAGACAGGTGTGCAAAAATGAAAGTACAGCATGCAAATTTATCTTAAGCACATTATGGACGTCTTGAAATCCTGGCTGACTGGGTGTGTCCCCAGGACTGAATTGTTCATAAATTGTGTTTAGTATATTTCTTGAAGAGCAGAACAGAGCTGAGTTATCAGGAAGCATCCACGTACCCCTAAGAACATAAGAACATAAGCAGTGCCTCTGCCGGGTCAGACCACAGGTCCATCCTGCCCAGCAGTCCGCTCCCGCGGCGGCCCAAACAGGTCAAGACCTGTCTGAATCATCAGAAGGGGCTCCCTTGCCACCTTGGTTTCCCATTTAAGTCCTGCCTTCCTATCGAAGTCCTAGCCCTCAGGTCTTGCACATGCACGACCTGGTTGGTTTCTTTCTTATATTCTATTTTGAGGGCTATTGCTTGCTTTGGTACAAACTGACGGGGGCGGAACACTTCATTGGGGAAGGAGAAGTAGTTGAGGACTGTGGTTGGTGCCTTCTACGGGGTGTTCTGTTGAAGCATCTAAAAGTTTAAAGCTTCATAATATGAACATTCTAACTCGCAGCAAAAAAAGCAATACAGGTTCATATTCTAAAACCCTAACTTCTTGGGGAGACTCAAACTATCCCCCAGTTACTGTCTCTAAAGCACTAAGAAACATGCTCCAGGAACAATTTTTCTAAACTGAGCGGGCTTAAAACACTCATCGATTACCATTCAGAGTATTAACACATTGACACCTTACCACCTTTTTTTTTTTTTTTTAACGCCAGGTTTCTAATTAAAAAGAAAAATGTCCTCCTTATCTGAGTAGTTCGAGCCTGGAATACTGTGTGCAATTCTGGAGGCCGCATTATCGCAAGGATGTGCTGAGACTGGAGTCGGTGCAAAGAATGGCCACCCGGATGGTCTCGGGACTCAAGGATCTACCATACGAAAAACGGCTTGACAAATTACAGCTATACTCGCTCGAGGAGCGCAGAGAGAGGGGGGACATGATCGAGACGTTCAAGTATCTTACGGGCCGCATCGAGGCGGAGGAAGATATCTTCTTTTTCAAGGGTCCCACGACAACAAGAGGGCATCCGTTGAAAATCAGGGGCGGGAAACTACGAGGTGACACCAGGAAATTCTTTTTCACTGAAAGAGTGGTTGATCGCTGGAATAGTCTTCCACTACAGGTGATTGAGGCCAGCAGCGTGCCTGATTTTAAGGCCAAATGGGATCGGCACATGGGATCTATTCACAGGGCAAAGGTAGGGGAGGGACATTAAGGTGGGCAGACTAGATGGGCCGTGGGCCCTTATCTGCTGTCTATTTCTATGTTTCTATGTTTCTATGAGCCACATCAGGATAAACTTGTATTTTTTTTGTCCACAAAAAAAGAACATCTTTAAAGAACAACTTTAAAATGTTTGTCAGTCTCCTTAGAGATTGAAACCAAGAGAGTCTCCCTTGTGGAAATCTCATGAGATGATAATTGTCAAACCAAAGAGCCCTCTGGAAGCATATCAAAACCTTCCTCCATCATATTCTCCAAGCGAGAACTCAAAGGTGAATATTAAGAATTGATAATCATTTTATCTTGAAGCTTAGAGATCTTTAATGCCTTCTTAAAGTGTTTATATACCTTCAATTCATAACCCTAATCCCCACTGCCCACCACCCTAAGCAAGGAATTAACCATTCCAAGTTTCCAAGTTTCCAAGTTTATTAGTTTTTAATATCCCGATCATAAAACAAATATCTGACCGGTTAACAATAAAAATTTTAATATAGATTTGAAAGAAATAGTGGGGGTGTGTATGAATAATTAGGGTAAACATATATGACACTTACAGACTGACTAGATAGTGAGGGTATGTTGGGAGGAGTAGAAAAGTTACATAATTGTTAGAGGAAAATGAGATAGAGGGATGGGAAAAAAAACATGAAGGATAAGGGTGCATGGAAAAAGTGATGCATACTGAATAAAGTAGGTTTCTTAGGGTAACTGATAAATTAAGATTTGTCGAAGGCATCTTGAAATAGATAAGTTTTAAGATGGATCTTGAATTTGGGTAGATGAAGTTCATCACGGATGTATTGAGGGAGAGAATTCCATAAAGTGTATTCCATAAAGTGTATTCCCCTAATTGTATTCATGGCATCCTGTTTGTCTTGTCTCTTTAGCTTGTAAGCTCCTTGGAGCAAGGACTTTCTCCTTCATGACTCTGTTCAAGGCTCTGTACATCTGGTAGCACTATAGAAATAATTAATAGTAATAATTGTGTATATTTCACGATCCTGGCACTGCCTACCCAAAGGGCTAGGCCAAGTCTCCAGCTACCACCTACCAAGGCGAATAGGCCAAGTGTCCGTTCACTAGAGCTCTTATGCTCAGAGATGGTTTTGGGCTTACTGAGGGTTAGGCACTAGGCCTGCATTCCTCCCCTCAAGGGTCACCCAGGTGCTCCTGTTTCCAGGAACTCTCTAACTAAGCTCCTTTCTGTTGTCAGTTCAGGGTGAGGTCCCTCTTGACCCCCCCCCCTCAAAATGTCCCCCCAAGGATTGAGGGGTCCAAGCCAGAGCTCCTCTCCCTATCAGAAGTCCAGTTTAAGGTTCTAGGAGTATCTTTTCTTTACAAATCACCACTTTTCTCTGCCACTTGATTCTTATGCAAATTAGTTATTCAAATCCAATGGCAAGGTCATTCACTCTTTACTATTGGGCAACAGAATACTCTGGAGCAGAATACTCTGGACTAGGCAGGTTCCTAACACCACCCACCTAGTCTTCCACTATGATTAGAACCACCCCAGTAGGAATTAGTTAAACCCAGCTATTCCCTGTTTAATCCTGGGTTATCTATTACCCCTGGGCACTTCTGGGGAGAGGTAGACTCTGATATAGCCTTCCCTTGGGGCGGCCCTCTCTCACGTGATGGGACATACACCCAATCACAGTATATATATTGCATTGTATCCTTCCAATGAGATCGGTACAGATACTCAGCGTTCCTATAACCAAACTTAAAATATATACACAAGGGTATTTTTCTCCACACAGACAAGATTTACACAGCGGATAAACTTTCATTTTTATTGTGCAGCAATGTTAAGTGAATTCCTGCTTTTAGTCATTTTGGGGGAAATGCTGTACAGCCCTATCACCTGATTCGTTTACTTCTAAAGCTCCATTTCTTCTATGCCAAGTTCCCTCCCTTGTTAAGTGTTTCCTCTTCCCGTTCAGTAACTACTGTATATTGGAACTGACGGAAATAAAATCTTTTTTTTTTTTCCATTTTCCTTTTGCTGCTCAAAGAAATCTGCTGGCAAACGAGCAAATGCAGAAAAGGTTTTCCGAAGCTTCTTGCTTTCTATCTTGGCCACCTGTTTTCTGGTTCAAGCAACTGTGTGGCATTCTACAAGTCAAGGGGGTCATGTAATGTATTAAAAAGGGAGAAATTCAGCTACCCGATACATGTCTTCTATTGATGTACATTTCTTAATTGTAACGACTTGACTTGATAGTCATATTAATTAAAAAGATTTCCAGAGCAGCTGGAGGCTAGCAATGAGACTTTCTGACCTAAACATTAGATCCCGGCAAAGCAACAGAAGAACCAGTGTTCCACCAACAAAGTCGACAAACGAAAGGACAAAGTGAAGCACAGGTTTCCGGATGTCCAGGAGATACCTGTGTTTATTAATTCCTCAATTCAAATCTATCTATCTATATATACAGTATATAAAATCGGATGTGTGTATGTATGTTCTAGCATAACTCTGAAACACATGGACAGATTTCAACCAAACTTGGTATACTTACTATCTGGGAAAAAAATACTGTGAGGGTGACATGTAAATATGATCAAAAACAACAGATTTTTAGGGTCTACTCGATAGTTTTCATAATATTCGGGCTCACAGAGATGAATACATTACATCTGAGATTTCTATTCCGCCATTGCCTTGCGGTTCAAGGCAGATTACAAAAGAATTACAAAAAAACGTATTACATGAAGAAGATATCTGGTAATTTCTAGAGGAGATGAAGAGTAGGTGAGGTTGCTTTGGGGAATCGGGAAGGTATTGGGAAGTGGGAAGGAGCTAGCGGTATTAAGTCATTTGCAGGAATTTCTTGAAAAGTAGCGTCTTTACTTCTTTTCTGAATGTTTTGTAGTCTGGGGTCATAATCAGTAGATTGGAGATTTGGTTGTCGAGCTTTGCTGCTTGTGTGGCTAGGAGGACGTCATATAGTTTTTTCCGTTTGACTTCTTTGATTGGGGGATGCGTGAATGGAGTGTGTGTTTTCCTATGTCTAGTTGATGTATTTCGGATGAGATGGTTGTTCAGGTAGCTTGGGCTGTCTCCGTTTATGGGTTTAAATAGTAGACAGTAGAATTTGAATAGTATTCTTGCATGGACAGATTTTAGAGAATGACACGGTGACAAAATTCATCACCATTCCCGTCCCCGCAGATAACCGCGGGAAATAATCCCATTTCTATTTCAGCCTCAGTCCTTCTACACCAGCATTCTTCAAAGCAAAGCTTGTGGGTCAGTGGTTGTGGCCATTCATACTCTGATTCTTATGTGAGCCAAGGATAATCAAGCCATTGTGACATCACTGATGTGATTGGCTCTTAGGCACTGGTGGAATGAGGCATTATGACATCACAATATCTGCTCTGGATACCAGAGACTGTCATTCTGTAGTGTCTATTTCAACCTCAGTCCTTCTACACCAGTATTCTTCACAGTGGTTGTGACCATTCATACTCTGATTCTTCCCTCTCTCTTTAAAGAATGACATGAAGATGGTTTCCCGCGGTTATCCGCGGGGGCGGGGACGGTGATGAATTTTGTCACCGTGTCATTCTCTAACAGATTTCTATCAAACTTGATATACATATGACTTACTATCTGGGAACACTGTACGGGCAGGAAGGGGGTGACATGTAAAAATTATCAAAAACAACAGATTTTAGTGTCCACCCCATAGTGTTTTCCGGCTTGCTGAGATGAATAATCAGCATAACTGTGAAACACATGGAGAGATTTCAACCAAACTTGGTATGCATATCAATTACTATCTGGGGACAAATACTGTGGAGGGAGGAAGGGGGTGACATGGGTGGGGGGCAGGGGGTGGAAAGGGGGTGACATTGAAAACGACAGATATTAGTGTCTATTCCATAAACGCATGGACATATTTCAAACAAACTTGGTATATACAGTATAAGACTTACTACCTAGCCACAAATACTGTGGGGGGAGGGGGAGGGGGTGACATGTAGGAGTGGGAAGGGGGTAGGAAGGGGGTGACATCGAAAATGATGACGCCAAACTATGCAATATAGTAAACGGCTATAATCTACAGGATGCTATGGAGCAAGACCTGCGTACTTTAGAAAAATGGTCCTTGATCTGGCAGCTTGGCTTCAACGCCAAGAAATGTAAGGTCATGCATCTCGGTAACAGAAATCCTTGCAGAACCTACACCCTGAATGGAGAAACTTTAACAAGGACTACAGAAGAACGAGACTTGGGAGTGATCATCAGTGCTGACATGAAGGCAGCCACTCAGGTGGAGAAGGCTTCATCTAAAGCACGGCAGATGATAGGTTGTATCAAGAGAAGCTTCGTCAACAGGAAACCTGAAGTCATGATGCCATTGTACAGAGCCATGGTGAGACCTCATCTGGAATACTGTGTGCAATTCTGGAGGCCACATTACCGTAAGGATGTGCTCAGAATTGAATCGGTTCAGCGGATGGCCACCAGGTTGGTCTTGGGGCTAAAGGGTCTCCCGTACGAAGAAAGATTGAGCAAATTGCAGCTCTACACTCTCGAAGAGCGTAGGGAGAGGGGAGACATGATTGAGACTTTTAAGTACATCACGGGACGGGTCGAGGTGGAAGAGGATATCTTTCTTCTCAAGGGACCCTCGACCACAAGAGGACATCCGCTCAAACTCAAGGGAGGGAAGTTTCGTGGAGACGCCAGGAAGTACTTCTTCACGGAGAGAGTGATTGAGCATTGGAACAAGCTTCCAGTGCAGGTGGTCGAGGCACGCAGCATCCCAGACTTCAAGAACAAATGGGATACCTATGTGGGATCCCTACGAGGTCATGCCAAGGGATAGGGTCACTAGGACTTGAATTGGCGGGTCAGTAGAATGACAGTACAATTATTGTACTTTAGGGGTCAGTAGACTTAAGAGGGTGGGTAAATGGTGTGGGCAGACTTGATGGGCTATGGCCCTTATCTGCCGTCATCTTTCTATGTTTCTATGTTTCTAATCCATTAACGCATGGAGATATTTCAACCAAACTTGATACACATATGATTTACTACCTGGGGAAAAATACTGTGGGGGGTGGGAAGGGGCTGATGTAAAAATTATCGAAAACGACAGATATTAGTGTCTAACCCATAGTTTTCAGGCTCACTGAGATGAATACTGACACTCCTGATGCCATTTAAGTCCAAGTTCAGCCCCATAGAGAGGGACATTCCTGTGGGGGGTGGGGCATGTGGGACGTGACATGGGGGGGCATTTTGGGATAAATAAATATCCAGGCAATGCCGGGTAATCTGCTAGTACAGTATAATCTTGTTATAACGGACTCACTTATAATGGAACCTCACATATAGCGGACGAGGTCTGCTGGCCATGCACCTTTATTAACATACAGAAAATCATTGCATATAACGGACTTTCGGATATGACAACCAATTTGGTTCCCAGAGCCGCTTTTAGCTCTAGTTTTGTTCGGCTATAACGGACATGCAGGCTCCGCCTACAAGGTGCATGGTGTGCCGGTGATATAGTATCAAAATGCAGCCCAGAAGAAAATGACAAGAGTATTTTTCTTTCCAGTACAGTATGACATAATGCTTTAAAAGATCTTTTAGTATTCTTGGTTTGCAATCGTTTCGTGCCATCCCAATTAAAGTTTTTAAAAAATGCAACTCTGGATATAACGGAACGTTTTTCCAGGTCCCTTGAAGTCTGTTATAACGAGATTATACTGTAGTCATATAAAAACAAGTCAAAGCAGCCTCAGGATTTATCATTGTATTTTGCGAGGTTGTACTTTCAATGATACAGTGTGTACCTATATAAATCCTGAGGCTTTGACTTGTTTTTATATGACTATTTGAATTGAGAAACTAATACCTCCCGAACAGCCGGAGACCCGTGCTCCACTTTGACCTAAACACACAGTTTTGCAGCTTCCTTTTTTACGTTATAGTACTGTTCGGTCTGCAGAAGTAATGGAAATACTGTGAGGGATCACTGTGGGTTTTAATTATTGGACATGACTTAGTTTTTGCCCTTTGCCGTATTGTCGAGGTAGTGTTGACAACCCTTAGCATGGAGCCCAACTCAATCAAGTAAAAGCAACAGCAGAGAGTTAACTGAATTGTACACTTTTAGGAACTCTGGAAAAAGGCTACAAGTCAGTTGTACAAAGCTGAATAAGGGAGGCAAGGGCCTTCAGGAAAAAAATTCTTGGCCAATGTAGTCACCCCAGATGCAAAGGAGGTAAGAGTGCCAAAACTGCACCCAAAGCCTAAGGGCATGCCTCATAGGAAACGTTTCCAGCTTGGGGCACTCCTGACCTCGGCTGCCATAGACAAAGGTCTGGGTCGTGTCTATTTTAGACAGAAATAAATCACCAGGAACTAAGCGGAAAATACAGGCAAACACAATTCAAAGAAAACCACTTAACAATTTGGTGCACTAGAGCCTCTCGAAGTTACATTAACCCTTTATTTGGCATTATTGCTCAGAAGCAACATGTGTTCTCTATGGTTCTTATCGGAGATCTGCATCTCCAAACGCCTGCTTACTTGGCACTGTCGCTCTCGTTCAACATCAAGTTACGTATAGCAGCCGTTTCACCATCTGCCAATGAAAGGGTTAATCTAATGGGTGTTAACGCAAAAATCTATCGGCCCTTTTTATCAAGCTGCGCTAGAGATTTTTAGTGTGGGCGTGGTAAATGACCCGAAGCCCATAGTAACATAATAACATAGTAGATGACGGCAGATAAAGACCCGAATGGTCCATTCAGTCTGCCCAACCTGATTCAATTTAAATTTTTTTTATTCTTAGCTATTTCTGGGCAAGAATCCAAAGCTCTACCCGGAAGAATTCCTATGAGCAGCGGAGTACTTATCTCGCTGGCCCGCACTAAAAACCTCTAGCACAGCTTGATAAAAAGGGGGTGAGGGGGGGTATTTTAACAAATTGAATATGACCACAATATCAAAAAAAATAAAGAAAAGAGACCTCGGTGCAAAATGCTCACAAGTACAGCAGTCACTGCTCAGTGATGGGGCCCTCTCTCCATAGTGTCCTGCCCAGAAACAGAAAGTTCAGGGACACCATGGAGAGAGGCTTCAGGGCAGGGAGAGAGGTCTTCGGCAACAGCACAGCAGCACCCAAGGAAAGGAAGGTTTAGAGGGCTGAGGAAGGCAGGTGAGGAGGTGAGTGGGAAGATGATCATGTAAGCCCTTATTATTTAAATCTCCACTGATTGCCATTTGAGGCCAGAGGTTTGGCTGTATCTTTTAAAGTTTTATTTGGATTGACTCCAACCTACCTCTCTTCCCACTTTGAATTTTTTTTTTTTTAATTCAAATAAGAATACACGAAAAACTTACTGATTTACATTTCCATCGGTAAAAGCATGTCGTTATAAGAGATTAGGAAAAACTTTTGCATTTCAGGCTAGTGCATTGAATTCATGTTGGAATACGCTTATTCCCCAAGCTCAGTCTTATTATTTATTTAGAAAAATTCTTAGAAATTATCTGTTTGATAAATATGTAACTTAATTGCCATTTTGTATTTAATGAGAAATTTTGATATGCTTATGTAAGTAATTCACTGTTTGTGCAGTTTCTTCTTGCTGTAAAACGCCTTGAACTGATGGTTTGGCGGTATATAAGAATAAAAATTATTATCAGCTGAAGCTCCTCAGCATTTCTCTTCCAGTGGGTGGTGGTGTTGAACAGACATGAAGTAGGCGCCTGGTCCATTTGGAGAACTGGCACCTGAAAGAACAGTACACTTCTCCCTACGTATTCGCTGTGATACGGGATTAACAGACCCGTGAATACAGAAAAACCGCGAATAACTTTTTCATATGTTATTCGCTGTTTTCTATTAAAAACCATCGTGAATATGGTGAACCTGCGAATAACATGATGGGAGACCTGGCCTGTTCCTGAAGGAGAGGCAAAAAGATGGTGAAGAAAGTGCCGGGAATCAGCGATTTTCCCTATGCAAGCTGATGTAATTGGGGGGGGGGGGGGGGAAGAGCCATCAAACTAAAAACCGCGAATAATCGAAACCGTAAATGCTGAAACCGCGAATACGGAGGAAGAAGTGTAGTCGCCTTTCAAAAACAAAGAAAAAGTACCTTATCTGGGGAATTCTCCGAGGAGCCTGAGTCTGCAGCCCTCGGAACTTTCTAATGGATCCTTGGCAGTCCTTAAAGTGAAAAAGGTCGGAGACCCCTGTCATAGGTCATAACAAGAACTCCACACTCAATTAGCCCAAGGAGAGAACTCAATAGTGCCCCAAAAATACATAAATGTTATATTCGTGTTCAAGTAAAAACTGTGGGCTCCTTTTACTAAACTGTGTTAGCGTTTTTAGCACACGCATTTTAGCGCGTGATAAACCCACGCTATGCGGCGTTAGCATCTAGCGCGCGCGCTATTCCTTGCATTAATGTTCTAACACGGCTTAAATTTGCGGACGATGCAAAGTTATTCAGAGTAGTGAACACCCAGGGGGATTGCGAAGATCTGCAACGTGACTTAATCAGGCTCGAGGAATGGGCATCAACATGGCAGATGAGGTTCAACGTGGATAAGTGTAAAGTGATGCATGTAGGTAACAAAAAACTCATGCACGAATTACAGGATGTCCGGGGCGGTACTTGGAGAGACCTCCCAGGAAAGAGACTTGGGAGTTATGATCGACAAGTCAATGAAGCTGACCACGCAATGTGCGGTGGCGGCAAAAAGGGCGAACAGAATGCTATGAATGATAAAGAAGGGGATCACAAACAGATCGGAGAAAGTTATCATGATGCTGTACCGGGTCATGGTGCGCCCTCACCTGGAGTACTACGTCCAGCACTGGTCGCCATACATGAAGAAGGACATGATGCTACTTGAAAGGGTCCAGAGAAGTGCGACTAAGATGGTTAAGGGGCTGGAGGAGTTGTCATATAGTGAAAGATTAGAGAAACTGGGCCTTTTCTCGCTCGAACAGAGGAGATTGAGAGGGGACATGATCGAAACATTCAAGGTACTGAAGGGAATAGACTTAGTAAATAAGGATAGGTTGTTCACCCTCTCCAAGGTAGGGAGAACGAGAGGGGACTCTCTAAAGTTGAAAGGGGATAGATTCTGTACAAACGTAAGGAAGTTCTTCTTCACCCAGAGAGTGGTGGAAAACTGGAACGCTCTTCCGGAGGCTGTTATAAGGGAAAACACCCTCCAGGGATTCAAGACAAAGTTAGACAAGTTCCTGCTGAACCAGAACGTACACAGGTAGGGCTAGTTATGACGCTGGTCTTTGGTCTAAGGGCCGCCGCATGAGTGAACTGCTGGACATGATGGACCACTGGTCTGACCCAAAAGCGGCAATTCTTATGTTCTTAGTAAAAGGAACCCTGTGTTCAACATATGCTCCTCACTATGCACTTATAAGGGTACTCCTTTTCAGTGGTTTAGCGAGGATGAGAGGCGCCCTTCCCCTCTTCTCCACTCCCCACCTCTTCCTCTGATGTCATTTCCTAGGCACGGGTCCAGGAAGTGATGTCAGAGGAAGAGCCGGTGCGTGGCGGTGAGGGGGCGGGGAAGGAGCAGGGAGGTGGGTGGAGAGGAGGACAGGCGTCTCACCAAGACGGCGTCCGGGGCGGACCGTCCCCCACCTTATACCGCTGCTCCTTTTATCACAAAAGCTGCGTCTCCTCTCCACATGTGCCAGTCCTTGTATACCGAATATTGATGTCACTCAATGAACTGTTGCACTACACCAGGAAAGCGTGCGGCTTTACTTTCCAACCGTCCTATTTCTTCAGCATTGTTGAAAAGTTAATGCACAAGTGTTTTTGTAAAAATTACAATCAATTCATAAGTATCTCAAATCAATTTTGCTTGGTAAGGGAGTTGTATCTTGTTTTAAGTTACAAACATGGCTAATTAGTGCCGAGGCAAGCATTATACAATCGGAGCTAGAAAAGAAACCCTGGCATAGTGAAACATTAGCACCGCATCTAATGCTCATTTTTAGAATTAAATCTTCCAAGGTCGCAGGTCGCCACAAGCAGAAAGATGCATGGAGACCAAAGTTTTTCAACGATACCAATCGCCCCAAAGGCCGTGCGCCATGTCGGAGGTCTCAGCTATAACTCATGACCTCACTGCACTGGACTGTCTGCACGTCAACAGCTGCATTTGAAGTGGAAGACTTCCAGGTCACAGATGACAAAGGTCACACCTCCACCCACTGAAGTCAAATGACTGCCTGCTCAGTGACCTGAAGACATATTCTACCTACAGGTGCTCTGGTCACTTCCTGCCTTCAAAAGGATCTTAAGTGTTACAATCAAAAGTCTGCCTTTTTAAAGATATATTACACCCCTCAGCAGTCACTATTAATTGCTTTGATTTCATCAAAGCCCAACGCCCTGACGGCATGTGCCCAGTGATCCAGAGAGAGGAACTGTGTAAGAGAAATCCGATGGATGTTTTGGCAGGTGAATTTGGCTCTGCTAAAATTCCGAATGAACCTCTGTAGCAAACATACGGACTATTTTGTTGTTATGAAATGCTTCTCGCCACTGTTGAAGAGCAAAGACTGAAGATATCAAATGGGTTGTTGGCAAACTCTGGCATTTTTTTTCATGAACAGGAAGTAGAAAGATGCTTCAAAAAAGATCTCACAATTACCAGAGTAATAATAATAATAAACAGTTTATATACCGCAGGACTGTGAAGTTCTATTGCTACAAATTGAGTAGAACTGGCAGGTTAAAACTAGTGAATAGCGGCTCTAGAGATCAGTTATTGTGGGAAAGATTTTATAACTGCCTAAATACTTCAGGAACAGATGTGTTTTTAGATGTCTCCTGAATTCCCCATAAGTATTAGCAAGCATAAGTAATTGTTCCATATTGATTTGACTCTATATGGATCTCCAGAATTTAAGTATCAAGGGACAATAGAACAGCAGTCCCCATATCGAGATGACAATGCCAGCATCTATTTGACTTAGAACTATCTAACTCAGGGGTGTCCAACCTTTTGGCTTCCCTGGGCTGCATTGGCCGAAAAAAATGTTTCTGGGGCCGCGCAAACGCTGCAGCAAGACAGAGGAGGGAGCCGGCAAGACGGTAAACACCCAGGGGCAGCAGAGGAAAACATTGCATCGCCTTCGACCAAGGCTGCACAAAATACTTCACGGGGCCGCATGTGGCCCTCGGGCTGCAGGTTGGACACCCCTGATCTAACATTTGCAACTGAACAGGGGTCCATAAAATTCTATACAACAGAAAAAACCCAAGTCTGCTACTACCGTATTTTCACGCATATAAGTGCGTGTTATACACGATTTTTACAAACCGTGCGCGTTATACATGTGAGCGCGTTTTACAACTTTTTTTTTTTCAATCCGATCCGGCATCTCCCCTGTGAAACGCCATCCTCCCGCCCCCCGCTCGCGTCACCCCCCTTCCCCCGCAATTCTACATCCCCCCCAGCACCACAAAACATCTCTTACCCGATTGGGCACCGGCACCAATGCACAGGATGTGCCTGTGCCAGTGCCCGAAGATCCTCCCTCGTTGGGTTGGGCTGGACTGGGCTGGGCGGTGCGGTGCGAGAGAGACCCTCCTTCTTCCTGCGCCGGGCTGGACTAGGCTTTGAGCATTTGCGCATGCTCAAAGCCTTGTGGTCTCGCTCTCTCCGAGATAATCTCTCTCGCACCGCACCGCACCGCCCAGCCTAGCCCAGCCCAACCCAACGAGGGAGGATCTTCGGGCACTGGCACTGGCACATCCTGTGCATTGGTGCCGGTGCCCAATCGGGTAAGAGATGTTTTGCGGTGCTGGGGGGGAGATGTAGAATCGCGGGGGAAGGGGGATGATGCAAGCGGGGGGCGGGAGGATGGCGGTTCGCAGGGGGGATGCCGGATCGGATTGAAAAAAAAAAATGCTCTCTCAGGTAAGCGAGCGGGGGGGGGGGGGAAGGTGCCGGTTCGGAGTAGGCGGGAGGAGGTTTTAGCATGCGCGTGTGCGCGCTATATTAAATTTTTTTTACATAAATTTGTGTTCCCCGTGCGCTATACCCGTGTGCGCGTTTTACACGGGTGCGCGGTATATGGGTGAAAATACGGTAATCATTTTCAAACCCAGCATAAGCCTCAGGAGGCAGAACTGTAGAGTAGGGGGAAGGGGTGGAACGACAGATGTTAAACATGCTAGGACCCAGGGCAGCAATTTAAAAGGGGCCTAAAAAGCTCATCAGCAGGTTGTCTTCAGGTATTGAGGCTCCTTGTAGCATGGAAGCCCAGGGCAATTGCCCGGTTTGCACTCCCCTAACACTAGCCCAGGAGGTGGGCAAGCCAGAGGCAAGAGCAAAGGAAGAAGAGGGGCAATTTACAGAGTTTTGTTAATTGGGAAAAGAACACAGGTCAGTTTCCAAAGCTCTTACCCTGCAGTATTCATCAATGGGCTTGAGTCTCCTCACAGCGACGTCACGGATGTGGCTCCTCCGGAACAGGATTTTACCTGGAAGAGAAGGAGATATGCGGAAGATTTTAATCAATGCCAGCTGCTAACATCTGTCTAAATAACTCTGGGGGTGGAAGTCAGAAATGGCAGGCACACAGTAGAGAGACAATTTGATGCCCCACTTTTGGGAAAGAAAAAGACCCCACACGACCCAGACTGGGTCTATTTCACTGTGATCCAGCAGCAGCGCCGGAACTAACTAGGGGCCAGGTTCACCAACCGGGCCCGATCTGGGCAGGTCCGACGAATTCTGCAAAGTAAAATATGCAGATGGGGGCGATCGGAGGAACGCCCCCATCTGCCGGCACGGATCGCTTTTCTGCGATCTCCACGCATGCGCAGACCATCTGTGCATGCCCGTTGGAGCCACAATCTTTTTTTTTTTTTTTTGCTTACAATGGTTCAATCGGCTTGGGCAGCAGGCATCTATCAGGGGGAAAACAGCAGTGATGATCTAGGGAGGTGGGGACAACGTGGTGGAGAGCTTTATAAGATTACATGACGCGAAGGCTTTCCAAGAGGAAGGGACCACAGTTTTTAGCCCTGCGAGCCCATGGTTTCAACCCACTTTCAACCCGCGGGTTAATACCACGGGCTTGCACTGCGGGGATGGGTGGGAGAGTCCGGGCAGGCAGGCGATCAGAGCATTTCATTAAAGGCAGCATTTCGGGCAGGCAGGAGAAGAGCATCGGGGCAGAAGGCAGAAGAGATTCGGGGCAGCAGAGAGCAGGGCTTGGGAGAGTCGGAAAGACGTTTTTGACTGGTCCCCAGCAGTCGCTTCTTCAGTTGAACGGCCAGCCCAGTCGGATGTGAAATTTGGTTTTGGGAATCGTGTCCCTGCCTACTTTGCGTGCGTTTCATCTCATTTGCATGCACGGATTCAATGCAGATCGCAGGAGAGGCAAGTGAATCAGGCCGGAGGGAAATTTGCTTGCAAAGGGGTCGCAAACCGATCGGTACATGATCGGTTTGCTTTGTGAATCTAGTTCTTTAGCAGCACCCACAGCATCACTTCCTGATCTGTGATAGCGGGGCAGACCCCCCCCCCCCCAATTATGTGCATAATATAATTGCTTAATTAACCACTAATTAGTACTAACCAATCTAATATAATAAAACGCTAGTCCGCGCATGCGCACTCCCATCGTGTGCGTCCGTTTTCCGTGAGATGTACAGCATCTCAGATAGGAGTGCGCATGCGCCCGAAACACTCTCTCTCCTCCCCCGAGACGGATGTCGGACACGGCGGCTGTCGGCCCGTGCTGTTTTTTGATCTGCCCTGCTCCTTGCCTGAAGTCCTCTCTCCTCCCCCGAGGCTGATGTCGGACGCAGCGGCTGTCAGCCGTGCTGTTCTTCGCTCTGCCCTGCTCCTTGCCTTACTATATTTTTAAGTTGAAAGACGAGGCAGCGGCTCCTCTCAGGATCCCCACCTGCGTCGGAAGTCCAATGCAGTCGGGGATCTTGAGAGGAGCCGCCGCCACCGTGTCTTTCAACTTAAAAATATACTAAAGCAAGGAGCAGGGCAGAACGATCTTCAAAATGGCGGCAACTCAATCTCCGTTCCTCCGGGGGGGGGGGGGGGTCTGGGAGGAGAGGGATCGCAGCCACTCAGCGCCCCCATCGAGGAGCCCAGCAACTTTCCGCTGCCCGGGACCCGAGTCATTTGCCGCCCCCCCCCCTCTTCCCTTACCGCGGACCCGACTGGCGATTTAAGCAGCGTGTGCAGCAGTCTTCACACGCTGCTTCGGGCCCTTCTACTGCCCTGATTAGTAAATCAGGGCAGTAGAAGGACCCGAAGCAGCGTGTGAAGACTGCTGCACACGCTGCTTGAATCGCCATGTGTAGTCGGGCCCGTGGGAAGGGAAGGGGGGAGTGGCAAAGGACTGGGGCCCGCGTTTGTAGTCGCGACTGTGGGAAGGGAAAGGGGGTAGAGGAAACGCTAATGCTGCTGTGTGGGGGGAGGGAAATGGAAGGGGGAGGGAATGCTGCTTTGCACAGACAGACAGAGGGAGGAAGGGAGACAGAAAGAGAAGAAGAAAGACACAGGGGCAGGTGCACAGGGAACTGGTGTGGGGGGAGGGAAAAGGAGGGGGAGGGAATGCTGCTTTGGACAGACAGACAGCTAGGGAGGAAGGGAGACAGAAAGACAAGAAGAAAGACACAGGGGCAGGTGCACAGGGAACTGGTGTGGGGGGAGGGAAATGGAGGGGGAAGTAATGCTGCTTTGGACAGACAGAGAGGGAGGAAGAGAGACAGAAAGAAAAGAATAAAGACACAGGGGCAGGGAGATATACAGAAAGACAAACAGACAAAGGGGGCCAGGGACAGAGACAGACAGAAAGAAAGACAGCGGGAGTCGTGTCAGGAGGGGTGCGGGATGCCGCAGAGGGAACTTTTCCAATGGATGCAACTGGGCGGCTGTCAGGAGCCTCTGATCAGGGGCAAAGCAAGGTAAGTGTATCATAGGGATAAGGAGGAGGAGGGGGGGAGAAAAAGGAAGGGACGCCTAATACTGGACAGGGGGAGAAGGAAAGAGGTGCTGATGGACAGGGGGGGGGTGAAGAAAAAGGAACGGAGGCCTAATGTTGGACAGGGGGAGAAGGATGGTGCTGCTGGACAGGGGGAAGGTAAAACAAAGGGAGAAGGGCTGCTGCTGCATAAGGAGACCTGTGAAGGGGTGGTGGTGGACACAGGGGAGGTAAAAGGAAGGGAGAATTGACAGGGGGAGCAGGCAAAGGGTGGTGATGGACAGCCAAGGAAAAAGAAAGACAGAAAGAAAGAAAGCGGCTAAGGAGAGAGAGAAAGAAATAAAGAGAGACACACACACATATATTCTAGCACCCGTTAATGTAACGGGCTATAAGACTAGTAATTAGATATAACTGGTGTTAACTTGCACCAATTAATACTAATCTACAGTTACACAAGTAAGTCTGTGCAAAATCCAAAACACACACTTGCAAGGGGGTATGGACCTGGGAAGGGCATGGATGGGTCGGGTGTGTGGACCCTAATAACCACAGAATCTGAAGCAATATCCTGCACGCACCACCTTAGCTCCAGACCTGCCCAGCGGCATTGCTCATCTTCAGCTCCTCAAGATTCGGGAGGGGGGAGGGCACCTCTATGCAACCCCACCCCCCACGCCAAGTTCATAGCCTCCCTTCTCCGCCCCTGTACCTCTTTAAATCTTCACCAGCACGAGCAACTACTCTGGCCTGCTGCTTGAGCCAGCCTGGCTCCCTCTGAAATCACTTCCGGGCTGCGGGGCCAGGAAGTGAAGTCAGAGGGGAACGCCAGAGCCAGTGTGAGCAGCAGGCCTGAGAAGCTGCTCGCACTGGCACAGATTTAAAGAGGTATGGGGGTGGGGAATGGAGGACGGCTCTGATGCCCCTTGCAGACAGGCAGAGGAGAGAACGGAAGCCGCTATGGGGGGTAGCTCGAAATCCTTCAATTTTAGCGCTCGAATCTTCAGAGCGCGCTTGTTCAGCTTAGCGCAAAGAGCGCAGGACATGATGCGATGTTGGGGCCCCAGACAACGGATACACGCAGCATGCGGGTCCGCAACCGACATCTTGTGAGCGCAGGTGGAACAGCGCTTAAAGCCAGATTTGATGCGCTCTGGCATGCTGAATAAAAGCGCCGCGAAGTCAAATTCCCGTAGGACAATTTTAGTTTGAAAAGAAAAGGAAGTAAAAGTTGAAGCGATACGTAAATCGGCTGACAACGTTGACTACCGAGTCGGACAGTATCGCGGAAACTTTTAAAACTGTGTTGGTCGGTTGGGGGTTTGTTTATATAGGGGTCAGAATGGATACATTCGGGCGGGAGGGCTGGCACATGCCAAAGCTCTTCAGCTTTGCAGCTTTTAGACTGCTGGGTCGGCTCCGTCACGGGGACGTCACCCAACTTGTGTGGCTGGAAGATCTCTGTCCAGGGAGAAGCTGCTCGCACTGGCACAGATTTAAAGAGGTATGGGGGTGGGGAAGGGAGGACGAGGAAGGAGTGGAGGATGAGGAGTGGAGCACTTTTTGTGGCTGCTGTCGCCTGCCCGGATTTACTCTGATCTTCAGCTCCGTTTTTCCTGCTCGGTTCCTGAGGAAGGGGCTTCAGCCCTGAAACCCTGCTGGGTTGAGCCGTGTTGAAATAAGACTGCACTTTAACTCTGGCCCCGAGCTTAAAAGAACATGGGCTACCTCCGGTACCCTGTGACTACAGGATTGCATATTCAGCTAAGTACCTGGAGGGACTAGGGATTGAGATTTACATTTCCTGTCTTTGGGTCAGCGGGCTCAGGCATTCGGGGCATTACAAGACAGCTGATTCCCTGCTTTTTTACTGGTATTTCACATATTTATTTATTTATTGGGCACATGTTTGCACTGAATTTGCACTTATCAAGCACACGGGAGCACCTAAATGATGGTGTGTGGCTGGCGGGAGTAGTATTGATTGCTCTGCGTTTGCCGGCTCTGCTTTTTTAAGCATCAGAGCGGCTCTGTTGAGCTGCTCTTAAGGGCTTTCAAACTTACGCTGAGGGTGCCCCCTAAGTTAAAAATTTAAATTGAAGATCATATGCTGTTCTTCAGTGTGGAGGTCAGGGAATCATACTGCTTGTAATGCCCTAGGGCAGAGGTAGGCAATTCCGGTCCTCGAGAGCCACAGACAGGTCAGGTTTTCAGGATATCCACAATGAATATGTATGAGATGGATTTGCATGCACTGCCTCCTTGATATCTATCTCATGCATATTTATTGTGGATATCTTGAAAACCTGACCTGCCTGTGGCTCTCGAGGACCGGAACTGCCTACCCCTGCTCTAGGGCATTCCCTGTTTATATCATTGTGTCTTTCAAGTACCAGATTTTTTTCCTTTTGGGGTATTTTTGACTAGTTTACCAAGCCATTATCACTTTGATTATACAGTCCAGTGTCCCCTGAGGAAGGCATTTAGACATGCCGAAACTTGAGATCGTTGTTGGGACCGTGCTTTTAAAAGAATAAAGTCTCTTGCTTGGTTGGAAGGACGTCTCCTTTTCTACTGGAGCTTGTATGGGATATGGGCATGGATCTCACTTACCCATGTCACTTATCGAAATTATAGTACTCTCACGATATTCGCGGGGGGTTCTGTTCCAGGAACCCCCGCGAATGCTGAAAAACCACGAATACGGTTTTTAGCAGGGGAGACAGGAGAGGGCAGCCGGAGCGCCGGTGAGTGAAGGAAATCACTCGCAGTATTGCTCTGACCGCCTCTTCCTGTACTAAAGTCAGGCCTCACCAATCAGGAGCTGCGTGTCAAAGCAGCTCCTGATTGGTGAGGCCCGACTTTAGTACAGGAAGAGGCGGTCGGAGCATAGCGCGAGTGATTTCCTTCGCTCGCCGGCACTCCGGCTTCCCTCTCCTGCCCAGGCATTCGCGGTTGGAAAACACCGCAAATGTCCGGGACCCCGAATTCGCGGGGGAGCACCGCATACACTGCGTAGGTAGCTGCCGCATTTAGGGCTTGTACATACATGAGCTCAATGGTTGGCGCAAATACGCAGGCTTAAATGTTAGGTGTGTCAAAATCAGTTTGCCACAAAAGACCTCTCGTATGACCTCCTAAAGTTCTAATTCTTCTTATTTTTTTTTCCTTCCTTATATTAAAGTTCCTGTAAACCGTGCCGAGCTCTATCTTTATGGAGAGGAAGCGGTATATAAACTTAAGGTTTAGACAGCCCGTCAGCATCATTCCATTTCTTTTAGAGGTGAGTTTACAGTAAAGCCCTGTTCCTCGTGCAGCATCTGGAAACTAACATAAGAACTATAGACTATAACGCAAGAGACAAGATAAACCCCAGGACAAAGAAAAAAAATATTATAATCCACACAGGATGGGAGATGGCTGCAGGATGTGCTGAGACTTGATGTATTCCTTACATGGAGAAGAAATGTACAAATAAACTTAAGGAGGCCGGTCCCTTTCCTCCTTGCGCGTACAGAATGGATTTATTGCGGGACGAGAATGACAGAACTTGCTCTGGGTAATATCTATAGCTACCCCAAGCTTTAAAAAGCAGAAGCTGAATTGTAGCATGATTTATTTGAAAGGGAGGCTTGTCAGTTTTACATAAGCCAAGCAAACCGTTACAGGGGAGAAAATACTGCCTCAGCCCTCCAGTAAGAGCACACAAAAATGATACCCAGACATCCACTGTCACCCCAGTCCTCACCTTAAAGCCTTAGCAGTGCGTGCTTTTGATTAAGGTCCCGAGGTAAGGGTGACCACTGCCCATATTCAAATGCTCCATCGCAAAGAAGCAGGAATGACCTTTATGGTAAAGCTCCCTTGAGAATAAAGAGCTGAAATACAAGGCTACGTGCGCTTGGCATTGGAAAACAGCTTTTTAATTATAAACAGTGGCTAAGGGCCTGAAACACACAACTTGAAGTGTGTATTTCCTCCTCGGCAACACTACGGCCACTAATGCAAGGCCTAAGGCTTCCAGCACAGCACAGAACACCGCTGGAGCCAGGGAAATCAGCTCTGGAATTCTGCAGCAATTCATGCTCAAAAGTACTTTTCAGAATAAAGCATCCACGATTTCTTACTGCTAGAGAGTATGGTTTATGGTTTATTAAACTTGTTATACCGCTCGTTCATTTTACTGGTCCAAGCGGTTTACAAAATACAATAAAAGTTTAAAAAAAAAAAAGAAGAAATATAAAAAATAAATCCATTATTAACATAGTATAGACCTAACCATATAAACAGCAGAAATACTAAGAAACAGTCACTCTTACAAAAAGCATTCACCCTGTAGAGCATTTCCTCCTCTACAGGGGGGCGCTAACAAATTAACATTGCTATGTTCCCCTGCAAATTCGCAGTTTCAATCATTCGCGGTATGCTCCGACCGCCTCTTCCTGTACTTAAAGTCGGGCTACACCAATCAGGAGCTGTGTGTCAAAGCAGCTCCCGATTGGTGAGGCCCGACTTTAGTTCAGGAAGAGGCGGTCGGAGCATACCGCGAGTGATTTCCTTCACTCGCCGGCACTCGCCCTCCCCTGCCTCCCTAGATGAAAAACCTATTTGCGATTTTTCGATATTCATGGGGGTTCCTGGAACAGAACCCCCGCAAATATCAGGGGAGTACTGTACTGGAGTTTTGGGGGGGGGGGTTCAGATTGTAAGTTTGGCCTACAAAGGCAGTTAGGATGTACCTCAGCAATGATCCTATGGGCATGGCCTACGAAACCCCAGGAGCTGAGCACGAATTGGATTCTTCGAGCTTATTCTGTCATTATTGGTAGGGAGCAGTTTGATCGTCTGCTCAGACCTATTCTTGAAGTTTTCACACTGACATCAATTACCCCAAGTGTCAGAAGAAAATGGCGTGCAGCTCGTTCTTAAAACGCAGCCATATTTTTTAAAGTTTTGACTCTAAATATTTTATCAAATAAAATCACTATGCCAGAGTCTGTGGCACACTTCCTTCCGCCTCTCAGTCTGCTTATTTCTGCCTCAGGATAGCTGTCTGTTCGCGCTCTAAATACCTCCCACGCTTTAGAAAAGCACACAGTAAACTTCCCCTTCCTCCCATTTTACAAAGACAATGAAATAACTGGGGTTCGAGTTCTGCAGAGCTGCTATTAGAGTTTCTTCTTAGGGGCATTTTTATTTATTTGATTTTTTTTAGCATGTGATCCCAAAGGAGCTCAGAACAGGTTACAAATCAGGTACTCAAGCAATTTCCCTATCTGTCCCGGCAGGTTCACCGTCTATCTAATGTACCTGGGACAATGGAGGATTAAGTGCCTTGCCTAGGGTCACAATAATAATAATAACTTTATTCTTTTATACCGCCATAACCAAAAGTTCTAAGCGCGGCTGCGGGGGCATGAATGGGAACACGGCCTCCGCAAAATCAAACCCGGAGGCCTGGATAGTGACAACAGGCCCCGCCGGGGCAGGAACGAAAAAAGAAGAAATAAAGTATTATTTATTTATTTATTTATTTTTTTTTTTGAAACTGAAAAGAGAAAAGCACCCGAAGGTGAATAAAACGAAAAATATACGCGAGCGGGAAGGCAAAAAGAGAATTTCAACGACCGTTGAAAAACACACGTCTTCTTCGCTCCGCGGAAACGAAGAAACTGGGGACCACGCACTCCTCCGTCGGGCGGGAAGGCACTCGCGCACGCGCGGTGCGGCCAACTAGAACTTTCTAGTCAAAAAGGTCCGTACCGAGGGCTCCGTCGGTGACGTCACCCATGCGTAAAGAATATGCTGCCTGCTTGTCCTGGGATAATAATAATAACTTTATTCTTTTATACCGCCATAACCAAAAGTTCTAAGCGGTTTACACTAAAAAGAGCTGGACAATCAGCGAAATACAATAATACAGTAAAAAAAATAAAATATTTGTAAAATAGAATTTCAATAATAAAACTCACTAAGAGGTCCTTTTATCAAGCTGCGCTAGCGGGGTCAGCCCATCCGGCTAAAAAACTAACGCCTGGCGTTAGCGGCTGGCGCAGCAGGCGGTTTAACTCGCGGTATTATGCGCGTTAAACCCCCCCTACCGCAGCTTGATAAAAGGACCCCTAAGTAATAAACTTATCGAACAAAGTGGTCTTAATTAATTTCCGAAAACTGCAATAGGTAACATAGCTTACTGAATACATTTACCTAACCAAGATTAAACCCACAACCTCAGGGTGCTGAGGCTGTACCGCCTTCCTCTTATAATCAAAATGGTTTACATATTATATAGAGATACTTATTTTGTGCCTAAGGCAATGTAGGGTCAGGTGACTTTCCCAGATTCAAAGCGAGCTGCAGTGGGAATCAAACCCAGTTATTATTTTATTTATTTATATACCGCCTATCAAAGTTATCTCAGCAGTTTACAATCAGGTATTCAAGCGTTTTCCCCTGTCTGTCCCGATGGGCTCACAAGCTATCTAACGTACCTGGGTCGACGGAGGATTGAGCGACTTGCCCAGGGTCACAAGGAGCAGTGCAGGATTTGAACCCACAACATCAGGGTGCTGAGGCCCTAGCTCTTAACACTACACCCCTCCTTCCTCAGTTCCCCTGATTCTCAGACCATGGCACTCACCGGTAGGCTGCTCCTCCACTCCACTATTACTGTATATAAACCGATCCGATCGAATATAAACCGATCCGAAAATAAACTGAGGTAACCTTTTCCTCCCCCCCCCCAAAAAGGAGGAAAAAAGGTTGACGTGAATATAAACCAACGGTTTATATTGAAGTAACGGTACAGGGAAGAAGCGCCTCCTCCTCCCTTCCCTGGTGTCCTGCCTGGCAGCTCTACCGCCAAACAGCCAGCCAATCCACCCACTTTCCCAGAACATCCTGCCAACCCACCGTGGGCCTCCAGTACTGCCTTAGTGATCCAGTGGTGTGGGGAGCCGGAGCTGCCATCAATTCCTCCCTCCCGGCAAAAGTCCATAGTCGGTTATTGAGAAAGGCATGGGGGAAGCCACTGCTTGCCCTGGACCAGTAGCATGGAATGTTGCTACTCTTTAGGATTCTAGAATCTGGCTACTCTTTGGGGATTCCGCATAGAATGTTGCTTTCATTGAGGTTCTGGGATTTTGCTATTCTTTGAGATGCTGGAATGTTGCTACTCCTTGGGTTTTGGCCAGGTACTAGTGGATTGGCCACCGTGAGAACGGGCTTAACTGGGCTTGATGGACCATTGGTCTGACCCAGTAAAGGCTATTCTTATGTTCTTATGCCTTGTACCTGCTACTTTCTCATCTGTCAGCTTCCCTCTGCAGTGAAACCCATGTGGGGGCAGGGTTTCTGGAAGTTTTAAAATACATTTATGTTATGATGGGGGGGGGGGGGGGAACCAATTTGCATGTTTGGCTAGGGCCCACCTACCCTGCAGAGAGCCAAAAATAGCACATGTTTAAACAGCTACACAAATAACACTGCTTGCTAGATTAACGGTACTTTGGCATTTCCAAATCTTCCTGTCTTCTATGACATGCACAGAAGATTTAAGGACATAAGAAGTTGCCTCCGCTGGGTCAGACCAGAGAACCATTGCGCCCAGCGGTCCGCTCCTGTGGCGGCCCATCAGGTCCATGACCTGTAAGGTGATCTTTGTCTAAACCCTTTAATTCCCCTTATCCTTCTATCTATACCCTTTCATAACCTATCTCTACCTCTATCTATATCCCTCAATCCCCATATCCTTCAGGAATTTATCCAATCCTTCTTTGGAAACCCGGTAGTGTACTCCGTCCTATCACAACCTCCACTGGTGAAATGAGCAGTGTGCGCCTCTTAACGGTGGCAAAATGGCACAGCATTTTCTAATGTTTAAATGTAGCCACCATCAGTCAGATTTGCCCTGTGGGAGTTTGGCCCCGAGAGTATCTTTGGACCTCAGCGTCACCTTTGTTCGTATAGATCTCCATCTTTTGCTCCATGGGCCAACAGAGATTGCTCTTTCTGGGGAGAGTGGTGACACAGTGGGTTAAAGCGACCACCTCAGCACTCTTGAGGTTGGGAGTTCAAAGAGACAAGGCGCCAAACAACAGAGACAGTCTACTCTGCACAAATCCCAACGGGTCCAAAAGAAGAAGCAGAGTAAGCCAGCTCTTCAAATGAACCTCACATGGGAGCCTGCACCGAGCGGCGAAGGCCCCTCCAGAAGAAAAGGCCCCAGTGAGTCCCTGGCTATTGGCCCTTTTTGTCTTTGTGGTCTCTGGTTCAGCACATGCTACGATTTGACATTATATTTTTGGACACTGACTCATCTTATGAAACACTGTCTTTAATATCTGGACTCCTGATGCAGGCATATTTGCTAAAACAAGGCCCGTGTTGAGTCCAATGAATGTTTAGATGACTTCTTATGTATACTATATTGCTTAACATAAGAACATAAGAACTGCCGCTACTGGGTCAGACCAGTGGTCTATCGTGCCCAGCAGTCCGCTCACGCGGCAGCCCTTAGGTCAAAGACAGTGCCCTAACTGAGACTAGCCTTACCTGCGTACGTTCTGGTTCAGCAGAAACTTGTCTAATTTTGTCTTGAATCGCTGGAGGGTGTTTTCCCCTATGACAGACTCCGGAAGAGCGTTCCAGTTTTCTACCACTCTCTGGGAGAAGAAGAACTTTCTTACGTTCGTACGGAATCTATCCTCTTTCAATTTTAGAGAGTTCCCTCTCGTTCTCTCTACCTTGGAGAGGGTGAACAACCTGTCTTTATCTACTAAGTCTATTCCCTTCATTATCTTGAATGTTTCGATCATGTCCCCTCTCAGTCTCCTCTATTCAAGAGAGAAGAGGCCCAGTTTCTCTCGCCTCTCACTGCATGGCAACTCCTCCAGCCCCTTAACCATCTTAGTCGCTCTTCTCTGGACTCTTTCGAGTAGTACCGTGTCTTTCTTCATGTACGGCGACCAATGCTGAATGCAGTATTCCAGGTGAGGGCGTACCATGGCCCAGTACAGCGGCATGATAACTTTCTCCAATCTGTTTGTGATCCCTGTCTTAATCATTCCTAGCATTCTGTTCGCCTTGCGCATTGCGTGGATGGCTTCATTGACTCGTCGACCAGCCATATGGGGTAAAGACCTAGAAAAACTAATTGCGCAAACAAACAACTATGAAGAATTCAGGAAACACCTAAAAACTTACCTATTCTTGAAATACCTAGGTAACGAACCGGAACAGCAATCCCCCTCGTAACATCACCACATACCTAAACGTGCAAACTGTTAACCCCAATATGTTAACTAAATATGAACACTCTACGAACTTACGGAATATATATACTTCTATGTAAACAACCTGGCACTTCCTGGCCTTGCAACACACAAACTGACATTAACATTATTAATATTATCAGATGGACACTGCTATACTCTCTAATTCATTGTACGAGATATACATTGCTATACTCTTTAATTCGCTGTACGTAAAGTTTCTCCTGATTGTATCTACAATTTCTTTGATTATATTTAAAGTTTTCTCTTGATTGTATTTACAACTTCTTTGATTGTATTTAAAGTTTTCTCTTGATTGTATTTACTACTTCTTTGATTGTATTTAAAGTTTTGCTCTTGATTGTATTTACAGTTTTTATTGTAAACCGCCTAGAAGTCGCAAGATTGTTGGCGGTATATAAGAATAAAGTTATTATTATTATTATTATTATTACTTCCAAGTCTCTTTCCTGGGGGATCTGTATTCGTGTATAAGATTTTTGTTACCGACATACATCACCTTACACTTATCCATGTTAAATAAAGTGTGGTTCATTTGAAGACTTGGCTTACTCTGCTTCTTCTTTTGGACCCGTTGTGAGTTCAAACCCACACTGCTCCTTGCAACTCTGGGTAAGTCACCTAATCCCTCCATTGCCCCAGGTACATTAGATAGATTGTGACTCCACCAGGACAGACAGGGAAAAGTGCTTGAGTATCTGAATAAATTCATGTAAACTGTTCTGAGCTCCCCTGGGAGAACATAGGGTGACAAGTTTTAGCCTCTGATAACCAGAACTGGTATTGTGACATCATAATGCTTCATTCCACCAATGCCTAAGAGCCAACCTCATCAGTGATGTCACAACGGCTTCATTGTCCTATACTTGGCTCACTTTTGCTACATTTTTATTTCTAGAGTGGCGCAGTGGTTAAAGCTACAGCCTCAGCACTCTGAGGTTGTGGGTTCAAACCCTAAGTCACTTAACCCCCCCCCCCCCCAGGTACATTAGAAAGACTGTGAGCCTGCAGGGACAGACAAGGAAAAATGCTTGAGTACCTGAATAAATTCATGTAAACCGTTTTAAGCTCCCCTTGGAGAACGGTATAGAAAATGGAATGAATGAATAAATAAATCCATCTTCCAATAGTTTTCTTTCTCTGTCTCTGGGCATACTTTACTACTACCCCTTAACATTTCTATAGCAGTACTTCTGGACTCTGGAGCCTCCTTACAAATTGGGTTCTCCTCCAAGATTTTGGAAATACTTTTCGACTCTTCTCTCACCTTTAAGGATCAGATAAATTCTCTGGTTAAGAAATGTTTTTTTAACTTACGAATGCTGAGGAAGGTTGGATCTATTTTTGGTCAACGTCACTTTTCCGTTCTGGTCCAATCAATTGTACTTTCTCGGCTAGATTACAGTGTTCCCCTGGTCGTTCGCGGTCCCGGTCATTCGCAGTATTTTCCGACCGTGAACTGCTGACGAGGAGAGGGCAGCGAGAGAGGCAGGAGAGAGCAGCCGGAGCACCGCGAGTGCTGGAAATCTCTCGTGGTACGCTCCGACCGCCTCGTCCTGCACTAAGTCGGGCTTTATCCAATCAGGAGCTGCTTTGACACGCAGCTCCTGATTTCCTGCACTCGCGGCGCTCCGGCTGCTCTCCTGCTGCCCTCTTCAGGCTCCCCCATGAAAAACCATATTTACGGTTCTTTGAGATTCGCGGGGGTTTCGCGGGAGTACTGTATTGCAATGCTGTTTATCTTGGCGTCACAGGGATCACAGTCTTCAAAGACTGCAGCTGATTCCGAATACCGCTGCGAAGTTGATTTATGGGAAAAGCAAATTCAACCATGTGACTCCCTTGCTTTCGGAGCTTCATTGGCTCTCAGTTTGTCTCAGAATTCAATTTAAATGTATATGTATTATTTTTAAAATTTTATATAGTATTTTTATTCCTCTTGTTCCTCTTCTATGGAACGTTTATAGATTTTCATATGCGAGAGGCACTCAACGATTAAACTTTCCCTCCCTTCCAAGAAAGGAATTAAAGGAATTAAGAATTTCAGCCTTTCTTTGGCTTTTAAATTCTCCCAATTGTGGGATGATCTTCCTTTGATTCTGAGCTGTCTTAATTCCTTCCAAACTTTTCGGAAATCCTTGAAAACTTATCTATTTGCTAAACACCTTGAAAATTAATTTCCATGTATTTTTTTTTTTTAGTAATTTTATTGTTAACCGTGTTGAGCTTCCCATGGTTGAATAACCCAGTATAAAAGGCTAAGTTTTAGCTTAGTTTACGCAGGGCTGTACACCAAAACATGGACGAGACAGTCCCTGCTCAAATGAACTTACAATCTAGTTGAGATAGACTGTCTCTGTTACTCTTCTTTCTTCAGTTTCTCCAATGTACCATCCTCCCTGCTGAGCTCCTCCGAAATCGGTCTTGGTAGCTCTCTTATTTGACATCTTAGTCCGCTCTCCATCATTCAAGACCACCCTGTTAAACCCTACTCCTGACATCTCTTCTAGCCATTTCTGACTGGCTTAAATTCCACCGTCTGATCCTAAACCAGGGGTCTCAAAGTCCCTCCTTGAGGGCCGCAATCCAGTCGGGTTTTCAGGATTTCCCCAATGAATATGCATGAGATCTAAGTGCATGCACTGCTTTCAATGCATATTCATTGGGGAAATCCTGAAAACCCGACTGGATTGCGACCCTCTAGGAGGGACTTTGAGATCCCTGTAAACCAATCTTAATAATTACCCCCTTATTGTTAGGCATTTTTATTTTACCTTATGTTTAATTCTATCTTTATATTATCCTAAGCTTGATTTAATATGTATGAGTAGGTTTACCAGATATTCCATCTGGTAAAAGAAGACGCAAGACCCCGCCCTGGGAGCGCCCCATTCCACCCCCAAAACCCAGCCCCAAACAAACCTCATCTCTTCAGGCCCGGCCCCAGCTTTTCAAAACCCAAAGTGCACGCATGGGATTTGAACCCACAACCTCAGGGTGCTGAGGCTGTAGCTCTAGCCACTGTGCTGAGGCTGTTCATATGATCTTTATCTACTATATTTTGAGTGTTGTACCACTAGTTTCCCAAATACATCTTGTCCGTATGTGTCTTGACCATACTGGGTATGAACTACTGTAACCCGTTCTGGGCTCTTTTGTTAGGATGGGCTAAATTAATTAATTAATTGCCTGATATTGGTCATTAATGCTAATAGCAGCTAATTAAGCAATTAAGTTGCACGTGTAACTAACACTGTTCTATAACTTGTGTGTGCTAGGCATACAACTTGGGGCAGCAGATGACAGACTTAGGGAGTATGCCCTCTACAGGACAGGGTAATAACTACTGAACACAAAAAACATATCTAGCCTTGAGCATGGATTTAGAAAAGGCATGTCATCAAATCTAAAACCCAAACTTTTCAGATTTTCTGCTAATACTGAGGCCCAGCCACTATACTTTTTCAAACAGTTTTATCAGCCTTTCATCAAGGCTTGGGGTTGCAACCTCGAACGCCTTCTACTGAGGGTTAAAAGCATTCCGCTTACAATTTCACTGCAAGCTTTAGATGATAATATATGCCTTAGATGTGATCTATCAATTAGTACATGCTGTACTCTCACACCTAATCCCTTCAGAGTTATGAAGTGGCGGTCTGCGTCCTGAGAGTTTTATGGACTGTTTGAGAAGTCTGCTTCCTATGGAAGAGCCCTGCCACCAAATGAAAGCCGACTACCTTCCTCAGAACAAATACATCGGCCTGCAACAATCTGCCACTTTTCAAAGAGGAAAACTGGGGACAGATTACTTAACCCACTAAGAAGAGAAGAAATGGCCAAGGCCAAACTGACAGCAGTGCAGCCCTGCTTTAAACCTGCGGGCTCGCACTGCAGGGAAGGAGGCAGAGAGCAGGAGAGTCAGGGCCAGTGAGTTAGCCTTTTATGTTTAAATATGTTTATTAAATTTTCAAAATAAACAGGCAGCTCAAGAACATGAAATGTACAGCATAATAGAACAAATGCACTGGTTGAATTATCAAGAGCTTCTTCAGGAACTTAAAGATTAGCTGTAATAATCACTCAGCCCCTGCTCTGTCCGTTCCACCGCTTTTTTCAACCAGAGCGAAACGGAGTTCCTCCGTCGTAACAACAGCTCAGAGCGGCTGGTTAAGAAGCCACATAAAGCTAAGTAATACGCTGTAGGTAATTTACCATCTATGGATGTACGACATCTATTGCCTTTCATGTATTTATAAACAAGAAAAATAAAATTTTTAAAAAAAGAGAATTTAAAAGAAAAATTTTAGAATTTCATAAAATAGACAATTAGATCAATGATAGTCTGCAGAGTGGGTGTTCACCGAGACCAGTTCTAAGGGTGACACCAGCAGACATTTGAGCCCCATGGTCTATACACATATAAAGTAGAGATTTTTCAATTTGGAAACAGCCTATAGGTATTGGGAGAATTTGTGTGATAGACTAAATAATTAAACGTTTTGAATTTAGGGATAATACACAGGGAGGGGGGCCCATCTGTAAAAAAGATTTAACGGACAGAAAAAAATTCTAAATCGAAAGCATCTTTAAATAAGAATGCCTTTTTAGTTTAGATTTAAATAGATCTAATGACGTTTCTTCGCGTAACTGGGTTGGAATAGAATTCCACAGCGGTCACTGAAAATATCGTTGAATGAGTCATGTTAATGTGTCTTAGGGAAGGAATGGATAGCAGAGGTTGGGTGTTAGAACGGAAGGATCTTGCTGGAGTACAGTGGTACCTCGGTTTCTGAGTGCACCGGTTTGCGAGTGTTGTGCAAGACGAGCAAAACATTAGCAAAATCGGCGCCTCGGAAACCGAGCGCGCCTCGATTTGCGAGCGCCCCTCCCCGCGAACCGGCACCCCCCCCCCCCGGCCGCGACCTGAGGTCCCCCCAACCCACCCGAACCCTCTTCTTACTTTAGTGTAGCCTCTGCACCGGCACCGGCACCAGCATGTCCTGTGCGTTGGTGCCGGTGCCCGAAGATCTGCCTCCTGTGCTGGGCCTTGAGCATGTGCGCATGCTCAAGGCCTGAGAGTTCACGTTCTCTCGAGTTTCCATTATTTCCTATGGGGAAACTCGCTTTGATAAACGAGTATTTTGGATTACGAGCATGCTCCTGGAATGGATTATGCTCGTAATCCAAGGTACCACTTGTATATGGAATTAGAAGTCTATCTATAGATTCTAGGGATTTGATGGCAAGTGCTTTGAAAGTTAGCAGCAATATTTTATAAGTAACTCTATGTGAAATTGGCAGCCAGTGGGCCTTAATCAGAAGCGGCGTTACATGATCAAATTCCTCACTTTTGAAATAGATTTTATCGCAGTATTTTGTATTATTTGCAGACATCAAGTGTGTCATGGCCTGAAAAGGTTGGTGACACATTAGGGGAGAATGTGATGCAGTGGTTAAAGCTACAGCCTCAGCAACCTGGGGTTGCGGGTTCAAACCCACACTGCTCCTTGTGACCCTGGCAAGTCATTTAATCCAATATACACAACTGGGGAAAATTTAAAAAAAAAGGGGGTTGTTCCCAAAAACCCTGAATCGGCTCAAACTAGTAAAGGAACAAGTTACTTTAAATACCTTTTTAAACGAGAGAGGTGCTCAGAATCCAAAATGGAGTAAAAAACCTCAGTTTGGGGAAAAACCCCTAAAAAGCGTTTTTTGTAGAATCAATCATTGCACCATTTTGAGTGAAAAGGTAATAGAAAGTGCTTATAAAAAAACTCTAAAGTTAAATGTCCAGTGAAAATGAATATTCTCCAACTATTATTTGAGTTCAAATAAGAACTTATCTTAATAGGTTCAGATAGCGTTGACCCGGCGAGGTTCTGACGCGTTTCGCCAATCTGGCTGCTTCAGAGAACATGCTGCTTTGCTAGTGAACTGCTGCTTAAATAGTCCTAATTTTAAAGATGCTTCTTTATCTGGTTCAGAGGAACTTCTTTTACGTTTCCTGTGACCTTGGACATTTAACTTTAGAGTTTTTTTATAAGCACTTTCTATTACCTTTTCACTCAAAATGGTGCAATGATTGATTCTACAAAAAACGCTTTTTAGGGGTTTTTCCCCAAACTGAGGTTTTTTACTCCATTTTGGATTCTGAGCACCTCTCTCGTTTAAAAAGGTATTTAAAGTAACTTGTTCCTTTACTAGTTTGAGCCAAGTCATTTAATCCCTCATTTCCCCAGGTACATTAGACAGATTGTGACCCCACCAGGACAGACAGGGAAGATTGTGAAAAGTTTCAGCCTCAGATAACCAGAGCTGCTATTGTGACATAATAATGCCTCATTCCACCAATGCCTAAGAGCCAACTTCATCAGTGATGTCACAATGGCTTGACTGGCCTTTACTTAGCTCACTTTCGCTACATTTTGATTTCTAGAGTGGTGCAGTGGTTAAAGCTACAGCCTCAGCACCCTGAGGTTGTGGGTTCAAACCCCCGCTGCTCCTTGTGACCCTGGGCAAGTCACTTATTTTTTATGTTGATAATGTGTATTGCCTGTTCAGATTATTCTAGCTACACTGCTTAAATCCCAACAAATACATAATAAAAGGTTTAGCTAAAACCTAGGATTACCATGTCTGGATTTACCCGGACATGTCCTTTTTAAAGGACTGTCCGGGAGCATTTTGAAAACCCAGTAGATTGTCCCAATTTAGGAGCTCAGAGTCGCATCTGTGTGAGGTCATCACATCGCATCCGCACTGGCTTGGAAGCCCTCCAGATGTGGCCCCCGAGCTCACTAAAGGAGAGAAGAGGTTCACGTGGGGGTGGGGCAGAAAAGGGCAGGGCTGGGGGGCAGAGTCATGTGTCCTCTTTTTTGCATGAACAAATATGGTAACCCTAGCTAAAACCTGGAGTTTTGATTTTCTGTATCACTGGCGTGAGAAAGCAATTTCGCTATCGAGTGCATTTCAACAGCGCAGAGGTTTACATTTATTATTTAATCCACAAGCCTGCATTTAGGACTAATAAGGACTAAACTAAACTAAACCTTAAGTTTGTATACCGCATCATCTCCACACTCGTACAGCTCGGCACGGTTTACAGGGAATGGTATAGAGAAGGAACTCCAATGAGGGACAGTGTAGAGAAAGTTTAGAGGGACTTAGTATAATAAAGGAGAGTAAATATTACATTTTTGAGAATAGCCAAGTTTTCAGATGTTTTTGGAAAAGTTTGAGGGCGCCCAGATTCCGAAGTGGGGTAGAAAGGTTATTCCAGAGCTCTGTGATTCTGAAGGAGAGGGATGTCCCTAGTTTTCCTGGATGGGATATGCCTTTTAATGAGGGGAAGGATAGTTTGAATTTTTGGGTGGATCTGGTGTTGTTAGGATTCGAGGAATTCCAAGATAGTGGGATGAGGGGAGGAAGGATGCCGTGTAGAATCTTGAAAGTTAGGCAAGCGCATTTAAAGTGGACCCTAGAGACTACTGGAAGCCAGTGAAGTTTGGACAGGAGTGGGGAGACATGGTCCCCTGAAGAAGACTATAGTGTCAAAAAACAGACCATGTTGGGTCCACATGTTCTCAGAGATTCAGGCCCTAGACATTTTTATGTGGATTATCTCCACAATTTCTTTGTTTCTTGTCCAGGAAGTAGCAACAGTGAGACAAAGGACTCAAGCTTAGATGAGAGAACATAAGAACATAAGAAATGCCTCCGCTGGGTCAGACCTGAGGTCCATCGCGCCCAGCAGTCTGCTCACGCAGCGGCCCAACAGGTCCAGGACCTGTGCAGTAAATTTCTATCTATACCCTCTATCCCCTTTTCCAGCAGGAATTTGTCCAATCCTTTCTTAAACCCCAGTACCGTACTCTGCCCTATAACGTCCTCTGGAATTGCATTCCAGGTGTCCACCAAACATTGTGTAAAGAAGAACTTCCTAGCATTTGTTTTGAATTTGCCCCCTTTCAACTTTTCCGAGAGGAGATCTTAGGAGAAAAGACCACTGGCAAGTGATCTCGGGAGAAAAGGCCACTTGCTTATACATAGGAACATAAGAATTGCCACTGCTGGGTCAGACCTGTGGTCCATCTTGCCCAGAAGTCCGTTCACGCGGTGGCCCTCTGATCAAAGACCAGTGCCCTAACTGAGACTAGCCCTATCTGTGTGCATTCTGGTTCAGCAGGAACTTGTCTAACTTTGTCTTGAATCCCTGGAGGGTGTTCTCCCCTATGACAGACTCCAGAAGAGCGTTCCAATTTTCTGCCACTCTCTGGGTGAAGAAGAACTTCCTTACGTTCGCACGGAATCTATCCCCTTTCAATTTTAGAGAGTGCCCTCTCGTTCTCCCTACCTTGGAGAGGGTGAACAATCTGTTCTTATCTACCAAGTCTATTCCCTTCAAGAGTAGCTGCAGCATGCACGAGACTGCATTGCCCACAATGCATTGCTCACATACCATAGCAGGAAATAACTGCAGCATTAAAGTTCAATGGAGTAAAAATAGCATTAAACACATCTTTTAGGGTCATGCTATAAACTAGTATGAAGCTTCCGGGAGAAGAACACTTAGCAATGCCTCACAGGAACTGAATTGCATTTCCAGAGCAATGCTTTCTTTCTGTCTTCTCTCTAATATAGGGGTTGGGTATTTTGGGTTTTTTTAAAATCTTAATGCAGGAAGAACACTTCAGATAAAACGTCAAATATTGTCAGATGAAAGATTTGTAATCTCTAGCTCCAGCCCAAGACAGGATGCATGCTGTAAGCTTACAGTTCAATACACAAAGCATATAATCAGGAAATCATTTCCCTGTGTTCCACTTTGACCCCAAAACACAATGACCTTCTTCTTTATTGTGAAGGCAGGCATCTCATCCCTAGAAGTGCCATATTTAGCACTCGATTTATCAAAATCTCTTTTTTATTTTACCAGATTGAAAAGTAAAGGGAGCAGAGTCTTGCAAAGCAAACCCTGGTTGCACTGCTCTAATCTAATAAAAAGATTATGACCTTTCCAACTACACAGAGAGGGTTAATGTCATAAAGTGCTGGAGGCTTAGCATGGGTTTGGTACACAATTGTCTGCACATAAGCACCTTGTGCAGAAAAACTCATGTCCATAGCAGCACACTTCTCATTTAAATCCGGCAACAATGCAGGCAGTGGCATAACCAGAAGGCTGATTCAGGCTGGGCTTAAAAAAACGATTGACCGTTCATGTAAGAGTAACCGAGTGCCAGAAAAAGATGAGCCACACACACTACACCGACCACATGGACAATGTCCAAAAGTAACATAGAAACTGACGGCAGAAAAGGGCCACGGCCCATCTAGTCTGCCCACACTAAAGACCCACCCCCTAACTTCCTCCGTAAAGAGATCCCACGTGCCAAACCCATTTTTTCTTAAAATCTGGCACGCTGCTGGCCTCAATTACCTGTAGTGGAAGACTATTCCAGCGATCAACAACCCTTTCGGTGAAGAAATATTTTCTGGTGTCACCATGGAATTTCCCACCCCTGAGCTTCAACGGATGCCCTCTTGTAGCCGAGGGACCTTTAAGAAAAAAGAGATCTTCTTCCGCCTCGATACGGCCCGTGACATATTTGAACGTCTCGATCATGTCTCCCCTCTCTCTGCGTTCCTCGAGTGAGTATAGCTGTAACTTATCCAGCCGTTCCTCATACGGGAGATCCTTGAGTCCTGAGACCATCCGGGTGGCCATTCGCTGAACCGACGCAACTCTCAGCACATCTTTGTGGTAATGTGGCCTCCAGAATTGTACACAATATTCCAGATGAGGTGTCACCATGCATCTGTACAATGGCATTATGACCTCGGGCTTATGGCTGACGAAACTTCTACGGATACAACCTATGATTTGTCTAGCCCTGGATGAAGTTTTCTCCACTTGATTGGCAAGGGATTAGCTGTCGCATCACATGCTAGTAAATTTAATTTATTTATTTATTCGATTTTGTAGCCCGTCCTCACAAAAGAGCCCAGAACGGGATACAAGTTCACATACATAGGAGGAAAATCGTGTGGATTGTTTATATGTGTTCAGGGACCAAGTAGAAGTAAAACAGGAAATGACAATATTGGGGATATGCCTAGACTCTGCACTCACAATGGGAAAGCAAATTTTGAAAATCATTTGGGGGGGGGGGGTTATGTACAATTGCGTACCTTATATACAGCGGTTCGCGGACTCACTCATTCGCGGTCTGCTCCGACTGCCTCTTCCTGTAGTAAAGTCGGGCTACACCAATCAGGAGCTGTGTGTCAAAGCAGCTCCTGATTGGTGCAGCCTGACTTTACTACAGGAAGAGGCGGTCGGAGCAGATCGCGAGTGATTTTCTTCACTCGCCGGCGCTCCAGCTGCCCTCGCCTGCCTCCCCTGCCTTTTGACAGGCGAAAAACCATATATGCGGGTTTTTTTGAAATTTGTGGAGGTTCCTGGAATTTCCTGTGAATTTCGGGGGAGAACTGTACGCTACAGCCAATGTTAACATCTTATGATTTCAGGAGGGTTGTACAAGGTCTAATTTTACCGAAATTGGAATACTGTAACTCACTCTAGAGGAAAGGAGAGACAGGGGAGATATGATTCAGACGTTCAAATACTTGAAGGGTATTAACGTAGAACAAAATCTTTTCCAGAGAAAGGAAAATGGTAAAACCAGAGGACATAATTTGAGGTTGAGGGGTGGTAGATTCAGGGGCAATGTTAGGAAATTCTACTTTACGGAGAGGGTAGTGGATGCCTGGAATGCGCTCCCGAGAGAGGTGGTGGAGAGGAAAACTGTGACTGAGTTCAAAGAAGCGTGGGATGAACACAGAGGATTTAGAATCAGAAAATAATATTAAAGATTGAACTAGGCCAGTTACTGGGCAGACTTGTACGGTCTGTGTCTGTGCATGGCCGTTTGGAGGAGGATGGGCTGGAGTAAGTCTTAACAGAGATTTTGGCAGTTGGAACCCAAGCACAGTACCGGGTAAAGCTTTGGATTCTCGCCCAGAAATAGCTAAGAAGAAAAAAAAAAAAAAAAATTTAAATTGAATCAGGTTGGGCAGACTGGATGGACCATTCGGGTCTTTATCTGCCGTCATCTACCGTCATCTGCCGTCAGCTATGTTACTGTAGCTTGGTTTGACAAAAACCATGTCCTGTATAAGGCTTTGGAGTTGATGATGAATTTGGCTGCTAGGTTGATCACTGGCACGCATTTCTCCTGTTTCGAAACAACTTCATTGGCTACCTATGAAACATAGGATGCATTATAAAGTACCGTATTTGCCGGCGTATAGGACGACTGGGCGTATAAGACGACCCCTCAACTTTTAGTTAAAAAATAGAGTTTTGTGTTATACTCGCCGTATAAGACGACCCCTTCTTCCTTCTCCACCCCTTTGTATTCCCCCATGTGCTTTCAGCGTTCTTCTCCCTCCTCTGTCTTCAAGTGCTTTCAGAGTCCTTCCCCCCCCTCCTCCTTCTCTACCGCCCCGGGTGCAGCACAGCCAGCCAGGTCCCCTTACTTTTGTGGCACTTCCCCGACCGACCGACAACAGCCCGGGTCCGACAAACTTCCCTGCCCTTAACTGCGAATCTAAATTACCTTCTTACAGCTGCTGTAAGAAGGTAATTTAGATTCGCGGCTACAGGGCAGGGAGGATTGTCGGACCCGGGCTGTTATCGGTCGGTCGGGGAAGTGCCACAAAAGTAAGGGGACCTGGCCGGCTGTGCTGCAATCGGGGCGGGGCGGCCGCCCCTCTCTCTTGGTACTCTCTCTCTCCTTACCTGCCATGCCTGCAGCAGAGCCGAACGGAAGTCTTCCCGACGTCAGCGCTGACGTCGGAGGGAGGGAGGGCTTTGTTTAAGCTTTGTTTAAGCCCTCCCTCCCCTCCGACGTCAGCGCTGACGTCGGGAAGACTTCCGTTCGGCTCTGTGCTGCAAGCAGAGAAGGTAGGGAGAAGAAGAGCCGCGCGACTGAGTACATCCAGCCCCGCAAGTAAGGGCATGTAAACTGTACCCGGCGTATAAGACGACCCCCGACTTTGGGGAGGATTTTAAGGTACTAAAAAGTCGTCTTATACGCCGGCAAATACGGTACTGTCAGCTCTAGAGGGAAATGTGCGACGCAGCCCGACATACTGTATTACACCCAAGGTCATCTATGCAGCGTGTCACAGGAGCAATCATCATTCATCAGACGTGTCCCAACTAAGAAAGGTCGCGAACCGCTGCTCCAGCGGAAAGCGTATCTTATTGGTTATCAATAGTTATAAGTCCCTGACGCAGCCATAGGCAAAGTGTGGCCAGGTCGGGCACCGTTTTCTCTTTTGTTTTTAATCCATTGTCTACTGCTTTCATCGCTTGTTGCATTGGGTCTGCTCTTTATCTCCACTGCATTGGCACTTGCAGATCTACGCTAGAGAATGACAGGGGGACAAATTTGTCCCCGGCCCCACAGGAACTCAATTTCCCTGTCCCTGTGAGTTTTGTCCCCGTCCCTGTCCCATTCCTGCAAGCTCTGCCTTAACCACACAAGCCTCAAACACTTATGTTTGAGGCTTGGGCAGATGAGGACGGAGCTTAGGCGTTGGTGGAATGAGGCATTATGACATCACAATCTAAGATCTAGAATGTTGCTACCTATGATTTTAAAGTGTTTGAGGCTTGGGCAGATGAGGACGGAGCTTAGGCATTGGTGGAATGTGGCATTATGACATCACAATCTGAGCTCTAGAATGTTGCTACCTATGATTTTAAAGCTGCGGTCTCAAACTCAAACCCTTTGCAGGGCCACATTTTGGATTTGTTGGTACTTGAGAGGGCCTCAGAAAAAAAATAGTTAATGTCTTATTAAAGAAATGACAATTTTGCATGAGGTAAAACTCTTTATAGGTTATAAATCTTTCCTTTTGGCTAAGTCTTAATAATAATATTGTCATTTATAGCTAAAAAGACACATGATCAAGAAACTGTTTTATTTTACTTTTCTGATTATGATAAACATACCGAGGGCCTCAAAATAGTACCTGGCGGGCCGCATATGGCCCCCGGGCCGCATGTTTGAGACCACTGTTTTAAAGTGTTTGAGGCTTGGGCAGATGAGGACGGAGCTTAGGCATTGGTGGAATGAGGCATTATGACATCACAATCTGAGCTCTAGAATGTTGCTACTTATGATTTTAAAATGTTTGAAGCTTGTGCAGATGAGGATGGAGCTTGCAGGAATGGGGCAGGAACAGGAAAAGAACTTGCCAGAATGGGACGGAAAAGAGTTCCCATGGGGACTGGGAAAAATTTGTCCCCATGTCATTCTCTAATCTACGCCTCTGTCATCGTCCTGCTGCTGTTTATCTGGGGAAGCGGTATAGAGATTTAAAAATAAAGCTATAAACATCTCTACTCCAGGTTTCAAAAAATACTTAATAGTAATAGACTACACGGCTATGGCATTTTTCTTATTTACACTTTAGCAGAACTGTGATGCAGCTCACTTCCTGAGTTTGGTACACATAGGGCCTGTTTTACAAAGCCGTGCTAGCGGCTGCTGCGCAGTAACGGCCCCAAAGCCCATACAGATTTAAAGGGCTTCGGGGCTGTTGCATCGCAGCTTTGTGAAACAGGTTGACAGACTCTGGTTTCCTGGGTATCACGCTTGGAACTTGAGCAGGGAGCTCGGAAAAGATGCAGGCTAAGAGCCAGGAAGGAGGATATGTCTTACCGGCCTGCGCTGGAGACCGCTATCGTGGTTTTCAAAAAGGGGTGGCTTAAATGATTAAGCCTATATTTTCACCTTGCTGTTATAATTTTCTTTTTTGATTTCCATATATTTGTATTACATATTATCAGTAATATGTCCCATATATTGGCTAGATGAATATCTGGGTGGTTTTTATTTTTTTGCATTGGATACATTTTATGTATACTGTACATACTCCTTTATTTTTACTTTTTATACTTTACTGTGATGTTTGTTTAAATTTACATTATGTCTTGGATGATTATCATTTTCTTATATTTTTTACATATATTAATTTTTTTATATATTTATAGTCTGCATGTCTACATGTGTGTCATTGGGTGACCCGTCAAATGTGCCCCGACAACTGCACTCCCCGATCACAATCCGCAGCGGATACTAGTTTGTCTTTTTGAGGGTTACAAAGTAACCCTCTTTTTTGAGGGGGGTGGGGGGACGGACCTCCCTCCCCCACACTACACTTAAAATATTCACTTCCTACCTAGTATTAGCCATAGGGCTTCCCAATTCCGGTCCTCGAGATCTACTGGCAGGCCAGGTTTTCAGGAAATCCACAATGAACATGCAGGAGAGAGATTTGCATACCAAGAAGGCAGTGCAGGGCAAATCCCTCTCGTGCATATTCATTGTGGATATCCCGAAAACCTGGACTGCCAGTAGATCTCGAGGACCGGAATTGGGCAGCCCTGATTGAGATTGTGAATAGGGGAACCCTTTACATACGTGGATATCTGGAAGGCCCTGATTTGGTCAGACTCCTCAGGCCCCAGACATTATATATGTTAACCTGAGCTCTTTGGGAAGGACGGGACAGAAAAGGAAAGCTGGAAACAGCGATTCCCCTCCCCCCCTACCACGAGAGAGGCTCTCGAAGGAACTGAGTAAATGTTCAGTCATCATCAGTCACTTCCTTCAGAATCAACAGTCACTCGTCCTGCGCAGTCAGAGAATAAACGGGAACATGCTATTCTTATATCTGCTATTTCTGTCAGCTGAATGCCGCCTCTCCACAGCAAAGATTTTTCCATGTTGAGCCACACACAGGACCTTTTAATCGTGTCTTTCTACCTATGTACAGCGGTTTCTTATGCATTTGATGCTTTCCTCTGAAGTAATTCTGTGGTAAAAGGATTTCCTAAATAGTATAACGCCGACCCCGTATTTATTTTCACATGACAGCTGGATGGCTAAGAATATATTGTGGGTTCTTCAGCTTGGACCGAAGAACGTCACGCTTTGAAGCTCCCATCTGTCCAGTGGCGACTCTGGTTTCCCCCTCCCCCAGTTTTGCTTTTTAGAGACAGTCCCAAAGAAGCGGTTAAAAAGGTTTTCCTTTAATTTTGATTTTTTTTAATTCTATAGCACTTCTCTTTGCAAGTTCAAACCGCTTTAAAAATCAGGGACTGTCAAGCCTCTTTCCCAGCTTTTCTCCACAACATCTGCAGTACTTTCAAGACCCGATTCCTAAGCCGCAGATTTAGGACTAGAAAACACAGGAAACTCAGAGAGCCCTTGATTCCCCAGAAGAGTCTCCCAAAGGACTTGGATACTGTTCAGTCACAGACAAGCTCTTTCAGCTGTGACTTCAAGGGTTCTGTGCACACCACTGCTGATGTCACTGTCATGGTTTGGGTTTTGTGCTATCTGGAAGCCCATACTAGAAGCAATGGCACAAGTTTTAGCTCACAGGTCCTATACAGGCATTTTTTTTTTTTTTAATACAGTCAAACCTCGGTTTGCGAGTGTTTTGCAAGACGAGCAAAACACTCCCACAAATCTTACCTCACAAAACGAGCACCGTCCCGATACATGAGCTCTCGGCTCCCGAATTAAGCCGGCCGCCGTCACGATCGCATCACATGTAAGCGCACACGTTGATGAGCGCAGACGTTGTGCGTGCTTATATGCGACACACATGTACGCGATCGTTTATCCGGACAGTGGCTGGCTTCATTCGGGAGCTGAGAGCCCGGCAGCGGGATCTGCGCCAGCAGAGGCATCGCCCTGAAGCCCGGATGGCAGAGGCATCGCCCTGAAGCAGGACCCCGAGGGTTGCCAGCGCCTGGCCACCTGAAGGAAGTCATCCTGCTGAAGGGGCTGTGGCTCCCTGGCATCATCCAGGCAGGTACCCACCCCTGGGCCACCATAGTTGTGGAACGAATCGTCTGAGTTTCTTTTATTCCCTATAAGGAAATTTGCTTTGATATATGAGTGTTTTGGATTACGAGCTTGCTTCTGGAATGAATTATGCTCGTAAACCAAGGTACCACTGTAATTTATATTCTGCATATCCTACAATTCTATGCGGATTACAAATTATTCAGGTACTCAAGCATTTTTCTCTAACTGTCCTGGTGGGCTCCCACTCTATCTAATGTGCCTGAGACAATGGAGATTAAGTGACTTGCCCACAAGGAGCAGTGCGGGATTAGAACCCACAACCTCAGGGTGCTAAGGCTGTAGTTCTAACCTCTGCACCACACACTCTTTACGTTTCTTAGGATATTACTGTCCGCACTTGAAGACCCTGCTTCGACGCATACTCGAAGCTCCTCTCGCACACACTCCCTGATTCACCTAGGAGAGGAGCCTGACTCAAGACAAGAATACCCTGCCGGAAACATCCTCCTTCAGAGACATCAAATACAAAAGCGTCAGGACAAGAACGTTCTTGGCGATGGCTCCAAGGTGCTGAACTCCCTTAAAACTAGAAAAGGACACTGGAAAGTTCAAGAAAGGGTAAAGACCATCCTTTTCACAGACTACTTTAACTAATAAAGCAACATAGAGGAGATAGCTGTCTAGTCCCCACTAGGAACACGACATACAAAATGATACAGGTAATATGTGTGCAAATAAGTAGGATTTAGTATGAACATAGTACACGATACTAGTATTATATGTGTATATACGTAGGATGATTGATTATGGTATAAATGTGTCTGTATAGATAACCATCTCAAAAAGCGCTAACTCTGTATTGTAACACCTTTACAGAAGCTCGTGTATTGTAACACCACTACAGCAGCTCGTATAAATCAATCTGAATTGACTCCCTAGTCATCAGTAAGCGGTCTAGAAGCTTTCAATAAACAATACCATATTATGTCCGCCACACTGTCTACCATGCCTCAATCTCTCATGCCATGTCTGCCACACAATGTTTGCTGTCCCGTGTCTTCTATGTAATATTTCATCACACATGCTAGCCTTACCAATTTTGCCCAAGTCGTGTTATGCTATGTAACCCATGCTTGATAACACTATGGGCTCCTTTTATCAAGCCGCGCTATCGGGGTTAACGCGCGCGACTTTTCATCACGCCTTAACCCCTGTGCCGGCCAAAAACTACCACCTGCTCAAGAGGAGGCGGTAGCAGCTAGCGTGGCCAGCAGTATTGCGCGGCTTGATAAAAGGAGCCCTATGCTTACCATACTCATTCTCAACATACCATGTTTGTCATATTATGTTTTACCATGCTTTGTTAACTGTATTCTGCCATTGCTGTCAAACAATGTTTGCCATGCTCACTCCTGAGAGTGTGGTGCAAGGGTTGGAGCTGCAGCCTCGTGACCCTGCTCCTTGTGACCCTGGGCAGGCCACTTGGACCCCCAATGCCCCAGGTAGAGCAGATAGATTGTGAGCCCATCGAGACAGACAGGGAAAAATGCTTGAATACCTGAATAAATTCATGTAAACCGTTCTGAGCTCCCCTAGGAGAACAGTATAGAAAATTGAATAAATAGTGTGAAAAGTTTCAGCCTGTGATAACCAGAGCTGCTATTGTGACATCATAATGCCTCATTCCACCAATGCCTAAGAGCCAGCCTCATCAGTGATGTCACAATGGCTTGATTGGCCTATACTTAGCTCACTTTTGCTACATTTTACATTGCATTACTGACTTCTATTCCGCCTGTACCTTGCAGTTCTAGGCGGATTACATCAGAAGATAACTGGAAATTTCCAGGAAAAATTACAATTTAGGGAGCTGGTTACATAATTGAGTCTTGGGGAGAAATTACAAGATAGGTGGACAGTTGAGGATTACATCAGAAGAAAACTGGACATTTACAGGGTAATTATAGTAAAGGGGGCTGGTTACATAGTTGAGTCTTAGGGGGGAGATTACAGGAGGAGTAGAGAATTGAGGGGGAATTTTACAGAGGAGGGGGAAAGATAAGGGGGGGAGTTAAGATATCTGGATACATTTTTTGAATAGCAGGGTTTTGATTTCTTTTCGAAGTCGCTTGTTGCTGTCAGCAGGTTGGAGATGAAGGGGTCTAGTTTTGCTTTCTAGAGTGGCGCAGTGGTTAAAGTTATAGCCTCAGTGCCCTGAGATTGTGGGTTCAAATCCACGCTGCTTCTTGCGACCCTGACCAAGTCACTTAATCCCCCAACTGCCCCAAATGCTTGGGAATAAATCCATGTAAACCATTCTGAGCTCCACTGGGAGAATGATATAGAAAATGGAACAAATAAACCACATCTAACCACTTGGAAGAGAATCTGCCAGACTTGTCAGCAGAAGAATCTTATGGCATTCCCTTCTGATCTCCCTCTGCCTCAGAGATGAAAGTCTCCTCCAGAGAGCATATCTTTCACTGGTTTTGTCAGGCAGATGGGTCATGCTTTACCCATTAAAATGGAAACAGAGGGAGAATCCTCACTCTGAGCTTCTTGACTATGAATCTTCTCCAAATAACTGCATAAACGTACCTTTAAGAACTGGGGAAACCTTCTGTCAGTCCAGGTAGCTCCTAAAAAGGTTGACAGAAAAGTGTCCAGGTTCTGAGAGAACAAAAATCTCAACACCATTCTCTGGTTGTGGCATCTGCCTTAAAACCTTCACGCAGTTCAAGATCTCATGCTTCTGCTCCTCCAGGCGGAGAAACTACAACATTAGACTCCTTTGGTAAACAAAATTTTCAAGCAACCATGCTACCAAATAGAGGGGTCCTTTTATTAAGGCGCTCTAAAAGATTTAGCACGCACTAAATCCTAAGGCATCCATTATATCTTAGCATTTAGAAACGCTTAATCTTGGATTCCCAATTCTGTTCCCCCATTTATTTAAAGTCCTTGCTTAGACAACTTCCAGATTTTGAGTCATTCCTCCCTGAAGAAAAGCTCAAGGAATTTCAACAATCGTCTAAGAACGTATTCACCACAAGGAAGTTTCTAGCTAGAGGCCTAATCGATGCATTCTCTGGCAGTCTCTGATCTTGAAACCTCAGTGCAGGAGTGCCTTTCCGGTGTTCCTTGCAAGGATGATGATCTGTTTGGATACAAGATTGAGGAGATGGCTGATTGAAATAAAAAAAACAAAAGATTCTGTGGAGGGTTCATAGTCAGTGGCGCGCAAGACGCCAGCGCGCTGACAATCCAGCTCCGACAATTTGACGCAAGACAGAAGCGCGCGGGGGGAAAAAGTAATTTTTAAAGAGCTCCGACGGGGGGTTTGGGATGGCAACCCCCCCCCCTTTATTGGTTAGTATGGAGGTTCGGGGGGGGGGGTTGGAAACCTCCATTATAGAGAAAACTGAACTTTTTCTGATTTTTTTCGGGAAAAGTTCCATTTTCTCTATAATGTGGGGGGTTGCCACCCCAAACCCCCAGTCGGAGCTCTTTAAAAATTATTTTTTCCCCCGCGCGCTTCTGTCTTGTGCCAAATTGTCAGCGCTGGATTGTCGGCGCGCTGGCATCTGGCGCGCAATTATCCCGTCACCCTGTGGAGAGTTGATGTTCCTGAGGTAGGCTTTATTAAAAGTTCAACTTTATAATCCACATAAAAGTATCTAGGACCTAATCCACTGGGTGGATTCATCTGAGAACTTCTCATTAGCGTAGAATCTTTCCAGGATTTGGACTTACGCATAATCCACGAGGTATTGTCACATGACCTACAGCAGGGGTGTCAAACTCAATCACATAAGGGGCCAAAATCCAAAACATAGTCTAAGTTGCGGGCTGAATTTTTTTATTAAGATACTTAGGGGTCCTTTTATTAAGGTACGCTAACCGATTTAGCACACGCTAATTATGCACCTTAATAAAGACTTTTCCTCTCTTGTTTAGGTCTAAGTTCACGCTTGCTGTCTAACACCAGCTCTGGCAGGATACACATTTCAAATCTGACATATTGTAATCACAAAACAGAAAATAAATTATTTTTTCTACCTTCTGTTGTCTGGTCATTATTCAGATCATATTGGTCCCAGGCTCTGGTTGTCTTCTGATAACTCGCATGCCAGGGTCTCCTGCCCATTTGTTATTTTCTTCTTTTTCCGTGCTAACCATCCATCTTCCATCTCTGTCCTCCCCTTCCGTTTCCCTTCCCTCCCCCAGAGGTCTGGCATCTTTTTTTTTTTTTGTCTCCATCCCCGAAGCTGCAACGATGGACCCCCACCATCTCCAGATCCACCATCTCTCCTTTTCTCAACTTCCCTTTCATCCAGCATCACTCCCTCCTTCCCCACCACCCCAGGGTCCACCATCTCTCCCTTTCTCTTCCCAACTACCCTCCTATCCAGTACCTTTATCTCCCCCTCCACACCATCCCCTGTGTCCAACTTCTCTTCCTTTCTGTTCCTTCCCTCCCTCCATCCCATTGTCCACCATCTCTCTCCCTCCTCTATTTTAGACCCCTTAGTTCTTCCCCTCCCCCCTCAGTCCAGCATATGCACGTCTGTTTGGACCCCTCCTTCCCTCCCTCTGTGTACTTCTATACCAGGGCCCGCTGCTGCCCCCCCCCCAAGAATTGCATGTTTAGCCCTTCTTCTTTAGCCCACCGTTTCTTCCCTCCCTCCATCCCGGCTTCCCGGTCTCCTCTTCTAAGCAGCCTGCCGAGGATTGCCGGTCGGCTGTAGCGATCCTAGCAGGCTGCCTCAGCTTCCACAGCATGTTCCCTCTGCCATGGTCCTGTCCCTCCTCTGACGTACAGGACAGTTGCAGAGGTAACATGCTGCAGAGGTGAGGCATCCTGCTAGGATCGCTACAGCCGACCGGCGTTCCTCAGCAGGCTGCTTAGAAGAGGAGACCGGGAAGCAGAGATAGAGGGAGGGAGGAAACGGCGGGCCAAATATCGGGCCTAAATCATGGGCCAAATGTGTTTGACACCCCTGACCTACAGGGACCCCTGAGGAAGACAGCAATGTCAAAACACAGACTGTGTTGGGTCCATAGTTCCCAGTGGATTGGGTCCTAGATACTTTTATGTGGATTATAAAGTTGAATTTTTAATAAAGCCTACATCAGGAACTTCAACTCTCTACAGAGTCTTTTGGTTTTTGTGGATTTCTCTTCTGTGGAGCACCAGAGTCAAAACACACAGACACAATAACAATTTGGTTTAAACCTCAAACCTCTCCATCTTCATCTTCCTATAGATGGTATTCTGTCCCATACAGATGTTCATACTATTATAACACTAGACGTCACTACAATCAGCCATCTTCATCATCTAGACCTGTTAATCGACATTCCTGTGCAAAACAATAAAAGCCTCAGAAGTCTTAAGCTCAATCTCAGTCCAAGCAGCAGTCGTCTCTTTGACTCCTTTCTAGTAAACATTGCACCATTCCCCTGACTTTACCTCCCAATCTTCCCTTTGGAGGCAGACTACTCTTTTTTATTTTTATTTTTTATTTATATTTTAAACATATTATCAAGAACTAGTCTTATAGCCCGTTACATTAACGGGTGCTAGAATATATGTGTGTGTGTCTGTCTTTATTTCTTTCTCTCTCTCTCCTTAGCCGCTTTCTGTATTTCTGTCTTTCTTTCTGTCTTTCTTTTTCCTTGGCTGTCCACTACCATCCCGCACCCCTCCTGACCCGACTCCCGCTGTCTTTCTTTCTGTCTGTCTCTGTCCCTGGCCCCCTTTGTCTGTTTGTCTTTCTATATATGTCCCTGGCCCTGTGTCTTTCTTCTTTTCTTTCTGTCTCCCTTCCTCCCTCTGTCTGTCTGTCAAAAGCAGCATTCCCTCCCCCTCTATTTCCCTCCCCCCACACCAGTTCCCTGTACAGCAGCATTAGCGTTTCCTCTACCCTCTTTCCCTTCCCACAGTGGCGACTACAAACGCGGGTCCGAGTCATTTGCCACCACCCCCCCCCCTTCCGTTCCCGCGGGCCCGACTGGCGATTTAAGCAGCGTGTGCATCAGTGTTCACACGCTGCTTCGGGTCCTTCTACTGCCCTGACTTACTCAGGCACGTCCGGAGCAAATCAGGGCAGTAGAAGGGCCCGAAGCAGCATGTGAAGACTGATGCATACGCTGCTTAAATCGCCAGTCGTGCCCGCAGGAACGGAAGGGGGGGCGGCGGCAAATGACTCAGATCCCGGGCAGCGGAAAGTTGCTGGGCTCCGCAGGCCTCCCCACCCCACCATCCTAACGTCAAACTGATACCTGAGGCCGGCCACCACCACCACTTCCGCAGCTCGCTTGCGCTTCGGCCGGTAGGTGGAGAGCAGGGAAGCTTTTGTGATGCGCGAATACGCAGCAGCAGGACGGACCAGAAGCCACGCATGCGCACTTCCTATGTGTCGCTACAGCTCACGGAAAAGCGGCACACACTTAGGAACTGCGCATGCACGGCCTAGCATTTTATTATATTAGATAAACTTCTTGTACAGAATATGATTAAGTCGATATATTAAAAAAAAAAAAAAAAAACGCACAAAGGAACATTTAATATAACTAAATTACTATTTACTCAATCAAATTTAAAGTCCCAAAATTGGAGGTCCAAGATGCTTCCTGAGGGAGAAAACTATTTAAAAGAAAAAAGGAAAAAAAAATTAAGTTACAAATTAGGCGGTCAGATGAGAGCTGAGCAAGAGTAAATTTATGCATTGAGTTTTTCTTCTTCCCCTTCAAGGCGCCTCCTAGAGAGAAATCCTGTCAACTGAGAAGGTTCAAAGAAAATATAATTGCAAGATTTATACTTTACAATACATTTGCAAGGATATCGTAGAAGAAATAATGCCCCCATTGCAGTGACCCCAGGCTTAAGAAGCAAAAATTCCTTCCTTTGTTTCTGAGATTCCCTTGTCACGTCCGGAAATATTTGAACTTTATGTCCAAGAAATTCTTTATGTCTATTCTTAAAATAAAGCTGTAATATCCAATTTTTGTCCGGTGATAAAACCACCGTAGCTAATAGGGTAGCTGGAATAGCTACCTCCCTGATTGAAGATTGTTCGCCCTGGGCTTGTTGTTCTAATGGATGTTGTTCTTCCAAATTTTTTGGTGTTGGCAAATAATATATTTTGGAAAAAGGAGGAAAGGCATCATTTGGAACATTGAGAACTTCACAAAAGTACTTTTTTAAAACTTCTTTTGCTGATAAAGAAAGAATCTTTGGGAAGTTCAAAAATCTAAGATTATTCAACCGCATGTTATTTTCCATCATTTCTACCTTTCTCCTGAGGTTAAGGTTGTCTTTTAATCAATGTCGTTTGCACCTGATTTATTTCACTTATCTTTTTATCTATTTTTTTCCGCATTATTTTTCATCAATATATTTTCCTGTTTAAGTCCATTTATTTCATTTCTTTGTTCTGAGAATTTCTCTTCTAATATTTTAATTTGTGGTGACAATGTTTGTCCCAGAGTAATTACCAAGTCCCATATAGAGTCTAGGGTAACATTCATGGGTTTAGGAACAGTAAATGTACTTGCTTGTATTGTCCCAAGTTCCTCAGAAATGTCAGTCTTCTCTCGCTGGATACCTTCTTCCAATTCAAGCCCCTTCGTTGTTCCCACCGCAGTCTCATTCTCCTCCAGTGCTTCGCCCATTTCAGCCTCCCGGGAAACGGAGTCTGCCTCTTCGGACTGGCTACTTTCCCGTGGAGAGTTATCACACTGCGGTTGAGGGGTCGGGGTCCTGGCGTCGGGGCTCAGAGTCGACTCTAGCCCAAGGAAACTCGCCACGGCCTCACTCCTTCCCGGCGGTTCCAGCGGGCGACTCCCTGATGCAGCAGCCTCTTGATTAAGACGCCGTAAGAAATACTCCATAGTCGTCTGGAGAGGAGTCTCGGGGCACCTCGGGCACCAGAGGCACCTTTCCCTCTCCTCTTCGGCATCGGTAAGGCAAAAGGAAAATATTATTCGTTCAAGTCTCTGGTGGCGTCTTACTCACTCTCACCAGCTCGCGGCCATCTTGGACTACTACTCTTTTTTTTCACCAATGCTGGACACTTATCACAACAGACCACTGAATCCACAAACCTCCAAACCACTCACCAAAAGAGTCTCTCTTCAACTCCCTTCAGAAGACTCAGCTCTTCACACCTTGGACTGCAAATATGCTCTACCATACTACCTAGACTGGACTAAACCACAGACAGTCCTCTCAGCTCTTTGTGGCTTTCAACATAAGAACATAAGAATTGCCGCTGCTGGGTCAGACCAGTGGTCCATCGTGCCCAGTCGTCCGCTCCCGCGGCGGCCCCCAGGTCAAAGACCCGTGCCCTACCAGAGCCCTACCTGCGTACGTTCTTGTTCAGCAGGAACTTGTCTAACTTTGTCTTGAATCCCTGGAGGGTGTTTTCCCCTATAACAGCCTCCGGAAGAGCGTTCCAGTTTTCTATCACTCTCTGGGTGAAGAAGAACTTCCTTACGTTTGTACGGAATCTATCCCTTTTTAACTTTAGAGAGTGCCCTCTCATTCTCTCTACCTTGGAGAGGGTGAGCAACCTGTCTTTATCTACTAAGTCTATTCCCTTCATTATCTTGAATGTTTCGATCATGTCCCCTCTCAGTCGCCTCTTTTCAAGGAAGAAGAGGCCCAGTTTCTCTAATTTCTCGCTTACGGCAACTCCTCCAGCTCCTTAACCATTTTAGTCATTTTAGTCAACCCTAAAAGACTCGGCGTAGAACCATCTCCACTTGGCTAGTGGATCGAATCCCCTTCACATAAATTCAGGCTGGGCTGACGCTGCAAGGCCATGTATCAGTCCAGAATTTGTAGGCTATGGCTACCTCAGTAGCTCATTTCTAGTCTGCATCTATTGAAGATATCTACAAAATGGCTACCTGGTCTTCAGTACATAAGTTTACTTCTCATTACTGTTTAGAACACAACTCCAGAAAAGACAGTCAGTTTGGGTAAGTGGTTCTGCAGAATCTATTCTCTACATAAAGCCAACTTCCCCTCCAGCCCTTTTGGATTTTGCCTGGCTCTTGTTTATTTCTTCCAGAGGCATGATCCTGGTGGCTTGGGAGTCTCACATGTAAGAATATTATGCCTGCTTGTCCTAGAAGAAAGCCAAGATACTTCAGGTGTTCTCTTGAGGACAGCAGGCGTATATTCTCACAACCCGCCCAATTCCCCTAGCTGGATTCTTAGCTTTTTTTCCTGAACTATTGGTCCTGCATGCTGACGGGTGGGAAGGCACCTGCATGCACACGTTATGAGCACTGCCTAAAGATTTAAAGTGATCGTACTTGGCAGTGTCCGTGCTGGGTTCCGTGGATGGTATCACCCACATGTGAGAATATATGCCTGCTGTCCTCAGAGAACACCTGCTACAGGTAAGTATCTTCGCTCTGTGTGCATTGTAACAAAACACTTGACATTTTAGGTGCATTCTGGGTACAACACACCATTCAGTTCATCACAATCAGTACAGCCATGTCAGACTATGAAAATCTTATCTCACACTTTTCATAGTTCTTCAGTGCTAATTTTATTTATAGTAGAGCTATGTTTTGTGTCTGTTATCTTCCAATTTCAGCTGACTTTCCAAAGCCACACTGAAGGAAAGTTACAATCAACTGAAGTTCTTAATTGGTTCTCTGCCCAAAGCACATACAGTCAAAGATTGACCCCGAGGCAAAGGAGGGATATAAGTTGCTTGCTCAAAGTTACAAGGAGTGTCAGTGGGAGGTGTGAGATTCAAACGCAGAGCTCCTTATCCATGCAAATTAACCTAAGGCCAGCTGGTTATTAATAAATAGCAGGAGTGGTCTGCTGTTTCTGGCTACAGACGGCTGCCAGATGTATTCTGCACCACAGTAATCTCATCAGATTTCAAAGTACAACTCATGCACTCAGAGAATCCAAAGCATAAATTGACATAAGAACAGCCATACTGGATCAGACCAATGGTCCATCTAGCCTAGGGTTATCATATGGCTACAGGAAAAGGAAGACAGATTGAGACATCCAGATTTTACTTCCATTGCTTTCAATGGAAATAAAACTAGGAGGTCTCAATCTGTCCTCTTTTTTTCTGGAGTCATATGGTAACCCTAAAAACCCAGTCTCCTGTTTCCAACGGTGGCCAATCTAGGTCACAGTCCCCGTCAGAAACCCAAATAGTGGCAATATTCCATGCAGACTCTCAGAGAATAGCAAGATTCCGGAATCCCAAAGAGCAACAAGAGTCCGAAATCCCAAATAGTAGCAACATTCCATGCTACTGATCCAGAGCAAACAGTGGCTTCCCCCATGTCTATCTCAATAGCATGCTATGGACTTTTCCTCCAGGAACTTGACCAAATCTTTCTTGACCTTAGCTACGCTAACCACTGTAACACAGACTTTAGAGTCTAAACCAGGGGTGGGCAACTCCAGTCCTCGAGGGCCAGAATCCAGTCAGGTTCTCAGGATTTCCCAAATGAATATGCATTGAAAGCAGTGAATGCAAATAGATCTCATGCATATTCATTGGGATAATCCTGAAAAACCTGACTGGATTCCGGCCCTTGAGGACCGGAGTTGCCCACTAGAGAATGACACGGTGAAAAAATTGGTCCCCGTCACCGCCCCGTCCCCGTCTCACCATCCTCTGCACTGCCCCGTCACCGCCATTCCCTTCACCGCCCCGTCACCGCCACTGCCACCCCATTCACCGCCCCGTCACCGCCACTGCAACCCCATTCACCGCCCCGTCACCGTCACCGCTGCATATATAAAAGCCTCAAACGGGTACGATTTTAAATACTTTTCTTTATTTACGTATAAAGGAAACATTCTTTAAAACTTTAAAACTTAGTTAAATATTAGTTAATAACTATATAAAAACAAACACATGTACTTTTAATGCTTACAATGTTAGCCTACATGGTAAGTAGACGCGGCAAAGATCTCCCTGCCGTGATTAGCATAGTGACCGCGGCTACGGCTGCAAGTCTCCCCTCCCCCAGCGATCACGGCAGGAGGGCACCCAACCCCTCCTGTAGACCCCCCCCAACGGCCCTCCCGACAATCGCAGCAGAAGGGTACCCAACCCCTCCTGCCGGTCCTCCCAATGGCCTCCCCTAAGATCGCCGGCAGGAGGGTACCCAACCCCTCCTGCTGGAGCTCCCACGACAATCGCAGCAGGAGGATATCCAACCCCTCCTGCCAGCTCCCCAACAGCCCCCCTATGATCACTGGTAGGAGGGTGCCCAACCCCTCCTGCCGGCCCCCCCAACGGCCCCCTATATCGCCAATAGGAGGGTACCCAACCCCTCCTGCTGGACCCCCCCCCCCCAACGAACCCTCCCACCCCGGAACCCCCTTAGTCTTACTTTCCAAGTTGGACCGGACGGCTCCTCACACGTATGGCCAGCAGGCTTGCCTCCGTCCAAATGAGGCGGGCCCGCCCCTACCCTGCCCAACCCACCGGACCCTAGGGCCTGATTGGTCTAGGCACCTAAAGCCACTCCCGCTATAGGAGGGGCCTTAGGTGCTTGGGCCAATCAGGCCCTAGGATCCTGTGGGTTAGGCAGGGGAGGGGAGGGGCGGGCCCGCCTCATTTGGACGGAGGCAGGCCTGCTGGCCAGACGAGCGAGGAGCTGTCCGGTCCAACTTGGAAAGTAAGACTAAGGGGGTTCCGGGGTGGGAGGGTTCGTTGGGGGGGGGTCCAGCAGGAGGGGTTGGGCACAGTGTTCCCTCTAAGCTGTGCTGGCGTGCGCTGGCGCACAAAATATTACATCCAGCGCACAAGTTTCACGTCACAGCGCACGGCGGGCAGGGCGGCGAGAGGAGAATCGGGCGAGTTGGCTCATAACTTGCTGGCGCCCGATATTTTTAGCGCACAGTGAAAAAAATTTTGCTCACAACACCCGCCCGCTTAGAGGGAGCACTGGTTGGGCACCCTCCTATTGGCGATATAGGGGGCCGTTGGGGGGGCCGGCAGGAGGGGTTGGGCACCCTCCTACCAGTGATCATAGGGGGGCTGTTGGGGAGCTGGCAGGAGGGGTTGGATATCCTCCTGCTGCGATCGTCGGGGGGGCTCCAGCAGGAGGGGTTGGGTACCCTCCTGCCAGCGATCTTAGGGGAGGCCATTGGGAGGACCGGCAGGAGGGGTTGGGTACCCTTCTGCTGCGATTGTTGGGAGGGCCGTTGGGGGGGGTCTACAGGAGGGGTTGGGTGCCCTCCTGCCGTGAAGGGCGGGACCGCCGGAAGAGGAAGCAGCGCAGGCGCAGGGCTCACAGAAGGGCCGGGACCGCCGGAAGAGGAAGCAGCAGACGCAGGGCTCACATAAGGGCCGGGACCGCTGGCAAAGGAAGCAGCAGGACAACGGTAGGAGCTTCTCCATGATGGGGGGGGGAGGCTGTGGGGATGCGAGCGGTCCTTCGGGGTGCGAGTGCGAGCGGTCCTTCGAGGTGGGGGTGCGAGCGATCCTGCGGGGAGGGGTGAATCGGACGTCGGGGGGGAACTATGTAAAAAAAAGTTGTAAAACGCGCTCACGCCTATAACGCGCATGGTTATGCACGGTTTGTAAAATCGTGTATAACGTGCGCGTTATATGTGTGAAAATACGGTAATTTCACTCTCTTGGAATTGGTGTTCATTATAGTCAGTTTGTTTCTATCATAATTAGACTTTACTGACGTTCTATAAAAGCATATTATCCCTGTTTTTTGTTAGACACGGAGTAGTACCAGAGCTATGGCTATTTTGGTGGCAGGGGTGACGCTTTGGAATAATCTGGCTGGACAATTGAGAATGAATAATAACTTGCAGAGTTCTAAAAATGGATTAAAAAACATCTCTTTTTATAGAAGCTTTTTAAGTGGTTAAGTAGCAGCGACTGAAAGAACGGCGGGGTCCTTTTAGTAAGGCGTGCTAACCGACTTAGCACGCATTAAAGATTAGCGTGCTCTAAATGCTAAAGCGCCCAGAGAATATAATGGATGCCTTAGCATTTAATGTGATTAATGGAAATGTTATTTTTCATATATTGTTTTGTTTTATGGTGTTTTATACTATTTTTGCGTTGTTTTGGGGCTCCTTTTATCAAGGTGCGCTACGGGGGTTAGCGCGTCGGACATTTCATCACGCGCTAACCCCCGCGGCAAGCCAAAATACTAACGCCTCGTCAATGGAGGCGTTTGTGGCTAGCGCGGCAGGCGGTTTTACACGCGGTATTCCGCGCATTAAACCCCTACCGCGCCTTGATAAAAGGAGCCCTTTATCTTATGATTATGGGGGTTTTTTTTTTTTGCTGTAATCCACTTAAGTATAAGCAGAATAAATGTACCTGCTATAGGAGGGCAGTTACAATCAAGTGAATCTGATCATATCTCCTTAAATTCAATGACAAGTAAACGTTGGCAAGTCACTATTTAAAAATAAACACAACAGTTAAGATATTCTCTCGTCTTTCTTTCCCTACAGTCATAGATCAATGTTTTATTTATTTTGGTGGTTCAGGCAATGGGTCCCCCGCTGGATAACATTTTAACAACCTCACATCACATCTCATTCTAACTAGGGCTGTCACGTCTTGCCAGAACGAAAACTACTTCAAGGCCAGGGAGCTGCGTCTTTTACGTTTTAGTCCTGTAGATACGGAGCGGACAAGTAGATATGTGGGTCAGAAAGTCAAAAACCTAAAATCTCCACCTTCATTAAGCCAGCAGTCCTACCCCAGTGCTAAATTAGATTGTAAGCTCTTCTGAGCAGGGACTGTCAATTGTATGTTAAAATGTACAGCGCTGCCTACGCCTTTCAGCGCTATAGAAATATTAAATAGTAGTAGTAGTAGTGACAGTGCAGTTCACACAGACAAACAACACACGGAGGGCTCCTTTTACTAAGCTGCGCTAGCGGTTTTAGCACGCGCTTAGCGCACGCTACAATGCCGCGCACGCTAGACGCTAATGCCTCCATTGAGATGGCGTTAGTTTTTCTGCATAGCGCAGGGGGGCAGCGCGCGTTAAATACGCTACCGCAGCTTAGTAAAAGGAGCCCAGACTGTAACATCACAAGATCTCTGGCCTGCCGACAATGGATGTAATGCAGTCAGAAACCTATACAGCTCAGGTCTGCACGGGAACGGGGATCGCGGGAATCCCCCCCCTAACCCAAGGGTCTCCCACGGGGACCCCCCTCTGGCCCACAGGACTCCTACGGGGACCCCCCTCTAGCCAACGGGACTCCCACAGGGATGGAAGGCTTTGGAAGCAGGTTTCATCCATATAATATAAAGGACACGTCAGCCTTAATAAAAGAGGGGGGTTTATAAGTTAATTACCTGAACAGAAAACAAAAAGAGGGTACCACCAAAGAGATTCCACAAGGAAAACAGCAGCGCAAACACAAAAGAAACTGGAATTGATGATCCTGTCAGAAGTAATTGCTGCTTTTTATGGAGACGGGCGGGGATGGAGGTAATTCCTTGCGAGGATGGGTGGGGACGGAGAGGATCCTGACGGGGACAGGTGGGGACGGAGAGGATCCCGACGGGGACGGGTGGGGACGGAGAGGATCCTGGCGGGGATGGGTGGGGACAGAGAGGATCCTGGCGTGGACAGGTGGGGTCGGAGAGGATCCTGGCAGGGACGGGTGGGGACGGAGAGGATCCTGGCGGGGACGGGTGGGGACAGAGAGGATCCTGGAGGGGATGGGTGGGGACAGAGAGGATACTGGCGTGGACAGGTGGGGACGGAGAGGATCCTGGCAGGGACGGGTGGGGACGGAGAGGATCCTGGCGGGGATGGGTGGGGACAGAGAGGATCCTGGCGTGGACAGGTGGGGACGGAGAGGATCCTGGCGGGGACGGGTGGGGAAGGAGAGGATCCTGGCGGGGACGGAGAGGATCCTGGCGGGGTCGGGCGGGGATGGGTGGGATTTCTGTCCCCGCGCCACTCTCTAGTTACCATACATCAGGGGAAACCTCTTTCTGGAGGACTGTCGGGGCATCCGGATGTGTGTTTTAAATTGTGGACTTAGGCTGGGTTTGGCGGGGCTGGTTTACAAAAGAATCCACTGGCTCTCCCCATCTTACCCCCTTAGCATTGCAATTGTACATTCTTTGGGCTGCTGGCAGCTCAGTGATGTGACCCTGCTGCCATTGGCCTGCCCCAGAAGCCTCCTCTCTGCAGAGACTTCCTGTTCCCAAGGAGGCGGGACCTGCAGAGAGGCCGGCTTACGGGCGAAGGTTGAGGAGGTAAGAGGCGGTCCGGACAGCTTTTCAAAACCTGTCACTTTGCCCAGGCAAGACAGCATCGGCGCATGCAATTCAGTGACATCACACGCATGCATGTGACATCATTGTGTCACACCAGTGCATGCGCAGATGCCCTCCAAACAAGCGAATAGGTTGAGGGGGTGGGGCTGGGGGGTGGAACAGGGTGCAACTCGGGTGGAATGGGGCAGGGATGGGGTGGGCCATGGGTCCGGATTTTTGTTCCGGAAAATCTGGTAACCCTATTCCAAACTAGCTTCTGCAGGCTGGACCAGGAGCGGGGTGAGGGTGGAGTCGGGGATGAGGTGGGGCCATGTGTCCTCTTTTCTCAGGTCAAAAATATGGTAACTCTAATCTCATTTCAGACATACAATAAATAGCTACCTCAAAAAACTTTTCTACACAAGAAACCTGTAATACTTGGCTCCTTAAAAGTAAATATCCTTCTTTTTACTTCTTCTGGAGGCCACTGGCAGACAACAGCCTTCTCCTAAATAAGCATCTCCCTTAGGTATCCACTTAACTGATTCCTTCAAAGTTAGGTATCTTTCTTCAGTTGCCTATATTGTTTTCCCCACTGAACCTTGTAACTACTTGAACCCTGTCATTTCGTCACAGAGAAATTGCACGCAAGACTCTAGCGCACCGCTGTAAAAGTTAATTTTAAAGAGCTCCAATGGGGGGGGGGTGTGGGGAGAACCCCCCCCACTTTACTTAATACTGTTCGCGCTGCCGTTGGAGGTGGGTATGGGGGGGTACAACCCCCCCACATTATACAGAAAACTTAACCTTTTCCAAAAAAAAAAAATTTGGGAAAAAGTTAAGTTTCCGCTATAATAGAGATTTCCAACCCTCCAAACCCCACTCCAACAGCAGCGCAAGCACTAATACGTAAACTGGGGGGTTTCCCCCATACACCCCCCCCCCCCCCCGTCGGAGCTCTTTAAAATTAACTTTTCCGGCGGCGCGCTACAGTCTTGCGCCCAATTGTCTGGGCTCAAATGTCGGCGCGGCTTTGTCCCGCTCGCGAATGACTGTGAACCGAGGAGCACAGATGTCAGGTTGGGTTGTCTACAGCAAGGAACGGTGCTTAGGCATTTCCTCGAGCCACTTAAGTTCTAATGGGAAATTGATTTTAGTTAAAACAACTTCATACATATTTCATGCCAATCCAGTACATCATGCAAGCAAAATGTCTCTGCTAGACCCTGTCCTGGAGGTCCACCAGGCCAATCGGGTTTTCAGGCTAGCCCTAATGAATATGCATGAGTGAAATTGGCATATAGTGGAAGTGGCAGGCATGCAAATCTGCTCCATGCATATTCATTAGGGCTAGCCTGAAAACCCAATTGGCCTAGTGGACCTCTAGGACAGGGTTGGGAACCACTGTGATAGACTGATGATTTTGGGCGACACTCAAAAGCATTATATGGAGTTAAAAAGACAGTTTGCAGAATACAATAGTGCCAATGACTGGGAACTACAACTAAATTTAGGTGTAACCTAGGGTTACCAGATTTTCCCGAAGGAAAATCCGGATCTGTGACCACGCCCCAGGCCAGCCCCATTCTGCCTGTGTCAAGCCCCATTCCTCACCTATCCCCGCCCCCAGACGGCATCCGCACATGTGTGGTGGACATGACACAATAACGTCACCACGTTACATCTGAGACCCTTCCTGACGCGATTTTGACCTGGCAGCTTTTCAAAACCCGAACAAAGTGAATTGTGCAGCACTAGTAAACGGAAATGGACGGGGAGCCAATGAAGCCCCTTGAGGAGAGGGGTAATGTGAGAATAGCGGCTCTCACGGAATATGAGTCACACAGAAATGCCACTCAGTCAACGCACCTACACCACCTAATCTCACCAGATGATACTTAGTGCATATGTTTTATTGTCACGTCTATATTGTAATTTATGTAAATTAATGCATCTCTGTTGCGTCTGGATTATTATGGATGTACTTTGTAACCCGTTCTGGGCTCCTTTGGGAGGACGGGCTAAAAATTTAAATAAATAAATTTTGAACGGATTGAAGAGGTGAAAGAGAGGCGCAAAGGAGGCCCGAGAGAAGTATGTTGCAGTAGTCTAAGCGCCAAATGCTATGGGCGCCTTAATAAAAGGACCCCCCTAAAAAAAAGTGCAGAAAATTAGGTGCTGAAAAACTTGAGCATAGCATGCTCTACAGTGTTCCCCCGGTCGTTTGCGGTTGGCGGTTCGCGGTCCCAGTCATTCGCGGTATTTTCCGACCGCGAACCGCCGACAGGGAGAGGGCAGCGGGAGAGGCAGGAGAGAGCAGCCGGAGCGCCGTGAGTGCAGGAAATCACTCATAGTACAATCCGACCTCCTTTTCTTGCACTAAGTCGGGCCCTATCCAATCAGGAGCTGCTTTGACACGTAGCTCCTGATTGGATAAGGCCCGACTTAGTGCAGGAAGAGGCGGTCGGAGCGTACCGCGAGTGATTTCCTGAATTCGCGGTGCTCCGGATGCTCTCCTGCTGCCCTCTCCCACTGTCCTCTTCAGGTTCTCCCATGAAAAACCGTATTTGCGGTTTTTCGAGATTTGGGGGGCTTCCTGGAACGGAACCCCCGCGAATCTCAGGGGAGTAGTGTACTATTAAGGGAGTGTGCCCTTTACAGAACAGCGTTTGGTATGGATCCTGTGCCTAGCTTTTGGGCACCATATTTATACCTGCTTAACCCTTTCAGGACCATAAGGATCGTAGGCCAATTTTTGTGGTTTTGACGACATTTTTATGGTAAAAAGGGCTTGCAGATGCCAAAAAATTGATTTTTTTTGTGAAATATCCTTATTTTTATTTAAAAAAATCACACTTCTGGCTTATGGACAGTGTGGCAAGTGAATCTTCTCGTCAATCTGGCAACGACGCTAATGAATGAATGTCGGAACCAGTTTGTTTACATAAAGGCAGTATCATATGGAATCTGTACATATCAAATTTAGAACTGTAGACTATCCCAATCAAAATTTATAGGATTTTAAAGTTATGGGACAAATATGTCCCTTGGTCCTGAAAGGGCTACAGCCCTTCTTAGGCCCTCTTCGGGACAATTCTGCCAATCTGCGTGCAACTTTTTGGAACACCCCCAGCCACGCCCCCTCGTCAGATATACGTGATTGAAGTCAGGCACCGTACTTTATAGAACAGAGCGCAGGGAGATGCATGCGCAAACTTTCCAGACCGCCAATTAACATCACTAGTTGGTTATCGGCATCTAATTCTTGAGGTTTCTGATCTTTTTAGTCAATTTGATTGCGCACGCATCTCCAATACGTTCACACAACTGAATGCAAAAGTTTGACCGCAATATATAGAATCCGGGGAACGACATATGAAAGCCTTCCAATAAAAAGGGATCACCTTATTTTCCATTTTTTGTTTATATTTATCATCTTCAGCCATGACAGGACACAACGCTTACCGTAATTAACAAAAGGAGACGGAGCGGAGATTTTCGAAGATTTATGCGCTGTCTGCACATATTAAAAGCAGACACATTTAAGCAGTACCATTCAGAAAGGCGCTAGTCATTCATATATTCTATAGCATGCAAGGCTTTGAAGGTGACGTGGTTTGGGCAAGATTTCAAAGTATACATGTGTTCTGTATTTCAAAACACCAGTACATGTATATTCTGGAAAACTTCCCTATCAGCATTTACACCTGCTCTGAGTCAGGCAGAAATCTGGGTTAAGCTCTCCTCCAGACCTGGGGGTTTGCAGGAGTGCTGGGGGGGGGGGGGGGGGGGGCGGTGGAAGGACATTGCTGGAGTGTTTATCTTTCCAGTATTCAAAGACACTTCACATTGCAGAAAACGTTTCAAAGCGTAGCTCCTTAATCCGTTCCTCATGGAGTGTGTGGCAAAGTGGTTAGCACTACAGCCTCAGCACCCTGAGGTTGTGGTTCAAATCCTATGCTGCTCCTTGTGTCACTTAATCGCCCATTATGCCAGGTACATTAGATAAGAGTGTGAGGCCTTTGGGACAGATAAGGAAAAATGCTTGAGTACCTGAATGAAAACCACTTAGGCTATAAGTGGTAAATAAATATTACAGCTTCTATAATCTTACATATGCAAGTTGTGCTGCATTTGCAAACTCCAGACTCTCCCCCCACCTTAACGATCTTTTATAGAATGAATTCTCGTGTTGTGGTGTCATGCGTGCTACTGAATACACATGTTGCTTTGGCAGCACTCTGCAGTCGCTGCACCCCTTCTGAAATACTCGCCGTTTTGGAACCCACGAACCAAAGAATCTATTTTCCAACCTGGGTGCCCTATACAAAGCCGTCCTGCACGCATCCTAAATAAGCAAACAGCCGAAAAGACAAACTGTGGCCGAATAACTTCAAAGAAAGATCTAACATCTTTAATACAACCAAAGATGTAATAAAGCCAGATGGTCCCACAGAATCATGGACCCTACTGGACACGCAAAGTATGGGGAGCAGCCAGTCAGCGGTATCAAAAACCAGGCTTTCACCTGCCATCTGAGATTCAACAAGGATCATTTGGGAACAGAAACACCCACCCTGAGCGTATCCAGTCAAAGAAGAAATGCAAAATTATCAGCCCTGACTGACAAAGCTGACTGATTAAAGGTATGGAAAACTTTTCATATGCCGACAGATTGGAAATGCTGGGGCTATTCTCCCTGGAGAAGCGGAGACTTAGAGGAGACATGATAGAAACCTTCAAAATCCTGAAGGGCATAGAGAAGGTAGACAGGGACAGATTCTTTAGACTGTGGGGAACTACAAGTACAAGGGGGCACTCGGAGAAATTGAAAGGGGACAGGTTTAGAAAAAACGTTAGGAAGTTCTTTTTTACCCAGAGGGTGGTGGACACATGAACGCACTTCCGGAGGTTGTGATAAGCCAGAGCACACTACAGGGGTTCAAGGAAGGTTTGGATAGGTTCCTAAAGGATAGGGGGATTGAGGGGTACAGATAGAAGTAGAGGTAGGTTATAGGAATAGTCAGGGACCACTTCACAGGCCATAGGCCTGATGGGCTGCCGCGGGAGCGGACCGCTGGGCACGATGGACCTCTGGTCTGACCCAGTGGAGGCAACTTCTTATGTTCTTATGTTCTTACTTGGGTACATAGCATACTCTGACTGACTGCCTTCCTTCCAGCATTGCCCCAGTTCCAGGCAACAACTTTGTGGGTCCAGGTTAAAGGAAATGCCACAGATCTCTTCCGTTCCCCTTTTGCCCATGTCCCAGAATCTTTTAATGAGTCCTCTGTCCCGCACTGCCAAAAGGAGCTTCCACTCACATAACACAAACACACCAATACACTACTTATTCCAGTGTCTCGAAAACGTTTTGAAGCCATGGCACACTAAACTCGGGGCCGCATCCGGAAGGCGCGGATGGCGATGTGATGATGTCACACGGATGTGTGACATCATCACATTGATGTCCAGGCACGCATGGAGGCTCTCCAGAAGGGGCTCTGAGCTTGCTATTAATACGCCAGGGGGGGGGGGGGGATGGGGAGGTGCGAGAGGACAGGCGCTGGCATCGGATAACTGCCTACAGGTCGAAAGGCACACTCTGTGGGCAATCAGCCAGCGCCTCTCCTCCTCGTTGGCGTCTCGCGGCACACCCAGAATCTCGCCACAGCACACAGTTTGCGAGACAGACTTATACAAAGCACACAAATACTGTATATACCCCTTCATGTATAGAACCAATACTTTCACTTACAAAATATATAATTCTATGATGTTCAAGTCTCATTCTCTAGAGTAGGGGGTCCTCAAATTCAGTCCTCAAGGTCCACAACCCAGCTTGGTTTTCAGCATTTCCACAATAGAAACATAATGGCAGATAAAGGCCAAATGGACCATCTAGTCTGTCCAATCCCAATAACCATTATCTCTTTCTCTCTCCGAGAGATCCCACGTGCCTATCCCAGGCCCTCTTGAATTCAGACACAATCTCTGTCTCTACCACCTCTTCTAGGAGACTGTTCCATGCATCTACCACCCTTTCTGTAAAAAAGTATTTCCTTAGATTACTCCAGAACCCATCACCTCTTAATTTCATCCTATGCCCTCTCATTGCAGAGTTTCCTTTCAAATTAAAGAGACTCGACTCATGCGCATTTACATAACGTAGGTATTTAAACATCTCTATCATATCTCCCCTCTCCCGCCTTTCCTCCAAAGTATACAGATTGAGATCTTTAAGGCTATCCCCATATGCCTTATCACGAAGACCACACACCATTTTAATAGCCTTCCTCTGGACCGACCCCTTCCTTTTTATATCTTTTTGAAGATGTCGTCTCCAGAATTGTACACAATATTCTAAATAAGGTCTCACCAAAGTCTTATATAGGGGCATCAATACCTCCTTTTTCCTACTAGCCATACCTCTCCCTTTGCAACCTAGCATCCTTCTAGCTTTTGCCGTCACCTTTTCAACCTATTTGGCCACCTTAAGATTATCACATACATTCACACCCAAATCCCGCTCTTCACCCCTTAAACTGTACCGCTCCCTCGGGTTTTTGCAGCTCACATGCATGACCTTGCATTTCTTAAGAACATAAGAACATAAGCAGTGCCTCCGCCGGGTCAGACCATAGGTCCATCCTGCCCGGCAATCCGCTCCCGCGGCGGCCCAAACAGGTCACGACCTGTCTGAATCACCAGAAGGGGCTCCCTTGCCACCTTGGTTTCTCATTGAAGTCCTATCTTCCCATCGAAGTCCTAACCCTCCGGTCTTGCACATGCACGACCTGGTTGGGTTTCTATACTTATTACCTGGTTAGCTTTCTATACTTGTGTTACATCCCAGCTCCTCCCTCAGTATCCCACGATCCCTTTATCCCTCAGGAATCCGCCCAATCCCTGTTTGAATCCCTGTACCGTACTCTGCCTGATCACTTCCTCCGGTAGCGCATTCCAAGTGTCCACGACCCTTTGGGTGAAAAAAAACTTCCTTGCGTTTGTTTTGAACCTATCTCCCTTCAGTTTCTCCGAATGCCCCCTCGTACCTGTTGTCCCCTTCAGCCTGAAGAATCTGTCCCTATCCACCCTCTCTATGCCCCTCATGATCCTGAAGGTCTCTATCATATCTCCCCTGAGCCTCCTCTTTTCCAGAGAGAAGAGCCCCAGCCTATCCAACCTCTCAGCATATGGGCAGTGTTCCAGCTCTCTTACCAGTTTCGTTGCTCTCCTTTGGACTCTCTCAAGTACCGCCATGTCCTTCTTGAGGTGTGGCGACCAATACTGAACGCAGTATTCCAGTATTGGTTGCCACACCTCAAGAAGCATTAAATTTTAGCTGCCAAATTTCAGACTATTCTTCAAGCTTCGCCAGGTATTTCTTCATGTTATTCACACCATCCGGCGTGTCTACTCTATTGCAGATTTTGATATCATCCGCAAAGAAGCAAATCTTACCCGATAACCCTTCAGCCATATCGTTTATAAAAATGTTAAAAAGAACAGGTCCAAGAACAGAACCTTGAAGCACACCACTGGTAACATCCCTTTCCTCAGAGCAATCTCCATTGATCACAACCCTCTGTCGCCTTCCACTCAACCAGTTCTTGACCCAACCTGTCACTTTGGGACCCATCCCGAGGGCACTCAGTTTATTTTTTAGAAGTCTGTATGGAACACTATCAAAGGCTTTGCTAAAATCTAAATACACCACATCTAGCGCATATCCTCTATCCAATTCTTTGGCCACCCAGTCAAAGAAATTGGATCAGATTTGTCTGACAAGACCTACCTCTAGTGAATCCATGTTGCCTCCGGTCCTGTAATCCACAGGATTACAGAAACTTGACCATTCTCTGTTTTAAAAGTGTTTCCATTAATTTGCTTACCACAGAAGTCAGACTTACCGGCCTGTAATTCCCTACTTCTTCCTTATTTCCTCTTTTGTGGAGAGGGACCACATCCGCCCTTCGCCAGTCCTCCAGTACCACTCCATATGAGATCTACAGGCAGTCCCCAAGTTACAGATGCCCGACTTAAGTAGGACTTGTACTTAAGAACGCAGTTAAAGCTTCATTTGATTTCACTGAGTGGTATTTCCAGTGGCACAGACTCCTACACTTCTCTTGCAGCAGATTCAGGAATGATGCATGGCTACATTAAGAGCAGTGTGTGGTTGTGCATGCTGTACCTTAGAGGGAACTCTGGACAGTTGGCCCTTTTGTCAGCTGGGAGCAGCAAGAATCTTAAAATCTACAAGTTCTGAGTTACAAACAAACCCAACTTAAGAACAGCTTTAAAAACATAACTCATTCTTAACCCGGGGACTGCCTGTATTTGCATTCACAGCTTGCACTGCATGCAAATAGATCTCGTATATATTCATTATGGAAATTCTGAAAACCAGGCTGGATTGTGGACCTTCAGGATGGGATTTGAAGCCCTGCTCCAGTGTAAAGAATTATGAGGCCTGCTTGCTAACGTGTGGCACATTTTGTTCCTACCATGCATTAACTCCCAGATTCTATATAGGTCACCCAAAGCTGGGCACACAAATTTGGTTCCAGATTCTAGATCTGCATGCAAACCAGTTAAAAAAGTGTTAATAATCAATAACTGTTTCCTTATTATAGGTTTTAAGCACTGATCCTTCAGTGACCTGGAGTCTTCCCCTCTAGTTTTGCCAGTGGGAGGTGCTGCTTCACTGTCACATTTTCAATAGTGAGAGACAGGCAAGTTCTGTCAGACTCCAAGGAGCCTACCTGTCCCTAGTGACTGAAAATCCAATATGCAAGCACCACCCTCTACTGGCAGAAATGCAGTTGGAGGACTCCTGTTCAACTTGGAACAGTGGTTAGAATGACACGGTGACAGAATTTGTCACCATCCCCGTCCCCATGGATAACCGCGGGAAACCATCCCATGTCATTCTTTAGTATCTATCTCAACCTCAGTCCTCCTATACCAGCAGTCTTCAACTTGAGGATTAGTGGCTGTGACCATTCATATTCTGATTCTTATGCGAGACAAGTATAGGACAATCAAGCCATTGTGACATCACTGACGAGGTTGGCTCTTAGGAATCAGTGGAATGAGGCATTATGACATCACAATATCTGCTCTGGATACAAGAGACGGCACAAAAGAGAAGACCCTTGTGGGAGGTCTAGTGTAAAAAAAAAAAAATCTCTTTTTCCACATTTCCACAAGAACATAAGAATTGCCACTGCTGGGTCAGACCAGTGGTCCATCATGCCCAGCAGTTCGCTCATGGGGTGGCCCTCTGGTCAAAGACTAGCGCCCTAACTGAGACTAGCCCTACCAGCGTACGTCCTTGTTCAGCAGGAACTTGTCTAGCTTTGTCTTGAATCCCTGGAGGGTGTTTTCCCCTATGACATACTCCAGAAGAGCCTTTCAGTTTTCCACCACTCTCTGGGTGAAGAACTTCCTTATGTTTGTACGGAATCTATCCCCTTTCAACTTTAGCAAATGCCCTCTCGTTCTCCCTACCTTTCTATGTCTGCAGAAAATAAAAAAAAAAACTCTTGGATATCAAATAACAAAGTCAGTTGCGAATATTCAGATTCAAAGGACAGAGAAGCCCTGCTGCTGTAAACTCAGAGAGCTCTCCTCTGGCCTCCTTCCCATATGAGTAAATCCCACTATGATGTAATGTTATTTGGCAAGACTACTGAGTTTCCAACTGCAGCTGATTACTGAGTCACAGGAACTCATTTGGGAAAAAACGATTATCGTACAGTTTTAGGTTATAAGCAAGAAAGACTTCCTTTAATCCATAAATTAGGTGGATGCTAAACTCACCACGAAGCACACTCCACCCGCTGTCATGAGCTGTCACACACACAGGTAGGATACCGGGTGGTATCCGTGGGTGCAATATTACTCACATGCAATTTATTTCCTTCATCTGTAATTATTCAGACTTAACTGCTGTTTAACCTCTGTGGCTCTGTGTATATCACCCAAAGGACTTGGCTTCAAGGTCATTAGAAACACAGTAAAGGATGGCAAATAAAGTGCTGTATGGTCCTTCCAATCTGCCCCAAGATGGCCAGAGTTGTACCTGCCACCCCAGACAGGTGACACCCCTCTATGACCTGTTTAAAAGGCGACAGGTCAAAAGCGGCGCCGAGACAACTGAGCGCAAGGCGGAAGCCCGCGCCGAAGAAAAACAGTGTTTTAAGGGGCTCTGACGGGAGTGTTGGTGGGGAACCCCCCCATTTTACTGAATACAGATCACGCCGGCGTTGGGGGGGGGGGTTTGGGGGGTTGTAACCCCCCACATTATACTGAAAACTTCACTTTTTCCCTAAAAAACAGGGAAAAAATTAAGTTTCCAGTATAATGAGGGGGGTTACAACCCCCCAAACCTTCCACAACGCCGCACAACGCCTATTCAGTAAAGTGGGGGGGGGGGGGTTCCCCACCAACACCCCCATCAGAGCCCCTTAAAACACAGTTTTTCTTCGGCGCAGGCTTCCGCCTTGCGCTCAGTTGTCTCGGCGCGCCTTTGTCGCCGCACGCTTTTGACTATGAACCGTTTAAAATGTGATGGTCATTTAAGCTTAGCGTTGAATAATATGTTTGTTAATTAGTTAGTTACAAACTTCAAACTACAGGAAACAGAAAATCAACACTGAGCTCTTGACCTTAAAAAACGCTGATGAAAACATGAGTCCCACAAGCCGATGAAACCTGACGGCACCTAAAAAGCATCGGCCCTGTACTTCTTCCTGGCCCACTGCAAATCAATTGACCCTGCTTCGTCTCGGACTCCAGCCTTTGCTTCCAAATTAGGTTTATGCATGATGTGACTAAGATTCCAGTCTGAGATTTCTTGAAAAACATCTCATGCAAGCCTATTTCTTTCAGCATAAGCCACTAAAGATTACTTGCTCCTGGAAAGTGTTTAAAGAGCTCATCACTGCAATTGGCGAGAAATCTGGTGTAACGCGTGGATTTTCCAAATCATATGGGTTCATTCCTTAAACATGAAGGGGTTCTGTGAAGATAAGAACATAGGAATAGCCTTACTGGGCCAGATCAATGGTCCATCAAGTCCAGTAGCCTGTCCTCATGGTGGCTAATCTAGGTTACTAGTACCTGGAAAAAACTCAAAGAGTAGCAACATTCCATGCTACCGATCCAGGGCAAGCGGTGGCTTCTCCCATGTCTTTCTCAATAACAGACTAGGGACTTTTCCTCCAGGAACTTGTCCAAACCTTTCTTAAAACTAGCTACGCTATCCGCTCTTACCACAATCTCTGGCAATGTGTTCCAGAGCTTAACTATTCTCTGAGTGAAAAAAATATTTCCTCCTAGTGGTTTTAAAAGTATTTCCCCGTAACTTCATCGAGTGTCCTCTAGTGATTATTGGGTCCTTTTAAAGGTATCATAACCTACAATGATCCCAGATTTCTCCAGGGACCCATAAGACAGGTAGAGCTCCACACTAAAATATTCTCTATTGAATGACTACAGCTCTTGTGGCTCACTGGTAGAGCTGGTGTGGTTGTGAGATCAAATCCTAGTGCTGCTCCTTTGAATACCAAAGCCATAAAAAGGTGGTATACAAGACCCCATTCCATTTTCCTGAAACTACTTTGAGTGAGTGAATTTACAGTTGAACTTCCATGGGGCAGAAGAATGCCTTTTTTAGTTGGAGGGGCTGAATAAACTCATCTCCAGTCCTGCCCCCATAATCTCTATTACCAATGCTATTTTAGACAAAATATTGGTGAGGCCATGGTCCTACCATGTTTCCACAAAAATAAGACACTGTCTTATATTAATTTTGGGCCCAAAAAAGGCACTAGGTCTTATTTTCGGGGTAAGTCTTATTTTTTTTCATGTACAGTTATCATCTCTCCCTTCCTCTTCTCCACTTCAATTCTTCCTATTTCCTTTCTCTCCCCCACATGTGCAGCATCTTTCCTCCCCTCTCACCCATCCCCATGTGCAGAATCTTTCTATCCCTCCCTCCCATCCCTTGAGCAGCAGAACTCTTGCAACATCTATTCCTCCCTCCCTCCCACCCCACCCCCGCACACACACCCTGCCCTGCCCCTCTCCCCTCTCTGACCCTTCCATCTCTCCCCACCAACCGTGAGACCGAAATACCTTGTAACAAACACAACGTCGGCAGCAATCTAGACAGGCTGCATTGCGGCCTTCTCTCGCCCAGGCATTCATGTGCCATGTTGCTGCAGAGGAACGCCTGGCCGAGAGAAAGCCTCAAAGCAGCATATCTAGATTGCTGCCGACGCTGTGTTTGTTACAAGGTATTTTGGTTGGCAGGGGAGAGATGGAAGGGTCAGCGGGGGTGAGGATGCACGGTGACGGGGAGGGGCGGGGGGGGGGAAGCACTGCTGCTGGCGACTAGGGCTTATTTTTGGAGGTAGGTCTTATATTAAGACCTACCCTGAAAATCATGCTAGGGCTTATTTTCGGGGTAGGTCTTATTTTCAGGGAAACACGGTAGTTACTCACCCCATTCCACTGCTTATGTTTGGTAAAAAGGGTGAGCCTCAATGCCTGTAACGGCATCCATAGGAAGAAACGCATCCTATATTATGAACCAATGTAATGCTGAAACAATTAAGCAACATGTCAGTAACGAAAATATCCACCTGAGAGAGACTTCTCATAAGCACAGCGGCTCCCTGACAGACTGATAAGAAGCCTGGAGTTGCCAGAGGCTATCCAGATGCATTAACACTAAGCGGAAAACCCTGAGAACACAGAGAAAAGCGAGCAGGGTTTCATCTCTATCATGTGGGTTTTTACTGTGAACATCTAGAATAGAGGTTCCCAACCCAGCCCTTGGGTCACACCCAAACTGCAGTCTGGTTTTCAAGATATCCCCAATGAATAAGTATGATAAATCACTTCCTGCGAGGTGCAAGTGATTATTAAAGACGCACATGGTCGATATATTATATTGAAGGTGAAATTGAAAGGCTATGAATTCTACCTCCTGGTGGTTTATGCAGCTAACTCTTATGAAAATGCTTATTTTAAAAAACTTAGTTTGCCAAGGCTTGAGAGACATATTTATTCCCATGGTCAGGCAATCTAATGCATCTCTCTCCTGCAAATTCATCGGGGATACCCTGTCCAAAGAACTGGGTATACCTACAATATTGAGGAATGTCGCTTCAAGTTGCCTGTCTATACGCTGAAGTTTCAACTGGCATCAGCATTGGGTCCACGTGTGAGCTGCTGAGTGGTCATTTGCGATGTGCTATAAATGCAACGTATTATATTTTCCCATTTTACGGGATCCCTCTCATTTAATGTTCCGACAATTAATCTGAAACTAGCCTCAAGCCAGTTTCACATGACCTCTAGAGTGAATGAAGAAATTATGATGAGATCACCAGACCTCAAGATAAAACGCGCACTGTCCTTCCTTTGTGGGTCTCTCCAGCCCAAGCAATACATCAGCTTACACGTTTCAAAGCACATGACAGGACTAACGGCTTCGTGAGAGCTGAACAAGACAGCATAAGTGGTAAATAAGAAAACTGGACTGCTCCTCGCCCTCATCCCCATGCCATCACAATTCAGACACCGCAACTTGAAAGCAGGGTTGTCTGATGATCCCTGTAAAACAGGGGAGTCAAAATCCCTCCTCGAGGGCCGCAATCCAGTCGGGTTTTCAGGATTTCCCCAATGAATATGCATGAGATCTATTTGCATGCAGTGCTTTCATTATAATCAAATAGATCTCATGCATATTCATTGGGGAAATCCCCAAAACCCGACTGGATTGTGACCCTCGAGGAGGGACTTCGACACCCCTGCTGTAAAAGCACCACTAGTATAAGACATCGTGTGTTGTTTGTCTTGGACAGACTGTAAGCTCTGTCGAGCAGCAATTGTCTCTTGTGTGCTTGTGTACAGTGCTGTGTACATCTAGTATCCAAGGCTGGCTTAACTATTGGACAAGCTGAGGTTCTGGCCCACAGCACTGGCAATTCATGGTGCAAAAATGTGCAGCCTTTGAACTCAACTGGTCTACAGGCTAAGCCTTTTTTTCCCCCTCCCCCCTCCCCAGTGGTTCCAGCACTGTTGCCTTCGGCCTAGGGCTACCGTATGGCTCCAGAGAAAGGAGGCCAGAGTGAGACATACGGGTTTTACTTCCGTTGCTTTTAATGGAAGTAAAATCCGGATATCCCAATCCGTCCTCCTTTTTCTGGAGCCATATCGCATCTCTACCTTCCGCCAGCCCCTGGGTCTTAACTCTGCCGTGTGCTGCCTCCTCTGATGCAATTTCCTGTCACGCGGCAGCCTTTGATGATCAAAATAAACTTTACAGCACTGCAGGGAAGTAAGAGAGGTGAGGGAGTCGTGCCAGACCTGGGGGTGTGGGGGGAGAGTGTCAGAAATGATGCAATGGACATGCTGCCCCCAAAGCACCGCCATTCCTTGAGTTGGCCCTGCTAGTAGCACTATAGAAATGATAAATAGTAGGAGCAATAGGAGGTCATTTAAAGTTTCAACAGTTTTTATTGGCGATTGCGCAATAATTCAATAATAAAGATAGTACTGTACAACATTTCAGCTCTTGTCATCCATTTTGTTGTTTGAAATATACCTCCCACCTCCCCCCTACCCCCACCCTTCCTTAACACGAATCAGGTTATTTGATGGCAACCATTTTAACGGCCCATAAACAATCGGGAAGAACAAAACCCTTGGAAATGGCAAATGCGAAAGCAGAAGATGGACGTGTCAATACTAAGGGCTCCTTTTACTAAGCTGCGCTAGCGGTTTTAGCGCGCGGTAGACGCTAACGCCAGCATTGAGCTGGCGTTAGTTCTTGGCGCGTAGCGCACGCTAAAACGCTAGCGCACCTTAGTCAAAGGAGCCCTAAGTAAAGTCAAGGTGATTCAAAACAATATAGATACACATTTTTTTTTTGTGCTCAGAGACTAGGGGCTCCTTTTACGAAGGCGCGTTAGCGGTTTAACACGCGTAATAGCACGCCCTAAACCGCCGGCCGCACTAGCCGCTACCGCCTCCTCTTGGGCGGGCGGTAGTTTTCCGGCTATCACGGGGGTTAGCGCGTGATTAAAATTCACGCGCGATAAAGCCGCTGACGCGGCTTCGTAAAAGGAGCCCTAGGTTATCAGACTACGGGACAAGCCCGCACAATGGAGCGTCTGAGAAGATCACCTCTAATCATAGCACATTTAGGTGTAAGGATTTTTTGATATACATTTTTTAATTTTAAAACTTTTAAACAAACCCAAAATGTTCTTTTGAACCCCCCCCCCCCAGCTCATCCTTCAAGATAACATAAGAACATAAGAAATGCCTGCACTGGATCAGCCAGGCGTACCTGGGTGAATACCTTAATCATTTGTATCCCTCAATGTGTCCCGCAAGAAGATGTGCATCCAATTTTATCTTAAATCCTAAAATAGTGGTTTCCTCCACCACATCTTCTGGGAGAGAGTTCCAGGCGTTCACCACCCGCTGTGCGAAGCAGAACTTTCTGACATTTGTCATGGCCGTGACCCCTCTCAGCTTCAGTCCATGACCTCTTGTCCGAGTCACATTTGACAAAGTGAATAACGCTCTTTTCATTTTACCTTTACGTTTAAAAGTTTAAAAATGTATATCAAAAAAACAAGAAGATCTGGCTGGAAATCACAGAACTCCCTGATTACAACAAGATCTCCTTCAAGGAGAACCCACCCATACCACTGGAACATATTGTACCAGATGCATCTCCTCCAGCCCTGGACCTGTTCAAGCGCTTCCTAGTGTAGCCATCCAAACAGAGGATCTGGGTCACAGAGGCCTTGTTGCACCAATGCTTGTTCACAGAACCACTGCCTGCCCATCACTCGGAGCTCCCCATCCCCCAGCGCAGTGGGAAGAAAACCCGGCAACGTCTGCAGCATCAGCTTGAATATCGCATTGATCAGCCCCCGGAAGAATCTGTGGTTGATCCTGAATTGATTGCCCCATATGTCATGCGATGAGGGGAAACGCCCCACCCTCCAATGTAGGTGGTGTTGGGTGGAATTTATCAGAATGAGAGCGAGAGTTGGAAAATTGTCTGTGTGTCCCATTAATAATGTTATCTGTAAATCCCCTGTTTTATCAGTTATGTTTTTATTAAATTTATTGTAAACCGCCTAGACGTAATGACAGGCGGTATATCAAATAAATAATGAAACGTGATCTTCTGTTTTTGCATTAACCATTTGCATTGGTTGCCCATCAGTTCACGCATTGAGTTCAAGGTTCTTTGCTTGTTTGTTAAGTTGCTGAAATGCGATGGACCGCCCGCATTATCTCCTTTATTGCAGTTTTATCAACCTACACGAGCTTTACGGTCGGCAGATAGGTTGTGTTGGGCCGTGGTGAGGCTTTCTAGCCACCGCAATACTATGCCGATGTTACGAAGGTCCGAAATGTTGAAATTCGTTGCCTTATAACAGTGTCTCTCAAACTGTGTGCCCCGAAAAGATTCCAGGTATGCCATGAGAGATTCCAGAATTTTACTTTAATTTTAAAAATTCCCTTCATAAGTATACACTAGAATAGATGACATGTACGCCATGTACGCAAGAGTCTGTCAATGTTATGAGCGTTTGTGTGCGTACGGATACAACCGCCCAGACAAGCATCATTCTTTGACGTGATTGGTCCTTGAAAACTAATGGCAAGTACAGTGGAACCTTGGTTTACGAGCATAATTCGTTCCAGAAGCATGCTCGTAAACCAAAATACTTGTATATCAAAGCGAATTTCCCCATAGGAAATAATGGAAACTCGCTTTGATACGTTCTCCCCCCCCCCCCCCCCGAGACCAGCAGCGCTGCTCCCCCCCTCTTACAAAGACCCCCCCCTCCATGCGAACCGGCACCTCCCGCCCAAACAACTTAAACTTACCCCCCCCATCTGGCACCGGCAAGCAGCCCACAGGATGTGCCGGTGCCACTAGAAGATCTTCCTGCTTCTGCCGGCCTTGAGCATGAATTAGAAGTCCTTGAGCATGCGCAGATGCCCGTCCTGTGGGCTGCGTGCCGGTGCCAGACGGGGGGGGGGGGTAAGTTTAAGTTGTTCGGGCGGGGGGTGCCGGTTCGCGTGAGGGGGAGGCCGGTGTGAGCGGGGGGGGAAGCGATTCCGGTTATCGGGGGGGGTTCTCGCAAATTGAGTCAACACTCGGTTTGCGAGACACGTTTTGCGAGAATGTTTTGCTCGTCTTGCAAAACACTCGCAAACCGGGTTACTCGCAAACCGAGGTTTGACTGTAATTTTATTTTTGTTTTTTATGCAGTAGGTATCCTAACTTGAGCAACACAGCAATCGAGGCTTTGTTACCGTTTGGATCTTCTTATCTTTTGCGAACTTGGATTTTCGGCTCTGGCAAATTAAATTGAGAAGAAGAGAACATAGCATAACTTTATTCTTCTATACCGCCAACAATCAAACGACTTCTAGGCGGTTAACGACTGCAGATGGTGAATGATGAAATGTGTGTTGGCTTGTCGACTAATCAAGCCGCATTTTGAGTTAAAAACAAACACATCCATCACATTGATTATAGCAATTCTATTCTATCTTCTTTAGGGGTCATTAATATTTAGCGGGCGCTAAATATTAAGGAGCCCAAAGAATATAACGGGCGCCTTAGCATTTAGCGTGGGCTAAATCGATTAGCGTGCAGTAAATTGGTTAGCGTGTTGCAAATGGACCCCTTAGTGTCACCGTTGTTACAATTACCCATACGTAGCTAAATGGGGTCTGGGTTCTTCTTTGTCTAAGGTTCTGATTTAGGCGGTTGTTTAGGTAAGTGGGGGCAGTGCCATTTACTACTAGACACAGAAGAACCCAGACCCCATTTACCTACCCCCCCCCATTCAAAGGCACTCAGCGCATGAAGATGTTTGACAACCTATTTGCGACGCAAGCAGCGAAACTTGACCACTTCGTCTCCAACTTCCTGACAACGAATGACTTCAAATCATTTTGAAAAGAAATCAAAACCCTTCTTTTCAAAAAATTTATCCAGATATCTTAACTCTTCCCCTTGTCCTTCCCCTCCCTTGTAAATTTCCCCTCAATGTCTCACCCTCTCTTGCAAATTTTTCTCTCCAAAGTATCAACCAAATTGCAACTTTCCTCGAAATGTCCAGTTATCTTTTTTGCAATCCTAAATTGTAATTTTTCCTGGAAATGTCCAGTTAGCTTCGTTTGTAATCCGCCTAGAACTGCAAGGTACGGGCGGAATAGAAGTCACTAATGTAATGTAATGTAATAGCTTTAAAGAACTTTAAATAAACAACTCTCAAATTTAATTTTTTCTTGGTTTTGCAGTTTTATAATTTCAGTTATAATTTGCCGTGAAAAACATTTCCTCCGTTTAGTGTGCCAAGCTAAAAAAAAAAAAAAAAAAAGGTTTGAGAGACACTGCCTTATAAGATAAGACAAGACGGGTTGCTGAAGTTCAAGAAATTGGTGAAAATTGTTTTAGTTGAACAAATATTTTGCCCATAATTTGCTTTTAGCTCTGTCTTACTATGATCATTCGTTTTTAGTAGTTTACTTTTATTTTTATGCGTAATTCTAAGATTGTGCCTAGTTTTAGCTATGTTATTATTGTACGTTTTATGATGTTGTGCGTTTAGAGAATATGTATGTTTTGTGTTATTCGCTTAGAATTGTAGGATAGGGGAGATATTTATTTAATTATATGCTATGGGGCTCATAATCAAAACAAAAAAACATCTAAAATGTGGCCTAGATGGGTACCTGGACAATCAAAAAGCCTGATCGTTCAAGTACCCATAACCAAAGCTGGTTTTAGATGTATCTAAAACCAGCTTAGGCCTTTCCCCTGCCTCTAAATGCATAGAGCGAAAAGAGGTGCTTTTAGAGGAGGGGAAAGGGTGGGAGGAGGGCCGACCTACACTTAGCCGTACCGCAGGTATAACCAAATATATAGGCAGGTTGCCTAGTCGGCACTTATATGTTTTGACTTAGACCAAATCAAAACAGGTATAAGTGCCGATAAAGGGGCCGCTGAGCTGATCGCAGCAGCTCAGTGGCCCCAGCAACCAGCAACTATTGCGGCAGTAGAGATGGCTCATCTTTCCTGCTGTGATGGTGATCGCCCACCCCACCAAACCGTGGCACTCTGGGGTGAGGATTGTGGCAGGGGAGATGCCCTGCCACGATCCTCACCCTGAAGTGCCGCGGTTCAGGGGGGTGGGCAATTGCTATCGCGGCAGGAAAGATTAGCCATCTCTCCTGCTGCAATCCACCCCTCCCCCCCCGATCGGCTCGGGCAGGAGGGAGCCTAAGCCCTCCTGCCCCGCCGAAACCCCACCCAACCGACAACGATCGGGGCAGGAGGGAGCCCAAGCCCTCCTGCCCCAGCGACACCCCCCACCTCGACTTGATTTGGGCAGGAGGGAGTCCAAGCCCTCCTGTCCCAGCGAAACCCCCTACCCCCACTAAGATACGGGCAGGAAGGATCCCAGGCCCTCCTGCCATCAGCGCACCCCCCCACGATTGCCCCCCTCGATCGGCCCCTCACCCACTGACCCCCCTCCCGCCAACCCCTTGACATCATCCCCCACCCTCGACACCCCCATACCTCAAAAGAATTGGACAGAAGGACGGACAGGTCCCAAGCCCGGCTGGCCGGCCCACCATCCGTCGAATGGTGGGCCTTAGGGCCTGATTGGCCCAGGTGCCTCAAACCCCGCCCACAGGTAGGGCCTGAGTCGCCTGGGCCAACCGGAATCAGCCCAGTAGCCTGTGGGCGGTGCATCCGTGAGAACTGATGGCGGCCATTTAGCAGGTGGTGCAGGGCCGGGCTGGATGCCAAGGGGATCGCGGCTGCCCTGCACCGCCGGCTGCGACACTTGAGGAGGCAGCCAGCAGCCGTCCAGCAGGTAATATACCAGTAGATAAGCCGCAGCTAATATCATGGGGCAGCTTACCTACCAGTTTTAAAACATATAAAGCCGTTTGCTGTGGCCCATATATGGGGGAAATACAGTATTTATTATTTCTATAGCTCTACCAGACGCACACAGCTCTCTGTACATTATATAATTAAGAGACGGTCCCTTAGAACCGGTGAATCTGTGCCTCTCACTTTGTGAAGCTGCACATTAGGGGGTCATTTAAAAAATCTTTTCATGCATAAAATGCCTCTTATTAAATTAGGTCATGCCTATAATATGTGCAATGTAAGCAGATGCATATTTATAAAGCGCACATGCTCAGGGCAGGAATCTCAGTGGCCCACGAGCAGCTGTGATTTACACCTTTATAACCAGCTCCCAAGCAGGCATATACTGTAATTCTGCAATTTCTTTAGGATTTCTGCTAATATCTTATACTGATTTAGACTCCTCATGCACACAGTAGACTTTTGAACTTATGATTTTCTTCTTTTTCTTTCTTTGCTCTTGAAATGCTGTGGGTTTGTGGGATGGGATCGAGAGGGGAAGTCTGGGGAAGGGGTTTATTCTGTGCACATATGTGAGAACTATGTTATTATTTTCTGTATCATTTACTGGCACTTTGTTGAAAACTTTAATAAATATATTTAAACATATTGATTTAAAATTATTTATAACCCGCCTATCCACAAATCTAGGCGAGGAACAAGATAACATACAAATTACGCTAAAAAACCATACACAAATCAGCATCACATACAAAATATAAAACAGAAGAATTCAAACATTCTCAGAGCTAGAACCAAGAAAAACAAACAAAAAACCGCTCATACAGCAGAGTCTTCAACCCTTTCCCAAAATGCAAAAGCATGGTAGTTTGGCGCAAAGAAAAAGGAAGGGCATTTCAAAGCATTGGGCCCTGGATAGAGAGCGTTGGCTTACGATTACGCAAAAGTCGCACCACAGTTAATGACGGGACTTCCAAACTAATTTTGTCAGAGGACACACGTCTTTCGTCGTGGATATTGTAGATTGTTTAGCTTGTTGCTTTTTGAGCTAAGAACTAGGTAAGCCAGGGTTCAGTTCCTGCCAGTGGCGCAGTAAGGGGCGCAGGTGGTCCATCCCAGATGCGGTGTTTCTAAGGGCAAAGCACCCCTCCTCCTCTCTGCCCCCCCTTCGCTCCTCTCCTTGTCGTGCATCCCTTACCTTACCCCGTACCGTTTTTTAGTTCCCCAGCGCAAGGTTGCTGCCCGCTCGGCATCGGCGCAGTCTCTGACGTCAGGGATCCACGCCTAGGAAGTGACGTCAAAGGGTGAGTCAAGACTGACGTGGGCATGCTGCTCATGCCAGAGACATTAAAAAGGTACAGGGAAAGGGAAGGGGGTGAGTGCAAGGGGGAGGGGCGACGCTCACCCTTACTAAGCCACTGTTTCCTGCTTTTGTCAAATGGCACACTTTCTGACCTTGGGCAAGTCACTTTATCTCCCATTGCCCAAGAACCCACTTAACTCCCCCTCCCCCTTTTGCAAAGCCCAACAGCACGGGCCGGCGCAGTCAATGCTCCAATGCCCACAGGAATCGAATGGGCGTCAGAGCATTTGCCGTTCAGCACTCGCCTGCGAGGCTTCGGAAAGGAGGCCCTAAGTTTGTCAGCTCCCCTGGGCAGGCACAGATTCCATCTGAACATTTTTCACGATTGTACAGCACTGCACATGGCCATTAGCACTATAGAAATAAGCAGCATTAAAATTATTCTAAAGGTAACCCTGACGATCCAGAGCTATAACCCTCCCCGGTTTTCATAATAACTACCCCCCCCTCCCTTTTACGAAACCGCGATAGCAGTTATTAGCGCAGGCAGCCACCACACTGAATGCTCCGCGTTGCTCCCGACGCTCAGAGGAACTCTATGAGCGTCGGAAGCAGCGCAGAGCGTTCAGCGTGGCTGCCTGCGCTAATAACCGCTTTCGCGGTTTAGTAAACAGGGGTGGGGGGGGGGGTAAATCAAGCAAAAGTAACCCGGTTCACAGAACACAGAGGCAGGGAAATACCTAGTGCACCTGAATGTAACTCATCTCAAGCTTCTACTGAAAAGTTTCAAGTTTCAAGTTTTTTAGGATTTTATATACCGCCTATCAAGCGGTTTTTACAAATAGGTACTCAAGTATTTTCCCTAGGTGTGAGCAAAATCCAAATGAAGAAGAATAAGAATGCATGCAAATCTCTCCGACAAATATTTGCCACAGCATCCTGAAACCCTACCGAGATCTGTAGCCCTTTCAGAGGAAAGTTGACTACCCCCCTGCTAGTTTTGCTCTTTGAAATGCGCATCAAAAATCAGGAGAAAAACTAGGAATTTTTTTTTTTTTTTTTAAAAGACTGCTAAAATGATATAAACCCTCTCCCCATCAAAAAAATAGCACAGAAAAATCCTTTTTTTGTAAAAAAAATAAATAAATAAAATTCCCCACTCGCATTATCTCAGCCCCGAGGGATGTCCCTCGTAAATTGAAGCCATATGTCTGCTCCTACTCCAGTGCGATATTTCCAGTTTAACCTCCTATGATATGGGCTTCTTGGACTGGTGGGGGGAGGGGCAAGGACAGTATGAGAAAGCAATGAATAATGTTTCCTCCAGGCTTTTTTTTTTTTCTTTTAAATTTTTTTTTCAATTAAAATAAAAGTTCAACTTCTTCCTTCTCCAGAAATTTCACAGAACTCCCTGAGATTTCCAACTGCGCCAGGTGCAGCAACACGATATTTTTAATTTCCCAAAGAAAACAGAAGAGTTAGAATGCAGTGATAACAGTTTTAAGTGCAAACATGTGGTATGGAAAACCGTTTTTAAAGCCGCATTTGGGTCTGAGATCTCAAAGGTGAGGAACATAGCTGTCCTTGTTCACAGCGTGCAACCTTTAATTTCTCCCTCCCACATCCCCACCTCCAGTTCCCCCCCCCCCCCCACCTTAGCATTCTCAATCAACCAGGGCCTGGATTCTCTCTCTCATGCCCCCTTCAAAGACTCCAAGGAGAGGGTCCCCCTCCCAAGAATGCACCCTCTCTTTATGTCCAAAACATATTACAAAGTTTGTTATAACACACTTCATTCGCTATCAAAGCAGTTTACATCACTGCAGAGTAATTAAGGAACACAGATAGAGAAGAAAGGCGTGAATGTCAAGTTCCACTCACCACAAGACATGTGTATTTCTATGAGTCACTTCTGGAAATCCGTAGCACATGAGGAAGGACTAAAAAGGTTAGGGCTTTTCAGCTTGGAAAAGCGGCGGCTGAGGGGAGATATGATGGAAGTCTACAAAATCCTGAGTGGAGTAGAACCGGATACAAGTGGATCGATTTTTCACTCCGTCAAAAATGACGAAGATTAGAGGACACTCGAAGTTACTTTTAAAACCAATAGGGGGAAATATTTTTTTTTTCACTCAGAGGATAGTTAAGCTCTGGAATGCACTGCCAGAGGATGTGGTAAGAGCGGATAGCGTAGCTGGTTTTAAGAAAGGCTTGGACAAATTCCTGGAGAAAAAGTCCATAGTCTGTTATTGAGAAAGACATGGGGGAAGCCACTGGATCGGTAGCATGGAATGTTGCTACTTTCTGGGTTTTGGTCAGGTACTGTAATCTTATTTATACTCTAACTGTAATCTATTTGTTATATCACACAGTAACGTACAGTCAATTTACTATCCAATTTGTAAGTTCCTCCGGAATTTATCCAGCTATCTCTCCTCTTTTGTAACCAAAAAAACAAAAACAAAAAACATATCTTCACTGGAAATGTCCAGTCAGCTCTTTTGTAATCCGCCTTGAACTGCAAGGTATAGGCGGAATAGAAATCCCTAATGTAATGTAATGTACTAGGGACCTGGATTGGTCACCATGAGAACAGGCTACTACTGGGCTTGATGGACTATTGGTCTGACCCAGTAAGGCTCTGAAAGAGTTTTCTGGATGTTCATTTTCCCACTGCCTCCTCTCTCCCCATAGAGCTTAGCTGGACGGCTCAGGAAATTATTCCCTCTGACAGATAGAGAGGCACTCCCATCTAGACCAGTGTCTAGTCCTGGCACATTAAAAAGAGCAAACGGTTTTCATGGCGCATCATAATTGAAATGACAAAATTGCAAAACCAAGAAAAAAAATTGAGAGTTATTTATTTAAAGTTCTTGAAACACTGTATGGGCAATCGTAACAGAATCATAATAGAATTGCTAATCAATGCGATGGATGTGCTTGCTTTTGAGTGTAAATTAATACAAAACGCAGCTCGATAGGCAACAAGCAAGCACGCATTTCATCATCCACCATTGGTCTGACCCAGTAAGGCTATTCTTATGTTCACCATCTGCAGGCGTTCTCTTTTTTTTCAATTTAATTTTTCTCAGAGCTGAAAATCCAGGTTCACAAAGATAAGATCCAAATGGTAACAAAGCTTTGATTGTTTTGTTGCTCAAGTTAGGATAACTACTGCATAAAAATAAAACTAAAATTACTTGCTATTAGTTTTCAAGGACCAATCGCGTCAAAGAATGATGCTTGTCTGGACTGTTGTAAGAACATAAGAATGGCCTTATTGGGTCAGAGCAAACGTCCATCAAGCCCAATAGTCCGTTCTCATGGTGGCCAATCCTGGTCCCTGGTACCTGGCCAAAACCCAAAGAGTAGCAACATTCCATTATCTCAGAGTAAGCAAGATTCCAGAACCCCAAATAGTTGCAACATTCCATGCAGAATCCCCAAAGACTAGTAAGATTCTAGAATCCGAAAGAGTAGCAACATTCCATTATCTCAGAGTAAGCAAGATTCCGGAACCCCAAAGAGTAGCAACATTCCACGCTGCCGATCCAGGGCGAGTAGTGGCTTCCCCCATGTTTTTCTCAATAACAGACTATGGACTTTTCCTTCAGGAATTTGTCCAAACCCTTCTTAAAAGCAGCTACACGATCCTTACACACACAGACATGCATAACTTTGATAGACTCTCGCGTATGTGATATACATGTCATCTATTCTAGTGTTTACTTATGAAGGAAAATTTTTAAAAATAAAGCAAAATTCTGCAGTCTCTCGTGGCACACTCGGAATCTCTTTGGGCCCACCACTGTGCTGGGGTACACAGTTTGAGAGACACTGATCTAGACAAACCCTCAGTGCAGCTCCATGGAGCACAAGCAGAAAAAGTAGGAACAAACTTCTAAGCACTTCCCAAAAAATTTAAAGGGAAAGTGTGGACATACTTCTGTTTTGAAAATGAGGACGTGTGTATGCTTTTTTTTTTTTTAAAATAAATCTTTATTGAGTTTCTAAAACTAACAAAAATGCAATACAGTATCTATGCAAATAATATTAATCATATATGCATTTATAATCAATTAATATCCATACAACAATAATAATTAAAAAAAAAACCTCACCCAACCAACAATTCATAAGGGAATAGAAGCATACAAAGAAATACCCCCTTCCCACCCTCCCTCCCCCTAGGTGTGTGTTCAATATACCAACGGGAACAAAGGAAAGGGGAAAGCCGATAGTCGATCTGACCCGAAATATCGGACAAAAGTATCAAACAAGGATACTGAGCCAGGGAATTGTAAAAGAGGGCTCGGGACTGAGTGGGAACTTTTGGAAAAAGGACCCAAGGACGCAATGCAGAGGCCCAAGGCACAAATGAAACTAGCATGCAGGATTAAGAGAGAACAACAGGAGCCAAAGGGGCATCCAAAAATGGGGAAGAATGTTGAGGACGAGATAGACACACCACAGGACGAGGATGAACAAAACAAGGCTCGGGGACTGGCAACCCATGAGGGGGTCGGCAGGAGCACCAAACCACGAGGAAAACCAACAGGGAAGGCAAACAACCGGGACTTAAATTGCCTATACACTAATGCTAGGAGCCTAAGAGCCAAAATGGGAGAGCTGGAAGTCATAGCCAGTAAGAAGGACCTAGACATAATTGGAGTCACAGAAACATGGTGGTCTGATGACAACAAATGGGATGTTGTCATACCAGGGTATAAACTCTATAGGAGAGACAGGACACACAAGAAGGGTGGAGGAATAGCAATATATATAAAGGACTCCATTTCTTCAACTAGGATGGAAGTAGCAGTAAGGGCAGATGGCTTGGAATCACTATGGGTTAAGCTACAAGGAGGACCTGGAGCAGACATAAAATTGGGTCTGTATTATCGCCCACCTGGACAACCGGAAGCAATCGACCAGGACCTGGAAGCTGAATTGAGGGTGGGGACGGGTGGGACTTTGGCGGGGACGGGTGAGGATGGGTGGGATTTCTGTCCCCGCAAAACTCTCTAGTGCCTATCCCAGGAGCACTTTAGCATACAAGCTATGGGAAGCCACTGAGCTGATGAGCCTGGGAGATAGGATTGCAGGCACGGAGCCTGGGAGACAGGATTGTGGGCATGGAGGGGTTTTTTTAGAAGTCTGATTGCTGCGTTTTGTACACGCAGGAGATGCTGTATGTTCTTCGCTGAGTCCGATGCAAAGCACATTGCAGTAGTCCATGCGTGAGAGAACGAAAGCATAGAGCAGTTGGGTGAAGTCAGGCTCAAAAAAAGTAGTTCCTTCTTTTTCAGAGTTGTTGCAGGTAGTAGAATGAGGAAGATAACAACTGAGAAACAGGGTTGGAAAGTGACAGGACAGCGTCAAGGAGTATTCCTAGGCTGCGTGCTTGGTGCCTTGCAGTTATGGTAGTTGAGTCCCAGTGACGGGTGCGGTTGGCGTGCTCTTTGTGGATTCAAAGGAGTTCCGTTTTAGAGATGCTTAGTTGTAATTTGTTGAGGGACATCCATTTTTTGATTTCCGAGAGGCAGTTTAGGAGTTTCGTGATCTCACAAGACTAATCCTGTGGCAGCAGGAAGTGACATTTTTATTACGCTGTCTCCTGCTGTGCCAGGGGGAGGCAGGTTGTTGGTTCTAGGCAGAGGTCTGTTAGAGGTGGATTGGGCAGATCTGGGATGTGGCTGGGCAGAGTGGGGCGTGGTGGAGCAGAGATGGGGACATCGCTTAAGATCTCCCTCTTAAAAATCAGGCCTCATCGACAGCTCTGTACTTAGGCTAAGGCCAGTTCAATTGCTCTCTGTGGGTTTAAAAAAAATCCCTGTCCTGCAAACAGTTGACCCTATGTCCACTTCCAAATTTTCTCACAGTGCTAAAGGAAAAACAGAGGCAGTGGGAGCAATTCAGGAGATATTTGCCTCCAACCCACAAAGATTTGCTTTGTTCATGATTTTTTTTTTTTTTTTTTTTGCACAGCTCTGATGTTTGCCAAACTGAGGCCTACACACAAAGTTTCTTTTACTCTTGCCAACATATAAATATGAATTTAAGTGCCACTTTTTGGCTAACAGAAACTCCACTTTTGAGTGCCAACTGCAGAGCAAATCTAATGTTCTGAAGAAGAAAAAAAAATGAAGAGAAAATTAGCGCTTTAATTCGAAAACATGTTTTTCTCATCTAGCTCCCACTCTCTTGAAGGCCAATCAGGAAGATAACTAGTGTCAAAGTAGGAGCACATTGCGAACAGAAATTATGATGCACGGCAAGGGCCAGATGTTCGGTTTTGCTCTTTAGAAAAAGGAGCACTTTAGCATACATGACCCTGACCTTGTTTTTACTGAAGCGCTTGTTCCACGGTCTCTAATATTTAGATACTGTATAAACAGGAATTCAGGTGCACTTCTTACTGAGCTCTCCTTCAATGAATGAGACAGCTATGCACCGCTAACTGCAAAAAAAAAAAAAAAAAAAAAGCTACAGACATGCAATAAGTCAGTGGCTTATTGAAGGTAGGAGGTGCCCAGGGCGATGATGCCACCATGCCCTCCTCTCTGCCCACTCCTACCCCACCCACCCCCCCATGCCACACTCACGCCCTCCCTTCCCCCTCGTACCTCTTTGCGAGCAGCTTCTCCAGCCTACTGCCACGCTAGTGTTGTCTTTCCCTCTGATGTCATTTCCTGGCCCTGCGACCAGGAAGTTATTTCAGAGGGAAGCCGGGCTGGTGCAAGCAGCAGGTCAGAGAAGTAGCTTGACTGAAGATTTTAAAAGGTACGGGGAGAAGGGACGGTGCGAGCGTGGCATGGGGGAGGAGGCGGAGAGGTGGCAGAGGCCGGGACGGTCCACCTCCCACTTACTATGCCACTGATTTCAGTCAATCAGCTGGGGCTGCTTGAGGTACGGCAATTGGCTTAACGTGCTCAAAGCTACCAGAAGTTGATACTCGACACAAAATGTGATCATCTCTGGGAAAAGAAGACTAAAGAAGCAGATCCAAAGTGTTGAGGATAGCAAAATTTTTCATATCCTGGGTCCACGAGCAGCTTGGAAAAGTTGCATGTTTGAACTTCTGTACCTTTTTTTTCCCCCAGGTAAAAGGATGGGGTTTATTTTTGGCTGCTATAAACTTAGCTGGCTACAATGACATTCAGTGCTGGCCAGGCAAGTTTACAGCGGCCAAAGTTAACCAGCTATTTACACAGCCTGATTTGGCCACTAAAGTTAGCCAGCTAGCACTTTAAATTTCAAGAATAACCAGCTATCCGCTAAACGCTAATATTCAGTGACCATTTTTTGATAAATATTAGCAGTCAGCCATCTTAGTGTTATTTAACTGGCCAGGCACTGTTCCTGGCCACTGAATATTGGGCAACTAAAGTCCTATTTCTGCCTGTGTGTTGTAAAGTCAAAATTAATGTTTATTGTTTATTGAAAGCTTCTGTACTGCCAGTGGCGTCGTAAAGGGGGAGGGGCGATCCGCCCCAGGCGCCATGTAACTATGTCTTACTGCATAAAATTGGACCTGTGCTAAAATAGCCCCTAACTAGTAAAGACACAATTTGGTGGGAGGTGGGGAGGGTTGTTTTTTGAGACAGAGACATACAATGGGGATTAACAATTAACAATACAGAAATCTTTCGCAGTTATGAGACATTTAAGACAAGTACGAAAATTCTTCGAAAGACCACAATTCCAGCTCATAGCTCAATCCCTTATACTAGGCCTACTGGATTACTGCAACATCCTCTACCTCCCCTGCCCCGCAACAATGACTAAACAACTACAAACAATCCAAAATACAGCGCTGAGACTCATCTACTCACTGAAGAAACACGACCATATTACAGAGGCATACATCGACTCACACTGGCTACCAATTCAAGAAAGAATACTACTCATACAGCTGGGACAACTCCTGTGGTGTACCGCAGGGTTCCCCCCTGTCCCCCACCCTGTTCAATGTCTACCTTGCCTCCCTGGGTAATCTTCTGCATAGCCACAAACTTAAATTTTTCATCTACGCTGATGACATCACAATAGTCATCCCACTATCCAGCTTCACACCAGAACTCCTCTCCTTCCTCTCAAATACACTCAACCAGATAGAACTTTGGATGCAATCCTACAGACTGAAGCTAAACCCCGACAAAACAAAATTTTTCCTGGCTAGCCCCAAAGACAAAATCATAGACACCACTATTCAAGTAAAAGGATTGACCTTTCCCCTCGAACAAACCTTAAAAATACTAGGAGTCACACTGGACAAACACCTAACCCTGGAGAAACACACCGACGCTACAGTTAGGAAAAGCATCTCGGTGCTCTGGAAATTACGCATCATAAAAAAATATTTCGACGACTCATCATTCCGCCTCCTAGTGCAATCCTCTGTCCTTAGCATACTGGACTATTGTAATATCATTTACCTGAGCTCCACGAAGAAAAACACCAGAAGACTTAGAATGATCCAAAACACCGCTGTTCGCCTAATATTCGGCTTGAAAAAATGGGACCATGTCACCCCTTTCTACCACAAACTTCACTGGCTACCATTTGAATCCAGAGTCCTATTTAAATTCGCCTGTTTCTGCTACAAAACAGTTTTTGGTCTAGCCCCACACTACATTAACCCTCACTTCATCCTGAATCACAGAAACAAGAACTCCCGCAGAATCCAGTTATTTGCTTTCCCCTCCCTAAAACACTGCCATTCCAATAAATTCTTCGACAAAACCCTCGCCTTCCAGGCCGCCAAGCTAAACCCACGGATAACCCAATTAATCCTCGAGGCTCCAACCTACCTTAGCTTTAGAAAACTACTCAAAACACACCTCTTCCAATGCCACGATACTTAAAGGTCCCCTCCCCAAAGAACCCCCAATCCCCCCCCTCCTTCTTCCCCTTGCCCTAACCCCTTCCCCTCGCCCTTCCCCTTCCCCTCCCCCCCGACCCACCCGACCCTTTTCCCCAATGTCACCCTCTCCGCCGTCTGCATCCCTGCTCACACCAAGACCCAATTCTATGCAATTCCGTTCAATTATTACTTATCTGCACACAACTATGTTTAATTAATGTAACAATGCATGTAATTATATTCAATCAATGTAAATCTGTTCAACCAATTCTTAAACGCATGTAATCCTTGTTTAACTAATGTGAACCGCCTAGAACTCACTGGGTATGGCGGTATACAAGAATAAAGTTATTATTATTATAGTATTATTATTATTAAATTCTACTGCATGCCATTTAAATCGTTAAACAGAGACAGCCCAATCTACCTAAACAACCGCCTCAACCAAACTACGTCAACCAGACATAGGAAAACACACACCTCTTTCACACACCCTCCAATCAAAGAAGTCAAACGGAAAAAACTGTACGATGGCCTCCTAGCAACACAAACAGCAAAACTAGATATCCAAATCTCCAATCTACTGATAACCACCCCCGACTACAAGATCTTCAGAAAAGAAATAAAAACGATACTCTTCAAGAAATCACTGAAACACTCTTAACTTATCAATTACCTTCCATCATCCTGCCTTCACCCCGTCCCACAGATACTACCAGTTCTTCTCAACTTCTCTTGAATTCACCAACGATCCTATATTGTAACCCACCATTTATAACTCTTTTGTAATCCGCCTTGAACCGCAAGGTAATGGCGGAATAGAAATCTCTAATGTAATATAATTAAATGTAATTACTCTCTTAATCCCCCATATAAAGCTTTTTAGAACTCTGTGTGCTTCTCTGATCTGTTGCAAAAACAAAGGGGACATTTTTTAACACAGACGTGTAGTCCTTATAGGAAACACACATGTAGATTTTCAGCCTGCCCAAGCCAATCCCTCTTGAAATCTTTTAGGGGCATTTTCAAAACACTAGGGGCTAGATTCACTAGGCAAACCGATCATGTACCGATCGGTTTGCGACCCCTTTGCGACCCGATTTTCCTCCGACCCGATTCACTAACCTCTGTGCCGATCCGATCCCGATCCGCACATGCAAATGAGGGGAAGGGCATTTAAAAGTGGGAAGGACGCGATTCAAAAAAAAAATTAAGGAACACCGACTGGGCTGTCCAATCAAAAAACAATCGACTGCTGAGGACCAGTCGCTCAGGTCCTTTCCGACTGCCCTGCTCTCTGCTGCCATGCTTTCTGCCTCGACTCGCCTGCCCCGCTCAGCCCCGACTCGCCTATCCTTCTCCGCAGTGTGAGCCCGTGCGGTCGGTGGGGGTGTTTGACAACGATCACCCCCATTTGCATGACATCGCGTTGAGAATTTGTCGGCCTGCCACGGATCGCACACGGATCTGGGATGATCTGGCAGATAAGTGATGTTCAAAAAACAGCAAAAATCAGCACTTGGACGTCCTTATTGCCAGGACGTCCAAGTGACAATTTTCGAAACCATCTTTCTGGAAGTCTTGTGAGGCGCCCTACCCATTGTCATCCAGAATTAATGGGGGGGGAGGGGGCGTGTTGGAGGATGCTCTGGGTGGCCTTCAACTTGGACATCTTTGCGGTAATAATTAAGCCTTTCCCAAGACCTGTTCTAAAAGTGTCTAAGTGCCAAAATGGTACCCAAACTGACCAGATGACTGGAGGGCCGCTCCAGTGAAACTCCTCCAGTGGTCACTAACCCCCACCCAGATCTGAATGAAATGGCACATGCCTGTTTCTAGAACAGCAGCACCTGGTATGGGAAAACCTACCGTGTTTCCCCAAAAATAAGACCTACATCGAAAATAAGCCCTAGTTGGATCGACCCCAAAGCCCCGCCCAAATTTTCCCAACACTCCCCGATTCGCTAGCGGCAGCGCTTTCTCTCCCCCTCCCCCATGTGCAGCATCTTTCCATCCTTACTTCCCATCAGTGACGCGGTATGGGGAAGGCCCCAGCGGGAAAGGCCACGAAGCAGCCCGTTCAGTGCTGCTGCCGCCGCTATTTGGAAAGGAGGAACGTCAGCCTCATGGTGGGAGGGTCATCGGAGTTCTGCTGCACGGGGGGATGGGAGAGAGAGCTAGAAAGACGCTAAGTGGGTAACCTTCCCCAACCTCTTGTTTCATTACCTATCCCTTTGTATTTGTTTTTGAATTGTATTTAATCCTCTTTTTTTTCAAATGTATTATTTTATTAAAATTAGTACTAATTGTCCTGTTTTTTAAAATTTTTTATTTTAACCTAATTTTTAACTAAACGTAAAATCGCATTGGATTTGGATTTTGCGATCAAATCAAATATTTTAAATAAACTTGAAACTTGCGCAGGGGTGGGTTGGCGGGGTCGTCGGGGTTTTGCTGCACGGGGGGGAATGACTTTGTATTACCTGTTCCACAAAGATTTCAAGATTTTTTTTTTTTCCAGAAATATTATGACATCTGAAATTCTGTTGGTTAAGGATGATCTGTAATTTGTTTATTTGTTAACCATTTAAAGCTCTATTTTATAGGGAAGATGAGGCATACAAGAACAATACTTAGATTAGATCAAACGCAACACGATGAAATTGTTTGAGATTCTGCTGCACGGGGTGGGGATGGGAAGGAGGGATAGAAAGATGCTGTTCAAGGGAATGGGTGAGAGATGATCGTTGTACACACACACAAAAAAAAACAGACCTAGTGCATTTTTTGGACCCAAAATTAATATAAGACAGTGTCTTATTTTCAGGGAAACACAGTAGTAAAGTTGCACACAGGTGTCTTAAGTATCCTGGTGGGTGCTAGTGAATCATACAGGAGGACTCAGGCCCATAAGCCACTCTAATCCACTACATTGAATACATTGATCCATTCTCTAGTAATTTCTTGTATAGATTACTGTAATGCCCTATACAAAGGCATTCCAAAAAAGGAAATTAGAGGCCTTCAGATAGTGCAGAACACAGCTATCAAGATTATGTACACATTGGGGGGTGGGAGGGAGTTTTTCTTGAAATTTCACTATATTATGTGTTTATATTATATTTATGATATAATTGATTATAATATTTGAAAGAAGGTGGGTGGGACGGGATATAATTTTTATGTTTGTAGAATTACATGAGAATTACAAGTGTTATTGTTGTTACTAATGATATATTCCTATACGCTTGCTGTAAGTTTTCAAAATGAATTATTTATTTATCTTTTTAAATTTTTATTGTAAACCGGCCAGATACTTGCTGATGGTCGGTATATTAAAACTCAATAAACTTGAAACTTGAACTTGAATAAAGAATATTAAAAAAAAAAAAAAAAAAAAAAGATTATCTATGGCGCTAAGAAATACGATCATGTTTCACCTCTCCTGTTCAGCGCGCATTGATTACCCGCTGAACGTAGAATTAATTATAAAATCTTAGTCTTAATTTTTACAACACGTTTAAATAATCAAGAGTTCATTGATAAGACTTTTAATTCCGTACAGTCCTTTAAAAATCGCTTCGTTCAACGTCACAGAACCTTCTCGTCGTACCGTCATTAAAAATCAATCAACACGTTGCGGTCCAACAATTTTGCTGCCACTGCCCCTTCTCTTTGGAACTCGCTGCCTAATCATTTGCGCAGTGAATCCGTTAATAAATCAATTTAAATCAAAATTAAAAACATTCCCTGTTCCAGGATGCTTTTGGACAATAACTGTCCTTTTAAGGACTAAAATAAGCTTTATCGCTTTTTACCCTAACCTATTGTTTTTTTCCCCCTTTTATTGTATTCGTTTTCTCACAATTGTAGTTCTCACCCTTCTTCCTTACTGTTTAAAGTTAGTCCATACGTCTTATTATGCGTCTTACTAATGTACACCCTGTATATATAAATATTGTTATTTACCCACGCCAATGCTTTTAAATATAAAGGCCAAAGTATCGTCAAAAGCATATGCACATTTTAAAGCATTTTTATTGAAGAGGAAAAGTGCTAAGGTATACCTAAAACACACTGCGCAGCAAGAGGCCATTCCCAACGCCTATCCTGATGAAATCGCGTTGCAGAAGCTCATAGTCATCAGCGTACCACTACGACCTGCCGGGAGATGCCTGTTTGTTATAAAGTCAAAATAAATGTTTATTGTTTATTGAAAGCTTCTATACTGCCAGTGGCGTAGTAAGGGGGGGTGAGGGAGTGGTCCGCCCCAGGCATCACGTTGGTGGGGGCATCGGCACCCCTCCTCCCCTCACCCCCGTACCTGTAGTTGTTCACCGTCGCGAGCAACAACGTCCACGTGTTCCTCGCAACCGCATCGACCGGGATCGCGAGGAGCACGTTGAAGTTGTTACTCGCGGTGGTGAACAACCGGAAGTATGGAGGAAAGAAAGGGGGGAACACGCGCGGCAGGGGGGGGAGCAGGGAAGGAGTAGAGGGTGGAGACGAGGGCAGGACGCTTTCGCCCTGGGCGTCTCTCACCCTCGTTACGCCACTCTGCTGCTAATGGGCTGGGGGAGTCAATTCAGAGTGGTTTATATGAGCTTTGTAATGGTGTTACAATGCAGAGTTTGCGTTTCCTGGGATGGTTTCAATACAGATGTTATTAAACCATAATCAATTTTAATAATTATTAAACCTTAATCAATACTTGTGCTTTTGTAAAGGTGTTACAATACAGAACGTTTTCTGAATTGTTTCTCAATACAGCCCTCTTAAACCGTATTTGATGTCTCTGAAGGCATTTCCAGCAGGGGGATTTGGCTCGAGCGTAGTGCGCGTGCTGGTATGTAGCAAAGTTGAAAGTTTTAAACTACAGTTTAACTTTGAATCGCTGAAACTGAAATGTTTTCAAGTCAGAGGATCGCTTGCATTCTGCTTGTCAATGGAGTCTCTTTTTTTCCCAAAATTAGAATAACCTGTCCTTTATCTGGGCCAGACTTGGCCCAGATAGAGTGTGTCACCTACTTAACACACTAGTGTGTCAGTGCGAGCATCTTGTGTGACCGGTTGAAAACAGCAGCTGCTCTAGATGCGACTGTGGTTATTATTAGTAATCATATATAGAGCACGCTAGAAAAGCTCAACATTGTACAGAAATCCAGTACAGTAATTTCAGAACAAGGCCATGCACAAAGAATGTGGAAACACCTAATTTATAAAACATAGAAGAGGATTATTATGGACTCACATGATAAAGTGTAACCATATAAGACAGTATTTCATTTTCTGGAGTTGCACAGTGAACATTCTCTGATGGTCCTTATTACATGGATTATCAGTGCTGTTTTCACTGGGGTTTTGTTTTATTTTTTAATAAATATTTATTGATTTTCAAGTAGTAACAGTGCATTACATATGAATCTGAACATATAACAAATCAAGAAAAGCACTTTGAACTTACAAATAATTGAAAGTAATATTTCCCCCCCCCACCCCTTTACTTAATCAATAATAAAAATGCAATTATTCTTCCAATAACCCATTCTTTTTTTTCACTGTTGATTACAGACCAGTTTTGGCATGTGTTGATTTACAATTGCATTCTTGATATTAGATTTTTTTTTTTCCTGTGAAATTTCAGAAAGGTGCATGTGTGCCCTTGTAAAACTCTTGGCTTTCAGACCTCTCTCACAGCATACAAATTTACACTTGCTCTGATGAGCTCAATCCATGTACAGTACATGCATATATAGTGGTACCTTAGAATCTGAACTTAATCCGTCCCAGAACCCCGTTCGGATTCCAAAACGTTCGAGTTCCAAGACACTTTTTCCCATTGAAAACAATGAAAACGGCATTAATCTGTTCCTGGGGCCCCCCCGAAGATCACTGGCAGGAGGGGCCTTAGGCGCTTGGGCCAATCAGGTCCCAGGATCCTGTGGGTTGGGCAGTGGAGGGGCAGGCCCGCCTCATTTGGACAGAGGTGGGTCTGCTGGCCGGACAGTGCAAGGAACCGTCCAGCCAACTGGGAGGTAAGGACAAAGGAGAGTTCCGGGGGGGGGGGTTTCGTTGGGGGGGGTCCAGCAGGAGGGGTTGGGCACCCTCCTGCCGGCGATCTTAGGAGGGTCATCGGGGGGGGGGGGGGGGGGGGGTTCGGATTCCAAAGCAGCATTCAGATTCCGAGATAAAATTTACTACAAAAAAAGGTTCATATTCCAAAACGTTCGCGTTCTGGGGCATTCGGATTCCGAGGTACTAATATATTATAAAATACATCACCACTCTGCTCCTGGGAATGGATTTGCGTACCACATACCACACAGAAGTACATATGTTCTTATCAGCACAGACAGTTACATGCTTTCCATGAGGAAAATGTTTTTAATGCTTTTTATTTTTTTTATTATTTTCTAATTTGAAGGACAACTTGTACCAGAAACTCTTGCACCCGCTCTCCTTTAGAAAGGACTCTCTTTAATTGAATTTTTGGCTACAGCAAAGTGAAGCCTGGCCTGTCCCTGACTCCACACCTGGTATATTATTTGTATCTGCCTTCTGTTTTATTTTAAGCATTTGTGAGCTCCCAGCCCATCGTTTATGAAGCACTACAGCGGTTCCCAACCCAGCAGAGTTCTGTTGTCTCTTGGGCCTTGTCAGAAATTCCGTGCCTCTATCAAGGCATTTTGAGAGGCCTAGCAAAGGGCTGTAGCTATTAACACAACAGCTGGAAGAAACTAGTCAGACCTGATTGTTTGAAGGCACTAGACTAGAAATCCAAGTCATATTAATTATCAACAGATAATGACTTTGACTAGAACAATGGTTCTCAACCCTTCTTCTGTTGTGACACACCTAGTGGCTTACCTAGGGTATGTGACACCCGGGGCCGATAATTTTAACACTCCCACCAATCACTTTTTAACTTTTAACTTTAAAAAAACAAAAACAAACCATTTAGTCCAGGCCCATTATCTTCTCACCCTTCTCTCCTATCCGGTCCATCCAGATGGAAACAGGAAGTTGTGTCAATGGACAAGCCAGATGCAGAAAGCAGGAGGGGGAGCCATGGGCAACGTCGCTGAATCATTGTTGAGGCCGGCAGTTTTTTCAGCTTGACGGAAGGTAAAGGGACATCGGACCAGACAGGAGAGAAGGGTGAGAACATGCTGGGCCATGGGGACCATCCAGAGCCTTGGGGCTGGCCGTGAGAAGGAGATGTTCCTGGACCATGACTCCAGGGCCGGGAACAACCCCCTCATGCTCGCACCTGGGGCGATCCCCCGCTCTTGGTACGCCACTGGACATACCTGACAGACAACGTTCATGTATGTGACATACCGAATTCTAAAATTCATAGCTGAACAAAGCATACCTAAATATTTCACTGTGTAACTAAAGGTTTAGTATGAATTTGCCTATTCCACATTAAAAAGAAACTGTTTGCAACACATCAGCCCCAGACTTCTCACTTGTCATACAACAAAATAAATTTATATCCGAGTTAAAATCTCCCAAAATAAAAGTTCTTTCAAAATTTATTGGTAAACCATATAAAAAAATGAACGAACATGGCCTGCTGTATAATCCTAGGTGGATAATATAAAAGACAACGGCTTAGACATAGATTCTTCATCACTAATCAATCCCTCCTACACAATTTTTGTCAGCACTGAGTCCGATAATTCCATCCAAGACTCAGTGATGGCAAATATATCCAAATTATACTGTAAATCGTGTCAGATATCAACATGGTCTTATTTCATACAGAACGTGTATCCAATAATTCAATCTCTATCTGTGGTTCTATTGGTGTCAAAATCTTACTGCCTCGAGTCGGAAACCAAGGACTCCTTTTACTAAGCTGTGCTAGCGGTTTTAGCACGCACTTAGCTCATGCTGCATTGCCGCGAGCACTAGACGCTAACACCAGCACTGAGCTGGCGTTAGTTCTTGGCGAGCGTGGGGGTTAGCGCACACGGCAATGCAGCGCGCGCTAAAAACGCGAGCGCACCTTAGTAAAAGGAGCTCCCCAAGTCTTTTTTGAGAGGGTAAATCTCCAGATTGTTCGTGTTCAGTAATAACAGATATTCTACGCACGATACTATTAAACACTGCTCGCCATAAATACCAACAGACCATTCTGGGTCAAAAATCGTCCAAAAACCGCCCAAAGGAGCATCCTAAGGTTCCTTTGTCGGCGCAACTGAGTCAGCCTCCTGATTTTGACTCATGCGCACCTGACGATGTCAAATTCTAGCATCGCCGCACAAAATCCTTCCACTGCCAGATATGTACTGCGAAGCAACAGAAAAAAACCCTGAAATTATGCTAATCGGACACTATGGGCTCCTTTTACTAAGGTGTGCTAGCGGTTTTAGTTCGTGCTACAATACCACACTTCTACAATACTTCTAAATCTCCCTTCCACAAAAAAACTGCAATACCACACACACTAAATGCTAATGCCTCCATAGAACTTGTGCTAGTATTTTTCATTTAACGCGTGGTTAGCGTGCGCTAATCTTTAGCGCGCGCTAAAAACGCTAACGTACCTTAGTAAAAGGAGCCCTATATAGGAAATAGAACTATGGACGGCAGACCTGCAACATTTTCAATTGGGACTGGTGGCAGAAGTTATTGGGGGAGATTTGGGGGGGGGCGGAAGCTGAAATAGAGACTAATTATGGAGATTTCAAGACCATAACTCTCAAGATTGCTGGCCGTCCCATTGCAAGCGCTGATAGATGTAAAGGGGGCCCAGCTCCGCCATAGAAAAGTCTCTATATTGGGGATCCTCAAACTACGGCCCTCCAAGGTCATTGTTTCTTTTTATACTTTAATAAGATAAGTTCAGTATAAAAGTAGTCGAGGCTTGTGCGGATAGGATCAGATGGTTTGCGGGGGCGGGGGACCAAGCTCGTGGGGACGGGGGCGGAAACGGGGACAAAATTTTCCCCGTGTCATTCTCTCCTCTCAATACTGGCGTTAGCGTCTAGCGTGCGCTAAAACCACTATCGCAGCTTAGTAAAAGGAGCCCTTTGTTGGAGGGGGGGTTTGAATCATGATAAGTGGAGGTTTTCTTTCTTTAAAACATTTATATCCCGCACATCCAAAAATCTGTGATGGGTGTCATTAGTCACTCCTATACATGAAAGGAGACTTCTGAGGACTTTTTTTCCCTACATTTTTTTCTGTTTTGGTACATCTGTGGCTAGGGTATTGATTTAGATTCACTTCCCTATCAAAGGTTTATGCAATTTGAAGTTCTTTTGGGATTTTTGACAATTATAACTGCTTCTGACTCTAATTTGTGTGGAGTCCTGTAAGCTCCCGTTTAATTACTTACTTTTTAAATTTTGTTTCCGAGGAGCAGACAGTGGTACAACTGCCAACTTCAGACTCCGTCCCTTCTACCTTGCTGTGCCGTATGCTGCCCGAATCCCTACGGCGGTCTCCGTCTCTGGCAGTTTTCAAGGCCCAGTTAAAAGCCTACCTCTTCGAGAGTGCTTTCAACTCCTAATTCCTCCCACCTTGGGTTCTGCATCCCCAATCCTATATGTCGTGTCTGTCTGTCCAAGTTGTAAGCTCTTCTGAGCAGGGACTGTCTATAAATGTCATCCCACCTCTTCGGGAGTGCTTTTGACTCCTCTCACCTTGGATTCTGCATCTCCAACCCTATATGTCGTGTCTATCTGTCCAAGTTAGATTGTAAGCTCTTCTGAGCAGGGACTGTCTATAAATGTCATCCCACCTCTTCGGGAGTGCTTTTGACTCCTCTCACCTTGGATTCTGCATCTCCAACCCTATATGTCGTGTCTATCTGTCCAAGTTAGATTGTAAGCTCTTCCGAGCAGGGACCCATCTATAAATGTCAGCCCACCTCTTTGAGTGAAAATGTGGAATGCATTAAATTTCAAGAAGTTGCTGAAAACAGTTATTTGTTAATGCATTTAAGTAATATACCTTAGCAGTTAGTAATGAAGATGCAAAGAACGATGTTCTTGTCTTCATAGTGATATTTGTCTTAATGATACATATGTTTAATTAGAAACCGCTTGGTAACAGGCAGTATATACATTTTTTTTAATAAACTATATGCGGATAGGGAGCTAGTGAAGTGATTTAAGGAGAGGGGTAAGGTGAGTGTAGCGAGGTCGACAGAAGATAAGCCATGCAGCAGAGTTTTGCCCTGATTGCAGGGAGGGGGGAGAGGCGGTTCAGAGGGAGACCTGTTAGAAGTAAATTGCAGTAGTGTAAGCGTGAGGTTATGAGAATGTGGACAAAGGTCCGGGGGAAAGTGCTCAGAGAGGAAGGGGGCAAATTTTGGTGATATTGTAGAGATAAAAGCGACAGGCTTTAGCAGTCTGTTGGATGTGCGTAGAACTTTAGTAGAACGTTTTGGTCTTGAAGCTAAGTAATAAGTGTATAACAGATGTTGCACATTTCCTGCCGACACCCCCACTCCCCTACGGTAAAGCAGGTGTTTTTTGTTTGTTTGTTTTTTTTTGCACTATATAAATACAGTCACCGTAATGCTTAACTTTGACCGATGGTGTTCGCGGCAAACATCTGTGGCGCGAACTGAATCGGCCGTCGCAAAGTTAAACATTACAGTGCAAGTTCTTGAAGAAGCATTTTGTGAAAGGGGGGGGGGGGGGGGAAGCTCCACAGAACATATTTGGACGCCATTTTAAACCGTTTAAGTGGCAACTTCCATTCTAGATAGTCACTACAGTTCAAAAATGATTTTAAAATAATAATAGAGTTTATCAGTAGAGTTCATGAGGAGGTTTTTCTGACCAATGACAGCTCCAAATACCGGCCACCCAGGAGCGCTTGAAGTCTTTTCCTCCTTTTTAGTAATTAATGTGAGAATAAACAAAGCACAACTGGGACCTTTTTTGTGTAACAAGTACTGTATAACGGTTTTGATGAGTCCTAGTTGTGTTGACTATTAAAATTTATATATACATTTTTAGGCGCTGTGTGGAAATTTTTTACATGGGGCTGCAAAAAGGGGGCATGGCAATGAGTGGATCGAGGGCATTCCTGCAAGTAATGCACAGTTTTATAGAGCAAGGGAGATCCGTGCATATATTAGGTGTGAGAATTTGCACCGGGTTTTACTTGGTGTAAATCCTCGCACCTAAGATTGGGCGTGGATCCCAGTACCAAACACTGTTCCATAACTCTAGACAGACTGGGTGCAGATATCCTTCCAAAACAGAGAAGGGGGATAAATTTGCCCCCCCCCCCACAGGATCTCTCTCCATTCCTGTCCTGCCCCTGTCAGCTCTGTCCTCATCTGCACAAGCCTTGAACACTTTAAAATAATAAGTGTTCAGGGCTTGTGCAGATGAGAACAGAGCTTACAGGGACGGGACATGGATGGAGACAAATTTGCCCCCGTGTCATTCTCTAGTGTCTAGTTCAAACCTACCCCACTATCCTACAAATGATTGTAATCCTTCCCCTCTTCCCCCCCTGTCATGTTTTTAGGCTCGTGTCAGTGCCAAATCTGTGAACGCTTGAAATATTCTGCAACCAATGGTTGACATCGCAGTGCTTGGGGGTTTGCTAACCATTGTGTGAAGGATCAAACAACATAAAATATCAACCGTTTGACTCCCGAAGAAGGCACACAGGTGCCGAAACACTGGTTGTGCCGAGTCAATTGGTTGTCGTTTACAATAAAGTCCCAGTTGACATATCTCTTCAATCTCTGCTCTCATTGGTTATGTTCTTAAGTAGCACATTTCCCTATCCCTCTCTTTACTACTTAGATCAGGGGTGCCCAACGCGTCGATCGCGATCGACAGGTCGCTCGCTCAGGCGGCCCCAGTCGATCGCAGAACGGGTTCCCTTCTTCCCTTCTCTTTTTTCCCCTCCTGACTGGCCCGCTCCTGAATTCTGCTGCTGCCTCCGCTGCTCAACATTTAAAAAAAAAAAACAAAAAAAGGCTTGGAGAACTTATGCTCCGGGGGCTAACATGTGCTTGTACCGGCTTCCCTCTGAAACCGGAAGTTATGTCCGGGGAGGGGGAGGGGGTAAGAAGGGAAGCCGGCACGCACATGTTAGAGCCCTGTTCGCGGGCTAAAGCGGGAGACAGGTCAGTGAAGCTTGCGATTTGCTCTTCTTGCTGCCAAGTCCTGCCTACTTTCTGTTTCCTCAAAGGCAGGACCCGGCAGCATTTTTCCCAAAATGTCGATCTTGGGCCGATCAGCCTTCCTCTTCCTGACCTCAATTGTGCCGTCGGAGAGGAAGTTCTGGCCAGCGGAACTTCCTCTCCGACGGCAAAATTGACGTCGGGGAGAGGAATGCTGGTGGGCCCGAAGCAAGGAGAGATTGGCCGGCGGCGGGCGGCTTTGGGGGCCTGTTATCCGATGGCAGCAGCAGAAGCAGTGGCTTGTGGGTGGGCAGGGAGGGAGAAAGAGGGCAGGCAGGGAGACAGAAGGAAAGAAGATTAACAGAAAAAAAGAATGGGGGCATGAAGAGAGAAAGAAAGAGAGGGCAAGGAGAGAAGAAGAAAACGTTGGGGGGAGGGGGAATGAGGTCAGGAGGAGAGGAAGCATAAAGGCTAAAAGAAGGGAAGAAAGATTGGATGCACAGTCAGAAGAAGAAAGTGCAACCAGAGACTCATGAAATCACCAGACAAGGTAGGAAAAATGATTTTATTTTAAATTTAGTGATCAAAATGTGTCTGAATTTATATCTGCTCTCTATATTTTACAATATGGTCCCCTTTTACTAAACCGCTATAGAGTTTTTTAGCGCAGGGAGCCTATGAGCGTCGAGCGCAGCACTGGGCATTCAGCGCAGCTCCCTGCGCTAAAAACTGCTATCGTGGTTTAGTAAAAAGGGAGGGTGTATATTTGTCTATTTTTGTATGGTTGTTACTGAGGTGACAGTGCATTGAGTCATCTCCTTTGACCTCTTTGAAAAAACCCCAGAATAGGAATGATAATTAACAATTGTATGCGTACAGTGTGCGTTGTGTTTTTTTTTTTTAATTTTATTGTTGGTAGATCATTTTGACTTGGTCATTTTAAAAGTAGCTCGCAAGCCCAAAAAGTGTGGGCACCCCTGACTTAGATTGTAAGACGCTTAGACGTTTTTACAATAAGCGGGATAGCAAATCCCAAATAAATTTGGGAAACTTGGAACTTTAAAGCCCTGTTTAAGGACTAGCACTTAGTGTGAAATTTAATCAGAGCAGATTTTTCAGTGCCATTATATACTGTAGAATGTTGGCCTGAGTCAATGTGTGCCCTGCCCATGCCCTGCCCAAAATCGGTCCATCTTCAAACTACGCAGCATCGCACGGAGGTGCCGTTTGACAGAATAGCACAAAGCTGGAATACCGGTACTTATTATTGCTTATCATTTCTAAAGCGCTGCTAGACATACGCAGCGCTGTACTTTAAACATGTAAGAGACAGTCCCTGCTCAATAGAGCTTACAATTTAATTAAAAGAGACAAACAGGACAAATAGGGGTTAGGGAATTTCTCACAGAGGGAATGATAAAACAGATCTGGGCTCTTTACAACTGAGTGGGAGTTGGGAGTTAAAAGCAGCCTCGAAAAAGTGGGCTTTTAGCCTAGATACACTTATTTATTTTTTTATCTTTAAGCCACTTATTTATTCATTCAATTTTCTATACCGTTCTCACAAGGAAACTCAGAATGGTTTACATGAATTTATCCAGGTACTCAAGCATTTTTCCCTCTGTCCTGGTGGGCTCACAATCTATCTAATGTACCTGTGGCAATGGGGGGATTAAGTGACTTGCCCAGGGTCACAAGTAGCAATGTGGGCTTGAACCCACAACCCCAGGGCGCCAAAGCTGTAGCTTTAACCACTGCACCACTCTAGAAATCAAAATGTAGCAGAAGTGAACCAAGTATAGGACAATCAAGCCATTGTGACGTCACGAGGATGGCTCTTATTGGTGGAATGAGGCATTATGATGTCACAATAGCAGCTCTGGTTATCAGAGGCTGAAACTTTTCACACAATTTATTCAATTTTCTATACCGTTCTTCCAAGGGAGCTTAGAACGGCTTACATGAATTTATTCAGGTACTCAAGCATTTTTTCCTGTCTGTCCCGGTGGGCTCACAATCTGTCTAATGTACCTGGGGCAATGGGGAGGATCAAGGACTCCTTTTACTAAAGTACACTAGCGTTTTTAGCGCGCGCGCTACATTGCCCTTTGCGTTAACTCCGCGCTACGCACCAAAAACTAACGCCAGCTCAATGGAGGCATTAGCGTCTAGCGTCCGCATTGTAGCGCACGCTACATCGCGCATTAATGCCCTAGTAAAAGGAGCCCTAAGTGACTTACCCAGGGTTACAAAAAGCAACATGGGTTTATGTATAATATGCATAAAGACGCATTTGAGACATAGATAGGATAACTCGTTTAAAATGAAAAATTTGATATTGTAATATTCAGTTTCAATTAGACTCCCTATGTATAGGTCCCAAACTTTTCTTTCTGTCCCCTCTATTTTATTCCATTTTCTTATCTTTACTCTTTGCCACCTTCCTGATGTGTTCTCCTTAAATGTTTCTTCTTTTTCTTTAATGATTGTACTTCATCCCCCTTTCCTTTTGTACCAGTAAGTAAATTTGAACGTATATATTTTATTTTGGGGAACACATTGTCTTGTAGTTTGTCCCCTACTTTTAATATTGGCATACGCATTGAAATACTTGACATTGCATGTACAATAAATTTTTAATAAATTTGAAACTTGCTTAGATGGTGGTATTCTGGTCAATTACAACGTTCTTGGTGTCTAAATGTTGCCATCTTCCTTGTCAAATTATCCCAGTTCATTCTGAAGCTGATCCAGCTGCAAAGCCACATTCTGAGAACTCTCACCAGACACCTCCAAGAATGGATACATAGAATAGGCATTGGGGGGGGGGAAACCAAATTACTGGAAATGCTGGAAAAGCAAGGGTGAACATAAGAACATAAGAATTGCCGCTGCTGGGTCAGACCAGTGGTCCATCATGCTCAGCAGTACACTCACGCGGCGGCCCTCTGGTCAAAGACCAGCGCCCTAACTGAGACTAGCCCTACCTGCGTACGTTCCGGTTCAGCAGGAACTTGTCTAACTTTGTCTTGAATCCCTGGAGGGTGTTTTCCCCTATAACAGCCTCTGGAAGAGCGTTCCAGTTTTCCACCACTCTCTGGGTGAAGAAGAACTTCCTTACGTTTGTACGGAATCTATTCCCTTTCAATTTTAGAGGGTGCCCTCTCATTCTCCCTACCTTGGAGAGGGTGAACAACCTGTCCTTATCTACTAAGTCTATTCCCTTCAGTTTCTTGAATGTTTTGATCATGTCCCCTCTCAATCTCCTCGAGGGAGAAGAGGCCCAGTTTCTCTAATCTTTCGCTGTACAGCAACTCCTCCAGCCCTTTAACCATATTAGTCGCTCTTGTCTGGACCCTTTCGAGTAGTACCATGTCCTTCTTCATGTACGGTGACCAGTGTTGGACGCAGTACTCCAGATGAGGGCTCACCATGGCCCGGTACAGCGGCATGATAACTTTCTCCGATCTGTTCGTGATCCCCTTCTTTATCATTCCTAGCATTCTGTTCGCCCTTTTCGCCATCACTGCATATTGCATGGATGGCTTCAATGACTTGTCGATCAGAACTCCCAAGTCTCTTTCCTGGGAGGTCTCTCCAAGTACCGCCCCAAACATCCTGTATTCGTGCATGAGATTTTTGTTACCCATATGCATCACTTTACACTTATCCACGTCGAACCTCATCTGCCATGTTGATGCCCATTCCTCGAGCCTGATTATGTCACGTTGCAGATCATCGCAATCCCCCTGTGTCTTCACTACTCTGAACAGCTTCGTATCGTCCACAAATTTAATTACCTCACTTGTCGTACCAATGCACCAATGTCCAGAATTGGAATTAGCTTATGTTAGGACTGCAAGCTAGGCATCTTCTGTATGAGTTTAGGTCCTCGGAAAGTTCTGTTTTTCTAATGAGACTGTGGAGGAGTCTGACTGCTGCAATCAATTACTGCTGATGGCTTCTATGCTGTGGGACTGGACTTTGCTAACATCTGTTTTCTTATGTAAATAAACCAACTTGTTGTAGCCACCAACCCCATGTGCATACAGACTGAATTGTTTCCACTCAGGGACTGGGTTTGAGAGAGGTGAAGAGGAAGAGTGCGCCAGCAGAAGTTTTCCCAGCCTGATACTCCAGCCACTAGGGACGTGTATATGTGCGTGTATACAAATAAGAACACAAATGTGAGGAAAAACACAGAAATCACAAAAACCATTTTTTTATTGGCATTCTAATATGAACCTAGAAGGCTGGGAAGGGTTTGGGACTCACGAAGCATAGGTTATATTTATTCCGCTCATGTCTCCGGTTTGGAAACACATCCATATCCCAGACAATAGACTCCCATTACTTTTTCTCAGAACGACTGGGGACGGGGTGGGGGGGGTACAATTTTATTAATGAACGTTCTTGTTCAACTTGCAGGAATGAACAACAACCCACACGAATATTTCATCCAACTGTTCAAGCATCTGCATTCCTCCTTCAGCCCACTTAGACAACAGTGAAAAGGGAAGGAGTATTCCCCTCGTCAGTCCATAAATATGATACTGGGACAGACCAAAGGTCCATCAAGCCCAGTATCCTGATTCCAACAGTACCCAATCCAGCTCACAAATACCTGGTGGGATCCCGAAAGAGTAAAATAGATTTCAAGCTGCTCTATGCTTGAGTGTTCCAACTGATGCTCCATGTAGGTTACGCCCCTCTGTTTCATTTGTTTTGCTCTGATCCCATCTTCTTGCTAGATAAGGATCCTCTGAATTTATCCTGTGGTTTTTGGTTTTTTTAAAAAAATTCTGTCAAATTTGGAATATTTGAGTTCTTTATTTGCATTTTTCTTTTCTCTTGATATGTAACCGCTGCTGCCGGGGTGGGGGGGGGGGGGGGTGAGAGGGTGGGAGGTTTGGTTTGGTGGGTGGGGATTGGATTTCTGGTATGTTTTGAAAAGCATTTTGCTGTGAGCTTTGTTATTCTTGTGTTATTTAATAAAAATGATTCAACATTAAAAAAAAAAAAAAATAAATAAATAAATTCTGTCACTCCTTTTGTCCCAACTACCTCCACCAGGGGCTCTCCAGGTATCCACCACCCTTTCTTCCATGAAAAAAAAAAAGGATTACTTGACGTTGCTGATGGCACATCTCATTCACTGGAAACTTCGTAAATATGACAACATCATTGTAGCAGAAAAGCACTGGGATCACGACTCGAAGAAAATTATGGAGAATGAAGAGGTTATGATCACCTGGAAGCCGGCCACAGTGGTTAAAGAGAAAAAAAAAAATCTGAACGTTGATCATCGAGGTGTCAGTCCCATGTTATTACTCTGTGAATCATGTGGGCAGAAGATCCTGGAGAACCAAGAAATGTAGTACGAAACCAAGAAAATGTGGAAGAAAGATACAGAAATATCGCTCTCTGCTTTGGGCGCCACAGGCTAGATAAATTGCCTATCCATGTTACATCTTATGACCTCCAGAAGAAAGCTCTCGTTGGCACAATGTATGAACTACTGCAAGTGTCAGAGGAATCTGAGAAACTGAGATCATACTTCACATACTGTGGCTTAGGGGTAAAGTTCATTTCTGTCATGGGATGTGCAAAACTAAATATTGCTGCTCTAAATCTAGAACATTCTGATGTGTCAGGATCTCTCTCTATATTGTACACATTAATGCTTGTAGAAGAAAAAGCCTCAGACTTAAGTAACAGCTGTCCTAAAAACAATCATTGGCATTATAAAAAACCTCCAATTTAACATAGATCGTGCATTTAAAGGTTGATATAGAAAGATCACTTATCTGTCAATGTCTATGTCCAAAATTAAAATCTTTAAAAGTTGCCTGAACAACTCAGAACCTCCCAACAAAAGATCTTTGTTTCGTCAATCACTTCAACTGCTTCAAGGGATTACATCCTCAACCACTGAATTTTGGACATAGACATTGGCAGAGAAGTGAAATTGCCATATCAACCTCTGGGTGCATGTTCAATTTGCCTGGGTTTCTCTGACCGACTCGTAAATTGCATTTGTTATGTTGGAGTTTTTCTATGCCAGGGGATGAAAGGCCACAAACTAGAACTGAACTCAGACAAAGCAAAATTCATACTTCTCGAAAAAAAAATAAAACCCCAACCAAAACAAACCTAGTAATAAACTCAAATCACATACCCCATTCAACCTACTCTAAAACTTCTGGGAACGACAATAGGCAGATGTTGCACCATGCAACCACAAATCAACAAAACAATACAGAAATCATTCGCGGTCATGAGAAACCTAAGGCAAGTTTGAAAATTCTTTGACAGAAAACAATTCCAACTCATGGTCCAGTCCCGAGTCCTAGGTCTCCTCGACTACTGCAACATCCTCTATATCCCCTGCCTCGCAACAATGATAAAACAACTACAAATAGTACAAAACACAGCCCTGAGACTAATCTATTCACTAAGAAAACACGACTACATCACCGAGGCATACCTCGACTCACACTGGCTCCCAATTCAAGCAAGAATACTATTTAAATTCTACTGTCTATTATTTAAATCCATACATGGTGACAGCCCAGCCTACTTGAACAACCGCCTAATCCAAACTACCACAACCAGACACAGGAGAACCCAGACACCATTCACATACCCTCCAATCAGAGACATCAAATGGAAAAAACTGTACGATGGCCTTCTAGCCACACAGGCAGCAAAACTAGACCACCAACTCTCCAATCGACTAATCGCGACCCCAGACTACAAAACTTTCAGAAAAGAAATAAAAGCCCTGCTATTCAAGAAATCAATGAAGACAAACTAACACCGTATGAAACATTTTACTCCTCTGAAGCAACCCGCTCTACTCTGTAACACCTCTAGACATGTCCAAAAATCCTCTTATGTAATTCTGAAATCCTCTTCTGTAATCCGCCTTGAGCCGCAAAGTAATGGCGGAATAAAAATCACTAATGTAATGTAATGTTTGTGCTTAGAACAGCTATAAGATATACGTTCTAATTCTGCTGTCACTTAAATCTGAGACCTTTTTCTCCTACTAGTATTAAGGTGAACAATATAGAGACTGAACCTAACATATCATAATGTTCTAGAGCAGTGGTCTCCAACTCAAACCCTTTGCAGGGCCACATTTTGGATTTGTAGGTACTTGGAGGGCCTCAGAAAACATAGTTAATGACAATTTGGCATGAGGTAAAACTCTTTATAGTTTATAAAACTTTCCTTTTGGCTAAGTCTTAATAATAATACAGTATTGTCATTTATAGCTAAAGAGACATATGATCAAGAAACGGTTTTATTTTACTTTTGTGATTATGATAAACATACCGAGGGCCTCAAAATACGACCTTGCGGGCAGCGAGTTTGAGACCACTGTTCTAGAGCAACAACATTTGGATAAGCTATGCTTAGGGTTGCCAGATTTTCCTTTCGGAAAGTCCCGCTTCCAGGCCTGCCTTGTCCCGCCCATCCCTGCCCTAAGCCCCACCCCCCAGCCCCACCCCGTGCTCTTCTCAGGCAGGGAACCCTCCCCAGGTCTAGGGGACTCCTGCAGGGGATCCCCCCAGGCTCACGGGACTCCCATTGGGATGGAACTGGGGTTTCCCAGGCCTAGAAAGAGAATTAGTAGAAGATAGACAAAAGCAGAAACTGGGACCAAGATGATGGAAAAACAAAATGTCCCACCAGCTACAGCAAGGGAGATGTTCATTTTGAGGGGGGCTAAGCTCAAAGTGGGAGTCCCAGTCCCCTCTCATGGTTATGCCATCAATTGTGTTTAGTACAAAATGAAGTACTTGCTGAGTTTGTTTTGGCGGCGAAAAGGGCGAACAGAATGTTAGGAATGATGAAGAAGGGGATTATGAACAGATCAGAGAAGGTTGTCATGCCGCTGTACCGGGCATTGGTGCGCCCTCACCTGGAGTACTGCATCAAACACTGGTCGCCCTACATCAGCGGTCTCAAACACGCGGCCCGCGGGCCACATGTGGCTCTCCAAGTTTTTTTTGCGGCCCGCAGTCTAGACTGGATCATTCCCTTCCTTTTGGAGCAGCAGCGGGTCTAGCCGGTTCGTTCTGTTCAAAGCCGCAGGTTGGCGGCCCCTTACGCTATTCACTCCTGCATCGGAAGCCTCTCTGACATCACAACATCAGAGAGGCTTCAGATGCAGGCGCGGATCTCGCAAAGAGCCACCACCCGCGGCTTTGAATGGAATGAGTTGGCCAGACACGCTGCTGCTCCAGTGGCGTACCGGGGGGGGGGGGGTCCGCACAGCTGGTCACCCTCCACTGTTCTTTCTAGAGTGCGGCTCACGGCTCGTCTAGAGCAGGGGTGCCCAACTGCTTCCCTTCCCTTCTCACCGCCGGCACCATGCTCTTTGATCTCCCTGCTTCTCTCGCCGCCCGACCTCAATTCTGACGTCGAGAGGACGTTCTGGCTAGCCAATCGCTGCCTGGCTGCCCGGAACGTCCTTTCCGACGTTAGAATTGACGTCGGGTGGTCGGCCCCGTGGAGAAGAGAAGCATGGAGATCTCTGCCTGTTCCCGATGGCGGCAGCAGCAGCAGCAGCAGTCTATTCCCCAGCGGCGGTGGCATGGGGGAGGGCAGGAAGGAAAAAAGAAAGAAGGGGGGGGGACAAGGAGCCAGAAACAAAGCAAAAAATGGGACAAGGAATCAGAGAAAGACAGACATAAAAAAAGAAAGAAAAAGTTGGGGGAGGGCTGGAGGAGAGGAAGCATACACGAGGCTGAAAGAAGGGAAGAAGTATAGGATGCACAGTCAGAAGAATAAAGTGCAACCAGAGACAGATGAAATTACCAAACAAAGGTAGGAAAATGATTTTATTTTCAATTTAGTAATAGAAATGTGCCAGTTTTGAGAAAGAAAAGATATTAAACTTTAAATGTGAGTGCTGCAGAAAAAATAGAGTACTTGGAGGGCCGCAGAAAAAATAGTTAATGTCTTATTAAAGAAATGACAATTTTGCATAAGGTAAAACTGTTAAAGGAAAGTTTTATAAACTATAAAGAGTTTAACCTCATGCAAAATTGTCATTTCTTTAATAAAACATTAACTATTTTTTTCTGCGGCCCTCCAAGTACCTACAAATCCAAAATGTGGCCCCGCAAAGGGTTTGAGTTTGAGACCACTGCCCTACATGAAGAAGGACACGGTACTACTCAAAAGGGTCCAGAGAAGAACGACTAAGATGGTTAAGGGGCTGGAGGAGTTGCCGTACAGCGAAAGATTAGAGAAACTGGGCCTCTTCTCCCTCGAACAGAAGAGATTGAGAGGAGACATGATCAAAACATTCAAGGTACTGAAGGGAATAGACTTAGTGGATAAGGACAGGTTGTTCACCCTCTCCAAGGTAGGGAGAACGAGAGGACACTCTAAAATTGAAAGGGGATAGATTCCGTACGAACATAAGGAAGTTCTTCTTCATCCAGAGAGTGGTGGAAAACTGGAACGCTCTTCCGGAGTCTATCCTAGAGGAAAATACTCTCCAGGGATTCAAGACAAAGTTAGACAAGTTCCTGCTAAACCGGAACGTACACAGGTAGGGCTATTCTCAGGGCGCTGGTCTTTGACCAGAGGGCTGCCGGGCATGATGGACCACTGGTCTGACCTAGCAGTGGCAATTCTTATGTTCAAGTTCAGTTTTGGCACATTTGTCTTATGCAACCATTGTCCTGAAAAGTGCCTCTCTCAATTCTGCTTTAAATTACTTTGATGCTGTATTGTTTGATTCTTTACTCATTGTTGCATTAAAATCCATTTGTGGATCTTGGAAGGACCTCTCACAAACTACCTATGCCAGATGGTGGAACTAGATTTGTTTGCTCTACAGATATAAGCTTTATATTGCCAAAAAAATCAAACTCTTTTATTTATTTATTTATTTATTTTTTAACAAGAAATGGTCGACCCTACCGTCACATGACCTAATGTCTATTCTAATTCTTTCCGGTGATGTATACATCTCTTACTTCTTTTCACTGTTATTTGTTTATATTGTATTTTATTGTTGGTTTAAATACACTAGCACTTAAAAAAAAAATCAAAACTGTCAGATGTAATTGCTACTTTTATGGGGGGAGGAGCGGGGACAGAGGAGATTCCTCACGGGGGCAGAGGAGATTCCTCGCAGGGACGGGCAGGGACAGAGGGGATTCCTCGCGGGGACGGGCTGGGATGGAGGGGATTCTGGCAGATACCGACGGGAACAGGTGAGATATGGGTGGGAACGGGCAGGATTTCTGTCCCCTCGCAAATCTCTAGTCTGGATATTCAATGTCACTATCCAGATATGGCCCAGCACCGAATATCAGGGAATAATTCTGCCCACGACAGTCAATGCTGACTGCCGCCAACTGAATAGTTACTGGAGTAAAAATCGTCCAGTTTACCTCAGCCAGCATATAGATACATCAGCTTCTGAAAATGCTTCAAGAACTTTTGCTACGTTTTGGGTTCCTTTCATTTGAAAATGTATGATGAGTGGTCTTGATTTGATGATGTTGCAGCCACTGTGTGGGTTTATTTTTTATTATTCTAACAAAGGTGGAGCCAATGAAGCTCACGCACCTCGATGAAAATGGTCCTATGTTACACTCCTATATTGCGCTCAGTCCGAATTGTACCCATCTGCATCTATGACAGGGGTGTCAAAGTCCCTCTTGGAGAGCCGCAATCCAGTTGGGTTTTCAGGATTTCTCCAATGAATATGCATGAGATCTATTAGCATACAATGAAAGCAGTGCATGCAAATAGATCTCATGCCTAGTCATTGGGGAAATCCTGAAAACCCAACTGGATTGCGGCCCTCCAAGAGGGACTTTGACACCCCTGATCTATGAGAACCTAGTAATATTTTTCTCTTTAAAAAAACGAAAAGTCAAAGCTTGAACAATTGAAGCCAATGACCATGAAAAATAAAATGACCTTTACCCTTCCCTTTGCACATTTGAAAAAGGAAGCAAATGCATGCAGTTTTACCTGGCAGGAAAGGAATGATTCTCTGTTTGGGATCCTTCTGGCCTCCTTCCACTGGAAACTGATCCAACATCTGCATCTAGAAGTGAAAGAGGATAAAGGGTTTTACAACAATAATATCTAATTGCACATCTCAGAAGTCAATCCAACTCCTCACAGCCAAGGAAATCAGTCCAACAAATTATCACTCGGTAATGTCCAAGGAGGTCCATGCATGAAAAGGATATATTTGAATAAACGAAGGAAAGCTGCTAGCATTTGAAAGAGCTGGGCCTAGTCCCAAAAGATACGAGTGTTTATCCTTCTGGGTTTCTGAAATGATGAAGTCACTACTTATAAAAATGCTGCCTCTGCGCATTGGATTCCTAATCTAATTTAATTGAATCTAGGATTTCTGAATCGCTCTATGCCTATAAAGGGCCGAGGCGATTTACAATGTGAAGAATCTGCGCATATCAAGGGGAACTACAGAGAACGGAAGTTATCAGAAAGACAATGAGGCCCGGATTCTCTTTAGGGCGCCGATATCGGCGGCCGCCAATCGTATGTCAGTCATGTGACAGCGCCCTATAGAGAATCGCGCCTCCATGAAAGACAGGCGCCGGAAATGTAGGGCAGGGTTTTCGAGGCCTATATTTCCAGGGCCTGTCTTTGTTGTGAATCACACCTAATGCCACTTCTGGTGTTAGCCACGCCCACAGTGGTGTAAAGCACCGTAAAGCACCTTCGTAGGCGTGATTCCAGCGCTTTTTATTTAAGTGCCGGTAGGCACTTTAATTTTACTATTTTTCACTGTTTTAAACATTTATCAACTAACTTAGGCGCCGGTAGAATGCCTAAGTTTCGGCGCTGTTTATAGAATATCCCCCTGAATGTTCCGTTATACAGAGACCTCATAGGAAGAACAGACGTAGGCTAAAGCAAACTAGTTTAGAATACCATTAGTAGAGTATAATATGGCCTATTTATGTGAGAATGCCAAAAGACTAAGGGCTAGATTCACTAAGCAAACCGATCGTGTACCGATTGGTTTGCGAGCCCTTTGCGACCCGATTTCCCTCCAACCCGATTCACAAACTTCTGTCCCGATCTTCCTCCGATCCGTGCATGCAAATGAGGGGGAACGGCATTCAAGTGTAGACAGGAAGCGATTCACTAAAATAAAAAAAGCAACACTGACTGGGCTGGCCGATCCAAAATAAGCGACTGCTGAGGACCAGTCGCTGAGGTCCTTTCCGCCTGCCCTGCCTTCTTCCGCCCTGCTCTCTGCCCCGATCTGCTGCCCTGTCTCAGCCCCAATCTCCTGCCTGCCCCGATCTGCTCTCTGCCCCAATCTCCTGCCCGCCCTGATCTCCTGCCTGCCCCAAACTTGTGCTCTGCCCCGAATCTCTCCTGCCTGCCGCCCCGACTCGCCGCCTTGCTCTTGCCCCAAACCTCTCCTGCCGCCCTCCTGCCCTTCCCCGCACTGCAAGTCCATGGTTTTAACCCACGGGTTTAAAGCGGGTTAAAACCACGGGCTCACTGGGCTAGTAAACCCCCCCCCCAAAAAAAAACCAAAAAAACTTGAAACTCTAGACGTTTCTTAGACGCATGCGCAGACCATCTACAGATGGTCTGCGCATGCATCAGGATCGCACACTAGCGATCCATGCGGTCAGAGGGGGCAATCCTCCGATCGCCCCCATTTTAATTTTTTTGTTTTGTAAATTGATCGGGCCTGCACGGATCGGCCGCGGATCGGGCGCGCAAAGGAGGTTAGTGAATCTAGCCCTAAATGGAAACTGTTTGATGCACTCCACTGGAAAAGACTAAAGTAGTTGATATTGAATCTGTCCTGGCTGCTTGCCATAAAGAAATGTTTTTAGCATCCTTCTGAATTTTTGGTAGCAGGTTTCTTTTCTACTGTCCAGTGGTAGGTTGTTCCATGTACCAATAGGATTTCATGTGCCAAATTAGTTTATAAGCAGGTCCCTCACAAACTAGGTGGAAGGATCTACCTGGCTCTTCAAACACATCACCTATGCTGCTGATTTGCAGAGTAGAGTCAGTGATGTGTTAATTATGTGGGTGCATGCCGTTGTTACATTTAATGGGGGGACATTTTTCATGGAAAATAAGATGCACGGATTTCAATCCAATATATGAGGCCAACATCCTGAAATGTGCCAAACTTTTCACACATGTTAGTACCCAGCACATAATGAAATGCAGATGTCTTCTTTGTAGAACTGCCTGCTAAATGGGATAACTGCACTTCTTGAGCTTGTAAGTTTGATTTTCAGGGACAAATGGAGAGAGAGATGGTGGGATGTTGGTCAAAGATGGAGGGCAGGGCTGGAGGAAAAAGAGGGACAGACGATGTAATGCAGGGGTTAAAGAGACTGGGGATGCTGGGCAGAGAGGATGGGAGAAGGGGGCTAAGGAGGATGTGGAGCAGACGGGAGAGAGACAGGGACATAGGGCATAAGGTGAGCAAAAATATGTAAGTATAAAATGATACATTTATCTTATACGTATTATAAATGTAGTACATTTTTTATTTTGAAGCTGGAGTCAGAATTGCTACGTTTTTACTAACTCCAATTCTAATTCCATCCAAAATTGCTTTCAAATCTAACTCTGAGACTCCAGCTCCGACTCTATAGCTTTTCAAAGTACCTTATCAACAGGATCCCGACAACTGATAGGAAGACAATTTGTAGGATACAACTGTTGAGTAGGATAACAATTCATAGGATCTCCTTACCAACTGTCATACCCAATTTTCCTACATCTACCAATTGTCAGAACAGGAGGGGGCCCCCTTGTATGGGTGTGTACCATTGTCTGGCAGTCCGCATAGGGATGGTGTCGGAATGGGAAGTGTCCCTCTCCCACAAGTGTGTACCTCTTCTCTTCCTCTCCCACAAGTGTGTGCTTCTCTTCCTCCTCTTTCTTGCTGGCTATAAGGACAACGTAGGCCGACTCCTTCCCTCCCGCCTCATCCTTCCTTCCAGGTGCACTTCTTCAGAAATCCGTGGGCCTCCCTCTGACATCACAGGGTCCCAGAAATCTGCAGGCAGCTTCTGACTCGGAAGCCTTCCCTCTGATGTCAGAGGAAACCTCCCTCCAACATCATAGGGATCCTTCCTCCGAAGTCACAAAGAAGGCTTCTGGGTTAGCTGCGGCCCGCAGATTTATGGGTTCTGTGACACTGGAGAGTTGCATGGGGAAAAAAATCAAACCCATCCCTGCTAAGATAACCCACAGCTATCCACAGTTTTGAGCTGGGCACAATAAAACCATACAATAAACATGAGAAACAATAAAACAATAAAAAATTTTAAAAAAATCTCATAGTCAAAATAAGATATTCAAATCTCAACAATTAATCATAATATTGTTTACATTCAGCTGCTATTCACTTACCAAAAGCCTGAGAAAATAGGTCTTTCTTTACCCATTTTCTGAAAGTAAGAAAGCCTGTTAACATTCTAATTTCAGTCAACAAATTAGTCCATTCAAAGAGTTAATTTCATAAGAGGCTTCCTAACTTATGAAGCCAATACACACAAGTTTCACTGATGTTCTAAAGCAGTGTCTTTCAAACTGTGTGCCACACCACAGTGGTGTGGCCCGAAGAGATTCTGGGTGTGCCACGAGAGATTCCGGAATTTTACTTTATTTTTTAAAAATTCCCTTCGTAAGCATACACTAGAATAGATGACATGAACATTGTGTACACAAGAGTCTGTCAATGTTACGAGCATCTACATGCGTAAGGATACAATCGCCCAGATAAGCATCATTCTTTGACATGATTGGTCCTTGAAAACTAAAGGCAAGTAATTTTAATTTTTATGCAGTAGTTATCCTAACTTGAGCAGCAAAGCAATCAAGGCTTTGTTACCATTTGGATCTTATCATCTTTGCGAACTTGGATTTTCAGGCTCTGACAGAAATTAAATTGAAAAAAAGAGCATGACAGCAGATGGTGGATGATGAAATGCGTGTTTGCTTGTCGACTATCGAGCCACATTTTGAGTTAATTTGCACTCAAAACCAACTTCCTCCGTCGCATTGATTAGGAATTCTATTCTGGCCAAGACGGCAGAATGGAAGGGCGAACAGAATGCTAGGAATGATTAAGTAGGGGATCATGAACAGATCGGAAAAAGTTATCATGCCGCTGTACCGGGCCATGGTACACCCCCACCTGGAATAGTGCGTCCAGCACTGGTGGCCGTACATGAAGAAGAACACGGTACTGTTCGAAAGGGTCCAGAGAAGAGAGACTAAAATGGTTAAGGGGCTGGAGGAGTTGCCGTACAGTGAGAGATTGGAGAAACTGGGCCTCTTCTCCCTTGAAAAGAGGAGACATGATTGAAACATTCAAGATAATGAAGGGAATAAATTTAGTAGATAAAGACAGGTTGCTCACCTTCTCCAAGGTAGAGAAAAAGAGAGGGCACTCTCTAAAATTAAAAGGGGATAGATTCCGTACAAACGTAAGGAAGTTCTTCTTCACCCAGAGTGGTAGAAAACTGGAACGCTCTTCCGGAGGCTGTTATAGGGGAAAACACCCTCCAGGGATTCAAGACAACCAGAATGTACGCAGGTAAGGCTAGACTCAGTTAGGGCACTGGTCTTTGACCTAAGGGCCGCCGCGTGAGCGGACTGCTAGGTACGATGGACCACTGGTCTGACCCAGCAGCGGCAATTCTTATGTTCTTATGTATGAGCTCATGTGCTCTCCATTATAGGTCTTTTTTACTTGCTCTTGATGCCTGGCCATTGGTGGGGGAAAAGGAAGGGGAAAACCCAGGGGATTCCTCCTGACCCCAGTGGAGCTCTGAAGGCAGACCAGCCCACTTTGGAGAAGTATGGCATTTGTCTGGTGGGAGAAACAATTTGGAATTGATCATGCAGTTAACGGTGAAGGTAGAGGAACCTCCGTAAGTCAAGGTATGGGAGCGCAACCAGCTGTTGTGACTTAGAGTCAGCATGGGAAGCAATTCAGGGAGGTTCAAACTTTTCTTACGCAACTAATGTCTAAAGTTAGTGCGGATATGCAGTCTCTACAAGCTCGGGAGGAGCAATTGCACCAGGCTATGGATCAGCAAGTTAACAGGGTGTCCTCAGTTGAGGAGTTGTTGAAAATGTCACAGGACTTTCAGCTGAATCCTATGAAAGAAAGAGATATAATCATGCGAAGGATGGAACGTCTGGAAAATCAGACAAGGAAGACCAACTTAAGGTTTCTGAATTTTCCTAAGTCCCCTCTGATACCAGCTATCGATATGTGTAAGAAATTTGTTATCTTCTCCTTTACCGTTTGAAACGCTCCAATTTGTATATCAATCATTTTCAAATAATAAGTTGCCTTGAATCTGTTCTGAACACAGTGCAACTCAAAAATTCCAGATCAGATCAGATCTTCAAGAAGTGCTCAATGTTCCATCCGACGCTATGCCTTCTATAGTACGGACACAATATGTTACTTGTATTAAGAGAACAGGGTTGTACTGCATCCGGTTCTTCTCTGCCTCAATAAAAACGATATTACAAAAAAAAGAGAACAGGGGCTGGAGGTGGAGGCGAATTATCTAATATTTGGCAAGCTATGAAGCTTACTGACTTTCTAGAAAGTTCCTTAGAAGTTGTTACTGAACGTATTACACTTATGACTTCTGCCCTAGAACTGGATAGAAACAATATTCTTTGTTTTTTTAGTTCGTCATATGAATCACTTGTTTATAGGCTTAAAAATTCAAGTTTTTCCCGATTTTTTTCCAGAAAAACGCAGAAGAGACACAGGGATTTTCTTGTGCTGAAGTCCAGGGTTGTTGCACTGGGGGGTGCTTTGCTTGTAAAAGGTCCTTGTCGTAATGTGGTAGAAACATAGAAATAGACGGCAGATAAGGGCCACTCCCCATCTAGTCTGCCCACCTCAATGACCCTCCCCTACCTTTCTCTGTGAATAGATCCCACGTGTCTATCCCATTTGGCCTTAAAATCAGGCACGCTGCTGGCCTCAATCACCTGAAGTGGAAGACTATTCCAGCGATCAACCACCCTTTCAGTGAAAAAGAATTTCCTGGTAGTTCTAGAAGGTTCTACGTTTGTTTTTTTGGGGACCCTAAACAGTTTCTTAATTTTGTGGTTCAGCGTGAGGAAAATCAGAGGACCACTAACAAGATAAGGAAGATGGTAAAGTAGGATTAACTGGAACCATCCACAAATACAAATTACACTTTAGAGCAGGGGTGTCAAAGTCCCTCCTCGAGGGCCGGAATCCAGTCGGGTTTTCTGGATTTCCCCAATGAATATGCATTGAAAGCAGTGCATGCAAATAGATCTCATGCAGATTCATTGGGGAAATCCTGAAAACCCGACTGGATTCTGGCCCTTGAGGACCGACTTTGATACCTGTGCTTTAGAGTGTCAAATATGAGAACGGAGGGTAAAGGGTCTCAGAAACCCGCTTGATTGAACACATAAATTTGTGACATCAAGACTAAATGGGTTAGTCTTAACCATTGACCCTTATTTCCACCTCCTCCCCAGTGTTTTACTTAAATCTTACTGAGATTGATTTTTTTGTGTAATCGACTTTTTTATATAAAAAATCTTAACAGTAAGTATTTGCACTTATCTTTACTATGCAGAGTCACTAGCCTGCCCCAACGGGACCCGTTTCACCATACAATGGCTTTGTCAAGGGTTCTAAGGATACTATTTTGAAGCGTCATTCCTCATTTGGGGGCTGGGTTTTTGACTGCGAAAATCGCCATCCACTGTGGCGTATTTTAAAGTTTGAATCCTGCGCATGCAGTGGAGATAAGGGTCAACGATTAAGACTCTAACCCATTTAGTCTTGATCTCACACATTTATGTTTTCAATCAAGCGGGTTTCCGAGACCCTTTCCCCTCCTTTCTCATATTTGACACTCTACAGTGGGATAATTTGTATTTGTGGACATCAGAGGACCTCTGGATTTGCTCCTAATTAATCCACTGTAACGTTAACTAATGCTGGATGGTTTTTTTCCCTTCTTCTCATGGTTAATTATGATTTCCTATATGATTATTTCCTCTCTTGGCCCTTAATTGTGGTCTATTAAGCCTTTATGTTTCTTATTATATTGTTTCACTAGGGTGAAATTTACTTTTTTTGTTTAATTATTTCTGGCAGTATTGCTTGACATGTTATTTTGTGCATGATTATATAATCTAATAAAGAAAGAAAGGGCAATTCTATTCTACCTACTTTAGTTTCACCGTTGTTACAATTACCCATACATAGCTTTAAAAACTTTAAATAAATAACTCTCAAATTTACCCCTCCCCCTTTACAAAAATGAGAAAGTGATTTTTAGCACCAGCAGGCATGCTGAATGTTCTGCGCTGCTCCGACGCACATAGAAGCTCTAAGAGCACCAGGAGCAGCGTAGAGTATTCTGGGTACCAGCTTGCGCGGTTTCATAAAAGAGGGGAGGGGTAATTTTTTTATGAGTTTTGCAAATTTAAAATTTCAATGATAATGTGTCACGAAAAACATTCGCTCCGTTTAGTGTGCTGGAGCTAAAAAAAAGTTTGTTTAAAAAAAAAAAAAAAAAAAAATCTTTATTGATTTTTAATCTAAAACAGTGTCATACAAATGAACAAACAGTAGATATTACATACATTACACTAATATCTGTACAGGTAACATATATATCATTCAAGATTTTCAGTTTTCCTATATATAACAATAACATAATATAACATATCTAATATAATAAAGCCCTAAGCGCGTATGCGCACTCCTACCTGCATGCTCCCGTTTTCCGTGCGCTGTAGGGCACTGCAGGTAGGAGTACGCATGCGCGAGAATCCCCCGAGGCAGATGTCGGCCGCTGCGGCTGACAGCGGCTGCAGGCCGCGGCGGAAGATGGCTGAAGCCTGGCTGGAGGAGGACGAGGAGGAGCTGCGAGAGCTCCGCAGAGGCAGGAGGTGAGGAGAGAGAGACAGGGACGTCTTTGCTCATTACAAATCAAAAGTATGTACCAATTGGCATTGCACAATAATTCTACACAAATATCCTCCAAGTTCTTCTAGAACAAGCCGTTTCTGTGCACGTCTCTTTTTCATGCACGTAAATGCTTTTTAAAATTCTCTCCGGCCATTCTTTTTGAGAGATTTACATGAAAGTTTCTAAAAAGGGGTAAACATAAGAACATAGAAACATAAGCAATGCCTCTGCTGGGTCAGACCTGAGGTCCATCGTGCCCAGCAGCCCGCTCACGCGGCGGCCCCAACAGGTCCAGGACCTGTGCAGTGATCCTCTATTTATACCCTTCTATCCCCCTTTCCAGCAGAAAATTGTCCAGTCCTTTCTTAAACCCCAATACCGTACTCTGCCCTATTACGTCCTCTAGAAGCGCATTCCAAGTGTCCACCATACGCTAGGTAAAGAAGAACTTCCTAGCATTCGTTTTGAATCTGTCCGCTTTCAACTTTTCTGAATGCCCTCTTGTTCTTATATTTTTTTGAAAGTTTGAAGAATCTGTCCCTCTCTACTCTCTCTATGCCCTTCATGATCTTGTAAGTCTCTATCATATCCCCTCTAAGTCTCCTCTTCTCCAGGGAAAAGAGCCCCAGTTTCTCCAATCTTTTCTATCTATCTCTCTCTATTGTTGTCTCTCTCCCTTTCTCTCTTTCTTTCTTTCTATCTCTCTCTCTATTTCTGTCTCTCTCCCTTTCTCTCTCTCTTTCTGTCCCTCTCTACTCTCTCTATGCCCTTCATGATCTTGTAAGTCTCTATCATATCCCCTCTAAGTCTTCTCTTCTCCAGGGAAAAGAGCCCCAATTTCTCCAATCTTTCCCTATCTATCTCTCTCCCTTTCTCTCTCTCTCTCTATTTCTCACTGTCTCCCTTTCTCTCTCCTTTTCTGTCCCTCTCCACTCTCTCTATGCCCTTCATGATCTTGTAAGTCTCTATCAAATCCCCTCTAAGTCTCCTCTTCTCCAGGGAAAAGAGCCCCAGTTTCTCCAATCTTTTCTATCTATCTCTCTCTATTGTTGTCTCTCTCCCTTTCTCTCTTTCTTTCTTTCTATCTCTCTCTCTATTTCTGTCTCTCTCCCTTTCTCTCTCTCTTTCTGTCCCTCTCCACTCTCTCTATGCCCTTCATGATCTTGTAAGTCTCTATCAAATCCCCTCTAAGTCTCCTCTTCTCCAGGGAAAAGAGCCCCAGTTTCTCCAATCTTTTCTATCTATCTCTCTCTATTGTTGTCTCTCTCCCTTTCTCTCTTTCTTTCTATCTCTCTCTCTATTTCTGTCTCTCTCCCTTTCTCTCTCTCTTTCTGTCCCTCTCTACTCTCTCTATGCCCTTCATGATCTTGTAAGTCTCTATCATATCCCCTCTAAGTCTCCTCTTCTCCAGGGAAAAGAGACCCAGTTTCTCCAATCTTTTCTATCTATCTCTCTCTATTGTTGCCTCTCTCCCTTTCTCTCTTTCTTTCTATCTCTCTCTCTATTTCTGTCTCTCTCCCTTTCTCTCTCTCTTTCTGTCCCTCTCTACTCTCTCTATGCCCTTCATGATCTTGTAAGTCTCTATCATATCCCCTCTAAGTCTTCTCTTCTCCAGGGAAAAGAGCCCCAATTTCTCCAATCTTTCCCTATCTATCTATCTCCCTTTCTCTCTCTCTCTCTCTCTCTATTTCTCACTGTCTCCCTTTCTCTCTCCTTTTCTGTCCCTCTCTACTCTCTCTATGCCCTTCATGATCTTGTAAGTCTCTATCAAATCCCCTCTAAGTCTCCTCTTCTCCAGGGAAAAGAGACCCAGTTTCTCCAATCTCTCAGCGTACGAAAGGTTTTCCATCCCTTTTATCAAACGCGTCGCTCTCCTCTGAACCCTTTCGAGTAACGCCATATCCTTCTTAAGGTACGGCAACCAATATTGGATGCAGTATTCCAGATGCGGGCGCACCATCGCCCGATACAGCGGCAGGATAACTTCTTTCGTCCTGGTTGTAATACCCTTCTTGATTATACCTAGCATTCTATTCGCTCTCTTAGCGGCCGCTGCGCACTGTGCCATCGGCTTCATTGTCATGTCCACCATTACCCCCAAGTCCCTTTCTTGGGTACTCTCGTTCACTAACATTGCATTTGACTGCGGCCTAATTTACTGTAGGTGTGGCCATCCTGCAGAAACTCAGCACAGCAGGTTAGTGTACCTGAAATCTCAGGAGACCCACAGTTTGCGACACAATGCCCTGCAGTGATGTTAGGAGAAGACAACCTGCATTACTGCCCTTTAAGATGTGTTACGGCGCAAATAATGTGTGTTATTGTCCTAAAGTAGCTTGATAACGTTCCCCTTCCATCTCAGATAGTTTGCAAAGACAAGTAGCTGGCTGTCTTCAAACTACTGAAGCAATCATGAAAAAAGAAAAAAAAAACAAAAAAAAAAACATCCACTTACAAATAAGTCTAGTATTTTCCATTGTACATTAAAAGCTCAGAATAAGTTGTCAAAAGGCTTGTTTATTCATATTGAAATAAATGAGATATATGCCTGGCCCTGATTAGCATTTCTTGGATACTATTTATGTAATTGTAATCAATGACCAATCTAGGACTTCCCGAATCACCCAGTTCCTGACAAACACTCACACGCAAGCAGGCTCAGCCAAATGCATGCAACACAAACATTTTCCGAGCCTCTGGCACACAAACACACACTTTTACCGTCCACACAACAAACATCCAGATATGGAATGTCAACATTTTGGATTTCCTCTCAGCTGACAGATCTAATCCATTCAATTCCTTTTACGTTCCAACTCTTTTCAGCTTTGAAAACGCCCAATGCTGGTGTACTCTGGCCTATGATTTCCCTGTACCTACGATCCCTACTAGAGGTCTGCACGGGAACGGGAATCGCGGGAATCCCGCGGGTATCCCCCCTAACCCACGGGGACCCCCCCTCTAGCCAATGGGACTCCCACGGGGATGGAAGGCTTTGGAAGCAGGGTTCGTCCATATAATATAATGGACCCGTCAGCCTTAGTAAAAGAGGGGGTTTATAAGTTAATTACCTGAACAGAAAACAAAAAAAGGGTTCCCCCAAAGAGATTCCACAAGGAAAACAGCAGCGCAAACACAAAAGAAACTGTGGAATTGATGATCCTGTCAGAAGTAATTGCTGCTTTTTATGGGGACGGGCGGGGATGGAGGTAATTCCTTGTGGGGATGGGTGGGGATGGAAAGGATCCTGGTGGGGACGGAGAGGATCCTGGCGGGGACGGGTGGGATTTCTGTCCCCACGCAACTCTCTAATCCCTACTGTACCTGAATGTATACCGCTTCTTAGATGGCTCAAATCCCTGGTCTGATGACAGGAACATAACTCTCAGAGGTTACTCAGAAATAGAGAATAACATTGGGGCACATTTTTCCCCGTCCCCGTAGGGACTCAATTTCCCGTCCCATCCCCGTGAGCTTTGTCGCTGTCCTTGCCCCATTCATGTAAGCTCTGCCTTAACCGCTTAGGCATTGGTGGAATGAGGCATTATGACATCACAATCTGAGCTCTAGAATGTTGCTACTTACGAGGCTTGTGCAGATGAGGACGCAGCTTAGGCATTGGTGGAACGAGGCATTATGACATCACAAACTGAGCTCTAGAATGTTGCTACTTCTGATTTTAAAGTGTTTGAGGCTTGTGCAGAGGAGGATGGAGCTTGCAGGAATGGGGCAGCAGCAGGAAAGGAACTCGCCGGGACGGGAAAATGAGTTCCCACAGAGATGAGGAAAAATTTGTCCCCATGTCATTCTCTACATCACAAATAAAAAGTTGACAATTACCCAGTTCCAGGAGGGAGACTTCTCGGTTTTAGATTCACAGTAAATCTCACACCAGTGAGATAGTTTGTACTTCCCGATTCCATCCACTGAAAATCAGTACTATACATCCCATAATGCTTCAGGGTTGAGGCTGGTCTACAATGTCCTTCCCAGACCCCGTGACCCGGAAGCTCTACAAATGGATTAAGTTAGGCATTACCTAGAATGAGTTTCTTACTTTCTCTTTTTCAACATATCCACGTGGACAAAACCAGCGACTACACTGCTTTTTCCCGTCCTCTCACACCCAACAAACAGGGACTCACTACAGGTTGGAGCATGTATGACTGAAGAAACCAGTTCTGCCAAAGAAAACTACAACACCTCATTACCAAGTTTTAAAACACGAAATAGTGGAATTGAAAACAAACAAATCCTTTCTGCAGGCTAGATTTTAAAAAAACAATTAATGTGGAGAGGTCGAAGTGTACAAATAAGGGATTTTGGGTTAGTGGGTAACATCATCTGGGCATCCTAATAACATAGAAATTTAGAAAGCTGAAGGCAGATAAAGACCATATGGCCTATCTAGTCTGTCTAACCATGGCATCCACTATCGCTCCCTCTTCCTTAGAGGTCCAATGTACTTGTTCTAACCCAGTGGTCTCAAACTCAAACCTTTTACAGGGCCACATTTTGGATTTGTAGGTACTTGAAGGGCCTCAGAAAAAATAGTTAATGTCATATTAAAGAAATGACAATTTTGCATGAGGTAAAACTCTTTATAGTTTATAAATCTTTCCTTTTGGCTAAGTCTTAATAATAATATTGTCATTTATAGCTAAAGAGACATATGATCAAGAAACACTCTTATTTTGCTTTTGTGATTATCATAAACATACCGAGGGCCTCAAAATAGGACCTGGTGGGCAGCGAGTTTGAGACCACTGTGCATATTTATTCCACGTAGGTACAAGACGCTTCGAGATCACTGTCACAGCTCCTCAGCTGTGGAACATACTACCTCTAGATTTAAGGGATAAAAAAACACCTGACCGTTTCAAAGGCAAACTGAAAAGTCACCTATTCAAAGATACTTTCTTAATAAAACCTCTACTGTCCTAAACACCCATAACCAATTTCAAAGATCTTCTCTTTCTCCTTACCCTTACCTAGATGTTTTTACCTTGAGTGTCTCTCTGTCCTATAACGAATGATGTTTAAATTGGAATTATGTATATGTGGTTTTAAAATTGTATAGCTTTTTATTTCTGTATTTCGCCTAGATATTTTTGGTAGGCGACCATATCAAATTTTAATCAAATTTGAATCTTGATATCTCCCCTCTCCCTCCTTTCCTCTACATAGTGAGATCTTTGAGTCTGTTCAAGTACACCTTATGACATAGACCATTGACCATTTTAGTAGCCTTCCTTTGGACCAAATGTTAGTGAGGCCTAGAATACGCACCCCCCCTATCCCCACCTTGCGTTTACACCCAGAGCCTTTTTAGCACACAATTCCCGAATAATAATAATAATTTATTTTCTTGTATACCGCCCTACCAGCAGTTCTAGGCGGTTCACAACAGAAAAAACTGAAACATTTCAGCAGAACATACAATTTCAAAAATACACTACTACATACAACAGTATTAGCTAAAATACAATTTCAATGCATTGCTATCAATAAAAAACATAGGTTAAAAATAATTAAAAAGTAAAAAATACTATCGTAAATATTTAAAAAATCAGCATCTACTGCCATTGTACAATAATTATACAGTACTCCCCTGAAATTTGCAGGGGTTCCATTCCAGGAACCCCTGCGAATTTTGAAAAACCGTGAATGTGGTTTTTCACCTGTCAAAAGGCAGGAGAGGGCAGCTGGAGCACCAATGGATGAAGAAAATCACTCGCGGTCTGCTCCAACCGCCTCTTCCTGTAGTAAAGTCAGGCTACACCAATCAGGAGCTGCTTTGACAAGCAGCTCCTGATTGGTGTAGCCCGATTTTACTAGAGGAAGAGGCGGTCGGAGCAGACTGCGAATGAGCGAGTCCGCGATTCACAAATTCACGAGGGAACAATGTATATGTAACCCGTGTGAATGGCAGAATTATATAAATTTAAGCATACAAAATGGGCATAAATTTAGGTGACCTGTTACAGAATAAAAGGATACTATGATGTCCTTATAGGACTGAGGATGAATTGAAGTAGAAAAAAATAAGGAGGTGAAATTCCGGCGCCAATTTTTTAGGCGCTTTGAAAATCGGTGAAAAACAGCATTTAAACAACAATTTTTCAGTGAGCTTAGGCACGTACTGATACCGTTTAAAGAATCCGAGCCTTGGTGCTTAACTGAAAACCAGCTACACTTCTCCCTCCGCATTCGCGGTTTTGATTATTCACGGTTTTTAGCTTTCTGGCTCCTCCCCCCAAATGACATCAGCTTGCATAGAGAAATCGCCGATTCCAAGCATTTACAGAGAAAATAGCTGATTCCCAGCACTTTCTTCACCGTGTTTTGCCTCTTCTTCAGGAACAGGCCAGGTCTCCCACTATGTTATTTGCGGTTTCACTATATTCACGATGGTTTTTAATAGAAAACAGCGAACAACATATGAAAAAGTTATTCACGGTTTTTCTGTATTTGCGGTTCTGTTAATCCCCTATCACAGCGAATACGGAGGGAGAAGTGTATTTTGAGGGCATTCCAGGGATGGAGTCAACTGGTTAAGTGCCAATATTTAAGGTAATTGTATAAATAGAACCACGTAAAAGTCAGTCTTATCTTTATGTGGTGGCCCACAGCTGGTTAAGCGCTGAATATCGCTAAAGATGTGAATGGGAAAAAAATCCAGAGTACAGAGGGACCTTTCCATTCCAGCCCAGAAACTCTTTTTGCAGTCCATATTTGTTCCTTAACGATCTAGAACCTTCTAGAACGATAGAACCATGCTCTAAGGTTCTTGCTTAGCCCAGGACTTCCCAAATCTATCCTGTGACCCCAAAGCCAGTCTGAGGTTCTCTAATATCCACAATGAACGAGGTCCATTTGTGTATACTGGTCCTAGGTTAGCCAGACTGTGTTATCAGCAGGCAGTATAGATCGCACAGTTCAGAGAAATGTTAATTGTTGCTGTCCACAGAAGAAGTGTGAGGTGACAGCCGCCAGCCTGTTTAATTTCAAGGACACAAGAAACTCCCTCCAGCACCAGCTTCAGCAGGACAAATGGGAAACCAAAAATTTTTTAAGCCTGCATTCTTCCCCCAAATGACTGAGTCAATGAGCTCAAAGTGCTGCCTCCATAGCTGTACGAGCAAACACAAGAGACACTGCGGACAATTTACAAGATGCTAGGACTAGTATACACAAATGGACCTCGCTCATTGTGGATATTAGAGAACCTCAGACTGGCTTTGGGGTCCCAGGATAGATTTGGGAAGTCCCGGGCTAAAGCAAGAACCTTAGAGCATGGTTCTTTCATTCTAGATGGTTCTAGATCGTTAAGGAACAAATATGGACAATCTTTTTGCTGCGCATAGTATAACCACATTTCTACAAACTAAGGGACCCAACAAGGTCCGTGTTTCGATCAACACGTCTTCTTCAGGGGTCCCTAAGCTGCCATGTTCTTAGGAATGCCGCAACAAAAAACACGAGCCTGTGCGTTGAAACTCTGAGTTCCTAGGTGGTGGTCCACGAGAAATACTCTCTGCACTTTCTGCAGAATATATAAAAAGGGAGTTTGTATCCATATGTCCAGTCTTATTTTTTTTTATTTCGATGGCTGTTTTGTAACCTCGATACTGGGATTTCAGGGCGGCAGAGAGCAAGAGAGTCGGCAAGGGCAGTAAGCGACGGGCCCTCAGCAATCGCTTCATTTCGGATCGGCAAACCCAGTCGGTGTTTCTTCTGCTTAGTGAATCGATGCCTTCCTACTGATGCATGCCATTTCCCCTCATGTGCATGGGCGGATCGGGTGGGAGATTGATCGGGCAGAAGGTTAGTGAATTGGGTCGGGGTCGGGAAACAATCTCAAACTGATCGGGACACGATCGGTGCGTTTAGTGAATCTAGGCCTTAGGCGCCCAAGTGGCCTTACAGAAAACCAGTGCAATTGGTGGGATTGGTGCACGGAAATGTAGGACAACATTTTCGACAGATCTACGGCCTATGTAAATTTTTCATGTCTAAATGAGACCTTGCAATATTCTGTAAGCTGCCCATGCAAATGTTGGCTCTGCCCACGCTCCTCCCATGATAACTCCCCTGTAACCATTACGTACTACCTCATTTGAGGGGTGTACTTAAAGAATAACAATTAGGCAACATGCTGACATTCACACTGATAAGTCTACCAGTACAGAGGGTAGTATTCTATAAATTTATATACAGTACTCCCCCAAAATTTGTGGGGTTCTATTCCAGGAACCCCCACAAATTTAAGGAGAGGGCAGCTGGAGTGCCGGCGGGTGAAGAAAATCACTCGCGGTCTGCTCCGACCGCCTCTTCCTGGAGTAAAGTCGAGCTACACCAACCAGGAGCTGCTTTGACCCGCAGCTCCTGATTGGTGTAGCCCGACTTTACTCCAGGAAGAGGCGGTCGGAGCAGACTGCGAAAGAGCGAGTCCGCAATTTGCAAACCGTGAATTCGCGGGGGAACACTGTATGCAGTTGGTGCATAAATTTAAAATGACCTGTTACAAAATGTAAAACCACAAAAGAAATGCCCCTTTACAAGAAAAAGAGGTCAGTCAGTCATTTTCAGTGTTGATGGCAGAAGCCTTTGTTTCTGCAATGATTGTGTGGCTGATTCTTCAAACGGCGTCCCAGTTATAGGCGGCAACGGACATCCCACCAGCCAATTGGGACGCACATTTTTGAAACAATCCATGCTGCGAAGGCTGCCTACAATATAGGCATCTGACTGGCGCCTATAGAGGTGTCTAGGAATGCCTACCGGCACCCAAGGCAGGCGTGGTTTCCACCGGAGGTGGTCTTGGGCATTCGCAAGCATCCCTATGTGTCTCTGTAGGTGTGAGACGCCTTAAATGTAGGTCTGAAAAATTCTGGCCTACATTTAAGGCGTCCATTAGAAAAAAAAAAAAAAGACGTGATTCACTAAAGGACACCGACCCACGATTGACACGCAAATGGCCCTACTTCAAGGCTGACCACTCTGAAACACATGTGTCTTGAGCAGACTGATATCCCCTCCCCCCTTGAGTGCAACTTCCGCTATCCTGTTGCCCCTTCTATTCCCAATGACTTGTCAAAGGCAATGATTTGCTCTTTGGGTGTTCTTTGCGCTGTCCGCCACTCACTGTGCAACTCTGAACAAATCCCCAAACTTCCCCATCCACAAGCTCACGGGTTGGGCTCATGGAATGTACGCTTCATGAGATGGGCTACTGACGATCCCATCTCTAACAATAATTGGCATCAAACGGCATGACATCTTCTCTGTAGTCGCCCCTCACCCCTAGAACAACTTACCTGTACTTATTTGCAATGAAAAAAAAATCTCGATCGATTTAAGGGCCTCCTCAAAAGTAACCTGTTTAAGGAAGCATTCATCCCTTAAGCTTAGGTTTTCCTTACCAAAGTTTTAGAATACCCCTTAAGCGTAGGTTCTATCGCCTGTCGCTTAGAATTCTACTTCTTTTTAATTTTTTCCCGCGTCCCAATTCCTTCTGTTTTCTCCTTTAATTGTCTCTCTTTCCTATCCAAAATTGTATTTCTACCTAATTAGCCATTCATGTCATGTTCGTCCGTTTGTTTATAGTTTTGTCTTTATTTTTTCTTAATTTTTTTTTAAAACATGGAAAAATCTTTTGTTTGTCGGTCCTCTCCCCCGTTTTTAGTTGAAACTCGCTCAGTAGTTTTGATAAGCGAATGTGTCAAATTTGTAATAAAAACTTGAAACTTGATAACACTATGAATTACTGGCCAGAACTCAGAGTGTATAGATAACCCTATAAAAACAATAAAAAGGGTCAGATTCAGTAAATGGCCCCCCAAATTAGGTGTTGTTATGATCTACAGTAAGATAGTATTCTGCAACGGATAGTTTGCGCAGTGCTTCCTTTAGAGCATGCTAGCTTGGCGTGCTTCTTGTGAGTAACTTTGGGCGCGAGCACTTATGCCCGTCTAACCTGTTGCAAATGCTTGCATGCAACTAATGCAAAAGAAGGGCATTCTATAACACTGCGCTTAATTTGGGGGAATGCCTCTGGCCCACCCGGGCCCCTCTCAGGACCACACACCCTTTTAAATAGCGCGCTATGAAATTCAGGCGTGTATGTTACAGAATAAGTTGCAGAGCAGATCTGTCAATTAACACCATTTATTAAGAACATAAGAACATAAGAAATGCCTCTGCTGGGTCAGACCCGAGGTCCATCGTGCCCAGCAGTCCGCTCACGCGGTGGCCCAACAGGTCCAGGACCTGTGCAGTAATCTTCTATCTATACCCCTCTATCCCCATTTCCAGTAGGAATTTGTCCAATCCCTTCTTAAACCCCAGTACCGTACTCTGCCCTATTACGTCCTCTGGAAGCGTATTCCAGGTGTCCACCACACGTTGGGTAAAGAAGAACTTCCTAGCATTTGTTTTGAATCTGTCTCCTATCAACTTTTCCGAATGCCCTCTTGTTCTTTTATTATTAGAAAGTTTGAAGAATCTGTCCCTCTCTACTCTCTCTATGCCCTTCGTGATCTTGTAAGTCTCTATCATATCCCCTCTAAGTCTCCTCTTCTCCAGGGAAAAGAGTCCCAGTTCCTCCAATCTTTCTCTATCTCTCTCTTTTTCTCTTTCTCTCTCTCTCTCTTTCTTTCTATCTCTCTCTCTCTATTTCTCTGTGTCTCCCTTCCTTTCGCTCTCTCTTTCTGTCCCTCTCCACTCTATGCCCTTCATGATCTTGTAAGTCTCTATCATATCCCCTCTAAGTCTCCTCTTCTCCAGGGAAAAAAGTCCCAGTTTCTCCAATCTTTCCGCGTATGAAAGGTTTTCCATACCTTTTATCAGACGTGTCGCTCTCCTCTGAACCCTCTCGACTAACGCCATATCCTTCTTAAGGTACGGCGACCAATATTGGACGCAGTACTCCAAATGCGGGCGCACCATCGCCCGATACAACGGCAGGATAACTTCTTTCGTTCTGGCTGTAATACCCTTTTTGATTATACCAAGCATTCTATTTGCTCTCTTAGCGGCCGCTGCACACTGTGCCGATGGCTTCATTGATTGCCAATACGTAATTGATTAGTTAATGTATGGATTTGGGATTCTACACAGAATCCAGGGGCACGTATCTGAGAAAGCAAAAAACCTTATAGCCCAATTAAAAGAAAGGAATCCAAAATAATAAGATCAAGACAGTAGTTTAAATACAAGGCAGTCTTGAATTATATGTCACTCGACTCACCTCATCTCTCCTTAAGAAATATTTCCGCCATTGGAATGTCTCCTTTCCTTTCCAGGATTTCATTTCATACCAGTATGCACTTTTAGCCTTTTTGAAAGAATGGGTGTAAAGCAGCACAATCTCCTTCTTAGTCTAAGTGAAGGTCCATGACACGGTTGCAGGTCATAATCTCTAGGAAATTTCTGATCAGCTCTCCGTAGCTACGCTCCCTCCATCGAGAAGTTCCGACGTTACCAGTTCCACAGTGGCTCGCAATGGAAGGCAGTGCGAGCCTCTAAATCTCTGGCATTCTTGTAAAGCTAGCAAGAACTGAATGCAGCACCACCCTGGTAAATTAATGTGAAGTAAACACATGCCTGGTGCAGTGTGTTCATTTAATTGGGCGTCATCTTGACACCGGTCCCTAATTACAAGAGAAAGAAAAAAGGAAAGGCGGGAGAGAGGGAAGTGCTGTGAGGATACTTTAAGGAACAAAACAGCTTACAAGGCTACACGTATATATATTTCACAGCAGATGATGTTTTCCCATCTATTATTATACCTGATTTTCTTCCCGATCTAAATATGGAAAACTGTGTTTATATTATATTTATGATATAATTGATCATAATATTTGAAAGAAGGTGGGTGGGTGGGATATAATTTTTATGTTTGTAGAATTATATGAGAATTACAAGTGTTATTGTTGTTACTAATGATATATTCCTGTACGCTTGCTGTAAGTTTTCAAAATGAATAAAGAATATTAAAAAAAAATAACATTTGAAAAAAAAACATAGAACCTAAGGTAAAAAAAACAAACAAGCCAAGAAAACCTGATAATTGTTAGGTATTTTAGATATTCAGAATCTACATACATTGTGGTTCTCTGTCCAAACTATATGCTAAACTCGACTCTAACGTTACTGTACACATGTAAATTCATAATTTGTTTGCCTATGCATTATGTATGTCAGGGGTGTCAAAGTCCCTCCTCGAGGGCCGCAATCCAGTCAGGTTTTCAGGATTTCCCCCAATGAATATGCATGAGATCTATTAGCAGACAATGAAAGCAGTGCAGGCAAATAGATCTCATGCATATTCATTGGGGAAATCCTGAAAACCCGACTGGATTGCGGCCCTCGAGGAGGGACTTTGACACCCCTGATGTACGTTGGGGAGGACAGGCTAAATCAATCAATCCAAATGATAAACTCAGGGGCTGATTCTATAAAAGACACTTAACTTACTTCCCCATTTACAAAACCGTAGCACGTTTTTAAGCGCCGGCCATGGTGGTAACAGCTCCGATGCTTATAGGAATTCTATGAGCATTGGAGCTTTTATCACTGTGACCAGCACTAAAAAGACTAGCGTAGATTTGTAAAGCGAGGAGTTAATTGACAAAATAAATAGGCTCAGTAATTGCAAAAAAAACCAAAACCCCATTAATTGGGTGATGGGTATCTATCACATGTGCCTTAGTGGCGCCAAGCACCTAAGTAGGCGTTTATATGGGTGGATTGGGCTGCTCCTCTTTTCTCCTAAACCCTCTGCTCCTCCTCCTCCTCCTCCTTCTTAGTAAATAATACTGTCATCATTCCAGTCTCCTCTGCTCGCAACCTTGGAGTCGTCTTCAATTCTGACCACTCAGTTTTTACGCACATCCCATAAGCTGCTAAAACCTGTCGATTCTATCTCTACAACCTCACCAAAATTGGCCCCTTCCTCTCTGATCGCACTACCCAGACCCTTGTTCACACTCTCGTAACCTCACGCTTAGATGACTGCAATCTCCTTCTAACTGGTCTCCGGCAGTGCTGCCTCTCCCCCCTACAATCTGTGCAAAACTCTGCTGCGCGACTCATCTTCTACCAGGGACTGTTTTATTCTTCTTTGTGACTTTATAGTGCTGCATACGTCTGGGAGCGCTATAGAAATAATTAATAGTAGTACCAGGTGCCGCTAATCTTGATTCTCCAAAAACTTAGGCGCCTGAAATGTAGAACTTTAAAACCCTCACCTATATTTCAGGCGCTTAAGTTTTTACATTCTATAAATTGTGCCTAAGTATGATTGACTCTCGGCCAGCGCCATTTTTTTTTTAGGTGCCGGCCAATTTAGGCGCCATTTATAGACTCATCCCCTAAGGGAGTAATTTGGAAAAAATAACCAACTTACACACTTAAAACAAAAGTGTATGGATGCCCCCCAAAAATGTAATTAAAAATATGTTGCTTAATGCCAGTTCACACATATATTACCTGTGACAAGCAGAGGTATGCCCGGGCTTGGAGCTGGTGGGACGTTTGGAATTAATGCACACACCTGTTTATTTCCAAAAGCAATTTCATTAAAGTTGTGTGCAAACTTAAAAAAGCAGGTGTGAAAGCAAGGATACTTACCTGTGGCAGGTGTTCTTCAAGGACAGCAGGCATATATTCTCACATATGGGTGAATCAGCCACAGAACAGGGTACGGACTCTACCAAGTGCACTGTCTCTTTAAATATTCATAGATCACCATATCTTCCCAGCATATCAAGACATAAACGTTCATAAAACTATCTTGTGGACAACTGAATACCGTATTTTTCGGTCCATAAGATGCACTTTTTCCACCCCAAAAAGGGATAGAAAAGTGGGTGTGTCTTATTGAGCGAAGACCCTCTCCTGGTACTCTTTAATAACACCGCCCGCCCTTCCTTTAAAACATCCCCCGCCCCGCAGTACCTTTTTAAACACCCCTGAAGCCTGGTGATCCAGCGGTGTATGGGCGGGCAGGAGCGCGCTGTCTGCGCTGCTACCTGGGCCCGCCCCACTCTCTGAATGGCTGAATCAGTTCTCGCGGGACTCGTGAGAACTGACTGCAGCCATTCAGAAAGTGGGGCGGACCCAGGCAGCAGCGCAGAGGGCGCGCTCTTGCCGGCCCATACATTGCTAGACCACCAGGTTTCGGGGGTGTTTAAAAAGGTACTGCGGGGCGGGGGATGTTTTAAAGAAAGGGCGGGAGGGGAATGTTTTAAAGGAAGGGCCGGCAGGCGGGTGGGCGGTGTAATTAAAGAGTACCAGGAGGGGGGAGTGTCATCTTCACTCCTGCCGGCCCATACACCGCATATACCGGGGAAATGAAAGGGCTTCTTTTATTGAAATACCCTTACTGGAAGAGTGCGGCTGTTGGAACCGGAGCCCAGATGAGCATGCAGCATGGAGTGCACTGTGTGAAAAGTCGGCTGCGTGTGCCTGCTCGTGGTTGTTCCACTGTGCTGGAGGGGGCGGGCTCAGCATAAAGATGAAAGGTGGGGGCACAAAAACGGAGCTAGGTCAGATCAGTGATGGGGCGAAGATGCGCCTGTTGTGTAGAGCACTGTTCTTCAACCGCCGGTCCACGGACCGGTGGCGGTCCGCAGGAAATTTCTGTCGGTCCGCGCAGGGCCGGCAAGATTAGGATGACCATAGGTCCCATTTTCAGACCTCCTGTTCCGTTGTCCCCTTACACAGCTTCGTGACGCCGAAATGTCCCGTTTTCAGGGACAGCGTCCCAAAGCTGTGCTCGGGGACAACGGGACAGGCGATCATTTCCTGTCCCTACCTGTTGCGCAAAAAAAAAAAAAGCCTCCCTCCTTCCTTTCACCCGGTCCGCTGTTATCTTACCACCCTGCTGCTGCTGCTGCTAAAGCCGACAGGAAGTCTTCTTTCCGACGTCAATTCTGACGTCAGAGAGGATGTTCTGGGTCAGCCAATCACTGCCTGGCTGGCCCACAACGTCCTCTCCGACGTCAGAATTGACGTCGGAAAGAAGACTTCCGGTCGACTTTAGCAGTAGCAGCAGCAGGGCGGCAAGATAGCAGCGGACCGGGAAAGGAAGGAGGGAGGCTTTTTTTTTTGGCGCGGCAGAGAGGGAAGGAGATAGGCAGGCAAGCAGGCTGGCTTTGGCCAGGGAGGTAGACAGGCAGGCTGGCTTCGGGGGTGGGGGTGGAACAAAGTCTAGAAGGCAGTGAGAGGGACATAGGAAGGAGGCACTGGGGGCACTAAAGACTTGAGAAGGAGGCACTGGGGGCACTAAAGACAGGAAGGGGCACTAAGGACATGGGAAGGAGGCACTGGGGGCACTAAAAACATAGGAAGGGGCACTAAGGACATGGGAAGGAGGCACTAAAAACATAGGAAGGGGCACTAAGGACATGGGAAGGAGGCACTGGGGGCACTAAAGACATGGGAAGGAAGCACTGGGGGAACTAAGGAGATGGGAAGGAGGCACTGGTGGCACTAAAGACATGGGAAGGAGGCACTGGGGGCACTAAAGACATAGGAAGGGGCACTAAGGACATGGAAAGGAGGCACTGGGGGCACTAAAGACATGGGCAGGAGGCACCGGGGGCACTAAGGACATAGGAAGGAAAGAGGGAGGGAATAGAAAGGGACAATTCTTGGGCCTGAGTGCAGAAAGAAAGAAATGAAAGAAAGGATACACAGACAGAAGGAAACGCAACCAGAGATTCATGAAATCAATCACCAGACAGCAAAGGTAGGAAAAATGATTTTATTTTCAATTTAGTGATCAAAACTTTTCAGTTTTGAGAATTTATATCTGCTGTCTATATTTTGCACTATATTTGTCTATTTTTCTATAGTTACTGAGGTGATCGAGCTCGCGGAGATGGGGCGGAAACGTGGTTTTTAAATTTTAGCCCTAATAGTTTGCCGGTCCACAAAATAATTCTTTTATTTCTGCCGGTCCACGGGTGTAAAAAGATTGAAAAACACTGGTGTATAGGACGTAACAATGAATAGGGTAGCACAAGGAGAGAATGGTGATGGAGGGAATTAGGAAGGCAGTGGGGTGATGGAGTTGAAAGTATAGGTTGAAGATGGATGAAAGAGAGGATTAGTGCAACTGTAAGGAAGATAGGGCTTCGCAAGGAGCAGATGGGGAGAGGGTACAGGGCAGGGCAGTGAGACAGGGTGCAGAGCATGGCAGGGAGTGTGGGGGTTGAGTGCAGAGCATGGCAAGGAGTGTGAGGTTGGGTGCAGAGCCTAGCAGGGAGTGAGGGAGGCTGGGGACACAATTTGGTTCAGAATGTGTTTTTTCTTGTTTTTCTACTCTAAATCTAGGGTGCGTCTTATGGTCCGGTGCGTCTTATGGAGCGAAAAATGCGGTACTTTTCTAAAGTGTGTGGAATCCTCAGAGGGCTCACTTTCCTTTATTTAGAGTTCATAGAAGTATAATATGAGCCAATATCTTCAATGGATCCTTTTATTTTGTATATTTTTAAACTTTTTCTTCTTATACATAAAGTGCAAATGTAACAGTTTTTTGTGCAAACTTAGCAGTATGCATAAGATGCATAAGAACTTATCTTATTCTTAAAGTGTGTTGCGGGAGCGCCTCCACCGACATGACATGTTTCAAAATTTTCTTCAGGGTCGAGGCTCCCAGTCCAACATTAGCAGGCAATGCACTTTAAGAATAAGATAAGTTCTTAAGCATCTGCTAAGTTTGCACAAAAAACTGCTACATTTGCACTTTATATATATAAGAAGAAAAAGTTTAAAAATATACATAATAAAAGGATCCATTGAAGATATTGGCTCATATTATCCTTCTACGAACTCTAAATAAAGGAAAGTGAGCCCTCTGAGGATTCTACACCCTTTAGAAAAGTATTCAGTTGTCTACAAGATGGTATTAAGAACGTTTATGTCTTGATATGCTGGGAAGATTTGGTGATCTATGAATATTTGAATAGTCCCAGATGAAGTTTAGCCAAATAGTGGACTGAGTATCTTTAAATCTTTAGGCAGTGCCCTTTGTACGTGGAAGTCATAATAACCTTGACTCCCGTCTTAGTTGGATGCTTGATTCTACCAGCTTGGGACCCTGGGAATCTTAAACATTCGTCTGGGTTTGGGAGGGTGGAGATTTTAGTTTTTATTCCTTCTGTATAGTAATGGATGACTGTACTTGAATCTTTGAATGTGTTCTCTGCTGTTGTGTTGCTCAGCTGTCAATAAAAAGCGTTGAAACATAAATCTTTAGCAGTGCTCATACTGCACACGTGATAGTGCTTTAATGACCAACGTCAACTTCTAGAACCATCAGTTCAGTAATAAAACTAAGAAGCCAACTAGGGGAGGTAGGTGGGTTGGAAAATATATCATGTTTCCCCAAAAATAAGCCTTAGCAGGATTTTCAGGGTAGGTCTTTAATATAAGCCCTACCCCCAAAACAAGCCCTAGTCCCGGGATTCATCAGCAGTTTCCCATCCCTCCCTCCCATTCCTTGTGCAGCAGAACCCTTGAAAGAGCACCCCCCCCGAGCACCTGCACCCACCATGCAGCCGAATCCCCATCCTTCCCTCCCTCCCGTCAAAACCCGGCCGCGAGCCCTACTTATCTCCCTAAGCAACGTCGGGCCGGCAGCACTCTTAACAGGCTGCTTTGGCCTTGTCCGCCCGTGAACTCTGCCACATTACTGATGACATAGAGCCTAACCGCTCATGAGGCCCTGTTGGTATCGCCCCTCTGACGCAAACGTGTCAAAGTGGGTGGAGCTGACAGGGCCTTCCCAAGCGTGTGAACGTGAAGGCCCTTCATTAAAGTTAGCTGGGCCCTGCGTAGAATCCAGATTCCAGGTCAGGCAGTGCTAGGGCGGCAGCTCCCATTCTGAGCTCCCCTGGGAGAACGGTATAGAAAATTGAAAATAAATAAATAAAAGGAAGGTTAGAGGAGGAGAAACACTTGACTTTCTGGGGTGGGGGAGAGAGGGAGCGATGTTGGACTGAGGGATATGGGGAAATGGAGAGAGTTGGTAAGGCTGGCTGGATGGATGGAGAAATGCTGGACATGAATGGAGGAAAAGGGATATGTTTCTTACAGGATAGAGCAGAAGAGAAGAAAGAGGAGGAAATGCACATGGATGGAGGAAAGGGAGATTGAAGAGAACTGAAGAGAAAAGGAAGATATGCACATGGATGAAGAAGAAAGGAAGAGAGAGGAAGAAGGTGCATATGGATAAAGTGGAACGGAAGGAAATAGAGAGAGGAGATGCACATGGCTGGAAGGGAAAAGGAAGAGAGGGAATGGGGTATGTGGATGGAGGAAGGGAGGGGCATGAACATGGGACACAGAAGGGAGGGAGGGAATAGAAAGGGAGAATTGAATTTGAGTGTGTGAGTGAGAGGGAAAGAGAGGGTGCAAATGGGGAAAGGAAAAAAAGAGAAAAATTGTTGGGCATAGAGAGAGAGGAGTGAGGTAGAGATGCATGGGGAAGAGAAGGATGAGAGGGAGAAATGTTGGATATGGTCATGGAGAGGGAACAGTGGGACAGATTGAAAGGGATGCAAGGGGGGAGGAATGTTGGACATAGTGATGGAGGGAGAGATGTGGCGTGTGCTGGAGAGGGGTGATAGACGGAGAAATGTTAGAAATGGGGCTAGTGGGCAGTGGTGAAAGATGCTGCACATGATCCGGGGGATGAGAGAAGGAGAAATGTTGGATGTAGCAGTAGAGGGGGATGGGAGAGATGCACCATGAATCTCTCTCTATTTCTTTCCTCACTCCCTCACTTGCAACAAGAGAGGGAATGAGAGAAAGACAGATGGATAGTGAGGCCCAGATTCTATAAACGACGTCCTGATTGTAGGCAACAGTAGGCATCCAACCAATCGGGACGCACGTTTGGGCAACCCTCCTGCAGGCAATTTACAGGGGGGGGTGTTGCCAGGCAGGAGAGCCTGGGAAGCCCTCCTGCCACGATCCACGAGGGGAGATGGGGGGTTTCCAGCAGGAGGGATTGGGCACCCCTTCTGCTGGCGACCTAAAGGGAGGGGTGACAGGTAAGAGGGATTGAGCGTGCTTACACGAAACGCACACGTATGCGATTGTTTATCGGGATGGCGCTCGATTCAAATTGCCCGTCCATCGTGTCACACCAGAAGACTCACTCGCAGTCCTCCATTGCCTCCATGCCCTCCTACCCCTGCCCGCGCCCTACCAGCACTATGCTGTTTGCCCGACGGCTACAGCAAGATGTGGACCAACCCCAAACTCCTCCATGGAGAGCAACGAACATGTCCCCGGCCAGCGGCCCCATGACCAGCACCCCTCCCGATTGCTACCTAAACCCAGCCGACGACCCGCACAAGCCTGTCCCTGTCTACTCCTACTCCTACTCCTCCCTTCCCCGCTCCTTCAAGCACGTCCACCGCCCTCTCCAGCCGCCTGCTCTGCGCCAACTCCTCCTCTTCCTCCTCCACCAGCAGCTATACAGGGACCCCGAGACAGGTACGGGTTGTGGAATGAATCATCTGCATTGCCATTATTTTTATGGGAAAATGTGCTTTGCTATACGAGTGCTTTGGATTACGAGTATGCTTCTGGAACAAATTATGTTCGTAAACTAAGTTACCACTGCACTTATTATAGTTTTCTGGTACGAAACAGCTCTGAAGAGGCCACTGAAGAATGTGGGCTGGTCACTTCTAGTGTTAGAGAAAACTGTTATAAGGGAGACTGAAAGGAGGAATTAAGTGATGAGGAATGAGGTATAGGGCTGTTGTCTCATATTCCTTGAATCTGTGTCACAGGGCGGTGGCATTTAACTTGGCATATTAAACGCACAGAGCAAGGACAGGGAGAGTTCAAGCCCAGATGCCAGTAGCGCATTTGATGCAAAAATAGAAAGAAAGGAAAAAAAAAAGGCTCGGCACAGCTGTTCCCTGCTTCTTTCTTCCTTGGGCTACAGTTAATACTGGGACAGTGATGACAGCAGCAATGGGAACAAAACCAAAGCATGTGTAAAAAAAAAAACACACACACATACATATAAGGCTCTTTAGTGGAAATCAACTTTCACCTCCCTGCACTTTATTTTTAATGGTTAGGAAGCAACAAAACAAAGAGAAAAAAGGTCCCAACCTAAACTGCAGTAAAAAACCAACCGAGAGCAAACAAAACAAAACTGCAGATCTGTACAAGACGTAGGCAAAATTTATTGTGACAAAATAATTATATGCAAACCCTTTTACCAATCAAGGGACCCGACACGGTTTCGGGTCGAAGCTGCTACTCTACAATTTTTTGTGACTTTTTTTGTTATCCCCTTTTTTTACCATGGACCCCTGACGACGGTTTGTCCGAAACACGGACCGTGTCGGGTCCCTTGATTGGTAAAAGGGTTTGCATATAATTATTTTCTCACAATAAATTTTGCCTACGTCTTGTACAGATCTGCAGTTTTGTTTTATTTGCTCTCTAATGGTTAGGAAGACCAGCTTTGACAGGTATTTCATACAAGTGACCGTGCTCAAGGGCTGGAGGGAACAGGGCTAGAAGACCAGACAGGAGAGGAAGAACCGTTAATGCCACAAGATTGACCAGAATTGGCACAACTAGGTGTGAAGGGGTTCAGGCCTGGGGGGGGGGGGGGAAGGGGAACAGCTGTCACATATACAGTCATTCTATGGAAGTGTAGCAGGAGATAAGAGAAAATAGTGCCCCTCCACACATACAAAAGCAAAACATTAACGGCATTTGGCCCTTAATGGTAATTTCCTGTGCAAAATCAATTATCAGAAGGCAACAGAATTCACTTCGGGAGAGGGTCAAGGAAAGAGTGTGAAAAAAAACAGTGGCTTATGCTTGGTTCCAAAGAAAACACATAGGGCATATTATAAAGCCAACGTTTTTGGGGGTTCTCGCAGCCTTTTATCTGATCAATGAAACCCTCACACCCCCTTCCTCAACCACCTGTCCACTAGTGACTACTGAGAGCAACATATGTCACTAACATATGTTACAGTACCATACAGTTACCAGAGGTTGTGGTAAGAGCAGATAGCGTAGCTGGTTTTAAGAAAGGTTTGGACAAGTTCCTGGAGGAAAAGTCCATAGTCTGTTATTGAGAAAGACACGGGGGAAGCCACTGCTTGCCCTGGATCGGTAGCATGCAATGTTGCTACTCTCTGGGATTCTAGAATCTTGCTACTCTTTGGGGATTCTGCATGGAATGTTGCTTCTCTTTGGGGTTCCGGAATCTTGCTTACTCTGAGATAATGGAATGTTGCTACTCCTTGGGATTCTAGAATCTTGCTACTCTGTGGGGATTCTGCATGGGGAAGGGGTAAAACGCGGACCTCGCGGATCTAAACCCGTACGGCCTTAAAAATCTGAGGTCCGTGTCGGTCCGTGTCTGTGGCGTTTGTAATTGCTGTTGCTGACAGACCTTGATGAGATTTTTGCACTGACGGATCCGTCTCAGCATAGGGAGGGAAAAGTGTTAGGATCCGTCAGCGCTAAAAATCTCTTCCAGATCTGTCAGAGCCAGAGACTAGTGCTGGAGCGGCAGAGCAGAAGCCAAGAGAGCGGGGACATAGGTTTTGGCCGTGCGTTATGGAAAAGAAGTCTCCAAACTCCAGCACTAGTCTCTGGCTCTGACAGACCTGGAAGAGATTTTTAGCGCTGACGGATCCTAACACTTTTCCCTCCCTATGCTGAGACGGATCCGTCAGTGCAAAAATCTCATCAAGGTCTGTCAGCAACAGCAATTACAAACGCCACGGACACGGACTGACACGGACCTCAGATTTTTAAGGCCGTATGGGTTTTGATCCGCGAGGTCCTTCAGGTCCATGAGGTCCGCATTTTACCCCTTCCCTTCTGCATGGACTGTTGCTACTCTTTGGGCTTCTGGAATCTTGCTACTCTTTGGGGATTCTGCATGGAATGTTGCTACTCTTTGGGGTTCCAGAAAGCACAATTACTTACACCTGGATAGGTGTTATCCAGGGACAGCAGGCAGATATTTTCACATGTGGGTGTCGTCATCTACGGAGCCCACATGTGAGAATATGCTGCCTGCTTGTCCTGGGATAATCTTGCTTACTCTTAGATAATGGAATGTTGCAACTCCTTGGGTTTTGGCCAGGTACTAGGACCTGGATTGACCACCATGAGAACGAGCTACTGGGCTTGATGGACTATTGGTTTGATCCATTAAGGCTATTCTTATGTTCTTACTGAATACTAGCAAAGCTATAACACTCTGCTATATAAACCGTAAATAAGATTAATGAATAAGATGACTGTTTACAAACGTATGGACAAGGCAACATTTCGGGGGATATTCTATAAATGTCCTACGGGTGCCTTAGGTAATTGAGAAACGCCGTTTAAAATGGCAATAAACAGTAAAAACAAAGCGCATATCGGTACCTAAAACACGCCTACATAGGCACTTTACAGCGCTTAACACCATTATGGGCATGGCTAATGCTGGAAGTGGAACGGACAGGCAGCGGAAATATAGGCCCAGAAAACCATGGCCTACATTTCCAGCGCCTATCATTCACGGAGGCACGATTCTCTATAGGAATAGACTCCTTTGTCCTAAAGTGGTTCTCAAACTTCCTTCGCGCACGTTCCTACATTGTCAACGCAAACGGCTCCAAATCCACTTCGTAGACACCATCCTGCGGGGTCCCACAGGGCTCTCCCCTATCCCCTATCCTCTTCAACATGTATATGACCTCCCTGAAGCTTCTCAAACTATCCCCCCTTGAAACAATTTACACATATGCAGACGATATCCTTATCCTCCTCGAAACAGACCAGAACCTTACAAACCTCCAAGAGAACATCACCTCATGCATAATGAGACTTCATGCCTGGTCCCTCTCTGTTCAGATGAAATTAAATGAATCAAAGACAAAACTACTCTGGCTCGGCCCAAAGTTAGCACACCTGCCCACCCTCTTCACTCTACCCACAGGTCCCGCTCTTCGCCTTGAGTTCTCAAGCAAGGTCCTCGGCATCATTATCGATTCCTCCCTCTCCCTAAACGATCACCTGAACTCCTTGGCAAAATCATGTTTTTTCAGCCTCCACATGCTGAGGAAAGTTAGATCCTATTTCCACCAAAAACACTTTACCGTCCTGGTACAATCCATCATCTTATCCAAACTCGATTACTGTAATGCCACTTACCTGTGCCTAACAAAAAAAAGTCTTCACAGACTCCAGCTCATCCAGAATACTGCGGCCAAATTGATTTTTGCTAAACGCAAATTTGATCACGTCTCCCCCTTACTTACCAATCTTCACTGGCTCCCTGTACTTTCCAGAATTCACTTCAAATGCTCCTGTCTAGCTTTCAAGATAATTCATGGCATCCTTCCGCCACTAATCCCCCTATCCTTCCTCGCCCAAACGCCTGCTACAACCAGATCCGCCCACAGACATAAACTATCCTTCCCCTCTCTACGTGGCATCCCCCACGCAGGCAAACTGGGAAGATCCCTCCTCTCCAAAATCACGGGCCTTTGGAACGATCTCACTATCCCGCTGCGGAACCTGGGCTCCCTCCAACTGTTCCGGAAACAACTGAAAACCTGGCTTTTCTCTAATATATAACATCTCCTTCTTACTTCCCCTCTTTTCATATGCCCTTGTAAACTCTCTCTTCTCTCTCCCCTCTCTTCTTGTATTTTTAAGCTTTGTAAACCGTGTCGAGCTCCGCTTCCGTGGAGATGATGCGGTATATAAACTTAAGGCTTAGTTTAGTTTAGTTTAGTTTAGTATAGGGGGCCGTCGTGTCATTGACACACGATGGGCAGCTGCTTTTTAGGCGGCCACCGATATCGGCGCCCTATAGAGAATCCGGGTCTTCGTTCATGAGCACTGCAACAATAATTCAATCATTTCAGTCCTTAGTCCTTTGTCACGAAGACATGATTGTGCATCCTGGGGAAGAAGTGTGCAAATGATGTAAAATAACTTAAAAGTTTAATCATCATTAGCGAGGCCTTTGCTGTTGTTTACCCTTGAGCAACGCTCGAAACTGTGGTGATTAATCGTTCCCCTTAACTGTAGCCATGACATCCTGTTTGTCTTTGGGAAGCAGAGCTGAGATTGTGATGTCATAATGCCTCCTTCCACCAATAAGAGACAACCTCATCAGTGATGTCACAATGGCTTGATTGTCTTGTACTCACCTCTGCCCTCCAACCCAACTAGCTGATTAACCCTTCCCCTTAACTGTATCCATGACATCCTGTTTGTCTTTGGGAAGCAGAGCTGAGATTGTGATGTCATAATGCCTCCTTCCACCAATAAGAGACAACCTCATCAGTGATGTCACAATGGCTCGATTGTCCTGTACTCCCCTCTGCCCTCCAACCCAGCCAGCTGATTAACCCTTCCCCTTAACTGTATCCATGACATCCTGTTTGTCTGTCTTGGCTGTTTAGATTGTAAGCTCTTTCGAGCAGGGACTGTTTTCTTACTCTTTGTGACTCTGTACATTGCTGCGTCTGGTAGCTCTATAGAAATAATTCATAGTAGTAGTAGTACTGCACAGTAAACATATCGTCACATGTATTCAGTCTATTTCTGTTTTGGGTACATTCCTTTAAAAACTGTCCTACTATGTAACTGCCTTAAAGACCCTTCTCCACCTTGTTTGATCTCTTCCTATACCTCTTGGGGGTATGGGCAACACTGGTTAAGAACCCATACTTTACATAATGAGAACTACAATTCCATGCATCCAATAGGACTAAACCAGAATCAAATGGGAGCCCTGTGTACTAGAGGTCTGTACGGGAACGGGGATCGCGGGAATCCCCCCTAACCCACAGGACTCCCATTGGGACCCCCCTCTAGCCAACGGGATTCCCACGGGGATGGAAGGCTTTGGAAGCAGGGTTCATCCATATAATATAATGGACACGTCAGCCTTAGTAAAAAAGGGGGTTTATAAGTTAATTACCTGAACAGAAAACAAAAAAAGGGTTCCACCAAAGAGATTCCACCAGGAAAACAGCAAAAGAAACTATGGAATTGATGATCCTGTCAGAAGTAATTGCTGCTTTTTATGGGGACGGGCGGGGATGGAGGTAATTCCTTATGGGGATGGGTGGGGACGGAGAGGATCCTGGCGGGGACGGGCAGGGATGGGTGGAATTTCTGTCCCCATGCAACTCTCTACTGTGTACCAGATATTCAAAAACATAGCCGAAGATAAAGACTGAACTCTGGAGCTTACTTAAACAAAATAGGCTGTCTGTGCTCTTCGATTACTGAGCAAGATTTTGAAAATTCACTCAAGTTATAATATCCTTGGGCTTTGGTGCATTTTACGCAGCAGCATCGTTACCGCGGCTTTGTAAAAGGGGCCCGAAATTCTTTAGAGACCTCTCCAGCAACTCTTCTCTCCCGTGTTGAGCAGTACCACATACGATTCACTCAGAAGGAGATATGGACAGACAATGCTGATGACCTGAACTTCTCGCAGCCTTCCAAAGGTACAATTACACATACGATCATAATTTATTTATTTATATGCCACTTATATTCGTGGTTTGCATTCAGGTACTTTATCATATTTCCCCTCTCTGTCCCGGTGGGCTCAAACTCTATCTAGTGTACCTTGGGCAATGAAGGGATTAAGGGCTCCTTTTACGAAGGCGCGGTAGCGGTTTAACGCACGTAATAGCGTGCGCTAAACCGCCAGCTGCACTAGCCGCTACTGCCTCCTCTTGAGCAGGCGGTAGTTTTCCGGCTAGCACGGGGGTTAGTGCGTGATGAAAAGTCATGGACGTTAGAGCCGCTACCACGGCTTCATAAAAGGAGCCCTAAGTGACTTGACCAGGGTCACAAGGACTGTGCCGTTCTAATTTGAGTTTTCTGGGACACGCTCTCTTTCAGGAAAGGAACCCAAGGAGCCTTCGTTAATCAAATAAACCTGGAATCAAAACCGAGATGTACCCTGACGAACGCACCCCGCCGATCTCAAGAATAGTAGAATCTGATGCAAACTGATCAATGACTAGGGCTGGGCCTAGAACAATTCACTTTTGAACGACCAAATGTTTTTCTACCCCCAAATCCTTCTTGTATCAGGTAAATTTTTGGTTTCGCTGTCTTTTCATGTAACGCCATTTACTTAAGTTCTTTTAATCTTCTTATTTGTACCGTTTGTTGGCATATTTTATTTTAATTGATTTCCCCTTTTTTTAATCTGTAAATCGCTGAGAAGTTATAAGCGATAGCGTCAAATTTTAATAAAACCTTGAAACTCGATTAAACCTGTTTTGGGAAGACTTTGCATCACTGCTTATAAAATTGATATTTTTGAATACCTAACGGGCTCCGCTCCGCCATTTTGATTAAAAAAAACCATTTAAACAGCCTGCGTATAGATGGATTTCTGATCATGTAGCCCAGTCTGACTATATCCTTGCTCAAGTAATGGGAATATTATTTTGCTAAAATCTCCTGGTTTCTGTTGTTGAAAAAGAAAAGTGAAAAAAAAAAAAATGTTCTATAGGGTCATATTATAAATTGCTTATTGCTATCAACAGACGTATGAGTTTATTTATGCGTGACTGACGGCATAAAGTCTGGCCTGTGAGATTTATACCTTCTTAAAGGGAAGGCCTGGAAATCTCATTTCCAGTAGGAAGAATACGTCCCATCACCAAAGGTTTTGATCCTGCTGGAAAACCAGGGCATGCAAATTCTCCTGGCACCAAAGCCTTGAAGCATCAGAACGAAGATACACTGGGGTGTGGAATTACAGAAAAAAAAAAAAATAGGTCAGATTTCTCTCGGGACAGGGAGGAGATACAAGGAACACACAGGCATGTCACATCTGTACGAGTAAGACACGGACCACAGCAAATCTCCTGATTAGCATGGCCTTTAGCTTGCAAAAATCGGTACGCCAGGGGCCAGATATTGAAGGAAAAAAAAAGAGAACACTCAAAGAAAATCCAATGATTCAATCACGCCTCCGAAATTGGATAAAGTAGACCACGTTCTGGCCTACGCCCTAATGTTTTGCTTATCCATGTTTACTCCTCAGGAACCTTGGGAAGTCAGACAAGTCACTACCTTGCCCCTGCATACTATTTTTATATTGTCACCAAACACTGCTCGCTCGCTAAACCGTATGTATTAGAAGAATTCCATTTCTTTAATGGAACAGCATTTAATTACCATAATGCATGTAGAAAACAAGTGAGCTGCAAATCGAGGATTAGTATTTTCCCTTTCCCCAATACTCCTTTAGCCTGGATGCACTAAAATTGCCGTTAAAATCCTGTGGAGCCAGCAAAAGTCCGATTTGAAAACAGCGATTGATGTTCTAACAATTTCATATGCTGGACCAAGTGAGGCTCTGACTTAGGGCACAGATAATAAAGGGTACTAATATCCCAATCCAGCATCTATCCCTCTAGAACAGCGGCCTCAAACTCAAACCCTTTGCAGTGCCACATTTTGGATTTGTAGGTACTTGGAGGGCCTCAGAAAAAAAAACCAGTTAATGTCTTATTAAAGAAATGACAATTTTGCATGAGGTAAAACTCTTTATAGTTTACTAGCCGATGCCCCGGCGTTGCACGGGTATTTAATTATAGCAATAACACTGTAAATGGATTCAAATAAAGATACTTTATAGTGGTGAATGAAATTATTTTTTTACAGCTTAATAAAAAGTACAATATTCAAATTATAATGTGAAATATTTGACAAAATGAATACAATACAACTAACGCAAAACGTGATTATAAACAACAATTTTAGTTTCACCTCCTGGAGCAAGAACATATAAATTGTTGGGTGAACCCACCCTTGAGCAAGCAACATAGAGTTGTGGGCCGCGAGACCCCCAGAACATATCACCCCAGGTAGTGAGGGATCTGCATACCAAGTTTCGTTCAAATCGGTCAAGCCGTTTTTGAATTACTGTGAGAATGGCAGCTTTTTACATTTTTTCCATTGACATGAATGGGTGATATCTGATTTTCTGTTTGTGGCTCCGCCCACGTGTGCAGGTGGGCCGCGAAACCCCCAGAACATATCAGCCCAGGTAGTGAGGGATCTGCATACAAAGTTTCATTCAAATCGGTCAAGCCGTTTTTGCGTGATCGCGGCACATACACACACACATACATACACACATACATACCTCCGATTTTATATATATAGGTAAATCTTTCCTTTTGGTTAAGTCTTAATAATAATATTGTCATTTATAGCTAAAGAGACATATGATCAAGAAGCTGTTTTATTTTACTTTTGTGATTATGATAAACATACCGAGGGCCTCAAAATAGGACCTAGCGGGCTACGAGTTTGAGACCACTGCTATAGGCTAAGGCTCTTTACATCTACATTGTGATGTCATAAAACTTTATGGTTATAGAAACATAGTAACATGATGGCAGATAAAAGCCAAATGGCCCATCCACTATCTCCTCCTCTCCCTATTGGCTAAGGCTCTTAACATTTGCATCTCCTCTTCCTATAGGCCAGTGACCTCCAACTCTAACACTTTGCAGGGCCTTTGTAGATACTTGGAGAGCCTCAGAAAAAAATAGTTAATGTCTTATTAAAGAAATGACAATTTTGCATGAGGTAAAACTCTTTATAGTTTATAAATCTTTCCTTAATTGCTTCTGATAATTTCAGCTATACACAGCTAAAAGCAGTGCAACATGCAGAAAGTGAAGTTTGTTTTATCTCATTCAAAACTGTGATTTAGATTCTAAGGGCTCCTTTTACGAAGCCGTATTAGCACGCGCGACTTTTCATCATGCGCTAACCCCCGCGCTAGTCGGAAAACTACTGTCTGCTCAAGAGGAGGCGGTTAGCGCGGCCAGCGGTTTACCGCACGCTATTACGTGCGTTAAACCGCTAACGCGCCTTCGTAAAAGGAGCTGTAAAGTATCAACTGTAAGAGATAAGATTTCGGTGTAGTCCTCTAGGCTTTTTTGTAGAGGAGAGAATCAATATCCGACTTGTGCCTGGAAAACTTGTGCCTTAAGTGTTCGGTGGTCGCGTCCGCAACCGCCTTCAGTTCTCGCCTCCTCCAGCACCGGACATAACTACCATCTTACATCAAGCATTCACTGTCAGGAGAGGTGCCGAATTTCGCGAGAGTTCACGAGATTATGTACACACGCACAAGCTGCACTGCCTCCAATGCTTACCTTAGGTTCTAGAACGTTGCCCGCCTCACTGCTGTAACTTCACGCAAGTGCTTTCCTGCGTCTGTACGCGATTGTCCTCTCCATTCCACCTCACAATCGCTTACACACACAGGAAAGCGCTTGCGTGAGGTTATAGCAGTGAGGCGGGCAACATTCCAGAACAATGGTAACATACCGAGGGCCTCAAAATAGTTTCTGGCAGGCCGCGAGTTTGAGACCACTGTTCTAGAAGTGTGAAGGTAGATAAGACTGGGATTTTACCACCCTATAACACCAGCACCCTGGGTTGAGCCAGCTCTGCCCTCAGGTACAAGAAAGTACCTATATATAATGTGGCTCACCCTCTGTCCCCCATTCTGTTTAATATTTATATGACGACATTACGATACTTGAAATTATTTCCAACTAAATCAATTTATACCTACGCAGGTGACATCTTTATTCTGCTTGAAGTCAACCCTTCCCTGAATAATTTAACATCTAATATTAATTTGTGCATTTCATGAATCCAGGACTGGGCATCTTTGATTCGTATGAAATTAAATACCACAAAGACAAAATTATTGTGGTTTGGGCCGAAGACAGATTCTTCTGTACAATTGATTTCAGGAAACTTATTGGAGACTGAGTTTACTTCTAAAATGTTGGGTTTCATCTTGGACTCCACCCTGTCTCTTTCTTCTCAAATTAGCAATGTGATGAAAAAATGTTGCTTCAGCCTCAGGATGCTCAGACGGGTTTGCCACTTATTCTTCCAGCAACATTTTGGTGTTTTGGTTCAAGCAGTCATTTTATCTCAGTTAGATTATGCAAATTCACTTGATATATGTTTTGAGTAAATGTAGCCTGAAAAGGCTGCAGCTCATTCAGAATACAGCGGCAAAATTGATCTTTGGTAAACGTAAATATGATCATGTTACCCCTCTGTTAAAGGCACTTCACTGGCTTCCAATTTTTTGGAGAATTCACTTTAAATGTGCCAGTGTGATCTTTAAAATTCTGTATGGGATTTTTTCCCCCTATTGTTCCTGTCTTTTTCAATTCTTATTTGCCATCTAATTCCAGAAGTGCCCAGAAATATAAACTTGGTTTTCTTATCGTAAAGAATATCAAAACTACAGCCAATTTTTGTCATTCGTATACCTTTATATTTGCAAACATTTGGAATGAGCTGCCGTCTGAGGTTAGACTTCTTTCTCAATTATCAATTTTCCGGAAAATGCTAAAAACTCATTTATTTCAGAAGTCTCTATCAAATTCATCTGTGTCTAATTAATGATTTTTATATATATTGTTGGAGGATGGGGGGTAGGTTTTTGAAGTTTAATAACAAATTATAGAACAAATGGTATATGTTATTATATTATGTAGTATGTATTTGCTGGTGTCAGGTCAAAAGTGCGCCGGGACAAAGGCGCGCCCAGACAATTGAGCGCAGCGCGGAGGTGCGCGCCGCTCAAAATTACTGTTTTTAGGGCTCCGACGGGGGGGGCGTGGGGGGAACCCTCCCACTTTACTTAATAGACATTGCACCGCATTGTGGTGGCGTTGTGGGGGGTGTGGGGGGGTTGTAACCCCCCACATTTTACTGAAAACTTAACTTTTTTCCTGGTTTTAGGGAAAAAATTAAGTTTACAGTAAAATGTGGAGGGTTGCTTGAATACAATTTTTTTTGGGGGGGTGGGTTGGGGTTAAATCTTCTTTTTGAGAAATGGTAGAGTTTCAAGTAATGTTGTATATTGATTGTTGATTTTTCTGTACACTTGTAAAATAAAAAATGAATAAAGATTTATTTTAAAAAAAAGATTTTTAGGGGCTCTGATGGGGGGTTTTGTTGGGGAACCCCCCACACTTTACTTAATAGACATTGTGCCGGCGTTATAGGGGGTTTGGGGGGTTGTAACCCTCCATATTTTACTGTAAACTTAACTTTTTCCCTAAAAACAGGGAAAAAGTTAAGTTTTCAGTAAAATGTGGGGGTTACAACCCCCCACACCCCCCACAACTCCCCCACAACGCGGCGCAATGTCTATTAAGTAAAGTGGGGGGGTTCCCCCCCCATGCCCCTCTGTCGGAGCCCTAAAAACAGTAATTTTGAGCAGCACGCACCTCCGCGCTGCGCTCAATTGTCTGGGCGCGCCTTTGTCCCGGCGCGCTTTTGACTTGACACCGTCAATTTTGATCCCTTCTTTGTTTGATCCCTAATATTTGTAAACCGAGTCAAGCCCTCTATGAGGGATGAATCAGTACATAAAACTAAAGGTTTGGATTATACAGTATTGCATACATCTGGTAGCACTACAGAAATGATTAATAGTAGTAGTAGAAACAGGAAGTGACATCAGAAGAGGCATGACCGGCAGAGCTATCAGCAGCATGAGCTGACAGCTCTGTGGCCTATGGCGTTTTTTTTTTTTGTTATCCCTGAGAAGCAGCTGGAAAGGAAGGATGAGCGAGTCCTGCGCTTAGAGCCACTTTTTAACTTTCAATATTTTTATTCCCAAAATGCAGGATAACAAAGAACAAGAAAAGAAGTGCAATATTACTCGGCTTCATACAAACGATAACTGATAACATTAAGCTCAAAATTGCAAAACCCTCCCAAACCCCCACCCCCTCCAGTTCTACCCCTCTCTCACTTTCTGCCAAAGCCCTACAATTACCGGGAGGCTGAACTCTTCTACCTCACAGTAATACGTCTCTCGAATTCAAGCTCTACGTGCAACAAATTCAAAACTGTAGGAGTTAAAGACTGAGGGATCCTTTCACTAAGGTGCACTAGTGCGTCGTAGCAGGCACTAAATGCTAACGCGTCCATTATATCCTAAGGACACGTTACCATGCGTTAGCATTTAACATGCGCTAAGACACACTAGCGCGCCTTAGTAAAAGGACCCCTGAATGTAAGCATTCCGCACAGACAAGAATAATTTTCTACACTTAAAGGTGAGCTTTGCCCCCCCTCAACTCAAATAACATAAAATTGTGAAATTGCCAAAGAGTCAGTGTTTCCTTTAACAGCCACAGATAATCTCGCCCTCTTCCCGGCTATACGTAGCTGAGGCAAAATGATCAAGAATGATGCCTAATGGAGAGAGTGTGATATTCTTTAGCCAATAATAATAATAATAATAACTTTATTCTTATATACCGCCATACCCAGCGAGTTCTAGGCGGTTTACATCAATTAGCAAAAGACCTGCATTGACAAGCAGATTTACAACAAATTACTACAGTCAGCAATGAAGGGTAGATTTACAACAATTATCAGAAATTGCAGCTTTGATCGAACTAGACAAAGGATGTAGAGAGTAGGAAAAAAGGGAAGGTCTAGTGAAGGAGGAGGGGAGCAGGGGTGGGCGAGGTGTTTTGTGGGGTGAGGGGATAATTAAGGGTCGTGTTTGCTGAATAGGTAAGTTTTGAGTAGTTTTCTGAAAGCAAGGTAAGTGGGGGCCTCGAGTATCGTTTGGGCTAGCCATGGGTTCAGCTTGGCTGCTTGGAAGGCGAAAGTTTTATCGAGGAATCTTTTGAGACGACAGTGTTTTAGCGAAGGGAAGGCGAACAGTTGAATTCTACGTGATTTCTTGTTGTTGCGATAAAGGTTAAAGTGGGTGTTGATGTAACTTGGAGAAGAACCGTTTACCGATTTGTAGCAGAAGCATGCGAATTTAAAAAGAACTCTAGATTCGAATGGCAGCCAGTGTAGTTGGTGGTAGAAAGGGGTGACATGTTCCCATTTCTTTAGGCCAAAGATGAGGCGCACTGCGGTATTTTAGATTATTTTTAGTCTCCTGGTAGTTTTCTTTGTGGCGTTAAGGGTTGATAAATCATTTAGCAGTCTTTTTCAGGACCACTTTTACTTATGGCCTCCCTGATGCGCTGGGCCCAAGGCAGCTGCCCCATTTGCCCACTCATAAAAAAAAAAACAGCCATGAGGGTAGCTCCTTTTGTATTTTCTGCAGGGATTTCTTCTCCTGCCCAAGAAGATAATGTATTCCCTGGTCTGGACACATTCTTCTTTCTTGTCAAAAGACAGTGAGAGATTCCACATGCCTTCGGATTCTACAGGGAAAAACTCCCAAATAAAGTATCCACAAATCGTATTTGTGATTCATTTGGGTGATCCCCAAAAAAAACCCCAACCACAAATCACTAGCCGGCTGCTGACACCAACAGGAAACATAAAAGCTACGCAGACTAACCTTTACTTCTCCATACACTAACGTTCAACGGTATAATTTCCATGACACCTGAACACCCACAATCACTTCAAAAGCTGGTGTCATTAATTCATCTCTGCATCCCGGGCCCAGGTGGCCAATATATTACTGCAGAGTGCTTTCACTTTAACCATCGAATATGGCTAAGAACAAAAATGGGGAATGAATCATGATAAAACATGGGGGGGGGGTAATGTAATACTCACTCACCTGACCCCACTATGAACATAAAACAACTTGCCTTCATCAAACCAGAAGAACTGAAATGGTTCTTGGGCAAATATACATTTCTACATTAAAAGCTATTTTTTTTTAAGTAGACGCAAAATCTAGTTTATAGCTTAGTCATTTTTTTAAAATAGACTTCTTCCTTGTAACATCCTTAGAAAACAGAAATTTTTCCCTAGGTGCTAGGTATATGATAAAAAGAATGCAACGTACAGGTGGTCCTCGATTTACAGACGCCCAACTTAAGTATGACTTGTACTTAAGAACGCAGTTCCGGCTTCATTTGATTTCTCTAAGCAGTATTTCCAGTGGCAATTAACTAGATAGAAGGTGATATTAAGTCTGAAACCCAGTTTGCTGAGCTATTCTAATTTTACCCAGTTACCAACCATGAATATTGGGGGGAAAGGCATAGCCTCCAACTACCACTAGAGGTCACGGATGCCATTTTGAACCTGGAGCTGGCATGGGAAGGAGCAACTATGAATTGCTCCTATCTACCCTAGTGTAGGCCATACGACAGCCTTATGGCCTTGGGGGAGGGGCTACATGCTCAATTCAGCACACAGGAATCTGACTACTTTGGGTGAATGTGGATCCAGACAGCATTGTGTTAGTGGTATTAATCTTTTTTTTTTTTAATTAAAGCTTGAAATTATAATTTCAGCAAACATAGAGGTCCTTTTGCTAAGCTACACTAGGCATCAGTGCACACCTAACGCAGCTTAAAATGGCACATCGCCAGATGTGCTCATATGTCCTGCAATAAGTGCCAAATTTGTGCACAACAGAAGATAACACAAGGACAAACTTTGTCCCCGTCCCCTTCCCTGCCTCGTCCCCACGGGTTCTGCCTCCGTCCCCGCCCCCACGAGCTCTGTCCCCATTCCCGCGGACTCTGTCCTCGTTTTCACAGACCTCAAACACTTATGATTTTAACTTTTAGGGGTGAGGATTTACAGCAACTAAATCTTGGCTAAATCCTCATGCCTCAATTAAGCGCAGATCAGCTGTATTCCATAACAGTGTGCATAAATTCTTGACCCACCCACGTCCACCCATGGTCATGCCTCCTTTTCAAATCCACGCCTAAGAATTTACACACACATCTTCATTGAACCGCACCTAGCAAGATGCTCATGCAAATTCTAATTGTTCTCAGTTAGCACTGATAATTGATTACCATCTTTTTTTTTTTTTCAGTAGTGGCTTCAAATATGGCGTCTTCAGGCCAGCTCCAATTATCACCAGTAATGACCGGGTCAGAAAATAACGCTACAGCCTTGAAAAAGATTTTGGAAGCTGGATTTCAGGACTTAAAGTTGGAGATAAAAGGAGTGAGAGAAGATCTTAAAATAGCTCTTACTGAAATCAGAGCGGAGATGAGTGAAGTGAAAAACTGGACTGAGGTTTCTGAACATCAGGTATCACAGTTGGAAGGAGAAATAAGGGAAAATGATTGTTACCATCATAAGAACTTACCAGACAGAGATAAACACCTAAAGACCCTAACTGAATCCTTCAAACAAAAAGGATACAACCCTAAAATAGTCGCCAAGAATATTGCCTCATCCCAGAAAACACCCAGAGAAAACTTAACATACTACAAGAAAACCACAGACAGGACCCTCTTGATAGCGACATACAATCCAGAGCTGGAAAAACTAAGGAAACGTTTCAAGTTTATTAGGTTTTTATATACCGCCTATCAAGGTTTATCTAAGCGGTTTGTACAATCAGGTACTCAAGCATTTTCCCTATCTGTCCCGGCGGGATCACGATGAATTACTAAAAGAAATATTCCCAGCTTCACCTGTGCTGGCCTTCTGTCAGCCACCTAATCTGAAACATAAATTGGTAAAAACAAAAAGTAAAAATCAAGCTAACCACACAAACCCATGAAGGAGAGAATGGCACACATCCTTGTGGTGTGGCAAACTGCAAACTGTGTGAGCACATCTCAAAGGATCCCAGGGTCACTCACATGGGAAAAACATTCCGCATAAAGGGATCCTTCACAAGTTCATCTTCTAATGTGGCAGACATCATCCAGTGCAAAAAGTGCAAAGAGGGATGTTACATCGGTGAAACAAGCCAAATTCTAAAGACTACAATCAACCTACATAGATATATTAAGAATTGCAATACCAACAAGGATGTCACCTCTGTCGGACAACACTTTGGAAAAACTGACCATTGCACCGATGATTTTACGGTAAGAATGATAAAAGGGAATTTTAATTTATAATATTTTATTGAAGGAAATAAGTAAATATAATATAATACAAATAGATTTTCATTTCAAATATATTCACAATTATGATATTTTCATACATATTTCTATCAGTCCTCCAAAATATATTTCCATATTACCCATATCAATCCCGCTACTCCCCCCACCTCCCTTCCCCCCTCCTCTTACCATTCCCCCCTCCTATTCACATTGTATTGAAGTAATTAATCAAATTGTAATAAATTATGAAATTTATAAATATATTTCTATCATTCCTTCAATATAGATTTCTATATGACCTATTCCATCCTACCCCTGCAACCCCCAATTCTCCCCCACTCCGATTTATTTTAAGAATTTCTATTCTGCCTACCAACTAAGCGGATTACAAAATAAACATACATAAAATAAAAGACTTACAAAAAATATAAATTCAAATAAAAACATTCTAAAATACAAATTCAATAAAAAAATTAATTCAACAAGTATATCTATCATGTGACTTAGCCAGCTAGCCACAAAATTCAGACTGCTGGTCGGCTAAGTTGAGCAGCCAAATTGGGCTGCTTAAATCTATCTTTGGTTGCTATAAAAACATTCTAAAATACAGACTCAACAAAAAATAAATAAATAAATTCAACAAGTAAAAATGATCCTAGAAAATAATGACCTCAAAGCGGTAGTTCCTTATTCATAGAAGGCTTTTACAAATAAGTGAGTTTTCAGCAGTTTTTTGAATGATTCAAAGTTAGAACACAATCTTAACGGTCCATTCAGCTCATTCCACAATTGACATGGCCGGTTAAGTTTTTAGCGGCCAATGACAGACTGTGGATATTCAATGCTGATCTCTGAAAATGGCCCGACATTGAAACTTCAGGCTCAGCAATGACCGCAGGAGTCAGCCTGGATACTTTCTGCAGTCTAAATATTGCTTTACTTTACAGAAGAATGTCTAAAACTTTACATGGCTTCAGTTAAAAAATACACACAAAAAAATAACACGTTAAGTGCCCCCAATTCAACGGCTGCTGCATTTCCACAGAGGCCAAGCTCTTCTCTCCCTTAGGGCTCCTTTTATCAAACCGCGGCAAAGCTTTTCACTGCAGGCCGGTGAGGTAAACGCCCCGATGCTCATTCAATTTCTTTTTTTTTCCAAATCTTTATTCATTTTAGCATATACATCAAGTGTACATTAAAATATGAACACAACATATTACATTATCACTTGATAATTCCATAACAATATATACCTAAAAGATTTATATCCCACCCCATCTCATATCTATACATGAATAATATAATTCCTATTGACAGAATGGGGGGGATGGGGGATGGGTGGGTTATGATAATTTAATATATATGTGCTCATTCAATTTCTATGAGCGTCGGAGCATTTACCTCACCAGCCCGCGGTTAAAAGCTCTACCGCGGTTTGATAAAAGGGAGCCTTAACGTCCATCTTCATGAAGAGAAGCCATGATGCCCAACACCTTCCAAAACTCCAGTAAACCGCTTTGTGCTTAAATGAGCCCTAAATTAGAAAAGGAAATACTTGAAAGGAAAATAAAAAAAAGGTTCAATGAAGGAGTTTAATCGCTTTTCTTAATGGTTTGCGAGGGTAGGAAGGGAGAAGCTTTGGTGCCCCGAGTGCTTTCCACTGGCGATGGGCTTCTCTCTCACGTATCAATGGGACCTTTCAGGACTCAACTCTCCCCAATTGTGACTTTGTTTCCTGTCCAACACACTAACCCTATTGATAAGGTCAGTCTGATGGGAATGTCTCAAAACCCAGCTGGAAAAGCCAGGAGACCCATAGAACGTTCACAGGAAAACAGTCCTTACACATACTGCCCTGCAGTGGTACTTAGTTAGATTAAGAGAACCGTAGTCATAAGCATGCATTCAGCAACTTGTGGGGTGTTTCCAGCAGATGAAACGTTTATTGATGTCACTGGGCATTTACTGGTGGGCACCGTCCATGCCAGGGATACTGGCCAGCTTGCACTTCAGCTGGATCCATCTAGGCTAGTGCCTCTCAAACTTTTTTAGCTCCAGCACACTAAACGGAGCAAATGTTTTTCGCGGCACATTATAATTGAAATTATAAAATAGCAAAACTAACCAAAAAAATTTGAATTTCAGAGTTATTTATTTAAAGTTCTTTAAGCTATGGATGGGTGTTTGTAATAACGGTGAAGCTAAAGTAGATAGAACAGAATCGCTAATCGTTGCAATGAATGTGCTTTTTTTAATGCAAATTAACTCAAAATGCGGCTTGATAGTCAACAAGCAAACACACATTTCATCATCGACCATCTGCCGTCGTTCTCTTTTTTTCGACTTAGTTTCTATCGCAGCTGAAAATCGAAGTTCACAAAGATAAGAAGATCCAAACGGTAACAAAGCCTTGATTGCTTTGTTGCTCAAGTTAGGAGAACTACTGCTTAAAAAATTAAAATAAAATTACTTGCTGTTAGTTTTCAAGGACTAATCGCGTCAAAGAATGATGCTTGTCTGGGCGGTTGTATCCTTACGCCTGTAGACGCTCATAATATTGACAGGCTGTTATAGGGGGAAACGCCCTCCAGAGATTCAAGGCAAAGTTAGACAAGTTCCTGCTGAACCAGAACGTACGTAGGTAGGGCTAGACTCAATTAGGGCACTGGTCTTTGACCTAAGGACCGCCATGGGAGCGGACTGCTGGGCACGATGGACCACTGGTCTTATGTTCAGACTCTTGCATTTATGACGCACATGTCATCTATTCTAGTGTATACTTATCAAGGGAATTTTTAAAAATAAAGTGAAATTCTAGAATCTCTAGTGGCACACCTGGAATGCAAATGGAAGAAAAAATAGCTGACACGGTAAAACAAGGAAACAAGACATTTTTTAGATATATTAGTGATAAGAAGTGCAAAAGTGGCATTGTGAGACTCAAAGGTGAAGGGGAGGAATATGTAGAAGCTGATAAAGAAAAGGCCAAATGGCTTAACAAATATTTCTGTTCTGTGCTCACGGCTGAAGCGCCAGGAGTGGGACCACAGAAGACAAACGTGAATAGGGATGGAAGAGTCTAAAATAAAGGCAGACAAAGTGATGGTGTCAGATGGTGTACATCCAAGGGTGCTGAAGGAGCTTAGAGAAGTTCTAGTAGCTGCGCTGACTGAGCTTTTCAATGAGTCTTTAGAGTCGGGAGTGGTATCAGAGGACTGGAGAAGGGCAGATGTGGTCCCTCTCCACAAAAGTGGAAGTAAGGAGACATGATTGAAACGTTTAAATAGATCACAGGCTGTATCGAGGTAGAAGAGGTTATCTTCTTTCTTAAAGGTCCCTCGGCCACAAGAGGGCATCCGCTGAAAATCAGGGGTGGGAAATTTCATGGCGACACCAGGAAGTATTTCTTTACTGAAAGGGTGGTTGATCATTGGAATGAACTTCCACTTCAGGTGATTGAGGCCAGCAGCGTGCCAGACTTTAAAAGGAAATGGGATATACATGTGGGAACTCTAGGGGGGGTAATGTCATGGGGGGTGGGTCATTAGAGTGGGCAGACTTGATGGGCCATGGCCCCTTTCTGCCGTCATCTTCTATGTTTCTATTTAAGGAAGAAGTAGGGAATTACAGGCCAGTAAGTCTGACTTCTGTGGTAAGCAGATTAATGGAAACACTTTTAAAATAGAGAATGGTGAAGTTTCTGGAATCCTGTGGATTACTGGAGGCAACATGGATTCACTAGAGGGAGGTCTTGTCAGACAAATCTGATCAATTTCTTTGACTGGGTGACCAGAGAATTGGATAGTCAGTTTGCTAGATGTGGTGTATTTAGTTTTTAGCAAGTCTTTGACAGTGTTCCACACAGACATCTAATAAATAAACTGAGTGCCCTTGGGATGGGTCCCAAAGTGACGAGCTGGGTCAGGAACTGGTTGAGTGGAAGGCGACAGAGGGTAGTGATCAATGGAGATCGCTCTGAGGAAAGGGATGTTACCAGTGATGTGCCTCAAGGTTCTGTTCTTGGACCTGTTCTTTTTAACATTTTTAAAATGATATTGCTGAAGGGTTGTCGGTAAGATTTGCCTCTTTGCGGATGATACCAAAATCTACAATAGAGTAGACACACCAGATGGTGTGAATAACATGAAGAAAGACCTCTTGAAGAATGGTCTGAAATTTGGCAGCTAAAATTTAATGCTGACGTGCAAAGTCAAGCATTTGGGCTGCAAAAACCCGAGGAATGGTACGGTTTAGAGGGTGAAGAACTTATGTGTGTGATGGAAGAGCGGGACTTGGACGTGATTGTATGTGATGATCTTAAGGTGGCCAAACAGGTTGAAAAGGTGACGGCAAAAGCTAGAAGGAAGCTAGGTTGAATAGGGAGAAGTATGGCCAGTAGGAAAAAGGAGGGATTGATGCCCCTGTATAAGACTCTGGTGAGACCTCATTTAGAATATTATGTACATTTCTGGAGGCCGCAACTTCAAAAAGATATAAAAAGGATGGAGTTGGTCCAGAGGAAAGCTACTAAAATGGTGTGTGGTCTTCGTGATAAGGTGTATTGGGACAGACTTAAAGATCTCAATCTGTATACTTTGGAGCAGCGGTCTCAAACTCAAACCCTTTGCAGGGCCACATTTTGGACTTGTAGCTACTTGGAGGGCCGCAGAAAAAATAGTTAATGGCTTATTAAAGAAATGACAACTTTGCATGAGGTAAAACTCGTTATAGTTTATAAATCTTTCCTTAATTGCTTCTGAAAATTTCAGCTATACACAGCTCAAAGCAGTGCAACATGCACAAAGTGAAAAACTATCTAAACTTCACTTTTTGCATGTTGCACTGCTTTCGGCTGTGTATAGCTGAAATTATCAGAAGCAATTAAGGAAAGATTTATAAACTATAATGAGTTCTAACTCATGGAAAATTGTGATTTCGATTCTAAAGTATCAACTGCAGAAGAAAATATTTTATTAATCATAATAATTTTATTCTTATATACTGTCATACCGAAAAAGTCCTAGGCGGTTCACAACAAGGTGAGCTAATACATGGGATACAGTTAAAATTCAAATTAGAATAATGGAAAGGCAGAAAGCATTTACAATATAATGCAGAAAATACCGGCATGGCAAGGAAAGAAGTAATGCATAGAACAGATAAAATAGATCAAGTTGAATATAAGGAACTTGATTGAAAAAAATGAAGCAGAATGCATTAAGACACCAGCCTATCAAAGAGTTGAGTCTTTAAACAATTTTCTAAAATCAAGATAGGAAGAGACCTCTAACATAATTTTAGTGTAGTCCTCTAGGCTTTTTTGTAGAGGGGAGAATCAATATCCGATCTGTGCCTGGAAAACATGTGCCTTAAAAGTGTCCGGTGGTCGCGTCCGCAACCGCCTTCAGCTCTCACCTCCTCCAGCACGGACACAACCGCCATCTCACATCAAGCAGTCACCGCCAGGAGAGATGCCAAATTTCGCAAGAGTTCACGAGATTACGTACACACGCACAAGCTGCATTGCCTCCAGTGGTTACCTTACGCTCTGGAACGTTGCCCGCCTCACTGATGTAAACTCACGAAAGCGCTTTCTTGCATCTGTACGCGATTGTGAGGTGGAGTACAGACGCAGGAAAGCGCTTGCATGAGGTTACAGCAGTGAGGTGGGCAACGTTCCAGAACAATGGTAACATACCGAGGGCCTCAAAATAGTACCTGGTGGACCGCATGCAGCCCCTGGGCCACAAGTTTGAGACCACTGCTTTGGAGGAAAGGTGGGAGAGGGGAGATATGATAGTCATTTAAATACCTGCATAATATAAATGTGCATGGGTCAAGTCTCTTTCATTTTAAAGGAAACTCTGAAATGAGAGAGATAGGATGAAGTTAAGAGGTGATAGGCTCCGGAGTAATCCGAGGAAATACTTTTTTATGGAAAGGGTGGTAGATGCGTGGAACAGTCTCCCGGAAGAGGTGGTGGAAACAGAGACTGTGTCTGAATTCAAGAGGGCCTGGGATAGGCATGTGGGATCTCTCGGAGAGAGAAAGAGATAATGGTTCCTGTGGATGGGCAGCTCTATGACCTCACAATGCAGGTGTAAAGAGCCGTAGCCAATAGAAAGAGGAGATGCAAATGTTAAGAGCCTTAGCCAATAGGGAGAGGAGGAGATAGTGGATGCTGTGGATGGGCCATTTGGCCTTTAACTTCCGTCATGTTTCTGTTTCTTCAGGGCACACAGTTTGAGAGACTGATTTAGGCAGCAGAGAAATGTTTTTAAATAAATAAAATATACTTTTCCGAATGATGGACGTCCACAGATAATGAAAAATGGTTGATTCAAGCTTCTCCCCCGACTCCTAGCTAGTTCACCAACAACAAACTCTGGGGAGCAGATACATCATTTTCTTTTCCAGGTGTCTTGCAAAACCATGACTCATCTCTGTTAGCCCCCCCTAGGGGTGGTCCTTTTAATACAAGTGAAGATTTTTTTGTTTGTAGCACCGTTTGAAAGACATTGTGAATACTACCGAGTCTTTTGAAGGGAAATGAGAAATCAACTTTGAAACAGATAAATGCACAATATTTCTCTTCTTAGACAAGGGGACTAAGATATTAAAAAAGGACTTGTTTTGAAGAGTGCAATGATTGAAAATGAGTGCTGTTTCATGAATTGGTTGAAAAATGAGCACAAGCGCTAAGTGGTAGCCATTTTCTGAGAACTTTATTATATATATTTTTTAAAGAGACATGTGTATGAAAAATTAAGCAATACAATGAAAAAAAAAAATAAGAATGATTATTATTATTGTTGGATGGGAGGAGAGGGATATTTATTATCTGCATTGTTATTGATGGAATTTAAGTGCTTATTTTGTTATTAATGTATATATAATTTGTGGCAATATGTATTAGTTTAGAAAATGAATAAAGATTAAAAAAAAAGAAGAATGATTATTATTCTGGGTTAGAGATACAGTCAAACTTTGGTTTACGAGTGCACCGGTTTGTGAGCGTTTTGCAAGACGAGCAAAACATTCGCAAAATCAGCGCCTTGGAAACCGAGTTTGACTCGATTTATGAGCGCCACCCCCTGCAATTTGGCATCCCCCCAGCAATCTGGCATCACCCCCCCCCCCCCCGAGCACCGAAACGACATCCCTTACCCCGATTGGGCACCGGCACCAGCACCAATGCACAGGACATGCCGGTGCTGGTGCCGAAGATCCTCCCTCTTCTGGGCTGGGCTGTGTGTCAGAGATCCTCCCTGTTGCCTGTGCTGGGCTGGACTGGGCTTTGAGCATTTGTGTATGCTCAAAGCCTTCTGGTCTCGCTCTCTCCGAGATTCTCAGATTCAGAATCTTGGAGAGAGCAAGACCAGAGAGCAAGACCACAAATGCTCAAGGCCCAGTCCAGCCCAGCACAGACAAGGGGGAGGATCTCCGACGCACCGCCCAGCCCAGAAGAGGGAGGATGTTCAGGCACCGGCACCGGCATGTCCTTTGCGTTGGTGCTGGTGCCGGTGCCGAATCGGGGTAAGGGATGTCGCTTCGGTGCTCGGGGAGGGGGGATGTAGGATCATGGGGGAGGGGAGCGATGCGAGCGGGGGGGAGGATGCCGGTTCGCAGGGGGGATGCCGGATTGCGGGGGGGGGATGGAGCAGCGCTGGTGGCCTCGGGGGGGGGGGGAGGAGGTGGAACGAATCAAAGCGAGTTTCCCTTACTTCCTATGGGGAAACTCACTTTGACATATGAGCAATTTGGTTTACGAGCATACTTCTGGAACGAATTATGCTCATAAACCAAGGTTCCACTGTAATTATATTAATATATGTACCCAGAATTATATGAGCTTTTATACTCCTACTTCTGAAACAAGAATTAAGATAGTGTACAAAGGAATACTTCAAGAAAATGATCCACTCTCTTTTGCCTGATAAGAAAGAAAGACCTTGCACTGAATAGAGACTGTTTCAAACTTTAAACCATACAAGAGTTAGAATAATTACCTGGAGGTCAAAAAACTTGCTGTATCGTCGGTAAATAACTTGAGACATCGAGTCTGACCATGTTACGTTTATGATGTAGACCTTTGAGAGAGAAGAAATAAACAGGAAATTTATCAATAGCAAGTTGATATATATATACATACACATATACCAACACACGGAGAGCTTGCTGGCCTTAAGGAAGGATAACTGGCCATAGTACTGTCTAATTCAGAATGGTTCTTGGTTAGCTCAATTTTTGGCTCAAAATGCTGGATTGAACCAATTACTAACTTTACCCATTATTCCCTCTTTAGGCTTCACTTATATGAACAGAAATTTTCATAGAGGTCTGCGGCAAAGTGACATCATGGTAGTACAGATAGCTTTTCAAGATCTGTGGCTACATAAGGTATCTATTTGATAATGAAAGTTTGCACACTTTAATCCATGCTTTTCTGATATCAAGACTTGATTACTGTAGCACGGTTTATGCAGGCCTTACAAAATTCAATATCAGGCGATTACAGACTTTGCAGAATGCTGCCATAAAACTATTAGGACGCAAAAAGAGAGTTGATCGTGTCACTCCTCTTTATAGACGTTATCAATGGCTGCCAGTAATTTATAGAATTCAGTTTAAAATATTAGTGCTTAATCATAAAGCATTTCACACTATGATTCCAGATTATCTGAATTCACTCCAATGCATTCGTTACGGTCACCGCAGGATAATAGGTTGGTACTTCTGGCTGTGCGTAGACTCATCTTCTACCAACCTCGCTACGCTCATGTCACCCCTGTCCTTAAAATCACTTCACTGGCTCCCTATCCGCCATCGCATACAGATCAAGCTCCTATCGTTGACCTACAAGTGTGTTCATTCTGCTGCCCCTCAATATCTCTCCTCTCTTCTCTCTCCTTATTCACCTCCCAGAGAACTCCGTTCCTCAGATAAGTCACTCTTAACGTTACCCTTCTCCTCCACTGCCAGATTCCAGACTTTGTTCCTTTCATCTAGCTGCCCTGTATGCCTGGAATAAACTACCTGAGTTTGTCTGCCACACCCCTTCCCTTGTTTAAAAGCACACGGAAAATCCACCTTTTTGATACAGTATATAGCCTTCAATCCATAACCCTACTCCCCACTGCTCACCAACCCAGCCAGCCGATTAACCGTTCCCCTTAACTGTATCCATGACATCCTTTTTGTCTGTCTTGTCTGTTTAGATTGTAAGCTCTTTGAGCAGGGACTGTCTTCTTTGTGATTCTGTGCATAAGAACATAAGCAGTGCCTCTGCCGGGTCAGACCAGAGGTCCATCCCGCCCAGCAGTCCGCCCCCGCGGCGGCCCAACAGGTCATGACCTGCCTTAATCACCAGAAGGGGCCCCCTTGGTTTCTCATTGAAGTCCTATCTTCCCATCAATGTCCTAACCCTCCGGCCTTGCACCTGCACGACCTGGTGAGCTGTCTATACTTATGCAACACCCCAGCACCTCCCTCAGTACCCCACGATCCCCTTTTCCCTCAGGAATCTGTCCAATCCCTGTTTGAATCCCTGTACTGTACTCTGCCGGATCACTTCCTCCGGGAGCGCATTCCATTTGTCCACGACCCTTTGGGTGAAGAAAAACTTCCTTGCATTTGATTTGAACCTATCTCCCTTCAGTTTCATATGTCTGGTATAATAATTCATAGTAGTAGTGTGAAGAGTTTCAGTCTTTGGGAAGCAGAACTGAGATTGTGATGTCATAATGCCTCATTCCACTAATTAGAGAAAACCTCATCACTGATGTCACAATGCCTTGACTGTCCAGTACTCCCCTTTGCCCTCCAAGCCAGCCAGCAGATTAACCGATCCCCTTAACTGTAGCCATGACATCCTTTTCGTCTGTCATGTCTATTTAGATTGTAATTAGAGAATGACATGGTGACAAAATTCATCACCGTTCCTGTCCCCGCGGATAACCGCGGGAAATAAACCCATGTCATTTTCTAGTGTCTATTTCAACCTCAGTCCTTCTACACCAGCATTCTTCAAAGCAAAGCTTGCGGGTCAGTGGCTGTGGCCATTCATACTCTGATTTTTCCCTCTTTCCTTAAAGAATGACATGAAGATGGTTTCCCGCGGTCACCCGCGGGGACAGGAATGGTGATGAATTTTGTCACCGTGTCATTCTCTAATTGTAAGCTCTTTCGAGCAGGGACTGTCTTCTTTGTGATTCTGTGCAGCACTGCATATGTCTGGTAGTGCTATAGAAATAATTCATGTCAAATATAGAAATTGGGGACAAGTTACACACAATGTAACAAGAGTGAAAAGGTGCATATATCAGATAGAAAAAATCACTCTATGGACCTGTTCAAAGAGTAAAGTTGATTGAATGATGTAACACAGTTCACCAAAACTTGCTCAGAATCAAGGAGGGGAAAACTGGGGCAAGCCCCAGAAAAACCACCTCACAGCCCAATCATCTCATGAGGGGTAAACGGTATCATTATATCATTCCATGTATGCTTATATGTTGAAAAAATTGAGCACTATAATGATTAGATAGTTTTTAAGTCGAAGAACTAAGCAAACTTAACTTATAGCTTGCGGGTTCCGACGTGCACGTTTCGATCCTGCCTCAGGGAACACACAGGAATTGTTGGAAAAGACATGCGATGGGTACAGAGTTTCTGAGAAAACAAAGTTAAAACGTCAATACTTTATTCAAAAAATGGATAAAAAACTTTTTCACATGAAAGTTAAAACAATTTAGACTTAACTCACGGCTAAACAGCAAAAGGACTCACCAGGATGGACAAATGTCTCCCATATGAAAGCGCGAATGGCGCAGGTTAACTGCTTTGAAAGGTAACCAGAGCGGAATGACCGCCAAGGTTTTAAAGGACACTGTACGACGTGATCACGCACTAAAACGTGATGACGTCATAGCACTTATGAAAAAATCAGGTGCCGGAAAGACTGAAGGGGTACTGTCAATCAAAAAAGGAAAAACAACAAATAAAAGTAAAAATAAAAATAAAAAATGAAAAAGTACAAATCTGAATGAACTAAATAGCAAAAACTAAATTACAAGAAACTAAATTAAAAAACTGAAAAAAACTGAATTACAAAAAACTGAATTACAAAAAACTGAATTACAAGAAAACCCGCCACTCAATCTCACTATTAAGACCTAGTGGATGTAAGGTGTTTAGTTTGAAGATCCAATGTTGCTCCCTCACGTGTAATTTGGCTTTTAAGTTACCACCACGGGGTAACACAGGAACTTCCAGAACAGAAAACTTCATTGAAGTGAGAGGATGGTTTTCGCTCACCCAATGTTGGGTGAGTGGAGCTTCCATTACTCGAGTGGATATTCTGCTAAGATGTTCCCCAATACGCGTTTTGATGCTTCTAATAGTATGTCCCACGTATAATTTGTCACACGGGCATTGGATGACATACACAACTCCACTGGTGGAACAATTAGTGGAGGGTATGTTAGTGCGTTTGTACATCCACGAGGGTAAATTGATGCTGGTGAGGGGCACACTGTACGGGCAAACTTTACAGGACAAGCAAGGAGAATGACAGCTTCCAGGGGGGCTCGATGCAGGACCCTCTGATAGAAATTGAGATCTTGTCAGACATTGTTTGAGGTTCCGGCTACGTGAGTAGGCGAAACGGGGAAACTCATGGAAAACAGCGTGATGTTGTAATATACTCCAGTGTGATTTTATGATACGTTTGATCTTAAAAGCTTGCTGGGAATAAGGAATAACACACACTGGAGAAGACTCAGATTCAGACTCCCTGTTGCAAGGTGAAAACAGCACATCTCTTTGGGCACACAATATGATTCACTTGACACACGCATATGTTTATTTAAATTTATCCGCAAATTAAAACTCAAACATTTTTTTCAAGACATACATGCTAACCAAGATCAGCAGACAGATACACAAGCCAACCAAGACCAACAGACAGATATTAGTGTCGATGACACTAGGATCACTTCGAGGAGATTAAAATCCACATGGTGTCCCCCCGGACCAGTTGATCCTCACATCCAAGTCTTTGAGCACCTGGTGGAACGTGACATTATCGAGCTTGAGTCACAACAAATGCGTGCCAAAGATAATCTCACTCCTTCACAAAGAAAAGCTTTAAAATCTTTGTCATCAGACAAAAATATTGTAATACGCCCTGCTGATAAAGGTGGTGGTATTGTGGTGTTAGATACATCCTCATATGTCCAAGAAGCTAACCGTCAGTTATTAGATCATACATATTACAAATTGATTGACCATGATCCCACCACAGAATTGACTGATTGTATTGCACACCTTTTAATTCAAGCTTTGGAGGCTGGTACGATCTCTGAAGGGGAGTATAAGTTTTTGCGTTGTTCACATCCTGTTATTCCAGTTATATACTTCGTCCCCAAAATTCACAAATCAATGGTGAACCCACCTGCTCGCCCTATTGTGGCAGGTATAGGATCTATTTTAGAACCATTGTCTGAATTTTTAGATCTCCAGCTTAAAGACCAAGTTTCTTTATCTCCTTCTTACATCAAAGATACGGGGTCTATGATTAAATTTTTGGAAACTTTCCAAGATGTGCCTACTCATGCCATCCTAGTGTCTCTGGACATTGCTTCATTATATACCAACATCCCGCAAGATGCAGCCATACATATCATCACATACCACCTACAACAGAAGAGTTTATCTGACCAACGGGTTCAATTTTTAGTCAGTCTAGCCAAGGTGGCACTTGGCATGAACTACTTTCAATTTGACCAGTCCTTCTTTGTACAAATTAAAGGTACTGCTATGGGTGCAAAAAATGGCCCCCACTATCGCATGCCTATACGTGTCAGCTTTTGAACAACGGTACATATATCCCTCTGAACATTACTCAAATCTGTTGATGTGGAAGCGATACATCGATGATGTATTTGCTGTCTGGTTGGGTACTCAAGAAGATTTAACATCATTTATGTTTTGGCTCAATCAAGGTGATTCCAATCTTCAGTTTTCTATCAACTCTGACAAACATGTACTTCCGTTTTTGGACATAAACATTTCTTTACAGGACGGCAAGTTCTCTACCACAATCTTTAGGAAATCTACAGATAGAAACACCTTACTTAGGTACGACAGTCATCATCCGAAACATTTGCGTGATAATATCCCTACGGGGCAGTTTTTAAGACTCCGTCGTCTATGTTCTACTCAAAACGACTTTGTGCATAAAGCTGAAGATATGAAACATCGTTTCATTGAACGTGGGTATCCTCCCTCTGTTGTCAAGAGGGCTTATAAAAGAGCTTTATTTGCCCAAAGAGATGTGCTGTTTTCACCTTGCAACAGGGAGTCTGAATCTGAGTCTTCTCCAGTGTGTGTTATTCCTTATTCCCAGCAAGCTTTTAAGATCAAACGTATCATAAAATCACACTGGAGTATATTACAACATCACGCTGTTTTCCATGAGTTTCCCCGTTTCGCCTACTCACGTAGCCGGAACCTCAAACAATGTCTGACAAGATCTCAATTTCTATCAGAGGGTCCTGCATCGAGCCCTCCTGGAAGCTGTCATTCTCCTTGCTTGTCCTGTAAAGTTTGCCCGTACAGTGTGCCCCTCACCAGCATCAATTTACCCTCGTGGATGTACAAACGCACTAACATACCCTCCACTAATTGTTCCACCAGTGGAGTTGTGTATGTCATCCAATGCCCGTGTGACAAATTATACGTGGGACATACTATTAGAAGCATCAAAACGCGTATTGGGGAACATCTTAGCAGAATATCCACTCGAGTAATGGAAGCTCCACTCACCCAACATTGGGTGAGCGAAAACCATCCTCTCACTTCAATGAAGTTTTCTGTTCTGGAAGTTCCTGTGTTACCCCGTGGTGGTAACTTAAAAGCCAAATTACACGTGAGGGAGCAACATTGGATCTTCAAACTAAACACCTTACATCCACTAGGTCTTAATAGTGAGATTGAGTGGCGGGTTTTCTTGTAGTTCAGTTTTTTGTAATTCAGTTTTTTGTAATTCAGTTTTTTTCAGTTTTTTAATTTAGTTTCTTGTAATTTAGTTTTTGCTATTTAGTTCATTCAGATTTGTACTTTTTCATTTTTTATTTTTATTTTTACTTTTATTTGTTGTTTTTCCTTTTTTGATTGACAGTACCCCTTCAGTCTTTCCGGCACCTGATTTTTTCATAAGTGCTATGACGTCATCACGTTTTAGTGCGTGATCACGTCGTACAGTGTCCTTTAAAACCTTGGCGGTCATTCCGCTCTGGTTACCTTTCAAAGCAGTTAACCTGCGCCATTCGCGCTTTCATATGGGAGACATTTGTCCATCCTGGTGAGTCCTTTTGCTGTTTAGCCGTGAGTTAAGTCTAAATTGTTTTAACTTTCATGTGAAAAAGTTTTTTATCCATTTTTTGAATAAAGTATTGACGTTTTAACTTTGTTTTCTCAGAAACTCTGTACCCATCGCATGTCTTTTCCAACAATTCCTGTGTGTTCCCTGAGGCAGGATCGAAACGTGCACGTCGGAACCCGCAAGCTATAAGTTAAGTTTGCTTAGTTCTTCGACTTAAAAACTATCTAATCATTATAGTGCTCAATTTTTTCAACATATAAGCATACATGGAATGATATAATGATACCGTTTACCCCTCATGCGATGATTGGGCTGTGAGGTGGTTTTTCTGGGGCTTGCCCCAGTTTTCCCCTCCTTGATTCTGAGCAAGTTTTGGTGAACTGTGTTACATCATTCAATCAACTTTACTCTTTGAACAGGTCCATAGAGTGATTTTTTCTATCTGATAGAAATAATTCATAGCAGCAGTGTGAAGAGTTTCAGTCTTTGGGAAGCAGAGCTGAGATTGTGATGTCATAATGCCTCAATCCACCAATAAGAGAAAACCTCATCACTGATGTCACAATGGCTTGACTGTCCAGTACTCCCCTCTGCCCTCCAAGCCAGCCAGCAGATTAACCATTCCCCTTAACTGTACCCATGGCATCCTGTTTGTCTGCCTTGTCTGTTCAGATTGTAAGCTCTTTTGATTAGGGACTGTTTTCTTCTTCTTTGTCACTCTGTACAGCGCTGCATACGTCTGGTAGCGCTATAGAAATAATTAATAGTAGTAGTTCTTGGCAGAGAAGGCCTCCTACAGACACTCCTCCCTTCCCTGTGATTTTATTTGTCCAAATCTGCTGGCATTTGCCAGTTACTAATCAGTTTCATTTACCTAGCGTGGTCAGGTACATGCAGGTACGGAGGTTTCCTCCCACTCTACAGCCTATACTTTCTGCACATCAAATTTAAAAAAAAAAAAATTCTTGTCTGCCAGGAAAAGAAAGGAATTTGCTGGTAGGCACCATCCCTCCCTGTACACTGAAATCCTGTACAATTAATCACCACAACTGATGTGTGAAGGTTACGAGCAAAGATACAGTCAGGGTTGGAAGCAGGGCAGCCGCTTCCCCTAGCGCAGGTCACCATCAGGGCATCAATTAGAAAGATGCAGCCTACGTTGAATTACAGAGAGGGGGAAGAAGGTGAAAAGGTTAAGTGAACATCTAACGAAAGGGAGGCTTCGGAATGGATTGGAGAAATGGCAGAAACAGGATTTCAAATATGTCATTTCTTATGCTTTAAACTTTACCAACTTCAGCTAATACAAGAATTTACGAGGGTCCAGAGGAGAGCGACACGAATGATTAAGGGCATGGAAAACCTTTCATACACTGAAAGATTGGAGAGACTGGGGCTCGTCTCCCTGGAAAAGCGGAGACTCAGAGGAGACATGATAGAGACCTACAAGGTCATGAAGGGCATAGAGAGAGTAGAGAGGGACAGATTCTTCAAACTTTCAAAACATAAAAGAACAAGAGGGCATTCGGAAAAGTTGGAAGGAGACAGATTCAGAACGAATGCTAGGAAGTTTTCCTTTACCCAGCGTGTGGTGGACACCTAGAATGCGCTTCCAGAAGATGTAATAGGACAGAGTACGGTACTGGGGTTCAAGAAAGGATTGGACAATTTCCTGTGGGAAAAAGGGATAGAGGGGTATAGATAGAAATTTACTGCACAGGTCCTGGACCTGTTGGGCCGCCGCGTGAGCGGACTGCTGGGCACGATGGACCTCAGGTCTGACCCAGTGGAGGCATTGCTTATGTTCTTATGGGAGAGGAGGAGATAGTGGATGCTGCAGATGGACCATTTGGCCTTTATCTGCCATCATGTTTCTTGGTTTCTATAACCATAAAGCTCTATGACATCACAATGCAGGTGCAAAGAGCCTTAGCCTATAGGAAGAGGAGATGCAAATGTTAAGAGCCTTAGCCAATGTGTTTCCAGAAGACGTAATAGGACAGAGTACAGTACTGGGGTTCAAGAAAGGATTGGACAATTTCCTGTGGGAAAAAGGGATAGAGGGGTATAGATAGAAATTTACTGCACAGGTCCTGGACCTGTTGGGCCACCGTGTGAGCGGACTGCTGGGCACGATGGACCTCGGGTCTGACCCAGTAGAGGCACTGCTTATGTTCTTATGTTCTTAACCCCCCCCCACCCCGTTTACAAAACCGTAGCTCGGCTTTTAGCGCCGGCCGTGGCGGTAACAGCGCCGACGCTCACAGAATTCCTACGGGCACTGGAGCTGTTACTGCCGTGGCCGGCGCTAAAAATCGTGCTACGATTTGGTAAAAAAAGGGGGAGGGGGAAAATCAGGTATCTTGCACACATGCGCACAACTACAATACGTTCTCAATTACAATTTAATCAGTTTCGTAGATCAGAATGGGAACATCGACTTCACCGCTTTGTGCTCTGTCTCTCAACCGACGGCACACCAGCCAATTTGTCATCCGTTGCCCGTGAGGATGATTCATAGGTTCACCGTCAGAAGCGCGCGAGACAAACGCACGCCAACATTTGAGATCGGACAACTGAGCGCAAGACTTCAGCGCGCCACTCTAAAAGCTTATTTTAAAGGGCTCCGACGGGGGGGGGGAGGAATCCCCCACTTTACTTAATAGTGTTGGCGCTGCCTTGGGGGTGGTTTTGAGGGGTTGTAACCCCCCCTTATACAGAAAACTTAACTTTTCCCCGAAAAAATAGGTAAAAAGTTAAGTTTTCTGTATAATGTGGGGAGTTACACCCCCCACAACCCCCAACACGGCAGCGCGAACAGTATTAAGTAAAAGTGGGGGGGGTTCCCCCCACACCCCCCGTCGGAGCCCTTTAAAATAAGCTTTTAGAGCGGCGCGCTGAAGTCTTACCCTCAATTGTCCACTCTCAAATGTCGGCGCGCGTTTGTCTCGCACGCTTTTTCCCCCTCACCTGATTCATCATTTCTGGCTGTGAAAAAGCTTAGGAAGGGCCATATCTCTAGTTTAGGATAGAGAATTTTATTTATTTATATTCCGCATCGTCTACAATTCTATGCGGATTACAAATTATACAGATACTCAAGCATTTTTCTCTATCTGTCCTGGCAGGCTCACACTATATCTAATGTACCTGGGCACTGGGGGATTAAGTGACTTGCCCAGGGTCACAAGGAACAGTGCAGGACTCGAACCCACAACCCCAGGGTGCTGAGGTTGTAGCTCTAATCACTGCACCACACACTCCCCACAAATTTTTCCCTGCTCCCCGTAGGAACTCATTTTCCCATCCCATCCTGACGAGTTCTTTTCCTGTCCCTTCCCCATTCCTGAAAGCTCCGTCCTCATCTGCACAAGCCTCAAACACTTTAAAATCATGTTCGAGGCTTGTGCGGTTAAGGCAGAACCTGAGTTCCCACAGGGACAGGGGAAAATTTGTCCCCGTGTCATTCTCTACTTGGGAGAACAGTATAGAAAATGGAATAAATGAGTAGTGTGAAAAGCTTCAGGCCCTGATAACCAGACCAGAGCTTCTATTGTGACATCATAATGTCTCATTCCGCCAATGCCTAAGAGCCAACCTCATCAGTGATGTCACAATGGCTGGATTGTCCTTTACTTGGCTCATTTTTACTACATTTTGATTTCTAGAGTAGTGCAGTGTAGAGAATGACACGGGGACAGATTTTTCCCCATCCCCCGCAGGAACTCATTTTCCCATCCCATCCTGACGAGTTCTTTTCCTGTCCCTTCCCCATTCCTATAAGTTCCTGTCCCGTCCTGGCGAGTTCTTTTCCTGTCCCCCATCCCTGCATGTGTTTGAGGCTAGTGCGGTTACAGGAATGGGGCAGCGACAGGGACAGGGACAAAACTTGCAGAGATGGGACGGGGAAATTGAGTTCCTGCGGGGGATGGGGAAAAATCTGTCCCCGTGTCATTCTCTAGTTTTAGAGCTTAACTATTACCGTATTTTTTGCTCTATAAGATGCACTTCCCCCCTCCACACCCAAAAGTGGGTGGAAATAAGGGTGCGTTTTATAGAGCGAATACTAACTAACCCCCCTCCCCTACCTTGATTTCTCCAGAGGTCTGGCAGTCCAGCGCTATCAGCCTCCTACCCTTCCATCCGGCTTTCTCCCCAGCAGCAGGCAGAGTCGGAGCGGCAAGAAGGCAGGCGCGGGGTTTTTCGCTTCCTGCCTTGTCGCTCCGTTCATGGCGGTACAGCCCCTTAGTCTCCTCTCCTTCTTTCCTTTCTCCCCCTGAGCAGCACTGGCAGAGCGGCAAGCAGGCAGACGCGAGTTTATCGCTTCCTGCCTTGTCCCGTGCCGCTCTGTGATTGGCTGTCTCAGTTCTCGCAGCAGCAGAGAGGCAGAGATGGAGTCGGAGGATGGCATTTGATGCCACAATGGCAACAGCATCGAATTTATACTGTGCAGAAAAGATACTGTGGGCAATCATCTTTTGCAGTCTGCCACGAAAACTTGATGACTCAAATATGAGATAATGGCACCTAACAATCTTGTCTAAAGGGTCTCCCCATCAGAGAAGTCACATCAGGTTTTGCAGATAGCCCATGGGGCTGGACCCCAGTACCAAGTAAAGCTCCGGGACAGTGTGGCGCAGTGGTTAAAGCTACAGCCCCACCACCCTGAGGTTGTGGGTTCAAACCTACACTACTCCTTGTCACTTAATCCCCCCATTGCCCCAAGGGGCCACCAGGACAAACAGGAAAAAATGCTTGAGTACCTGAATAAATTCATGTAAACCATTCTGAGCTCCCCTGGGATAACTGTATAGAAAATTGAATAAATAAATAGTGTGAAAAGTTTCAGCCTCTGATAACCAGAGCTGCTATTGTGACATCATAATGCCTCATTCCACCAATACCTAAGAGCCAACCTCATCAGTGATGTCACAATGGCTTGACTGCCCTTTACTTGGCTTACTTTTGCTACATTTTGATTTCTAGAGTGGTGCAGTGGTTAAAGCAGGGGTGTCCAATGTCGGTCCTCGAGGGCCGCAATCCAGTCGGGTTTTCAGGATTTCCCCAATGAATATGCATGAGATCTATTAGCAGACAATGAAAGCAGTGCATGCAAATAGATCTCATGAATATTCATTGGGGAAATCTCGAAAACCCGACTGGACTACGGCCCTCGAGGACCGACATTGGACACCCCTGGGTTAAAGCTACAGCCTCGGCACCCTGAGGTTGTGGGTTTAAACCCTCGCTGCTCCATGTGACCTTGGGCAAGTCACTTAATCCCCCCATTGCCCCAAGTGCATTAGATACATTGTGAGCCCACCACGACAGACAGGGGAAAATGCTTGAGTGCTTGAATAAATTCATTTAAACCATTCTGAGCCCCCCCTGGGAGAACGGTATAGAAAAATGAATAAATAAAATAAAAAATAAAACTCAGTATCCAAAAGAGACTTCTCACTTCTTTTTGAGTACTTTTACTCACAAGCCATTAATCATCACTTGCTTAGACAGCCCTTCCTGGACCCTCAGAAGCTGAGCCCCTGGGCAAACAGTTAAATGCTGATTGTTCTAATTTTACTATCAAATATCTGCTTTCATTGGAAGTTATCCAGCTCTTCCTGGCATGAGCCCAGCAGGTAAACTAATGTCACTTTAATTTCTTCCTTCTGTTCATAAATTGACTATTCAGCTGACGTCTAGCTTTTGAGAATGCTATATTAAGTGATTTCCAGTCACCTGATCCAGGGGTGGCATGACCTATATTATTCAGTGTGTAAATACTGAAGTTTACAACTGATATGGAAACACAGTTTACTATAACTTCTTACCACGATTATATAGAAACAGAACATGAAGGCAAATAACATCTACTCAGCCCATCCAGTCTGTTCATTCATAGTTCCTGCTCTGCCCTATAATCTCACTTTCTCTTCCTCAGAGACCTTCTGAGCTTCTCCAATGCTTCCTTGAATTAATTTGCTGTGCTCATCTCCACTACCTCCTCTGGTAGGCTATGCCGTGCGTCTGCCATCTTTTTTTGTAAAGAAATCTCTCTCTGTGTTTTCATTTGTGATTTGCTGTTGTTCTCTGCTCTTGCTGTATACTTTTGTATATTTCTCAATAAAAGCTTTCATTTAAAAAAAAAAAAAAAAGAAATCTCTCTCTCTAGATCAGTCATTCTCAACCCAAACCTTGGGGCACATCTAGGTCCCATTGGATTTTCAGGTTATCCACAATGAACATGCATGAATAATACTGAGGCACTGCATGCAAATCTCTCTCATAGAACATGAAAGCAGATAAAGGCCAAAATGGCCCATCCAGTCTGCCCATCCACAGCATCCACTATCTCCTCTTTGCTAAAAGATTCCATGTGACTGTCACACTCTTTCTTGAATTCAAACACAGTCATTGTCTCCACCACTTCTTCCGAGAGACTATCCCATGCAACTACTACTCTTTCTGCCAAAAAAGTAGCGTATTTTTTGCTCCATAAGACACACCTGCCCATAAGACGCACTCTAGATTTAGAGGAAAACAAGATAAAAAACATTCTGAACCAAATTTTTCCTGCCAGGCTCTGCACCCAGCCCAACACTCCTTGCCAGGGTCTGCAACCTGTTTCCCCTCCCTGCCAGGCTCTGTACGCTGTCTCCTCTCTGGGGGTTTAGTGCTAGGCTGGGACAGGGCACAGGGCAGGCAGGCCTAGTGACAGACAGACAGGCCTAGTGGCAAGCAATCAAGCAGGCAGGCAGGCTCCCCCCCCGCCCCGGACAACCCCAACACGGGGACACCTTCAAGAGCAACGACAGGCAAATAGGAGGCAGCAGAAGCTGAACAACTGACCCAGCCACCCTCTGTCCAGCATTTCCCCCTCCCCCCTCCACTTTCCAAAGCATCCTCCAACCCTAGCAAAATCACACAAAAACTTCAATCCCACTCCCAGAATGCTCATAATGAAAAACACACAAGACTCCCATACTTAGAGAGACAAGCACAGAGATGCAAACCATCCTGTAGATACCCATAACCACCAGGTACTGTTCACAGCATTTTTGTTCGCACCTCCTTTCCAGGTCGCAAAGTTCCAGACCCGAGAGCTCCCTAACGCTACTGGAACTCCAGGACCGACAACCAGTAATTTCTGCTGATTAGTGCAGCCAGTCTTCTCCTCCTTCTGTCTCTGGTACTTAGGACAACGGCAGCGGTGGCGGCAGAAGTGGCGCGCGAGAGGCAGTCTCCTGCCGACTCGATGGCCTATCAGCCGAGACGAGGGTGTGCGTGAGAGGGGTCAGGCTTAACATTTGTTCCTAATCTTGGTGACGTTCAGAAAGGCCTAATAGCCAGGGCATAATGGAGTGGAGTGTTACCTTCAAACTGTATTCGAGAAGTCGCAGAAGTCCGCATGCGACCCCATTCAACACAACTTTTTTCTCCCTCAGCCGGGTTCCGCTCCCCTCTGATGCAGTTTCTTGTTTACAGCGGGCTGGGATGCTTGCATTTCTTAGAATTAAATCTTAGCTATCAAATTTCAGACCATTCCTCAAGCTTCACTAAATCCGTCCTCATGTTATCCACACCATCGGGGATGTCTATTGTAGAGAGCTGCACCGGAACGACAGGAATCCCGCGGGACCTGCGGGGATCCCACGGGTTCCTGCTTCAGGTCACGGGGATGCCCCCTCGGGTCACGGGGATCCCATAGGGACGCCACATCGGGTCGCGGGGATCCCGTGGGGACGCCCCTCGTGGTCTTGGGGATCCCACGGCGTTGGAGGCAGCGAGAGGAGAGAGGCTCCTCTTCTTTTCCTACCTGAAGCACACACACTAGCCGACCGGAAGTCTAACCCCCGACGTCAAAACTGGAGTCAGAGAGAAGGCTCCAGTCAGTCACATGCAGGGTAGCGGACAGATCTCTTCCTGGCTGAAGGACACGTAGCTGTCGCCTTTGGCCGGCTCGTGGGAGGCCTTGCAGTCCTTTTCCTCCAAGCACCCTTGAGAAGTGGAAAGGCTGGTCAGAGGTGGCGTATTTGGGCGCTCCGTAGAGCAGGGGAGCGGTGGTGGAGAGCAGCGCCTACCCCCCCCCCCCATCTTCCAAATGGTTCTGCCCACTGGAAGCCGAAGTGTTCATCAGAGCCTTGCAGCCATGCCACACCCATTCGCAGAGGGGCCAGCACGGCGGGATGGCCTGCTCCAGCACCATGCACACCGGGGCGTACATGGAGTAGAGGAAAAACTTGGGCTCCGATGAGCAGTGCACCTTCACCAGCGAGTAGAACTGGTGCACCTCCAGGCCGGCGTCCTCCTGGCCCAGCAGTTCCAGTTAATTTCCAGGTAACAGTAACTAAAAAGGCACCAGAGAATTTGCTAGCCTGAAACCCAACCATACTTGGTTTGTTTCGGTTTTTACTGCTTTATTTTGGTGATGCCAGTTATGGAAAAATGCTCAATATATAGGGCCATGATGGTCTGGTTGTAGGCAATGTCCATGCACAGGGGGATGGAGATGGGCTGGCAGAAGCCGAAGTCCTAGATGGTGATGCCCCTTTCCCCATGGAATTGGCACTCCACCCAACAGTTCAGGAAGGGCAGCAGTGGAAAGGCCGGACGGTGCCAGATGCCAGGGACAGGCATGGCGGGTGAATTGGAGCAAAAAATTACTGCAAAAAAAAAACTGGGGGGGGGGGGGGATAAATCCTCAATTCTGTGGCTTGTGGAGACCAAATGGATCCGCCGAGCAAAGAAAGTTTTCAGGACACAAGCTCGTGGGCACTCAGTATTTCCAAATAGGCCCTGCATGCTGCATATGACTGATGCAAAGCCTTTCCTCCGACGTCAGCTCTGACGTGGGGGGAAGACTTCCGGTCGGCTACATGTTCGTGCTGTAGGCAGGAAAAGAAGACGAGCCTCTCGGCTCGAGCTGCTTCCAAGAACCCTTGCTGTTATCTGGATGCAAACGCGGGACACAGAAGGGGTCCAATGTGGGAGGCAAACACGGGACACAGAAGAGGGAGGGGAGTGTGTTTTTGGACACAGAACTTCAAGGCATGAACTTGGGAGAGAGGATGAAGGAAGGTAGGGAAAGAGATGCTGAGGTGGGGGAGGTAATAGAAAGGGAGGATTGGGTGTGGGTGTGTCAGTGAGAGGGAAAGAGAAATGATTGTGTACATGGGGAATGGAAGAAAGGAGAATTTTGGGTCATAGGGAGGGAGGGAGGTACAGATGAGAGGGAGAAATATGATGGAAAGGGAACAGTGGGACAGAATGAAAGGGATGCAAGTGGGAGGAATGTTGGACATAGTGGTGAAGGGAATGGAGGGAGAGATGTGGCATGGTGCTGGAGAAATGTTGGCCATTGGGTTGGTGGGCAGGGACGAAAGATGCTGCACATGGTCCGGGGGATGAGAGAGGGATAAATGCTGGACCATTGTAGGAAGAACCAATGGACAGCAACAGAAGAATTTACAGAAGATGGGAAAGCAGAAAAAAGAAACTGTGACCAACTTGATGGAAAAATAAGTCTCCAGACAACAAAGAAAAAACCCAGAATTTATTGACTAAAATATGTTAGCTTTGGGAAATGTATATAGCAGATGTCTTTGTATTGTGTTCAAAAGAAAAGGAAATGCATTTCTGGTTTTATTTCTACAGTGCTGAAGTACTTGCTGACTCTTGCTGTGGCTAGTGGGAATCCCCAAGCACCACCAGCAGAGGACCTCCTCTAGAGACAGCCAGAACTCCCCTCCACCAAGCGCAGCAGTTGCTGGCAGCATCCATGAGCCACTGATATGCCAGCATCTGTGACTCAGGGACACTACTACTGCCTGCCAAACTTGGCAAAAGGGACCCCCGGCCAACTGCAGAGGAAGTCCTCAGCTGACAGCTTGGGGATCCTCATCAGCTGAGTATTTATATTTTATATTTACATTAGAGGCTCTGGTAGAAACCCGTTTACAAAGCATATATTCTTCCAAATTAATATTTCCAAATTAATAAAGTGTCTTTGCTTATTTGTAAATGGGTCTCTACCAGAGCCTTTAATTCAGTAGCATAATTAAATGAAATAACTATTTCTGAAGTTTATAGGGACGGGAGGGGACGGAGGGGATTCCTCACGGGGATGGGTGGGGACGGAGGGGATTCCTCAGGGGGACGGGTGGGATTTCTGTCCCCGCGCAACTCTCTATTCTATTGTAGATTTTGATATCATCGTCAAAGAGGCAAATCTTACCTGATAGCCCTTCAGCAATATCACTTACAAAAATGTTAAAAAGAATAGGCCCAATAACCAAAACTTGAAGCATACCACTGGTGACATCCATTTCCTCAGAGTGATCTCCACTCTGTTGTCTTCCACTCAACCAGTTCCTGACACAGTCTGTCACTTTGGGGCCCATCCCAAGGGCACTCAGTTTATTTATTAGACACCTCTGTAGAATACTGTCAAAGGTTTTGCTAAAATTTAAATACACCACTTGCAGCCCACTCCCGCTATCTAATTTTCTGGTTACGCAGTGAAAGAAATTGATCAGATTTCTCTGACAAGACCTGCCTCTAATGGATCCATGTTGCCTCAGGTCCTGAAATCCAATGGATTCCAGAAACTTCATTATTCTCTGTTTTAAGAGAATTTCCATTAATTTACTTACCACAGGCTAGTAGTTCCCTATTTCTTCCTTACTTCCACTTTTGTGGAGAGGGACCACATCCACCTTTCTCCAGTCCTTTGGTACCACTTCTGGCTCTAGAGAAGTATTGAAAGGTCAGCCAGCAGAGCCACTTCCCTAAGTTTCTTCAGAAGTCTGCCCTGAATTGACCTATCTATTCTGATAGCTCCTGCTATCTTCTCTCTCTCAGTATAATCCTTCCAACATCTCAATCCCTGTCTCTCATCCATCTCCCATCCTTATTGTCCTACCTCTCCATGCCTTTTCTCCGACACTCTTTCTAAACAAACCTTCAATCTTTCCTCTGCTTCCAACCTCTCACGTCTCTCCCAGCTTTATCCCTTCAAGCTCTCTCCATTCATTCTTCTTCTCTATGATCTTCACTCCTTCAACCTCCCATCCTTCTCTCTCCTCCCCAACCATTCCTTGAGCTTTCAAGAGATGCACTTCTTTCACCAGATCAGCATCATTGCTAGATCATTCTGCACTGACCAGACGGAAGGAAGTTTAGCTCTTGAAAGCCAGCCACAAGCACATCAAGTTAGAGAGTGACATGGTAACAAAATTGATCACCATTCCCGTCCCCGTGGATAACCATGGGAAACCATTCCGCGTTATTCTTTAGTGTCTATCTCAACCTCAGTCCTTCTACACCAGCATTCTTCAATGCAAAGCTTGAGGATCAGTGGCTCTGCCCATTCATACTCCGATTCTTATATGAGCCAAGTATAGGATGATGAAGCCATTGTGACATCACTGATGAGGTTGGCTCTTAGGCATTGGTGGAATGAGGCATTATGACATCACAATCTCAGCTGTGGAATGTTGCTACTCTTTGGGTTTCTGCCAGGTACTTGAGACCTGGGTTGGCCACTGCTGGAAACAGGATACTGAGCTTGATAGACTTTCAGCCTGTCCCAGTATGGAAATGCTTATGGTCTTATGTTCTAACCATGCGGTGTCATTCTTTAGTGTCTATCTCAACCTCAGTCCTTCTACACCAGCATTCTTTAATGCAAGGCTTGAGGGTCAGTGGCTGGGCCCATTCATACTCTGATTCTTCCCTCTCTCCTTAAAGAATGACATGGAAATGGTTTCCCGCGGTTATCCGCGGGGACAGGAACGGTGATGATTTTTGTCGCCGAGTCATTCTCTAGATTTTATCTCTATGGATGCAAATAGACTGACACAGAAACCACACTCAAAATAACATTATAGTTCAATGAATATATCTGTTGCCACTAGGGCTGCACCAAATACAGTATTCATATTTGGCCAAATAGTGATGTAAATACGAATAATATGGGGCTCTATGGTGTTAAATCCTATTGAAATAAACACAACCTCCAATTTCACATTGTTTCTTGTATTATTAGTTTTGTTAAAGCTCAAGGCTCATTATTCGCTACAGTATTTGTGTTTGGACAAATATTTTTTCAATATCAGTATTCATCTGAATAGTAAAACATGTTATTCAGTTCAGCTCTACAGTAACATAAGAATTGCCGCTGCTGGGTCAGACCAGTGGTCCATCGTGCCCAGCAGTCCGCTCAAGTGGCGGCCCTCTGGTCAAAGACCAGTGCCCTAAGTAAGACTAGCCCTATCAGCGTACGTTCTTGTTCAGCAGGAACTTGTCTAACTTTGTCTTGAATCTTTGGAGGGTGTTTTGCCCTATAACAGCCTCCGGAAGAGCGTTCCAGATTTCTACCACTCTCTGGGTGAAGAAGAACTTCCTTACATTCGTACGGAATCTATCCCCTTTCAACTTTAGAGAGTGCCGTCTCGTTCTCTCTACCTTGGAGAGGATGAACAACCTGTCCTTATCTACTAAGTCTATCCCTTTCGGTACCTTGAATGTTTCGATCATGTCCCCTCTCAATCTCCTCTGTTCGAGGGAGAAGAGGCCCAGTTTCTCTAATCTTTCGCTGTACGGCAGCTCCTCCAACCTCTTAACCATCTTAGTCGCTCTTCTCTGGACCCTCTCAAGTAGTACCGTGTCCTTCTTCATGTACAGCGACCAGTGCTGTACGCAGTACTCCAGAAGAGGGCTCACCATGGCCAGGTAAAGCAGCATGATAACCTTCTCCAATCTGTTTGTGATCCCCTTCTTTATCATTCCTAGCATTCTGTTTGCCCTTTTCGCCGCCGTTCCTACAGTATATACCATCATTGGCAACACTAACGGGGAGATGGAGACTTATTTCAAAATGGTATCCATACATGCTTTTAGCGGCATTTGAGGAGGGCACTGCCACTCCAAAAACCCTGTGACCCCCCCCCCCCAGTCTGAAAACTAGCTTAGTAATTTATGGATCATTGATTTAGTTATTTATAAATTTTTTTAAATTGTAAACCACATCCAATGAAGCATCCCTTGGACACGTTTACAGTCGGGTTAACACCGTCTTACATTAAAAAGATTACCTCTATGGAACGATATCATCAAAACCAGCTGCACCCAATAAACATATTTCTCATTCTGAAGAAGCAAAGTCCAGGGCTGAGATTCCAGACTGGTTACTCTAGAAAATGCTGTATAAATACCTGTCTAATGATACATTCATAATAATCGGTGAGAAACTGTGAATCAGCAAGACCTTTCAACGTGTCAACATTTCTGTGGAATTCTCATCTCCAGACCCTCCGTGTGGAAACATCTTTACTGCCAAGTGATTTCTTACTTGAAACTGTTAAAAATTTCAATCCCAAACACAATTTCAATCTTGAGAGGGAAGGTACACTTTTAATGGCGCAAGGCCATATACGGTAACAGGATTTAGGCAAAGAAGAACTAAGACCCCTTTTACCTACCCCCCCACTCAAAGGCACCCAGCGCAAGAAGATATTCGACAGTCTGCTGGCGACGCATGCAGCGAAACTGGACCACAATATCTCCAACCTGCTGATAACAACAAACGACTACAAATATTTTTGCAAAGAAATCAAAACCCACCTATTCAAAAAATTTATACAGATGGCTTAACCCCATCCGGACCCCCCTCAGTGCAACTCCCCTCTCCTCCCCCCTTCACCAGTTCCCTTCTCTCTAGCCTCAAGCATGTCAACTGCTTCCCTAACTGTATATATACTGGATCTGCACTATTTCCTATTTGTACAGCATCTTGTAGCTCTTGAAATATACAGCTCCATTATTCTTGTAACTTCTCCTGGAAATGACCAGAATTCTCTCTGTAATTATCCTGGAAATGTCCAGTTCTCTCTTTTGTAATCCGCCCAGAACTGCAAGATTGAGGCGGAATAGAAATCAGTAATGTAATGTAATGATTTGACGAAGGATTTGCAAATGCTTAAGAATGTATTTTATTTCTTTGCTTAAAAAGTCACCTTCTCTGTGGAATCTATGAAATCAATAAGGCCCAATATTCAAAGAATTTAGGCTCCTAATTTTGGGAATTATGCTCATAAATTGGCCTCTTTGAAAAGTTACCAGGACTGAATGCATCAAAAATTTCACTCAACTCGTAAATTTAGGAGCAGAAAGAGTAGCAATGGGGCAGAATTAGGGCAGAGAAATATTATTGTATGAAACAAAGCATCATACAACCACAAACTTCTAACTATTCCCTCGTTAAAAATCATTGGAACCCGTCGTCAGGATATGTTTTCTGTAGTAGCACCTCAACTCTGGAACTCTTTACCTTTACACTTAAGAGAAATAAATAACCTAAACGATTTTAAAAAGAATTTAAAATGCTTTTTATTTAAAGACGCTTTTAATATTTAAAATTATCCATGTGCTCTTTTTATATATCAAGATTCGTTATATTATTGAATTCTTATTTTAATATATAATTTTTAAGCTAAAATTTCTGCAATTTTTATGATTTTGTACCTTATAACTGTTAATTTGTAATTTTATATTTAACTATTATGTTTTTTCTTAAAACTTAATGTATAAATTGTTAAATTTTTAATATTTTATGTTATTTACTGTTTCAATATTGTGTTTACATATAAATTGTAATTCGCTTAGAAATAATCTAATTAAGCGATTAATCAAATATGAATAAAACTTGAAACTTGATACATATTTATAGGGCTCCTTATACGAAGGTGCGCTAAGCGTTTTAGCTCGCGCTAGCTGAAAATCTACCGCCTGCTTAAAAGGAGGCGGTAGCGGCGAGGGCGTGCGGCAATTTAGCGCCGCTATTCTGCACCTTAATGCCCTAACACGCCTTCGTAAAAGGAGCCGTTAATGATTAGAAAAACAGTGATAAGGGGGGGGGGAAAACCCCTGTGGTGTCGCCCTTTCTTCAGTGCCCTAAGCACACACTTATTTTGCTTAATGGTTAATCCAGGGCTGGGCACAAAACTGTGAGCAGAGACTTGCTTAAATCAGCAGTGAATGAAAAGTGGGTTGAGGTGCAAAAGTGTAGGAAGGCCTTGCCCTGGCCACGGAGGCAAAGTGCCTACCCTTCATTGTTATAAAATACTATAATAATCTGTGTTCAAATAAATCAAGGAATGCCGTAGCCAACGTCAGGGACACCTGCTGGGCAAATTAAAATGACTTATAACTGTGGCAAATTATATTTCAACTGGAAAAAACGCACTTCATATTTATCCAAGAGCAACTCTGAAAACAATATCCCTATGGAAGGAACGATTAGCTAAGCATGATTTTTTTAAAAGTGATCTTTAGCTAGTAAATTAGCCCACAAAAACTGATTTCTCTGCTTCAAACCTGATGTAATCCATCAGAATTTAATGCAGAAACCCAGAAAAATGAAGTCAGATAAAGCCCATAAGGCCTATCTAGTCTGCTCTTCCAACAATCTAATATTCCTTTCACTTCCTTAGAGATCCAACGTACTTGCCCTAAGCTTTCTAGAAATCAGATATACCGCATTTTTTCGCTCTATAAGACGCACTTCCCCCCCCAAAAGTGGGTGGAAATAAGGGTGTGTCTTATAGAGTGAATACTAACTAAGCCCCCTCCCCTACCTTAATTTCTCCGGCGGTCTGGCGGTCCAGCGGTGTAGAGCAGGAGCTTTCAGCCTCCTGCCCTTCCATCCGGCTTTCTCCCCAGCGGCAGGCAGAGTCGGAGCGGCAAGAAGTCAGATGCGAGTTTTTCACTTCCTGCCTTGCCGCTCCGTGGCGGTCCAGCCCTATTACCTCCTGTCCTTCTCTCCTTTCTCCCCCTCAAACGGCAGCGTCAGAGCAGCAAGCAGGCAGGCGCGAGTTTTACACTTCCTGCCTTGTCCAGCGCCGCTCTGTGAATGGCTGTCCCAGTTCTCGTGAGTTCTCCATCCTCAACTGCCTCAAACACTTTAAAACCATAAGTAGCAAAATTCTAGTGTGATGTCATAATGACTCATTCCACCAATGCCTAAGCTCCGTCCTCATCTGCACAAGCCTCAAACACTTTAGAATCATAAGTAGCAACATTCTACAGCTCAGATTGTGATGTCATAATGCCTCAGCTCCGTCCTCATCTACACAAGCCTCAAACACTTTAGAATCATAAGTAGCAACATTCTAGAGCTCAGATTGTGATGTCATAATGCCTCATTCCACCAATACCTAAGCTCCGTCCTCATCTGCACAAGCCTCAAACACTTTAACATCATAAGTAGCAACATTCTAGAACTCAGATTGTGATGTCATAATGCCTCATTTCACCAATGCCTAAGCTCCGTCCTCATCTGCACAAACCTCAAACACTTTAGAATCATAAGTAGCAACATTTTAGAACTCAGATTGTGATGTCATAATGCCTCATGCCACCAATGCCTAAGCTTCGTCCTCATCTGCACAAACCTCAAAACACTTTAGAATCATAAGTAGCAACATTCTAGAGCTCAGATTGTGATGTCATAATGCCTCATTCCACCAATGCCTAAGTTCCATCCTCATCTGCACAAGCACGGCAGAGGGAAGGCCTTGGCGGGGCAGCTGCAAGAAGCCTGTTCATAGGTTGGTCAGTCGGAGAGAGGGTCAGGGACAGAGCAGAAGGTCTGCACAGATACACAGGTCTGCACAAAATGTCCGTTACTGAATTCATGCTTAGTGCACATCATCCCGGCCCCTAAATTTCAGCGCCATTTATTGAATTTACCCCTTACTAGGGTTACCAGACGTCCGGATTTCCCCAGGCATGTCCTCCTTTTGAGGACATGTCCGGGACTCTGGACGGCTTTTCAAAACCCAGCACTTTGTCCGGGTTTTGAAAAGCCTCCCTCAAAATTGCCGTCGGGCAGGAGGGCATCCGCATACGCCACGCAATGACATCACACACACGCGACGTCATCGCGTCACATCCACATATGCATGGATGCCCTCCTGCCCGACCAGAGCAGGCAGCAGGGGGCGGTGTGGGGGTGGGACTGGGGCGGGCCTGGGGGGCGGGTCTAAGGGGTCCGGATTTTCCGAACGGAAAATCTGGTAACCCTACCCCTTACCCTGCATTAACTGCACTGATACTAAAATAGATTTAGCTGTGCTCTACCGAGACGGCATTAACTGTTCTCCTGTGACTATCCCCATGTTAATTATAAGGCACCATCAGCACAGTGCCCTCCCCATTTCACACTTGTCAGTTAACATGGGACATAGCTTGCACGATCAAGCCAACACGCTGCAAAGTACACACTAATTCTCACACTGCTTAAGGCCCTTTAGTTAAAAAAAAAGTCCTAATTGAATTACTACGAGTTCTACGGAGTTATACAGATCAAGCATATTAAGGAAATAATTTAAAACAGAAACATCAGTAAAATCCAAAGAGAGAAATTTACCATGTGTTTATACTGTTCATTCCAAAGACGTGAAAAAAAATTCACCAAATAAATTATTTCAATACGTTTTTATAAACCACCAACCATAAAAAGCTCACGATGGCTTACAACGAACCATATACTGCATAATCCACATATAAATCACCTAGAACACAACTCAAATAAGCCATGAGAAAAATAACCACTGTTTGCTGAAAAAAAAGGCCTTAAGCTAAGCAATATCCCTTCTCCTCTTAAGAAACCGGCACAGAGTTCCATAATTAGAGACCTGCAAACAAAATAGCCCAGGCCTGAGTGCTGAGGTAATCCCTGACATGATGGGCTTGGAACAAACTTCCCACAAGCCATGTAAAAATACTGAGGCCTTTGATCCTTCAAGGCTAAATACTGTACACAAAACAGATAACTTTAAGCTGAATTGTACCGGCAGAAATGTGCTCATCCAGCTTAAACCCTGCTATCACACGAGCAGAGGCATTTGGGGTAAACCGTAATGGGTGTACAGAAGACGTCCGGATTTCCGGGCACTTTGTTCGGATTTTGAAAAGCCGCCTCTAAATCGCGTCAGGCAGTAGGAAATCCGCACATGCACGGATGGTGCGTAATATCATACCGCTAGGGGCTAGGGTGGGATTGGGGGCGGGGCTAGGGCGTAACAGGGCGGGGCTGGTGGCGAGTCTAGGGGGTCCAGATTTTACTTTGGTAAAATCTGGCAACCCTAGACTTGGGGTGGGGATGAGACCCAAATCAAAAAACCAGAAAACAGAAGTTCACCCTACAAAGCACAAGGGATTGGATCACTGTCAAAATGTGGATTACAAAGAGCCACTAGTGCAGGGGTAGGGAACTCCGGTCCTCGAGAGCCGTGTTCCAGTCGGGTTTTCAGGATTTCCCCAATGACTATGCGTGAGATCTATTTGCATGCACCGCTTTCAATGCATATTCTTTGGGGAAATCCTGAAAACCCGACTGGAATACGGCTCTCGAGGACCGGAGTTCCCTACCCCTGCACCAGTGCCACATTCCTAATATGATTCCATGATGATAGCCTGGCATCCAGCATCACCTCTAGATATTTAATGACTGAAACTACAGAGATCATATTCAGTTTCTCTGAGCAACGAAGCCGCTGGAAGCACAAAACAATGCCTTACGCCTCCCAGAATCTCTGGCTTTGCAACGTTCTAAGCCAGTGTCTGGCAAACTTTACGAGCTGCGGCACGCTAAACGGGTGGCCACGGCTCGAGGGCACCCGGAAGGTAGCGGATGTCGCCGCGATGATGTCACGGGCATGCGTGATGTCATCGCATTGACGTCCATGCATGCGCCGAGACCCTCCAGACCCTCCAGTGGGGGGGATGCTGTAAAAGAAGAGGCGCGGGGAGCAGGAGAGGTGCTGGTGGCGGCTGACTGCCTACAGCATGTGCCTCTTGCCACGAGAGGCACATCCTATAGGCAGTCAGCCTGCTCTGGTGCCTCTCCTCCTCCCTGGCGTGTCGCAGCGGGCACACAATTTGCGTTACACTGTTCTTCTAAGCTAAAATACTGGGCAAGACAAGAGTTATACAGTAACATAGTAGATGACGGCAGATAAAGACTCGAATGGTCCATCTAGTCTGCCCAACTTGATTCAATCTATAAATTTATTGGGGGGGGGGGGGGGTTCTTCTTCTTCTTATCTATTTCTGGGAAAGAATCCAAAGCTCTGCCTAGTACTGTTCTTAGGTTCCAACTACTGAAGTCTCTGTCAAAGCTCACTCTAGCCCAGTGGTCTCAAACTCAAACCCTTTGCGGGGCCACATTTTGGATTTGTAGGTACTTGGAGGGCTGCAGAAAAAATAGTTAATGTCTTAAAACTTTCCTTTAACAGTTAAAAGGAAAGATATATAAACTATAAAGAGTTTTACCTCATGCAAAATTGTCATTTCTTTAATAAGACATTAACTATTTTTTTTGCGGCCCTCCAAGTACTCTATTTTTTCTGCAGCCCTCACATTTAAAGTTTAATATCTTTTCTTTCTCAAAACTGGCACATTTCAATCACTAAATTGAAAATAAAATCATTTTCCTACCTTTGTTTGATAATTTCATCAGTCTCTGGTTGCACTTTATTCTTCTGACTGTGCATCCAATACTTCTTCCCTTCTTTCAGCCTCCTGTATGCTTCCTCTCCTCCAGACCTCATTCCCTCACCCAACTTTTTCTTTCATTCTCTGTCTGTCTTTCTCTGATTCCGTGCCCCATTTTTTGCTTTGTTTCTGGCTCCCTGTCCCCACCCCACCTTCTTTCTTTCTTTCTTCCTTCCTTCCTGCCCTCCCCCATGCCACCGCCACCGCGGAATAGGCTGCTGCTGCTGCTGTTATCGGGAACAGGCCATCTCCCTGCTTCTCTTTTGCACGGGGCTGACCAACTCTCGCTGCCCGATGTCAATTCTAACGTCGGAAAGGTCGTTCCGGGCAGCCAGGCAGCGATTGGCTAGCCAGAACGTCCTCTCGACGTCAGAATTGACGTCGGGCCGCCAGAGTTGGTCGGCCCTGCAGGGAAGAGAACAGTGGACCGCCCCCCACCTTGGTACGCCACTGGAGCAGCAGCGTGTCTGGCCAGCTCGTTCGTTCAAAGCCTCGGGTGACAGCTCCTTGCGAGATCCGCGCCTGCGTCTGAAGCCTCTCTGATGTTGTGACATCAGAGAGGCTTCCGATGCAGGAGTGGATAGCGCAAGGAGCCGCCAACCCACGGCTTTGAGCGAACGAGCCGGCTGCTGCTCCAAAAGGAAGAGAATGATGGCTTCTAGACCGTGGGCCGCAAATAAAACCTGGAGAGCCACATGCAGCCCGCGAGCCACGTGTTTGAGACCGCTGCTCTAGTCTATCTACACCCGCCCAGCCATTGAGGACCTCCCCAGCCCATCCTCAACCACAAACCGTGCAAGTCTGCCCAGTACTGGCCTTAGTTCTTCACTATTTACTATTATTTTCTGACTCTAGATCCTCTTTGTTCATCCCACGCTTTTTTGAACTCCGTCACTCTTTTCATCTCCACCACCTCTCTCGGGAGCGCATTCCAGGCATCCACCACCCTCTCCGTAAAGAAGAATTTCCTTACGTTGCTCTTGAGTCTCCCACCTCTCAACCTCAAATTATGTCCTCTGGTTTTACCATTTTCCTTTCTCTGGAAAAGATTTTGTTCTACGTTTATACCTTTCAAGTATTTGAACGTCTGAATCATATCTCCCCTGTCCCTCCTTTCCTCTAGGGAATACATATTCAGGGCTTTCAGTCTCTCCTCATACGTCTTCGGGCGCAAGCCTCCTATCATTTTCGTTGCCCTCCTCTGGACTGCTTCAAGCCTTTTAATGTCCTTCGCCAGATACGGTCTCCAAAACGGAACACAATACTCCAAGTGGGGTCTCACCAATGACTTGTACAGGGGCATCAACACCTTCATTAATGGTTTTAAAGATGTTTGCAAACCTGACCATAACATAAAAATGTATTTCTATACCGCAATTCCATTAAGTTCTATGCGGTTTACAAAACAGAATTTTAAAAAAAACTGCACATATACAATTGAATGTAATACATTAATTTTCTAAGAATCTTGTAAACAAGTACGTTTTCAATTGTCTCCTAAAATGCTGATATGAGCAAGAGGTCGCTGTTAGAGAATTCAGATCTTTATCCCATATTGGCAGCTTGAAACAGAAGACATTGATAATATTTCGACCACCTTTGACTGAAGGGAAGGTAAATGCAGCATGCGTGCATCGAGAGTGCTTTGAATTTACAAATGTGAACGAATCCACACGATAATTAGGTGCAAGGTCGAACAATACCTTATAACAAATGCAACCAATGCCTATCACTTTGTGTTTATTATGAACTTAAACAAAAAAATAAAACAAAGAGCTACAACCAATAAACAACAGGATTCAAAAGTAAATCTCAAAGATAAGAAAAAGAAATCCCTGAAGGGTATATACCACAGAATAATACTATAATATCAGAGCAATGTACTCAAATTACAAAGTTAGAAATATTGTACATATTTATTAATTTAAAATTTGCAAAAATGTCACAAAATTTTCATAGAATAGCATACACAGAATACCATACAAACACTACAAACAAACCAAACAAACCAGACAAGGTATTATGAATTTAAAACATGTATTTCACCCCAAACCAGGAAGTAGAGAATGACACAGGAATCTCTCGTATGAGGAAAGACAAAAAGGGTTAGGGCACTTCAGCTTGGAAAAGAGACGGCTCAGGGGAGATAGGATTGAAGTCTATAAAATCCTGAGTGGAGTAGAACGGGTACAAGTGGATCTATTTTTCACTCCGTCAAAAATTACAAAGACTAGAGGACACTTGAAGTTACAGGGAAATACTTTTAAAACCAATTGGAGGAAATTTTTTTTTCACTCAGAGAATAGTTAAGCTCTGGAACGCGTTGGCAGAGGTTGTGGTAAGAGCGGAGAGCGTAGCTGGTTTTAAGAAAGGTTTGGACAAATTCCTGGAGGAAAAGTCCATAGTCTGTTATTGAGAAAGACATGGGGGAAGCCGCTGCTTGCCCTGGATCGGTAGCATGGAATATTGCCACACCTTGGATTTTGGCCAGGTACTATGGACCTGGATTGGCCACCGTGAGAACAGGCTACTGGGCTTGGTGGACCATTGGCTATTCATATGTTTCAAGTTTCAAGTTTAATTTGCATTTGATGAATCGCTTATAACAATATCTAAGCGATGTACAATTAAAAACCATCAGAATGTGGCAATACATATAATTTGAATAAGTTAAACAACTGACAGACAAATTGGACAGACAAGAGTAAGTGGGAAGGCAGGGGAAAGTTACAATTTCGTTGCTTGTTAAAATTTTTACATAAAAAGGAAAACACATTGGGTAATAATGGGGTGAGGTAAAATAAAATGTTTTAAATGTACAAAGATATTAAATATAAAAAAAAAAAGAGAGAAAATAAAAAACCTTAAAATATTGCATTTTAAGAATCAAATGCATCTTGAAATAGATATGTTTTTAAAATTTTCTTGAAAGAGACAAGGTCCCTGAAGGAACTTATTTTCTTGTCCCATACCAGTGAGTTCTTTTCCTGTCCCTGCCCCATTCAGAGCACCAAAAGGGGAGTGTTAAATCTAGAGCTCACATGTCGTTGTCACACCCCTCCTCAGAAAACCCTCACTGGACCCCACATGTCCCTCTAACTATCACCCCATCTCCCTCCTCCCCTTCTTATCCAAGTTACTTGAACATGCCGAGTAACAGTGTAGGTAATCAGCAGAGACCATATGAAACTTTATGAGATGATGAAACTGTAGCCTCAAAGGTGAAAGAATATTCCAATAAATTTTGGTTTTCTAACCATTTAAAATCAAGAAGTGTTTTTGTGAACACATTGTATAATGGCATCTGTGCACCGAGATGCCATTCTAGAATTCTAGTGCAAACTGAATTGGCGTGACCATTTACACCTGATCAGTGGCAGGAATCAATGGGCCCACCCAGGTGTGCCATGCAAAGTGCATTACTTGGAGCAGTGTTTTTCAACCTTTTTACACCTATGGACCGGCAGAAATAAAATAATTATTCTGTGGACCGGCATCGGTCCGTGGACCGGCGGTTGAAGAACACTGGGCTAAGTCGTGGGCCAGACCCCGCCCATCTCTACCCAATCTCCACCCCAGACCCCGCCCCCATAATAGTACTAATTCCACCTTGCACGTCCTGTGCCTCATCTGGAAGCCTTCCCTCTGACGTTGCAACGTCAGAGAGAAGGCTTCCGGTTCAGGCGCAGGATGCCCGTAGGAGCCGCTGCCTGTGGCTTTGTGCACCGAATCAGTTAGGAAGAGGGAGCTGGCTCGAAGATAACGCCGCATTGATCGCACCGTGGACCGGCGGTTGAAGAACTCTGTTTTGGTCCTGATGCACGTGCTGGCCCTGTGGACCGGCACTGGTCCATGGATCAGTGGTTGAAGAACACTGACTTAGAGCATTCTATAAATTGCAAATGTAAGTTGGAGAAACACCTATGACCCTTCCATACCTTGCCCATATATATGCTCCCTTGCAGTCACGCATGACCCTTTTTGTTGGAGCAGAAACACTGTTTGATTGCTGCAGCTGTCTCCAGCAACTTGCGGTTAGCAGAGATTTCTGTTGAAGCGTGTAATATACCAGTGTTTCTCAACCAGCGGTACGCGTACCCCAGGGGGTACGCAGGCCGCCTGTTGGGAATACGCAAGCTGGCCACCGCCCAGGATCTCTCCCTGCCTGCTCCCCTCACTGAAGCTACCACCGCCGCTGCTGCCGATATCTCCCTGCCTCCCCGCCCCACCCCCCAAAGCTGCCATGCTCCATTCCCCTCCTCCCTCCCCCGCTCCATTCCCCCGCTGCCGCCGAAGCAGCAACAGAGACAGGCCAGGTGCAGGCAACGACTGAACAAGCGGCCGGCCCATAAGCCTTCCCCCTGATGTCAATTCTGACGTCGGAGAGGAAGTTCCAGGCCCCGTGATAGAATTGTCTTTATAATATGAAGCATAAAGAACGGAAAAAAAATGAAAAACTCAATCAGAACAGCCAAGAATATAATCAAGCAAAAGGCACACCACCAAAGCTGCTTTGAAAGCCCTTGTGTGGCTCCGCCGAGTCGACTTTCAGCCAGTCTGAGCATGCAGAGGCATGCTGTTGATAGCCTAAACCTCGGAGATATAAAAAGTATGTTGACCTGCACGGCATGCTGGGACAGCAGCCCCACGGAAAGCATCTAGTTCCAGGAACTCTGTTTTGTGTGCACATTTACAGAGGCACATGCAGGCTGTTCCCACAGGACTCAGCATTACAAAGTCTAAGAATAAACCCTGGCAGGTGTCAGCTGAGACGGTGGTCAGGTATAACTGACAGAGGCAGCAGCTTGTTTGCACGCTGTTTGCAATGGAATAAGAAAAAAAGGCAGAGTCCTTCCCTCTTCCCCGAGAACCAAACATTCTTTACAAACATCCGTCTCTCCTCAAAACTCATCTCTTCTGTGAGGCCTTTTGACTACCCCTCTCATAATCCTCCTCATTTTCTCTGCATTGTCACCTTCCTGTACGGCACGGTAGTTAAAGCTACAGCCTCAGCACCCTGAAGTTATAGGTTGAAACCCACGCTGCTCCTTGTGACCTTGGGCAAGTCACTTAATCCCCCCATTGCCCCAGGTACATTAGATACCATTATTACTACTACTACTACTACTACTACTATTTATTATTTCTAAAGCGTTGAAAGGCATACGCAGCACGGTTCATAGACAAAAGCGCGTGAAAGACAAAAGCGCACGCCGACAATTGAGCGCAGCGCACGCCGCCGCCGCACCGCTCTAAATTACAGTTTTTAGGGGCTCTGACGGGGGGTTTTGTTGGGGAACCCCCCCCCAGTTTACTTAATAGACATCGCGCCGGCATTAAGGGGGGTTTGGGGGGTTGTAACCCTCCACATTTTACTGTAAACTGAACTTTTTCCCTAAAAACAGGGAAAAAGTGAAGTTTTCAGTAAAATGTGGGGGGTTACAACCCCCCACACCCCCCACAACGCCCCCACAACACGGTGTGATGTCTATTAAGTAAAGTGGGGGGGGGTTCCCCCCCACGCCCCCCCCCGTCGGAGCACTAAAAACAGTAATATAGAGCGGCGCGGTGGCGCGCGCTATGCTCAATTGTCTGGGCGCGCCTTTGTCCCGGCGCGCTTTTGACCTGACACCACGCAGCACTGTACATTTTAACATACAATAGACGGTCCCTGATCAGAAGAACTTACAATCTAATTTAGAGGACATTTCAGGGTTGGGGAGATTATGGTAGAGGAAATGATACAGTGGGTATAGGTATCTGACAGCAGTGAGTGGGAGTTAGGAGTTGAAAACAGATTTTAAAAAGTGGGCTTTTAGCTTGGATTTGAACACTGGGAGCATGACATATTGATTCAGGCAGCACAAGGCCCCACAAGAAAGAAGGGACGGAGTCTGGAGTTGGCCCGCTGGGACAGACACGAAAAAATGCTTGAGTACCTGAATACATTCATGTAAACCGTCCTGAACGCCCCTGGGAGAACAGCATAGAAAATTGAATAAATAGTGTGAACAGTTTCAGCCTCTAATAACCAGAGCTGCTATTGTGACATCATAATGTCTCATTCCACCAATGCCTAAGAGCCAGCCTCATCAGTGATGTCACAATGGTTTGATTGGCCTATACTTGGCTCACTTTTGCTACATTTTGATTTCTAGAATGGTGCAGTGGTTAAAGCTACAGCCTCAGTACCCTGAGGTTGTGGGTTCAAATCCCCACTGCTCCTTGTGACCCTGGGCAACTTACTAAATCCCCCCATTGCTCCAGGTACATTAGATAGACTGTGAGCCCACTAGGACAGACAGGGAAAAATACTTGAGTACCTGAATAAACCATTCTGAGCTACCCCTGGGAGAAGTGTATAGAAAATTGAATAAATAAAAGTATGCAATTGGCTGCTACTTTATACATAGTTTTAAATGCTTTTTAAGTGGTTGATCCTAACGGCAGAGTTAAGGGTTCACATGCGTGCTCTGCAAAATGCAAAATTCAAAGTGTTCCCCCCCCTCCCATCAGTAGATACACATATATATTAATGCCTGCTGGTAAGTGTGTTGTGCTGAGAACCTGGCGATTTGGGTTCCATTCCCGCTGCAGTTTCTTGGGATCTTGGGAAAATCACTTAACTCTCCATTTACCCAGGTTCAAAATGTAGATTTGAGCCCACTAGGGACAGAGAAAGCGCCTGAAATCAATACGTAAACTGCTTTGTTTCTGCCACAGAGAGGCAGTATACAAAAAAATATGCCAGTAAGCAATTTCAGAAGAAACATAGAAACATAGAAAGATGACGGCAGATAAGGGCTACAGCCCATCAAGTCTGCCCACACCATCGACCCTCCCTTTTAAGTCTAATGTCCCCTTTAAGTAGAATTGTAATAATGCCATTCTACTGACCCGCTCTTTCAAGTCTATACCCTAGTGATCCTATCCTTTGGCTGACCCTCGTAGGGACCCTCGTAGGGATCCTACATAGGTATCCCATTTATTCTTGAAGTCTGGGACGCTGTGTGCTTCTATCACCTGCATTGGAAGCTTGTTCCAATGCTCAATCACTCTCTCCGTGAAGAAGTACTTCCTGGCATCTCCACGAAACTTCCCTCCCCTGAGTTTGAGCGGATGACCTCTTGTGGTCGAGGGTCCCTTCAGGAGAAAGATATCATCTTCCACCTCAACCCGTCCCGTGATGTACTTAAATGTCTCAATCATGCTTTTTCTCTTTTGATACTTGCTGCTATTTCCGTGTATATCAGCTGCTTTACATTATCTAGCTTGTTCTAAACTTAGCATCCCCTCCCCCAGCCTCTCCACATATTACAAAAGCAGGACTGATTCAGCATGCCATCTGTGACCTGGAGTTTGCTGGCACTTCTAACAGCACGGACTGGCGCAGAAAGTGCTCCAATGTCCGTAGGAATTAAGTGGGTGTCGGAGCATATGCTGCGCAGCATTCGCTCATGCATTTTAGGAAAAAGGGGAGTTACTTTTTTTTTTTTTTTAAATCGACTTAATGGGCGCTGATAATTGAAAGCGCCATTAAAAACGATTTTAAAAATTAATTAGCCAAGTCGGTGCTTAACTCGGAAGATGGCTACCACTTCGAGGTAGGTGTCTACACCGGGGCACCTGCAAGCAAGCTGGCGGTTAGGGGCACATTTGGGGCAGACTCAGGGTGGCGGTTTGGGCGTGGAATAACTTAGGGCTCCTTTTACGAAGCAGCGTTAGCGGCTTTATCGCACGCGTCTTTTTAGCAGGCGCTAACCCTCCTGCGCTAGCCGAAAAACTACTGCCTGCTAGAGCGGCCGGCGGTTTAGCGCGCGCTATTACGTGTGTTAAACCGCTAACGCGGCTTCGTAAAAGGAGCCCCTAGGCACCAGTAGGCACCTACCTTAGGCACACTCATATAGGCCAAGAAACCCCTGGCCTAAATGGAAGTGCGCCTAAGAAGTTAACTTCTACCAGTGCCTAAGAACGCATAAGCACCGCTAGGCATGATTCTATAAACAGCTCCTACTAGGTGACTGACAACCATGCCAAACGGCACCTGGCGGTTAGATGCCTTCTATGTTATTTATTTATGTAAAAAATTTATCAACCGGCTATACCTAGGCGGCATTACAATAATAACATGCATAGAATATAACAAACAAGACTTTTACAAACATCTTGGGTCGCAGATGAATAATCACATCTTAAATAGATCTTCACAGTAAAACTAGCATTCAACATTTCAACTTTATTGAAATGCCTCTAAAAATAGCGTACCGTATTTTTCGCTCCATAAGACGCACCTTTTTCCCCAAAAAAAGTGGGTGGAAATAAGGGTGCGACTTATGGAGCAAATACCGCACCCTCCCCCCTCCCCCCCCCCACGGTCCAGCGCTGCATCGGCAGACTCCCCTGCTGGACGGCCACCCGAATCCCCATCTGCCGTGGCAGCGAGAGGCAGGTGCAAGCCCACAGCGTGCCTGCCTGGTCCCGCGCCGCCACTCGAATGGTGCCATCAGCTCCTGCGGCAGAGAGGGACTCGGGCAGCCGTCCAGCGGGGAAGCCTGACGATGCAGTGCTGGACCGCCAGGATTGCAGAAAGGTACCGGGAGGGAGTGGGGTCCTGCAGAAAGGTACTGGGAAAGGGGGCTCTCCTGCCGGAATTATGATAAACTAATCACTTGTTTAAATTTACAACAAATGTAGAGCTGAGGCAAGAGGCCTTGTGCTGGACATGTGAATTGCTTTTTTTTTTTTAAAAAAAAAAAAGGAAATAAAAATGTAAAGGTATCAGAGATGAGCAGGAAACAGAAAAACTTCCCTGCCTATAGACCACTAGAGGGGGAACAGGGTGCAGAGCCTGGCAAGGAGTGTGGGTTTGGGTACAGCCTGGCAGAGAGAATTTGGTTCAGAATGGTTTTATTTTTTCTTGCTTTCCTCCTCTAAATCTAGGGTGCGTCTTATGGTCAGGTACGTCTTATGGAGCGGGAAAAATACGGTAGTTGTAAGAATTTTTTTAAACTCTGAGAACGCTCTTAGCGGTCCAATTTATAGAATCAGGGCCTAAGGCAGGGGTGTCAAAGTCCCTCCTCGAGGGCCGGAATCCAGTCGGGTTTTCAGGATTTCCCCAATGAATATGCATTGAAAGCAGTGCATGCAAATAGATCTCAGGCAGATTCATTGGGGAAATCCTGAAAACCCGACTGGATTCTGGCCCTCGAGGACCGACTTTGACACCTGTGGCCTAAGGGTTCATGTGGTACTCCTGCACTAACCAGTTAGCGTGTGGTAATCCAGACACACTAACCGATAAGTGCAGGAACACCTATTTTCACCCCACAGACACGCCCCCTCCAACCAACAATTTTAAAATTTATTTATTTAAAAAAATTATATACCGTCTAAAATCTAGGCAGTTTACAAAACAACATGCAAAATAAATAATAACAATACAACATACACTCATAGACTCTCCTTCATCCTTCACTACGAACATACTCATTTCGTTCACCTAACTGCATTGTCACATAACTACATCTTCATGAGTTTTTAAAAGTATCACAGAAATACTTACTGTATTTTTGTTCACATAAATACACTGATAAATAACTGCGTCTTCAAAAGTTTCTTAAAGGTATCCCTAAAATATTTTTTTTTAGTACGCGAGTAACGTGTGCCGATTTGGAACTTGCCACAAGACACCTGAGCACGTCCCGCAATAAGCCATCTGAAACTGCAGTAAGCATGTGCGAGCACTTACTGTGTCTTAAAGGATCCCCTCAGTAGAGCCCTAACGTGACCGTGAAGTCACTGGTGCTAGCGTGCTAAGCATTAGTAAACGCTCCCTTAAGGGCCAGTAACACTAGTTGTGGCTCAGCAGCAGGGGGATTTCTAAAACTTTAAACACCACAAGTCCCTTAACAAAGCAGTATTCCGACAACTGTTTGTTTCAACTGACAGCTAAATAAATGATTTGTACCGCGGCTTTAAATAAATGTTATTTCATTCTGAAATTTCTATTCTACCTTCGTAGCACTACCAAGGCACTACTTCAAAGAGCTGCCTGACAGAACACCATTAGATCTATTCAATGTGCCTAAACACTTATCTGCTGGGATGGTACATTTACACTGTCCAGACAGGACATGCTTGCCCACTATCTGAGGCCCAGCTGACACCGACCGTTTTATAGATGTGCTCTGCCTGGAATATACATTTATAAAACTGCACTGAGCAACAGTAGAATAAATCACGAGCCCATTATTTTTGCTCGAGGGAGCATCTCCAGCGTCATATCTGTACCAGCTGTGACTTTCGATAGGGGGGGAAAACAATGGAAGATTAATGTAGTTGATCTCGGCTCAGCAAATGCAGTAGAGACCTTTTTAAAATGAGAATAGATACGGTTTTATTGATGTATGATTATTAGATAAAACTAAAAGCCCAATAACCCAACCTCTCTGGGATGAAAGGGATCATTGAGAGAAATAGCCAAGTAGCCCATGAATACACCCCCCATCTGCACTTCCTGTGACAATAAATCCCAGAATCCTCTGGGACTCTCTTCAGCCTCACACACTACAGCACTTAGCTCCCTGTGTCCCACCCCCACTCCAGCCTCATGAACTGCCATTTTAGACCCCCTTTTGAGGACATGTCCGAGGGTCCAGACGGCTTTTCAAAACCTGGCACTTTGTCCGGGTTTTGAAAAGCTTGGAACAAATAACTGTCGGACAGGAGGGGCATCCGCACATGCCAAGCGATGACATCATACGCACACACATGTGCACGTGAAGTCATTGCGTCGCATCCGTGCATGCACAGATGCCCTCCTGCCTAAGAGAAGGCGAGGGGCGGGGCTAGGGCGGGACTAGAGCGTAACAGGGTGGGTATAGGGGGGGCTGGATTTTCCAAACGGAAAATCTGGTAACCCTACCTGTGACTCACTACCATAATGAAGTTCACCCTTCTACTGGTTGAAATTTAGGACTCTGCCCAACCCCCACTTCAATTATTGCACACATTGAGGACAATTTTATAAAGGAGCACCTATATTTAGGGGCCAAGAACATACAGTAAAACCAAAAAAAACTTGTGGAGAATCGATGTCCAAGTTGATGGCTTTGTTAAAGCAAACAAATAATCCACACACATACGTCTAGGGCCGGAACCTCTAGAAACATACGGACCCTACACGGTCTGGGTTTCGACACAATAGAAACATAGAAACATAGAAAGATGACGGCAGAAAAGGGCTATAGCCCATCAAGTCTGCCCACTCTACTGACCCACCCCATTAAGTCTGAGTACTAATGACTTAGTTCCTTAACTCGACCCTCGTAAGGATCCTACTAGGGCATCCCATTTATTCTTAAAGTCAATAACACTGGTGGCCTTGATCACCTGCTCTGGAAGCTTGTCTTCTTCAGGGGTCCCTACTGGTCCAAAAAGATCTCTGCGTAAAACCGATGCACTCAAACCGACAGCGTCGTGCTCCAAGCTCCCAGGTTCAGTAATATAGTACATGACTGCAAATAAAGACCTGCATGGTCCAACCGGTCTGTCCAACCAAGTGGCCAGAGCGGTGTCAGGTCAAAAGCGCGCCGGGACAAAGGCGTGCCCAGACAATTGAGCGCAGCGTGGAGGTGCGCGCCACTCAAAATTACTGTTTTTAGGGCTCCGACGGGGGTGTGTGGGGGGGAACCCCCCCACTTTACTTAATAGACATCACGCCGCGTTGTGGGGGCGTTGTGGGGGGTTGTAACCCCCCACATTTTACTGAAAACTTTTGTCTTTCGCGCCGTTGTCTATGAACCGGCCAGAGCAACTCCTGCTACTTCATTTAGGCCACACTCCTTCATGACTAAACACTGGCATCACAAATAGGGCAATCGGCAATTTGCCCTAGTGCCAACCCATTATAGAGGCCCTTTTACATAGCTCAAGCATGCACTAATGCGTGCTTGCTGCAGTAAAAATCTGAGTACTGTGGGGTCCGCTGAGGCCTCCCATAGTAATTTTGCTATGTGCACATACTACCCACGTGCTAAAAAAATATGATTTATTTTTTGGCACTTGGTGGCATGTCTAGGGAGCGTGTTCTGTGCTAATCAGTTAGCGCAGCTCCATTGCCGTACACTAACCAATTAGCACGTGCTTAGTTTGTGAGCTCTTACCACCTATAAAATAGGTGGAAGTAAGGGCTCGTGCGCTAATCTGTTCCAATGGCCATACGCCAATGGCAAAATTAGCGCATGGCCATTTGCACTAAAAGTGTGAATTTCAGCCATTTTACTCTAGCGGTAAAAATGACCATATTGTGTGGGAATGACCCATGTAAGCACACGCTAAGGCCACTTTTTACTGCTGTTTGGTACGCTTCAGGATAAGACAACCAGAAAGCAGGAAACAACAAAAGACCACTGGAACGAGACTGAGATTAGGGAGAGGCTTCGTAGACAGCACCAAATTCAAAAAACAGATTAGAGACACACCTCAGACGTTGAAACCGAGAACACAGACCTTACAGAATGGGCGAGACTCTGGGACAAAGCTCTAGACCAAAGTCTAGAAGAGGTAGCCCCATTAAAAATACAAAAAGCAAATGAAAGGAAAGATGGATTCACCCTATCAGAAGAAAGCATGAAGCTGAAAAGAAAACTCGAAAGAAAATAGAGGAAATCTAAGGAGAATGAGGAAGCTAAAAAAAATCTGGCTTGGAGTCAACAGAATTTACATCAGGAAGATACATAAAGAGAAGAATAAATAACTCTCTAAAAAGATCCTCGAAGCAGGAAACTCCACAAAAACCCTATACCAAGTAGTATATGGTTTAGTAGGGAAAAAAAACAAAGAAATCACCACCAAAAGCTCTTTAACTAGCAGAGAATTCAGTGACTTCTTCACAGAGAAAATAAAAAAGATACAGAAAGATAACCACCTAAATAACAACATATCAATAGACAAACATAAAAGGGAAGCAGGAGACACAATGGAAGAATTTGAAGTAACTACAAAGAAGAGTGAAACCAGGCCCACCATCCCTTGACACATGCCCGATACACCCCATAAATGAACTTGAAGGCCTGGAACTCATCTCCCTCACTGACCTTATTAATATATCATTACAGTCTGGAGAGGTCCCACTTAAATAGAAACTCTCAGTCACCAATTCTGAAGAACAAAGGAAAAGACCTAGAAAATCTCTCCAACCACAGACCGGTAGCCAACCAACCATGGATATCTCAACTAATAGCAAACTGGCCTGCCAACAAATATCAGACTTCCTAGAAAACTCATCAAAGCTAGACCAGGCCCAATCAGGGTTCAGGAGACATTTGAGCATGGAAACAGTACTAGTAGCGGTATAGGACTCGGTTCTCAAAAACCATGCTAAAGGAGAGGACGTGATGCTGGGGGTTCCTGGATCTCTCAGCAGCCTTTGACCTAGTCCAACACACTGCTAAAATTGAGATGGGGAGAATTAGGCTTCAAAGGTAAAGTCATGGCATGGAGAGAATCCTTTCTATCGAAAAGACTAACAAGAGCAGAATGGCAGGAGACTACAAGCAACTGGAACGAAGTGGACATAGAAATGCCATAGGGATCAGCCATGTCACCCATGCTGTTCAACATCTTCTTCCAACCATTGAGGAAATTTATCAGAGAACAAGGAATGGAATGCTACATCTATGCAGATGATGTCCAACTGGTCATCCCAGTGAAGAAACGGGATGTGAAGACCAAGCAGAAGATCAAGACAGGCCTAGAGAAAATCTTCAGTTGGTTCCAAATAAATAGTAGCCAACAGGGAAAAACTGAACTACTTCTAATTAACAAATGGGGGGGGAACAGCCCAAGTTATCAACTAACTCTGAACGGCAGCACCATAAAATCATCCATGGAGGGAGTGAGAAACCTAGGAGTAGGGCTAGACCCAAACATGGACATGACAATACACATCCAACGCATCGTGAAAAACGCTTATGGCAAACTCTACTGGGTCAGAAGACTAAAACCATACCTAACCCATCAAGCAATGTCCAAAGTAGTAATATCCCTGGTACTCTCAATCTTTGACTACTGCAATGCAATCCTACTGGCATTCCAAAGTACATGATCAGACAGATCCAAATAGTACAAAATGCAGCAATTATATTTCTGATGGGAAAATCAAAGCAGATGTGTGCCACCCCGCTACTGAAAGAGTTACTCTGGCTCCTGATTGAAAGCAGGGTGAAATTCAAGGTCATGTTACTGACACACAAAATCATTCATCTATCAGAACCGCAATACCTGGCAACTAGACTAGACAATCATACACCAACATGCGCTCTACGCTCAAGCCAAGAATACCTACTGGAAATACCCTCCTTCGGAGACATCAAATACAAAAGCATCAGGAAAAGAATGTTCTCAGTGATGGCCCCAATACGGTGGAACTCCCTTCCGAAGGAACTAAAACTAGAAAAGGACACCAAAAAGTTCAAGAAAGGAATAAAGATGACAGATTCACAGAACACTTTAGCAAATAAAGAAACATTTAGGAAGAGTAGCAACATGGAGGAAACAGCAGGCTACCCCCACTTGGAACACGAAAGGGTGAACTCACAAATAATACAAAGAAAGATTGAGTATATGACAATAAGAAACAGCTCTTGTACTGTAATACCTTTACTGAAGAGTTCATGCAAACCACTCAGAATTGACTCCCCAGTCATTAGTAGTGGTATAGAAGCTTCCAATAAACAATAAAAGGGCCTACTTTTCCGGTGCATACCTTTGTGATTCTTTAACCAGCTCTGTCGCATAATTGACACACGATCGGCAGCTGCTGACAATGACGCCAGTCAGAGAATCTGGGCCTTAGAGCTTTTCTCTTAGGGCTGATTCTCAAAGCCTTCTGTGCCTTTAACGATGGTTTCTAAACCGATTCTAGGCGGTTTAGCGTGCCAGTATTTTACCAGTCGATTATCATAACGGTTCATCATGGTGTTTTCTGAGCTTTCTTGCAGACCAACTCTGAGAGAGAAGGTCTGGAATAGCTCGCAGCCTAAGAACACGATCTACGTGAAGACGCATCAAATCTGTGTACCACTGTCTGCGAGACCAGTCTTGAGCCACCAGAATGACCCGTCCCTGCTGAGTCACAATCCAGCATAGGACCCGACCTATCATGGGCCGTGGAGGAAAAACATACAGCAGAACTCCCTGCGGGCATGGCTGCACCAGAGCCTCTAGGCCTTCACTTCTTGGTTTGGATCTTCAATTGAAGAATCAGACAGCTTCTGAGTTCTTTACCGTTGCCATTAGGTTGACAGGAGGCTGACCCCAGCTTCACACAATGGCCTAAAACGCTGCTGAGGACAGCGCCCACTCACCCAGATCCAAGATCTATCAACTGAGGGAGTCTGCTTGAACATTATCGACTCCTGCCACTTGTGTTGCTGAAAGGGCCTGGAGACAACGCTCTGCCCAGAGAAAGAGCAGGCGGGCTTCTTGAGCCAGAAAAGCAGTCTTGGGTCCTGCCTGGTGATTGCACAGTTGCAGTGTCAGAGAAGACTCGGACTGCTTGGCCCTCCAGAATTGTCTGCAACTTCTCCAGAGCCAAGCGAATGGCCCACAGTTCCAATCGGTTGATTTACCATTTCCTGTGAGAGGGATGCAATGGGTTCCCCAATCACAGAGAGGGATCTGTCATCACAACCACCCAAGATGCAATCTGCTGCGGCATGCCCCTGAAGAAGGACTGAGGGAGCCACCAACGTATGTTGGCCCAGGCCTCCAGAGTCCAAAGAAGAGATGTGTACAACACTTTCATCTGCAGAGCCCAGTGAGAGAGTAATGCGTGCTGAAGAGGACACATAAGCACCCTTGTCCAAGGGACCACAGGACCGGAGATAGTCCCAAGCAGATGGAGTCTCTTTTTCTAGAACACAAGAAATCGGAGACCACAGTTGCTGTCTCCATGCCTCTGGAAGATAAACTTGGCCAGCTGCTATGTCAAACAAGACCCTAGACATTTCAGGGACTGTGTCAGGGTCAAATTGTCTTTCCTGTAATTCACAATCCAACCCAGGCCTTCCAGAACCTGGACTACTGGATTCATTGTGTGGCAAACCTTGCCAACGAGGGGCTCTAATCGGTCAATCTGCCAAGTACGGATGTACCCAGCCCCATCTTCCTCAAGTGAGCTGCCACGACCACAATCACCTTGGTAAAGGTACGAGACACTGCTGCCAAGCCAAAAAGCAGAGCTGAGAACTGGGAATGATTTTCCAAAACAGGAAACCGGAGGAATTTCCGGGGTACTTGATAAATGGAAAAAAATAAGTCAGCCTCTGCAAGATCCAGAGAGGGCCATCACTGCTATGACAGACCGCACTGCCTCCATTTGAAAGCGAAGGACCTTGAACGCTGCATCGACAGGCATAAGATCCAGGATTGGACTCCAAATGTCTGAGCCCTTCCTTGGCACGATAAAGATATTGGGCATGTGCCCATGCCCAAGCCCAAGACCTCGGGTGGCCTGAACAGCCAACAATCTATAGTAGTTTGCACTTTGACACCCCCCCCCCCCCCCCAAAGAAAAGGGTAGAGCAAAACAGAAACGCTCCTTCAGGCTCACGTGCAGAAGGGAAAAACGACAGGTGGCAGTAGAGCTCTCTGTGAAGGACAAGAGGGTCAGAGAAAAAAATCCAGAGTGGATTCCTTCTGCAGATGGCTCACAGCCATTGGGAGATAACCCACTTGTCTAAAGTGAATGTCTCACCTATTGCACTGGATAGATAATGATGATGATTGTGGAGATCCCGAGAACTAGCTTCGAGGACCCTGACCTGGCTTGAAGGGGTTAAAATAAAGACTCTTATTGATCCTCATTTTATTCAAGTAATGCCTTGTCAATAAACACTAAAGGCAAACCAACTAACAGGGGAATAGGACGGATGTCCCCTGGTTACATCAAACTCTTGGAAGGCCTCCAAAAAGCTTGGCCCTGTACCAGGGACAACAGCCATTAATCCTGTTGCCTGTCAGAAAAAAAAACCAAAAAAAAAAAACCTGCACTATCTGGTTTTATTTCATAGCCCTGTTGAAGACCTCTATACTCCTCTGTTATAATCTGCTGTAAACAAGTCTTTCAACCTAACTTACTGACTCCCTCCCCATCTCCCTGTCCCCACATAAAATGACGACATATCCACCGAGTATAATTAATATACTATAGTACATTAATTGCTTCTCTTTCCAGGCTCCCTGACTTCACTTCAGTTGCCCAGGGAACAGCAATGAAATAAGCAAGCTATTGTTCTCCAGAACTTTTGATTTTGAGGCCTAGCAGCTTCCCAGGTCTACTGTTTTCTTATCAATGTAAAACTGCTACAAATTGACCTTTGGCCCATTGGTCTTTATTCACATCAGGGTTCTTCCCTCTAACACCCCCCCACCCCAATTTTTATCTTCTCTTGTTCAAACTATCACAGTGAGGATCTTTTCACTGAAGGATAAGAACCACTGTCCCTTTGTAACCTGACACATATGTACTATAACTTCTATAAGACAATCAGCGGCTGTCACTAATGCACAGAGATTGGGATTTCCCCTGTCTTGATAACACCCCCCCCCCCCCCCAACACACACACACACAAATTTTTCATTCCATCAAAAATTACAAAGACTAGGGGACACTCGATGAAGTTACAGGGAAATACTCTTAAAACCAATAGGAGGAAATTTTTTTCACTCAGAGAATAGTTAAGCTCTGAAATGCGTTGCCAGATGATGTGGTAAGAACGGATAGCGTAGCTGGTTTTAAGAAAGGTTTGGACAAGTTCCTGGAGGAAAAGTCCATAGTCTGTTATTAAGAAAGACATGGGGGAAGCCCTGGATTGGTAGAATGGAATGTTGCTACTCTTTGGGTTTTGGCCAGGTAATAATGACCTGGATTGGCCACCGTGAGAACGGGCTACTGGGCTTGATGGACCATTGGTCTGACCCAGTAAGACTATTCTTATGTTCTTATGTGAACCAGTTTCAAACTGGTTTTAAATATTTCTTAATCACTCAATTTTTTTTAAATTAAATTTTGATACATACTCATCTGGTTAGGAAAATTAAATGAAAACAATACTGTAGTTTTCACGGTTCATAGACAACGGCGCGAAAGACAAAAGCGCACGCTGACAATTGAGTGCAGTGCGCGCCGCCGCACCACTCTAAATTACAGTTTTTAGGTGCTCTGACGGGGGGGGGGGTTTGTTGGGGAACCCCCCCAGTTTACTTAATAGACATCGCGCCGGCGTTATGGGGGGTTTGGGGGGGTTGTAACCCTCCACATTTTACTGTAAACTGAACTTTTTCCCTAAAAACAGGGAAAAAGTTAAATTTTCAGTAAAATGTGGGGGGTTACAACCCCCCACACCCCCCACAATGCGGCACGATGTTTATTGAGTAAAGTGGGGGGGGGGTTCCCCCCACGCCCCCCTGTCGGAGCACTAAAAACAGTAATTTAGAGCGGCGCGCGCTGCGCTCAATTGTCTGGGCGCGCCTTTGACCTGACACCCTACTGAGGTGATCAACTAAATTCAGAAATTTGTTATTGCATCGAAATGCAAAAACAAGCAGTTCCTAACTTCTTGAAAATGTCACTCATGCTGTCAGCAAAAAAAACTTTTCCACCTGGAAACAGAATTTGCTTTCCTATTGTTCTCGTGTTACTTAAAATAAAATGTATTGCCAGCCCTTTCCAAAGATGTGCTTTGTCGTTCCATTTGAACTTGGTGGATTATGTTTCATTCATCGCTCAGAATTCCTAATTCGGTGGCCAAAAAAAGCAAGGAAGGATTTCAAGGACAAAGAAACCCTACCAGTAGTTCCCAACATTCGTCAATCCAAGACTCACCTGTGCCAAGAGTTACGACAAACTCACTGAACCCACTACAGAAATGAGCCATTCCAGGTCACAGCTTTTAACCCAGATTTTCTCGCACAGTTCCAACATTGCAAACGCTGTATAAACACAAAGCTTCCCAGGAACTGGTGTGTACCACTAAACCGATTGAAACTGAGCCAAGCTACACTGACTGTATTGCATCTCACTCTGATTACCTCTAATAACACTTATTCTAGTAACCCATAAAGGAGTCTGCCCGTGACTCACTCTGGGTCCACAATCACAGCAAGAGCACGTCAAACATTAAATGGGATTGAAATGGGAATTACTTAAAAGCCGGTACACTTCAGCACATGATCATTTGTCCTTTTTTAAATGATAGTCAGCATTTAGTATATTAAAATTTCTTGTGAGTAAAACTGTCTTTTAACAGTCCTGACACCCTGAGCACCTTCTTCAAGGTTTGGATATCAAGTTCCTAAAAATAACCTCCCTCCTTTATTTGAGTAAGTGGAAGAGGAGAGTGTGGCGCAGTGGTTAAAGCTGCAGCCTCAGCACCCTGAGGTTTTAGGTTCAAATCCATCCATCCCCCAATTGCCCTCAAGTACATTAGAAAGAAAGATTGTGAGCCTACCAAGACAGACAGGGGAAAATGCTTGAGTACCTGAAAAAATTCATGTAAACCATTCTGAGCTCCCCTGGGTAACTGTATAGAAAATTAAATAAATACATAGTGTGAAAAGTTTCAGCCTCTGATAACCAGAGTTGGTATTATGACATCATAATGCCTCATTCCACCAATAAGAGCCAACCTCATCAGTGATGTCACAATGGCTTGATTGCCCTTTACTTGGCTCACTTTTGCTACATTTTGATTTCTAGAGTGGTGCAGTGGTTAAAGCTACAGCCTCAGCACCTTAAAGTTATGGGTTCAAATCCACGCTGCTCCTTGTTACCCTGGGCAAGTCACTTAATCCCCTCGTTGCCCCAGATACATTAGATAGATTGTGAGCCTACCAAGACAGACAGGGAAAAAATGCTTGAGCACTTGAATAAATTCATGTAAACCCTTCTGAGCTCCCCTGGGAGAACAGCATAGAAAATTGAATAAATATCTAAATACATGGTTCAGCGTGGGAAAGTGTACAACTGAGAATTTGAGAATGTCATTTGCCACTTCCAGTAACTGAGGGGAAGAGCTGCCAAATACTGGACAAGAAAAAGGGACGGGAGACTAATCGTCTCAGGTGTGAGGGTTCCCTATCAACAAGGATAAGCCGTATGAGTCGCACCAAGATCCATTAAGCTCAACATTTTCTCTCCAACAGTGGCCGTCCCAGATTATAAGTACCCGGCAGATCCCCAAAAAGCAAACAGAATTTCTTACAGCTCATTTCCAGAAATGAACGACGACATTCCCAAATCTCTTTTAATAATAATAATAACTTTATTCTTGTATACCGCCATACCCAGGGAGTTCTAGGTGGTTCACATCAATTAAACAAAGTTTAATAAGAAATCACAATAAACTAGAATTACAAATACAGTGGTACCTTGGATTACGAGCATAATCCGTTCCAGGAGCATGCTCGTAATCCAAAATGCTCGAATATCAAAGCAAGTTTCCCCATAGGAAGTAAGGGAAACTTGCTTTGATATGTTTCCACCCCCCACCTTCCTCCCCCCTGAGGCCAGCAGCGCTGCTCCCCCCCCCGCCACGAGAACCGGCATTGCTCCCCCCGAAGGCCCCCCCACGAACCGGCCCCCCCCTTCCTGCTGCCATTGGGGCCCCCCCCTGCTGCCATCGGGCACCCCCCCGCCGCGACCTGAGGTCCCCCCAACCCACCCGAACCCTCTTCTTACTTTTCTGTAGCCTCCGCAGCGGCACCGGCACCAGCATGTCCTGTGCGTGGTGCCGGTGCCTGAAGATCTGCTTCCTGTGCTGGGCCTTGAGAGTTCACGTTCGACGTGAACTCTCAGGCCTTGCCCAGCACAGGAAGCAGATCTTCAGGCACCGGCACCAAGCACAGGACATGCTGGTGCCGGTGCCGCTGCGGAGGCTACAGCAAAGTAAGAAGTGGGTTGGGGGGACCTCAGGTCACGGCGGGGGGGTGCCCGATGGCAGCGGGGGGGGAGCCCAATGGCGGCGGGGGGGTGCCGGATCGCGGGGGGGCGCTCGCAAATCGAAGCACGCTCGGTTTCCGAGGCGCCGATTTTGCGAATGTTTTGCTCGTCTTGCAAAACACTCGCAAACCGGTGCACTCGTAAACCGAGGTACCACTGTAATGTAGATATTGAGGTGAGCATGAGGAGGGGAGTTTTCACAACAGATAAACAAAAATTTAACAAGAACTTACAATTGATCATAATTACAAGCAATGAGGTGGTTAAGGTGAGCATAGGAGGGGGGATTGTACAGGTCATTGGAGGTAGTGAGATGGGGGGAATCAAAAAGGGGGGGGACCGGGAGAGTTGGGTCGTTTGAGGGAGGGGTGAGAGAAGTGGAAGAGAGGGGATTAGGGATTTTGAGCATGGAATAAGTGAGTTCTGAGTATTTTTCGGAAATCCAGGAAGGTGTGGGCCTTGAGCAGAATTTGGGCTAGCCAAGGGTTCTGTTTGGCTGCCTAGAAGGCGAAGGTTTTGTCGAAGAACTTTTTGAGGTGACATAGTTTTAGGGAGGGGAAGGCGAAAAGATTGATCCTGCGGGAGTTTTTTTTGTTGCAGTTCAGGTTGAAATGAGGGGTGAGGTAGCTCGGAGACAGACCAAAAACAGTTTTGTAGCAGAAGCAAGCGAACTTGAATAGGATTCTAGATTCAAGGGGTAGCCAATGTAGTTTGTGGTAAAAAGGGGGTGATGTGTTCCCAATGTTAACTGGCACGCTCACATGCTCTGTAACAAACACTACAACCTTCTTTGAGGAATATTATTTGTTACGTTAATCAGGTTTTCTATTTCGCCTTTACCTATTCAGTTCAAGGTCGGATTACATTACAAGAGATTGGATCGGTTCATAGACAACAGCGCGAAAGAGAAAGGCACGCCCGGACAATTGAGCGCAGCGCGGAGGCGTGCGCCACTCAAAATTACTGTTTTTAGGGGCTCCGATGGGGGGTTTTGTTGGGGAACCCCCCCCTTTACTTAATAGACATCGCGCCGGCGTTATGGGGGGTTTGGGGGGTTGTAACCGTCCACATTTTACTGTAAACTTAACTTTTTCCCTAAAAACAGGGAAAAAGTGAAGTTTTCAGTAAAATGTGGGGGGTTACAACCCCCCAAAGCCCCCACAACGCCCCCACAACGCGGCGCAATGTCTATTAAGTAAAGTGGGGGGGTTCCCCCCCACGCCCCCCCATCGGAGCCCTAAAAACAGTAATTTTGAGCGGCGCATGCCTCCGCGCTGCGCTCAATTGTCTGGGCGCGCCTTTGTCCCGGCGCGCTTTTGACCTGACACCGATTGGATCAGATACCCAGGAAATTACAATGGACACACTGATCAAGATTAGACGAAGAAATAAATAATCCATTGCAGGAAATTTTTTTTCTACGATCTGTTTTCAATCTGTGGAGCAGAACAACTGGGACAGTCCAAAAGGTCCATCAAACCCAGTATCCGGTTTCCAACAGTGACCAATCCAAGTCACAAGTAACTTGGAAGAGCCTAAAAGATTAAAAAGGTTCAATAAATAATGACCCCCTGCAACATCAGGCCACGTTATCCCCTAGTGAGGAACAATAATGCTAGTTTAAAGCTAGCATTATTTTTTCCATAAATAACACAGCTTGTAAAGTACCAAAAAAGCTGCATTATTTGATTTGCATAATAATGAGATGCTCAGCATGCATTACTTACTTTGCATCTCATTATATACCATACACTATGGTAAACTAACATGTGCTAAGGTAAATAACACACAACTTTGCAGTAATTTTATGGGTATTATTATGCAAATATCATGTGCTATTCTCTTAACACAATTTTAGCAACTATCTCTCAGCATAGGAGCCAACTTTTCAGAATGATTGGGAGGGCTAAACCCATCAAAAATGACACCTCCTTGGACAGACTGAACCATTTGCTCAATATGGGGGGGGTGCTCAAGCTTCTACAGAAGGGTTGTCCAACGTCAGTCCTCAAGGGCCGCAATCCAGTCGGATTTTTAGAATTTCCCCAACCAATTTGCATGAGATCTATTTGCACGCACCGCTTCCATTGTATGCAAATAGATCTCATGCTAATTCATCTGGGAAATCCTGAAAACCCAACCTAGCGAGGGCCGAGGTTGGACGCTCCTAATCTACAGCCATAAGAGCCAACTTTTCAAAACAATTACGGGTGTTAAACCCAATGGAAATTATACCATTGTTGGGCACAGTCGTAGAGTTCACGCAATACTAGGGGTACTCAAGCACCCACAGAGCTCACACCTATGCCTACCACAATGTGGTTAGCTCTGGCGGTCACATCTTGAAAGGACCTTGAAAGAATAGCTCTTCAAAAGAGAGCTAGCAAAATGATGCAAGAGCTGCAACACCTGCTCTGCAGGAAAACTTAAAAACGATCAAAAACGTGCTCGCTGGAAGAACGAAGTCTGTGGAAGAATCACAGAACTACTCAAATATCTCTGACTTTTAGAAAATGCACGAAAGAGCAGAACAATAGAAAATCAAGGGCAAGGGTTCACGACGATAGGAAGCTGGAAGCAGAACGCTTCGGAGGAGACGTAAGGCAATGCTTCTCCCATTGGGAGTACAGCAAATGTGTAGAACAGCCTGCCAGCGGAGGTGGTGGTAATCTACACCATGAAGGAATTCCAGCACATCTGGCACAAATAAAGAGGAAAAGGGCATGGGATGACTGCAGATAACTCTGCAGAGACAGAAAAGGTAGAAGAAAATAGACCGATTGGATGATCCAAAAGTCTTTGGCAGGCATCATTGATGTATCATGTTTATGTTGGCAGAACAAAACTCTGAAAGTTAGAGAGACTAGGGTATGAACCAGGGAACAAACCCAAACGTGCTGTCAGGGGAGATTTAATGAATGTAATTTTGCTCAGCTGTTGAAGGAACTGTTATATGTGATCTACATCTGGAAGCTACACAGCGGATCTTGAAATCTAGCAGTTAAATCAAGAGCAGTATTGAAGCTGTATGTTGATACTTGGTTTCTGGCAGTCAATTTGGGGAAAAATTAATCTCATTCTTGAATCATCTATCCCCTTGTCATATGAGGCGATAATATGTGGTACGCTACTTCACGTTAAACCTACTTTAGATAAGTATAAGTCGCCTTTTCATGATCTTGATAGGAATAGGGGGTTCAACCGATTACTCGTAATTGGAAAAACCATGATAGGATTAATTTTACTTTTGGTGGGTAACTGTGTGGACTACGTATAAGTATGAAAGGATGATGGCGGAACGTTGGGGGACTAATAACAACCCCCCAAACCCCCCATAACGCCGGCGCGATGTCTATTAAGTAAACTGGGGGGGGGGGGTTCCCCAACAAAACCCCCCGTTGGAGCCCCTAAAAACTGTAATTTAGAGCGGCGCGGTGGCGCACGCTGCGCTCAATTGTCAGCGCGCGCTTTTTGTCTTTCGCGCCGTTGTCTATGAACCAATTTACCCACGCTTCCCTCCCTCCCGTCCTGGATGTGTGTGGAAAGCAATAAAAATAAATTGAATCTGGTAAGTAGCTAACTAATCCTCAAGGTATTTGACAAATGAGTCCAATGGACCCCAAATTTATTTAAATTTCTTGGTCTCTCCTGCTTGCTCTGCTAACATTCTTTCATACCGGCAGTATAAACAGAGTGTTTCCCACCAAAATGTAAAATTTAGACGATCCCAATTTTCCCAATTTCTCATGATTAGTTGTATGGCCACTCCAGTCATTATAAGAAGAAGCCTAGCGTTAAGTCCCAAATAGAATCACATCATAAGATAATGGAATAGAGACCCCTAAAACAAAATTAATTTTGCCGCAAAATTGATCTCCAGAAATTAAGTCCATTTTGTTGTATCATTCAACTACTTATGCATTCCTGCAGAATTTTTCAGCTGCTCGCAAAGCCAGGTGAGCACCATTTCCTTTACTTCATCATGCGTTGTCTTGTGTTCTCCGGGTCTCATCCCAAGTGACGATTCTCTCCAGAATACTCGGATCTTCTTCATTCCATCTCAGGACTTGGGCCGCAACCTCCACATGCCGTTACTTGTGCAGATCAGTAAGCTGTTTGGGAATCCATCCTGCGCAGACTTTCCTGCATCCCAAGTCATTATGCATTATGGCAAATGCAGATTAGAGAATGACATGGTGACAAAATTCATCATCGTTCCCGTCCCCACGGATAACCGCGGGAAATAATCCCATGTCATTTTCTAGTGTCTATTTCAACCTCGGTCCTTCTACACCAGCATTCTTCAAAGCAAAGCTTGCGGGTCAGTGGTTGTGGCCATTCATACTCTGATTCTTATGTGAGCCAAGGATAATGAAGCCATTGTGACATCACTGATGTGATTGGTTCTTAGGCACTGGTGGAATGAGGCATTATGACATCACAATATCTGCTCTGGATACCAGAGGCTGTCATTCTTCAGTGTCTGTCTCAACCTCAGTCCTTCTACACCAGCATTCTTCAAAGCAAAGCTTGCGGGTCAGTGGTTGTGGCCATTCATACTCTGATTCTTCCCTCTCTCCTTAAAGAATGACATGAAGATGGTTTCCCGCGATTATCCGCGGGGACGGGAACGGTGATGAATTTTGTCACCGTGTCATTCTCTAATGCAGATCCATGGCTATTATCCAAATCTGCAGCCCTATGAGACACTGTTATCCGTTGGTCTTCTCTAATCAAAGCATCTGCCCTGGCGATGTGCTCTTGGGTGTGCGATGTTGATGGGCGACCAGAACGACCTTCGTCGGTTACACTTGTTCTTAATACTTTAAACCTTTTTACCCCCGATGGTGAATTTCCACCTGTTTCACTCCCTCTGCCCATAGAAAGTGCACTAAGAACGTAAGAATTGCCACTGCTGGGTCAAACCAGTGGTCCATTGTACCCAGCAGTCCGCTCAGGTGGCGGCCCTTAGGTCAAGACCAGTGCCCTATTTGAATCTAGCCTTGCCTGCGTACGTTCTGGTTCAGCAGGAACTTGTCTAACTTTGTCTTGAGTCCCTGGAGGGTGTTTTCCCCTATAACAGCCTCCAGAAGAGCGTTCCAGCTTTCTACCACTCTCTGGGTGAAGAAGAACTTCCTTACATTTGTACGGAATCTATCCCTTTTTAACTTTAAGAGAGTGCCCTCTCGCTCTCTCTACCTTGGAGAGGGTGAACAACCTGTTTAATCTACTAAGTCTTTTCCCTTAATTATCAGATGGAATTTTTCCTGGATTTATTTAGGTCGATTTAGCTGAGTCTAGCCTTGCCTACGTACGTTCTGGTTCAGCAGGAACTTGTCTAACTTTGTCTTGAGTCCCTGGAGGGTGTTTTCTCCTATAACAGCCTCCGGAAGAGCGTTCAAGCTTTCTACCACTCTCTGGGTGAAGAAGAACTTCCTTACATTTGTACGGAATCTATCCCTTTTTAACTTTAGAGGGTGCCCTCTCGTTCTCCCCACCTTGCTGTTCTTCGATGGTGCAATCTTGCAATGGAGCGTCCGTGTTTCTGAGCTGGTGAATGCCACACGACTAAAGACTGAGTGATGCACTGTATATGGACAAACTATCCAACAGGCAATGCACGAGTACTTATGTTGCATTTTGGTTATTGTATAATTTAACAATTGTCTTTAATTTTTGATTCGCCCTCGTATTTCCCACTTTCACTGGGTGGAATACTCAGTCCAATAAGACGTGTTATTATCAAAGTAATCAACCTACAGAAAATATGTGAATGCAAACTTGAGTTATAGGAATGGTCTCTATCTGCCTTCATTTTTCTGTTTCTACGCTTCTATGAAAGGAGGGGGAATGGGGAGGTTAAGGAAGAGTTTGGGGAGGGTGTAGAATAGGTTGTTTTGTTACAGATGTAATAATTTATTTATTTACCCCTTATGGCCTAAGTGGTTTATATTCAGGTATTCAAGTATTTTCCCCTATCTGTCCTGATGGGCTCACCCTCTATCTAATGCACCTGGAGCAATGGGGGATTAAGGGCTCCTTTAAGGTGCGTTAGCGGTTTTAGCGCGCACTACATTGCCCTGCGCGCTACATGCTAACACCTCCATAGACCTTGCATTAGTATTTTCCGTGTAGCACAGGGGATAGTGCGCACTAATCTTCAGCGCGCGCTAAAAACGCTAGCGCACCTTAGTAAAAGGAGCCCTAAGTTTCTGTTCTAATCTCCTGTATAATTTTATTAATATTTTGTTAATCATAGAAACATAGAGTATGACGGCAGAAAAGGGCCAGCGGCCCAACCAGTCTGCCCACTCAAGAACCCTCCCTCCCTCAAGAATCCATTTTTTAAGCATTCCTCTGGAGCGACCCCACCTGTCTGTCCCATCGTCCTTTGAAGTCGAGCGTGGTACTGGCCTCGATTACCTGACACGGAAGACCATTCCGTCGATCAATTACCCTTTCGGTGAAGAAGTATTTCCTGGTATCCCCGTGAAATCTTCCCCCCTCCCTGAGTTTTAGCGGATGCCCTCTTGTTGCCGTGGGACCCGTAAGATGTATTTGCGCTCTTCGAGAGAATATAAGCGCAGCCTGCTCAAACGTTCTTCATATGGGAGATCTTTAAGTCCTGAGACCATCCTGGTGGCCATCCGCTGAATCAACTCCATTCTCTTCACATCCTTTTGATAATGTGGCCTCCAAAACTGGACACAGTACTCCAGGTGAGGTCTCACCATGGATCTGTATAACGGCAGTATGACTTCAGGCTTTCGGCTGATAAAGCTCCTTCTGATGCAACCCAGCATTTGTCTAGTCTTTGCTCAAGCTTTCTCCACCTGATTGGTAGCTTTCATACGTTCCCGGACGACGTGTGAGATAATAAAATTTGCAGACGACACCAAACTATTCAGTGGAGCTCGGACTAAAGAGGACTGCGAAGAATTGCAAAGGGACCTGAATAAACTAGGGGAATGGGCGACGAGATGGCAGATGAAGTTCAACGTTGAGAAATGTAAAGTACTGCATGTGGGAAGCAGAAACCTGAGGTACAACTATACGATGGGAGGGATGTTATTGAATGAGAGTACCCAGGAAAGGGACTTAGGGGTAATGGTGGACATGACAATGAAGCCGACGGCACAGTGCGCAGCGGCCGCTAAGAGAGCGAATAGAATGCTAGGTATAATCAAGAAGGGTATTACAACCAGGACGAAAGAAGTTATCCTGCCGTTGTATCGGGCGATGGTGCGCCCGCATCTGGAATACTGCGTCCAATATTGGTTGCCGTACCTTAAGAAGGATATGGCGATACTCGAGAGGGTTCAGAGGAGAGCGACACGTCTGATAAAAGGGATGGAAAACCTTCCATATGCTGAGAGATTGGAGAAACTGGGTCTCTTTTCCCTGGAGAAGAGGAGACTTAGAGGGGATATGATAGAGACTTATAAGATCATGAAGGGCATAGAGAGAATAGAGAGGGACAAATTCTTCAAACTTTCAAAAAATAAAAGAACAAGAGGGCATCTGGAAAAGTTGAAAGGGGACAGATTCAAAACAAATGCTAGGAAGTTCTTCTTTACCCAACGTGTGGTGGACACCTGGAATGCGCTTCCAGAGAATGTAATAGGGCAGAGTACGGTACTGGGATTTAAGAAAGGATTGGACGGTTTCCTGCTGGAAAAGAGGATAGAGGGGTATAAATAGAGGATTTCTGCACAGGTCCTGGACCTGTTGGGCCGCCGTGTGAGCGGACTGCTGGGCATGATGGACCTCAGGTCTGACCCAGCAGAGGCATTGCTTATGTTCTTATTACTCCCAAGTCCCTTTCTGCAACAGTTCTTGTTAAGTTTTCACCATTCAAGGTGTATGTTCTGCATGGATTTCCGCTACCAAAGGTGCATCACGTTACATTTTTTGGCATTAAAATTCAGTTGCCATTGTTCCAGTAAAAGTAGGTCCTGCTCCATAGTGTCGGGCACGGATGCGCTCTCGGGTTCTGCTGCACTGCCCACAACGTTGCATAGTTTAGCGTCAACGGCGAATAATGTAATTTTGCCTAGAAGTCCCAGAGGCAGATCCCTCATAGATGAAATGACTTGCCCAAGGTCACAAGGCAAAGCACTGGGATTTGAACTCACCACCTCAAAGATGCTGAGGCTGTAGCTCTAACCAGTGAGCCACACACTCCCCGGCTAGGGCCTTTGGAGAAAAAAAAAAACAATCAAGGACAATAAGAGATCCCCAGAGTGTGTACCAGAAGGCAAAGAAAGCAGAAGCTAGCAAGCAGCACCTGAAGGTTAAATTAGCAAGCCAGTGTCACTCAGACATCAAAAGAAGCCCTAAAGTTCCCAGAATACAACATCCCCTAGATACCTGATGTCTTCAAGGAATTGAGAGGTACAAGTGTGAAAAGGGGAGATGCATGTATAATGCGAATTGGAGTTTGGCCAAGAGGAGTGAAAGAAAAAAAGGAATACAGATGTGAAATAACATAGAAATGTGGATTTAAACAGCAGGATTAGAGATCAGGATAAAAAAAAAAAGAAAATGCCATGTTGTAGATTAGATTACAGCCTTTACGTTAGCCAAGAGAGATTTGTAAATCTGTTTATAAAGTTGCTTCTGCATGTGAAACTCTGATCAACTGTTATATTTGGGGAAGAGTGTTACAGTACCCTGAGGTTGTGGGTTCAATCCCAGTACTGCTCTCTGTGACTCTGGGCAAGTAAGTCACTTAACTCTCCACTGTCCCAGGTACCACAATTAGGTTATGAGCCTGTACTATTCAATGAATTTGTAAACCGCTTTGGGCGAATCTCTTCACGAAAAGGTAATTAATAAATCTTAAATAATAATAAAAACGTTTGGGGGCAATGTTATGTGATGTAGAATTCCTTCCCACTTTTTCACGGGCGAAAACAAAAGGAAATCCTAGCAGTTGTGTGGTTGCAAAGGTACATTGGCCCCGACTTATGCTTTCTGGAGAAGTAAATATATTACAGCAGACTCTCTGTTAACCGGAATTCAAGCAACCAGCAAAAAAAAATTAAAGAAATACTGGAATACCTTAAATAAAAATGAAAACAAATTTCTGGCGGAAATTTAAGTGTAAACTTGGCACTCCACACCTGAGTACGCCTACGCATGTCCGGTAGTTTGTCTGGAACAGTTTATGGTATGGCACAGTATAGGGTATAGTATTAGTTAGGCCTATTTTTAATGGTAACTCTCAAGCAACCAAAAACTACATTTATCTGGCATCTATCAAGCCCCAAATGGGTTCATAGACAAAACCGCAGAAGACAAAGGCGCGCGCCGACAACTAAGCGCAAGACGGAAGCGCGCACCGAAGAAAAAGAGTGTTTTTAGGAGCTCCGACGGGGTTTTTTGCTACACTTTACTTAATACAGATCGCGGCGGCGTTGGGGGGGGGTTTGGGAGGTTGTAACCCCTCTCATTATACTGGAAACTTATCTTTTTCCCTGTTTTTTAGGGAAAAAGTGAAGTTTTCAGTAAAATGTGGGGGGTTACAACCCCCCAAACCCCCCACGACGCGGCGCGATCTGTATAAAGTAAAGTGGGGGGGTTCCCCCCACACCCCCCGTCGGAGCCCTTTAAAACAGTGATTTTCTTCGGTGCGCGGCTCCACATTGCGCTCAGTTGTCTGTGCGTGCCTTTGTCCCGGCACGCTTTTGACCTGACACCCCCAAATGTGCCAGTTAACTGCGAGTCTACTTTAATTTTATGTTTAAATATATTTATTAAAGTTTTCAATAATGTGCCAGTAAACAACATTGAAACTACAAACAGAATTCTCAAAATTGTGCACAAAATATTGCGGTACCCCAACCTTCCCTCACACCACCCCCTAGTCCCACAAACCCACACAGCATCTGCATGTCATGAGCAACAAAAAGAGAGAAGAGAAAATTCATAAGTTCAAAAATCTACCACGGGCATGAGGAGCAAGGTCCATCCAAAAATGTTCCCAAATAGAGCAAAAGTGACAACCGAAAGTAGAATCCAGTTCACCGAAGTGCCTGCGCTCCAGGGAAGCATGTACAATCATCAGTGATCTCCACTGGGCAAAAGTCGGAGGTTCCACAGACAACCAGTTAGCTAAAATTGCTTTCTTACCAAGGAGCATCACCCTGGCAATAAACGCTGGCATTCCTTTGGGTTTCGGTGTTGTAATGATATAATGTCCAAAAAGTGCTCGCGGGGCCGGAGTCCATCGCCGGCCCCACAAGGATGTAACATAGTGTCCCAATCGTTGCCAAAAATGAGAAATATGCAGACAAGACCAAAACATATGTCCCAGAGAGGCATAGGCTCCACCAGGGCTGTGGAGTCGGTAGATAAATATTCCGACTCCGACTCCTCAGTTTTTTGTACTTCAGACTCCGATTCCGACTCCAGGTACCCGAAATTTCCTCCGACTCCGACTCCACAGCACTGGTTAATTTTCAGATTGTTCAAATGGAATGTCAAGTTGAGAGAAATGAGCATTTCCGACACCACCTTCTTTTTGCTTTTAATCAAGGTTCTAAGGCCGCAGAAGCTGCTCGCAACATTTGTGCTGTGTATATAGTGGGTGCTATAGCTGAAAGAATCGCTCGTGATTGGTATGCCAAGTTCAAAAATGGAGTCGGTAGATAAATGTTCCTACTCCGACTCCTCAGTTTTTTGTACTTCTGACTCCGACTCCAGGTACCCAAAATTTCCTCCGACTCCGACTCCACAGCCCTGGGCTCCACTACATTTAGGGCAAGTATGAACTGGAGTGATACCCATCCGATATGCTCGAATGGGAGATATAAAAAGACGTAAGACAAACTTTAGTTGAAGTTCCCAATGTAGTACATTAGCAGATAGCCGTCTCATGGTTTTTAGCACTCTTTGTACCTGCAGTGCAGTCAGTGAACATTGCAAATCCGCTGCCCATGAATTTGCTACAACATCCAAATTAGGGCCAGGTTGAGCGTCCCGTAAACCCGCATGATGAAAGCACAGGGGGATCAGGTGTTGTGTGGAGAGACTGAAAAGTTCAGATATGGCCTCTCGGCAATCCTCCACCAAGTGACAGGCTGGCAAGGAGTGCACATAATGTCGAACTTGGTAGTAAGCAAAAATATCCTGAGCTGGCAAATCGAATGTGGTTTGCAAGGAGGCAAAGGAAGCCAGATAACCTGCATCATCAAACAGCTGAAATATCTACTGTAATCCCTGAGTAGACCAGTGCCTGAACGTCTCATTTTGGAGGCCTGATAAAAAAAAAAAATCACAATTGCCTTGAATTGGTAAGTATGAAGAAAATTCAGAGGATAGCTTAGCACATTTACACACCCAGCGCCATGCCCTCTTTGTCGGAGCAAATATAGGACAATGTGCCACCAGGGAATGAAAAACTGCAGCAGAAGAATGTAGAAAACAGCCAACGTGGTAAGGAGTTAACAAAGATAATTCCAGTCGAGTAGCAGTAAAATAAGAGGTTCCTCTAAACCAGTCATTAATATGGCGCATCTGGCAAGCTAGAGCATACCAACGAATGTTCAACAATCCATAGCCTCCCCTATCCCGTGGCAGGCACATCCTAGAGTGGGTCACGCGTGGTTTTTTGCCTCCCCATATATAGCGTTGAAGCCCTCTAATAAGTTGGAGATTATGAGTATGAGACAATAAGAGGGGAAGTACCTGGAATCTATATAACCATTTGAGGAATAATACCATATTAAACAAGGCCACGCGTCCCGCTACAGACAGTGGGAAGGAGGCCCAAAGTTGAAAATACCTCAAGGTGTCATCCAATATAAGATCTATATTACACTTATACAAAGTAGTGAGATCCCTTGGTATCCACACACCCAAATATTTAATGGATGTAGGTGCCTATGTAAAAGGAAAATCACCAACCCAGGTATCCCGTAGGGAAGACGGGATCGCTAAAGCAGTGGATTTTTGAAAATTTAGGGAGAAACCCGAGTAAAAACGAAATTCTTCAAGTGATTGCAGAAGCTGAGCGATAGAAGTGCACGGGTGCGCTAGTGTAAAAAGTAAATCGTCCGCAAAAGCCAAAACTTTTATTGCATGGTCTGGAAAGGCCATCCCTGCAATCCCGGGATCCCTAAGAACCGTTCATAAGAACAGCTCTAAATATAACAAAAAGAGAAGGGGCGATAAGGGGAAGCCCTGTCTGGTTCCCCGTTCAATGGGGAAGGCCTCAGTGATAATATCATTAACTAGTAAACAAGCCCTAGGGGGGGGGGACATTTTCTGAAATCGTATTCTAAAACTTTGTAAACTAACGGACTTTCCCGTAAAAATTCAAATATGTGACCAATAGACTTTCCTGACTCAGTCACCGCAAACCCTAGCCAATCGGGGTTGAAGACCCACTATCCTATATAATAAAAGACTAAGCGCACATGCACACTTAGGATTTTGTGTTGCCTGCCGCCAACCCAGCAGTAGGTGTGTGATCCGTGGCAGCCAACCCAGCAGTAGGGAACATTCTGGCCACTCCTCTCCTCCCGCCATCACTCACCCTGGAAGCCAGGCAAGCTCTCTCCCTGCCCGCGTCCTCGGCAGGGAACACACCTCGGCCCTCACTCGTCGCCGCCGCTGCTGCTGCTGCTGATCCTCCTGTAAAGAGCAGCCTACGAGGTTCGCTAAAGCCGGCCACCATCGCAGGCTGCTCGTTACAGGAGGATCAGCAGCGTGAGAAGAGCCGCCGTCGGCACTTTTAAAGCTTAAAACAAAAACCTTCAGCCGCAGCAGGCCAGCCCGCAGGAAGGGAAGGGGGAGGGGCCGAACGGAGCAGGCCAGATCGCAGGGAGAGGCCGAAAGGAGCAGGACAGCTCAGGTAAGAGAAGGGAATTGCTTCACAGGGACCTGGAGGGGAAGGGAAATATCACTGCTGCTTCTGCAAAGGAAAGTGGTGGGGAGAGAGAAGGGAATGGGGGGTGGGGGAAAATGCTGCTACTACTTCACAGGGTCCTGGAGGGGAAGGGAAATATCACTGCTGCTTCTGCAAAGGAAAGTGGGGGGGGAGAAGGGAATGGGGGGTGGAGGAAAATGCTGCTACTACTTCACAGGGATCTGGAGGGGAAGGGAAATATCACTGCTGCTTCTGCAAAGGAAAGTGGTGGGGAGAGAGAAGGGAATGGGGGGTGGGGGAAATGCTGCTACTACTTCACAGGGATCTGGAGGGGAAGGGAAATATCACTGCTGCTTCTGCAAAGGAAAGTGGGGTGGGGGGGTGGGAGGGAGAGAGACAGAAAGAAATACAGACAGACAAAGGAGGCCAGAGAGAGAGATAGACAGAAATAAAGACAGACAAGGGACCAGAGAGACAGACAGACAAAGGGTGCCAGGGAGAGAGAGAGAAAAATAACAGGAAGGAGAGAGACAGAAAGAAAGAAAGGAAGAAAGAGACAGGAGCAGGGAGAGAGACATAAATAAAGAAAGACAGACAGGCATGTATTCTATCACCCGTTAATGTAACGGGCTTAAACACTAGTATACTGTATAAAGACAATCTACAGACCTCTCGGCACACTCTGAAGAAAGTCATAGCATGATGGCTGAAACATTGGTTCTCTTATACAGACATGGCAAGACCAGGGCAACTGCAACAATCATGACGCCAGCCATGGAAGCCTAAGAGAATAGGTTGCTACAAAAATTTTTTTTCTGATTTGTGGCCATATATCTGAGGAGGTTCTCCTAACTGTTGCTAATCAGCAAAAGTTAAGGGCCCAAATGAATTTGGAGAAAAGTAAACCAAAGATCTGTCACCTTTCTGACTGCCAACTGTTGAGGCAAAAGGTTGTGATGATTTCATCTAAACAAAACCATTGCCATGCAGATGCCCTTTAGAAACCAGTGCCTATCCTAATGCTACATCTGAAGTATGTAACAAAGAATGACACAGGGACCGTTTACCGCGGTAAACTGTGGTCACCGCAGTAAATCCACGGGAATGGAGACATTTGCAACTGGTTTACTGTAGGAATGGGGACAAGACCTTTCACCGCCCCACGGGAACGGTGAAGTCTTGCTCCTGTGGTAAAAAAAATTGCGCCTGTGTCAGACTCGGCATCTCCTCCCCAGCTCCTCTTGCGCCTATTTTACCTTCAGGAACCAGCCATGTCACGATGAAGACAGAAGGAACCCAAAGCCAAAGCCTGAGACCAATGTGATTTGAAGAATAAAATTACCAGACAACAAAAGATAGAAAAAAAAAATTATTTTATATTTGTGATTAGAATATTTCAGATTTGAAATATGTATCCTGCTAGAGCTGATATTAGACATAACTGGGAACTGCAAAGCCCAGGTTGTGCTTCAATAGCTTCCAGCTGGCTTAGGGCTCTCTCTGACCAGGGGACAGTTGCACTCCCCTAACACTATTCCTGCCATGTGTATTCTGTTAGCTTGATTTTTCTGCATTCTGTAGTAATTTGGTTTGTTCAGTTTTCACAATAGTGGAGGGGATATTTGTGAAAGGGAGGGAAGACACGGGTTTTGTTGATCCTTGCTCTGTATTTTTTGTGTTTATAAAATGACAATTGTACAGAATGGTCTCTTTTTATACTTTAATAAAATAAGTTCAGTATAAAATCATAACTATTCGAGGCTTGTGCGGGTGGGATCTGACAGTTTGCAGGGGGCTGAGCTCGCGGGGAGGGGGCAGAGACAGGGACTAAGCTCGCAGAGACGGGGACTGAGCTCGTGGGGGATGGGGCAGGGACAAGCTCACGGGGGCGGGAATGGTGATAAATTTTTTTCCCCCAAGTCATTCTCTAGTAGGTAATACTGAACAGACAGCTGATGCTACATCTTAAGTATAAAATACTGAAAGGACAGCTGAGGAGTGGGGGCAAGAGAGACAGCTTGCAAAAATAAGGTGTACTTCTGCTGTAAGCATGTATCTCGCACCAGTCCTCACTGCTTCAGCCAACGCAGCTAAAGATACCAGTGCTGTCATTTGAATGCCAGATCTAAGTAGCCCCTTGCCCTCCGGATTCATACCATATCTCCCCTATGAGAATACACAGACCCACTAATTAAAAATGGGAAATTAGAATGTTGCTCAGAGACTGTGGGCCCAATATTCTCCAGTGTTGGTCAGCATTGTGCTGACCCCTGGCAGCTCTACTCCCAGATATTCCGGGCTAGGCCATGTCCGGGCACTGCCATTGACTATCCAGGCTTATGTGGCCACATAAAACCGAGCCGGTTAGGCTTTTAGCCTAGATCTGAACAGGACCAGAGATAGAGCATGATGTACCAACTCAAGAAAGCTATTCCAGGTGTGCAGTGAAGCAACATGGAAAGAACAGAGGGCTTGATGCACTATGGTCACCGATCGACTGGTTTAGCGACTGATCATAATTGCCGACCTGATGCATAAAACGGCTCACCACTTGGTTTTCTGTGTGAGCTCTCGTTCTCCGACTCAGCCATGCAAATTAGATAAACGCCATGCAAACTAGCCAACGACGCGACGCACAAAAATATAGTGATCAATAACGATCACCTCCTTCAACCGGAAAAAAACGACAGGTCTACCTGGTTTTTCATTTTTTTTTTAAATAATTTTTTATTTATAACATTTTTCTTATTACATTCATTTATACATAACTTGAAATATGATCCATAGTTCCAAAAACAGAAAAAAGGGAAAAGATAAATATTTAGTCCACCATATTTGACAAAATCATCAGGAAAAATGTTTTTTTCATTTTTTTCTTTCCTGTGCCCATAAAAAAAAAAAATGCCATGCCAATTAAAAAAAAAAAAAAGTCCCCGTGCATATACAGTATTTACACAGGTTGGGAGTAAGTATAATGTCAACGATACAATGAGACTTCCTGATGCAAAATTACCCTCATAAAATGCATAGTTTTGCATTCAATTTCTGCTGATGTTACATCAGGCACTTGGCAGTTCCTTAATAAGGCTGCTGGTAAAGGATGAGAAAAACCCCCTTTTTGCAAAGATGGAAAACAGGTCGAAAGAGGCTACTGTTAAGCCTGGAATGACTGTTGCCCTAGGAGACCTCTAGGCACAGAGCACACGTCACCAGAGATCCTTTCCAATGGCTTTCCATGGGCAGGAGAAGCCTTCATCCTTGGTTGAATGGGGCTCGTTGAAAGAGCCACCCCCACCGGCAGACTTGTGATAGGAAATAGAACTTCCAGTTAAAAGTTAAACAATGTCTGGGGTACCTTTATCCTCTGTTAACAGAAAGCCTCTAAAGTTAACAGCTAAGATTTATAGGGGTCACTGTGCAAAGTGCCCTCTTGCCTTAAAGGCTGCAGTAAAACCAGCAGAATAAAAAAAAAATCAAACACAGATAGACTTCAAGCTTTGTATTGTTAAATTTGTTTATTTATTCAATTTTCTATACTGTTCTCCCACAGGAACTCAGAATGGTTTACATGAATTTATTCAGGTACTCAAGCATTTTCCCTGTCCTGGCAGGCTCACAATCTATCTAATGTACCTGGGGCAATTGGGGGGAGGGGATTAAGTAACTTATCCAGGGTCACAAGGATCAGCGTGGGATTTGAACCCACAACCTCAGGGTACTGAGGCTGTGGCTTTAACCACTGCGCCACTCTAGAAATCAAAATGTAGCAAAAGTGAGCTAAGTGTAGGCCAATCAAGCCATTGTGACATCACTGATGAGGTTGGCTCTTAGGCATTGGTGGAATGAGGTATTATGATGTCGCAATACCAGCTCTGGTTATCAGAGGCTGAAACTTTTCACACTATTTATTTATTCAATTTTCTAGACTCTTCGCCCAAGGGAGCTCAGAACAGTTTACATGAATTTATTCAGGTACTCAAACATTCTGCCCTATGTGTCCTGATGGGTGACGGGACTAAATCGCGCGAGACAACGGCGCGCAGACAACTGAGCGCAAGGTTGATGGCGCGCCGAAGAAAAGCACTATTTTAAAGGGCTCCGACAGGGGGTGTGTGGGGGGAACCCCCCCACTTTACTTAACAGACATTGCGCTGCCGTTGTGGGGGTTTGGGGGGTTGTAACCCCCCACATTATACTTAAAACTGAACTTTTTCCCTAAAAAACAAGCAAAAAGTTCAGTTTCAAGTATAATGAGGGGGGTTACAACCCCCCAAACCCCCCCAACGCCAGCGCGATGTCTGTTAAGTAAAATAGGGGGGTTCCCCACCAACACCCCCCCATCAGAACCCTTTAAAATAGTGCTTTTTTTCAGCGCGCCGTCAACTTTGCGCTCAGTTGTCGGCGCGCTGTTGTCTCGCGCAATTTTGTCTATGAACCGTCCTGATGGGCTCACAATCTTTCTAATGTACCTGGGGCAATGAGGGAATTAAGTGAATTGCCCAGGGTCACATGGAGCAGTGTAGAGCTTGAACCCACAGCCTCAGGGTGCTGAGGCTGTAGAATTAAACCACTGTGCCACACTCTCCCCTATCTCTTCTAAAGCAGGGAGTGTTTAGAGCAGGTCAGTTTTACATGGTGATAAAAAGTAGACTTGAAGCGATTCAGCAAAAGATGACAAAGATGGTAGGAGGTTTGATTCAAAAGAGATACAAGGAGAGACTGGAAGACCTGAATATGTATACTCTAGAGCAGTGGTATTGAACCCAGTCCTTAGAGACCACCTGGCCAGTTGGGTTTTCAGGAGATCCAGAATGAATATGCAATGAAAGAAATCTGCATATAATGGAAGCAGTATATGCAAATCAAGTTTATGCAAATTCATTGTGGATATTCTGAAAACCTGACTGGCAAAGGGGTGCTCCAGGACTGAGTTGAGAAACTCTGGTCTAGATAGGCTGGAGTGAGCTTCAATGGCAGACTTCTACGGGCTGTGACCCAGAAATATCAATGAACAAAGACAACTGAGCTTAATCATGGATTTGTAACACATGTACCTATTGGGCAGACCGGATGGACCATTCACGTCTTTATCTGCTGTCATTTGCTGTTTTCTTAGCAGAGTCACATAATAAATAATGTCAGAAAAAGGACTGAATGGCTCCTCCCTTCTGCCCAGTTGAAATTCTGCCAGGTTGGATGGCTCCCCCTGGAGGCATTAGTGGAAAATTCAATAAGTGGGTGCCTTGAGGACACATGGTGGAAGTGGAGGGGTAGACTGGTGGATAGAGCACTGGGCCAAGAACCAGGGAAGTCCAGTTCAAAACGTGCTGGGCAAGTCATCTAACTCGCCATTACCTAGGGGCCCTTTTACTAAAGCTTAGAATGTGCTAATGGACATTTAACATGTGCTAATTGCCACATGGTCATAAGAACATAAGAACTGCCATCTCCGGATCAGACCCATGGTCCATCGAGTCCGGCGATCCGCACACGCGGAGGCCCAGTCAGGTATACACCTGATGTAGTTTTAATCACCCATATCCCTCTATGGCAGCAACTAGGCATGTAAATGGTGGTACTCTTGCCATTTATGCATGTAAATTGTGTTTTATTGAATACGGAACAGAAAGTACACACCGTGGTTTCATGGTGCTACTTTACCAGTGGGCGTGCAAATGCGTTTCTTGCTCACAGCTAGGCACAAGCAATTTTCACCAGCTATAGGGCTGGTGGTGTTAAGAGCTCATGCGCTAAACTTCAGCATGGTTTCAGCCACTTTCCTTAGTATTTTATGCTTTTAAAAAAGCAGACTCCTACTTTTCTTTATAGGAAAGGGTTGAAAGAAGTGTCATAACCGCTGCCATTAGCTGGCTCTGTATTTTAGAATTACCCTAGAAACAGGATGAGCTGCAACGTCCTCAACAGACCCAGCTTTAGAAATATGGGGAGTTACAAACGGTGCCTGTGTTTCAAGGAAAGAGGGGGAAGGATCACAGGGAAATGTGAGCTCAGGAAACAGTCCTGTTTCATCGCATTCACACTGTCAGCTTTGCTCCACTCTCCCAGGCTGGCATTGTTAAAGACAGAGGTTGCATACATGCGACACTTCCTTTGACCTGGAGCCAAAGGCAAAACAAACGGCACTTTCCCCAAGAATAGAAAAGAGCAAAAAAAAACAAAACTCTAACGCAGCCCTTTGGCCTAAGCAACAAAACAACAAAAGAACCAGAGGTCCAACTTCGTCTGCAGTGAAAAAACAGACCAGAGCAAACAAACCAAAACTGCAGACTTGTACACGGTGCAGGCAAATCTCCGAAATGCACTACAAGTTCGTCACAGTAAAAGATTTTACTGTGACGAACTTGTAGTGCATTTCGGAGATTCACTGGTGTGCTACCAAACGCTATTTTTCCAGGCTTCTTTTTGTGATATTTTTCTTTTGACCTTTATTACCATGGACCCCTGATGAAGGTTGTCCGAAACACGGACCGTGTTGGGTCCCCCGTCTGGTAAAAGGTTTTTAGTTAAGATTTATTGGTCAAAATAAAATTTGCCTGCGCCGTGTACAAGTCTGCAGTTTTGGTTTGTTTGCCCTTTGGCCTAAAACACTGCAATCTCTCAGGGCAGCTATAAGTGCACCCCTACCTTCACAATTCTCACACTTTCAGCCAGAGGAGAAAATTACACACATAGTCCTGAATTTTCAAATGTTGGTCCAAAACTTTATTCCCATGCCACGGGCCACAGAAATAAAAGGTACTTTTTGGTGGCGTATCTTGAGCAAATTTTCAAAGGTAAACTACTTTTGCAATGTCCTTTTAAAATTCACACGGTATAATCGTGCATAATGTGCAAATTGCCAGTAAACTTTATACTCTTCAGTGTTATAGTTCAGTCATAAGGAAATGGCAAATTCCCTTGCTTAGATATTCCAATCTGCAGGATATTGCGTGTTCCTTGCAGATTGGAATATCTAAGCAAGGGAATTTGCCATTTCCTTAACCCTTTCAGGACCAAGGGACATATTTGTCCCATAACTTTAAAATCCTATAAATTTTGATTGGGATAGTCTACAGTTCTAAATTTGATATGTACGGATTCCATATGATACTGCCTTTATGTAAACAAACTGGTTCCGACATTCATTCATTAGCGTCGTTGCTAGATTGACGAGAAGATTCACTTGCCACACTGTCCATAAGCCAGAAGTGTGATTTTTTTAAATAAAAATAATGATATTTCACAAAAAAAATCAATTTTTTGGCATCTGCAAGCCCTTTTTACCATAAAAATGTCGTCAAAACCACAAAAATTGGCCTACAATCCTTATGGTCCTGAAAGGGTTAAGACTGAACTATGGCCTAGATTCACTAAACTCACCAGTCTGGGCGATCCGTGGCCGTGTCTTGCCGGGCGACTGATTCACTAAAGAGTCCCCATGCAAATTAAGTGATCGGACGCATGCCCCACAGCGACCCCCAAGGATCGCTGCAGAGCGATCGCGATGCACGCGCAGACCGTGCTGGATGGGCTGTAGATACGATCCGCACATGCGCTTGCTCTCGGAACAAGGGAATAAAGGGGGAGGGGTGGCTGCAGTTTACTTGAGTGGAATGGAACAGAACACGCTTTTAACCTGTGCGTTAAAACCACGGGCTCGCACTGCACTGCGCTTTATGCAGAAATATGGGGAGTAATTTGGCGGCAGAGAGCAGGATTTCAGGGCGACAGAGAGCAGGATTTCAGGGCGACAGAGAGCAGGAGAGTCTGGTCCTCAGCAGTTGCTTCTTTTCGGATCGGCAACCCCCAATCGGCGTTTCTTCTTCTGCTTAGTGAATCGCTGCCTTCCTACATATGCAGGCAATTTCCCCTCATTTGCATGGGCGGATCGGATCGGTGGGAGATTGATCAGCCACAAGGTTAGTGAATCAGGTCGGGGAGCAATCGCAAACTGGTCGGGACACGATCGGTACGTTTAGTGAATCTGGCCCTATAACACTGAAGCGTATAAAGTTTACTGGCAATTTGCACATTATGAACGATTATCACTTTCAACAACTCGTCCCTGATGAAGCAATGAACTTGTGAAACGGTAGAGCCGCCGTCGGATTTCCAATGAACTTTTGACTGGATTTCAATGGAACCTTGGATTTCTAAAGCAGTGTTCTTCAACCACCGGTCCATGGACCAGTGCCGGTCCACAGAAATTTCCTGCCGGTCCACAGGGCCAGCACGTGCATCAGGCCCAAAACAGTGTTCTTCAACCGCCGGTCCACGGTGCGATCAATGCGGCGTTATCTTCGAGCCAGCTCCCTCTTCCTAACTGATTCAGTGCACAAAGCCATGGGCATTGGCTCTTATGGGCATCCTGCGCCTGAACCAGAAGCCTTCTCTCTGACGTCGCAACGTCAGAGGGAAGGCTTCCAGATGAGGCACGGGACGTGCAAGGTACAATTAGTACTATTATGGGGCGGGGTGTGGGGTGGAGATTGGGTAGAGATGGGCGGGGTCTGGCCCACGACTTAGCCCCATGTTTTTCAACTGCCGATCCACGGACCGATGCCGGTCCACAGAATAATTATTTTATTTCTACCGGTCCATAGGTGTAAAAAGGTTGAAAAACACTGTTCTAAAAGACTTTAACAAATTACAAGCTTTTGGATTACTATCCGTTTAATGTCTTTTTGATTTTGATATGGACCTATGCACTTGAGGATTTCAAAAGGACTTTATTAAGGTGCAAACCATTTGGATTTCAATAAGTTTAAGTGCTAATTTTTGATCATGTTATGGATATGTGCAATAGATTTTTACCTATTGAGTAAATGCACTCAAGACACTAATGAAATAGATTAAGTAAACTGTTATAAGTAATATATACACCATACACCTTCTCTCTTTTTCCATTTTTTTTTCCTTTTGAATTATTTGTTGTCGTCTTGGTGGTCCTCCAGGGCAGGCTTGGGCATCTAGGGAGTCAGGTACCCTTGAGCTGGCCCTGAGTAAGAAGTCTCTTCTTAGTGTGAGAAATGGGTTTGGAGTATCTGAGGCGTGCGCTGTGAAGAGGATATGGGGGCCCATGCAGCACTTATTGCAACTACTCGTATAGCCCCTTTAACATGCCCCACCCCCCCCATTCTGGGAGCATCTATGTTCGCAAGATATGCAAGGTTAAATGCAAGCTGCATTTTTATTTACTGTGGGAGCTACTGAGTTTACCAGAAGTTAGTGACCCCCGTACTAAATTAAACTGCAGAAAAATATGATATTTCACTACCACTTAATAACTCTCTCCTGCCCCCTCCCCCTACATCACCTATTTAGCAATTTCCCAAAAGAATATGCGACAATTACAATTAGTGCAAAATGCAGCGGTCAAACTGATTTTCGGGCTGAAGGAAGTTTGATCATGTGGCATCTTACTACCGACAGCTGCATTGGCTACCGATGGAGGCACGCGTGAAGTTTAAGTTCACCTGTCTCTGCTTTAAAGTACTATACGGTCTAGCCCCTAAATATTTCTCAGCCAACAGACATAAGAGAAGCTCACATTTGAATTTTGTTTCCCCTCCAGTTAAAGGATGTAAACTCAAAAGACACCATCAACACCTTTTCTCACATCAGGCAGCATTATGGGGTAAAGATCTAAAACAATTGCTTACGCCTACTACTTATGGGGAATTCAGGAAACGCCTAAAAACATATCTGTTCCTGAAATATCTAGGCAGCTGACCTGTACAACTCTTTCTCCTCACTAATTGATCCCTTGAGCTGTTAATCACTAGCTTTCACCCTGCTAAGTTTAATCAATTTGTACCATCTTTTAATCTTTGTAAACCGCATAGAATTTCACGGTCCTGCGGTATATAAACTGTTATTCCACACTTTTCTTGATTCTTTTTGTTTCAATGAGGCAAATGCATCTAGCAAATGGGCACAAGTATAGGGGAACCAAGCCATTGTGACATCACCAATAAGGCTGGCTCTTAGGCATTGGTGGAATGAGGCATTATGACATCATAATACGAGGAGACGCTGAAACGTTCTCAGCCCAACCAAGATGAGAATGATGCAGAGCCATGAAACTCACAAGTTATTCCACACTTTTCTTGACTCTTTTTGTTTCAATGAGGCAAATGCATCTAGCAAATGGGCACAAGTATAGGGAAACCAAGCCATTGTGACTTCACCGATGAGGTTGGCTCTTAGGCATTTGGTAGAATGAGGCATTATGACATCATAATACGAGGAGACGCTGAAACGTTCTCAGCCCAACCAAGATGAGAATGATGCGGAGCCATGAAACTCACCCGTACAACTCTTTCTCCCCAATAACTGATCCCTTGAGCTGTTAATCACTAGCTTTCACCCTACTACGTTTAATCAATTTGTACCATCTTTTAAGCTTTTTAAACCGCATAGAACTTCACGGTCCTGCGGTATATAAACTGTTATTATTATTATTGTTATTATTACATGTTCATTTCACTATGTCAAGCAAATGAGAATCCTTTCTCCACAGCCATTGATTCTGGCAAATGCCATGTATCCTTCCAGAATAATGTGAGAATAGCAGGAGCCAATATGTGCTGATATATATATATCAATAACATTATTGAGTGAAGGAGGAGTCCTCAGTTAACACAACTGTGCACATGAAAATCAAAGCGCACGTCGTCACTGTTTATACCCACACGGGGTTCGATAGTGTAAACGTCCCTGGACTCTCTCTAATCGTGATTTTCAAAGTGCACAAACGTGCCAGTTGGCTCCTGTTATTCAGTACAAATCAGCGTGCAACATTCAAAATAAGCCTAAAGTGAGAGAGATTCACTATTGGCGAGAGTTCAGGGACATTTACACTATCGAACCCCGGGTGGGTATAAACCAGGGGTGGACAACTCCAGTCCTCGAGGGCCGGAATCCAGTCAGGTTTTCAGGATTTCCCCAATGAATATGCATTGAAAGCAGTGCATGCAAAGAGATCTCATGCACAATCATTCATTGGGGAAATCCTGAAAACCCGACCGGATTCCAGCCCTCGAGGACCGGAGTTGCCCAATTCTGGTATAAACAGTGACGACTTGGGTTTTGATTTTCTTGCACACAGTTGTGTTAACTGAGGATTCCTCCTTCACTCAATAATTTTATTGATATATTGGCTCCTGCTATTCTCACATTGTCCAGGAAGGATTTTTTGAGAATACACTATTTTGTCATTCTTCTTATTGGGTTTATAAGTTTGTTGAACTTATTACTACATCTTCCCAACATCCCATCCATAGCAATACTAAACACTTCAGTTCTCCGTTTCCTTGTCATCACAGCCTTTGGGGAACAGGAAGTGACATAACAGGAAGTTGAAACTATAAAAGAATAACACACAACAATTAAGAGTACAGCTGTTTCCTTCTGGCTTATCAGAGCTGAAGAATCTGATGTCACTTCCATTACCAGATAGATGCTTTTGAACATGCAATTACATAACCAATCTCCCCCCACCCCCCAAGCAACACAGGATTACAAACACTGGAAATACGTTGGTTCACGTTTGTTGCCTCTTCTGTTTCTACCTTGCATTCAAAGTTCAAATTGCACTATGGTTTGAAAATGACCTTTTGCCCAACTCAAAAAGTGATCTAGCTTGAAATCTGCCCCCCCCCTCCCCAAACACACATGTACCCACCTCTTCCAAGATGCCATTCCCAGGAGGCAAGAGGAACATGCCAATTAAAATATATTTCCTCTGAAATTTGGACATGTGTGTCTGGTAGTGCCCCCCTCCAATGAAGTCTGAAATAGCTGCTATTAGATTATACCAGTGGCTCTTAACCTAGTCCTTGAAACTTCTACAGCAGGGGTGGGTCCCGACACTTTTTGGGCTTGTGAACTACTTTTAAAATGACCAAGTCAAAATGATCTACCAACAATAAAATTTTAAAAAAACCCAAAGCACACTGGACGCAGAGAAAATGTTAATTATCATTTATATTCCGCGGGTTTTCAAAGAGATCAAGGCAGATGACTTTATGCAATGTCACCTTTGTAACAACTATTCAAAAATAGACAAATATACCCCCTCCCTTTTTACTAAACCACGATAGCGGTTTTTAGCTTAGGGAGCTGCGCTGAATGCCCTGCGCTGCTCTCGATGCTCGTAGGCTCCCTGCACTAAAAACCGCTATTGCAGTTTAGTAAAAGGGGGCCATAGTGCAAAATATAGGTATTAGTTTGACATTTTTGAAAAATGTGTCCAACCTTGCCACCATTACTTTTATGGCACACCACAGGACTGGACTACTAATCTTTACTAGAAGCCCAGGCAATTGCCATGCTGACATACCCTGTTTCCCCGAAAATAAGACCTATCCTGAAAATAAGCCCTAGCATGATTTTTAAAGATGCTCCTAATATAAGCCTTACCCCCCAAAATAAGCACAAGTTAAGATCAACCCTCGAAGACCCCACCCACACCGAATGTCCCTGACTTCATCCCTGACACTACTTCTGCCCGATTTGCAAAAAAATCAGACTCATCAATTCAGCGATCCCCACCCCGGTGAGACCTGGCATACCTCCGCTCTGAGCCCTCCAAAAACGGCTGCCGTTGCTGCTGTTTTTGGAGGCCTCAGAGTGGAGGTATGTCAGTCTCACGGTGGGAGGGTCAGTGGGGTTCTGCTGCACAAGGGGATGGGAGGGAGGGATAGAAAGATGCTGCACAAAGGGATGGGTGACAGGGGAGGAAAGATGCTGCACATAGTGGGGGGGGGGAGAAAGGAAAGAGGAAGAATTGGGGTGGAGGAGAGGAAGGGAGAGATGATTGTTGTACATGAAAAAAAAAATAAGACATCCCTAAAAATAAGCCCTAATGCGTTTTTTGGGCCCAAAATTAATAAAAGACACTGCCTTATTTTCAGGGAAACACGGTAGATGCAGTAGGAACATGATGTATTCGTAAAATGTGAAGAACAGACTGCGTGAAGTGCTGAAGACTTTGATAAACCTCCCCCACCCCCTAAAAAAAATAAAAGAAGTTATAAACAAAACTAAAGAGTCTACTTTATAGGATAAGCACACACGTGCCCACGGTTGCATATATCCATGGATCTAAAATTTTTTTTAAATGGTTCATTTCTATCAGACTCCTCATGCTCCCCCCGACAAATCTCAAAAATATGGTACGACTAAGACACCAAAGGCTTCTTTTACTAAGCAGGGCTAGCGGTATTAGCGCTGCCGCGCGCGCTACACGCTAACGCCTCCATAGAGCTAGCGTTAGTATTTTCCGCCTAGCGCGGGGTTTAGCGCACTGTAAAAACGCTAGCGCAGCTTAGTAAAAGGAGCCCCAAGTACACACACATACATATAGTTATCTCATAAACCTCTCTTCCTTTTGGAGAGCAGGCTAAGACCCACAAACATTTCAGACACGCATCAGGACAAAAACGACAGTTCTAAGTCTAATAGATGCTGGCATTGTCATATTAATATAGGGACTCTGGATCATCTGTTATATTTTTGTCCATTGATACTTAATTTCTGGAGGACAAATAAATCTTAATCTTAATTTCTGGGGACAAATAAATCTTATTCTTGAGTCATCTATTCCCTTAACTTATGAAGCCATAATTTGTAGTACGTTACTTCACGTCAAGCCTACTTGGGATAAATATAAAAGCCGTTTTTTCTTGATCATGACGGGAATAGCTTTCCAAATGGTCGCACGTAACTGAAAGAGCCACGACAGACTGAATTACACATTTTGGTGGGCAAATGTGTGTACCACATATAAATACGAGAGAATCAATGCGGAAGGTTTGGGGTTTAGTAATTCATTTAATAAAGTGTGGAGCCCATTGACTACATTTGTTACCTCACAATAATGGTCATGTATCTCTCCTTTCATTAGATTTCTTTACACTTCCAAGGGGGGGGGGAGGGAAATGTATTTGGAGGATTAAAATTACTTAATTATAATATTGTAATCACATAATATGTCTTATTGTATTAATAATTGGGAGGAGGGTGGGAGAAAAAGATTGTTTTATGTATTACTTGTGTAATTAATAGTGCGTTTTATGCAGTGTTTTATGTTCAATTAATTGTATTGCACTGTCAAAGTTTGAAAATCAATAAAGATTTTTTTTAAAAATGACAGGAGACCTAGGGGAAGGATCAAAAAGACTCTGTAGCCAAGAAGCAGGATACGCTGCCCCTTTTGGGCATTCTGGCGACTACTGGTCTTTTACTGGTCATGGATGACAATAGCGATCTCCAACGACGCTAACTCTTACGTCCATCTCCAGACTGCAACAAGTCTCTGCTTCCTGGGCCTCTTCTGAACCGTGTGGACAATGATTCGATCCCTGGCACATTAAATGCAGCGATTCCCTATGATGTCAGAGCAACACGGTCTCCCCTGTGAAAGGAAGTTAACCCGCATGGCCTCGGTGCCACACACACAGCTCTCCCAGAGGAGATTTCGGGCAGAACGTCTCTGCAGATTCTGCAGACCAGTGTACGGAGACATTAAACAGATGACGGACAAATAAATTCTACAGTTTGTCCGCCTACTGCAAGAGATACCGTGTAGAAAACAGATCCAGATGTTTGTGTCTGTATATGGCCATTTGGTGGAGGATGGGCTGGGGAGGGCTTCAATGGCTGGGAGGGTGTAGATGGGCTGGAGTAAGTCTTAACAGAGATTTCGGCAGTTGGAACCCAAGCACAGTACTGGGTAAAGCTAAGAAGAAAAAATTACTTACTTCAAAGAGGAACTTAGAGGGGAGGGTTATTTGAGTGGGCAAACTTGTTGGGCCGTAGGCCCTTTTCTGCCTGCCGTCATATTCTATGTTTCTATGTTTCTATGTCTAAAAAATTTAAATTGAATCAGGTTGGGCAGACTGGATGGACCATTCGGGTCTTTATCTGCCGTCATCTACTATATTACTATATGTGTGCCAGACATGCTTTTTCCCTGTGCTAGAAATGTGTGCAGGAGCTTCTTGTATCAAATTCTACCTGCAGGACACATTTTCAAGATTATTACTTGTAAACTCTGCAACGTGGTAAGCTGTTGGTATGGACAAGTTATGAATAACTGATACACAATTCTCAGTTCTGTACATTTTAAGGAAGTAATAAATTGTACATGGTTCCCACAACATGTCCCATATACAGATGCCTCAGTGCCTGCCTCCATACTATCTTTAAAATCATTTATTAGCGTTCGGTCCCCTCCTCCATCAGTCCTTTTTCCTTCATCTTTTTACCCTCCCGGTAACAGACTTTTATTATCTAACATGGGACTCTAATTTAAAGCTGCAATGCAAGTAAACATAATTATAACATGATTCCAGCTCAGTTTTAGCTATTCAAATATAATCACACTTCACTGCCAATAGCCAGCATCTGCTTGACACGAAACACGGTACACGCTCCGACTTCTCATATGCACAGGTTTTAAATGTGGAATGAATGGCGCCTCTTTGGCACGGATCTGGTTCCTGCCCTTACATCAAACAGCATTTCTAACACTGAGCACGCTCTCTCTTTTGATTTATGAATCGCGCACACTGGTTGAACACTGTGTTTGAACATAGGAAAGGCAGGGGAGGGGGGAGAGAGGGCTTGAGCCGCACTGTAGCTGCTCTGTTCAAAACAACTTACAAGGATGTGGTTATGTCTTCCCTTTGCAGGCATTTACGTCTAGACCACGAGTCATACAGCCGGGGATAATTTCTTGCCCCTCAGCTTCCGTTCACGCAACCGATAGAGCGCGCACCCGAAGATTTGACACCGTCACCACAATTCTATGACCCTGCGTGCACAATCTTACGCTTAGAATGCAAATTTGCTTGCACAAGTCACAAAATAAGTGTCAGCTGCGTGCAGAACTCAATAGGCTAATTAGCTGCTCATTGCCATTAACCACCAATTATTGGCTATAAAAACATTTGGGATTTTGCAAATTTATCACACGTGGGTTCTAGAACCCTAGTAGTTACACACCTTTTACGCTGCTTATCCTAAGAATAAGCAGTGGATTTCCCCAAGCTCTTTTAGGAAATTAGCTAAACCTTTTTTTAAACCCTGCTAAGCTAACTGATTTCAACCACATTCTCCGGCAACGAATTCCAGAATTTAAGTACATGTTTTGTGAAGAGATATTTTCACCGGTTTGTTTTAAATGTACTACTTAGTAGCTTCATCGCATGCCCCCTAGTATTTTTGGAAAGTGTGAACAATTGATTCACATCTATCCTTTCCACTCCATTTAGTATTTTATAGACCTCTATCATATCGCCCCTGAGCCGTCTCTTCTCCAAGCTGAAAAGCCCCAGCTGCTTTAGCCTTTCCTCATAGGGAAGTTGTCCCATCCCTTTTATCATTTCCGTTGCCCTTCTCTGTGCCTTTTCTAATTCCGCTATTTTTTTTTATTTTTGAGATACACTGACCAGAATTGCACACAGTATTCGAGGTGCAGCCGCACCATAGAGCGACACAAGGGCATTATAACATCTTCATCTTGGTTTTCCATTCCTTTCCTGATAATTTCTAACATTCTGTTTGCTTTCTTAGCTGCCACTGCTGCACATTGAGCATTGAGGGTATCAACGTTTCCTCAACAATGACACCTAGATCCTCGTCCTGGGCAGTGGAGTTTGTGGGGTTGCAAGATCCCTAGAAACAGGAGATAGTTTGCAGGGCATGGTAATTGCCCAGATGCAAGCAGGAACCAGTTGGTAGGTGTAGGAGGACACATGCAGGTTATTTACCTGACAGTTCCATGTAACAAGCACAGAGGTTTGTTTTTATATGGACCTCAGCACCCTCTACTGAGAGAGAGATGATATGATACATCTCAGACTTCCCGGATACTAGAGGCAATATTAAGTATTTGCTGAAAAACCCGCTCTTAAAGAAGTTTTGAAGCAATAAAATTATCATTAATTTGATCACAAATATGTTGTCATTCCCTGCTAGCACTTAATGAATTTTTTTGCATCCTGAAGACGACCATGAAACCTAAAACTCCAAATCTCAGTTCAGCTGCTGTGCTCGATGTAATGGTTCACACAATATCATCTGTTTACTTGCGTAGCCTGGACTTAACATTTACTGACAGCGCTGTATTTAAAACCAGTTTAGATACTGTGCGCTATGCGTCTCTCAAACACAGCAGTCGCATTCCACGCTAGCTGCTACCGTTATCTGCTTATACGACACTTTTCCCAACGTGTGAAATATATGTCTCGCATGTCACAGCGTGCAAATCGTATTTATACAAGTTGCTGTTTGTTTCTCCCCTGGCAATCAGAAGAAATCACAGCACCCCATGCAGAAAGGAATTTTGGCACAGGTGCAACAGGCAAAAACGTGTACTTGAACACAGACCTCAGGACAGGGAGAGGCAAAAGCAATCTGAGCTCAGGCAATGCAGTGCATGTCTGTCCTGGGCTGGTGAAGTGCCCCACTGCACTTAGCAAGTTGTCGGTAACCCAAACTGGGGATCTGCTCAGCATGGACCTGGCACTGACCTCTTTGCTGTTCCAGTGGTCAATGACAAAAATAGTAAATGTCTGTACATTAGCCATACCCTTGAAAGGTCTGTCCCTGACTGGGAAACCTCAAAAAATACCAAATTACAACAGTGTTCTCCCCTATCCTCTGATTAAAGCTTTATTGATATGACAGTTTTAACGTGCGTTGCTGCCTTAAGTAAAACAGAGAGGTTGTAATTCTGTAAGAGGTAAGGTTGCCAGCTGGATTCAGATTCACCCTACAGGGTTGATCTGGTCCTGTGTTTACCCCCCCCCCCACTGCATGCTGGGACTTGTAGTCCTGCTTTTCTTAGGGCACGCAATGGGAGAATCAGAACTACAAGCTCCTAGAACTAGCCCAAGTCGCATGCAAAGTCCCATGCACAAATTTACACCTGCTCCACAAAAGCTGTAAATTTGTGCATGTGTATTTTATAAAATAGAGTACATGCATGCATTGCGCCTCTGCTCTCACAACTATGCCAGTGCTGCCACAAGGTCATGCAGATGAGGGTCAAAGCCTGTTCTGGACTTCCGACCACCCTATCCTGCTGCACAGAGGAACCTGCAAGCGCTGGTTTCAATGGGTAGAAATCAGGGACTGCAAACAGCAGGGCTCTGAGATGTAAGTTCAAATTCAAAAGCCAGGACTCCCTCCTGAAACTTGGCAGCTCTTGAGCAGACTGTATGGGGAGGGGAAAAAAGCACACTCTTTCCATGTACCTACCGTATTTATTGCACTGTATGTGGTCATGCAATTTTATCTATGCCTGTTGCAAGTATAAAACCAGCTTTATAGATGGACAGAAATATAAAACTACTCTCAAAGTAGCTATCACACATGGAAGAATAGGTTTGGGGTGGGTTTTTTTTATAACAGCCACAGAGTTGCCAAGTTCCAGGTGAGATTTTCGGCCACTCCTAGATTTTTAATACCCCCTCCCCCCCCCCCCCCCCATTACCCTCGTTTCAATAAGAAGGATCACGGACTAAAATCCTGCAGGACCAGCTAAAGAGTCTCCAGGGGGATTTGCAGCTCTGCCCTCGGCAGGGCCATTAAGGAGGAAGTTTTTGCTGCTCAAATGCAACTCTAAAGCCGCCGGCTGCTGTCAAGCGACTCCCTTCGCTCTGCATCGGCTACTCACGTAGTGTTTGGAGGGGTTCCTCCTCTTCTGCACGTCCAGCACCTTCACGTCCAGCACACTGTAGGAGAGCATCTTCCGAGCTTTGCGGGAACGGCAGATCCGAGAGTCCGCCTATCTCATCCTCCAGCGGGGTCGGGACCCCCCTTCCTGATCCGCACAAGAAAGAAGGCGGGGTGCGGAAAGAACCAAAGCCAGAGCCCCCCCACCCCCAAGCAAACGGCGAGGCTGTGCAGCAGGAGCAGCGTGTCCTACAGCCACCCTCGGTCCCGCCCACCTCCTCGTAACCCCGCCCACCTCGGTGTCGGCCCCGCCCTCCCGCGCTGGCAGTCGCCCTGCGGGAGGAGGAGTCCTGCTGCCGCTCCGGCCAATCCAGCGGGTCTTCCTAGCCCCTCCCCCACCACAGCATATCCTGCCAGGCCCTCGCCGGAGGGTACAGGAGGATTCTGCGTACCCCTCTCTCTCTCCTACCGGAGGATACCCTGCCCAGCCCCCACTAGAGGGGAACGACAGGATCCCACGGACCCTCTGCCCCACCGGAGGATATGGGATAGCGTGCTAAGCCCCAGCCAGACCGTTGCATCCGCTTCCTGCGCTGCCCTTCTCCGTTCCCGGTATAAGCAGCCGTGCAAAGTTATTTATGGGGCTGCTTTGCACCCCCCCCCCCCCCCCGTTTGCTTTCTGATTCAATGTAAGAGGATAGGAGCCAGCTCTTTGGGCGCTGGAGGTGCCTGAGCACCTCCAATATTGAAGAAACTCAATTTCCATTGGGTTTAGCAACCCTAATAATTTTGGAAAGTTGGCTCCTATGACTCACATTTTAGATCAAAAGATACTCTGAAAATCGTAAGATTTGTGGACTAGTTCAGTGTTCTTCAACCTTTTATGGACCGGCAGAAATGAAAGAATTATTTTGTGGACCCACAGTTGAAGAACACTGGGCTAAGTGGTAGGCTAGACCCCGCCCATCTCCACCCAATCTCCGCCCCAGATCCTACCCCCAAAATAGTACTACTTGTAAAACCATTTTTTCCCATTCATTTTTCATATATATATACACACACACACAATATAACCGTATTAACAACACATAATGGTTAACCACAATATTAAACTACACAAAGCACACTGTATGCTTCTCAATATTCATTCCTACCAGAACACAGATAACCCCATGCAAATACAGGACCAAAAACTTAAAGTACTAATATATGCAAACAAACCCTAAGATGCAAGACTCTGCATGCATTACAACCCCAAATGAAAAGAAACAAATGCATTTCTTCCTGAACAAACAGCAGATGTAAATCAATCACTAAATTAAAAAATAAAATCATTCCCCTTATCGTTGTTGCCTCCCTCCCTCCCTCCATGCTGTGCCTTGCCTTCTGGCCTGCCCCCGGTGTTATCTTCGGGCCGGCTCCCTCTTCCTGAGTGCTGCAGTGCACAAAGCTGTGGGCAGCGTGTCCCGTGCCTCATCTGGAAGCCTTCCCTCTGACGTTGCGACATCAGAGAGAAGGCTTCCGGTTCAGGCGCAGGACGCACATAGGAGCCTCTTAAGTTTATTAGGATTTTATATATCGCCTATCAAGGTTATCTAAGCGGTTTTTACAGTCAGGTACTCAAGCATTTTCCCTATCTGTCCCGGTGGGCTCACACTCTATCTAACGTACCTGGGGCTATAGAGGATTGAGTGACTTGCCCAGGGTCACAAGGAGCAGCGCGGGGGTTTGAACCCACAACCCCAGGGTGCTGAGGCTGTAGATCCAACCACTGCACCACACACTCCTCTTCCCACGGCTTTGTGCACTGCAGCACTCAGGAAGAGGGATCCGGCCCGAAGACAACGCCGCGTTGATCGCAGTGTGGACCAGCAGCTGAAGATGCACGTGCCAGCCCTGTGGACTGGCAGGAAATTTCTGCGGACCGGCGGTTGAAGAACACTGGACTAGTTCACATGTTCTTCTTAAAGACAGGGGTTAGTCCACTTCAGTACAAAAAAATAAAGGTTATCAGAGAAAACAAGTAATTTGATACTTTTACTCATTTCATATATTTCTTGATTTACTTTTAGGGGTTAAGTTTCAAGTTCAAGTTTATTAGGATTTTATATACCACCTATCAAGGTTATCTAAGCGGTCATTACAATCAGGTACTCAAGCATTTTCCCTCTCTGTCCCGGTGGGCTCAAAATCTATCTAACATTCCCATAGATCGAAACAAAACCTCAGTTTAATTCTATTCTTGTCCTTGATACACCAGGTCCTGGTATTTCTGAGCCCCTTTCAGTTTTTGGCCTTTTTTTATTCGGGGAGGGGTGAGGGGAGGGATGTCAGGTCAAAAGCGCGCCGGGACATAGGCGCCACAGACAATTGAGCGCAGCGCAGAGGCGTTCGCCGCAGAAAATTACTGTTTTTCCAGCTCCGACGGGGGAGGGCGTGGGGGGGGGAACCCCCCCACTTTACTTAATAGAGATCGCGCCGCGTTGTGGGGGGTTGTAACCCCCCCCCCACATTTTACTGAAAACTTCACTTTTTCCCTGTTTTTAGGGAAAAAGTTAAGTTTACAGTAAAATGTGGAGGGTTACAACCTCCCAAACCCCCCACAACGCCGGCGCGATCTCTATTAAGTAAACTGGGGGGGGCTCCCCAACAAAACCCCCCATCGGCGCCCCTAAAAACTGTCATTTTCTTCGGCGCGCACCTCCGTCTTGCGCTCAGTTGTCGGTGCGCGCCTTTGTCTTTCGCCGAGTTGTCTATGAACCGAGGGGAGGAAGACTTATAGATTTCCTATTATGCTGCCATATAATGCTTGCCAGATGTATAAACCATTTGGAAGAGACAGGAATATGTTTTGAGCTCGCATTGAAGTACACTGGCCTTGAACTAGAAATTATTTTTGCAATGACTACTTATATTAATCTAAATAGCATTTGTCCATCTGAATTTGGGCTTTTTGCCAATGCCATGTGTATTTCTTTAAGTGAATGCGCTATTTTTCTTTTTTTTCGTGGTTTGGTTTCTGAAATCACTAACATTTTACTATTTACATTTTAATAGTATACAGAGGTGGGAAGGGAGTTAGTGTGGCCTGCTACTTTAATCTTGCAGGCTAAAATATGAATGTGACTACCATGCTCCTTGTTATGCTAATATTTGCTCACCCAGTGACAAAGTATTTCATATGCTTTCCTCCAGTTTTACTGTTAATACCTAACTCGCCTACACCGTGCAGCTGTGCTTGTTTTTTGCCCGTTTTATTGCAAAACAATGGTGTAGCTTGCATGTTTGAACTTTAACTTTCTACAATAATCGACCCATGGACAGTTTGAGTACTGCGTTCATTCAGTTCTGGTCTCCTTATCTCAAAAAAGATATAGGGACAGTTCAAAGATGAGCAACCAAGATGATAAAGGGGATGGAACTCCACTCGTACTAGGAAAGACTAAAGAGGTTAGGGTTCTTCAGTTTGGAAAAGAGACGGTTGAGGGGAGATTTAATCGAAGTCTATAAAATCCTGAGTAGAACAGGTACAAGTGGATTGATTTTTTTTTTTACTGCATCAAGATTTACAAAGACAGGGGGACACTCGAAGTTACAGAGTAATGCTTTTAAAACCAATAGGAGGAAATATTTTTTTTTTCACTCTAGTTAAGCTCTGGAATGCGTTGCCAGAGGAAGTGGTAAGAGCAGTTAATGTAGCTGGTTTTAAGCTTTGGACAAGTTCCTGGAGGAAAAGTCCATAGTCTGCTGTTGAGACAGACATGGGACGGTAGCATGGAATGCAGCTACTATTTGGGTTTGTGTCAGGTACTTGTGACTTGGATTGGCCTCCGCAAAGATGGGATACTGGGCTAGATGGACCATTGGTCTGACCCAGTAAGGCTAGTCTTATGTTCTTATGATATAAACCAGTGATGTCAAAGTCGCGGCCCGCAAGGTCCTATTTTGAGGCCCTCGGTATGTTTATCATAATCCCAAAAGTAAAATAAAACCGTTTCTTGATCATATGTCTCTTTAGCTATAAATGACAATATTATTATTAAGACTTAGCCAAAAGGAAAGATTTATAAACTATAAAGAGTTTTACCTCATGCAAAATTGTCATTTCTTTAGTAAGACATTAACTATTTTTTTCTGAGGCCCTTCAAGTACCTACAAATCCAAAATGTGGCCCTGCAAAGGGTTTGAGTTGAAGACCACTGGCTAAACTGTAACCATGACATCGTGTTTGTCTTTGGGAAGCAGAGCTGAGATTGTGATGTCATAATGCCTCATTCCACCAATAAGAGCCAGCCTCATCAGTGATGTCACAATGGCTTGATTGTCCTGTTCTGCCCTCTGCCCTCCAACCCAGCCAGCAGATTAACTGTTTCCCTTAACTCAGTGGTCTCAAACTCACAGCCCGCAAAGTAAAATAAAACCATTTCTTGATCATATGTCTCTTTGGCTATAAATGACAATATTATTATTAAGACTTAGCTAAAAGGAAAGATTTATAAACTGTAAAGAGTTTTACCTCATGCAAAATTGTCATTTCTTTAATAAGACATTAACTGTTTTTTTTTCTGAGGCTCTCCAAGTACCTACAAATCCAAAATGTGGCCTTGCAAAGGATTGGAGTTTGAGAGACCACTGATACAAACTGGTGATGGTGGTGCTTTTGCATATAGATGTGTGAGTGTTAATCAGAGCTTAATTTCTGGGGTAGCCATAACTTCTTTTCAGACTCCATAGCAACAGGTGTGTTCTGCCCCAGCCCCTCCCAGGCTGGCTGCAGGGGAGAGATTAAGCTTGGACCAAAGCAAAGATCTCTCTGCTCTCTAATCTTGCCCCTCTTCTCCTGATGCTTTTTCGGCCCCTGGCCTGCCCACCACCTTCTCCAGCTCAAATTCCATTTCACTTTTGTCCACAGAAAAAGAATGGGTGCTCTTGCTCATATCCTTGGGGAGCAGTAGCTTATTGGGAGGGGGATGACAAAGAGATGGTCCCCGGTTTCAGGGGCAGCCTTAAGCAGGGGCAACAAGGACATGCATACAGGGCTCTGCACTCCAGTGCTTAATTGAGACAGTTTTGCAACGGATGGCTAAACAAAAAAAAACAAAAAAAAAAGCTTCTTTCCCTTTTCCATCTCCCTTTCTCGCCATCCCCCTTGGTAATTGTGCTCCGCAGTATTGATGTTTTATGCTCCTCTGGCAATATGTTTTTTGGCAGCTTGGCTAGTCTTTCAAAGGCTAAGCCAGCCCCCAGAAGACCCCTAAAACCAGCAATATTAAAGCTGACACTTTTTTTGTCGGCAACGGTGCAGTCCCACTCTCCTCATCCTGGATCCAGCCAACATTGCTAGCATCTCCTTCGATTTTTTTCTCTCTCCCCACTTTTATGCTCCCAAATCCAGAGTCTCTTACACCCCCCCCCCCCCAGGACCTCCAAACTTACCTTGATTGCCAGCAGTGGCAGCAATTAAGGCAGACTAGCTAGCATTCTTCTGCCGCATCCTGCCTCCTGTGAGCTAACGTCCCACTTGTATACAAGTGGGATGTGGCAGAAAGAAGGTCCTGATGCTGGCTAGAGCAATCTGCTTTAATTGTTGCTGCCGCCACTGATCAAGGCATTTGGAAAACTCAGGGATAAAAGATGCTAGACTCAAGGGGGAGGAAGAGAGATTGTTAGAGCCACTGGAGATAGAGTAGACCTAAGATGGAGGGGACTGGAGAGACATGAGGATGTGCTAGACCTGGTAGACCTAGGGGTTAGGGGAGATGGAGATGTACTGGACTTGGGGAGAGGATGGAGATGAAGATGAAGATGTGCTCCCCTTCCCCAAAGGTCCAACATAAGAAGGGAGGGATCAGACGTGGAGACAGGAGGGAAGAGATAGAGACCAGATCAGGGGTGAGAAGTGAAACAGAGGAGTAGAGATACTGGGCACCCAAAGAGAGGGAACTATGCCAGACCATGAGTGGGGGGCAGAAGAAGAGTTGCATGCTTGAAGAACAAGGCGTTGCTCAAAAGACAAAAGAGAATGCATTTGGAAAATGCTCACAATCCTAAGGCTACCCCTCAATGAAGTGTGAAGGTGGGCTGGTGGGGATGAATATCCTAGTAGAGCTGCACAGAGGTGACTTAAGTAGGCTGGGGGGTGGGCTAGTGAACCATAGAGAGGAGGACCCAGGCCCATAAGCTACTCTAACCACTGCATTCATGGTGAAACATGTGCCACAACCCCCGCCCCAACCCTGTTGTACGTCCATGTAGGTGTCACCTGCAGCCCTAAGGGCTATTGGGATGGTAGACAGGTGGGTCTAGTAGGTTTTGGGGGATGTTTTTTGGGGCTCAACATGACCTATAAGGGAGTTGTGGTGAGATGTTTATGTGGCACTCTTTTTGTGAAGTTTGCAGCAGTGCTCTGTAAGGTGCCCCACTGTTTTTCCCTGCCTTCCGCAACACTTTCATTATTTTTCTCAACTAAAGAGAGGCATACTGGCCTGTAGTTTCCCCGCTTCATCTTTGCGACCATGTTTGTGATGAGGGACCACATCTGCTCTTTTCTGATCCTGCAGAACCTCTCCCAGGTCTAAGGAGTTATTGAACAAATCTTTTAGAGTTGTTGCAAAGCTCTACATGCTTTTCCCACTTGTTGGATATTTCTATAATCGTAAGTTGTGCAGATCAGTGAAGCATACTTGTGTGTTAATGCATTTTCAATTGTATTTTTTATATAGATGTGGAAAAACACACAAAAGGTTGTGAAGACTTAGAAGACACTGTATATGTATCTGGATACAGACCATTTATATCTGTGCTTGGATTGTCTTGTTCATATAGTGAAATACTAGTTATATAAGGGCAAATCAAAAATTAAAGGCAATTGTTACATTACATGATAACCGGAACAGAGCTAGTGAAATGCAACTCATACATCGTCTGTTGGATAATTCGTCCACACACAGTGACGCGCTCGGTCTTTAGTCATGCAACAGCCACAAGGTCAGCAACATGGATGCTCCATTGCAAGATGCACCATCGAAGAACAACTTTCTTTGGGCAGAGGGAGCAAAACCATGTGGATATAGCACCATCAATCGACAGAAAGTTTATGAGTGAGTTAAGAAGGTTTAAAGTGGGAAGAACAGGTGTAACCAATGAAGGTCGCTCAGGTCGCCCATCAACATCACACACACAAGAGCACACTAACAGGGCAGATGCATTAATTTTAGACGAATGATGTATAACGCACTGTTCTTCAACCGCCGGTCCGCGCAGGGCCGGCAAGATTAAGGTCCAAGGACAGGCGATCATTTCCTGTCCCTACCTGTCGCACAAAAAAAAAAAGATTCCCGCCTTCCAATCCCCGGGTCAGCTGCTATCTTACCGCCCTGCTACTGCTGCTAAAGCTGACAGGAAGTCTTCTTTCCGACGTCAATTCTGACGTCGGAGAGGACGTTCTGGGCCAGCCAGGCAGCGACTGGCTGGCCCAGAACGTCCTCTCCGACGTCAGAATTGACGTCGGAAAGAAGACTTCCTGTCAGCTTTAGCAGTAGCAGCAGCAGCAGGGCGGTAAGATAGCAGCCGACCCGGGGAAAGGAAGGAGGGAGGGAGGCTTTTTTTTTGCAACAGGGAGGGAAAGACGTAGGCAGGCAAGCAGGCTGGCTTTGGCCAGGGAGGGAGGGAGAGAGGTAGACAGGCAGGCAGGCTGGCTTCGGGGGTGGGGGTGGGACAAAGTGTGGAAGGCAGTGAGAGGGACATAGGAAGGAGGCACTGGGGGCACTAAAGACATGGGAAGGAGGCACTGGGGGTACTAAGGACATAGGAAGGAAAGAGGGAGGGAATAGAAATGGACAATTCTTGGGCCTGAGTGCAGAAAGAAAGAAATGAAAGAAAGGATACACAGACAGAAGGAAACGCAACCAGAGACTCATGAAATCACCAGACAGCAAAGGTAGGAAAAATGATTTTATTTTCAATTTAGTGATCAAAACTTGTCAGTTTTGAGAATTTATATCTGCTCTCTATATTTTGCACTTTGTCTATAGTTACTGAGGTGACCGAGTTCACAGAGATGGGGCGGAAACAGGGTTTTAAAATTTTAATCCTAGTAGTTTGCCGGTCCACAAAATAATTATTTTATTTCTGCTGGTCCATGGGTGTAAAAAGGTTGAAAAACACTGGTATAACGTCTCAACTGGCTGCAAATTTGGATATCAGCTATTGATCTGCATAAATTTCCATAATGAATGATGACTTGGGATACAGGAAAGTCTGTGCACGCTGGGTTCCCAAACACTTTACTGATCTGCACAAGCAACAGCATGTGGTGGTTGGGACCCAGTTCCTGAAACGCCATGAAGATCTGAGTATTCTGGAGAGAATTGTCACTGGCGACGAGACATGGGGGCATCACTGCGACCTGGAGAGCAACAGACAATGTATGATGAAGGAAGCGGTGCTCACGTGGCTTCGGGAGCAGTTGAAAATCTTTTCTGCAGGAATACAGAAACTAATTGAACAATAGAACAAATGTGTCCTTTTGCATGGGGTCTATGTGGAAAAGTGATGTTCATTTGCTCACAGTCACTTCTATTAAAGCTGTTAAATGTATTTTTGCCTTTATTTTTTTGATTTACCCTCGTATATCTCCACCTTTAATTATGCAATAACCGTATCTTGTGCTGCTGTAACATCTTCAGGATCTTACTTGCCTGACTTATGAGGCATCATCAGGGGATTAACCTTTAAGAGCTACACAGCACAAAGCTTTTAGGAATGGTACCAGTTATGTGATTGGATGACCCAATTTAGAGGTCGCTTGTGCCAATTTCAATACACATTGCAACTGCATGTAGGTATATACTTAGAGTAATCCAAGTTCCGCTCACATGAAATAAATATTTATATAGCATAAACAAGCGCACTGGTAATTAGTCAAGTTTCAAAACCCTGAAGTAAATAACCCATCATCATTGTTCTACAAAAGCAAGTGTCCTTGTGTGAGATCATGAAATTGGTTTCTTAATTTAAGGAGACACTGGGTCTTTTTTTAGGGCCATTTTCCCATCTTTCTTGCATAAGGTCCATAGAATCAGCAAGCTTTGTAATATCAAACTGGTATCTCCCCCCCTCTTCCCCTCCCCCCACCAGAATGACCAAGGTTCTTAACCGGGATCCAAAAACCTACCATCACTCAGGCACTGATGGGAAATTTAACTCAGGGTAATGAGTAGCAAATTAATGCCACGATTATAATGCGGCATGAATTTGCATGCTCATTAATTCGAGCTTGCCATGCTGATTTTTCAGTGCTGGGTTTGCGAGTTTTCTCTACAGAAAATCTAAGCATGAGCCCACTAGTGACTTTACACATGAGCAGGGGAGACCCAAATTCCAGGTAGAGAGCTGCACGGGAACGGGGACGACGGGAATCCCGCGGGTTCCCCCTTCGGGTGATGGGGATCCCGTGGGGACACCCCCTAGGGTCACGGGGATCCCGTGGACACGCCCCCTAGGGTCACGGGGATCCCGTGGGGATGCCCCTCGTGCTCTTGGGGATCCCGCAGGGTTCAATATAACTCGAGCCGCGAGGCTCATCTGATTTTCTCTGGTTTGTTTAAATCTACTACTTAGTAGCTTCATCGCATGCCTCCTAGTAGTTTTGGAAAGAGTAATCAAGCGATTCACAACTACCCTTTCCACTTCACTAGGTATTTTATAGACCTCTATCATATCACCCCTGATTCGCCTCTTCTCCAAGCTGAAGAACCCTAGCCACTCTATCCTCTCCTCATAGAAAAGTCATCCCAAATGTAGACAGCCTTCAGAAATAAGTGACGAGCTATCGCCCAAGACCAAATCCTTTGGGCTTCCTGACACAACAGGCGAGAGCCCGTCCCTCCCTGTTTGTTGATGTAGTACATTGCAACTTGATTGTCTGTGCAAATGAGTAGTACTTGAGGAAAGAGAAGATGTTGAAACGCCTTGAGGGCATAAAACATCGCTCGGAGTTCCAGGAAATTGATGTGGTGTTTCTTTTCCTGGGTAGTCCAAAACCCCTGACTCGTTCAAGTGAGCTCCAGTTTATTATTTTTGTCACCCTTCTCTGTACCTTTTCTAATTCTGCTATATCTTTTTTGAGATACAGCAACCAGAACTGCACACCGTATTCAAGTTGTAGTCGTACCATAGAGGAATACAAGGGCATTACAGTGTTCTCCCGGTCGTTCGTGGTTGGCAGTTCGCAGTCCCGGTCATCCGCGGTATTTTCTGACCGCAAACCACCGACAAGGAGAGGGCAGCGGGAGAGGCAGGAGAGAGCAGCCGGAACGCCGTGAGTGTAGGAAATCATTCGCGATACGCTCCGATTGCCTCTTCCTGCACTAAGTCGGGCCTTATCCAATCAGGAGCTGCTTTGATACGCACTTGATTGGCTAAGGCCCGACTTAGTGCAGGAAGAGGCAGTTGGAGCGTACCGCGAGTGATTTCCTGCACTTGCGGCGCTCCGGCTGCTCTCCTGCTGCCCTCTCCCGGCTCCCCCCTGAAAAACTGTATCCGCGGTTTTTCGAGGTTCGCGGGGGGAGCTAGGAACCCCCGTGAATATTGGGGGGAGTACTGTATAACATTTTCATCTTTGTTTTCCATTCCTTTCTTGATAATTCCTAACATTCTATTTGCTTTTTTTAGCCGCCGCTGCCGCACATTGAGCTGAGGATTTCCAACATATCCTCAACAATGACACCTAGATCCATTTCCTGGGCAGTGACTCCTAACATAGAACCAAGCATGACATAGCTATAGTTCGGGTTCCTCTTTCCCACATGCATCACTTTGCACTCGCTGACATTAAACATCATCTGCCATTTGATGCCCAGTCTTCTTTTTCACAATCCTTTTGTAATTTAACAACTTTGAACAATTTTGTGTCTCTATAGTCCAGTCAATACAATGATGGTCCTTGTCCAAAAGCCACATGGATTCCCCTCAAATCCTAATTTATAGCCTTTCAAACAGCAGGTGTCATTAAGCAATGGCCAGACTCTTCTTACACAAAACTCAAACCAAAAAAAACCTACGACTATTATTAATATTTTCTGTAGCGCTACTAGGCGTACACAGAGCTGTACAAATTATACGCAGGCTCACAATCTAAGTTTTGTACTTGGGGTAATGGAGTACCAAGTGACCTGCCCAGGAAATATATCGAAAGGCAAGAACGGTGGAGATTACCTGCTGGTGCAAAAATGTGTTAGTCCAAATAATTTTGTACCACTAGGTCGTCTCCACTGTGCTTGGCTTTGAATCTTCTTCCAAACAGAGTCTGTGGTCCTTGCAGTAACTGCCAACCTGGACTAGTCAGGTAGCAAAAGTAGGGTTTAGGAATCAAACCGGTTTATTTTTTAACAAGGAGCTATCAGGTTAATCCCAGGTTAGATAGGATTTCTTGCACAACATAGGGGGGGGGGGGGTGCCAGTAGTTACCCTATGAACTAAAAATTGTGTTTAGAAAACTGACGTCAATGGACTGTGTTTATGTGCTATGTACATGTTATTATACACAACTGATTATGCACTTCCATACCCAAACTGATAGTTGAAACTTCAGAGGAACAGCAGTGCCTTAACTTTACAGTAAACACTTCTATAAAGAGAAACTTTAAATACTGTACTTTAAACTAGCAGATGTTCAAGTCATTTTGCCTTGTCTACAACTGTAAAAATGAACTTTCTTTCACCCAGACACTTCCAACTCTTTCTCAGTACCAAATCTCTTTTATTGTAAGACTTCTTTGTAGAAACATTTAGCATTTTTTTAATTCAAAATTTCAATTAATGTACTAACAAACACTAAAGAAAATATACAAAGGAAAATCTATAAATTACACTAATAATTTCTAGTCTACATCAAGAGAGAACTTTGCTAGAAAACAGAGGAATCAATCTTCCAGTATTAATAAAAAATAAATAGGCTTGGAAAAATAATTAAACATCTGACCAACAATTCTAAACAAATGAAAATGAATGATTGATAATTCTGTTATCTAAAAGTAAATTCTCCATCTAAAAAAACATAGGAATTGCCTTTTTATGTCACCAGAATCCAAAAACAACAAAATTCCAGACTGTTGAACCTATCACATGAATACTAAACAAAGATATACATGCTCGTAAATTATGAAATATTTGTGTGCTCGTGGAATAAGTAGTTCTAAGGAATGGCAATCAAGTTAAACAACCATACAGTCATCTTTAATTCTAATCATAGCACACATGACAATTGTGCCACCTGTTCTTGCCACCAAAAAATAATAAACTGTACTTTTTGCAAAAACTTGCAAAATGGAAAGCCTTGGCCCTGGCGCGGCTTGCATTTCATAACGGCTGCTACATGAAGCCAAAGAGCCCAAATACAAAATTCAAAAACGACGTTCCTGTATGTGTAACTAAGGGCTCCTTTTACTAAGCTGCGCTGGCGTTTTTAGCGCACGCTGCAGATTAATGCACGCTAACCTCCACACTACGTGGGAAAACTAACATCAGCTCAATGGAGGCATTAGCGTCTAGCGTGCGGGGCATTGTAGCGCGTGCTAAAACCGCTAGCGCAGCTTAGTAAAAGGAGCCCTACATTTTCTTTAAACTAAAATTTGTCATATATCACCAGACATTTACAAGGGAATTGGAAAGAAAAAAAAAAAAAGTGGCTCCAATGGCCACCACTCTAGGCTTAAGTTGTAAAAAAGAAAAAAGTCTTCCACTTAAACCAGGGGTGTCCAATGTCGGTCCTCGAGGGCCGCAGTCCAGTTGGATTTTCAGGATTTCCCCAATGAATATACATGAGGTCTATTTGCATGCACTGCTTTCATTGTATGCTAATAGATCTCATGCATATTCATTGGGGAAATCCTGAAAACCCGACTGGATTGCGGCCCTCGAGGACCGACATTGGACACCCCTGACTTAAACTGAGTAGATCTATGGTCAAACTATAACAGGGGTAAGGAACTCCGGTCCTTGAGAGCTGTATTCCAGTCGGGTTTTCAGGATTTCTCCAATTAATTTGCATGAGATCTATTTGCATGCACTGCTTTCAATGCATATTCATTGGGGAAATCCTGAAAACCCAACTGGAATACAGCTCTCGAGGACCAGAGTTCCCTATCCCTGAACTATAACAATGTTTCAAGATGTCTTCAGAACAACAAATCTTTTTTTTTTTAGATAGGCTTTTAATACAAAGATTTTTTAAGCATAAATTGTAACTGCCCATTATTGACCAAACTCTGCCTCAGAATACACACAGGTTGCATATAAGCACAGGCTTTCTTGGCACCGTGTGTACTTTCCATGTAACCCATTTTATAAGGGCCTTTAACATGCAGAGAATCCTTTATACCAGGGGTAGGGAACTCCGGTCCTCGAGAGCTGTATTCCAGTCGGGTTTTCAGGATTTCCCCAATGAATATGCATTGAAAGCAGTGCATGCAAATAGATCTCATGCATATTCATTGGGGAAATCCTGAAAACCCGACTGGGTTGCGGCCCTCGAGGAGGGACTTTGACACCTCTGTTTTAGACAGATGGATAGTATCCTCATGGCCACGTGCCATTTGCAGAAGGAATCCACTCTGGACTTTTCCTTTTGCCTCTGCAGTACTTCACTGGGCTCCTTAGCACCACCTGCAGTGAGAGCCACCCAATAAACGTGAAGTAGAGGCACCTATAGCAAACAGGCTCAAAAACACACTGTTCTGCTCAAGAAACAAAATCAAACTAATATTAACCACCAACAAAGGCATCAAAGGAGCTCAAAAATTACTCCCATATAAAATGGAAACATATATATACAGAATTCTTCCCAGCCCCCAAGGGCTGACATATATCCAAGAATCAGCTTGGAGAAACAGACTGAAAGAGTAGGCAGGCGCAGAAAGGACAGGGCGGAAGTCTAGAATGTCTCACCTATCTATTGAAAAAGAGCTTTTTTTCCAGTGCAAAAGATGAGACATTCTAGACAGATGGGATGTACAAAAATGGTCCCCAAAAAGCTAGGGCATGCTTGCTGCGTCGGCCTGTCAGACCGGGGACCCAAAGGCAGAGTCCTGTCTCGCTGCCACATCCACTCTGTAAAACCTGGCAAACGTGTGAAGGGAAGACCCTGCAAATCTCCTCAGGGGAGACAGCTCTAGCTTTGGCCCATGAAGAAGCCATACTCCTGGAAGAATATACTATGACAGAAACTGGGGACTGTTTCCCAAAAAGAATGTAGGCTGATGAAATGGCCCTATGGGTTCCATCTGGAAATTGTGGCCTTGGAAGCAGAAGTGCTTGCTTAACAGAATGAGTCAGCACAAACAGATGGTCAGAGAGAAAAAAGTTGTTAGTGACTTCCAGGTAGCGGAGAAGCACTCTGTGCACATCCAGTTTCTTCAAAAGGCGATCTTGTGTCTTGGAACCAGTAGGCTGAAAAGCAGGCAAACATACTTCCTGATCTGTTCCCCCCCTTTTAGCCTAACTTTTAGACCAGTGGTTCCCAAACCTGTCCTGGGGGACCCCCCAGCCAGTCAGGTTTTCAAGATATCCCTAATGAATATGCATAAGAGAGATTTGCATATAATGGAAGTGACAGGTATGCAAATCTCTCTCATGCATATTCATTAGGGATATCTTAAAAACCTGACTGCCTGGGGGTCCCCCAGGACAGGTTTGGGAACCACTGTTTTAGATAGACAATGTTTTTATAAATTGCTTAGGATTTGTAAATGGTATACCTTAATAAACTTGAAACTTGATTAACATGGAAAGTTGAAACCACCTTCGGAAGGAAGGAAGGAACCATCGAAGGGAAACCCCAGTCTCAGAGATATGGAGAAACGAAAGAGCCTGAACTTCAGACATATGTCTCACCGAAGTAAGGGCAACCACAAAAATGGTCTTAAGCATCAAGTCTAAGAGGAAAGCATCTCAAAGGGGCTCAAAAGGAGCCTTGGTAAGGCAAGACAGCACCAGGTTAAGGTCCCAGGAAGGGAATGGTTGCTTAACCGGCAGTCTGACATGAAGAGCCCCCTTCAGAAATCTAGCAACATTAGGATGAGACGCCAAGGAGGACCGACGATCCTGGGATCTAAAATAAGAGAGCCCAGCCACCTGAACCCGAAGAGTTGCCACAGTGAGGCCCTTATCTAGGATGGCCTGAAGAAAGATGAGAATAATCGAGCTCGGAGCTGAAAAGGGTCCACCTGGCCCTAAGCGTACCAAGGTTGAAGGCCTTCCACGCTTTAGCGTTAAGTAGAAACTGTGGATAACCACAGCAAAATATCCTTTGTGTTCTAAGGCTGCATGCTCAAGAGCCATGCCATGGCCATGAGGTCGAAGAGGGGTCAACCCCTGTGCCGCACTATGGTTTGGAACACTGCTGTTGCGGACTGATAGACACGTACCGGGACAGACAGAGGCAAAAAGACACAGCCAACACCCTGTGAGACACCGCCAAGTCTAAAGGCGCCCAAAAGCCTGTGCTCGACCCCTGCTTAAACATAGATGACACCACTTCAGGGATGTCCCCGAGCTCCAAAGAAAACTATGCAGGCTGACTAACAGGTACCCACTGGGACTGGCCTGTCAGCTACAGACTGAAGTCTGTATATTCTCAAAGCAAGCAGAGTGGAAAATGCTCCGAGCACTAGAAACCTTGAAAAAGGGATGAAAAATACACTGAATAAAATAATAAAAAGTGGAGAGCAGAGAAAACACTCCTGCAGGCACTGCAGGTGAAGCTAAGGAGCCCAGTGAAGTACAGCAGAGGCAAAAGGAAAAAATCCAGAGTGGATTCGTTTTGCAGTGCCATGTGGCCATGGGGATACTATCCATCTGTTTAGAATGTCTCACCTATTGCATTGGAAAAATTAATTCTAGTCATGTATATGCCCAGAAAACTAACTTGGAGATGTTGCCATCTATAATTGTGAGATCAATTAAGAGAGTCTGTTTTGGTAATCACAACAAAAATCAAAACTTCAGAAGAACTGGGATCCCATAATATGCACCCATTACTAAGCCAGAAACACCACTATGGCTGGGTTTTTTTTATTTATTTTTTTAAATCTATATTCATTTTCAAATCAAACAATAAGTGCACAAAAATATAATATAAAAGTAATTTCCATATAGCACTATAGTATCTAACACATAAATCTAATAGTGTAAAATCCCCAATCCACCCACCCTTCATCACATTCTCAACTAAAATAGAATATTCTATACAACATACTAGTCTTATAGCCCATTACATTAACGGGTTCTAGAATATGTGTGTGTGTCTCTCTTTATTTCTTTCTCTCTTTCTCCTTAGCCGCTTTCTTTCTTCCTTTTACCTCCCCTGTGTCCACCACCACCCCTTCACTGCTCTCCTTATGCAGCAGCAGGCCTTCTCCCTTTGTTTTACCTCCCCCCTGTCCATCAGCACCTCTTTCCTTCACATTCCCTCCTCCTCCATTTCCCTCCCTCCACACCAGTTCCCTGTGCACCTGCTCCTGTCTTCTTTTCTTTCTCCCTTCCTCCCTCTGTCTGTCCGAAGCAGCATTCCCTCCCCCTCCATTTCCCTTCCCCCACACCAGTTCCCTGTGCACCTGCCCCTGTGTCTTCTTTTCTTTCTCCCTTCCTCCTTCTGTCTGTCTGTCCAAAGCAGCATTCCCTCCCCCTTCCATTTCCCTCCCCCCACCAGTTTCCTGTGCCTGCATTAGCGTTTCCTCTACCCACTTTCCCTTCCCGCAGGCCCGACTACACATGGCGATTTAAGCAGCGTGTCAGCAGTCTTCACATGCTGCTTCGGGTCCTTCTACTGCCCTGATTTACTCTGGCACGTCCGGAGCAAATCAGGGCAGTAGAAGGGCCCGAAGCAGCGTGTGAAGACTGCTGACACGCTGCTTAAATCGCCAGTCGGGCCCGCGGTAAGGGAAGAGGGGAGGGGCGGCAAATGAGTCGGGTCCCGGGCAGCGGAAAGTTGCTGGGCTCCTTGGTGGGGGCGCTGAGTGGCCGCGATCCCTCTCCTCCCAGACCCCCCCCCCCACGGAGGAACGGCGGTTACAGTCGCTGGCTTCGGCGTCTTCTATCCACTGCGGCCAACCCTAGCGGAAACAGGAAGTAGTCAGAGAGGGCGGCCCGCAGTGGACAGAAGATAGCAAAGCCAGGTGAAGACAGCATTTAAAAGCGGGTGAGCCGGCGAGAAGGAGGAGGTGTTGGTTTTGGCAGTGAGTGAGGGCGGGAGGGGGGAGTCACCGGCTGTGCTGTGCTTTCCCGATCTCAGTGGCGCTGCCGTTGGTGTCAGAGCTTGCCGCCTTTGTGAGGTAATACGCGCGCATGCGCACTCGTGCGGCCACATCCCGACAGAAAAGAGATCAGGGAACATGTTTTGCTACTGCGCATGCGCGGGCTAGCATTTTATTATTTAAGATTATAACATATTGTATTAAATTACATCCCAAATCCACCCTCCCCCTTGAGTGTGCTAGATAAAACTAAGAATTCATCACAATACTTTTCCAATGGTCCCCATATCTTTACAAAGTTATTATAGTTCCCATTTTGTACCGCTATTGTTCTTTCCATCTTAAAAATATGGCATAACGAATTCCACCAGAATGTGTAATTAAGGTTCTTGTGATTTTTCCAATAATTGGTAATATGTTGAATGGCAACCCCTGTCATAACTAATAAAAGTTTATTATTATGTGACGATATTTGACTCCTCTTCCTCATAGCCATTCCAAATAAAACAGTATCATAGGAAAGCACAACATGGTTTTCCAATAAAGAGTTTATTTGAGTCCCGATTGAATTCCAAAATAACTTGATGAAGGGACAATAATAAAGTAGATGATCTAATGTCCCTGGTTCCAGATTACAGTGCCAGCATTTATTAGACTTAGAGCTATCTAATTTTTGTAAACGAACAGGGGTCCAAAACGCTCTATGTAACAAAAAGAACCAAGTTTGCCTCATGGATGCTGACACTGTACATCTCATTCTCCAAGACCAAATTTGTGGCCATTGAGATGCAGAAATCTGATGCTTAATCTCAATGCTCCAAATGTCTCTGAGACCACAATTTGTTTTTTTTTATTCAAATATCCAGATAGTAATTTATACCACAATGCGGCTTGATGTCCTAGGAAGTCTGCTTGGAAGCATATGAACTCCAGACTATATTGATTGTTAAGACTTTTCCATTCAGGGAACCCCACCTGAATAGCCTGCTTCAATTGCAACCATTTAAAACTTTGTGACTTATTAAGACCAAATCTATGTTGCAATTGTGAAAATTCAAGCAGTTTACCATCTGAAATAACATCATTCAGAGTTCGAATGCCTGCAATAATCCAGTTCTTCCAAAGGACTTGGGCTCCGCCTATTTTAATCTTGGAGTTTATCCATAAGTATTGATTAGTTGATTTATTAATTGGAATAGGTGTTAAATTACTAATGTATCTCAATGACTTCCATGTATCCATTAAAATTTTGTTCTCCCTATATCTCCTAGGCATATTAATACTTGGTACATGAACTAAATTCAAAGGAAACAAAAGGCGCCATTCTAAATATAACCAATCTGGTGCATTATCTATGAGTTCTGGCAGGATCCAATACATACCCTGACGTAAAATATAGGCTTGATGGTACCTATAAAAATTTGGAAAATTTACCCCGCCCTCCTCAATTGGCTTTTGCAAGGATACTAAAGCAATTCTAGGCATTTTACCAAGCCAAAGAAATTTCGTAAGAATACCATTAAGCTTTTTATAAAAGGACCCTTGGAAAAAAATTGGTATCATACTCATTTGATAACAAACCACAGGCAGAATCATCATTTTAAGTTTTTAATGTTTTTTTTTTTTTTTACCAGAGCAGAGTTGGGAGAAGGAAGGGGTAAAGTATTAGGTCAGGGGCATCCAACCTTGGCCCTCGCAAGGTTGGGTTTTCAGGATTTCCCAAATGAATATGCACATGATCTGTCTGCATACAATGGAAGCAGTGCATGCAAATAGATCTCATGCAAATTCACTGGGGAAATTCTGAAAACCTGACTGGATTGTGGCCCTCGAGGACTGACATTTGACAACCCTAGATTAGGAGCTTTCTGGAAAAGCAGAAACACTCTCTGCAGAATTAAGATCAGTGCAGCTGCCCTTCTGATAAACACACAGAAACTATGAAGAATATCAAACATAAAGCTACCAGTGTTCTGACAATACAGAGGGTTTTCTCCTGCAGGATGATTCTTACTCCACAAATTTGTGAACATTTCAAAAGCTACATCTAATATTCTGTTTAGCAAATTCCAAAATGAACTGAAAGAACCCAACCTTTTCCTACGAGACCTTTGTTTATATCACAGAATACTTGCCACTTCTGCTCCAGGGAGACTGTGGCTGAGGTAATACAGTTTGACAGTGCCTCTGCAGAGCTGTGTGGGAAAGTCTGTACTGCTCTTGAATTTATTCATTATCAGTCCCTCCTTCATAAATCAAAATTCAACAAGAATCCCATCTAATAACAAGATATCTATGCTTTAGCTTTCTGCATAGCACACTGTTGGGATTACCAATTTTTTATTTTTTTTTTTACCCAAAATAGTTCTCATCATATTTTAGCCAGGACAATCAGAAATAATAGCATAGCACTAATATATAATTAAGGAAATATTTTATCAGTAATTGCAAAACTGCATCCTCCACCAAGACAAAAACGTAAAAAATACATATGTATTTCAAAAAGATGAATGTGCACACCATGGTTTAGTTAAAAACACATTTCACTGTAAATGAATGATAGCCATAATTTAAAGGCATGAAAACACCCTTTCCAGATGTAGGGTGTTCCTGTACAGGAAAAATATGTCCATTAAAGTTGTATACGTGGCAAATGAAACTTGAGTTTGAGTCTCCTGTCCAATGGGACCCAAAGCACCTCACAGAGGTTATGAGCTGACGCTCTAAGAAAGGAGGTAAGACAAATACTGTTACCATGATGGCCCCTGCTGGCAGAGAAGTGGTGCAGATAGGCACTTCCCTCCAACTGTTGGCCAGTTAGAGAACCGAGTATCCCATGCCTGCTCTCAGGAGAATGGTGGTTGACCACGTGACTCTGGCAGAACAAGAGATTTCAGTTTAAGTCTCCTGTTTGACATGATACACAGGGTTTGGATATATCCTAGAGGCAATGACCTCAATCCCAGAAAACGAGGGAACACAGCTGTTGTTACTATGGAGATAGCGATCAGCCAAAAGAGTGATGCTGGAGGTAGATCTTGCAGGATATATTTTTGGATTTCTGATCAACAAAACCACATGTCCTGTCCAAGGATACAACATTTAGGTGAGTAGTTTTCAATTATATCTTCATAGCAAACCTAGTCAGTCAGACTTTAGGATATCTATAATGAGTATGCATGAAATAGATTTGCATACCGAGACCACCATGGATGCAAAACTCTTTCATGTATATTCATTGTGGATATCCTGAAAACTTCAGCTGGCTGGGTGTGTCCCAAGGAATAGGATGATCCAGGGTGAATGGATAGGTGGGTTATATGGGAATATGAGACTAAAATAACAATATTCAATCAATACTTTTTCATTTAATTGGTATGAACAGTACAGCTTACAGCACTTTAGAAGGGTGCTGGAGCCATAAGCCCCATATGGAGCAGTAAGAAGCTGTTGAAGAGAAAAAATTAAACTGAATACATGGATCTGAAGTTAAAAAATTCTCTGTACTCTTTCTGCCTTCCTAGAAGGCTACATAGAACTTCTCCATAGTGCTGATAATATCGCTGTTTCTTTCCAGTGCATCCAGCGCACGTTGCATTACAGCTTCGGTCACACAGGGGCTGTAAATCTGTCGAACACCAGACAAGATGTGAAGAAAATGGCAACCTTTTTCAGCATCTAATTAAAAACAAGAAAAAAGCAGAAATAGTTCTCAATGAGTGCATCATAATTTTAAACAAAATACGCTCTACAAATGTCAATTGGTCTCATCTTTGAAAACCTGGCGCGCTTTGGCCTCGCTAAAGTTCACAGATGAAAAGGCAAGGATGACTGATAAAGACCTTGGACTGCAAACTGAGCTGTCAACTACAGAGTTACTAAACTCCTCCTTTTTCATCCTCCATTTTTGAATCCCTCTTTTCAAATAAAATGTCCAGGCTGGAAAGGTTCCTTCTCTGAGTTGCACCTACCCTCAATGCTGTTTCTTGGCTGGCAGATGTCATCTTGGCTTCCCATCGTCCCCAGGACAGGAAACCCAAACCCCAATTTTCCATGCCACAGTGCTACAGGATGTGAGTCACAGGTAGCATACCAGATTTCAGAACTGGTTTACCCTATTAAACATTTGCTTTGTTTACCTTGAAATATTTGTTAGATAGAAGTATCCCATCCCCTCTTCCTTATTTTCCTTTAAATAGTTTGATAGACAACGTAATGCTTTCAGTCATAATTTATGATCATATGAGCTAGGAATGATAAAGAAGGGGATCACAAACAGATCGGAGAGGGTTATCATGCCGCTGTACCAGGCCATGGTGCGCCCTCACCTGGAGTACTGCGTCCAGCACTGGTCGCCGTACATGAAGAAGGACACGATACTACTCGAAAGGGTCCAGAGAAGAGAAACTAAGATGGTTAAGGGGCTGGAGGAGTTGCCATATAGCGAAAGATTAGATAAACTGGGCCTCTTCTCCCTCGAACAGAGGAGATTGAGAGGGGACATGATCAAAACATTCAAGGTACTGAAGGGAATAGACTTAGTAGATAAGAACAGGTTGATCACCCTCTCCAAGGTAGGGAGAACGAGAGGACACTCTAAAATTGAAAGGGGATAGATTCCGTACGAACATAAGGAAGTTCTTCTTCACTCAGAGAGTGGTAGAAAACTGGAACGCTCTGCCGGAGTCTGTCATAGAGGAAAACACCCTCCAGGGATTCAAGACAAAGTTAGACAAGTTCCTGCTGAACAAGAACGTATGCAGATAGGGCTAGTCTCAGTTAGGGTGCTGGTCTTTGACCAGAGGGCGGCCGCGTGAGCAGACTGCTGGGCACGATGGACCACTGATCTGACCCAGCAGCGGCAATTCTTATGTTCTTATGAGACAGCCTCTTTCATGTTGGCAAAAACCTAGTACTTCGGCAATTCACCTATACTACAAACACTTGCCAACAAATATTCTGGTCTCTTGAACACTGCTTGAAGTAATAGTGCATCCTTAATAGATTTAATTTTAAATTTTAGAAAAACTTTAGACACAGATCTGAGGCTGTAATGCTTATTTTGCTTTCTGACAGCCGTAGACCTCTTTCTCCCTTCTTCCTGTATCATCAATTCAGCAGAAGCTCATTTACCAAAATAAGTACGTGGAGGTATGAATGAAGAACTGAAAAGTCCCCCTCGGGTAATATTTAAATTGGATCAATAAACATTTATTGTAAAGAAAAATTTTTCTATCGATTCAATCTGAGCAATGCAGGGCTTGGAATGAATAGAAAAATACTGGCCTTTAGAACAGGAATGTACAACTATGTAGCCTAGTGTTTAAAAAAAGTGGGTTGAGAATGAGGTAAGCCAGGATTCCAATCCTGCTTTTCCTACTAATACAATAGACTCTCTGTTAACCAGAACTCAAGCAACCAGAATTCTCAAGCAACTAGCAAAATAAGTAAAAAGAAATACTGTAATACTTTAAATAAAAATGAAAATAAAATCAATTTCTGGTGGAAATTTAAGTGTAAACTTGACATGCCATACCTGAATACACCCACACTTTGCCTACCACATGTAATGTAATGTAATGTAATTTATTTCTTATATACCGCTACATCCGTTAGGTTCTAAGCGGTTTACAGAAAATATACATTAAGATTAGAAATAAGAAAGGTACTTGAAAAATTCCCTTACTGTCCCGAAGGCTCACAATCTAACTAAAGTACCTGGAAGGTAATAGAGAAGTGAAAAGTAGAGTTAGAGGAAAAATAAAAATAAAATAAACATTTTAACAAGACAGCATTGATCTAAATACTTTGGAAGGTAGAAGAGAGGAGAGAAAGGAATAGAAGCAGAAGGGGGAGCCGTTGAACAGTAGAATTCTGGAGAAATTTAAATGAAAGAAATAGAACAAAACAAAGACAAAAGGCAAAACAATAGATAAGATTAAAGATAAATCATAAGCTGGAAAGAAAAATAAAATAAAACTTTGTCTTCAATCCACGGTTTCAGCGTCAGTGATGAAGTGGAGCAAGTAAGTTTAGGAGGAGCGATTGACGTTTCCAGAAAGGGCTTCTTCAGGGAAGAGACTTGGCAGACAGTCCTAGGAAGCCTATGTCTCCTCCCCTGCGATGTTCTCCCATCCATGTCCGGTAGTTTGGAACAGTTTATGGTATGGCATAGTATGAGGTATAGTATTAATTAAGCCTATTTTTAACAGTAACTCAAGCGACCAGAAACTACATTTATCTGGCATTTTATCTTATCTGGCATTTATCAATCCACTTGGGTGTTGGTTAACTGAGAGTCTACTGTATTTGTGTGATTAACCTAAAACAGAAACACAGTAAAACCTTGGTTTGCGAGCATAATTCGTTCTGAAACCATGCTTGTAATCCAAAACACTCACATATCAAAGCAAATTTCCCCATAAGAAATAATGGAAACTCGGACGATTTGTTCCACAACCCCAAAACTTTAATACAAAATACTATATGTACTTGTATTGCAAGACCTCACTTGTTTAGAACAGTGACTGAACTCTTGCAGCGTCAGAGAGAGAAGAACCATCAGCTGTTGTGATGATTTGACGCATCTATACTGTATGTACTTGTATTGCAAGACTTTGCTTGTTTAGAACAGTCACTACACTCTTGAAGTGTCAGAGAAGAACCATCGGCTCAGTTGTGATGTGTGTATACTGTATGTACTTGTATTGCAAGACATTGCTTGCATATTGTTACTTGCAATCCAAGGTTTTACGTATTCATCTACAGTAGTTCATAAAATGTAAACATCGGCATTTATCTGCATATCAGTTAACTACACTTCTCCCTCTGTATTTGCGGTTTCCGTATCTACGGTTTCAATTATTTGTGATTTTTCAGCCGCTGACTCCGCCCCCCCCCAAATCTCATCACTAGTTTTTTCCTTTTAATGTACAGTACCGATAAAAAAGTTTATCACTTACAATTACTGTACTGTAACTCTGAAAATCGCTGCTTCCATGCTTTCTCCCACAAATTTGCTGCTTCCATGTTTCCCAATGTGCACTGAGAAAAACACTGCTTCCCAGCATCCCTAGAAAGGCTTCTTCCCAGCATGCATGAAACCGCTGAAAAAACCAGCCCAAACACCTCAAGACACAAATAACTTGTTTTTTTTTTCCCTAAATCTTTATTCATTTTAACATATACATCAAGTGTACATTAAAATATGAACACAACATATTACATTATCACTTGATAATTCCATAACAATATATACCTAAAAGATTTATATCCCACCCCCATCTCATATCTATACATGAATAATATAATTCCTATGTATATTAATCAATTAAATTATGCACATATATATTAAATTATAATAACCCCCCCCCCTCATTCTTTCAATTATCATATAAGGAAAAAGAATAATAAATTAACATTAATCATTAATGATTATCATATGGATTGAAGACAAAGTTTTATTTTATTTTTCTTTCTTTCCAGCTTATGATTTATCTTTAATCTTATCTATTGTTTTGCCTTTTGTTCTATTTCTATCATTTAAATTTCTCCAGAATTCTACTGTTCAACGGCTCCCCCTTCTGCTTCTATTCCTTTCTCTCCTCTCTTCTACCTTCCAAAGTATTTAGATCAATGCTGTCTTGTTAAAATGTTTATTTTATTTTTATTTTTCCTCTAACTCTACTTTTCACTTCTCTATTACCCTCCAGGTACTTTAGTTAGATTGTGAGCCTTCGGGACAGTAAGGGAATTTTTCAAGTACCTTTCTTATTTCTAATCTTAATGTATATTTTCTGTAAACCGCTTAGAACCTAACGGATGTAGCGGTATATAAGAAATAAATTACATTACATTACATTATGATAATTTATTATTGGCCGCCACAAAAAATAAAATAAAATAAAAATGAAACGCTGTTCCGCAGCAAGAAGGCAAATCCTCAAGCAGCTGAGCTCCCTAGGAGCAAGTTTGCTGAGTTTTTGACCGAAGCCCGGGAGCATACTGCTCTGTTCGTCATGATGGAGAAAGTGGAAAGAGAATTTTCTCAGGTGCTTCCTGGCCCACAAGGACACCCCAGGCAGCTGGTAAAAGCTGTGTCCTAGTGCCAGCCCAGAGCCTCTAACTCCTGCTCTTCTTGCGGCTCGCCACACAATGAGACCGGCACCTGGAAGCGAGCAGGCTGCAACCCAAAGTAGTGCCGGTTCCAACTGTAGCACCAGCATCTGCCTTGGAGACTCTCTCCGCTCCTGCATCCAATGCCTTCTCCTCTTCTTCCTCAAAAACCACGAATAACTTTACGGAGAGGGTGGTGGATGCCTGGAATGCGCTCCCGAGAGAGGTGGTGGAGAGTAAAACTGTGACAGTTCAAAGAAGCGTGGGATGAACACAAAGAGTCTAGAATCAAAAAATAAGATTAAATATTGAACTAAGGCCAGTACTGGGCAGACTTGCACGGTCTGTGTCTGTATATGGCCGTTTGGTGGAGAATGGGCTGGGGAGGGCTTCAATGGCTGGGAGGGTGTAGATGGGCTGGAGTAAGTCTTAACAGAGATTTCGGCAGTTGGAATCCAAGCACAATACAGGGTAAAGCTTTGGATTCTTGCCCAGAAATAGCTAAGAAGAAAAAATTAAAAAATTTAAATTGAATCAGGTTGGGCAGACTGGATGGATCATTCGGGTCTTTATCTGCCGTCATCTACTATGTTACTATGTAATGCGTTATTCGCGGTTTCAACAGTAAAAACGATGTCACTTTCCCCAAACCGCAAACATATAAAAAAGTTATTTGCGTGTTTTTCATATTCGCGCCTACTTCCGGAATGCTTCCACCGTGAATACGGAGGGAGAAGTGTACTCATTTGGACCTGGAGTTTGCATTTTTTGAACTTGCTTGTGATTTTGAGGTTGCTGAAACAAATTTCTTTTCGAGCAAAGCAGTGCCGAAGTTCCCGAAGAAGGCTTTTGCCTTGAATAGCATGCGGAACTGTTAATGGGTTTTTGACTTTATACTTTCCAAAGATAAGTGCTGTGTTTATTTGCTTGTTCCAGCCTCATTGCTATACTACACCATTTGTTGCATCGATTTTTTGGACGCTGTTTTCTTGATTGTACAGCAGCAACTTAACACTTTTTGATTATTTTCATTAGATTTATTTAATATTGTCACATTTGATTCCAGGGATGTTTTCAAATTTACCCTTGTGGGTTTATTGAGTGTCAACTCTGAATTAAGGGGTTTTACTAATTTTCCCCTATTCATGAGTTGTGTAGACTGAGGACCCTCCCTCACTATATATTCTTATTTCAATTTCATTGGACTTTGTTGTCTTAGATCAGTGGTCTCAAACTCCAACCCTTTGCAGGGCCACATTTTGGATTTGTAGGTACTTGGAGGGCCTCAGAAAAAAATAGTTAATGCCTTATTAAAGAAACTAATGTTTAAGCCTGTTACATTAGCGGGTGCTAGAATATATGTCTGTCTGTCTTTCTTTCTTTCTGTGTCTCTCCCTGCCCCTGTCTCTGGCTGGCTGGCTTTTTTCTTTGTCTCTCTCTCCTTGGACGCTGGCTGCCTGTCTGTCTGTTTTTCTTTGTCTCTCTCATTGGCCACTGTCTGTCTTTTTTATTTGTCTCTCCTTGGACGCTGACTGTCTGTCGACTGTCTGTCTTTCTTCCTGTCTGTGTCTGTCCCTGGCCGCCTGTCTGTCTGTCTTTCTTTCTGTCTGGCCCCCCGCCTGCCTGTATTTCTCTGTTGCGCCATGCCTGCCTGTCTCTCCTTGGCCCCCTTCTATTCCCCCCCCTTCCCAGAGCAAAGAATGATTGCTGTCTGCCCCCCAGCACACCCCTCCCCCAAAGCAGCCCCCTTTCCTTCTCCCCCTCCACATCTTACCAGCATGGGACACCTCACAGTCGTTGCCGACACAAACAGCAAGCTGCCCCAAGCCAGCGCACATGCCGCAAGCCGCCCCACGCACATCAAATGGAATTCGGCACGGAGGTACACATCACGGCGGCAGGGATCTCGGCCTCCTAAGTGTACATGCGCGCTTAGGGTTTTATTATAGATGATGACAATTCTGCATGAGGTAATTTTAAAACTGTTTATAGTTTATAAATCTTTCCTTTTAGCTAAGTCTTAACAATAATATTGTAATTTATAGCTAAAGAGACATATGATCAAGAAACTGTTTTATTTTACTTTTGTGATTATGATAAACATACAGAGGGCCTCAAAATAGCACCTGGCGGACCGCATGTGGTCCCTGGGCCGCAAGTTTGAGACCACTGTCTTAGATTGTTGTTAACTCGCTGCTGTTTTCAAGGGAGAGATTATATATATCTTTTTGGTTTTGTCTCATCTTTTCCTACTGGGTGCAATACAGAAAAAACTTTCTGCTTTCCCCAGCAGCAATACACTGCGAAAATCGCCCATTTGACCGCCCCCCCCCCCCCCCCCAAATGAGTTTTGCCGAACTCCAGACCTAGCTAAATCACTTTCTCACACCTGAAATCCATAGATTCACTCTATTTCATCAAAATCCTTAGGGCCGTTTTCAACATCTAATTCAGAGATATATATACAAACATACAATTATTGCTCTGTTTATATAATAGGATATGACCAACTCAGTTGTTGAATGACAAGAGCCCTTGAAGTAATGGGCCTTATTGGGACTTCAGCTGCAACAGTGCTGCTTTTTGTGAAACATCTTCAATTGATAAAGAGACACACAATAGATGCTTTTGATGAAATGTATTGATTGGTCTCTGAGATGCTTTTTTCCCCAAAGGAACATTTTTTTTTTTTAAATTCTTTATTCATTTTTACAACTTACAAGTGCTTCAGAAAATGACATTTGAACTTGGATACATCACTTGATTTTCTATTGTAATCAACTTAAATTAATGAAATTTAACCCCCTCTCTCCCATCCCTATCATAACATATGCAATCACGTATACCATAAAATATATTCTTTCCTATTAATCTAAACATTTAATTAAAGACCAAAAAACCTCCCCCCCACCCCCTCATTTACAATTATACTATTAAGGGAAAAATGTTATCTATTCATTACAATAATCTGTTAATGGCCCCCAAACCTCTTGAAATTTACTAAAATTTCCTTTCTGTGTGGCTAATGTTCTTTCCATTTTATATATATTTTAAAATTCTTAGAAAAATTATAAATTTAAAAAAAAATTGAAATATTTATTGTATAAATGAAGAAAGTTAATATTGAAAACTGAGAAACAGAAAAGCTTGCTTAGTTTTCCTTGGATCTCATTGTGGTAAAAATCCACTGTTTTGTTCCAGGGAGTGAGTAGCAAGAAAAGCATCTGCTCTGTGGGATCTGTAGGGTACTTCCTAGTGTCAGAGACAGGATGCTGAGTTCAATCGACCTTTGGTGCGACCCAGCACCATACATCTTATTTTCTTAACCAGGTCATTTTCTTGTTCTGTTGCAGAACAATGCAAATGTTTTTTTCTCATAATTCTGTGCATTTAGTGATCCTAACTACATAGAACCCCTTCATAGTGCTGTTGCTTAAAATTTTGGGATCATCAAAGAAACAGGAATTCATTCTTCTTAAAACTGCCCTCCACATTTACCAAATGTCCTCTGTCCTCTGATACTAAAAAAAAAATAAAAAAATAACAACATATATATATATATATATATATATATATATATATATATATATATATATATATATATATATATATATATATATATATATATATATATATATATATACTGTATCCTATATAATAAAACCCTAGAGCGCGCATGCGCTCTTGAAATTTTGTGATCCCTGCCGCTGTGATTTCTGATCCGTGGCAGCCAATCTGGCGGCAGGGAACATTTTGGCCACTCCCCTCCTCCCGCCCTCACTCGCCATGGAAACCAGGCAAGCTCTCTCCCTGCGCGTCCTCAGCAGGGAACACACCTCCCGCCCTAACTCGCCGCTTCTGCTGATCCTCCTCTAAAGAGCAGCCTGTGATGGTGTCCGGCTTTAGCGAACCTCGCAGACCGCTCTCCACCCTCGGTAGCACGTTCCCTCTGACGCACAGGATCGCGTCAGAGGGAGCGTGCTACCGAGTTGGAGAGCGGCCTGCGAGGTTCACTAAAGCCGGACACCATCGCAGGCTGCTCTTTAGAGGAGGATCAGCCACCACGGGGATTGTGAGAAGAGCCGCCGGTACTTTGGAAACTTGCAGGCCAGCCCGCGGGAAGGGAAGGGGGAGGGGCCGAACGGAGCAGGACAGCTCACGGTAAGAGAAGGGAATGGGGGTGGGGGAAATGCTGCTACTACTTCACAGGGACCTGGAGGGGAAGGGAAATACCGCTGCTGCTTCTGCAAAGGAAAGTGGGGGGGGGGGGAGAGAGACAGAAAGAAATACAGACAGATAAAGGAGGCCAGGGAGAGAGACAAGACAGAAAAAAAGACAGACAGACAGACAGACAGACAAAGGGTGCCAGGGAGAGAGAGAGAAAAATAGCAGGAGGAAGAGAGACAGAAAGAAAGGAAGAAAGAGACAGGAGCAGGGAGAAAGACATAAATAAAGAAAGACAGACAGGCATATATTCTAGCACCCGTTAATGTAACGGGCTTAAACACTAGTATTTTATAAAGCTACTTCTCACACAAACTTCTGCCCTACACCCTCAAGCGACCACTACACTCTCAAGATGAAATGTGACTATAAATATTCCCAGGCCACTCTCTTCAGCTCCAAATTGCCTGAATAAGATCCTACTCCCATTTCTTACCAAACCTTTGGAATAGTCTACCTCCTCACATCAGATCCCTTTGGGGCCTTCTAAATTTCAGGAAAACTATAAAAACAAACTTCTTTGCCTAGCTTCACTTATACTTCCTCAATCTTCCTTTTCCCTCTCTCTCCACAACTTCCCTAATAAATCCTCTATAGACTACAGCCAATTCAACAGATACTGTTGTTATAGGCCAGTGGTCTCAAGCTCCAACCCTTTGCAGGGCCACATTTTGGATTTGTAGGTACTTGGAGGGCCTCAGAAAAAAATAGTTTAGGAAATTCTACTTTACGGAGAGGGTGGTGGATGCCTGGAATGCGCTCTCGAGAGAGGTGGTAGAGAGTAAAACTGTGACTGAGTTCAAAGAAGCGTGGGATGAACACAAAGGATCTAGAATCAGAAAATAAGATTAACTATTGAACTAAGGCCAGTACTGGGCAGACTTGCACGGTCTGTGTCTGTATATGGCTGTTTGGTGGAGGATGGGCTGGGGAGGGTTTCAATGGCTGGGAGGGTGTAGATGGGCTGGAGTAAGTCTTAACAGAGATTTCGGCAGTTGGAACCCAAGCACAGTACTGGGTAAAGCTAAGAAGAAAAAATTTAAAAATTTAAATTGAATCAGTTTGGGCAGACTAGATGGACCATTCGGGTCTTTATCTGCCGTCATCTACTATGTTACTATGTTACTATGTCTTATTAAAGAAATGACAATTTTGCATGAGGTAAAATTCTTTGTAGTTTATAAATCTTTCTTTTTGGCTAAGTCTTAATAATAATATTGTAATTTATAGCTAAAGAGACATATGATCAAGAAACTGTTTTATTTTACTTTTGTGATTATGATAAACAAACCGATGGCCTAAAAACAGTACCTGGCGGCTGCGAGTTTGAGACCACTGCTATAGGCCATCTTTGTATAAACAATGCCCATAAGAGGGACACCATGGTAGCACGTCTGTCATGTCTATACTAAGCTAGCTCAACTCTTATGGAACATATGTGTTGGATTGTATGTCATGGTAGCCAAATGTATCTGTCATGTCTATGCTAAGCCTGTTCAGTTCCGATGAAACACATATGTTAGACTGTACCATCAGATTCCTCAGACTGCACACTCTGATTTCAATATCATGACACCAAGCACAGCTGAATGGTAACCCTATGTACCGTTATTGTAACCCTGTGTGTGTTAACTGTAACCCTATGTAATGTAATTTCTAACCCATTCTGAGCTCTATGGGAATGAAGGGATATAAAACTAACTAACTAATTAATCATATTGCCATATTTTACTATGTGCTGCTTCTCTGGCTTCAGTGGGCAAAAAACTGCATGAAATACTTTTATTTAATTATTGTGCAGATCACAGCAACTAGTGAATTAAGAAAACTGTTGAGTTATTTGTATATGATTTCATTGTTTCTTATATTAAAACTAGGAAATTATTATAAACTGATTTCATCAAGCAATAATAAACTTTCATTGATCATGATAGGAGTTGCCATACGACATATTACCAGTAACTGGAAAAACTACAGTAGACTAAATTATACCTTCGTTATGCCACATTTACAAAATGGAAAGAGTAATTGCCATACAAAAAGGGAGTTATAATAATTTTAAAAAGATTTGGGGGCCTTTGACAAATTATTGCAATGATTAGACACCACTATTCATTGAAAGTACACTTACACATAGGGGGGAGGGGAGAGAGTATAAAGTTATATTAAGGTTTGATCAACTGATAATATTTATATGAAATTTTTGATTAAAAAATTTGTGGGAAGGGGGGAGGGGAGGGATATGTTATTTGTTCTCTTTGTTTTTCTCATAAAAATAATAAAATTTTACTGAACTTAAAAAAAAAAAAAGAAATACAAGAGATGTTTATATGGTTTAAATGATATAATATTGTGTTCTTGATGTTAGATGGAAAAATGAATAAAGAATTTGAAAAAAAAAACCAAAACAAAAACTGATTTATTCAATAAATTTGTAAATTGATGTCCCAGATTACTGACTGGCAATTTATAGATTGATCTTACAGTTAGTATATTTTTGCAGAATTTTACTGTTTTCTAGTACATTGTATTTTATTTGCCTATTGTATACTTTTAGTTTAACTTCCGCCTAGAACTATGTGGTAGGGTAGTATATAAAAAAGAAAATTATTATTATTAATCTGACCCACTATTTATACTTGCAGCCAACTACTGATCAACAAATCCCACTGTGACCCTTCCCCAACCTTTTTTTTGATCCCAGTAGCTGTGGATGATTGTAGAGAGCCAAGTTTTCCTTTTTCCTGTGGGCTAGTCACCCTACAGACTGTCTTCCTTGCTTTGTGCATTGTCAAGCTGAAAGAGCATGCTTCAGGTTTCCAGCAATGTAAGGGCAGGATCTTTTGCAAAAGCTTTAGCATGCCCCTTCAAAGTGCATTCCACTATTAACTGAAGGCTGATTTGTACTTAAAAGTTTTACTACGCTTTTCTATGATAAATAAGAACATAAGAAGCGCCATCTCCGGAACAGACACTAGGTCCATCAAGTCCGGCGATCCGCACACGCGGAGGCCCCGCCAGGTGTACCCTGGCATAGTTTTGGTCCCCATATCGCTCTAAGCTTCTCATAAAGAGAAGTGCATCTAGCTTACCCTTACCCATGTCACTTCATGCCACTCATAAGGAGATGTACATCTAACTTACCCTTAAATCCTAGAACGGTGGATTCCGCAATTACCTCTTCTGGGAGAGCATTCCAGGTTTCCACCACTCGTTGCGTGAAGCAGAACTTCCTGATATTTTTGTGTTGATTTTTTTTTTCAATATGAACATGGAATTTCTGGTTTTATTCTTTTGTTTTGTAGCAGATAACTTTGCTATTTCGTTTCTAAATATAATCTTTAAAGTCTGAATACGTTTTACTCAGACTTTACATCAATTTTTTAAAGGAACAATTTCCCTTTAAAAATTGAACACATATCTGCCCCAGGTAAACTTATGTATATACTTTTGGAAATGTAAAAGTATGGATATGCATTCTGTTTCTAGTTCCAGAAATACCCACCCAATATAGGCAATAAACAGCAGATCATTGATAAAAGAAGGTTCATTTATTCACCACATTAAGAGCTTAAAAACACACAAATACTTAAAAGCCCGACACAGCATTGTTTTGCCATTTCTAGAGATGTGTCAGGGCTAACAGCCTTAGCAAGGGCTAAACATGTTATGTTAATCAGGTTTTCTGTTCCACCTTTACCTGTTCAGTTCAAGGTCAGATTACATTGCCTTTTATCAATGATCTTCTGCTTTATTGCTATTTTGTGGATCAGTTGCCCCTCTGTTTTGTTACACCTAACCAATTTGCAGATAAGTGGAACTAATGCAGCTATTGAAACTATGTGCATAAGTTTACAGACAGATGGAATTGGACCATTTTTAGCCACCGTATTATGCACATAGAACAGTTTTATGCAAGGAAATAGCTTTCAACATTGCCCTCACAGGGTGTAATTTGTAAAGTTATTTTCATGTGTATGTGGCCTCTTATGTGCTAAGGCAGGGTTTCTCAACCTGAGGTCCACATACCCCCTGACCACCTGTTGGGGGTACATGGGATGAGCACCCCCCGCCCGCCGCTGCTCGCTCGCTGCCCACCCACTCGCCGTTGCAACTCCAGGAAGGGAAGAGCCAGGCGCATACAGCGATTGCACACCGCCAGCCCACAGGCCTTCCCTGCTTGGTTGGCCTGGACCTTCTCTCCGACGTTAGAATTGACGTCGGGGGAAAGCTTGTGAGTCGGCGGCGTGCAATCGCTGCACACGTCTGGCTCTTCACAGAGTTGCAGTAGCAGTGGGCAGGTGGCGGACCGGGGGGGGGGAAGGGGAAGAGGAATCGGTGGGGGTAAGCAGGCTTTAGCATGGCAGGGAGGGAGGGAGGCTTGAAAAGATTGAGAAACACTGTGCTAAGGCCATTCTTACAGCAGCGATAAAATGGCAGATATTTTATTTCTCCTATTAATGGCCATGGACTAATGTTGCCATTACAAAATATTAGTGTGTGAATACTTACTAACGCCTATTTTGTAGAGGGTAAGGGCTCATGTACTAATCCTGCATTAATTAGTATAAGGTAATATAGCTGTACTAATTACAAGGGGCCGCTGAAAAGTTCTCAGCCCAACCAAGACGCGAATGATGTGGAGACATAAAACCTACAAGTTATTCCACACTTTTTGACACTTCATTTTATATGAAACAAAACGAAGAGTGTCAAGAAAAAAGTGTGAAATAACTTGTAAGTTTCAAGGCTCCACATCATTCTCTTCTTGGTTGGGCTGAGAACTTTTCAGCGCCCCCCCCTGTAGTGTAGAAATGCCCACTCTCCACCCCCCTACTACTCGCTATAGCGCTACTAGACATATGCAGCGCTGTACATCAAAACACATCAAAACAGTCCCTGCTCAAAAGAGCTTACAATCTAGTTAAGACAAACTAGACAAGACACTCTCCTTCCACAATAAAGTACAAAATATTTCTTAGCATGCAGTTTGCATGCACAGTTCAGGAAACTACCATAAGATGCCCGAGAACATTCTCCTTTTAAACTGTGGTAAACGTGCACTAGCACCTACTGCTGCTTAGTAAAAGGATCTACTACTACTAATCATTAAACCTTCCATTAGTAGCCATTCAAGAGAAACCAACAGTCACTAGAATGGAACATGTAATATGTAAGATTATTAATATACCCTTTGACAAACAGTATCTGCTGAAGTTCATTGGTTCATCTCCTACAGCAATTAGCATGTAATAGGGTTATGTCAATAAGTTATCCAATGCTGACACCTAGTGGCTATTTTAATTCAACTCAGAGCATTTTTTAAAAATTTAGATAAATAAAAGATCTCGAGATACTCCTTGGAAAACTTAGATCCAGTGTCAAGTTGAATATCTAAGTCAACTGCCATCTGACGCAGAAAAGATGAAAAAGACAGCTGATCTGCCAAAGCCTGGCCTCGAGAGGGACTCAAGGATGTCGAGGCAGCTTGCTCCAATGACGAAGGAGATCTGGATGGAGAAAAAGAACCCAATGGGTCTTCGAGATCCGGAAGCGGAAGGGTCGAAGCAGTCGGTGGGGAATACTGAAAAAAAGGCTGCTTCCGATGAGGTGAGGCATGCCTGGATGAATGCTTCGAAGATTGCCTCGATCTATGATGCGAGCTGTGCCTAGAAGCAGGCCTCGACAATCGAGGAGAGCGTGTCCCAGTTGAAGCCCCCAGAGAATGGATAGGGCTGGAGGCTGTGGAACGAAGCAGAGGAGGCTGAGTGGAAGAACCTCGAGGCACTCGCAAAGACTCTGCTCCTTGCATTGAGTGTAAGGATTCCAATGGAGGCATGGGCAAAGACTCTGCTCCTTGCGATACATGCCGAGATGCCAGACCAGACACTCGCAGAGACTCTGCTCCCTGTAGAGAGTGTGTATGCAACTGAGGCATAGGAGGCGGCTCGACCTTGCGGGAGCCCTCCGAATGCCCAGGCTGGATTTGTGAGAGAAGCTTCGGCCCCATGGTAGTAAAGAGCTGAATAAATTGCTTCTCTAATAGGGTCTGGAAAGAAGCCGGCAAGAATGTATTCGCGTCTCCAACGGGACCACCTGCACGGGCTTCGTGCTCCCTCGAGGCAGTGTGAGAGTGCTTGGACTTAGAAGCCTTGGGCAATTTAAGCACCACCAGGGGAATGGGCTGCTGTGCTCCTGACCTGAAGAGACAGAGGAAGGCACTGCAGCAGGCTTTGAAGACATAGCCGGTACAAACGAGGCAGGTATGATGAGGCTCGGAGCAGAAACTGTGGAAGCCTGGAGAGCATCGGAAGATGTCGAAGGGGAAGCACCCCTCGAGTACGAAAGCTCCATCGAAGACTCCATGCTGAAAAGCTGCTCCCACAGGATGCAACGACGCTTGAAAGCACGAGACTTAAGTGTTGAGCAAGGCCGGCACAATTTCGGGAGATGTTGAGGCCCGAGACACCGAAGACAGCGTCGATAAGGGTCCGTCAGGAAATTCGTGCGCTGGCACTTGGAACACTTTTTAAAACCGGTTGCAGGCCGGGACATAGGCTGAAAAAGCGCCGCCGCAAGATCGAAGCTGTGGGGCTGCGGCCGCGTGGCCTACCCAGTCAAATGAACGTAAGAAATTTTTTTTTTTTTTTTTTGAAAAAGATTAAAACAAAGAAGAAAATGAGTGATTCTGAGCAAAAATAACACAAAACCGTGGACAAAAGAAGGCACAAGTGAAAATACTTCACGCAGAGAGTCGAAGACGGACTTCTCGGCTCCGGGGAAAAGTAAGAACTGAGGAGACGTGCCTTGCGCTGGGCGGGAAAGCACTCACGCATGCACGGTGCGGGCGACTCAAAACTTTGAGTTTCTTCAAGTAAGTTTGCTTGTGAGGCGTCCGCATCGGGGCTCTGTTGGATCACGTCACCCACTTGTGAGAATACCTGCCTGCTTGTCCTGGGATAAAAATAGGAATGTGCAAGTACGCCTCCATAAGATCCATAGAGGCATGAAACTCTCCCAGGGCCCACTACTGCAATGACCAAGTGAACTGTCTCTATGTGAAAGTGTGGAGACAGTGAAAGCCGCATTCATGTGCTGAAGAACCAGAATAGACCTCCAATCTTCAGAGTCTTTCTTTGGCACGATAAAGTATATAGAGTATCTGCCTGAGCCCGAGTGTTGAGGTGGCACCAGCTCTATAGCTTGAATATCCAGCAAGCGCTGAATGGTAGCTTGAACCTTAAGTGCTTTGTCTGAGCGACCTGTAGTAGAGTCCACAAACCAATCCGCCAGACCCAGACAAATTCCAGGTTGTAGCCCAACCAAATAATGTCCAAGACCCACTGGTCAGATAAAATGCAAACCCAGGTGGGAAGAAATGCTGAGAGCTTGCTCTATCTGAAGAGGGGCATTCCTTGGCCTAGGGTCATTGTGCCTTTTTGGCAGAGGACACAAAATGGGAGGTGGAAGGGTAGGATCGCCTGTAGCTAGCATACCATCGTTAGGAGTCCTGGGAAAATCTCTGTGATGTGAATTTGCATATGGGCTGGATTGCTGGGAGGCATGAAAATTAAGAGCAACCGGAACCTCTAGAGGTCCTGGGTCTACTATCAGGCAAAGTCTTTGGGCGACGGTCCACCAAAGAATCCATGCACACAGTCAAGAGAGACAGGCACATGCAACAAAGGACATCACCTGAACGTGAACTCGCAGGCCTTGAGCATGCTCAGATGCTCAAGGCCCAGCAGAAGAGGAGGCCGATCTTCGGGCACCGACACCAAGCACAGGACATGCCGGTGCCAGTGCCCAGATGAGGGTAAGAAGCGGCGGGGGAGGGTGCCCAATCGCAGCAGGGGGTGCCCAATCGCGGCGGGGGGATGCCCAATCGCGTCGGGGGGGGGGTGCCCAATCGCGGAAGGGGGATGCCGGACTGCGGGGGGGGGGGGGCGCACGTAAATCGAGGCACCGATTTTGCAAATGTTTTGCTCGTCTTGCAAAACAGTCGCAAACCGGTGCACTCGTAAACCGAGGTACCACTGTATTTAAGTTTTAACTGATATATTATTGTGTACTTGATGTAAGATGGAAAAATGAATAAAGAACTTGAAAAAAAAAAAAAGAGTATTTCCCTGTAACTTCGAGTGTTCCCTAGTTTTTGTCATTTTTGACGGAATGAAAAATCAATCCACTTGTACCCATTCTACTCCACTCAGAATTTTGTAGACTTCAATCATATCTCCCCTCAGCCGTCTCTTTTCCAAGCTGAAGAGCCCTAACCGTTTTAGTCTTTCCTCACATGAGAGGACTTCCATCCCCTTTATCGTTTTGGTTACTCTTTGAACCTTTTCCAGTGCCACAAATCCCCAGGATGGTCAGGTACCTCAGCACATATTCCTATTTTTGCTGCTACTATTTTGGTTTTTGCCAGGTTACTTGTGACTTGGATTAGCCTCCATGAAGATGGGATACTGGGCTATTCTTATGTTCTTAGCACTACCTGCACCATCAGTGAGAGAGTGCTCTTCACTGTTATGATCCACTCACAGCCATGTTTGTCAATCCAAGCAGACAATAGCCACTTTTCAGTTATGTAGGATAATTCAGGGCAAATTCATCCAGAAACCATATTGGATTTTCATATATACAATGAACTTTAACATGATACTTTTATTTCACTATGCTTCTCACACAATTAGCTTCAACACAGATTTCATGTTTTCCCAGGCAAAACAATGGCTATTGTTGGCTTGGATTGGAATTTTAGCACTAGTAGCACTTTGTGATGGAGTTCCCCCCCCCATTTCTTACTGTAGGTGGAGTTGGGTTTGTCTGCGGGTTTTTGACCAAGGGTATTAAATACTTGACACCACATTTTAATATGTGATTTTGTGATAAAGATTACATTAACTGAGGTCTTTTTTTTCACCCTTTTGCATGATGATTTAGGAGGTGGGTTGGTTGTTTTTTTTTAAAGATTTTTATAGACAGTAGTTTACTCATGTACTTGATGGAAGAAAGACTGAAGCAAGTTTCCTGCAGTGGAGAGGGTGGGAAATGTGATATGCCTAAGAAAAGCTTCCAGGCTGTGTAAGCTTTTCCTGCAAAGGTTCCCTTGGAAGATATCACACTTATGTAAGGATTTGCTATCCTGCTTGGGAACTCCTGGTACTATGGCTACATACTTAGGGCCAGATTCACTAACCTGCCCGATCGTATGTAATCCGTATACAATCCGTGGCAGGCCAACAAATTCTCAACGCGTCCTCATGCAAATGGGGGCAATCGGAGGCACACTCCCCCCACCGACTGCACGGATCGCTGGAGAGCGATCCTTGAGCATGCGCTGACCATCTTTGCCTGTAGATGGTCTACGTATTCTCACCACGAAGGAAGAGCTGTACACTTTTTAAAAAAAAATACAGAGCTGGAAACTTTCATGAGCCCAGGTTAAAACCACGGAGGTTAAAACTATGGAGTCGGGGCAGCAAGAGCAGGAGAATCAGGGCAGAAAGCAGGGTTTTTGCACAAGCGACTGGTCCTCAGCAGTCGCTTGTTTTTTGAGAGGGCATCCCAGTTGGTGTTCCTGCAATTGTTTTATGACTTGTATCCTTCCTACTTTGCATGCCATTCCCCCCTCATTTGCATGATCGGATCGGAGGATGATCGGCACAGAGGTTAGTGAATTGGGTCAGAGGAAAATCGGGTCGATACATGATTGCAAACACGATTGGTGGGCTTAGTGAATCTAGCCCTTACTCCTTATTGCTCCCTCATTTCCCACAGAAACAGCACAACAAAATTGAAGGAAAAATCTTAACCTATTCTGCTGTATGTTTCTATGTGGAGGAAAGAACTGATTGCACTGCATTCCTGATTGAAATACTAATATAAAAATATACTGCTATTAATAAAATGCTATTATTAGCATCAGCAGCTGCAGCCAGTAGACAGCAATCCAAAGACAGAAAGAGCAGTTATAGCTTTATAGCTTATGCTTGCATGCCAAATCAGCAGACAGGGTAGCTTCTTCTTCCTTATATGCAACTTCTCTCAATATACACATTAGTTCCATTTATGTGTTGGTCACTATCAGTCATGCTCAAAAATTCTTATCAGTACTGCCTTTTAGAGACAGTTACTGATTCATACGATTTGTATAGGGCAGGGATCTTCATTCATTTTCTTTTTTTTTTTATAATTCTTTATTCATTTTCAAAACTTTCATGAAGTGTACAACAATCATAATAAACACAATTAATCAGAGCACTTGCATATCTTATCATATAATCTAAAAATACAAATGTAACCCTCCCCCCCCCTCCCTCAAAGCCATTCATTAATTTTCAAGGGGGGCCAGTTTGTCAAATAAAGCTCAATGTGCGAGCCAACGCCATCACTAGAAAATGTAGCAGACACCTGGAGAGGAGAGACTGGAAGCCCTGAATATGTATACCCTAGAGGAAAGGAGAGACAGGGGAGATATGATTCAGACGTTCAAATACTTAAAGGGTATTAACGTAGAACAAAATCTTTTCCAGAGAAAGGAAAATGGTAAAACCAGAGGACATAATTTGAGGTTGAGGGGTGGTAGATTCAGGGGCAACGTTAGGAAATTCTACTTTACGGAGAGGGTGTGGATGCCTGGAATGCGCTCCCGAGAGAGGTGGTGGAGAGTAAAACTGTGACTGAGTTCAAAGAAGCGTGGGATGAACACAGAAGATTTAGAATCAGAAAATAATATTAAAGATTGAACTAGGCCAGTTACTGGGCAGACTTGTACGGTCTGTGTCTGTGTATGGCCGTTTGGAGGAGGATGGGCAGGGGAGGGCTTCAATGGCTGGGAGGGTGTAGATGGGCTGGAGTAAGTCTTAACAGAGATTTCGGCAGTTGGAACCCAAGCACAGTACCGGGTAAAGCTTTGGATTCTCGCCCAGAAATAGCTAAGAAGAAAAAAAAAAAAAAAATTTAAATTGAATCAGGTTGGGCAGACTGGATGGACCATTCGGGTCTTTATCTGCCGTCATCTACTATGTTACTATGTTGCTATGTTACTATGTTATATGTTACCTAGTTAATCTTCACCATCCTATCTCCACTCCCATCCCCTTTCAAGCTGGCTCTTCTCCCCCTATACTTTCCATGGAGGCGTGTTTGTGGTGTACTTTTTGAGCAGCTATTTTATTTTTTTCCAGCACAAGTGAGTGGAGGAGTGGCCTATCGGTTAGAGCCCCTGCCTCAGCGCCCTGAGGTTATGGGTTCAATCACCAGGCACTTCCTTATGACCCTCTGCAAGTCATTTAACACTCCATTGCCCCAGGTACTGTATTTATATTGTAAGCCAACCAGGACAGATAGGGAGAAATACTTAAGAGTACCTGAATGTATATAAATAAAATAAACATCATTTGCAGTAAGATTGAATTGTCTGGTCTAGCAAGAATTTGAACAAATAGCTGTCTTAACTTTATTTGCTCATTTGGGTACTAGTCTAAATATTGTTAGTACCCAGATAAGTACTGGCAGGTGAGTTATATTCACATATTCAGCATCGTCTGGTATCCAGATACAAGCTGTAAATATCTGCGTATAAAAACATTGGCAGCAGGCATTTAAATCAAACACCACATCAAATTGACCATAAAGTGTATAAAATGAGCAACATAACATTCACTGCCTCTTTTACAAACCTGCACTAGCGGCTGCCGTGCGGCAACAGCCCTGAAGCCCTTTAAATCTCTATGGGCTTGGGGGCCGCCAGCGCGGCTTTGAAAAGAGGCCATCGGTTATGTAAAATAAAGGACTCACGTCTTTGCTTCTTACAGTCTGCTTGAATGATGTTGATAATGACTTTGGGGAGCTCTTTCTCATAGTCCGTCACCTAGTAGAATGAAAAAAAGCATCACAGAAATCTTCAGACTCGCAGCTCTGTTATTTTTACATCTTAACAGCAGTGCTACTAACAAATTCTCAGCATATTTGATGCATCTGAAGAAGGGACCTGCAACGCCTCAGAAGCTCATGGATGGAGGGTGATTCTTAAAGCAATTTGGGTTTTTTTTCATATTCTTTATTCATTTTTTCTTCTTACAAGTGCAACAGAAAATAACAGTAATACTTATACAATATCACTTGAATATCTGTTCTTATTAATATCACAATTAAAAATAAATATAAATCCCTCCTTCCCAACCCTGTTATTACACATGTGATATTATTCTCTATTAATCCAACGCATCAATATATAAATAGACTTCCTCCCACCCACCCCAACCATGTACAATTATATTAGCTGAGGAAAAATGATAATTTATTCATTACAATACTCTATTAATGGTCTCCAAACCTCCTGAAAATTATTAAAATTTCCTTTTTGCAATGCTAACATTCTTTCCATCTTATACATATGACACAGTGAATTCCACCAAAAACTGTAATTTAATCTATTTCAGTTTTACCAATTGAATGTAATCTGCTGAATGGCAACTCCTGTCATAATAAGTTATAATTTATTATTATTTGTAGAAATTTGACTTTTTTTCCTCATTGACATGCCAAATAAAATAGTATCATAGGATAAAGCCACAGGATTTTCTAAGAAACAATTTATTTGGCCCCATATCGATCTCCAAAAAGCCACAATGAAGGGACAGTAGAATAATAAATGATCTAAAGTCCCTGCTTCGAGATGACAATGCCAACATTTATTTGACTTAGAGCTATCTAACTTTTGTAATTGAACAGGGGTCCAATTTGATTACATTATCTGTACATTTGACGATTACCCTTCCTCAACCGCACAGACTTTTAGCCACATTGTGAGTACACATTCCAGGAAGCCTGTTTAGGTTGTGGAGGATTATTGTCTACATTATCAAACCTACATGCGTAACTTTCCACAAAAAGGTATATGCATATCTGCTTCAAATTTCAAAAAGAAAGGACAAGTCTTATTTTGCTTTGAAAACTGGTTAGTTTTTGAGTTAAATGTAGCCAGGGATGTTTGAAAATTAGTCACATTTTCTTATGTTGGTCCAACATATGGTATCATATCCTACACACAGCACTTAGCTTTCTCCAACAGAGCTGCCAGCCTTCTGAAGTCTGCTTGCCGGGACCTGTGGCTAACAGAAGCCAGAGCTCCAGTAACAGCTGATGGAGACATGATATAAACTTTGCTGTATCATTATCATGGCTGTCTGACTTGTTTCACCTATTAACTGCAGCCCTGTATTAGATAGCCAACTTGACACTTCAGATTTTTACTAAAAATCCATAGACATTCAAGGGAATTTAGGGTGTTTAGTGGTTGCTGCTAAGTATATATTCTATAACATGGGCACCTACATTTCAAAGCATGCAACTCAAAAGGGCTGGGGCCATGGGTTGGTCAGGGCATTCCTAGAAATTTGGTATTGTTATACAATACTTGGCTTTGCACACCCAGGGCCAGATGCACTAAAGTCAGCGATCGTCTAACGATCTTCGCTAAACCAGTTTTAACTGGTTTAGCGACGATCACATTTACCAACCCGATGCAGAAAACGGCTCACCACGTGGTTTTCTACATGATCACTCATACTCTGATCCGACCATGCAAATAAGCTCATTAATATTGAAATGCCATGCAAACTAGCAGAGCAATTGATGCTCTAACATGGCTTCCCGATGCACAAAAAAAAGTGATCGCTTTTAGCAATCCAAAAAAGGTGACTGGTCAAGACCAGTTGCTAACCTGTCTAACCATAGTTTAGCTTCTTATTTTTTTAAATGGGCACAGATGCTGTGTGTGATATGCACGCACAATATCAGCCCCATAAAAAAAAAGAAAAGAAAATAAGCCCTCTCCTCAACAAACTGCCACCGGAAAACAACCCCCCCGTGGCAGCAAAATAGCAGGAGGGATGCCCACTCCCTCCTGCCATCATGAACCCCCGTGTGAGAAAAAATGGCAGAAGGGATGCCCGCACCCTCCTGCCAATGGAGCCCTCCACGTGCCAGGCAGGGCCACCCCTGAACCATCCCCTACCCTTCAGTCTTCCCCTACCACAAAAAACAGAACATAAGAAATGGCTTCGCTGGATCAGACTCTAGGTCCATCCAGTCCGGCGACCCGCACCTGCGGAGGCCAAGCCAGGGCAAGAGGGATGCCCACTCCCTCCAGCCACCGGATTCTCCCCCAAACCCACACCTCCTGAACCCAACCGGTACACCTTTTTCACAAGCTGGGAGGAGGGATGCAGTCCCACCTGCTCCAGAGGCCCACCAATACAAAATGGCAAGTCTTCCTCACCCCAGTGCATCATGCGATGAACGAGGAGGGGCCTAAGGCCTTGATTGGCTTAGATGCCTAACGCCCCTCCCAAGGGACAGGTATCTGAGCGAATCAGGGGCTAAGACTCCTCCCGCTAGATCCTGGGATTTTGATGCCTTCCTTTGACATGAATTGTGCCTCTGGATGTGCCTTCTAGCACCTAATGCCACTTCTGGCATAAGCCATGCCTACAATGGTGTTAGGTGCTGGTAGGTGCCTCTGGAGGCATGATTCTGGAACCGGTAGGTGCTTTGAATTTTTAATTAAATACCATTTTACATTTTTTTTTATATACAAATTTAATGATTGCAATATCAAATACTGGGATTACCCAATGTGGAAAATTTCCCAATAAATAATTATTATTATGTTCCGCAAAGAAAAATACAATCCGCCCAGGAGGTGGACCATCTGGTTACAAATGAAATAAATTTGACAGAGTTTTTGGAAGATAGTCAGGATGTGATCCAAAGTAGGTCCACTATGGTAATAATATACATGAGTGAGATAGATAAAATGCTAATAATGAAACTTTACTTCAAAAATAGGCTAACAAAATTTTGTGGAGATTTGGTTAGGATTTTTCCTGATGTCTCAAGAGCTACGCAATTAATAAGGAAAGCATTTTTAAAACTAAGAACAAGAATTTTAGCTCTTGAGGCATCGTTTTATCTAAAATTTCCATGCAAATGTCTTGTTAAATTACAAGACATTGAGTATGTATTTTGGGATCCTATTCAATTGCAACAATTTCTAATAGCGCGAGAACAGAAATGAGTTTTTTTGTTCTTTAAAAATGTTTCATCACTGAGAAATTGGAGGATATAAGAGTCCCAAATAGTAGGGACTGGTTAAAGATTCACAAGGATGAATCAAGAACCAATTCTTAGTTTTCTTCTTATTTTTGTTAGTTGAAATTGTAGCATGTCTTCTCATGGTTGTGGGCTTGGAAAGGAATTTTGTTTTGTATGTATAAGTATCGTTAAAATTTGTGTAAGAATCCTTTTTTTCTTGGTATCATTTGATATTGTAATCATTAAATTTGTATAAATACCATTTTAAATGGTGTTTCCCTTTCAATTTAGGCACCGGAAGGCCACCTCCCAGCGCCTAAGTTAAGGCGCTGTTTATAGAATTTCCCCCTAAATGTATAAATCCCCTATTTATGAATTTTCAGTGGCACTTTAGTTGCTACTATATGGACAGCTGATGATATTCTGCTGCTAGCTATATTGTAAAGTAGTTTAAGTTAAACACCCAAAACTTCTGTCCCTTACATCGCTCAGCTATATGGATACAGCTGAATGTCACTGGCTATCTGTATACAGCAGCCAAGTTCTATGTATATTCATTGCTGGTGCTTCTATGGATAGAGGTATTGAATGTATGTGGATGATTTAAATGCATTGGCCAATATTAAAAAAAAAAAAAAAAAAATGCTGTGAGGCTCATAATCAAAAATAAAAAAAACATCTAAAAAGTGGCCTAAATGGGTACTTGGACGATCAAAAAGCCTGATCGTCCAAGTACTCATAACCAAAGCTGGTTTTAGATGTATCTAAAACCAGCTTAGGTCTTTCCCCTGCCTCTAAACGCATAGAGCGAAAAGAGGTGTTTTTAGAGGAGGGAAAAGGGTGGGAGGAAGGCTGACCTACACTTAGTCGTACAGCAGGTATAACCAAACCTTTTGAAAGGTTGCCTAATCGGCACTTATACGTTCTGACTTAGACCAAGTCAAAACAGGTATAAGTGCCGAAAAAGGGCCCGCTGAGCTGATGGTGGCTGCTGTAATTAGCTCAGCGGCCCGGCAACCTACCCACTGCAACCATCGCAGCAGGCCGAGAACGATCGGGCCAGCAGGGAGCCCAAGTCCTTCTGGCCTGGCGACCCCCACCCTGGCTGAGAACGATCCGGGCAGGAGGGAGCCCAACCCCTCCTGCCCAGGCGACCCCCCTACCCCCACTAAGATACAGGCAGGAGGGATCCCAGGCCCTCCTACCCTCGACGCACCCCCCTCCCACGATCGCCCCCCCAAATCCCCGATCAGCCCCTACCCGACGACCCGCCATTAACTTTAAATTCATCCTTTTATCTGCTAAGAAAGAGTGCTCAACTCCCAAATAGCACAACTTCACAGAACCTGAGATCATGACACAATAGGTAGGACCAGCCCTTTCATGCTTGAGTTTTATGGACGTGTGATTTGTTTCTTCTATCTTTGTTTTCTTTAACTGTCAATAAATTTACTTGTTGGCAAGTCTTCTCTGTACCAACATGGCCTATGAAAACTCTTTACAGTGCTTTTTTTTTAATGATTGTTGGTATCTCATCATATTTTAGATGAAACAGCAATAACCAGAAAGAATACATTAGGACATGCCAGAGTTATGCAGTACTATTCAACCCCCATCCTTGTCAATGGGCAGACTCAGCAGCAACATCAGAGAATATTTCTTCGCAGTAAGGGTGATGAAAGGAAACCTGTGATAAACAGAGGATCCCTAGTTGCAAAGAAAGGGGGTAGTTGGATAATCTGGGGTACATAACATTGTACCAGGAATGCTATAAGAGTAGATGATATGGGCCTATCAAGGCCATCTTTAGAGCAGGGTGGTCACCTTGGTTGAAAATAATAAGAGGCATTAGATGGATCTGCACCAACGTATATTGCTCATTTCATCCAGAACATGAGCAAACTGGGATTGCCATTGGCACTCAGGGGCACCACCCTTTTATTCCCATGTCCATCAGGGAAAGGGGGTAGAGAATCAACATTTCCAGTGGGAAGGGGGGAAGCACCACTGAAAATCCAGCACTGCTTCAGAGCTGGTCATGCCATGTGCTTTCATATTTTGTTTCTATCACAGTTGCATTCAATATTAAATTGTCTCACATGATACACTTTGTCGGAATTAGGTGATTTCTGGAAAATAATTCCTTTCTCTTGCAGCAAACCCAAGACATCCTTAAAGACACGATGCACTTGCTTAGAAGCAGAGGCATAGTTAGAATTTTCCTGCATAAATAAATAAATACATCGATAAAATACAAGTTATGCATATATAAAATTACTACAAAAAAAATGTTTTTCTCATGTGTGACAAATAATCTTATTACAGTCAATGCTAAATCATATGTTCTTTTTTTTAAATTCTTTATTCATTTTTAAAACTTTCATCAAGTTTCATCAACTTTCATCAATTCTTTATTCATTTTTAAAACTTTCATAATAAACACAATTAATCAGAGCACTTGCATATCTTATCATTATAATCTAAACATACAAATGTAACCCTCTCCCCACCCTCCCTCAAATCTCTTCATTTATAATAAGAAACCTATATTTGTATCCCTCCCCCCTCCCATTACTATTTGTTGTATGACTAATAGAAAAATGGCATTTAATCATGACAAAAAGACGTTAATGGCTCTCAAATTTTAATAAAATTATTATATGTTCAATGATCTGCCCAAGCTTCTGGTGCAGCAGTGAAGAGTCCTGGCCTCATATCAACAGATACACGCAAGAAGTAAAATCAGAGATCATTGCAGCAGGATTACTGCTTATCAGCACCCTCTCGTATCTCACTGGCATTACTTATTTTGAAGACACTGGAGAGACAACACTGGAGACGGAAGAATACAGTGTAATCACAGTTAGGGTTACCATATGGCTTCAGAAGAAAAAAAAAGAGGCTGGATTGAGATATTTGGGTTTTACATCCACTGAAAGCAATGGAAGTAAAACCTGGATGTCTCAATCTGTCCTCCTTTTTCTGGAATATCTCCAATTCCAAGTATTCAGCAGTGTTATAAACCTATCTTTATTATTATTCTTGAGAGAAACTCTTTGTTAACTTTAAATTTCCACACAGAACTTCAGAAACACCATTCGCCGCTCAACAAAATATCACAGCGGTAAGCTTGACGTGTTGCCTCCTCACTGGTCCTTAGTAAATGTTCATTGGGTAATTTTCCTTAATATTTTAAAGTGTATTTATACTTAAAGTGCCTGTTTTGAAAAGTGCTATCCACAAGATCAATGTCCCATACTTTCCAGGCTTCAGACATGCCATTTGGTCACCACATGTTTTTCTGGTAACCAAGTGTTTCTTCATTTGCCCCCCTCGATATATTGATTTTCTCTATTTTTGTATTTTAATATTTTAAATTATTTTTCTTTATATTTTCTTATATTTTAAAGTGCTTAGTGCTAATATAAATATCAATAACTTAATCTTTATAACTAAAAACTTATCTTAAATATTTTGCACTGCTCGTTTCACTCTCTCTTATCCAGTCGGGAAAGGGACAGGTCCCTTTCCCGACTGGATAAGAGAGAGTGAAACGAGCAGTGCAAAAAGCACAGTTACTTACCGTAACAGGTGTTATCCAGGGACAGCAGGCAGATATTCTTGACTGATGGGTGACGGCACCGACGGAGCCCCGGTACGGACAATTTTAGAGTGATTGCACTCTAAGAACTTTAGAAAGTTCTAGCTCGGCCGCACCGCGCACGCGCGAGTGCCTTCCCGCCCGACAGAGGCGCGCGGTCCCTCAGTTAGTATAAGCCAGCTAAGAAGCCAACCCGGGGAGGTGGGTGGGACGCAAGAATATCTGCCTGCTGTCCCTGGATAACACCTGTTACGGTAAGTAACTGTGCTTTATCCCAGGACAAGCAGGCAGCATATTCTTGACTGATGGGTGACCTCCAAGCTAACAAAAAGAGGGATGGAGGGAAGGTTGGCCATTAGGAAAACAAATTTTGCAAAACAGATTGGCCGAAGTGTCCATCCCGTCTGGAGAAAGTATCCAGACAATAATGAGATGTAAAAGTATGAACTGAGGACCAAGTGGCAGCCTTGCAGATTTCCTCAATAGGAGTGGAACGGAGGAAAGCAACAGAAGCTGCCATTGCTCTGACTCTATGGGCCGTGACAGAACCTTCCAGTGTCAGTCCGGTCCGAGCATAACAGAATGAAATGCACGCTGCCAGCCAATTAGACAACGTACGTTTAGAAACGGGACGTCCCAATTTATTTGGATCAAAGGACAGAAAAAGTTGGGGAACTGATCTGTGGGGTTTCGTACGCTCTAGATAGTAAGCCAGAGCCCTTTTACAATCCAAAGTATGTAAAGCTTGTTCTCCAGAATGAGAATGAGGTTTTGGAAAGAAAACAGGTAGAACAATGGATTGGTTGAGATGGAATTCAGAGACAACCTTAGGGAGAAACTTTGGATGTGTACGCAAAACCACCTTGTCATGGTGAAAAACCGTAAAAGGTGGATCTGCGACCAGTGCATAAAGCTCACTGACCCTCCTGGCAGAGGTAAGAGCAATAAGGAAAAGCACTTTCCAAGTGAGAAACTTGAAAGGAGAGGTAGCCAAAGGTTCAAATGGAGGCTTCATTAAGGCGGAAAGAACCACATTGAGATCCCAGATAACAGGAGGGGCTTTAAGAGGTGGTTTCACATTGAAAAGCCCTCGCATGAACCTGGATACCAGGGGATGAGCTGAGAGAAGTTTTCCATGGACTGGCTCATGAAAAGCTGCAATGGCACTGAGGTGGACTCTGATGGAAGAGGACTTAAGGCCAGAGTCAGACAAAGAAAGCAAATAATCCAACAAAGTCTCCACTGCCAGAGAAGTTGGATCAAGATGATGAAGAAGACACCAGGAGGAAAATCTCGTCCACTTCTGATGGTAACATTGCAGAGTGGTTGGTTTCCTGGAGGCATTCAGAATGGAACGAACAGGCTGAGATAAAAGAGTATCATGAGATGTCAGCCCGAGAGATACCAAGCTGTCAGGTGCAGAGACTGGAGGTTGGGATGTAGAAGGGTTTCCTGCTGTTGCGTAAGCAGAGAAGGAAACAGAGGAAGAAGAAAAGGTTCCCTGGAACTGAGTTGAAGTAGAAGGGAGAACCAATGTTGCCTGGGCCACCTCGGAGCAATCAGAATCATTGTGGCTCGTTCCCTCTTGAGCTTGAATAAGGTCCTCAACATTAGAGGCAGAGGAGGGAAGGCGTACAGGAACAGATTCGACCAGTCGAGGAGAAAAGCATCCGCTGCCAGACGGTGAGGAGAGTAAAGTCTGGAGCAGAATAGGGGCAGCTGGTGATTGTGAGGAGCTGCAAAGAGGTCTATCTGAGGAGTGCCCCATTGAGTGAAGATAGACTGCAGAGTTACAGGATCGAGTGTCCACTCGTGAGGCTGGAGAATTCTGCTGAGTTTGTCTGCTAAAGAATTCTGTGCTCCCTGAATGTAGATAGCTTTCAGGAAGAGATGGTGATCTATGGCCCAATTCCAGATCTTTTGGGCTTCTTGGCATAAAAGGCGAGAGCCTGTCCCACCCTGTTTGTTGATGTAGTACATCGCAACCTGATTGTCTGTGCACAACAGAAGGACCTGAGGAAAGAGAAGATGTTGGAAGGCCTTGAGGGCATAAAACATCGCTCTGAGTTCCAGGAAATTGATTTGATGCTTCTTTTCCTGGGCTGTCCAAAGACCTTGAGTCTGGAACTCGTTCAAGTGAGCTCCCCATGCATAAAGAGAGGCGTCGGTGGTGATGACCAGTTGATGAGGGGGCTGATGGAATAGAAGACCTCTGGATAGATTTGAGGATACCAACCACCATTGAAGAGACTGACGAAGAGATGATGTCACAGATATGTGTCGTGAGCAAGGATCCGTCTCTTGGGACCACTGAGTAGCAAGGGTCCATTGAGGAGTGCGCAGGTGAAGACGTGCGAGGGGCGTGACATGAACTGTAGATGCCATGTGCCCCAGGAGTACCATCATTTGCTTGGCTGAGATGGAAGGTAGTGAAAGCACCTGCTGACATAGAGACTGAAGGGTCTGAAGACGATTGGATGGTAGGAAAGCTCTCATGAGGAGTGTGTCCAGGATCGCTCCAATGAATTGAAGTCTCTGAGTGGGGGTGAGATGAGATTTGGGTAGATTGATCTCGAACCCCAGAATTCGTAGAAACAAGATGGTTTGGTTGGTGGCCAGTAGAACTGCTTGAGCGGATGTGGCCTTGATTAACCAGTCGTCCAGGTAAGGGAAGACCTGGAGGTGGTGAGAGCGTAGAAATGCCGCTACCACAATGAGACACTTGGTGAAGACCCTTGGAGAGGAGGCAAGGCCGAAGGGCAGCACCTTGTATTGGTAATGACAATGATTGATCATGAAACGGAGATACTGTCTTGAGGTTACATGGATCGGTATGTGAGTGTATGCCTCTTTGAGATCGAGGGAGCATAGCCAGTCGTTTTGATTGAGAAGAGGATAAAGGATGGCTAAAGAAAGCATCTTGAATTTTTCTTTTACCAGGTGTTTGTTGAGATCGCGGAGATCCAAAATTGGTCTGAGATCTCCTGTTTTTTTGGGGACTAGAAAATAACGGGAGTAGAATCCCTGCCCTTTTTGATCTTGAGGAACTTCTTCTATAGCGTTTAGACGAAGGAGGGATTGAACTTCCTGAATGAGGAGGGCAGATTGAGGACTGTTCAAAGCAGACTCTTTTGGCAGGTTTTGGGATGGAAGAGTCTGAAAGTTGAGAGAGTAGCCGTGGCGGATGATGTTGAGGACCCATTGGTCCGAAGTGATAACTTCCCATCGGCTGAGGAACAGAGAAAGTCGACCTCCTATAGGTTGAGGCAGGAGAGCAGGAATAGGAATACTGGCTATACTGTGGAGAATGAAGTCAAAAGGGCTGTGACTTCTGCTGAGGAGGTGGTTTCACAGGTTGCTGCTGTGGCTGCTGTCTGGGAGGCTGACGTTGTTGCTGCCTCTGACGCCTGGGTTGCTGAGCAGTGGTAGGTAATGGCCGAGCTGTGAAGCGGCGTTGATAGGCCGACTGCTGCCTATATGGTTTTGGCGGAGGAGGCTTCTTTTTATTTTTAAGCAGGGTATCCCAGCGTGTCTCATGAGCAGAGAGCTTTTGTGTGGTTGAGTCCATGGATTCCCCAAAGAGCTCATCCCCTAGGCAAGGGGCGTTGGCTAACCGATCCTGATGATTAACATCAAGGTCGGATACCCGAAGCCAGGCCAGGCGACGCATAGCTACCGACATTGCTGTCGCTCTGGATGTAAGTTCAAAGGTATCATATATGGATCTAACCATGAACTTACGTAATTGAAAAAGAGACGACAAGCAGGTATGAAAGGAGTGATGTTTTCGTGAAGGAAGGTACTTTTCGAAGGAAGCCATGGTGGTAAGGAGATGCTTCAAATAAAAAGAAAAATGAAAAGCATAATTGCTAGCTCTATTTGCTAACATAGCATTTTGGTAGAGCCTCTTACCAAATTTATCCATGGCTCTACCTTCTCTGCCAGGAGGTACCGATGCATATACACTGGCTCCTGAAGATTTTTTAAGGGTGGATTCGACAGTTAAGGATTCGTGTGGAAGTTGAGGTTTGTCGAACCCAGGAATGGGAATTACCTTATATAGAGAATCCAGTTTACGTGGGGCCCCTGGGACAGTTAAAGGAGTCTCTAAATTCTTATAGAAAGTCTCCCTCAAGATGTCATGAAGAGGGAGTTTCAAAAATTCCTTTGGAGGCTGGTCAAAATCAAGGGCATCCAAAAAAGCTTTGGACTTTTTGGATTCAGCCTCCAAAGGAATGGACAAGGAGTCACACATCTCTTTCAAAAAGCAGGAGAAAGAGGAAGTGACTTGTTTGGAGGATGGGTCAGGGACAGTTGAATCCTCCTCCTCTGAGGAACATTCGCCTTCAGAAAGAAAGGGTTCCTCTGAGTCTCCCCACAGATCAGGATCCCTGACATGGGGAGTATGGTCCCGAGACTCAGGTGTCGATGATTGTAAGTGTCGGGTTTTGTGTAACGACTTACCCGACCTCATCGATATCGAGTCAGGAGATGTTATCGGTCGCACCGGTGCCGAAGTCTGCACCGATTGATGGTGAGCTCTCGGCTCCGGTGCAAGAACTGGCATCGATACCGATGAGGTTAGTTGAAGCGGTACCGAAATAGTGGAAGCAGGTAACACAGGCTGTTCCACGATCGGTACCGGTAGCTCGGTGCGGACCGGCACCGGAAGGTTCGGAGCCAGGATAGCAGGAAGGAGCTGTTTCAATTGGTCCTTAAGTTGCACCTGAAGGATGGCCGTGATGCGGTCATCAAGGGATGGCACCGGTACCGCCTTTTTCTTCTGCGGTACCTGCGGTGCCGTTCGACGCCCCGGAGATGAGGAGCCCGATGTCGAGGGACTCACCTCTATAGGGGCGGAACGCTTCCGCTGGCGTCTCACAGTCGGCAGGATTGGACTCACTGCACTCGAGACCGGAGGACGCTCCAGCGGGGAAGGCTTCTTAGCCGGCTTACCTGACTGGTGAGACGCCGGTGCGGAATCACGCGGCGTCGAAGAAGAGGGTGCCGACTGAATCGGTGCCGAAGCTGGAGTCGATGGAACGGGGTCGGACATCTCGGCACCGAACAATAATCGCTGCTGGATTTGGCGATTTTTTAATGTCCGTTTTTTTAGAGTGGCACAGCGGGTGCAAGTAGAGGCCTGATGCTCAGGACCCAAACACTGTAAACACCAGTTGTGTGGGTCCGTGAGAGATATAGGCCGAGCACACCGCTGGCACTTTTTAAAACCTGGTTGAGGGGGCATGAAAGGAAAAACGGCTTCAGCCAAATCGAAGGCCGAGGCTTCGATGGTGGCAGAAGGCCCCGCCGGGGAAAGATTAAATTAAAGAAAAAATGAAGGGTTTTTTTTTTTTTTTTTTTACAAAATAGAAAAAAGAAAAGAAATAAGATTAAATAATCAAAAGTTTACGCGAGCGGGAAGGCAAAGAGAAAAAAGTTTCAACAGCCGTTGAAAACGCGTCTTCTTAGCTCCGCGGAAACTAAGAAACTGAGGGACCGCGCGCCTCTGTCGGGCGGGAAGGCACTCGCGCGTGCGCGGTGCGGCCGAGCTAGAACTTTCTAAAGTTCTTAGAGTGCAATCACTCTAAAATTGTCCGTACCGGGGCTCCGTCGGTGCCGTCACCCATCAGTCAAGAATATGCTGCCTGCTTGTCCTGGGATAATATGCCAAATGGCATGTCTGAAGCCCTGAAAATTATGGTAAAAAATATCTAAGAAAGTATGGGACATTGATCTTGTGGATAGTTCTATGAATGATTGGTCAATGCCATATGAATGACTGAGACATTTACTAGTGTTTTGAAAAGTGCTTCACAATGTTTTTAAAGTGCTTTCACTGTGAATTCAAATCAATTGTTAGAAAAGCTTTACTTATCTTTTTTATGATGATCGGGGAAAGCGTGTAGTACGCTTTATCAAGGATCATTTTCCATAATCATTCCATCGCCATCCAACAAGTTGATTAAAGTAAGTGATATTTTGTTGAGCGGCAAGTGGTGTTTCTGAGGTTCTGTGGGAAATTTAAAGTTTACAAAGAGTTTCTCTCAAGAATAATAATAAAGATAGGTTTATAATACTGTGAATACTTGGGACTGGAGATATACTACTTGTTTATGACCCCAAGTTTGAGGACAAAATTAAAGGCTAACATCTGATTTGTACTCCTTTTTCTGGAGCCATATGGTAACCCTAGTCATAGTCCAAATGAAGTACAGCAGAGGTTCATAAACTGTCGATACCCTGAAAATCTGATTAGTTGGGTGAACCCTTGAAGTAGGGGAAATCAAAATGCAAGCTCTCATATACTGTCCTTGCTCGTCTTTTTACTCTTCTGCAGGATAAATAATGATACCAGGTAAATTAGTTGCAAGAATACTCAACAACAACAACAAAAGAACTAAACTCACCTGGTCTGAGCAGAATGGTTGACTAGCCATAGACATGAATGGTTCCATGGTTTCTAGTTCTCGCTGGTAAAAATTCTCTACTCTGTCCTCCATGAGAAAGCCTTTTACTTTTTCACTCAGTTGACGAACTAAGCTTGAAAATGTTAGACTGCTGTGATAAAATAAAGCAGTTACTCAAATGAGGAGAACAACAATACATTAAAAAAAATTTTTTCCATTTGCTGTATCTTTTGGGAGTCAGTAGTAGCCTTGAATGTACTATCATGCTTTCTAAACTTCAACTGTACATGCCAAATTGAGAATTATTGAAAAATTGAATTTAAAATGAAATATATATACACGGGCACAACCACTGTTCATCTTTGTTGAATACGTTTCAGCAGAGTGGAGTGTATGAAAGTGCTAAAAAACATGTAACAAATACTACATGCCACTGGTCCACAATTCTTTTCCTTTTACATGCCTCCAGTCCTGTTTGTGAGCAGACTCTTGTCTGATGCAAGAAAAGAATAGCTTAACTACAACAGAAGATCAGGAACAGACTGGTAGGAAGGTACTGAGTATATGAGGTTTGTTCAAAAAGTTCCAGGACAGTTTGAATTGTATACCATAGGGAATTTCTTTTGAGACATGCTAGGTGGCGTTGAGTAGCTTGAAACCTCACGAGTAGCCTCCTTTTTTTCCGTTTGTTGATATCTATTTTCATCTCCGAGCTACAGCAGTTTTTGTGAAAGTGTGTTTTCACGATCAGCTATTTTTCACCATCTGTGACCCCAGTGAGCAGTGCTACAGCGTGAAGTTCTGTTTTAAATAGGGTAAGACTGCTACAGAAATGTATGAAATGTTGAAAGTGGATTATGGGGAATGTCTTGAGTTTTGGAAGATGTTTTGAATGGTATTCATGCTTCAAAAGTGATCATGAATCCCCCGATGGACTGCGAGCTGAGTTTTAAACTGATTGTGGAGGAGATTACCCCTCTACTCGCAGAGACTTTTAATCTTGGGGTGGCACAGGGTTTCCTACCCAGACATCTCAATATGGCACAGATTATAGTGCTTCCAAAGCCCAGTAGAGATCAGACTTTGCCCGAGTCCTATAGGCCGATATCCTAACTCAATTTTGAAACTAAGCTTTTGGAAAAGATTCTGGCCAATCGCTTGGCTAGAGTATTGCCATCCCTAATCTCGGAACAAAAAGTGTGCTTTGTGAGAGAACACACCGCATCTAAGAACAGCCGCAGGATCTTGATGGCTTTGGAGAAGGCACAGACGTATGGGACCCCCCCCTCCCTGCTCATTAATTTTGATGCCGAAAAGGCTTTTGATCAGGTACGGGGGGTGCACCTGTTCGATGTGCTCAGGGCTTATGGGGTGGGGCCATTCTTTTACAGTGCTGTTCAGACTTTGTACTGTGAACTGGGAGTTCAGATTTTGGTCAATGGGATGCTTTCAGTGCCCTTTACAATACACCAGGGGACAAGACAGGGATGCCCCTTATCCCCATTACTGTTTGTACTTTCATTAGATAGTCCAAAATACCACAGTAGGCTTAGTTTTAATTTTTGGTGGAACTCATTATGTCATCTGTATAAAATGGAAAGATTAATAGCGGTACAAAAAGGAAATTATAGAAACTTTATTTTTTTTTTTTAAATCTTTATTCATTTTCAACAATTACAACAAGTGTACAACATTCATTCAGAAATACCTTAATTAATCACTTGACATTCTCATTTGTATTATTCCAAATAAATAATTATATAAGAAACCCACCCCTCCCACCCATATACCAATAAATAACAACTATCAATATATTATCCGTCATAATCCCACCCCCCCTTATCTTATCCAATATTCTGGTGTTTAAGATGTCTGATCACTAGAATAAATCGTCAATGGCCCCCAAATCTTTTTAAACTTATTATAATTATCTTGCTGCAAAGCAAATACCCTTTCCATTTTATAAATATGGCACACTGAATTCCACCAAAAAGTATAATTTATTAAAATTTGGGAGCCATTAGCATTGTATTGTCAAGATTAAATACCATGTTTTCTGTGAATGATACACCATTTTATAGTAGAAGGGGGGTGGGAGGGTATTGGAGAGTTATTTGGAGATTACAGATTTATTCAATTTGAGGGAGGGAGGGAAGGGGGGAGGAGGGATTATTATTTATATAAAGACATTGCTGATAAGATTTTCAAGTGATTTGTTAATTGTTGATATGTGTATTGTACACTTGTTGAAAGATGAAAAAATGAATAAAGAATTATAAAAAAAAAGATAGTCCAAAATACCACCATTAAATTGATTTATAATGGCAAAAAATATGATCACATTACTCCCTTTCTGATCAAATCCCACTGGCTTCCAGTTAATCACCGAATTACTTTCAAAATCTTACTTCTAGTATTTAAAACTTTGTCTTCTAATGAACCTCAATTTATTAACAAACTACTCATTCCTCATAATACATCATGCTCTCTTAGGTCTACCAATCAAAAACTTATAACAGTTCCCTCATTGAAAGTAACTGGAACTTGTCGTCGTCCACCAGACGATTCCGGTTCCGGAGACAACAGATCAGCTCTCCCCAAAGAAGCGCAGAGTGGTAGTCATTGGGGATTCCCTGCTGAGTGGCACCGAGGGACCAATTTGCAGACTAGATATGCAATCAAGAGAGATTTGCTGTCTGCCAGGAGCCAGGATCTGAGATGTAACCGCCTGCCTAGACAGACTTATCAAGCCCCATGACCACTTTCCCATGCTTCTCATCCATGTTGGAACGAACGACACTGCCAGGAACACCACGGAGAACATATCTGTAGACTTTGGAGCCCTGTGTGAGAAGCTGAGGAGGATGGAAGCGCAGGTGGTCTTTTCCTCGATCCTCCCAAGGGGAGAGCCAGGGAGGATCGTATCTAGAGGACAAATGATTGGCTGCACGGATGATGCAGGGAGATGAACTTCGGATTCCTGAACCATGGAGAGGCGCTGCAAGGACTACAGGGACCTGACGGACTTCACCTGACCAGAAGGGGAAAGAACGTCTTTGGACACCGACTAGCCCGCCTACTTCGTAGGGCTTTAAACTAGGTAAGTTGGGGGAAGGTATCCACTCACGTACTGGCGCAAGTAACCAACTTGGCGAGGTAAGTTGCCAATCCATTTCTGAGTCCGAGGTAAGTACACACTGCATTTCCGAGTCAGAGGTAAGTACACACATTGCAAACAGTATTATAGAAGTCCAATTAGCTCAAGCAGGAATATCTACACAGAGACATAGCAAACATAAGGTATGGAGGGATATGTACGTTAATGCCTACAGTTTGGGCAATAAGATTCTGGAATTAGAGACGGAAATGAGGAACGCCGACCTAGATGTGGTGACGATATCCGAGACTTGGTTCACGGACTCTCATGGGTGGGATATGGCTATATCGGGATACAACTTACTTCAGCGGGACAGAGAGGGTAAAATGGGAGGAGGGGTACTCCAGGTACTGAGAAGGAGACAACCTGCTCTTGGACAGGTTGACTACCCATCCCAGCGACTACAGGAACTCCACAACCTGAGCTGTAACTTCGGAGCTTTCCTGAAAAGTCTTTGCTCGGATCACCCAGTCGTCCAGATAAGGGTGAACCAGAATGTCCCTCCTTGCGCAAGGCCGCCGCCACAACCACCACAATCTTAGTGGGTACAGGCAAGTAGGTGGCCCTAGATGAACTTAATGTCACGCTGAGCCCGGAGGAGAGACTTCCACCCTCAGTTCCAGGCATGAGTGCACATACGGAACAATCCATGACACCACGTGAAATTGGCAGATCAGCGGCTGTATCATTATCAGAGGGGAGTGACCAGAGCAGAGAGGGTGTTACAGGAGCATTGCATGCCGCCATGGGGGCTGAATTTTGAACATCGCTTGGAACTGGAAGGAGCAGTTGGAGGAGTTTCTGAGTTGGAAAGATCTGGTCAGCTTCAGAATGGTGGTGAGCTCTCTGTTACCCCTTTGGTTAGACCAGAACATGCCACTTTAGACTCTATATGGGACGTTGTGACCCACTTGGAAAATATAGTTATGGGAAATAAAGTTTTGGTAGAGACTTCCCTACAAAAATCTGAAATACGAATCACTATCCAGGAAGCAAAGAATTTAGAACTGGAGAAGAAAATGGAGGAGGCACAAAAAGACCTGTTAGAAATTAAAATCAATTCCTTGGCATATGGTCAAGGTCTAGTGGGATTGAGGACTAAAATAGAGAAGATGGAGAATTACACCCAGAGGTTGAACTTACGGTTTGTTAGTTTTCCTCAATCGAAGAATCTAGCTCCCCTTGAAATGTTCAAAAAATATCTGATGGAGATTTTAGGGGTTCCCAAAGAAACTGTACCTCCGATCTCCTGCATCTATTTTTTGCCGGGGAAAAAACGGCAGGCTCTTGCTCAGGAAGAACTTTCCATGGACAATTTGAATGTAACACAACTATTAGAAACATCTTTAGGAGTGTGTAAGATCTACACTCCTAGTGTCATTTATATTTGAGTCTGACAAAGACTGGGTAATGAGGATGTATTTTTGTTACACAGATAAGTTTGTTTGTGGGTGGAAAAGTATGGATTTTTCCTGATGTCTGTGTAGATACACAGGAGAAAAGGAAGCAATTTTTGCTTATACACCCCCAGGTATTGTCCCTGGGGACACATTTCTTTTTTGTTTTTCCTGTAAATGCTTAATTCTTTTTGAATCTAATAGATATCTTTTCTATGAGCCCAAACAACTAAAGGCTTTTCTTGAAAATAAGCGTAAAGTGCAGGTCCAGTTTAAGGATACAAGGGAAGAAAGTGGAAATTAGTTATCTAATGTGAAGTATGAAGATAAATAGACGAGAAGTCTGAGATGCTTTTTACATTATGTATTTTTTTTTGCTTTTGTTTTGTTTTGAGAAGCCTCTATACCTAAAATATCTCTCCTCAGTATAGTAGACTTACAGGGGAATTATAGCCATTTAATTAGTAAAGTTTGTGATTTTTTTTCCTTGTGCAACTACTGATAGGGCTATTTGATTTCTGTTTCCTAATGCATGTAAGTGTTATGTTTCAATTTAAAAATTGAATAAAGACTTTTTTTTTTTTTAAGTGCTCATTGCGCAATACGCGATCTAGCTAAAAGAAAAGTACCGGTTAACAATAAAAACTCAACAGTCAATTGAAGGCTCCCTTCAGACCGGAATTGCCTCAGGATTTTTTTTTTCCAGAACAGACTCCATTGGCTCTCTAAGCCATATGCCTTGTCGGTATTGGTAGCAAGACTTACAGCTGAGGCACCTCTAAAAAAATTTTGGGGAGGTGGAGGAAATGGGGGGGAGGGACCAAACCCCAAGTGTGACACCCCCGAGGACGGACTGACCCTCGAAAGGGCCCCTCCAAGCTCAGTCCGGCACCAGACAAGGATAAGAAGGCCACTACACAACTTTTAACAGCCCTACACTAACCAAGGGAAGACTGCAACAGCTTATCACACCTGCTGGAGACTGAGAACAGACTGTTTGTATTGGGGGATTGCACAGCCACTTGTACTACAGCCAAAAGTTTGCCTCAATTTCCACTTTTGGTCATGGTGAGCTATTACCCGTCAGTGAATTATGCCAATCTTTGTCATTTCTCTCTTTTACATATGTATCCAGCTGGGGAACAATTGTTCTGGAGCAAGTGTTATGTCATGGGGAAGAAATGTATCTTGAATCATTGGTTGTCTGAGCAGCCTCCTTCCGTGTGGTATTGGCGAAACAAACTACGTGCTCTAATGAGGTGGGAGGTGAGAGCTGTATCTGGTTCCCGGCGATGGCGTAACACTTTCCTTCAAGTGTGGATTCCCTGAATGTTCTGGCTCTGAGAAGTCGAAGTAAGGTCTTGAACAATTTATAATTTGGTTTCTTGGGCTCCATATATGGGTTACTATACTGTCATTTTGTTAGATGACAGGAGGGTTGGGAAGGGAGTGATGGTGGTGGGGAATCAAGGGGAAGTATGGTCCTGAAAGGGTTGTGGGCTTGGGGATATGGTGGGCATGATTCATTGTTACAGAAATTATTGCTCTTGTACTTTTCCTTGATGTCAATAAAATGAACATTAAATTAAAAGTACCGTATTTTCATGTAGATAACGCGCACCCGTGTAAACGCGCACACGGGCATAGCGTGCGGGAAACTGAAATATATGTAAAAAAAAATTTGTATACCGCACACACCCATATACCGCGCATGCTGCCCGACTCTCCTGTCGCCGCCCGACTCTCCTTTTGCCTGCCTCGACTCTCCTCTGGCCACCCTGACTCTCCTTTCGCCCGCCCCGACTCTCCTCTCCCCCTTGAAGTCCTGTCCCCACCCTGAAAGCCTGATGCCCCTCCCCGACGTCTGATTCACCACCCCGCAGGACCGTTCGCACCCCCACCCCGAAGGACCGCTCGCACGCACTCCCACCCGCACCCCCACCTCCACCCTGAAGGACCGCTCGCACCCCCACAGCCTCCCGACCCCCCCCATCATGTAGAAGCTCCTACCAGTGTCCTGCTGCTTCCTCTTGGCGGTCCCGGCCCTTCTGTGAGCCCTGCGCTGCTTCTTCTGGCGGTTCCGCCCTTTCTCTGACGTCAAGCCCTCTTGCCCCGCCGACTCCACGACACGATCGGGGCAAGAGGGAGCTCAAGCCCTCTTGCCCCAGCCAACTGCGGCACTCCCGACACGATCGGGGCAAGAGGGAGCTCAAGCCCTCTTGCCCCGCCGACTCCCCAACTCCCCGACAATATCGGGCCAGGAGGGAGCCCAAGCCCTCCTGGCTCTGGCGACCCCCCCCCCCACTAGTTGTTCGGGCCAGGAGGGAGCCCAAACCCTCCTGGCCACGGCGACCCCTTACCCCCGTCCTACATTACGGGCAGGAGGGATCCCAGGCCTTCCTGCCCTCGACACAAACCCCCCTCCCCCCAACGACCGCCCCCCCCCAAGAACCTCCGACCGCCCACCCAGCCGACCCACGACACCCCTGGCCGACCCCCACGACACCCCCACCCCCCCTTCCCCGTACCTTTGTGTAGTTGGCCGGACAGACGGGAGCCAAACCCGCCTGTCCAGCAGGCAGCCAACGACGGAATGAGGCCGAATTGGCCCATCCGTCCCAAAGCTCCGCCTACTGGTGGGGCCTAAGGCGCCTGGGCCAATCAGAATAGGCCCGGGAGCCTTAGGTCCCTCCTGGAGGCGGGGCCTTGGGCACATGCGTGCGAGCGGTCCTTCGGGGGTTGGGGTGCGTGCGAGCAGTCCTTCGGGGTGGGGGTGCGAGCAGTCCTGCGGAGGGGGGAATCAGACGTCGGGGAGGAACTATGTAAAAAAAATTTTGTACAACGCGCTCACATGTATAACGCACAAGGTTATGCACGGTTTGTAAAAACCGTGTATAACGTGCGCGTTATATGCGTGAAAATATGGTAGTCGTGAATCAGTGGAAGACAATTCGCGAAATGGAAGATCATCAACTGATGATGATCATGTTGATCAAGTGAGGGTTCTTGGATGTGTTATTCGGTGATTAACTGTTAGAGAATTGAAAGAGGAATGTAACATCTCCATTGGTTCATGCCACAATCTAACAGAGAAGTTGGGGATGTCTTGTGTTGCGACAAAGATTGTTCCACGGTTGATGACCGACGACCAGAAGAACAACGCAATGACAGTTCTTCCCAGCTACTTTAATTTCCTGATTTGGCCCCTGCTGACAACTTCTTGTTTCCTAAACTTAAATCTATGCTGAAAGGAAAGCAATTCAACATCACTAAAGATATAAAGTAAAATTAGACGCAGCAACTTTTGGCGATTCCCAAAGGCAACCCAATAGAATAAGTTGTAAAATTCTTTAATATATTTTTATAAAATCAGTCCTGGAACTTTTTGAACAGACCTCATATGTAAGACATAGCAAGAAAGAAGCGTATAGATGTTAAGTCTTTTTATTCTGTTACAAACACAAAATACTCACAGAAAGGCAGGCTCAACAATCACACAATAAAAACCACATAGTTAGGTTGAGCTATTACTTTCAAATATTTTTTTTTATTTTTGGGGGAAAGGGGGAACCTGATATTGAATTTGGGTATTTGAGAATGAACATTTTCATAGGTAGCCTATTACATAAATGAATAATGTTTTTATATCCCTGCTGTAAAATGAAAAGAAAAAGAACAGTTATAAGCAAATCCTTAATGACCACTCTTGAGTCTACTCAATGACACACAGCTAGTGAATGCCAGCTGGATTCTCTGTTATAGTAATCATAGATATGAACATAAATTTTCATAAAAGGAATTTATACTGAATTCAGATTATGCTGCTGTACCTAACAGATTCACAAGCAAAACAAAAAAAAACCTGCAAACACACATATAATGATGCAGGCTAAGTTTATTGTATCAAAAGCGGTTAAAAACAACACCTTAAAACACACCAGGGGACCCAACACGATCCGTGTTTCAGAAAACACGCCTTCATCAGGAGTCCCGGATAAAATGGAAAACTGTGAATCAATAGAAACCGCCAATAAACTGTAGCCTAGTAGAAATGACGAACTCCAAAAGGCAATCTATATAATGCTGCTACGGTTTATTGGCAGTTTCTATTGATTCACAGTTTTCCATTTTATTTGGGATCCCTGATGAAGGCGTGTTTTCCGAAACACGGACCGTGTCGGGTCCCTTGGTGTGTTTTAAGGTATTGTTTTTAACCACTTTTGATACAATAAATGTGGAGGGGCATAATTGAAAGGGGCGTCTAAGTCCGTTTACGTCCATCTCGCAAGTCGTCCAAAGTAAAAAACAGCTTAAGACACATTTTCGAAAAATACGTCCAACGTTTTTTCGTTTCGAAAATCGTCTAATTATATGTCCTGCCAATCTGATCGTCCAAGCCGCTAAATTGTCCATCCTTATACCAAATTTTCGTCCAAGTACAAAACGCCTAGAACAAGCCCTGTTGGACATGGGAGGGGTCTGCAAAGTGATCGACTGCACACCCAGACATGCCACCTAAATAGTGGGGTACCTTACAGGACACTGCTGTGAACTTCACAAAAAGGGTGCCATGTCTTCTCACTACAGCTCCCTTATAGGTTACAGTGAGCCCCCCAAACCACCTCCAGAATCCCCTAGACCCACTTATCTACCACCCCAATAGCCCTTATGGCTGCAGAAGCCATTTATATGCCAGTAAAAAAGGGTTTTGGGGGTGTATAGGGGAGTGCACATGTTTAAGTATCAATGCAGTGATTACAGGGGCTTATGGGCATGGGTCCTCCTCTCTATAGGTCCATAACCCACCCCCAAGACGACTTAAGCCATCTCTGTGCTGGATGACTAGGCTTTTCTATGCCAGGCGGCCAGGTGATGATGGTCTGGAGGCTGAATTTTAAAGGTGTGATTACCGTATTTTCACGCAGATAACGCGCACCCGTGTATAACGCGCACACAGGAATAACGCGCAGAAACCACGATTTTATGTATAAAACCTTTTGTATACCGCGCTCACGGGTATAACGCGCATGCAGCCCGACTGTCCTTTCGCCCGCCCCGACTCTCCTCTGGCCACCCCGACTCTCCTTTCGCCCGCCCCGACTCTCCTCTGGCCACCCCGACTCTCCTTTCGCCCGCCCCGACTCTCCTCTGGCCATCCCGACTCTCCTTTCGCCCTCCCCGACTCTCCTCTAGCCACCCCGACTCTCCTTTCGCCCGCCCCGACTCTCCTCTGGCCACCCCGACTCTCCTTTCGCCCTCCCCGACTCTCCGTGCGCTGTCCCCCTTGAAGGTCTGTCCCCCCTTGAAGGTCTGTCCCCATCCTGAAAGCCTGATGCCCCCCCCCCCGACGTCCGATACATCCCCCCCCCCGGGCAGGACCACTCGCACCCCCACCCCGAAGGACCGCCGACTCCCCGACAATATCGGGCCAGAAGGGAGCCCAAACCCTCCTGGCCACGGCGACCCCCTCCCCCCACCCCGCACTACATTACGGGCAGGAGGGATCCCAGGCCCTCCTGCCCTCGACGCAAACCCCCCTCCCTCCAATGACCGCCCCCCCCCCAAGAACCTCCGACCGCTCCCCCCAGCCGACCCGCGACCCCCCTGGCCGACCCCCACGACACCCCCACCCCCCTTCCCCGTACCTTTGGTAGTTGGCCGGACAGACGGGAGCCAAACCCGCCTGTCCGGCAGGCAGCCAACGACGGAATGAGGCCGGATTGGCCCATCCGTCCCAAAGCTCCGCCTACTGGTGGGGCCTAAGGCGCGTGGGCCAATCAGAATAGGCCCTGGAGCCTTAGGTCCCACCTGGGGGCGCGGTCTGAGGCACATGGTCGGGTTGGGCCCATGTGCCTCAGGCCGCGCCCCCAGGTGGGACCTAAGGCTCCAGGGCCTATTCTGATTGGCCCACGCGCCTTAGGCCCCACCAGTAGGCGGAGCTTTGGGACGGATGGGCCAATCCGGCCTCATTCTGTCGTTGGCTGCCTGCCGGACAGGCGGGTTTGGCTCCCGTCTGTCCGGCCAACTACCAAAGGTACGGGGAAGGGGGGTGGGGGTGTCGTGGGGGTCGGCCAGGGGGGTCGCGGGTCGGCTGGGTGGGCGGTCGGAGGTTCTTGGGGGGGGCGGTCGTTGGAGGGAGGGGGGTTTGCGTCGAGGGCAGGAGGGCCTGGGATCCCTCCTGCCCGTAATGTAGTGCGGGGTGGGGGTAGGGGGTCGCCGAGGCCAGGAGGGTTTGGGCTCCCTCCTGGCCCGATATTGTCGGGGAGTTGGGGAGTCGGCCGGGCAAGAGGGCTTGGGCTCCCTCTTGCTCCGATCGTGGATGCGGGTGCGGGTGGGAGCGCGTGCGAGCGGTCGTTCGGGGTGGGGGTGCGAGCGGTCCTGCTGGGGGGGGGGGGTGAATCGGGCGTCGGGCGGGGTGGGAACTATGTAGAAAAACTTTTGTATACCGTGCTCACGCGTATAACGCGCGAGGGGTATGCGCGGTAGGTAAAAACGCGTATAACGCGCGCGTTATATGCGTGAAAATACGGTAATATTTTTATGGGGGTAGGAGGGTTTGGTGTTCACTGGGGTAGTGTTTGGGGGTCTGTTTTATGTGTTTGCAGTGCTTATCTGGTGACTTTAGGTGGGCTGTATAACTTTCGGTTATACATGCTGTACGATTACGTCTAAGCCGGCCCATGTCCCGCCCAACTCCCGCCCTCAACACTCCACCTGAAACGCCCTGTTTAGCTTTGGTCGTTCAATGGCACTATGAAGGCCTAGGTCGTTTAGAAATACATCCAAAACCCATTTTTAGTATTGGCACTTGGACGTTTTTGAGAAATGTTCGCCCAAGTGCCAACTTAGGCCAGTTTTTGGATGTATTTCTCTTTTGATTATGAGCCCCTTAGTCTGCATCATTGTACGTGTTTCTACAGTTTTTTTTTTGTTTTGCTTTCGTATCCCCCATTGCAGATTTGGTTGGTTCTTTTTCTTTGTGTTGTCTAACAGATTCACAAATATTTGCTTACTTCGTTTCTTGGGATTCCAGCTTCAACTGCTCTGGAACTTGAAAAGGTCGATCATAGATTGTTCTATAAATATACGGAAGTTCTAGCATCCTGGAAATTTGTATGTCGCACACAGGATCATCTACTTTATCTACAAGGATATATGAGATCAGGTTAGATTATACACTGAATAAATAGCCTCGTATTGTCCTCCATACTGGACTTGGTCAACATTATTCGTATTTTTAAAAATTCTTTTTTTTTTTTTGTAAATCTTTATTCATTTTCAAAAAATTTCAACAAGTGAACAATAAATATTCTGGTCAACATTATTCGTATTTTTAAAAAGCTATAATGATTTTCTTTGCAATAAGTTTGGGATGTAGAATGTTTATTTTGTGCTTTATTGGCTTATCTTTATTTTTCTGTACAAGTGATACTTGAATTGTAAATTGAAAATTATAAATAAATTTTAAAAAAAAATTCTTTTTTTTTTTAATTCTTTATTCATTTTTAAGCTTTCATCAAGTGTACAAAATTCATATTAACAATATTAAATAGACCACTTGAACATCTTATCAGTATACTTTATAAACATAAAAGCAACCCTCCCCCCACCCTCCCTCTAAGCCAGGGATCTCAAAGTGCCTACTTAAGGGCCGCAATCCAGTCGGGTTTTCAGGATTTCCCCAATGAATATGCATTGAAAGCAGTGCATGCACATAGATCTCATGCATATTCATTGGGGAAATCCTGAAAACCCGACTGGATTGCGGCCCTTAAGGAGGGACTTTGAGACCCCTGCTCTAAGCCCATTATTAATTGTAAGATCATAAACCCTCCAATAGAAACCCTCCCCCCTCCCAACACTAAGTTGTGTATAAGCTCCACAGTTCTGGATTGGTTCTCGAAATTCCTACGCTTCCGCTCCTACACCGTTAACACAAACGGTTCCTCATCCCCCGCCTGGAAGCCAAAATGTGGAGTCCCTCAAGGCTCACCCCTCTCCCCTATCCTTTTCAACATCTACATGTCCTCTCTGAAACTCCTTCATTTATCCCCACTAGAAACTCTCTACTCCTACGCCGATGACATCCTCATCCTCCTTGAAACCGACTCGAACCTCTCGAACCTCGCTGAGAACATTTCCACATGTATTACGAACCTCCAATCCTGGGCCCAATCTGTACAAATGAAACTGAATGAGTCCAAAACCAAACTACTTTGGCTCGGCCCAACCTTTGACCATTTACCCACCTCCATCCCTCTATCTTCCGGCCCCACTCTTCAGCTTGAGTTTTCAAGCAAAGTCCTTGGCATCATCCTAGATTCCTCTCTCTCCTTCAACGATCACCTCAACTCCCTAGTAAAAAAATGCTTCTTTAGCCTCCATATGTTGAGGAAAGTAAGATCCTGCTTTCATCATTCTCATTTCGCCATCCTCGTTCAATCCACCATCCTTTCTAGACTGGACTACTGCAACTCCATCTATATAAGCCTAACAAAGAAAAACCTCCAAAGACTTCAGCTAATTCAAAACGCCGCGGCCAAGCTTATTTTCGCAAAAGGCAAGTTCGACCACGTTTCCCCACTCCTCTCCAAGCTTCACTGGCTCCCAGTTTACTCCAGAGTCCTCTATAAATGTGCCTGCATAGCCTTCAAGATTCTACACGGCGTCCTTCCTCCTGTTATCCCACTCTTCTGGAACTCCTCAAACCCGCTCTCGACTAGATCCTCCCAAAAACTGAAACTATCTTTCCCTTCTATAAAAGGTATATCCCGCGCAGGAAAACTTGGAACATCCCTCCCCTTTAGAACCACAGAACTCTGGAACAACCTTTCATCCCCGCTCAGAAACTCTAGCTCCTTCCAATCCTTCCGCAAACACTTGAAAACTTGGCTCTTTTCAAAAACCTAATCACCTCCCGTGCTCTAGTATCTTGTCCCCCTCTATCTCCTCAGTCCCTCTCCTATATCCCTTCCTTGTAGTTCCTTTCCTCTCAACCTCTGTAAACCGTGCCGAGCTCTGCGCACGCGGAGATGGTGCGGTATACAAACCTAAGGTTTAGTTTAGTTTAGTTTATAATTAATAGAAAAATGGCATTTAATCATGACAAAAAGATGCTAATTTTTATCTATCCCTGTTTTTCCTAAATTTAAGCAAAATTTATTTATAGGAAAGCATTAGAAATTACACTTAATATATGATATGATATTTTTATGCAAAAAAAATTAAGGATGCATCATATCTCATCATTAAATATAGCTAGTATCTTTTTTTTAACAAATAGTTTTTCAAATAAACATAAAACATTTTGCACAGCTGACTTAAAATCAACACACAGATTTGAGGATTAAGTGAGAATTGGAAAAAAAATTTTTATGTGTATTTGAAAATTATTTATTGAGGAAGTTAAAAAAAAAAAAAAAAAAAAGATACATTTGTTGCCTTCACAAGAAGGCTTCTAGAATAACCCCTAGTAATATAGAAATACTTAACAATGGTGGTCAAGCTTTTGAGGGATCGAATGTAGAATTTGAAGGCAGCAAGAAATCTTCAAGCTCAACAGCTGGACCTCAAGGAGATCAAAAATCGAATCAAAACTTCTGCTGGACAGAAGTAAGTATGAAGTTGTACAGTACATTTGGATAGTGCTTACCAATGGGGAGAGTATTTCTGATGTTATAGTGGGTGACCATCTTGCATCCAGTGATCACTGAATTGTGTGGTTTAATATTAAGATAGGTGTGGAAAGGGTTCGTTCAAAAGTGAAGGTTCTAGACTTCAAACAAACAAAACAAACTTTGAATAGATGGGGGATTACCTCGAAGGATTGTTGTCTAGATGGGAACATTTAAAAGAAGCAGGAAAGCAATAGGCAAAACTGAAAGGAGCTGTTGTAAGGGCAACAAACCTTTATGTAAGGAAAGTAAATAAAAGTAAGAGGAATAAAGGCCACTTAGGTTTTGAAAGCTAGTAGATGAAAAGCATAGTTACTTACCGTAACAGGTGCTATCCAGAGACAGAAGGCAGATATTGTCACATGTGGGTGACGTTATCCTCGGAGCCCCGGTATGGACAGTAAAAAAATGCACCAGCACTTTAAGAATTCAAAGCTTAATAATGCCTGCACTGCGCATGCGCCTTCCTGTCTGATGCCAGCTCGCTAAGTCATCAGTTATTCATTTTGCGCGGAGTAAGGAAGACATATCTCTTGTTTCTCCGTTGAGTTGCCTTCCCGTTTAAATTTTTTAACAAACTTTAAGTAATTCAGTTTCTTCTTCTTTACTTTTCTTACAAAATTCAGTGAAGAAAAATAGTAGAAAGAAATTTTGGGAAACAACTTCTTTTGAAGTTCAATGGCTCACATGCAAAGTTCTATCCTTTCTTCATACTGTGATAATCAATGGATTTTCGGCCTTGTTTCTATTCTAACTCAGCTCACCCTCTTCGATTGTATCTCTGATTGTATGTTGAAATAAAGAAACAAAAGAAGAAAAATTTAAACATCAATAGAATTTAGCTTCTTCTAAGCCAGGGTTTCTCAATATGCGGTACGAATACCCTTGGGGGTACATGGGTTGCTTGTTGGGGGTATGCGGCATGGCTGCCATAGAGAATATTCCCTGCCCACCTGTCCAAACCGTGCTGCCACTGGCGGGGATACCTCCTTGCTGCCTGCCCCACCCGCTGAAGATGCTGCCGGGGAACCCTGCCTGCCCCCCCTCTTATCCCTCCCTCCTCCCCGAAACCAAACCACAGGGCTTCCCTCTGATATCATAGCAGATGTCAGAAGAAAGCCTTCTGGGTTAGCAGGGGGTGGTTGTCCCAGATACCTCCTTGCCGCACTTGCTCCTTATGCCTTCAGCAGCTTGTTGGGGGGACGCGCAGCCAACAGCTGTTCACACGCTGCATGTAGCTGACCCAGAATCCTGCTCTCTGTTGACAGAGCTGATGTTGGAGGGAAAGCTTGTGGGTCAGCCACGTGCAGCGTGTGAATCACTGCCGATGATGCATCCCCCAACAAGCCGCTGAAGGCAGATAGAGCGAGTGCGGCTTCAACAAGTAAGGGGCCATGATCTTTCTGGGACAAAGGGAGAAATGAGGGGGGAAGGAGCGCATTGGTGCTGGAAAGGGGAGAGAGAGGGAAAGTGATTGAGAAGAATAACCCAAATCAGTTACCAGATGCTAATATCCACCTGGGGGGGGGGAGTTAGCGCCCAAGAAAAGGATTGGGTGTCATCGCAAATATGATGAAACCTTCAGCCCAATGTATGGCAGCATCCAAAAAAGCAAACAGGATGCTAGGAATTATTAAAAAAGGGATGACTAAAAATGTTATAATAAAAATATAGAAACATAATGGCGGATAAAGGTCAAATGGTCCATCCAGTCTGCCAATCCACAGTAACCATTATCTATTCCTCTCTTTAAGAGATCCCACGTGCCTATCCCAGGCTTTCTTGAATTCAGACACAGTCTGTCTCCACCACTTCAACCGGGAGACTGTTCCACGCACCTACCACCCTTTCTGTAAAAAAATATTTCCTTAGATTACTCCTGAGCCTATCACTTCTTAACTTCATCCTATGCCCTCTCATTTTAGAGCTTCCTTTCAAATGAAAGAGACTCGACTCATGAACATTTATGCCACGTATTTAAACGTCTCTACCAAATACACACGCCCAACACTATCATGGGATTCCACCTCACTAACAGCAGCAGATCAGGTACGCAGCCTTGGAGAAACATTAGATGGCCATTTGTCCCTGTCCACCCACATATTTCAGGTAGCTTCCACCTCCTTCTACTACCTCCACCAACTGAGAAGGATCAAACCCTACATCTCCAAACCAGACCTAGCCCAACTCCTCTATACATAGGATCCAAGCTAACCCTGTACACCCCCACCCGCCTCCTCCGCTCTGAAATGGAGAAACGCCTGTTCATCCCCCCAGGAAGGTCTCTCCTGTCAGAAACAATATGCAAACGCTCCTACAACCAGTTCATCCCTCAACTCTGGAACCAGCTCCCCCCGCAAATCAGATTACAGAACTCATTGATGACCTTCTGGAAAGCGGTGAAGACTCAACTCGTCAATCACAAATCCAGCTACAATCAACCCCCCTTCCCCCCTTAAATACCCCCTTCCTTTCTGTCCTCTTTTCTCCATTCTTCTAAACTTGTACTTAAGTTGCTGTATAGTCATTGACCTGTCCAAATGTATTCCACTGTGAATGTTGGCTTTTAACCTGTTCTGAACTACTGGGCGGGAGGTGCAACCTATCAGCTATACTATAAACACAATACATTCACTTCAATATTTCTGAAGCCCCAGTTAAGACCACCAACAGCATTGTCTTTAACTCTCTTTCATTTATGATAATATTCTTCTATTGGTAATGATTTCTCATGGTTTTCTTTTCTCCCATGATTTCCTCTGAAATAGGGATATGGAAGAGCTCAGAAAATAAATTATTGGATGGATTACAGTTTCAGGTGTTTGAAGGATCTATATCACAATTGTTACTGTAATCTTTAATGAATTGATATTTCCTTACAGTAAGTGGATGCCACCACTTCACGCTGCTCTCTGAAGACTCTGATGTAACCTCGGACTCTAATGACATCACCAATTTCCATTCTGACACTTTGACATTCCAGTTCTTTGAGTTTCTTCAACTTTTCAACAAGAGTCAGTCTACCAACTGTATTTTGATAAGATGTTGCACCTGTTAAAAGACATGAGCATTAAGGCGGCCATAAAAAAAGTATTTAGGAAAGCAGAACCAAAACAGAAGTCTTAAAGTCAGTATTTGCAAAATACCAATGTACCAATGTTAAACAACTAGTGTAAGAGCCCAGTTTCCTGAAAATCATTAAAATTACAGAAGGCAAACAGGGATCACTTAGAAATGAAACACAAGATAAGTTTTTAGGAAGTCAAATGTACACGAAAGAAGAGCTGAAAGCTGTTGCTGATACTGGATGTCAAAGCCAGATGCTCTCAAGATAATATCTGTCTGTGAACCGAACAATTAAAGAGGGCTTGGAAATAAACTTTCAAATAATGATGGGCTGCAAAGTGCTAAGAATTCATTTGCTATGAAGGGTCTTCCATAGATCTGGACAAAGACAGGTCTGATTCACTATGAGAAATAAAAATACTAATATTTTCTAATAGTGTTAATTATTGCAGAATAACACAATAGGGGGGGGGGGTGAACACTTAAATTGTATAACATTTGCATATAATCAGGTATGGTCAAATAACTACAGAGAAACTATAAAGATATCACTTATACATATTATTCTAATAAGGCAGGGGTCACTAAAGAGATAATATTATAAAGAAAATATTAATAAAGTGGTAATGGAAAACTAAATGAAATACTGGTAAAATTCCAGAAGGAGTTTGTCTAACATTGTGCAGAAAGAAGTACAGTATTGCTGACTCAAAAGATGGGAGGGGGGCATTCCTGGGACACTGAATACAATGCCTACAGTCAAATGAACATTGTATCGAGGTATCAGCAGAATTTACCATAAGGACTATTGTTTAAAAAGATGGCCTAAGCATGTCATGTGAGGGGCGAGTATGTGAAAGGAGGGAACAGTGCCCAAATATGGGCAGCTCTAAATACGGCCAGGGTCTGAAGAAAATGGGGTGGAGAGATAGGAAAAAGGTGGGCAGGATTTGAGAGTTTGTGAACTGTACTGCTCAACCCAATGAGCAGACAGGCAGGAGGGGCTAACTAAAGATTGTACAGACTATATAATCAATGAATGTACTATGCCAGGTGTGTCCATCTTGCCAAGTTCTGTGCAGAGGGCACCCATTTTGGACCCAAAATGTAAATAAATTATATTGCTTACTTTACTCAAAGCCTCTTAGAGTCTTACTCATCTTTTGGGCAGAGCCTTTTCGCACATTCACTAATGATTTTCTCCCATTTTATGCCAATGGGAGAAATATTACAGTATGGGATACAATGGCATAGTAAGGGTGAGAGGCGCCCGGGCCGGTGGCACCCCTTCCCCATCGCAGGCGCGCCACTTCCCTTTCCCCATACCATTTTAACTTCTCCAATGTGAGCAGCATGCCCATGTCAGTAACAGCTCACCCATTTCCTAGGCATGGATCCTGGAAGTGATATCAGAGAGAGCACTGATGCTGATGCAGACAGCAACTTGCGCCGGGGAAATAAAAAGGTATGGGGGAAGGTAAAGGACACATGCGTGCGGCAAGGAGAGGAGGAGGGGTGCCGTGCCCTCAGACAGTAATCTTGTGCCAGGGAAGACAAGGGGTGTGCGCAGCAAGAAGAAGAGGGGGGGAGGCAAGAGGAGGAGGGGTACCACGCCCTCAGCCAAACGGCCCCTGGGGTGGACCGCCCCTACACCACTGATGGGATAAGAACACTTAGCTTTTCCCGTTCCTGAGCACACTGCTGTCTATTGATGGAAGCAGTTATGTGGATTTTTGGGGTTTAGCTAAGGAAACAAGCAAATGCAGGAATAAATGTAGGAACATTTAGGTAGTTAGAAATCAACATTGAGCATATCAGATTTCATAGTGATAATATGCATGTGGCCCCAGCTAAAGATGGCAGTAGAATTGGCCAGGACAGAACAGGTTGACAATAAGAAAGAATCTCAGTTAGTTGCACATAGAAGCTCTGCTTGCTTTTCTGGTCGCCCCGCCAGGGAGTCCACAAACCAGTCCATTAAGGGCTGAGTAATTTGAGCTTATAACCACTCTGAATGATCTCCAGCACCCAACGGTCTGATGAGATCTGCACCCAGGCCTCCGCATACTACAAGAGCCATCCCCCTATCTTCAGGGGAACTGCTCCGGATCTGGCATCATTGCGCTTTCTTGGAGGCTGAAGTGGGATAAGAACTGGAGGCTTGGTTCCACATGGGTCCTGAGAATATGTCTTGATCCCTGGTAGGATCTCAGAGAGAAGGCTCCTCCTGAGTACTGCCGGAAGCAACTGGAGCCACAAAAATTAGACTGCTTGGAGTCTTTCTATGTTTGCAGTCTGCTATCAGGTAGAGATTTCGGCCGACAATCTGCCAAGCTAGCCATGAGATCGTCCAGTCCTTTTCAGAACAACATTTGTCCCTTGAAAGGAAGTCTGCTGAGGGTAGCCTTGGAGGTGGAATCTCCCACCCTTTGCCTGATCTAAAGCATTTTGTGGGCTGAGATTGAATAAGCTGATATTTTGCTCATGATTCTAATGATATCGTAGAGAGCATTGGTCATATAATCCACTCCTGCTAATAGGAGCTGGAGCAAAGGCTCTCCATCAGCGCAAGCCCCTGCAACTTGGTATGGCAGGTGCGTGTCACCAAGGAAGCTGCTGTAGCTGCTTTGATTCCCAAGGCTAGAGTTTCAAATTGTCTTTTAAGAATCAGGATCTACCAAACCTCCCTCACTCAGTAGGGACGTGCATTTGGTTACCTGTACTACCAAGGAATCTACCCTGGGCTAAGCGAAAATCTACTGACACTCCTGAGCCATCAGATATAGCCAAGCCATTGTCTTGGATACCTTAAGGCACTGTTTCTCAACTTGGTCCTGGAGTACCCCCTTGCCAGTCAGGGTTTCAGGATATCCACATTGAATTTGAATAAACTTGATTTGCATACACTGCCTCCATTATATGCAAATGTCTTTCATGCATTCATTGTGGATATCTTGAAAACCTGACTGGCAACAGGGTACTCTAGGACCGAGTTGAGAAACATTGCCTTAAGGGACCCTTCAGGAGCATCCCAATGCTCTGTGACTAATACACTCATATCAGGATGCCAGGGAAATGAAGATAACTGGGCTCTCACTCTGTTCAGTATAAAGCAGGGAGCAGAGGGGATTGAAGGGGACATGATCAAGATTGAAGGAGACATGATCAAAACATCCAAGTTACTGAAGAGAATAGATTTAGTAGATAAGGACAGGTTGTTCACCCTCTCCAACGTAGGGAGAACGAGAGGACATTCTCTAAAATTGAAAGGGGATAGATTCTGTACAAACGTAAGGAAGTTCTTCTTCACCCAGAGAGTGGTGGAAAACTGGAACACTTTTCCGGAGGCTGTTATAGGGGAAAACACCCTCCAGGGATTCAAGACAAAGTTAGACAAGTTAGACATACGCAGGTAGTGCTAGTCTCAGTTAGGGCGCTAGTCTTTGACCAGAGGGCCGCCGCATGAGCGGACTGCTGGGCACGATGGACCACTGGTCTGACCCAGCAGCGGCAATTCTTATGTTATTATGTTGAGAGTCCAAGTTTAACTCCCGCAAGAGTCAGCAATAAGCTCTAACAGAGCTGAGGGTTTGAACAGCCAGCAGCCCAAGGGGTCATTCCCCTGATGAGGGCCACCACTGTGTACTCGCACATGCCTGTGACCCTGCATCCTAAAATAGGTCTAGCCCCAAACGTCCAAACTGTGCTCTTGATGTTTTCTAAAATGTTTGATTATGGCAGAAAAACATCCAAGTCATATTCCCAACCTAGTCCTGCTGAATGCACACCTCTAACATGCCCCCTTGAGATTCTAATGAACAGCATAGAAATCAGTCTAGAAAATAGGTTTAGAAAATATCAATTTGGATGGTTTGGGGAAAAACATCCATCTGGCACTTTATGCTACTTTTGAGATATTTTTCTTTTTTGAAAATGAGCCCCATATAGTGGAATTAGAAAAGGTAAGAGTGATAAAAATGATAAAACGGATGGGACAAATCCACTATGAGGAAAGGCTAAAGTGGCTAGGGCTCTTAAGCCTGGAGAAGAGTCGGCTCAAGGGAGATATGATAGAAGTCTATAAGATACTGAATGGCGTTTATCTTGGTTTTGATGTTCTGAAGTGGGTTTTTGGGTGGGCGGACCACTGGATTCTGCTTTCAGGTGGGCGGTAGGGGGTGGGGGACCGTTGGATTCTTTACAGTTACAAAATTTTTCTGTTGTTATGTATTGCAGAAGTACTCTGCTCTCTGTACTTATGTTGGAAGTTTTCTACTTCTAAATTTGTTACCTATTATCATCAATTAAAATTGTTTGAAACAAAATACTGAAGGAGAGGAATGGGTAGACATGAATTGTTTGTTTACTCTTTCTAAAAATACTAGGTCTAGGGGGGCACATAATACACTGCTTATTTGTAGGATAAGAGCATAAAATCTCTTTTACTTTTTTGGGATCTTGACAGGTACTTGTGATCTGGATTGGCCACTGCTGGAAACAGGATACTGGGCTTGATGGACCTTCGGTCTGTCCCAGTATGGCAACTCTTATGTTCTTATGTTCTAAATAAAGACACGAGCCAAGCCTGAAGCAAAAACTCAGTTCTGGTCCATTTCCATGGTCAGGTAGTATAGCGTTGCTCTGTTGAATAGGAAGTTTGGATCTGGGCATGTTACCACCATAATGGTCCCTGCCGAGTGGCAAAGAGGATGGTTGTGGGAGGCGAAACTCATTTAGCCCTTGAGCTAGTGAGGATTCTCCAGAGTAGCCTAGATGCAATGTCTTGGGAGGAGCTATAAAGGGTGAAAGAGACTCACTAATATACTGTCATTGGAATGTGCATGGCTATGTCCAATATGGTGAATGAAATATGAAGTCAGGAAAAATGTGTCCACCAACATCCTCGATGATCTGGCCCCCCTACAAACCAAAACCAGAACCAGCAGGAAATCAGACCAATGGTTTGATAATGAATTACTCCAACTCAAAAGACAGTGTAGAAGATTAGAAAGAAAATGGAGAAAAAAGAACCAAGGTCAAACAAAAACCGATTGGAAAAAAATCAACAAACAATACAAAAACCTACTAAGGGATAAAAGAAAAAACTACTATACTAATCTCATAGGCACGGAAACCCAAGATTCCAAAAAAATATTCCAAATCCTGAAAGAATTAACAGACACCAAACCATACACAACCACCACGAACACCCCCCCACCATCACCCACCCTCTTAGCAGAACACTTCAAGAACAAAATTACCAACACCAGAGCCACTCTCATCCTTAACCCATCCCATCAAAACACAATCACAATCCACCCTTCAGGAAAAGAGGCAACTGCAGCAGACAGAATTTGGACTCAATTCCCCAACATACAATGGTCAGAATTCAACAAATTCTACAAAAAATACAGTCATGCCTCCTGTGACCTCAACCATTGCCCCTCATATCTCCTCACCACCGCTAGTGTAAAATTCCGCACCATAATGCTACAATGGATTCAATTCACGCTCACAGAAGGCACATTCCCTGCTGACCTCAGCGAAATCGTCATCACCCCAATCCAAAAAGACCCAAAAGCACCACAAAACCACCCATCTAACTTTAGACCTATAGCCTCAATTCCGCTATATGTCAAAATTATAGAAGGCATAGTAGCCAAACTCCTCACCAATTACATAGATGACCACAACCTACTCCACCCCATGCAATCAGGCTTCAGAACAAACTTCAGTACAGAAACACTACTAGGCTCCCTTATGGATACCGTCAGACAACACCTTAGTACAGGAAAAAAGATGCTTCTCATACAACTGGACTTAACTGCGGCATTCGACTTAGTGGATCACAACATCCTTCTACAGATCTTAGACGCAGTGGGTATTTCAGATAAAGTTTACTCCTGGTTTGAAGGATTCCTAAAACTCAGAACCTACAGTGTAAAATCAAACAAAGAAAAGTCAGAATCCTGGTCAAACCCCTGCGGCGTACCACAAGGATCTCCACTATCCCCTACCCTCTTCAATCTCTACACTGCATCTCTAGGAACGCATCTGGACAATCTGGGCATAACCACCTATAGTTATGCTGACGACATCACCATCCTCATCCCATACGATCATTCCAAACCTACCATGACAGACAAACTTCACCAAACACTTGAAACAGTCACAACCTGGATGAAAAATCACAAACTTAAACTCAACCAAGACAAAACCAAATTCATCCTTCTCGAAAATGACAAGATCCAAACCACAACCAACTTAGAGATAAACGCAATCAAATATCCCATCCAAACCACCATAAAACTACTTGGCATGACCATAGACAGATGCTGCACTATGCAACCGCAAATAAATAAAACAATTCAGAAATCATTCGCAATCATGAGAAACCTGAGACAAGTCCGAAAATTCTTTGAAAGAACACAATTTCAACTTATAGTACAATCTCTAATACTGAGTATATTGGACTACTGCAACATCCTCTTCCTTCCTTGCCCTGCAACTATGATTAGACAACTCCAAACAATCCAAAATACAGCTTTGAGACTCATATACTCATTGAAAAAACATGACCACATTACGGATGCCTTCATCAACTCACATTGGCTTCCAATCCAAGAAAGAATCCAATTCAAATTCTACTGCATATTATTTAAAACCATACACGGAGACAGCCCATCATACTTGAACAATCGCCTCATCCAAGCACCCACTACCAGACACAGAAAAACGCACTCCCCATTCATACCCCCCCCAATCAAGGAAGTAAAAAGAACAAGACTACACGACGGCCTACTAGCCACTCAAGCCGCAAGACTGGACAACCAAATCTCCAACCTTCTGATGACCACCCCAGACTATAGGACATTCAGAAAGGAAATAAAGACCACACTTTTCAAGAAATTCCTGAAGCAGCAATAACATCACGACCTCTTAGTAACACCAAAACTGACGATCGATCTAACCATTACTCACTAATAATAACAAAAGAACCTCCACTTTGACCACCTATCAACTCTACTACAAACCACCTCACCCTCAACAACCCGCTAAATGTCTATAAGATCTACAACCTACCTCTCTAGCTAATCATTGTAACTCTGTTTTTAAATTAACCTTTTGTAATCCGCCTTGAACCGCAAGGTAATGGCGGAATAGAAATCCCTAATGTAATGTAATGTAATGTAATGTATAAGGTTGAAGGCCAGATAATTCCAAAATGACAAGAAAACCTGACCTATTGTGATATGGACCAAAGGTATTACAAGGCTTTGCTTGTTCTATTTTGTTTGTATTTGGGCAGTTTGACCTTTAAAATTAGTTCACCATGAAATAAGAAAGTGAAGTTTAAGCTATCATTCTACAGGAAAGGAGCTTACACTGAGTTGTAAAAGGGTCCAGATGAGGACAAATGAATGTCTCGTATAGGAGAAAACAATGGGAAACTAAGTAGTAGAAATCAATCCAAATGAAATCTAAATACCTCAGTTGTAAAATTTCAGTGTTAGCATTATAATCACTTCTTTTCTAAATTCCATTTTATAGTTAGCAAATCTTTGTTGCCTTACGTGAGGGAGGTTTTTCCATCTCGTCCATCTCCTTCCAGCAAATGCAGTTAACAACAGCTGTACTGTCATCCACTGAAAGAGAAGTAGCAGAAAATATGGAAAGAAATGGTGAGTGTGAGATGACAGCATAAAGGCAGAAACAAGGTAGGATAAGATTACAGGTAAAAGCATGGAGCAGTGAAGTAAAGGAATACATTTTAATTCACCTACACACACCTGGCCTATATTACATGGTGTTTAAAAGTAAATAGAATTTTGTAGTGATATGATGAAAACATACTAAAGCAGAAGTGAGCTAAAATCAGATAAGGGCAGACCTAGAATTACAAGAAATCATGTGATAATCCCATGTCAAAGGTCCTGCTTACTTTCGATAAAAACAGGTTTTACAGAACTAAGGGCTTCTTTTATGAAGCCGCGTTAGCGGTTTTAGCGCACGCTAAACCCGCGCTGCGTGGCTAGAACCAACGCCAGCTCAATGCTGGCGTTAGCGTCTAGCGCGGCCGGCAGTTTAGCGCACGCTATTACGCACGTTAAACCGCTAATGCGGCTTCGTAAAAGGAGCCCTAAGTTGTTGATAGGAAAGGTTTCATAAAATATGGTTAGGATCGTTAGCTAAAAGGGACGTGAGGTGCAGATGTACCTGAAGATATTTCCCCAAAATGATCAACAGACAGAAAATTTAGTGATAAACAACAGGGTATTTCATATAGATGAAAAGGACAATATGAAAAATACAGTGAAGATTAAACTTCTAACACTAGATGGCAGTAGCAAAGTACAGTTGTTTTGGAAGTCATAGTAACGTTATATTTAGTAAAGGATGCATTGTCTTGGATACCTTAACAGATAATAGGTTAAGAATTAAAATAAGAAATAGTCTTGCTATGCAGTTGTGATTTAAGGAAACAAAAATAACGTGCTAATTTTAAAAAGACATTGTTCATCAAAGAATTAAATATAAGGATTGAAAGATTATGTTGGTATGACTGACAATAAGCAAACTAGGATGAAAGCTTGCAGAAGTAAGGAAAAATGAGATTTATGGTTGTAAATTATAATAGGTACTGTACTTGCTTTATAATGTTAGTAAGAGAAAGTGTTGCAGATATTATTTATGCTGTTTTCTGTCAGCTTTTAGCTAATTGCTCAAAACTAAAAAAAAATAAAGTAGGTTTTAGGAATGAAAAAACTACTTTATTAGGTTTTTATTTTCATTTTTATAGTTTAAGTATGGCTTTTAAACAGCCACTAGTTTTGAGCATTTGGATTTAAGGGTGTCTAATATACAAATTAATTACCAATTTTTTGATTGAATAGCTTTTAGCTAAGATCATGTGATCAGTCTTCCTATTGTGTTATCTAAAGATAGTGGATGTGATGTAAAAGAAGCTATAAATATAATAGCCTGAAAGTTGGACTCTGGAGTGTAGTGACAGAAAACAAAGGGCCTTTATATTCCCAGGCAGAAATACAGAATATTTTTATCTTTTATTAATAAATCTGATACTGAATCATTATATTACAGACTTTGGGCTCCTTTTACTAAGCTGCGATAGCTGTTGAGCTGGCGTTAGCTCTAGCCACGTAGTGCGGGTTTAGCGGGCGCTAAAATCCTACATGCGCTAAAAACGCTATCACAGCTTAGTAAAAGGAGCCCTTTGTGTCTAATTTATAATTGCAGGCTGAGATATCCTTTTCCTTAAGAGCTGGTGCTCACCCTTTTGTCCCACTACCAGGTTATTTTTTAATTGGATTTTGTACATCGCTTAGTAATTTTAATAGGCGATTCATCAAATGTATTAATAAACTTGAAACTTGTTAAGCAGCCCCTCCTTGGTCACTATTTAATCAAGGAAGGTAGGTGCTTATTTTCCTTTATAGAATAATGTAATGTAATTTATTTCTTATATACCGCTAAATCCGTTAGGTTCGAAGCGGTTTACAGAGAAATATACATTAAAGGATACAATAAAAATAAGACTAATAAAGAATAGGTACTTGGAATTCCCTTACTGTCCCGAAGGCTCACAATCTAACTAAAGTACCTAGAAGATTGATTACTGAGCAGTAGGAGTAAAAATAAAGACAGAAATAGCAAACAAGATATGAAACATCCTAACAAGAGTACACTGATCTCTCTAAGGCCATAATTCTTTTAAAGTAAAGTATACATCTCAGTAATAATTAAATGGGTAAACTTAATAAAATTGAATTAAATTTGTTTGAATTAAAACTAAATATGGAAAATTTTAAAAGAAAAATATATGGACATAATAAATGTGAAAAAGAATGAATACAAGGGAATATGAGAGGAAAAACAAAACCGTTGAGCAATGGAATTCTGAAGAAAAATGTAAAAAATAAAGATAGAAAACAAATAAATAAAAAAACAGTAAAATTAAGATATGGTAAACATGATGATATAAGAGTCAGAAGGGACTAGCATCACTTCAGTCAGACCAACAAAACACTGTCCCGAGTACTTCAGCCGTTATATCCGATCTGCCGCTGTTATCATCCGATGTACACCAACCACAGGAATCTCCTCCGATGAAAAGAAACAGCTTTCAATTTCCAGGTCGACAACCAGTGCACTGGACAGTCCTAGCTCTACACAGATCTCGCCGACTTCAACTCTCCGCTCCCAGGTCCGGTAGCGATCCTTTCCGCCAGCCCCCGCAGCTGCCGATCTCGCCTCTCATCACACCACTCCCACGGCTGACAAGAATCGGACGTGGTGAAATTTCAGAAAGACTAGACGGCTCAGCGGAACTCCCATCCTGATGGTGTCACTTCACCCGTAGAAAAACGTGAAGCTGCAACCTCTCTGACTTCAGTGTCATGCAGACCACCTCAGACATGGCGTCTCCAGATCTCAACAGCCAGCCACTTCAAGAAGTCTCTGCCACCCCCGCATAACTCAGCGATGCTCCCCTCGTATCTCTCCAATATCAGCACTACATGCTGTGGCCCAGCCATCAGGTCCAACTCAAACTATCCTGAAGTGCAAGGAGTATCAGGTAGGATGTTGGCATTTCAAATTGTTAGACCAGAAACCAACGGTCAAATCGGTGGCTATCAGACTAGAGTTTACAAGTGGAGGCTCAACAGTATAAATCAATATAAATCAAAACTATGATTTAGTAAAGATTAATAAAGAAAAATTAAACAAAATGAGCTACTAAATAAAACAAACAAGCAAACAGAGAAAAACAAAAAATAAAAAGGGTGAAGGAGACCGTGCAATTGATGACTTAACCGGCCGCCATCTTGTTAGAATAGGCACACATAAGAATCTTAATACAGTAAGACCTTGGTTTGCGAACATAATTCGTTCCAGAAGTATGCTTGTAATCCAAAGCACTTGTATATCAAAGCGAATTTCCCCATAGGAAATAATGGAAACTCAGACGATTCATTCCACAACCCAAAAACTTTAATACAAAATACTGTATGTACTTGTATTGCAAGATTTGCTCATTTAGAACAATCACTACACTCCTGCAGCATCAGAGAGGGAAGAACCATCAGCTCAGCTGTGATGATGTGATGCGTGTATACTGAATGTACTCATATTGCATATTGCTTGTTTAGAAGTCACTACACTCTTGCAGTGTCAGAGAGAGAGAAGAACCATCGGTTCAGTTCTGATGTTGTATGTACTTGTATTGCACGACAATGCTTGTATATCAAGTTAAAATTTAATAAAATGTTTTGCTTGTCTTGCAAAACACTTGCAAACCAAGTAACTTGCAATCCAAGGTTTTACTGTAGTCTTATTACCTGGGCACTTGGGGGGTAATTCTCTATCTACTAGAAGCACATGGAATTTCTAGATGGCTAAAAACATATCTGTTGTTGAAGTATTTAGGTAACTGACCTATACAATCTTAGTCCACAACAACTGATCCCCAGAACTGTTAATCACTAACCCTGAACTTTGTTAATTCTACTCAATCTGTAACATATTTTAATCCTTGTAAACCGCATAGAACTTCATGGTCCTGTGGTATATAAACTGTTATTATTATACACAGTGACTCTTGATTATGCTCACAGACGCCAGTAATTCTGCTTTCCTTAAAACAGCAAGACTACAGATTCTTCATGCAACAGACCAAAACAATAGGCTCAGCTACTCCCTTATCTGAGCAGCTTAGAAGCACAAATTCTAAGGAATAAATGATCTCGTATAGCAGCCACATTGAGAGCGTCAGAGGGACTGATGCCAAGGAAATGACAGGTGGGGCAGACTAGTAGCTCACAAGCAAAAAAGAAGATAAAAAGTAGAACTGTATTGGCAAGAAGCAATGAAAAGTCTTTCCTGGTATGGCAATTGTTATGTTCTTAACCACACTATACTGTACATAGTCAAAAGCAATGTGTGTTCTTCACTTGCATTTCCAAGATCAGATATTTTCTTACAAGAAATGCTGTTATTTGTGTAGTAGATTTCTTTCTGGTGTACTTTGTCCCTTCAGTACCCCAGCAGGTTTGTGGAATGGCTGAGATTTCGATCACAGTCTGATTACTTTGGTGTTGGAAATACTTCAAAAAGTATATCTTGAAGCACAGAGAATTTTTAAATCCAAACAAAAGCACAGGTGTGATCTAAAGTCTACATCAGGTCCTTTATCGCTGCTTAACCTTAAACTCTATCTATACTAAACCACATAATCTATGTAGTTGTCAGTAGACAGGGAAAAAAGGATCTATGCCTTTAAGACAGGGGTTCTCAACAAAGACCCTGGGACACATCAAGCCAGTCAGGTTTTCATGAGATCCATAATGTGCATGAGCGAGACTTGCATGCAGTGTCTCTATTGTATGCAGATCTCTCTCAAACATATTTATTATGGATATCCTGAAAACTTAACTGGCTTGGTGTGTCCCAAAGACTGGGTTGAAAAACCCTGCTTTAAGAGAAAGGTGAGTACAGTGAGTGTGGGCTCATGTCCTCTGCTACAGCTAGCAATTTTCTAATAGGCCTCTAGCCTTCTTTTGTTCCTGAAGAGCTCTGAGGAAAAATAATGGATACAACCATGAAAGAATACCTTGCCTATGAAACTCATCATATTGTCAGAAATTAATTCTGCCTCAGTTACATCTGGCAGTTTGGAACCACCTAACTTGAATATTGGCTGACCCATGATTGTGGTGAGGGACAGTGCTACCCGATTCAGGGAAAAAAGAAAAAAAAAAAAAAAATATTTCGATTTGATTTGATTCAGCCTATTGAAATCGATTTTTTGATTCATTTTTCCTGCCCAGTTGAGTGGGTTTTTTTTCCCAAACAACCTGGTGGGTTTATTTTATAGCATCTTCACCCCCTTTGCCCTCTCTTACCCACACTGGCGCTGAGGTATAAACAAAATAAAACAAAAAAGACTTTTCCTCTCTCTGTTAAGTCCTAGCTCACGTTTGCAGTCTAACACCAGCTCTGGTAGGATACACATTTCAAATCTGACATATTGTAATCACAAAACAGAAAATAAAATTATTTTTTCTACCTTTTGTTGGCTGGTCATTATTCAAATTATTTTGGTCCCAGGCTCTGGTTTCTGTTTGTCTTCTGATAACTCACTTGCTAGGGTCTTTCTCCGTGCTAACCATCCATCTTCCATCTCTGTCCTTCCCTTCCCTTTCCCTTCCCTCCCCCGGAGGTCTGGCATCTTTCCTTTTTTTCATCTCCATTCCTACAGTCCAGCATTTTTCCAACACCCACCTCCCCACGTTCCTCTATTCCATGTGATCTGATAAGGCAGTGCACTTGCACTCTTCAGGCCACTGGTAGCTTGAGTGAAGCTTTCCCTCTTCTACTGCTTCGTGCTTAGGCGGGACCAGGAAACAGTAGCAGAGGGAAAGCTTCTAGCTGTGGAAGGCAGCGTGTTTACTTCACTCATGCTGCCCGTGGCCTGAAAAATGAAAGAGCAGCTGCAGCAATGGGTCTCACCATCCCCAGATCCACCATCTCTCCTTTTCTCAACTACCCTTTCATCCAGTAACTCTCCCTACTTCCCCACCTCCCCAGGGTCTACCATCTCTCCTTATCTCTTCCCAACTACCCTCCTATCCAGATTTTCTATCTCCCCCCCCCTCCACACCATCCCTTGGGTCCAACTTTTCTCCTTTTCTGTTCATTTACTTCCCTCCCTCCCATTGTCCACCATCTCTCTCCTTCTCCTCTGTTTTTAGACCCATTATTTCTTCCCCTTCCCCCCTCAGTCTGGCATATGCTCGTCTCTTTGGATCCCCCCTTCCCTCCCTCCGTGTACTTCTACACCAGGGGGTCTCCGAAGGCCGGCATGTTTCCTCCTCTCTAGCGTCGTCCGGCTTCCCCCCTGGCCTCTTGGTCTCACCTTCAAAACTAATTACGGCTTGCAGAGGATCGCCAGTGCAGTAGTGATCCTAGCAGGCTGCCTTCGACCTCCGCCCTCTGCCACAGTCCCGCCCCTCCTCTAATGTCACATCCCAGACCAATATAGGACAGGATGTGACATCAGAGGAAGGGCAGGACCGCAGCAGAGGGAACATGCTGCGGAGGTTGACGGCAGCCTGCTAGGATCGCTACTGCACTGGCGATCCTCTGCACGCCGTAATTAATTTTGAGGGTGAGACCGGGAGGCCAGGCGAGAAGCCAGATAACACTAGACAGAAGGGGGAAACATGATGGCCTTCGGGGAGCCCCCTAAATCTGTGGAGCTGAGGGTACCCAGTGCTGGCATCTATGCAGCACTTCCCGACTGACCCCCCCCCCTTTGCCCCCTAAAGCAAGAGTAGCAGCGGCAGTGGACGGCCAGCAAGAGCCAGTGCTTAGGACAGGCTGTTCGCTGCCAGAGTGCTGCTGCACTTTAGGAGGCCCGAAGGTATAGGAAGGAGGGTTGGTCACTGAATCAGTGAGCCTGATTTTTTAAGAATGCGAATCGATTTGAATCAGCGAATCAGTCAGCACTAGTGAGGGAGAGGGTTTGAATAAAGCCACTTGGCTGGCCACCTCCAAATACTTACTCAGAAAGCTGTTCACTTAAGATGAAAGAAGAAGTCTACTTCAGCTACACAGAAAAAGGGTTCCCTTTTTACCAGAGTTTTGGCTGTAAAATCACTTGTGCCTGGTCCACTAGACCATTTGCTTGACTGCATTAATGAAACCTAACAATCAGGGATGTGAACTAGGATCCCTCCTGGACACAGCTAGACAACATCTCAGTACAGGAAAAAAAATATTCCTCATACAACTAGATCTATCTACAGTGTTTGACCTGGTTGACCATAACTTTCTTCTACAAATTCTGGATGCAATTGGTATCACAAATAAAGTGAACACATGGTTCCAAGGATTCTTAAAGCCCAGATCCTACAGAGTAAAATCAAGCAACGAAAAGTCAGAACCCTGGTCCAACCCCTGTGGCGTACCTCAGGGATCCCCTTTATCCCCCACACTCTTCAACCTCTACATCGCGTCCCTCGGCACCTGTCTAGATAAATCAGACATGATCTCCTACAGCTACGCAGACATCACCATTCTTCTCCCTTTTGATCAACTAAAAACCCTCTATGACAGACACTATACACAAAACATTAGAAACAATAACATCTTGGATGAAAGACCACAAACTGAAACTAAACTCAGAAAAAACAAAATTCGTTCTCCTAGAAAATGATAAGACACCATCCATTACAAACCTAGTAATCAACTCTACCACATTCCGAACGACGACTGACAGATGCTGTACCATGCAACCACAAATCAATAAAATAATACAGAAATCCTTCGCTATCATGAGAAACCTAAGACAAGTGCGAAAATTCTTCGACAAAACTCAATTCCGGATCCTAGTCCAGGCCCTAATGCTGGGTCTCCTAGATTATTGTAACATTCTCTATCTCCCCTGCCCCGCGACCATGATTAAACAACTGCAGACAATCCAGAACACAGCCGTGACACTCATCTACTCTCTGAGGAAACATGACCACATCACCGAGGCGTACCTTCACTCACCTGGCTTACAATTCAAGTTCTACTGTCTCCTATTTAAATCCATGAACGGCAACAGCCCAATATACCTAAACAACCGTCTAATCCGAACCACCTCAACCAGACAAAGGAGAACCCATGCTCCATTCACATACCCCCCAATCAGAGAAGTCAAAAGGAAAAAACTGTATAATGGCCTCCTGGCCACACAAGCAGTGAGATTAGACCACCAACTCTCTACTTTGCTGATAATGACCCCCGACTATAGAACATTTAGAAAAGAAATAAAAACCATACTATTTTAAAAATCCCTGATACCCAACAATCGAAACCAACCTAACACCTCCCTTCTCTCTAAAACAACCTAACGCCATAAGAACCATTTCATCTCTATGAACCAAGTTGACTACTCCCTAACAATTCTATAATTCCTCTGGAAATGGCCAGATAGATCCTTTTTGTAATCTGCCTTGAACCGCAAGGTAACGGCGGAATAGAAATCACTAATGTAATGTAATGAGCTGAACTCCGCTATCATAACTGGTTGTTTTGTGTGCCTCAAGTTGTGGTTACAAAGGTAAAAGATAAGACTATGGACATGAAACTGCTAATGTAAATGAACATGCAAAACTGCAAGATTAGAACACATATATTCAGTGGGAAGAAGAAAAGGTTTTAAAAGTATAAAAAAAAAGGATATAGAGGAACTGAGAGATGAAATTATTCAGGAAATAGAGAGTTGTATGTTTCAGAAAGCACATCTGAGAACCAAATTATATTTTCCCTAAATACATGTCTGAACATGCTACGGATTCTATATATAGCTCTGGAAAACCATATTTCACTTATGTAATAAGAAAAATGAAATGTGAAATTTAAGTCTCCAAAAGCAGAGTCATCATATGATGCCAGCAGCAGAAATGAAAAGAAATACAGATGTTGAGATACAAAGTATAATACACTGCCACATGGTTACTTATTCTATGATAGCATGAAGTGGATTCAAGATGCTGCATTACGCTGATTCACGTCCTTCCTGAGTAAAAGAACTCAAAGTGTACTGCTTGGACTCAACCCTATCAAAACCAAAACCAATCAAATATGGGATACCATAGGGAGCTCTCCTGTCCCCTCTTCTATTCAATCTCTACTTCAAACCTGTCCTAGATACAGCCTATAAACACTACATTCAGATCCACTCCTTCGTCGATGACATCCAACTATACCTTCTCTCTAGGAAAAAAGCCACCAATTCCCAGATTACAAAACTTCACAACAGTCTCAAGGAAATAAAAAAAAAAATTGGATAACAATTCAAACTACAACTAAATGCCTCTAAAACAGAACTCCTTGGGATCTGAAAAACTCACTGCACCTACACCTATCCCTCTATCCTTTCATTCTCCTGCCATATCTCTGAGGTAATCTCTTCATTCTACTATTTCCAGCAGCTCAAGGAAAGAAACTACTTCTCTAAACCTGACTTCTCCCAACTTCTCTTTGCCTTAGTCTTTGGACTACTGCAACACACTATTCAATGGACTGACAGAAAAAAATCTCCAGCTCCTACAACGCTTACAAAGTACCACAATTAGACTCCTAAAGAACCTCCGCGCTCATGACCCTGTCTCACAAGCGCTATCTTCAGTCCACTGACTACCCATTACCAGTTGTTGTATCTTCAAGAGCTTAGTAATAGCATACAAATTCTTACACAACATGGCACCCAGCTTCATAGCAGCCAAGATTCCTCCTTACGTCCCAAATCGACCACTTCACTCCCAGGAGGAAACATGTCTGCAAATACCCTCCACCCCCGGTCGTGCCCTCCAACTCCAGAGTTGGAGCCACCGATCCTACTCCCATTTCCTACCAAGCTACTGGAAACAACCAACTCATCATATCAGATCTCTCAAAAGGCTTCTGAGCTTTAGGAAAGCAATAAAAACTTACCTCTTCCGATAAACCACTTTCCCTAGTATCCTCTTAATAACATATATAAATGATGGCAGATAGAGGTCACATGGCCCATCCAGTCTGCCCATCTGCAGTAACTTATCTTTTCTGCTCTCTAAGAGATCCCACGTGCCTATCCCAGGCTGTCTTGAAATCAGACACAATCTCTGTCTCCAACACCTTTACTGGGAGACTGTTCCACGCATCTACCACCCTTTATTTCTTTAGATTACTCCTGAGCATACCTCCTCTTAGCTTCATCCTATGCTCTCTCATTCTAGAGCTTCCTTTCAAATGGAAGACTCGACTCATGCACATTTACGCCACATAGGTATTTAAACATCTCCATCGTATCTCCCCACTCCCGTCTTTCCTCCAAAGCATACAGATTGAGATCTTTAAATCTGTCCCTATAAGCCTTATGATGAAGACCACACACCATTTCAGTAGCCTTCCTCTGGACCGACTCCATCCTTTTTATATCTTTTTGAAGTGTAGCCTCCCGAATTCTACACAATATTCCAAATGAGATCTCACCAAAGTCTTATATAGGGGCATCAATACCTCCTTTTTCCTACTGGCCATACCTCTCCCTAAGCAACCTAGCATCCTTCTTGATTTTGCCGTCACCTTTTCAACCTGTTTGGCCACCTTAAGATCATCACATATACAATCACATCCAAGTCCTGCTCTTCTGTCATGCACATAAGTTCTTCACCCCCTAAACTGTACCATTCTTTCTGGTTTATGAAGCCCAAATGTATGACCTTGCATTTCTTAGCTGCCAAATTTCAGACCATTCTTCGCCAGGTCTTTCTTCATATTATTCATACCATCCTGGGTGGCTACTCTATTGCAGATTTTGGTATCATCCGCAAAGAAGCAAATCTTACCTGACAGCCCTGCAGCAATATCATTTATAAAAATGTTAAAAAGAACAGGCCCAAGAACAGAACCGATAAAATCTCTTTCCTCAGAGCGATCTCCATTGATCATTATCCTCTGCCACCTTCCACTCAACAAGTTCTTGGGACCAATTCTGAGGGCACTCAGTTTATTTAATAGACGTCTGTGTGGAACACTGTCAAAGGCTTTGCTAAAATCTAAATACATCACATCTAGCGCACTCCCTCTACCCAATTCTCTGGTCACCCAGTCAAAGAAATTGATCAGATTTGTCTGACAAGACCTACTACTAGTGAATCCATATTGCCTCCAGTCCTGTAATCCACAGGATTCCAGAAACTTCACATTTTCTGTTTTAAAAGCGTTTCCATTAATTTGCTTACCAAAGAAGTCTGACTTACCGGCCAGTAATTCCCTATTTCTTCCTTACTTCCACTTTTGTGGAGAGGGGCCACATCCGCTCTTCTCCAGTCCTTCGGTATCACTCCTGACTTTGGAGACTCATTGAAAAGGTCAGTCATCGGAGCCATCAGAACTTCCCTAGTTCCTTCAGCACCCTCGAATGTACACCATCTGGCTCCATCGCTTTGTCTACTTTTATTTTAACTAGCTCCTCACAAACACAAGCCCCTGAAAATCGATCAGGGTTTACTACATCTCCATCCCTATTCACGTTTTGTCTTCTGTGGTCCCGCTCACGGTGCTTCAGCTGTGAACACAGAACAGAAATATTTGTTAAGCAATTCAGCCTTTTTTTATCAGCTTCTACATATTTCTCTCCTTTGAGTTTCACAATGGCACTTTTGCACTTCTTCCTAGCACTAGTATATCTAAAAAATATCTTGTCTCCCCATTTTACCATTTTAGCTATTTTTTCTGCCATTTGCATCTTTGCTTTCCTGACTACACGACCAGCCTCTGTTAATTTTTCCAGATATTTTTGACTGTCTTCCTCTTTCTGTGATCTTAGGTAGTTTATGAAAGCTAACCTCTTATTCCTTACCTTCTCAGCTACTACTTTTGAGAAGCAAAGCGGCCTTCTTTTCCTCTTACTTTACTTATTTGCCTCATAAAAAGGTTTGTCGCTCTTACAATTATTCCTTTCAGTTTTGCCCACTGCATTTAAACTCCTTCAAGACGTTCCCATCCAGACAATTCCTTGATGCAATACCCCATCTGGTTAGTTTTTTTTAAAGTCTAGAACCTCTCTATACCCATCGTAATATTAAACCATACCACGCAGTGATCCCTGAATGCCAGATGATCACCCACTGTAACATCAGAAACACTTTCCAGAATGACCCCTTCCCATGTGGGTTTCATTACCAACTGCTAGAACAGTTCTTCTTGTAGAGAATCCAGGATCTCCCTACTTCTAGAAGACCCCGCAATAGGGATACCCCAATCAACATCCGGCATGTTAAAATCAACTAGTAAAACTTCTCCTTTTTTAGATATATTCTCAATGTCTGCTACTAAATCTCTGTCCACTTCTTCCATCTGTGAAGGAGGCCTATATATCATACCAATGTAAATATATTCACCATTCCCTCTTTCCAAATTGATCCACAGTGCCTCTTCCTTGCCCTTCAGATCCTGCAATTGTGTGGCTTTAATGTGATCTTTAACATATAATGCTACTCCCACCTCCTTTTCTTCCAACCCTATCTTTCCTGAACAGATTATAGCCCGGTATAACTACATCCCAGTCATGGTTCTCTGTGAACCACGTCTCCATGATTGCCACTATATCCAACTCATCTTCTTCCATCACAGCTTCTAGATCCATAATCTTGTTTCCCATACTTCGAGCATTAGTATATACTGCTTTCTAGACATTGCCCCCTTTTGCCACCTGTATAGAGGTATTCAGTGATTTACTTACCTGAGGGCTTATACTCACCCCAGAACCTTTTAGTCCTCTTTATTGTGATGGACCAATGGACTATCACATCCACCATACTCCTCCTTCAATTTAACCGACTATCCAGTCACTCTTCTCCAATTAAATGTATGCTTAATGTACGCTGAACTAAATATGTGAGCTTAAGATGATAAAACTCTGTGTATATGAACTCAAGATGACCAAATTTTATACTAAACTTGACTCTCAGTGCATGTCAACCTAAGCAGATCAATATTTACTGTACAAGTGTAAATTTTAACCCATTTGTCTATGCATTATGAATGTCAACTTTATAACCCATTCCGAACTTGTTGGGGAGGACGGGATATAAAATGAACCAAATAAATAAAAAATAGCATACTTGTAATGGCACTGTGACTTTTTATCACACGCTAACCCTGCGGCTTCGTAAAAGGAGCCCTGAGTGTACAAAATCCTAGTGCCAGGATGAAAAGATGCTTATGAATCCCTTAAGAATAAGATTCTCGTGGTACCATTTCACTCAATTCCATGCGCCAAAGAGCAAACAAGAGAAAACTAGAGTGAAAAATGTATGTATAACTTAGGGCTCCTTTTACTAAGCCACGTTAAGGCTTTAACGCACGGAATAGCACGCGCTACATTGCTGCGCACGCTATACCTTAACGCCAGCATTGAGCTGGCGTTAGTTCTAGAAGTGTAGCACGTGGTAATTTCCTGAGTGCGCTAAAAACGCTAGCTCACCTTAGTAAAAGGAGCCCTTAATGTTTGGTCCATAAAGTCAAACCTTTGTTGGGCCAAGAGTGTGCTATCATAATCTGCAAGGAAAGATTTATTCTCTCCATACTGTATCTAGAAATGAATTCCTACAACTTTCAAGCATCTGTTTGATGGGAACAGCAAGAAAAATGAAACACACAAAAAAAACAGAACAAGCAACTTATCTTACCTCCATAATTATAAAAATTCTCTCTCTCTTTTTTATAAACCACTGTTCCTAAGATGTCCACCTGCTTTATCGGATGTCCTTTGTACATAAACATACCTATGAAATACAAATATTTTAGTTCAATATATGGGAACATCATTAAAAAATCCAAGGAAATCAAGATTTTATGCCATGCTACTAATGAGGCAGCTACAAAATCCATTTTAATATAGAGCTAAGGCAAGCATACATGTACAGCACTATTACTAAACCTGTAACAGGTGTTTCCAGGGACAGCAGGCAGATATTCGCACAGATGGGTGATGTAATCTACAAAGTCAGTACTAACAGTGCAAAAGTGTATTTTTACTTTAACTTCATACTTGGTTGCAGAGGCGAATTAGATTGTCAAGCTTCTACTGCAGAAGGTAGGCATGAGCTTGAATTGTATCCAGCAACGCTCCTATGAATTCCAGAGTCTGGGTTGGTTGGAGATGGGATTTCTGGTAGTTGATCGCGAATCCCAGAAGTTCCAAGATATGTATAGTGCATTGCTATCTGAGCCACTTGGGGGTGAGGATGCTTTTATCAACCAGTCGTCCAGATAAGAGAATACAGGAAAGCCATAAGAGTGGAGTGTTGCAGCCTCTACAACTAAACCCTTTGTGAAAAGTCTGGGTGCTGATGCTAGGCCAAAGGGTAGCACCCTGTATTGGAGATGAGTTCCTATTTGAAAATGGGAGGTATTTGCTATGGGCTGGAAGAATGGGAATATACATGTATGCTTCTTTGAGATCCAGAGAGCAGAGCCAGTCATTCTTCTCTAAGAGGGGATAGAGAGTGCTGAGGGATAACATACAAACCTTTTCTTTGATTAGGTACTTGTTGAGGGCTCGGAGGTTGAGGATTGGGCGCAGTCTTCTGGTCTTCTTTGGTATGAGAAAATACTTGGAATAGAACCCCCGACCCCTCTGCTCAGGAGGTACTGGCTCAATAGCATTCAGTTGTAGAAGGCTCAGAGCTCTTGTTGAAGAAGAGAGGTCTGCTGAGAGTTGAAAGTGTACTTTCTTGGAGGTCTGTGTGGAAAGTGTAATTTCTTGGAGGTCTATGTGGAAGTGGAGGCAATTTGCAAAGATGGAGAGCATAGCCTTCTTTTATGACCCTTAAGTCCCAGTTGTCAGTGGTGATCAGGATCCAATTGTGTTGATAAAGAGTAAGGTGGCCTATGATGGGATGAGGGAAGGACGAGATGATTGAACGATGACTAGTCTCTAGATGAGGGAGTCAAAAATACAGAGTAGATTTTTATTGAGGCTGAGTTTGTTGTTTCTGGGCATGCTATTGTCTGAGGCGCTTTTGAGGAGGAGGTTTAGTAGAAGATATGGACTGAGAATAGCGTCTCTTAAGTTGTTGACAGATATCTAGAATTATAATATCATCTAGTAGTCTGGGGCTTGGAAGACTGAGGTAGATAAAGTTGTCATACTCTGTCCATGCCTAGTCATTTTTTTCATGGCTTGCTCGATCATATCACCAAGCAACTCATCTCCTAGACAAGGAATATGGCGAGGTGATCTTGTACATTTGTGTCTAAGTTGGAGACCCACAACCAAGCCTGTCAACACATGGCGATAGACAGAGCTGAAGCTCTGGAAGTGGCATCAAATGCATCAAAAACAGACCTAGCCATGAACTTTGTGGTTTCAAGGAGATTATGAGTGACTTCTTGATATTGATCAATAACCTCAGTAGGAAGATATTGATCAAAGGCAGCCAACTGTTGGACTGTTTAAGATAAATAAGTCATACAAAAGTTATAGCCGAATACACGGTTCATAAGCATGGAATTTTGATAGAACAGTCTACCAAATTTGTCCATGGAATTTTCATAGAACAATCTACCAAATTTGTCCAGAGTATGGCTCTCTCTTCCAGGTGGAGTATTAGCATATGTTCTAGTGCAGGATGATCTTTTTTAGAGCAGATTCAACTAAGAGGGATTGATGTTGCAGTTGAGGTTTATCAAACCCTGGATTTGCTTGGACTCTATAAAGATAGTCAAGATTTCTAGGAGCCACAGACACAAGTAGAGATGTTTCCTAATTCTGAAATAAGGCATCCTTCATTAGATGATTAAAGGGAAATTGTAAGCAGTCTGTTGAAGCCTGTTCAAAATTCAAGGCATCATACAGTTCTGCTTCTAGTTGAGAGTCAGATTCCATTTTCACTGGTAGGGCATGTCCCTTTTAGCATATGAATCTGGTAACTGACAACTTCTCTGGTGGAGACTTATGTCTCTAAGACGTGGAGGAGAAGAATCAGGGGTAATACCATAGGTTTCTGGTGTAGAGAATTCTGGATCTGAGTATATAGGCTCCGAGAGATCTGAATCATAGTCAGTTCTTTTATGAGTCAAGGCAGGTTTACAGCTGTGGTCTTTTGATCTGGAACAGTACCGACAGGAAGATCTGTGACTGCGGTGCTTGGAAGAGCTCCGACTGACATCTCGGTATCGATCTGATGTGGAGTGTGAGGAAGAATTGTGATGACTGTGAGTACTGGAGTCCTCGGTGGAGCGATACTCAGGCTGGGAAGGTAGGTACTGGTGCAGAGGGAGGTACTTGTGCTGTTTGCGACTGCAACATAAGCACCAACTCCTTTTGGAGGACTCATGAAGTTGCTCCTGTAAGGATTGCATTGGTACCATTTTGGTACAGATGGTGCCATCGAAGCTGCGGTGCGGCGAGGTGTTGGTGACCTTGATGAAGAGGCATGTCTCAAGAGATGCTAATTGTGGTGAAGGAGACCTCAATCTCTTGCATCAGCTCTTGGCATGCATCAAATTACTCGATGATTGAGAAGGCACTGATTGAGAAGCATGTACTTGTTTCTTAGCATTTTTAGGAGGAAAAGTTGATGGTACCAACGGAACAGACACCAAGCCCGATGCCAATACCGATGTCGATGCTTTTGTCGAATTATCCTTAGACTTCGATGGTGAAGGTGAAGTCATCATTGATGAAGGATATCTGAAAAGATTTCCTGCTGAAGCAGCTGATCCTTCAAAGAACACTTTTTAAGAATGGCACAGCAGGGACAAGCGTTGACCTAGTGTTCAGGATCAAGACACTGAAGACACAAATCATGCGGATAAGCGTTAGATATGGTCCTGTTGCATAGAGAACACTTTTTAAACCCACAGGAAGGCTTGGATTATGATGGAAACAGAACTTCCGAGGTCAAAGCACTCAACTGTAGCTGTAGTTGAGTGAACGAGACCCCAAAAATCAATTGATGCAGCTGGCCTGGTGAGAAGCTGAGAAGAGCCTGAAGGCCCCAAATTCAAAGTAAATTAAAAATTGATCATTTTAAGGACGAGTACTAAGAAAAATAATGAAGTTAATAAAAAGAAAAAAGTACAGGAAGGCATAAAAATATGAGGAAAAAAATTGCACATCTGGAGACATTCCAAAACAGAACTGTTTAGCTCTGTGAAAGACTAAACACGGATGGTCCTTTGAGCCGACATCAGGCGGGAAGGCACTCATGCATGCAGGGTACGAGAAGTCGCAAGACTTCTAAAGAAATTAAAGTGACAGTACACTTTTGCACTGTCCATAAGGGGCTCCATGGATGACCCATCTGTGAGAATATGCTGCCTTTTTGTTCTATGATAATTCACCTTTATTTGTTATACTGCAAATAGAAAAATTATCTAAGTGGTTTATAATACAATTCAGACTAGCATAGAGAATAAGGAGGATAAACATTAGGAGGTCTTTGTTAAAATCAAAATTGTAAGGGAATCAATCAATTCTATGATACAAAAGGAAAGTAATTAAAATGTCTAAGCAACTCAGGTATAGGTGTTGCAGACAACGGGGCTCATTTTCCAAGCATTTCGCACACAAAGTACTATGGTACTTTGTGTTCTAAGTGCTTTGAAAATGAGCCCCTATATCTCCTTTCTATTGCTGCTGTTTCTTACCGATTCACAAGAGATGGTTTTAGAACTGGATAAAATTACAACCAGTAAGCACAAGCAATGGTTCTACCACTGATCCAATCAAGAGATTTAAAAATTGCTTCCTTAATTCTCTTATTGCTCTCTACAGCTCTCAACTTGATCTCTTTAGATAGGGGCCTACAACATTTTAGAACAACTTATAGGAGATAATTCTGTAACAGGTTGCCAAAATTTAAATGTTAAACCTGCCCTATGACTTGATTATTTATTCTTGGGTGATTTAGTAAATTGATGCCTCTCTTATAATGAATATTTATTAGAACAGCATAGAAATAGCTAAGATGTAGCATGTGAACTTTCAAGGACACAATAGGTTCTTTCATTAGATGTCCAATCAACTTCTTTTTCAGAGGAATGAAAAGTAAACAAATAATTCAAGCCTCAGTCATTAATGGACCAACACTACTATGTTTCTATAGAACCAATATGATAGAACCAATATGGCACCCAGAATGCCACTCACTCAGCTATCACCACTTCAGACTATACCCAACAGATGTATTGTGTTTAATCCATTCCTGTGGCATATCTACAATTCCTAAGAGGCAACAAGACTAAAGGAGAACTGCTATTTCAATGGACTTTCAGTAAAATGAGACAATGACAACAGTAGGCAAAAAAGTACCTTCCATGACTACCTGATTACATACTATAATAAATTGACACAAAATAATGAATAGAGAAAAGAAGTTCAACTGAATTCCAGTAATGTTACTATAACCATTCTTAGTCTACTCATAGGACAATATTTGCTCCCAGTAATTTAAATATATCTGTTTCAAATTTAGAATAAAAAGAACAATTATCATCCCAGAATAAGCAGGCAGCATATCAGCTGTTATAGGGGAAGCACCCTTCAGGGATTCAAGAAAGGGTTGGATAAGTTCCTACTGGAACAGAACATACGCCGGTAAGGCTAGACTCAAATAGGGCACTGGTCTTTGACCTAAGGGCTGCCGCGTTAGCGGACTGCTGGGTACGATGGACCACTGGTTTGACCCAGCAGCAGCAAATCTTATGTTCAAAGTTTTAAGACTGCCCGCTACCGTGCATGCGCGAGTGCCTTCCCGCCCATCAAGAGCTCATGATACCTCAGTTCTTCATTTTCCGTGGCTGGCTTCTTAGCTTACTTATGGAACTGAGGTACCGCGAGCCCTTGCCGGGCGAGAAGGCACTCGCGCATATGTGGTAGCAGGCAGTTTTTATCCGAAGACAGCAGGCAGATATTTTCACATTCCTCCCACCTCCCCTGGTTGGCTTCTTAGCTTACTTACAGAACTGAGGTAACGCTTGCCCATGTTGGGCAGGAAGGCACTCGCGCATGTGTGGTAGCGTGCAGTTTTAAAGCTTTGAATTCTTAAAGCGCCGGTGCACTTTTCACTTTCCATACCGGGCTCTGTGGAGGATGTCACCCACATGTGAGAATATCTGCCTGCTGTCTCTGGATAACACCTGTTATGGTAAGTAACTGTGCTTTACTTGACCACAAAGCTTATTTATACATAGATGGCAGTCACTTCTTTATAAATCAATCCCAAAGACCTGCTCCTAGTCCTTTGTATTCTATCTTTGCACATGCACTTCTACCATTCAAAAGGAGGAAATTGTATTAAATTAAATTTGATATGGTTTACACAGGGTGACTAATCAGTTCATGGGAACTTCCTAAAAACTTTTTTTATAAGGAGTTCACCTGGGTATATCCTCAGCACATGAGCACAGAAAGTGCCCTACAAGGTTTTACCCACAAACATCACCTTCTGTCACCCCATGAACCTTTTAAGTGCAAAAGTGCCTTTTTTATATATGAAAAAATAAATAAAGTGCTATGTTCAAATTTAGAATAATCAGTGTATCAATAAAAACATTCAAATCAAACAGTTCTTGATAAAGCACAGTTACTTACCGTAACAGGTGTTATCCAGGGACAGCAGGCATATATTCTCACACATGGGTGACGTCATCTACGGAGCCCCAGCGCGGACAGCTTTTTAAGCAAACTTGCTAGAAGTTTCAAGTTTGCACACTGCACCACGCATGTGCTAGCCTTCTCGCCACTAGAGGGCGCATCCCCACCTCGTGGTCCTCAGTTCCATATCCAGCAAAGAAGCCATCCCCGGGGAGGTGGGCGGGTTGTGAGAATATATGCCTGCTGTCCCTGGATAACACCTGTTACGGTAAGTAACTGTGCTTTATCCCAGGACAAGCAGGCATGATATTCTCACACATGGGTGACCTCCAAGCCAACCAGAAAGAGGGTAGGTGGGAGGATGGCAATTTAGGAAAACAGGTTACGTAACACCGACTGGCCAAACCGGCCGTCACTCCTGGACAAGGAGTCCAGACAGTAATGGGAGGTGAACGTATGAACCGAAGACCAGGTGGCAGCTTTACATATGTCCTCCAAAGGAGTAGAACGGAGGAAAGCAACCGAAGCCGCCATCGCCCTGACCTTGTGCCCCGTAACTCGACCCGAGAGCGGGAGACCAGCCTGAGCGTAGCAAAAAGATATACAAGCAGCTAACCAGTTGGATAAGGTACGCTTGGAAACCGGATGTCCTACCCGATTAGGATCAAAGGACAAAAACAATTGAGGAACCTTCCGATGAGACTTAGTACGTTGGAGATAAAAAGCCAACGCCCTCTTACAGTCAAGCGTGTGAAGCGCCGTTTCACCAGGATGAGAATGGGGCTTCGGAAAAAATACCGGAAGAACAATGGACTGATTGAGGTGGAAATCAGACACAACCTTAGGCAAAAATTTGGGATGGGTGCGAAGAACCACCTTGTCATGATGAAATACAGTAAAAGGAGGGTCCGCAACCAAAGCCTGTAGCTCGCTAATCCGACGAGCTGACGTGAGCGCAATCAAAAAGACTACTTTCCAAGTAAGAAACTTAAGGAGAGCTTTATCGATCGGCTCAAAAGGCGGTTTCATCAGTTGAGCCAAGACCACATTAAGATCCCATACGACAGGAGGAGGCTTGAGAGGAGGATGAACATTCACAAGACCCCTCATGAAACGAGAAACCAGAGGATGCAAAGAGAGGGAACGACCCTCGAGATGTTGATGGAATGCAGCAATGGCACTAAGATGCACTCGAATGGAAGTCGTCTTCAGACCAGAATTCGACAGATGTAACAGATATTCCAGCACCGAAGACACTGGAACAGAACCCGGTTCAAGGTGGTTGGTGGAGCACCAGGAAGAAAATCTGGTCCACTTCTGGGAATAGCAAAGCCTAGTCGAGACCTTGCGAGAGGCCTCTAAGATTTCCCGCACTGAGTGAGAAACTGGAATCGAAGTCAAGGGGAAAGGAACCAAGCGGTCAGATGTAACGACTGAAGATTGGGATGTAACAGCGAACCCCGACTCTGAGACAGCAGAGAGGGAAAGACAGGCAGAAGCAGAGGCTCCCTGACACTGAGTTGAAGAAGCAGGGAGAACCAGTGTTGTCTTGGCCAGCGAGGCGCAATGAGAATCATAGTGGCCTTGGTCGATTTCAGATGAACTAACGTTCTCAAAATCAGAGGGAAAGGAGGGAACGCATAAAGGAACCTCCCCTCCCAGTCGAGAAGAAAAGCATCGGCCTCGAGACGGTCCCGTGAGTACATCCGAGAACAGTAGAGGGGTAGTTTGCAAGTCTCGGGCGAAGCAAACAGATCCACCTGAGGAGTCCCCCAGCGGTCGAAGACTTCGCGTAGGACTCGGGAATTCAGCGACCACTCGTGTGGCTGGAGGAGACGACTGAGTTTGTCTGCTAGACAATTCAGCTCCCCCTGAATGTAAACCGCCCGCAAGAAAACGTTCTGAGAGACGGCCCATGTCCAAAGCCGCAGAGCTTCCTGGCACAGAGGCCAAGAGCCCGTCCCTCCTTGCTTGTTGACGTAATACATTGCCACCTGGTTGTCTGTCCGAACGAGAACCACTCGATCGTGCAGGAGGTGACAGAAGGCCCGAGCGGCCAGATAAATGGCCCGAAGCTCCAACACGTTGATGTGACACCGACGGTCCGCGGCCGACCATAGGCCTTGCGTTCGCAAACCGTCCAGATGCGTTCCCCACGCATACTCCGACGAGTCCGTGGTCAGGACCTTGCAATGCGGAGGAACGCGAAAGAGCAAACCTCCGGACAGATTTGTAGAGTTGGTCCACCAACGGAGCGAGCGTCTGAAGGACGGAGTCACAGTCAAACGTCGAGATAGCGGGTCGCGGTCCTGACGCCATTGCGAGGCCAAGGTCCACTGAGGGATCCTCAGGTGCAACCGGGCAAATGGGGTTACTTGGACCGTCGATGCCATGTGCCCCAAAAGCACCATCATGCGTTGAGCCGACACTACCTGCAGTTGCGCAACCTGCCGGCCCAGGCGAAGCAGGGCCTCCAGTCGCGGAGAAGGAAGGAAGGCACGGAGGAGAACCGTGTCCAGCACGGCCCCTATAAACTGGAGGGATTGAGTCGGCTGCAAGTGAGACTTGGGAAAGTTCACCTCGAACCCGAGACCCTGAAGAAGCGTGATAGTCTGTTGGGTCGCTGAAATAACTCCTTCCCTTGTCGGGGCCTTGATCAGCCAATCGTCCAGATAGGGAAAGACCTGCAACCCCCGGGAACGCAGAGCAGCCGCGACCACCACCATGCATTTCGTGAATACCCGAGGGGACGAAGCCAGACCGAAGGGTAGTACACGGTATTGTAGGTGCAAGTCCCCGACCTGAAATCTTAAAAACTTCCGAAAGTCGGGATGCACCGGAACATGGGTGTACGCTTCCTTCAAATCGAGGGAGCACATCCAGTCCCCCTCGTCCAACAGAGGATATAGAATCGGAAGCGATAACATACGGAACTTCTCCCTGACCAGGAACTTGTTGAGCTTCCGGAGGTCCAAAATGGGGCGCAAGTCCCCGGTCTTCTTTGGGACCAAAAAGTAACGGGAATAAAATCCCTGGCCCTGCTGGTCGAGAGGCACCACTTCGACCGCCCGGAGGCTCAACAGGGCCCTGGCTTCCTCTCGGAGAAGGGCCAACTGGCTCCGATTGGGCGGGCACGCCCCGGGGGGCATGTCGGTAGGCTGTCTTGAGAAGTTTAATGAATAGCCCTCTGAGATGGTCCGGAGCACCCATGCGTCCGACGTTATCCCTGACCAGACCCTGGCAAAAGCCGAGAGCCGACCCCCGATGGGGAGGGGGTTGGATGCCGACGCGGCGGGGGCCAGCCCCCTGCCGCTCATCCCGTCAAAAGGACGGTGCCGGCTTAGATGTCCCCTGCGCAGCGGGCTTGGGGGGCCCCCCTCTCCCCTGGGGTGGACGTCGAGGCGGAGGTCTCGAAAAGGCCGGCGTCGTTTTTTGAGGATACCGCCTAGGTGGTTGCTTGAATGGCCTCTGAGGCAACGGCTTAGGCTTCGGGCGAACGAGAGCCGCCAAAGAGCGCTCCTGTTCAGACAGCTTCTTGGTAGCCGCATCCAGGGAGTCGTCGAACAACTCCGACCCGACACAGGGTAGATTGGCTAAGCGCTCCTGTAGGTTGGGGTCCATCTCGAGGGTCCGCAGCCAGGCCAGCCGGCGCATGGCAACCGCACAAGCCGAGACCCTCGAGGCGAGCTCAAAGGCGTCATACACCGCATGGAACAGATAAAATCTGAGCTGGGATAGGTTGGACGCAAAAGAGGCAAATTTCTCCCTATGTGACTCCGGGATCAGCCCCTGAAATTCCGGCAGATCCTTGACCATGGACCTGAGATAGGAAGAGTAGGCGAAAGCATAGTTGAGGACCCTCGTGGCCATCTGGGAATTCGCGTACAGGCGACGGCCAAATTTATCTAGGGTCCGTCCCTCTCTCCCCGGGGGGACAGCAGCCGAGACTCTCGAGGGCTGCGAGCGCTTAAGAGCCGACTCAACCAAGAGTGACTGATGGGAAAGTTGTCCTTTTTCAAACCCCTTAGGGGGAAGTGTCCGATACTTGGATTCCATCTTGGTGGGCACTACCGCTACTGTAAGAGGGGCCTCAAGGTTCCGCAGCAAGGTTTGAAGGAGGACCTTGTTAAGCGGGAGGCGGGGGGATTCCCGTTGAGGGGCAGGGGAATCCTGCTCTTCCAAAAATTCCTTAGTATAGATGGACCCCGCCGCCAGGTCCACCCCCAAAGCCTTCGCCATATCATGGACGAATTTCGAAAAAGAAGTAGTCCGTGCAGGTGGGGAGGGCGACCGAGACTTCTCAGCGGAGTCAAAGGGAGATGCCTGGCGAGAATAGCCAAACTGCCCCCCAGACCCCGAACCCCAAGAAGCACGATCCCGCGACCTCGAAGGGGTCGGGGAGACAGCCCGCCGAAGAGACCCCCTCGGGGAACCCCCCGGGGTACGGGGCCTGGAGGTCCGTCCCTTCCGCCTCGGTGAGGAGGCACGGGAACCCTCCAGTGTTAGTACCAGATTGGGGTTGTCGAGGCGAAGATCCTCGACACACAGTGCCTCGGTCTCGGGCGGGGTCGAGCGACGACTCCTTCGGGGCGAGGCTCGAGCCCGCTTTGCTTTTTTGAGGCGATGCTTCGGCCGGGGCTTGCTCGAGGGTGAAGAACCCCGTGAAGACCTCGGGGAGGAGGATGAGGAAATCCGGCGTACCCGGCGCTGCTTGTCTCGGGGTCACACACTGACCTCAGGCTGTGTCATCGAGGTCGGAGCCGAGGGAAGCAACGTGGTCGAGGCCGAGGGAGCTTCGGCCGCTGAAAGGCCGGTGCCCGAGGCCGAGGTCGCCAACTGCGGGGCCACCGAGACCGAAGTCGAGGCCGAAGCCTGCTGCAAAGTCTCAATGGCCCCGGAGAGCTCCGAGGAGATTAAAGCGCGAAGCAACTCCTGGAATACCGGGATAGTAAGACCCTGGGGCAATACCTGGGGGCGCTCCGCAGAGGGCGACCTCGGTCTCGAGTATTCCCTCGGGGCGCCCCCCTTCGATCCCTTGGTCTGGGTCGAGGCCGACGGTCCCGCCGACGAAGAGCCCGAGGATGGCTTCCTGACAGATGGAGCTGAGGAAGGAAGTGGAGACTTACCCGAGGCTTGCTTCTGCGAAGCGACCAGCTTCGAGGGAACCGAGGGGTCCGAGGTCGAGGCCGAGGTCGAGGCCGGGGCCGAAGCCGAGGCCGAGCTCGAGGCCTTCCCCGCCGGGGTATCAACGGCGAAGAGATCAGCCATACGGGCCTTTCGACGGTTAAGAGCCCGTTTCTGGAAGGTGGCACACTTAGGGCACGATGCTGTCGGGTGATGGGGCCCCAAACACCTCAGGCAGCACCTGTGAGGATCAGTGATGGACAAAAGTCGATCACACCTACCACACTTCTTAAATCCCGTTACGGGCCGGGACATGGGCCCAAAACAAGGCCGGGAACAAGCGAGGTTCCTCGGCCACGGCTACCGGGAGCCCCCGGAGCGCGGAAAACGAAAAAATTTTTTTTTTTTTTTAAAGAAAGAAAGAAAGAAATAAACCAAAAACGCAGCGACCGCGTCAAAAATGCAACACAGCCGCGGCGACAGAAGGCAATCTTAGCACAGATAATCCACAGGGCTTCTGGCTCCGCGGATGAAAACGAACTGAGGACCACGAGGTGGGGATGCGCCCTCTAGTGGCGAGAAGGCTAGCACATGCGTGGTGCAGTGTGCAAACTTGAAACTTCTAGCAAGTTTGCTTAAAAAGCTGTCCGCGCTGGGGCTCCGTAGATGACGTCACCCATGTGTGAGAATATCATGCCTGCTTGTCCTGGGATAATAGCAGTTTCCTCCACTAAATCAAATATGACTGAAAACTCTATTCTGGTTTTAAATGCCCCGTGAAATACTAAATAACCATATAAATCCCACTGCTATGCTTTTAAGGAGTCTTTAGAAATGGTCGTTGTTAGCGACGACTAAAAACTAAATAGCCAGCTGTCACCACCTCCTATGTCCAAAAAGCACTTATTCTTGAACTTCTTAAACTTGGTCATTCTTCACACAATTTATAAATTTGTAAATTGGTATCTCTACTAGATAACATTTTGTAAAAAAACAAAACTTTTTTGAAGGTGTGAATAAACATGTGGATAAAGGTGAGCTGGTTGATGTAGTGTATCTAGATTTTCAGAAAGCTTTTGACAAAATTTCCTCATGACAGGCTCCTGAGAAAATTAAAGAGTCATGGGATAGGTGGCAAAATTCAGTTGTGGATTAGGAATTAGTTATTGGATAGAAAACAGAGGGTAGGGTTAAATGGTCATTTTTCTCAGTAGAGGACAGTAAACAGTGGAGTGCCACAGTGATCTGTACTGGGACCAGTGCTATTTAATTTATTTATAAATGACCTGGAAATCGGAACGACAAGCGAGATTAGATTTGCAGATGACAAACTGTTCAAAGTTGTTAAAACTCATGCAGATTGTGAAAATTTGCAGGCAGACCTTAGGAAATTGGAAGACTGGGCATCCAAGTGACTGATAAAATTTAAATGTGGACAAATGCAAAGAGATGCACATTGGGAAGACTAACCCCAATCACAGTTACAGGATGTTAGGGTCCACCTTGGGGATTAGCGCCTAAGAAAAGGATCTGCGTGTCATTGTAGACAATACAACTAAATCTTTCACCCAATGTGTGGCGGCGGCCAAGAAAGCAAAAACAAGATGCCAGGAATTATTTTAAAAGGGATGGTTAGGAAGACTAAGAATGCTATATGCCTCTGTATTATCGCTCCATGGTGCGACCTCACCTGGAGTACAGGCAGTCCCCGGGTTAAGAACAAGTTCTGTTTTTTAAACCATTCTTAAGTTGAATTTGTATGTAACTCGGATCCTGTACAGTACACAGTCTATAAAAACATTAAATAACATTAAACATTAAAGAAATAGTCCTTAAAATAAAGTATTGTAGTTTAAATAGAAAGAAAAGATAGGAGGTTTACATTTATTTTTGTTCATCAGTCCCATTGTTCCCTCTCCACCACCACATCCAACATTTTCCCCTCTCATTTCTCTCTTCCCCCTGCATCTATAGTTTCAAATTTCTTTATTTTTATTATACCGTTTATCATACAGGTATCTAAACAGTTTACAATAAAATGTAGTAAAAGTTAAAAAAAAAAGAATAGAAACTAATCTAAACAAAAAAAAGGAGAAACATTTACGCATGAACGTACATGATACATTAGGAGAGGATGGGAAGGAAGGATTTATAAATACATCGAGATGAAAATAAAAATAAAAGGGGAAAACGGGAGAGGGAGGTACAATTGGGCTGTGGAGGTCACTTCTAAAAAAAGTGTTTTGGTTGCCCTAAGATTTCTGTAAAGGATAATCAAATTTCAAGATTACAAGATAAAGGAGTCTTTAAAGAGGAACTTTAAGTTTGGATTTGAATTTATTTAAAAAGTTTTCTAGACGAAGATCAGTGGGAAGAGCATTCCACAGGGTGGGAGCTGTGACAGAGAAGATGGATTTGCGTGTAGTGTCGTAAAAAAGTTCTTTTATTGGAGGAATGGTGAGTAGGTTTTGATTACAAGATCGGAGAGTCGTGCAAGATGCATATGGAATTAAAAGTTTATCAATGAAGGGTGGTTGATGCGTATTTTTTGTTTTGAAAGCAAGAAGTAGTATTTTTATAGATAAAACGGTGAGTGATGGGCAGCCAATGAGCTTTGCGGAGAAGAGGAGTAACATGATCGTATTTTTTTTTGCGTGTTAGAGAAGTTTAACAGCAGTGTTTTATATTAGCTGACGGGTTTCCTTCTGGGTTATTCCTTGGTAGAGGGCATTACAATAGTCTAGGGTCGAGATGACGAGGGAATGAATCAGTATGTTGATTGAAGGGGGGGTCAAGAAGAGAGGAGATAGAATGGATTAGTCGTAACTTATGAAAGCATTTTTGTGTTATAGGACTGATTTGTTGATCTTTATCCAAGATAATGGCAAGATCTTTATCCAAGATAATGCCAAGAAGTTTAACTTTACTGTCCATTTGGATCTGTACCTCATACCTCTCCCACCACCATGTCCAATATTTCTTTCTCCTTCCTTATGCCCAACAATTCACCTCTTTCTTCATGTTCCCATGTGCACCATCTCTTTCCCTCTCACTCAGACACCCATGCCCAACAATTCTCCCTCCCCCACCTCAGAATCTCTTTCCCTCATTCCCTCCATTTTCCATCCTATCTCCCAAGTTCATGCTTCCTCACTCCTTTCTTCCTTCCTTCCTTCCATTCTTTGTCCGAAGTTTGTGCTACTTTCCTTCCTTGTATGTCCCAACGCAGCCCTGCTTCTCCCTTCATATACCAAAGCAGTCCCTCTTCCACCCTTCCTGTCCCAACTTGCCCCTCGACCCCCTCCATTCTGTGTCTCAGATTCATGCCTCCCACAGGTGTTTACCCTCTGTGGCCGGCTCCCTCCTCCCAGCCACACTTTTCTTGGCAAAGCCATTAGAAGTGACTTCTGCACACGATCCGCGATTGGCGGCTCCTGCATACGGTCCACTGACCTGGAAGCCTTCCATCCGACATATGCGTCGGAGGGAAGGCTTCCAGGTTAGGGGGTCGCATGCACGAGCTGCCAATTGCAGCTTTGTGAAGACCAGGGGACCATAAGCAGGAGCCACCGCTTGCAGCTTTGCCAAGAAAAGTGTGGCTGGGAGGAGGGAGCCGGCCAGAGGAGATAAACACCTGCGGAATTTGTGACGCAGAATGATGATGAAGTCCGCATTGGGACAAAGAAGGAGGAGGGTCACATTTGGACAGGATGGAGGAAGAAGGGGTACATTGGCACAGGAAGGGAGAGGCAGTACTCCGGTTTGTAAGTACGAGTTTGACGTAAGTAGAGCGTTCTTAGATCGGGGACTGCCTATATTGCATTCAATTCTGGTCTTTTTATCTCAAGAAAGATATAGCGACACTAGAAAAGGTTAAAAGAAGAGTGACCAAGATGATAAAGGAGATGGAACTCCGCTCATATAAGGAAAGACTAAAAAGGTTAGGGCTCTTCAGCTTGGAAAAGAGAAGGCTAAGGGGAGATATGATTGAAGTCTACAAAATCCTGAGGAGTAGAACAGGTACAAGTGGATTGATTTTTCACTTCATCAAAAATTACAAAGACTAGGGGACACTCGATGAAGCTACAGGGAAATACTTTTAAAACCAATAGGAGGAAATATTTTTTCACTTAGAGAATAGTTAAGCTCTGGAACGCATTGCCAGAGGTTGTGTTAAGGCCAGAGTGCTTAGCTGGTTTGTTTATTTTATTTTTAAATCTTTATCCATTTTCAAATCTTACAACAAGTGTATAATAATCAATCAGAAAAATTTATCACTTGACAATCTCACTTATAATCCTTAAAATATATAAATATAAAAGAATCCCTTCCCACCCACCCATTTATCCTATATAATAAAAAGCTAGCCGCGCATGCGCACTCAGACCTGCGTGATCTGTCTTCCCTGATCCGTAGGTCCGTGGCCAGAGTGCGTATGCGGCGGACAGATCGGCAAAGCACAGCACAGCCGGCGACTCCCCTCCCTCCCTCCCTCACTCACTGCCAAAACCACCACCTCCTCCTTCTCGCCGGCTCACCCGCTTTTAAAAATAAAGAGAAAAGCGTTGCACTGCGCTAACGCTGGCTTTGCTGTCTTCTGTCCACTGCGGGCCGCCTTCTCTGACTACTTTCTGTTTCCGCTAGGGTTGGCCGCAGTGGATAGAAGACGCCGAAGCCAGCGACTGTAACCGCCGATCTCCGTTCCTCCGTGGGGGGAGAGGGATCGCGGCCACTCAGCGCCCCCACCGAGGAGCCCAGCAACTTTCCTCTGCCCGGGACCCGGGAACTTACCGCCCCCCTCTTCCCTTACCGCGGGCCTGACTGGCGATTTAAGCAGCGTGTCAGCAGTCTTCACACGCTGCTTCGGGCCCTTCTACTGCCCTGATTTGCTCCGGACGTGCCAGAGTAAATCAGGGCAGTAGAAGGACCCGAAGCAGCGTGTGAAGATTGCTGACACGCTGCTTAAATCGCCAGTCGGGCCCACGGTAAGGGAAGGGGGGGCCGCAAAGGACTCGGTCCCGCGTTTGTAGTCGCGACTGTGGGAAGGGAAAGGGGGTAGAGGAAACGCTACAAGAATAAAGACACAGGGGAAGGTGCACAGGGAACTGGTGTGGGGGGAGGGAAATGGAGGGGGAAGGAATGCTGCTTTGGACAGACAGACAGAGGGAGGAAGGGAGACAGAAAGACACAGGGGCAGGTGCACAGGGAAATGGAGGGGGAGGGAATGCTGCTTCGGACAGACAGAGGGAGGAAGGGACACAGAAAGAAAAGAAGGCAGGGAGATACACAGAAAGACAAACAAACAAAGGGGGCCAGAGACAGACAGAAAGAAAGACAGCGGGAGTCGTGTCAGGAGGGGTGCGGGATGCCGCAGAGGGAACTTTTCCAATGGGTGCAACTGGGCGGCTGTCGGGAACCTCTGATCAGGGGCAGAGCAAGGTAAGTGTATCATAGGGATAAGAAGGAGGAGGGGGGGAGAAAAAGGAAGGGACACCTACTGCTGGACAGGGGGAGAAGGAAAGAGGTGCTGATGGACAGGGGGGGGTGAAGAAAAAGGAACGGAGGCCTAATGTTGGACAGGGGGAGAAGGAAGGTGCTGCTGGACAGGGGGGAGGTAAAACAAAGGGAGAAGGGCTGCTGCTGCATAAGGAGAGCTGTGAAGGGATGGTGGTGGACACGGGAGGTAAAAGGAAGGGAGAATGGACAGGGGGAGCAGGCAAGGGGTGGTAATGGACAGCCAAGGAAAAAGAAAGACAGAAAGAAAGAAAGCGGCTAAGGAGAGAGAGAAAAAGAAATAGAGACACACACACATATATTCTAGCACCCGTTAATGTAATGGGCTATAAGACTAGTTAATAATAAAACAATTAGCAATTATTATCTTTCCCAACCCCACCTCCCTATACCTTATCTAATACCAAGGTGTTTAAGATGTCTGATCATTAGAATAAGTAATCAATGGCCCCCAAATCTTTTTAAACTTATGATAATTTCCTTGTTGCATGGCAAGCACCCTCTCCATTTTATAAATATGACATACTGAATTCCACTAAAAGGTATAATTAAGTTTAGATAATCTTTCCAATTTCCAGTAATCTGTTGAATGGCAACCCCTGTCAAAAGCTGGTTTGGAGAAGGGTTTGGACAGTTTCCTGGAGGAAAAATCCATGTTATTATTGAGAAAGACATGGGGCAAGCCACTGCTTGCCTGGATCGGTAGCATGGAATGTTGCTATTCTTTGGGTTTTAGCAATGTACTAGTGACCTGGATTGGTCACAGTGAGAACGGGCTATTGGACTTGATGGACCATTAGTGTGACCCAGTAAGGCTTTTCTTATGTTATCTTGTGAAGTATGCAGGAGAATCAGTAGCCGATATAGCCATGTTTCAATTCCTGCATCAGGGCAAACAAACTCCAGCAAACAATACAAAAGATTTAGAAAAAATCCAAAAAGAAAAAATATAAACACTCCACGAATACACTTATTGAAACTTTTCAAAAAACACTTAAAATGTAACTTTGTCCTCCTTGTAGAAAATATACATGGTTTTAAAACACATTTCCACTCCTCAAGTTTCAAATTTATTAGGTGTTTTATATACCACCTATCAAGATTATCTAAGTGGTTTTACAATCAGGTACTCAAGCATTTTTCCTATCTATCCCTTAGCATCTCTTGCACAAAGATGGATGCCAGAACTCATCATCTATTAACAGGAAAAAAAAAAAAAAAATCACATGACATACTCCCACCAATCGAATCCTGTAATAGATTTCCAAATTGCAGACATACATTCTACTTGAAAATTTAATCCCATAGGGTGAACGTTCTTTAGGTGAAAAATCCATCTTTGTTCTTTGTAACTAAACAAGTGCTCCAAATCACCCCCCTCCTTCGCCAACTGAATGGACATCTAGAATGTGTTAATGCATATCCTCAATCTTGTGACTCTTCTCTATCCAGTGATTAATAATTGGAGCAGTCGATTTATGCTCATTCAATCTCTTCCCTTGCGAGTTAATTCAATCTATGCCCTTGGGGGTTAATTTATGTGGGAAAAACTACACGCCTGGTAAAGTGGTAAAGAAGAGATTGAATAATCAATCAATAAAACAATTTTTCCTTGTGATGAGAAAGCTAAGATCCACCAGAAAATAACTCGAAACAGAGGCCTTCCAAACTGTAGTGCAATCCCTAATCTTATCCTGACTAGACTACTGCAATTTAACACTAGTTCTTTGCTCTAAAACATTGCTCACATCTATAACTAGCTCAAAATGAAGAAGTAAGACTCATGGATTATGGAAATCGGAACATCTACAACCGTAGTATATGAAGCTAGATTGTCTGGGTAACTGTAAGGATCAAGTTTAAATTAAGAATCACTGCTTTTAAGATCCTGACAGGGAATGCTCCCGACTACCTAGCAGAGTTGACTATCGTACTCCAGGGTGCCTCCAACAGATATTCCACCAAAAATCTTTTCCACTTAAAAATTCCCTGCATGCAACAATGTAAAGTCTACCAGGCAAATTACCTTATCCATCCAATATCAATTAGCAAAATGCTGAAACCAACTACCAGCATTTTGATCACTATCTCAGGTTCAGAAAGCTTTTAAAGGCATTTTTGAACAAGACAGGGAGCCAACCCTGAAGTAACTAAAATGGTAATTGTAAAAGCCCATTTCTAAACTGCCTAATGCAATCCCTGGGAAATAACTATGAGCCAATGGTAACTTACTTGTAACTATGATCTAACGGTATTAATAATTGTACCCTGGGGTTGTGGGTTCTGACATGCGCTGAACCAACCTCTTGTAATGTAATCTGACCTTGAGCTGAATAGATAAAGGCAGAATAGAAAACCTGATTAACATAACATACTCATTGGATTGAGAAGAGTCACAAGATTGAGTATATGTGTTGGTGAATTCTAGATGTCATTTAGTTGGGGAAGGAGTGGGCAATTTGGAGCACTTTCTTAGTTACAAAGAACAATGGTGGATTTTTTCACCTAAAGAACATTCACCCTATGGGGTTAAATCTTGAAGTAGAATGGATGTCTGCAATTTGGAAATCTGCTACAGGATCTGCTTGGCGGGTGTATGTTATATGTTTTTTCCCTGTTAATAAATGAAGAGTTCTGGCGGTCATCTTTGTGCAAGAGGTGCCGAGGAGTGGAAATATGTGTTAAAGCTATGTATATTGTATACAGGGAGGACAAAGTTAAGTGTTTTTGAATAGATTTTTTGAAAAGTTTGAATAACTGTACGAGTGGAGTGTTTATATTTTTCCTAAATCTTTTTTTTTTTTTTTTTTTTATAATTTGCAGGAGTCTGTTTGCCCTGATGCAAGAATCAAAACATAGTTATGTCGGCTACTGATTTTCCTATACACTTCACAAGATAACATTATTTTTGTAAAAAAACCAAACACAACTTATCTAGTAGAAAAACAAATTTAAAAATTAAATGAAGATTAACAAGGAGTTTAAGAAGTTCAAGAATAAGTGCTTTTTGAACATATGAGGAGGCGACAGCTGACCATTAATTTATAGCAGTAAATGTTTGCTAACAATGGCCACTTCTGAAGAGTTCTTAAAAGCAAAGCAGTTAGTGGATGTGGGATTTATATGGTTATTTATTATTTTGATAATCCTACAAAAAAATTTTGACCTAAAAATGTGCTATGAAATACTAAAGCAACTACTTTTTTATGAGCCATTTATAACCACAAAAACTCACTTGGAACCTGCCTGGACTCCTCCATTTCTAGAATGTCTTTAATGTACATTTTGGCAAAAGCCAAAAAGCTAGGATCCAAGCCCCATAACAGTGAAGGCGTTTCCTTCTCAGGCTTTGCAGACACAGACTGCATCCAGAAGCTCAGCTTGTCTGTCTGTATATGTAAAACAAAAACAAGTATAAAATTTATTTGCACGTGCAATATGAAATTAAACCCTAGACTAGCATCTTATCAAACGGAAAGATTTAATTCAGAGTCAAACTTTGTCAATCAAGCCATGTAATTACAGAGCTATCTTTAACAAAGAAAAAGTACATTTCTTTTTGCTTATGAGTATGTTTAAGTTGTGACTGTTACTTCCAAGTCAAAATTATATTTCATTAATGACAAGTCAGAAATGATATATTTCTAAGATGATGATACAAGAAGACAAATTCTCCTTTTCTCAACACCAATGGAAAAAGGCCCTTACTGGTAATTATTTTTATTCTGAAGATACAAAAAAAAGAGTAGATGTTTTATAGCTCTGATGTGAGAAGGTGAAAAAAAAATGGTTTTAAATAGGAAAGCTCAAGTTCTAACAAACAAAATCCAACAAGAGAAATCATGTGCAGCTCCTGAGCACAGGACCAATTCTTAAACTGAATGGCAACTGTACTCAAACCAATAATTCAAAACAGACCCCAAAAAAGTCAGGCTGTGTCAGAGGAGAACTACTAACGATTATTTTAGGAATATTACTGTAAATGAGCACTTACTATAGCAAATTGGGGCTAAATTTTAGCAGAACTGTAGGAATTTGGTTTCCGATGTTGCTGCAGAATGGAATTCCTGTAGTGTCTTTCATGGCGCCACCTTCCCATTGCCCCAACATAATCCCTTGCAAGTGTTACACTAAAGTATCATTTAAGAATAATAATAATATTTATTTATATACCGGTACTGCATGGTTCAGTGCAGATTACAATAAGAGATAAGAACTGTAAAACACTGAATTTACACTACAAAATAAACATTATATGTAGAAATATAACACTGAAAGTTGTTGAGATTATTTGATAACTATGTACTATCTTCTAAAAAACCAGATAAGAGGAGGAATTTAAAATCAACCTACTAAAGCTTTTGTTCCACAATTCAAAATCAAACATAAGAACATAAGCAGTGCCTCTGCCGGGTCTGACCAGAGGTCCATCCCGCCCAGCAGTCCGCCCCCGCGGTGGCCCAACAGGTCATGACCTGCCTTAATCACCAGAAGGGGCCCCCTTGCCCCCTAGGTTTCTCATCGAAGTCCTATCTTCCCATCAATGTCCTAACCCTCCGGCCTTGCACCTGCACGACCTGGTGAGCTGTCTATACTTATGCAACACCCCAGCACCTCCTTCAGTACCCCACGATCCCCTTTTCCCTCAGGAATCTGTCCAATCCCTGTTTGAATCCCTGTACTGTACTCTGCTGGATCACTTCCTCCGGGAGCGCATTCCATTTGTCCACGACCCTTTGGGTGAAGAAAAACTTCCTTGCATTTGATTTGAACCTATCTCCCTTCAGTTTCTCTGAGTGCCCCCTCGTACCTGTCGTCCCTTTTAGTCTGAAGAACCTGTCCCTGTCCACCCTCTCTATACCCCTAAGTATTTTGAAGGTCTCTATCATATCCCCCCTGAGCCTCCTCTTTTCCATAGAAACATGATGGCAGATAAAGGCCAAATGGCCCATCCAGTCTCCCCTTCTGCAGTAAACATTAACTATTCCTCTCTCTAAGAGATCCTACGTACCTATCCCACACTTAATACCTCCTTTTACCTACTGGCCATACCTCTTTATATACCCTAGCATCCTTCTAGCATTCTCTGTCATTTTACAGCCTGTTTAGCCACTTTAAGATCGTCGCATACAATCATATCCAAGTTCCACTCTTCTGTCATACACGTAAGTTGTTCACCCCCTAAACCAGTGTATTGCAAACTGTGTGCCACGGCACATTAGTGTGCTCCTGAGATTTTAGGTATGCCGCGACAAACAGGGAAGGAGGAGATGCGCCAGTGCCAGCTGATTGCTTACAGGACGTGCCTCTCGCAGAAAGAGGCATGTTCTGTAGCCAGCCGGTGTCTCTCCTCCTCCCCAAGCACCTCAACTGCTCTCCGCGCCTCTCCTGTTGACTCTTCCCTTACCTACTGACGGCTTAAGGCCCTGTCTGCAGGGTCGTTGTGCATGTGTTGGTGTAATGATGTCATGCATGTGCGTGACATCACATTGTTGCCTGCGCATTTCCAGGTGCCCTTGAGCCATGGCCACCTATTGTGTGCCACAGCTGGAAATAGTTTGCGAGACACTGCCCTAAACTGTACTGTACCCTTGAGTTTTTGTAGCCCAAATGCATGACCTTGCATTTCTAATCATTACATTCTAGCTGCCAAATTTCAGACCATTCTTCAAGTTTCTCTAGGTCTTTTTTCATGTTATTCACACCATCTGGGGTGTCTATTCTATTGCAGATTGTGGTATCATCCTTAAAGGGGCAAATCTTACCTGACAGCTCTTCAGCAATATCGCATATAAAAATTGTTAAAAAAAACAGGCCCAAGTACAGAACCTTGATGCATACCATTGGTAACATCCCTTTCCTCAAAATGATCTCTATTGACCACTACCTTCCGTCACCTTCCACTCTACTAGTTCCTGACCCAGCCCGTCACTTTGGGGCCTATCCCGAGGGTAATCAGTTTATATATTAGATGCCTATTTAGAATACTGTCAAAGGCTTTGCAAAAATCTAAATACACCACATCTAGCACATTCCCTCAATCCAATTGTCTGGTCACCCAGTCAAAGAAATTGATCAGATTTATCTGACAAGATCTACCTCTAATGAATCCATGTTGCCTCCAGTCTTATAATCTACTGGACTCAAGAAACTTCACCATTAAAAGCGTTTCCATTAATTTGCTTACCACAGAAGTCAAACTTAACAGCCTGTAATTCCCTACTTCCTACTTACTTCCACTTTTGTAGAAAGGGATCACATCTGCCCTTACACCATCCGCCCCCATCGTTTTTCCTACCTTAAGAATATACGAATACCCTTACTGGGTCAGACCAATGGTCCATCTAGCCCAGTATCTCATATTCACAGCAAAATCCCAAATAGTAGCAAGCATTCCATGCTACTGTCCAATGTCTGCCATTTGATTATGAACTTTTCATCCAGGAACTTGTCTAAACCTTTTTTTTTTTAACTACCTACATTAACTGCTCTTACAACATCCTCTGGCAATGCATTCCAGAGATTAACAGTTCTCCGAGTGTAAAAATATTTCTTCCTATTGGTTTTAAAAGTATTACTCTAACTTTGAGTGTCCCCTAATCTTTGAAAATCTTCATGCAGTAAAAAATAAAAATCGATCCACTTGTACCTGTACTACACTACTCATGATTTTGTAGACTTCAATCATATCTCCCCCCTCAGCCGTCTCTTTTCCAAGCAGAAAAGCCCTAACCTCTCTGGTCTTTCCTGGTACGAAAGGAGTTCCATCCCCTTTATAATCTTGGTCGTTCTTCTTTGAACTTCTTCTAGAGCCGCTATATCTTTTTTGAGATAGATACCAGAACTGAACACAACACTCAAGGTGAGATTGCACCATTGAGCGATAGAGGCATTATAACATTCTTAGTCTTATTGACCATCCCTTTTCTAATAATTCTTAGCATCCTGTTTGCCTTCTTGGCCACCACCATACATTGAGCAGAAGGCTTAAGCATATTGTCTAAGAAAACATCCAGATCTTTTTCCTGAGTGATCCCTAGCATCCGATAACTATGATTTGGATTATTCTTCCCAATGTGCATCACTTTGCATTTGCTCACATTAAATCTGCCATTTGGACGCCAGTCTTCCAATTTCCTAAGGTCTTCCTGAAATTTTTCACAGTCCACATATATTTTAACTTTGAATAGTTTAGTGTCATTTCATTTCTAAATCTTTTTATTGAAAGTTTTGCATAAAACAATTACATGAGTAGATCATACTGTATAAATGACACAAAGATATCTATAGTTTAACAGAGAAACATTCTCCGTCAACAAACATGCACACACTTGCTAAGAAAGCTATTTTACCTCCATGTGATACATGACATTACAGTAAATTCTTTCTGAAAGGTGAATTCTTTTTGCTAATCAGCATATTTCTGTAGAAATCTTAGACAACACACACAACCACAATAAAATTATATTGAATGTTTCATGTTCTACTATTTAACAAAAATGACTGCAAACTCTCTTTAAAAGTAATTTTCTCAGATTTGTCAATAATTTATTCCAGAGCAAAGGGACAGTATAATGAACAACCTCATTCACGATTTACCTTTTACAGTTGCAATCTTGTACTAGCCTAAGACTAACTGATAATTACGGTACTCCTCTGTGGATAAAACAGTGACAACTGAGACACCCCCTGAAGTAACAATATTAAATGCAATAAATACACCAGACTTGAACACATCTAGCCTTTCAGGAGGTGGTACTATCATATTATAAATTGCATCAGTTCTCAAAAAGCATAAAGTGGATATCTTCAGATGCACAGTGGAACATTAGAAGAGGCTAATCCATTCCTAAAGAAAGGCTGATGAATCAGACCATCCCTAGGGCGATTCAGACAGACTTGGAGAAATTGAAAATGGCCTCCTAGGGAGATCTGATGTAATTTTTCTTTACCTAATTAGGTTTGGTGGTGAAGATATATGAAATACATGACATTACAGTAAATTCTTTCTGAAAGGTGAATTCTTTTTGCTAATCAGCATATTTCTGTAGAAATCTTAGACAATTGAGACTACAATCCCAAAGAACTTGTCTTTAAAAACCTAGATATTGAATATTAATAATTCACAGATACTGATTTTTTTTTCCAATAAATTGCTTGCCTGTTGAGGATTTCTAAAAGCTGTTCTATAATGAAGAAATTCAAGTTCTGTAAAATATCAGAATAGCTAGGTATCCATTATTGGGAGATGTTTTATTATTATTAAAACTGTGCTAATCCCAACATTTTTTTAGGTAAATAAAGAAAAGCAACTTTCTTTCACCTTTCAGTATTGGCATGATAAAATGTACAAGGAAGAGAGGAAATGCAACAAGGAACACCATTTATTACAAACAACCAGAAAGTATTACCTGTGCAGATTAAGAATATGCACAAACATAGATTCAGCTTTCGCAAATTGCCCTAATCATTTCACTTTACTACTGTAGTGCTGACAACGCACTTCCAAACTGCAATATTGCTGGCCTATAAAGAATTCATTAATTTTAATGTAGAAAATCCTGCTAGCACTATTTGCCCCTGGTGTGCGCATATAATCACACCATGCGTAAAAGTATACTCACTGGACTAGTAAAACCAGGTTTGCGACTCTTGCAATGATTACGAAAGAGTTACAGAATCCATGCACAATAATCCTGCCCAAGAGAGTCTGGGAGAAAGGAGCCAGCATTTCACTCACAGTCTGGGTCCACTAAATGGCTTTTTCCCCACAGGTGTGTTGTGCCTCTAGGGCAGGGGCGTCAAAGTCCCTCCTCGAGGGTCGCAATCCAGTCGGGTTTTCAGGATTTCCCCAATGAATATGCATGAGATCTATTAGCATACAATGAAAGCAGTGCATGCAAATAGAACTCATGCATATTCATTAGGGAAATCCTGAAAACCCAACTGGATTGCGGCTCTCGAGGAGGGACTTTGACACCCCTGCTCTAGGGAAATGATCACTCTTTGGGGCTGTACTGGCTTTGAGTGAAGCCAGCTTATGCATTTGGCACAAGGATCGAAATGTTTTATCAAGCACTTCTAACTAATGAATAATCTTCTGTTAATACACATAGGAATCTGTATAGTAGGCCAATGTTTCTCAATTTCTTCAAGCCAAGTACCCCCCAAGTCCAACAAATATCAACCGAGCACCCCCATCCAGACTCCACCCCAGACCCCACCCCCATTAATAATACTAATTGTAATGCAATTTCTTCCATCCATTTTTTCATATACACACAATATAATGTTAATGGAAAAATTATGTTTTTACCTGTTAATTTTCTTTGCTTTAGACGCAACAGATGAATCCAGAGACTAGTGGGATAGCACACATCTAGCAGCAGATGGAGATAGAGAAACTGATTGACAGGTGGTCCTATTGGCTGGCATGCCTCCTGTATCTTCAGTATTGCTCCTTGCCCAAACATCTGGAACCAGAAATATGCTTAGCATGTAAAAAACTTCTTTCCCATAATAAATTTCAATATAGAATACAACTATCAAATATAACAAAACTTCTGAAACTTGTTAAAGATAAACCGGCAGTCACTATCCAGAAAGGGTGGGGCTCTGTATTCACCTGCTGCGTCTAAAGAAAAGAATATTAACAGGCAAGAACATCATTTTTCCTTCCTTAGCAACAGCAGCAGATGAATCCAGAGACTATTGGGATGTAGCAAAGCAATCCTCAATCTGAGTGGGAAGCAAATGTACACCTCTAACAAGTACCGTATTTCTCCATATATAGGCCGCAGCCTATACATGGGTTTTACAAACCCGTGTATGGGGCGCGGCCTAGTTACATGGGGCAGTCTTTATAAAACTTTTAAAATCATCCCCCCCCCACCCCCAGCATCTTTTTAGGAAGCCCCCTTGCTGGCACGCAGCTCGGGTCTCCAGCGGTGCAGGGCAGCCACGATCTCGTTGGCATCCAGCCTGCCCCTGCACCGCTTGCTGAGTGGCTGAGGTCAGTTCTCGCAAGTCCTGCAAGAGCTGATGTCAGCCATTCAGCGGGCGGTGCGGAGGCAGGCCGGATGCCAACGAGATCGCGATTGCCCTCACCGCTGGAGATCCGAACTGCGCACCAGTGAGGGGGCTTCCTAAAAAGGATACCCGGGGTGGGAGGGATGAATGTAAAAGGCAGGGGAGGTACCAGAAGATAAGCCATGGCTAATACCGGTTTTTAAACATAGGCTGCCCTTTTCTGTGGCCTATACATGGGTGCAGCCTATGCAGAGGGGCGCCTATATGTGGGGAAATATAGTAAACAGATCCCAGATTTCAAACATAAGTACTGAACCTCACAACCTTCTTGTTAGTGCAGGGAGATGCCGGTAAGTGCCGGAAGATGCCGGTTGCTCAGTATTAGCAGGGCAGCACTTTGTTCTCTCTCTCTTTTTTTTATATTAAGGGAAAGAAGAAAAATGGAGACCAAGGCAGACCCTCTATCACTGGAAGGAGGGTGAGGTAGGGACCTGGGGGGGGACCCAAGTGTAACCCCTAAAGCTGACACCATTCAGCCGTACACCCCTGTCCCACTGAAGAGAAACCTCAACAGGAGAAATATAATTGCCCAGTCACAGTCAGAATTCAGGAGCTAGTTGAATAGCGACCGTCCGCCTACTGGATAAAGAGCATACTGAAGATAAAGGAGGCGTGCCAGCCAATAGGGCCACCTGTTAATCATTTTCTCTATCTCCACCTGCTGGTAGATGTGTGCTATCCCACTCTGGATTTATCTAAGTTGCTAAGGAAACATAACCACAAAATAAAAAGTACACCTTATGCATAGAAAATGTTATCATTTACATTTGGGGTTTTTTTTTTTTCAAAGAAGTCAAGGCAGATGACTTTAAAATATTAATAATGACAAAAAACAAAAATAACACAAGCAGAATACCAGGCAAATGCAATGTACCACCAAAAAGTATTCACTATATCAATCCAATTATCTGAGATTACTTAGGGCAGATTCCGAAATACGGAGAAAAGACCTCAGTGTTCCCTGAGAATGAACTCAGGAAACTACTGTGACAACTACTGAATTGTCATAGGGAGCACCTCCTTGGTCATAGAAAAACTCTGTTAAAGTGCAGTACATATATAAATATTTTAGCAAATTCTTATAATCAAAAAAGTCTGTAATCAAAAGAAAGGAATCCGCACTTATCTCAGAATTATCCTCAGATATGGAACAGATCTCGGCTGCTCAATAGTATACAGTCTCCCAGTGCAGGGACTCAATTCAACTTCATGAAAATCTTTCCCGACAGGCCCTCACTCATGCTCAACAATTCTCCCTTTCTATTCCCTCCCTCCTATGTTCCCATGTTCATGCCACCTCCCTTCCTTCCGAGTCAAGTTTGTGCCCTCTCCCCGCCTTCCAGCCGTTGACCCAGAATCATGCTCCTCCAATGTCCCACTGCGCTCCTTCCCCCCTCCTTTCTCCCTTTGTCCCAGAAAGATCATGCCCCCTTACTTGTTCAAGCCGAACTCACTCCATCTGTCTTCAGTGGCTTGTTAAGGAGATGTGCAGACAGCGATTCACACACTGCACGTGGCTGACCCACAAGCCTTCCCTCTGACGTCAGCTCTTTCAGCAGAGAGAAGGTCAGGATCAGCTACATGCAGCATATGAACTGCGCGTCCCCCCAACAAGCTGCTGAAGACTGAAGGAGCAAGTGTGTCAAGTAGGTAACTGGGAACCACCCTCCACTCCCCCAGAAGGCTTTCCTCTGACATCAGTTCTGACATCAGAGGGAAGCCCTGTGGGTTGGCTCTGGGAGGGAGAGATGAGAGGGGGGTGGGCAGGAATCCCCGGCAGCGGGTAGGGCAGGCAGCAAGGAGGGATCCCCGCCAGCGGCAGCGCAGCTTTGACAGACAAGGCATATTCTCTGCGCGCATAACCCCAACAAACGGCCCGTGTATTGCGTGTTGAGAAACACTGCAATAGAGGCAGAGTGAAAAATCCAGAGTGGATTCCTTATGCTGCAGCATGCAGCTATGGGGACATAAACCATCTGTCTAGAATGTCTCACCTATTGCACTGGAAATTACATTTATCTGGCACCTATCAATCCCCATGAGTGCCAGTTAACTGAGAGTCTACTGTAATCAATATATTCTCTTGGTTGGAAGCAAATTGTTGATCATCCAACTCATGTTTTTGTTGATAGAGAATAAGAAAAATTATAATCTCATGTTGAAGATGTTAAAGCCGTCTCTTAGATAAACATGTAGTCATGTTTAATTCGAAGTCTTCACAGCCTACACTTAAGAAAATTATAATTTCTCTTTTGAAAGACACCCATCATTCTAGAACTGGTGCTAAAGCCTAAATGTATTAGAATTGAGGAGTTGAGTATTGATGATCTGTGAATCTATGGAACAGTGTAGTGCATTGTTAGTCATTGAAAGAAATACACCCAAAAGAAAGAGCTCATACACAGTTCCTTGGTACAATGATGAATTAAAAATGTCAAAAAGATCACTTCATAAAAGTAAGCAAGAATGGAGAAAATATCCTTTCAGACCAACTTTGGAAAACTATAATTTTTTTTTTTTTTAATTCTTTATTCATTTTCAAAACTACAATTGTGCACAAGAGATGATGCATTTATATAAAATATTAACATTCCAGCACAATAAACTTAATAGAAATAATGACAAGACTTATTTTCCCCCACCCCTTTTCCCAATTGAACAACTACTCATAAAAATACCTGTAAACAACCTATCCATACCTCTTAATCAGTGCCAAAACATATCCCCCTCCCCGGATGGGTGATGGGATAATCGCGCGCCAGACGCTTGTGTGCCGACAATCCAGTGCCGAAAATATGGCGCATGACAGAAGCGCACGGGGGAAAAAATAATTTTTAAAGAGCTCCAACTGGGGGTTTGGGGTGGCAACCCCCCCACTTTATTGGTTAGTGTTCGCACTGCCGTTGCGGAGGGGGTATGTGTGGGGGGGTGAAACTCCCACATTATAGAGAAAACAAAACTTTTCCCGAAAAAAATCAGAAAAAGTTCTGTTTTCTCTATAATGGAGGTTTCCAACCCCCCGAACCCCCTTCCAACAGCAGCGCGAACACTAACCAATAAAGTGGGGGGGTTGCCATCACAACCCCCCTCCGTCGGAGCTCTTTAAAAATTACTTTTCCCCCACACGCTTCTGTCTTACGCTGAATTGTCTGCGCGCTGGCGTCTTGCGCGCCACTGACTATGAACCCCCCGGATGTGTATGTTTTCCTCATTTACATAAATAAATCAATTCTTACAATATTTAGTTAATGGTTCCCAATCTTCCATAAATTTTTTATAATATCCCTTCTGAATGACCACAAACTTTTCCATTTTAAAGACATAACATAGGGATTCCCACCAGAATGAATAATTTAATCTGTCCCAATTTTTCCAATACTTTAAGATGAGCTGCATGGCAACCCCTGTCATTATAAACAAAAGTTTGTTATTTTTTAGCAAAATTTGACTTTCTGCCCTCATAGTTGGACTCCCTCCTCCCCATATCCGATCGGGGGGGGGGGGGGGTCATCAGGGCAGGAGGGGTTGGGCTCCCTCCTGCCCGGATCGGTTCGGGGGGGGGGGGGGTGGACCACGGCAGAAGAGATTGGGTATCTCTCCTGCAGTGATGGCGATCACCCCGAACTGCCACGAACTGTAGCAGAAGAGATTGGGCATCTCTCCTGTCATGGCAGTTCGGGGGGGGGGGGGAGCGATCGCGGCAATTCAGGGGGGGGCAATCGCGGCAGGGGAGATGTGCTGGGGGGATTCTGTAACTGGTGTTCTTTTTGATAGACACCGGTTACAGAATCCAGCTTTTAAGTGAAGGACTGGCCCCTCCTTCGCCTAAAAGGTCTGGTTTTGGGCGCTTGGGACTTACGCTGTTTTTTGGTTGGTAATGTGTTGTAAGTGTAGACATAGTGGTGGCTTGGGCGTTTAAACAGCTAAATGTAGAGGTAGGCCATTCTCAAAAATAAAACAACAACACACCTCATTTTGGACGTTTTTTTTGAGAATGGACATTTTCCCTGCTTCTACTTTCAGTGTTTAGGGCCTATGCCAAAAGGGGACTTAGATGTTTGTTTTTTTTATTATGCCCCTCCACGTTTTTTTGATTTTAATTTTTTTGTTATGACAATTTTTTAGGACTCCTGAGGCAAGCTGTTTAGCTGAAACAAGACCTGTGTCAAGTAAGATGATATCTCCTGATTTCTATGTTCTGCGATATTGGTTGCCATTAAAGTGTGGTTCATTTGAAGACCAGGCACACACTGCTACTTTTTTTGGATTCTATAACAGAGCATTCCATTTATCTGCAGTCATAGTCTACGGGTTCTTTCAGGTTACAGGAGGAGCTTTGCTCTTACATAATAATCTGAAAGAGTGCTTAGCATTCTCATTTATCACTTAAAGTTTGTCCATTGATTAGATTGCAATCTCTACTGTTTTAATGTACAGTGCTGAATATGTCTAGCAGTGCTATAGAAATGATAAGTAGTAGTAGTACACTTCCCCCTCCCCATTCGCGGTTTCGGCAATCGCAATTTCACATATTCATGATTTTTTGGGGAGGGGGAAAAAGAGAAAAACACCCCACAGTTTAGCCTTCCCCCCGGCGTCCCGGCCTTACCTGGTGGTCTAGCGGGCTTTCGGGACAGGAGCGATCTTCCTTCACTCCTGCCCCGTGTAGATCGCCAATAGGAAATGGCTATGGGGAGTTCCCGTCGTAGTCTCGAGAGACTACGGGAACTCACGGCAGCTATTACCTATTGGCGATCTGCACGGGGCAGGAGCGTAGGAAGATCGCTTCTGCCCTGAAAGCCCGCTAGATCACCAGGTAAGGCCGGGATGCCGGGGGGAAGGCAGGAGGGAGGCGGGGATGGGTCAGAGCCGGACCAGAAGATATTTGCGGTATTTCACCATTTGCGGTCCGGCTCTGCCCCTATCCCCTGCGAATCCGGAGGGAGAAGTGTATTGCTGAGAACTACTTTTCATATATTAGTAAACACAAATCATATTCTTTTTTTGTTTTTAAAGACAATTAGAAACATTTACTGCAGGGAAGACAGCGAATAACACTGCATACAGGAAAAGATAAACACCTAAAGTAGCAGTAGCGCTGGCTGGCTTGGCAAATGTCGCTGACGGCATGGCAGAAGGAAGCCCCGGAAGGCAGGTCACAAGAAGCCTGCTCACTGCTCTATCTCTGCCAAGCCAATCACCACTGCTGCTACTTTAGGAGACCCGAAGGGGGTGGGGGGTCAGTTAAGAGACTGTGCTGGACAGGGGAATAGGAAGGATGAGGAGGGATGGGAAGCTGCTGCACAGCGGGATGAGAGGGAGGGAGGGATGAAAAGCTAATGCACAGGGGGACAGGAGGGATGGAACGCTGCTGCATGTGAGGGGGAGAGAGGGGAGAAAAGAAGAAGAATTGGTGGAGATGGGATGGAGGAGAGGAAGGGAAAGATGTAACAGAGGTAGAAAGGGGTGAGAGGGAGATATCCTACATATGGTGGATGGGAAAGAGACATGTATGGAGAAGAGAGAGGGAGAAATGTTGGACATAGGGTAGAGGGCAGGGAGAGATGGTGCATGGGGAGAAAGAAATGAGACATCAACTTGATAATGGAGGGGAGGAAGGGAGAGATGTTTGACCTGAGACACAAGGGAGGAAGAGGGAGAAACAGAAATATTGGTTGTGGCAGTGGAAGGGAAGTTACAGAGATGGAAGAAGAATAGCAAGCACAGAGAAAGAAGAAGACATCAAATGGGCAGGAGACCCTGGTGAGCAAGTTAACAGAAGACAAACAGAAACCAGAGCCTGGGACCAACATGATTTGAATAATAAAGTGACCAGACAACAAAAGATAGTAGAAAAATATTTTCTATTTTGTGATTACAATATGTCAGATTTGAAGTGTGTATCCTGCTAGAGCTGGTGCTAGATAGTGAACTAGGACCTAACAGAGAGAGAAAAGTCTTTTTTATTTATTTTATTTACACTAGAGCGCCAGCCTAGGGCTAGAGAGGGCAAAGGAGGCTGGAATGGGTGAAGAGACTACAAAATAAACCCGCCACGACGTTTGAGAAAAAAAATACCCTATTGGGTAGGAAAAATGAATCAAATCAAAAAATCAATTCAATAGACAAAATTTTTTCCCTGAATCAGGCAGCACTAGTCTAGACTCCTAAGTTTTTTTATAACGTGTACTAAACTATTTTGGCAAGTTGTAGACAAATGCCTGTATTGTGTTGCATTTAACCATTAGGTACCTCACTTCATGCGAAAGTTTGTTATCAGCAAGAATAGCTCTGGTATCTTCCTTTCATGAATAACTGAGTAGTACTTTGATTCATACTCTCTGAAAACATTCGCCAGCAGCAAAATGTTCAGAACTTTAGGAAACTGCTGAAAAACATCTGTTCTGTAAAATGAAATATAGGGTCTGAGTTTGGCTGAGGGAGAAGGAGGGATGACTTGAGTGCTAGTCACGGAGATGTTGGATGGTTTGTTTTGTTTTATTGATGTCTGTTATTGAGGCATCTTGCATGACTTATGGAGTTTTATATTTTGATGTATGTGTGGGTTTGAATGAAGCTGAATGAGTCCAAATCAAAGCTACTCTGGCTTGGCCCAAAATTAGATCAGTTACTCACGCTCATTCCACTACCTACTTATGAGGAATTCAGGAAGCGCCTAAAAACACATCTGTTCCTGAAGTATCTAGACACCTGACACGTACATCTCTTTCCCCTCAATATCGGTTCTCCTGCCCTATCAACCACTCGCTTTCACATCTTTTAAAGTTCATTCAATTTGTACCTTCTTTTATTCTTTTGTAAACCGCATAGAACTTCACGGTACTGCGGTATATAAACTGTTATTATTATTATTATAACCTTCTGGTCCCACACTGCAGATCGAATTCTCAAGCAAAGTTTTGGGCATCATTATTGACTCTACACTTTCCTTTAATGATCATCTCAACTCTCTGGTAAAAAAAAGTTTTTTTAGTCTTCACATGTTGAGGAAAGTGAGATCCTGCTTCCACCAACATTTTGCTGTCCTTGTACAATCAATCATTCTTTCCAGACTGGACTATTGTAATTCCATCTATCTAAGTCTAACCTATAAAAATCTTCAAAGATTTCAGCGGATCCAGAACACTGTGACTAGGTTGATCTTTGCAAAAAGCAAATTTGACCATGTTTCCTCGCTTCTATCAAAACTTCACTGGCTTCCGGTGATTTCTAGGATTCACTTTAAATGTACCTGCCTAATATTCAAGATCCTACCTGGCATTTTTCCTCCCCTAATTCCACTATCCTGGAATTCTTTGAGACCTGACACTACCAGATCCGCCCACAAACTCAAACTATCTTTCCCCTCGTTAAAAGGTGTCATGTATGCTGGTAAATTAGAGAAATCCCTTTTCTTCAAATTCACCTGAGCTTTGGAACAACCTCCCTGCCCCACTGCGGAACCTAGGCTCATTCCAATTATTCTGAAAGCATCTGAAAACCTGGCTTTTCTCCAAAACGTAAAGCTATCTATTTAAAATGTAAAGCTAGCTATCCTCTTCATAACCTCTAATATCTTATTATGTCCTTCCCTCATTTATTGAATTTACCTGTAAACCGTGCCGAGCTCTATCTTTATGGAGATGATGTGGTATACAAACTTAAGGTTTAGTTTAGTTTGGCCAGTTTGGGCTTTAAAAGATATCCATCGTTGATGCGACGTGCATGTTATATGTAATTTGATTTGATATGTAAGTATGTAATTTGTTATAGTGTGTCTCTGAAGTGTTTTGTATGATAAATGTAAATCTTTTATTTTGTATGTTAACATGTAACTCACCCTGGATAAGGGCAGGTGAGAAACAAACAATTCTGACCTTGCATGTAAACCTCCCCCCAGGTAATATATAGAAATAAAATCAAATCATAAAGGAATAAGGTAATACCTTTTTATTGGAGTTATCAATGCATTTTATGATTAGCTTTTGAAGGTAACCCCTTCTTCAGACCAAAAATAAGCAAATGTTGACAAATAGCAGTATATGTTTCCCTGTCAACATTTGTTTATATCTAGTCTGAAGAAGAAAGGGTTACCTTCGAAAGTTAATCATAAAATGCATTTAGTTCTTCCAATAAAAAAGGTCTCACCTTAGTTTCTTTATGTTTTATTTAAAGTTGATATCCCACCTACTTCCGAGGCGGTTTCCAATAAAAACATACAAAACCAAAATACAATACAGCAGCGAAACTGGACCACACTATCTCCAACCTGCTGTTAACAACAAACGACTACAACTATTTTTGCAAAGAAATCAAAACCCACCTAGTCAAAAAATTTATACAGATGACCTAACCCCATCCGGACCCCCCTCAGTGCAACTCCCCTCTCCTCCCCCCTTCACCAGTTCCCTTCTCTCTAGCCTCAAGCATGTCAACTGCTTCCCTAACGGTATATATACTGGATCTGCACTATTTCCTATTTGTACAGCATCTTGTAGCTCTTGAAATATACAGCTCCATTATTCTTGTAACTTCTCCTGGAAATGACCAGAATTCTCTCTGTAATTATCCTGGAAATGTCCAGTTCTCTCTTTTGTAATCCGCCCAGAACTGCAAGGTTGAGGCGGAATAGAAATCAGTATGTAATATATTACCTTGAAAAGTGGACTAACACGGCCACCACACCATTTCACATGTAAATCCAAGAAATCAGACCATCATCCTTTCTATTGGCTACTTGCCTTGTCAGTTATTACTTTCTTGTATCAGGTCGGTCCTTGTATCAGGTCGGTCCTAGTATCAGGATTCCATGCGCCAGAAAAAAAAAAAGTTTTTGTTGCACGATATGTAAACCCCTTGAACAACAAGCGTATGTCGCACCTAGTCCCGCTCCCGGCTCCAGGCAAGCATTATCGTCGGGAGTGGTCCAACTTTTCCCGGTCCCTCCATAGCAGGCCTACCAAACCGCGCCTCTAAAGGGTAGCCAGTAGCTAGGACGTTATTCCAACGTCACGAGCTGACAGCTGTGGCGTCTGCGCGCGCTGCGTCTCCAACCCTTCTCCCGGCTCCGCGAGCGCAGAACTCGAGGGTTACCGTTGAAGGGGAGGGGTCTTCGGCTGACCTGGGGCGAGCGCGAGGCGATAACGGGGAGACGGATGTCAAGGGAGGGGTTATAGGCGCGAAGCTGTCGAAGAGTGAACCGGGAGGGGCGTTATTGCCGGGGGTTCCCTTTCCCGGTGTCTTTGCTGAGGTCTGCCTTTAGTAATCCCCCATCCTTTTTTAATCTCTCTCTCTCTCTTTTCGTGGCACTTTTCCTCAGGCGGAGCTCTCCGGTCCCAGTGGCGGCATTTGGTACTTTCTTGGGTCGGCTCGGAGTTCCGGAATACAACACCGCCCCTCCCCCCCCCCGAACGGAAACTCAGCCCAGAAGCTGGAAGGGAGGAAGAGAGAAGAAAGAGCGTGGAGCGGCCTACGACCAGACCTACCCTTCGGCACCCTTTCTGACAGACTGTTCGTACTTCGTTTGCTGCTGAATCGGTGGCGGATTTGGACTTTCACGGTGCGGGAAACGCCTTGTGCCGCGCCTGAGAACCGGTTTGCTGCTGGTGGAAGCACCGCGATCATTTCCGTGATAACAGCTGTCGAGACTTGTTGCTAAATGCAGCGTTATAGAGTTTGGCGTCCTTGCCGGGTTTCCTCAAGAAGATGATTTCCTCGAGTTCTCCATATGTGGGTTCCCCCCACCCCCCGAATACGCTGAAATAATACTTTGGAACATGTAGAGAGATACGTTGTGAAATATTTACCTACCATTTATATTTGTTACCACGTCTTTTTCTTTAGGAGTTTATCCGATAAGAGCGCATTTATTTTTGCCGTTATTAAAACAAGGGCGATGGCTTTCTTTAATTTTAAAAGGATCTTTAAGTTGGGAGGAGAAAAGAAAAAGAAACAATACGAACACGTCCAGAGGGATTTGAATCCTGAAGACTTTTGGGAAATTGTAGGAGAATTGGGAGATGGAGCTTTTGGGAAAGTGTACAAGGTAAGAAAGATGAAGTGTCGGCAAATACTGGTCGTGGGAGTTTTCATCCTGCGAAGTTTGTTTTTTGGGGAAGTATATTAAAACCTTAGCTTTAACACCAGGTTATGCTGGTTGCTAGGACCCACGTTTTTAACACATTGACTCTGTCATCTTTTCTTTAGTCAGATCTAGGTTTATGGTCTAGATTAGAATGATACTATTGAATGTCATGGCAAAAGGGTACGGAAACTAACAAAACAAGTAAAGATAATCACACTAGCATTACAATTTCCATCGTTCTTTCCCAATGTCCCTGAAGTTTCATGGAGAAATAGTACTTTCAGTGGCATAATAAGGGAATGGACTTGTATACTGTCTTTTTTGTTGACTTTGGCATTCAAAGCAGTGGGCCTGGAGGATTAAGTGACTTGCCCAGGGACACAAATAGCTGCACCGGGATTTGATCTCGCAACCTCTGCAGGTGCAGAGGCAGCGCAGCAGCTCTACCAGTTGAGCCATCCACGCTGCTTCCCTTCCCATATCTCTGTAATGTTCCTGGCGGCGAGCATCAACTTCTAACCTGCTACCATACCTGTGTCGGCTCTTCTGACATCACTTTCTGAACCTGCACCTAAGAAGTAACGTCGAAAGGGTTTGTCTACACAGGTGCAACAGCAGGTTGGGGTTGCTGGTTGCGCCAGGAACGTTACGGGGGAAGGGAAACAGTGTGCACGTGTGACTGGGGGGAGGGGAAGAGAGCAAACAAATAAGAGGATGGGAGGGGCATCTATCATCCTCACTACGCTATTGAGTACTTTATCAATACTTTTGGCTTAAGGTTTCGTTACAATATCTTATACTATAGATTTATAGCTAATAGAGCTATTTTACATTATTAGGGTCCTCTGGAGGGTCGCAGCCAGTTCAGCATAGCCATTTCATCGCTGAATCAGCCACGACAGCACCTGCCTCTTCCCCCCTCCAAGGTAGCAGTGCCCCCCCCCTACCCCACATAGCTCTTGAAAAGTTCACTGATGCAAGCAGCATCTTCCACCTCCTGCTCATGCCAGCCTCAGCTTCCTCTGATGTCATGTCCTGGTCCCGCGACTAGGAAGTGACAGAAGGGAGCCAAAGCTGACTGAGAAGGGGTGAAAGATGCTGCTCATGCCAGTGAACTTTTCAAGAGGTATGATTCGTCTTGGAGAGGTTGATTCATCATGGCTGTGATGAAAAGACTTACGATAAATTGTCCCATTTCTATCTAAGAAAAAACTAAGGATTAACAAAGTAAATTACTAGCACTTAGAGCAGTTTAACATGCACACTACATTTCAAACTAGAGAATGACACGGAGAAAAAATTTGTTCCTGTCCCTGTCTCTGCAAGCCATCCGATCCCATCCGCACAAGCCTTGAATAGTTTTATACTGAACTTATTTTAGTAAATTTTAAAATAAACAATGTTCTGTACAATTGTCATTTTATAGATCAAAGTTCTGGCTGCCGAACTAGAGGAAGAAATCTTCAGCGGGCAGGGCTTTGTTTATAAATGTTTATCACAGGGCTGTGGAGTTGGAGACAATTTTGGATACTGGAGTCGGAGTCATGGCTACCAGAAACTGAGAGGAGTCGAAGGATTTATCTACTGACTCCACAGCCCTAGTTTATCAACACAACTACAATACTACTTTATCCTAAAGCAAAAAGAAAAGAAATATAAAAAATTTTTCTACCTTTGTCTGGTTTCTGCTTTCCTCGTCTTGTCATTCTATTCCTTCCATCCACTGTCTGCCTTTTCTCTACCTCTTCCATATGGCATCTGCTCTATTTCTATGCCTTCACCAGAAACTGTCTGCCTCTCCCCTTCACCCTCCCTTCCCTCAATTGGTCTGGCACCCATTGTCTTCCCTCCACTCCCCCCTTAGTCTGGTATCTGTCTTCCCTTCCATTTTTTTCTTCCCTCCCCCATGTGGTTTATAGCATCTTTTTCCTCCTTTCCTCCCTTCTCCTCCCCCCAGATCCGGTATCTGTCTTCCCAATCCAGCATGTACTCTTTTTTCTTTATCCCCTCCTTCCATCCATTATGTGATCCCCTCTCTCTCCTCCCCACTTCCTTTCAGTGTCTGTTCCACTCTCTCCCCTTCCCACTTTCCTTCAGCGTCTTCTTCCCTCTCTCTTCTATCCACTAACATGCAGCGTCTGCTCTTCCCTCCCCTCCCCATCTTTCTCTACTTCCCTTCAGTGCCCTTCACACGGTCCAGCAGCTCCCTCCTTCCCGATCGCCGCAGTCTGGACATCTCCCTCCCCCCTTCCCTTTACCTTCGCTGGCGACTTTCATTTTTCTGTCTCTGAGCGGCCCGAACCTTTTCTCAAGTCACGTTCGGCTGCTCTGAAACTTCTCTTTTGACACAACTTCCTGTTTCCGGTTGCATCAGAGGAGAAGTTTCAGGCAGCCATGAGCGACTTGTGAAAAGGCTTATATTGCTCGGAGACAGAAAAATGAAAATCGCCAGCAAAGGTGAAGGGAGGGAGAAGCCTGGATCGTGGCAATCGGGAAGGAGGGAGGGGGCTGCTGGATCGTGAGGGGTGATAAGTGAGGCAACGTGCGCAAAATACTGTATTTTTCGCTCCATGAGACGCAACTGACCATAAGACGTACCCTAGATTTAGAGTAGGAAAACCAGGAAAAAACCATTCTGAATCAAATTGTATACTTTATACCAGGCTCTGCACCGAGCTCCCTGCCCTACCAGGCTATACAGCCAGCCCCTCTCCCTGCCAGGCTCTGCATCCTGCCCTATACCCTGTACCCCCTCTGGTGGTCGAGTGGTAGGCCAGGACAGGTCTAAGTGGTAGATAGCAGTCCCCACCCCCACCCCACAAATTCCAAATTGGTTGCCATAGCTGCAACGAAAAAATAGATAGTACTAGATCTAATAGATGCTGGCATTGTAAATTGGAAATAGGGACGTTAGATCATTTAATCTTTTTCTGTCCCTGTGTAAACGCATTTTGGAATTCAATTTGGCCCCAAATTAATAAATTACTAGAAAATCACGTAGGACTCTCATATGACACCATATTATTTGGAACTGCAATGAGAACTAAGAGTCCGATATCAGCAAACAATAATAAGCTATTATTAATACTAACAGGAGTCGCCATGCAACAAATTACTCAAAACTGGAAAGACTATACCAAATTGAATTATACATTCTGGTGGAACTCTGTTTGTCATATTTATAAAATGGAAAAAATAATAGCGATACAACAGGGAAATCTTCTTAATTTCATGAAAATATGGAAACCATTGACAAATTATTCTAATGATTAGTTTCTTAGCACAATGATAAAAAGAGTATATGAATGGGGTGGGATTTGAATAATTAATGGAAGTATTTATATAAAAAGGGAGAGGGAATTATATTGTATATGTTATTGAATAATCTTTATCATATTATATTTTAAATACTATGAATTAATAATGATAATATTTCAGATATGTAATAATTAATATATATTGTATGAATTAAATATTGTAAGAATGGAAAATTTATAAATAAAAATTTAAAAAAAAAGAAAAAGGAGGGGGAAAAAAAAAGATCCAAGACAAATGTTGACTGGGTTGAAAACCTGTCCCCATCCCTAAAGACCATCATCAGCTTCCTATTCTGAACACTAGTTTGACTCAATACTGTAGTTTGTTGTCGTCATTGCTGGGATAACAACAGGAACAAGTTCAACCCCCGAGGTCGGGTATACTGACAGGTGACACTAAAGTAGCACAGGTGCTCCCTCACGCACACATCCTCTCATTGGTTGAGCTGTGCGGGAGTTGCAGCATTCGCATGGGAGGAAGGCAACTGAGAGAGCATGCACACTCGCTCATTGTAACTAGAAAGCGAGCAGTGGTGGCAGGTTTGGGAGTGCTTGCGTCCTAAGCCGCCGCCTCCTTCCCCCATAGGCTGCAGGAACAGAGAGACAAACACTTCCTTCCTGCTTATTGGTGCTTAGGAGTGTGGAGAGACACAAATGCCTCTTTGCTGCTTACCACTGGTGTAGTGTGCACATAACACGCGTAGGGGCGAGAAAGTGTTTGGACGCATCAGGAGGGGAAGGCAGTTTGAAAGCAACTCTTTATTGCAGTCATGCAGCTGTCAGGGGAAGAGTGTCAGGCTAGCTACTTCCTTTAAAATGACTCTCGTCAGCCCCTAGGTTCTTCTCTAACTCTCCCTCCCCCGATCGGCAGGTCTTGTGTACCTTCCAAGACGATTCTCCCACTACAGCGCAGACGCCAGCTGCGTTTCACATTCAGTGGTTTGAGTCAGCCCCAGAACCTGCTAGTGTAAAAGCTGAGGGGCGCGTGCTGCCGTTACTATCTCAACAAAGCCTGAGAATAGCAAGCGTGAGACGCTTAGGGGGGGGGGTTGTTATATTAACATAAGAACATAAGAAGCGCCATCTCCGGATCAGACCTTCGGTCCATCTAGTCCGGCGAACATAAGAAGCGCCATCTCAGGATCAGACCTTCGGTCCATCTAGTCTGGCGATCTGCATACGCGGAGGCCCTGCCAGGTGTACGCCTGGCGTAATTTTTAGTCACCCATATCCTTCTGTGCCTCATAAGAACATAAGACATAAGAAGTTGCCTCCGCTGGGTCAGACCAGAGGTCCATCACACCCAGCAGCCCGCACCTGCGGCGGCCCAGCAGGTCTATGACCTGTCAGGTGTTCCTTGACTTAGCCCTATGATCCCCCTTTTTCTTCTATCTATACTCTTCCTAACCTATCTCTACTTTTATCTGTACCCCTCAATCCCCCTATCGTTCAGGAATTTATCCACCTTCATTTCCACCCACTTTTTTTGGGGAAAAAGTGTGTCTTATGGACCAAAAAATACAGTACTTAACTGCGGGGACAAGGCAATTCACTGCTCCACAGAGCAGTGAATGGCCTTGTCCCTGCTGCAACCAGTTTTTTTTTCCTCCTTGTTTCGGCGGGTGGTAACAGTCATTGTGTCATTCTCTTTCAAATAATGTAATATTTCTTATACTTCTCTCGAATTAGCCTCATAAAGAAGAGAGCCCTGTGAGAAACAGACCAAGAATTGCATTAGCCTGAAAGTAGGTTTCTGTTCAAACACAGCACCTAAGATTTTAACTGATGTGACAGACTGAAGAAAACAGTTGTTAAACTGAATGAGAGCTTAGATGGCTTATGATGGCTCTGGAAGAATCCTTGAAAAAGCAATCCTGTGAAACATGTTGGATTAAATCTCCCCGGGCAGTACACAAGCACTTTAAAGATAAGTTAGATATTTATTTATTTTTTTTCAATTCTTTATTCATTTTATCATCTTACAACACGTACACAATATTACATCATTACAAATTTTGACACATCACTTGAATTAGATATTTATTTTAAAAAACTTAAGTAAAAATATTTAAAGTTCTAACCAATATGTGAAAGCTTGGTACACGATATTCAAACACAGCACCTAAGATTTTAACTGATGTGACAGACTGAAGAAAACAGTTGTTAAACTGAATGAGAGCTTAGATGGCTTATGATGGCTCTGGAAGAATCCTTGAAAAAGCAATCCTGTGAAACATGTTGAATTAAATCTCCCCGGGCAGTACACAAGCACTTTAAAGATAAGTTAGATATTTATTTATTTTTTTTCAATTCTTTATTCATTTTATCATCTTACAACACGTACACAATATTACATCATTACAAATTTTGACACATCACTTGAATTAGATATTTATTTTAAAAAACTTAAGTAAAAATATTTAAAGTTCTAACCAATATGTGAAAGCTTGGTACACGATATTCTAAATGAGGTTTCACCAGAGGCATCAGTACCTCCTTTTTCCTACTGGACATGCATCTCCCTATGCATCCTAGCATCCTTCTAGCTTTCGCCATCACCTTTTCAACCTGCTTGGCCACCTTAAGATCATACATCTACACTAGAAATAGTGTGTGTAGGCAAAGTCATCAGGTTTGAAGAAATGGGCCTGAGATCCTCCAAAGGCAAAGTGAGAAAAACAGTCTCTCGTAATAAGTTGTTGTTATTCTCACAGGCCCATGCGAAAACAGACCAGGAAAGAAGAAAAACTCAATATGGGAAAAAACTTCTCTGGTCAATAAACCACATATTATATCAATGACATACATTATACTGAGCACAAACTTTAAAAAGGGTGACAACAGTGATGGCGTTCCAAATAATTTCTCTTTTACTTAACTTAAATGCACTATCTCTTTGTGGCACTCGCATCAAACGATGATTGTAATCCAAGCGAGCAATCTTTACATCAAAGGGATTTCTTCTAATCAAGTTTCAAGTTTTATGAAATTTGATGAATCGCTTATTTAATACTAAGCAAGTAACAATTTAAAAAATATATTGTACACAACCTTAAGAGGGGGTAAGAAGCCTCTAACAGACAGTACAGACAAACTGTAAAACACAGGGAAGGAGCTAAGGTGGGTAAAAGTTACAAATCGCAGTTTCTCAAGAGAGAGGAAGACGAAAAACTAGTAGGGGGAAAAAACGTTAGGATTGGGATTAAAAAATTGTTCTAAAGAATAGTTCTAAAAAAAAATGAAATGTTTTATAATGCTGTTGAACTAATTTTAAAAAATATATTTTAAGTATTAAAAGAAGCTTTAAAAAGGAATGTTTTTAGGTTGGTTTTAAATAAGTTCAGGTCTTTAATTTCTCATCTCAACAAGAGACTGGCCAAAAGGCCTTGTTTTGCTAAAGCTGTGTCGGGAGAAAAAGGTCCACAACACTTTCCACCTTAAGATCATCACATACTATCACACCCAAGTCCTACTCCTTTTTCATTGCAAAGAATTTCAGTTTTTGGAGCTTTTTGGTTTTTAGAATTTCAGATAATGAATCGCGTACCTCTACTAGCACTCAACTAATGATTGAACATTCAAGGTACTGAAAGAAATAGACTTGGTAGTTAAGGACAGGTTGTTCACCCTCTCCAAGGTAGGGAGAACGAGAGGGCACTCTCTAAAATTGAAAGGGGATAGATTCGATATTGTGGCCGGGCCAGTCCCCAAGGGAATAGGAAAACCCTGGCTCAGACCGCAAGCAAGAATTTTGTACGCCTTTTATATGGTTAGGTGAAGGAAAACCCGGATACCGGATTTTTGGAAAACAGCATCAGGTTTATTAGTGTCCCAAATAAGAATATGAAAAAAAACATTCACAATTGGTTTCTTAGACTCCCTTAGGTGCTTCCTGCACTCTGGTATAGCTCAGTCCAGGTGAGTCATATGGGCCTTAACTGAGGAACTGGATAGACCATCTTTATCAAAAGACATCATTCAAAACTCTACAGTAGTCCAGTGCCCTCACTGTTTCACATCCCCTCTGGGATTTATCAGTCTCTCCGGTTCCCAGTAACTTCTTGCCTTTCAGCTGAGCACGGCTCATGCCAGCCTTTTCACATCTCAGCTCTTTTCATTGTCACACATCCAAACAAGGTAAATTTTGTTTCTTGCCCTAACCCACCCTGCTCCCAAGGAACCTTCACAGCCTTTCCTGTCAGGCTGTGCGGGCCACGCCTCCCATTTAGTTTGCGGTCTCCAGGCCCACCCGAAGTGACCCTTATCTTGGTTATCTCCTGCTCCTAGGGAGTCTGATTATGGGTTTATTCACACACGCTTTCTCCCTTAATTAAGCAGGGCTGCCTCAGCTCTGCCTGCAGTCATGCACTGGCTTAAGTTCAAAAGGGAAACAGAAAACTTTCTTTATGAAACCAACTGGGACTCTCACACATTATACCCCCCCAGGTCCATATCTTCCCCACACATACTCTCCCCAGGGTCACTACACATTTCCCATTCACCCTCTTGGGAACCCTGGCTTTCCATTTCGACATCCATTCCTGGCTTTACATCCCATCCCCCTCCCTGCAGGTCTGCCAGCTCCTCTGCAGCATTTCCATGGGGTAAACTTACAGCCCTTCCCTCTGGGGTTTAATCTGCAAGGCACTATACCTCCCGTGTGTGGTACTGCTTCTCCTTGTGAGCTGGCCTTTTGCAAAACATCCCTGCTGGGGCTTAAGCCATGGGTGAAAGCTGGAATCTCCGTGGGTCGTGTGGCTTCTGTAGAGCCAGCTGTATCCTCCTCCTTCCTCTTTGAGGCTTCCCAGCCTGCAAACTCCAGGGTCTGACTCCACCCCTCTCCAAATTGGTCTCAGGTTTCTCCCTGACTTGGGGAAAAGAGTGATAGGGGAAATTATTGGTTTTCAGAGCCCTCCCTATCTGGCTTTTGGGCTGTGCTGGGACCTGCCTTTTCTTGCACTCTCCTGGCTGAGCCAGCTGGCCTGGCTCCATGCCGGGTTTTACAGAGCCCTGTGCTGCATGCTGGGGAGTTTTAGCAGTAGTTTTCACTGGGACAGGAGCTTCCCTGTCACAATATGAACATAAGAAAGTTATTTTTACCCAGAGAGTGGTAGAAAACTGGAACGTTCTTCCAGAGTCTGTCATAGGGGAGAACACCCTCCAGGGATTCAAGGCAAAGTTAGACAAGTTCCTGCAGGTAGGGCTGGTTTCAGTTAGGGTGCTGGTCTTTGATCAGAGGGCTGCCGTGTGAGTGGACTGCTGGGCACGATGGACTACCAGTCTGACCCAGCAGCAGCAATTCTTATGTTCTTAAGTAGTATTTGTATATGTTGTGCTTGATTAAAGACATTTGCAGTATCTCAGTATTGAGCTAAAACAGTGGGAGTTGAGCAGGGCTTATGTATTTCCCCCCCACCCCCAATAAAAGTGGTACATATGTTGTTCAAGGTCCTGACAAGGAGTGTTAGATGTCAGAGTTGAGCTCTGTGTATGAATATAGATGTTGGTATGCTTTTTCAGAGTCTTGCTGAGACCTATGTTAAAGATTGGGCGGTATATAAAATTTTAATAATACACAGTTGAAGTCCTTATGTAGGCAAGGTGAGGCTTCATTTCTCATTGCTCTTACTCTTCTTCTTGGATGTATTCAGTTCTGTTCTGAATTGTAAGGCCTTGAAAGCAGTGCTGGCATTGAATAAGGGAAATAAAATGGAGTAAAAGTAGTTTACAAAACATGAGCTATGAAAGATAGAATAAGAGATGACCTTTCATTTTGGGTGTGCCCATATCCCTACTTGCCTGAAATGTCGCCAGGTTGATAATTCCTTAGCACATGGTTTCTGGTCATGTGCAACTATCTATGCCTTTTGGCTGGAGGTTGGGTGCTATTTGGAGTCCTTGGTGGATTATACCCTCCCCTCGACGGTGGAAGGGATTCTTTTTCTGGCTACAGGCCATCTGGGTGGGCTTTCTGCAGGCGATAGTTTGCTTATCCGTAAGGGCTATATTGTGGGGAAGAAGTGCATCCTAAATCATTGGCTTCAGGACTCCCCACCCACTTTCTGGTATTGGTGCAATAAATTTAATCTTTTAATGGTATGGGAATCTGTCAGCTCGGTTTTCTCGTTCCAGGAATAAGCTTTTCTTGTCTGTTTGGACCTTTTATTTGGATACTTTGCCCCCTGTGATCAAAAGCCAAGTGGTCAATAGATTGCGGAAGCCAGTGGTTCCTTTATTGCCAGTGGGTTGAGGATAGGTGGGGGGTGGCGGTTTGTAGGCAGGTGACAGATTGGGGTAAAGGTGGGGCTTTTATTGGGGTGAGGAATGGTTGGGTCCGGGCTATAAGAACACAAGCCTGGACTCCACTTGTTTCCATGGTTCTATTTGTTGGTTGTTTTGTACTTGCTGTATATTGGAAAATGTTATCTGCTTTTTGCATGTATTTTGTCTTTTGAATAAACAATTATATAAAAAAAATCTAAAAAAAGATAGAATAAGAGATAATAAAAAGCAAAGAGGGAGTAAAAATGTTTTACATCAAATGAATCCAAAATTAATGAGGTCCTTACTGAACCCCAAGTACAGTTACCGGTATCCTTTGAAACATTAAATTGGGATAGGCTTTGCCAGCTGAAATCCCACTGTTGTGTCTTAATAGATAGGCCAATTGTCAAGCAATTATGAAGAATGAAAAGAGAGCTGGCAGAGATGGGGGAAAAAGTGTTTTCTATCTCAACTGCTGATCTTTTTATGCAGGTAGTTCACTATGTACAGTGTACCTTTCTAAGCTATAATAGTTCAATTTTGCTCTCTAATAAGGCATTTTCTGTTTCCTATTGTCTGCTTTATCTTCTTATCCTAAAGAATCAGCATTCATAAATGGTTGATTGACAGAACATTTAAATGAGGTAGTTGTGACTGAAGTGTGGACAAGCCTGGAATTTTGAAGAAACTCCACTGGAAGTTGTCCACACTACATACCACCAATCTTTGAGCATACTCTTGTGTACACTCTACTTAGTTCAGATGTTGCTGAGAAATGACTTTATATCCGTGAAAAGAAGCATGAGCCTTGTGCATGTTTTAATGATGCACAAGTATATGTTAAATAGTAGAACGGGGCAAGCCTTAAATACGATGCACAGTATTTATTTCTTCAATTTTCTATACCTGGGACAATGGGAATTACCCCCTCTTTACTAAGGTGAGCTAACCGATTAGCACGCACTAATTGAATTAGCGTGCGCTAAACGCTAACATGTCTATAGACTAACATGCACGCGTTAGCATTTAGCGCGTGCTAAATCGATTAGCGCACCTTAGTAAAAGAGGGGGTAAGTAACTTGCCAAGGGTCACAAGGAGCAGGATGCTGAGGCTGTAGCTTTAACCACTGCATCTCTCTCCCCCCTATTGGCCTATTTATGCCACTTTGGAATCCCAGTGAGTGAGTTTTTCAAACTCGGCATTTAAAATGGTTGCTTGACCCCTCTAACTGCGCCACCTCCTTTTTGGGTGAATCAATACCTTTGTTCCTATTTTAATATCATACAACAATTTGATTTGCAGGCTCAGAATAAAGAGACTGGAATATTGGCTGCAGCAAAGGTGATAGATACAAAATCAGAGGATGAACTTGAAGATTACATGGTAGAGATTGACATATTAGCATCATGTGACCATCCACATATTGTCAAGCTTCTTGATGCCTTCTATTATGAAAACAATCTCTGGGTAGGTGCTTTCTTATTCAAAGAAGTCAGGCATATCGAAAAAAGTAATGTGTGTTTTGTAATTCTATAATATAAATGCTAAGAAGGCTATTCTGCAAGTGGGTGTACTTATGCCAAAATACACTGCATGCTATTTTATAAAGTAGGCAAGCGAACAGAACACCTCGCTTTCAAGAAAGAACAGACAAACCCCAAAAAGATAAGGGAAGTGTCTTTTCAACCGTAAATGCAATCTTTCCTTAGCAATAGCAACAGATGAATCCAGAGACCAGTGGGATAGCACACATCTACCAGCAGGTGGAGATTAGAGAGCTGAACGGGGACGACGGGAATCCCGCGGGTTCCCCCTTCGGGTCACAGGGATCCCGTGGGGACGCCCCCTAGGATCACGGGGTTCCTGCGGGGTTGGATTCACTTGAGCTGCGAGGTTCGTCTTCTTTCCCTACCTGCCCTGCCGCAGCACACAGCCGACCCGGAAGTCTTCCACGATGTTAGTGCTGATGTCGGAGAGAGGGCTTAAGCAAAGCCCTTCCTCCCTCCGAAGTCAGCGCTGACATCGGGAAGACTTCCGGTCGGCTGTGTGCTGCGGCAGGGCAGGTAGGAAAAACTCAAGGCAGTGGCGTACCAAGGGGGGGGGGGAGGTCCGCCCCGGGGCAGCCTTAGGAGGGGCTGCAGAGCCAGCCAGATCCCCTTACCTTCGTGGCGCTTTCCCCGACCGACCGACAACAGGCCCGGTCCGACAAAACTCCCTGCCCTGTAGCCGCAAATCTAAATTACCTTCTTACAGCAGCTGGATTCAGGGCAGGGAGGTTTGTCGGACCGGGCCTGTTCTGTTGTCGGTCGGGCGGGGAAGCGCCATGAAGGTAAGGGCAGGGAGGGAGAAAGGAAGGAAAGGTGGAATGGAGAGGAAAAGACGCTTAAGGGAAATGGGTAAAACTGAGGGGAAAGAAGGTCGCTGAAAGCACTGGGGAAGACAGAGGGGGGAGAAGGCGCTGAAAGCACATGGGGAAGATGGGGGGAGAGAAGGAGTTGAAAGCACATGGGGAAGACGGGGGGAGAAGGAGCTGAAAGCACATGGGGAAGACGAGGGGGGGAGAAGGAGCTGAAAGCACATGGGGAAGACGGGGTGGGGGGAGAAGGACGCTGAAAGGACATGGGGAAGACGGGGTGGGGGGAGAAGGACACTGAAAGGACATGGGGAAGACAGGGGGGGAGAAGGATGCTGAAAGGACATGGGAAAGACAGAGGGGGAGAAAGATGCTGAAAGGACATGGGGAAAACAGAGGGGGGAGAAGGATGCTGAAAGGACATAGGGAAGATGGTGGGGGGGAGATGGATACTGAAAGGACATGGGGAAGACAGAGGGGAGAGAAGGCTGCTGAAAGGACATGGGGAAGACAGGGGGAGAAGGATACTGAAAGCACATGGGGATGACAGAGGGAGGAGAAGGACGCTGACAGGACATGGGGAAGATGGGGGGGAGAAGGACGCTGAAAGAAAATGGGGAAGAGAGAGTGGGGCGAAGATGCTGGCAGGGAAGAAGACAGAGATGACTATGGGGGGAGCAGAGGGAAGAAGATGGGTGCCAGACCAATTTGGAAGGGGGAGAAAGGGAGAGGCACAGTAACAGAGCAAATGGAAGACGCAGAGAGAAGAGAGATAGTGGATGGAAGGAATTGAATGAGAACATGAGGAAAGCAGAAACCAGGCAACAAAGGTAGGAAAACAATTCTATTTTTTTTTTTTTGCTTCAGGATAAAGTAGTATATTAGTTGTGTTGATAAAAATTTATAAACATTAGAAGCTCTGGTAGAAACCCATTTACAAAGTATGTATTCTTCCCAATTAATATTTCCAAATAAAGTCTCTTTGCTTATTTGTAAATGGGTTTCTACCAAAGCCTTTAATTCAGTAGCATAATTAAATGAAATAACTATTTCTGAAGTTTATAGGGACGAGCGGGGATGGAGGGGATTCCTCGCGGGGACGGGTGGGGACGGAGGGGATTCCTCGCGAGGACGGGTAGGGACGGGTGGGATTCCTCACGGGGACGGGTGGGACTTTGATGGGATTTCTGTCCCCACACAACTCTCTAGTGGAGATAGAGAAACTGATTAACAGGTGATCCTATTGGCTGGCACACCTCCTGCATCTTCAGTATGCTTTATCTCCCAGGAACCTCTGCGAATGTCTCTCTCTCTCTCCCCTTCTGGAGGAGGGAGAGCCAGAGACACGTCCTCTTCACACACCCCCCCATTGCTTTTACTGATTAGAATACAATCGAATCTGCTCCGATCAGCACTTTAACGCCTCAGTCGCAACTGTACCTGTAAAAGTGAAGCTGGTACGATCGGTGCCCTCCCGATACTGACGCAGGAACACGCGGAAGCGCTTTTTCAACTGCGACTTCTTGACCTGCTGCCCATCGTCTACTGCCAGCTCCCCACCAAAGCTGTTGCTATCAAAACCGGACATAGCTGGACACTCACTGCAGTCAAGGAGGAAGAAAATGACAAACACACTTAGGAAGGAGAACGGGAGTACGCTGTGATTTTGCAGCAAAAATCAAAAGAGGACGGAATGGAGCCGTCGGTGTTCTCCTCCCTCACGTTTCTGATTGGTTGAATAGCTTCCCACACGCCTTCTCAGTGGGAGGCACCCTGTAAGTTTGGCGCGTTGGCTGGGGCAGGCTCTTTTCTGGATTGGTCGTTAGCAACAGTCACGTGGACTGGAGAATTGTCAAGCTCCTCCCCTTCCCTATTTTGTTGGAAATGGAGGCTGAACCCATTTGTCTGGAACTTCCTTTCCGATGCTGGAGGGAGGGAGGTAGGCTTTAGCGCGGCAGGGAGGGGAAGCGATCCCCGGTCCGTTGTCCCAGTGCACAGCTTCAGGACGCTGTCCTTGAAAATGGGACATTTCGGCATCCCGAAGCGGTGGGTCGGAACAACGGGACGGTCCCTTTGAAAACGGAACGTATGGTCGCCTTATATATTATTCCAAGTACCTTTCTTATTTCTAATCCTAATGTATATTTTCTGTAAACCGCTTAGAACCTAACGGATGTAGCGGTATATAAGAAATAAATTACATTACATTACATTACATAAAGACTGATTGTAAGAGGGAATACCAGCCCACTTGTACTATGTCAGTCTCCACCTGCTGGCAGAGGAGTGTAAACCCATCTGTTTCTGTGCCGGTCTGGAGGGACTAAAAGAAAGAGAGAAAATTTAGCAGATAAGGAACTAATTTCTCCTTAAAACATTCAAGGCCTTGGGAGTTCATGGCATCCTACTTAACTGGTAGGATACCAACCAAGAATCTCCCCGACTGAGACTGACCATTTTATTGGGTTTATGACATCACTAAATTCATTATTAAACATATGTGGTTACAACATCTTCCAATTAAATTACAATTGCTTCGTTAAGGTCCAATTCTTGGTTAGTTGTTTGACCTAGCACATCCTGTTCCATTAACAGACGAGAAAGTGCCTAAGATCAGTATGCCCTAAATGAACATGTTACAAGATGTGCAATGCACTGAAATAGAACACCCCCTGTATTGCTGACAGGGACAAAATTAAATAGCATGTGATAACTAAGTCATTAGTGTTGCTAGGAAAATTACTAATGAAATAAGATTAACAAGAAACTAACCAAAAGAACATTGCTGGATTATGCAATTTATCAATATTCTTTCTACTGTAACTCCAACTTCTGAAGCACTTCTATATCCTTCTATAACTCCAACTCCTGAAGCATTTCTATATCCTTCTATATCCTAGAGAGAGAGAGACCTTGTTGATTACAAGCATGTTTTTGGAACAAATTATGCTTGTGTAGAAAGATTTACGGTCCACTAATCAGTTACATAAACAAATACATGCCTGTTAGTTTCTAGGGAAGACCATAATATCTCATCCAGGTTCAGCTTTCTTGCTTTTTTACATGACCAGACCAAGGCTAATGAGAAATACTTTTATTACGAAAATAGAAAAATATAATTCACAAGCCAGCAGCAATATCTAAATATTGTTCACAAAATATCTGATTACATATATGAAACTCCTCAGTACAGAATTATCACAACACACTTGCTAGATACATAAGTAAAACTAATTCTTACACTCACTAAACAATTCTTATAATAATAATCCCTGATTAGCAGCAATCTATTACAGTTATCACCAAAAGTAGCTTTACAAGCCTTATCCTATATCACAATCGGATGCACTTATCTAACCCCAGCTGATAAGATAATAAGTTCCTTATCCTCACCATCCAATTAGGCCTTGGCACAAAATCAGGTGAAATGGAATATGTCTCTCAGCTTAGCAGATGTAGAAATCCTTTGGTTTACAGGAACAAGTGTTTGTCAGCCACTGGTAAAGCTGTAATTTATTGGCAGCAAAAGTTTCCTTGAGGTGATGGAATTCAGATCTGTTTAAAGTCCGATTCACTCTCTCAGACAGAGTCACACGAGGTAACTGTTCAGGTCTTAATTATTATGAAAGAGATACGTGCAGAACACCTGTGATGAGATGTGAGTTCACCCACACCTAAAACACAGACTAAATTACAATTAGCACCTTTTCACTTGGATCTCGTCAGATGATTTCTCCGGACCAATCCAGAAACAGAACTTAGATAAATAGCCTTTCTGTATAAAGTCTCATACAGGCTGGGAGACAGAGATAAGCACAACCCCACCCTTTCTGCATGAAGGCATAGATGGATGTCCTTGACTAGAATACCATTCTGGTACATACCCAGAATGCATCAGGCAGAAACAGCAAAGATGTGTTCTTCTTTCTCTTCTTGCTAGGTTCAGGCTGGAATGATTTCTTGCAAATAATGGTTCAGGCTTGATGATGTCAGAGAGGCCTAACCTTCAGGTGCAAATAAGGAAACACCCCTACACTTGCAAACCAAGGTTTTGCTATACTGGTGTCTTTTCAGGTTTCCCAGGCAAGGGGTGTCTCATACATTTTTGATATGCCCCACCTCCTTATATCCTGCTTAATACTATTATTGCTATCAGTAACATTAAAAACACAAAATTTAAAATTGTGATTTTCTGTTTTTGTCTGTCTTATTTCCTGCTATACAAATTATACAACAATGTTTAAGAAAATATTCCACAAATGTTTTCAGCAGCTTTAAAAATTTTCGTGTATTGTCCATTATTTTTAACTGTCCAGTTAAGTTGTTCCATCTAGTGACATCGCCACCTCAGATCTTAATGGGCGATGTAGGTGATACAATGTTATAGCTTGGGATAAATACCAAGGTATTCCATTACACCCTGCATGGAAAGTTAACACTAAAACTTTAAACAAATTTCTGCATTTGTAATTGTCGCAAAAGGAGGGGAGGGGGAATCGCATGTCCCAACCTATCACTTCCAAAAATCATTCGTGCAGCGGTGTTCTGGACTACCTGTAGTTAAATTTCTGTTACTTGCAGATACTGAAGGTTCATTTAATAAATATTGTTAGATTTCTTTTGCATAAAATGTCTTTTTATCAATGTATCATTGCTGAGTGTGAAATCATAATAAAAGTTATAGCTATAATACCAATAAATTTGCTCCATTAAGCAAGAATAGGAGCAAATTTTAAGAAAAATCAATGGATTTGAGGGACCCCTGGATGGGCTTTAAATTTTTTAAAATTTAATTTTTGATCAAGCACAATCAAATTCATGGGGTAAACTTCAATTCACAGTTTTTCAACTTTTGGGTTTTCTGGTGTATATCTATCTCTATTTGTGTATTTTGGCTTGACTACATGAGTACTAATAAATGACATAGTTCAGTAGATCAGATTTTTTTTGTCTCATTTCAAATAGATCCTGATTGAATTCTGTGCAGGTGGAGCAGTAGATGCAGTGATGCTAGGTAAGCACTAAGTATTGTGTGCACTAGATAATATTGCACTGATTTTCATAAATTTTTAAAATAATTCATTCACATATAATTTTTATTCAGAAATATATTTGTAGACTAGAGCACTTAATTTTAATATTCTTGATTAAAATTAATTCCTTAAGTCCAGCCCAGAATCTGTGGGTTATATCCAGCAGGTAGAGACAGAGAAACAAAGTAGTTCTGTACGTTTTGCCCCATAAGGGTACTGTGCAGCCTTAGAATGTTAGGGGTTTTTTTCCCCTCTGTCTTTAGCAGATGGTGATGGTACACCATGCAGGTTCTAAGCTAGATGGCTTGAATGCATACCTGAACCAATTAAACTAGATGCTTTTCTTCAGGCTGGTGAGGTGAGAAGGAATGCTCTTCCATCGCATCCCTCCTTCCCCACTAGCACGACCAGAGCCTCAGCAGGCAGTCCAATTAGCGGCTTACCATTGGGGGGCGGAGCTTCACAAATATGGTGGCTCGAAGCTGCACTGGGACACCGGTGCAGTCTTTTTGAACATTTCCTTTCGCCATGGTGAAAAGAAAATCTAAACTCCCGGGTTTACCTGGAGAAACTCTTACCTCAGACCTGGCCGATGGATTCCTTTGTGCAGCATGGCCCATGAGCGCAGCAATCGGAGGACAAAGCCTCGGCAGGAGAGAGCACACAAACTGAGGCATGAGAGCTCTCCCTCGAGGGTGTCAGCTTGTCCCTGGAGGAACAGTCCTCTGGCGTTGGGAGCAGTAGGAGTGGGGGAGGATCAGCCGATGCCAAATATGGTTCGGGACGCCCTCTTGCCTGTTCAGCAGGGCGAGGGATCCTGGTCTGAGAGGAGGCAGGAAGAGTGTGCTTCGCCAACAATGCAGCCGGATGGAAGAAAGCAGATAAAAGCAGTTTTGAATATTTCTTCTGCAAATGCAAGTACTATTTCTTTATCAGTGTGTGCCAGAACTGAGTTTTTCCCCTTATGGAAGCCTGAAGTCTTCAATATGGAGTCAATTTGGGAGGCTATTTCCAGTCTTCAAGTCTCTCTGGGAAGCCAGTTACAGCAGCTTTCCCAACGCTGCACTGTAGTACTTTCAGAAAGTTTGGATTTGAATAATAAAGTATCAGCGTTGGAAAACAAATCAGATAATTATGACACCAGAATAAAATCCTTAGAAATGCAAGCACTTGGGGCATGGCTTGGAGGTGCACGCGAATGGACTGGTGAAGGGAGAGCTCCCGTTGAAAACAGACAGTTTTATAATTAAGTAATATCAGATTATATAAATTGCCGGTTTTGTTTTCACATACCGATAGTTATAATGGCCACGGGTAAGCAGAGCAAAGCTGACTCGGCGATGTCTAACACAGGAAGTGTGAAGAGATCGAAACCAGAGCCTGTAACACCATTGAAAACACCGCTACCAAAAGACAGCAAATGGGAAGATGAAATGTTCAAAGAAATAAAAGCAATTAAAGAAATAGTGCTCTCAAACTCAAAAAAACTTAGCGATCTACAAGAGGAAGTTTCTACATTAAATAGGAGAACGGAGGTACTGGAAATAAAAGTTAATCAGCTAGAAAAGAACGTGGAGGAATTTCAAACAGAAAAAAAGCAGTTTGAAGAAGAAAAAGAGAAAATTGCCTTACTTTTCAGCGAGCTGGAGGATTGCTCTAACCGGATGAGAAGGTCGAATTTAAGAGTATTAGGCAGGGGTGTCCAATGTCGGTCCTCGAGGGCCGCAATCCAGTCGGGTTTTCAGGATTTCCCCAATGAATATGCATTAAAAGCAGTGCATGCACACAGATCTCATGCATATTCATTGGGGAAATCCTGAAAACCCGACTGGATTGCGGCCCTCGAGGACCGACATTGGACACCCCTGGTATTAGGGATACCGGAAGGGGTGGAGAAAGGAGATCCAATTTCCTTTTTAGAAAATTTCATAATGAAAGTCCTCCCCTTTAAATCAAACATCCAATTGAAATAGAAAGAGCACATAGGGTTCCCACTAGAAGATCAGATAAATTTAATGGTCCTCGGCCAATAATTTTTAAACTCCTAAGATATCAGCATGCTACAGAGATCATCAGATTGGCAAAAGAAAATCAAAATATGAGATGCCAGGATGCTAAAATTCATATTGTACCGGACTTTGCTAAAGCTACGGCGGTAAGAAGAAAGCAGTTTTTAGAGATGAGACCGGCGCTGTGGGATATTGGAGCTAGATATGGTTTACTATATCCAGCTATAATGAAAATAACAGTAGATAATAAAACACTCAGCTTCGATTCTCCTGATAAACTTAAGAAATTTTTAAACCAGAAAGAACAACCCATGAACGAGTGAATGAAAGAATAAGAATAAGTGAGACTTAAAGTAATTTAGCTTTACTTTCCTTTTTACATTAAAAAAAAAAAAATAGTTATGTGAATTCAAAGTATATTTATTGAGTTTAATATTACTTTAAAATTTTAACGGAGAAAGAACCTTCTGTGTGATTTGATCTATGGAATGTTGGCAATATTCTAAAGCCAGTATGACTGAAAGAAACATCTACTGAACATAAAAAGTTATGGTCAAGACGTTAGAGTTATATGGAGTTAAATATATCCAATTTCATATCTGGCCTCAGAGCATTAATATGGATTCCAATATTGAAGACTGCTAGGGATTTTCAATAAGATGAACACCAAGACAGAAAATATGCAGGTATATCCCTGCAGTTTTAAAGGACTAAGACTGATAAATGAAAAGAGGGGCATTTGATATTCGAAAGGACACATAGGTTACTATGGTGACTGAGTTATGGAAAGACACAGATGTTACTATGATAACTGAATGACTGACGAGTTGGAGACCTTTGATAAACTTTCGGTGTTTCTTCCTTTTGATATGGAAGATTGCAATTCTGGAAAAATTTATTCATCTACATAGCAGAGCTGAGTAAAACTATTTGTCATTTCTGAAGAGGATTTCTGAAGTGAAGTAGATGATGTCTGGGAATGCTTCTCTTATATGTAAGGACGTAAGAGCATGCTCCGCCTCCAACTCACGGTGTAATTCTATTAATAATAAGTGTCAGAACTGGCTTTCACGAATTTGACGATTTAAATAGAATACCGCCTCTCTCTTCATAGAGGGTTGGTGTGCATGCATGCTCCGTCCTCAGCGACGTTTAGGAACATCTGAATCTACATCATTTAAATCATTTTCGTGCTACCATCAACTCTGACAATTTATATGCAAATCGTCGATGTCAAAGGACTATCTCTTTTCTTTTTGGATTGAGAATGATTGCGGATAAAAGGCAGAACTAATTGCTGGATTCTTGTCCTATCTCCAAATCATTCTGATATTGGTATCCTGGAACAATATTGGAGGTTCAGTGTTATGTGCAAATGAATGCGATGAATATATGCTGGAAGAGTGCTAAGTTTGTGTGGGTTTAAGGATTATATGAAAATAGGAGAGTTAATGGTTTTTGTTCAAATATTATATGAAATTCTCTCATGTGCTCTTTAAAAAAAAAAAAAATGCGATATGCTTTTTACTAATTATTTGCAATATATATTCGTGTTATAAGGGTCTCCAGGAGAAGGTTCTTTTAATAGGAATGCTATACTTTTAATATGAGTTTTCTTTCTAATGGATTAATATATATAAACTGGTGTGGAGAGGTGAGAATTGAATTAATGTATGATATATATGTATCTGCTTAATTATATATTTATGTACTTAAAAATAGCTCTTTAAAAGTGACTAATTTTCTAAAAATGTTAGGATATTAAATGAAAATATTCTATATTACTTACTTTTTAACAGAATGGATAAGTATAGACATTATTGATTAATATTAATACTATTTATGTTTGATCTATAAAAGTTAACTATGAGTTGGATGAATGGAATTTTATTTATGGAAAGTATAATTATTATTCACTCGTATCAATTAATGCAGTATTAATACCAATGGCTTTATAATTAGTTATTTTATGGATTATATAGGAATATAAAATGAATATTATGAATATTTATTTTTAGATTGTTCAAATACTAATTTTTAAAAATCATTTAAAAATAATTTTTAAATATCATACTGATATTTGAATAACTAGGTATGTATTTGGGGTTAAACTATTAAGATACTGGGATTCATCAAAGATTATGGATTATATTAATGATAAGTTATTATTTTATATGATTAATGTATTGCAAAAATGAATTATAATTGAGGTCTGTGGGGGATTATCTTGTTTTACCTGATCTTAAATGTGTGGTTCCAAGTTCTTTATGTCAGTATATAGGGGGGGAAGGGTAGGATGGATATTTATAAAGGGTATAATGATAATTGGGGGAGGTATTTTACTGATTATGAAATGATATAGAAAATGGCATATAATCATATATTAAGTTACTTTTTATTTTTCAAAATTGAGGGAAAATGGTTAATAAATATTATAAATAATGGAGATTAAAATATTTTCACTTAATGTTAATGGCCTCAAAAAAGGAAAAAAAATGCTTACGTTCCTAAAGAAACAAAAAGCTGATATATATTACATCCAAGAGACACACCTATCGGATGTAGAATCAAAGAAACTTGAAGAGGATTGGATCAAACATTGTTTTTATGCCCCTGCAGTTAGGAAAAAAGCGGGAGTTGCCATTTTAATAAGTAGTAATTGTTCTGCTTCTTTTCAATTGATAGATTTTGATCCTTTAGGCAGGTGGATTAATGTAAAAATGAGAATGGGAAATAATACCTTGACTTTGTTTAATGTCTACGCCCCTAATTCGAACCAAAATGAGTACTTTAAAAACTTACAACAGTTATTACTCCCACTGGCTGCTTCTAATTTAGTTGTAGCTGGAGATTTTAATGCTGTAATGGATCCTTTTTTGGATAAAAAAACAAGTAAGAACATAAAATCTTTAGGGCTAGAGAATTTGGTGCAATCATGTAATTTAAAAGATATTTGGCGAATACTTCATTTCAATGATCAGGAATTTTCTTTTTTTTTCTCAAGTTCATAAATCTTTCTCAAGAATTGATTATGTTTTGATCTCAAACTCATTAGTACAGCAGGTGACATATGCTTCCATTGATCCAATTATTTTGTCGGATCATGGAGGGGTTTGGATCAAATGTAGGCTGGATAAGAAGGAATTAAATAGACCAATTTGGAGATTTGATAATACATTGCTTGCAGATTCAGCTTTTCTTGAAGAGTTTAAGGTAAAGGTATCTGAGTTTTTCCAAATTAATACTACTGAGGATATTAGTACCGAAACATTATGGGATGCTTTCAAAGCTATAATGAGAGGTTTTATTATTTCATATTCGGCACATATATGAAAACAGTATACTAAACAATTTGTTGATTTGGAAAATGAAATTAAATGTTTGGAATCTAAATTAATTGATAAATGGCAACAGGATAGAGAGCCAGCAGGAAGGCAGGAAAAGAGGAGATAGGAGCCCGATCCTGCGGGGGAGCGCGAAGCAGTCCGCCCCTCCCCCGAAACCAGCGGGGTCTCCTTTTGAATTTGGCCCTGCAACGGCACACTGCCTGCTCCTGGAGCCAGCAGGAAAGCAGGAAAGGAAGAGAAAGGAGCCCGATCCTGCGGGGGAGCGCGAGGCAGTCCGCCCCTCCCCCGAAACCAGCGGGGTCTCCTTAATTTTGAGCCCACCAACGGCGCACAGCCTCTTGCACCGTAAGCCAGCAGGAAGGCCGGTACACCTTGATATACATTGTTATATTTAACTGCTGGTTTACCTTGTCTTATTTTTACCGTTGACTTATAATTAATGGTTGATAAACAACGTATTGATAGACTTCTTGCCCTAACAAGTCTCAAGTCTAACTGCTGGTTTTACTTAACAGTTGGTTTACCTTGTTTTATTTAACTGTAGACTCAAACTTAATGGTTGATAGACAGATTGACCTAATTTGTTTAAACATATATTAGCACCAAGAACAAGTCTCAATACCCACTCACACATCCTCTCAAAACTCATACATGAACCCTACTCACAGGCATAGGCCCTACAAAAAGACAAGTAACATCAACAGAGCAAAGAACTCCAGAACTAACACCCCTATCCACGCAAAAAAAAAAAAAAATGGCAACACTCACAACCAAATTCTGCCTAGTCCTACTACTGCTCTCCCTTCTCATAGATAAATGGAAAACAGCTGGATACCACACTCATTCTATACCCATCCTCACAACAACACACAGACTGATTCAACCCATTAGGAAACTGCAAACCCCAAGAACCCTGATACCTTGTCCTTCATCCAATCACGAAAACATTCCCGCAATCTGGGGAAAAAAACCACCACCAAAAACTAAGGCTAGCTCTCAAAAACCTCAATCACCATCCAGAACACTTATCAATACTCACATTATCCCAGGACAAGCAGGCAGCATATTCTTGACTGATGGGTGACGGCACCGACGGAGCCCCGGTACGGACAATTTTAGAGTGATTGCACTCTAAGAACTTGGAAAGTTCTAGCAGGCCGCACCGCGCACGCGCGAGTGCCTTCCCGCCCGACAGAGGCGCGTGATCCCCAGTTTCTTAGTTTCCGCGGAGCTAAGAAAACGCACTTTCAACGGCTGTTGAAAATTTTTTCTCTAACGCCTTCCCGCTCGCGTAAACTTTTTCGGTATTTTATTCCCTTCTTTACTTATTTTCTTTAAAAAAAAAAGAGAAGAATTTTCTTTTCTTTTTTTTTTTTTTTTCGGGTTCGCCCCGGCGGGGCCTGCTGCCACCATCGAGGCCTCGGCCTTCGATTTGGCAGAAGCCGTTTTTACGTTCATGCCCCCCCAACCCGGTTTTAAGAAGTGCCAGCGGTGCACGAGGCCCATTTCTCTCACCGACCCGCACAACTGGTGCTTACAGTGCCTCGGTCCTGACCATCAGGCGTCCACCTGCACCCCCTGTGCCACTCTGAAAAAGAGAACTCTTAAAAACCGCCAAATTCAACAGCGGTTATTGTTTGGTATCGAGATGTCGGATTCGGCGGCACCGACTCCGACTTCGGCCCCGATGCAGTCGGCACCTACTTCATCGACACCGCGCGATACCGCATTCCTCAGGTAAGCCGGCTAAGAAGCCTTCCCCGCTGGAGCGCCCTCCGGTCTCAGTGGCAGCGAGCCCAATCCTGCCGACCTCAAGGCGCCCACGGAAGCGCTACGCTCTGATTGAGGTTAGCCCTTCGACCTTGGGTTCCTCTTCGGAGTGTAGAGCGGCACCAAAGGTACCGCAGAAGAAAAAAGCGGTACCGGTGCCTTCGCTGGACGAGCGAATTGCTGCCGTCCTGCAAGTTCAGCTTAAAGAGCAATTGCAGCAGCTCCTGCCTGCTCTTCTGACACTGAGCCTTCTAGTCCCGGTCCGGTCTGAGCTACCGGTACTGGCAGTGGAGCAGCCTCTTTTATCGGCATCCACTTTGTCAGTACCGGTACAAACAGTTTCCTCGGTATCCATGCCTCGGCACCGAGGTCTTTACACCAGGCGGTGCAAACTTCGGCACTGGCACGCCCGATAACATCTCCCGGTACCGTTTCACAGAGGTCTGGTAAGTCGACTCACAAAACTCGACACCTAGAACCCTCCACACCGGAGTCTCGGGACCGTAGTTTTCAGGTGAGGGACCCTGATCTGTGGGGTGATTCAGAGGAGCCGCTTCTCTCTGAGGGAGAGTGTTCGTCAGGGGACGAGGACCCTTCTGTATTAGATCCGTCCTCTAAGCCTGATGCATCTTCTTTTACCTCTTTTCTCAAAGAAATGTGCGACTCTCTCTCTATTCCCTTGGAGGCTGAGTCCAAAAATTCCAAGGCATTTCTCGATGCACTGGACTTTGACCAGCCTCCAAGGGAATTCTTGAAATTGCCTCTCCATGATATTTTGCGAGAGACTTTCTATAAAAATCTAGAGACACCTTTGACCATTCCAGGAGCTCCTCGCAAACTGGACTCCTTGTATAAGGTCATACCTATTCCTGGCTTTGACAAACCGCAACTCCCCCATGAGTCTTTACTAGTGGAATCTACTTTAAAGAAATCCACGGGGGCTAGTGTATACACCTCTGTCCCTCCTGGCAGAGAAGGTAAGGCCATGGATAAGTTTGGCAAGCGGTTATACCAGAATGCGATGCTAGCTAATAGATCTGGGAACTATGCTTTTCATTTTTCATTCTACCTAAAGCATCTCATTCAGAATTTGTCATCTTTTGAAAAATACCTCCCTGACTGTAAAAGATCTGCTTTTCGCCAAACTTCTTCATCGCTCTTACAACTCCGTAAGTTCATGGTCAGATCAATCTATGACACCTTTGAGCTGACCTCTCGGGCCATGGCTATGTCGCTGGCCATGCGTCGCCTGGCCTGGCTCAGAGATTCAGAACTTGATGTCAATCATCAAGATCGACTGGCTAATGCACCTTGCCTAGGGGATGAGCTGTTTGGAGAATCCATGGACTCCACTACACAAAAGCTCTCAGCTCATGAGACCAGGTGGGATACTCTTCTCAAAACCAAAAAGAAGACCCCACCTACCAGGCCTTTTCGCCAGCAGTTGGCCTACCAGCTTAGATTTGTGGCTTGTCCTTTACCACAGGCCCCACAACAACCCAGGCGTCAGAGGCAACAACAGAAACAAGCTGCTAGACCGGCACAGCAGCAACAACAAGTGAAGCCTCCCCCTTCACAAAAATCCATTCAACCCTTTTGACTTGGTTCTCCAGGACATAGCCAGTCTCCATCCTGCTGCCCACCTTCCGCAGCCCATAGGAGGACGCCTTACTCTTTTCATAAGCCGTTGGGAAACCATCACCTCGGATCAGTGGGTCCTCAACATCATCCGCCACAGCTACTCTCTCAACTTTCAGACACTTCCTGCCCAAAGTCTGCCAAGAGAGTCTGCTTCGAACACTCCTCAGGTTTCACTCCTTCTTCAAGAGGTTCAATCCCTCCTCCTTCTGAACGCCATAGAGGAAGTTCCTCTAGATCAAAAGGGGCAGGGATTCTACTCCCGTTATTTCCTAGTCCCCAAAAAAACAGGAGATCTCAGACCCATCCTAGATCTTCGCGATCTCAACAAATGCTTAGTCAAAGAGAAATTCAGAATGCTCTCTTTAGCCACTCTTTACCCTCTTCTCAATCAAGGCGACTGGCTATGTTCCCTTGATCTCAAAGAAGCATACACTCACATACCGATCAATCTGGCCTCCAGACAGTACCTACGCTGCATGATCAATCGTTGTCATTACCAGTACAAGGTACTACCCTTTGGTCTTGCCTCCTCTCCAAGAGTGTTCACCAAATGTCTGATTGTGGTGGCTGCTTTTCTGCATTCCCACCACCTTCAGGTGTTTCCTTACCTGGACGATTGGTTGATAAAGGCCAATTCATCTCAAACAGTACTTCAGGCCACCAACCAGACCATCCTATTTCTTCGTTTGCTGGGGTTCGAGATCAATCTACCCAAATCTCATCTCATCCTCACGCAGAGACTTCAATTCATTGGAGCAGTCTTGGACACAGTCCTCATGAGAGCGTTCCTGCCGTCCAACCGTCTTCAAACGCTCCAATCTCTATGTCAGCAGGTGATTCCACAACGTTCCATCTCTGCCAAGCAAATGATGATACTCTTGGGTCACATGGCCTCCACAGTTCATGTCACACCACTTGCACGTCTTCACCTGCGCACTCCTCAATGGACCCTAGCTACCCAGTGGTCCCAAGCGATGGATCCTTGCTCACGTCACATATCTGTAACATCATCTCTTCGTCAGTCTCTACAATGGTGGTTGATATCCTCAAATCTCTCCAGAGGTTTTCTGTTCCATCTACCTCCTCATCAACTTGTCATCACCACCGACGCCTCCCCTTATGCCTGGGGGGTTCATTTGAACGAGTTCCAAACTCAAGGACTTTGGACAGCTCAGGAAATGAAGCATCACATCAATTTCCTGGAACTCAGAGCAATGTTTTATGCCCTCAAGGCCTTCCAACATCTTCTCTTTCCTCAAGTCCTTCTGCTGTGCCCAGACAATCAAGTTGCGATGTACTACATCAACAAGCAGGGTGGGACAGGTTCTCGCCTCTTGTGCCAAGAAGCCCAGAAGATTTGGGCTTGGGCCACAGATCACCATCTATTCCTGAAAGCTATCTACATTCAGGGAGAGCAGAATTCTCCAGCCTCAAGAGTGGACACTCGATCCTTTAACTGTGCAGTCCATCTTCGCTCAATGGGGCACTCCTCAGATAGACCTCTTTGCAGCTCCTCACAATCACCAGCTAGCCCTATTCTGCTCCAGACTCTACTCTCCTCACCGTCTGGCATCGGATGCATTTCTCCTCGATTGGTCCAATCTGTTCCTGTACGCTTTCCCTCCTCTACCTCTCATGTTAAGAACCTTGTTCAAGCTCAAGAGGGAACGAGCCACCATGATTCTCATTGCTCCACGGTGGCCCAGGCAACATTGGTTCTCCCTTCTACTTCAACTCAGTTCCAGGGAGCCTTTTCTTCTTTCATTGTTTCCTTCGCTGCTTACGCAACATCAGGAGACCCTTCTGCATCCCAACCTTCAGTCTCTGCACCTGACAGCTTGGTTTCTCTCGGGCTGACTTCTCATGATACTCTTTTGTCTCAGCCAGTTCGTTCCATTCTGGATGCCTCCAGGAAACCGGCCACTCTGCAATGTTACCATCAGAAGTGGACACGGTTTTCTTCCTGGTGTCTTCTTCATCATCATGATCCCACTTCCCTTGCAGTGGAGACCTTGTTGGATTATCTTCTTTCTTTGTCTGACTCTGGCCTCAAGTCTACTTCCATTAGAGTCCACCTCAGTGCTATTGCTGCTTTTCATGAGCCAGTCCATGGAAAATTCCTCTCAGCTCATCCCTTGGTGTCCAGGTTCATGCGGGGTCTTTTTAATGTGAAACCACCTCTTAAAGCCCCTCCTGTTATCTGGGATCTCAATGTAGTTCTTTCCGCCTTAATGAAGCCTCCATTTGAACCTTTGGCTACCGCTTCTTTCAAGTTTCTCACTTGGAAGGTACTTTTCCTTATTGCTCTTACCTCTGCCAGGAGGGTCAGTGAGCTACATGCACTAGTTGCGGATCCACCTTTTACAGTCTTCCATCATGACAAGGTGGTTCTGCGTACACATCCAAAGTTTCTCCCTAAGGTTGTCTCTGAATTCCATCTCAACCAATCCATTATTCTGCCTGTCTTCTTTCCGAAACCTCACTCGCATTCTGGAGAACAGGCTCTGCATACTTTGGACTATAAGTGGGCTCTAGCTTACTATTTAGACCGTACTAAGCCCCACAGATCATCTCCCCAACTCTTTCTGTCCTTTGATCCGAATAAATTAGGACGTCCTATTACTAAACGTACATTGTCAAATTGGCTTGCAGCGTGCATTTCATTTTGTTATGCTCAGTCCGGACTGTCACTGGAAGGTTCTGTCACGGCCCATAAAGTTAGAGCTATGGCAGCATCTGTGGCTTTCCTCCGTTCCACGCCTATTGAGGAAATCTGCAAGGCTGCTACATGGTCCTCAGTTCACACTTTTACATCTCACTATTGTCTGGATGCATTCTCCAGACGGGATGGACACTTCGGCCAATCTGTTTTGTAAAATTTGTTTTCCTAATGGCCAACCTTCCCTCCATCCCTCTTTTTGTTAGCTTGGAGGTCACCCATCAGTCAAGAATATGCTGCCTGCTTGTCTTGGGATAAAGCACAGTTACTTACCGTAACAGGTGTTATCCAGGGACAGCAGGCAGATATTCTTGCGTCCCACCCACCTCCCCGGGTTGGCTTCTTAGCTGGCTTATCCTAACTGGGGACCGCGCGCCTCTGTCGGGCGGGAAGACACTCGCACGTGCGCGGTGTGGCCTGCTAGAACTTTCCAAGTTCTTAGAGTGCAATCACTCTAAAATTGTCCGTACCGGGGCTCCGTCGGTGCCGTCACCCATCAGTCAAGAATATCTGCCTGCTGTCCCTGGATAACACCTGTTACGGTAAGTAACTGTGCTTTACGCAATCTCCCACTAAACTCACATCAATTGCATGCGCATATTTGAATATACGATCCATCAGCCCAAAGACAGATCTAATCAAAGACTGGCTGATCAAAGATAATTTAGGCTGCCTCTTCCTAGCCGAAACCTGGCTCACTTCCGACTCAGATCCTCGCATTACTGAATTCTGCCCAAACGGATACAAACTAGAGCTAGTTTGCAGAGAAAACAGAAGAGGTGGAGGTCTAGCAATCATTGTAAAAAAACAACTTCAACATTAAAGTCCTAACCAGGCACTCCACCTCTCACCTAGACCTTCTTGCCTGCCAACTATCTGACAATTCTCTCACAGGATCTCTGAACTGCCTTCTATGCTATGTCACACCAGGAAAATGGAACACCTCTAAACAAGAACTAGAAGAATTTATCTTCCAGAATTCCTTATCTTCCCCACACAATCTGATCCTAGGAGACATTAATCTCCACTTAGAAGACCACACCTCCAAACAAGTAGCAGACATTCTTTCATTCATCAACACCCTATCTTACTCAATCCTGAACCCACGCATGAAAAGGGCCATCAACTTGACATTGCCGCTTACACATCTCCCAACCTCAACACACAAAACATCCACATCACCAACGGCTCTTGGAATCCTACCTTATGGTCCGACCACTACAAGTACACCTTCACCATCAACTGGGTGCATAATAACATCAAACCTATTCCAAGCACAACCAGCTTCAAGTCCAGACAGAAAATCGAACCCACCACCTTCTGGGACACAGTAGACCCAGCATTAGACTTAAACAACCACAAGGAATTCATAAACACATGGCGTTCCATTAGTGAGACCGCTTTGAACAAACTAGCACCACTAAAAACAAAAAACAAAATATGCAGACCATCAGACAAATGGTTTGACGCTGAACTCCTACACCTAAAGAGGCATTGCAGGCAACTAGAAAGGACATGGAAAAAACAGAAACAAGACCACAATAAAACAGAATGGAGATCCCAAATCAAACAATACAAAATCAAACTGAAGGAAAAACGAAAAGACTACTACTCCAAACTAATTGGCACTGAAAAACCAGACACCAAAAAACTTTTCAGCATTGTAAAAAACCTCATGGATACCAAACCCTTCCTCACCATCCAAGGAATCCAGACTCCAACAGCTTCACAACTATCGGACCACTTCAAAAATAAAATCATCACAATCAGAGCCACATTCAACAATTCTCAAAATACCATAGAAGAGATACTAATAAAACCCACAAAAGACGAAGCCATCCCAGCAGATAGGACCTGGACCAACTTCCCAACGACACAATGGTCAGACCTGGTCCGGTTGTACAAAAAATACAGCAAATCCTCCTGTGATTTGAACAACTGTCCTCTTTACCTACTAGCTACAGCATCCACCAAATTCATAACTTGTCTCACGCTATGGTTGCAAACCACCCTCAGGGAAGGTCAGATCCCTCCGGAACTTGGCAAAATCATAATCACCCCCATACTAAAAGACCCCAAAGGCCCAATAGACAACCCAACAAATTATAGACCAATCGCTTCTATCCCACTATACATCAAACTCATAGAGGGTCTAGTAGCACAATATCTATCCAACTACCTAGAAGACCACCACATTCTGCATCCAACTCAATCTGGTTTCAGAGCTAATCACAGCACAGAAACATTACTGGTATCCTTACTAGATATAGCCCGACAGCACCTCAGCAAAGGAAACAAGTTACTAATCATCCAACTTGACCTTTCAGCAGAATTTGACCTAGTAGACCATCCAATACTTCTCCAGATACTAGATGCCATAGGAATAACTGGTAAAGTTCACAACTGGTTCCAAGGATTCCTTCAAACAAGATCATATAGAGTTAAGTCAAAAGATCTTTTATCCGACCCCTGGACTAACCCCTGCGGAGTACCACAAGGATCCCCACTATCACCCATACTATTCAACCTCTTCATAGCTTCCTTAGGCACTGCCCTAGACGCCCTAAATATAACTTCTTTCAGCTACGCAGATGACATAACAATCATTCTCCCATTTGACATCCAAGACCCCATCTCCAATGGACGCCTGAAAACAACACTGGAAACTGTAGAAAAATGGATGATGAACCATAAGCTGAGACTGAATGCGGAGAAAACCAAATTCCTACTACTAGAGAAGGAACAAAAGCCATCACTAACAGAACTGGAAGTAAATGCAATCAAATATCCTATACAGAGCACTCTCAAAATTCTAGGAATACAATTAGACAGACGCTGCACTATGCAGACACAGATACACAAAGTTATACAGAAGGCATTCTTCACCATGCGAAACCTAAGAAAAATAAGAAAGTTCTTTACCAAAGAACACTACAAGATCATTGTACAATCCCTCACACTCAGTACCTTGGATTACAGCAACAGCCTCTACCTACCATGCCCAAACAACATGATAAAACAACTACAGACCGTTCAGAACACAGCCATCAGACTCATCTACTGTCTCAGCAAATTTGACCACATCACCCCTGCTTATGTAGACTCTCACTGGCTTCCGATAAAAGCAAGAACTCAATTCAAATTCTATTGTCTACTATTTAAAGTAACCCATGGAACTGCCCCCTGTTACCTAAACAACCGCCTATACCGCTACCACTCATCCAGATCAAGGAGAACTCAAAACCTATTCACCTTCCCTCCTCATAATGGTACCCGACGTAACAAACTATACGACAGCCTTCTAGCGACACAGGCAGCGAAAATTGACCCCACCATTACCAAACTAATGATCAACACAACAGACATCAAAGTGTTTCGAAAAGAAATCAAAACATTTCTATTCAAAAAACACGTCCCTACTAACTAATCTCCTCCCCTTTCGCACAAGCTCTCCCTCTCTTGAATAACACATTAGTCAACTCTAGAATCTTTCCTTCCAAAAATATTCTTATTCCTAAATAAGCATCTACCTCACTATCCAACAAACTTCTTACGTCATTGTTAGGTAACTTCTCGTCTGTAACCCGTATATACTGATATTCTCCACTGTACCCTGTTATCACTTGATTCTCTGCTATGTAATTCTTATAATTGAATCCTCTACCACACCATGTAAAGTACATGAATCACTGTTATGTAATTCTCTAGATAATCTTTGTTACGCAATTCTCTCGGTAATGTCCAGATCTCTTATAATTTGTAATCCGCCTAGAACCGCAAGGCACAGGCGGAATAGAAATCACTAATGTAATGTAATGTAAGGATACTTTACAAGCTCTTTTAAAGGTAAAAGGGAAATATAATGAGATTTCTTCAAGATTAGCGAGGAAAGATTTGTTTTCCCAGCAAACTTTGTATTATGGAAGTTCTAATAAGGCGGGAAGATTACTTGCAAATTATCTTAAAGCAAAAAAAAGAAGAGTAAAAATAATTGCAATAAAAGATGGAAAAGGAAATACATATACTCAGATTAATAATATTTTAAATCAATTTCTTAATTTTTATAAAGATTTGTATTCTTCCGAGTCTTATGATGATAAAATTCAAAAAGGTTTGGATTTTTTGAAGTCATTAGAGGGCTTCCTGATCATATCAAAACTTCCAAAACTTCCTGATCATATGAAAAAAAGTTTAGATGAGCCTATATCATTAAAAGAATTAGAAACAGCATTGAAGTCTCTTAGAGCTGGATCCGCTCCAGGTGGGGATGGTTTCACAGTGGAATTCTACAAAACATTTCAAAATTCTTTACTACCCCATTTATTAAATTTGTATCAGTTTCAACTAAATATGGGTTGTGTTACAGGTACTATGGCAGAAGCTTTGACTATTGTTTTGCCAAAGCCAAATAAAGATCCCACTTTGGTTTCAAACTACAGGCCGATATCGTTAATTAATGTGGATGGAAAACTATTAGCTAAAATTCTGGCCTTGAGATTGGCTAAGGCTCTCCCTTTCATAATTGATGTACACCAAACTGGATTCATTGCAAATAGGCATTCTTCTAGCATCACTAGATTGGCGTTTCATACCTTAAACTTAACTAAAAACATGAATGATCTGGCTTTTGCCGTATCTCTAGATGCGGAAAAAGCATTTGATAGAGTGGAATGGAAGTTTATGTATCAAGCATTGGAGTGGTTTGGCATTGGTCCAAGATTTATTCAAATGATACAGGCTTTGTATAGCTCCCCTATGGCAAGATTATATATTAATAATAATTTATCAGATCGCTTTCATAGGGGAGTTAGACAGGGCTGTCCATTATCTCCTTTGCTTTTTGATATAGTTTTAGAACCCCTATTGTTAGCTATTCAACAAACAAAGGAGATACAGGGTATTCCACGAAATGACTGGGAATACAAGTTTTTCTGTTTATGCAGATGATATTTTACTATATTTGAGAAATCCAAGTTCCTCCATTCCATGTTTGTTAGAATTGATTGAAAGGTTTGGTAAATTTTCAGGTTACAAAATAAATTGGAATAAATCTGAAATTCTTCCACTCAATGTACATTGTTTAAAAAGTATGTTTGATTCATTTTCTTTTGTTTGGAAAGAGGATGGATTGAAGTATTTAGGAATTTGGATAAAAAATACAGTAGATGATACAGTAAAAGAAAATGAAAAATTTTTATTAAAAAAGGTTACAGAACTATGTGAACATTGGAATCCATTACATTTATCTTGGTGGGGGAGAGTCCAAACTGTTAAAATGATGATATTGCCTGTGGTTTGCTATCAAATGGGTATGATACCAGTATTCTTTCATGGATCTTTCTATAAAAAATTGAACTCAATAATTACCAAATTTATTTGGCTTGGTAAAACTCCTAGAATTGTTTTAGTATCTTTGCAAAAACCAATTAAGGAGGGTGGGGTAAATTTTCCAAATTTTTATAGGTACCATCAGGCCTATATTTTACGTCAAGGTATGTATTGGGTCCTCCCGGAGCTCATTGAATATACTCCTGATTGGTTATATTTGGAATGGCGTCTCATGTTTCCTTTACATCTTTCTCATGTTCTCAGTATCAAGATGCCCAAATTATACAAAGAAAATAGAATTTTAATAGATACTTGGAAAACACTAAGATTTGTTAGTAATTTAACAGAATTCCCTATTAATAAATCCACCAATCAATCCATATGGCTAAACTCCAAGATCCAAATTGGCGGTTTTAAGATCGTCTGGAAACATTGGATAATTGCAGGAATTAGAAATTTAAATGATGTCATTTTTAATGGCAAACTGCTGGAATTTACACAATTGCAACATAAATTTGGGCTTCATAAATCACAATATTTTCGATGGTTGCAATTGAAGTAGGCCATTCAGGCGGGGTTCCCTGAATGGAAAAATCTTAATACTCAATCCAGTTTGGACTTCTTATGTTTTCAGGCGGACTTTCTGGGTCACCAGGCCGCACAGTGGTATAAAACTATTAGTAATTTGGTTAAAGGATATTTGGAGGGATATTTGGAGCATTGAGATTAAACATCAGATTTCAGCATCTCAATGGCCACAAATTTGGTCTTGGAGAATGAGATGTACAATGTCAGCGTCTATGAGACAAACTTGGTTTTTTTTATTACATAGAGCTTTTTGGACCCCAGTTAGATTACAAAAGTTAAATAGTACTTTGTCCAAAAGATGCTGGCATTGTAAGTCGGAGGTAGGGACTTTGGACCATCTTTTATTCTACTGCCCTCATATTTTAGCCTTTTGGAATTCAATCTGGGATCAAATAAATTGTTTATTGGAAAACCATGTAGCGTTATCTTATGATACTGTGATATTTGGAATGTATATGAGAAAAAAGAGTCAGATAACATCAAGTAATAATAAACTTTTAATGATCATGACTGGAGTTGCCATCCAACATATTACTAATAACTGGAAAGATCATACTAGGTTAAACTTTAATTTTTGGTGGAATTCATTATGCCACATACATAGAATGGAAAGATCAATAGCAACGCAAAATGGAAATTATAATAATTTTATTAAAATATGGGAGCCATTAGCGTCTTTTTGTCATGATTAAATGTCATTTTCCTATTAGTCAGACATCATATAATAACAGGAGGGGGGAGGGATACAAAGATAGGTTTCGTTACATGAATGAAGGGTTTTGAGGGAGGGTGGGGAGAGGGTTACATTTATATGTTTAGATTATAATGTAAGATATGCAAGTGCCTTGTTTCATTGTGTTGATTATGAATATTGTACACTTGGTGAAAGATTTTTAAAATGAATAAAGAATTAAAAAAAAAAAAAAAAAAAAAAAGGGCACTAACTTGGGTTAAAGATAGTGCTAATCTTCACTTTAAACAAGAAATGGTGGAAAATTCCATTAGGAGATGCAATTTGTGGATTATTAACTTTCTAAAATTGTTTTCCACAACTGCAGTAGTTATGTTTAAGCACTATCTAAATGAAATTCTGAAAGTGCCTGAGTCCTCTTACCTACCTCTCTCTAAAATATATTATTTACCTAGGAGAGTTAAGTCTCAAAATCCCAACCAGCAGAATTTATCTGCTGCTAGTTTGGATTTGTCTAATTTCCTGGAGAGGTTGGAAACTGAGACCCAAGTTTCGGCTACTTTATTGGTATAGTTTGCTATTGATTCTGATAAGGAATGGATGCTAAAATTGTTTTTTAAGTATAAGGATGTTCCCTTTTTGTCAAATACCATAAGAATGTATCCAGATGTTTCACGTCCAACCCAGAAAAGAAGAAAACAGTTTCTTATTTTGAGACCTCGGGCGATAGTTAGGGGCGACCTTTGTTCTGAGATACCCCTGTAAGTGCATTTTGGTATATAAAGAGAACAGATGTTTTCTATGAGCCGCAGCAGTTATCTAAATTTATTTCATCCCAGGATATTAAGTAAATACTTATTCTGCTTCTTCTTCTAAATCCGTTCAGAGAGGAATTGTTCAAGGGCAGTCGAGCTTTCTTCTGCTTTTCCTTGCTATCTAATTTGAGGGTTAATTTCAGCGAATCTCAGCTCCGTCTCTATTAGATTGTGGACTAACTATGCAATATAATGTAAACTTAACCTTTTGTATTATGTTTTAGAATGCCATTTATGGAGATATTTTGTTTTACATAGTATTTTTTCTTATGTTTTGACTGAAACTGTCAAAAATTATAAAATTAATAAAGAATTTAAAAAAAAGAAAAAGAAAAGCAGGTTGGAAGTCTCACCCACGGACACCTAGTCAGCGAACCTAGCCCTTTAAAGGGCTGACAGAGATAAAGATACATTTTTTTCTTCAAGCCAGCGAGGTGAGGAAGGATGTGGAGGAGGGAGCCTTCCCCGGCAGGACCAGAGCCTCGGCTGGGTCTGCATCGAAAGGCTGGAAGTCCCACCCACGGACACCTGGTAGTGAGCCTAGCTCTTTAAAGGGCTGACACCTAGGGGGGCCCCGCCAAAATGCAATGTAAACCAAGCAGGGAACTATGTCTAAACCCTCTTGGAGCCAATACTCAAGAAGAACAACAAAATTAAATCTTTCCTTAGCAACAGCAGCAGATGAATCCAGAGACCAATGGGATAGCACACATCTACCAGCAGGTGGAGATAGAGAAACTGATTAACAGGTGGTCCTATTGGCTGGCACACCTCCTGCATCTTCAGTATGCTCTATCTCCCAGCAGGTGTGGTCACTATTCAACTAGCTCCTGGATTCTGGCTGTGACTGGAAAATTATTTTCTCCTGTTGGGGTTTCTCTTCAGTGAGATGGCAATTTTATTTCTCCTGTTGAGGTTTCTCTTCAGTGAGATGGCAATTTTATTTCTCCTGTTGAGGTTTCTCTTCAGTGAAACTGCCATTCTATTTCTCGTGTTGAGGTTTCTCTTCAGTGAGATGGCAATTTTATTTCTCCTGTTGAGGTTTCTCTTCAGTTTAGACTGCCATTCTATTTCTCATGTTGAGGTTTCTCTTCAGTTTAGACTGCCATTCTATTTTTCCTGTTGAGGTTTCTCTTCAGTGAGACAGGGGTGTCCGGCTGAACGGTGCCAGCTTTAGGGGTTACACCTGGGCCCCCCCCAGGTCCCTGCCTCACCCTCCCTCCAGTGATAGAGGGTCTGACTGGGTCTCAATTTTTCTTCTTTACCTTCACTGTTAAAAAAATAAATTAAAAAAGAGACCATAGTGACTATTAAACAATTCTGCCCTCATAGTGCTGAGCAACCGGCATCTCTCGGCACTATCAACAAAGTTGTGAGTATATGTTTTATTTGCACTTCTTTTCTGGTTTCTGGTTGCACTATCTTCGCTTGGCTCTATCAGTTTTGGCAGATGCCATTTGGCCTAGCCACGGCTCCATGAACATTTTAGAAAATGAGGGCAGTATTGGCGTTTTGGCGCAAACAGGTGATTCAGGTACTTTCTTTCTTATACGACTGCTTGATTCAGAAGTCTTCCAGCCAGGTCAATTTGTCAGATACAAACTGGTGATTTCTTTTATTTGAACTTCTTTTCTTCAATTCTTTGGATGTGAATCTTCAAATTTCCAAAGAGCTCTTTTCTCCTATACTAATTATTGGAATATTGGGGGATGTTGTTCACGTAGGAGAGGAATGTGTTTCTTCCCAGAGACTGGGGCGACAGGTTACAGTCTCAGGTTTGCCCTCTTCAGTCACCAAGAACAAGAGTATGGGATTCAGTAGGATCTATGGTGGTGACTCCACTGGGAACTTCGGCTCGCTGTCACATGAGAACGCTACAGCAGTCGCTTTTGTTCCAGTGGTTCCCGGTATCTCAAGGCTCCAATTGTAGTATCTAGTAGGCTCCTCAAGCATCACTGAATATAATTTGGTGGCTCAGCGAGATTAATCTTTTCAAGGGCATGCCTCGGTCTTTGCTGGACTGGCTCAAAGTCGCCAAACATCCCAGGCTGTCGGGTTGGGGGGCTCAGTGCCTTCAATCCTCAGCGCAAGGAGTCAATACTCGTTCATTTTTCTGGACTGAAGCATGGTCAGGCTACTGCTTCAGGAGTTTCAGACCATTCTTCTGGAATGATGATAAAAGGTCTTTTAGAACAGTGTTATGACGGTGGTATTTCTCTACAGCCAGGAAAGTACGTGATGTACTCAGTTGGCGAGTAAAGTAATGGTTCTACTTCAATGGGTGGAATCTCATCTTCCTCTTCTGTCAGCGCATCATTTTACAGGACAGGAAGAGGGTTTAGATAGACTTTCTCACCACAAAATCTGAGCATGGACCATCTATTGTATGTTAAAATGTACAATGCTGTGTACGCCTTTCAGTGCTTTAGAAATGATAACTAGTTGTAGTAGTAGTAGTAAAATCTTCTACATCCTGAAAATTGGAAACTATTTGCTCAGGCATTCCAGCTCTTTGTATAAAAGTGAGATCTAGCCTCCATGGCCTCGTTTCAAAATTCAAAGCTTCCTAGCTTCTTCAGCAGACGCAGGGAGTGGCAATCAGCAGTGTTGCTTCTTTCTCGTCTCTGGTTTCTCTTTTTAAGTGTTTTCTCCTGGCTGATGATTGGATGGATTTGCCATCTCAAGCTTGCGTTCAGGGCACAGTAATTAGAGAATCTCCGGATTGGCTGCGCCATCTTTTCTATGCGGATCTGATGAGTCTTTCGACGGACGAACTGTTGAGATTCCTGGTATCTCTGGATTTACTCACCTAGGGTCCAATCAACATGGATATTCGTCCTACTTTGATATTACAACCTAGCTTTTGAAAAGTCATGGCTGACGTGTAAGGGTTATGCGAAGCAGGTTATTTCTTCTCTTCTCCAGGCGATACAGAAGTCTTCACCTGTGGCTTATGCTTCCTTTTGGAGGCTTTTCCTTTCTTGGGTACTTCTCAACATTGACACCTTTCCAGACTTCTATGTTTTATATTCTTTCTTTTTTGGCACAAGCGTATTTCCAAGGGCTTAGCGTTCAATTCCCTTCAGCTTCAAGTGGCAATCTTAGCTTGTTACAAGGGCTAGGTATCTCGCTCTTCGCTTACTTTTCAGCTTCATGTAGTTCAGTTCCTAAAAGGAGTACAGTATATTGGTACACCTCTTAAGAAGCTCTGTCTTAAGGTACTTCTTCACAGTTTACAGAAGGCTTTGTTTCAACCTTGTCTTTTGAGAATCCAAAAGGCTGCGACGTTGAACACGGTGTTTTTTGTGGCCATGGCTTCAGCTCGGCAGTTTTCCGAGTTGCAGGCCTTGTAAGGCAGAGATTCTTATTTCTGATTTACAAATTCTGGGGTGTCAGTTCGGACAGTACCATAATTTCTTTCTAAGGTGGTGTCATCCTTTCTTTTATGCCGCTCTCACTTTTCCTTCCTTCTTCCTGGGAGGAGGAATGGGGAGGCGAGCTTTTTTTCACTGCGTTTTTTTTAAAAGTGCGTAGCATTCTCCACAATCTGTACGTTTCAAAAGACTTTTAGTCGTTTAGATCACCTCTTTGTATTCTTCAAGGGACACAACAAACGTATGGCAGCATCCAAAGCCTCCATTGCTCGAAGGGTTCAGGAGGACATTCTTTACGCTTACTTGATGGCAGGGAAGCGGTTGGCGGAAGAACTTCATGACCATTCAGCCAGTGCAATGGCGGCTACTTGGCCTCAGTCCAGAGATTTTTTTTCCTTGGAGGAGTTTTGTCACATGGCTACTTGGTCTTCCAAGAATACTTTATCTCAGCATTACCAGTTGGATGTGAGGGTGCATCCGGAGGCAGCAATTAGTGCTTCGTTTGTTGCGGAGGCATCGTTTGCTTTCCATCCAGATTGAGGATTGCTTTGTTACATCCCATTGGTCTTTGGATTCATCTGCTGCTGTTGCTAAGGAAGGAAAAATTATGTTCTTACCTGTTAATTTTCTTTCCTTTAGACGCAGTAGATGAATCCAGAGCCCAACCCTATCTCGAGAAACTACTGAAGCTGACATTCAGTATACTGTACACTGTCTTATATCATCACTTTCCTCAGAATTGTACTTCAGATGTTATTGTCCTCCCTACTTAAATGTTGTTTCTACAGTCTTATACTATTAAACTGTCTTATACCAATGCAAATGCCATTGTTCCTGCTATTCTACTTCTTGACAATGATTCTCCTCGACATGTATTCTTCTGTCCAGTCATTACAGGTCAGGGCAGATACGGTGACCTTAGCAAATACCCCCATGTAAAATCTGTAGCACACAGACTCCATTACCTTAGGCCTGTCTCCCCACTCCACCTCCATCCGTACCTAAAAGACTCATAAGAACATAAAAATAGCCTTACTAGGACAGGCCAGTTGTCCATAAAGCTTGGTAGCTTGTTCTCACTGTGGCCAATCCAGGTTCCTAGTTCCTGACCAGAACCCAAGGAGTAGCAATATTTCATTCTACTGATCCAGAGCAAGCAGTGTCTTCCCCCATGTCTTTCTCAATAACAGACTAAGGATGTTTCCTTCAGGAAATTGTCCAAACCTTTCTTAAAACCAGCTGCGCTCTCTGCTCTTACCACAACCTCTGGCAATGTGCTCCAGAGCTTAACTATTCTCTGAGTGAAAAAAATATTTCCTCCTATAATTAAAAGTATTTCCCTATAATTTTGAGTGTTCCCTAGTCTTTGTAATTTTTGACGGAGTGAAAAATCGATTCACTTGCATCTGTTCTACTCCACTCAGGATTTTGTAGACTTCAATCATATCTCTTTTCCAAGCTGAAGAGCCCTAACCTTTTTAGTCTTTCCTTATATGAGAGGAATTCCATCCCCTTTATCATCTTGGCCGCTGTTCTTTGAATCTTTTCTAGTGCCACGATAACTTTCTTGAGATAAGGAGACCAGAATTGAATGCAATACTCCAGATGAGGTCGCATTATGGAGTATATAACATTCTTAGTCTTGTTAACCATCCCTTTTTTCAATAATTCCTAGCATTCTATTTGTTTTTTTGACTGCGGCCGCACTTTGGGCGGAAGGTTTCATCGTATGATACCCAGATCCTTTTCTTGGGTGCTAACCCCCAAGGTGGACCCTAGCATCCGGTAACTGTGATTTAGGTTATTCTTCCCAATGTGCATCACTTTGCATTTACTCTCACAAATGTGGATCTGTGAACAACAAAGATGCCATTCTAATTGACTTAATCGTAGACAATAACTGGGACATCTTCCTAATCATAAAAACTTGACATGGAGCTACTCTAGTCATGCTTTGCCCCCTCCCCCCTCAGCTATCAGGCTCCAACTTGCTCACGCACTGACAGTAGAAGAAGAGGTGTAGCCACCATCATAAATCCATCCTCAACCCAAGATTAAGAGACACTATCACACTAAACGCACTAGAATGCCTCATCTTCTCAGTGGGTCAAAACAGAGATCTTATCACCCTGATATTCAGAGTGCCCCATTCCCCTATGATCATTTTAGATGGCCTGCTATCCATCCTTGGCAAAGTGATTAGCACTTAAAACCAGATCACTGTCCTAGAAGTCTTTAATTTCGTAGACTACCCAAACGAGTCCGGATCCTCAGCAGATTTCATCATGTCACTTTAAGACCTGGGCTTCCATCAAATAATCTTCTCACCAACTCACTCAGCAGATTAAGTCCTAGACCTAATCTTTATTCAGAAAGATTCATCTACCGACACAGTAACTGCAAGCTGCTCCATCAAACCAGTACACTAGTCCAACCACCATCTAATCACATTCAACCACATTTATACAGCAAAACAACCATCAACCATGAAACAATCTCAACATAAGAAAGTTTCAGGATCTCTCCTCAGTCCTTTCCAACCTGGTAAGAACACTTAAATCCTAATCCCAAATCCATAGATGAAGCCACCATGGCCTGGCACACCGAAGTAAAAACCCTCTATGAAGGCTTAACCTAAAAGAAATAAAATACCATCCCCACAATCTCTCCTCCCCCTGGTTTTCTGACAACGTAAGAACCATGAAAAGAGAACTGACAAGATGCTCGTTTTGGACAAGCAGTATTACAGAATTAATTTTTTATTAATGGCCAATACTTCCTCCATCCCATTGCAGTAAGCTAGGGAGTCCCACATGTGAGAATATGCTGCCTGCTTGTCCTAGGATAAAGCACAGTTACTTACCGTAACAGGTGTTATCTGGGGACAGCAGGCAGATATTCTCACATCCCACCCAATTCCTCTGGTTGGCTTCTTAGCTTGCTTATGGAACTGAAGGGTACGAGCTGACATTGGGCGAGAAGGCAATCGCACATGCGCAGTGTGGGCAGTCACAAAGTTTTTCAAACTTAAAGTAAAAGTTCACTTGTCAAACTGTCTGTACCGGGCTCCATAGATGACATCACCCATATGTGAGAATATCTGCCTGCTGTTCCCAGATATTACCTATTACATTAAGTAACTGTGCTTTCTGCACAAACAATTTATTTTCCAAATGTTTATGGGGAATCACTGTTTTCAAAACTAATGATGTGTGGAGGTTTTTTTCTGACCTATGATTAGTGTATGCCTTCTCAACTGCTCAGCTTCTGCTTGAATTGAGAATTGATGCGTGCACTGAGGTCTCTTTTTCTCAACATTGTTGAGATTGAAGAACAGTGATTTCTCTACATCCTTTGAAGAGAGTAGTGTTTAGATTTAGGTTGATATTGTTTCCTACTCTAACCCTTGGGAGTTTTTTCTATATTTAGATTTTGTACTTTTAGGCAAAATCTTACTTGGTTATATATCAGCTACATTTTCCTGTAAATATAAATAATCCTAGAAGTGGTACTTATAAATAAAGCACAAGTGATTGAAACCACTGATTATACAAATTCATTGGTGCTCAGAGAATTTATCAGACTGTTGGACTAGCCTTTATGGATTGAGCATCACCTCTAATCATAGCTCTTACAAGTGTAAGTATTTTGTATATACTTTTTATATCTGCAACAATTTCATGAATATAGAAATCAAAAAAAGAAATAATTTGATTCAGATGAGTCTTACAACTTCTTCTGAATCAAGCTCGTGGCTGTGTGAGGCAGAGTTTCATCTGAGCGCTGCAGTATGGGTTCTTTGATACAGCCTCTGACAAAACGCGTCGGAACCTAAAACTTTTTGAACCCCTTGCAGCCAACGTTTCAGATAAGTCATGTTTTTTATTTATTTTTTTGAAGTTTTGTTGCAAATATAAAAAGTATACACAAAATAATACTAACACTTACTTGTAAGTGCTATGATTAGAGGTGATACTTCAGACACTCAGACCATGCGAGCTAGTCTTGCAGTCTGATAACAAATTCTCAGCACCAATGAATTTATATAATTTCAGTCACTTGTGCTTTATTTAAAAGTACCACTTCTAGGATTAATTTTTGCTTTTGCTACTATTTGGGAGTGGGTTACACTTTGAAAATACTTTCTTCCCTATTTTTTTGGTGTAAATATAAATAAGCAAGTCACAATAAAACAATGAAGAAAATGATTTGTAAATTTATGGTTTCAGAACTTGAGAGACCCTTAACAGAACCACAGATTCAAGTAGTTTGTAAGCAGACTTTGGAGGCATTGAACTACCTGCATGAAAACAAGATCATTCACCGGGATTTAAAAGCTGGCAATATTCTGTTTACATTAGATGGTGATATTAAACTGGGTAAGTTTCGCACATTTTTTATATAGTAACATCACTTTGCTTCAACACTCTTGAATATCCCACTCATGCAACTGATTTCCTGCTCTTTATTTTCTAGCGGATTTTGGAGTGTCAGCCAAAAACACAAAGACATTTCAAAGAAGAGATTCTTTTATTGGTACTCCATACTGGTAAGTAGACTGTAACTACATTTTACAAGACCTCTTCACTATTAAAAATAAGTTTAGCACATGGAATACTTAGCAGCTGAATAGCTCACTGTAGTGTTCATTAGATATAGTATAATTGCTAGTAATGGAGTTATTTCCTCTAATACAGGAGTTCTCAAACCAGTCCTTGGGATGCACCCAGCCAGTCAAGTTTTCAGGATATCCACACTAAATATGCATGAGATAAATTTGCATACGATACTTTCCTGACTGGTTAGTTGTGTCTCAATGCAGTCATTTCTTCCAAAAAAATTTCTAGAAGAAAAATGTATCACAGTAAATGCTTTAAAAATCAGAGTTTTTTCGAGGACAAGCAGGCATAATATTCTCACGTGGGTTACATCATCCACGGAACCTACCATATAATATAAGCCCTGCCCCTGAAAATAAGCCCTAGTTGATAGGCAGCTGCGCTTCCCCCACTGCGCAGCCAAACCGCTGAACCCCCACTGACCCCCAATCCTTCCCTCCCAACGGAACCCCGCCGACTGCGACCATAAATACCTTCCGGCAGAGCAGTGTCGGGCCAGCAGCACTCTAAACAGACTGCTTCACGGCCGCTTTGCTGGGGAATTCCCTCTGCCACGTCACTGATGTCATCAGTAATGCAACACACTGAAGGCCCCAGTGAGAAGGCCACAAAGCAGCCTGTATAGAGTGCTGCTGGCCAGATGCTCCTCTGCCAGAAGGTATTTATGGTTGCAGTTGGTGGGGCTTGGTTGGGAGGGAAGGATGGAGGGTCAGCACTTAGCGATTGGCGGTTCGGCTGGTGGCGGGTGGTCAAGGGTTCTGCTGCACAATGGATTGGAGGGAGGAAAGGATGGAAGCTGGGCAAGGGTCCTTCTGCACAAGGATGGGAGGGAGAGAAGGATGGAAGCTGGGCAAAGGTTCTGCTGCATGAGGGATGGGAGGGAGGGAAAGGATCGAAACTGGGCAAGGGTTCTTCTGCACGAGGGATGGGAAGGATAGAAAGATGCTGCAGAGGGAAGGCACAAGGGGATGGGTGGGAGGGGAGGAAAGATGTTGCACATGTGGGGAGAGAAAGAAAGAGGAAGAATTGGGGTGAAGGAAAGGAAGGGTGATATGGTCATGATATGAAAAAAAATAAGCCCTTTACAAAAATAAGACCTAGTGTGTTTTTGGGCCCCAAATGAATATGACACTGTCTTATTTTTGTGGAAACACGATAGAACAGACACTGCCAAGTGCACTGTCTCTTTAAATTGTTAGGCAGAGCCCATATTACACATGTGATGGTGCCTTCCTGCCTGTTGTTGGCTCACAGAGCCATCAGTTCATTTTCCATGGAGCTAAGAAGCTGTCTCTTTTCAGTGCATTGAACTTTTGCATTTTTTTGTGCTTTCCCATACTTATTTTTCAGTATTTTCCTCATATTTTCTTGGTTTTTTTGTGTTCCAGTATTTTATCTGAGTTTAGTTCATTTTTGTCAATTTTTTGCTTTTGACCTTTGGTCACTCTGACCCCATTTTTCCTTCTGGGAGCATTGACCGTTTTCGCTACTCTAGTTCCTAAACCTCCCCAGTGTGACTGAGCCCATTAACTTAGTCTGCCTTTTTCCCCTCCCTGTCAAAGAGGGCATCGAGTGGCTTTAAGAAATGTTCTTGATGTAATCAGAAAAGCGATCAGAGCAAGAAAAAGGGAGGACCTATGTTCCAAAGTTGCTGGTAGTTCCAAAAACCAAAGAGGTGGAACAAAGTCTCTGGATGTCTCAAGAATTGTTTGATAGATGACAATTTATTGATAAAAAACTCCAGATAATATTATCAAAACATGTCACATCAGGACCCCTGAGGAAAGCCCAGAAGGTGGAAACATGGATCGTGTTGGGTCTGATACAAGGTTCCATATACACATCATTAATGTTACTATGTTATTATTTATATGGACTTTTAGCAACATAATGGATGTTTTGATGATAATGTCTAGATTTTTACATCAATAAATTGTCTTAGAGTGGGCAAACAAGTTGAGCAGTCAGTTTTTTTGCCTTCATGCTCTCGAGAAGCTCCAAGTTACCACTACCACCTTTTAATACAAGTTTTATGGGCACTTTTTTGTTATGACTCTTGAAAGCTTGCATTTAAGTGAATTTGTTATGTTATGGTTAAAGCTCTCGACCACTCTTGACTTTTGCTCTGTTATTCATCTGGTGTATTGTCAAATTTTATTTTGTTCTTGTTTAATCATCATTTGTTGTGGAGAAATTTGGAAGGGTATCTGGTCCAGATTGAAGAGCTACAATAAGCATAGTGAGAATGTGTTCTGCTATTGAAGGTGTAGTTTGTAAGTCTTTATTATCCCAGGACAAGCAGGCAGGTATTCTCACTAGTGGGTGATGTCATCTGACAGAGCCCCGATACGGACATCTTGCAAGCATGTCTTGCTTGAAGAAACTCAGAAGTTTCGAGATGCCCGCACCGCGCATGCGCCAGTGCCTTCCCGCCCGATGTACCAGGCGTGTCTCCTCAGTTCTTTTCTTTCCGCGGAGCTGAGAAGTTTCACTTCATTCTGCGCTGACTGAATTTCAGTAAAATTTGCCTTCTTTATACCGCGTTTTTTGTTTATTTCTACTTTAAATTAGTTTTTCTTTTCAAAAAAAAAAAAAAAAAGTTAAAATTATTTCTTCCGGCGGTTCGGCCGGGCCGGCCTCGTGGCTTAGGCCCAGCGCCTTCGACCTTGCGGCGACGATTTTCCGGCCTATGTCCCGGCCAATCACCGGTTTTAAAAAGTGCAGCAAGTGCCAGCGCGCGATTTCGTTGACGGACCCGCATCGACGCTGTCTTCAGTGTCTTGGTCCAGAACACATACCGAAATCGTGCCGGCCTTGTTCCACGCTTACTGCGCGCTCGTTTAAACGGCGCTGCTTGCTCTGGGAGTCGATGTTTAAGATGGAGACTGCTAAGGAGCCGTCTGCTTCCACTTCTGCTGATGTTTCGCCGGTCCATGCGAAACCTGCATCGTCGACTTCTGCATCTGGCCTTTTGAAGCCGGCATCATTCACACCGACTTCAGCCTCGAGTTCGACACCGGTGCCTGTCCCTGTCTCCTCGGCTCAGGTACCGCCTTCCACTGTCCCTCCGGTGGTCATCAAAGTGCCTAAAGCTAGCAAGCAGAAGCACTTGGCCGCAAAGGAGCGCGAAGACCGTGCTGGAGGACCCCCTTTCGGTGCGGATCCCTCCATATCGGCTTCGCTGCGATCCCTGCTGGAAGCTCAGTTTGTCGAGCTTATGCAGTCTATGGGACCCCGGCTTATCGCCTCCATTCAGGGTGACCTCCTGGTCCCGGGGGGCGGACCGCCCCCTCCCCCTCCTCCTCGTCGTTCGATCTCACTGCTCGACGAGGAGGATCGGCGGAGGGCGGCGGGAGCCTCACGGCGGGTTTCCTTTAGTGATATGCCGCCTTTGGAGCCCATCACGCCTCCTCGCCATCAGAGTACTATGCCAGCCCCTGATAATCGGAGCCCTGGGCATACCGCCTCGCAGGAAGAGTTCTTCCGCACTCCATACCAGGCCTGGGTGGCATCGCGTGAGTCCGCATCCTTGCCACCTCTACGATTCACTGCATCTAGTCCCATCCATTCCGTGGAGGCTTCGGGGGACCGTGCGATGCTTAGGAGGTCCCGTTCTCCATCCCGACACCGGGAGGGGCATCGATCTCGACACTCGTCTCGACACTCCTCGCGTCATTCGGAGGTGTCTCCGCAAAAGAAGATGCAGCGTATGGGATACTCCTCGTCGGATTTATCCCCGCCTGAGGGACCGGAGTATGAGGAACCATCTACCTCCTATTCTCCTTGCCGCTCCCAGCTCTCTCTGGACCCGGAGGCTTCCACTTCTTCTAGTCCGTCTCGCCGGCCGGCGCTGGCGGACCAGCTGTCCTTTTCTTCCTTCCTCCGACAAATGGCGGATGACTTGGATGTAACTTTGGACACTGGTTCTCGATATTCCAAGGAGTATCTGGACACCATGCACTTGCCTCACCCTCCGGCGGAGTCGCTCCGGCTTCCTCTGCATAAACTGCTTGACCAGACTTTCATGCGCTGTTTTGAGACGCCATATTCCATCCCTGCAGTGCCCAGCAAGTAGGATGCTCGATACCGCATCGTCCACCACAAAGGGTTTGAGGGAGCGCAACTCTCTCATCAGTCCCTCCTGGTCGAGTCCTCCCTCAAACGATCTCATCCCTCCCAGGTTTACGCCTCAGTACCACCGGGCCGAGAAGGGAGGACGATGGATAAGTTTGGTAGACGTATCTACCAGAACTCTATGATGGCGTCTCGAGTGCTCAATTACAATTTCTTCTTTTCTTCATATTTGGACTTCTTCTTGCCGGTGCTCCGCAAGTTCATACCTTTTATCGATGCTCAGGCTCGATTCGAGTTTGAAGAGGTGGTGGCGACCCTTTCCCAGTTACGCCTCCAGCTGATGCAATCCTCCTACGATGCCTTCGAGCTCTCGGCACGTGCTGCTGCCTGTTCGGTAGCCATGCGTCGCCTGGCATGGCTCCGTACGATTGATATGGATCTGAACCTCCAAGACAGGCTTGCAAATGTGCCTTGTGCGGGGGCGGATCTGTTCGATGAGTCTATCGAGACTGTTACTAAGAAGCTTTCGGATCATGAGAAGTCCTTCCAGTCTATCCTACGGCCTAAGCCCAAGCCTCAACAGTCTCGACCCAGTAGGCCGCCTTTGATTTATCAGCGGCGTTATCAGCCGAGGCAAACTCCTCCTGCGAGACAACCTGCGAAGAGACAGCCTCCCCAGAAGCCTCAGCAGAAGCCTCAGATGCCGGCTGCACCCAAGGCTTCTCAGCCTTTTTGACTCTCTTCCAGGGAGCATAACCGACCTCGTTCTGTCTCCCCCCGTTTTTCCCATTGGGGGTCGTCTCCATCATTTTTGTCATCGATGGGAGACCATCACCACGGACCTTTGGGTCCTTACCATCGTAAGAGAAGGATACTCTCTTCATTTCCAACGGGTCCCCCCGGACCACCCGCCAAGAGAGTATCCTTCAAACTTGACGCAGACCGCTCTTCTCCTTCAGGAGGCTCAGGCTCTGCTTCGGCTTCGGGCCGTCGAGCCGGTTCCATTAGATCAGCAAAACCGGGGGTTTTACTCCCGGTACTTCCTCGTTCCGAAGAAGACGGGCGATCTGCGTCCCATTTTGGACCTTCGAGTCCTCAACAAGTTTTTGGTCAAGGAGCGGTTCCGTATGCTGACCCTTGCTTCTCTCTATCCCCTCCTCGAGCAGAACGATTGGTTATGCTCTCTGGATCTCAAGGAGGCCTACACTCACATCCCTATTCATCCGGCCTCCCGCAAGTTCCTCAGATTTCGGGTGGGACATCTACATCTGCAGTATCGAGTGCTTCCATTCGGCCTCTCCTCGTCTCCCAGAGTCTTCACGAAGTGTCTGGTGGTGGTGGCCGCTGCACTCAGGACCATGGGTCTTCAGGTGTTTCCATACCTCGACGACTGGCTCATCAAGGCCCCGTAAGCTCCAGAAGTCATTTCGGCGACCTTGACTACCATTTGTTTCCTGCAAAGCTTGGGCTTCGAGATCAACTTTCCCAAGTCACATCTTCAGCCCACCCAGTCTCTCCCCTTTATCGGGGCGGTCCTGGATACCATTCAGCTTCGAGCATTCCTTCCTCCTCAACGCATGAATGCTCTTCTTCTACTCTGCCAGTCGGTGTCTTCTCGCCAATCCATCTCAGCGAGACACATGATGGTCCTCTTGGGCCACATGGCATCTACAGTTCATGTGACGCCTTTTGCCAGACTACATCTCAGAATTCCTCAATGGACCCTGGCATCTCAGTGGACTCAGGTGTCCGACCCGTTATCCTGTCACATTGTAGTCACTCCTGCTCTACGGCAGTCTCTTCTCTGGTGGATGACCTCTTCGAATCTATCCAGAGGTTTGCTGTTTCACTCTCCTCCCCACCAGAAAGTTCTCACGACCGATTCTTCGAACTATGCCTGGGGGGCTCATCTGGATGGTCTTCGCACTCAGGGGTTCTGGACCAGTGCGGAGCGACTCCATCAAATCAATCTTCTGGAGCTCAGAGCCATCTTCAATGCGCTCCAAGCTTTTCAACATCTGCTTCACGACATGGTGGTCCTTATTCGCACAGACAATCAGGTCGCCATGTATTATGTCAACAAGCAAGGGGGCACGGGCTCGGCCCCTCTTTGCCAGGAAACTCTTCGGGTCTGGGATTGGGCTGTTCGCCACAACTCCTTCCTCAAAGCTGTCTACATTCAGAGGAAGGACAACGTCTTGGCAGACAACTTGAGTCGTCTCTTACAGCCTCACGAGTGGACGCTCCATTCCGACCCCCTTCATCAGATCTTTGCTCAGTGGGGGACGCCTCAGATAGACCTCTTTGCTGCCCCCCACAACTTCAAGCTGCCTCAGTTTTGCTCCAGGATCTACACTCCTCATCGCCTCGAGGCAGATGCTTTTCTGCTGGATTGGAGGAATCAATTTCTGTACGCATTTCCTCCATTTCCTCTCATTCAGAAGACCCTGGTCAAATTGAAATTGGACCACGCCACCATGATTCTGATAGCTCCTCGGTGGCCCAGACAACCCTGGTTCTCCCTTCTGCTTCAACTCAGCAGCAGGACACCAGTCCTTCTTCCAGTGTTTCCTTCTCTGCTTACTCAACATCAGGGATCACTGCTTCATCCCAACCTGCAGTCTCTTCACCTGACAGCTTGGTTCCTCTCAACGTAACTCCCCACCAGTTCTCTCAAGCAGTGAGGGAGGTCTTGGAGGCTTCCAGGAAGCCTGCTACTCGACAATGCTATTCCCAAAAATGGACTAGATTCTCTTCCTGGTGTATTTCCAATGCCACGGAGCCTCAGCGAGCTTCCCTATCCTCTGTGTTGGACTATCTTCTACACCTGTCTCAGTCTGGTCTCAAGTCTACCTCTATACGAGTCCACCTGAGTGCTATTGCGGCTTTCCATCAGCCTCTACAGGGGAAACCTTTGTCTGCTCATCCTGTGGTTTCCAGATTTATGAAAGGACTTTTTCATGTCAACCCTCCTATCAAACCTCCTCCTGTGGTTTGGGATCTCAATGTTGTCCTGTCTCATCTCATGAAGCCTCCGTTTGAACCTCTCAACAAGGCTCCACTTAAGTATCTCACCTGGAAGGTGGTTTTTCTGGTGGCCCTCACGTCTGCTCGCAGGGTCAGTGAGCTTCAGGCCCTAGTGGCGGATCCACCATTCACAGTATTCCATCATGACAAGGTGGTTCTTCGTACTCATCCAAAATTCTTGCCTAAAGTGGTCTCTGAATTTCACCTCAACCAATCCATCGTGCTTCCAGTGTTCTTTCCAAAGCCTCATTCTCACCCTGGAGAATCTGCTTTACACACTCTGGACTGTAAACGTGCTTTAGCTTTCTACTTGGATCGCACAAAGCCACACAGCACTGCTCCTCAACTTTTCGTCTCCTTTGATCCAAACAAGTTGGGACGCCCTATATCGAAGCGCACCATCTCCAACTGGATGGCGGCTTGTATCTCTTCCTGCTATGCCCAGGCTGGATTATCCCTTCCCTGTAAGGTCACAGCCCATAAGGTCAGAGCAATGGTAGCCTTTGTTGCCTTCCTCAGATCGACACCGATTGAGGAGATTTGTAAGGCTGCCACTTGGTCCTCGGTTCATACATTCACCTCTCATTATTGTCTGGATACTTTCTCCAGACGGGATGGACAGTTTGGCCAAACAGTGTTACAAAATTTGTTCTCTTAAGTTGCCAACTCTCCCACCATCCCATTGGGGTTAGCTTGGAGGTCACCCACTAGTGAGAATACCTGCCTGCTTGTCCTGGGATAAAGCAATGTTACTTACCGTAACAGTTGTTATCCAGGGACAGCAGGCAGCTATTCTCACGTCCCACCCACCTCCCCTGGGTTGGCTTCTCAGGCTAGCTACCTGAACTGAGGAGACACGCCCGGTACATCGGGCGGGAAGGCACTGGCGCATGCGCGGTGCGGGCATCTCGAAACTTCTGAGTTTCTTCAAGCAAGACATGCTTGCAAGATGTCCGTATCGGGGCTCTGTCGGATGACATCACCCACTAGTGAGAATAGCTGCCTGCTGTCCCTGGATAACAACTGTTACGGTAAGTAACATTGCTTTCTGATGAGTGGTCTTGCAGTAGGCTGTCTTGGGAAGCAGTGTGTTATGTTGTGCCATGATAACTAGGTGGCTGTTTTGCTTTGGTCATGGCCTGACTAGATCCTGGGAGATATACATGAGGTACAGCTACACTAATTAGCATAGTAGCCCAAAAGTCTTGGCAGATGTCTTGTGTTCAGCATAGCTAGAATCAGTAGAGGTGATTTCATCTTGAAGATTTCACTGAAGCTAGAGGACCATGTGCTGCATATAGTTATCATTATCCCAGGACAAGCAGGCAGCATATTCTTGACTGATGGGTGACGGCACCGACGGAGCCCCGGTACGGACAATTTTAGAGTGATTGCACTCTAAGAACTTGGAAAGTTCTAGTAGGCCGCACAGCGCACGCGTGAGTGCCTTCCCGCCCGACAGGGGCGCGCGGTCCCCAGTTTCTTAGTTTCCGCGGAGCTAAGAAGACGCACTTTCAACGGCTGTTGAAAACTTTTTTCTCATTCGCCTTCCCGCTCGCGTAAACCTTTTCGGAAATTGTATTCCTCTTTTTTCTTTTTTCTTATTTTATTATTGAAAAAAAAAAAAAAGAATTTTCTTTTTTTCTTCTTTTTTCGGGTTTGCCCCGGCGGGGCCTGCTGCCACCATCGAGGCCTCGGCCTTCGATTTGGCAGAAGCCGTTTTTACGTACATGCCCCCCCAACCCGGGTTTAAGAAGTGCCAGCGGTGCGCGAGGCCCATTTCTCTCACCGACCCGCACAACTGGTGCTTACAGTGCCTGGGTCCTGACCATCGGGCATCCACCTGCACCCGCTGTGCCACTCTAAAAAAGAGAACATTAAAAAACCGACAGATCCAGCAGCGGTTATTGTTTGGTTCCGATATGTTGGATTCGGCGGCACCGGCCCCGACATCGGCCCCGATGCAGTCGGCACCTACTTCGTCGACACCGCGCCAGCGTCGCATCCTCCAGGTAAGCCGGCTAAGAAGCCTTCCCCGCTGGAGCGTCCTCTGGTCTCAGTAGCAGCGAGCCCAGTCCTGCCGACCTCGAGGCGCCCGCGGAAGTGCTCCGCACCGATTGAGGTGAGCCCCTCGACCTCGGGTTCCTCTTCGGAGTGTAGAGCGGCACCGAAGGTACCGCAGAAGAAAAAAGCGGTACCGGTGCCTTCGCTGGACAAGCGAATTGCCGCCGTCCTGCAGGTGCAGCTCAAGGAGCAATTACAGCAGCTTCTTCCTGCTCTTTTGAAACCGAGCCTTCCAGTTCCGGTCCGATCTGAGCCACCGATACCGGCAGTGGAGCAACCTCTTTTATCTGCATCCACTCTGTCAGTACCGGTACATTTGGCTTCGTCGGTATCCATGCCGATCTTAGCGCCGGAACCGAGGTCCTTCAACCAGGCTGTACAAACTTCGGCACCGGCACAACCCATAACATCTCCCGGTACCGTTTCCCAGAGGTCGGGTAAGTCGACACACAAAACTCGACACCTGGAACCCTCCACACCGGAGTCCCGAGACCGCAGCTTTCAAGTAAGGGATCCTGATCTGTGGGGTGACTCCGAAGAGCCTCTTCTCTCTGAGGGGGAGTGTTCATCGGCGGACGAGGATCCTTCTGTTTTAGATCCGTCCTCTAAGCCTGATGCAACCTCTTTCACCTCTTTTCTCAAAGAGATGTGTGACTCTCTCTCTATTCCCTTGGAGGCTGAATCCAAAAAATCCAAGGCGTTTCTCGATGCACTGGATTTTGAACAGCCTCCAAGGGAATTTCTAAAATTGCCTCTCCATGATATATTAAGAGAGACTTTTTACAAAAATCTGGAGACGCCTTTGACCATCCCAGGAGCCCCTCGCAAACTGGACTCCTTATATAAGGTCATACCCATCCCGGGCTTTGACAAACCACAACTCCCTCATGAGTCTCTCTTGGTGGAATCCACTTTAAAAAAATCCACGGGAGCTAGTGTGTACGCCTCGGACCCTCCTGGCAGAGAAGGTAAGGCCATGGATAAGTTTGGCAAGAGGTTATATCAGAATGCGATGCTAGCTAATAGATCAGGGAATTATGCTTTCCATTTTTCATTCTATCTTAAGCATCTCATTCAGAATTTGTCAGCTTTTGAAAAGTACCTCCCTGACCGCAAAAGATCTGCCTTTCGCCAAACTTCTTCATCACTCTTACAACTTCGTAAGTTCATGGTCAGGTCGATCTATGACACCTTTGAGCTGACCTCTCGAGCCACGGCTATGTCGGTAGCCATGCGTCGACTGGCATGGCTCAGAGTGTCAGAACTTGATGTCAATCATCAAGATCGACTGGCTAATGCATCTTGCCTGGGTGATGAGCTGTTTGGAGAATCCATGGACTCCACTACCCAAAAACTTTCAGCTCATGAGACTAGGTGGGATACTCTCCTCAAAACAAAAAAGAAGACCCCACCTACCAGGCCTTTTTGACAGCATTCGGCCTACCAACGCCGATTTGTGGCTCGTCCCTTGCCACCGGCCCCTCAACAGCCCCGGCATCAGCGGCAACAACAGAGGCAAAACCCTAGACCAGTACAACAGCAACAACAGGTGAAGCCTCCTCCTCCACAAAAGTCCTCACAACCCTTTTGACTTTGTTCTCCAGGACATAGCCAGTATTCTACCATCTGCCCATCTTCCGCAACCCATAGGAGGACGCCTTGCTCATTACATAAGCCGTTGGGAAAATATCACCTCGGATCAGTGGGTCCTCAACATCATCCGCCACGGCTACTCTCTCAACTTTCAGACTCTGCCTACCCAAAGTCTGCCAAAAGAGTCTGCTTTGAACACTCCTCAGTCTTCCCTCCTTCTTCAAGAGGTCCAATCCCTCCTCCTTCTGAATGCCATAGAGGAAGTTCCTCTAGATCAAAAGGGGCAAGGCTTCTACTCCCGTTATTTTCTAGTTCCCAAAAAAACAGGAGATCTCAGACCCATCCTAGATCTTTGTGATCTCAACAAATGCTTGGTCAAAGAGAAATTCAGAATGCTTTCTCTGGCCACTCTTTACCCTCTTCTCAATCAGGGCGACTGGCTATGCTCCCTCGATCTCAAAGAGGCATATACTCACATACCGGTCAATCTGGCCTCCAGACAGTACCTCCGTTTCATGATTCATCATTGTCATTACCAATACAAGGTGCTGCCCTTCGGTCTTGCCTCCTCTCCAAGAGTGTTCACCAAATGTCTGATTGTGGTAGCTGCCTTTCTACGCTCTCACCACCTTCACGTCTTTCCTTACTTGGACGACTGGTTAATCAAGGCCAATTCATCTCAGACAGTACTCCTGGCCACCAACCAAACCATCCTGTTTCTCCATCTTCTGGGGTTCGAGATCAATCTACACAAATCTCATCTCATCCCCACTCAGAGACTTCAATTCATTGGAGCGGTGCTGGACACAGTCCTCATGAGAGCATTCCTGCCGTCCAACCGTCTTCAAACTCTTCAGTCTCTATGTCAGCAGGTGCTTCCACAACGTTCCATCTCTGCCAAGCAAATGATGATACTCTTGGGTCACATGGCCTCCACAGTTCATGTCACACCCTTTGCACGTCTTCACTTGCGCACTCCTCAATGGACCCTAGCTACCCAGTGGTCCCAAGCAACGGATCCCTGCTCTCGACACATATCTGTGACATCGTCTCTTCGTCAGTCTCTACAATGGTGGTTGATATCCTCAAATCTCTCCAGAGGTCTTCTGTTCCATCTACCTCCTCATCACCTTATCATCACCACCGACGCCTCCCCTTACGCCTGGGGAGCTCATTTGAACGAATTCCAGACTCAAGGTCTTTGGACAGCCCAGGAAATGAAACATCACATCAATTTCCTGGAACTCAGAGCGATGTTTTATGCCCTCAAGGCCTTCCAACATCTTCTCTTTCCTCAAGTCCTCCTGCTGTGCACAGACAATCAAGTTGCAATGTACTACATCAACAAGCAGGGTGGGACAGGCTCTCGCCTCTTGTGTCAGGAAGCCCAGAAGATTTGGGCTTGGGCAACAGATCACCAACTATTCCTAAAAGCGATCTACATTCAGGGAGAACAGAATTCCTTGGCGGACAAACTCAGCAGAATTCTCCAGCCTCACGAGTGGACTCTCGATCCTTTAACTCTACAGTCCATCTTCGCTCAGTGGGGCACTCCTCAGATAGACCTATTTGCAGCTCCTCACAATCACCAGCTGCCCCTCTTCTGCTCCAGACTCTACTCTCCTCACCGTCTGGCAGCGGATGCATTTCTCCTGGATTGGTCCAATCTGTTCCTGTACGCTTTCCCTCCGCTACCTCTCATGTTGCGAACCTTGTTCAAGCTCAAGAGGGAACAGGCCACCTTGATTCTCATCGCTCCACGATGGCCCAGGCAACATTGGTTCTCCCTTCTACTTCAACTCAGTTCCAGGGAGCCTATTCTTCTTCCATTGTTTCCTTCTCTGCTTACACAGCATCAGGAGACCCTTCTGCATCCCAACCTCCAGTCTCTGCACCTGACAGCTTGGTATCTCTCGGGCTGACTTCGAATGATACTCTGTTGTCTCAGCCCGTTCGTTCTATTCTGGATGCCTCCAGGAAACCTGCAACTCTGCAATGTTACCATCAGAAGTGGACAAGATTTTCTTCCTGGTGTCTTCTTCTTCATCATAATCCTACGTCCCTTGCAGTGGAGACTTTGTTGGATTACCTTCTTTCTTTGTCTGACTCTGGTCTCAAGTCTACTTCCATTAGAGTCCACCTCAGTGCTATTGCTGCTTTTCATGAGCCAGTTCATGGGAAACTCCTTTCAGCTCATCCCTTGGTTTCCAGATTCATGCGGGGTCTTTTCAATGTGAAACCACCTCTTAAAGCTCCTCCTGTAGTCTGGGATCTCAATGTGGTTCTCTCCGCCTTAATGAAGCCTCCGTTTGAACCTTTGGCGACGACTCCTTTCAAGTTTCTCACTTGGAAAGTGGTCTTCCTTATTGCTCTAACCTCTGCCAGGAGGGTCAGTGAGCTACATGCACTAGTTGCGGATCCACCTTTTACAGTCTTTCATCATGACAAGGTGGTTCTGCGTACACATCCAAAGTTGCTCCCTAAGGTTGTCTCGGAATTTCATCTCAACCAATCCATTGTTCTGCCTGTCTTTTTTCCGAAACCTCACTCTCATTCTGGAGAACAGGCTCTGCATACTTTGGACTGTAAGCGGGCTCTAGCTTACTATTTAGAGCGTACTAAGCCCCACAGATCATCTCCTCAACTCTTTCTGTCCTTTGATCTGAATAAATTGGGACGTCCTGTTTCTAAACGTACGTTGTCTAATTGGCTTGCAGCGTGCATTTCATTTTGTTATGCTCAGTCCGGACTGACACTGGAAGGTTCGGTCACGGCCCATAGAGTTCGAGCTATGGCAGCATCTGTGGCTTTCCTCCGTTCCACTCCCCTTGAGGAAATCTGCAAAGCTGCTACTTGGTCCTCAGTTCATACTTTTACATCTCACTATTGTCTGGATGCATTCTCCAGACGGGATGGACACTTCGGCCAATCTGTTTTGCAAAATTTGTTTTCCTAATGGCCAACCTTCCCTCCATCCCTCTTTTTGTTAGCTTAGAGGTCACCCATCAGTCAAGAATATGCTGCCTGCTTGTCCTGGGATAAAGCACAGTTACTTACCGTAACAGGTGTTATCCAGGGACAGCAGGCAGATATTCTTGCGTCCCACCCACCTCCCCGGGTTGGCTTCTTAGCTGGCTTATCCTAACTGGGGACCGCGCGCCTCTGTCGGGCGGGAAGACACTCACGCGTGCGCGGTGCGGCCTACTAGAACTTTCCATGTTCTTAGAGTGCAATCACTCTAAAATTGTCCGTACTGGGGCTCCGTCGGTGCCGTCACCCATCAGTCAAGAATATCTGCCTGCTGTCCCTGGATAACACCTGTTACGGTAAGTAACTGTGCTTAATCTGTGGGCCTGATGGGAGCTTGGTGCTTGTGGTGCATGTCATCTCAGAAGTTAGTCAGGAGCCTGATGATCAAGCACTGTGTGCGGTTAATGCCAGTAGAGTGCACCCTAGCTTAAGCATGCCAAGAGCCTCATAATTGTAGGAACCAGTCTAACTAACCAACTCAGTGGGCACAGAGGAAGTAGTAGAATAAACTGCCTAACTGTGACGGCGGAAAGTCTGAGAATAGGAATAAATATAATCAGAAGAATTAATACATATGTCTGGAAATACAGTTATGATCTTTTATTGCTGGATGTAACTGGTTCTTAACCCTGGGTAGAGTGCTCAGGAGCAATAAGAGGCAAGGCTATCAGTCACAACTATCATTATTACTATCTCACTTTGCTTATCTCCCCCTGTGTTCCTTCTGTGAGCTCCGCTCAGCTGGTAAGTCCCTCCTATCTGTGCCCTTCTCTTCAACTGTCAACTCTAGACTCCATCCCTTCTACATTGCTGCACTGTATGCTTGGAACAAACTGCCCAAATCTCTATTGTGGGCTCTATCTCTGGCAGTGTTCAAGGCCCAGTTAAAAGCCCACCTCTTAGAGTGCTTTTGACTCCTAACTCCTTTCACCTTGGCTTCTTCATCCCCAACCCTATATGTTGGGTCTTTTTGTCCAAGTTAGATTGTAAGTTCTTCTGTGCAGTGACCGTCTATAAATGTCAATGTACAGCACTGTGTACACCTTTCAGCGCTATATAAATAAGTAGTAGTATTACTACAGTTGTTTTAGGTTTGCTTCTGTATCTGTTCAATCTATTTGTGTCTTTCTGTCTATTCAATCTATTTGTGTCTGTCTGTGGGTTTATACTAATTTATCTTAGTAATAAAATGATCAATAGCAGATACTACTACTATCCATTCAGTCGTGTCCAACTCTTGGATACTCTATAGGCCAGTTCTCGCCATGCATCTCTGTTTTCCATGACTTCTTTCAATTGCTTGATGTTCATTCGTGTCATTCTTGATGATATCCAGCCAATGGGCCTTTGGTATCTCAACTGCTTTCTTTTACAACTGACCATTCCGAGTAATAGATAAAGACTGACCAAGCATATCCAGTCTGCCCATTAAGGTAAATGAAGCAATATAAGTTATTTCTTCTTTTATCTGTATGTTTTATTTAATTACTTTCTATATTATAGATATCTGTATGTCAGAGAAAACAATCTGTGTTGTAAAGCTGTTTAGACTTTAGATAATGGTTAAGACAATTAAATTTTGACTCTAAGATATTATTGTTGTACTGCAGGCACTGTTGATCATGTAGTAATATACCGGTATATAATCACTTTTGAATCCAGGATGGCTCCTGAAGTGGTGATGTGCGAGACATCTAAAGACAAACCTTATGACTACAAGGCTGATGTTTGGTCTTTGGGCATCACTTTGATTGAGATGGCTCAAATAGAACCACCTCACCATGAGTTAAATCCAATGCGGGTGCTGTTAAAAATAGCAAAATCTGAACCTCCTACATTGGCACAGCCCTCAAAATGGTAAGACATTTTATTTCTTGTCACTCTTCCCTTCCCTGAACAATAAATTATCAGTGTTTGGAAATGTCCTTAGATTTCTAATAATCTTTATAATCCTAATATGTGCAAAATATTATAGTTGAAATAGGACTTTTATAATTTGGAATAATTGTGGCTCATTTGCTTTAAATGGGATGATGATCATTTTATTTAATCATCGAGCCAAGTAATGGAAAATCACTCTTTTTGTACATGAATATTTATATGAAAGAAATCCACTGTAGAATATGTGTTAGAAGACAGGCAAGAGAGTCACATTACTATAGATGTGTGACATTTCCAGTGGAGCCCCCAGTGACACCATCACCCTAGTGTATTCATTTTTCTATAGATCAGGGGTGCCCAAATGGTCGATCGCATTCGATCAGATTGCAAAGGCAACTTGAGTCGATCGCGTTGCCTTTGCGATCTTGTTCTTCCTGCCTCCCTGAGCCAGGTCAGGCCAGTGCCGCAGGGCTCGGTCCTGGGTCCACTCCTTTTCAACATATTCATAGGGGATCTGACTCAAGGGCTTCAAGGTAAAATAACACTATTCGCCGATGACGCCAAACTATGTAATATAGTAAGTGAATGCAGTTTACAGAATTATATGGCACAGGACCTGCTTACATTGGAAAGTTGGTCCTCAACCTGGCAGCTAGGCTTCAATGCTAAGAAATGTAAGGTCATGCACCTCGGAAGCGGAAATCCATGCAGGACGTACTTCTTGAATGGAGAAACTTTAACTAGGACTTCAGCAGAATGAGATTTAGGAGTAATCATCAGTGCAGACATGAAAACTGCCAATCAAGTGGAGAAGGCTTCATCTAAGGCAAGGCAGATATTGGGTTGTATCAATAGAAGTTTCGTCAGCCGAAAGCCTGAAGTCATAATGCCGTTGTACAAGGCCATGGTGAGACCTCATCTGGAGTACTGTGTGCAATTCTGGAGGCCACATTACAGTAAAGATGTGCGCAGAATTGAATTGGTTCAGTGGACGGCCACCAGGATGATCTCGGGGCTCAAGGGTCTCTCGTATGAAGAGAGACTGAACAAATTGCAGCTCTACACTCTTGAGGAACGTAGGGAGAGGGGAGACATGATCGAAACATTTAAGTACCTCACGGGACGTGTCGAAGTGGAAGATGATATTTTCTTTCTCAAGGGACCCTCGGCCACAAGAGGGCACCCGCTCAAACTCAGGGGCGGAAAATTTCATGGCAACACCAGCAAGTATTTCTTCACAGAGAGAGTGGTTGATCATTGGAACAAGCTTCCAGTGCAGGTGATCGAGGCAGACAGCGTGCCAGACTTTAAGAATAAATGGGATACCCATGTGGGATCCCTATGAGGGTCAAGATAAGAAAATTGGGTCATTAGGGCATAGACAGGGGGTGGGTAAGCAGAGTGGGCAGACTTGATGGGCTGTAGCGCTTTTCTGCCATCATCTTCTATGTTTCTATGTACAAACGCCGGACCCATAAGCCTTCACCTCCGACGTCAATTCTGACTTTGGAGAGGAAGTTCTGGTCCAGCCAATCGCCTGGCTGGCCTGGAACTTCCTATCCAACGTCAGGATTGACGTCAAGAGGAAGGCTTGTGGCCTGGCGCTTGTACGAGCCAAGCTTGGCTCGGGGAAGCAGGGAGAAATCGGTGTGGTGGCTTGGGTGGTGGTGGGGGGGCAGGGAGGGAAGGGAAGCCGGCACGCACACATTAGAGCCCCAAAGCATGAGTTCACTACGGGCTAAGGCGGGAAATCTCCAAGACGATGAGAGGTGGTTTTTTTGGGGGGGTTTTGGTTTTGTTTAGTTTTTTTTTAATGTTGAGCAGTGGCGACAGCAGCAGGATTCGCAATAGATGACAGCTGGGTGGTCATCTAAATTAGCCAGGCCTAGGGAGAACACTGTATGAGCATTGGAGCTAATACGCAGCCAGTGATTAAAAAAAAGCCTAATGCGGCTATGTAAAAAGGGGCCATAGTTTGTAATGATTAACTAATCAATTCTTAATTCATCTTTCCTGTTTTTGCAGGTCTCCAGAATTTAGTGATTTTCTAAAGAAAAGTTTGGAAAAATATTTAGATGCAAGATGGACTGTAGTGCAACTGCTGCAGGTAGGATATGGTCACAAAATCTTTATAAGAAGCAGTGTTGCTTTTGTGAAGGTTATCTTTTAAATAATTATGCTACATAGCTTGTTGTAGCATTTTTATTCATAGAACTTTTAGCTGCATTTGTCCTAGAGAAAACTAGAAGTTTTGTTTTTACGGCTTTTTGAATATGTATAAAATTATTTCTAATCTGCCAATCCACTGAAAAGTTTTTCTTAGTGAAAGACAATACAACATTTATAGGTAGAAAATTATGACAAAAATGCTAATACATAAGATCTTAAACAATAATTATAATAGCTTTATTTATATCCCATCATACCTTTTCAGTTCAAGGCGGTGTACAACAAGAGGTGCTGTAAGGACAGCGAGGTAACATCAATTAGAATTGGGGAGGGATAGAAAGACAGTTATGTGATGAGGTGGCATAGGGTAGGAGGAAGAGGTGTGTAAGATGAGGAAGGTGTTGCGCAGATTTGGAGGATCAGGTGAATTTGTTGAATAGGTGGGATTTTAGTGATTTTCTGAAAGAGTGGTATGTTAGAGAGTTCAGGAGAATGTTCTGTTGAGGAATCTTTTGAATTTGTATCCTATAGGGGAAGGGTATGCGAACAGCAGTGTTCTGCGTGAGAGGCGGAGTTTGTCCTGCAAGGTGAGGTGTTTCAGAAGGCAGCCAAATTTGAAAATTATTCTTGCTTCTATAGGTAGTCAGTGGAGTTTCTTGTAGTATGGGGTGATGTGGTCAGATTTTTTTCAAGTCAGATTAGTCAGATGGCTGTGTTTTGGATAAGTCTCGATTTCTTGATGGTTTTTATGGTTTTTTTGTGAGATCCTAGATAGATTATGTTGCAATAGTCCAGTATGCTTAGGACCAGAGATTGGACCAAAAGTCTGAAAGAAGTGAAATCGAAGAATGGTTTTAGCGTGTGCAGTTTCCACAGTAAGTGGAAGCATTTTTTGATTAGGATGTTGGTATGGGCTTCGTGTGTCAGTTGCTGGTCTAGGGTTATGCCTAGGATTTTGATAGTTGGGTTGATTGGGAAGTTTCTTCCGTTTAGGTTGATATTAGATACAGTTAGTTGGTTTGTCGAGGAGGCCATAAATATTTTGGTCTTTTCTGGGTTTAATTTTTGTTTGGAGTTTGTTGACCATAGTTCTACTTAGTTGATGATAGATGCAATGAAGTGACTGGTTTCAGTTGACAGGGCAGAGATGGGGGGACGATGATTGAGATGTCATCTGCGTAGATGTGAGTTTGGATAATTCCTATCCTAAGGAGGCCATATACAGATTAAAAAGGGTAAGGGATAAGGGGGAGCCTTGAGGGACACCACAGGGGTTGGTCCAAGCCTGGGGGTTAGGTTTGCTCGCTGATGACTTGGTAGGATTGTTTTTTTAAGAAGCCTTTAAACCAGTTAAGTACGTGGCCCAAGATACCTATGGCATCTGGACAGTTGAGTAGGTTGTCGTGGTCGACCAGGTCAAAGGTACTGCTAAGGTCAAATTGGAGTATCAGTGCGTGTTTCCCAGAGCTGAGTAGTTGTGCAATGTGATCTATGATGGAGGCTAAGGCTGTTTCGGAAGGCTGTTTCGGAATGAGCGGAATCCTGACTGGTACTCGTGAAGTGTAGAGAATTTATCTAGGTAGTTTTTAAGGACATGGTTGATCAGACCTTCCATCAGTTTGGTGAAGAAGGGGATGTTGGCTACTGGGCTGTAGTTGGATGTTGTTGATATGGGATCTTTGTGGTTCTTTACAATAGGCGAGATGAAGATGTGGCCAAGATATGTTGGGAATTCACCGTTTGCCATTAGTTGAGAGATCCAGTCAAAGAGCATGATCTTGAAGGAGGTGGGGGCTGCTGTCATGATGGAGGGTGGGCAGTTGTCTAGGTGGCAGAAGGTTTTGGTGCATTTATTGTAGAGCTTGAGAAATAGGAACCAGTTAGGGGGTTCAAAGTGGCTCCAGCTCATGTCTCACGGAGTCTAATCTGAGAGTGTGGGTATGGTTGTTGAGAGGGGGCTGGAAGGTGGGTTTTGGAAGGAGGTTCTGAGATTGAGAAATTTTGACTTGAAATAAAGTTTGAAGTTCTCGGCAGTAGGTAGTTGTATGGAGGAGGATCTTTTGAGGTGATCAATTTCCAGTAGTCAGTTGATTAATCTGAATAGTTCTCCACTGTTGGTAGTGGGGGATCCTATTTCGTTGGAGTAGAAGGTACGTCTTTTTTGCTTGGTGATTCTTTTGTATTCATGGATTTTGGATCTCCATATTGCTTTGTCCTCTTCCTTCTTTGATTTGTTCCAGATTCTTTCAAGTTGGCGTGCTTTCCTTTTGAGTGAGGTTAGTTCTGTGTTGTACCATCCATCTATTAAGTGTCATCTTTGTTTGCCTTTCTTTAGTGGGGCGATTTTGTCTAGGATCTGATTGCTGAGGGTGATCCAGTTGGAGTTGAAATCTATTTTTGAGTTTGGGTTGGATATAGGTCAAAGTGGGACCAGAATTCTGTGGGATTGGGAGAGGGTCTAAAGGTTGTTGTCGCGTAATCCTTTCTGTGTTTTGTTGATGTGTTGGGGGGGGGAGTATTGCTCCATAGTATTTTAAAGTTGGCCCTTAGGTGGTCCGACTAGATGGCGTCTGTCCAGGTGACATCTGTTAGGCTGATGTGAGAGGATGGGAGGCAGAGCCGGAGCGGCAAGAAGGCAGACGCAAGTTTTTCGCTTCCTGCCTTGCTGCTCCGTGAATGGCGGTCCAGTGCTTTAGGGCAGGAGCTTTCAGCCTCCTGTCCTTCTCTCCCCGAGCGCTGGTTTGGATGATCTATTGTAAGCAGTGCGAAAAAGCAAATGAATGAAATGTAGTTAAAGCACTTCCCCCGACCTGAGGAAGATACAAAACACATTGGTGGGGCATAGTGTAACGACGACATTGCACTAACAAGCTAAGTTATCTAGGGGATAAGAAATTTTCAGTATACTACTTGAAAATGAATTAGAAAGTGATATTGTATTGAAATGAATGAAATGACTAAGAAAACATATGGAAGAAAGTTCCAGTGGTGGTGTTTAAAGTGCCTAAGACTTCTAAGTCGAAGCACATTTACACTGCCTCAGTGGAACCTCCAGCCATAGCAGGTGGTCCAGTTTCAGATGCGGATCCATCCTTGCTGACTTCCTTCCAGACCATGTTGGAGAAGCAGTTTATTCAGTTCCTTACTAATATGGGACCAAAACTGCTTCCTCTTATCCAGCCTGGGCATTCAGCAGACTCCCGCGAGGTCGATTTGCTTCCTTTGCCTCAGTCTGAGCTTACACTCTGCGAGTGTCTGGTCTGGCATCCAAGCACGTGAAGTAAGGAGCAGATTCTTTGCAAGTGCCTTGGCAGGAATTCGCACACTCTATACAAGTCTTTGGGAGTGCATCGAGGTTCCTCCACCAAGCCTCTGGAGCTTCGCTCTACAGCCTCCAGTCCTACCATTCTTTGGTACCATTGGCTGCTTCTGTCTTCAAGGCGAAGTCTCCTCGATCTTCGAGATCTGCTTCCAGGCACAGTTCTCACCGACGGTCGAGGCCTTCATTGAGGCATACTTCCAGGCATGGTTAGAAACATAGAAATAGACGGCAGATAAGGGCCACGGCCCATCTAGTCTGCCCACCCCAATGACCCTCCCCTATCTTTCTCTGTGAATAGATCCCATGTGTCTATCCCATTTGGCCTTAAAATCAGGCACGCTGCTGGCCTCAATAACCTGAAGTGGAAGACTGTTCCAGCGATCAACCACCCTTTCAGTGAAAAAGAATTTCCTGGTGTCCCCGTGCAGTTTCCCGCCCCTGATTTTCCACGGATGCCCCCTTGTTGCGGCGGGACCCTTGAAAAAGAAGATATCTTTTCCTCCTCGATGCGGCCCGTGAGATACTTGAATGTCTCGATCATGTCACCCCTCTCTCTGCGTTCCTCGAGTGAGTACAGCTGCAACTTATCCAGCCGTTCCTCGTACGGGAGATCCTTGAGTCCCGAGACCATCTGAGTGGCCATTCTCTGGACCGACTCCAGTCTCAGCACATCTTTACGGTAATGCGGCCTCCAGAATTGCACACAGTATTCCCTCTTCAACTAAGCCTCGATCTACCCCTACTTCAACTAGACCACCGACTCCTCATTCATGGTCTCTAGTGCCACGGTTTCGATTGCCTCGTCCAAGTCTCCATACTCTTTTGATGCCTTTTTTCCTGCCGTAGCTTTATCTTCGACCCAGGCTGTCTCAACGTCCTCGAGTCCTTCTCGAGGCAAAGCATTGGCAGATCAGCTATCTTTCTCAACTTTTCTTCGTCAAATGGCTGTGGACTTGGATCTTCAATTAGATACTGGCTCCAAATACTCTAAGGCAGGGTTCTCAAAGTCCCTCCTTGAGGGCCGCAATCCAGTCGGGTTTTCAGGATTTCCCCAATGAATATGCATTGAAAGTAGTGCATGCACATAGATCTTATGCATATTCATTAGGGGAAATCCTGAAAACCCGACTGGATTGCGGCCCTCAAGGAGGGACTTTGAGACCCCTGCTCTAAGGAGCACCTCGAAGTTATGCATCTTCCTCAACCTCCGGCAGAATCTCTTAACCTTCCTCTTCACAAGCTTTTGAATCAGACTTTTGGTTGATGCCTAGAGACACCTTATATCATACCAGCTGTTCCAGGAAAATTGGACTCTAGGTATAAAACTGTGCATCGCAAAGGGTTCGACAACTTGCAGTTATCTCATCAATCTCTGCTTGTCGAGTCCTCCTTGAAGAGGTCCCATCTTTCCAAGATTTATGCCACTATTCCTCCTGGAAGAGAAGGGAAAACTATGGACAAATTCGGACTTCGCATCTATCAAAATGCCATGATGTCCTCCAAAGTCCTCAATTATAATTTTCATTTTATTACTTATTTTGAGTTCCTCATTTCTCTATTACCAAAGTTCTTGACTTATTTGGATACTCAAAAGCACTTTGAATTTCAAGAAGTCCTTGCTTCTTTATCTCAACTCCAATTGCATCTCCTCCAGTCATCTTTTGATGCTTTTGAGTTGTTTGCCCGGGCAGCTGCTTGCTCTGTAGCTATGCATCGCCTTGCCTGGCTTCGTACCATTGACATTACTTCCGACCTCTGGATGCTGAACATCATCAGGGAAGGATACTCTTCATTTCACTCAGGTTCCACCAAGAGAGTATCCTTCCAATCCTTACCAGACCGCCCTTCTTCTTCAGGAAGCTCAAGCTCTGCTTCGTCTCCATGCCATCGAACCAGTTCCCTTGGAACAGCAGAACAGGGGATTTTGTTCTGAAGAAGACGGGCGATCTGTGGCCCATTCTGGATCTCGGGGCTCTCAACAAATTTCTAGTCAAAGAAAAGTTTCAAATGTTGTCCCTGGCATCCCTTTATCTCCTTCTCGAGCAGAACAACTGGTTATGCTCTCTGGATCTCAAGGATGCCTAAACTCATATCTCCATTCATTCAGCCTCCCGTCAATATCTCAGATTTCGGGTGGGGAATCTGCATTATCAATGCAGAGTACTACCCTTTGGCCTGGCCTCGTATCCCATAGTGTTCACCAAGTGCCTGGTAGTGGTAGCAGCAGCTCTAAGGAATCATGGTTGAAACGAATGGGGCCCGTTTCTTGGTCCCGAAACCACTTTGCACACACTCTGTCACCCTTTCAGATATCTGGAGGCAGTCCCTTTAGGCAGGAAGGATACTCAGACTTGTCCTAAAGAAATTGCCTGTTTATTAGTCTTGCATCCAGTTTTATACCTTTTTACATGGGTCAGTGGTATTAGCAGATGACGTGAGTACAAACCATATCTAGTGACAGGATACATAAACTTCAAAGAAGTAATCAACACAAGAAAGGGGGGTAGGTGAGCAGCATATGTGCTTCATTGTCTAACATCTAAAGGTGCTGTCTTAGCAACAGTGTCTTATCTAAAGCATCCTTTATCTCTCTCAACCAGAGCATAGCTGTGGGGGGTCAAACCTCCATTGTCCCAAAGCAGCTAGCTTCATTAATAAGATTAAATGATCTTGTCTCAGAACATATCAGCAGAATCAACACAAACTGTGTCTGTGTTTCCTAGCACATACATTTTACAAGATATAAGTGATTTCCCTACCTCGACGACTGGCTCATCAAAGATTCAACATCTCAAAGGGTTATTGTAGCGACCCAACGGACTACCTGGTTCCTACAAAGTTTGCGATTCGAAATCAACTTTCCCAAATCTCAACTTCAGCCCTCACAGAATCTACAATTCATTGGAGCTGTTCTGGACACTGTCCAACTTGGAGCATTCCTCCCACAACAACGACTGGAAGCTCTTCTTCAACTCTGTCATACAGTGTCTTCCTGCTCTACCATCTCAGCGAGATACATGATGGTACTCCTAGGTCACATGGCCTCCACAGTACACATGACTCCTTATGCCAGACTTCACCTCAGAATTCCTCAGTGGACCCTGGCATCTCAATAGATGCAGGTTTGCGATCCACTTTCTCGACACATAAGTCACTCCTTCATTGAAGCAGTCTCTCCGTTGGTGGATGCTCTCTTCCAATCTTTCCAGAGGCTTGCTTTTTCAACCCCCCCCCCCCATTAGAAGGTCCTCACGACAGACTCTTCGACCTACGCTTGGGGCGCTCATCTCGATGGTCTCTGTACTCAAGGCCTCTGGACCAGTACAGATTGTCAGTGTCGTATCAATCTGTTGGAACTCGGAGCGATCCTCAAAGCTCTCAGTGCTTTTCAACATCTTCTTCACAACCAAGTAGTCCTCATTTGGACGTCCAACCATGTCCCATGTATTATGTCAACAAACAGGGAGGGACAGGATCTATCTCCCTTTGTCAAAAAGCTCTAAAGGTTTGGGACTGGGCAATCTGCCACAACACCTTCTTCAAAGCTGTCTACATTCAAGGGGCGAAGACTTGCTTGGTGGACAACTTGAGTCGTCTTCTGCAACCTCACGAATGGACACTCCATTCCTCGCCTCTTCATCACATTTTTTCACAGTAGGGAACACCTCAGATAGACCTCTTTGCAGCTCCCCACAACTACAGACTGCCTCAGTTCTGCTCCAGGATATACTTTTCTCATCGCCTCGAGGCAGATGCTTTTCTTCTGGAATGGACGAATCTCTTCCTATATGCATTCCCTCCATTTCCTCTCATTCTCAAGACTCTGGTCAAGTTGAAGAACGATCATGCCAAGGTGACAAGCGGTGTGCCCCAGGGCTCGGTCCTTGGGCCAATCTTATTCAATATATTCATAAATGACCTGGAAGAGGAAACAACGAGTAACATAATCAAGTTCGCAGATGACACGAAACTATGTCGGTCAGTTGGATCACAAATGGATAGTGAAGAACTCCAGAGAGATTTGAACCAGCTAGAGAAATGGGCGGAAAAGTGGCAGATGAAATTCAATATAGAAAAATGCAAAGTGATGCACCTAGGCACGAAGAACAAGGAACATGACATTGAGGTGTGACATTGAGCAAGAGCGAACAGGAAAAGGACCTGGGGGTACTGATAGACCGGACACTGAAACCGTCGGCACAATGCGCGGCGGCTACAAAGAAAGCGAACAGGATGTTGGGCATGATCAAGAAGGGAATCACAAGTAGATCGGCTAATGTCATAATGCCGCTTTACAGAGCAATGGTCAGGCCACACCTGGAGTATTGTATCCAACACTGGTCTCCCTACCTAAAAAAGGATATAACCCTGCTGAAAAGGGTACAAAGGCGAGCTACAAAGCTAGTAAAAGGTATGGGAAATTTGAGCTACAAAGAATGCCTCAGAAAACTGAGCTTGTTCACTCTAGAGAAAAGAAGAATGCGTGGAGATATGATAGAGACGTTTAAAATACTAAAAGGACTAGATAAAATCCAGCAAGATGCATCGTTATTCACGTTGACAAATGTGACTCGGACGAGAGGTCATGTATTGAAGTTGAATGGCGACAGGCCCAGGACAAATGTCAGGAAGTTATGTTTCGCACAGCGAGTGGTAGACGCTTGGAACGCTCTCCCGGAGGACGTTGTGACGGAGACCTCCATTATAGGATTCAAGGGCAAGTTGGATGCACACCTCCTTGCAAATCATATTGAGGGATACAGGTAAACAAGGTCTCATTATGAAGCACCTAGTTGGGCCTCCGTGTGTGCGGATCACCGGACTGGATGAACCAAGGGTCTGATTCGGTGAAGGCATTTCTTATGTTCTTATGTTCTTATGATTCTAATTGCTCCTCGGTGGCCGAGACAACCTTGGTACTCCCTTCTACTTCAACTCAGCAGCAGGGAGCCATACCTTCTCCCAGTTTTTCCTTCTCTGCTTACACAGAGTCACGGATCTCTGCTTCATCCCAACCTGCAGTCTCTACACCTGACAGATTGGTACCTCTCAACATAACCCCTCTTCAGTTTTCTCAATCTGTAAGAGATGTTTTAGAAGCTTCTAGGAAGCCTACCATTAGACAATGCTATCACCAAAAATGGACTAGATTTTCTACGTAGTGTTTTTCTCATCATAAGGAGCCTCAGCATTCCTCCTTATCTTCTGTTTTGGACTATCTTTTGCAATCAGCCTATTGAAGAGAAACCCCTCTCTGCTCATCTGGTGGTTTCCAGATTCATGAAAGAACTTTTCAATATCAAACCTCCTCTCAAACCACCTTCTGTGGTTTGGGACCTCAATGTTGTCCTTGCTCAACTGATGAAGCCTCTATTTGAACCAATTGATAAGGCTCATCTGAAGTATCTCACTTGGAAAGTGGTGTTTCTCATAGCACTCACTTCTGCTCGATGAGTCAGTGAGCTGCAAGCTTTAGTTGCTGATCACCTTTCACGGTGTTCCATCATGACAAGGTGGTTCTTCGTACTCATCCTAAATTCCTCTCTAAAGTGGTCTCTGAATTTCATCTCAACCAATCCATTGTTCTTCCAGTGTTTTTTCCAAAGCCTCATTTTCATCCTGGAGAAGTAGCTCTTCATACTCTGGATTGTAAATGTGCTTTGGCCTTCTATTTGGAACGCACCAAACCACACAGAACTGCTCCTCAACTTTTTGTCTCGTTCGATCTAAATAAGTTGCGACATCCTATTTCTAAGCATACTATCTCCAACTGAATGGCTGCTTGTATCTCATTCTGCTATGCCCAGGCTGGATTCTCCCTATACAGTAGAGTCACAGCCCATAAAGTTAGAGCTATGACAGCTTCAATTGCTTTCCTCAGATCTACTCCTATTGAGGAAATTTGTAAGGCTGCTACTTGGTCCTCGGTTCATACCTTCACTTCTCACTACTGTTTGGATAATTTCTCCAGACGGGATGGACAGTTTGGCCAAACAGTATTTGATTTTAAATTCTTTATTCATTTTTGTATGTTACAACAAGTGCCTCAATTAACCTCATATGAACTTAAAGATACACACTTGATTAACTCTCATATAAGCATAAAGTTAAACATTTCATTACAAATTAATATTTTATAAAATTTTAAATATTATGTAAGAAATCTAAAATTTATATCATTCTTATTGAATATAATAATCCCCCACCCCTCCCTCCCTATTCAATAATACATAAAATCATCCTTACTGTGAAAACTATTCAAATACTCATGTATTATAAATAACAACAAGTAAAACCAACCCCTTTTCCCCCCTAATCAAATATCTTATCATGGGAAAAGTTAATCAAAAGTTGGCCAAACAGTATTACAAAATTTATTCTCTTAAATTGGCAACACTCCCACCATCCCATTCTGGTTAACTTGGAGGTCACCCACATGTGAGAATAGGCTGCCTGCTTGTCCTGGGATAAAGCACAGTTACTTACTGTAACAGGTGTTATCCAGGGATAGCAGGCAGCTATTTTCACAACCCACCCACCTCCCCTGGTTGGCTTCTCTGCTAACTATCTGAACTGAGGAGACGGGCCCTACGCTGGGCAGGAAGGCACTCGCGCATGTACGGTTCAGTCGACTCGAAACTTCTGTTTTCTTCAAGCAAGTCTGCTTGTCAGGCATCCGGGCTCCGTCGATAACATCACCCACATATGAGAATAGCTGCCTGCTGTCCCTGGATAACACCTGTTACGGTAAGTAACTGTGCTTTATATACCGCAGGACTGTGAAGTTCTATACGGTTTACAAAGATTAAAAGATGGTACAAATAGATTGAGCTTAACAGGGTGGAAGCTAGTGATTAACAGCTCACGGGATCAGTTATTGAGGAGAGAGAGTTGTACGGGTCAGCTGCCTAGATATTTCAGGAACAGATATGTTTTTAGGTGTTTCCTGAATTCCCTATAAGTAGTAGGCGTAAGTAATTGTTCTAGATCTTTACCCCATAATGCTGCCTGATGTGAGAAAAGGTGTTGATGGTGTCTTTGAGTTTGCATCCTCTGACTGGAGGGGAGACAAAGTTCAAATGTGAACTTCTGTTGTCTGTTGGCTGAGAAGGAGAAAAGGTCAGTTATGTATTTAGGGGCTAGACCATATAGTACTTTAAAGCAGAAACAGGTGAACTTAAACTTCATGCGTGCCTACATCGGTAACCAATGCAGCTGTTGGTAGTAAGGTGTCACATTATCAAACTTCTTCAGCCCGAAAATCAGTTTGACCGCTGCATTTTGCACTAATTGTAATCGTCGCATATTCTTTTGGGGAAATTGCTAAATAGGCGATTTTACAGTAATCAAGTTGACTCAGTACGAGGGATTGTACCAGGACTCTAAATGCTGGCATATCAAAATGCTCTAATGGATCGAAGTTTCCAGAGAGTGAAAAAACCCTTTCTGATTAAGGAGTCTACCTGGTCCTTCATGGTTAAGCACTGGTCTAGTGTTACACCCAATACCTTCATAGTAAACTGGATAGGATAACTAAGTTTATTGATGCATAGCGGTGTTTTGGTGTCAAACGGGTATGGTGAAGCTACAAAAAATTTTGTTTTTTCTGAGTTAAGTTTCAGTTTAAATTCAGTCATCCATTGCTCCATCAAATTTAGTGCTTTTGATGCCTTGGGAGTAATTTCCGAGAGAGCGTTAGAGGACACATTTGGGTGAGCCAGTGACGAGTGCTGCCACACTGTACTGCAGGAATCAACAGCGGACAAGTGGCATTCTGAGATTCCCCTTGTGTCTTTTAAAAGTATTATAAGCTGCTTCATAAGGCATGATATAAATTTAAACAATATTTTGAAAAACCTTTGAGTGGATTGATACCAAACTTGTAACATCACCACCCCATGCTGTATGAGGTCTTGTCCTGTCATATCTTATTAAGTAATTCCATGCTTTTGAGTACTGTCATGCGCCCCTATGTATTGTCCTATCATGTCATGATCTAAAATGTATTGTCATGCTCTACATTACCATACCCTGTTATGTTTTATTATGTATGTAAACATGTAACCCGTTCTGAGCTCTTCTGGGAGGATAGGATATAAATCCAAATAAATAAATTGCTAACATAATTTACCATCATTGGCACATTTTGACATTACATTCATCATTTAATTGTCTTTTATATTACCGTATTTTCACGCATATAACATGCGCGTTATACACGATTTTACAAACCGTGCATAACCTTGCGCGTTGTACAAATTTTTTTTACATAGTTCCCCCCCCCCCCGATTCACCCCCCCGCAGGACCGCTCGCACCCCCACCCCGAAAGGACCGCTCGCACGCACTCCCACCCGCACCCCCACCCTGAAGGACCGCTCGCACCCCCACAGCCTCCCGACCCCCCCCATCATATAGAAGCTCCTACCGGTGTCCTGCTGCTTCCTCTTGGCGGTCCCAGCCCTTCTGTGAGCCCTGCGCCTGCGCTGCTTCCTCTTCCGGCGGTCCCAGAATAGGCCCGGGAGCCTTAGGCCCCTCCTGGGGGCGGGGCCTTGGGCACTTGGTCGGGTTGGGCCCATGTGCCTCAGGCCCTGCCCCCAGGAGGGACCTAAGGCTCCCGGGCCTATTCTGATTGGCCCAGGCGCCTTAGGCCCCACCAGTAGGCGGAGCTTTGGGACGAATGGGCCAATCCGGCCTCATTCCGTCGTTGGCTGCCTGCCGGACAGGCGGGTTTGGCTACCGTCTGTCCAGCCAACTACACAAAGGTACGGGGAAGGGGGGTGAGGGGGTCGTGGGGGTCGGCCAGGGGGTCGCGGATCGGCTGGGGGGGGCGGTTGTTGGGGGGAGGGGGGTTTGCGTCGAGGGCAGGAGGACCTGGGATCCCTCCTGCCCGTAATGTAGTGCGGGGTGGGGGTAGGGGGTCGCCATGGCCAGGAGGGTTTGGGCTCCCTCCTGGCCCGAACAACTAGCGGGGGAAGTCGCCAGGGCCAGGAGGACTTGGGCTCCCTCCTGGCCCTAACAACTAGCCGGGGGGGGGGTGTCGCCAGAGCCAGGAGGGCTTGGGCTCCCTCCTGGCCCGATATTGTCGGGGAGTTGGGGAGTCGGCGGGGCAAGAGGGTTTGGGCTCCCTTTTGCCCCGATCGTGTCTGGGAATCGGGGGGGCAAGAGGGCTTGAGCTCCCTCTTGCCCCAATCGGGTCGGGGGTGCCGCAGTTGGCTGGGGCAAGAGGGCTTGAGCTCCCTCTTGCCCCGATCATGTCGGGGAGTCAGGGGGCAAGAGGGCTTGAGCTCCCTCTTGCCCCGATCGTGTCGGGGGTGCCGCGGTTGGCTAGGGTAAGAGGGCTTGAGCTCCCTCTTGCCCTGATCGTGTCGGGGAGTCGGGGAGTCGGCGGGGCAAGAGGGCTTGACGTCAGAGAAAGGGCGGGACCGCCGGAAGAGGAAGCAGCGCAGGCGCTGGTCTCACAGAAGGGCCGGGACCGCCAAGAGGAAGCAGCAGGACACCGGTAGGAACTTCTACATGATGGGGGGGGGTCGGGAGGCTGTGGTGGTGCGGGTGGTCCTTCAGGGTGGGGGTGCGGGTGGGAGTGCGTGCGAGCGGTCCTTTCGGGGTGGGGGTGCGAGCGGTCCTGCGGGGGGGTGAATCGGGGGGGGGGGGAACTATGTAAAAAAATTTTTGTACAACGCGCAAGGTTATGCACGGTTTGTAAAATCGTGTATAACGCGCGTGTTATATGCGTGAAAATACGGTAATATAAAAGACAATATTATCTGTTCATGTTTTAATGGGTAGCTAATAGTAGAATACTTTCTATACAAACTTTTTGCCACTGGGAAGTCTCGGATACAATTTTATAAACACAAAACAATAAAATTGTGTGCATATATGTGAAGATCCTCAGTATTTACTACTCTCAAATCAGGACGAACTGTATAGGAGTTGTGAGATTTATTCACCCAATGGGATAATCAAGCGTGAAACATCCTTGGACCTATGTACACAAGTGTAAAGTGTCCAAATGATAAGTGTCCACAGAATTCAATATAATTCTTAAAAATTGATTTGATTTTTTTTTTTTATATTCTTTATTCATTTTTTTCATCTTAACAAGTGTAACAAATATTAACAGTTAAACTTATACAATATCACTTGAGTATCTATTCTTAGTAATTTCACAATTAAAAATAAATCCCTCCCTCCCAACCCTATTCTTACACATGTATATTGCTCTTTATTAATCCAACCCATCAATTAATAATTACACTTCCTCCCACCCTCCCTTCCCTGTACAATTATATCAGCTTGGGAAAAATGATAATTCATTTATTACAATATTCTATTAATGTTCTCCAATCCTCCTGAAATTTATTAAGATTTCCTTTCTGCAACGCTAACATTCTTTCCATCTTATACAGTGAATTCCACCAAAAACTTTAATTTAATCTATTCCAGTTTTTCCAATTAAACATAATCTGCTGAAAGGCAACTCCTGTTATAATAAGTAATAATTTATTATTTGCAGAAATTTGATTTTTTTTCCTCATTGACATTCCAAATAAAATAGTATCATAGGATAGAGCCACAGGATTTTCTAACAAACAATTTATTTGGCCCCAAATAGATCTCCAAAAGCCAAAATGAATGGACAGTAGAATAATAAATGATCTGAAGTCCCTGCTTTGAGATGACAATGCCAAAATTTATTAGACTTAGAGCTGTTAATATATTTTCCTCAAGACACTCCCAGAGCACAATAATGCTTAATAACATGTAATGTGATCCAAAGTTCAGTATATGCTCCCCTGACATGCCTGCACTGAATCAACCTTACAAAAACTTCCAAAATTACTTCAAAGGTTATGAAAGTTAGTACTTATCTCAGTGAGTATGAGCATAATTGAGAATTAGAATGCTCATCTTTCGTGCGATGTTAAATGCTCTACAGAGCTCTGTTTCTAAATATAGATCCCCTTCCTCAGAAGCAGGCACTGGATGATGGCAGGGAAAACGCTGGGGAGAGTGTGATGACACTGAATCTCAAAATAAAAATCACATTACATGCTATTAAGCATTATTATACACTGGGTCTTGAGGAAAATATATTAATCAGCAAAATGTGAAATATATATACCAGGGTGTGAAGGCTTTCAAAAAGCACCATAAAAGCAAATCTAATTTTTGTTGGGAAAGGTGGAACAAAATAAATACTTAATATCTGAGGGGTTGTATGACATTAAATTAAAATGATTGCAAATCTATCTGTCTCTTTCTTTTTTTTTTGTAAATAGCATCCATTTGTTACCTCTGTCATTTCAAATAAACCAGTCAGAGAACTAATAGCAGAAGCCAAGGCTGAAGTGTTGGAGGAAGTTGAAGATTCTAAAGAAGATGAAGAGGAGGAGGAAAATGACAGTTCTTTGGTTGGTGTAATACAGAACAAGCTTTTTATTGTCTCTTACAATTTTAAAATATATTATACTAATTTAATTGATAGTTTATATAATTATTTGAAAAAATACCCAGAACAATGCCTGTACTGAAATTCATTGAATCATACTACCTTCTGAAATCAAGAATTTATGTGCTTATAATTGTAATCAATATTTTCTTTTCATATTTTGAGTGCATATATTCTTCCTTAGTATATTTGCAGATATAATTTAGTTTAGATTGGGAATTATTATTACTGTATTCTAAATCAGGGGTTCTTAACCTTTTTTGGTTCCTGCACCCTTTTAACCAATCAATGAAATCTTCTTATCCCCTTCCTAAACTTCCGTATTTTTTGCTCCATTAGACGCACCTTGGATTTAGAGGAGGACAACAAGAAAAAAATAATTCCGAACCAAATTCTCCCTGCCAGGCTCTGCACCCAACCCCACACTTCTTGCCAAGCTCTGCACCCTGTCCCCCCTCCCTGCCAGGCTCTGTACCCTGTCCCCACTCTGGTGATCTAATAGTAGGTCGGGACAGGGCAGGTAGGGACAGGGCAAGCAGGCAGGTAGGGACAGGGCGGGTAGGTAGGCAGGCAGGCAGGCCTCCCCCCCCTCAAGCAGGCAGCACCAAAGGCCCGGCCTCTCCCTCCCTATTTTTAATTCAGTAGGGCAGGCAGGCCCTGGCCTCTCCCTCCTCACCCCCCCCAGACAGGTGGCAGGCAGGCCCCGGCCCTCTTCCTCCCCCCCCCCCCCCCACGCGTACCCTTTTTTGTAACTTCTGGCGCCTTCCCTCGCTGAGAGTAGCGCACAAGGCTGGCTGGCTGCCTGGACCCTGCTGCTTCCCCCAAAAATGGCAGATGCAGCTCCCTCCTCTTCTGTTCTCTCGTGGCATAGCAGCGCACCAGGTTGTCTGCCTGGTCCTACACCACTTCCCGCGAGAACTCACCAGTTCTCGCAGGAAGTGGCACGGGACCAGGAAAGCAGCCTGGTATGCAGCTATGCCGCAAGAGAACAGAAGAGGAGGCAGCCGTGTCAGCCGTTAGTTCTCAGGGGAAACGGCAGGGACCAGGCAGCCAGCGAGCCTTGTGCGCCGCTGTCAGGGAGGAAGCCGCGTCCAGCGAGGGAGGTTGACAGCATTAAAATAAGCTAACGGGGGGGGGGGGCGCTTTGGGTATTCACTCCATAAGATGCACCCTTATTTCCACCCACTTTTTTGGGGGGAAAAAAGAGCGTCTAATGGAGCGAAAAATACGATATGTATCCATTTGTGTCTACTAACAGCTAGATATGTTGCTGTTAGCCACTAACACTACTAAATGATAACATGTCACTTAGATTATAGTAGTACACAGTTACATTACTAATAACTTCCTTCACAAAACTTTCAATAAATTGCCTAGTATTTCAGGACCCTTCACTGCACCCCATTTGATCTCTTCTTGCATCCCATGGGGGGGAGGGGAAGAACGGAACAGCTGGTTAAGAACCCTTATTCTAAAATAATGGTCTAAAGTGTTCCAAAATTTATTTACATTTTGTTTTGCTTTGTTTTAAATATCTTATATGCAGCCAATTCCCACAAGCAAGCGTGCCTCCTCGGACCTAAGTATTGCAAGCTCAGAGGAGGATAAACTCTCCCAAAATGCTTCACCATTGGAGTCTGTTTCTGAGAAGATTGAGCGAAAAGCTGCTGAAGATAAAAGCTCAGAGGAGGATAAACTCTCCCAAAATGCTTCACCATTGGAGTCTGTTTCTGAGAAGACTGAGCGAAAAGCTGCTGAAGATAAAAGCTCAGAGGAGGATAAACTCTCCCAAAATGCTTCACCATTGGAGTCTGTTTCTGAGAAGACTGAGCAAAAAGCTGCTGAAGATAAAACTATTCTTACAATATCGGTTGAAGAGCCAGCTGTTACTGAACTTGAGATACCTAAGCCTGAGGAAAGCATCTTTGCAACAAGTAATGAAGATGCTGAAATGCAAAATGGTGCAATATTAATAGAAAATAATGAAAAAGATGATCATCGTCTTGAGGAACAAACCAGTAGAAAGCAGGATGACATGATTGAATACTTGAGGTTCCAGAACAAAAGCCAAGAGATGCACAAAGAGACTAATGCCCAACCAACTCAAGAAACAGACTCTGAAAGGAATGAGCTAGAAGACACAAAGTCTATGGCAAAAAATATGGAAAATGAGGTACCTGTGGAAGGTAAACTGTCTGATGCTATGAACACTGTAAAATCTGCAGAAGTGATACCTGAAGTGATTGGGCAGAATACAGAAACTGAAGGAAAAAGAGAAACTTCAGAAAACAAAGCAAACACGGATCTAAAAACTGATAAAAAAGAGGATGACAATCAGCAAATACCACCTAAAACAGCCAATGAATCAGAGAGCATAAAGAACATTCAGTTTGGAGGTGATGGAAGAGAGGCTGAGACAGGTCAGATGCCTGTAGATGATGGAGTTGAAAATATTCAAGAGGCTGATAACACTGTGGTGACTGAAAGCAGCAGCTCTCTAAAAGAGACTGAGACGAACCAAAAGCTAGAAGGTGCATCAGCTGAACATACGCAAGAAATTGGCAACGCTGAGAAAACACCAAGTGATAGTGCTGATAAAATAGAGAAAACATTAATAAATGGGGAAATTGAGGGTCCAGCTGAAGATGAGAATAACAGCAATGAGAAATCGCAGAGTGAAGAAAGAGTTGAAATGTCTGAAATAAACCAGAAGCCAGTAGAAACTGTGTCACTGAATACTGAGATAAATAAGACAAACAAAGAAAATATGTCACCTTCTGATGTGCTGTCTGAACCAGTGCACATTCTGCCCTCTTTAATACCAAGCATCAATATTGCCTCTGAAGAAACTATTCAAGAGAGAGAAAAAATATGTCCTCCTGCTCAACCTGAAGCTTTACAACAGTCAGAATCTGAAAAGCAAAAAGAGAATGATACTGATTCTGGTACAGGATCCACAGCTGATAATAGCAGCATTGATTTGAACTTGTCCATCTCCAGCTTCCTGACTAAAAACAAAGAATCAGGATCCATGTCCTTACAAGTAAGTGGATAGATCGGAACTTTTATATATTATATAGGTGATTAAGTGAGAAATGTTATTCCAGTGCAATAGGTAAGACATTCTAGTCCATAGGGTTATTTCCCTTTACCCGCATGGGCTGCAGAAGAGATCCATTCCAGCTTTTTCACTCCGCATCTAGTGTACTTCACAGGCTAGCTTAGCTCCTCCAAGCAGTCTTTCTCTTTTTCATGAATGGCTGCAGTTTGAGTTCTGCTCTCCCAAATTTATTATTTTTACTTTGATGTAGTTCGTCCCCTTTCACAGTTCTTTCGTGTTTGAATTAAATTGGAAGCGCTGCCTACTTGAGAATTCACAGACTTTGGTCTGTAGCTGACAGGCCAATCCCTACGGGGGTACCTATTAGCCAGTTTGCTAGTCTTCCTTGAAGCTCAGGGCCATCCCTGACCTGGTCTCACTCCCTGTTAAGCGGGGAGTTGAGCGCAGACCGTTTAACATGTTTAGGGGACTTAGCAGTGTTCCACAGCGTGCAGACTGCATTTTCGTGCTTCCACCCATCCTGGTGCGCCGTCGGTGGTCTGCAGGGGTGGAGACATAGGCAGACAGTGGATCTGACCGTCAGCCCTAAAATCAGCTTGGTAACAGCTTTTCCAGCAGTGTGGCAGTGAATTCTGACTGGCTCTTCATAGGGATTAGAATGCAGGTGCAGCTTCTGTGTCCAGTACTGTGAGAAAGAGGAGCTGACTGTTCCAAAGACAATTTTCAAACTTTAATTTCAATGGGTTTTCTAGTTATCCTTGGTGTTCACCCCACCTGAAAAATCCTAAATTTGGAATTTTTTAATTTTGGGAAGTGCCATTTTTAGCACAAATTCGGGTCCAGCAGCCGTCTTGGGTTTTCAGCAGTCTTTTTCAACTTTTCCCTGCTTCTTCAAACTTTAAATTTCTGCCAGGAAAACTGCTAGGATGAAGTCCTCAGGGTCTCCTAGTATGGATTCATGTAAAATTTGTGTGGATTTGCCGCCTTAGAGCGTCCTTGCGCCACATGCAGCACAGTGGTCAGGATGGGTGTTAACTTCTGATTCAGCCTCCCCTTTGCAGAAGCAGGTGATATCACACTCAGCTAGCCTGTTGGGGTGGCTGTCTTTGCTTTCAGGGCTTGGTTATGTTCTCTTCAGCATGCCTTGCTCTCTCGTTAGGTGCATCACTGAGATGCCTTAGAGATGCACCTGTTGTGGACTTGGGAGACCAGAGCAAACATGACCTGGTGGCTTTGCCCTCAGTTGCTCTGTCAGGGCATACCGTTACATATTGCCTCCTGGATTGTGGTAACAACGGATTCCGGCCTTCAGGGCTGGGGAGCTCACTTAGATCGTCATCCCCTTCAGGACTGTTGGACTCTGTCACAGAGAAAGTGATCCATCAATCGGCTGGAGCTCAAGTCCATTCGTCTGGCCCTGAAAGAATTAGAGGTCTCTGGAGGGACAGGCTGTCCGGGTCTTTTCTGACAATGTGACAGCAGTGGCCTATGTCCACCTGGCTTCTTTTCTTTTGGGCAGAACGTCATTTCCTGGTGCTGATGGCATCACATTTGGCCGGAGAGGACAACTTTCAGGCGGACTTCCTCAGCCGTCACTTTGGATCCCAGCGAGTGGACTGTCATTTCAGGCGATGATGAGACGCTGGGGGTAGCCTTGCCTCGATCGCATGGCCACGGCATGAAACAAGAAAGCGCCACACTTTTTCAGACGCAGAAGTGTGGGGCTCGATGCTCTCGTACAGCTGTGGCCTCTGGATGTTCTTCTTTACAACTTTCCACCCTGGCCGATGATCGGCCAGGTTCTTCGGAGGATTGCAACTCATCCAGGCCGCATCATTCTGGTGGCTCCTGACTACAAGTAGGACACAGTCTGCGCCTGAGCATCTACCCCAGCCCTGCACAACTCAAAAATGATCCGGGGCTGCAATGAAAGTTGGAAAATGTAGCACAGGTTGCATTAAATTTATATATAAAAAAAATGAAGGTGGCAAACCTCAATATTTTCAAGAAAGTACCAATTGAAAACATGTTAAAGTATTAGATAACTAAATTTAATAATGTTAACTTACTAAACTGCCACATTTGTATTTGTTCAATGGACCCTTAATGTGAGACGCTTTAATTTTCTTCTAGTTTTCATTCAGCTTCGCCAACTCAACATGTTTGGATTAAAAAATGACGTTGGACATTGTATTCCTTTGGAACCGCGATTGATTTTCAGCAAACCAAACAAACTGTTTTATCATTGTAGAAGCTGAACAGATACTTATTAGTCCACTCAGGATTAAATACTCTCCGTTCTGACTCAATTTTACGCTTGCGATTATCACCATCCATAACTTCTGGTCACTATTAATTGAATGTTAATGAAGACTCGTGCTTTACTGTGTACGCACTCATTAAAAAAAGACACAACTCACGCGGCTTAATAATAATAATAATTTATTTCTTATATATCGCCAAAGCCGTAGAAGTTCGAGGCGGTTTACAATAAAGAAGGGCTGGACAATCAGCGAATGGGTACAATCAGCAAATACAATCGGTGAATGTGAACAATCCGCAAAATAGATACAATTAGTAGATGTGAGCAGGGGAGCTGGTACAATATAAGGGGTCAAGAGTAAGGTGAGTGGGAAGGAAGGAGAAAAGGAGATCTAGGGGGCAAGGGTAGGGTAGGGGTCTTGGGATACAAATCGGTTAAATAGATTAGTTTTTAATAATTTTCTGCAGTTTAGGTAGGATAAGGAGCGCGAGAAAATATTGCACAGCCAGTCATTTAGATGACCTGCTTGGAAGGCTAGAGTTCTGTTCAGGTGTCTTTTGTAACGGCAGGCCTTTAGAGTTCTGATGTCCCTGCGTGTAAGCTTTGGGCTCTAGCTGCCAGTGTACAGTAGATAGGTGGAACAAGTCAGCTTCCTTCATTGAAAAGTGTCAAACCCTGGACTTGTCTTATTTGGGCTCTATACCTTGGACAGGGTTAAAGATACAAGCACAGACTTCAGAACGCTTCATGGTTTGATGGGGGGGGGCAGGAGCTCTGTACTAGCCATGGCGGAGCCCACAGCAAGCTCTCCTCAGCTCCCGAATCCCCACCCGCATCCTCCCAGTGTGTCATCTTTTGGTCTGAATAGTTGTGTCACCATGAATAGTGCCCAATGTAATAACAGCAGCAGCAGAAGACAGAAAAGAGGATTCTGCATAAGATACTTTGTTTTCAACTAACCATCTTTAGTGCAAATGTTAATGGAGCTCCCCTGTAGTTTGTCTATATCCACAGTACTTTGCTCTGTTGCTTGAAAATTCACATTTCCATGAACTGCTCCCAAACACACTTTGCCTCCTCTTGCTTGTACGTGGATTCTGCGACTTTTTACTGACTGCAAAATGCTGCTCCCCTTCTCTGTTTCTAGCTTTACAGCTATTGCACTAATTTTATGAATCTTTACACAACCAATGAGTTTCGCCTTTCGGACTATATGTGCTGACTCATTCGATTAAGCAAGAGGCTCCCGCTTCTAAGGCCACGATCTCCAGGGCTCTGTAAATCCATTTTGTCCACCTATATTCTTTTTTTTTTTTTTTTCTTTATTCATTTTAACATATACATCAAGTGTACATTAAAATATGAACACAACATATTACATTATCACTTGATAATTCCATAACAATATATAATTAAAAGATTTATATCCCACTCCCATCTCATATCTATACATGAATAATATAATTCCTATGTATATTAATCAATTAAATTATGCACATATATATTAAATTATAATAACCCACCCACCCCCCATTCTTTCAATTATCATATAAGGAAAAAGAATAATAAATTAACATTAATCATTATGATAATTTATTATTGGCCTCCACACATCTTTAAATCTATTAAAATGACCATTTTGTATTGCAAGTAAACATTCCATTTTGTACAGATGACACACTGAGTTCCACCAGAAGCTGTAATTTAGTCTAGAACAATTTTTCCAATTCAATGTTATTTGTTGTATCCCTTCTCCTGTAAGGATCATCAAAAGCTTATTATTTACTGCAGATATTTGGCTTTTATTTCTCATACACATTCCAAATAAAACTGTATCATATGACAATGCCACATGATTTTCCATAAAGAGGTTAACTTGATCCCATATTAATAACCAAAATGCCTGAATATATGGACAATAAAATAAAAGATGATCCAGAGTTCCAACTTCAATTTTACAATGCCAGCACCTATTAGACTTAGAGCAATCTAATTTTTGTAATCTAGTAGGGGTCCAGAATGCTCTATGCAACAAAAAGAACCATGTTTGTCTAATAGATGCCGACATCGTACCTTTAATTCTCCAAGACCAAATACGTGGCCATTGAGATGCATTAATCTGATGCTTAATCTCAATGCTCCAAATATCCCTTAATCCATTTTTAGGTTTCTTATTCAAATAATTAGATACAATTTTATACCACTTGGCGACCTGGTGTCCCAGAAAATCTGCCTGAAAACATAGGAATTCTAAGCTATAATGATCATGTAAAGATTTCCATTCAAGGAACCCTACCTGAATAGCCTGCTTCAACTGCAACCATTTATAACTTTGTTTTTTATTTAGACCATATTTATGTTGCAATTGTGAAAAATCAAGCAGTTTACCATTTTGAATAACTTCATTTAAGGATCTTATACCTGCTTTAATCCAATCTTTCCAGACAATCTTAAACCCGTCTATTTGTATCTTGGAGTTTACCCAAATAGATTGATGAGTAGACTTTCCAATAGACTCAGGAGTTAATTTGTCCACACATCTTAATGTTTTCCAGGTATCCATTAATACTCTATTGTCTTTACGTACTCTAGGCATCTTTATACTGAGCAGAAGATCAAGTCTAAGTGGAAATATAAGTGATCTCTCAACCCATAACCAGTCTGACAGTTGTTCCAAAAGCTCTGGGAGGACCCAATACATACCTTGGCGCATGATATAGGATTGGTGATACCTTTAAAAATTAGGAAAATTTATCCCATCCTCCCTAATTGGCCTTTGCAAAGACACTAGAGCAATTCTTGCAATTTTACCCAGCCAAATAAATTTAACCAGAATACTATTTAACTTTTTATAGAAAGACCCCTGAAAAAACACTGGTATCATGCCCAATTGGTAACAAACTACAGGCAGAATCATCATTTTAACAGTTTGAACTCTTCCCCACCACGATAAATGCAAAGGATTCCATTGCTCACACAACTCTGTTACTTTTTGTAATAAAAATTTTTCATTTACTTTCATTGTCTCTTCGAGTGTATCTTTCAACCAAATACCTAAGTATTTTATTCCATCCTCTTTCCAAATAAAAGGGAAAGAATCAAATATACCTTTTGTACAATATACATTTAAAGGTAAAATTTCTGATTTAGTCCAATTTATTTTGTATCCTGAGAATTTTCCAAATGTATCAATTACTTCAAGCAGACAAGGAATTGTTGTTTCCGGATTTCTCAAATGAAGCAATATATCATCCGCATAAGCGGATACTTTATAATCCACTCCAGCACATCGAATACCTTGTATGTCCTTTGCCTGTCGAATAGCTAATAACAAGGGTTCAAGTACTATATCAAACAGCAAAGGAAATAATGGACAACCCTGCCTAACTCCCCTTTGCAATTTAAAAGCATCCGAAAAATTATTATTTATATATAAACGAGCAATCGGGGAGCTATACAGTGTTTGAATCATTTGTATAAATCCAGATCCAATACCAAACCATTCCATAGCTTGATACATGAATTTCCACTCTACACGATCAAAAGCTTTCTCAGCATCTAATGATACTGAAAAAGCCGGATCATTAATTTGTTTTGTTAAATAATACATCTGAAATGCCAATCTAGTATTATTGGAAGAGTATCTTTGAGCAACAAATCCAGTTTGATGCATACCTATTATATGCGGAAGAGCTTTAGCCAATCTTAAAGCTAAAATTTTAGCTAATAATTTAACATCTACATTTATTAAAGAAATAGGCCTGTAATTTGAAACCAATGTTGGATCTTTATTTGGCTTTGGCAAAACAATAGTTAAAGATTCTGCCATAACAACCTTTATTCAGTTGATCCTGATATAATTTTAACAAATAGGGTAAAAGGGAAATTTCAAATTCTTTATAAAACTCTACCGTAAATCCATCCCCACCTGGAGCGGTCCCAACTCTAAGAGATTTCAATGCTGTTTGTAACTCTTTTAGCGATTTAGGTTCATCTAAACTTCTTTTTACATGATCAGGAACCTTAGGACCTTCAATTAAACTCAAAATCAACCCATCTTTCTCTTTATTTGCATAAGACTCAGAAGAATAAAGGGACTGATAATATTTCAAAAATTGTTTTAATATATTCCAATCTGAGAATGAGAATTCCCTAAATCATCTTTAATTATGCCAATTTTCTCTTTCCTTTTCTTTGCTTTTAAATAATTTGCCAATAATCTTCCAGCCTTATTTGAACTACCATAATACAATACTTGCTGAGCAAAAATATCCTTCCTTACTAACCTAGAGGAAACCTCATTATATTCACATTTTTTTTTTTTTTTATAATATTTGAAATGCAGCCTGTTCCCACTTGTTAACCAATTGTAATTCTAAATTTTTAATCTTTTTCCAAGCTTACAAACTGCTTTCTTAACTGTTTCTTATTATATGCAGAATATGAAATAATTTGTCCTCTCATAGTTGCTTTGAAAGCATCCCACAAAATTTCAATCGATATTTCCTCTAAATTATTAAGTGTAAAATATTCCTTCATTTTGACCTGAAAATCAGTACAGAATTTAGAATCAGCAAGCAATGCATTATCAAACCTCCATACAGGTTTGGAATTATCTTGATCTACTAAATTCACTTCTATCCATATACCACCATGATCTGATATTACTATTGGTTCTATGGCAGCTTTTCCAACTTGCTGCAACATCTGATTTGAAACAAAAATATAATCAATTCTTGAAAATGATTGATGAACATGTAAACAAAACGTAAATTCCCGATCATTAAAATGAAGAATACGCCATATATCTTTTAAATTACATGATTGTATTAAATTTTCTAAACCCATTGATTTCATAATTCTACTAGGTTTTTTATCCATTATTGGATCTATAACAGCATTGAAATCCCCTGCCACCACTAAATTAGTAGCAGCCAGTGGTAATACTAATTGTTGTAGAGATTTAAAGAATTCACTTTGATTCGAATTAGGGGCATATATATTTAATAACGCCATTGTAGTATTACCCATGCTCATGTCAACAAGTACCCACCTTCCTAGAGGATCTACCTTAACCATATTAAATGTTGCCGAACATTTTTTGTTAACCAAGATTGCTATTCCTGCCTTTTTTTTTTTTTTATCGCTGGTGCATATATACATTGTTTTATCCAATTATCTGACAGCTTCATGGATTCTGACCCAGACAAATGTGTCTCCTGTAAAAAACAAATATCTATATTCTGTTGCTTAAGATATGACAATACCTTTTTCCTTTTTATTGGGTGATTGAGGCCATTTACGTTCAAGGAGAAAATTTTAAAACACATTATATAACTGAAATTTATTATACAAATATATCCATCTCAAAAATAGAATATAAACTTTTTCCTCATACCAAAAACTTAAGCACACCCTTAAACCCTCATTCCTAACCCCTCCCCATATCCCCTCCCTTATTCCCACCCCTCCCCTCCTCAAAATAAATGCAAATTTCGAAACGCCCATAGTGGCCAAGGAAAAGAAAAACTCCCCACAGGCAAATTAAACCCATTCAATCATTAACTTAAGACCTTAATAATAAAAATAGAATCATCTTAAGCAAAGGAGTAAAATTACATAATATTCCAAATCTCATTTTCGTAATATTTATTGTCCCCCATACCATTAATTTTAATTTTTTTTCCCAATCCAAAATCAAACCCATTCTATATATTAATTATATTCAACTTCTATCTTATTGAAACCAAGACATTTTTAGTCTTTAAATACTTTCGTTCTATAATATTATTGTACCTTACCATAAAATAAAAATATTGGTATTTACTTCTTCTCTAAGTTTCTTTAAAACTTAAAAATTCTTAAACCACATAAGAAATACTTCAATTTAATCATATATGTTAATCTCATATAAGTATCTAATTGTATTCTATTATATGCCTTATGCATTATATAATATTTCTCTATTTACCCCATGTATCTCTGAACATTCTCTAGTACATCCTAAAAGAATATATTAAACCTTTCAATTTCATTTAATATATATCACAAAATCTTAATTCCTTTTCTAGGCATTCACACCATTCACATTATCCACTCACACTTAATATTACATTCTTTATTAATTCATATCCCATATGTAATAACTTAATAATTAAATTTTCATTTTATAATATTAATGTCATCTAAACTCCCTTATATATTAAAATCTTCATATGTTAAATACTCAGAAAGTAAATCCTATTTTATAATCTCTAACCCTGTATCCTATATAATCAATATCTACTTTTGTATCCAAAAACTCCATTAGTGTATGGCTTTTAATACTCTATTACATATTATTGTCCCACCAAAAATAATCTGTCCAATTTTCTTCCAAAAGCCGTCTTCCATGTTAATCCTCTTCTTTTCTTCTAACTTCTGTTTTTCATTGTTGATTTCATTTAAACATATGACAACTTTCAAAGAGCAGGTCGTATCGTACAGACTCACACTCTTTCTAAATTTCAGTTTGCCATATTCATCAAACCTACTCAACATTTAGAGTCTTCCCCCCCCCCCCCCCCATTTCCTTTCTTCATTAAGAGCTGTATATATGTTTGTGCTCTTTGCTTAAAAGCGTCCTGGGGTTACATTCTAACTTACTTTACTATGGTAACATATGTTGTTGTGCAGAGTTACAAAACCGCACTGATTTCAGTCTGAACTGTACAGTGTGCAATTCTACAGTTTTATTTATGGCATCAATGAAAGGCAAGTTCTATAACACCAGCTGTATTCCTTTTGTTTAATCCTTTCCTTGTTTAAACATTAACAGAAGCCAAATTTCAATATTAAGAGCAAATGAGGCCACTAATATATTAATATAGGTAGCAGTAGGTCCACATCCAGATGATAAAGACATCAGACAGCACTCCAAAACCAGTTGCTGCATGAAAATGGTTGCCATCGACAAAAGCTCATTTTCATTTTATATCTCAGCTTCACTCATTGTAGTACACAGCGCCCCCTTCTCTTCAGGCAAAACCAGGTTATTGCAATCCTTAGAATGTCCAGGTTTTTTTTTTGTGTTTTTTTTTAAGTTATTTGAACTATTAACTGACTTTCTGAATATTATAACAAATCTTTTCTTCTCTCTTCAGCATCATTAAAAAAAGTTATTTGAACTATTAACTGACTTTCTGAATATTATAACAAATCTTTTCTTCTCTCTTCAGCATCATTAAAAAAATAAAATATCAGTATTCTTAAAAGAAAATATGTTCAACAGATAACATATATCCTCTTCTTTACATTTCCTTTTATGTGTTCATTGGCACTTCACATTTTTCTATAAATTCTTTTAATTTACTGGCCTCTTCAAAACTATAAGTTTTATTTTCATACGTAACTTTCATGACTGCTGGGTATATTAACCCATATCTCGCACCCAAAGCTTTTAACTGCGGACGCATTTCCAGTAACAGCTTTCTTTTTTGAGCTGTCACTCTTGCAAAATCAGGCACTATTGATATTTTTGAGTCCTGACACTTTATATCTTTATTTTCCTTAGCCAACGCTAATATCTCAGCTACTTGCTGATATCTGGGCAACTTTATAATCATTGGCCTGGGTCCTTTTTGTGCAGTTAGCCTTTTTGTTGGGATCCTATGTGCACGTTCCACTTCTAACTGAAATTTGCTTTTTATAGGTAGAATCTTCATTAAAAAGCTAGTCATGAATGTAACTGAATAATTTTTTTCTACCCCTTCAGGTAGACCAAGAACCCTTAAATTGCATCTCCTTTCACGGTTCGACAAATCCTCCAAATCTCTCTTTAATATTTCAATTTCTTTCTGAGCCTTTTTAAACTGCCCTGATTCCAATTCAGTTATTTCCACCTTTTTCTCCAGAGTATTCATTTTTAAATCTACAATATCAATTCTGCTTTTTAACCCTGCTATCTCTTCGTTAACTTCTTTTATATATCTTGAGTTCTCTAACACAATTTCTTGTACCTTTTGAATTTCCCGCAAAAGATCTCTATTATCAACCTCCTCCACAGGCAAAGGAACTGATTGAGAGGAAGTCACTTCCAGTTTTGACCTTTTTCCTCCGCTTGATCCGCTTGCCATCGCACTTTTATTTCCTTTACCTGACCCCGATGCCATTTTAACAATCTTAATGCTTCCTTTTTTTAAATTCTCTTTATTATTTTCCCCTTAAAAGTTCAGTAAACTGCCTGCTTTCACAGAGCCGATCTCCTACACAGCCATCTCTCAGCACATCGAAGCCACGCCCCCTGACCACCTATATTCTTGCAGGGAAACATTCCCCTGTTTCTATTAAAGCGCATTCTACCAGAAGTGTGGCTTCTTTGTGGACCAAAGCGCGATCTGTTTCTCCTGAGGAGATTTAAAGGGTGACAACATGGTTGTCTCTTCACACATTTGCCAAGTTCTACAGAGTGGATGTTCCTGCCAGATGGGACTCTGCTTTCGGGTCCTCGGTCTTAAAAGCCGACGCAGCAAGCCCACCCTGACTCTATGGGGGACTTCTTTTGTACATCCCTAGGTGTAGAATGTCTCACCTATTGCACTGGAAAAGGAGATTATGTTCTTACCCTGGTCAGCTCTTTTCCAGTAGATAGGTGAGACATTCTAGACACCCTCCCCCCCTGCCCTGTCCTTGCTGTGCCTGCTTTCAGAGTTCAGTGTCAGATTTCAGTCTCCTTATGCATTGCCAATCAGTTTCGTGGACACCGGTCAGCCCTTAGGGGCTAGGAAATATTCAAATATGTTCAGCCTGTTAAGGGAGTAGCTTCTGAGCTCTTTTGAAGCCTATGTTGGTGGTTAAGGGTACTGTTTAGTTGTTTTGACTGGAACAATGTTTTAGCCTGTCATTACAGGTGCCTCTACTTCACAGATGGGAGTGTCTCTCTATGCTTAGGTATTGACTGCTGGCAGAGCTAAGCTAGCTTGTGAAGTACACTAGAGGCGGAGTGAAAAAGCTGGTATGGATCTTTTCTGCAGCCCATGCGTGTAAAGGGAAATAACCTTATAGTCTAGAATGTCTCACCTATATACTGGAAAAGAGCTTACCAGAGTAAGTACATAATCTCCTTATATTGTGCTTTGAATGTTAACAAAGTAGCCACAGAACACATTGCAATACAAGTTTTTAAAAAATCATCTTTAGCAGTGTTGGTTACTAGTTCCCCAACATTTTTGTGTCATGGCATGGGTTCACATTTATTTTAAAAATTTCTATACTGTCTAAAACCTAGACGGTTTACAGAATATTACATACATAAATTTTTTTGTGTGCGAAGATTTTATTGATTTTAATATTAAATAAGTACAAAAAGAGAAAAATGTTAACAAGATAAGATATAGCAACAGCTTGTTGTATTACATACATAAATTTAAACAAATTAAAAAGACAAACAAACATCAATAATCAAATCCTCAGAAAATCTACAATCAGGAGAATCACTTCCGCTTCCTCACCCTGACCCAAATGATATTTTGTAAGCAGGGCTAATCTGTGGTGGCTTCCTTTTGCAGTCAGAAATGTGCAGTTTGTGTGTCTTAGAAACATAGAAAATGACGGCAGAAAAGGGCCATGGCCCATCAAGTCTGCCCAGTCTAATGACCCACCCCCCTAACCTCTTCCACTAAGAGATCCCAAATGCCTATCCCATTTTTTCTTAAAATCTGGCACGCTGCTGGCCTCAATTACCTGCAATAGAAGATCATTCCAATGATCAACCACCCTTTCGGTGAAGAAATACTTCCTGGTGTCGCCATGAAATTTCCCGCCCCTGATTTTCAGCGGATGCCCTCTTGTGGCCATAGGTCCTTTAAGAAAAAAGATATCATCTTCCATCTCGATATGGCCCGTGATATATTTGAACGTCTCAATCATGTCTCCCCTCTCTCTTCGTTCCTCGAGTGAGTATAGCTGCAATTTACTCAGCTGTTCCTCATACAGGAGATCCTTGAGTCCTGAGACCATCCTGGTGGACATTCGCTGAACCGATTCAGCTCTCAGCACATCTTTTTGGTAATGTGGCCTCCAGAATTGTACACAATATTCAAGATGAGGTCTCACCTTGGATCTGTACAACGGCATTATGACTTCGGGCTTCCGGTTGACGAAACTTCTACGGATACAACCCATCATTTGTTTAGCCTTGGATGAAGCTTTCTCTACTTGATTGGCAGTTTTCATGTCTTCACTAATAATCATTACTAAGTCTCGTTCTGCTGCAGTCCTAGCTAAGGTCTCACCATTTAGGGTGTAGGTTTTGCATGGATTTCTGCTGCCAAGGTGCATGACCTTACACTTTTTGGCATTGAAGCTTAGTTGCCAAGTTGAGGACCAATGTTCCAGTAAGAGTAGGTCCTGCGTCATACTGTCAGGCAATGTGCTATAGCTTACTATAGGCTCCAAATAATTCTGACTACTAGGATGTGTCAATTTTAGGGTAGATTTTTATTTTTTCAAACTTTACAAACTTCAGAAAGTGAGTCTTACCTATCTCAATTCACAGCTGAAATATGTAGAAATTAAATAATATTTAATTGAATGTACAAATAGTCTGAACTACATCTGTAACCACATAATTGTTTTTAAAATGTCATGCAGTTAATTTAATGTTGTTTAACAAAATCCAGCAAAAAAGCCATATCTTTGCTTCTGTTTTGGCTCATGAGCTCTCTGCTGACCATCTGACCCCTAATGTAATGTTCCCTCCTCTCCTGATTGTACACATGACCATCAGCCTCAGTTGTTGATTTTACACACCTTTTCTATGGACTGGGTGTGTGATGGCCATTCTGGAACCAGTATAGTAAAAACAAGTGGAATTGTCCAATAAGAAAAGGTGCAACAAATAAAGATGTCTTTCAACTCATCTGGACAATCAGGTTATCCTTTATTCTTCCAAAAATACTAGACCCGACATGTACATGTTTCGGCCCTACGGCCTGCGTCAGGAGTCTATAGATAATGTATAAAATCATATAAACACATGTAGAAACATATAAACACTGTAATGATAAAATATATGGTAATAAAAACATTAAACACATTCGAAATGTTAAAAATATTAAAAATATTAAAAAGAAAACAGCAATATGCATATAAAAGTATTCTTTAACCAATGTAGAACAACATATACTTTAATAAAACGATACATAAATGCAAATATATAATAACTAATATCGTATAAATTTATCATATAAATATCATATAAATTTAAAATCAACCATATCAACAAAAATATCATATAAATTTAAAATCAAACGTAATTTAGAACCACCATGTTTCACAGAAATGCTTTGAGTTTAACTTGATTGAGGCGGTCTTCCTGTCGATGTCCTGCCCCTTGACGGATTTTAAGAAGTGCAACAGGTGCCAACGGCCCATTTCTTTAACAGACCCACATTGTTGGTATCTCCAGTGCCTTGGGATGAAACATCATGTTGAGTCCTGCATGCGTTGTTCTTCACTTTAGAAACACACCATCAAAAGCTGGAAATTGCAGCAGGAAATATTATTCATAAGAACATAAGAATTGCCGCTGCTGGGCTATCCTGCCCAGCAGTCCGCTCACGTGGCAACTCCCAGGTCAAAGACCAGTGTTCTAAACGAGTCCAGCCTCACCTGCGTACGTCCCAGTTTAGCAGAAACAAGTCAAGCTTAGTCTTGAAACCCTGGAGAGTGTTTTCCCCTACAACAGACTCTGGAAGAGCGTTCTAGCTCTCCACCACTCTCTGGGTGAAGAAGAACTTCCTTACGTTTGTAAGGAATCTATCCCCTTTCAACTTTAGAGAGTGCCATCTCGTTCTCCCTACCTTGGAGAGTGTGAACTGTCTGTCTTTATCTACCAAGTCTATTCCCGTCAGTATTTTGAATGTTTCGATCATGTCTACTCTCAGTCTCCTCTTTTCAAGGGAGAAGAAGCCCACTTTCTCTAATCTCTCACTGTACGGCAACTCCTCCAGCCCCTTAACCATTTTAGTCGCTCTGCTCTGGACCCTTTCGAATAGTACCATGTCCTTCTTCATGTATGACGACCAGTGCTGAACGCAGTACTCCAGGTGAGGGCGCACCATGGCCCTGTACAGTGGCATGATAATGTTCTCTGATCTGTTTGTGATCCCCTTCTTTATCATTCCTAGCATTATCACAGGACAAGCAGGCAGCATATTCTCAACAGTGGGTGACATCACCGACGGAGCCCCGCAGCGGACAACCTCGAAAGCAGACTTGCTTGAAGATCTTAGTAAGAGCTTCCGAGTGCTGCACTGCGCATGCCCAAGTGCCTTCCCGCCCGAGTTAGGGCACGCGTCTCCTGTGAGGTACCCCAGTTCAACGTTTTCTGCGGAGCCGAGAATCCTATTATCCCAGGACAAGTAGGCAGCATATTCCCACACATGGGTGACGTCACCGACGGAGCCCCGCAGCGGACAGCTTCGAAAGCAAACTTGCTTTAAGATCTCGATCTTTCGAGTGCTGCAGCGCGCATGCGCGCGTGCCTTCCCGCTCGAACTAGGGGGCGCATCTCCTGTGAGGATCCTCAGTTCATTTAATTCCGTGGAGACAAGAAGACACGTTTTTCTTCATCTCTGCAGCAATTTGCCTTCTCTTCACCGCGGCTGTTTCTTTTTTTTTTTTTTCCAATTAGTTCGGTCGCTGTGCTTTTCTATTTCTCCTTTTCTTTTTTCTTTATATTAAAAAACAAAAAACAAATTTTTTGTTTCTTTTCTTTCTTGTCCGGCCGGTGAGCCTTGGGCCTAGGCCCAATTGCTCCTTCCGTTCGACCTCCACGGGCCTTTCGACGCCGGTGCGCCCAATTTTTTCAACTTTTCGGAGACATGGCGCAATCTTCGGATCCGGCCTCGACCGCAGCGGCTGCCCCGGTCTCGAAGGCTTCGACTCCGACACCATCAACGTCCACGGTCTCAAAGGCTTCGACCCTGGTTCCGGCTGGAGCCTCGGTCTCAAAAGCCTCGACCTTGCCTCCTTCGATGCCCTCGAAGACAGTGACTTCGGTGAAACCTTCCATAAGGGGTAAGTCTCCTGGTTCTATTTCAGGTGCCGTACCTAAGAAGCCACCAGAGTCCTCTTCACGTCCATCTTCCAAGCGTACCTCCAAGATAAGGGAATACTCACCTTCGAGGTCGCCCTCTTCGGAGCGTACTGCTGCACCTACGAGGCCAGAACCTTCTGTCTCGGTGCCGATGCTGGAGGACATGCTAAAATCTATCTTGACCACTCAGATTTCCTCATTGGTGGCTCAATTGGTTCCGTCCTCGACTTTGCCTCGGGTGGATCAGCCTGTCACCCAACCACAGCTTCCAGTGTTTCGAGGCCGATCCCGGACTCCGAAAAGAACACCTTCTTCGGATTCTTCTCCGGACTCACCTCCGAAGCATCGCTCGAAGCATTCGAAACACCTTGCTTCCAAGCTTCGAAGGGAGTCTTCTGCTTTGGACACTGAGACCTCGCTGCCTCGTTCTTCAAAATCGAAGCACGGATCTCGACACCACCGAGCATCGACTCGAAGTCCTTCTTGACCGAAGACTTCACCGTCGAAGACCACTCATCGAGACACTTCTCCTCAGACTTCGACCCATTCGGTACCACGTACACCTGGTACTTCTCCCTCCAGGAGTCTTAAGAGAAAACATTCTCTTATTCCACCACACAGTACAGCTTCTTCTGTAACTCTACGTCTTGAATCAGAACCACTCTCACCATATTCCAGAGAGGCTTCTCCTTCCTACTCAGCACTTCCTAAATCTCGAAGTGTCTCTCCTGAGGAAGCATCTGATTCCAAATCTATTTCATTTGCCAAATTTATATTTGATATGGGACAAGCTCTCAAACTAGATCTTCATTCAGATTCAAAATACACTCCTGAATATTTAGCAGATATGGAGCTTCCTCATCCACCTAAAGAGTCATTACGTTTACCAACGACTCCTGTGCTCAAACAAACCTTTGTTCGTAACATGGAGACTCCTTATTCCATCACTGCCATCCCATCTAAATTGGAATCCCGTTATCGAACAGTTCCCTGTAAAGGTTATGAAAAATCTCAACTTTCTCATCAGTCCCTGGTAGTGGAATCATCTTTGAAGAAAGCACATCCTTCTAAAATCTACGCTTCCGTTCCTCCCGGCAGAGAAGGTCGTACCATGGATAAGTTTGGTCGCCGTTTATACCAGAACTCTATGATGGCAAATAGAGTTCTTAATTATAGCTACATTTTTACTTCTTACTTCAACCACTTTCTGAAGATATTGCCATCTTTTTATCCGGATATCTCCACAACTCGTCTTTTTGAATTCAAACTCATTCTCAAGACTCTTTCTCAATTAAGACTCTTCATGTTACAAGCTTCCTATGATGCATTTGAACTCTCTTCTCGTGTCTCTGCCTTTACTGTAGCCATGCGTCGTTTAGCATGGTTACGCATTGTTGACATGGATCCCAATCTTCAAGATCGATTGGTGAATCTTCCTTGTCAGGGGAACGAATTGTTTGATGATTCTATTGAAGCAGCTACTAAGCGTCTTTCAGAACATGAACGCTCTTTTGCTTCCCTCATCAGACCAAAACCTAAACCTACACCAACTAGAGGTTTTAAACAAACTCCACGTCATTATCCTCAGAAAACGACCCCTGCTTTTTCCAGGCCTCCTCCTCGTCGTCCTCCGCGACAACAGCGCCAGCAAAAGTCTCAGACTCCCGCTGCCACCAAACCAGCTCAGTCTTTTTGACAGTCTCAGCCTGAGCATTCCAATTTCTCTGTTTCCAAATTCTCTCCTCCCCATAGGGGGTTGCCTTTCCCACTTTTATCACCAGTGGAAGCTCATTACATCAGATCTCTGGGTGCTTACCATCCTACAAGAGGGATACTCTCTTCGGTTCCTTCAGGTGCCTCCAGATCGCCATCCAAGAGAGTGTCCTTCCAATCAGTCGCACCTTCCCCTTCTGCTTCAAGAAGCTCGGGCTCTTCTTCGCCTGAGAGCTGTGGAGGAGGTTCCTCTTCCACAAAGGAACTTGGGATTCTACTCCCGTTATTTCCTAGTTCCCAAGAAGACGGGGGATTTGCGACCTATCCTGGATCTCAGAGCTCTCAACAAATACCTAGTCAAAGAGAAATTTCAAATGCTCACTCTGCCGACTTTATATTCCTTAATGGACCAAGGGGATTGGATGTGTTCCCTCGATCTCAAAGAGGCGTATACTCATATCCCCATTCATTCAGCATTTCGCAAGTACCTCAGATTTCAAGTAGGAAGCCTTCATCTGCAATACCGAGTTCTCCCTTTCGGGTTGGCTTCTTCTCCCAGAGTTTTCACAAAATGTCTGGTGGTGGTGGCTGCAGCTCTTTGCAACCAGGGTCTCCAAGTATTTCCATACCTCAACGACTGGCTCATCAAAGCTCCCTCTTTTTTAGAGGTTATTGCAGCGACCCAACAGACTATTCTTTTTCTTCAAAGTTTGGGGTTTCACATCAACTTTCCCAAATCTCAGTTGACTCCCTCTCAGTCTCTCCAGTTCATAGGAGCAACTCTGGATACTATCAATCTGAGAGCCTACCTTCCACAACCACGTCAGGATGCACTTCTTCAGATTTCTCATCAAGTCTTCCACCTTCCATCCGTTCCAGCACGAAAGATGATGGTTCTGCTCGGTCACATGGCTTCTACAGTTCATGTGATTCCTTTTGCCAGACTTCACCTTCGTATTCCTCAATGGACACTGGCATCTCAATGGCAGCAAACCGTGGATCCACCGTCTCGACTGATTTAACATAGTAACATAGTAGATGACGGCAGATAAATACCCGAATGGTCCATCCAGTCTGCCCAACCTGATTCAATTTAAATTTTTTTTTTTTTTTTCTTCTTAGCTATTTCTGGGCAAGAATCCAAAGCTTTACCCGGTACTATGCTTGGGTTCCAACTGCCGAAATCACTGCTCATCTACACCCTCCCAGCCATTGAAGCCCTCTCCAGCCATTGAAGCCCTCCCCTGCCCATCCTCCACCAAACGGCCATACACAGACACAGACCGTGCAAGTCTGCCCAGTAACTGGCCTTAGTTCAATATTTAATATTATTTTCTGATTCTAAATCTTCTGTGTTCATCCCACGCTTCTTTGAACTCAGTCACAGTTTTACTCTCCACCACCTCTCTCGGGAGCGCATTCCAGGCATCCACCACCCTATCCGTAAAGTAGAATTTCCTAACATTGCCCCTGAATCTACCACCCCTCAACCTCAAATTATGTCCTCTGGTTTTACCATTTTCCTTTCTCAGGAAAAGATTTTGTTCTACGTTAATACCCTTTAAGTATTTGAACGTCTGAATCATATCTCCCCTGTCTCTCCTTTCCGCTAGGGTATACATATTCAGGGCTTCCAGTCTCTCCTCATACGTCTTCTGGCGCAAGCCTCCTATCATTTTCGTCGCCTTCCTCTGGACCGCCTCAAGTCTTCTTACGTCTTTCGCCAGATACGGTCTCCAAAACTGAACACAATACTCCAAGTGGGGCCTCACCAATGACCTGTACAGGGGCATCAACACCTTCTTCCTTCTACTGACTACGCCTCTCTTTATACAGCCCAGAATCCTTCTGGCAGCAGCCACTGCCTTGTCACACTGTTTTTTCACCTTTAGATCTTCGGACACTATCACCCCAAGGTCCCTCTCCCCGTCCGTGCATATCAGCTTCTCTCCTCCCAGCATATACGGTTCCTTCCTATTATTAATCCCCAAATGCATTACTCTGCATTTCTTTGTATTGAATTTTAGTTGCCAGGCATTAGACCATTCCTCTAACTTTTGCAGATCCTTTTTCATATTCTCCACTCCCTCTTCGGTGTCTACTCTGTTACAAATCTTGGTATCATCTGCAAAAAGGCACACTTTTCCTTCTAACCCTTCAGCAATGTCACTTACATACATATTGAACAGGATTGGCCCCAGCACCGAACCCTGAGGGACTCCACTAGTCACCTTTCCTTCCTTCGAGCGACTTCCATTAACCACCACCCTCTGGCGTCTGTTTGACAGCCAGTTTCTGGCCCAGTTCACCACTTTGGGTCCTAACTTCAGCCCTTCAAGTTTGTTCAACAGCCTTCTATGAGGAACTGTATCAAAGGCTTTGCTGAAATCCAAGTAAATTACATCTAGCATATGTCCTCGATCCAGCTCTCTGGTTACCCAATCAAAAAATTCAATCAGGTTCGTTTGGCACGATTTACCTTTTGTAAAGCCATGTTGCCTCGGATCCTGTAACCCATTAGATTCAAGGAAATACACTATCCTTTCTTTCAGCAACACTTCCATTATTTTTCCAACAACTGAAGTGAGGCTCACCGGCCTGTAATTTCCTGCTTCATCCCTGTGACCACTTTTATGAATAGGGACCACATCCGCTCTCCTCCAATCCCCAGGAATCACTCCCGTCTCCAGAGATTTGTTGAACAAGTCTTTAATAGGACTCGCCAGAACCTCTCTGAGCTCCCTTAGTATCCTGGGATGGATCCCGCCTGGTCCCATCGCTTTGTCCACCTTCAGTTTTTCAAGTTGCTCATAAACACCCTCCTCCGTGAACGGCGCAGAATCTACTCCATTTTCTCGTGTAACTTTGCCAGACAATCTCGGTCCTTCTCCAGGATTTTCTTCTGTGAACACAGAACAGAAGTATTTGTTTAGCACATTTGCTTTCTCCTCATCACTCTCCACATATTTGTTCCCAGCATCTTTTAGCCTAGCAATTCCATTTTTTATCCCAGGACAAGCAGGCAGGTATTCTCACTAGTGGGTGATGTCATCAGACAGAGCCCCGGTACGGACGTCTCACAAGCACGTGTTGCTTGTAGAAACTTAAAAGTTTCTAGATGCCCGCATCGCGCATGCGCCGGTGCCTTCCCGCCCGGAGGTCCGGGCGTGTCTCCTCAGTTCTTTTCTTTCCGCGGAGCTGAGAAGTTCAACTTCATCATGCGCTAGCTGAATTCAGTTAAATTTGCCTTCCTTGTCCGCGTTTTCGCTTTCTTTTAATTACAGTTAACAGTACTTTTCTTTTTCAGTAAAAAAAAAAAAAAAAAAAAGAAGATTATTTCCTCTGGCGGGTCGAACAGGCCGGCCACGTGGCTCAGGCCCACTGGCTTCGACCTCGCGGCGGAGATTTTCCGGCCTATGTCCCGGCCAATCACCGGGTTTAAAAAGTGCAGCAAGTGCCAACGCGCGATTTCACTCACGGACCCTCACCGGCGCTGTTTGCAGTGTTTGGGCCCTGACCACATTCCGAAATCGTGCAGGCCTTGCTCTACCCTTACGGCACGCTCATTCAAGCGGCGTTGCCTATTGTGGGAATCGATGTTCAAGATGGACGCAGCTAAGGATCCCTCAGCCTCCACTTCATCTGATACCTCCCCGGTTCGGGCAAAACCGGTATCGACCCCTCCTGCATCGAGTGTGGTGAAACCGGCATCGTTCATCCCGACACCATCCACGAGCTCGACGTCGGTGCCTGCCCCGGTCTCCTCGGTTCAGGTACCTCTTCCTTCCACAGTGCCACCAGTGGTCATCAAAGTGCCGAAAGCTACTAAGCAGAAGCACTCGACCTCGAAGGAGCGCGATGACCGTGCAGGAGGACCCCCTTTCGGTGCGGATCCCTCCTTATCGGCTTCGCTACGGTCCATGCTGGAAGCTCAATTCGTTGAGCTCATGCAGACCATCGGACCCGGGCTCATCGCTGCCATACAGGGTGACCTCCCGGTACCGGTCCAAAGGGGCGGTCCGCCCCCTCCCCCTCCTCCACGCCGTTCGACCTCGAAAACCGACGAGGACGAACGGGGGAGGGCGGCGATGCCCATGCGGCAAGCCTCGCTTACCGATATGCCGCCATTAGAGCCCATTACGCCTCCGCGTCAACATGGGACCAGACCTCCGATCGATACTCAAAGCCCTGGGCATAGTCAGGAAGAGTTCTTCCGTACTCCTTACCAGACTTGGGTAGCATCGCAAGAATCCGCATCGCAACCCCAGTTGCGATCCACCGCTTCCAGCCCTATCCACCACTTGGGGGCCTCGGGAGACCATGCGATGCACAGACGATCCCGATCCCCGTCCCGCCACCGAGACGGGCACCGATCAAGACACTCATCCTGGCACTCTTCACGCCATTCGGAGGTGTCACCGCAGAAAAAACTGCAACGTATGGGATACTCCTCATCAGAGGTGTCCCCTCCGGAGGGACCGGAGTACGAGGAGACACCCGTACCCGATTCTCCTTGCCACTCCCCGATGTCCATGGACCCGGAGGCCTCCTCCTCCTCCAGCCCGTCCCACAGACCGACGCTGGCGGATCAATTGTCTTTCTCATCATTCCTCCGACAAATGGCGGATGATCTGGATGTGACCCTTGACACGGGCTCCCGATACTCCAAAGAGTATCTGGACACCATGCATTTACCTAACCCTCCAACGGAGTCGCTTCGGCTCCCCCTGCATAAATTGCTGGATCAGACCTTCATGCAGTGTTTCGAAACACCGTACTCCATACCGGCGATTCCCAGCAAACTCGATGCTCGATACCGCATCGTGCACCATAAAGGGTTTGAGGGCCCTCAACTCTCCCACCAATCCCTACTGGTCGAGTCCTCTCTTAAACGCTCTCATCCCTCCCAGGTCTACGCCTCTGTACCGCCGGGCCGAGAGGGGAGAACGATGGACAAATTTGGTAGAAAATTCTATCAAAACTCCATGATGGCGTCACGGGTGCTGAACTACAATTTCTTTTTCTCTTCCTATCTGGAGTTCTTCTTGCCGGTGCTCCGCAAGTTCACTCCGTTCATAGACACCCAAGCTCGATTCGAGTTCGAGGAAGTGGTAGCCTCCCTCTCCCAATTACGCCTCCAGCTGATGCAATCCTCCTTCGATGCATTCGAACTCTCGGCACGTGCTGCCGCAAGCGCGGTAGCCATGCGTCGCCTGGCATGGCTCCGTACAATCGATATGGATCCCAACCTCCAGGACAGACTCGCCAACGTACCATGTGCGGGAGCTGACCTGTTCGATGAGTCTATCGAAACTGTTACCAAGAAGCTGTCGGATCATGAAAAATCTTTTCAATCCATCCTGCGGCCCAAACCCAAACCTCAACAGTCTCGACCTTCCAGGCCACCCCTGATTTACCAGCGGCGTTACATGCCCAGACAAACGCCTGCTGCGAGACAACCTGCGAAGAGACAACCTCCCCAGAAGTCTCAGCAAAAACCTCAGCCACCGGCTGCACCTAAGGCTCCCCAGCCCTTTTGACTCCCCTCCCGGGAGCATAACCGACACCGTTCTGCACTCAGCCTCTCCCATAGGGGGCCGCCTCCATCTTTTTTACCATCGATGGGAGGCCATAACCACGGACCTATGGGTCCTTACCATCATAAGAGAAGGATACTCTCTTCAATTCCATCGGGTCCCCCCGGACCATCCTCCAAGAGAGTATCCTTCAAGCTCGACGCAGACCGCCCTTCTTCTTCAGGAAGTCCAAACTTTACTTCAGCTTCGGGCTGTCGAGCCGGTCCCGTCAGACCAATTGAACCGAGGGTTTTACTCCCGGTACTTCCTCGTCCCGAAGAAAACGGGCGACCTGCGACCCATTTTAGAACTTCGGGCCCTCAACAAGTTTCTGGTCAAAGAGAAGTTTCGCATGTTGACTTTGGCTTCTCTATACCCCCTCCTCGAGCAGAACGACTGGTTATGCTCCCTGGATCTCAAGGAGGCCTACACTCACATCCCCATTCACCCGGCCTCCCGAAAGTTCCTCAGATTTCGGGTGGGAAATCTGCACCTACAGTATCGAGTGCTACCATTCGGCCTATCTTCGTCCCCCAGAGTCTTCACAAAGTGCCTGGTGGTAGTGGCCGCGGCACTCCGGGACAGGGGTCTACAGGTGTTCCCATACCTCGACGACTGGCTCATCAAGGCCCCGTCAGCCCCAGAGGTCACTTCGGCGGCCTTGGCTACAACCTACTTCCTCCAGAATTTGGGCTTCGAGATCAACTTTTCCAAGTCTCATCTACAACCCACCCAGTCCCTCCCCTTCATCGGAGCGGTCCTGGACACCACCCGACTCCGAGCATTCCTGCCTCTGCAACGCATGGAGTCTCTTCTTCATCTCTGCCAGTCGGTGTCTACTCGCCAAACCCTACCGGCGAGACAACTGATGGTGCTCCTGGGCCATATGGCCTCCACAGTACATGTGACACCCTTTGCCAGACTCCATCTCAGGATCCCCCAGTGGACCCTGGCATCACAGTGGAATCAGACGTCCGATCCACTATCCAAACACATCTTAGTCACACCTGCTCTTCGGCAGTCTCTACTTTGGTGGATGACCTCTTCGAATCTATCCAGAGGTTTGCTGATGCACTCTCCCCCCCATCAGAAAGTTCTCACAACCGATTCGTCGAATTATGCATGGGGGGCCCACCTGGATGGTCTCCGCACCCAAGGATTCTGGACCAGTGCGGAAAGACTACACCAAATCAATCTACTGGAACTCAGAGCCATCTTCAATGCGCTCCAAGCTTTCCAACACCTACTTCACGACATGGTGATCCTCATTCGCACAGACAATCAGGCCGCCATGTATTATATCAACAAGCAAGGAGGCACGGGCTCGGCCCTCCTTTGCCAGGAAGCTCTACGAGTCTGGGACTGGGCGGTGCGCCACAACGCCTTCCTCAGAGCAGTCTACATTCAGGGGGAGAACAACGTCTTAGCAGACAAACTGAGTCGTCTACTACAACCGCACGAATGGACTCTCCATTCCAGCCCCCTTCACCAAATCTTCACACAGTGGGGGACGCCTCAGATAGACCTCTTTGCGGCTCCCCACAACTCCAAACTGCCTCAGTTTTGCTCCAGGATCTACACCCCTCATCGCCTCGAGGCAGATGCTTTTCTACTGAACTGGGGGAAACGATTTCTATATGCGTTCCCACCATTCCCGCTGATCCAGAAGACTCTGGTCAAGCTGAAACTCGAACAGGCCACCATGATTCTAATAGCTCCTCGGTGGCCCAGACAGCCTTGGTTCTCCCTCCTACTTCAACTCAGCAGCAGGGAACCAGTACCACTTCCAGTGTTTCCTTCACTACTTACTCAACATCAAGGATCACTGCTTCATCCCAACCTGCAGTCTCTCCACCTGACAGCTTGGTTCCTCTCAACGTAACCCCTCACCAATTCTCTCAAGAAGTGAGGGAGGTCTTGGAAGCTTCCAGGAAGCCCGCCACTCGACAATGCTACTCCCAGAAATGGACTAGATTCTCCTCATGGTGTGTTTCTAAATCAAAGGAACCTCAGCGAGCTTCCTTATCCTCCGTGCTGGACTATCTCCTACACCTATCTCAATCCGGGCTCAAGTCTACATCCATACGAGTCCACCTGAGCGCTATTGCGGCGTTCCACCAGCCCCTACAAGGGAAACCCCTCTCGGCCCATCCGGTGGTCGCCAGATTTATGAAAGGACTCTTCCATGTTAACCCTCCTCTCAAACCACCCCCAGTAGTTTGGGACCTCAATGTAGTCCTTTCCCGCCTCATGAAGCCCCCGTTTGAACCACTCAACAGGGCCCCTCTTAAGTATCTCACCTGGAAAGTGCTTTTCCTGGTAGCCCTTACGTCCGCTCGCAGAGTCAGCGAACTCCAGGCATTGATGGCGGATCCACCATTCACAGTATTCCATCATGACAAGGTGGTCCTCCGCACTCACCCGAAATTCCTGCCTAAGGTGGTCTCAGAATTTCATCTCAACCAATCCATTGTACTTCCAGTATTCTTCCCTAAGCCCCATTCTCACCACAGAGAATCGGCCCTTCACACTCTAGACTGTAAACGTGCGTTGGCTTTCTACCTGGATCGTACCAAGCCACACAGAACCACTCCTCAACTTTTTGTCTCCTTCGACCCTAATAAGTTGGGAAGACCCGTATCAAAGCGCACCATCTCTAATTGGATGGCGGCTTGTATCTCTTTCTGCTATGCCCAGGCTGGATTATCACTTCCTTGTAAGGTCACAGCCCATAAGGTCAGAGCAATGGCAGCCTCAGTAGCATTCCTCAGATCAACACCAATCGAGGAAATTTGTAAGGCTGCCACCTGGTCCTCGGTTCACACATTCACCTCACATTATTGTCTGGATACTCTCTCCAGACGGGATGGACAGTTTGGCCAAACAGTATTGAAAAATTTATTCTCTTAAGTCGCCAACTCCCCCTCCATCCCACTGAGGTTAGCTTGGAGGTCACCCACTAGTGAGAATACCTGCCTGCTTGTCCTGGGATAAAGCAATGTTACTTACCGTAACAGTTGTTATCCAGGGACAGCAGGCAGCTATTCTCACGTCCCACCCACCTCCCCTGGGTTGGCTTCTCAGGCTAGCTACCTGAACTGAGGAGACACGCCCAGACCTCCGGGCGGGAAGGCACCGGCGCATGCGCGGTGCGGGCATCTAGAAACTTTTAAGTTTCTACAAGCAACACGTGCTTGTGAGACGTCCGTACCGGGGCTCTGTCTGATGACATCACCCACTAGTGAGAATAGCTGCCTGCTGTCCCTGGATAACAACTGTTACGGTAAGTAACATTGCTTTATCTTCCTCCTTTCACTAATATATCTGAAAAAATTTTTATCTCCCTGTTTTACATTTTTAGCCATTTGTTCTTCCGCCTGTGCCTTTGCCAAACGTATCTCTCTCTTGGCTTCTTTCAGTTTCACCCTGTAGTCCTTTCTGCTCTCCTCTTCTTGGTTTTTTTTATATTTCATGAACGCCAACTCTTTCGCCTTTATTTTCTCAGCCACTAGGTTGGAGAACCATATCGGCTTCCTTTTTCTCTTGTTTTTATTGATTTTCTTCACATAAAGGTCCGTAGCCATTTTTATCACTCCTTTCAGCTTAGACCACTGTCTTTCCACTTCTCTTATGTCCTCCCATCCTAACAGCTCTTTCTTCAGGTACTTTCCCATTGCATTAAAGTCCGTACGTTTGAAATCTAGGACTTTAAGTATCGTGCGGCCGCTCTCCACTTTAGCCGTTATATCAAACCAAACCGTTTGATGATTGCTACTACCCAGGTGAGCACCCACTCGAACATTAGAGATACTCTCTCCATTTGTGAGGACCAGATCCAATATAGCTTTTTCCCTTGTAGGTTCCGTCACCATTTGTCTGAGCAGAGCCTCTTGAAAGGCATCCACAATCTCCCTACTTCTTTCCGATTCCGCAGACGGAACATTCCAGTCCGCATCCGGCAGGTTGAAATCTCCCAACAGCAGAACCTCCTCTTTCCTTCCAAACTTTTGGATATCCACAATCAGATCCTTATCAATTTGCTGCGATTGAGTCGGAGGTCTGTAGACTACACCCACGTAGATAGAAGTTCCATCTTCTCTTTTCAGAGCAATCCATATCGCTTCTTCCTCTCCCCAGGTCCCTTGCATTTCGGTCGCTTGGATATTGATCTTTACATAGAGAGCTACTCCTCCACCTTTATGACCATCTCTGTCCTTCCTAAAAAGATTATATCCCGGTATGTTTGCATCCCATCCATGTGATTCACTGAACCATGTCTCTGTGATAGCAACAATATCTAGATCTGCCTCTAATATCAGGGCTTGCAGATCATGAACTTTGTTGCTTAGACTGCGAGCATTTGTGGTCATCGCTTTCCAGCTATTTTTCAGCGATAATCTCCTTTTTTGTATGGATTTTTGTGTCGTTTCACTTTCCGTTGCAATACTAAGAAATGAGTTGCTGATATTGCTTATGTTGCAGCCTTTACTACTATCACATCTTTTCTTTTGCCGGGGGTGGTCTCTATAATTGTCCTTCGTACATACACCACCCCCACCTTCTAGTTTAAATGCCTAGAAAAATATTGTCTAAATTTCTCTGCAAGGTTTCTTTTTCCTGCTGTAGTAATATGTAGCCCATCAGTGCAATATAGCTTCTTGTCCTTCCATGTATTTCCACATCCTCCTATGTACCTGAAGCCTTCTTGATGACACCAGGCTCTGAGCCATCTATTAAAGTCTTCTGTGTTTTTCACTCTTTGCTCTCCTTTTCCATATGCAGGCAGTATTTCAGAAAAAGCTAAAGTCTTTACAAAAGGTTTCACGCCCTCACCAAGCTCCCGAAAAGCTTTCTGTGCTGCAAGTGTGGAGTTGTTGGCCAGGTCATTTGTTCCCAGATGGATAACAACATCAGTGTTAAAATCCTTAGTTTCTTCCTTAATTATAGTCAGTATTTGCCTGGAACTCCTGGTAGCTGAGGATCCTGGAAGACATTTCACTATTTTGGTCTCCTCGCCTTGTGTTCCAAGGTTAATGCCTCTGATGATGGAATCCCCCAACAGTAATAGTTTTCTGTTTTTGGCTTTTTTATTTGTACTTAGGGTGCGCTTGTTCTCTTGAGTTACCTTCATTGGTTCCAGTCCCACCTCCCTTCTGTTTTCCTGAGTATCGCAGTGCACTAGTGGAGCGAAGGAATTCTGTAGAGGTAATATTAGTGAAGGTGGATGTTTCTGTGTTACATGTCGCAGTCTTCCTGAGCCTACTGTGACCCATTTATTCCTGGGCTGTTTTATTCTTTGAGGTAGAGGTGGTAAGTTGGTATGATTTTGTGGAGTGATGGAAGCTGCTTTAATTGTATTCAATTCCTGTTTAAGTTTGCAGAGCTCCTCCTTAATACTGGCAAGTTGAAGACAGATGGGGCAAGCCTTAAGCCTCCAAATAGTATGTCTTGGAATTAAAGCACCACAGTGATTGCATAGAATAAAGGTCATCTTGATTGGTTGTGAAGTGACTTGATTTGAGTAGTCCTGATTATATGGGTCTCTATATATGAATAGTGGTCCCTGGGGTTGGTGGGACTATAAGTAAGACTACTAGTAAGGCAGAAATATAGGCTTTATACCACCTAAACAAAACTGCAGGTTCTATCAGTGCTACCCTAAAACACAGGATTTATAACAGGATTTTCCCTACTTTAGTCACCCTGAGCCACAGGCACCAGAAATATAGGCTCTATACCACCTAAAACACAGTATTTTAAACAAAAATGCAGGAAGAGGAAATAAGATTTAACAGAGGAAAGAGAAGGATTTATTTTTTGTGCTTTTTTATATTTTTTTAGTAAGAAACAGGGAGGAGAAGAGAAATTAAGCAGATATAATGCTGAAAACCAGTCAAAAGAGCAGAATATGAAATGCTGAGTAACTTAGCTTTTAGATGTTTACAGGGCAGCCTTGTTCACAGCAATGTCCCAAAGATAATGCAATTAACCTTAGAAGTTTTCTGAGCGAACCGCGACAGTTCAATTTAATAATTCAAAATCAAAATCTATTCATTCAAACTTTGGTATTCCTCAAGGCTCCATTTTATCGCCTCTATTGTTTAATATCTACCTGTCCCCTCTCCTGACTCTCTGCCAATCAATAGGGTTCACAGTATATGCTTACGCGGACGATTTCCAACTATTGCACCCCATAGAATCAACTGACCAATCTGAGATTCAGTCAATTAACCATAAACTCAGTATAGTTTATGACTGGTTAAATTCTAATAAGCTCTCTTTAAGCATTTCAAAATCTAATACTCTTTTATTCCCTGAAAAAGAGGGGGCGCAACTAATCTCCCCAGTTACTATCGATAACACCCCACTTGCACCGACCACAACTATAAAAATTTTAGGGGTCCTCATAGACAGCAGGCTTACTTTCCGTCTGCAAATAAGCGCCTTAGTCAAAAACTGCTTTTACAAACTAAGAATGATTCGAACACTGGCTCCTCTTCTCGACACCAGTTCCCTTAACGTACTGATTCATTCACTTGTAATCTCAAAAATAGACTATTGCAATTCACTTTTAAAAGGAATATATCATAAGGATTTGAAACGTTTACAGTTAATTCAAAATACGGCCATTAAGTTAATTTCAAAGGCATCAAAGTACGATCATGTTACCCCTCTGCTAAAAGACGCCCACTGGTTGCCAATTTCACATAGGATAACTTATAAAATAGCTCTTTTAACATTTAAAACCATGCAAACTAATTCTCCAACGTTCATTGATAGATTATTGATCCCTTATGACCCACCAAGATCTTTGAGATCCATAACCCAATCTAACCTCATTGAAGATGATTGGCACACGTCGTACTACCATTTTTTCGGTAACAGCCCCAACGATTTGGAATTCTCTTCCGTTGTATTTAAAAATGGAAAATAATCTAACATCATTCAAAAGCAAATTAAAATGCTTCCTATTTAAAGATGCTTTTAACTGAAGTTTTACTTTATCTTAAATTTAATTTTAATTGACGTCTTAATTTTAATCTCTTTTTTACTTTTTTTTAATTAATCTCCCTGCCCTTTTGTTCTTTCCATTAATGTCTCTTCCATTTACTATAACTATTGTATTTCTCCCCTCTTTACCTTGTGTGTCTTTTGTTCGTTCGTCCACAACAACTTTGTATGTATTATAGTTCGTCTGTAGTTTTCTTTTTTTCTTTAAAAAAAGTATGTATTAATTGTAATATTGTTTGTCTAAAGGAAAAATTTTTTTTACTCTGTACAACGCTTTGTAGAATCGATAAGGCGTTTAATCAAATAATTAAAATAAACAATAAGTAAAACAGAGCCCCTCCCTTCTCCACCTAATCAGACACAATGGCTAAAAACTAGTGAGTCAGAAATATAGGCTCTATACCACCTAATAATAATAATAAAACACAGTATTTTAAACAAAAATGCAGGTTCTATCAGTGCTACCCTAAAACACAGGATTTATAACAGATTTTCCCTACTTTAGTCACCCTGAGCCACAGGCACCAGAAATATAGGCTCTATACCACCTAAAACACAGTATTTTAAACAAAACTGCAGGTTCTATCAGTGCTACCCTATAACAGTGTCTCCATAACTCCTTCATTGCGGAAGTCTCTCTGTTGGTGGATGCTCTCTTGGAATCTTTCCAGAGGCTTGCTATTCCACCCTCTTCCTTATCAGAAAGTCCTCACAACCGACTCATCAACATACGCTTGGGGAGCTCATGTGGACGGTCTCCGCACTCAAGGTCTATGGACTTCAGCAGACCGTCTGTGTCATATCAATCTGTTGGAACTCAGAGCGATACTCTATGCTCTCAAAGCCTTTCAACATCTCCTTCACGACATGGTGATTCTTGTACGTACAGACAACCAAGTAGCCATGTATCAGGGAGGGACGGGATCTCACTCCCTCTGTCAAGAAGCTCTGAAATTGTGGCATTGGGCAATTCTTCACAACATCTACCTCAGAGCTGTTTATATTCAGGGTCAACACAATTATTTGGCGGACAAATTGAGTCGTCTTCTACAGCCTCACGAATGGACACTCAATTCTCCAACTCTTCGCCAAATCTTTGCCCGTTGGGGAACTCCGCAGATAGATCTGTTTGCGTCACCTCTCAACTTCAAACTGCCTCAATTTTGCTCCTGCATCTATGCCCCTAGAAGGGAAACCTCTTTCTGCACATCCTATGGTTTCTCGCTTCATGAAAGGACTTCTTAATCTCCATCCACCACTTAAACCACCTCCAGTGGTTTGGGATCTCAATGTTGTTCTGGCTCAACTGATGAAACCTCCTTTTGAACCACTTGACAAAGCTCACCTCAAATATCTTACTTGGAAAGCTGTGTTCCTCATCACCCTCACATCTGCTCGAAGAGTCAGTGAGTTACAAGCTTTGGTTGCAGATCCACCCTTCACAGTTTTTCACCATACTCCTCCGTACTCATCCTAAATTCTTACCTAAAGTTGTTTCAGAATTTCACATCAATCAGTCTATTGTTCTACTTGTTTTTTTCCAAAGCCTCACTCTCATCCTGGGGAAGCGGCTCTTCATACATTGGACTGTAAACGTGCCTTAGCTTTCTACCTCCAACGCACTCAACTTCACAGGACATCTTCTCAACTTTTCATCTCCTTTGACCCGAACAGGTTGGGTCGTCCTATCTCGAAACGCACCATCTCCAACTGGATGGCTGCTTGCATTTCTTTCTGCTATACTCAGGCTGGTCTTCCTCTGCAAGGTCGAGTGATGGGCCACAAAGTTAGAGCTATGGAAGCATCTGTAGCTTTCCTCCGATCAACACCTATTGAGGAAATCTGTAAGGCTGCCACTTGGTCCTCGGTTCATACTTTTACCTCTCATTACTGTCTGGATTCTTTATCCAGGAGGGATGGCCAATTCGGCCAATCTGTTTTGCAAAATCTTTTTTCGTAACTTGCCAACTTCCCTCCATCTCTTTTTACTTAGCTTGGAGGTCACCCATGTGTGGGAATATGCTTCCTGCTTGTCCTGGGATAAAGCACAGTTACTTACCGTAACAGTTGTTATCCAGGGACAGCAGATATCCCACCTCCCCTGGTTGGCTTCTTAGCTAGGTATCTGAACTGAGGATCCTCACAGGAGATGCGCCCCCTAGTTCGGGCAGGAAGGCACGCGCGCTGCAGCACTCGAAAGATCGAGATCTTCAAGCAAGTTTGCTTTCGAGGCTGTCCGCTGCGGGGCTCCGTCGGTGACGTCACCCATGTGTGGGAATATCTGCCTGCTGTCCCTGGATAACAACTGTTACGGTAAGTAACTGTGCTTTACTTCAGCTCTGCAGCCTTCGTTGCCTTCTTTCACCGCGGCTTTCTTCTTTTGTGTTAGTCGTTGTGTTCGCGTTCTTATTGTTTCTTTTTTTAGTGTTTTAAAAAAAAAATTAAAAAAAAACAACTTATTTTTTGTTTTAGTCCGGCCAGCGGCCTTTGGGCCTAAGACTGGCCGCTTACCTCGTTCGTTAAGTTGGCCTTTATTTTTTTCTATGTCCTGGCCTCTTACCTGCTTTAAAAAGTGTAGCCAGTGCAGCAAGGCCATTTCAATCACCGATCCTCGTAGTCGGTGTATTGCTTGCCTGGGTCCTGAACATTGCCCCTGAAAAGGTTCAGGTCCCAATACAACCTCGCCCAGACTCTGTCGTCTCTGGTATAGATGCATCTGGGGGCACCTCCTTAGAAAGAACAGAGCGCTCCAAACTATTTATTGTACTGATCAAGATAAGTATTCACAAGACTAACTTTAACTGCATAATAATAAGAAAAAGATATAAAATAATAACAACAAAAAATTGCTTAATGTGATCCTATGACGATGGGTGATTGTGATAAGCTTCACATATACCTAATGGGCTTTTGTAGCCCTCTGAGGATCGGATATACTTAATAAAACATATAAGGAAGAAATTCTTATGACGAATATATATACGGGTGTATAATCATTGAAACCAGTCTATGAATAGCCGGTGACACTGAACTAATTATTAGCTTACATATCTATTGCATTTTACATGGGTCAGTTTCTTCAGCATATAACTGTAGGAAAGACCATATTTGGTAACAGGATACATAAAAGCAGCTAGATAGAAGTAGCAAACATAAGGGGGGGGGGGGTTAGTGGGAATTTCCATAATACTGTCTTTTGTCTAAGGTCTAGCAATGTTTCTTATTTCTCTGAAGCACAGGATGTGGGGATCAGTACATGAGGAGGAATGACCTTGGCAAAACTAGTCAGCTACAGAATAGAATGAGGACACAAGAGCTCAGAACACAAAGAGAAAGGGCCTTTTGGCAAATACAAACTTTTCAGCAGTCTTCATATATAACAAAATCAGGAATAGAATAAACTTACAAGAAGTATATGCCCCTTCAGCCCCGACGCCTGTTCACGCTGTGCTACCCTTCAACCTCGAGCCCTTCGCAGACGACATGCCAAACTTTTCAACTATTTGGCACTATGGAGCCGTCTGCTGAGAAGGTCTCGACCTTGGCTTCTGTGTCGGCCTCAACTTCCAAGACCTCGACGCCCACATCTGCCTCCACCAAGACCTTGACCTCGACACCGGTCTCGAAGGCCTCGTCCACAGTTCCTCAGAAGTCTTCCTCCATGGGTAAGTCTCCTGTTTCTCCTTCAGGTACCATTCCTAAGAAGCCTCCAGAATCTCAGGCATCCCAGGCTGTGTTCACCGTCCTGTCAGCCTCTTCGAGACCTCCAGCTAAGCATGCCTCCAAGCATCGAGAACACTCATCCTTGAGGTCGCCCTCCTTGGGGCACTGCTGCACCTTCTAGACCTGATCCCTTTGTCTCGGTGCCTATGTTCGAGGACATGCTGAAAGCCATTCTGACCACTCAGATTTCTTCGGTTGTAGCTCAGCTCCTCCCGACCTCGACCCTGCTTCCTGTGAGCCAGCCTGAGTGGCAGTCTGAGGCCCCTGTTGAAGCACCTCGAGGCAAACCTCGGAAGTCTCGTCGCTTTTCATTAAGTGACTCTTCACCTACGCCTTGGACACAGTGTCCTCAACCTCGATTGAGGCATCACTCGAGGCATCTCACTTCCAAGCTCAGTCAGGAGACTTTTCTACAACAGAAACCCTCTCCTCCTCTAGATACTTAGTCTTCTATGCCTCGTTTATCAAAGGCTACCGAGACTTCTAAATTTAAACATAAGTCTCGCAAGACTATTGCACCGGCTGCTTCTCCTCGCAGTCCATTGAGGTCGAAGACCCCTCCATCGAGACAGACTCCGAGGGAGCTTTCTCCTCCTACCTCGACCCACGCTGTTCCTCGAACTCCGAGAACTTCACCATCGAGGTCCTTGAAGCGCAAGCACTCTCTAACTCCTCCTGTTGTGGGTAGTGGAGCTTCTTCTATTACTGTGCGCCTGGATTCCGAGCCTCCTTCTCAGTATTCCAGAAAGGCTTCTCCTTCCTATTCAGCGCTTCCTAAGTCTCACACTCCTTCTCCTGAAAGTCCCTCAACTTCGAAGTCTGCCTCTTTTGCCAGATTTGTCTTTGACATGGGGAAGGCTCTTCAGCTGGATCTCCACTCTGATTCCAAGTATACTCCTGAATACTTGGCCGACATGGAGCTGCCTCACCCACCCAAGGAGACCTTGAGGCTTCCTATGACTCCAGTATTAAAGCAAACTTTCTTCAGGAATATGGAAACTCCTTATTCCATTACCGCAATTCCATCCAAGCTGGAATCCAGATATCGCACAGTACCTTGCAAAGGCTTTGAGAAATCTCAATTGTTACACCAGTCCTTGGTTGTGGAATCTTCATTAAAGAAAGCTCAACCATCTAAGCTCTATGCTGCGGTCCCTCCAGGAAGAGAGGGCCGTACCATGGACAAGTTTGGCCATAGGCTATATCAGAATTCCATAATGGCTAACAATTCTAAATTACAACTACACTTTCACTGCTTATTTTAACTATTTCCTCAAATTGATGCCTAAGTTCTACCCGGCTCTTGAAGAGCAGTGTCTTCCAGAATTCAAACAGATTATCAGAACTCTGTCTCAACTTCGACTGTTCATGCTGCAAGCCACATACGATGCATTTGAGCTCTCTTCCAGGGTCTCTGCTTTTGCAGTAGCCATGCGTCGCCTAGCTTGGCTTTGCGTTGTTGATATGGATCCCAATCTGCAAGATCGTCTAGCCAACTTGCCTTGCCAGGGAAATGAACTTTTTAATGATTCTATTGAAGCTGCTACAAAGCGTCTCTCTGAACATGAGCGCTCTTTTGCTTCCTTGATTCGGCCGAAGCCTTAGACTCCTCCTGCTTGGCCATACAAACAACCACCACGTCGTTATCCTCAAAAAACAACGCCGACTTTCTCCAGGCCTCCGCCTAGAAGACCTCCACAACAGCAGAAAGCTCAGACTCCTGCTGCGGCTAAACCAGCTCAGTCTTTTTGACATTCACAGTCTGAGCGTACCAACCTCCCTCCATCAGACTTCTCTTCTGCCCATAGGAGGTCATCTTCACCATTTTTATCACCAGTGGGAGATGATCACTTCAGATCTCTGGGTTCTCACCATCCTTCGGGAGGGATACTCACTTCACTTTCTTCAGGTGCCTCCAGGTCACCCTCTAAGAGAGTGTCCTTCAAATTTGTCACAACTTCCCCTTCTTCTTCAGGAAGCTCAGGCTCTTCTTCGCCTTCGAGCTGTCGAGGAAGTTCCCTTTCACCAATGGTACATGGGCTTTTATTCACGTTATTTTCTAGTCCCAAAGACGACCCATTCTGGACCTCAGAGCCCTCAACAAATTTCTAGTCAAAGAGAAGTTTCGGATGCTTTCTTTACCAACCTTATATTCCCTGATGGATCAGGAAGATTGGCTGTGCTCTCTGGATCTCAAAGAGGCTTACACTCATATCCCGATTCATCCAGCCTCTCGCAAATATCTTCGATTCTGGGTGGGGAATCTTCATCTCCAATACAGAGTTCTTCCTTTCGGACTCGCCTCATCCCCCAGAGTCTTCACGAAGTGTCTTGTGGTGGTGGTGGTTGCAGCCCTCCGTGCCCAGGGTCTTCAAGTTTTTCCATACCTGGACGACTGGCTCATCAAGGTGTTATTGCAGCAACCCAACAGACTATTATGTTCCTCCAATGTCTGGGGTTTGAAGTCAACTTTCCAAAATCCCAGTTAACCCCATCTCAGTCTCTTCAGTTCATTGGGGCCACTCTGGACACTGTCCAACTCAGAGCGTTTCTACCTCCTGCCACATCGGGATACCCTCATTCGCCTTTGCCATCAAGTGTCTCAGCTCACATCAATTTCAGCAAGACAAATGATGGTTCTGCTCGATCACATGGCTTCTATAGTTCACGTGACACCTTTTGCCAGACTTCACCTTCACATACCTTAGTGGACCCTGGCATCTCAGTGGCAACAAGCTACCGATCCACTTTCTCAACAAATTACAGTAACTCCTTTGTTGAAGCAGACTCTCCACTGGTGGATGCTCTCTTCAATCTTTCCAGAGGTTTGCTGTTCCACATTCTCCGTCATCAGAAGGTTCTCACAACAGACTCATCAACCTATGCATGGGGAGCAATCTAGACGGTCTCCGTACCCAAGATCATTGGTCTCCTGCGGACCCTCTTTGTCACATCAATCTGTTGGAACTCAGAGCGATTTTCAATGCTCTCATAGCTTTTCAACACCATCTTCACGACAAGGTAGTCCTTGTCCGGACAGACAACCAAGTCGCCATGTACTATGTCAACAAATAGGGAGGCATGGGATCTCTCTCCCTTTGTCAAGAAGCTCTGAAGCTGTGGGACTGGGCAATCCATCACAACATCTTTCTCAGAGTGGTATACATTCAAGGTCAGCACAACTGTCTGGCAGACAAATTGAGTCATCTTCTGCAACCACATGAATGGACACTTAATTCCTCGCCTCTACATCAGGTGTTTGCTCGATGGGGGACTCCTCAAATAGACCTCTTTGCCTCTTCCCTCAACAACAAGCTGCCTCAATTCTGCTCCCGAATATACTCTCCCCAGCGTCTCGAGGCAGATGCTTTCCTCCTGGATTAGACAGGTCAGTTTCTTTATGCCTTCCCTCCATTCCCTCTGATTTTCAAGACTCTTGTCAAACTCAAGAAATACCATGCCACCATGATTCTGATAGCTCCTTGGTGGCCCAGACAACCGTGGTACTCCCTTCTACTTCAACTCAGCACCAGGGAGCCTCTGCTTCTACCAGTTTTTCCCTCTCTGCTTACTCAGTCAAGGGTCCTTTCTACATCCCAACCTACAGTCTCTACACTTAACTGCTTGGTTCCTTTCAACCTAACAGACTCTCTACAGTTCCCTCAGTCTGTACAAGATATTTTGATAGCTTCCAGGAAGCCGTCCACTAGGCAGTGTTATGGCCAGAAATGGACTAGATTTTCTGCTTGGTGTTCCACTCGCCTTATGGAGCCAATGTCTACCTCTTTGGCTTCTGTTTTGGATTATTTACTTCACTTATTACAATCTGGACTCCAGGCTACATCTATCCGAGTCCATCTCAATGCGATTGCTGCTTTTCATCAGCCTCTTGATGGGAAACCTCTGTCTGCACACCATGTAGTTTACCGCTTTATGAAAGGACTTTTTAATGTTCATCCACCACTCAAACCACCTCCAGTGGTCTGGGATCTCAATGTTGTCTTGGCTCAATTGATGAAGCCTCCATTTGAACCAGTTGATAAGGCTCATCTTAAGTACCTTACTTGGAAAGTAGTTTTCCTGATTGTCTTCACGTCTGCTCAAAGAGTCAGTGAGTTACAAGCTTTGGTTGCGGATCCACCGTTCACAGTTCTCCACCATGACAAGGTGGTCCTTCGTACTCATCCAAAATTCTTACCTAAAGTTGTGTCAGAATTTCACATCAATCAATCTATTGTTCTCCCAGTATTTTTTCCAAAGCCTCATTCTCACCCTGGAGAAGTGGCTCTCCATGCTATGGACTGCAAGCGTGCCTTGGCTTTCTACTTTCAACGAACTCAACCTCACAGAACAGCCCCACAACTTTTCATCTCCTTCGATCCAAATAAGTTGGGGCATCCTGTCTCGAAGCGAACCATCTCCAACTGGATGGCTACTTGCATCTCTTTCTGCTATGCTCAGGCTGGTCTCCCTCTGCAGGGTCGAGTCATGGGCCACAGAGTTAGAGCAATGGCGGCGTCTGTAGCTTTCCTCAGATCAACTCCTATTGAGGAAATCTGCAAGGCCACCCTTGGTCCTCGGTTCATACGTTCACCTCTCATTACTATCTGGATACTTTCTCCAGAAGGGATGGCCATTTTGGCCAATCTGTTTTGCAAAATCTCTTTTCTTAACTTGCCAACTCTCCCTCCATCCCATTATGCTTAATTTGGAGGTCACCTGCTGTTGAGAATATGCTGCCTGCTTGTCCTAGGATAAAGCACAGTTACTTACCGTAACAGTTGTTATCCAGGGACAGCAGGCAGATATTCTCACAACCCACCCTCCTCCCCTGGTTGGCTTCTTAGCTAGGTATCTGAACTGGGGTACCTCACAGGAGACACACGCCCTAACTCGGGTGGGAAGGCACTCGGAAGCTCTTACAAAGATCTTCAAGCAAGTCTGCTTTCGAGGCTGTCTGCTGCGGGGCTCTGTCAGTGACGTCACCCACTATTGAGAATATCTGCCTGCTGTCCCTGGATAACATCTGTTACGGTAAGTAACTGTGCTTTCTGTTCGCCCTTTTTGCCGCCGTAACACATTGTGCAGACAGCTTCAACTTGTCGATCAGAACTCCCAAGTCTATTTCCTGGGAGGTCTCTCCAAGTACCACCCCAGATTCGTGTATGAGGTTTTTGTTACTGACATGCATCACTTTGCACTTATCCACGTTGAACCTCATTTGCCATGTCGATGCCCATTTCTCGAGCTTGATTATTTTACTTTGTAAATCTTCGTAATCTGCCTGCGTCTTCACTACTCTGAATAAATTCGTATCGTCCGCAAATTTAATCACCTCACTCATCGTACCATTGTCCAGATCATTTATAAAGATGTTGAAGAGCACGGGTCCAAGCACCGAGCCCTGCGGCACCCCACTGGTGACACTCTTCCAGTATGAGTATTGTCCATTTACCCCCCACGCTCTGTTTCTTATGCTCCAGCCAGTCTTTAATCCACGTAAGTATTTCACCCTCGATTCCATGGCTTGCAATTTTATGAAGTAGTCATTCATGTGGAACCTTGTCGAACGCCTTCTGAAAATCATAGAAACATAGAAACATAGAAATAGACGGCAGATAAGGGCCACGGCCCATCCAGTCTGCCCACCGCAATGACCCTTCCCCACCTAACTCAGTGAATAGATCCCACGTATCTATCCCATTTGGCCTTAAAATCAGGCACGCTGCTGGCCTCAGTGACCTGAAGTGGAAGATTATTCCAGCGGTCAACCACTCTCTCAGTGAAAAAGAATTTCCTGGTGTCACTGTGCAGTTTCCCTCCCCTGATTTTCCACGGGTGCCCCCTGGTTGCCGTGGGACCCATGAGAAGGAAGATATCTTCTTCCACTTCGATGCGACCCGTGAGATACTTGAACGTCTCGATCATGTCTCCCCTCTCTCTGCGTTCCTCGAGTGAGTAGAGCTGTAACTTATCCAGCCTTTCCTCGTAAGGGAGATCCTTGAGACCAGCGATCATCCGGGTTGCCATTCTCTGCACCGACTCTAGTCTCAGCACATCTTTTCGGTAATGCGGCCTCCAAAATTGCACACAGTACTCCAGGTGTGATCTCACCATGGATCTATACAATGGCATAATGACTTCAGGCTTACGGCTGACGAAACTCCTGCGTATGCAACCTATGATTTGCCTTGCTTTGGAGGAAGCTTGCTCCACTTGATTGGCAGCCTTCATGTCCTCACTGACGATCACCCCTAGGTCACGCTCTGCTTCAGTTCTTGTTAGGATCTCGCCATTTAGGGTGTAAGTCTTGCATGGATTATGGCTGCCCAGGTGCGTGACTTTGCATTTTTTGGCATTGAAGCTGAGTTGCCAGGACCTAGACCAGCGCTCCAGTAGTAGTAGGTCGTGCATCATGTTGTCGGGCATTGAGTTTTTGTCTGTTGTACTCTTGGCCACTACATTGCTTAGTTTGGCGTCATCAGCGAATAATGTTATTTTACCTCGGAGACCTTCTGCCAAGTCTCTTATGTAGATGTTGAACAGGATCGGGCCCAGGACGGAGCCCTGTGGCACTCCACTGATCACCTCTGTCGTTTCGGAGGGGGTGCCATTCACCATTACCCTCTGAAGCCTACCCTCAAGCCAGTTCCCAATCCATTTCGTCAGCGTGTCGCCCAATCCTATAGAACTCATTTTGCTCAGCAACCTGCGGTGTGGTACGCTATCGAATGCTTTGCTGAAGTCCAGGTATACGATGTCCAGGGACTCCCCAACATCCAGCTTTCTCGTCACCCAGTCAAAGAAGCCGATCAGGTTGGATTGGCAGGATCTCCCCTTAGTAAATCCATGTTGACGGGGATCACGTAGATTCTCCTCGTTCATGATCGTATCCAATTGGCATTTGATTAGAGTTTCCATTAGTTTGCTCACTATTGATGTGAGACTCACCGGTCTGTAGTTTGCTGTTTCCATCTTGGAGCCTTTCTTATGAAGTGGAATGACGTTAGCCATTTTCCAGTCCAACGGGACGTCACCTGTACTAAGGGAGAGATTGAAGAGTGCGGATAGCGGTTCCGCCAAGACATCACACAACTCCTTGAGCACCCTGGGGTGTAGGTCGTCAGGCCCCATTGCCTTGTTAACCTTGAGATTTGACAGCTCGCAGTAGACACTGCTGGGCGTAAACTCGAAATTACTAAATGGATCAGCTGAGTCAACCCTTGTCTGCAGCTGAGGACCAAGTCCCGGCGCCTCGCGGGTGAAGACTGAGCAGAAGTATTCATTTAACAGTTGGGCTTTCTCAGAGTCCGTTTCTGCATAGTCTCCCCCTGGTTTCCTGAGGCGTACTATCCCACCTGAGTTCTTGTTCCTGTCACTGATATACCTGAAAAAGGATTTATCTCCTCTCTTTATGTTCCTTGCTAAAGACTCCTCCATGCGGAATTTGGCCTCCCTAACTGCTGTTTTGACTGTGTTTGACTTGGTCAGATAGATTTCCCTGGAGTCCTGTTTCCCTGATTGTTTGTAAGAGATGAATGCTTTTTTCTTCTCCTTGATGAGGTCCGAGATCTCCGTAGAGAACCATTGTGGCTTATTGTTCCTACTCCGTTTACTTACCGATTTAACATAGCGGTTTGTTGCTTCCTGTATGGTGGCTTTTATAGTTGACCACATTTCTTCCACGTTATTGGTTTCTGTTTGGCTTTGTAGCACCTGGTGAACGAAGTCTCCCATTTCTTTGAAGTTTGTGTCCTTGAATTTAAGGACCTTGGTCAGTGTGGTAGATTTAGTGAAACCTTTTCTGAGATTGAACCATACCATGTTGTGGTCGCTGGAGGCCAATGTGTCGCCCACCGAGTCCTCTGTGACACTTTCTCCATTGGTAAGTATCAGGTCTAGGATTGCCTGATCCCTTGTTGGTTCCAACACCAGTTGCCTTAGTCTTGCTCCCTTCAAGGAATTTAATAGCCTCCTGCTGCTGCATGAAGCAGAGGAAAGCGTGACCCAATCCACATCAGGCATGTTGAAGTCACCTAACAATACTGTGTCCCCACGCAAGGTGATATTCTCTATATCTCCGATTAATTCCATATCTTGGTCATCCTGTTGTCTTGGGGGTCTGTATACTACGCCAAGATACAAGCATTTGTCCTTCCCTCTGGCCAAATTTACCCAAAGGGATTCTCCAGTGTACCGTACATCTGTGATTCTGGTGACTTTAATGTCATCTTTAGTATATAATGCTACACCTCCTCCCATCCAGCATGAACGTCGATAAAGTCATCTCAGTCATCAACATCGAAGGTATCGACGTTGTCCCTGGTGTCTGAGGACATCGCTCCATCTGGTAAACCAATTAAAGATATCTCTGTCAAACTTGAGGCTGATTCTGCCCATAGTGCTGAATTTCTGAAGACTAGATTATGATCAGCCTCCTAAAGAACTCTTTAAACTCCCATTACATGGTATCCTGAAAGAGACTCTTCATAAGAATTGGGAGACCCCTCTCACTATACCTGTGGCTCCCAGAAAGTTGGACACTCTATAAAATCATCTCTATTCCAGGTTTTGACAAATAGCTTCAGTACCAATCTTTAGTGGTGGAATCAACCTTAAAGAAGTCTAATTATATCAGTGAAGCCATGCTGTCATATGGCACTTTTAGAAAAGTAATTAAGACACTATTATTTGACAAATTTATCTCTTAATCTGTGCTTTCATTTTTAACAATTTTATTTCATTAATTTTTAATGTCTTTTTAATACAATAAGTTGTATTCATTTTTTACTATTTTGTATTTCACTGATTGTCCAGTTTTTTTCTTTTTTGTGGAAACCGCCTAGAATTCTTTTGATTGGGGCGGTATAGAAAAATAGTTATGTTATATAAAGTTATGTTATTCATCCAAGGTTTATGCCTCTATGATGCCAGGTCAAGAGGGATGTATTCTGGACAGATTTTGCTGTTGCTTTTACCAAAATTCTATGTTGGCGCACAAGCTCATAAACTACAATTTCTATTTTTCTTGTTACATGAAACATCTTATTAAGAAATTTCATATCTGAAGGAGTTTATCTATTCTTCGCACCCTCACTCAGCTACAGAAGTATATGGTACCCTCTGTTTATGACATTTTTAAATTAACTTCCAGGGCTGCTTCTATATCTGTGGCCATGAAATGTCTAGCCTAGCTTCGAGTTGCAGATATGGATACTAATCTACGTTTGGTAATATTCCATGCTTAGGGGATGAACTTTTAGGAGACTCCATTCCTTAATTGAAAATGCCACCCAAAACCTCACTGACCATGAGAAACATTGGAATTCTTTGGTCAAATCCAAAACAAGACCAGCAGCTGCAAAGACTTTTAAACCTTCCTCTTCCTATCAGGCATTTTTCTGCTAAACCATCTGCCCCTATTAGACCACAGCAGAAGAAACAAAAGCAGCAGCATAATCCAAAATCTCAACCAGAAGTTCCTCCAAAAGCCACACAATCTTTTTGACGGGTTTCTAGAGAACATAGTCACTGTTCCATTGCCTCAGCCTCTCCCACAGCCAATTGGGGATTGTCTCCAATTTTATTTTCATTGTTGGAAGCTGATCATCTCAGATCTCTGGGATCTAAAAGTTATTCGAGAGGGTTACTCTCTTCATTTCCTCTCTGTTCCTTTGGATCATCCTCCAAGAGAGTCTTTTTCAAACCCTCAACAGACCTCCCTCCTTCTTCAAGAAATTGATTCTCCTTTTCTCCTCAATGCCATCGAAGATGTACCCTCAACTCAGAGGAATCGGGGGTTTTACTCCTGCTATTTTCTTGTCCCGAAGAAGACAGGAGGTCTTCGACCAATTTTAGATCTCAGGGGCCTCAACAATTTTTTAGTCAAGGAAATATTTTGGATGATGTCCTTAACAACTTTGTATCCTCTTTTGGATCGCAACGACTGGCTATGCTATCTGAACCTCAAAGAGGCCTACACTCGCATTCCTATCCATCCTACCTACAGGAAATTTCTCAGATTTCAGATGGCACATCACCATTATCAATACAAAGTTCTTCCTTTTGACCTAGCATTCTCATCAAGGATCCTTCTTCTCAGGGTATCCTTTTGGCGACCTGTCAGACAATTCTTTTCCTTCAACACTTGGGATTCCAGATCAACTTCCCCAAGTCACAACTTCAGCCCTAATGCTGCAGTTCATAGGTGTTCAACTAGACACTATTCAACTCAGGACATTTCTTCCTCAACAGTGTCAGGATGCTTTGATTCAGCTCTGTCAGCAGATTTCTCATCTTCTATCCGTTTTGGCCAGGCACATGATAGTTCCCTTGGGACACATGGCTTCCACAGTCCATGTAACTCAATTTTTGAGGACTCAATGGTCTCTGGCTTCCCAGTGGTCTCAAGGCCTCTATCCTCTTTCGCAGCACATTACAGTCACATCATCTAATGATCGCTACAGTGGTGGATGAATTATTCTAATCTTTCCAGAGGATTATTGTTCCATTCTCCCCATCAGAAGGTTCTCAACACAGACTTGTCAACTTATGCTTGGGGAGCTCATCTGGATGGACTTGCACTCAAAGTCACTGGTCTTCCTGGAACCAGTGCCATCATATCAATCTACTGGAACTCAGAGCGATTTTCAATGCTCTCAAGACTTTTCAGCATTTAGTCTCAGATCTTGTCCTTCTAGTCCATACGGCAATTAAGTGGCCTTGTATTATCTAAACAAACAAGGGGACACAGGTTTTCTCCTTTTGTCAAGAGGCCCAGAAGATCTGGCAATGGGCAATTGCTTGAAACATCTTTCTCAAAGCCATCTACATTCAAGGGAAGAAGAATCCATTGGCAGACAAACTCATGAATGGACGATCAATTCTCCAGTTCATCAGATTATTTTCTTAATGGGGAACTCATCTCATCAACCTGTTTGCATCTCCTCTGAATCACAAGTTACCGCAATTTTGCTCCAGACAGTATTCCTCACCGCCTAGATGCGGATACTTTTCCACTGGATTAGATGCAACAGTTTCTATATGCGTTTCCTCTCATTCCTCTTGTCCTCAAGACTCTGATCAAGCTCAAACAGGAATCGGCCACCATGATTCTGGTAGCTCCTTGATGGCCCAGACAACCCTGGTTCTCCCTTCTATTTCAACTTGGTACCAAGGAGCCAATCACTCTTCCAATTTTTCCTTCTCTTCTCATACAGAGTCAAGGATCTCTTCTGCATCCCAATCTTCAATCTTTACACCTGACAATTTGGTACCTCTCAGCCTGAGTTCAGCTGAGCTTCATTTTTCTCAGCTTGTCTGCCTCATTTTGGAAGCTTACAGAAAACCTTCCACACAGCAGTGTTATTAGCAAAAATGGACACGGTTTTCTTGGTGTATTCAGCAGAATCTGAAATCCATTTCTGTTTCCTCAGTATTGGACTATTTACTTCAATTGTCTGACTGACCTTGAATCTACTTCTATCCGAGTCCATCTCAGCGCTATTAGTGCTTTTCATCAACCTGTGGATGGAAAACCTCTCTCTGCTCAACCTCTGATTCCCAAATTCATGAAGGGTCTTTTCAATATTAAACCACTTATCGAGCCACCTCCAGTGGTTTGGGATCTTAATGTGGTTCTCGCAAGACTGATGAAACCTCCTTTTCAACCAATGGCTATGGCTCACCTCAGATACCTTACTTGGAAAGTAGTTTTTCTTATCTCTGTGACAGCTGCTTGAAGAGTAAGTGAATTTCAAGTATTGGTGGTGGATCCACCTTTCACAGTATTCCATCATGAAAAAGTTGTGCTTCGCACCCATCCAAAGTTCCTACCAAAGGTTGTCACTGATTTTCATCTCAATCAATCTATTGTTCTTCCAGTATTTTTCCCTAAGCCTCATTCTCATCCTGCTGAAGTAGCTCTTCATACTCTGCACTGCAAACGAGCATTAGTTTACTATTTGCAGAAGACTAAACCACATAGAATTTCTCCTCAACTTTTTATCTCTTTTGACCCTAACAAGTTGTGACGTCCTGTATCCAAAAGAACGATTTCCAATTGGTTGGCTGCTTGCATTTCGTTCTGTTATGCTCAGGCTGGGCTGTGTCTCGACAGTTGGGTCACAGCTGATAAGGTTCGAGCTATGGCAGCTTCAGTAGATTTCCTCCATTCTACGCCTATTGATGAGATATGTAAAGCTGCTACTTTATCCTCAGTTCACACATTCACATCGCACTACTGTCTGGAATCTTATTCCAGATGGGATGGTCACTTCAGCCAAGCAGTATTGCAAAATTTATTTTCCTAATGGCCAACTGTCCCCCCATCCCATTCTAGTAAGCTAGGAGTCCCACATGTGAAAATATGCTGCCTGCTTGTCCTGGGATAAAGCACAGTTACTTACCGTAACAGGTTAGGGTTAGACTCGCTTTTTGTCATTTACTTTTTAAGTACAGAAAGCACAGTTACTTACCGTAACAGGTGTTATCCAGGGACAGCAGGCAGATATTCTCACAACCTACTCACCTCCCCTGGTTGGCTTCTTAGCTGGCTTATTGAACTGAGGAGTTGCGTGCCTACATTGGGTGGGAAGACACTCGCGCATGTGTGTGGTCAGTTGCAAACTTTCTAAAGTTCTTAAAGTGGCAATACACTTTTAAAGCTGTCTATACCGAGGCTCTGTGTATGACATCACCCACATGTGAGAATGTGCTGCCTACTATCCCTGGATAACACCTGTTACGGTAAGTAACTGTGCTTTCTGTACTTAAAAAGTAAATGACAAAAAGCGAGTCATGTCCTTCAATAGGATGGTATAATACACATGTGTCAAACACAAGGCCCGCGGGCTGAATTTGTCCTGCTTGAACTTTTTATGTGGCCCGCAGCAATGCTCCCGAACTTCCCCTTCTTGGTGTCCTCCCTCCCGCGCTGGTCTGACGTTGCATTCACACCGGAAAGTCTGCCTGCTTTGGCAATGTTGTTCATGGCTCCCCCTCCTGCCTTTTGTCCCAGGCAGAAACAGGAAGTTGCGCTTCATTGAAGACAGGCAAAAAAGCAGGAGGGGGAGCTATGTACAACACTGCCGATTCGCTGAGGCCAGCAGATTTGGCAGCGACATCAGACCAGCGCCGGCGGAAAAGACACGCTGGGCTGTGAGGAGAGAGGGATCGGAGCTGGAGGGAAAGGCAAGCTGGGCTGTGAGGAGAGAGGGATTGGCGCTGGAGGGAAAGGCAAGTTGGGCTGTGAGGAGAGCGAGATGAAGGGAGAGAGGTTGGACCTGGGGTAGTGTGGAGGAAGAGGGAAAAAGATACTTGAAGGGAGAACCACTGGGAAGAGAGAGGGAGAAATTGTGGACCTGGGGAGAGGGAGGGAGGCAGGCATACAGGGGGGAGGTGGGATGGGGGGCAGTTGGGAAAAGAAAGGGAGAGAAGTTGGATCTGGAGATGGAAGGGAGGGAGAAATGTTAGGCCTGGGGGTGAAAGGGAGAGAAAGATGCAGCATCTTTTTTTATTTTTCCTTCCATCTCATTGTTCAGCATCAAGGGGGGAGGGAAGAACAACAGAAAAGAGAGGGAGCAAAATGTTGGACCGAGAGGAGGAGAGATCGAAGGAAATAGTAGACTGGGAAAGGACTGGGATGGGAAATGGAAGAGCTACAGAATAAGAGAAGATGGAAAATTGATAGGTAGCTATAAATTTAAAAAGAAGGATGAGAAAGAGGGCAATATTTGAGTGGACAGAGGCAGAAAAAAAAAAGGAAAAAAGTTGAAAGGGAAAAATCAATATGTTGGAACAAGAGATAGGAGAAAAAAATGGACAGCAGACACTGGAAAAAAAATTAGAAGATAGACAAAATCAGGAAGAGAAACTGGGACTAAAAGCAAAATGACCAGACCACAAAAGGTAGAAAAAATAATTTTATTTTCTGTTTTGTGATTACAATATGTCAAATTTGAAATGTGTATCCTGCCAGAGCTGGTGTTAGGACCTAAAAGAGAGAAAAGTCTTTTTTTATTTATTTTGTAGCCGGCATGGGTTTGGAGAGGTTGTATCCCTATACTTCTAAGATTAACCCTCTCCTTTGCTGGCACGCAGCTGGCACCGCCGGCGGCGGTGATTGATCCGACATTCACAGAAGTCCTGTGAGGGTCCCACGCTGTGCGTCAGCAAAGGAGGGAGTAAGTATCTTAATAAAAATTCGGTCCACGACTTAGCCTGTGTTTTAGATTTTGGCCCCTTAATGTGATTTAAGTTTGACACCCCTGGCATAATATAATGTCTTATCTTTCAGGAAACAAGGAGACAGAAAAAGACACTTAAAAAAACTCGCAAATTTGTGGTTGATGGAGTAGAAGTGAGTGTGACCACATCCAAAATAGTTACTGACAATGATTCCAAGAGCGAAGAAATGCGATTTCTTAGGTGAGTTGGAACCATATGTATCATAAGACAGTGGTAAAAGAAATAGCCTAAAAAACTCAGTTACAGGATTACTTTTTACTTTAGCAGAAAGGTTTGGGAGAATTTACTTTGAGGTCCTTTTACTAAGCTGTGGTAAAAAGTGGCCTAAGTGCACCCTTATGTAGGTTATTCCTGTGTCCCTCCAGACCAGTACAGATGGGTATGTCCATTCCAACCAGTAGGTAGAGACTGAGAGCCACTAACCTCTGAGTTTTGGTTATGATCCTACTGTGCAGTCCCTTGGAAGCCAGTAGTTCTCATTCTCCAGCAGGTAGTGGATGTGATTGTGCAATCTAAGTAAGGTACATGGATTTTTAGACCAGTTATGTTCTTGATTGTTGTGTTTAAAAAAAAAAAAAGGAAAAACTGGATAGGTCTTTCAGCTTGGGGCTGTTTCTGAGGTAGGAATGCTGGTCTAAAGTTTAAGCCTGCGGAGGGGTGGGGAGGGGGGGATCTTTAGGCCTGGGAATATTGCCCTTTTCAAAAAAATAAACACAGGAACAAGAGAGAAAAAAATATATTCTATCAATACCTCTCTGGAATATTTTTCATTATATTTATAGTCCTGAAAAGTGGAGAATCTTCTCTACTGTGATCTGCTTACAGTTTATTAAAGAAGGAAAAGAGCCTCAGAACCCCGTATGCTGTTGTTATTTGTATTAAGAAGACGTACTAGAGAGGGTAGAAACCTCACTGACTCAATAACCTCCAGTCCCAACCAAATGAATAATAGTATAAACTTTCAAAACTGTTTGCATAACAGCCATTCAAACACTTTATAATAGCTGTATATCATTCAAAAAACTTTGTTTGTAATTGCACAAACTTTTCTGAATTGGGACTTTAGAATCTTCTTTAATTATGCTGGCGTCATAATTGTAGCAGGTTTCCGGATTTTACCGCTTCTGAGTAGAAAGAACCGACGTTTCAGCCATCATGCTGTGGCTTTCTTCAGGGTATGCTGAGGTTTGCAGTGTGTCTTATATATAGTGGGTTCACAGACCTGATTGAGAACAGGGCAGTCTGTGGATTGAGAAATTTGAATTTTTGGCGAGAGAGTTTGTGGGCTGACATGATTAAGTTTGTTGGTCATGAATTTGAATTTTTGTGGGAAGGTTCATTGGAAATCCAGGTTTGAATATTGGATATTGGCAGGAGCGTTTGGGATCCAATTTTTAATGCCTGGAGAGAGAGTCTGAGGTCTTATTTTAAATTCTGTCAGAAAAGAGGCTGGGGCTTTTTGAGATGGAGGAAAAAAGTGTTTGTCCTCAGCCCCAGTCTTTTTTTGCACTAAGTTGCTTTTGGATGAGAGGTCGCCTTGCTTTGTTTATGGAGAGCCCTTTGTCTGCATTGAAGTTATTGGGGTGTCTTGCAATTTCTATTGCCTCTTTGATTCTTCTTGGCCACCAGCGGTCTTCTCTTCTTTCTCCAGGACTTTTGTGTTTTCAAATGTAATTATATGACCAGTTTCCCCTGCCATGGAGGACAGCTAATTTTTCTGTGTTACATAGTTTGTTGTGTCTCTTGTGCTCTTTCAGCCTTTCCTCTTTTAGTTCATCCAGTCTTACCAATGTAAGATTGACCACAACTACATGGGATTTCATATACACCAGGGGTTTGGAGCAGAGACAACCAGTCTTTCATATGTGTAAATGCAGATGCAAGTTTCTGTGGTGCTGTTTTGATGTTATTTTTCTTTAGTAGTTTCCCTATATGATCTGTTACTCCTTGGACATGAGGGAGCACTACCATTTTTTTGTTCTGATGCAGTATTGTCCTCTGTTGGTTGTTGGTCGTTGCTGGTTTTCTGGGTCAGGTTTCCATAAATTTTAGGGCTTGGGAGGTAGCCCTTCTGCTGTAGCCATTAAGAAGAAAAATGTCCTGGAGGGTGTCCTTTTCTTTTTGAAGGCTTCCTGGGTCACAAACTCTTAGAGCTCTATTCATTTATGTGTGTAGAACCCCTCTTTTTGTGGATGGGTGGTGATGAGACTCTGTATGCAGATAACAGTTGGTATGGGTGGGTTTCCTGTATACCGTGTGTCTCGGGCTTCAATCTGGCCAATTGGTCTCAGTCTCCATGGTAAGTTTTATGTTGTGGTGGCCATTGTTTAGATAGTCTAGAAATTCACAGAGTTTCTCCCGTCCATGGGGCCAGATAACAAAAGTATCATCCACATAGCAGATCCACAATAGCTTGGCATGTTCCAGTAGGGTGGTTTTGAGAGACTCAATGAATATGTTGGCTTCCACTGGGGAGAGGGGTAGCCCATTGCTTTTCTTTCTGTTTGGGCATAGTACTGTTCTCGGTAATGAAAGAAAGTTGTCGTTAAACAGAAAGCCACTAGGGTTGCCTATTCCAGTGGTAGACCATGTGTTTGTGGCTTCTGGTTTATGACCTGGACTTCTTCATCCACTGGGATTTAAGTGAATAGTGCAACTGCATCAAAACTGACCAGAATGTCTATGCTACATAGTTGCAGGTCAGTGATCTCGATGAAATGGGCAGAGTCCACATTGTCAGTTCTGGCTGCTGTTTGTGGCGGTTTGGTAGCTGGAGCATGTTTTTAGTTTAAGAAGGTGCTGGACAGGACATTGAGTGATTTATCCCTGGTGGATCAGGAGGTTTGAAACTAGAAATGGGTTCTTCCTTTTTATGTGATGCTCTTTATTATCATCTTCAGGTATCGGCTAAGTCTATGGCTCTGAGTGCGGTAGCAAGGTGGAACTTGAGCCATCCAGGAGACTGAACTGGTTAATCCTGCTTCAAGCAGTGGTGCCAGTTCACAAGATGAACTAGACACTGGAAGATATTCCATCTGTTTTGTAGCACCAAAAAGGGGGGTTTCTTTTGGCTCATTTTCACATGAAAATGCTGTATGGGGTGACTGTAGCAGTGCAACCCGGAGAGTTTCTCATGTTGTTGAATCTCATAGAGGCTAATCTTCATGTTCCCAACATAGATTACTTTGCTTTGCAGTTGGGGAGGGATTATCAGCTTTGTATGCTCTGTTTTGGTCTAGCCATGGCTCCTTGCACCTTTTCCAAGGTGATGGTGGTATTAATGGCAGCACTGCAGAGGGAAGATATCTTGTGCACTCATATCTGAATGATTAGCTAATCCAGATGAAATCCTATCAAGAGAGTAGCTAAGTGTCGGGATGAATGGTTCGCATGTTACAGTCATTGAGCTATGTAGTCAACCCAACAAAGATTCAGTTACGCCCGTCACAGCAGTTGGAATACTTGAGAGTTTAGTTTGACATCAAAGTAGGGTGAGTATTTATTTATTTTTTTACCGCGTTATGGAAACGTTGATTAAAAACAGATTGGACACGATTCTGGATGATGAAAGATTAAGGGATCCCCACCAGCATGGCTTTACTAAGGGAAGGTCTTGTCAATCCAATCTGATAAACTTCTTTGACTGGGTAACAAAAAAACTGGATGGGGGAGAGTCCCTGTACATCGGACTTCAGCAAGGCTTTTGACAGTGTCCCACACCGTAGGTTATTGAACAAGATGAGCACGTTAGGACTAGGAAAAACACTGACAGCATGGGTAAAAGACTGGCTTAGCGGCAGGCTTCAAAGGGTAATGGTAAACGGTATTCCCTCAAACACGTCAAAAGTGACCAGTGGAGTGCCACAGGATTCGGTCTTGGGCCCGATACTGTTTAATATCTTTGTAAGGGATCTGACTCGGGGACTTTGAGGCAAAATTACATTATTTGTCGATGACGCTAAACTATGCAACATTGTGACCAGGGCAATGGGACCTGACAGCACAACCAGGCCCAACACTATGGAGCAAGACCTAATTTTACTGGAACAATGGTCCAGTACTTGACAACTAAACTTTAATGCCAAAAAATGTAAAGTAATGCATCTTAGAAACAGAAATCCATGCAGAACATACACCTTGAACGGTGAAAACTTAACAAGAACTTCTGCAGAAAGGGACCTGGGAGTACTCATCCGAAAAGACATGAAAGCTGTAAACCAGGTGGAGAAAGCTTCAGCAAAGGCTAGACAAATGCTGGGTTTCATCAGAAGAAGCTTTATCAGCCGAAGGCCTGAAGTCATACTGCCGTTGTACAGATCCATGGTCAGACCACACCTGGAGTACTGTGTCCAGTTCTGGAGGCCACATTATCAGAAGAATGTGAAGAGAATGGAGTCAATCCAGAGAATGGCTACTAGGATGGGCTCAGGACTTAAAGAACTCCCATATGAAGAACGTCTGACCAGACTGCGTTTATATTCTCTCGAAGAGCGCAGAGAAAGGGGAGACATGATAGAAAACATTCAAATACGTCACGGGCCGCATTGGAGTGGAGGAAGAAATCTTTTCTCTTAAGGGTCCCATGGCAACAAGAGGGCATCAGCTAAAACTTAAAGGTGGAAGATTTCATGGAGACACCAGGAAATTCTTCTTCACCGAAAGGGTGATTGATCGATGGAATGGTCTACCACGCAAGGCGGTTGAGGGAAGTAGCGTTCTAGACTTCAAGAGACGATGGGACAAACAAGTGGGGATGCTACAGAGTTATGCTTATAAGATGGATTCTCATGGGAGGGAGGACTCTTGAATGGGCAGACTTATTGTGGGGGGACTTGGAGAGGGAGGGTTCTTGAGTGGGCAGACTTGTTGGGCCACTGGCCCTTTTCTGCCATCATACTCTATGTTTCTAAGTCTTCTCAAGTTGAATAGTTCTACAGCCATACCAAGATGAATAGGTAAGCTGTGTTGCCTTGGCTTTCAGTTTCATTTTAGCTTTCAGTTGGAAAGGCTGTCTGTATTTTAGATGTTTCATGTTTATTAAAATTTGATGCAAACGCTTAAAATATTAATTTCAAAACAAATTCCAGGGGTTAAAAATCAGGGGTAACAAAAAACACAGAATTATACATACGAAGACAAATTCTGAGGACAAACATACAGAGACGTAAGGAAAAAGGGTTGAACTACAATATTTTAGAAAAGACAACATTGAAGGGTGACATAAGTCGGGGAAGATAAAAGAGTAGAACGTTTAAAATAAATAAATGGAAAGGAGATCTGCAGTAATGTTATCAATGGAAATAAGATTTAATTATCGAAGGCATCTTTATAAAGAAAGGTTTAAAAGTTTATTAAAAACCTATCTAGTATAGATTCTTCTCTAATATATCCAGGAAGTTAGTGCCACAACTGTGGTGCCACAATCGAAAAAATCTTGGCTCGTATTGTGCCGATAATCTTTAGGGAAGGTACAGAAAGAAGATTTTGATCAGATGAACGTAGGAATCTGGAAAGAGTGCATGGTATCAATAGTCTATCTAGGGAAGTAGGAAGATTAAACTGGCAGATCTTGAATGATGATAAATAGTAAAGAATCATCAGCTCTAGTAACCAACTACAGACCAGTAGCATCCATTCCATTTATTGTAAAAATCATGGAGGGATTGGTACACACCCAATTGATGGAATATCTTAATCAATTCTCTCTCCTACATGAAACTCAATCCGGTTTTAGACCTTTATTCAGCACGGAAACAGTAATTGCGGCTATCCTAGATAATCTGTGTCTATTGTTTAGCAAGGGCCTCAATGCCCTGATCATGCAATTCGATATGAGCTCTGCCTTTGATCTAGGGGATGGGCCATTATCCCAGGACCAGCAGGCAGCATATTCTTGACTGATGGGTGACGGCACCGACGGAGCCCCGGTACGGACAATTTTAGAGTGATTGCACTCTAAGAACTTGGAAAGTTCTGGTAGGCCGCACCGCGCACGCGCGAGTGCCTTCCCGCCCGACAGAGGCGCGCGGTCCCCAGTTTCTTAGTTTCCGCGGAGCTAAGAAGACGCGTTTTTCAACGGCTGTTGAAATTTTTTCTAACTTGCCTTCCCGCTCGCGTAAACCTTTTTGGCTCTATTGCCTTTTTTCTTTTCTTTAATTTTTGTAAAAAAAAAAAAAAAAAAACTTTTATTTTTTTCGTCATTTTTGGTTTTCCCCCGGCGGGGCCTTCTGCCACCATCGAGGCCTCGGCCTTCGATTTGGCTGAAGCCGTTTTTACTTTCATGCCCCCTCAGCCAGGGTTTAAAAAGTGCCAGCGGTGTGCTCGGCCTATATCTCTCACGGACCCACACAACTGGTGCCTACAGTGTTTGGGTCCTGAGCATCAGGCCTCCACCTGCACCCGCTGTGCCACACTTAAAAAACGAACGTTGAAAAATCGCCAAATACAACAGCGATTACTGTTCGGTGCCGAGATGTCCGACCCCGTTCCATCGACTCCGGCTTCGGCACCAGTTCAGTCGGCACCTTCTTCTTCGACGCCGCACGACACCACACCGGCGTCCCAGCATTCAGGTAAGCCGGCTAAGAAGCCTTCCCTGCTAGAGCGTCCTCCGGTCTCGAGTGCAGCGAGCCCAATCCTGCCGACTGTGAGGCGCCAGCGGAAGCGCTCCTCCCCTATTGAGGTGAGTCCCTCGACATCGGGCTCCTCATCTCTGGGGCGTCGAGCGGCACCGCAGGTACCGCAAAAGAAAAAGGCGGTACCGGTGCCATCCCTTGATGACCGAATTGCGGCCATCCTCCAAGTGCAGCTCAAGGAGCAATTACAACATCTCCTTCCAGCTATCCTGGCACCGAACCTTCCGGTGCCGGTCCGCACTGAGCCACCGGTACCGATAGTGGAACAGCCTGTGCTGTCTGCATCCACTGTTTCGGTACCGCTTCACTCGACCTCATCGGTATCGATGCCAGTCCTCGCACCGGAGCCGAGAGCTCAACATCAGTCGGTACAGACTTCGGCACCGGTGCCACCGATTACATCCCCTGGTTCTGTATTGATGAGGTCGGGTAAGTCGGTGCGCAAAACCCGACACTTAGAACCATCTACTCCAGAGTCTCGGGACCGTACTTCCCATGTCAGGGATCCTGATCTGTGGGGAGATTCAGAGGAACCCTTTCTCTCTGAAGGTGAATGTTCCTCAGATGAGGATGATTCTGCTGTACCTGACCCATCCTCTAGGCATGACACTACATCTTTCTCGTCTTTTCTGAAAGATATGTGTGACTCTCTGTCTATTCCTTTGGAGGCTGAGTCCAAAAAGTCTAAAGCCTTTTTAGATGCCCTTGACTTTGACCAACCTCCAAAGGAATTTTTAAAGCTCCCTCTTCACGACATCTTGAGGGAGACTTTCTACAAGAATCTAGAGACTCCCTTAACGATCCCAGGGGCTCCACGTAAATTAGACTCTTTATATAAGGTAATTCCCATTCCTGGGTTCGACAAGCCTCAACTTCCACACGAGTCTTTACTTGTGGAATCTACCCTTAAAAAATCCTCAGGAGCTAGTGTATATGCTTCTGTACCTCCTGGCAGAGAGGGTAAAGCAATGGATAAATTTGGTAAGAGGCTCTACCAAAATGCAATGTTGGCAAACAGAGCTGGTAATTATGCTTTTCATTTTTCTTTCTATCTTAAACATCTCCTTACCACCATGGCTTCATTTGAGAAGTACCTTCCTCAACGTAAACAACAATCCTTTCACCATTGCTTGTCGTCTCTGTTTCAACTTCGTAAGTTCATGGTTAGGTCCATTTACGACACCTTCGAACTTACATCCAGAGCGACAGCAATGTCTGTGGCAATGCGTCGCCTGGCCTGGCTTCGGGTATCCGAACTTGATGTTAACCATCAAGATCGGTTAGCCAACGCCCCGTGCCTAGGGGATGAGCTCTTTGGGGAATCCATGGACTCGACCACTCAAAAGCTCTCTGCCCATGAGACACGCTGGGATACCCTGCTTAAAAATAAGAAAAAGCCTCCTCCAGCAAGGCCTTTTAGGCAGCAATCGGCCTATCAACGCCGCTTCACAGCTCGCCCATTACCAGCAGCTGCTCAGCAACCCAGGCGTCAACGGCAGCAACAACGTCAGCCTCCCAGACAACAGCAACAGCAGCAACCTGTGAAGCCACCTCCACAGCAGAAGACACAGCCCTTTTGACTTAATTCTCCAAAGTATAGCCAGTACTCCTATATCTGCTCTCCTACCGCAACCTATAGGAGGTCGTCTTTCTCTGTTCCTCAGCCGATGGGAACTTATTACTTCGGACCAATGGGTCCTCAACATCATCCGCCACGGCTACTCTCTCAACTTTCAGACTCTTCCGCCCCAAAACCTGCCAAAAGAGTCTGCTTTGAACAGTCCTCAATCTGCCCTCCTTATTCAAGAAGTTCAATCCCTCCTCCTTCTGAACGCTATAGAGGAAGTTCCTCTAGATCAAAAGGGGCAGGGATTCTACTCCCGTTATTTTCTAGTGCCCAAAAAAACGGGAGATCTCAGACCAATCCTAGATCTTCGCGATCTCAACAAATATCTGGTAAAGGAAAAATTCAAGATGCTTTCTCTAGCCATTCTTTATCCTCTTCTCAATCAAGACGACTGGCTATGCTCCCTCGATCTCAAAGAGGCATACACTCACATACCAATCAATATAACCTCCAGACGGTATCTCCGCTTCATGATCAATCATTGTCATTACCAATACAAGGTGCTGCCCTTCGGTCTTGCTTCCTCTCCAAGGGTGTTCACCAAATGTCTCATTGTGGTAGCTGCATTTCTACGCTCTCACCACCTTCAGGTATTCCCTTACCTGGACGACTGGTTAATCAAAGCCACATCCGCTCAAGCAGTACTCCTGGCCACCAACCAAACCATCCTGTTTCTGCAAATACTGGGATTCGAGATCAATCTACCCAAGTCTCATCTCATCCCCACTCAAAGACTTCAATTCATTGGAGCGATACTGGACACACTCCTCATGAGAGCATTCCTGCCATCCAACCGTTCTCAGACTCTTCAATCTCTATGTCAGCAGGTGCTTCCACAACGTTCCATCTCTGCCAAGCAAATGATGATACTCTTGGGTCACATGGCATCCACAATCCATGTCACACCCCTCGCACGTCTTCACCTGCGCACTCCTCAATGGACCCTTGCTACTCAGTGGTCCCAAGCGACGGATCCTTGCTCACGACACATATCTGTGACATCATCTCTTCGTCAGTCTCTACAATGGTGGTTGGTATCCTCAAATCTATCCAGAGGTCTTCTGTTCCATCTACCTCCTCATCAACTAGTCATCACCACCGACGCCTCTCCTTATGCATGGGGAGCTCATTTGAACGAGTTCCAAACTCAAGGCCTTTGGACAGCCCAGGAAAAGAAGCATCACATCAATTTCCTGGAACTCAGAGCGATGTTTTATGCCCTCAAGGCTTTCCAACATCTTCTCTTCCCTCAAGTTCTTCTGCTGTGCACAGACAATCAAGTTGCGATGTATTACATCAACAAGCAGGGTGGAACGGGCTCTCGCCTCTTGTGCCAGGAAGCCCAGAAGATCTGGACTTGGGCCATAAATCACCATCTATTCCTGAAAGCTATTTACATTCAGGGAGAAAAGAATTCCTTAGCGGACAAGCTCAGCAGAATTCTCCAGCCTCACGAGTAGACAATCGATCCTTTCACTCTACAATCCATCTTCGCTCAATGGGGCACTCCTCAGATAGACCTCTTTGCAGCTCCTCACAATCACCAGCTGCCCCTATTCTGCTCCAGACTCTACTCTCCTCTCCGTCTGGCAGCGGATGCGTTTCTCCTCGACTGGTCAAATCTGTTCCTGTATGCTTTCCCTCCTCTACCTCTCATGTTGAGAACCTTGTTCAAGCTCAAGAGGGAACGAGCCACCATGATTCTGATTGCTCCGAGGTGGCCCAGGCAGCATTGGTTCTGCCTTCTACTTCAACTCAGTTCCAGGGAACCTTTTCTTCTTCCACTGTATCCTTCTCTGCTTACACAGCATCAGGAGACCCTTCTACATCCCAACCTCCAGTCTCTGCACCTGACAGCTTGGTATCTCTCGGGCTGACTTCTCATGATACGTTTTTGTCTCAGCCTGTTCGTTCAATTCTGGATGCCTCCAGGAAACCGGCCACTCTGCAATGTTACCGTCAGAAGTGGACACATTTTTCTTCCTGGTGTCTTCTCCATCATCATAATCCTACTTCTCTTGCAGTGGAGACCTTGTTGGATTATCTTCTTTCCTTGTCCGACTCTGGCCTCAAGTCCACTTCAATCAGAGTCCACCTCAGTGCTATTGCGGCTTTTCATGAGCCAGTCCATGGAAAACTCCTCTCAGCTCATCCCCTGGTATCCAGGTTCATGCGGGGTCTTTTCAATGTGAAACCACCTCTTAAAGCCCCTCCTGTTATCTGGGATCTCAATGTGGTTCTTTCCTCCTTAATGAAGCCTCCTTTTGAACCTTTGGCTACCTCTCCTTTCAAGTTTCTCACTTGGAAGGTACTTTTCCTTATTGCCCTTACCTCTGCCAGGAGGGTCAGTGAGCTACATGCACTAGTCGCAGATCCACCTTTTACAGTCTTTCATCATGACAAGGTGGTTCTGCGTACACATCCAAAGTTTCTCCCTAAGGTTGTCTCTGAATTCCATCTCAACCAATCCATTGTTCTGCCTGTCTTCTTTCCGAAACCTCATTCTCATTCTGGGGAACAGGCTCTACATACTTTGGATTGTAAGAGAGCTCTAGCTTACTATCTAGAGCGTACTAAACCCCACAGATCAGTTCCCCAACTCTTTCTGTCCTTTGATCCGAATAACTTGGGACGTCCTGTTTCGAAACGTACGTTGTCTAATTGGCTGGCAGCGTGCATTTCCTTTTGTTATGCTCAGACCGGACTGACACTGGAAGGTTCTGTCACGGCCTATAGAGTCCGAGCTATGGCAGTATCTGTAGCTTTCCTCCGTTCCACTCCTATTGAGGAAATCTGCAAGGCTGCCACTTGGTCCTCAGTTCATACTTTTACATCTCATTATTGTCTGGATACTTTCTCCAGACGGGATGGACACTTCGGCCAATCTGTTTTGCAAAATTTGTTTTCCTAATGGCCAACCTTCCCTCCATCCCTCTTTTTGTTAGCTTGGAGGTCACCCATCAGTCAAGAATATGTTGCCTGCTTGTCCTGGGATAAAGCACAGTTACTTCCGTAACAGGTGTTATCCAGGGACAGCAGGCAGATATTCTTGCGTCCCTCCCACCTCCCCGGGTTGGCTTCTTAGCTGGCTTATCCTAACTGGGGACCGCGCGCCTCTGTCGGGCGGGAAGGCACTCGCGCGTGCGCGGTGCGGCCTACCAGAACTTTCCAAGTTCTTAGAGTGCAATCACTCTAAAATTGTCCGTACTGGGGCTCCGTCGGTGCTGTCACCCATCAGTCAAGAATATCTGCCTGCTGTCCCTGGATAACACCTGTTACGGTAAGTAACTGAGCTTTAGTGTGGGCAGACTAGATGGGCCGTGGCCCTTTTCTGCCGTCATGTTCTATGTTTCTAGTAGACCATGGGAAAATGCTACAATGCCTAGACGCTATTGATATCAGGGATGAGGTGTTGAACTGGTTTTGTGGTTTCCTTATGTCCCGTACCTATCAAGTATGTTTCAATTATGATCTCTCCTATTCCTGGAGCAATCCATCCAGTGTGCCGCAAGGGTCACCGCTATCCCCATTGCTTTTCAATGTCTACATGTCCTCTCTGGGCGCGCAATTAACCCAGCTGGGGATAAAATTATTCAGACGACTTTACAATCATCATCCCATTTACTAACTATCTCGGAAACTACTCCCAAGGCATCAGAAGCTATAAATCTGATGGAGCAATGGATGACTGACTTCTAACTCAAACTTAACTCCGAAAAAATGAAATTTTTCGTTGCTTCACCACATCCGCTTGGTGTCAGGTCAAAAGCGCGTCGGGACAAAGGCGCGCGCAGACAACTGAACGCAACGCGGAGGCGCACCGAAGAAAATGACTGTTTTAAAGGGTTCTGACGGGGTGTGTGGGGGGAACCCCCCCACTTTACTTTATACAGATCGCGCCGCGTTGTGGGGGCTTGGGGGGTTGTAACCCCCCACATTTTACTGAAAACTTCACTTTTTCCCTAAAAAACAGGGAAACAGTTAAGTTTCCAGTATAATGAGGGCGGTTACAACCCCCCATAACGCCGCCGCGATCTGTATTAAGTAAAGTGGGGTGGGTTCCCCAACAAAAACCCCCGTCGGAGCCCCTAAAAACATTCTTTTTCTTCGGCACGCACTTCCGTCTTGCGCTCAGTTGTCGGCGCGTGCCTTTATCTTCGGCGGTTTTGTCTATGAACCCATCCGCTTGACACCAAATCACCACTCTGCATCAATAAACTTAGTTACTCTATTCAGTCTGCCATGAAGATACTGGGTGTAACTCTGGATCAATGACTAACCAGGTGGACTCCTTAATCAGAAAGGGTTTTTTCACTCTCTGGAAACTTAGATCCATTAAATCATATTTTGATACGTCAGCATTCAGAATCCTGGTACAATACCTCGCACTAAGTCAACTTGATTACTATAACATCACCTATCTAGCAATTTCCCAAAAGAATATGCAACATTTACAATTAATGTAAAATGCAGCGATCAGACTAATCTTCGGGCTAAAGAAATTTGATCATGTGACACCTTACTACCGGCAGTTGCACTGGCTGCCCATGGAAGCACGCGTAAAGTTTAAGTTCGCCTGCCTCTGCTTTAAAGTACTATATGGACTAGCCCCTAAATACATAACTGACCTTTTCTCCCTCTCAGCCAACAGACACAAGTGAAGCTTACATTTGACTTTCGTTTCAGCCCCAGTTAGAGGATGTAAACTGAAAAAACACCATCAACACCTTCTCTCACATCAGGCAGCATTATGGGGTAAAGATGTATAACAATTGCACTCGCCCACTACTTTTGAGGAATTCAAGAAGTGCCTAAAAACATATCTGTTCCTGAAATATCTAGACAGTTGACCCGTACATCTTTCTCCTCAATAACGGTTCTCTTGACCTATTAACCACTTTCTTTCACTTCTTAAGTTCAATCAATTTGTACCTTCTTTTGATCTTATGTAAACCGCATAGAACTTCACGGTCCTGCGGTATATAAACTGTTATTATTATAATGCAATTTTGTACATTATATGGTGGGTCATTGGGAGCCAGTGTGTGTTTTTTTAGAAGTGGTGTTACATGATCATATTTTTTTGAGTTTGTTATGATTTTTATTGCGGTATTTTGGATTAATTGTAGTCTTAATTGTTTTTGAATGATGCCTTATAATAATGAATTACAGTAATCGAGTTTCAAAATAATGAGGGAGTGAATAAGAATGTTAAGAGCTGGCGGATCCAACACCTTTGCTAATGACCTGATCAAGCACAATTTGTAGAAGCAGTTTTTTACTGTTTGTTTCATATGATCTTGGTATGTTATTTTGTGGTCTAGTATTACCCCAAGGATTTTGATGCTTGAGACCTGTTGTAGGGGAATATTGTCAATCAGAATCGGCACATGTAAAGTAAGGCCTTTGTTTTGAACTTTAGTTCCACCCTTTTTTGAGCACTAGTTCTGGACTTGTCTGGTTTGGACAATAAGGAAGAAAAAATTGCCTTATCTGATCATTTTCTTCTAGACCAGTCCAGAAACCTGCCCTGAGTGTTTAAGAAATTTTATTCCTGTTAAGCAGTAAATTTTTTTTTTTTTATCCTATTTGTTTTTTTTGTTGTTTTTGGCAGGTTTAATTTCTATCTTCAAGCTTTTTCATAACAACATGATTTTGGTGGAATTCATTATGTCATATTTATAAAATGGAAAGATCAATTGCCATACAAAAAGGGAATTATAATAATTTTAAAAAGATTTGGGGGCCATTAACAAATTATTGCAATGAATAGACATTTTCCTAATGAAAGTACATTTACATGTAGGGGAGGGTAAATAGTTCTTTTAAAGGTCTGATTAATAGATTGAAATATAATATATAAATGATATTTTGAATTAAATTACTTGTGGGAAGTGTGGATGGGGGGAATAAATTCATATATGTAAAATCATAATTGTATGAATATCAAGTGATATGTAAAAGTTAATATGATGTAGTATTGTGCACTTGTTGTAAGATGGAAAAATGAATTTAAAAAAAAAAACATGTTTCACTAAGTGAAATGGCTAAATGAGGCATATGTTCTTCAAGTTGTCAGTGTTGACCAAAAGTATTGCCATGAACACCATTGCTTGACTAATTGAAATATTGAATATTCCATGGATGCACGATACTTCTTTTTCTGTGTCCATGTATATCCACTGGTTGATGGACATAACCCACCAGTTCTGGACTGTACTAGTAGGACTAAAGGAAATAAAATTTATCAGGTATGACATAATTTTACCTTACCAAGATGCAGCAAATAGAAACAACACATGGTCCACTCACTATCCTTGTTAGCAGTATAGAACTTTGAAAGATTTGTAGTGGTATATCAAGTAATAAATCAATCAAATCAAAATTTTCTCCTTATATTTATTTTGTATTGGGGAGAATAATTAGGATAGAGTGGACTGTTAATCACTTCTGACATTATCTTCCTGCTTTACAATGATTCTTCTATTTAGACGTCAGGAACTGCGAGAACTTCGACTTCTCCAAAAAGAGGAGCAGAGAGCACAACAGCAACTTAGCAACAAACTGCTGCAACAGAGAGATCAGATCTTCCGACGATTTGAACAGGAAATGACGGTGAGATTTGCATTTTTCTTTTTGCATGTTATGCAGGTCAGCATCAGCAACCATTTTAGATGCTTTGACCTCAAACCGAAGAGTGTAGTGATGATAGGGAAACATTGTTATACTCTTACATGTGGATAATATTTGGTCCTGAAAGTAATTTAAAAAAATATATAAAACTTTTAGCTATTGATTTTTTTTTCCCCTTTGAGGAGAGTAGGATGGGAAGTCCTCACAAGTGATCCCTAGCAGTTTCGGACATGGGAAAGTTTCCCTCCGCTTAGAGCTTTTGGCTTGGTCTGCACCTGTGCAGCAGTTTCCATTGTGTGCCATCATGCCAGGGACATTTTAGTTCTTTGTTTTCTGTGAAGTCTGTAAATCAGAATATGAATGGCCACAACCATTGACCCTCAAGCTTGAAGAATGCTTGTATAGAAGGACTGAGGTTGAAATAGACACTAAAAAAATGACATGGGATTATTTCCCGCGGTTATCCGCGGGGACGGGAACGGTGATGAATTTTGTCACCATGTCATTCTCTATTGCATAGTACCATCAACCCGCAGTATATGAGCCAATAATATTATGTCTGATTGGGTCCATCTTCGAAAAGGCAGACATTCTTGATCCGGCAAAAACTGTAGGTTCCCCCGAATAGGAAGTTGATCAGAGACTCCAGGCTTCCCACCAAGCAAGATCACTAAGAATTTCCAGTTATTTCTGAGGGAGCCCAGTAAGGGTGAAGAGCGTAAAGGGACAGGAAGCGAAGCCCTAGGAACGTGAAGTAGAGACAGTTGCCAAGGGTGATACAAGGCCAGTTCATAATCAAAGCAGGTATAGGTCTCCTGTCCCAGAATCCAGTGTCTAAGATATCGGAGATAAGCTTGATTATATTTCTGCATATCAGAAACGCCCATCCTATCCTGAGACCAAGACCACAGTAGATATTACATTACATTAGTGTTTTCTATACCTTTCAGTTCTAGACAGTTTACAAAAAGAGTTGGCCTGATAGAGAAAAGCCACACGAGGCTTCATGCCTCCCCAGAAAAATTTAGATAGCAATCTATATAACTCTTGCAGATCTTTCTGTAATAAACGAATTGGCAAGAATTGCAAAACATAGAGCCATTTTGGAAAAATTACCATGTTAAATAGCTGAATTCTGCAGTGTAAAGATAAGGGAAAAAAATTTCCAGCCATCCAAGGGTTGACACATGTAATCTAACAGAAACCGCAAGTTGAGGTCCTAAGAGATATGGTTGAGGGAGTTAAGTGAATACCTAAATAGCGAAAAGAAAAGTCCTCCCATTGCAATGGGAACCGGCCCACCCAACCATCACGCACCTCTAAAGAGTTAGTGAGTGCCAGGGACTTATCCAAATTCAACTTAAACCCTGAGAAATCCCCATATTCTGCCATTACTATTAACAAAGTCCATAGGGAGGTTTCCAGATTAGTAAGATGCCCTAACAAGTCACACTTCAACTTACTGCTATCAGTTCCTCCAATACTTCCTTCAGCCATGACTCTCTCCCTCAGCATCCATTCGTTTCTACAATAATGGACGCATTCAGGGTTTCTAACCTCTGCTCTTTTTGACTTTCATATCATGACTTGGAAAGTACCACTTCTATTCTACATTACTTTTCTATTTGAGTCGATGAACCTAGAGCAGTGTTCAACCTTTTTACACCTATGGACCGGTGGAAATAAAAGAATTATTATCCCAGGACAAGCAGGCAGCATATTCTTGACTGATGGGTGACGGCACCGACGGAGCCCCGGTACGGACAATTTTAGAGTGATTGCACTCTAAGAACTTTGAAAGTTCTAGTAGGCCGCACCGCGCACGCGCGAGTGCCTTCCCGCCCGACAGAGGCGCATGGTCTCCAGTTTCTTAGTTTCCGCGGAGCTAAGAAGACGCGTGTTCCAACTGCTGTTGGAAAATTTTTTCAAATTTTTCTCGCCTTCCCGCTCGCGCGTTATTTTTTCGACTTTTTTCCGGTCAGCCCCGGCGGGGCCTGTTGGCACCATCGATTTTGCTACGGCCGTTTTTCCCTTCATGCCCCCTTCACCGGGTTTTAAGAAGTGTCAGCGGTGTGCACATCCTATTTCTCTTTCCGACCCGCACAAGTGGTGCCTTCAGTGTCTGGGTCCGGACCATAGGGCAGAAACGTGCACCCGCTGCAGTTCTCTCCAAAAGAGAACTCTAAAGAATCGCCAAATTCAACAGCGAATTCTTTTCGGTGCCGCCATGGAAGTTCCCCCGGCATCGACACCGTCATCTTCCTCCAAATCGGCACCGGTGACTTCGACACCGCAAGATCCATCCTCGGTGTAGCACCCTGTAGGTAAGCCGGCTAAGAAGCCATCCCCTACTGTCCTTAGCCCGCCAGTCGAACAAGCAGTGAGCCAAGTCCTGCAGACTGCGCGCCGGCCTCGCAAACGCTCCGCTCCTATTGAAGTCACTGCCTCTTCATCGGCATCGACTTCGCCTGAGCGTCGAGCTGCACCGCAGGTTACCGAGCAAGAAAAAAGCGGTACCGGTGCCATCGGGACCGTCTCTGGATGAGAGAATAGCATCCATCCTTCAGGTCCAGCTTAAGGAGCAGTTACAACACTTGCTCCCGGCTCTACTGACTCCGAGCCTTCCAGTGTCGGTATCTACTGAGCATTCGGTGCCGATCGTCGAACAGCCTGTTTTGTCGGCATCGACGTTGTCGGCACCGCAAAAATCTGTTTCTATGCCTGTTCTCTTGGCGGAACCGAAGTCTCTTCGACGCACTGCTTACTCGACTTCGGAGCCGGTGCCGTTCTCTGACACCCGTACTGCTGTACAGTCACCCGGTACGGTGTCCATGAGGTCTGGTAAATCGGTACGCAAAACCAAGCATACCGAACCTTCTACCCCACTTTCTCAGGGCCGTCTGTCATCGGTACGGGACCCTGATTTGTGGGATGATTCTGATGACCCCCTCGGTACCGAGGCAGATTATTCCTCGGAGGAGGATGTTACATCGGTGCAGGATCCTGCTGGTAAGCCAGAACACTCGTCCTTCACCAAGTTTCTTAAGGAGATGTCGGACACCCTTTCCATCCCTCTAGAGTCTGACTCTAAAAAATCCAAAGCATTTCTTGATGCTTTGGATTTTGACCAGCCTCCAAAAGAATTTTTAAAGTTACCCCTCCATGACATCTTGAGGGAAACTTTTTACAAAAATTTAGAAACTCCTCTCACCGTTCCAGGAGCCCCTAGGAAGCTGGAATCGCTTTACAAGGTGATTCCTATTCCAGGGTTTGACAAACCCCAGCTGCCCCATGAATCTCTGCTGGTGGAGTCCACCCTCAAAAAATCGGCAGGCTCTAGTGTATATGCCTCTGTCCCTCCTGGCAGAGAGGGCAAGGCCATGGATAAATTTGGTAAAAGACTTTACCAAAATGCAATGCTGGCCAACCGTTCAGGTAACAATGCGTTTCACTTCTCTTTTTACCTGAAACATTTGATTCAGCAAGTCTCTTCTTTTCAAAAGTATCTTCCTGACCTTAAGCTTCCTGCATTCCAACAATGCACTTCCAGTCTCCTACAACTCAGGAAGTTCATGGTCCGGTCCATCTATGATACTTTTGAACTCACATCCCGAGCCACGGCTATGTCTGTAGCGATGAGACGATTGGCATGGCTCCGAGTCTCCGACCTTGATGTGAGCCACCAGGACCGCCTTGCCAATGCTCCCTGCCTAGGTGATGAGCTCTTTGGAGAATCTATGGATACCACCACTCAAAAGCTCTCTGCCCATGAGACGAGGTGGGATACTTTGCTGAAAAATAAAAAGAAGCCTCCTCCTCCTCTTCCATTTAGACAGCAGCCATCATATCGGAGGCGGTTTTCTGCTCGGCCAGTTCAGCCTCAACCTCCACAACCTCGGAGGCAGCGGCAGCGGCAACAGCACCAACAAGCACGTCAGCAACAGCCGCCTACCATAAAGCCTGTCAATCAGACTAAGCCGACTCAGCCCTTTTGACTCCCTTCTCCTGGGCATTGCCAGTCTCCCTCCCTCCTGTCCTCTTCCACAGCCCATAGGAGGTCGATTAACCATTTTTCACTCTCGATGGGAGGTAATCACCACCGACCAGTGGGTGCTCTCGATCATAGTCCATGGCTACTCATTCAATTTTCAGACTCCTCCACCGTTAGGCCTGCCAAAAGAGTCTGCTTCCAACAAGTCTCAGTCCCTTCTTCTCGCTCAAGAGGTTCAATCCCTCCTTCTTCTCAATGCCATCGAAGAAGTTCCTCAAGATCAGCGAGGTCAGGGTTTTTACTCCCGGTACTTTCTAGTTCCCAAAAAGACCGGAGACCTCAGACCCATCTTAGATCTCAGAGATCTCAACAAATGTTTGGTCAAGGAGAAGTTCAAAATGCTCTCTCTTGCCACCCTCTACCCTCTTCTCGCTCAGGGCGACTGGCTATGCTCCCTCGATCTCAAAGAGGCTTACACACATACTCCTATCCATCTGACGTCCAGGCAATATCTGCGCTTTCTCATCAATCAACATCATTATCAGTACAAAGTGCTACCCTTCGGCCTGGCCTCCTCTCCCAGGGTATTCACCAAATGTCTGATTGTGGTAGCGGCCTATCTCCGCTCTCACAACTTTCAAGTCTTCCCTTATCTGGACGACTGGTTGATCAAAGCTCATTCCCCTCAGGCGGTTCTGCTTGCCACCAATCAGACCATTCACTTCCTTCGACTATTAGGGTTCGAAATCAATCTACCCAAGTCTCACCTCATTCCGACCCAGCGACTTCAATTTATTGGAGTCGTTCTGGACACTGTTCTGATGAGGGCGTTTCTTCCATCCAACCGCCTTCACGCCATCCTCCATCTCTGTCAGCAGGTGTTTCAACAGATTACCATTTCTGCGAATCACATGATGGTGCTATTGGGGCACATGGCTTCGACAGTACATGTCACACCCTTCGCACGTCTCCACCTGCGTACTCCTCAATGGACCTTAGCGAACCAATGGTCCCAAGCGACGGATCCTTGTTCACAACATATATCTGTGACCTCGTCTCTTCGACAGTCGCTTCTTTGGTGGTTGACATCTTCAAATCTATCCAGAGGTCTGCTGTTCCATCTACCTCCTCATCAACTAGTCATCACCACAGATTCCTCCTGGGGAGCTCACTTGAACGAATTCCAAACTCAGGGATTTTGGACTGCCCAGGAAAAGAAACACCACATCAATTTCCTGGAACTCCGAGCGATGTTCTATGCCCTCAAGGCGTTTCAACATCTTCTCTTTTCTCAAGTACTACTCATTTGCACAGACAATCAAGTTGCAATGTACTACATCAACAAACAGGGAGGAACGGGCTCTCGCCTGTTGTGTCAGGAAGCCCAACGGATTTGGTCTTGGGCGACAGCTCGTCACTTATTCCTGAAGGCTATCTACATTCAAGGGGAACAGAATTCCTTAGCGAACAATCTCAGCAGAATTCTCCAACCTCACGAATGGACCCTCGATCCCTCGACTCTTCAGACCATTTTCGCTCAATGGGGCACTCCTCAAGTGGACCTTTTTGCAGCTCCCCACAACCATCAGCTGCCCCTGTTTTGCTCCAGACTCTACTCTCCTCACCGTCTGGCGCCCGATGCATTTCTCCTGGATTGGACCAGTCTCTTGCTATATGCTTTTCCCCCTCTACCGCTCATGCTGCGAACACTGTTCAAGCTCAAGAGGGAACAAGCCACCATGATTCTCATCGCTCCACGGTGGTCCAGGCAACATTGGTTCTCCCTTCTACTTCAACTCAGTTCCAGGGAACCCATACCTCTTCCACTGTTTCCTTCTCTGCTTTCTCAGCATCAGCAGACCCTACTGCATCCCAACCTACAGTCTCTGCACCTGACAGCTTGGTATCTCTCGGGCTGACTTCGGCTCACTCACTCCTTTCTCAGCCTGTCCGCTCTATCATTGATGCTTCCAGGAAACCGGCCACGCTCCAGTGTTATCAACAGAAGTGGTCTCGGTTTTCTTCCTGGTGCCTCTTACATCACCATGATCCCATGTCTCTAGCAGTGGGACTGGTGTTGGACTATCTTCTTTCCTTGTCTGACTCTGGTCTTAAATCTACTTCTATCAGAGTTCACCTTAGTGCAATTGCTGCCTTTCATGAGCCAATTCATGGAAAACCCCTCTCGGCTCATCCTTTGGTTTCTCGGTTCATGAGGGGCCTTTTCAATGTGAAACCACCTCTCAAGCCTCCTCCTGTGGTCTGGGATCTCAATGTGGTTCTTTCCACTTTAATGAAGCCTCCTTTTGAACCTTTGGCCACAGCGCATTTCAAATTTCTTACCTGGAAAGTGGTCTTCCTTATAGCTCTCACTTCTGCCAGGAGGGTCAGTGAACTGCATGCACTAGTGGCCGATCCACCTTTCACTGTTTTTCACCATGATAAGGTGGTTCTCCGTACACATCCCAAATTTCTTCCTAAGGTTGTGTCTGACTTTCATCTTAACCAGTCCATAGTCCTACCTGTATTTTTTCCAAAGCCTCATTCTCATCCAGGTGAACAGGCTTTGCATACCTTGGACTGTAAACGTGCTCTGGCTTACTATCTTGAACGTACTAAGCCCCACAGATCATCTCCTCAACTATTTTTGTCCTTTGATCCTAATAAGTTGGGTCATCCTGTATCTAAACGCACTCTCTCCAATTGGCTTGCTGCTTGCGTTTCTTTCTGTTATGCTCAGTCGGGCCTGACACTGGAAGGTTCTGTCACGGGCCACAAAGTTAGAGCTATGGCAGCGTCTGTAGCTTTCCTCCAATCTACTTCCATTGAGGAAATCTGCAAGGCTGCTACTTGGTCCTCAGTTCACACTTTTATATCACATTATTGTCTGGATGCATTCTCCAGACGGGATGGACACTTCGGCCAATCTGTTTTACAAAATTTATTTTCCTAATGGCCAACCTTCCCTCCATCCCTCTTTTTGTTAGCTTGGAGGTCACCCATCAGTCAAGAATATGCTGCCTGCTTGTCCTGGGATAAAGCACAGTTACTTACCGTAACAGGTGTTATCCAAGGACAGCAGGCAGATATTCTTGCGTCCCTCCCATCTCCCCGGGTTGGCTTCTTAGCTGGCTTATCCTAACTGGAGACCGCGCGCCTCTGTCGGGCGGGAAGGCACTCGCGCGTGCGCGGTGCGGCCTACTAGAACTTTCAAAGTTCTTAGAGTGCAATCACTCTAAAATTGTCCGTACCGGGGCTCCGTCGGTGCTGTCACTCATCAGTCAAGAATATCTGCCTGCTGTCTCTGGATAACACCTGTTACGGTAAGTAACTGTGCTTTTTGTGGACCGGCAAACTACTAAGACCGAAATAAAAACCCCGTCACCGTGAACTCGGTCCCTGCAAACCATCTGATCCCATCCGCACAAACCCCAAATAGTTACGATTTTATATTGAACGTATTTTATCAAAGTATAAAAAGAAACAATATTCTGTACAATTGTCATTTTATAAATACAAATAATACAGAGCAAGGATCAACAAAACCCGTCTCTCCTCCCCTTCACATATATCCCCTCTACTATCAAGAAAACTGAATAAGCCAAATTATTACAGAATGCTATACAGAAATATCATGCTAACAGAATACTGCAGTCACACATGACAGGAATAGTGTTAGGGGAGTGCAACTAGCTTACCCCCTTCCCAGCATTAATCTCTCTACTTTCTCTTTCCTCTGTCTCTCCTCTTTCCCTTATTTGATCTCTCCATTCCACTCTGACCCCCTTTCCCTCCTCTAATCTCTATGCCAGCTGTTTCTTTCCTTTTTTCCTACTCCCCTGTCCAGCAGAACCCCTTCTCCCTTCCCTCCTTCCCCTATCCAACAGTAACTCCCTTCCCTTTCCCTCCTCCCCTCCCAGCAGCATCTCTCCTTCTCCCTTCCTCCCTCTCCCTCCCTCCAGGCCAAGTAGCAGCTCTCCTTTTATCCAGCAGCTTCCCAGCCTCCAACAGTGGCTTCCTCCCTTTCCCTCCGCTCCCCTCCCAACAGCTCAATACTTGCCTTCAGCAGCGCCAGTAGCATCAGCGCAGTGATTCACTTAGGCAGCCTTGGAGCTTTTGCTGAGTTGCGACTCACCTCTGATGCTGCAACTTCCTCTTTCCTCAGAGGTGGCACAATCCATCAAAGGACCCAAGGCTTCCTAAGTGAATCGCTGCGCTGACACTAATGGTGCTGTTGCAGGCAAGTACTGAGAGCTGGGAAGCAAAATGTCAGAGCTCCCCTGATCTCACTGGCCCTGTGCGGACCGGCAGGAAATTTCTGCAGACTGGCGGTTGAAAATCACTGACTTAGAACACTGACCTCTATTCACCTTACAGAAGAGCTCTCGGGGTAATCCCTAGTGGGTCACTGTTGCTGACTTCCTAATCTCCAGTAAGTCCAGTCAGCCCATTCCCTATCATACAACGACCTAAGCCACGCAGGACTGCATATAACCTGTTGTTTCTTTTTCATTCTTAAACATCCCACATTCCAGAACCCAACTAGACATTCTATCTCGGTCTTCATAACATCTCACTCTCCTATGTTTACATTCAGCTACCACTATGAGGTTGGGTTACATTTATTTTTTTTTTTTTTTTGTAATTGTGTATAACAAAAAACAAGATAGAGAGACAGCAGTACAACACAAAAGTAGTACATGCACCAAAACTTTGCAGTTCATCAGAGACACGGCAGAGGAAATTAGGCCAGTAGAAGACCGCGAAGCAGTGTGTTTACTGTGCCTCGGACGCTGTTGGAGCTGTGGGAGTATCAACGGGGGTTTTGGGTGTGGCGGGGGGGGTGGTTAAATGGATACATGCTGCTCAAGGGGATGGCAGGCAGGCTGGCATCGGGGGGGGGGGGGTTAAATGGAAACATGCTGCTCAGGGGGATGGGAGGCAGGCAGGCAGGCATTGGGGGTGGGTGGGGGGGTTTAAATGGAAACATGCTGCTCAGGGGGATGGGAGGCAGAATGGCATCAGGGGTGGGGGTGGGACAAAGTCTGGAAGATAATGATGGGAACATAGGAAGGAGGCACTGGGTCACTAAGGACATAAAAAGGGCCACTGAGGGCACTAAGGACATAGGATGCACTGAGGACACTAAGCAGGACAGAGGCACTGGGGGCACTAAGGATACAGGAAGGAGGCACTGGGGGGCATTAAGGACACAGTACGCAGGCACTGGGGCACTAAGGTAAGGACGTGGGAAGGGGTACTAAGGACATGGGAAGGAGGCACTAGGGGCACTAAGGACATAGGAAGGAGGCACTGAGGGCACTAAGGACATAGGGAGAGACACAGACAGGCAGCATGCAAGGACAGAGAGACAAAGAAAAAAAATCAGACAGACAAAACATCTACTCTAGCACCCATTAATGTAACGGGCTTAAAGACGGTAATTAAATAAAGTCTGTACTCAAGTCTAGAGAAGCACAGTGATTTTAAAACTCAATAATTAACTAGTAAAGTCAGTGCTCAAGTCTAGAGAAAAATATTTCAGGTAGCAAAACCTAATTCCAGTCAGTTGAGATATTTAAGAACAAAATCAAAGGCACTTAGCAAATTTCCAGTTCCGATCCTTGGAAGTCAAATGCTGTGAGATATGCTTTGTTTCTCTATTCAGAGACCAGCCCACCCCCTGCTGTAGTTTTCCTTCCACTGAGTCACCAAGATCCCCATCAGCAGTTCTATAGGAGGATCTAGCAATTGAGACACTATAATGACAAATTCTACTGGAATCTAGTTAGCCAGCTGATATTTTGCCTGGATTGGAGATAATCTATTATACCAGTCTTTTTGTTTTGGTAATCGAGCGATTAAGTTGACTTGTTTCCATTGTGGAGTATTTGAAAAAGTATCTCATGAAAAATTCCTAAGGAAATTAGAAAGTCATGGCATAAGAGGTAATATCCTATTATGGATTAAGAACTGGTTGAAAGATAGAACACAGAGTAGGGTTAAGTGGTCAATATTCTGAATGAAGAGGAGTAGATAGTGGGGTTCCACAGGAGTCTGTGCTGAGACTGCTACTTTTTAACATTATAAATGATCCAATGATGGGAATAACTTATGAGATATTTAAATGATACAAAATTGTTAAATCACAAGAGGTTTGTAAAAGTTGAAAGACTGCAGTTGGGAGACTGGGCAACAAAATAGCAGATGGCATTTAATGCGAGGATGTGCAAAGTGATACGTGTGGGAAAGATGAACCCAGAATATAGCTATATAATGTAATATTGGCTAAAGAACCCTAGCTGCTTTAGCCTTTCCACATAAGGAAGTCATCCCATCCCCTTTTATCATTTTCATCGCCCTTTGTACCTTTTCTAATTCTGCTATATATTTTTTTTTTTTTTTTTTTTTAAATTTTTATTTATAAATTTTCCATTCTTACAATATTTAATTCATACAATATATATTAATTATTACATATCTGAAATATTATCATTATTAATTCATAGTATTTAAAATATAATATGATAAAGATTATTCAATAACATATACAATATAATTCCCTCTCCCTTTTTATATAAATATTTCCATTAATTATTCAAATCCCACCCCATTCATATACTATTTTTATCATTGTGCTAAGAAACTAATCATTAGAATAATTTGTCAATGGTTGCCATATTTTCATGAAATTAAGAAGATTTCCCTGTTGTATCGCTATTATTTTTTCCATTTTATAAATATGACAAACAGAGTTCCACCAGAATGTATAATTCAATTTGGTATAGTCTTTCCAGTTTTGAGTAATTTGTTGCATGGCGACTCCTGTTAGTATTAATAATAGCTTATTATTGTTTGCTGATATCGGACTCTTAGTTCTCATTGCAGTTCCAAATAATATGGTGTCATATGAGAGTCCTACGTGATTTTCTAGTAACTTATTAATTTGGGGCCAAATAGAATTCCAAAATGCGTTTACACAGGGACAGAAAAAGATTAAATGATCTAACGTCCCTATTTCCAATTTACAATGCCAGCATCTATTAGATCTAGTACTATCTATTTTTTTGCAGGCGCGTTGGGGTCCAGAACACTCTATGTAATAAAAACAACCATGTTTGATTCATAGATGCTGACCTTGTAGATCTTAATCTCCAGGACCAAAGTCGTGGCCATTGAGATTCAGAAATTGTCTGACCAATCTCAATACTCCAAATATCCCTAAGACCTGTTTTCTTTTTTTTATTTAAAAATCCGTATATCAATTTGTACCATTTTGCGGCTTGGTGACCCAAAAAATCCGTCTGGAAACATAGAACCTGTAAACTATATTGATTATTTAGATTTTTCCATTCAGGGAACCCTACCTGAATGGCCTGCTTCAATTGCATCCATTTAAAATATTGTGTTTTATTTAATCCAAATTTATTTTGCAATTGTGAAAAACTAAGCAGTGATCTTTCTGATATGACATCTTTCAATGTTCTTATTCCTGCATTTATCCATTGTTTCCAGACGATTTTAAATCCGCCAATCTTGATCCTGGAGTTTATCCATATTGATTGATTTAGAGATTTAGCAATAGGTTCTGATGATAAATTACTGATATATCTCAATGTTTTCCAAGTGTCAAATAAAATTCTGTGATCTTTGTATCTTTTAGGCATTGTTATAGTTATTAATTGTTCTGGATATAAAGGGAACAGGAGCCGCCATTCTAAATACAGCCAATCTGGTACATTTTCCAAAAGGTCTGGGAGGATCCAATACATACCCTGTCTTAAAATATAGGCTTGATGATACCTATAAAAATTTGGAAAATTTACCCCCCCTTCCATAATTGGTCTTTGTAATGATACTAAAGCGATTCTTGGTCTTTTCCCACACCAAACAAATTTTGTAAGAATATTATTAAGTTTTTTATAAAATGACCCCTGAAAAAATATTGGAATCATACTCATTTGGTAACAAACCACAGGCAATATCATCATTTTAATTGTTTGAATTCTTCCCCACCAAGAAAGATGTAATGGATTCCATTGCTCACACATTTCTGTTATTTTTTTTAATAAAAGTTTTTCATTCTCTTTGACTGTGTCTTCAATTGTATTTTTGATCATAATTCCTAAGTATTTTATACCATCCTCTTTCCAAATAAATGAATATGGGTCAAATAATCCTTTGGTACAATGAACATTTATTGGGAGAATTTCAGATTTGTTCCAATTAATTTTATATCCAGAAAAAGTACCATATTTTTCTATTAAATTAAGTATACATGGAATAGTAGTTTCCGGTTCTCTTAAATATAATAATATATCATCTGCATATGCAGATAATTTAAATTCAAAACTGTTAAATGATATTCCCTTTATCTCCTTATCTTTGTTTATTGCAATTAATAAAGGTTCTAGGACAATATCAAAAAGTAAAGGAGACAGAGGGCATCCTTGTCTAACTCCCCTATGCAAGATGAATCTATTTGATAAATTATTGTTAATATATAATCTTGCTCCATGAGAGCTATACAATGTCTGAATCATTTTAATAAAACCGGATCCTATGCCAAACCATTGTAAAGCTTGGTGTATAAAATTCCATTCCACTCTGTCAAAGGCTTTTTCTGCATCTAAAGATATTAAAAAAACTGGATCATTTATATTTTTTGCTAAATTTAATGAGTGGAATGCTAATCTAGTATTATTTGATGAATGTCTTTTAGCAATGAATCCTGTTTGATGTACATCAATAATGAAAGGGAGAGCTTTTGCCAATCTTAATGCTAATACTTTAGCCATTAATTTATTATCCACATTCAATAATGAAATAGGCCTGTAATTTGAAACCAGAGTAGGATCTTTGTTTGGTTTTGGTAAGACTATAATTATCGATTCTGCCATAGTACCAGAAATATTTTCATTCTTTATTTGATATTGATACAAATTTAACAGATGTGGTAATATGATATTTTGGAAAAATTTATAAAATTCAACCGTATACCCATCTCCACCTGGAGCGGATCCAGCTCTAAGAGACTTCAATGCTATTTCTAATTCTTTTAAAGATATAGGTTCTTCTAAACTTCCTTTTATATGATCTGGAATATTTGGTCCAATATATGAATTTAAAAAAGTTAATCCGTCTTGTTCTTTATTTTTATAAGAATTGGAAGTATATAATTCTTTGTAAAAATCAAGAAATTGTGTTATAATATCTTTTGTGTTGGTATGTGTGTTACCTTGTGTATCTTTAATTGCAATAATCTTAGATTTTCTTTTCTTTGCTTTTAGAAAGTTTGCTAATAATTTCCCCGCTTTATTTGAATTTCCATAATATTGTACTTGTTTGTTGAAAATGTCTTTCCTCACAATTTGAGAAGAAATCTCATTATATTTAACTTTTAATTTTAATAATTCTTGTAGTGTATTATTTTCCCATTTATCAATTAATTTATTTTCTAATAATTTAATTTGCTTTCCCATCTCAATAAATTGTTTTTTTTTTTGTTTGTTAATAAATGTTGAATATGAAATAATATTTCCTCTCATAGTTGCTTTAAAAGCATCCCATAAGATCTCAGCATTAATATCATCTGATTCATTAAATTGAAAGAATTCTTGCATTTTTATTTTAAAATCTTCAAGAAATTTTGAATCCACTAATAAATCATTATTAAATCTCCAAATTAAATCAAAGTTTTCAACATCATAATTTTGAAGATTAATCCACACACCAGCATGATCAGAAATTATAATGGGATCAATTACTGCTTTTAAGATATGCTGCGCTATATTATTAGAAACAAATATATAATCAATTCGTGAGAAAGATTTATGGACCTGAGAACAAAAAGAAAATTCCTGATCATTAAAATGAAGAATTCGCCATATATCTACCAAATCACAAGATATTATCAAATTATCTAAGCCTAATGATTTCATAACTTTACTTGGTTTTTTATCCAAAATTGGATCCATTACAGCATTGAAATCCCCTGCTACTATCAAATTAGATGTAGCCAGTGGTAAGAGCAATTGTTGAATTTGTTTAAAAAACTCCATTTGATTTGTATTAGGAGCATATAAATTGAATAAATTCAGGGTTGTATTTCCCAGAACCATTTCGATATGTACCCATCTACCTAAGGGATCATAATTAATTAATTTAAAATCTGCATTACATTTTTTGTTTATTAGAACAGCCACTCCAGCTTTTTTCTTTAAAGCCGGTGCAAATAAACATTTAGAAATCCATCCTCCAGATAATTTTTTTGATTCAATTTCCGAAAGATGGGTCTCTTGAATGAAGTAGATGTCCGCATTTTGATTTTTAAGGAACGATAATAATTTCTTTTTCTTAATAGGATGATTTAAACCATTGACATTCAGCGAATACATTTTTATATCCATCTAATTAATAGTTATGTTTTATCCAATATTCTATAAAAATTTACAAGATTATTTCCTAGCACATTCATTAAAAATTCATATCCTATCCCGCCCCTTATTTTCCCTCCCCTCCCTCCCATTATCATATTCTGATTTGGAACACGCATTGGTCATGCAAAACCTACATCTCCATCTCCAGGCAACTAATAATTCATTATATTATTTAAAAAACATATTTCTAAATTCAATACATTCTTTATACTTCCACTCTTATATAATTGAAAATTATATCCATTTAATCTATAATATTTTATAAATTTACTGAGAATTATATTTATTTGATTCATAAAATTAATTTCAATATCATGTATACATGTAATATTATATTCTTAATAAATAAACATATTACAATATAGCTCTATTTCTCTATATATATCTATAGATCTTCATATAAATTAAATATATTCATTTTTATAAAAATATATGAATATTAATATTAATAATAATGCAATTCAATCATTTTCATAGATCCTCTTCATAATAATTTAAATTGAATAAATATTCGAATAAAATATACATTTTATGTCAATAAATAAGTTTTATAATAAATTCATATTTTATTAATTATCTACCAATCAATTACTTATTTTCTTATTTTTCATAGTAAATTAATATGACTGAATAATTGAATCAAATAAAAATTTTTTTTAGATATCAATTTTATTAATTAATTCTGTCAATAATCAAATTATTTTCTTGTATATATTTCATAAAATTATAATTTTCTTTTACAGAATTGAAATATTGTTTTTATAATGAATTAAAATATTTCATTTTTAAATCTTATTCTCAATATATCAATAATAAATTTTTCCTATCAATATTTTTAATGATAATTTCATTGTAAATCATTTCATTATTCCTTAATCATAATAAGTTAATATGCTATATGATTGAATTAATTTTCTATTTTGATTAAAACATGTAATTTATATAATTTTTTTTTTTTATATATATTTTATTTTTTTTATATTTTGTTTTATTAATGATTGTGGATGTTAATATTTTATTAATAATTAATTTAATAAAATAATATTATAATACTGCATCCACTATATCAATAAATATAAATTATATTTCCAGTTAATAACATTTCTTATATCTTAATTTTCTTTTTTTTAATAATCTTCTTTATTTTCCCTTTTTTTTCCATCTTCTTTCTTCTTTCTTCTTTCTTCTTTCTTCTTTCTTCAGCTGAATTGTTCTGTTTCTTATGTAAACATAGGTTCTTTTTGTGTCAGAAATTCTTTCAGTTTTACCGGGTCTTGAAAATATATGGATTTATTTCCACTGGATACTCTCATAGTAGATGGATAGTATAGTCCATATATGTATCCTTTTTCTTTCAGCTGCTGTCTGTACGTGAGGAATTGTTTTCTTATGTTTGCTGTATATTTAGCAAAATCCGGAACTAAAATCAGTTTTGATCCTTTATAGTTCAAGTTTTTATTTGCTTTTGCCATTTTTAATATTTCTTGAGCTTGTTGATACCTTAAAACCTTGAATATCAAAGGTCTAGGAGCAGCCTGATTTACTGGCTTTCTTGTGGGGATTCTGTGGGCTCTTTCAATTTCTAACGGCCATTTTGAATTGAGCTGAAGCAGTTTAGGTAAAAGATTTTCCAAGAATTGTACAGGATCTCCCCCTTCAATATTTTCAGCCAGCCCCAAAATTCTGATGTTCTTTCTTTTTCCTCGGTTTTCCATGTCCACCATTTGATTTTTTAAAGCTGCTACTTCTTTTTTTTCTTTGTCATATTCCTGTGTGAAAGAATCAAACCTCTCCATTTTTTCTTCCAGCACTGTCATTCTCAGTCTCTCCGTTTGAATTTCTTGTTTCATATTAAGAAGCTCTTCTTTTACTTCAGATATTTTATTGGAGTTTTCAGTCAGCATTAGTTTTATTTTAAACAGTTCAGTCATAATATCAGCCTTTTCAATGATTTCTTCAGTCTCCATCGGGAACGGCACACTCGATGGTGACAGGGGAGTAACTTTTGTTCTTTTTGCTGATATTCCCGATGTTGAAGGTTTTTCAGCTTTCCCCTGCTTTATATTCGCCATCTCCGACGTTGTTTTATGTATTTTTTTTAGCGATTTGAAAAAGTAGAAGTTTTAATTTTGTTCCGTTTGTTGCCTGGATACGGGAGCGCTGCAGTTAGGCTGCCATATCGTGCGCGCTCCAAGCCACGCCCCCTCTGCTATATATTTTTTGAGATGCAGCGACTAGAATTGCACACCGTATTTAAAGTAGAGAGTTGCGTGGGGACAGAAATCCCACCCGTCCCCGCCAAAATCCCACCCGTCCCCGTGAGGAATCCCTCCATCCCCACCCATCCCCGTGAGGAATCCCTCCGTCCCCACCCGTCCCCATGAGGAATCCCTCCGTCCCCACCCGTCCCCGCGAGGAATCCCCTCCGTCCCCGCGAGGAATCCCCTCCGTCCCCACCCGTCCCCGCGAGGAATCCCCTCCGTCCCCACCCGTCCCCGTGAGGAATCCCTTCCGTCACCATCCTTCCCTATAAACTTCAGAAATAGTTATTTTATTTAATTATGCTACTGAATTAAAGGCTCTGGTAGAGACCCATTTACAAATAAGCAAAGAGACTTTATTAATTTGGAAATATTAATTGGGAAGAATACATACTTTGTAAATGGGTTTCTACCAGAACCTCTAATGTAAATATAAAATATAAATACTCAGCTGATGAGAACCCACAAACTGTCAGCTGAGGAATTCCTTTGCAGTTGGCCGGGGGTCCCTTTTGCCAAGCTTGGCAGGCAGCAGTAGCGTCCCTGAGTCACAGATGCTGGCACCTCAGTGGCTCATGGATGCTGCCAGCGACTGCTGCGCTTGGTGGAGGGGAGTTCTGGCCATCTCTAGAGGAGGTCCTCTGCTGGCGGTGCTTGGGGATCCCCACCAGTCACAGCAAGGGTCAACAAGTACTTCAACACTGTAGAAATAAAACCAGAAATGCATTTCCTTTTCTTTTGAACACAAAACAAAGACATCTGCCATATACATTTCCCAAAGCTAACATATTTTAGTCAATAAATTCCGTTTTTTACCTTCGTTGTCTGGAGACTTATTTTTCCATAAAGTTGGTCCCAGTTTCTTTTTTTCGCTTTCCCATCTTCTGTAAATTCTTCTGTTGCTGTCCATTGGTTCCCCCTACCATGGTCCAGCATTTATCTCTTTCTCATCTTTCGTGCCTGCCCACCAGCCCCATGCCCAACATTTCTCCTTCTATCACCCCTCTCCAACACTATGCCACATCTCTCCCTCCATTCCCTTCACCACTGTCCAATATTCCTCCCTCTTGCATCCCTTTCAATCTGTCCCATTGTTCCCTTGCCACATTTCTCACTCATCTTTTTCTTCCCTATCACATTCTGTACCTTCCTCCCTACGACCAAAAATTCTCCTCTTTCTTCCATTTGCCGTGTGTGTGCCGTGAGGGAGGTCTGGTGCCCCAGAGTAAGAGCAGGGGTGCCCACACTTTATGGGCTTGCGAGCTACTTTATAATGACTAAGTCAAAATGATCTACCAACAATAAAATTTAAAAAAAACACAAAGCACAATGAAAGGCAGAGAAAATGTTAATTCTTCATATTCCGGGTTTTTTCAAAGAGGTCACGGCAGATGACTCTATGCAATGTCACCTCGGTAACAAAATACAAAAATAGACAAATACACCCCCTCCCTTTTTACTAAACCACAATAGCAGGTTTTAGCACAGGGAGTTACGCTGAATGCCTCGCGCTGCTCTCAATGCTCATAGGCTCCCTGCACTAAAAAACGATGTTGCGGTTTAGTAAAAGGGAGCCATAGTGCAAAATATAGACAGCAGATATAAATTCTCAAAACAGACACATTTTGATCACTAAATTGAAAATAAAATCATTTTTCCTACCTTTGCTGTTCGGTGATTTCATGAGTCTCTGGTTGCACTTTCTTCTTCTGACTGTGCATCCAATCTTTCTTCCTTTCTTTCAGCCTCCTGTATGTTTCCTCTCCTCCAGACCTCATTCTCTCCCCCAGCTTTTTTTTTCTGTCTCCCTGTTCCCCCTTCTTTCTGTCTCCCTGTCTGCCCCCTTTCTTTCTTTCTCCGTGCCCTCCCCCAAGCCATTCGGTTTGCTGCCACCGCCATCGGGGAACAGCCCCCAAGCCACCGCCGTCCCGCTGACCAGCATTCCGCTCCCTGACGTCAATGCTGACGTAGGAGAGGAAATTCCGGGCCAACAAGGCATTTCTCCTCATTCCATCCAGCCTGAGCCCCATCTCTCCTTGATCCAGCATTTCCCTTCTGTGTTTGTCAGAATTACCATTCCACCTATTTTCCAGCATTACCCTTCTTTGTGTCCATCTCACCTATATCCCTATCTCACCACTTTTTCAGAATCTTCATTTGTCTCTCTCCTTGTCTTTACCCCATGTTCACCATTTGCCCTTTCAATGTCTTTATCTCCCCCCCCCCACTTTTTCAGCATTACTTCTATGTCTCTATTTCACCTCCTCTTCATGTCCCCTCTGTATCTCTATCCTTATTCAGTAGGTCCTGCTTACTCTTTCTCTTCTTTGTGTCACTATCTCCATTTTCAGCTTTCCCCCCTTTTCCTTTGTTACTGCACCCGGTAGCCAGAATCTTTCCACCCTCCCTCCACTCCGGCCCAGCCCAGTATGAAATATTTCCTTTTGTTTCCCTCCCCTCTCTCTTTCTCTCTCTCTTCTCCTCCCTCACCCACGAGTCCTGCATCTGGCAACACCCCCCTGCTCCGCGGCTCTCTTCAGCAACTCATCAGCAGCGGTGATCAAGACAAGCTGCCGACATCGAGGCCTTCCCTCTACGAGTCCCGCCTTTGTGGAAAAAGGAAGTTGAAACAAGCGGGACTCGCACAGGGTAGGCCCCGACATCAGAAGCTTGTGTCGATCGCTGCTGCTGAGTTGCCGAAGAGAGCCGCGGAGCAGGGGATGTGGCCGGAAGCAGGTAGAAGGGAGAGGGCTGCTGGAAGAGGTAGAAGTTCCGGAGTATGACACCGACCTGGGCCAGGATGATTTCTTTTTCAGGCGTGCAGCTTACAAGTCCGGCGTCGCGGCGGGAAATAGCCATGCTGAGCAGTGAGCTCAGCACGTACACAGATGAAAGCCTTGCTTGCTGATTGGTCCGGCGGCACAGCGGGGCGGGGCCGACGGACCAATCAGCAAGCAAGGCTTTCATCTGTGTACGTGCTGAGCTCACTGCTCTACACTCTACACTCCCACTCTACACTGACTCTCCCAGCCACCATGCCCCCCACTAACTGACCCCCCTTACTAAAAAAAAAAGTTTTAAAAAAACCAAAAACCCGTACTTTAAAAATAAATGACAGCAGGAGGGATGTCCAGTCCCTCCTGTTCGCCAGGCCTGCAACTGTAAAATGGTGGGCCTTCCTCTTCCCAGTGCATCCTGGGATGCATGGGAAAGGGCCTTAGGTGTTTGAGCCCGCCTAATGCCCCTCCCAAGGAAGGGGCCTTAGGCACCTGAGCCAATCAGGGCCTTAGGCTCCTTCCTCTGTATCCTGGGTTACAAAAGGAGGAGCCTAAGGCCCTGATTGGCTCAGGTGCCTAAGGCCCCTTCCCTGGGAGGGGCATTAGGCGGGCTCAAACACCTAAGGCCCTTTCCCATGCATCCCAGGATGCACTGGGAAGAGGAAGGCTCACCATTTTACAGTTGCAGGCCTGGAGAACAGGAGGGACTGGACATCCCTCCTGCTGTCATTTATTTTTAAAGTACGGGTTTTTGGTTTTTTTAAAACTTTTTTTTTAGTAAGGGGGGTCAGTTAGTGGGGGGCATGGTGGCTGGGAGAGTCAGTGTAGAGTGGGAGTTGATGCAGCAGGAGTGAGTGGGCATCTCCTGCCAATTTTTGGGGCAGGAGTTTTGGGGGGGTCAGTGCGGGGAACATTTGTGGCAGCAGGAGGGAGTAGGCTTAAAAATGATAAGTAGTAATAGTGAACTTGTCTGTGAAAGAAAGACTTTTGTTTATTAAAATAGTTATCCCTGGACAAGCAGGCAGCATATTCTTGACTGATGGGTGACGGCACCGACGGAGCCCCGGTACGGACAATTTTAGAGTGATCTCACTCTAAGAACTTTTAGAAAGTTCTAGCTCGGCCGCACCGCGCACGCGCGAGTGCCTTCCCGCCCGACAGAGGCGCGCGGTCCCTCAGTTTCTTAGTTTCCGCGGAGCTAAGAAGACGCGTTTTTTTCAACGGCTGTTGAAACTTTTTTTCTATTGCCTTCCCGCTCGCGTAAACTTTTGGCTAATTGGCCTTATTTCGTTTCTTTTTTCTTTTTTGTAAAAAAAAAAAACAAAAAACAATTTTTTCTTTTCTTAATTTGATTTTCCCCGGCGGGGCCTTCTGCCACCATCGAAGCCTCGGCCTTCGATTTGGCGGAAGCCGTTTTTCCTTTCATGCCCCCTCAACTGGGTTTTAAAAAGTGCCAGCGGTGTGCTAGGCCTATATCTCTCACGGACCCACACAACTGGTGTTTACAGTGTTTGGGTCCTGAGCATCAGGCCTCTACTTGCACCCGCTGTGCCACTCTAAAAAAACGGACATTAAAAAATCGCCAAATACAGCAGCGATTACTGTTCGGTGCCGAGATGTCCGACCCCGTTCCTTCGACTCCGGCTTCGGCACCGATTCAGTCGGCACCCTCGTCTTCGACGCCGCGTGATTCCACACCGGCGTCTCAACAGTCAGGTAAGCCGGCTAAGAAGCCTTCCCCGCTGGACCGTCTTCCGGCCTCGAGTGCAGTGAGTCCAATCCTGCCGCCTGTAAGACGCCAGCGGAAGCGCTCCGCCCCTATAGAGGTGAGTCCCTCGACATCGGGCTCCTCATCTCCGGGGCGTCGAGCGGCACCGCAGGTACCGCAGAAGAAAATAGCGGTACCGGTGCCATCCCTTGATGACCGCATTACGGCCATCCTTCAGGTGCAGCTTAAGGAGCAATTAGAACGGCTCCTTCCTGCTATCATGACACCGAACCTTCCGGTGCCGGCCCGCACCGAGCTATCGGTACCGGTTGTGGAACAACCCGTATCGATACCGATTGTGGAACCCGTGTTACCCGCTTCCACTGTTTCGGTACCGCTTCACCTAACCTCATCGGTATCGATGCCAGTCCTTGCACCGGAGCCGAGAGCTCACCATCAATCGGTACAGACTTCGGCACCGGTGCGACCGATAACATCTCCTGACGCGGTATCGATGAGGTCGGGTAAGTCGGTGCGCAAAACCCGACACATGCAAACGTCGACACCTGAGTCTCGGGACCATTCTTCCCATGTCAGGGACCCTGATCTGTGGGGAGACTCAGAGGAACCCTTTCTTTCTGAAGGCGAATGTTCCTCAGAGGAGGAGGATTCGGCTGTCCCTGACCCATCCTCCAAACAGGTCACTTCCTCTTTCTCCTGTTTTTTGAAAGAGATGTGTGAATCCTTGTCCATTCCTTTGGAGGCTGAATCCAAAAAGTCTAAAGCTTTTTTGGATGCCCTTGATTTTGACCAGCCTCCAAAGGAATTTTTGAAACTTCCCCTTCATGACATCTTGAGGGAAACTTTCTATAAGAATTTAGAGACTCCTTTAACTGTCCCAGGGGCCCCACGTAAACTGGATTCTCTATATAAAGTAATTCCCATTCCTGGGTTCGACAAACCTCAACTTCCACACGAATCCTTATTTGTCGAATCCACCCTTAAAAAGACTTCAGGAGCCAGTGTATATGCATCTGTCCCTCCTGGCAGAGAAGGAAGGGCCATGGATAAATTTGGTAAGAGGCTCTACCAAAATGCTATGTTAGCAAATAGGGCTAGTAATTATGCTTTTCATTTCTCTTTTTATTTAAAGCATCTCCTTACCACCATAGCTTCTTTCGAAAAGTATCTTCCTTCACGAAAACATCATTCTTTTCACACCTGCCTGTCGTCTCTTTTCCAGTTACGTAAGTTTATGGTTAGATCCATATATGACACCTTTGAACTTACATCCAGAGCGACAGCAATGTCGGTGGCTATGCGCCGTTTGGCCTGGCTTCGGGTATCCGAGCTTGATGTTAACCATCAAGATCGGTTAGCCAACGCCCCGTGCCTAGGGGATGAGCTCTTTGGGGATTCCATGGACTCAACCACACAAAAGCTCTCTGCTCATGAGACGCGCTGGGATACCCTGCTTAAAAATAAAAAGAAGCCTCCTCCGCCAAAACCATATAGACAGCAGTCGGCCTATCAGCGCCGCTTCACAGCTCGTCCACTACCTACCACTGCTCAGCAACCCAGGCGTCAGAGGCAACAACAACGTCAGCCTCCCAGACAGCAGCAGCAGCAACAATCTGTGAAACAACCTCCTCAGCAGAAGTCACAGCCCTTTTGACTTCATTCTCCACAGTATAGCCAGTATCCCTATTCCTGCTCTCCTGCCTCAGCCTATAGGAGGTCGACTTTCTCTGTTCCTCAGCCGGTGGGAAGTAATCACTTCGGACCAATGGGTCCTCAACATCATCCGCCACGGCTACTCTCTCAACTTTCAGACTCTTCCACCTCAAAGCCTGCCAAAAGAGTCTGCTTTGCACAGTCCTCAATCTGCCCTCCTTATTCAGGAAGTCCAATCCCTACTCCTTCTGAACGCTATAGAAGAAGTTCCTCTAGATCAAAAAGGGCAGGGATTCTACTCCCGTTATTTTCTAGTCCCCAAAAAAACAGGAGATCTCAGACCAATTTTAGATCTTCGCGATCTCAACAAACATCTGGTAAAAGAAAAATTCAAAATGCTTTCCTTAGCCATCCTTTATCCTCTTCTAAATCAAAACGACTGGCTATGCTCCCTCGATCTCAAAGAGGCTTACACTCACATACCGATCAATGTAACCTCAAGACCATATCTCCGATTCATGATCAATCATTGTCATTACCAATACAAGGTGCTGCCCTTCGGTCTAGCCTCATCTCCAAGGGTATTCACCAAATGTCTCATTGTGGTAGCGGCATTTCTACGCTCTCACCACCTTCATGTATTTCCTTACCTGGACGACTGGTTGATCAAAGCCACATCCGCTCAAGCAGTTCTCCTGGCCACCAACCAAACCATCCAGTTTCTACGAATTCTGGGGTTCGAGATCAATCTACCCAAATCTCATCTCATCCCCACTCAAAGACTTCAATTCATTGGAGCGATCCTGGATACTCTCCTAATGAGAGCTTTCCTACCATCCAATCGTCTTCAGACCCTTCGGTCTCTATGTCAGCAGGTGCTTTCACTTCCTTCCATCTCAGCCAGACACATGATGGTACTTTTGGGGCACATGGCATCCACAGTTCATGTCACACCTCACGCACGTCTTCACCTGAGCACTCCTCAATGGACCCTTGCTACTCAGTGGTCCCAAGCGTCGGATCCTTGTTCACGACACATATCTGTGACATCATCTCTTCGTCAGTCTCTTCAATGGTGGTTGGTATCCTCAAATCTATCCAGAGGTCTTCTGTTCCATCAGCCTCCTCATCAACTAGTCATCACCACCGACGCCTCTCTGTATGCATGGGGTGCTCACTTGAACGAGTTCCAGACTCAAGGTCTTTGGACAGCCCAGGAAAAGAAGCATCAAATCAATTTCCTGGAACTCAGAGCAATGTTTTATGCCCTCAAGGCCTTCCAACATCTTCTCTTTCCTCAGGTCCTTCTGTTGTGCACAGACAATCAGGTTGCGATGTACTACATCAACAAACAGGGTGGGACAGGCTCTCGCCTTTTATGCCAGGAAGCCCAAAAGATCTGGACTTGGGCCATAGATCACCATCTCTTCCTGAAAGCTATATACATTCAGGGGGCACAGAATTCTTTAGCGGACAAACTCAGCAGAATTCTCCAACCTCACGAGTGGACACTCGATCCTGTAACTCTGCAGTCTATCTTCACTCAATGGGGCACTCCTCAGATAGACCTCTTTGCAGCTCCTCACAATCATCAGCTGCCCCTATTCTGCTCCAGACTTTACTCTCCGCACCGTCTGGCAGCGGATGCTTTTCTCCTCGACTGGTCGGATCTATTCCTGTATGCCTTCCCTCCTCTGCCTCTCATGTTGAGAACCTTGTTCAAGCTCAAGAGGGAACGAGCCACCATGATTCTGATTGCTCCGAGGTGGCCCAGGCAACATTGGTTCTCCCTTCTACTTCAACTCAGTTCCAGGGAACCCTTTCTTCTTCCTCTGTTTCCATCTCTGCTTACGCAACAGCAGGAAACCCTTCTACATCCCAACCTCCAGTCTCTACACCTGACAGCTTGGTATCTCTCGGGCTGACTTCGACTGATACTCTTTTGTCTCAGCCCGTTCGTTCCATTCTGGATGCCTCCAGGAAACCAGCCACTCTGCAATGTTACCATCAAAAGTGGACGAGATTTTCTTCCTGGTGTCTTCTTCATCATCTTGATCCCACTTCCCTGGCAGTGGAGACGTTGTTGGATTATTTACTTTCTTTGTCTGACTCTGGCCTTAAGTCCTCTTCCATCAGAGTCCACCTCAGTGCCATTGCAGCTTTTCATGAGCCAGTCCATGGAAAACTTCTTTCAGCTCATCCCCTGGTGTCCAGGTTCATGCGTGGGCTTTTCAATGTGAAACCACCTCTTAAAGCCCCTCCGGTTATCTGGGATCTCAATGTAGTTCTTTCCGCTTTAATGAAGCCTCCATTTGAACCTTTGGCTACCTCTCCTTTCAAGTTTCTCACTTGGAAGGTACTTTTCCTTATTGCTCTTACCTCTGCCAGGAGAGTCAGTGAGCTTCATGCACTGGTTGCAGATCCACCTTTTACGGTTTTTCACCATGACAAGGTAGTTCTGCGTACACATCCAAAGTTTCTCCCTAAGGTTGTTTCTGAATTTCATCTCAACCAATCCATTGTTCTACCTGTTTTCTTTCCAAAACCTCATTCTCATTCTGGGGAACAAGCTCTGCATACTTTGGATTGTAAAAGGGCTCTTGCTTACTATCTGGAGCGTACGAAACCCCACAGATCAGTTCCCCAACTTTTTCTGTCCTTTGATCCGAATAATTTGGGACGCCCCGTTTCTAAACGCACGTTGTCTAATTGGCTAGCAGCGTGCATTTCATTCTGTTATGCTCAGACCGGACTGACACTGGAAGGTTCCGTCACAGCCCATAAAGTCAGAGCAATGGCAGCATCTGTAGCTTTCCTCCGTTCCACTCCTATTGAGGAAATCTGCAAGGCTGCTACTTGGTCCTCAGTTCACACTTTTACATCTCATTATTGTCTGGATGCATTCTCCAGAAGGGATGGTCACTTCGGCCAATCTGTTTTACAAAATTTGTTTTCCTAATGGCCAACCTTCCCTCCATCCCTCTTTTTGTTAGCTTGGAGGTCACCCATCAGTCAAGAATATGCTGCCTGCTTGTCCTGGGATAAAGCACAGTTACTTACCGTAACAGGTGTTATCCAGGGACAGCAGGCAGATATTCTTGCGTCCCACCCACCTCCCCGGGTTGGCTTCTTAGCTGGCTTATACTAACTGAGGGACCGCGCGCCTCTGTCGGGCGGGAAGGCACTCGCGCGTGCGCGGTGCGGCCGAGCTAGAACTTTCTAAAAGTTCTTAGAGTGAGATCACTCTAAAATTGTCCGTACCGGGGCTCCGTCGGTGCCGTCACCCATCAGTCAAGAATATCTGCCTGCTGTCCCTGGATAACACCTGTTACGGTAAGTAACTGTGCTTTATGGAAAAGGATAATTCTTGACAGCATTCATCATTTTGCAGGGTAAAAAGCGTCAATATGATCAAGAGATTGAAAACCTAGAAAAGCAGCAAAAGCAAACCATAGAGCGTCTAGAACAGGAACACACGACCCGCTTGCGAGATGAGGCAAAGCGGATTAAATCAGAACAGGAGAAGGAGATGTCTAAGTTTCAAAATGTACTAAAAAATCGAAAGAAAGAGGTAAATGTGTACTGATTCTGTTTTGATGTTAATGAATTGTTAAAAATACCCACAAGGCTAAATAAAAATGCAGTCACCAAAAGAATAGTCACTAATAAGTTTGGACCAGTATTGTACACAGATTCATGCAGATGGAGTTATTTTTTCAACTGTGTTGCAATTAATCCTGTTTAAGCAAATCTATCTACATTTTCATAAAGACAGTGTCTTTGTTGTGCTATGGTAAAGATGTTAATATCAAATGTCAGTGGTGTATAATGGTTTTCTATTGCTAAATCTGCAATGAGCTAATTGGCCTTATAAATGAATATAAGGCTCTTAAAAGCATTTTACAACATGCATTGTATAATTTCCTAAATGAAGTATGAAATATTTGGGGGTCTTTGGTTTTCAAAATGTTTGATATACATAGGCACTTGAATATAAATATTTATTTTTTTACCTTTTGATCTATCTATTAAACTTTAAAATTCTTTTCTCCAGTAAGTCCAGAATGCCAGTGCCTAACTCAATCCATGCCCAAACTCTGCCCCTAACCACATCTAATTTTTGGTTAAGTGCATTGGTGTAGACTCATCCAATTTTTTTGTTTGTTCTCAAAAGCACTTTATTGATAATTCAAATATTTTAAAACATTAATCTTATATAATCAATCTTTAAATATACATTAATTCCTTTTATATCTAATTTCTTAATACATACGGAAAATATCAATTTAACAGAAAAAATAGAAAACTTCTATAACCCTCCCTTCCTCCTTCACCTCCAGCTTCCCACCCCGGTAAGGGGAGGTGTGCAGGAGATTCATGAATTATACTGGTGTGATAAGCTTTAATTTAGAAATCAACAGTGCTGTTCCTCTGGAGATTAATCCAATTTTCATACATACCCCAAATAGTAATGTATCTGTATATCTGATTTCTTCGGAGAGCAGTTAATTTTGACATTTGCTGTTTGTACTGAACTTTAAACCGCAGTATTTGAAGTGCTGGTAAATCTGGCTGTTTCCAAGCCGATGTCAAGACCAGTCACCCTGCTATCATTATCAAATGTATCCATCTTTGCTATTTGATTGGCAAACCAGCTGGTCCTATGTTTAACAAACAGCACCCTATAGTCTTAGGTATTGGAATTCCTAGCACTTCTTCTATAAAGGATATCACTCTATCCCAGTATGTTTGTGCCTTTATACAATACCACCATACATGTTCAAACGTACCTACTTCCCCACATCCTCTCCAACATTTATCTGTTCCTTTCCCATACATGGCTCGTAATCGGGCTGGAGTATAATACCAGCAGTATAACATCTTATAGCCATTTTCTATCATATTGCTAGCTATGATGCCATATAAAAGGGAGTGCATTATTTTAGATCATTCCTTATCAGTATAATGTTTACCAATGATCTTTTCCCAGCGGCACCTATATTTCAAAGGTGGGTGAAGATGCTCCAATTGTGCATTATATAATCTTGTAATACTGTCTTTCCCACTTTCTTTTATTATAGCCCTACCTAAATTTGATTTTTCAGTGATGACTTCTTTAAGGACCACTTTCCTAATAAAACTTTCAATTTGTTTATAAAAAAAAATAGATCTCTTGGTAGAAGACCATATTCTTCCACCAATATTTCAAAAGGGATAACTTTCCCATCATCCAGTAATTGATCCAATGTTTTGAGTCCTTTCTTACCCCATATGTGGTAGGCCATATCAACATCACTTGGAGCAAAGTTAGGCATATATATAATAGCTGCACCCAAGAAATAAATCTTATCTCCAAAACATTGCCTACACAGCTGGGTCCACAAATCAAGTGTGTCATATTATAGGATCAGATCGCTTAGCTTAGCTATAATAGAAAGTTGTGAATATTGAAACCAAGGTATTGCCCAAAACGGGAATTCTCCCAATAGCTCTTGCTCCATACATACCCATGATTTTTCCTTCTCCCATTTCCAATTGATTAAGTAACGTAATTGAGCCGCTTGATAGTAATATCTAAAGTGGGGAACAGCCATTCCTCCCAACTTCCTAGGTTGATACATCATGGCTCGAGCTACTCTTTGCGTTTTATATTGTCATATATAAGCAAATATCTTTTGCTCCAAGTGGAGGAAAAATTTATTAAGTAAAGGGATCGGTAAAGCTGAGAAAAAGTACAATAGTCTCGGTAGCACCACCATCTTAATTGTACCCTACCTAACCAGGAAATATCAAGATGTTTCCACCTCTCCATTCCCTGCCAAATTGCTTTCAAATGGGGAGGGTAGTTAGCTGTATACAACATATCGGATTTGCTAAGTTAAATTGATCCCCAAGTATCGTACTGTTTGTTGGGCCCATTTAAACTAAACTAAACTAAACCTTAGGTTTAAAAGGGTAATTACTGGAAATGTACCTGCGGTCTAAATATGATAGGGTAAGATCTAAAATTTCTGACTTAGACATATTTGTCTGAAATCCTGACACTTGTCTGTAAGTTGTCAGAATGTCTACTACAGCTTTCAACGAGGTGGGAGGGTCTCTGATTGTAAAGAGAATGTCATCTGCAAATAATAAGAGTTTTGTTTCCAAACCTCTCCAATTTTTTTTTAATTGTTTTAATCGGTTTTTAACAGCACTTTCAATTATCAGTGGCTGTTAACCAATTATAAAAAAAATGAATTTAGGTACCTACATCATTAGGCGCCATTTATAGAATCAGGGGCCCATGTAAGCACTAAGATCGGAATGTTCAATTAACTATGATAGATAATGATGTAATATTTCCAATTGTGTTTGTCTTCATTCATGTTTCCCATACTGGTTTTTTTTCTGTTAATAAACTTATTTTTTGTGTCATCTACTTCCAAATGGAGACAGAGAAAAACTCCTGTATATTTTGTCCCATGATTACATGGTGCAACCTTAGATTCTCAGTATTTCTCTGGCTCCAACAAATGGTAACAGGCTGACCACCCAGTTCCTGAACTGGTTACTGAAGTAGTTCCTTCCTTATTGGAGACCTAGGTAACAGATGAACAGAGGAGTACTTCACTTGAGTTTTTAAGCTTTTAAAAAAGGACATATAGCAAATTTAATTTGATTTAGAGCAGGGATAATATTTCCAATGCAATAGGTGAGACATTCTAGACAAGTGGATTATTGAATTTTTTTCTCTGACCCTTCTGTACTTCACTGAGAGCTCTACTCCCACCTGTAGTTTTTCCCTTCTGCACACAAGCCTGAAGGAGTGTTTCTGTTCTACTCTCCCTTTTTCTTAATTTTTTTGTCCCTTTTCAAGGTTTTCTTTGTGCTCAGTGAGTTTCTTCAGCACTGCCTGCTTAGAGAACATGCAGACTCCAGTCTGCAGCTGACAGGCTGATCCCTGGTGGTACCTGTTAGCCAGCCTGGATTTTCTTTCTTTGGAGCTTGAGGCCGTGTCTGCCTTTTCCTCACCTTCTGTTTATTAGGGGTTTGAGCTAGAGAGTTGCACGGGGGCAGAAATCCCACTTGTCCCCACCCGTCTCCATGAGGAATCCCACCCGTTCCCACCTGTGCCCGTGAGGAATCCCTCCATCCACACCCGTCCCCGTGAGGAGTCCCCGCCCGTCCCTATAAACTTCAGAAATAGTTATTTCATTTAATTATGCTACTGAATTAAAGGCTCTGGTAAAAACCCATTTACAAATAAGCAAAGAGACTTTATTAATTTGGAAATATTAATTGGGAAGAAATACATACTTTGTAAACGGGTTTCTACTAGAGTCTCTAATGTTTATAAATTTTTATCAACACAACTAATATACTACTTTATCCTGAAGCAAAAAAAAAAAAAAGAAATAGAATTTTTTTCCTACCTTTGTTGCCTGGTTTCTGCTTTCCTCATGCGCTCATTCAATTCCTTCCATCCACTATTTCTCTTCTCTCTGCATCTTCCATTTGCTCTGTTACTGTGCCTCTCCCTTTCTCCCCCCTTCCAAATTGGTCTGGCACCCATCTTCTTCCTTCTGCTCCCCCCATAGTCTGGCATCTCTGTCTTCTTCCCTGCCAGCGTCTTCGCCCCACTCTCTCTTCCCCATTTCCCTTCAGCGTCTTAGCCCCACTCTCTCTTCCCCATTTCCCGTCAGCGTCTTCGCCCCACTCTCTCTTCCCCATTTCCCGTCAGCGTCTTCGCCCCACTCTCTCTTCCCCATTTCCCGTCAGCGTCTTCGCCCCACTCTCTCTTCCCCATTTCCCGTCAGCGTCTTCGCCCCACTCTCTCTTCCCCATTTCCCGTCAGCGTCTTCGCCCCACTCTCTCTTCCCCATTCCCCGTCAGCGTCTTCGCCCCACTCTCTCTTCCCCATGTCCCGTCAGCGTCTTCGCCCCACTCTCTCTTCCCCATGTCCCGTCAGCGTCTTCGCCCCACTCTCTTCCCCATGTCCCGTCAGCGTCTTCGCCCCACTCTCTCTTCCCCATGTCCCATCAGCGTCTTCGCCCCACTCTCTCTTCCCCATGTCCTGTCAGCGTCTTCGCCCCACTCTCTCTTCCCCATGTCCTGTCAGCGTCCTTATCCACCCCTTTGTCTTCCCCATGTCCTGTCAGCGTCCTTCTCCACCCCTTTGTCTTCCCCATGTCCTTTCAGTGTCCTTCTCCCCCCTCAGTTTTACCCATTTCCCTTAAGCGTCTTTTCCTCTCCACTCCACCTTTCCTCCCTTTCTCCCTCCCTGCCCCTTACCTTCGTGGCGCTTCCCAGCCCGACTGACAACAGAACAGGCCCAATCCGACAAACCTCCCTGCCCTGAATCCAGCTGCTATAAGAAGGTAATTTAGATTCGCGGCTACAGGGTAGGGAGGTTTGTCGGACCGGGCCTGTTGTCGGTCGGTCGGGGAAAGCGCCACAAAGGTAAGGGGATCTGGCCGGCTCTTCACCCCCCCCTAAGGCCGCCCCCTCCCCCTCTGAATGTGAACTCGCAGGCATTGAGCATGCTCAGATGCTCAAGGCCTAGCAGAAGAGGAGGCCGATCTTCGGGCACCGGCACAAGCACAGGACATGCTGGTGCCCAGATGAGGGTAAGAAGCGTCGGGGGTGTGCCGGATCGTGGTGGGGTGGATGCCCAATCGCGTCGGGGGGTGCCGGGTCGTGGTAGGTGGGGTGCTGGATCGCGGGGGGGGCACTCGTAAATCGAGCCATGCTCGGTTTCCGAGGCACCGATTTTGCAAATGTTTTGCTTGCAAACACTCGCAAACCGGTGCACTCGTAAACTGAGGTACCACTGTACTTAGATAAGAGCTTGCACATATGAAAGAATTGTTTTCATAAGTTTTGAAAATTGTATGGATTTCTGTACCTTGTCCTATGCAAAAAGCCAACTTGTATGATGCAGGTTGCATTATGAAAGATTTTTTTTAATGTTTTCTTTTCTATAGGTATAAAAATGTGATGCACTATTCTAATGTGTGTTTTTTTTTCCTGTTGCTTAATATCTTTATTTTTGAGTCACTGGTGGTTGGGTCTTTTTATGGCTGTTGGTTTGGTTCTTGATGCACTGCATTGATCAAAACAAAACTCATGGAAAATGGAATATCACTTGGTGGTTTGGCATTTTTCTGTGGGTGCTTTTACTGTTGCCATTTGTTCTTAGATGCACAAGTTTTAACATAAAAAATGTTTGATACATATTAGGACATGCGCTGAAAAATAATTTTACATTTTGTGCATTGGAAATATTTAAGAAAATTGATGTGAATATGTATGGACTTCAGCCAGGACTTAAAATTATGGCGGACTGTGGAACTTTTATAAGGAGAGTGGATAACACAAGTGAAGTTTAGCAAGGACATACCTTGTTTAAAATTTTAATTTAAAGTGGTACTTAAATTCCGCTTTTATTAAAGTGGTTCAAGTTGGATTATATAATATAAAAACAAAGAAACAAACCACATTTTGTGTAACAGAGAACAAATACATGCAATATTAGTTAAAAACACAAAGTTTTAAAAGCTGACATGCAATCCTTTCTAGATAGGTAAAATAGAAGTTTGAAAACCCCATTGACATGTGTTTATACAGTAGTCGAGATATATACCGTACTTCTGTACATAGGTGTTGACCTATGTGCAGGCATAGCCTTGACACCTTTGAAATTTCATAAAGACGAACAAAAATAATAAATCAAAAATCTGCAAGAATATATATCTCACTCACCAGAGATGGGCTACACACCCCCGATAAACATTTAAACAAAAAAGTGGAGAAAAGCCTCGAAATTGATATCAGCAGCCAATCATCAAAATTGATATGCGCTCAAATCTGCTTAATTTTCTATCATAGACAAAAATCTCCACCACCACTTAAAATGTATTTATCTAAAGGGTGAAAAACCCATCACTGTGCACAGGAAAAGAAAAACTAAAAAGTTTAATTTAGTTTAGGATCCATGGTCCAAACGCCGTAGCTGGAAACATCTGGCCAGACAAGCTGGAACGAACGGCGCTGACGAGATGAACAGACCAAAGACCATGTTCCAAATTCCAGCAAGTGCCTTGTTTCACCCCACAAGGGGCTTCCTCGGGGAATAAATATCAGCCGAAAACTTTGCTCCCATTCCGTGCATGCCGGCACAAGAAACAGCCATTGCTGAAAAAAAATAAGAACATTCTACTTCATTTTAAAAGGCAAACGCATATCATGGGATATTTATTTAGATTTTACTGTAGACACCTCAGTTTAGATACCTCAGGCAGGTTGTGGTGGTAGGTATACAGTTCCCCAGTAGAAGGGACTTACATACTGAAATTTCATTTTAGGCAATCAGACTGAGTAGTAAAGCCTTTCATGGTATAACAACACTTTGTGCTTGAATCTTCACCAGTGTCACTGTTCTGATTTTGAAGAAAGGTAAAAAAAAAAAAATGAAAAAACTTGTGCACTGAGCAACAGTTCATCCAAAGTATTGGCTAATTAAAAACAACAAAAACACTACTGTTGAACTTTGTTCTTCAGAACATTCTTTATGTTCAAACATCTTAAAAACTAGGGCTTCATTTACTAACAGCTGACAAAGTGTTAACTTTGTTAATGCACATTATTTACCATGAGGACCATATTATGTAGTGGCCCTGCTGCAAATAATGCTCATTAACTATTAGTAAATGACCCGTTTAGTAAGCAATTAAAGGTGCTTTCCAAATGAGCATGTGCTTTTCCTTAAAATACTATAAAAATATTTCCAGAAATGGGTCAGATTGTTTTCTGTGTTTACATGCAAGATGTGAAAGTACCAAGACTATAGATATTTCTGCACGAACTGATTTGAGTTAATTCAGGCCTTCTTTATTGCTTCTTTTTGGCATTCAGCATGTAAAGCAAGTGTTCCTTGTGGTTTGTGATGGGAAAATATTAAACATCTAAAGGGGGTAATCTTCTTAAAAGCTCATATCCCACAACATGAAGCACATTTTGGTGTGTAAAAACCAAAATGGGAAGCTCTGATTAGCAAAAAGTCCTACCATTTTCCCATGCTAGTAGAGCCCAAGTTAGTAGAGTCAAAATAACCTTTTGCTATTGGCCTCTTTTACAAAGCCGCACTAGCGGCCCTGAAGCCCATAGAGGCTTAAAGGGCTTTGGGGCTGTTGCCGCGTTGCAGCCTCTAGCGTGGCTTTGTAAAAGAGGCCGTGTGTTTGTGCATATCAGGGTTAAGGAGTTTCCCTTTAGTTTTTTTTTCTCTTTGAAATGCTTTCAGTTGGACTGTTTAACTTTCATCAAAATTTTATAGTTTAGCATTTTCCCTAGACAGAATCTTTGAGTAGCCCTCATATGGGATCTTGAGATAACTGATCACCCAAGATTATGATCTAACTACTGTATCTCAACCTTTCCTGAATCTCTTATCTGTTCTCATCCTTCCATCTTATCCTCTTACTGTTGCTTTTTTCCACTGTTTCTTTCTCCTTTTCTCTCCTTTTTCAAACTTTCACTCTTATCGTCCTTCAGCCCCATGCTTCCCCATTTATGACTCTTATTTAGTTCTTCAGGTCTCCCCCATTTTGGATCTTCCCTCATCAGTATTCCCCCTTATTCTCTGTCTTTCTCTCTCTGGCTCTCTCAGTCCATCCTAGTCTCTTATCCTTATTCATGTCCCATAATCTACCATCCCCTCTTTCTCTGTGTGGTTCTCCACAGGGATGTAAATATGTGGTAGTGCGGGATCATCAAAAGAAGAAGTTTTATTTCCATGATTAATCTATGCTCCCATAGCCTCTCTGTATTGCATGTATGTTTGTTAAGTACAGGTAAGGGTAGAAGTTGGAAGAGAGGCAGCCTAATGTAGTTCTTTTATTGTCTTTTCCCTGTTGCCATTTTCTGTTCTACCACTTTATTCAGCAGTGGTGGTCCTATTGCTATGCAAGGAGGGAGTTAATGAGAGATCTTGGAAGCTTGAGAGTCTTCAGGAAGATTGACAGGCTTGAGCTACCTGCCTTTCCAAATAGGGTAGGCTCTAATGAAATAAGATTACAGAACTGATAGAAATTCAGTAAGATATCAGAAGTGTACCAATATATTAAAGATACATACTTTAAAGTTTATCAGCCAAATTTTCCTAGATAAAGCTTTTGTTACAAGATTATCTTATTGGAAGACAGAGTCTGAGTTTTATAGTTTAATATTAAATGCATTATGAATAATATAAATTCCCTTGGCCAAAAATGTGTTTGTTGGATGGGATATACAGTATATGCATTTTTAAAAATTTACTAGGTTCTACTTGCATGATTACTTGCAGCATTTAGTGTGTCACCTTTCTGTTTGCTTCAGGTTTAGGTGTTCAGCATAAAAACAGGAGCTTCAGTTCTTATATTGTACTCTTTTTGGTTCTTGCATGTGAACATAGTAAACGTATCTTGAAATGTATTTGAGAAGGAAATTAAGATTGGCCCTAGAATCACATTGCATTATAAATTTGCTTGACCGCTTTCAAATAAGGTCCGCATAGCATGCAAACTTTCCATACTTTTTCTTCTAATATCTGTTCTTTCAGATGAGTGCATGTTTAAGGGGGCTGTCTAGTATTACTGCTTGATCTACAGCTGACATTCACGGCAAGTGCCTGCTGTGGAGAAAGTGTTATTTTCCCCACTTTCTGCATGCTTATACTGTAGGTTTTAACTGAAGTGGAAAAAGCACCAAAAGAGCTGAGAAAAGAGCTCATGAAACGCAGGAAAGAGGAGCTTGCACAAACCCAGCATGCTCAGGTAACAGCAGCAGCTTTGTGCTACTAAAAAACAAAATTATATACATGGCTTAATCATTTTGCATTTTCATTTGTGATAAATAAATGGGTATGTAGGCTAATTCTTAATGTAACTTTTAGCCTATGAATTGAGCTAAAATTCATCTGTTACAAACTCAATTATTGATGAAATGGTGGTGTGCTTAGAAGTACATTTGTGAAGTGATGTCCATATTCAAGTAATATGTTCTCTGAGGACAAGCAGGATATGAAATAGTCACTGATAGGTGATATAATCTGATGGAGCTCAGTACAGTGAAAAAGTTATTCTCCAAGGACAAGCAGGTATAATATTCTCACATGTGGAGACGTCATCCTTGGAACCCGGAACATACACTACCAAGTGCACTGTCACTTTAAATTTTTAGTCATTGCCTACACCGTGCAGGTGCCTTCCCACCCGACGTCGGCAAATGGGATCGATAGTTCTAAGTTTTCTGCAGAGCCGAGAAGCTGTGTCTTCGGTCTCTTCTCAATGTGTCAAACTTTGAATTCTTTTTTTGTTTGTTTCTTCATGATATTTTATTCTTGTTTTCTTAATTCTTCATTTTTTTCCAGTATTTTCTTTGAGTTTGGTTAAATTTTGACAATTCTTCAATTGTTTGTCTTTGACCCAAGGAGCGTTATTGATTTTAGTTGAGCTTCCAGGGCCTTCTAGATTTTTGACCGCATTGGTGGTTTTTCTCCCCAGGGGTGCTAAGTGGCTTCAAGTAATGTACTTAATGTAACTGGACCATTTCAGGCTCTAACTTCCTTAACTGGTGTGTTCAGTATCTAGGTATAGAACATGAGGTCACTAAAAGCCAGACAAATTCAGTGTGATAAACTTTTCAGTTCAACATTGGGCATGGCAGAAGATTTGGCATCTGACACTCAACCTGTATTGGCATCAGTATCGGCACCGCGTGCACTGATGCCGCATAGAGAGCACCAAACATTGGGTTCTCTTCAGAGACGGGACTCAACATCATCTTCGTCCATGCTTTATACATTAGGGGACACTTCACATAAGACACATAAGAAGCATAAACATTCCTCCTCCTCTAGTTTTGGCATGTCGTCTTCCCAGTCATCCACCTCCTTGATACATAGTAAGCGTTGACGTACCATGGATTGTGTGCTATCACTTTCAGATCATGTTTCCTCCCAGGCATGCATCAGCATTGAGGTCTCCCACAACCAGCACCACAGACTGCTTCAATACTGATATCTCTTCCGGTGCAGGCACCAATTCTCCAGGAGGAGATCCAGGCTATGCTACAGTCTTTAAAGGCATCCATGCCTGCCTCAGCCCTGCCTATCGAGGCATCAATCAAGGATGAGGTCATACAACCCCGCTCGATGTCAAGCATCCAGAATGGACTCACTCCAAATATGCGTCGTCATTGGCAGAGGAGCTATCTGCTGGGTCAGAGCATCAACCCCTGCTTCAACACTCCTCAATGCACAATCGACACTCCTATTGACACAAACTCCCTGATTCACCTAGGAAAGAATATTTTGAGCCGTCTGATTCAGGTATCTCCAACCATTCAGATGAGAATTTACCAGACTTGTCAGCAGAAGAATCCTATGATATCCCATCTGGTTATTCTCCTCTGCCTCAAAGGTGAAAGTCTCCACAAGAAAGTATAACCTTTACTGTCTTTACAAGGCAAATGGGTTAAGCTCTGTCCACTAAAGTGGAGACAGAGGAAGAGCCATGCTCTGAACTTTTTGAACTGATCTATGAATAGCCTCCAAATGACTGCATCAAAGTGCCTTTACATAGAGTCACAAAAGATATCCTTTTTAAGAACTTGGAGACCCCTCTGTCAGTTAAGGAAGTTCTTAAAACAATTGACACTGTGTAGAATACAAGTGTCTCCAGGTTTTGAAAAAAGCACTTCAACATTGTTCTCTAGTTGTGGAACCTGCTTTAAAATGCTACAGCAGTCAAACAACTGGAAGGGAAGCCAGAACATTATAACATAAGAACATAAAAATAGCCTTACTGGGTCAGACCTGTGGTCCATTTAGCCCAATAGCCCATCCTCACAGTGGCCAATCTAGGTCATTAGTACCTGGCCAAACCCTAAAGAGTAGCAACATTCCATGCTACCGAGCCAGGGCAAGCAGTGGCTTCCCCCGTGTCTTTCTCAATAACAGACTATGGACTTTTCCTCTAGGAAATTGTCCAAACCTTTCTTAAAACCAGCTATGCTATCTGCTTAACTATTTTTTTGAGTGAAAAAATATTTTCTCCTATTGGTTTTAAAAGTATCTCCCTGTAACTTCATTGAGTGTCCATTAGTCTTTGTCATTTTTGAAAAATCGATCCACTTGTGAAAAATCGATCAACTTGTACCCATTCTACTCCACTCAGGATTTTGTAGACTTCAATCGTACCTCCCCTCAGCTGTCTCTTTTCCAAGCTGAAGAGCCCTATCCTTTTTAGTCTTTCTCATACAAGAGGAGTTCCATCCCCTTTATCATCTTAGTCGCTCTTCTTTGAACCTTTTCTAGTGCCACTATATCTTTCTTGAGATAAGGAGACCAGAACTGAATGCAGTACTTCAGGTGTGGTTGCACCATGGAGCGATACAGAGGCATTATAATAATCCCTTTTTTTAATAATTCCTATCATCTTGTTTGCATTTTTGGCCACCACTGCACATTGAGAAGAAGGTTTCATTGTATTGTCTACAATGACATCCAGATCCTTTTCTTGGGTGCTAACCCCCAAGGTGGACCCTAGCATCAGGTAATTGTGATTTGGGTTATTTTTCCCAATATTCATTTTGGGGATTAGAAATCGGAAGGAGCCATATGTGCTGGGAGGCTGATATGCACGGATGGGGTGATAGTGTCTGAAGATCTAAAGTCAAAGAAACTGTGTGACAAGGCGGTGACTGTTGCCAGAAGGATGCTAGGCTGTATAGAGAGAGGTGTGACTAGTAGAAAAAAGGTGTTGATGCTCCTATACAGGTCAATGGTGGGGCCCCACTTAGAGTATTGTGTTAAATTTTGGACACCATATCTGGTAAAGAACATAAGAAGACTTTAAGCGGTATAGAGGAAGGCGACAAAAATGGTAGGAGGTTTGCGCCAGAAGACAAATGAGAGACTGGAAGCCCTGAATATGTATATAACATCTGGGAATATTATTTGGTTCAACTATTGACAAAACGCTGCAGTTAAATGATGAAGCACTAATCAGTACAACACAGGAAATGTCAAAAAAATGGTCTCCATTATGACTTTCATGGTGGGGCAGATTAGATACCATCAAAATGATGATTTCACTTAAAATTAACTATACTCTTCAGATGCTACCTATCTACTTCAGGATTAAAATTTACCACAAATTGGAGAAAATCCTTACAGCCTTTCTATGGAATAACAAACCACCATGCATGTCTGATGTGTCCTAAAGCAAAATTTTTAAAAAATCTGATTGAAAGTGATATCTTCAATCTGCCTGAAGACCCTAGGAAGATCACACTTGGAAGGCTACCCAACTTTGATGGGTGTGTTCTCAGTTAACTCAGCAGCTATAACATTTGATTTTCTGTTTATATCTAAGAAACAAAAGAATTTTCTTCTTCAAAAATCCGTCCACTGAGAAGCATTCAGTACCACTCTTGACCATACCTCCTGCTAAGAATTGGTATTTTTAATCATTTTCAGTAGTACAGTTTACCAGATTTTTTCTCTATCTCTCACCAACATTACTTAGTGAAGGTCTTCGGCTAGTGGTGACAACGTTTTACTAGAACTAGGCCCAGTTCCATGGGACACTTTCTTGAATTTTTTTTCTTACTTTGGTTTCCTGCATATCCCAAACTTTTACACTTTCAAATTAATGTGCTTGACCTCTCTCAACTGCTTCTTCCATTGGCGCAGTTCTTGAATTTCACTAGAGCAACGCACCCGATAACCTCTCCAGAATGACTGAATAATTAAGGCAGCCTCTTCTTCTGATATTAATAGGGACAGCGGAATTGGTGGTCTAGGATGCTCCTTTAATCTCTGTGCCACAAATGGGATGTTGGAGAAATCTACAAAGGCTTCATCTTTTCTTTTTGGGTTGAAGTTGTATAGCCATTCCGTGAGGAAATCACAGGCAATAAATTTTGTTCTCTTTCGCTCATAACACTTTTTCTTTTCTGCCTCATGCAGCATTTCTGCCAGAGCTGGCAGAAGAAATGGGAAAATGTAAGTTTCTAAATTTTTTCTAGGGTAACATGTATTTGGATCAGGCCGTATGATATGTTCAGATGCTGAACCAGAATCAGAAAGCCAAGTCTCTTCTACATCAGTTACTTTGTCCTGAGGAACATGCGTTGCAAATCTCAAGATGGTTCAATGGTACTGCTGATTACCCTGACTGGATGTATGCGATATCATCTAAATGGAACTACCTACTTCACCGCCTTCCATTTTTGACATTTGGTAAACATCTTAACCAAGATAAACTTCTACATAGTGCCTCACAAGCAGTAAAAACAATAGAGATATGTTTACCAGATCTGTGGTTGATTTACTCTATATATGCCTGTATGGAATAATGGGAGCATTCGAATTCAAGGGAAGACTCTTCATTGGCTGCTTTAGCAGAAAGCTGGCATATGGAGAGAGTGTGGCACAGTGGTTAGAGCTTCAGCCTCAGTATCCTGATGTGGGTTCAAACCAATTCTCCACTGCCCCAGGTACATTAGATGGATTTTGAGCCCACCGGGACAACTAGGGAAAATGCTTGAAGAACCTGTCTGTAAACTGCTTTGAGTGTGGTTGTATAACTACAAAAAAGGTGGTATATAAGTCCCAATCCCTTAATTCCCCTTAATATGGTTGCTTCAACATCTAAGGAATGATAATAAATGGCTAACTTTTCAGGAATTGCGATCTAAATATTACTTACCATCCAGCCAATTCTATAAATGTTCCAACTTCAACATTGTCTGGCAACTTATCTGAATAATAAACAACTGTGTGCTTCAGCTCCAAGTTTAATTTCTTGCACGACAACAATATATTTTTAAAAAGGTGCCGCTTCTCAGTGATACAGGTTACTACAGGACACTAATTTTTCACACCCTTAAGACAGATATCCCTGTGAAACAATGGGAACACATTTGGACCTCCATACACAAATTTCTAAAATCTGCTGCAACTACACAAACTATGGGGTCCTTTTACTAAGGCGCACTAGCCATTTTAGCGCGCGGGGTAAATGCTAACGCATCCATAGACTATAATGGACATGTTAGCGTTTGCTAAAACAGCAAGCGCGCCTATGTTCTTTGTGTTACACAAAGCCATCTGGGCACCCTACAAATTATCTAAACTCAAAAAAAGACAATACAAATAGATGCTGGTCCTGTTGCAAAGATATTGGCATATTATCTCATTCACTTTATCACTGTGCTTATCTGCAAGAGTTTTGGCAACGTATCTGGATGACCTTTTCTTCTCTATTAAACATAAACGAGCCTTTAACTTTTCAAATTGTCATGATGGGACACTATGGTCCTCAACAGCCAATTATAGAGGATCACTCAAAATTGCTACAAATATTACTAACTTTAGCCATCAAAACCATATTACACCATCGGAAAGACACATCAGCGGTGGAATATATCAGTCTTATAATTTCCCGGATCTCCGCTGGACTCCTTTTTAAAAATTGGCATAACATTAGCCACCCTCCAATCTTCAGGTGCCCTTCTTTTTGTTATCTATGTTGACACCAATTCTGTATCTCTGTTTAAATTCCTTAATTAAACAACTTCCAACTTTTGATGAATTCTTCCCTCAAGAGAAGCTAAATTAATTTCATCTATTGTCTAAAAACTTGCTTGCTCACTGCGAGGTCATTTCTAGCTAGAGACATATTTGATGCATTCAGTATTTCTTCTCAAACATCTGCAGTAGCCCTAGCTATGCATCATTTATCCTGGCTCGGAGTCTCTGATCTTGAAACCACAGTACAGGAATGTCTTGCTAATGTTACTTGCAATGGAGATGATCTGCTTGGAGATAATATTTAGGAGGTGGCTGGTTGAATTTGAAAACACACACCATGGCAACTTGGTCTAAACCACAAACCTCTACATCTTCTCCTTATAGAAGATATTCTGCTCCATCCATATGTTCATACTATTATAACATGAAATGTTGTTACAGGCCACCAACTTCATCTTCTAGGCCTGCTAATCAGCACTCCTGTGTAAAACAACAAAAGTCAAAGGCCAGGAGCCCTACCAGCCTGCAAAGCTTTAATAGCCTGTAGGACTTCTTTAGCTGTAATAGGTGCATCTAGACCAGTGTTCTTCAACCTTTTGACACCTATGGACCGGCTGAAATAAAATAATTATTTTGTGGACCGGCACCGGTCAGCAGACCGGCAGTTGAAGAACACTGGGCTAAGTCGTGCCCATATCCACCCAATCTCTGCCCCAGACCCCGCCCCCATAATTGTAACACCATATTTTCCATCCATTTTTCATATGTACACACATACAATATAATCATATTAACAATACATAATGGTTAGCCACAAAATTAAAATACAGAAAGCACACTGTATGCTTTTCAACATTCATTCCTACCAGAAAACAGATAACCCCATGCAAATGCAGGACCAAAAACTAAAAGTACTAATATTCACAAACAAACCCCTAAGATGCAAGACCCTGCAAGCAGTACAACCCCCAGAGAAAAACAAACAAATGCATTTCTTCCTGAACAGTTAGGACAGACAATTAGGGCAGATGTAAAATCACTAAATAAAAAAAATAAAAGCATTTCCCCTACCATTGTTGACGCTCTCCCTTCATGTGCCTTGCCTTCTGGCCTGCCCCCCCGGTGTTAGCTTCAGGCCGGTCCATGGTGCGATCAACACAGGGTCTTCGGGCCAGCTCCCTAAGTGCTGCATTGCACAAAGCTGTGGGAAGCGGCTCATCGCGCAAGTCCAGCGCCTCATCTGGAAGCCTTCCCTCTGACGTTGGCGACATCAGAGAGAAGGCTTCCGGGTCAGGCGTAGGTCGCGGGTAAGATGGCTTTGTGCACTGCAGCACTCAGGGAGCCGGCTCGAAGATGCCACATTGATCATACGGCGGCTACTGAACAATCTCTTGGGCCCAATGGAGGTGCCGGCCCTGTGGACCGGCAGAAAAATTCTGCAGACCGGCACCGGTCCATGGACTGGTGATTGAAGAACACTGATCTATACAATGTTGCTGAGCTTCCATGTAGCTTACCTTGTAACAGATATTCTTCAAGGAGAAATGGGCATAAAACTTTCATACCTTTCTGCTTCTAAGAGTTGACTTCTCTGAAAATTTCAACAGCATTTAGGTAGGCATAGGAAGGAGGTGGGTCCTGCATTAAAGATAATAGTGGGAAGTCCCCACACATGCGCTGTTAAATCATGCTGCAGTTTTTAAGAGCTGGTTACTCTTCACTCTACTGGATTCTTTCAGAGAATGTCGCCTATTAATAAGGACTTATATTCTGCTATTCTCAGGGCACCAGTTACAGGTAAGCTACTTAAAAAAAAAAAAATATATATATATATATATATATATAACAGTGTATTAATGTGATAAGTTAAAATGTTTTTAGTTTAAGTATAACTTATAGAGAAATGTTCATTCTAATTTTATAAGTACAGTGCATCAATTTGTGAATTATCTGTATAATAGGACTCGGTGACTGAGCATTTCCAAGCTGCAACAAGGTTTTATAAGGAGTAAAATACATTAAAAAAAATATTTATCCAAGAAGATTTCAGGTTTCAAAACAGTTAAGGCAAAACAGACTAACCTCTACCTCTTCTTGCAGGTTTTAACATAATCTTGCCCATAATTTGGATTTTTGCATTACTTTAAGAAAGAAAGGCAGATGGCAATCTACATTTCACTAAAAAGGACATTTGAGAGAAAGCATTTTGTTTCAGGACTGTTGTAGTTTTCCTAGCCTTTCTATGTAAGGGAAGTGAAGCAGGGATCAAAGCTTGCCTCTTCAAATTCTTGCAGAGATTTCTCCATAGGCATCTGCAAAGAAAGTTGTCCTATGGCACAGGGTCTGGATTCTGATCCCTTGGATAGCTTTCCTTCTGGTAGCTTCTGTAAATAGATAGCCATCCAAGATCTATTACCATAAATTTGGTCTAATAGCAAGGCTAATTTGCATTATTTTGGTTTTGTTTGTGACCCCTTGTGGACCAGAGTTGTGAATCTGTGCTCTGAACTCACTGTTTATCATTAGACTCAAAATAATAACTGAACCAAATCAAACCAAATACATTCTAAGTGTTATTGTTAATTGTTTTTCTAGTTTATGGCATAAATTAGATAATCCAACAAAAAAAAATCACAGACAATTGAAGATTCATAAATTTTAATTTTCCAAGTGGTACTTTATATTTGATTTCTGACATAGGAAGTCCCTTTCATTCTAATCTGCAGGGTGTTGCTCAGGTTATGATTCAATCTTTTCGTTTGTCTTCGTGTACATTGTTCAACGCACAGATGCAAGATGTAAGTCTCATAGAGGAACCTTTTGCTTTTTCCCCTTCCTCTTTATCTTAATGGATGGCTCATGTGTGTATACACTGAACATGTAAATATTTTATTTGCTTACTATTCTCTTTTGTGGTTTCACCCTCTTTTCCAGTGCCATCTCTCTTTCTGCTGCCTCACTTATCCCAGTTGCTTATCCATTGTATTGATGGTCCTGGCCAGAGGTCACAACCATAGCTTCTTTCAAGAATTGATATATACCCTGAGCATAACCAGTGGTCATTGCTATTGTTTAATGACTGATACTATGTCATTGCTTAGATAACTGCTTGTGTGGTGCTCACAGACTGTCGGTCTAAAAAATCAGATCTGACTCTCCCAATAATCACATACTTAGACAAAATTCTGATAATATGAAGTAATTAATTTTATCAAATCATAAAAAAAAATACAGGAAAGCAGATTAAAGTAAATTCCCTGTTTTCAGTTGATTCCAGAGGCACAGATTGATAGGTGACGTTTTAAAAATTCATGTTAAGGTTCATGCTAAGCAGTGAAATCCTAAACTCAAAAGAAGTTTACTCAGCCACTTCTGTATGCCTCCTTACTCTTATTTGCATGAATTGAATTTCAACATTTTTATATGAGCCCTTCATAGCAAAAGTGGGCCACATCCACTTTTAGCATTATTTTACCAATTCATAGCCTCAAGATAATTTTATTTTATCTTGAATTCAGAATAGCCCAATTTTGCTCAGAATGGTTTCTGAAATTTCTAGATAATTTGGGTAGCACCTGTCAGCCAGTTGTACTAAAAAAACAACAGTGGGCCATGCCCTAATTTCCATATTTTTGTACATGTTCAAAAAACTATTGTTGACTTGATGAATCCATCTAATAGCATCAGTTACTTAAACTAGCCAGATGAAAGAAAATGATTACTCTGTACACCCTAATTTTATGTTTACCTCATAACTTAGCCAATATCTCCCATTGTAACAACGTGGGCAACTCACTTTTGTTCTCAGGGCTCATATAAAAGAGCTTCAGATGAATAACATGTAATATATAAAACATATGTGAGGAATTCAGTAGGAAATTCTTAAAAACCTGTAGATTCTCTAGAGTAGGAATCGGTGAGCAATAAGTAGTGGATCTTCTTATTAAAAACCTCAGGTTGCTTGTAGAAATCTGCAGCTTTTAGTGCAATATGTATGTTTCGTCCTTTGCACTGTGGGTTCTTTTTTTTTTTGTTCCCTATCTTACTAGACTAGTCCAGATCAATGGGTTATATTCTCCAACTATCAGATGAAGCTAAAGATTCCAGTGACATTACTTGTATAAGGAGTGCTGCAACATGAAACTTGATAGTGTTTATCTGTTCCTAGCAGATAGTGTAGGTTGGTCTTGGTTCACTAGGTATCTTTAGTACAGGCTGGACTCAGTCTACTGCTTGTGCCCCAAAAGTGTTATGGTCAGTGTATGCTCTTGGTTGTTGATCCATGGCCCAGCCCTCATTAGAGCCCAGAAGTCTGTTCCTTTACATATCTCCAATCCTTGGTCAACTGGTCCTTGCTGGCTGGGGTAGGTGCTGTGGGACCTCCACCAGCAAATTTCTTTTTTACCCATTCAGATGGAACCTGACTTTCTGTTCTGTTCCCTGTGGCAATAAGTGGGAGATTTTTACAAACAGATCTCAGGGAAAGTCTGTCCTTCAGGGCCTTGCTGATTCTGCTCTCCAACATGACTTTAGTATTCCAGCCAGTAGATACTGTAGGGTCTGAAGAACTCAGTGGTTAAACACTGCTCTGGCTCCTCTTTGCCCTACATGTGATGGGATCCTTTGTTGCAAGCTTTGGATCCAGCAGAACTACCTTGAATATCAAATGAAGCAGCTGAGGTGACCTCTGTTCCTGCCACATTTTTGGTGAGAATGATGATCATTTTACGTTTGAATTATGATTTTTTCATACTGCCTAGAGAGGATCAATCTTTACCCATTCTGAGCCCCCCTCCCACCCCCAGAAGCATAGAACCGTCAGGACTCTCAGGGGGCCTCTCCCTATCCCTGGGGGCACAGATTACTCAGGCTATAACATAAGTGTGCCACCTTGAAGCTTTTTCTTGCTTCCAAGGCTAAGGCATCTTGCCTGGTCTTTGGGGTCCCTGAAAGGTTTAGATGGTTCCTCTTCTTTCATCAAATGCTTTGGCTTTCTGATGGGGAATGGTGGGTTCCTTCTTTTATTCTGTGTCATCCATGAAAGACCTTGGGTGGAGGTTCCTTATTTGCAAGGTTTTAGGTGACTTGAGTCTAGAGAACTTTTCTGGGAGAGGAGGAAAATTCCTAAGTAGTGCAACTGTTTCAAATGGAAGAATTATCAAAGTGTTCTCCACTTTGAATTTCTACAGTGATGCCACAGGAGTAATTAGGGATGAGAGCCCAATTGTGGCAAAATTAAGGAAACATCCTATGGTCTTTCCCGTGCATAAGGCTCTTTCTGAGATAGTTCTGATAGAATGAGAAGACCCAAATTTAGTTTTATGGGGTTCTAAGCTGCTGGGCCAGTATCCTCTCCTTGTGGAGAGTTGGAGAAACTTTTCCAAGTTGATAACTTAATGACAGTGGTGACCAGAAAGATCATAATTCCTGTAGAAGTATATGCGGGAGTATGTACAGAAATATTCCCATGGCTGAAATTGGGAGCTGCTTCTCAAACAGGCTTTCAGCTCGTTGTCATTAAATGTTTAGGCAGCAGTTAGTAGGGGTTGTGTGGCCTGTGCTGTCTTGAGTTGGGTTCAACAGCTTTTGGCCATCCTTGAGATAGCTCAGTTGGAGATGGGTGGCTCTACAGTGTGTCTAGTTATGCATTTGGGCAGCAGATGGCATCAGTTTTGTTTGGCATCAGTCTTCTCTTTGTGGAAGACCTTAAAAAGCTTGTCAAGAATTTAGGGGACTTGGGCCCCCATGAATCCCAGAGAATAGACTTCTTCCTTCTGAGGGTGCGGGGCAGGTTTCGTCTCTGAGACTGGAGTTAGTCTTGATAGGGCAAAAAAGTCCTGTTCATCCCTTATCTAGTTCTCAAAAGAGAAAGTCTTTTGTGAGGTAGAGACAATGAGAGCTAGCAGCTGCTTATCCTCCTTTGGTCCTGCTTAAGGAATCCTCAAAGAGAATCAGTGAGTCCCCTCACTGGAGATACAGGTGAGGGTCTGCTTTCACTTAGGGGGGTTTTCCCTTGGGAGTAGACCCCAATTATTTCTGACCAGTGAGTTTTGGAAGTTGTTCAGCAAAGTTACAATCTGAGTTTGCAGATCCTTTTTGAGACACCTTTGTGATATCACCTTGTGGATTGGCTCTCAAATGAAAAGCACACAGAGACTATTCAATGTATTTTCAATTTGGGCACCATCCAGGAATGCGGTCAAGGCCATTCTTCCATCTATTTTTTGGTCTCCAAGAATGGGGTGTTCAGCCCATTCTGGTTTTGAAGGTCTACATATTCATTTCAAGATATTGTGTTTAATGATTTCTTCCATTAGGTCAGAGGAATTCCTGACCTCTTCAACTTGGCCAAAGCCTACCTTCACATTGAGTCATCAGTAACAGCAACAAGTGTTTCCTTTGGCTTTGAGTGGCCATTCTCAGTTCAGGTTGCTCTCCTTTGGTCTAACAACACTCAAGATGTTCAAGATAATGGTGTTTGCAGCATTTCTGAGCAAGGATGAAATTCCTGTCAACCCTTACTGGGATGATTGATTGACTGACTGATCTAAACTGACTTGGAACAGGACTTTTGGAACAGCCTAGGTAGGGTTTTGAGTTTTACCAAGAGCTGTCTGATTCCTTCACAAGTACTTGAGTATCTAGGAATCCATTTCAACACTTGTGTGTTATGTGGTATACTCACGAAGGAGAAAGTGGACAAGCTACTAACCCAACAGAGAGGGCCTTTTGTATGTTTTGGACTTTGAAAGCTTCAGACTATATTCAGCTTTGATTCCATGACAGCAGCTTTAGAGGTGGTACTGTGGACAAGGGCTTGAGGTGGCTGCAAGCTTGGGTATTTTGGGTTTCATTGTCTTAGGATGGGTTGTACAGAGACACTGGTCAGAAGAAAAAACCTTGGGCCCTGTTAACTGCCTGGAGGTGAGAGCTATCTGGCTAGCTTTGGTGCAGCCTTTTCCCCTGATTCATGGAAAAGCTGTGCAGGTAATGTCTGACATCACAGCAGCAGCGGTTTACGTGAACAATGGGGGAATTAGAGAAGTGTAGTAACACACTGATATATACTGAAGATGGTAAGTGAGACCAACTGGAAAAACTCTAAACTAACAAAAAAAATCCCACTCTTCAAAGCATAGGGTATAAACAGGGGGAGGAAAAGGATCTCAGAAACCTGCTTGATAGTAGGGAATAAACCTTAGGCAAGTCTGACAATGTTCCACATTTCATTCATTGATCCTGAAAACCCTCCACCTTCCTATTTTATTTAATTTTTACTTATAATAATTTTTAATTGTTTTATTGATGATTTATCTTAAAATCTTCTCCATTAAATCTTCATTAAAACCATATTCATATGAATAGTATTAAATATATCTTTACAGTACTTATCTTAAATGTAGCAGGCATCCACAGCCCAACAGGACCCGTTTTGCCACAATTACTGGCTTTTTCAAGGGTTCATGTAAGCTGCTGCATAATTATTCAGCAATAGCATTCAGTCTCTGGGCTTCCTACTCTATAATGAGCGGAGTAAGAGTCCAGTCTTCTTTTCATTTCCCTTGCATCTGATATCAATGTATGCGTCACAGAGCTTGTGATGCTCTTGAAAGGGCCCTTACGGTAGCCAAGACTATAACTCTGCTGTATCCAATGGCACAGGAGTGTCAGCAGCTGTTCACTCAGCTCAAGGTAGATTCCTTAGTAGCACAGGTAACCAAGCACACATCCTTACCAAGTGAGAGAGGCATGGTATTAAAGGATATGCAGGACCGCAGAGTGGATGTGATTCTTAAGACAATTTGAAGTGCTATCCTTGGGAATTAAAGTAACTTCAGCAGCTTCCTTTGTGACATGCACTTGTCATACCAGGTTGCAGGGCCTTGAACTATAAGAAGCCGAGCCTTTACCCTAGATCTTGTTATCTGGAGTTCTATACAATATCGTCAGAGTCATGAGTAAAGTTGTTGCTTATTTGATCTCAGCCCACAGAATATTCTGGATAAGTCAATGGGCAGGAGATTCTACCTCTAAGGTTACGCTCAGCAGACTTCTTTCAAGAGACAAATATTGTTTATAAAGAAGCTGGACATTCTCATGACAGCATGGCAGATCATCAGCCAAATTCTCTACCTGACAGCCCACCATGAAACCTTGAGAGAGGTTCCAGGTGGTCTAATTTTTGTGGCTGTAGGCACTTTCAGCAGTTCTCAGCAGGAGCCTTCTCTCAGAGATCCAGACAGATTCTCAGGTCCTAGGCAAAACCAGGCCTCCAGTTCTTGTTACATCATCCAAGAAAGCACAGTGATGCCAAGTCTAGAGCCATTCCCCTGAAGATAGGGGGTGGCTCTCTGACTATATGGGGCCTGGGTGCAGATCTCATCAGATTGTTGGGTACTAGAGATCACTCAGATCATTCATTACCCAACCCTAGAGAAGCTGGTGTGTGGACTCCCCAGTGGGGCAACCAGAGAAATCATGCAAGGTCGTAGCTACAGTTCAAAGACTGTTAGATATTCATGCCATAGAGTCTGTGCCCCCCGAAGATTTGGCCTTGGGCAGATCCTTCATAGACTCTGTCATGTCCAAGAAAGGCTCAGACCCATTCTGGAACTTATGCACATCACTGCAGCACTGAAAGTTCTGTGCTTTCGCATGGAGACAGTACGTTCAGTCATAGTGGCAGTAGCACCGGCAAAATTTCTGGCTTCTATGGATTTGACAGAGGCCTATCTGCATATTCCCATATTTCCAGATCATAGAATGTTTCTGAGATTTCATGTCCTGGGAAACCATTACCAGTTCTCGGCCCTTCCCTTTGGACGGGCGACAGAACCTTGCACATACATCAAGCTGATGATGGTGGTAGCTGCTTACCTGTGCAAGATGGGATTGCAGGTTCATCCATAGCTGGACTGACTGGCTGATCAGAGCTCCATCGTCCACAGAAGGAGAACAAGTGTTACCCTGGGTTGGATAGTGAATTTCAGTGAGAGCCATCTGGTTCCATCCCAGTCCCTGGAATACCTGGGAATTGCCTTTGACATTTCAGGAGGTTATGTCTTTCTTCCAGAGGCACGCAGTTAGAAGCTTTGCACTCAGTTAATGAGCTTGCTAGTCAAACCAGCTCCATCTGCGTGGCACTACCTCCAAGTTCAAAGCTCCATGGCAGCCATGATAGACGTGGTTCTCTGAGCGCAGGCTCACATGCGTCCTCGCCAGTCTGCGTTGCTATTAGTGGTCACATCAATCGGACTCCTGTAGATGTCTTTGCCATGGATACCAGAAGCCCAGTATGGACTGGTGGCTTTACCCACAAGTGTCGTCAAGGGTTATGCTGCTCCGAACAGCTTCATGGGTAATTGTGAAAACTGGGGGCTAACTGCAACAGACACCTGATCCAGGGGCATTGGTCAGCCTTTCAAAGGAAGTAGTCGATCAACAGATTAGAAATTTGAGCCATTCCTTTGGTGTTGCAGAGACTACAGAAGAGTTTGGAGGGACAAGTAGCTTGGGTCTTCTCAGACAGTGCTACAGCAATGGCTTATGTCAATCATCAGGGAGGCACCTAGAGTGTGCAGCTGAGTCTAGAAGCTCGCTTACTATTCAGGTGGGCAGAGCCTCATCTTCAGGCTCTCTTCGTGGCACATGTAACAGGAGTGGACAATGTCCAAGCTGTTTTTTCTCAGCAGACAGACACTGTGCTGCAGCCATCCAAGCCATTGTTCATCACTGGGGGGGTAACCCAACATTCTATCTGATGATGACAGCAACAAGCAAGAAGATAAACCGATTCTTCAGTTGAAGATCTGAGCCCAGAGGCTTAGGTCTGGACACTCTGGTCCAGCCGTGGCTGAAGAGCGAGCTCTTGTACATGTTTCCTCTGTTGCCCACGATAGTCTAGATTCTCCATAGGATTGCAAGATATCTGGGAGCAGTCATTCTAATGGCTCCAGTTTGGCCATGCAGATCATGGTATACAGCCCTAGTGCGTCTTCAGATGAGCACACAGACCAGTTCATAGAAGTCCCGGATTGCTTTGCACATAAGGCATGGCCCCTGAGCTTGCAGTGTTAGCATGCAAGATATACTCTGATGTAGTCATTGGTATTCTCCTCAGATCCTAAAAGCCTACGATGGTCTCTGCTTATGCTAAAGCATGAGAAGCTTTCCAGCACTGATACATTAAGGGAAAGGAGGAGCCTTTTTCTGCTCCGTTCTGATCTCCATGATATTAGCCTTCCTCCAGGCTGGCCTTGACAAGAGGCTTACAATGGCATCTCTCAGAGTCCAAGTTGCAAGACTCTTGTTTCAGGGTTTGAGGCCGAAAGGCTTTGTTGAAGTCTCATCTGGATACAGCCAGATTCCTCAGGCCCTCGGTAAACACCCATTCTTTACAGGAAACCTTAATGTGGTTTTGCAAGGCCTCAGCCAAGCACCATACAAGCCGCTAAAGGAAGTGTCCTTAATGGATTTGATGTTCAAGACAGTCTTTCTTGTGGCCATTACCTAAGCAAGAAGAGTATCTGAGTTCCTGGCTCTTGCAGAGAGCCTTTTCTCAAGTTCACAGAGACCATAGTTTCTTGTGCACCATTCCATCTCTTTTGTCAAAGATTGTTTTGCCTTCCCATGTCAGTTCAGAAGTCTGGTTATCGATGTTCCAGTCCACAAGTTCTAAGAAGGAGGAATGGATTCTGAAAACGTTGGATGGGAGAAGAGTGCTTGAGGTTACCAATGAGTTCAGACTATTTGACAATCTTTTTTATGCTCTCTAGTTAGGGTAGACACAGCACACCAGCCTCCAAGGACACAAACTCTAGGTGGATCCATAAGGCCATTTCATCAGCATATATCGCCTGTGGAAAACAGGCACCTATTTCCTTAAAGGCATATTCCACTAGAAGCATGGCTTCTTCATGGGCGGAAGCTCCCTCTAGGAGATTGGCAATCTCCCCCTAGGAGATTTGTAGGACAGCAACTTGGTCCACTCTACCTACATTTTCCATCTTTTATAGAGTGGATGTATCGGCAAAGGAGGACTCCGCCCTTGGGTCCTCAGGGTTACAAGCCAGCGCTATGATCCCGCCCTAGATTGCTGGGACTACTTTTATACGTTCTGCCCATCCACAATGACATACCTATTGCACTAGAAAAAGAGATTAGGTTCTTACCTTGCTAATATCTTTTCTAGAAGATAGGTGTATCATTCTGGAACCCCGCCCTGTCAGTTATCTTATGTGCCTACCTCGTATCTCTATCAGAAAATTTGAATCCAAACTGATATTTGCATGTTTGTCAGTCTTTAAGAGTATAAAGATTAAACTATTGCTGTAACACTTTGAGATTGTACTTGTACCACATACATGTTGTTTCTGTTTTGATTTGTTTATTGGCAATGTTTAACATGTTTATTATGATTTCAGAGCAGAATGGAGTTGTAGTTCGGGTAGTTTCCCCATACCCCTCTTTCACATGTTTCTCTATGGGGTTATCACTTGCTTTGGTACAAACTGAAGGGGGCTGCAGAGCCCTCTGGTGAAGGAGAAGAGATTCAAAAGCTGGAGTGGATTCCTTCTGCATGGCTTGTGAGCACTGGGATATTACCTGTCCATCCAGAATGACACACCTATCTACTAGAAAATTTATTAGCAAGGTAAGAGCCAAATCTTGTTTTGCTCTTTTCTTAGTCAGCAGAAGGCCCAGAAGTCTTAACCTGATCTGCAGCCAAAACCATAAGAACATAAGAATTGCCGCTGCGGAGTAAGACCAGTGGTCCATCGTGCCCAGCAGCCCGCTCACGCGGCATCCCTCTCATGAAAACCAGCGCCCTAATTGAGACTAGCACTACCTGTGTATGTTTTGGTTCAGCAGGAACTTGTCTAACTTCATCTTGAATCCCTGGAGAGTGTTTTCCCCTATGACAGACTCCGGAAGAGCGTTCCAGTTTTCTACCACTCTCTGGGTGAAAAAGAACTTCCTTACGTTCGTACGGAATCTATCCCCTTTCAACTTTAGAGAGTGCCTCTCGTTCTCCCTACCTCAGACAGTATTTGTGCTGGTCCACTTCTATTAGAAAAGAGAAGCTTCTAAAGATGTCCAGCTAAAATTCCGTGTGCATCTATTTGAAATACCAACAAAATGTTCACGGAGAGCATTGTGACCACGCTCTCAGCATCAGGAAATTGTTATCAAAGAGCTGTCTTCCCTAGACAACAAAGCACTCAAGCCCAAAAGAGGCAGGAACTTTACTCAAGTATTTTCTGATCTTGCAAGAACAAGGGCACTGAACAAATTCCTAGAAAGAAGTACAGGATGTTTTTCCCTAGCCACACTAATTCGCTTTCCATTGCAAAAGGTAAGACATTCTAGACAGATGGGTTATTTCCCCATAACCGTGTTTTGAGTTAGTACATAATCTCTTTTTTTTCCAAAAGGGTGACTAGTTATATTTTCCAGACGTTTCTTCATATCAGCTCCTTGGGTATTCATGAAATGCCTTCTGGTTGTAGCAATATATCTACACAGACTGGGAATGCAGGTGTTTCCTTATTTGAATGATTGACTGATCAAGAGCATATCTTGCAAAATGGCAGAATAATTAGGGCACAACCATCTGGATGCCAAAGTTAAAAAGGTAAATCATAAACTGCTCAACAAAACCCATTACCACAATTGGAATTTATGGTAGTTCTGCTAGACATGACTCAAGTGAAAGTTTTTCTACCACAGCAAGTGATCACCAATCTAATATTCAAAGTAGTTTTAAAACAAAGAGACTTGGCAGATGACAGCATGGAAAACATTTGAGAATGGTGGGCCATATGGCCTCAGTGATACTCCTGACATATCAAGATGAGACAAGCTCAACTGGACCTTGTACATGAAGTAGACACAGGCAATGGGAATGGGATGCCGTATTTGTTACAAAACTGCTTTGAAAGAGACTGTTGGATGGTTCAGTTCAATCAAATTCAAATAGTATGTATAAGCGCATCAAAACTGGGTTGGAGAGCCTTTCTAGATGGCCTTCATTCTTAGTGGTTATGATATTCCCAGGAGAAATTTCATCAGATTTCCTAGAATTTAGTGCAGCTAGAAAGCTCTAAAGGCTTTCAAAGATTGGTTGGCATACAAAATTATATTCTTAAAAACAGACAAACAAGTAGTGATCTATTATATCAAAAGGTAGAGAGGAACAAGGCCATACCTCTTGTGTTGAGAGACTATCAAGATGTGGAACTGCGTAATTTCTAAGAGAATCGCCCTCTGGGCTACTTACCTGACAGGGAAAGGCAAAAACTTAGTAGACAAGCTGAATTCCACCATATGAGTGGTCCTTGGATAATGTAGTGGCTCAGAGGATTTTTCAAGAGTTGGGCTCTCCCTTGATCTTTTTGCCACTTTTCAAATCAAGAAGGTACCTTCTGTTCCAGATTGAGCATATGGTAAACTAGCCTTGGATGCCTCCCTCTTAAAAACGTAAACATCTACTTATTTCCAACCATGGCCAATCCAGACAAGATTCAAACCTGGCAAGATCCAAAAGAGTAAAACAGAACTAATGTTTGCTCAAGAAAGACCACTTGCTTTTCCAGAGCACTCTAAAACTCATTATGCTTGGAATGGCAGTCACATGATCCACTTTTGTGACAGGTGAACTGTTGTTTTCAAATAAGTTATTATACAAGCAGCTTTGCTATATCCATTTTGAACCTGTCAGTATGCCTGGGATTGGTTCGAGTCTCTACCTTCTCCCCTATCCCCAATTTTTTGTAGGTAAAACTCCCAACCATGTTACCCTAACTAGTTGTTAGCTTTTATATATTCCTTTCAAATGAATATGGTATTTTATATAATCCAGTGCTGCCATATTATATCAACCCTATATGGGTATGTTTCAGTTTTACCAAACTGAAATGGAATTTTAGTGAAATTTTAAAATTTTATGCTGTAGCCCAAGACTACTCAAATGGGTCCACAGGCCAAATGGGTTTTCAGAATATTCCTAATGAATATGCATGAGAGAGATTTGCATATAATGGGGTGACAGGCATGCAGATCCCTAACATGTATATTCATTAGAAATATCCTGAAAACCTGACAAGCCTATGGGTCCATTTTATTCATTTGAATGGTGGTATGAAATGTAAATAGATTCTGGGTACTGAAATGAGTTGCCATGTTTGAGAATAAATGAGCCAGTAGAGAAGCACAGATGTATTTTTCAATTCAGTATATGTTACATATTTTTTAAAAATCTATCTTACTTCTGAGTAAACATCCACATAACTAATAGGCTTTAAACTGCTCTGTACAAATTTTGGGTTCTTTCCTTTAAATTTTTGAAGATATTTTAATACAACATTTTATTTTGTTGGTTTCTGAGCCATTTTCTGTCATTTTGCTTCTATGGTAAACTCTTGATTTCCCTTCATTCTAGCCAAGTTTTTCTTGGCTTATTCTTTTTTGGAATTAGTTTGGCTGTTTGCTGTGTGGTTTTAGGTTGCAGTTTGTTTGGGGGATGTAGTGTTTTTGTTTGCTTTTGTAGAATGTTATTGAATACTTAAAATTCTGTTCACGTATACTTTTTTCCTTTGGACGGCCCAATAAAAGGCTTAAATAGCAAGGTTTTTTTTAATGCATTCTAGTTTTATAAAACACCCTTAAAGTAAAATATGGTCTGCAAGCCCTTGCTTCAGTGTTTACAAATGTATGTTGGAATTTACTTTTTATTCATCATCATTAATAGGAACAAGAATTTCTGCAAAAGCAGCAACAAGAGCTGGATGGCTCACTCAAGAAAATCATCCATCAGCAGAAAACAGAGTTGGCTAATATTGAACGAGATTGTCTGAATAACAAGCAACAGCTAATGAGAGGTATCTTGATTATGTCTCATGTATTTCTTCATTTCTTCAATATGTATAATACTGTTCAAAACATATTTTCATATTTTTATTTAGCTCACATATTTTCACTGGTAGCTCAAGGCACGTTTCATTCAGGACAATAGGTATTTCCCAGTGAACTTAAAAATTTGTGTTTATACCTGTGACAACAGAGGGAATTGAACTTTGACTTATTGATTTTCAGTCTGCTAATCTAATTGTTGGGATGCAACTCCACTCTATTCATTTGACTCCATTTTTTTCTCCAGTGTATCAAAAGCAGTTTACATCATTAAAACCCATAGAGTAGTATATTGGCAAAATCAAAATGATTTCATGATTAAGTCCTTTAATATTAATTTCTAGTGCAAAAGGCATACGAGTCTTGAACCAGTGGTTATTCACTTCTACTCGCGAGTTTGTTTAGAAAGTGTCTACATTAATTTCTTGTTTAAGTTATCTTTTGTATATTTGTATATATGTATATTTGCATATTTATTTGTATACTTTGTATATTTATTTTGAAAAATAAAAAATTTATGAAAAAAGATATATAACAAATCGGACCTCGCACTCTCTTCCACGCTGTCCTTCGCAACCTCGCTGCTTAAAGCGTGGTCACCACCTGTTTGATACCAGTTCATCGCTGATTCCCCCTCTCCATTCTCCGAATCATCATCATGTCCAGGTTATTGCAAGATGAAATATACAATGGCTACCTGACGCAGTTAATCCCGGCCAGATCTGTGGTCTTCTACCGTAACGGGGACCCTTTCTTCGTTGGCAGGAAATTGGTGATCAACGGCAAGCATGTGCCCACTTTTGACACCTTCCTGTCAGAGTTGACTAGGCATGTGCCCATGACGCAGGGGTCAGTGCTGCGGATCTTCACGCCGCGTGAGGGCCACCCCGTGAGCACCATGGACGACATCCTGCCAGGCCACACCTACATCGTAGCAAACAAGGAATCTTTCCGGGAGCTCGAGTACATGATGTCATTGTGCAAGGGGGTTGCCGGTAGTAGAAGTCAGGTGGACTGGTCTGGACTTGGGGTGTGAGTGACATATAGGGGTGTGAGTGACATATAACTCCATGATTGATATGACTGATTACTAGTTGACAAAGGGCCAAATGTGGAAGTACCCCGCTGTTAGGGATAGTAACTGGGAATAACACCAAATAGTAACGGAGAGGAACGTATCTTTATTCTCCAGATAAGTTCAACAAAAGTGAAGATGCGGTCCCAGTAGGTCACCACCAGAGAGCAAGACCAAAACATATGGCTCAAACCCACCTCTGGACAATTACATTGAGGGCATTTAACCGTGGCACGAAAACGAGCTAAGTATGCTCTCTTAGGGGAAATATAAAGATGCAACACCAGTTTATAATGTTGATCTCAAAAGGTCATATATTTGCGATAAACACTCAACCGCTTAATAGCCGCTGAGACTGCGTCTTTAGGTAAATCCTGGGCCCAAGCATCCATTAACTTACTATGGTCAAGCAAAGGGGATTCATCCTTCAGGTAATGGTGAAATTGAAGAGGAATCAGCTATTGAGATCCAATGGTATAGGCTGTAGACAACAGCTCATTGTGACAAGTAGCTAGGTCACCTGAATCAAGGGATTGTATATAGTGGCAAATCTGAAAATACACAAAACTATCAGAAGGAGGTATGTCAAATTCACGTTGTAATTGGTCAAAGAATTTAATGGTCCCATCATCAGATGAAATAAGTAAAGAATCCCCTTTGCTTCCCATCCAACAAAAGCAGCATTATCAATACCAGGAGAAAATGAAGCATTGAGAAGCAAAGGCAAGAAAGGATATATACTAGTTGAAACACCATGAAAGCGACAAACCCATTTCCAAACCCTCTTCAAAGAGCCGTGTAAAACAGTATGAGAAAGAGTCCCCATGCATCCGGAGGGAATGGCATGTAAAAATGCTCTAAAATGAGAATTCTGGAAACAAGAGAGCTCCAAGGGAGTATTAGTAAATTAAGAGATGCCCCAAAACAAATCATTGATATGGCACATGCTGCAACCAACTGTCAAGAAATGAAGATTCAGTAAACCTACCCCCCCCCCTTGTACCATGGTAAGGCCACTTTACGTGCCCTTTTACCAACTCAGAGAAAACGTACCAAGCGAATGAGTTGCAGCTTATCCCTATGGAACAAATAAAGAGGAAGCACCTGGAAGACAGAGCCAACGAGGCACAACAACCATATTATATAAGCTAACTCTGCCCATAAGAGAGAGAGGATACCCCTGCCTTAAACGCAGCTGATTAGTCAAGTCTTGCAATAAGGGTTCAACTTTTACATTTCCAAGGACAAGGAAGATGTACTGTCCTTGAGTAATGGAGTCCAGATCATAATGGTGACTACCAGGCTTCTAGAACTTTCTGTTAGGCTTTATTGACGTATAGAGGCGGGACAGATCCATAGGCAAAAGAGCACCTAAGTATTTAAGGTGAGTATCAGTCCACTGTATCGGAAAAGCACCTGGCCAATCAATACAAACTGCAGAAAAAGAAACTCAGAAATGAAATCTAACGCTGTCGGCAAAGAAACAGCAGGATTAGTGAGAACAAGAAACAGGTCATCCACAAAGGCCAAAGTTTTAATTTCCCCGCCACTAACATGCAGGCCACTTACCTGATCAAAAAATGGCAAAGTACAGAGAGAGGCTCCAGCACAAGAAGAAATAAGAGCAAGGAAAGGGGACACCCTTGTCTTGTGCCCTGCAATATGGGAAAAGAATTTGAGCGAGTGCCATTTACTAACAATGAGGCCTGTGGGTGGGCATAAAGAGCCTTCCAAATAAAAACCCTGGAGACCTACATGGGCCAGAGTAGGGAACAGAAAAGACCAATGAACTGTCTAAAGCAGGGGTGCCCACACTTTTTTTTAGCTTGTGAGCTACTTCTAAAATGACCAAGTCAAAATGATCTATCAACAATAAAATTTTAAAAAACACAAAGCACACTGTACGCATAGAAAATGTTAATTATCATTTATATTTGGGGTTTTTTTTCAAAGAGGTCAAGGCAGATGACTTTAAAAAATGCAATGTCACCTCAGTAACAACTATACAAAAATAGACAAATATACCCCCTCCCTTTTTACTAAACTGCGATAGCAGTTTTTAGCGCAGGGAGCTGTGCTGAATGCCCCGTGCTGCTCTCGATGCTCATAGGCTCCCTGCGCTAAAATCCATTACTGCAGTTTAGTAAAAGGGGGCCATAGTGCAAAATATAGACAGCAGATATAAATTCTCAAAATGGACAATTTTGATCACTACATTTAAAATAAAATCATTTTTCCTACCTTTGTTGTCTGGTGGTTTCACGAGGCTCTGTTTGCACTTTCTTCTTCTGACTGTGCATGCAATATTTCTTACCTCCTTTCTGCCTCCTCCATGCTTCGTCTCCTCCAGACCTCATTCCATTCCCCAACCAACATCTGTCCTTCAATGAGTCCAACGTTTTCTTCCTCTCTCCCTGCCTGCCACCCTACGCACTTCATTCCCTCCCCCTTTTCTTTCCTTTCTCCCTGCCCCCTCCCCTTTCTGTCTCCCTGCCCCTTTCTTCCTTCCTGTCTCCCTGCCCCCTTTCTTACTTTCTGTCTCCCTGCCCCCTCTCTTACTTTTTCTCCCTGCCCCCTTTCTTTCTTTGTCTCCATGCCCACCTTTCTTTTTGTCTCCATGCCCCCTTTCTTTCTTTCTCTCTGCCCCCTTTCTTTCTTTGCCTCATGCCCACCTTTCTTTCTTTTTGTCTCCATGCCCCCCTTTCATTCTTTCTGTCTCCATGCCCCCCCTTTCATTCTTTCTGTCTCCCTGTTCTTTCTCCTTGTCTTTCTGTCTCCCTGTCTGTCTTTCTGTCTCCCCGTTCTACCTCCCTGTCTTTCTATCTCCCCAAGCCACCACCCAGGCTGTCTTCTGTAAACAGGCCCCCAAGCTACCATCGACGTCTGGAAACAGGCCCCCAAACCACTGCTGACGTTGCCGCCGAGTTATCCCTGTTTCACGCCGCTGCAACAAGCCAGCAGCCTTCCCCCCGACGTCAATTCTGATGGGGGGGGGAGGGGAGGCTGGCTTGCCCAGCACTTCTGTAGTCGCTGCTGGCCTGTTGACATCAATCTTCAGGACAGGTTAGCCAATATTCCATGCTTAGGAGATGAGCTTTTTGGTGATTCCATCGAGGTAGCCATACAAAAATTGACTGCATAAAACCAGTTGGAATTCTTTGGTCAGAACAAAGACTAAGCCTCTGATTTCAAGACAGGTGGCCAAGCCTTCTTATTCATATTAAAGGCGATATACTACTAAACCTTTTGTTTCTAGACTGCCACCACAAAATAAGCAGAAGCAACAGCGGTCTCAGAAAGCTCAGACAACAGCTCCTTAAAAGCCTACTCAGTCTTTTTGACATGCTTCTTGAGAGTATAGCTGCTATTCCCCAATCTCAGCTTCTTCCTCATCCAGTTGGAGGTTACCAACAAATCTACCATCAGTGTTGGACTCTAATAATATCCGACCTGTGGGTTTTCAAAGTCATCAAGAAAGGTTACTCTTAATTTTGTCACCATACCTCCAAATCATCCTCCAAGAGAGTCCTCTTTCAACCCGCAGCAGAAGTTCTTCTTCACCCAGAGAGTAGTAGAAAGCTGGAACACCCTTCCAGAGGCTGTTATAGGGGAAAACACCCTCCAAGGATTCAAGACAAAGTTAGACAAGTTTCTGTTGAACAAGAACGTGCACTGGTAGGGCTAGTCTCAGTTAGGGTGCTGGTCTTAGACCAGAGGGCTGCCGCATGAGCGGATTGCTGGGCATGATGGACCACTGGTCTGACTCAGCAGTGACAATTCTTATGTTCTTAGATGTCCCTCCTTCTTCAGGAAATAGGGGCTCTACTTCAATTAAATACCAGAGAGTTAGTGCCCCCCTATCAAAGAAATCAGGGGTTCTATTCCAGGTATTTTCTCATCCCCGAAGAAGATGGGAGGTCTAAGTCCAGTTCTCGACCTCTGACACCTCAACAAGTTCCTGGTCAGAGAAGAATTTCAAATACTGTCTTTAGGAACTCTATACCCATTATTGGATCAAAACAATTGGCTATTCTCCCTAGATCTAAAAGAAACTTATATCCATATATCAATTCATCCTGCTCAGAGAAAGTTTCTGCGATTTCAAATTGCCCATCAACACTTTCAATACAAAATTCCATCGTTCGGCTTGGCATCCTCTCCAAGAGTGCTCACAATCTATCTAACGTACCTGGGGCTATGGAGAACTGAGTGACTTGCCCAGGGTCACAAGGAGCAGCAGTCAACAATCCCGATCTTTCAGCACTTAGAGTTCAAAGTGAACTTTCCAAAATCTCAACTTCAACCCTCTCAAATTCTACAGTTCATTGGAGCTCTGCTCGATACCATTCAGCTCAGGGCATTCCTACCTCAAAGACAGGACAACCTGATTCAAATTTGCAATCAAGTACCATCTTCTGTCCATCTCAGCCAGAAAAATGATGAGACTGTTGGGTCATATGGCATCTACAGTCCACGTTACCCCCTTCGCAAGACTTCATCTTAGAATAGCTCAGTGGTCCCTGGTGTCTCAATGGTCTCAAGCTTTAGATCCCTTTCCACAGAAAATTACTGTCACATCATCGCTGCGTCAATCTCTTCAATGGTGGATGAATTTGTCAGATCTTTCCACAGGGCTAATGTTTCCAACACCTCCACATCAGAAGGTTCTTGCCACATAATCGTCCATGTATGCTTGCTCACCTGGATGGTGTCCGGACTCAATGTCATTGGTGTACACAAGAACAGAAGCTCCACATAAACCTCTTGAAACTCAGAGCGATTCGCAATGCTCTGAAGACTTTTCAGCACAATATATCCAATCACGTCCTCCTGGTCCACACAGACAATCAAGTCAGACAATCAAGGGACCGGTTCTTTGACTCTGCCAAGAATCCAAGAAGATTTGGAACGGGGCAATTGCTCGAAACATACCTCAAAATTGTCTATGTTCAGGGAGCACAAAATTCATTTGCAACAAACTCAGTAGATATCTTCGACCACACGAGTGGACGCTCCACTCCAAGATCTTGCATCAGATACTTTCTCATTGGGGGACTCCTCAGACCTATTTGCATCCCCCAGCAATCACAAACTGTTCAATTATGTTCCAGGCAATACTCTCCTCATCGTCTGGAGGCAGATGCCTTCCTTTCAAGACGCTGGTCAAGCTCAAACAAGACTCGGCTACCATGATCCTTATAGCACCTCGGTGGCCCAGACAACCGTGGTTATCCCTTCTACTTCAGCTCAAGGTCAAAGATCCAATAACCCTGCAGATCTTTCCATCTCTTCTCACTCAATCAAGGGTCTCTTTTGCCTTCCAATCTGCAGTTGTTACACCTGATAGCTTGGAACCTCTCAGCCTGACCTCAGCAGATTCTGATCTTTCTGATCCAGTCAGAGTAATTTTAGAAGCATCCAGAAAACCACCTACACAGTAGTGCTACTAACAGAAGTGGCCACAGTTTTCAGCATGGTATGATCTTCATCAAGATGCTTAATCCTTCATTCCTTCAGTATTGGAATATCTTCTACACTTATCCAACTCAGGACTTAAAACCACTTCAGTCAGAGTTCACCTTAGTGCTATCAGTGCTTTCCATGTTCAAGTCAACAATAAATCTCTTGTGGTTCATCCTCTTGTTTCCAGATTTATGAATGGTCTTTTCAACATCAGACCGCCTCCAGTGGTTTGAGATCTTAATGTTGTTCTCACCAGTCTGATGAAGCCTCCATTTGAACCAATGTCTTCTGCTCATCTTAAATATCTCACTTGGAAAGTGGTATTTTTAATCTCCATCACTTCTGCTTGTTGAGTGAGTGAGCTTCAAGCGTTGGTGTCGGACCCACCTTTTACAGTTTTTTACCTTAAGGTGGTTCTCCACACCCATCCTAAATTCTTGCAAAAAGTGGTCAAGGAATTTCTAAATCAATCAATTGTGCTTCCAGTTTTCTTTACAAAGCCTCATTCTCACCCTAGCAAAACAGCTCTTAATACCTTAGAAGAGCCTTGGCATATTACTTACAAAGGACTAAGCCACATAGAACATCTCCTCAATTGTTCATCTCCTTTGATCCCAATAGATTGGGCTGCCAAGTGACCAAGATAACTATTTCCACATGACTTGCGGCCTGCATTTCCTTATGCTGTGCTCATGATGGAGGTCGTGTTACAGCACATAAAGTCCGAGCTATGGCAGCTTCAGTTGAATTCTTACTTTCCACTCTCATTGATGAAATCTACAAAGCAACTACTTGGTCCTCAGTTCACACGTTCACGTCTCATTACTGTCTGGTATCATATTCCAGACGAGATGGGCATTTCGGCCAAGCAGTTAAACAAAATTTATTTTCTTGATGGCCAACTCTCCCTCCATCCCATTGCAGTAAGCTAGGGAGTCCCATATGTGAAAATATGCTACCTGCTTGTCCTAGGATAAAGCACAGTTACTTACCGTAATAGGTGTTATCTGGAGATAGCAGGCAGATATTCTCACACCCCTACCACCTCCTCTGGTTGGCTTCTTAGCTTGCTTATGGAACTGAGGTACTGCGAGCCTCTGCGGGAAGGCAGTCACGCATGCGCGGTGCAGGCAGTTAATAAAAACTTAGTGACAGTTCACTTGTCAAACTGTCCGTACTGGGCTCCATGGATGACGTCACTCATACGTGAGAATATCTTCTTGCTGTCAACAGATAACACCTGTTATGGTAAGTAACTGTGCTTTTTGTACCCTTTTGTTATTGAAGTAATTTGGATTTTACTCTATTTGGATTTATTAACTGCCTTTTTCATGAAGAGATTCACCCAAATCAATTTACAATGCATTGAATAGTAATCTGGTACTCTTGAGTACTTTTCCTATCTGTCCTGGCAGGCTCATAATCTAACTGTGGTACTTGGGGCAATGAAAGAAGCTAACTAATAGGCAGCTATAGTTCTTAAATCCCAACATTTATTTTAGATTTAGATTTTGTTGATGATGAGTTTCTTGTAATTGCCTAAAGGTTGCAAACTGAAATTTTGGATCATTCTTATCTATTACAGCACGGGAAGCTGCAATCTGGGAGTTGGAAGAACGTCATTTGCAGGAAAAACACCAGCTGGTTAAGCAACAACTCAAAGATCAGTACTTCATGCAGAGGCATCAGCTACTTAAACGGCATGAAAAGGTTAGCATTGTAGACAGCATTGTATTTTTATGTAAAGTAGGCCATCTAGATCAGTGGTTCTTAAACCTATCCTGGGAAAAATGCTTGAGTACCTGAATAAATTCTTGTAAATTGTTCTGAGCTCCTTGGGGAGAACGGTATAGAAAATTGAATAAATAAATAAAATAGCAAATGCTGGCTTCATAACTTTTACATTTCCAAGGATAAGGAAGATGTACTGTCCTTGAGTAATGGAGTCCAGATCATAATGATGACTACCAGGCTTCTAGAACTTTCTGTTGGGCTTTATTGAGCATATGTGAATTGTACTATGAAATGGTGACTGTTTGGGCACCTTCATTCAGTTCTTTGTTTTATGTAGTGATGGTTATGGTTCAAGTGTACAGTTTTTTTCAAAGTATCTTTTGGAATTGGCTGATTAAGAGGTTTAATTTTATTAATTACAGCAGTAAAAATATTCAAATAGCAATACAAAGTATGGCAAAGTATGCTACATTGCAACGTCAATACAATATGCAATAAAACATATTAATAGCATAGGGTATAAGCAAAGATGGAACAATGCTTGAGTACCTGAATAAATTCATGTAAACCATTCTGAGCTCCCCTGGGAGAATGGTATATAAAAGTGAATAAATAAATATACTGTATTTTTCGCTCCATAAGACGCACTTATTTTCCCCAAAAAAGTGGGTGGAAAAAAGGGTGTGTCTTATAAAGCGAATGCAACCCCCCCAACATACTGTCTACTTTCTGCCGGGCGATTTCTCTCATCAGTCCTCCGATGCTTACTGGGTTGAGGGCAGAACATTGTGGGGGTTATGCGACAATGGAGGAGACTCAGCTTAACGGAGGAGACAAGCAGGTAGTGATGGGAGGGAGGTAAAGATGCCACACTCGCGGACACGAAGTGTGCGCTCCGTCCTTTCCATTCCGGGTGCCTTGTTCAGTGAGGGCCTGCTTCCCACCTCCAGTCCAGGATGGGGAGAAGGACGAGAGCTAGGCGCCAAGACAAAATACCACGCAGCTTGTTCGGTGCGCTCCATCCCGCCCCTTTTCCTGTAGCAAGAGGTGGTGGAGGGGAAGTAATATCGGCAGCAGAGATGGCCACGTGCGCAGGGGTGGAGCTGTATGTCTCTAAATGCCCGCGGCCCTATAGCGTGAGGAGAGTCCTTTCGGCTCTGCTCTCCTGCAGTGTGGTGGCCTGCTTCAGCTCGTTGGCCTCTGCCCAGTGGTGGTGGCGTTTCCTCGCTGCTATTCTCACCTCCTGCTCAGAGTCTGATGCAAAAGAACCGAAACCAGAGCCCCTGGCAAATTGGCTGCATTGGGAGTGGTTGACTGTTCACCCTGCAGCTGTTCCTTTGCCGGCAGTGGTAGTCTTGACTCTACTCCCTCTCATCAGGAGCCTGGAGTCTATGGGGCCTGACTTTGAGAGATCTTCTGTGGCCAGCCTGCCCTCCTTTCTCTGAGGTGTTTTGCTTTTCTACCTGTTATTTTTTATTTTATCTTTCATTCTTTTAACATATAGTTTGTACTACTCTTTTTAGGCTCTCTAGCTAATTTACCTAAGTGCCTTCTACTTCATGCAAACTGTTTTTTACTTATCAACATTGTTAAAATTCTCTTTTTCTTCTTGTTATACTTAGATTTTTATAACCGCATCGAACCGAAAGGAATTTTGCAGTATATAAAGTTTTATGTTAAAAGTGATGATTGATGGAGGGGGTCTGGGATGGAATTTAAAGGTGCCGGGGAGGCTGGAACGGAATTTAAAGGTGCTGGGAATATATTAGTATACAATTTGGATCAGAATGGGGTTTTTTCTTGTTTTCCTCCTAAATCTAGGGTGTGTCTTATGGAGCGAAAAATACGGTAAATGAAACAGGAATAAGAAAGTAAAGGGACTAATTTAAAGAAAATTGCACACGAGGTCAGACAGATGCTTGAATATTATCTTAGAGTAGGAGTTCATAAACATTTCTTGCTATAGTATATGCAGCCTGAATTGGTCCTCATGTATGTATGACTAGCAAGTTACTACTTCCATGAAAGGCCTGTTTGAAGAACCGAGCTTTATAAAGATATTTAGCAAGTGGTATCGAGGACAGAGGACTTAAAGGGAGTTATCTCTCAGTTAAGTGTATTCTCCCAAAAAGGGGTGGTTCAGGTGTGTAGTATTTTTTCACAAGTCTCCCTTTTTTGTTATCATTTTATCTCTTTCACATCCATGTTTATTGCATTGATATGACATCAATGAGCAGCATTAATTGGCCTTATTTTTCTGAAATTTGCTCATCTGATTTCATTTCAACAGATATTTTCGCAGTGTGAAAGGAGAAGGAAACTGACTGCTAAAATTTATACATGTCACATCTGGGTGCTAAATACCAGATACCTAGTTTTGTCTCCTGTCAGAAGATGTCTTCTTACAAATAAACTGATAGGGAAGATTTCATATTTAAAGAAGTTTGATCTAGTTGCATCAATAGCATAGACATTGAAGGATACTGGTACTGTACCTGTTGCTTATGGTGCATTGGTTTCAAAATCAACTACCAGCATCCTGTAGTTCCTCTCATCAAATTAAATTGAATAATATAGCAGAGCAATTAGTACTAAGAACAGGAAGATACTTAAAGCTGTTGTACATTTTCTAAGTAATGCATTTGATATACTGCCTTTTTGTGGGACAACCAAAGCATTTTAAGAACATAAAGAGTTGCCATACTGAGACAGACAAAAGGTTCATCAAGCCCAATATCCCATTTCCAACAGTGGTCAATCCAGGTCACAAGTACCTAGCAAGATCCCAAAAGAGTAAAACAGATTTTATAATGCTTATCCTAGAAATAAGCAGAGAATTTTAATTTAATTTAATTCTTATATACCACTAATAACCGTGAGGTTTCTAAGCGGTTTACAAAAATGATGCATTAAAGATACAATAAATAAAAACTAAATAAATGATAGGTACTTGGAAATTCCCTAACTGTCTCAAAGGCTCACAATCTAACTAAAGTACCTGAAGAAACAGTATGAAAAATAAAAAGACAGAGGTAGAGATAGAGATAGAAATGAAATATTCCAATAAGTAATGAATAAATAATTTAAAGATAGAATTAAAATAATAATTAAAGTAAACAAAATAGAGATAAAAATAAGCATAGAGAGAAACAGAAACACACTCCAAAAAAGCATCAAGATCTTTGACTTGTAATTATTATGATCATTTAACACCAGATCTTAAATGCCTTTCTGGAATATATCATCTCCCTATCCCTCTCCATACCCACCTCCATCTCCACCCCAATTCACTTCAACCACCATTCCCATTCTATTCTTTAACTGCCGTCAACCCCAGATCCGATGGCTATCATCTGGGCCCCGAGTTTCCTCCAAGAACAGGCGACATCTCTGGCAAGGTAATCTCCACCGCTGCCGCACATGATGTGAGATCCTCAGAGGTAGACCCTTCGGAATGGGGGAGGAGTGAAGATGGTGTCGGGTACCCTGCTGGAACGGGCTCCCGAACCGACCTTTGATCTGAGCGTCGGACTGCAGCTCTCCTCTGTCGGCTCTCCCCTGCTGGAATGGGGGAGGAGTGAAGATGGTGTCAGGTGCTCTGCTGGAACGGGCTCCTGATCTGGCCACTAGTGAAACTGGCAGTTGGTGCCGAGCACCGTCAGCGCTGCTCATCCTGTAGTTCTCTCCCCTGCTGGAATGGGGGAGGGGTGTAGATGATGCTAGGTGCCCTGCTGGAAAGGGCTCCCGATCTGGCCACTAGTGAAACTGGCAGTTGGTGCCGAGCACCGTCAGCGCTGCTCCTCCTGTAGTTCTCTCCCCTGCTGGAATGGGGGAGGGGTGTAGATGATGCTAGGTGCCCTGCTGGAAAGGGCTCCCGATCTGGTCACTAGTGAAACTGGCAGTTGGTGCCGAGCACCGTCTGCGCTGCTCCTCCTGTAGTTCTCTCCCCTGCTGGAATGGGGGAGGGGTGTAGATGATGCTTGGTGCCCTGCTGGAAAGGGCTCCCGATCTGGCCACTAGTGAAACTGGCAGTTGGTGCCGAGCACCATCAGCGCTGCTCCTCCTGTAGTTCTCTCCCCTGCTGGAACGGGGGAGGGGTGTAGATATACATCTTAATAATCCAAACCTTTTAAAACCCTGCTAAGCTAATGCTTTTACCACATTCTCTGGGAACAAATTCCAGAGCTCCTTATCGTTCCTCCTAAACCTGCCTATCCTCTTTTTCCGTTGTCTATTTCATAAGAACATAAGAATAGCCTTACTGGGTCAGACCAATGGTTCATCTAGCCCAGTTGCCAATCCTCACTGTGGCCAATCCAGGTCACTAGTACCTGGCAAAAACCCAAAGAGTAGCAACATTCCATGCTACTGATTCAGGGCAAGCAGTGGCTTCCCCCATGCCACTCTCAATAACAGAGTATGAACTTTTCCTCTGAGAAATTGTCCAAACCTTTCTTAAGACCTGCTAACACTATCCCTAGACTGGAAAACAACTAACATAATTCCACTCCACAAAAAGGGCTGCAGAACAGAGACAGAAAATTACAGACCGATGAGTCTTACATCCATAGTGTGCAAACTCATGGAATCACTGATCAAACAGAAACTCGACAAAATTCTAGACGAAGAAAATTTACGTGATCCACACCAACACGGATTTACCAGGGGAAGGTCCTGCCAATCTAATCTGATTGACTTCTTTGACTGGGTGACCAGTCATCTGGATGCCGGGGAGTCCCTGGATGTGATATATTTGGACTTCAGCAAAGCTTTTGATAGCGTCCCACACCGCAGGCTGTTGAACAAACTAAAATCGAAGGGATTAGGGGATACATTCACTACATGGGTAAAAGATTGGCTAGATATGGTAGGCTTCAAAGGGTGATGGTAAACGGTACCCCCTCCAAAACGTCAGCAGTGACGAGTGGAGTACCTCAGGGCTCCGTCTTAGGGCCAATTCTATTCAATTTATTCATAGGAGATTTGACCCAAGGGCTTAGAGGAAAAGTATCACTGTTTGCTGACGACGCCAAACTATGCAACATAGTAGGCAAAAGCAGTGTGCCTGACTTTATGACGCAGGACCTACGGCAGCTGGAACAGTGGTCATCAACTTGGCAGCTAGGCTTCAATGCTAAAAAATGTAAAGTAATGCACCTAGGCAAAAAAAATCCACACAGAACTTACACACTAAATGGTGAAACCTTGTCCAGGACCACGATGGAACGTGATTTAGGAGTGATCATTAGCGATGATATGAAGGCTGCCAATCAGGTGGAGAAGGCTTCGTCCAGGGCAAGACAAATGATGGGCTGCATCCATAGGGGTTTTGTCAGCAGAAAACCTGAAGTCATAATACCACTGTACAGATCCATGGTGAGACCTCATCTCGAGTATTGTGTTCAATTCTGGAGACCACACTACCAGAATGATGTGTTGAGAATTGAATCGGTTCAGCGAATGGCTATCAGGATGGTCTTGGGGCTCAGGGATCTCATGTATGAAGAAAGGCCAAAAAAACTGCGGATGTACCACTAGAGGAGCGAAGAGAGAGGGGGGACATGATTGAGACCTTTAAGTATATCACGGGGCGTATAGAGGTGAAAGATGATATCTTCAGTCTTACAGGGACCTCAGTAACCAGAGGACACTCGCTGAAAATCAGGGGAGGGAAATTTCAAGGTGATGCTAGGAAGTACTTCTTCACCGAAAGGGTGGTCGATCATTGGAACGAGCTGCCTCAGCAGGTGATTGAGGCCAACAGTGTGTCAGATTTTAAGAGAAAATGGGATATTCACGTGGAATCTATAGGGGAGTAAAAGTCAGGGAGTGGGTCATTGGTATGGGCAGACTCGATGGGCTATAGCCCTTTTCTGCCGTCAATTTCTATGTTTCTATCTGCTCTTACCACAACCTCTGGCAATGTGTTCCAGAGCTTACCGTATTTTTTGCTCCGTAAGACGCACCGGACCATAAAAAACACCCTAGATTTACAGTAGGAAAACAAGAAAAAAAACATTCTGAACAAAATTGTGTACTAATATATACCAGGCTCTGCACCCAGCCCCCCTCACGCCCTGCCAGGCTCTGCACCCAACCCCACACTCCTTGCCAGGCTTTGCACCCTGTCCCCTCTCTCTGCCAGGCTCTGCACCTGCCCCCCTCCCTGCAACAAACAGTTACAAACAGTAAAAGGAAAATAGAGCAACATTTGTTTCAAGACATTCCAATAGCATCTTTTCTGCAAGATTAAAGTCCTATGTGAACTTCTCTACATTCTTTGAGTTTGTCAACAACCACTATTTCTGTCACTTTTTCTTCAGTTCCTTTTCCTCACTTAGCTCCATTCTCTTCAGTGATCACCATTTTAAATTCAATCAAAGCATGTGTTTTGTAACACTAGTTTGCTATGTACCATATATATGTAGGGTGTTTTCATACATTTTACCAAAAGAAACAGATTTAAAATGTTGAACTCCCTCTGTACTGTTTCCCTGCTTTTTTTACCCCTATATCACACAGAAGCTTTAACACTTACCGTATGTATGTATGGTAAAAAGCTCTAGCATTTCACCTTAAGAAAGCATTCTGGATCACATTCATTCACAATCTTTTCACAGTCATAGAAACATAGAAAATGACGGCAGAAAAGGGCCACGGCCCATCTAGTCTGCCCACATTAATGGCCCACCCCCTAACTACCTCCATGAAGAGATTAGAGAATGACACGGTGGCGGTTACCCGCGGCTAGCCGCGGGTAACCCGCCAAAACGGGGAATGAAAAATAACAGTCGCTGCGGGGATGGGGACAAGGCCATTCACCGCCCATGGAGCGGTGAATGGTCTTGTCTCCGCAGTGAGGCATTAAGGATTGCGCGGTCCCCGCAGCCACCGCCCGCCCGTAGTGTTTAGCCAGCTCCCTCCCTCCACCTCACCTTAAATTCTGAGTTTGCTGGCTTCCTTTTTCCTGAGCTGCACGCGTTCAAAAAGCCGTGCATGCGCGGCTGCGCAAGTCCATCAAGCTTCTCCTCTGAAGCAACCGGAAACAGGAAATTGCAGGAGAGGAGAAGCTTGATGGACTCGTGCAGCTGCGCGTGAGCGTCTTTTTAAACACGTGCGGCTCAGGGAAAAAGGAAGCCGGCAAACTCAGAATGTAAGGTGAGTTGGAGGGAGGGAGCTGGCTAAACGCTGCGATCGGGTAGGTAGGGGCTGCTAGACTCTGCGATCGCATTTGTTCCCGGCTCATACTAGGAAGGAGGGAGTGAAAGGAAAAAAAATTCTGGGCCAAGGGGATGAAGAGGGAAAGAAAGAAACCCACAGCAGGAAAGAAAGGGGAAGACAGGCAGGTGAGCCAGATGCTGGAAGCAGGGGGGGGGAGGGAGAAAGAAGGAAAGAAGCTAGATGGGGTTGAAAAGAAGACACGCTGGTATGGAAGAGGAAGATAGGGGAAATCTGGACAGAGGAAGGTAACAGAAAGAGGGGAAATTATGTGCATGGGGCATAGGGACAGAGACATAAAGGGGACATGCCATGGGGATCGTATATGGACACAGGGGGGGGGGGCAATGGCAGATACATAGGAGAAATATTAGAAATAGGGAAAATAGGAACACAGAAGCGAGATGGTTTGTGGGAATGGGACAGGGACAGAGCTCGCAGGCTCCAGCGGCTTGCACAAATTACATTGTAACATGCCACGAAAATAAGAGAGAGGGAGGTAGATAGATAGGCCACGCGAGAGGAGCTGAAAGGTGGTAGAAAGGAACACATGGTAAAGGAGGGAGGGAAGGGTGGTGGTAGAAAGGAATAGAACAGACATTGAAAGAGGGTAGAGAGGAACAGACCCTGAAGGGAAATGTGGAAGACAGAGTGGGAAGAAGACAGATGCCAGACTATGGGGGAGCGGAGGGAAGAAGATGGGTGCTAGACCAATTGGGGGAGGGTGAAGGGACGGCACAGTAACAGCAAATGGAAGACGCAGAGAGAAGACACACAGTGGATGGAAGGAATTGAATGAGAAGATGTGGAAAGCAGAAACCAGACAACAAAGGTAGAAAAAAAATTCTATTTATTTATTTATTTTTTGCTTTAGGATAAAGTAGTATATTAGTTGTGTAGAAAAAAAATTCTATTTATTTATTTATTTTTTGCTTTAGGATAAAGTAGTATATTAGTTGTGTTGATAAAAATTTATAAACAAAGCCCTGCCAGCTGAACATCTCTTTATCTAGTTCAGCAGCAGGAACTTTGATTTATAAGAAAGGAATAAGCTAAATATTACAGTATTAAGGCTTATATGGATGCTGCGGGGACGGTGACGGGGCGGTGAATTGGATGGCAGTGACGGTGACGGGGCGGTGAAAGGGATGGCGGTGATGGTGACGGGGCGGTGAAGGGAATGGCGGTGACGGGGCGGTGCAGAGGATGGTGGGCCGGGGACAGGGCGGTGACGGGGACAGATTTTTTCCCCGTGTCATTCTCTAGAAGAGATCCCACATGCCAATCCCAAATTTTCTTAAAATCTGGCACGCTGCTGGCCTCAATTACCTGTTGTGGAAGATTATTCCAGCGGTCAACCACCCTTTCGGTGAAGAAATATTTTCTGGTGTCGCCATGAAATTTCCCACCCCTGATTTTCAATGGATGCCCTCTTGTTGCCGTGGGTCCTTTAAGGAAAAAGAGATCTTCTTCCACCTCGATACGGCCCGTGACATATTTGAACGTCTCGATCATGTCTCCCCTCTCTCTGCGTTCCTCAAGTGAGTACAGCTGCAACTTACCCAAGTCGTTCCTCATACGGGAGATCCTTGAGTCCTGAGACCATCCTGGTGCCAATTCGCTGAACCAACTCAACTCTCTGCACATCTTTTTGATAATGCGGCCTCCAGAATTGTACACAGTATTCCAGATGGGGTCTCACCATGGATCTGTAGAATGGCATTATGACCTCGGGCTTACGGCTGATGAAACTTCTACGGATACAGCCCATGATTTGTCTAGCCCTGGATGAAGCTTTCTCCACTTGATTGGCAGTCTTCATGTCTTCGCTAATAATCACCCCCAAGTCACGTTCTGCTACAGTCCTTGCTAGGATCTCACCATTTAGGGTGTAAGTCCTGCATGGATTTTTGCCGCCAAGGTGCATGACCTTGCATTTTTTGGCATTGAAACTTAGTTGCCAAGTCTTTGACCAATGCTCCAGCAGGAGTAGGTCCTGCGTCATACTGTCGGGCATTGAGCTTTTGTCGGGCACTATGCTTTCTTCTGTTGTGCGGTTGCCTACTATGTTGCATAGTATGGCATCATCGGCGAATAATGTAATTTTACCTCGAACCCCCTCAGCCAAGTTTCTTACGAAGATGTTAAATAGGATCGGGCCCAAGACCGAGCCCTGCGGCACTCCGCTGATCACCTCCGTAGTATCAGAGAGGGTACCGTTTACCACTACCCTCTGAAGTCTACCCCTAAGCCAGTCCCTAACCCATGCGGTTAATGTTTCACCCAGTCCCATCGAACCCATCTTGCTCAATAACCTGCGGTGTGGGTCGCTATCAAATGCTTTGCTGAAGTCCAAGTACACGACGTCCAGAGACTCCCTTATATCCAGCTTTCTTGTTACCCAGTCAAAGAAGCTGATCAGATTTGATTGGCAGGACCTTCCCTTCGTAAAACCATGTTGATGGGGATCTCATAGATTCTCCTCGTTCAGGATCGTATCCAATTGGCATTTGATTAGTGTTTCCATAAGTTTACTCACTATCGATGTGAGACTCACCGGTCTATAATTCTCAGCCTCCGTCCTGCATCCCTTTTGTGGAGTGGAATGACGTTAGCCATTTTCCAATCCAACGTGACTCTTCCTGTACTTGGGGAAAAATTGAAGAGCGCAGATAATGGTTCCGCCAGGCGTCACTCAACTCCCTGAGCACCCTGGGGTGTAGTTTGTCCGGTCCCATAGCTTTGTTCACCTTGAGTCTTGATAGCTCCTCGTAGACACTGCTGGGCGTAAACTCGAAATTTCGAAACGGGTTTTCGGGAAGTTTTCAATTGTTTTCTTGTGACTGTCTTTCATCTGCTTCCAAACCTGATGTTCTTTTTTTTTCTTTTTTCTTTTTTTTAATCTTTATTCATTTTACATCTTACAACAAGTGTAACAATAGATACAGTTAAATTGAATTGAATACTGTTCCAATTTTCAAGATCTTTTAGCACCTGTTTCTTTTTCAAATCTAAGTCGGTAAATTTCATCAAACTGAGTTGTGAACATTATGCTCCTTGGCCACGCACTATCCCCATGCCACTTGCCGGCACATTTTGCAAAAGAGCTGCAGGCTACGGCCCGGGTGCTTGGGGCAGGCAGAGCCTTTCAGTCTGGGAGCCTCCGCCTCCCCATCCCCACCCCCGCAGACTTTGCTTGCTGCTCCCGGCTGGATCAGTTTGACCACCTTGGTCAGAGTGAGCAGGCTGGAGGCGCTCCCCGGCACGGCACTAACTTTGCGGCAGAGGAGGTACTACACCTGCGTCTCCCTGGCCAGGGAGCAAAGGGGCTACTGGCCGCGACCCGGGTCTATGCTAGTTGCTGGACAGCCTGGGTCTGTGCTAGTCGCTGGGCGGCAGCCTCCTCATGATATTAGGGCCAGCGGCGCACAAGAGCACTCGTGCATGGGCATGTGCCATTTCTCGCAGGACTCATGAGAACTGACGGCATGTGGGCCCATGCAGGAGCGCAATTGAGTGCCGCTGGCCCCGGCATCATAAGGAGGCTGCCGCCCAGCGACTAGTACAAGCAATAAGTGGCGCACAATCAGGAAGTAGCTGGGACTGGTCCACAGCGCCCCACGGATCGGGGAGGGAGAGAGGCAGCGCTCTGATCTGGAGGAGACGACGCCTGACTCGGGACCGGGTCTCCGCTTCTTCATTGTGCTCCCGAGGTTCTTCGGAGGAGCAGGAGTTGGCGGATATGCGCGAGAGAGCATTTTAAAAAAGGTACTGGGTGGGCAGAGGTGTTTAAAAAAAATTGTATTCCCTCCATAAGACGCACCCACTTTTGGGGGGAAAAATGCATCTTATGGAGCGAAAAATACGGTACTTTGTAGAGCATGACAGAAAACTCTAGAAGCTTGGTACTAATTATTCTGACTTGGGCTCCCTCCAGTGATACTCATTAAAAGTATGCAACTTGACATTTTACAGCCCCTTCAATCTTTAACATCTGATCCTACAAAACCTATGTGTTACAAGGCTCAAGACACAAGTATTGTGGAATAACTTGTAGATTGTTTATTCTGTTTGCTCACTCTTCTTCCCACCTCATTTGTACTGAAGTTACTGCACTGATGAAAAACAAAATTAATATTCTTCCAGTCTCTGCTCATGTTGTCAACAAGCATTGCTTCTGTTTTAAGTAAAGTAGGTTTGTTGCTTGAATTCTCCATTGATGTACATTTTCTTGTTTTAAGGAAATGGAACAAATGCAGAGGTACAATCAGAGGCTTGTTGAGGAATTAAAGAACAAGCAAACTCAAGAGAAAGCAAGACTACCAAAAATCCAGCGCAGTGATGCAAAGACACGCATGGCCATGTTTAAAAAGAGCTTAAGAATTAATCCTGCTGGCTCTCCAGAGCAGGATCGAGAAAAGATTAAGCAGGTAAGATATTTCAAAGTACGAGATAAACTGTATAGCTTAAGACAAATGAAATTATGCAAGTATTGCAAAATAGTAGAATTTTTAAAAAGTTTAGATGGTTATAAAAAGGGGGCATTTAATTTTACTGAAATATTTCAAGGAAGAGTTAAATAACAGAAATATATCACTTGAGTACCTTAAGCCCTTAGGATTAATATTTTAGCATTTTGTAATCATGTTCTTATTTCAAGATCATTCAATTCAATGAAACACTTCCACAATGGTAAGATGCACAATGTCAGATGTTATATTAGTGATACAGTGCAGGTTGGAATATCAATTTCAAAAGGAGGATAAAGCCTCAGACAAGGGCCCTCCCACCCCCTCAATGGTGGAATAGCGGTGTGGAGCGTTCACCTCACTGGATAAAAATCCTTTGCATAAACTAGGCACTGCACTGTATTAAAGTACAATGAAAGATACTGCGAGATAGATGAAAAAGTTCAACTTATCTTCGTTGATCGATACACCGATGATGGCCAGCGTTTCACTATTCAGCTGCCTCAGGGTGTAACATATCCTATCAAACTGAAACCAGAATCAAAACTTTAAAGTTAAAGACTGGACTAGTGTGTATCTTCTTAAGACGTCAGTTAAAACCAAAGCAGGACTTACCTTTTATTCGGATGCTAAATGCGTCTCCTACATCCAAAAATGGCTCTGCAAAGTTCAAACTGGATTTAAATACTCCCGGTGTTTTATCACCACCGGAAGTGTCAATGCGTCAGTGCTCTGACGCTGTTAAAGACACAGAAATACTATGTCTTTCTGTTTGCCGGCAAGAAGGTAAAAAACTGAATGTGAGAGTAAGAAAACCCATTCAAATGTATGTTGAGTTTATAAAATGACTAGATCCTTTTATATTTCTTTTGCCCCATTCTTCTCATTGTTTATTGTGTTGGTTTTTGTACATTATCGTCAATCTTTTATGTATTTGTTTACATCTTCTTTCTAGTTGTTTGTTTTGGTTTTTTATTTGTTATTTATGTTTTTTATTTGATTTTTATTATATTATGTTTTCATTATTCAGTCACAGTCATGATCCTTTAGTAAAAAGTGCTCGTCTAACTGTAAATTCAAACTGTTCAATTTGTGAATCCAAAACTGTTATTTGATGAACTACTATAAATGTTTTAAGTGACTTATTTTTAAGAGAAGATTTAATGGTAGTCTGTCAGGGATCTTTCGTTGCCTGGTCTAATATGTGTGTCACCAAGTTTTCACTTTTAATAATGAACTGGGGAGGAAGGGTGGGAGAAAGGGTAGGAAAGGGAGGGTTAGGGAGGGAAAAATTTAAAGTTCAAAGTTTAAAAATATGGGAAATGGTGTCTGTTCATACTAATCTAAATAAATCTAAATTTCTATGTTGGATTACGTATCTGGAAATTAGAATTTATAATGGAATTTAAAATTTTCTCATTAAATGTTAATGGCCTCAACCATCAAATAAAAAACTAATATACCATCTGACATTGTGCATCTTACCATTGTGGAAGTGTTTCATTGAATTATTGTTGGTTTTCACAATATCCGAGTTTTTTGGCTGCTTATTTCAAGATCATCCAGTCCACCCCATCATTCTATAATAATAATAATAATAATAATTTTATTTTTATATACCGCCCTACCACATAGCTCTAGACCAGGGGTGTCAAAGTCCCTCCTCGAGGGCCGTAATCCAGTCGGGTTTTCAGGATTTCCCCAATGAATATGCATTGAAAGCAGTGCATGCACATAGATCTCATGCATATTCATTGGGGAAATCCTGAAAACCCGACTGGATTCCGGCCCTCGAGGACCGACTTTGACACCTGTGCTCTAGACGGTTCATATACAATACAGATAACAGATTGCCTTAATTTAAATGCCATTCATGTGGATAAGTATACACTTACATGTGTACATGGTAGTAACATGCCTAACCAGTGTTCTATAACTACACACTAAAATAGGTTAGGGAGTGTTTATGAGGAAGGGGATGGACTTGGCATAAGTAGGGCTGACATTTATGGCTTAACTTACAAGAGTACTGAAAGTTATGCATGTTAGTGTAGCTCCTAGGAAAATAGGCACAATGTACAGAATACAGATATGTCCTGGATTTGACAGAACTCAATTTCAACACTATTCACTAGTTGTTGAGTCTGCCTTCAAGCATTCACGCAGCTCACATTCTTATGCTTCTGCTTCTCCAGGCAAAGAAGCAAAAACATTAGACTCTTTTGATTTGCACATATTCCAGTCATCTATGCCACTGTTCTTCAACTGCCGGTCCGCGGACCGGCGTCGGTCCGCAGGAAATTTTTGACGGTCCACGCAGGGCCGGCAAGATTGACTCAATTCAATTTCCTGCCGGTCCGCGCAGGGCCGGCAAGATCAACAGCTGAAGACCGCGCTGGGCCAGAGAGATCTTGGGGAGCCTCCGACAGTGGCTTTCTCCCTTCTCTGCAGCTCTACTTTACTTCCCAGGGCAGCGATTCACGAAGGCAGCCTCGGGGCTTTTGCTGAGTTGCGGCTGCCTCTGATGATGTAACTTCCTCTTTCCTCAGAGGCGGCGCGACCCAACAAAGGACCCAAGGCTGCCTTCCTGAATCGCTGCGCTTGTGAAGTAAGGATAGCTGCTGGGAGGGGAGAAAGCCACTATTGAAGTCTGGGAAGCTGCTGGACAAAGGAAAAAAGGGACAGCTGCTACTGGAGAGGGAGAAGGAGAGATACTGCTGGGAGGAGAGGAGGGAAAGGAGTCTGGGAAGCTGCTGGGCAAGGGAAAAAAAGAGACAGCTGCTACTGGACCTGGAGGGAAGCTGCTGGGCAAGGGAAAAAAAAGGGACAGCTGCTACTGAAGAGGGAGGAGAGATGCTGCTGAGAGGGGTGGAGGGAAAGGAGTCTGGGAAGCTGCTGGGCAAGGGAAAAAAGGGACAGCTGCTACTGGAGAGGGAGAAGGAGAGATGCTGCTGGGAGGGGAGGAAGGGAAGAGAGTTACTGCTGGACAGGAGGAGGAGGGAAGGGAGAATGAAAAAAGGAAGGAAACAGCAGGGAGATTAGAGGAGGGGAAGGGGAGAGACAGGCATGAGAAAGTAGAAAGATTGATGATAGGAAGGGGTCAGCAGAAAAATAAGCAGAGAGGGACAACGATGGTAGATCTGATGTAGGAAAGATAAAAATGAAGAGAGCAATGAAGCTGGAATGAATCATGTAAAAAGGAGAGAGGGGGCGCAGGCTGGCTGGAAAGGGGAGAGGCCTCAGCCCCACCACTCCACCGCTGTGCTATCTCTTGACTGCGGAGAGAATTATGTGGCACTTCATCATTGGCCGCTCATAACCATTTTTAATGGTTAATATTTTTTTATATATATTTTTTCTTTAAAATTGTTTAATAAGTGAGTGTACTTAGCTTATGTGCTTAGCTGTTATCAGCCAACGCCAGGGAGTTTAACCCAACATGTTTCGCACCAACAGGCGCTGTGTCAAGGGTCTCCCGAGGTCGCGCGTGTATTATTTGTATTTATAAAATGACAATTGTACAGAATATTGTTTCTTTTTATACTTTAATAAAATACATTCAATATAAAATCATAACTGAGGCTTGTGCGGTTGGGATCAGATGGTTTGCAGGGACCGAGCTCACGGAGATGGGGCGGAAACAGGGTTTTTAAATTTTAGTCCTAGTAGTTTGCCGGTCCACAAAATAATTCTTTTAAATATGCCGGTCCACGGGTGTAAAAAGGTTGAAAAACACTGATCTATGCTGCTTAACAAAATTATATACTACCAGTTTTAAGTGTCCATTTGTTTTAAATCTTTGCTAAAACAATTGTCAGACTTCCAGTGCAATAGGTATGTCATTGTGGACAAGCGGGTAATTGCCCCATTGCCGCAAACTCTATAGAAGCATCCACTCAGGATTTGTTTTCTGTAACCCTCTTACTTCATTCACTAAGACCTCTACTACCACCTACAGATTTTTCCTTTTGCATGTGAACCTGAAGGAGTGTTTCTGTTCTGCTCTCCCTTTTTCTTTATTTTACCCAGTGGTGTTTAGTGAATTTTCGATGGTATCAATGCTTGGAGCTTTCCAATTCTGAGATCAGCTCTGCCTGCATGGAGGAGAAGATGACTGACGCCTGCAGCTGACAGGCCAATCCCTTGTGGTACATTTTAGCCAGCCTGCAAAAGTATTTTTGGAGCTCGGGGCCGTCCCCGCTTTTTATCCTCACCTACTGCTTAGCAGGGGTTTGAGTGCAGGCTGTCGGGCATCTGTAGGAGGCTCAACGGTGTCTCATAGGGTGCCAGATGCATTTTCCCCTCCCCTCTAATGTTAGCACATCTGCCAGTCTATGGGGGTTCAGTCAGACATCGGGTCTAACTAGCAGCCTAAAGATCAGCAGTGGAAGGGACTTTCAGCTTAAGGTAACATAGAAACATAGAAGATGACGGCAGATAAGGGCCATAGCCCATCAGGTCTACCCACTCTACTGACCCATCCCCAAGTCTACTATCCTAGGGATTCCACTCCTGGTGACAGGTTCCCTTGGCTTAACCCTCTAAGGCAGGGATGTCAAAGTCAGTCCTCGAGGGCCACAATCCAGTCGGGTTTTCAAGATTTCCCCAATGACTATGCATGAGATCTATGTGCATGCACTGCTTTCAATGCATATTCATTGGGGAAATTCTGAAAACCCGACTGGATTGCGGCCCTCGAGGACCGACTTCGACACCTGTGCTCTAAGGGATCCCACATGGGCATCCCATTTGCTCTTAAATTCTTGCACGCTGTTTGCCTCGATCACCTGCACCGGGAGCTCGTTCCAAGGATCAACCTCTCTCTCGGTGAAGAAATATTTCCTGGTGTCGCCATGAAATTTCCTGCCCCTGAGTTTGAGCGGATGCCCTCTTGTGGTTGAGGGTCCTTCGAGAAAGAGAATCTCTTCTTCCATCTTGATACGGCCGGTAATATAATTAAACGTCTCGATCATGTCTCCTCTCTCCCTACTTTCCTCGAGTGAGTACAGCCGCAAATTTTTCAGCCTTTCCTCGTACGATAGATCCTTGAGCCCCAAGACCATCCTGATGGCCATCCGTTGCACCGACTCTACTCTCAGCACATCTTTTCGGTAGTGTGGCCTCCAGAATTGCACACAGTATTCCAAATGAGGCCTCACCATGGTTCTGTATAATGGCATTATGACTTCAGGCTTCCGGCTGACAAAACTCCTGCGGATGCAACCTAACAACTGTCTTGCCTTAGATGAAGCCTTCTCCACATGATCAGCAGTTTTCAGGTCTGCGCTGATGATCACTCCCAAGTCTTGTTCTGTTGAAGTTCTAGCTAAGGTCTCACCATTCAAGGTGTAAATTCTGCACGGATTTCTGCTGCCGAGATGCATGATCTTGCATTTCTTAGCGTTGAAGCTCAGCTGCCAGGTCGAGGACCAAAGCTCCAACAAATGTAGGTCCTGTGTCATTCTATCGGGTGAATTGCCATCTCTCACTATATTGCATAGTTTGGCGTCGTCAGCGAATAACGTTACCTTACCTTGAAGCCCCTGAGTTAGGTCATCTATGAATATGTTGAAAAGGAGCGGGCCCAAGACTGAGCCCTGCAGTACTCCACTGGTTACCTCCGATGTTTTAGAGAGGGTACCGTTAACTACCACCCTCTGAAGTCTGCCACTCAGCCAGTCATTGGTTAGTGTTTCTAGCCCCATTGATTTCATCTTGCTCAACAGCCTGCGATGCGTGACACTATCGAAAGCTTTGCTGAAGTCTAGGTATACGACGTCCACAGATTCTCCCAAGTCTAACTGTTTTGTTACCCAGTCAAAGAAGCTGATGAGATTGGATTGGCAGGACCTACCCTTGGTGAATTCGTGTTGACTGGGATCCCATAGATTCTCCTCATCCAAGATTGCATCTAATTTACGTTTGATTAGTGTTTCCATGAGTTTGCATACTATTGATGTGAGACTCACCGGTCTGTAGTTTGCAGCTTCTGCCCTGCAACCCTTTTTGTGCAGTGGAACGACATTAGCTGTTTTCCAGTCTATGGGGACTCTCCCCGAACTTAGGGAGAGATTGAAGAGTCCTGATAGCGGTTCTGCCAGGACATAACATAAGAACATAAGAAATGCCTCTGCTGGGTCAGACCCGAGGTCCATCGTGCCCAGCAGTCCGCTCACGCGGAGGCCCAACAGGTCCAGGACCTGTGCAGTAATCTTCTATCTATACCCCTCTATCCCCATTTCCAGTAGGAATTTGTCCAATCCTTTCTTGAACCCCAGTACCGTACTCTGCCTTATAACGTCCTCTGGAAGCGCATTCCAGGTGTCCACCACACGTTGGGTAAAGAAGAACTTCCTAGCATTTGTTTTGAATCTGTCCCCTTTCAACTTTTCCGAATGCCCTCTTGTTCTCTTATTTTTCGAAAGTTCGAAGAATCTGTCCCTCTCTACTCTCTCTATGCCCTTCATGATCTTGTAAGTCTCTATCATATCCCCTCTAAGTCTCCTCTTCTCCAGGGAAAAGAGACCCAGCTTCTCCAATCTCTCAGAATATGACAGGTTTTCCATACCTATTATCAGACGTGTTGCTCTCCTTTGAACCCTCTCGACTAACGCCATATCCTTCTTAAGATACGGCGACCAATATTGGACGCAGTACTCCAAATGCGGGCGCACCATCGCCCGATACAACGGCAGGATAACTTCTTTCGTTCTGGCTGTTTTTGATTATACCAAGCATTCTATTCGCTCTCTTAGCGGCCGCTGCACACTGTGCCGACGGCTTCATTGTCATATCCACCATTACCCCCAAGTCCCTTTCCTGGGTACTCTTATTCAATAACATCCCTCCCATTACATCACGCAGCTCACTGAGCACCCTGGGGTGTAGATTATACGGTCCCATGGCTTTGCTCACCTTGAGTCTTGCCAATTCGTAGTAGACATAGCCAGGTGTGAACTTGAAATTCTGAAACGGGTCTTCCACGCTGGGCCTTGCCTGCAACTGCGGACCGTGCCTCGCAGGTGAAGACCGAGCAGAAGTATTCATTCAGTAGTTCTGCTTTATCGGAATCTGATTCTGCGCAGTTCCCAACTGGTTTTCTAAGGCGTACTATCCCGTCTGTGTTCTTTTTCCTATCACTAATATACCTGAAGAAGGATTTGTCCCCTTTCTTCATGTTCTTTGCCAGAATCTCTTCCACTCGAAGTTTGGCCTCCCTGACTGCTGTTTTGACCGCTGCAGACCTCACCCTATGTTCTAGCTTAGCTTCCCTAGTCTCCGTTCGTTTGTAGGAAATAAATGCTTTTTTCTTCTCCTTGACGAGGTGCAAGATTTCTGGGGAGTACCATTGGGGTTTGTTGTTTCTCCACCGTTTGTGTACTGATTTAATGTAGAGGCTTGTCGCTTCATGTATGGTAGATTTCAGGGATGACCACATAGCTTCCACATCATCGGTCGTAGCTTGGTTCTGCAGTGTCCGGTGGACGAAATCTCCCATCCGTTCGAAGTCAGTGCCTCGGAAGTTGAGTACTTTTGTTTTCGTGTTTGATCTAGGGAAACCTTTCCTGAGGTAGAACCACACCATGTTGTGGTCGCTGGAGGCTAGCGTATCTCCTACCGAGACCTTCGAGACGCTATCCCCATTGGTGAGTACCAGGTCCAGGATTGCCTGGGCCCTAGAGGGTTCCAATAGTATTGATTTCTTCTCCTCTTCCAGCTACTGTAAAGAGCTGAGGCAGGCTTCAGCATATTTCCAGCACAGGTCACAGTGAATTTTTCACCATGTCATTCTTTGAAGGTGTGAATAAACATGTGGATAAAGGTGAGCCGGTTGATATAGTGTACCTAGATTTTCAGAAAGCTTTTGATAAAGGCTACTGAGAAAATTAAAGTCATGAGATAGGTGACAAAGTTCAGTTGTGGATTAGGAATTGGTTATCGGATAGAAAACAGAGGATAGGGTTAAATGGTCATTTTTTTTCAATGGAGGAGAGTAAACAATGGAGTGCCGCAGGAGTCTGTACTGGGACAGGTGCTATTTAACTTATTTATAAATGATCAGGAAATTGGAACGACGAGTGATGTGATTAAATTTGCAGATGACACTAAACTGCTCAAAGTTGTTAAAATGCATGTAGATTGTGAACAATTGCAGGCGGACCTTAGGAAATTGGAAGACTGGGCGTCCAAGTGGCAGATGAAATTTAATGTGGCAAATGCAAAGTGATGTACATTGGGAAGAATAACCTGAATCGCAGTTACCAGATGCTAGGGTCCACCTTGGGGGGGTTAGCACCAAAGAAAAAGATCTGGGTATCATTGTAGACAATACGATTAAATCTTCCGCCCAATGTGCGGCGGCAGCCAAAAAAGCAAACAGGATGCTCAGAATTATTAAAAAAGGGATGGTTAACAAGACTAAGAATGTTATAATATCCCTGTATCGCTCCATGGTACGACCTCATTGCGTTCAATTCTGGTCTCCTTATCTCAAGAAAGATATAGTGGCGCTAGAAAAGGTTCAAAGAAGAGCGACCAAGATGGTAAAGGGGATGGACTTCCTTTCATATGAGGAAAGACTAAAACGGTTAGGGCTCTTCAGTTTGGAAAAGAGACAGCTGAGGGGAGATATGATTGAAGTCTAAAAATTCCTGAGTGGAGTAGAATGGATACAAGTGGATCGATTTTTTACTCTATCAAAAATTACAAAGACTAGGAGGACACTAGATGAAGTTACAGGGAAGTGCTCTTAAAACCAATAGGTGGAAAATTTTTTTTACTCAGACAATAGCTAAGCTCTGGAACGCATTGCCAGAGGATGTGGTAAGAGCGAATAGCGTAGCTGGTTTTAAGAAAGGTTTGGACAAGTTCCTGAAGGAAAAGTCCATAGTCTGTTATTGAGAAAGACATGGGAGAAGCCACTGCTTGCCCTGTATTGGTAGCATGGAATATTGGTACTAGTGATCTGGATTGGCCACCGTGAGAACGGGCTACTGGGCTTGATGGACCATTGGTCTGACTCAGTAAGGCTATTCTTATGTTCTTACAGAATGCCTATATACCTGAATGTACACTGCTTAAATAACCTTTAGGCTTGTAGGCATAATATAAGAAATAAAAATAAATACACATTTAAATAAGTTTTAGGGCTGTTACTTTACATCTGGAAGTTCAAGTGACTCCACTTTAGAATTATTTACTAGTCAGTTAATGAGTAGAATTCACTTTTGAGTATATCAGGTGGAATTCCTTTATCTGCTTTATATTTTATATGTAGTTTGCTGCTCAAGAAGAAAAGAGACAGAAAAATGAGAGGTTGGCACAGCATCAGAAACATGAAAATCAAATGAGAGACCTTCAGCTACAGTGTGATGCTAACATCAAGGAGTTACAGCAGCTGCAGGTAAAATATATGAAGGGTCTGTGAAACACACATCAGTAATGTATTTATACAAGATTTATTAGATCAAAAACATACACATAATATATATTTATCTGCATGGAAATCTTATAACCTTGTGGTCTAACAGTATTATAGTACATTGTAACCATATTAAGTGCTTTTTGTCCATTTTCAAGGCTTTTCTTGCTGTTTTCCTCTACCATTCTGATGCATAATTGTATCTGTTAGGGTTAAGTATGTTAAAGTAGTTTTCTTTATATATGTGTTCTAATTAATGACGAGTGTCATATTTTATTGATTATTAACATTTTTTGCTTTTTATAGTGAAAATCCTTTTTAAATATGACTCTTAGATCAACTCCTAATAACAAACATAGGGCTAGATTTACTGAAAAGTGCTTCTGCACATTTTTTTGTGAAAGAGCGCAGTTGATTTCCTTTGTTCCGTTGAATGGTTTACTTCACATTTAATCTGTATGTTTATTCATTTACCTATAATTCCTGTGGAAGGCCTAGCGCCAAAACACAGCCTGTATCGGGTCATTTCTATCATTTGGTCATGACCATTGCCATATCATACAGATTCTTTGTTACATTGAATAAAAAGCACAGTTACTTACCGTAACAGGTGTTATCCAGGGACAGCAGGCAGATATTCTCTACATGTGGGTGACGTCATCCACGGAGCCCCATCACGGACAGCTTTTCAAACAAACTTGATTGAAGATCTCAAAGTTTGCTAGTGCTGTACCCGCATGCGTGTGCCTTCCCACTGCACTAGAGGGCACGTCCCCTCCTCGTGGTCTTCAGTTCAGATAGCTAGCAAAGAAGCCAACCTGGGGAGGTGGGAGGGTTGCGAGAATATCTGCCTGCTGTCCCTGGATAACACCTGTTACGGTAAGTAACTGTGCTTTATCCCAAGAAAAGCAGGCGGTATATTCTCTACATGTGGGTGACTTCCAAGCTAACCACAAAGGGACGGAGGGAAAGTTGGCAATTTATGAAAACAGATTACGCAAAACCGACTGACCAAATTGGCCGTCACGTCTGGAAAAAGCATCCAGACAATAGTGAGAGGTGAAGGTATGAACTGAAGACCAAGTGGCGGCCTTGCAGATCTCCTCAATAGGCGTGGATCTGAGAAGAGCAAAACGCTGCCATCGCTTGGACCTTATGCCCCGTGACCTGCCGTCCAGCGAGAGACCAGCCTGAGCATAGCAGAAGGAAATACAAGCAGCTAACCAGTTGGACAAGGTGCGCTTGGAAACAGGACGCCCCAACCAATTAGGATCAAAGGACAAGAAAAGTTGAGGATCCCTCCGATGAGATTGGGTGCGATGAAGATAGAAAGCCAACGCCTGTTTACAGTCAAGAGTGTGAAGCGCCACTTCCCCAGGGTGAGAATGGGGCTTAGGAAAAAACACCGGAAAAGCAATAGACTGATTAAGGTGGAAATCCGAAACCACCTTAGGCAAGAGCTTAGGATGAGTACGCAGGACCACCTTGTCATGATGAAAGACAGTAAAAGGCGGGTCTGCAACCAGAGCCTGTAGCTCACTGACCCTGCGAGCAGACGTGAGAGCAATCAGGAACATCACCTTCCAAGTAAGGAACTTCAGATGGGCCCTATCTAGGGGTTCAAATGGAGGTTTCAAGAATTGAGCGAGAACCACATTAAGATCCCAAACTACCGGGGGGAGGCTTGAGAGAAGGATGGACATTCAAGTGGCCCCTCATGAAGCGAGAAATCAGCGGATGGACCGAGAGCGATTTCCCATCAAGTAGTCGATGAAAGGCAGCAATCGCACTGAGATGAACTCTAATAGAAGTCGTTTTAAGCCCAGATCGAGACAAATGAAGCAAGTACTCCATCACTGAAGACAAAGAGGCAGACAAAGGCTCAATGCGTTGGGAAACACACCACACGGCGAATCGAAACCACTTCTGAGAATAACACTGTCTAGTGGAAGCCTTCCTAGAAGCTTCTAGAATATCACACACCAACTGAGAAAAACCCCCAGGAGGAAGTCAGGTGGAAAGGAACCAAGCCGTCAAGTGCAGATACTGCAGATTGAGGTGCAGCAGCGAACCCCCGACTCTGAGACAGCAGAGATGGAAATACAGGCAGCAGAAGAGGTTCCCGGACGCTAAGTTGGAGAAGAAGGGAGAACCACGGCTGCCCGGGCCACCGAGGTGCTATTAAAATCATAGCAGCGTGCGTCGATCAGAGGTGCATGAGAGTTTTCAGAATCAGAGGAAAGGGAGGGAACGCATAGAGATACCTGCCCGTCCAATCCAGAAGGAAAGCATCCGCCTCGAGACGATCCGGGGAGTAGATCCTTGAACAAAAGCGAGGCAACTTATGATTGAGGGGCGAAGCAAACAGATCTATCTGTGGAGTCCCCTACCGAGCAAACAGCTGATGCAGAGTCGTGGAATGGAGCAACCACTCGTGCAGCTGAAGGAGGCGACTTAACCTGTCTGCCAGGCAGTTTTGCTCGCCCTCGATGTAGACCACGCGAAGGAAGACATTGTGGCGTATCGCCCACTCCCAAAGCCGAAGCGCTTCCTTGCAAAGCTACAGGGAACCCATACCCCCTTGCTTGTTCACATAATACATCGCCACCTGGTTGTCCGTGCGCACCAGGACCATCCATTTTATCCTGCAGCAAGTGACGGAAAGCCACCATCACCCTGTAAATGGCTCGGAGCTCCAGCAGGTTGATGTGGCATCTGACCAAGGACCCTGAGTCCGAAGGCCATTGAGATGAGCCCCAAGGCGTATGCCGAGGAGTACGTCGTTAGGACTTTCCGAGGCGGAGGCACTAGAAAGAGTAAACCTCTGGAAAGATTGGAAGAGTCGGTCTACCAATGGAGCGAGCGTCTCAAGGAGGGAGTCACTGCAATGTGCTGAGATATGGGATTCCGATCCTGCCTCCACTGGGACGCCAGAGTCCACTGAGGCATCCGGAAGTGCAGTCTGGCAAAGGGCGTCACATGAACGGTGGAGGCCATGTGCCCCAAGAGGATCATCATCTGCCTGGTAGAGACCGAAGCCCTCAGGGAGACCTGTTGACTGAGCCGAACGAGGGAGACTTGTCGAGACTGAGGCAGAAACGACCGGAGGCGAACCATGTTCAGCACAGCTCCAATAAACTGCAGGGACTGAGAGGGACACAACTGGGACTTTGGGAAGTTGACCTCAAACCCCAAACGCTGAAGGAAGATAAGTCTGACGGGTCGCTGAGATAACCCCCCTCCCTCGACAGTGCCTTGATTAGCCAGTCGTCGAGGTACAGGAATACCTGAAGACCTCGAGACCTCAGGGCCGCTGCCACCACCAAGAGGCATTTCGTGAAGACCTGTGGGGATGAAACGAACCCGAATGGGAGGACCCGATATTCCAGATGAAGGTCCCCCACCCGAAAGCAAAGGAAACGTCAAAAGGCCGGGTGAATCGGCACATGAGTGTAAGCCTCCTTCAGGTCTAGGGAACACAACCAGTCCCCCATCAAGGGATATAAAGTGGGAAGAGAGAGCATGCGGAACTTCTCCTTGACCAGAAACTTGTTCAGCCCCCGGAGATCCAAAATGGGGCGAAGGTCCCTGGTCTTTTTGGGAACCAGAAAGTACCGGGAGTAAAACCCGGAGCCCCGCTGACAACAGGGGACCTCCTCCACAGCCCGCAGGCGAAGGAGGGCGTGAGCCTCCCAGAGAAGCAGGGGAAGCTGTGCGCCGCTCGAAGGATACTCTCTGGGGGGCCTGTCAAGAGGTGAGGACTGGAAATGGAGCGAATACCCCTCCCTGATAACAGAGAGGACCCATTTGTCTGCAGTGATCAGAGCCCAACGGTGAAAGAAAGCGCTGAGAAGGCCCCCGATAGGTAGAGGAGCAGGGTCGAGGGCGGATGAGGCCAGCCCCCTCCCGCCCAGACAGTCAAAAGGACGGCGCCGGGGTCTGCGGCTTCGGTGGAGCCCTCTGCTGCTGTGGACGCCTTAGAGGAGGTCTAGAAAACGCCGGAATCGATTTCTGGGGGTAGCGCCGAGGAGGCAACCTATACGATTTGGGAGGAGCAGGCTTCGCCTTGGCCCGGACCAGGAAGACAAAGGAGCGCTCTTGCTCCGAGAGGCGCTTGGTGGCCGCCTCGATGGAGTCATCAAAGAGTTCGTTGCCCAAGCACGGAAGATTCGCAAACCAGTCCTGCAGATTCGGGTCCATATCAACTATGTGCAGCCACGCCAAGCGACACATGGCCACAGCGAAGGCAGAGATCCTAGAAGAAAGTTCAAAAGCATCATACGAAGCCTGGAACATGTAAAGCCAAAGCTGCGAAAGGGTATCTAGAAACCGGCAGAAATCCGCAAGGCGGTGGATATGCAAGTCATCCTGAAAGGATGGCAGAGATTTAATGCACTGCTTAAGATAGGACGTGAAAGTAAGGTTGTAATTAAGGACCCTGTTAGCCATCAAACTTATCCATAGTCCTTCCCTCCCGGCCGGGTGGGACAGCCGCGTAGACCTTAGAAGGGTGAGACTTCTTGAGGGAAGACTCCACCACCAAAGACTAGTGGGAAAGCTGAGCCTTCTCGAACCCCCTGCAGGGGACCGTCCGATACCGAAACTCCATTTTAGATGGAATGGCTGGCATAGAATATGAAGTCTCCAGGTTGCGGAAAAAAGTTTGTTGTAACACCGGATTCAAAGGGAGCCGCAAGGACTCCTTAGGAGGATAGGGAAGTTCCAACTCCTCCAAATATTCTTTGGTATAGCGGGAATCTGACTGGCGGTCCAAATTCAACGCCTTCCCCATGTCCAGGACGAATCTGGTGAAAGAAGAGGGCTTTCTCTCAGACCGCCCCTCAAGAGGGGAGGTCGAGCGAGACTTCAAGGCAGCAGAAAAAGAGGGGGAAGCCTCCTGGAAGTACTGCGCCGGCATGTCACTGTCAACAAGCACTGATGTCGAAGAAGCCCCGCTGAAAGAACAGGGGGGGGGGAGTCGAGGACAGCTTGCACTTAGAGGTCCCCGCAGGCGAGGACCATGGGGTCTGAGGCACTGAGGATCGACGAAGCCCCTCTTGAGGGTCCCGAGAAGACGACAAGTGTCAGGAAAAAGAGGCCGAAGCTCCCGACGCCGGTGCCCCACGGGAAGGAGTCCAAGACCGCACCGGCGACCGCCAGAGACTCGGATCCAACAACACCAGGTCCGAGGCTTTAATGGACCCCGTCGTACGAGGGCCCGGCGATTTACCCCGCCTCGGGGAGGAATCCCTGGTTTTCTTAGCGGGTCTCCGGGATGAGGGAGAAGGACGCCTCGACCGGTGCCTTGAATGAGGCTGAGAGGCGGGGGACTCCCTCGCGAAAGAAGCGGGGAAGAGTCCGAGGAGGACAGACGCCGAGACCGACGCCCCGAGAACCCTTGAGGCAACGCTCAGGCTGGTCCATCGCAAGCGAGGTCAACGACAGGGCAAGCCGAGCCAAAGCAGAGGAGAGCTGCGAGAAGCCTTAAGCATATCCTCGAACATCAGCACCGAGACCATATTTGGCCCTACAGGTGTGGCAGTGCGCTCCACCGGGGGCGACCTCAAGAAAGAGTATTCCCTTATGGTAGAGGCACGCTTGGAGGCCTTAGTAGGCGGTTTCGTTGAGGCAGTCACCGCCTGGACGGTCAGAGACTCCGAGGAGGGCTTCTTAGGTAGCTGAACTGACCCTGAAGACAGAAGAGGAGACTTACCTGCTGTGGAGGATTTCGAGGCCGGGGCCATCGAGGTCTTTGAGGCCGAGGGAGATTTTCCCGGGACCAAGGTCTTCGAGGCCGACACCGAGGCCGAGACCAGGCCCACAGGTAGATCAATCTCCATAGCGAAGAGCTCTGCAATCCGCGCTCGACGCCTCCTGAGAGCCCAAGGTTGGAGGGTAGCGCAACGAGGGCAAGAGCCCTTAGGATGGTCGACTCAGGGGCACAAGATGCACCAGCGGTGCGGGTCAATGATCGAAATCACCCGACCGCACTGAGTGCACTTTTTAAACCCGGTCAAGGGCCGGGACATAAGTCAAAAAAGAGAGCCGCAGCCACGGTAAACCGGGAGCCCCCGATTCGCCGAAAACATGAAACTAGTAAAAACAACGAAAGAAGAGCACAGCGACTCCCGAACTAAGTAAAAAATTAGAAGCCATGGTGCAAGAAAGGCACATAGAAAAAACGCAGAGAAGAGAGACAGGGCTTTCTTGCTCCGCGGAAAACTAAGAACTGAAGACCACGAGGAGGAGACGCGCCCTCTAGTGGAGCGCACGCATGCGTGGTACAGCACTAGCAAACTTTGAGATCTTCAATCAAGTTTGCTTGAAAAGCTGTCCGTGACGGGGCTCCGTGCATGACGTCGCCCACATGTAGAGAATATGCTGCCTGCTTGTCCTGGGATAAATGACTTTTATCTTAAATTTTTTGAGAGACTTTTTCTGTATTGATCCAGGTACATTTTTGTTGTTTCAGTCACCTTCTATAGTTTCTGCATTACTATGCATTAATGTGCTTTACTTACTACAGGTTCTATTTTATGCTGTGGGATTTTTCTGTTTTTCTTCTTTTTTTTTTTTAACTAATATTTCATTTTAACTGCATTGGTGTACATTAACATGCTAAATTAGTATGACTAGTTATAATATGAAAACAGATGCCCTGTGTAGGGTTGAGTAGCTGAAAAACTGAAGTAAAACATACAAACAGAGGATTATCTCTGAAAGCAATTGGGCTGATGGTTGTTACCATTTTTCATTATACAGTATACATTATGTTTATTTTAACATAGAAGCATTAACTTTGAGTTTACTTTTACAGAATGAAAAATGCCATCTATTAATTGAGCATGAAACTCAGAAGCTAAAAGAATTAGATGAGGAGCACAGCCATGAACTGAAAGAGTGGAGAGAAAAACTTAGGCCAAGAAAAAAGGTATGAAACTAGCTTGCTAAAAATACCTTTGTAAGCTTTGAAACTAGATGGGAAAATTAGCCCTGCCTAGCATAGGAGATGACTTTTCAAAATGATAGGGGTACCCAAGCTCTGCCCCCAACCTCCATCTCCATAAGCCTCCATAATAATACTACTAATTGTAATTCCATTTTTTCCATTCATTTTTCATATATATCCATACAATATAATCTTATTAACAATACTTAATGCTTAACCACAAAATTAAATTACACAAATCACACACTATGGCACTTCCAATATTCATTCCTACCAGAACACCTGGCCTTGGTCACACATGCAGAACACAGATAAATGCTATGCAAATACAGGACCACAAGCTAAAAGTCCTAATATACACAAATGAAACTCTAAGATGCCAGACTCTGCATTCAGTACACCACCAAAGAAATTGAAACAAATGAATTTCTTCCTGAACAGTACAAAATATTACTCCTGGCAGAAATCTATGCAAAATGTTTGAAACTTCTGCACATAATATTTCAAAATTGTGCAAAGTTTATTTATAGTGTTTGTGTAGAATTCTGTCCAGGGACCTGAAATTCCTTCCCACCTTTTTCCTTTCTCATGTTCTAGGCGCCTCAGTTCCCTCTCTCGCTCCAACTAAATCCCACCCCTCTCTCACTTGCACCCTGAATCCCCTCCATGGCCCCCATAGTCCGGCATCTCTCTCTCCCTTTCTCCGCTGGCTAAGAATCTCTTCTTCCCTTCCCATTACTTTCTGGTCTTGGTCACTCTCTCTTCACCATTCCCACCCTGCTTTTGGGTCCAGCATCCATATCCTCTCCCCTCTTTTCCTTCCCCTGCAGGTCTAGCATCCATGTCCCCTCCTCTATCCTCCCTCCCCCTTGCAGTGCAGGATCCATGTCCCCTCCCCCCTCCTCTCCCCTCCCCCCTTGCAGTCCAGGAATGACGAGTGAGGTGATTAAATTTGCAGAAGACACTAAACTTCAAAGTTGTTAAAACGCATGAAGATTGTGAAAAATTGAAGGCAGACCGTAGGAAATTGGAAGACTGGGCATCCAAGTGGCAGATGAAACTTAATGTGGACAAATGCAAAATGATGCACATTGGGAAAAATAACCCCAATCACAGTTACTGGATGCTAGGGTCCACCTTGGGTGATAGCGCCCAAGAAAAGGATCTGGGTGTTGTCATAGATAATACGATGAAACCTTCCGCCCAATGTGTGGCAGTGGCCAAGTAAGCAAACAGGATGCTAGGAATTATTAAAAAAGGGATGGTTAACAAGACTAAATGTTATAATGCCCCTGTATCGCTCCATGGTGCAACCTCATCTGGAGTATTGCGTTCAATTCTGACCTTCTTATCTCAAGAAAGATATAGTGGCACTAGAAAAGGTTCAAAGAAGAGTGACCAAGATGATAAAGGGGATGGAACTCCTCTTGTATTAGGAAAGACTAAAAAGGTTAGGGCTCTTCAGCTTGGAAAAGAGATAGCTGAGGGGAGATATGATTGAAGACTACAAAATCCTGAGTCGAGTTGAACTGGTGCAAGTGGATTGATTTTTCACTCTGTCAAAAATTACAAAGACTAGGGGGATACTCGATGAAGTTACAGGGAAATTTTTTTTCACTCAGAGATAGTTAAGCTCTGGAACGCGTTGCCAGAGGTTGTGGTAAGAGCAGATAGCATAGCTGGTTTTAAGAAGGTTTGGACAATTTCCTGGGGGGAAGTCCATAATTAGTTATTGAGAAAGATGGGGGAAGCCACTGCTTGCCCTGGATCAGTAGCATGGATTATCCCAGGACAAGCAGGCAGCATATTCTCCCATGTAGGTGACATCATCCACAGAGCCCCAGTATGGACAGCTGCTAAAGTGTACATGCACTTTAAGAACTTTAGAAAGTTTGCGCCTGCCCGCACTGTGCAAGTGCCTTCCCATCTGATGTGGGTGCGCGTCTCCTCAGTTTTCCGCGGAGCTACAAAGTCGTGTGTAAAATGTTCTGCATTTTCTCTTTGCCTTCCTGCTTGTGAAATTTCTGATTTTTTTTCTTATTCTTCTGTTTTTTACTTTTCTTAATAAATAGTACAAAAAAAAAAATTTCCATTCCTTTTCTTTTTCTGATTAGCTGTTTTTGACGGCTGGGCCTTTGCCTCCACCTCAGCTCTCGGGTTTTGACTTGGCTGAGGCGGTTTCTCTTCCATGTCCCACCCATTAACCGGCTTAAAAAAGTGTGTCAGGTGCCAGCGCACTATTTCTTTAACTGATCCCCACAAGTGGTGTATCCAGTGCTTGGGCCCAGATCACCACCTAGAATCTTGTTTGCGCTGCTCCACGCTTCAGAAGAGTTTTATTAAAAGTCGCCTTAATCATAAAGTACTCTTCGGTACCATGGCGGCATCACAGGTACCTTCGACACCGTCCAAGCCCTCGACGTCAAAGGCATCACAATCATCCGAGGTACCTGCTTCCATGTCGGTGTCGCAGGCGAAAGCCCCATCAGGTAAGCCAGCTAAGAAGTCACCATTTTCCCAGATGATGTCTCAGGCCACTAAGGTACAGAGTCAAGTCGTACTGGCAAAACAGACCATTAATGCGGTTTGTTTCAACTTTTGAGGGGTGCATCTTCATCTACGTCATCCTCTGGAGCGAGCCACAGTACCATTGATACTGATGTCAAAGCCACAGGTATCAGTGCAAGCCTTCTAAGAGAAGCTTCATGCTCTCTTTAAATTGGAGTTTGGGGATATATTCCAGATGGTCACTCCCATGCCAGCTCCTCCCATAACGGCACAGCCTGAGCATTGCTCCATTCAAGATGCAGGTACCACTATTGCCTCATCGGTACCACGTTCTCGACACCAATCATCGAACCATGCTTCTTAGCACCAGTCTTCAAGACACCGGTCTCCTTCACCGAAACATTGCTCCTCCAGGTACCGGTCCCCTTCACCTAAGCATCACTCCTCAAAGCATCAGATACCTTCACCGAAGCATTGTTCTTCAAGGCACCGATCACCTTCTGAACATATGCAGAAGAAGCATCATTCTTCTGGGCATAGATCTAGTCATTCCAGACATTCGTCTCCATATCTTCCATCTACCAAATTTCGTAAGCATTCTTGTAAATCCAAGCATATTTCCAAGTGCAAGAAGTCTGTTTCATCTGCTTCATCAAGTCGATACTGCCCAAAACATAGGTACCGTTCTCCTTCCATTCCTGTGGATTCAGATCTACATCTCCAGTCTGTTCATGAGGCATCTCCTTCTTCTACGGAAGCATATGGTTCCCAGGTAGAGTATTCTCCTCGCTGTACTTACCATAGGGAGCCTTCTGCTTCTGAACCAGTCTTTTACCCATTTCAGACCTGGCAGTGAAATTGGAGGCAGATTCCAAATATTCAGAGGAGTATATGGAGACCACGGATATCAAACATCCTCCTAAGGAACTACTCAAGCTTCCTTTACATGGCATCCTGAAAGAAACTCTATGTAAGAATTGGGACTCCTGCTATTTCCTTATGCTGTACCAAATGCTCCCAGAAAGCATCCCTATTCCTGGTTTCAATAAGCCTCAGCTCTCTCACCAGTCGACGCTACTGTCCCTCCAGGAGGTGAGGGTCGATCAGTGGACAGGTTTGGTAGAAGTCTCTACCAGAATTCCATGCTTGCTAATAGTCATAAATTACAACTTTTATTTCACTTGCTATTTGAAATATTGGGTCAAAACTATGCCAACTTCAAATATCTGCCATCACATCGGAAGTCAGAGTTTCAGAACATGTTCAAAATATTTGGCCAAATAGTTCTAGGCGTTTGTTATTTTATTATTAATTTTTTGTTAACCACGTTGAACTTCTGGTTACGCTGACATCAGAGCAAGGCTTGTGGACTGGCGGCATGCAATTCCTGCATGCACCTGGCCCGGTCCTTCCCTTCTTGGAGTAGCGGCGGACCGGAGGGAGGAGGAATCAGTCAGGCAGGCTTCGGTGCAGCAGGGAGGGAGCAGCAGTGAGAGAGAAAGGAAGGACAAAGGCTTGGAAGGCAGTGAGGGGGAGGGGGCATGAATTTGGGACATAGGAAGTAGAGAAGGGAGGAAGGGGGTACTAACTTGGGACAAAGAAAGGAGGGAGGGAGGAAGGGGCACTAACTTGGGACATAGGAAGGAGGGAGGAAGGGTGGAAGGGAGCACTAACTTGGACACAGGAAGGAGGGAGGGAATAGAAAGGGAGAATTGTTAGACCTGTGTGAGTGAGAGGGAAAGAGATGGTGCATATGGGGAAAAAGAAAATTGGGCATAGAGAGGAGTGAGGTAGAGATGCATGAGGAATAGAAGGATGAGAGGGAGAAATGTTGAATATGGTGGTAGAGAGGGAACAGAGGGATAGATTGAAGGGGATGCAAGGGGGAGGAATGTTGGGCATAGTGATGGAGGGAGAGATGTGGCATGGTGTTGGAGAGGGGTGATAGAAGGAGAAATGGGCATGGGGCTGGTGGGCCATGGTGACAGATGATCTGGGGGATGAGAGAGGAAGAAAAGTTGGACTCATGAAGGGACAGAGAGAGATGTTGGTTGGGGAATGGAATGAGGTCTGGAGGAGAGGAAGCATGCAGGAGGTAGAAAGAAAGAAAGATTGGATGCACAGTCAGAAGGAAGTACAACCAGAGACTCATGAAATCACTAGACAACAAAGGTAAGAAAATGATTTTATTTTCAATTTAGTGATCAAAATGTGTCGGTTTTGAGAATTTTGCACTATATTTGTCTATTTTTCTATAGTTATTGCTGAGGTGTTATTGTAAAGTCACCTGGCTTGACATCTTTGAAAACCCCCGAATATAAATGATAATTAACATTTTCTCTGTGTACAGTGTGCTTTGTGTTTTTTTAATTTTGTGGTTACTGTTATGTATTAATAAGATTATATTGTGTGGGTATGAAAAATGAATGGAAGAAATTGAATTACAATTAGTAGTATTATTATGGAGTGGAGTTTGGGCGAGTTTGGGGCAGGATTTGTCAGGGGTACTCGGTTGGTATTTATTGGGCTTAGGGCTCCTTTTACGAAGGCGCGTTAGGGCCTTAACACGCGGCAAAGCTTTTGATAGCGTCCCCCACCGCAGGTTATTGAGCAAAATGAAATCGATGGGATTAGGTGAAACACTAACTGCATGGGTCAACGATTGGCTGAGTGGTAGACTTCAGAGGGTGGTGGTTAATGGTACCCTCTCTAAAACGTTGGAGGTGACGTGGTGTGCTGCAGGGCTCGGTCTTGGGCCCGATCCTTTTCAACATATTCGTAAGAGACATGACTCAGGGGCTTCAAGGTAAAATAACTTTATTCGCCGATGATGCCAAACTATGTAACATTGTAAGTAATAGCAATTTGTCTGACAGCATGACGCTGTTTTATTGGAACATTGGTCCTCGACCTGGCAGCTTAGCTTCATGCACCTTTGCAACAATAATCCGTGCAGAACGTACACATTGAATGGAGAAACCTTGGCAAGGACTGCAGCAAAACGAGATTTGGGAGTAATCATTAGTGAAGACATGAAAACTTCCAATCAAGTGGAGAAGGCTTCATCCAAGACTAGGCAAATGCTGGGTTGTATCCGGAGAAGCTTTGTTAGTCGGAAGCCCAACGTCATAATGCCATTGTATAGAACCATGGTGAGGCCTCATCTGGAGTACTGCGTACAATTCTGGAGGCCACATTACCGTAAGGATGTGCTGAGGGTTGAGTCGGTTCAGCGAATGGCCACCAGTATGGTCTCGGGACTCAAGGATCTATCGAACGAAGAAAGGCTAAACAAATTGCGGCTATACTCTCTCGAAGAACGTAGTGAGAGGGGAGACATGATTGAGACGTTTAAGTATATCACTGGTCGTATTGAGGTAGAAGATGATATTTTCTTTCTTAGAGGACCCTCGGCCACAAGAGGGCACCCGCTGAAAATAAAGGGCGGGAAGTTGCATGGCAACACCAGGAAGTACTTCTTCACCGAAAGAGTGGTTGACAATTGGAATGAGCTTCCAGTACAGGTGATCGAGGCCAGTAGTGTGCCAGATTTTAAAAACAGATGGGATGCTCATGTCGGATCTCTAAGAGTGGGACATCAGAGTGCAATCTCTCAAAGGGTAGCTAGGAGGGTGGGTGGGTCAATAGAGTGGGCAGACTTGATGATCCTTGGCCCTTTTCTGCCATCACTTTTCTATATTTCTATGTTTCTACCGCCTCCTCTTGAGCAGGCGGTAGTTTTTTGGCTAGCGCGCACTAATCTGGTGCGTGCGCTAAAATCGCTAGCGCACCTTCGTAAAAGGAGCCCTTAGTGGGTACTTGGCTTGAAAAGTTTGAGAAACACTGTTCTAGGTCACATGGCTCTACAGTTCACGTGACTCCTTTTGCCAGGCTTCACCTGAAGATTCCTCAGTGGAATCTGGCTTCTTAGTTGTTGCAGGCATATTACAGTAACATCTTCTCTTCATCAATCTCTTCAATGGTGGATGCTCTCATCCAATCTATCCAGAGGTTTGCTGTTCCAAACACCTCCCATCCAGAAGGTTCTCATGACAGATTTGTCAACCTACGCTTGGGGAGCTCATCTAGATGGTCTCCGTACTCAAGGTCACTGGTCTGCCAGAGATTGTCGTCATCACATAAATCTGTTGGAACTCAGAGCAATTTACAAGGCTTTTCAGCATTTTCTTCAAGATCAAGTCATTCTCATTCGTACAGACAATCAAGTGGCCATGTACTACGTGAACAAGCAGGGAGGAACAGGATCTCTTCTCCTTTGCCAGGAAGCTTAGAAAATTTGGAATTGGGCAATCCCTTGCAACATTTTTCTGAAAGCTGTCTATATTCAAGGAGAGAAAAATTGACTGGAAGACAAATTTAGTTGAATTCTACAACCATACGAATGGACACTCAATTTACCAATTCTTCATCAAATTTTTTTCTCAATGGGGGACTCCTCAAGTAGACCTTTTTGCATCTCCCCACAACTACAAGCTGCCCCAGTTCTGTTCCAGACTCTACTCTCCTCACCATCTGGAGGCAGATGCTTTCCTCCTAGATTGGACAGACAAGTTCCTGTATGCGTTCCCTCCTTTTCCACTTATTCTCAAGACACTTGTCAAGCTCAAACAGGAACATGCCACCACCATGATTCTGATAGCTCCTCGGTGGCCCAGACAACCATGGTTCTCCCTTCTACTTCAACTCAGCATGAAGAAGCCACTTCTATCAATCTTTCCATCTCTGCTTACACGGTTCTCTTCTTCATCCCAGCCTACAGTCTTTACACCTGACAGCCTGGTACCTCTCAGGATAACTCCACACCTTCAGTTTTCTCAATCAGTCAGAGACATCTTAGATGCTTCCAGAAAACCAACCACCAGACAATGTTACACTCAAAAATGGACTAGATTTTCTGCTTGGTGTGATCTTCATCACCAGGAGCCTCAGTTTACCTCCTTATCTTCAATTCTGGATTATTTATCCCAATCTGGCCTCAAATCCGCCTCCATTAGAGTCCATCTTAGTGCAATTGCTGCTCTTCATCAACCATTAGATGGCAAACCTCTCTCTGCTCACCCTGTGGTTTCCAGATTTATGAAAGGACTTTCAATCTCAAACCACCTCCAGTAGTTTGGGATCTCAATGTTGTGCTTGCTCATCTAATGAAGCCTCCATTTGAACCAGTGTCTTAAGGCGCGTCTTAAATTTCTCACTTTGAAAGTAGTCTTCCTCTTTTTTCTCACGTCTTCTCGCAGAACTCAAGAGGAGTACAGAAAGGAATATCGGATAAAAGAAGTCAAGAGAGAGATACATCTGGCGAAAGCACCAGCAAAAGAGCAAATGGTTATAAACATAAGAAAGGGAGACAAAAATTTTGTCAGGTATATTAGTGAAATGAGGAAGACAAAAAATGGAATTATGAGACTGAAAGAAGGTATGAAATGCTATGTAGAGAGTGATGAGGAAAAAGCAAATGTACTAAACAAATACTTCTGTTCGGTGTTCATAGAAGAAAAACATGGAAATGGACCACAATTGGTCAGCAAAGTTACACCTGAGAATGGAGTGGATACCACATCGTTCATGGAAGAAAGTGTTTATGAACAACATGAAAAATTGAAGGTGGACAAAGCTAAAGGACCAGATGGTTTCCATCCTAGAATATTGAGGGAGTTCCGAGAGGTTTTGGCAGGTCCTCTTAAAGATTTGTTCAATAAATCTTTAGAGACAGGAGAGATTCCATGGGACTGGAGAAGAGCGGATGTGGTCCCTCTTCACAAAAGTGGTTTCCGAGATGAAGCGGGAAACTACAGGCCGGTAAGCCTCACTTCAGTTATTGGAAAAATAATGGAAACATTGCTGAAGGAAAGGATAGTGAAATTCTTAGAATCTAATAGATTACAAGATCCGAGGCAACATGGGTTAACTAAAGATAAATCATGCCAAACAGATCTGATTGAATTCTTTGACTGGATGACTAGAGAACTAGATCAAGGACGTACCCTAGATGTAATTTACTTAGATTTCAGCAAAGCCTTTAACACGGTTCCTCATAGGAGGCTCTTAAATAAACTCCATGGGCTGAAGTTGGGGCCCAAAGTGGTAAACTGGATTAGAAACTGGTTGACAGACAGACGCCAGAGGATGGTGGTAAATGGAATTCGCTCGGTGGGGCAGGTAAGTAGTGGAGTGCCTCAAGGATCAGTGCTTGGACCAATTCTGTTGAATATGTATATGAGTGACATTTCTGAAGGGTTAGAATGTAAGGTTAGCTTTTTTGCGGATGATACCAAGACTTGTAACAAGAGTGGACACCCCAGAGGAAGTGGAAAATATGAAAAAGGATCTGCAAAAGTTAGAAGAATGGTCTAGTGTCTGGAAACTAAAATTCAATGCGAATAAGTGCAGAGTGTTGCATTCGGGGGGTAGAAATCCGAGGGAACTGTATGTGCTGGGATGTGAGAGGCTGATAAACACAGATGGAGAGAGGAACCTTGGGGTAGTTGTGAATGAGGATTTAAAGGCATCTAAACAGTGTGATAAGGCGGTGGCCGTAGCCAGAAGGATGCTAGGCTGTATAGAAAGAGGAGTAACCAGCAGAAGGGAGGTGTTGATACCCCTGTAAAGGTCATTGGTGAGGCCACACTTAGAGTATTATGTTCAGTTTTGGAGGCCATATCTGGTGAAGGATATAAAAAGATTTGAAGCAATCCAGAGGGAAGGCGTCAAAAGTGGTAATTGATTTGAACAAATGGAAGTATGAGAAGAGACTGAAAGACCTAAATAGGTATTCTCCGGAGGAGGGACAGGGGAGATATGATACAGACATTTAAATACTTGGAAAGGTATTAATATAGAACCAACTCTTTTCCAGAGAAGAAAACATGGTAAAACTAAAGGGCATAATTTGAGGTTACAGGGAGAAAGACTTAGAAGCAATGTTAGGAAATTCTTCACAGAGAGAGTGGTAGATGCCTAGAATGCCCTCCCAAGGGAAGTGGTAGAGAGGAAAACGGTGATGGAATTCAAAAAAGCATGGGATAAAAATAGAGGATTTCTAATTAGAAAATGAAGGATGTAAATTAAAGAACTAAGGCCATTACTGAACAGACTTGCACGTTAGCGACAAGAAGAAGAACTCAAGCGGTATTGTGCACCTAAAAAAACCTGACGGTAAGTTCGTGGACTCAGATGTAGACAAAGCAGAACTACTCAATAACTACTTTTGCTCAGTCTTCATCCACGAAGCGCCAGGATCCGGACCTCAGCTACAGACAAAGGGGTGCTCAGAGGACCCATTTCGGGACTTTGCATTTACCGCAGGCAATGTCTACCACGAGCTATCAAAGCTAAAAGTGAACAAAGCTATGGGCCCAGATAATCTACACCCCAGAGTACTTCGAGAATTGAGAGATGTCCTAGCAGAACCGTTAGCAGAGCTTTTTAATCTTTCCCTAAACAAGGGAAAAGTTCCCTTGGACTGGAAAAGTTCCCTTGGACTAGAAAACTGCCGTTATTCCTCTCCATAAAAAGGGATGCAGGTCAGAGGCCGAAAATTACAGACCAGTGAGGCTCACATCAATAGTATGGAAACTTATGGAAATGTTGATCAAAAACAGATTGGACACGTTTCTGGATGACGAAAGACTAAGGGATCTCCACCAACATGGCTTTACTAAGGGAAGGTCTTGTCAATCCAATCTGATAAATTTCTTTGACTGGGTGACAAAAAAACTGGATAAGGGAGAGTCCCTGGGCATCGTGTATTTAGACTTCAGTAAGGCTTTTGATAGTGTCCCACACCAGAGGTTATTGAACAAGATGAATGCGATGGGCCTTGGAGAAACACTAACAGCATGGGTAGAAGCCTGGCTTAGCGGCAGACTTCAAAGGGTGATGGTGAACGGTACTCCTTCAAACACATCGGAAGTCACCAGTGGAGTACCGCAGGGCTCGGTCTTGGGCCCAGTACTATTCAATATCTTTGTAAGGGATCTGCCTCAGGGACTTTGAGGCAAAATTACATTATTCGCTGATGACGCTAAATTATGCAATGTTGTGGGCAGCGCGGCAGAACCTAACGGCGCAACCATGTCCGGCACCATGGAACAGGACCTACTTTTACTAGATCAATGGTCCAGTTCTTGGCAACTGAATTTTAATACCAAAAAATCTAAGGTAATGGAACTTTGTAATGGAAATCCATGCAGAACGTACACCCTGAATGGTGAAAGCCTAACAAGAACTGCAGCAGAACGGGACTTGGGAGTAATAATCCAGGATGATATGAAAGTTGCCAATCAGGTGGAGAAAGCATCAGCAAAGGCTAGACAAATGCTGGGATGCGTTAGAAGAAGCTTTATCAGCCGAAAGCCTGAAGTTATACAGCCATTATACAGATCCATGGTGAGACCTCACCTGGAGTACTGTGTTCAGTTTTGGAGGCCACATTATCAAAAGGATGTGAAGAGAATGGAGTCGATTCAGCGACTGGCCACTAGGATGGTTTCAGGACTCAAGGATCTCCCATACAAAGAACGTCTGAACAGGCTGCATTTATATTCTCTCGAAGAGCGCAGAGAAAGGGGGGACATGATAGAAACATTCAAATACGTCACAGGCCGCATTGAGGTGCGCAGAGAAAGGGGGGACATGATAGAAACATTCAAATATGTCACAGGCCGCATTGAGGTGGAGGAAGAAATCTTTTATCCTACGGGTCCCACGATGACAAGAGGGCACCCGCTAAAACTTAGGGGGGGGGAAGATTTCATGGGGACACCAGGAAATGCTTCTTCACCGAAAGGGTAATTGATCGATGGAATGGTCTTCCATGTCAGGTAGTTGAGGCCAGTACCACGCTCGACTTCAAGGGATGATGGGACTGTCTGGTGGGGTCGCTCCAGAGGAATGCTTAAAAGATGGATTCTCGAGGAGGGAGGGTTCTTGAGTGGGTAGACTTGTTGGGCCGTCGGCCCTTTTCTGCCGTCATACTCTGTTTCTATGATCTGTGTCCCATATATGGTAATTTGATGGATGGGCTGGGGTGGGCATCAATGTGAACTCCACTAATATGGAACATGAGGATGTTACTTGCCAGACTTTACGGTAGATATCCTGCAAACAACGGGATGGTTGGATAGGCTGGAGTGAACTTGGACGGCATCTTCAGCATTGGGAACCTAGGACAATACCAGACTTTACAGTCTATGGCCCAGAAAGATCAAAGAAGAGACAAGTTAATTTAATCATTTAATTTTTAATGGGTATAACTTGTGGGCAGACTGGATGGACTGTTCAGGTCTTTATCTGCCGTCATTTACTATGTTGCTATGTTACTATGAAAGACACTGGACAACAATGGTAAAATCAATATATGCTGTTTATGTTGGGAAATACAAAGGGAGAAGAGGTAAAGAGAGTAGGGGACTAAAGAGGGAAGGACAAACAAATGTGGTGATTTACAAATTGATAGGATTAAGACCAAACACATTCTTTTAAAAAAGTTGGCCTTAATCCTGGACTTGAATACCACCAGAGATGGAGCCCATTGTACCAAGTCAGGCAGGTTGTTCCAGGTGTACAGTTCAGCAAGGTAGAAGGGACAGAGTTGGAGTTGGCTGTAGAGGAGAAGGGCACAGACAAGAGAGACTTGCCTGATGAACAGAGTTCCTGGGGCGAGTATGAGGAGAGATATTGAGGAGCTGCAGAGTAAATACACTTGTAGGTCAGTAAAAGAAGTTTGAACTGTATGCAGAAGTGGAGAGGGAGCCGAAGAAGCGACTTGAAGGGAGTAATATGAACATAACGAAATGCAAGGCATGCAGCAGAATTCTGAACAGATTGAAGGGGAGAGAGATTGCTTAGCGGAAGACCCACGAGAAGCACGTTGCAGTAATCTAGGCGAGAGGAGACGAGAGCGTAGATGAGGGTCTTAACCATGTGTTCACAAAGGAAAGTCTGGATTTTAGCGACGTTGAATAGAAAGAAGCGACAAGTTTTGGTGGTCTGCTGGATATATGAAAAGGAGAGAGATGAATCAAAGTTGACACCAAGCTTGTGAGCCGATGAGAAAGGAAGGATGAGTATTTTAGCTACTGAAATAGAGAACGGAGGAAGGGGAGAGGCAGGTTTAGGAGGAAAGATGAGTTCAATCAGGGCCATGTTTAATTTTAGATGGTGGTGAGACATCCAGGTAGCAATGTCAGACAAGCAGGCCAAGACTCAGGTCTGGATTCTCATAGAAATTTTGGGCATTGAGCGTTAGATTTGCGAGTAATCAGCGTAGAGATGGTACTGGATGCCGTGGGAGGAGATTAGAGCACCAAGGGCAATATGCATCAAATGGAGATGGAGAAAGGAAGAGATCATAGGGACCGAGCCTTGAGGTACATTGACCAATAGCAGAATGGTAGTGGAGGAGCATACTCTTAAAGGTGCGATGGGAAAGATAGGAAGAGAACCATGAGATAACAGAGCCCTGAAATTCAAGCAAGGACAGTGTTTAAAGCATGTCAAAATTAAGATCCACCTTATCTTTCTTGGATGCTAACCCCATTCTTCCCTGAGAGATGATTAAGATTTGCTACTCAATACCTTCTAACAGTACCTTTGTTCAGGGAAATATTTCATCAACATACTAGACAGACAATATTCACAGTCCAAGGACCAACCCATTGTAATTACTTACCACAACCCCTCTGACAGTAAGTCTTCTATCTAACTTTAAATCTGGACGTTTAAGACGTTTTTATTAAATGATGCCTATAACTAAAAAAAAATTATTATCCCAGGACAAGCAGGCAGCATATTCTTAACTGATGGGTGACGGCACCGACAGAGCCCCGGTACGGACAATTTTAGAGTGATTGCACTCTAAGAACTTAGAAAGTTCTAGTTAGGCCGCACCGCACATGCGCGAGCGCCTTCCCGCCCGACGGAGGCGCGCGGTCCCCAGTTTCTTAGTTTTCGCGGAGCTAAGAAGACGCATTTTTTCAACGGCTGTTGAAAAGTTTTTCTTCGCCTTCCCGCTCGTGTGTTTTTTCGTGAAATTGTTCACATTTTTTCCTTTTCTTGTTTTCCATTAAAAAAAAAAAAAGAAATCTTTTTTTTTTTTCCTTTATTTTTCGGTTGGCCCCAGCGGGGCCTGTTGGCAAACATCGAAGCCTCGACCTTCGATTTTGCAACTGCCGTTTTTCCCTTCATGCCCCCTTCACCGGGCTTTAAGAAGTGTCAGCGGTGTGCACGCCCTATATCTTTATCCGACCCGCACAATTGGTGTCTTCAGTGCTTGGGTCCGGATCATAGGGCTTTGACGTGCACCCGTTGCGCTTCTCTTCAAAAGAGAACTTTAAAAAAATTGCCAAATTCAACAACAGCTTCTTTTCGGTACCGCTATGGAGGGTCCACCGGCATCGACCCCGGCATCGGCGGCGTCCTCGAAATTGGCGCCGGCCCTTTCGACACCGCAGGACGTGTCTTTGGTGTCGCATCCTCCAGGTAAGCCGGCTAAGAAGCCATCCCCTACTGTTCTAGGCCCGCCGGTCGACCAAGCAGTGAACCAAGTCCTGCAGACCGCGTGCCGGCCCCGTAAACGCTCCGCTCCTATTGAAGTCACTGCCTCGTCATCAGCATCTACTTCTCCTGAGCGTAGAGCTGCACCACAGGTACCGAAAAAGAGAAGAGCGGTACCGGTGCCATTGGGGACCATCATTGGATGACCGCATAGCGTCTATTCTCCAGGTCCAACTTAAAGAGCAGTTGCAACAACTCCTCCCGGCTCTTTTGACACTGAACCTTCCAGTGTCGGTACCCTCTGAGCCTTCGCTGCCGGTTGTCGACCAGCCTATTTTGTCGGCATCGACTTTATCGGCACCGCTGCATTCTACCTCTTCGGTATCCATGCCTATTCTATCAGCGGAACCGAAAACCTTGCGTCGGGCAGTTCCCTCAGTCTCTGAGCCGGTACCGCTCTCTGACCAGAACCTCCGTACCGCTTTCCATACTTCCCCAGGTACGGTATCGATGCGATCAGGCAAATCGGTACGCAAAACCCGACATGCAGAGGTCTCTACTCCTCTCTCCCAGGGACGACTCCCTTAAGTGTGGGACCCTGATTTATGGGATGATTCTGAGGATCCTCTCGTTACCGATGATGACCTTTCCTCGGATGAGGCTGATCCCTCTGTTCAGGAGCCTGATAGTAAGCCAGAGCAGACTTCCTTCACTAAATTTCTTAAAGAAATGTCAGACACCCTTTCTATTCCATTGGAGTCTGATTCCAAAAAGTCCAAAGCATTCCTTGATGCTTTGGACTTTGATCAACCTCCCAGGGAATTCCTAAAATTACCCCTACATGACATCTTGCGGGAAACCTTTTATAAAAATCTTGAGACTCCTCTCACCATTCCAGGAGCTCCTAGAAAGTTAGAGTCTCTTTATAAGGTTATCCCTATTCCAGGGTTTGACAAGCCTCAACTCCCACATGAGTCTTTACTTGTAGAGTCGACCCTAAAGAAAACTGCGGGCTCTAGTGTGTACGCTTCTGTCCCTCCTGGCAGAGAGGGGAAGGCCATGGATAAATTTGGCAAGCGGTTATATCAGAACGCTATGTTGGCCAATCGTTCAGGTAACTATGCATTCCATTTTTCTTTCTACCTGAAACATCTCATTCAGCAGCTTACCACTTTTCAAAAGTACCTCCCGGAACGCAAGCTGCCTGCTTTTCAACAATGTACTTCCAGTCTTTTCCAGCTCTGGAAGTTTATGGTGCGCTCCATCTACGACACGTTTGAGCTCACATCTTGAGCTACAGCAATGGCTGTCGCTATGAGACGGCTAGCTTGGCTCCGTGTCTCAGAACTTGATGTGAACCACCAGGACTGCCTTGCCAACGCTCCCTGCCTGGGTGACGAGCTGTTTGGTGAATCTCTGGATACCACCACCCAGAAACTTTCTGCTCATGAGACTAGATGGGATACCTTATTGAAAACCAAAAAGAAACACCCACCTGCTCGTCCTTTTAGACAGCAGACGTCTTACCAGTGTCGTTTCTCAGCTCGGCCTCTTCATCCTCAACCTCCCCAGCCTCAGAGGCAACGGCAGCAACAGCACCAGCAGGCTCGTCAACAGCAGCAACCACCAGTAGCACCTGTTGCTCAGCCTAAGCCCACTCAGCCCTTTTGACTTCCTCCTCCAGGACATAGCCAGTCTTCACTCTTCTTCTCCTCTACTGCAACCCATTGGGGGATGTCTCCAATTTTTTCTGAGCAGTTGGGAAGTAATCACCGCAGATCAGTGGGTTCTGTCCATCATCCGTCACGGATACTCTCTTAACTTTCAGACTCTTCCACCACCAAGTCCTCCAAAAGAGTCTGCTTCCAACAAATCTCAGTCCCCCCTTCTCTGTCAAGAAGTTCAGTCCCTCCTTCTCCTCAATGCCATCGAAGAAGTTCCTCCAGAGCAGAGAGGTCAGGGATTTTACTCCAGGTACTTTCTAGTCCCCAAAAAGACCGGAGATCTCAGACCCATATTAGATCTCAGAGATCTCAACAAATGTTTGGTCAAGGAGAAGTTCAAAATACTCTCTCTTGCCACACTTTACCCTCTTCTCACTCAAGGCAACTGGCTATGCTCCCTGGATCTTGAGGAAGCCTACACCCACATACCGATCAATCTGGCTTCCAGACAGTACCTTCGATTTCTCATCAATCGTTCCCATTACCAGTACAAGGTGTTACCCTTCGGTCTGGCCTCCTCTCCCAGGGTATTCACCAAATGTCTCATTGTGGTAGCCGCCTTTCTATGCTCTCACAATTTCCAAGTCTTCCCTTATCTGGACGACTGGTTAATCAAGGCTCCTTCACCTCAGGCAGTGCTTCTTGCCACCAACCAGACCATCCAGTTTCTCCGAATCCTGGGTTTTGAGATCAACCTACCCAAGTCGCATCTCATTCCAACTCAGCGACTTCAATTTATTGGAGCGATATTGGACACTGTTCTAATGAGGGCTTTTCTTCCATCCAACCGCCTTCAGACCCTTCTTCATCTCTGTCAACAGGTGCTCCCACAGCTTTCCATCTCTGCCAAACAAATGATGGTACTCTTGGGCCACATGGCGTCGACAGTTCATGTCACCCCCTTCGCAAGTCTTCACCTGCGCACTCCTCAATGGACCCTGGCTACCCAATGGTCCCAGGTAACGGATCCTTGTTCGCGACACATATCTGTGACATCGTCTCTTCGACAGTCTCTGCAATGGTGGTTGAAATCTTCAAATCTCTCCGGAGGTCTTCTATTCCATCTGCCTCATCATCATCTCGTCATCACCACAGATGCCTCCCCGTATGCCTGGGGAGCTCACTTGAACGATCTCCAAACTCAAGGTCTTTGGACTGCCCAGGAAAAGAGACATCACATCAATTTCCTGAAACTCAGAGCGATGTTTTACGCCCTCAAGGCTTTTCAGCATCTCCTCTTTCCTCAAGTCCTAATGCTTTGCACAGACAATCAAGTTGCAATGTACTACATCAACAAACAGGGTGGTACGGGCTCTCGCCTGTTGTGTCAGGAGGCCCAAAAGATTTGGTCTTGGGCGATAGCTCGCCAATTATTCCTGAAAGCCGTCTACATCCAGGGAGAGCAGAATTCCTTGGCCGACAATCTCAGCAAAATTCTCCAACCTCACGAATAGACTCTCGATCCCATGACTCTCCAGTCCATTTTCGCTCAATGGGGAACTCCGCAAGTGGACCTCTTTGCGGCTCCTCACAATCATCAACTGCCTCTCTTCTGCTCCAGACTCTACTCCCCTCATCGTCTGGCACCAGATGCGTTTCTTCTGGATTGGACCAGTCGGTTCCTTTATGCCTTTCCTCCTCTACCTCTCATGTTGCGGACCTTGTTCAAACTCCAGAGGGATCGAGCCATCATGATTCTCATTGCTCCATGATGGCCCAGGCAACATTGGTTCTCCCTTCTTCTCCAACTCAGTTCCAGGGAGCCCATTCTTCTTCTAGTATTTCCTACTCTGCTTACTCAGCATCAGCAGTCCCTTCTATATCCCAACCTGCAGTCTCTGCACCTGACAGCTTGGTATCTCTCGGGCTGAGCTCGACCCACTCACTTCTTTCTCAGCCTGTCCATTCTATTCTTGATGCTTCCAGGAAGCCGGCCACTCTTCAAAGCTATCAACAGAAGTGGACCCGATTTTCAGCGGCGGCAAGGAGCGGGTAACGGCGAGAGAAGGCTCCGCCCACCCCTCCACGTCAGCACCGCGTCAGAGCCCGGACCCCCCCCTCCTCCCCCCCTTTAAGGAAGGGAGCCAACGGTGTGCAGCCGTTCGGCGCGCGGCGAAGGCGAGCAGCAAAGGCGCTCGCCTTAGCGAGAGCGCCTTTGCGAGGGAGCCTTAAGAAGGAGCCAGGAGACCAGTCCGCCCAAGCCACAAGTACTTCTTTCTTCTCTTATTCCTTGTTTCTTTTCTTCTCTTTCAGCTAGCTGCACAGCAGGGACCACCTTCACACACCACACACCAAGAGATTAAAAGAGGGGATAGAGAGATGGAAGCAGCAGGAACCCAGAGGAGCTTCCCGGTGTACTGCACAGAGTGTCATATGTACGACTACCTCCCCTCGGGAAGGCAGGCGTACATATGCGGTCGGTGTCAGGAACTGGAAAGCCTGAAGAAGGAGGTCGTTAGACTACAGGACAGGGTCCAGGAGCTGGAGGAACTCTGCATCTCAGGAGATCCTTGCTGGGCAACCAGAGACCCCACAACAGAGAGCCACATTGAGGAGCAAGTAAGGGAGCTCGAGAGATTCATCGAGGAGGCCTACAGGAGAGTGGAGGACCAGGATCACCAGCAGTGCAGACAGGAACCGACAGATGGAGGACAGGAGCCACCAGACACCAGGGGAGAAGGACCTTATGAAAACGTCGAGCAAGCAGAGGAGGCAAAGATCCATCAGAATTCTGAGGAAGAAGTATCGCACCACACCGAAGATACAGACTTAAGGCCAAAGAGGAAGCTGAGGAAAGGGAAATCCGCAATCGTAGTGGGAGACTCAATCCTGAGAGAAGTGGACAGTCGCGTAGCAGGAGGGAGAGAAGATCGGCTGGTGACATGTCTCCCAGGGGCAAGAACGAAGGACATCACCGACAGAATCGAGAGGATCCTGGAAGGAGCTGAGACGGAAGAGACAGCAGTGATCATCCACATAGGAACAAATGATGTCAACAGAAAAAATTACAGCAGGACTACACTAACCGAGCAGTTCAAGATCCTGGGAAAGAAACTGAAGCTGAGGACACAGAAGATAGCATTCTCAGAGATCCTGCCAGTACCGAGGGCTGATGCGAAGAGGCAGATTGAGCTACAAGCAATAAACGCATGGCTGAGGAGATGGTGTGAAGAGGAAGGCTTCCACTTTGTGAAGAACTGGACGACTTTTTGGGGGAAGAACAAGCTCTACAGGAGGGACGGACTGCACCTGAGCACAGCAGGAACAAGACTGCTGGCGAACAACGTCAAGAGAGAAATAGAGAAGGCTTTAAACTGAGAAGAAGGGGAAAGCCGACAGTCGACCTGACATCGTCGCTTCAGACAAGAGTATCCACTGAAGATACTGAGAGGGAAAAATGCTGGGAAGAAACAAATGATAAACTACAGGGATCCAAGAGTCAAGTGGAACTAGAGACCAATAAGGGGAGCAAACCGCGGGAGATAGAGAAACAGATGGAAACGAGGAAACAGGCTAAGGACAAAGAAGATGCACCGCAGGATGAGGAAGAACAAAACGAAATTCAGGGGTTGACAGCCCATGAGGAGGACGGCAAGAAGAACAATTCACAAGGAAGAACAGCAGGGAAGAGAGAAAATCAGAATTTAAACTGCTTATACGCAAACGCAAGGAGCCTAAGGACCAAAATGGGAGAACTGGAAGTCATGGCCAAAAACGAGGACCTAGACATTATTGGAATCACTGAAACATGGTGGACTGAGGACAACAAATGGGACGTAGTACTGCCAGGGTACAAACTCTACAGGAGAGACAGGACTTACAAGAAGGGTGGAGGAATAGCACTGTACATAAAGGACACCATTCAGTCGACCAGAATGGATCTGGCAGCAAGGGCGGAAGGACTGGAATCATTATGGGTTAAATTACCAAGAGGAAATGGAGCTGACATAAAATTGGGACTGTACTATCGCCCTCCTGGACAAACGGAAGCGAACGACAAAGAGCTGGAAGCAGAATTGAGGCGGGAATGCAAAAGCGGAAGGGTGATAGTGATGGGGGATTTCAACTACCCCGGGATAGACTGGAGCCTTGGAAACTCAAACTGCGCGAGGGAAACAGAATTCCTGGAGGCTGTGAGAGACTGCTTCATGGAACAGCTTGTCGAGGAATCAACGCGAGGGGATGCCACTCTCGACCTAATCCTCAATGGGCTAGGGGGACCTGCAAAGGAAGTGGTGGTAGGAGGACCACTGGGAAACAGCGACCACGACATGATCCGGTACAAATTAGAGGTAGGAACATCCAAAGTGAAGAGAACCACAGCAACGGCGTTCAATTTCAAGAAAGGGAACTACGATGCTATGAGAGCAATGGTGAGAAAGAAACTAAAAAAAGGCTCAATACGAATGGAGACCGTAGAGAAAGCTTGGTCCCTATTCAAAGACACGGTGCAAGAAGCACAAAACCTGTACATCCCCAGGTTTAGGAAAGGATGCAAAAAAATCGAACAAAGGACCCGGTAATGGATAACAAATGAAGTGAAGAAGGCGATAGGTGACAAGAAGAAATCTTTCCGAAAATGGAAAAAGGACCAAACCGAGGAAAACCGGAAGGAACATAAAACATACCAGAAAAACTGTCACCGAGTGGTTAGGAAAGCAAAAAGAGAATACGAAGAGAGGCTGGCTGGGGAAGCAAAAAACTTCAAAACGTTCTTCAGATACGTTAAAGGGAGGCAACCGGCGAGGGAGGAAGTAGGACCGTTGGATGATGGAGACAGAAAGGGAGTGGTAAAGGAGGAAAAAGAGGTAGCTGACAGGTTGAACAAATTCTTCTCATCGGTCTTCACAAGCGAGGACACATCCTATATACCAGAATCCGAAGAGATCATAAGTGGAGATCGAGAAGAAAAACTGGCGCATATAGAGATAAGCCATGAGGATGTCCTCCAGCAGATAGATAGACTGAAAAGCGACAAATCGCCGGGCCCGGATGGAATCCACCCAAGGGTTCTTTTTTTTTTTTTTTTTTTGTAATATCATATTTATTAGGCAGTCAAAACCATGTACAGTATGCAAAGTATGCAAAACATCAATGAACAAAAAACATTGTTAGTGGGCTGAAAGAGTTTGCATATACAACAATTGCATTGAGGGTACAAAGACATGGTTTACATGTGCCCATTTTCTACTTAATAAGGAAATATCGAGAAAAATGGGAATCCCCAAACGATTCACCAACACAATCGTACAAACCAACAGACAAACCCACAGACAGTCCGCCACTCACACACATCCATTCAGGTTCAAAGCAAACATTGCTCACGATGATCGAGGCTCACCACAACTATCAACAAAGAGGCATATTATGATAAGGAAAAACAGAACACAAGAGATCTAATGTTCAATCTACAATCTGCAATCAAGGACCCAAACCCTCCATGTCAGGAAAACAAAATCATGGAGGTGCGGGGGCAGGAGGGGAAACAGCCAATAAACGTTCCCACAGAGCACAGTAAGCAATCCACACAGGTTGAGATCTGGAGGAATAAGAGTCAAGTTCAAATTTGGCTTGCATCTTCATTCTAGCAAGCCATAAACTGAAGGCGGGGGCTTCTGCAGTGGACCACTGCTGCAGTACAAGTGTTTTGCCCAGAAGAACAGCATGCAGAATAAATTTCTGAGCCGGGAAGTCCATACCTTGTTGAGTTAAGTCCTGGACGTCCCCTAGCAGAAGTGCTACACAATTCCAAACAAAAGTGCATTGAAGTACCTGTTCAAGGCAGTGATGTACCCGGCCCCATATCGTAAGAGCTTGACATTCAAAAAAGGTATGAAGAAATATACCAGGATTTGTGTTACAACGGATGCAAAGAGCATCAGCCCACAAGTGCATGCGTACCCCACGGGTTCTGGTTATGTACGCTCTATGGAGAATCTTAAACTGTGTCTCCTGAAGAGATACTGCTTTTACCAATATGTAAATGTTCTGAAAAAACATATGCAGGTCCTGTACGGTAACAGTTCTACCCAGCTCAGAGGACCAATCCCTGGCAAGTGGCACCAATACCAACTCGGGCTGATGATCTCGGCAGGCAGAGTACCAGCGAGAAATAGTGTTCATGGAAGATGGAGTCTCCAGAAAAATGTTGTCAAGGGATCCACTCTCCCAACGGCCAGCATAACGAGCAATCTGAGGGGTAATATAGTGCTTAAGCTGTAAATATGTATGTATGGATGGGATGGGAGACCCCAGTGTGTCTGGACCTGAGAAAATGTAGGAAAGATCCCCCCCCCCAATGTCCAAAACTGCCCCCACAGTGGTATCTCTCTCTCCTCTGTCGGACAGACCCCATAAGCGTGTCATACCAGGAGGAAAATCAGGATTACGAAGAAGAGAAAGAAAAGGGGAGAAACCGGGCAGCTGTGTCTGTTTCTTACGCCACCATGCCCAAGCCTTCCGAAACGAAAAGAGAAAAGGGAGGAAAGACGAAGAAAGGGAGGAAGAGGGGGTGCCAGAACTCCCTCCAGAACAACCATGGAGAAATGAGGAAAAAGAGATGGGGGTACAACAGGTTTCCAAGAGACTGGTAGGTGGAGAAAGAGAGCGGGAATCAGGTGCCAAATGTGAGTGTATCCATCGAAATAAAGCCGCCACATTGTACGCACGTAGGTCAGGGACGTTTAGGCCGCCATGCTGCTTGGCTCGGAGAAGTTTGGAAAAACTAATTCTGGGCGCCCTATCTCGCCAAATAAAAGATCTAATATTAGCGAGGTATGAACGCTCATCAGAGGAGGACACCCAAACAGGAATGGTCTGAAGAGGGTATAATAACTTAGGGAAGAGCACCATCTTGACCAACGCAACCCTACCCATAAGGGACAATGGCAAGGCACGCCATCAGTGGCACAGATTTTTAATCTTACCAAGCGCAGTAGTGATGTTGGCTGTATATAAACGTTTGGGATCACAATACAACATGATTCCCAGGTATTTAAGTTTCCCAGGGGCCACTCCTACACCCAAGGTCTCCGTCCAACGTGGTGTACCCAATGTCCCAAGCAGAAGAGCCTCCGTCTTTTCAAAATTTATCTTAAGACCCGAAAAACGCCCATATAGTTGTATAATCGTCATAAGATGTGGCATATTGTTGTCCACATGTTTAATGTAAAGAAGCATGTCGTCCGCAAATAGACTAATGCGGAATTCGTGGGACCCCACACGAAGACCTTCAAGGCTCGAATCTTGACGTATACGTTGTGCCAAGGGCTCCAAGGATAGCAAGAAGAGGAGAGGGGATAACGGGCAGCCTTGACGGGTACCGCAACCCAAGGGAAAGGAAGCAGACAACTCCCCATTCACCAAAAGCTGCGAAGATGGTCGGTTATAAAGAGCCGCTACCCACCGTACAAAGTCACCAGTGATGCCAAACCGCCCCATGACCCAAAAAAGATGCTCCCATGAGACCATATCGAATGCCTTCTCAACGTCAAGGCTGGCGATAAGGGCCCTGTCCCCCGGTACATGGGAGGCCTGCAAAACCGATAAAACTTTCAAAAGATTCAAAGAGGCGTGGCGGCCGGGGACAAAACCGACCTGATCCTCGTGAATCAGCTCCGGCAGAAAAGTATTAAGACGCGCCGCCAGTATACTACCTAGAATCTTAACATCTTGGTTGAGGAGAGATATTGGTCGATATGAGCCCAATTGGTCCTGTGGGCGGCCTGGCTTGGGGAGAAGGATAACATGTGCTCGATTATGTGTATCCCCAGGTGGGAGATCGGTCAGTAGACCGGTGTAGTAGGATTGCAAAGCTGGCAAAACAGTGGGGGGCAACAATTTGTAAAATTCCGGTCCCATGCCATCAGGGCCCGGTGTCTTTGCAAGGGTGAGTTTACCAATAGCTACTTGGAGTTCCAGTCCCGATATAGGGGAGTTCAATGTGCACCTCTGCTCCTCCGATAGTGACGGCAGAGGAAGGTTCTTGAAAAAGTCCTCTCGGGCCTGGGAGTCAGCCGGGGATGCCGTATAGAGTTCTCTATAAAAACGGACAAAGTGAGACGAAATATCTTTGGGATTAGTGTGAAGTCGGCCCGTTTTGTCTTTAATACCGGTAATGACATGTTTGGCCTTGGGTGGTCTAACCAGGTTTGCTAACATACGTCCCGTTTTGTTACCCCAGGCATGTAGTCTATATTTGTAAAAATATATGCTGCGCTGGGCTCATGCATCAAGAAGGTGATCCAGGTCAGGATGTTGATCCAAGATGGCGACTCGTACCTGTGTCTGGTGAGACGCTGTGGAACTATCGTTCATTTTCCTGTGAATAGTTTCATTTTTTATTCTTTTCTCGATGCCGAAGAGACGGGGTAAGAGCTCCGCTGCAGCCTCGCGGCGCCCTGAACACTCCCCTCTCGGTACCATCGAACACTTTCTACAGCGTCTGCAGAGGGAGCCTGGAGTCTCGGGGAATCGCCCGCTGGATTCTGCGGCGTGGAGTGACGCCGAACCGGAAGTCCTAGGGCTAGACACCACTCTGAGCCCCGACCAGAGGATTCCACCTCCCCCACCGCTGAGCGCAAGCTCCCCACGCGAATGGAGTGGGCCAGAAGCAGCAGCACTCCATGACCGAGAGGCTGCAACATCGGGGAGCCAGCAAGGGGAAGTTTCCATGGCTTTTTTAAGCCCAGAGAAAGTTCCAGCGGATAGGAGATCTGAGGGAGAAGAAAACTCGGATCTGCAGACAGAAGGCAGTCAAGGTGAGCCTTTTTCAACTTTACATGAGATCTCCTTTAAACATGAAAAACCAGCTGAAGTGACTCTTGACTCAATATGGGACCTAGTTTCTAAACTGGGAGACTCACTAACCAAACAGATTAAAGAAGGAGAAAATAATATAAAAATTCAAAAACAAACAATAGAGGAACATAAACAGGAAATTTCCACTATTAAAGAAAAAGTAGGAGAAATTGAAAAAGAAGTAATAATGATTAAACAAGTTCAAACTACGATAATAAAGGATAATCAAATTATAAGAAGAAAGTTGGAAACAATGGAAAATAATTATCGGACTAATAACCTCCGCTTGCTGAATTTTCCAAAAGTTCCATCTATAAACCCAAGGGAGATGATAAAAAGGTACTTTATTGAGATATTAAATATTCCTGAGGAATCATTACCCCCTCTCATTCGGGTATATTATTTGCCTAACAAAGTAATAAATCAGCAAACGGAGAATCAGAAACAGGAAGCACAAGATCTTCAACAAGATTTGACAGCAATTTTGGAAGTATCAGATAAAGATTTGGCTAAACCAGCAACTCTTTTACTATCTGTGGCGTTGCTGCCAGATAAGGATTGGATACTAAAAATGTTCTTTAAGAACAAAAATAAGGAATTTCTGGGCTTGAAAATTCAAATATTTCCAGATGTTAGTAGAGAAACCCAGAGTCGTAGACGTCAATTCCTTTTGATGAAAGCAGGAGTTGCACAGCTGGGTGGTATTTTCTTTTTACGCTTCCCATGTAAATGTATTATAAGGTATCAAGATAATAAATATGTGTTTTTTGAACCGGCTCAACTTACAGCTTTCTTGACGCAGAAACGTTTGGAGAAAGAAGGAAGAACGACAACAACAATGTAATAGTAACAACTAATGGACTCAATAAATAGAATAAGCTCCTTTAACCAGTCACTAGATACCTTTTTTTTGTATAGGTTTATTAATGGATTTCCTTAAAGTTCACTCATAAATTCTTGGATCAATATTTGAGGACTTGAGATTGTTAGATTTAGAGATTTTTAGTATTATGGAAATTAATTTCTTCTATTATGAACGATTAGACAATCTTTCAGTACAAAATGTTTTGATTTTGTTAAAAAATTTAAAATGATAAATAAAGAATTAAAAAAAAAAAAAAAAAAAGGTGATTGATCTTATCTTTCAATTGTTTCAAAGAGGCCCTGATTGAAGGAGTAAGTTGAGAAATGTGTACCCGACGAAGCTCCTGCAGTTCCCGCGTGAGAGCGAGGAGTTCGCCTTCTCGGCGCCTCTTCAGAGCGGAAGAGTATGCCAAAATGTGACCTCGCATGACAGACTTTGCAGCCTCCCAGTAAACGTCTGGTCCCACATCTAAAACAGAGTTTGTGAGGAGAAAATCCTCCCACTTTTTGGAAAAAAATTCATGAAAATTTTTATCGGTGTATAATTGTGGAGACATCCGCCTTATACGTTCACCGGAGGACTGCAAAAACTGAAGAGTGATATTAATTAATGAGTGGTCAGATAAAGTCGGAGCAAGCATGGCGGCCGAAGCAAATTTAGGAAACCAAAGTTCGGAGATAAGAAAATAATCTAGACGAGAGTAGGACAGGTGAGGGTGGGAGTAAAAAGAAAAATCACGCTCTTCGGGGTGGAGAGTCCTCCAAACATCCAGCAAGCCCAATTCCCTCATAAGGTAGTTCACACCCCTATTGAAATGTTCCTTGGGGGCAGCTCTCACTGGTTGACAATCTAGAGCTGGATTAGCAGTCACATTGAAATCACCCCCCAACACAAGTAAGCTAGAAGTATGAGGGGCCAGGATGGTGACCAAGTGAGAAAAAAAAACATGCGAATAAGTGTTAGGGGCATAGACATTACAGAAAACAATGGACTGACCCCATAATTCTCCCACTAGCAAAATGTATCTCCCCTCGGGGTCTGAGACCTGTTGCAGGATAGTGAACGGTATTCGTTTATGTATGAGGATAGCCACCCCACGCTGTCGAGAGCTGTAAGAGGCAAAGCCAATCTGTCCCACCCAATCCCGCTTCAGTTTACGATGTTCCTCGTCTGTGAAATGTGTTTCCTGAAGAAACGCTACGTCCGTGCACTCCCTTCGGAGGTATGCAAGAAGTTTGGCAAGTGAGGAGTGTGTGGCGCAGTGGTTGGATCTACAGCCTCAGCACCCTGGGGTTGTGGGTTCAAACCCCGCGCTGCTCCTTGTGACCCTGGGCAAGTCACTTAATCCTCCATAGCCCCAGGTACGTTAGATAGATTGTGAGCCCACCGGGACAGATAGGGAAAATGCTTGAGTACCTGATTGTAAAAACCGCTTAGATAACCTTGATAGGCGGTATATAAAATCCTAATAAACTTGAAACTTAATGGGAGAGTGGATCCCGTCCACATTGAGGGATGTTACAGTCAAAGATGACATAGCATTACATTTGTATTAGCAATTGCAGAGCGTGCAATTACATACAGAGACACGGAGCGGGGGACGTCCCAGCCATATCCCCCCTCCACATATGTGTGACAGCAGTACATAAATACACAATAGAATCGAATACATGAGCCCAGCATCCAAAATCACAAATCGCAAGCAGCCCCCAAACATACATACTCATGCAAACCCCCCATACATTCCCCTCCCCACATACAAGCCAACCCCCCCTCCCCCCATAACCACACAATCTTCCCAGAACCCCAACAGGAAGTAGGAAAGAGATAAAGAAAACCAAAATCAAAGATCAGATAACAGATAACAGGTAATAAATAACAACAACAACAGCCCCAGGCCATGCCCCGCACATAATGTAAAAGCAAAGCCAGCAAACCCAAGAGTAAAAAGAACCAAAAATAGCTTCATGTCAGCAGTTAAATAAGGAGAAACATAGGAGGAGATATTGGCATCATATCCTCAGCCAGAAAAAAAAAAAAAAGGTTGCAGGGATAAAAGAACACAGAAAGAGCAAACTCCTAAAGCCCTGCCAGCAAACGGGGCAGCCACCACATAGGGCAGCCATCTGGACAAACTCTGTCTCAGGCTGAAGAGCTGAAATCAAGACCAACTGTAGCCAGCCATCACGCACTCAACTAAGGCGGCTCAAAGAGAAGCACATGCGGCCATGCCGCCAAGTAGAAATCCAAGCCCCCATCACCAGAGTTCAGGTAGGTACAGATTCAAGGTGTACAGGTGCTGGCAATTGTAGAACGAACTGCTCCAGCTCTCTTGGTGTCTCCAAATAGTGAACTTTATTGTTATAGAATACCCGAGCCCGGGCTGGATAGAGGAGGGATACTCGGATGTTACGGCGATACAAGGTGTTGCAGTGTGGTGCCATCGCTTTGCGCCTGGAGGAAACTAGGGGGGAAAAATCTTGGAAGATCAAAATTTTGCGGCTATCGTAGATAAAATCCACCCCTTTGCGGTAATGAGCTAGGATCCGTTCCTTAACTGCAAAGTTGAGGAACCGGGCGAGCACAGGACGCGGTCGAGTTTCATCCTTCCTTTGGCCCACGCGGTGTGCCCGCTCGATTTGGATAGGCAGGCCTGGGTCCGGATGATCCAAAGTCTGTAGCAACCAGCTCTCTAGGCACTTGCGAAGATCTACATCTCGAATAGATGCGGGAAACCCTATAAATCGCAGGTTCTTTCTCCTCCCTCGATTTTCGTGGTCATCCACGCGTTCCTGCAGGGTTTTGTTAGAGGACTCCAGGGCACGCAGCCGTTCTTCAAAATTAGCAGCCTGATCTTCCTGGCATGCTACACGATCCTCTACACGCTGCAAGCGACCCGCATGAGAGTCCAAACTTTCTTTAATATCCTCCATAAATGTGTGTATTTTAGCGAGCTTGTCCTCCATCACCAAAGTCAAGGAGCGGGTGAGTTCTTGCACTGCGGCCTCCTGTAATGTAAACATGGGAACCTCGTGGCTTTCCGCCATTTTTGGTTCCTGCTGCTTCACTTTGTCCCGAGTGCCGCGCTGCAGTTTAGCAGTCATCGCACGTACCAGGCACTCCGGGGAAGCGTTCCACTCAGTCAGCAAAGCAAAAGGCTTACGAAAATATCGTTGAGAGCGGTGAAGCAGTAAAATTACTGAGGGTATTGTGCAGATTTACATCGGCATGGCCCGGAGCTGTGGAGAGACATGTCCGTTCAAGTGCCCGGCATCACGTGACCCCCCCCCCCCCCCAAGGGTTCTAAAAGAGCTAAGAAACGAAATAGCGGAAACACTCCGACAAATTTGTGACCTATCCTTGAAAACGGGGGAGATCCCAGAGGACTGGAAAATAGCTAACGTCACACCTATTTTTAAAAAGGGATCAAGGGGTGACCCCGGGAACTACAGGCTGGTAAGCTTGACTTCAGTTCCGGGCAAGATGATGGAAGCACTGATAAAGGACAGCATCTGTGAGCACATAGAAACAAACGGACAACTGAAAGAGAGCCAACATGGCTTCTGCAGGGGAAGGTCGTGCCAAACAAACTTACTGCACTTCTTTGAAGGTATAAACAGCAAGTTGGACAAAGGGGAACCCATAGACATCATTTACCTCGACTTCCAAAAAGCCTTTGACAAGGTACCCCATGAGCGACTACTTAGGAAACTGCAAAACCACGTGGTGGAAGGGGATATATACAGATGGATTAAACACTGGTTGGCAGGCAGAAAACAAAGGGTTGGGGTGAAGGGGCAATACTCGGACTGGCGGAGGGTCACGAGCGGTGTTCCACAGGGGTCAGTGCTCGGATCGCTGCTGTTCAATGTGTTTATAAACGACCTGGAAACGGGGACGAAGTGTGAAGTTATAAAATTTGCAGATGACACCAAACTCTACAGCAGGGTTAGGACTGCGAAGACCTACAAAGGGACCTAAACAAACTGGAAGAGTGGGCAAACAAATGGCAAATGCGATTTAATACAGAGAAATGCAAGGTCATGCATATAGGGAAAAAGAACCCGTTGTTCAGCTACAAAATGGGGGGATCGGTGCTAGGGGAAAGCAACCTTGAAAAGGACTTGGGTGTGCTAGTGGATACAACAATGAAATCAACGGCACAATGTGCAGCAGCCTCAAAGAAAGCAAATAGAATGTTGGGTATTATTAAGAAGGGTATCACAACCAGGACGAAGGAAGTCATCATGCCGCTGTATCGAGCGATGGTGCGCCCGCACCTGGAGTACTGTGTCCAGTATTGGTCGCCGTACCTCAAGAAGGACATGGCGATGCTTGAGAGGGTCCAGAGAAGAGCGACGAAAATGATAAAAGGCATGGAAAACCTTTCATATGCAGACAGGTTAGAAAGGCTGGGGCTCTTCTCCCTGGAAAAGCGGAGACTCAGAGGAGACATGATAGTGACTTTCAAGATCATGAGAGGTATCAAGAAGGTAGACAGAGATAGATTCTTCAGACTAATGGGGCCCACAAGTACAAGGGGGCACTCGGAGAAGCTGAAAGGGGACAGGTTTAGAACCAATGCTAGGAAGTTCTTTTTCACTCAGAGGGTAGTGGACACATGGAACGCACTGCCGGAGGCTGTGATAGGACAGAGTACACTACAGGGTTTTAAAGAAGGATTAGATAAATTCCTGAAAGATAGGGGGATTGAGGGATACAGATAGAGGTAGAGATGGGATATAGAGAGAGTATGGATAGAGACCAAGGGGATTTAAGGGTTCAGACAATGATCACCGTACAGGTCATGGGCCTGATGGGCCACCCCGGGTGCGGACTGCTGGGCGCGATGGACCTCTGGTCTGACTCAGCAGAGGCAACTTCATATGTTCTTATGTTCCTCATGGTGCCTTCTGCATCATGATCCAACTTCGCTAGCAGTAGAACTAGTGTTGGATTATCTCCTTTCTTTGTCTAACTCTGATCTCAAATCTACTTCTATCAGAGTCCACCTCAGTGCCATTACTGCTTTTCATGAGCCAGTTCACGGAAAGCCTCTTACTGCTCATCCTTTGGTTTCCAGATTCATGCGGGGACTTTTCAATGTGAAACCACCTCTCAAGCCCCCTCCTGTGGTCTGGGATCTTAATGTGGTTCTTTCCGCTTTGATGAAGCCTCCTTTTGAACCGTTGGCCACAACTCATTTCAAATTTCTCACTTGGAAAGTGGTCTTCCTTATTGCTCTCACCTCTGCCAGGAGGGTCAGTGAGTTACATGCACTAGTTGCAGATCCGCCTTTCACTGTTTTTCATCATGACAAGGTGGTTCTGCGTACGCATCCAAAGTTTCTTCCTAAGGTTGTCTCTGACTTTCACCTTAACCAGTCCATTGTCTTACCTGTTTTCTTTCCAAAATCTCATTCTCATCCAGGGGAACAGGCTTTGCATACTTTGGACTGTAAGCGTGCTTTGGCTTACTATTTAGAACGCACTAAGCCTCACAGATCTTCTCCTCAACTATTCCTGTCTTTTGATCCTAACAAGCTGGGTCATCTTGTTTCTAAACGCACGATATCCAATTGGCTGGCTGCTTGCATATCATTCTGTTATGCTCGGACCGGACTAACACTGGAAGGTTCTGTCACAGCCCATAGAGTTCGAGCTATGGCAGCATCTGTGGCTTTCCTCAGATCCACTCCTATTGAGGAAATCTGCAAGGCTGCTACTTGGTCCTCAGTTCATACTTTCACATCACATTATTGTCTGGATGCATTCTCCAGACGGGATGGACACTTCGGCCAATCTGTTTTACAAAATTTATTTTCCTAATGGCCAACCTTCCCTCCATACCTCCTTTTGTTATCTTGGAGGTCACCCATCAGTTAACAATATGCTGCCTGCTTGTCCTGGGATAAAGCACAGTTACTTACCGTAACAGGTGTTATCCAGGGACAGCAGGCAGATATTCTTACGTCCCACCCTCCTCCTCGGGTTGGCTTCTTAGCTGGCTTATCTTAACTGGGGACCGCGCGCCTCCGTCGGGCGGGAAGGCACTCGCGCATGCGCGGTGCGGCCTAACTAGAACTTTCTAATTTCTTAGAGTGCAATCACTCTAAAATTGTCCGTACCGGGGCTCCGTCGGTGCCGTCACCCATCAGTTAAGAATATCTGCCTGCTGTCCCTGGATAACACCTGTTACAGTAAGTAACTGCTTTTTCTGATTAAGCACAATCAAATTAATGGGAAAACCTTCAATTTGCACATTTTCCAACTTTAGGTTTTTCTGGACAACTTTACCACACACACTAGAATTTACACGTTATTTTTTATGTGTATTTTATAAAGTGGTGTGTGCAAATTCTAATTAATGCAAATTGCTTGTTAATTGCCAACTCTCCTGAGTACTATTCTTGCAAGATAACAATCCCCTTCCTTACTTGGAGAGACCTCTCAGGAAAGAGACTTGGGAGTTCTGATTGACAAGTCGATGAAGCCGTCTGCGCAATGTGCTGCGGCGGCAAAAAGGGCGAACAGAATGCTAGGAATGATAAAGAAGGGGATCACGAACAGATCAGAGAAGATTATCATGCCATTGTACCAGGCCATGGTGCGCCCTCACCTGGAGTAGTGTGTCCAGCACTGGTCGCAGTACATGAAGAAAGACACGGTACTATTCGAAAGGGTCCAGAGGAGAGCGACTAAAATGGTTAAGGGGCTGAAGGAGTTACTATACAGTGAGAGATTAGAGAAACTGGGCCTCTTCTCCCTTGAAAAGAGGAGACTGAGAGTAGACATGATCGAAACATTCAAAATACTGAAGGGAATAGACTTAGTAGATAAAGACAGACTGTTCACACTCTCCAAAGTAGGGAGAACGAGAGGGCACTCTCTCTAAAGTTGAAAGGGGATAGATTCCGTACGAACGTAAGGAAGTTCTTCTTCACCCAGAGAGTGGTGGAGAGCTGGAACGCTCTTCCGGAGTCTGTCATAGGGGAAAACACCCTCCAGGGTTTCAAGACTAAGCTGGACAAGTTCCTGCTAAACTTGGACGTACACAGGTGAGACTGGACTCATTTTATAGCACTGGTCTTTGAACTGGGTGCCGCCGCGTGAGCGGACTGCTGGGCACGATGGACCACTGGTCTGACCCAGCAGCAGCAATTCTTATGTTTTTCTTGTTTACTATTTTAACATTGTATTTCACCCTACTCTACTTGTCACGTATTGTCCTAGCTCCACCTCAGTTTACATTTACAGTGGTACCTCGATTTACGAGTGTACTGGTTTGCGAGTGTTTTGCAAGACGAGCAAAACACTCCGCAAACTTTTGTCTCGTAAACCGAGCACTGCCCCAATAAACGAGCACTCAGCAATGGTGGCCTAGGGGTAAGAACTTGCCTGCGGGTGCTGCACAGCAATTCCAAAGTGTTGCCTTCCTTCCTCGGGGTCCCCATGTGGCTGCCCTTCTGCAATGCCTCTGCCATCCGTCAGCGCTCTCCCGGCTCCCATCTAAACTGGCCATCCTGAATGAGCATGCGCGCGACTTCTCTCTTCTCTCCTAAGGCAGCTGCTCCCCCGACAACACGCTCACCACGTACAAGCACGCAGGATGTCTACATTTAAGCAACTGTGCTTCCACTTAAATTGTAGGGGCATTGTATAATGATGGCACTGACCAATGAAACTACAAAAGAGCAAATTCCCTTCTGATCTTGTCGGTCATAACAGCAAAATCCTGGTCTTCCATGTACAATGGCGGTGTATTCCAAGTTTATTATCTTTTAAAACAGTTTTCTTAAATAAACTTGTTTTTCAGTATGTGGTGTATCAGTTTTGCTCAAATGTAAAGCATTCTAACCAAATGTTTTTTTTGTTGTTTTTTTCAGGCCCTTGAAGAAGAATTTGCTAGAAAACTACAAGAGCAAGAAGTGTTCTTTAAAATGAGTGGAGACTCAGAATGCCTTAACCCTTCCACACAGAGTAGAATTTCAAAATTTTACCCAATTCCCAGCCTGCACTCCTCTTGATCATGCGTGGGAGTTGGGGTTTTTTTAAGCTAAAAGATGACTTTCCTGTTCCATTTTTTGTGGAGGGAAGGGGAGCTTGGTGTTTGGCATTCTATCACCTCCAGATCTCTAGATTCTGCAATTGACTGTAGAGATATTCTAGGGCATCTCCTTCCTCATGTTTTTCTTCCATTTCTTTGCGTGTGATATATAGTGGAATGAAGGCCTGGCTGTGTACTTTATTTGGTAACCTCCAGTGTGCTATATGGATATCAGTTATTGTGTATTCTATTTAATGCAAATTTTAACTATAGTGGTATTCTGACATCAAATTGACTTGGGAAATATATTTCAACTGGTGAGGAAGTTGCAAAATTTAAGTAATTTACTTAAAATATCAACTACTATCATAAAGCATTTTACTGTATGTTCTTCAGCCTCCTATAAGACAAAGGTGGATACAAGCAAAGGTGAAGTAAAGATTCCTTGTCAAACCAAACACTGAAATGGCTTTTACCCTTTTGGCCAGATTCTATATAGTGCAACCAAAGCTGCATGTGTAAGTCTGTGCATATTGCCGATTTGCACACGCACTTTGAATAAAGAACCAGTCAGCTCTGATAGTTGGCAATTAACAAGCAATTGGCATTAATTAGAATTTACACACACCGCTTTATAAAATACACATAAAAAATAACGTGTAAATTCTAGTGTGTGGGGTAAAGTTGTCCAGAAAAACCTAAAGTTGGAAAATGTGCAAATTGAAGGTTTTTCCATTAATTTGATTGTGCTTAATCAGAAAATAATTTTTTTTTTAAATTTGTAAGACCTATCCTGGGGTTTTACACACTGATCACATAAAGCACTGTTTTTCTTAAAATTTGCTATTATTTTTGCTTAATGGAGCACATTTCTTGGTATTACAGCTATAACCTTTATGTTTTCACACTCAGCAATGATATATAAAAATACATTTTATGTGAAGTCTGTTTTATTGATAAAGAACAATAAATCAGTATAGAAATAACACTAGTCTTCAATATGCTTATAACAAGTGGGGTTGGATTCCTTAGAACCCCACTAATACAATATTACAACCACAAAAGAATAGGAAAACATTCTCCTGTCATCAAATAATAATAAAAATACATTTTATGCAAAATTCTAGCAGTATTTTATTAAATGAACCTTCAATATCTGCATCTTAATGTGCAAAATAACAGAAATTTAACATACTTCACTAATAACTAAATACTTATACTTTGCAGTCCAAACACTCAAGCAATCAGTGTCTTCTTGAGTTAATCAGGATAAAGCCTGCAATGCTGTTCAGCCTTGCAACAAGGCCTTACATTGTACTCAGTACATTCATTACTTTGTTGCAAGGAGTTGTACAGCATCACAGGCTTTCTATTGATAATTTTCAATAAAACAGACTTGACATAAACATTTTTTATCAGTGTATCATTGCTGAGTGTGAAAGCATAAAGGTTATAGTTATAATACCAAGAAATTTGCTCCATTAAGCAAAAATAATAGTAAATTTTAAGAAAAATGGAGCTTTATGAGATCAATGGCTTGAGGTACCCCAGGATGGGCTTTGAAAAAACATTTTAAACTATTTTCTGATCAAGCACAATCAAATTCATGGGAAAAACTTCAATTCGCACAATTCTTCTAACTTCAGGTTTTTCTGGACAACCCTAGTAGGGGCATGGCCAGGGGAGGAGCATAAGTGGGTTGTGAGCGTACCGTTATAGATTAGGCCCAATCCACACACAACTTAGGCACAGGTATTTAGGCCTACTTTTCATTGGCATAAATGGTTGTGCCTAAATATTAGTCATGTGCATGGACACTATGTGTGATTTTATAAACTGTGCCTAACTTTGGAGACATTTTATAGAATTGTGCTGTCATTTTCGGTGCTGATTTTTTTTAGATGTCATATAGAATATGGCCCTTTGTGACTAATTTTATCATTTTGCAATTAAATATCACTCATAAATAGATGCTATGAGATGGCATACACAGCTACACAGCCAGACATTCCTAAATGCTTGATTTATTATCTTCATCCAAGTTTCATGACCAAAGGGGTGCTAGTTAACATAATTTGAGTGCCTGAGCTACTAAAATGTACTAAAATTAGAAGTATTGTTTTACTGTTGAGAGGTCTCTCTGGCATTGATGTTGTTTTTAATAAATTTTATATATATATATGTATGTATATAAATCCTTGCTGCTGCTTATTGTCAAGAATCCTCATTTTAAAACTTGTTTGCACTAAAACACACAAAAGAAACTAGTAATAGAGTGTAGGTATATTTCCCCTACAAATCAGACAAGTTCAGTGTTGTAAGAAACATATAATCAATCTATTTTAGTCATCAGAATTGCTGTACACATGCATGTGTTTTTCATTCAATTTCATTAATATTTTATTTTGTTTTTACCAAAGAACACTTAGCGCCCTTCTCCTAAAATGGTTACATTTGGGCTTAATGTGCTATAATGAAGAATTTTAACATACGATAAATTCAAAATGCTGCATCAAGAAAGAGCATTCCCTCTATCTTTTACTGTAGGTCATGTATTAACATTCAGATTAATGTGTGGCACCTTCTCTCGGTTAATGCAGAAGCTCCTAGTGCCTCCTAGTTAGGAGGTGGTAAGTGAATCTGCATACACTGTATGTTAACCAGTTAGCGCACAGTAAATGTGATGCACTAGCTAACTAATGTTTCCATTCCTAGTCTTTGCCCATGCCGTGACCTCTGACAGAAAAATTCTAAAAATAAATTATATAATATATGGTTTTTGAATGCATAAACAGGCCAACTACGTAAAAATCCTTGTTGGTATTGCATGATATTCTGTTTCCATGCATTAACCACATATTAGGTGCTTAACACCTTTTAGTAAAAGGGCTTCTTTAGCATTTCTTCAGACCGGCACAGAAACGGATGGGTTTACGCTCCTCTGCCAGCAGGTGGAGAATGAGACACTAACCTTTGGTTACAGTACAAGTGGACTGTGCAGTCCTCTTACTCAGTCTTTTCTCAGTCTTCAGCAGGTAGAGTGGTAAAATTGTGCAGTATGTACTAAGGTTTGTTTTGGGCCTGTTGGATCTGGTTAGGGAATTTTTCTGGTCCCTTTTGCTGTCTAGAGAGAGCTTGGACCCTCTTTGGAGTCCTACTGAGCTTGGGGGTGCCACACTCAAAAGAGTCAAGTCCCTCCCTCCATTCCCCCTCCTCCCCAGGTTTTCTGTGTTTAGAGGAGCCTCAGCTGTACACCTTGCCACCTATCCTAGCACTGACTACAGTTTAGAGAGCCATGTAGGGTCTGCTCTAATTTGATAGGCAAACAGCAGAACACGTCGCCTTGGGATATAGGCAAACAAACAAAAAGGCAAGGGCGGTGTCTTTTCAACCAATGATCTAGTCTTTATTCAAAACAAATAGTCCCTATTAAGACTAGATCATTGGTTGAAAAGACACCTCCCTTGCCTTTTTGTTTGCTCTAACTTGAGATAATTGGTGAGCTGTGAGAAGTTTAAATTTAAAAAAACCAAACAAGAAATAACAGAGCATAAAGTGGTTCTGAAGCCACCATTTTAGTACGGCGTTGTACGTGGGTTTTTGGCGCATTCAGTATGAGTGCTTCAAAAAAGTAGCACAAGTGTGTTTTATGTGGGCACTGAGTGGTAGATGTGGATGGCGGGTGCATGAAACGTTCCGGCTGCCTCAAGGGGGACACAGCTTTGAGTGTTCGCGTGTCCGGCTCCCCTTTGCCCATGCACCATTCATTGGCAGGAGGCACTAGTGATGCCCGTGCCTCACCTGCCACTCACACCAGGGTTTCCTCGGCTGCTATTGGTCTGGAAGATTTGGGCTTGTGGACCGCTGGGGAGGCTGGGGCTTCCCTTGTGGCTGGGGCTGTTAGCGGTGTTTCTGTAGTAGCGGTGCCATGTTTGGCTTTAGTGTCGTTTTATTTCAGGTGCAAGTTTAGCGATGACACTTCCCTCAGTTTTGGCAGGAAACTCATCCATTTTGCCCACTGCCTCAGGCGACCTTCCTCCTGTCTTATAGAGTCAGGAACAAGTGTTAAATGTGTCTTGATTTCAATTGCCGCTGGGTTTGAGCCCTGATTATATATTAGCCGTGTGCACGGCTTATTTATAGGCGCTTGGGGGTCTTGCTTCAGTTCTGGGGGTCATCTGGGGGCCTCTCTCCAGCCCCCTCAGCCATCGTCCCAGCGGCTGCAAGTGTCTTGGGACGAGGTTTCTTTTGTGGTTGATCCATGTCCTCCGGATAGGGACTTGGATCTTGGGGAGGATTTTCCAGATCCATTGGGGGCACTGATGTTTTGGATAGAGATTTCTTTCTGAGACGCTGGTTGGAAAGGATGCGGATGTTGTGCGCTTTTTTCCTCGTGAAGAGTTGCAGGAGCTTATTCTTCAAGTGTCTTCAATTTTACACTTTGAAGAGGCAACTAAGGACCCCCTCGTGTGGTGGACCCTCTTCTTAGAGGGATCTGGTCAGCATTCCACTCTTTCCTTATGCTTCAGGATATTCAGAATGTAGTTCATGCTCCATGGTACGTTCCGGATGTGTGTTTTTGATTGATGCAGTCTGTGGCCAGACTTGACCCTATTCCAGATGGGGATAGAGATACCTTTAAGTTTTCCTGCAGTGTCTTGGCTGTTGTGCGCAGACATTCCATGCCAGTGAATGGAGACTCGGCCCCGAGAGATCCTCAGGACCGTACGATGGAAGCTCTACTTAAATGTGGTTTTGATGTGACTGTCCAGGCAGCTAATTGTGGCGATCTGGTGACCTGGGCTTGTTTCCGGTGGTCGTTAAGAGTTCTTGACCACGCAGTGGCTTGACTGGTCCTTCATGGATCAAGGAAGTTCTTAAGATTGAGCTGGGAGATTCTTTTCTCTCTAATGCCATTTATGATCTGTTGGGAGTACCCTGTGGCTTCGGGGTTAGTCAGCAGATGTGGCATCTAAGGCTAGGCTTAGTAAGTTTCCCTTTTGGGGCTCCTTTCTCTTTAGGGAAGAGTTAGATAAGCTGGTTCAGGCCTTGAGTGCGTGTATTGTGCCTCAGTAAAATAAAACACTGGAGGACAGACCTCGTACGGTTTTGCATGGTGGCTCTGTCTGGGAACTTTGAGTGGATTTCGTAGGTTCCACCCTAGCTGGGGTGCAACCTCTTTTCTTTCCAGAGGATGTTTCTTTCAACGTGTGTGTTTTGGTGTTTCCCATGGTTCCAGTCAGAGCCTGGTAGTAGGAATTTTGCCAGGGATGGGCCGAGCTCACAACAGATCAGTGGGTCCTGAAAGTATTTCAAGTTGGTTATGCTTTCACATCCTTTCCCAGATTGTTTCCTCTCCTCTCCTTTCAGGCAACTTGGAAGAAGAGGGCTTTTAGGCAGACACTGCTCAAAGTGCTGGACCTCAAAGCAGGAGTCCCAGTGCCTCCTCAGGAGATTTGCACCGGCAGGTATTCCATTTTCTTCATGGTGCCCAAGAAAGTGGTGTCTTTCGGTCCATTTTAGATCTCAAAGATGTCAACAGAGCTCTCCAGGTTCCATCTTTTCGTATGGAAAACCTGAAATCTGTAATTCTGGCTGTCCAGCCTGGGGAATTTCTGACTTCTTTCAACCTGATGAAGGCCTATTTGCATGATCCCATTGGGGCTTCTCATCAATGATTCCTTCGTTTTGCTATTTTGGGAGAGCATTATCAGTTATGTGCACTTCCTTTTGGTCTAGCTAAGGCGCTGCACACCTTCACCAAGATTATGGTTGTGGTGGCACTTGCACAAGGAGGACATTCTGGTGCAACCCTATCTGGACGATTGGTTGATTCGAGCAAAGTCATTGCAGGAGGGTTCCCAGGTTAGGGTTCAAGCTGTCGAGTTTCTTTAGTCCCTGGGCTGGGTGGTCAACCTGTCCAAGAGTCAGTTGACTCCGTCTTAGCGCTTGGAGTATCTTGGCGTGCTTTTCGACACCGGCTTGGGGGAGAGTTTTCCTTCCAGAGGCCAGAGTGTGCAAATGGCAGTTTCAGATTCGCTCTCTGATGGATTGCCGATATCCGCTGGTTCAAGACTTTCTGCAGGTCTTGGAGTCCTTGGTGGCTTCTTTGGAGGTGGTCCATTGGGCTTGGGCTCATATGCGTCGTCTTCAATATATGCTTCTTCGGCATTGGTCGCCACAGATTCGTGATCTGGACTCTTCGTTCCTGCTGAAGGGATTAGTTTGGCGCAGCCTACTCTGGTGGCTCCAGTCTTCCAATCCAGTTCAGGGAGTGAGTCTTGGATCAGCCCTAGTGGACAGTGCTTCTCATGGAAGTTGGTCTCCTCGATTGGGGAGCTCAGTATCTCAGCCGGTCAGCTCAGGGCAGCTGGACACCGGTGGAGGCGTCTAGGTCGATCAATGTTCTTGGAGACCAGAGCCATTCGGCTAGCATTGGTGGAATTCCAGTCCTTGCTGGAGGCACAAGTCAGTTTAAGTTCTCTCAGTCAGTGCCAGAGCGATGGTCTATGTCAATCATCTGTTGGGGGAGGGGGGGCACCAAGGGCATCTGGTAGTGCTGGAGTCCTCAACTCATGGAATGAGCAGAAGCTTATCTTCCGGACATCTTGGCTTCCCACATTGCCAGCATGGACAATGTCCAGGTGGATTTTCTAAGTTGTCATGTGCTGGATCCTGGCGAGTGATGTCTTGGGCTAGAAGCCTTCAAGCGCATTGTTCAGGCTTGGGGTCAACCAGTCATTGACATGTCCACGAGTGTCAGCGCCAAGGTTCTTCAGTCAGCACGTCTTTTCTCCTTGGCCTCTGGTAAGCAGAGTTCTTTGGATTGCCCAACACGCGGTCCGCATGATCCTGGTGGCTAAAGATTTACCCAGGCACCCATGGTATGCGGATCTGGTTTGTCTGCTAGTGCAGTTCCTTTCCTCCTGCCCCTCTTGCCCTATCTTCTGACTTAAGGTCCAATTCCAATGTTCAATCCGGGTCCTTTTGTCTTATGGCTTGGTTCTTGAAAGGGCTCGCCTGAGAAAGAAGAGACATTCAGATAAGGTAATCTCCACTCTCTTAGGGTCTCAGAGACTTTCCATGTTTGGCGTCTTTTTGAGGACTAGTGTTCTGCGCATGGTGTGGTTCCTCTTCGAGCTGCTTTGCCTCATGTTCTGGAGTTTCTGCAGGATGGCCTAGAGCGAGGCCTTGCCTGGTCTTCCCTTCAGTTGCAGATTGCCGCTTTGTTTTCCTTTCATGGTCTCTTGCATGGTAAGTGTTTGGCCTCTTCTCTGGATGTGATTCGTTTTTTGAGAGCTGCGAAATTGCTGCAGCCGTCGATTCCTGCCTGGGATCTCAATTTAGTTCTCTCTGTGCTCGGTCATCCTCCATGTGAGCCTCTTGGTGCCTATACGTTAAAGGACATTACTTTTAAGGTGGTTTTCTTGGTGGCTATTACTTCTGCGAGACATGTTTCAGAACTGCATATTTTTTTCGTTTAGGTCTCCCTTCCTGGAGTTCTCTAGGGATCAGGTCGTGCTACAGCTGGTTCCCTCCTTTCGGCCTTAGGTGGTTTCACAATTTCATGTCCACCAGTCAGTGGTTCTCCCGGTCTTGGGTATCAGGAGAGCTCTTTGAAACAGAGGCAGTTGCGCAAATTGGATGGCCGTAAGATCCTTCGCTCTTAAGTTCAGCAGATCCAGGAGTTCCGTAAGTTGGATCGTCTTTTTATCTTTGTAAAGGGGATGGTGCTTCCAAGGCTACCATTGCGTGCTGGATCAAGGAGGCTATCGCTTTGGCATACCTTCTTCAAAAGTAGCCTGTTGCTGAATTTCTCAAGACTCCTTCCACTCGGGATGCATCGGCTTCTTGGGCTGAATCTTCTCTTGTGCCTCCGGTTTTTATCTGTAAACCTGTGGTTTGGTCTTTTCTCCATTCCTTTGTTCGACACTACCGTCTGGATGTTTAGACGTGTCGCGACATGGTGTTTGGTGTGCATGTGGTGGCCCTTCGGAGGTCCCACCCATGATGGGTACTGCTTTGGTATGTCCCATCCATTTCTGTGTCAGTCTGGGGGGATGCTAAAGAAGGATCAATTAGGTCCTTACCTGCTAATTTTCTTTCTTTTAGTCCCTCCAGACCAGCACAGACCCCATCCGGTCATTTTGTTCAGTATTTTTGCAGAGTACGGGTTTTTTCTGCGGATTTTGATTGTTGCTGGTTGTTTGGGGAGTTGAAAGAGCAGCGGCATTTGGTTCAGCTGGTTTAGCTGGCTAATTGTGGGGTGTTCTGAAAGGTTCTGGTTCTAATCAGTATCCATCAGTGTCCCCTGGTCCAATTTGGGACTGTTCATTAGTTTTCTCCATGTGTGTGTGTAGTTGTATGTTCTTGTTCAGCCTAGTTGATTTCTGCTTGGCTGATAGTAAGAGGGACTGCACAGCCCACTTGTACTGTATCCAAAAGTTAATGTCTCAGTCTCCACCTGCTGGCAGAGGAGTGTAAACCCATCTGTTTCTGGGCTGGTCTGGAGGGACTAAAAGAATAGCAGATAAGGACCTAATTTCTCCTTCTTTATGTTTCATGAATAATTGTGGTCTCAACATAAGTTAGACAATTTGTCTTTGTAATCAAATTCTGACATGTTTAAAGGGGTTAATAAGTAAAATATTTAGGATAACTTTAGAAGTAAATGCTAACATGTGATTAATTTTTAGCTACATAGCCTGAAGAGGAAAGATGAAGATAACATGTTAGCTGGTTTGCAGCCAAAATTTTGTAAAACTTTATTTTGTAGTGAGAAAGTTACTTATGTTTTAGCACATTGTTTTGATGTTTAAACAATATGTTGAAGTCTTATCAAGACAGTATTATTAGCTGTGCTTCAGTATGCTGAAGATGCATTTGTAAACTATTTGATTCCTGTTCATTTTGTGTCCTGGTATTTTTTTTTTCTTATACCTGAATTGCGTTAACTGCATTTCTTTGAATTTGCTGACCTCTATTTATTTCAGGCTGAGAGTCATATTGATTTATTTTATGGGTGCTGTTGTTAAACAGGAGAAGGACCCCATGTAAATTAATTATATAATTTTACTACGTGTTTAATTTGGAACTTTGAAATAGAATCTCTTATTTTTTTCAGTGAATGCATACAGTAAACATTCTTGGAAAATGCATGCTTTGATTTTTAATTTTGTTTGAATGTTTCTAACTTTTAAAAAATGGCCTTAATTTACATTAGTTTTATAAATTTGTATCTTAACCAAGGACAAGTAGGCAGCTTATTCTCCTATGTAGGTGATATCCACAGAACCCAACACAGGCAGTCTAAAAGTGTATTGTCACTTTAAAAATCTTAAGACCACCTGGGTCTAGAATGATTCATCACAGCTGATTCAGCATGACCGTTTTATCGCTGAATTGGCCATGATGAATCATCCACGGCAGTACCTGACATCTTGTACGAGGGCTATGCCCCCCCAAAGAAGGAAAGCAACCCTGCATCCCCCCACCCCCAAGGTAGGAGCCCCCCGCCACTCCGCATACCTCTTGAAAAGTTTGTCAGTGCATGCAGCATCTTCTACCTCCTGCTTGTGCTAGCTTTGCCTCCCCTCTGATGTTACATCCTGTTCCCGCATCGAGGAAGTGATGTCAGAAGGGAGCCAAAGCCAGCTGAGCAGGGGGTGGAAGATGCTGCTCGCAGGTGAACTTTTCAAGAAGTATGTGGGGCAGAGAGGAGGAGAGGCATTGGCAAGGAGGGGGGAGGAGGAAGAGTGGGCACGGAGAAGAGGAGAAGCATTGGCAGGAGGAGAAAGAGAGGCACGATTCATCATAGTTCTTAGCGGCCATCGTGGAGAGGACAATTTATCTTGGCCATTTCATTATGACTATGATAAATCATTCCTTACTGCGCATGTGCCAGTGGCTTTCTGCCAGACATCAGTTTGCAGGATCTTCAGTTTTCCACTGAGCTGAGAAGTTATTCTAGAATCTCTCAAAGCACGTTAAAATTTGTAAATTTTGTGCCTTCCCATTTCATTTTTTCCCTTAATTTTAGTCATATTTTTTTCATTTAATTTCTTTTCAGTTTAAAAATTTTGAATTTTTTACCAATTTTCATTTTTGAGCCATTGGGATCTTAGGAACATCAATTTGTTATTGGTATACTATCTACTCGACCTCCCTAAACCATAGAGTCCTTTGACTCCTGTCGGCGGACCAAGGCTCCTAGCAGCTTCAAGTGGTGCACTCGATGCAACAAGACCATTTAAGGCAAAGATCCACATATATTATAGTGCATCAGGTAGTGTATCGTGTTTCTCCTGTTGTATTAAAGGGATGGCTTGAAATCTATCGCTAAATATAGAGGATTGAATTATCAAATCAAAACAGTTATAAATAAATTATAACTAAATAATAGTGCTCAATGAAAAAGCCAACAGGCTATAAATGTAAGAGCAGCAGACTCCACCAGAACAGACTTGATAACATGGCACCCTCCTGCCTTCCTTGTTTCGATCCTTACTTCACTACTGATTATTTTAAAAAACAGGGTGTCTTAGAGGAATGTCTGCAACGATGGTAATAAATAAGATAAGAAAGATCGTGTACTTATCTTGCTGGCTGGTTTTCACTCAGTTTGCTGCTTATAATACTCTACATCCTCAACATGCAGGCTGTACTCCCAGTGCTATGTGGTGTTCCAAAAAAGTCTTTAAATCCAAACCACAAAGTAATTTTTTGTCCATTTATCAAGTAAAATCCATATAACAAAACCTTAATCCGTTGTTTTTTAAAAGTTATAATCCTCAGACTTCCTCAACACAGTACGTGTTTCCCTCGACGTTTGCTTCTTCATGAGGAAGAAAGAATCAGCACTGTTGAAAAAATGGAGTATAGTTCATCTTCGGTATTTCATTCTATTAATATCACCAATAATTTAAACGTCTTATACAATCAAACAGCTTACATTCTTCAACATTTTGAGCAGCTCCTTAAGAACTGGAGTCACTTCCAGAACCCACTCACGAACCAACTGCTTCAGGACGCTGCCAGCTACCACACTGCAAAAACTCTCTGAACTCCTTAAGGGGTATGTAACTGATGACGTTATTTAAACGGATTGGCTAAGATAGCATTCATACCATAGGCCATTCTATATCTCTGTTTAACCCTAGAGGGGATACTGTCTTCCATTTGAAAATAAATCTCTGTTCACAAGTCGATAGTAGGCGAGATATATTATCTCCCTGGATGTTATGAAACTGTTTCAACACTACAAATTTTAGATCTGATACTAGAGAGTTGCGCAGGGACAGAAATCTCACCCGTCCCCACCAGGAATCCCACCGTCTCCACCCGTCCCCGCAAGGAATCCCCTTCGTCCCCACCTGTCCCCGTGAGGAATACTCTCCGTCCCCGCCCATCCCTATAAACTTCAGAAATAGTTATTTAATTTAATTATGCTACTGAATTAAAGGTTCTGGTAGAGACCCATTTGCAAATAAGCAAAGAGACTTTATTAATTTGGAAATATTAATTGGGAAGAATACATACTTTGTAAATGGATTTCTACCACATCAAGGAAAACAATGGAGTATGGAATGCAAGCAATGTTTTTGTTGTCTTGCAGTGAGTGAGGGCATTGTATATGGAACATGCAGGAGCACAGAGCCAAGATAGCTTTGATTGCCTTGATCTAGTTCAGATACTTTTACATTTCTAAAATCATAAGATCAATTGGGAAAAGTCTGATATCTTGCCTTTAAATGTTCACTGTCTCAAGCAGGAGTACTCACACTTCCCACTTAGAGGGGCTTCTTCTCATATTAAGTAATTGGGGATTCTGTTTTCCACAGATTTTGAATCTATCCTTTGATCAAAAGTACTATCATTTACTGGAGTCTAAAATTAGTAGATTTTTATGGAGTAATGAACCCCCTAGAATTTCCATACATTGTTTACAACGTATTAAATCTCGTGGTGGAGTGAACTTTTCTAATTTTTATAGAACATAAGAAACGCCTTCACCGGATCAGACCTAGGTCCTTCTAGTCCGGCGATCCGCACACGCGGAGGCCCAGTTAGGTACTCCTTGTTGGAGACCCGGATTTCCCATATCCCCTGATATGATTTGCAAGAAGGTGTGCATCCAACTTGCGCTTGAAACCCTGAACACTAGTCTCTGCCACAAGCTCCTCTGGGAGAGCATTCCAAGCGCTCACCACTCGCTGTATGAAACAGAACTTCCTGACATTTGTCCTGAACCTGCTGCCACACAGTTTCAGGCTATGACCTCTTGTCCGTGTCACATCTGAAAATGTCAGTAATGCTTCTTCCTGGTCTATTATGTCAAATTCTTTTAATATTTTAAAAGTCTCTTATCAAATCCCCTCTCAATCTTCTCTTTTCGAGGGTGAATAGTCCCAGTTTTCTGAGGCGTTCTTGGTAGCTCAAATTCTCCATACCTTTGACTAGTTTCGTGGCTCGCCTCTGCACCCTCTCCAGCAGAGTTATATCCTTCTTGAGGTATGGAGACCAGTGTTGGACACAGTATTCTAAGTGTGGTCTGACCATTGCTCTGTAAAGTGGCATTATGACCTCCGACCTACTCGTGATCCCCTTTTAAATCATGCCCAACATCCTGTTTGCTTTCTTTGCTGCCGCCGCGCATTGAGCCGATGGTTTTAGGGTTCTGTCTATCAGGACCCCAAGTCCCTTTCTTGTTCACATTTGGCTAATGTCACACCCAATATTCTATATTCATGTTCTTTGTTTTTCTTTCCCAGATGCATCACCTTGTATTTGTCTATATTGAAATTCATTTGCCACTTTATCGCCCATTTTTCTAGCTGGTTCAGATCCTTCTGAAGATCCTCGCAGTCCCTTGGAGAGCCAACCCCCTGACATAATTTTGTATCATCTGCAAACTTGATTATATTGCATGTCGTTTCCTCTTCAAGGTCATTTATAAAAATATTGAACAAGATGGGCCCAAGAACCGAGCCCTGGGGCACGCCGCTAGTCACTTTCTCCCAATCCGAAAATTTCCCATTTATGATCACCCTCTGTTTTCTGTTCTCTAGCCATTTGCCAATCCATCTGTGCACTTCTCCTCCTATTCCATGACTTAGTAATTTACTCATAAGCCTTGCGTGCGGGACCTTGTCAAACGCTTTCTGGAAGTCACTGTGTTTTTCTTCTTCGTCATGGTTGGTACTGGCTTCAGCCCTGCTGTCCTCATTCAGAGTTTCCTAGATGGGTTGAGATTGAGAGAATCTTGATTTTGCCGTTGACTTTCAAATCTGTTTAGTTGCATTCTGCCATCTAGGATCAGATTGCATCCCATTTTGATTGGAACTATTTATGTTTTCCTACAGCTGGACTCGATCTTTCAGGTGTGTTTACATGATCGAAACATAGAAACATGATGGCAGATAAAGGCCAAATGGCCCATCTAGTCTGCCCATCCGCAGTAACCATTATCTCTTTCTCTCTCCGAGAGATCCCACATGCCTATCCCAGGCCTTCTTCCGGGAGACTGTTCCACGCATCTACCACCCTCTCTTTTAATAAAAAGTATTTCCTTAGATTACTCCGGAGCCTATCGCCTCTCATTGCAGTGTTTCCTTTCAAATGAAAGAGACTCGACTCATGCGCATTTACATTATTTAGGTATTTAAACATCTCTATCATATCTCCCGTCTTTCCTCCAAAATATACAGCTTGAGATCTTTAAGTCTGTTCCCATATGCCGCATGACGAAGTCCATTCACCATTTTAGTAGTCTTCCTCTGGACCGACTCCATCCTTTTTATATCTTTTTGAAGGTGCGGCCTCCAGAATTGTACACAATATTCTAAATGAGGTCTCACCAAAGTCTTATACAGGGGCATCAATACCTCCTTTTTCCTACTAGCCATACCTCTCCCTTTGCAACTTAGCATCCTTTAGCTTTCGCCGTCATCTTTTCAACCTTTCTAGCCACTTTACGATCATCACATATAATCCCGATCTTCTGTCATGCACATAAGTTCTTCACCCCCTAAACTGTATATGTTCCCTCGGGTTTTTACATCTCAAATGCATGACCTTGCATTTCTTAGCATTAAATTTTAGCTGCCAAATTTCAGACCATTCTTCAAGCTTCACCAGGTCTGTCTTCATGTTATTCAAACCATCTGGGATGTCTACTATATTGCAGATTTTGGTATCATCCGCAAAGAGGCAAATCTTACCCGAGAACTCTTCAACAATATTTATAAAAATGTTAAAAAGAACAGACCCAAGAACAGAACCTTAAGGCACACCACTGGTAACATCCCTTTCCTCAGAGTGATCTCCATTGATCACTATCCTCTGTCACCTTCCACTCAACCAGTTCTTGGCCCGTCGCTTTGGGACCCATCCCGAGGGCACTCAGTTCAATTTATTTATTAAACGTTTGTGTGGAATACTATCAAAGACTTTGCTAAAATCTAAATACATCACATCTAGTGCACATCCTCTATTCAGTTCTCTGGCCACCCAGTCAAAGAAATTGATCAGATTTGTTTGACAGGACCTACCTCCATGTTGCCTCTGGTCCTATAATCCACAGGATTCCTGAAACTTCACCATTCTCTGTTTTAAAAGCATTTCCATTAATTTGCTTACCACAGAAGTCAGCCTTACCAGCCTGTAATTCTCTACTTCTTCCTTACATCCACTTTTATGGAGAGGGACCACATCCACCCTTCTCCAGTCCTCCAGTACCACTCCCGACTCTAGAGACTCATTGAAAAAGTCAGTCAGCAGAGCTACCAGAACTTTCCTAAGTTCCTTCAGCACCCTTGGATTTACACAATCTGGCCACATCGCTTTGTCTACCTTTATTTTAGCTAACTCCTCACGAACACAACCCTCTGAAAATCGATCAGGATCTACCACTCCTCCATCCCTATTCATGTTTGTCTTCTGTGGTCCCGCTTCCGACACTTCCAGCCATGAACAAAGAACAGAAATATTTGTTAAGCAATTCGGCCTTTTTTTTATCAGCTTCTACATATTCCTCCCCTTCACCTTTGAGTCTCACAATGCCACTTTTGCACTTCTTCCTATCACTAATATATCTAAAAAATGTCTTGTCTCCCCTTTTATAGTGTCAGCTATATTTTCTTCCATTTGTATCTTTGCTTTCCTGACTACATGACCAGCCTCTTAACTTTTCCAGATATTTTTGCCTGTCTTCCTCTTTCTTCGATCTGTTGTAGCTTATGAAAGCTAACCTTCTCATCTTCTACTTTTTAGAACCAAAGCGGCCTTCTTTTCCTCTTACTTACTTGCCTCACTAAAAGGTTTGTCGCCCTTTCAGTTTTGCCACTCTTTCCAGACATTCCCATCCAGACAATAATTTCTTAGCGTAAACCCCCATCCAAATAAAGTTAGCTTTCTTAAAGTCTAGAACCTTTGCTTTTGAATGAGCCCTCTCTTTACCCAACTTAATATTAAACTGTACCATACCATGTAGTGATCACTGGATACCAGATGATCACCCACTGTAACATCAGAAACACTTTCCCTGTTTGTAAGCACTAAGTCCAGTATGACCCCATCCCTTGTGGGTTCCATTACCAACTGCTGGAACAGTTTTCCTTGTAGAGAATCCAGAATCTCCCTACTTCTAGAAGACCCCACAATAGGGATACCCCAATCAACATCTGGAATGTTAAAATCACCTATTAGCAAGAATTCCTCTTTTTTAGATATATTCTGAATGTCTACTATTAAATCTCTATCTGCTTCTTCCATCTGCGAAGGTGGCCTGTATATCACACCAATGTAAATATATTCACCATTCCTGCTTTCAAATTGATCCACAGTGCCTCTTCCTTGCCTTGCAGATCCTGCAATTGTGTGGCTTTAATATGATCTTTAACATATAACGCTGGTGCTACTCATTTTTTTCCTACTCTGTCTTTCCTGAACAGATTATGGCCTGGTATAACTACATCCCAGTCATGGTTCTCTGTGAATCATGTCTCTGTGTTTACCACTATATCTAACTCCTCTTCTTCCATCACAGCTTTTAGATCCAGAATCTTATTTCCCATACATTGAGCATTAGTATATCCTACTTTCCAGATATTCTCCCTTTTTCCATCGATGTAGAGGTATTACATGATTTACTTACCTGAGGGCTTATCCTCACCTGGGAGCTTTGATCACCCTGCCCCATCACTTCTAGTTTAAAGCCCTCTTCAATAGATTAGCCAGCCTTCTGACAAAGACACCTCTTCCCTTCTTTGATAGATGCACACCATCCCTGCTCAGCAGCCCTTGGAAGATCATCCCATGGTCCAGGAAGCCAAAACACTTTCGACGACACCATCCACATAGCCCATCCACGTAGCCACACATTCATCTCTAGGATGCGAGCTTTTCTGCCCTGGCCTTTATCCTTGACAGGGAGGATGGACGAGAATACCACCTGTGCATCTTACTGCTTCACCTTCTCTCCCAGAGCCACAAAGTCACTTTTGCAATGTACGCTGGGGTACTTGGCAATATCATTAGTGCCAATGTGGATGAGCAGCATTGGATAATAGTCAGGCTTTGATGAGTCTCTGTAACATCTTGGATTTTGGCACCAGGCAGACAGCATACTTCTTGTGACATCATGTCTGGTCTGCAGATGGACGCTTCTGTACACTTCCAGAAGGGAATTGCCAACTACCACTACCTTACGCCTCCTAGAGGTCACAGATTTTGTATTTTTTGGGATTTCAAGCTCTGATCCTTCCTCTCCTTGGGATGCTCTCATCTCCTCCATTTCCAGGACAGCATACTGGTTCTTCAGTTCAAGGGCGGGGGCAGTCACAGTACCAATCATGCAGTGTTCCGTAATCTGAGTCCAGCTGTCTTCTTTCAGCACAGCCTCTTCTTCCCCACTACTGGAAATATTTGATAACTCATGAACCATTTCATCAATGTACATCTCATTCTCATGGATGCTTCTCAGTCTTCCCACCTCCTCTCTCAGTTCTTTTACTTCTTTCGTGAGGGATTCAAGCTGAAGACAGCTTGTACATGGAAGTACTCCCTCTGCCTGGATAACATTTTCTGTCTACACAGACAGAAGTTGTAACCTGAGCAGCAGCTTTGATGATATGATGTTTCCCAGCCATATTGTGGTGCAGAAGAACTTACACCTGGAAGAAAGAAAAAGAAAGGACAGAAAAATTACATTACATTAGAGATTTCTATTCCGCCATTACCTTGCAGTTCAAGGCGGATTACAAAAGAGTGTAATGCCCTGTTTCAGAGACAGTCAGTAGTTCATAGGTTGATCTACAGCCTCTCTCTTAGAACTAGGCTTACTGAGGGTTAGGCACTAGGCCAGCATTCCTTCCCTCAAGAGTCACCTGTGGAATCTGATCTTTTAAAGTCTTCAGATACTATACATCAATCTCTGGCTTTAACACTAATTTTTGGATTGCCCGTAACCCATTTTATTGGCCCTCTTGGATGAGGAAGGGTTTATTTTTCTTGGCTCAACTTTGGGATCAGGCTTTGTTAACCTTTAACAGATACACAAATGCAGTATCATCTTCCTGATCTTGCCTACTATCAATGGCTTCAGTTGCAACAATGTTTGACTAAAAGTAAGAAGTGTTTTTCTATAGAGCTTCCGGATCTGTATAGGTATGTTGATACTTTGGTTACAGAACAACACTTATCTTCTCGCATTTATAAAGATCTTACTAAATTTGATGATTTACCTTCTTATTCTTTGCATACTGTATGGGACAAAGATGTTGGTATTATGCTTACACCTAAACAGTGGATGGATTTTTGGATCATTACCTTCAAACTGTCTGCTACTCTTAAACAATCATCATTTTTTGTTCATTGTGCTTTATGGACTCTACGGAAGCTGTTTCAAATTGGGAATTTGTCATCTGACTTTTGTTGGCACTGTAACTCAGAGACATTGCTGCACATGATTTGATTTGTGATTGTTCCAGCTTGCAACCTTTTTGGACATCAGTATGGACTATAATAACACAAATTTTATCTTACTGAGGAGCTCTCTTCAGCAGTTGTCATTTGGAGAAGCATAGTTCTTGTAACTCCTCTTACTAAGGGTCAAGCTCACTTATTTGAATGGCAGTTGCGTTAAAAGTGATCCTTAGAAATTGGAAAATGCATCATGATCTTCATGTGTCTACTTGGAATCTGAAGTAGACATTGCGCATTCCACCTTGCGCTTAACTCCGGTTCAACACACTTTGGTTGCTTTCAAACATTATTTAAATTGTGGAGACATTTAATTTTTGTTTATTATGTATTATTATTATATCTCTGGATATTGCTGTTATGTTTCCCCTGTTGTGCTGCTTTAGCATAATACTGTTTTCTATTACAAGTTTAATAAATAATGTTTGAACAAAAAAAAACCCTTCCATTCTGATACTCTAAGCAGAAAAGAGGGTCTGGAATCCTAAATGCAGGTAAAAGGTGATAAATTCAGGAATAATAAAGATCTCTTAAAGCCCTTTCCCTTTTTACTCTAACCAATTTGTAACCAAGATCTCTCAAGCCTTCTTAGTACCCTGCCTACTTGTACTTGACAACTTTACAGTGTGCCTATTTTTGCTAATCGTGTGCTGATTGTTCCAGCTCCTCTTATCTCTGTATCCTGCTCACATACATCAATGACTTTTCATTGTGCCTATCTTCGCTGATTGTCCAGCTCTTCTTATTGTAAACCACCTCGAACTATTATGGCTTTGGCGGTATACAAAAATTATTATTAATCTAAGGAGTTATTGAACACAATGGTTATGACTCTACAAATCTATTCCTTTTCAAAAATTTTAGGAGATGCATGGAAGAATCTCCCAGTGGAAGTAGTGGGGCACGCCCTACCTAAATTGAAGAAAGCATGAGACAGTCACTGAGGGAAAAGAATGGATTATAGAGACTGGACAGGTCCATTTACTCTTTTTTTTTTTTTTGCCATCATGTTCTTTGCTGCTATATTTAGATATAAAGCTGTTTCAACACAGATTGGCTTTTGGAATGTTCTATTTTTAACAGTACACCAAAAAAAAACTAACAGTTTTCAGATATTTTTGGTTTCTCCCCAGATGTAGTGTGTAATAGGGGCTTCATTTTCAATAAGGGAAGAAATGGCCCAAGAAGTATTAGAACACTTCCTTTTTACTAAATGTGTATATTCCTATGGACTCCTGCCTGCCAGCTATTAGTACATTAATGATCTGTTTTATGTGCCAGACCAAATCTTGAAGTTGCATAATGAATTAAATATATGCATTATTTGAGTCTTTACATAAACATTTGGGTGGTTCAAGTTTGTGAATAGTACTTCATTGAGATAGCTGGAAGGGTTGCTTATATACAGTATAGAGTTTGTGTTTTACAGATGGATAAATTACCATAATGATGTCAAAATGGGTTTTAAATTTAAATTTTATTATAAATTTATTTTTTTTCATCATGAGAAATGCAACCTTTTTTGTTCACAGCCCAATAGTAATTCCTATAGTTTAAGAGTTGGTTTCTTGTACTCTTGACATTTTTATTGCATGTGCATTTTGTAGAGTTCCTCTTTCCTCATCCCTACAATTTATACAGTTACAATAATAAACCTTGTTGGTATTTATTTAACAACTTGTTCAGTTATTAGTGCAGTTGATAGCTTCATACGCAGATGAACTTGAACTTATGTGAAAATGTTAGTAACCATGGAGACAAATCTACAACTAAGCACCTCCATTTAGGTGCCCCGAGGATATGTGGTAGGAGGTCTATCTTATAATGGAAATTGGGCAACTAGCTTCCGTTATAGCATGCCTAACAGTTACAGCAGGGAATCCAAACAAGAAGCAGTGAGTCAGGTCTTCAAACGAACCACACTTTATTGACAACCGATGGAACTTATACAATACAAAATATCATCTAAACATACATTAGACTTGACATGGGCTGTGTTTCAGCAAGTATGCCTGCATCAGGAGTCCAAGGTATTACACTTCTCCCTCCAAATCCATGGTTTCAGCATCCACAGATTTGGCTATTCTCGTGACTACGACGGGAACTCCCTGCAGCCATTTCCTATGAGTGATCTGCACAGGGCAGGAGCATAAGATTGCTCCTGCCCCAAAAGCCTGCTAGACCACCAGGTAAGGTCTGTTTGAGTGAGAGTTTGTATTTAAAGCACAGTAGGAAGGCAGGGGTGGGTCAGAACTGGCTGAGAAGTTATTTATGGTTTTTCACACTTTGCGGTCCGGCTCTGCACCTAACCCCTGTGGATAGAGGGAGAAGTGTAGTCAATACTTCTGAAGTTAGTCAGTGCCCATGAATATAATGCCAAGCCATAGAATATGATCGGACCGTACTCAATATATCTACACACCGCTCCCATCCTCACGTTCTGTTACTGTCTCCAGCCACAGAGAACAACTGCCAGAGTGTGTTGACCTTGCAAACATTTCTGGAAGTGGTGGGCAAAGATCTGGCGTAAGTGCAGGTGCTTAAATGTGGAAGGGATGCACATAACCTATATAGCATGCTCCACCCCTGTGTATGGGCCCCCCCTTGCAAATGCATGCTATGTAAGTTAAGTGAGGATTTGCAGAATTGCATTTAAGCACCCTTCTAGCATTCGCATGGGGAGTTTGCATAAATAAATGCATAAGTGCTAGTATTCTTGAAAATGACAAAACTCCAACATTAACTAATCTTGTAATAAATTCATTTTCATACCCAATACAACCTACTTTAAAATTGCTTGGAATCATGATTGACAGAAGCTGTAACATGCAACCCCAAATTAACAAAATAATAAAGACATCATTCATGACCATGAGAAATCTGAGAAAAATCCGATCATTCTTAGAAAAGAAGCAATTCCTACTACATAACATAAGAACATAAGCAATGCCTCCACTGGGTCAGACCCGAGGTCCATTGTGCCCAACAGTTCGCTCACGCAGCTGCCCAACAGGTCCAGGACCTGTGCAGTAGCCCTCTATCTATACCCCTCGATCCCTTTTTCCAGCAGGAAATTGTCCAATCCTTTCTTGAACTCCAGTACCGTACTCTGTCCTATTACGTTCTCTGGTACAATATCTAATCCTTGGGATGCTGGACTACTGCAACATACTATACCTACCATGTCCCGTGACCATGATGAAGCAATTGCAGATGGTGCAGAATACAGCCCTGAGACTTGTCTATTCACTAAAAAAAATATGACCATATCACAGAGGCATACCATGACTCGCACTGGCTTCTATAGAAGCGAGAGTGAACTTCAAATTCTACTGCTTACTTTACAAGGCTATCAAAGGAGAAAGCCCAATTTACTGGAATAACAGACTAAATCAATCAGACACAGAAGAACACATTCACTATTCTATTACCCACCATCAAAAATGTCAAACAAAAAAAACTTTATGACAACCTAATAGCCTCCAAAGCAGCTAAGTTGGACAAACTCACCACTCTGTTATCTTCATCCACAGATTACAAAACCTTCAAGAAAGAAATTAAAACCATACTCTTCAAAAAAACACGTGAAACCTATCCAGCATAACAATCCCAACCCAACATCCAACACTCTATAAACCCTTAGTACTCTCTAATTTTTCTAGTTACCAAACATTATCTAAAACCCTTAATTCTCCCTTAAAATTTTATCTTATCATTTAATCTATTACTTCAAAGTTGAAATGTAATTCTTTTAGTTTGGATGTAATCCGCCTTGAACCGCAAGGTAATGGCGGAATAGAAATCACGAATGTAATGTAATGTATTCTAGAAGTTCATACCTGCAAGGAGTGCATAAATACACTGCAGAAGGGAATGTGCAAGGTTCAGGAACTTTTATTAAAAGTCAATAAAATAACAGAATAAAGATAACAGAATTTTAATGGACACATGGAAAACCTTACGATTTGTCAGCAATCTAACAAATATTCCTATTGGTAAGTCAACAAATCAAACCATATGGCTAAACCCCAAGATTCAAATTGGCGGATTTAAGATCATCTGGAAGCATTCGATGATTGCAGGTATAAGGACTTTAAATGATGTTATTTTAAATGGTAAACTGCTTGATTTTTCACAGCTGCAGTATAAATATGGTCTTAATAAATCACAAAGTTTTAGGTGGCTGCAACTGAAGCAGGCCATTCAGGTAGGGTTCCCTGAATGGAAAAATCTGAATACGCAATGTAGTCTGGAATTTCTATGCTTTCAGGCAGACTTTCTGGGACACCAGGCTGCACAGTGGTATAAAATTATAAGTGAATTTGTTAAAAAGAAACCCAAAAATGGTCTTAGAGATATTTGGAGCATTGAGATTAAGCATCAAATTTCAGCATCTCAATGGCCACAAATTTGGTCTTGGAGGATGAGATGTACAGTGTCTGCATCTATGAGACAAACTTGGTTTTTTTCTTCTGCATAGAGCATTTTGGACCCCAGTTAGACTACGAAAGTTAAATAGTTCAATGTCTAATAGATGTTGGCACTGTAATTTTTTTTTTTTTAATAACTTTGGCACTGTAATCTTGAAGTAGGGTCTTTGGATCATCTTTTGTTTTATTGTCCCTTTATTTTAGCCTTTTGGAACACAATTTGGGATCAAGTAAATTGTTTATTGGAAAAGCATGTGGCATTATCTTATGATACAATACTATTTGGTATGTCAATGAGGAAAAAGAGCCAAATATCAGCAAATAACAAGCTTTTATTAATGACAGGAGTCGCCATTCAGCATATTACAAGTAATTGGAAAAATTACAGTAGACTCAATTATAATTTTTGGTGGAACTCATTATGTCACATATATATAAAATGGAAAGAACAATAGCTATACAACAAGGGAACTATAAGAAATTTAATAAAATTTGGGAGCCATTAACTTCTTATTGTAATGAGTAAACACCATTTTCTATTGAACTTTACACCGTTTAATGTTTGGGGGGGGGGAGATATAATTTTTTATTATTCATATTGGGAAAATAATAGAGGAATGATGGGTGGGGAGGGTGGTAATTTTATGTATTGTAAGACAATTTAGAAAGATTATCAAGTGATGTGTTTTATTTGTAATGTTTTATTGATTGTACACTTGATGTAAGATTGAAAATGAATAAAGATGTTAAAAAAAAAGTCAATAAAAAGTTGTTATGCAAAGGATGGCTCTCATACACATGGAGACCGGATCGTGTTTCACAGAAACACTGCTTCAGGGGTCCAAGTTGTGCTGTGCAGTGCTTCAAAATAGAGAACCATGTGGGGTATAACAGTGTTGTATAAAATTCTTAAAATTTGTGGATAGCAGACCGCTTCTGTTATAACGCAGATAATTATGAAACTCTTCTATACAGAACGGTCTATAGTAAGGTGCAGCATGTTATTTAACATAGTAGATGACAGCAGCTGACCCCGAATGGTCCATCCAGTCTACCCAACCTGATTCAATTTACTTTTTTTTTCTTCTTAGCTATTTCTGGGCAAGAATCCAAAGCTCTGCCTGGTACTGTGCTTAGGTTCCAACTACGGAAATCTCCGTCAAAGCTCACTCCAGCCCATCTACACCATCCCAGCCATTGAAGCCCTCCCCAGCCCATCTTTAATCAAATGACCATTTACAGACACAGACCTTGCAAGTCTGCCCAGTACTGGCCTCAGTAGTTCAATATTTGCTATTATTTTCTGATTCTAGATCCACTGTGTTCATCCCACGCTTTTCTGAACTCTGTCACCGTTTTCCTCTCTACCACCTTTTATTCACAATGGAACCTTTTCATGAATAAAGTGAGATAGCACACCTTAATGCATACTGCACCTTAGCAAATATAATGTATTAAAGGGTTTATGTCTGAAGTAATAGATAAGGTATATATTGACAGTCATAATCGCCAAGGTGCATAATAATGTATTTAAATGATCAAGAATGCTTATAACATTATATTCCCGTTTGATGTGCTGCATTTGAATATAATATAATTATTTTGGGTATTGGGTAGAAATATTCAGTGTCCAATAGGATTATATATTATTAGCCAATCTGAGGTTTGGAATCTAACACCTTGGGGCTTGTGAATGAATACATCATTCTCCCTGTTCCAGGGCAGGATTAATTCTGCGAGGGCCCCTAGGCACACAAGTACATATATAAAAGTGTTCAAATATTTGTAAAGCAGTAATACTATCTGAAATATAAATCTATATTAATAACCAAGTTTACAATGCCTCTCAACGGCCTCACTCTACATCAACCAACTGTAACCCATATGTATGTATAAACAACCAAATCTGTAACTCCTCTAGTACATTCCACACCATGTATGTTAACTTGCAATGAAACAACAAGGCAAGCAGTCCACCAAAGAATCCAACATGAAACAAAAGAAGATTGGCAGAAAATAAGGAGATTCAAATCAGTTTAATTCAAGGTGCCTGTTGCATTTTGCCAAACAAGGCTAGTCAACGCTAACAAAAAACCATGGGCTCCTTTTATCAAGCTGCGTGTGACTTTTCATCACGCGTTAACTCCTGCGCTGGCCTAAAAACTACCGCCTGCTCAAGAGAGGCAGTAGCGGCTAGCGCGGCTTGATAAAAGCCCTATGTCTTTCATACAAACAGAACACAGAAAACACCTTCGCCTAGTATGGAATATAGAATCACAAACTAACCTTGCCCCCCTTTTACAAAACTAGTATGGTTTTTAGCCAAGGCCAGCACTAAAAAACTGCTCTACAGTTTTGTAAAAGGGGGGATAAAATAAAAAATACGTACACAAAGGTTAAATAAAACCACCATGAAGCTGGACTCTGCATACAATGCAACACCACAGAAACAGCGATGCATGTCCCCTAAAGCAAAAAAATAAATAAATAGAAAATTTTTTTCTACCTTTGTCTTGTCTGGTTTCTGCTATCATCTTCTTGTCACTCTCTTCCTTTCATCTTCTATCCTGTGCCACTTCCAGAAACTGTATGCCTCCCCCTTCCATCTTTCCCTTCACCCCCATTGGTCTGGCATCTCTCTCCTCTCCCCTCTCCCACATCCTCACCCCTATGGTCTGGCATTTCACTCTCTCCTCCTCCCCCCCCCCCAACTTCCATAAGCATCAGCCCCCTTTCCCTCCAACCCAATTCCATCCAGTATCCTCCCTTATGTTTTCCCCCTTCCCTGCACACCAATTCCATCAGTATCTGCCTCCTTTCTCTCCCTCCACCACCCTTTCCACATGACAATGGAAACGCCCCACCCAGCAACGGGCCCTCACCCGACAATGACAACATGGGATGGCCCGCCCCAGCATCGACGGACAACAACGTGGTCTTCTGCTGGCATCAACGGCAACACAGCAGTTCAGCTCCATGAAGATCCCGCGATGACTGCATCTGCCGGAAGAAGTAAGTGATGTAGGAGGGGGATGGACTGGCAGACGCAGTCATCGCGGGACCTTCTTGGAGCTGCCTTAGCCGTGTTGCCTTTGATGTCGGCGGAAGGCCTTGTTACCGTCTGTCCATGCTGGGGGGGGGAGGTAGCTGGTATTGTCGTCGGGTGGGGGCCTGTTGATGTCTGAAAAAAATTGGCATATTGGTAAGTCTTTCTTCAGCAGGCCCCCCCTGACTATTTTGAGCCCTAGGTATGTGCCTACTGGGTCTATTCATTAATCCGGCCCTGCCATGTTCTAGTATGGAAATTCCTTGTTAACCAGCTTCTTGACAATTTTACTTGCATCATGGGGAGTTTGGAAACTGGACAACTAACCCTTTCTTTTACTAAGGTGCGCTAACCGATTAGCGCCTGCTAAATGCTAATGCGTGCATGTTAGTCTATGGACATGTTAGCGATTAGCATGTGCTAATTCGATTAGCACACCTTAGTAAAAGAGGGGGTAAGTCAGAGTGATATGAGCTTAAGAAATGTGCAGCTTGTTCACACAGAATGGATTTTCTCTTCTTGTATGGTAGTGGTGCTGGAGGAAACTGGACTTTTCAAAACTTGTGACGCCTTTATCAGGTCACCCTCAGAATTATCCAAAAATGACATGTAGGTTTTTTGAGTCCCTTCTTTCAATCTATATATATAAAATCGAATATATCTGTGTGTGCATGTATGTATGTTCCAGCATAACTCTGAAATGCATGGACAGATTTCAACTAAACTTGGTATGGTATACATATCACATGCTACTTACTATCTGGGGAAAAAAATACTGTGGGGGGTGGGAAGGGGGTGACGTAAAAATTATCGAAAAAGATTTTACTGTCTACCTTGTAGTTTTTGGCCTCGCTAAGATGATTTTCCAGCATAACTCTGAAACGCATGCAGAGATTTCAACCAAACTTGGTATACATATGACTTCTTTAGCACTCTCCAGACCAGTAAAGGTTAATCTTTACGAATGGGTATATATCCAATCATGACCAGCAGGTGGAGACTGAAAACAAAACTGTGGGACAGTATATAATATACTCCCTTCTCTATTTACATCAGTCTTCTTTCAGTCTCCAGCAGGTGTTGAGTGATCTGTACCCATCTCCCTTGGTAGGGCTGTTGGAATTTGTTTAGGGGGTTTCTAGTCCCTGGTTTTGGCCGGATAGAGCTTGGGCGGGCCCTGTTTGGGGGTCCGTCTGACCTCGGGGGTGTCAAACCCGGCGGGTCTCGAGCGGGGTCCCTCCCCCCACTTCCTCCACCTCCCCACATTTTTTTAGAGGAGCCTCAGCAGTAAGCCTTGCCCCCTAAATCAAGCAAGGCATATTGCTTCGAGAGCCTGTGGAGTCTGTTCTGTAAAAAAAAAAAAAAAAAATCCTGAGGTAGTGCCGGTCTGCAGGGTTGCTTCCCTGTCAGTTTAATGTTTTTAACTGTATTTTTTCTTCTAACCGGCACTTTGTTTCTAGCTAGGTCGCGTATGGAGCAATTGTGCCCTTCTCCGGGGGAGTGGGACACAATTAGGTCCAGCCGCGAGGCACTCGCGGCCGGACTGAAATCGGTAGTTTGGCCCGGTGAGGTGGTGGAGCTCCGTCGGCAGCGGCTGCAGGCGCCCAGAGCTCCCCGCCGATGGTGCCTCGCGAGTCGGCTGGGAGCAGTGGGGAAGCCCGGTCTTCCCCAACCGCCCACGGAGGGATTCCCCGAAGGATTCCCTCTCAGCTGATTTTTTGACAGCTGATGCCGACTTGCCTGTTTTAGCGGCTGGGACTGTTCAGCCTTCTCAGCCGCTACAGGCAATGGAGGGAGCATTTTTGGCGGGAACTTCGCCATTTTCTCTGTCTGGCCCCTCCATTTTGTCTGCAACCTCAGGTGACCTTCCCCCTGTATTGCAAACACAGGGGCAGGTTTCAGCAGGGACCCCCAGGGGTTTTTTGTCCCCAATTTAATTTCTTTCTTTGTGCAGACAATTGGGGGTCCCACGTGCACCTGGGGGGTTTCGGGGGTGGTTTCCCTCCGCGCCCCCTATGGCTTTGCCTCCCTCTTTTCGTTTGGCGTCCCCTCTTCCTCCTCCCTCATCCAAGCGCCCGCGGGGGGGCTTGGATTGCGAATTGGTGGTTGGAGGAGCGTGTTGGCATGGTTGAGGACCTGGCTGCTTTGGCGGGCTTCCAGGATCCTCTAGAGGGGACGCCCGCTGGCAGCGGGGCGGCGGGTTTCCCATCTTCCAGAGCAGATGCGTCCGTGGTGCGCTTTTTATTCAGAGGGATGAGCTTTTAGACCTGATGTAGCAGGTCTCCTTGGTGCTGCATTTTTTAAGTTGCGCCACCAGAGACCCCGCGTATGGGGGCCCCTCTGCTTCAGGGGGTCTGTCCTGTTTCCCGCTCTTTTCCTGTGCGTCAGGATTTTCGGGATTTTGTGTTGGCGCAGTGGCCTACGGGCGCCGTTTCGTTTGGTGTGCGCCTTGGCTCATGGGTATCCCATCCCGGAGGGAGATAGAGCTACCTTAATTTCGCCAATGGGGGACGCGGTGGTCTTGGCACTTCCTAAGTGGCATACCGTGCCTGTTATGGACGGTTCTGCTCTTAGGGTCTCTGAGGAGCGTACGTTAGAGACACTTCTTAAGTATAATTTTGATGTCTCTGCCTTGGGGGTCCAGGCGGCTATTTGTGTGGGGCTGGTGGCTCACACCGTGTTTCGGTGGTCTGAGCATGTCCTGGATCGTGAGTCCTGGATCAGGAGGTGGTGAAGTTTGAGATGACTGCCTTGTTCCTCTCGGTTGTTCTTTGTGACTTGGTGCTGCTAAGTCTGGGACTTTTGGTGGCCGCACGCTGTACCTTGTGGCTTCGCGCTTGGTCGGCGGTTGCCGCGTCCAAAACTGAACTTCCTAAAATTTCCCTTTCGGGGGTTGTTTTTTGTTTAGAGAGGACTTAGATCCGGTGGTTCAGACTCTGACGGACTCTGAGGTGCCCCGTCTGCCTGAGGACCGTGCCCGCCCGGCATCTCGGGTTGGCATTGCCCGGGGGCGTCTGCGGGAATTTCGCAAGTTTCGCCTGGGGCATGGGACTGCTTCTTTCCAGGCTTCCGGTTTTTCCCCGGGGTCGGTTGGCTTAGAGCATGCAGTCTTTTCAGGGGGCCCGTCGGGGGGCTGGGAGTTCCCCCCCCCCCCGGTTCCCCTGCTGCCCGTCCTGCGCGATGTCTCTTTGCCGGCGCCCCCTTTGGTTCCCGTGGGTGCCCGGCTTCGCAACTTGTTTCCCAAGTGGGCCAAGATCACGTCCGATCAGTGGATCCTGGTGGTGGTGTGGGACGGTTATGTACTTGAATTTTGCCCGCTCTCTGCCGGATCATATCTAGCCTCTCCATGTCAGGTGGCATGGGAGACGCTAGCCTTTCGCCAGACCCTTCAGCGCTTGCTAGATCTCAAAGCAGTTGTCCAGTGTCCCCTCAGGAGTGCGGTATCGGCTGGTACGCCATTTCCTTTATGGGGCCCTAAAGGGAGGGGACCTTTCGGCCCATCCTTGGTTTAAACTGAGGTCAACAGGACTCTCAGAATTCCCTTTTATTCGCATGGACACACTGCAGTCTGTCCTTCTGGCGGTTCAGCCGGGGGAGTTCCTGACTTCTCTCGCTCTGGCAGAGGCCTACTTGCCTGTTTCCATTCGGGCCTCTCCTCAGCTCTTTCTTTGCTTTGCGATATTGGGTCTGCACTATCAGTTCTGTGTGCTTCCCTTGGGCCTGGCCACGACTCCCCGGACGTTCGCCAAGTTGATGGTGGTCGTCACGGCGGCATTGCAGTCAGAGGGCATTCTGGTGCACCCCTTCTGGGATGACTGGTTGTTTCGGGCGAAGTCGTTGCAGGAGAGCGCCCGAGTTACGGCTCGGGTGGTTGAGTTTCTCCGGTCACTGGGCTGGGTGGTCAACCTTTACAAAAGAGTCGGTTGGTCCCCGCTCAGCATCTGGAGTACCTTGGGGTTCTGTTCGACACCTCCTTGGGGAAGGTCTTCCTTCCAGAGGCCCGGGTAAGCAAATTGCAATCTCAGATTCGCCTTCTTTTGGCGTCCCGGTGTCCTTGGGCGCAGGATTTCCTCCAAGTCTTGGGGTCGATGGCAGCGTTCCTGGATGTTGTGAGGTGGGCGCGGGCCCACATGTGTCTCTTCAGTATGCTCTGCTCCATAGATGGTCACCCCAGAGGCTCAGTTTGGAGGTCCCTGTCCCTCTGCGAGGCTTGGTGCGCTGCAGTCTTCTTTGGTGGCTCCAGACCTCTCATCTGGTCCAGAGGATGAGTCTGGATCTATCGCAGTGGACGGTGCTTCTCACGGATGCCAGTCTCCTCGGTTGGGGGGGCTCAGTGTCTAGGTCACTCAGCTCAGGGCACCTGGTCCATGGAGGAGGCGTCCTGGTCGATCAACATGTTGGAGACCAGAGCCGTCCCTCTGGCGCTGTTAGCCTTCCGCTCCCTCTTGATGGGCAAGTCGGTCAGAGTCCGGTCTGACAATGCCACAGTGGTGGCTTACGTCAATCGTTGAGGCACCAAGAGCGCTCAGGTGGCGGAGGAGGCGGCTCGGCTCATGCTTTGGGGCGGAGTCACACCTTCTGGACCTCTCGGCCTCTCACATGGCCGGGGTGGAGAATGTTCAGGCGAACTTCCTCAGTCACATCTTAGATCACAGAGAGTGGTGTCTCAGCCCTGTGGCTTTTCAGTTGATAATGCAGGCTTGGGGTCAGTCCCTGATGGACCTGACGGCCACGAGTGGCAATGCCGAGGTGTTCCACTTCTTCAGTCGTCGCCATGGACTGGCCGAGGGTCTGGATGCTCTGGTTCAACCATGGCCAACAGAGTGGCTGTTGTGCATGTTCCCTCCGTGGCCATTAGTGGGCAGAGTTCTTCTCCGCATTGTTCGCCATCCGGGTCTGGTGGTTCTGGTGGCTCCAGATTGGCCTCGACATCCGTGATATGCAGATCTGGTGACACTCTGGTGGCGGATCCTCTTCCTCTGCCTCCCTTGGACGACCTTCTGACGCAGGGTCCCATTCCCATGTTCGACCTGTCTCCCTTCTGTCTTACGGCTTGGCTTTTGAAAGGGGTCGCCTTGGTAAGAAGGGGTATTCAGATAGGGTGATTTCTACACTCTTGGGGTCCTGGAGGCTTTCTACCTCTCAGGCTTCTGTGTGGATTTGGCACTTCTTTGAGGGGTGGTGCCAGGGGCGAGGAGTGGTCTTTCTTCGCGTTTCTGTGCCTAACATCCTAGAGTTCTTGCAAGATGGCCTGGATAGAGGCCTGGCTTCGGCTTCTCTCCGGGTTCAGCTTGTGGCCTTGTCAGCCTTTCGGGGGTTTGTGACGGGTCAGCGTTTGACAGCCATTCCTGATGTGATTCGCTTTTTGCGGGCGGCCAAGGTGCTCAGGCCTCCCGTGCGGTCCTCTATTCCCTCTTGGAATCTCAGTCTGGTTCTCTCTATTCTGATGCACCCACCCTTCGAACCGTTGGGCGGCTGCTCTTTGAAGGACCTTACTCTGAAGACGGTCTTTTTGGTGGACATTTCTTCCGCTAGGCGTGTTTCTGAGCTACAGGTTTTCTCTTGTAGGGCTCCCTTCTTGGAGTTTTCTAGGGAGCAGGTTGTCTTGAGGCCTGTTCCTTCCTTTTCTGCCGAAAGTAGTTTTTCCTTTTCATGTCATTCAATCTGTGGTCCTCCCGGTCTTGGGTAGTTGGGAGGGCTCTTCTGAGCAAGTTGGATGTTGGTCGGGTCCTTCGCTCTTATGTGCAACGGACCCAGGAGATCAGGAAATAAAATCATCTTTGTCCTTGGGTCTGACCCAGCAGAGGCATTTCTTATGTTCTTATGTTCTTATGTCCTTCTGACTGGTCCTCTTAGGGGGGCTGGCGCTTCTAGGACTACTATTGCATGCTAGATCGAGGAGACTATTGCTTCCGCTTCTCTTCTGGGGCAGCAGCCCGTTCCGGAGTTTCTCAAAGCTCATTCTACTCGGGGTCAGGCGGCTTCTTGGGCTGAGTCGTCGCTCATGCCTCCAGTGGACATTTGTAAGGCTGCGGTTTGGTCTTCCTTGTATTCCTTTGTCAGACTCTTTCGGGTAGATGTTCTGGTGCGTCAGGACGCGGTGTTCGGTGTGTGTGTTCTGGTGTCAGCCCTTCGGGGGTCCCGCCCGTGTGAGGGACTGCTTTGGTACGTCCCATTCGTAAAGATTAACCTCTACTGGTCTGGAGAGTGCTAAAGAAGGAGAAATTAGGTTCTTACCTGCTAATTTACTTTCTTTTAGCTTCTCCAGACCAGTAGAGGTCCCCACCCTGTCTGTTGTTGTTGGGGCTGTTTCGTGGGCAGTTTTTGTTTTTTGCTGCGGGTTCTAGTATTTTTCTAGGGCCGGGGAGAATTAAAGAACAGCGGCTGTGGCTCAGCTGGCTTAGCTGGCGAGCTGTGGGGACATTTTCCTTCTGGTATTTCTCCTCTGCATTTTCCAACAGCATTTGGGTATGTTATTTGTTACTCCTGTTCGGAGTATTGTTTTCTTTCTGTTTTTCCAGTTCTTAGTTCTGCTTGGCTATTCGGCAGACTGATGTAAATAGAGAAGGGAGTATATTATATACTGTCCCACAGTTTTGTTTTCAGTCTCCACCTGCTGGTCATGATTGGATATATACCCATTCGTAAAGATTAACCTCTACTGGTCTGGAGAAGCTAAAAGAAAGTAAATTAGCAGGTAAGAACCTAATTTCTCCTTACTATCTGTGGATAGGGGGTGACATAAAAATTCTCAAAAATGACAAATATTAGTGTCTAACCCATAGTTTTCAGCCTCGTTGATATGATGTTCCAGCATAACTGGAACGCATGGAGAGAATTCAACCAAACTTGGTATACATATGACACTATCTGGGAAAAAATACTGTGGGGGTGGGAAGGGGGTGACATATAAAAATTATCAAAAATGAAAGATGATTGGGATAAATAAATATCCAGGCAATGCTGGATAATCAGCTAGTGTCTAATATAGCAGTAATACAGTTAGCTTAATATCAATCGCTGAATTACAAAATAAATTATACTGCAAATTAGGTTGTTATACAGCAGGGAACTCAAAGTCCCTTCCTGAGGGCCGCAATCTAGTCGGGTTTTCAGAATTTCCCCAATGAATATGCATGGAATTGTCCAGATAATCTCTTATGTAACCCGCCTTGAACCGCAAGGTAATGGCGGAATCAAAGTCACTAATGTAATGTAATATTCATTGAGGAAATCTTGAAAACCAGACTGAATTGCGGCCCTCGAGAAGGGACTTTGAGATCCTTGTTATAAAGCAATTCCCCCCTCTTTTACTAGGGCGTTATCTGGCTAGTGCACCTTAGTAAAAGGACTCCTTTGTCTATTGTCAAATTAAATCACAGAAGAGCACAAGTACTATCCTAGCTAAAACTCTGGCTGGAACTCAGTGATTAAGGAAACCGATTTGAATACAATTTTTAAATGTTTATAAGACATAGTCCATCTGTACAACCCAAACTGCACAGAGAGGTATTAAAATATTTTCTTAATATTACTATGGGCTCCTTTTACAAAGGTGCATTAGGGCCTTAACACCCGGAAAAGCGCGCGCTAAAATGGCACGCACGCTAGCCGCTACCGCCTCCTTTTGAGCAGGTGGTAGTTTTTCAGGTAGCGTGCGCTAAAAACGCTAGCGCCCCTTTGTATAAGGAGCACTGTGTGTTTGCAAGGATCCTTCTGAAACAATTACAGTTTTAAAATATTAAGAGGAAAAAGGAGTGCTCACGCTTTTTTTTTTTTTTGTTAAAAACCACTTTAATTGGTATCTTTACATTAAAAAGAACTTTTCACCTTAGAAATAATCATATACAAAAACATTTCAGTTCTGGCCCCCTAGGGCTATAAATAGGCCTGCGAATCTATTCCTCATACAATGTTAAAATTATCATCTTTTTTTTGTATAGAATTAGACAGGAATATTACAAATAATACATGTTCAATTTTCTGTATTGTGCCATGAAGGCAAATGTTTAGAGGTGAACACCGGAGATAAGCAGTATGAAACTTTTATACCAGTCTGTACTTAAAACTCATTCTGTACTTACACTCAGTGAAGAATGGGGTATTTGAAAATTTTGAAATTATATGGTCAAGTAATGAAATGATTACCAATAAAAATATGACAGAGATTAGTGTCATTTTGGAGACTAAAGAGTTTACAATGATGCCTAAGGTGTCTCATGCATCATCAATCAAAGCCCTTTAAGGTACCTTATAAAAGACTAACAGATTTCTGAAAGCTCAGAATGGGTTATAAAGTTAACATACATAATATGTAGACAAACAGATTGTGAATTTACATGTGTATAATAGTCTTGGGTCATCTTGGTTTGACATATACAGAGTCAGTTAGCATACAATCTGCTCATTTTAAGTTAACATTCAGTTGTTCACTCTATGGGTGGCAAAATAACTCTAAAAATTTAATGAAACAGTATGAAACTTGGCACGAGAACCCCCCCCTCCCCCCCACCATAACAAAACACAGCCTTGAAAGAAAATGGGCCAAATTGGGCTGAGGGCTCCTCCAGTTCTAGTTGACAAAGAGTTTGTTGTCAAGTGTATTTGCATCTTTTGCGCACTGTCATCCTTGAAAGTTCATGCTTTCACAAATCTGTTAGTGGCATCAGAATCTGGGCTATTTTGGCTACTAGAAACAAACACTGCTAACCCTGGAAGTTTTGGTAATGACGATAAGGTTTATTTTTTCTTAATACTTCAAGCTGACTTCTCTAAATTTAAACTATAATGAGTTCAATGTAGAGGAGTGATACTTTTTAAGATCTAAATAACATGTCTTTTAAATATGGTTTGATGCCACTGGTCATAAATGGACATTCAAATGTGCTCATCACATAGAAAGCAAAACACAAATGCAGGTTTAATTAGAAAGTAATGTGCCAGTCGTAGCCTTCACCCAGTGGATCATGCTGCAAGAAGGTCTAATGGGATGTCCTTGAAGATCAACTTAACTTTCTTCAGGATGTACTGGAAAACTACTGGGTAGTAAGATCTTTTTTTATATCAAGTGGAATCGTGTTCTCAGATCATAAGCCTGTACTTCTTCTTTTCCGTCTGTTGAGGATGAATTGTTCACCTTAGGGATAAAAAAAAAAAATAATAATTAAGCATAGGAATTAAATTCAAAGCACCTTCACCTGTATGCAAAACCCCCCCCCCCCCCCCAAACAACACAAACACACACAATAGGGCTACTACAGGTATGCATATGGTACATAGTTCTTGTAATTAGCCAGGAAAAGAACTGCCAGCTAGTCAAACTGGCAGATTGAGGCAAGTCCAGCAAACAAAGTTGTGCTTTATGGCTTATATATTTTTCATGGACTATATGCTCTTATTAGTATTCCAGATAAGAACCCTATACAAAAGAAAAATGAGGTCTTTTATTGCATCAATTTTAGATGCTGAAACTCTATTTCCATGGATCTTAAACTGTTTACAGACGCACAGACATCCCCCAGTGTAGCTATTTGAGGCAGCTTCTAGTAATATTTTTTGATAAATTAAATTAGAAAATTAGATTAGTTTATCTTCTTACTTTTTTTTTTTTTGGGGGGAACAATAAATAAGTAAGTCATATTAACAGTTGGATGAGGGTACTGATTCAGCATTAGTCCATGCAAAATTGGGGAGAGCACTGCTATTCCATGCCTACCCCAAACATACCTTTCTGTCCTTTCTGACCCCTTGGCCCTTGAGGTCCTTGAAAACCTTGAAGTCCAATCTCACCTGCAATAATAGTTAGAATATGTTAAGACACTGCTTCATATTAGTGGCATACCTAGCACATGTGGCACCCGGGGCCCATCGCTTTTTGACACTCCCCCCCCCCCCCCCACCATCTGTATGAAAAACATGATTTTTAGTAACAATCCAAACGTCACACAAGAGTGTACCTAGGAAAGGGCAGCATCTTACATACTGCAGTGAACAGTACATCAATACACCCATTATAAAACTAAACAAGCCAAGCTAGTACAGATCAATCCGGCAGTCAATCCTAACAGAAAACCATGTCTTCCGAACACACAGAAAACACCTTCGCCTAGTATGGAATATGTAATCAGAAACTAACCCCTCCCTCCTTTACAAAACTGTAGTGTGGTTTTTAGCCATGGTGGTAGAATTCTGAACATCAGAGCTACTACCATCACGGCTGGCGTTAAAAAACGCTCCACGGTTTTGTAATAGGGGGGATAAAATACATAGACAAAGGTTAAATTGAACCAGCAAGAAGCTGGACTCTGCATACAATGCAACACCACAGAAACAGTGACACATGTCTCTCCTCATCTTCTTGTCACTCTCTTCCTTCCATCTACTATCTGCTGTTTCTCTGCCCCTATATGCCATCTTCTCTCCTTCTATGCCCCTTCCAGAAACTGTATGCCTCCCCCTTCCATCTCTCCTTCCACCTCCATTGGTCTGGCATCCCTCTCATTTCCTTCCCTCTCCCACACCTTTCCTCTGCAATCCCTTTTTTCCCTCATTTTCCTCTTCAATTTATTTTCTGCATCCGTCTAGATTACGTTCTTACTACCCTCTCATCAATTTCCTTTTTTACTGTCTACCTACAGCTCACCACCTCTTTCCCTTACCCCCTCCAGTATTTCACTAATTCAATCCTTTTCCCCCATCATGTGCCCTGCTTTTATTTATCCCCTCCTTCCATCATGTGCCCTCTTTCTCTACCCCTTCCATCAAGTACCTTCTCTCTCTGTCCACTTCCATCTAGCATATGCTCCCCTCTTTCTCTCCTCCCATTTCCTTCCTGCATTTGCTCCCTTATCTCTCCCATCCGCACTTCCATCTAGCATAGGCTCCGACCTCCCCTCCCCACTACCATCCAATGTCTGCTCTTTCTCTCTCCATCCATCCCTCTTCAATTAGTAAGTTATGTTGGAGGGGGTGGACCTGGCAGACGCAGTCATCACAACTCCCTGCGTCTGTCCCCCCCTCCGATGTAACTTACTTCTTCCAGAGCAGAGCCGGCAGACGTACTCATCACGGGACCTTTCTGTACCTCATCGCGGCTGCTGACTCTGCTCCAGACCAAGTACATCGGAGGGGGTGCATCTGCAGCCACGATGAGGTGAAGGTCTTTCTCAACAGTAAGCCAGGATGTTCCGGACCCTGACCGCTATGCACCCCCTAGGGCACGCACCTGGGGCGGACTGCCCCCCCCCCCCCTTGGTATGCCACTGCTTCATATTACAATGTTTATCTTTGTGCAAATTTGTTTTATTTTATCTGAGTGATATTAGACATGTAGATGTGACATTACTTGGTTAAAAGGTGAAAAACATGAAGTCTCACATTAGCTGGATTAAAGAATAAGGCAGCGACACTTTATGCTCTCTAATCTAATAGGAGTCTAGTACAGGGAACAGGATCTTATGTTATATGTGGTCTTATATCCCACAAAATCCTCACTAGGTGAGTTAGAGGTGGGTTACATTTTAGGAGGGCTTTGTTTTATAGTGGTAGATACAATATGGATGTGACATGGAAGATACATTGGGGCTAGGGGGAGAGAGTGACGCAGTGGTTAAAGCTACAGCCTCAGCAGCTTGAGGCTGTGGGTTCAAATCCCACGCTGATCCTTGTGACCCTGGACAAAGCACTTAATCCCCCCATTGCCCCAGGAACATTAGATAGATAGTGAGCCCACTTGGATAAATGCTCGAGTGTCTGAATAAATTAAAGTAAACCGTTCTGAGTTCCCCTGGGAGAATGTTATAGAAAATTGAATAACTATATAGGTACAATGTGGATTCAAGATTAATTATATTTGACCATCTATTAAATCAACTATAACATAATAGTAATTCATAAACAGTCTTGAGCAAACAAAACAAAACTGCAGATCTGTACAAGACGTAGGCAAATTTTATTAATGACAAAAAATGATATGCAAAAAATAATATGCAAACCCTTTTACCAATTACCAATCAAGGGACCCGACACGGTCCGTGTTTCGGACACACCTTCGTCAGGGGTCCATGGTAAAAGTAGAGGGAGAAAACAAAAAAATCACAGAGATACTGTATAATGGTAACAAAGATAAAGCGACGTCTCAATCATTCACTGTAAAAAGCCGGTGTGTCCGAAACACGGACCGTGTCGGGTCCCTTGATTGGTAATTGGTAAAAGGGTTTGCATATTACTTTTTGCATATCATTTTTTGTCATTAATAAAATTTGCCTACGTCTTGTACAGATCTGCAGTTTTGTTTTGTTTGCTCATAAACAGTCTTGCCATGTCAAATCAACTATCCAGCCCTATAATATATAATTAAAACAGATTTTTAAAAATACTATTTAAAATAACACTTGACCTAACTCAATTTGCTGCGTCTCCTTTACCTTCCCAGTTACCATAGGCCCAGTTTTTCCCTTTTCTGCCGATACCCCAAGCAGTGAGGGCTTTTTTTTTTTTTTTTTTACAGGCTTGCAGTGAATTCAGGAGGTAGGGATAGTGCAATCAATTTACGGTTCATAGACAAAATCGCGCGAGACAACGGCGTGCCGACAACTGAGCGCACACAACTGAGCACAAGGTTGACAGCGTGCCGAAGAAAAGCACTATTTTAATGGGTTCCGACGGGGGGTGTTGGTGGGGAACCCCCCTATTTTACTTAACAGACATCACGCTGGCGTTGTGGGGGGTTTGGGGGGTTGTAACCCCCCTCATTATACTTGAAACCAAACTTTTTGCCTGTTTTTTAGGGAAAAAGTTCAGTTTTAAGTATAATGTGGGGGGTTACAACTCCCCAAACCCCCCCCACAACGCCAGCGCAATGTCTGTTAAGTAAAGTGGGGGGGTTCCCCCCCCCACACCCCCCATCAGAGCCCTTTAAAATAGTGCTTTTCTTCGGCGCGCCGTCAACCTTGCGCTCAGTTGTCTGCGCGCCGTTGTCTCGCGCGATTTAGTCCCGTCACCCAATTTACACATGATCACCACAAACCACCTAATTTCATTTGTGATATTTTCAAAAGAGCAAAGTGCTTTAGTAACACAAGCTTCTTATTGTTCTACAACTCTTAAATGCATCTTCCAGATTCTCAAAAGGTTCTCGGTTAAGAATAGTTCATAAGCACTTAATCCTCCCCCCTCCCCCCTTTTATCAAAGCTGCCTTACTGAGCAGTGCGAGCGAAATGGCCTGCCGAACATAGGAATAGAACGGACGGCTCAACAGTTAGCTTGATGAAAGAGTGGGTTAGAGTCCTAGTGAATTTTATATTTGACATTTAGTATTCATACTGTCATCTCTGGTTTTAATGCAGCCAACTTTTCAAGGTTCTGTAGCAAGAGTTTGCAAATTCTATAGAAATTATATTATGTGACATATTTTCATAGATTAGATAGCTTAATATAAAAAAATATATACACTTTAAAAAAAAATATTATAAAAATATTTTCTGGCCCTTGTATCCCCTTTATTTGATGTATTTTAAGAAGATGGAGATTAGTACCGGGAAAAGAGGACAAGAGTAGTGAATAAGGGGAAGGAGAGGGATGATGGATGGTTCTGTGGGGAAGAATGAGCCCTTTGATGCCTTCAATCCCTACTCATACTCTACAGTACCTCTAATCCCCCTTTGTACCCCATAGCACCATGTCTGATCCCCTACCCCTCCCATACTCCCTTTAGCTCCCATCACTGTCTCCCAACATCCTATTTTCAATCCCATCACTCGCTTTTCTCCCTTCACACAACCTTGGGCATGGAGAGCCACAACCCAGTCATGTGTTCAGGATTTTCTCATTATATATAAGACCTATTTACATGTATTGCCTCCATTGTATGCAGATAGATCTCATGCCTATTCAGTAGGGAAATCCTGAAAACTCAACTGGATTGTGGCCCTTAAGACCCAAGGTTGCCTACCCCTGACCTACACCTTCTGCTCCAGGGGTGTCAAAGTCACTCCTCGAGGGCCACAATCCAGTCAGGATTTCCCCAGTGAATATGCATGAAATCTATTAGCATACAATGAAAGCAGTGCATGCAAATAGATCTCATGCAAATTCATTGGGGAAATCCTGAAAACCTGACTGGATTGCGGCTCTCGAGGAGGGACTTTGACACCCTTGTTCTATTCACTCCCAACTCACACCCATTCCAATCATCTCATGTTTTCTGGCATATTCCCAATCCCATTTATTTCCTTAGCCACTTTTTCCCCTATTTTTTTTACTCTTCTTACTACTCCCTCATGACCACTTCATTTTCTGCTCTTTAGATACCCTTAACTGTTCTTTACCATCACTTTCTTTGCTTATCTTTCCCTCCTGCTGCTGCCCTCACATTACCATTATCACCACTACCACCAAGATCCCCCTTGACACAATCCCTCTTGTGGTGTGATGGTTAAAGGAGGGCAATGGTAGTATAACACATTGGGCCATATCCTCCTCTTCCAGCGCACCTGGATGCCATCTTCGCACATGTGTACAAAGCATAATATCTGGAGCTAGGCAGAAGAGAAGGATGATGCTCAATGCCAGGAAGGACATAAGGATGATAAAGCTTAATGTGTTGTACTATTGCTGTCTCCTTTAAGTCCCCAGCTGGTGTTAGAAGATTGGGGTGGGAAAGGAGGTGCTTTTGTTTCAACTCCTCACTCCTATTACTGCATCTTTGCATCTGCCTCTGATCTACTTCAGCAGTTCTACAGCGACTGACAATTCTGTGGCAAGTCAGCTGCTATCAGCCCATTCCTCAGCAAAGGCAGACAGCTGTGGCCCTAGCATGGCCGCAGAGGGCAAAGTAGAGTAAACATTCGGGTTGTCCCAAACAGCATCAAATGAGATGCAAATTGACTAGAACCTTAAACGTAATAGAACTCAACTGCTATCCTGAAGACCTAAGTTACCATGGAATCAGCAGAACAGATTTGGAAACAACTCAAAATAACTATCCAACCTTAAAATGGTATGATGAAGTCATACGTAACCTATACTAAACCACTTTGAGAAGATATGGAAGCTTTCTTTTGAACTCATCTGGATTTTGCTTATATATTGGGCTATAAAGATCTTCAGAATGTTAAAATTGAGACATAGACTCCAGTTAGAGAGAGGGAGCCTCTAGGAGGAGGAAGCCTTCTGCAATTCCAGCAAAGTTGAAACGTTTAGGTACTGTAAGTATGATGACATTTGTTGAAGCAGGGAAGGAGCCCCATTGCAGCATGTAGTGGAAATGTGGGATCTTAGACAAGTTCCTGCTTTACTTAATACATACAGTAGTTTGCACTAGAGTTTGAAATTCTCACCTTTGGGACCAGGGAATCCTCTCTCTCCTTTCTGACCTGGGATACCAGGGGGGCCTGGAATTGTGCCATAAACTGTTGAAAAATACATATGTTAGCAAGATATGTCACCGCAGATCAGCAAAACTCATTATTTATATCGACTGTTCTTGTCCCTGGAATACTTAGTCTCGTTCACGTATTTTACACAATTGAGTATGACCACTGTGATTATTACGGCTTGAGAGGGAAGATATGCAGGATCAAGAGTTGGCAAGTTGCTCAATGAATGGTGGCAATAAGATAGGGTGTAAGGGAGGTGAGGTAATAAGTAGCTTTATTAAATACAAGTTTAGATGAGTAGGTGAAGATTGCACTGCATGAAGAAGTGGAGGGGGGAGCCAACAGTATGACATGAGAAGAGAAATTGCATGCCAGAAATACACTGAAAGAAGATAAGTCATGGAACACAATTTTGAATAGGCTGTAGTAGAGAGAGAGATTTACTTGGTTGATCCACAATTACAAAATCCCAGAAATGAGTGGTATTTCTTATTGTGAAGGTCCATCTAGCCCAGTAGCCCATCCTCCACAGAGGCCAATCCAGGTCACTGGTACCTGGCAAAACCCCCAAAAGTAGCAACATTCCATACGGAATCCCCAAAGAGTAGCAAGATTCCATGCTATCGATCCAGGGTAACCAGTGGCTTCCCCCATGTCTGGCTCAATAACAGACTATGGACTTTTCCTTCAGGAAATTGTCCAAACCTGTATGTTATTTTAGTATAAATTAACTGTAGAACATTTGTCAACCTGTAACCTGTCTTTTTATTATTTTTATCTATGTAAACCTGTACCTGTTCTGAGCTCATTGGGGAGGACAGGCTTTAAAATGAATTAAATAAATAAATGTTGATAGTACATTGGTACTACGATACTTTGTGTGTAAGTGCTTTGAAAATGGGCCTCTGTGTGTTTTAGTAGTTTTTTGGATATGCAGAGAAAGTGGAGGTGAGTTGAAGATGACCCCAAGGTTTTTACCCCCCTTTTCTTTCTGAATATTGACCCTCCTAAGTTTGAGATGGTGGTGATGAGTGTCAGACAAGCAGGCTAAGATCTGGGACTGAATTCCGAGTGAAGGTACTTGGTGAGAGACAGAGATTTGTGGGGAAAAAAAAAATTTCTATCCAAGGTGAGTATTATACAGAGTACCAGAAAAGAAAGAGAAGGACTGTCCAGTATGGTGTGTAAAACAAGCCCTGCTGCCTTGTAATGGTTTATATCTATGGAATTGGAAATTAGCTGCTACTTCAGCAGCTAGGAGTTGAGAAACCCTGGATACCCCTACAAAGACATAACTAGTGGAGGAGCCTACTTCAGGGAGAAGTCCATGTGTTCTACAGAAAAACATGACTGATTTAATGATAATGGAAAACTTAGGGCCTAGTGGCCACTAATTTGCAGTTCAGTATTAAATACTGATGAAGAGTCAGAGTGCTGAGGATGCCCTGTCCAGAATGTAATAGTTGAAGGAATTTTGACTGGAAATAAAAAGTTTTTATTGCTGTAACAGCAAGAGAAAATGTACATGTAATCCTACATATATTTTACTATTGGCTGTTCCTAAGATATCAGTTCATGTCCAATGATAGCTGGCAGCTTTCTTAAGCTGACAGCTTTGCAAAAGGTACATATCAGTGCTGTGGGTTTTTGCTTTCAGCTCTTTGAAGCATGAGCTGCCTGCAGCCTAGTTAGAGCTGTACTCTTGACCTCCTGTTTTTCCTGTTCAAGCTTTATATAACTTCTGGAATGGGGAGTTGCAAAGGAAGACTGTTAAGAGGTGCAGACCTGCTGGCTCCAGTACTCTTGTAGCTGTCAGAAGCTCATGTCAAAGGCTCCTAGTAATTTCTGGAAATAGACTCTAATAGAAGCCAAGGTAGCTCTTGGATTTTTGGAAGTGGTGGACTGGTGGCAGTAACTACACCCCCAAAAAGAATTTAAGTTCTGCTTTTTGGAGCCAAAATTGTCTTTTGGATTCTCTCCTGTCATCTGAGCATCCATTTTGAAGGAGAGCCCCTTCATTTGCCTATGCTTGAAGCTGAGCACCTGCGATAAATTATAGCTTCAGCCTGTCTGTACCACCTAGGTTAGTCATTTTAGGCACTTGCTACAAGAGACTGAAATCAGGAAGGAAGGAATCAGGCCTGAAAATCCATATTTGGCTTGCTATAGTGGGAAGGTTTGGAGACCCTTCTCACCCCATAAAGGGGTGCTCCGAAGGCCAATGTCATGGTCAGGAACTTCTTCCCCTTCCGGCAGAAATAGCCTTCACAACTTGCTGCTCTACTGGCATTGGGCCTTCCTCTCTGCCGGGTCCTGCCTTTATGGAAATGGAAAGCAGGTGTTACCATATGGCTCCAGAAAAAGTAGGACGGATTGAGACATCCGGGTTTTACTTCCATTGAAAGCAGTGGAAGTAAAACCCAGATGTCTTAATTTGGCCTACTTACTTCCATTGCTTGCAATGGAAGTAATACCTGGATGTTTCAATCCATCCTCCTTTTTCTGGAACCATAAAGTAACCTTAAATAGGTGGGACTAGTAGAGAGGAAGGCCTGACGCCAGCATGAGTATCAAGTTGTGAAGGCTGTACTGCTGATGGGAAGGGGGTGACAGAAAGAGAGGGGGGTGGGAGGTATCCATCAGAAGAGGGGAGGAGAGAAATGCTGTACCTGATTGGGGGGAGAGAGAAGGAAGACCAGGGAAGGGAGCGGAGAGAGAGATGCCAGACCATGGGGAATGAATGGAGGGAAAGGAAGGAGATAAAGGAGATACCAGACCATTGAGGAGGAGGGAGAGATGTCAGGGCATGGGTGGAGGGAAGAGAAGGAGACACAGATGCCAGACCAGAGGAAAAGGAATAAGAAGCCAGAGCATAGAGAGGGAGGAAAAGGAGAGATGTCAGTGCAGGAAAGAAGAGAAGATGCCATAGCATGGGAGGGGAGGGATAGATGGAAGGGAGGGAGAGGAGAGAGACGTCAGGGCATGTAGAGAAAGGAAGGAGAGGAGACAGATACATGGCATGGAGGAAAGGGAAGGAGACAAATGCCAGACCTTGGGGTGGTGTGGGAAAGAAAGGAGAAGAGAGAGATGCCAAAGCATGGAGGAAGGGGTGGAAAGAGAGAAAAAAGGGAGGGGATGAAGCTGAAATTAAACATGTATAAAAGCGAGAAGGGGGTACACGATAGTTTATGAAAGGAGCATAAAAAGAGGGAAGATGGCATATTGAAGGGGGAAATAAAGAGGACAAACAGTGGATGGAAGGGGCAGAGAGAGAAGACAGAAGCTGGATCGAAAGAAGAGATAATTAAAGCAGAAATAACAAAAAGTAGAAAAAAAAATTTGTTGCTTTAGATTAAAGTAGTATTGTAGCTGTATTGATAAATGTTTTAAATAGAAAATGGAAATAAGGTCATCTTTTTAGGTCAGGACAGGATACCGTAACAGCATTATAATCTATTGACCCGAGGAAAGAGATTTTGCCCTCTAAAAGCTACTTGAAATGTATTAGTGAAATGTATTAGTGAAATAAAAAGGTATTTTCTTATTTTTCCTTTTTTTGTTTTATTTCTATTTGTTAATTTGTAAAGTGATGATTATTATTTGTCTTTTTTTCAAATTTATATCTGCTATCTTTATATTTTGCACAATATTAGGGAACATGTGTCACTGTTTCTGTTTCTGTGGTATTGCATTGTATGCAGAGTCTGGCTTCTTGGCAGTTCAGTTTAACCCAGGGGTGTCCAATGTCGGTCCTCGAGGGCCGCAATCCAGTCGGGTTTTCAGGATTTCCCCAATGAATATGCATTGAAAGCAGTGCATGCACATAGATCTCATGCATATTCATTGGGGAAATCCTGAAAACCCGACTGGATTGCGGCCCTCGAGGACCGACATTGGACACTCCTGGTTTAACCCTTTAATTGGCAGATAGTAAAATGGCTGCTTTACGTAACTTGATGTTGAACGAAAGCAACAGTGCCAAGTAACAGGCAGTTGGAGATGCAGATCTCCCATAAAAGCCATAGAAGACTCTTTTATCTACACATTTCTATTTTTAGTTTGTGATTACTTATCCCATACTGGGTGAGGGTGTTGCCAGTGGGAGTGGTTATTTCAACCCAAGTAGCGTCAAGATGACCATGATTTAGTGTGTGTGTGTTGCCTTTCTCCAACCTTAGTTATAACATTCGGCAGATTATTGTCAAACGGTCAGTGCTGCAGGTTTTCAAAAAATACCCCTGTTTGCGTTTACTCGTGGCCGTAATTTGGCAGAGATATTAAAACACAAGGGTGTTAGAGATGATGAGGACTTGGTTCCCCATACCCAATGTGGGCATTGTACGTACTGCCAGCATGTCTTGAGCACTGACCATTTGACAATACCTGGTACTAAGGGAAAATGTTTTTTTCCAAAAACTGGCACCGACTGTACTTCTCAGGCCATGGTATATTGTATTATATGCCCGTGTGGTAAATATTACATAGGTCAGACAAGGAGAGTCATTCAGGTTTGCAATGCTGAACATCTCAGAAATATTCGGTGCCAGCAGAATACAGCTCCCTTGGTTAGTCATTGGTTGGAGGGAGGTCACACCATTGAACAGGTCCAATATACAGTATTAATTAAAGCTTGGAAAAAAAACAGGAAACATGTTTCAATACCTGTTACATCGATTCATCTACAATTGGCAAACTCTAGCTCCAATGGGCTTAAATAATGAAATAGATTGGTTTCAGATTTAAAGTTTGTTTAAATTCTGTGACATCATCGAAGCTCCGCCCCCAGCGTCTGACATCATGGTTGACCCTGGTTGGCTGGAGCTTCGGGTTTCGACATCGCTAGAGTTGCCTGTCAGCCGGGTGAAAGAGTGTCCGGTCCCTGGTAAGCCTATTTAATAGTATTTGAAAGGTTTTGAAACATTTAGTGTGAATGCATTTATTAGTCTTGGGTTTCTAGTTCGCCCTGACCCTGTTGTCACAGTAGAAGGTGGTTAGAATGTTATTGTTTTTCCTTTGCAGTACCCCTCCTGAGGAAGCCAATCGTGAAGCCCGGGTTGGGGGGGGTTTAACAGCTTATGGCAGTTGCAATGTGTTAGTACTTTAAATATGTACCCGGAGCAGTGAAAGAGCAACAGCACTGCCATCCTGCATTCAGATAAGTTGCCTATCTTTTCCTTGTATGTTATTAGCAGGTGGCAGAGACAGTGAACTTGCTGTGATGGTCTCTATTATAACTGACTCCGTGACTTTTCACTAGAGTTTGGTTATGGGTCTGAGCGTTCACTTAGAAACCTAGAGTCACTGTGTGACCATAAAAGTATTTGGTTGTTTATTTATGTGGAAATAAGGTGATTATTTTTTTGAAGTGTATGAAAAGGACGTAGTTTTCTGTTAGCATTGACTCTGCAGGATTGGTGTGCATTAATCTAGCTTGTTTAGTTTTACATTGGATGTACTGATGTTCTAGTGCTCACTGCAGGGTTTAAAATGCTGCCTTTTCCTAGGTGCACCCCTGTTGTGTGACTTGTGGACTATTGCTAAAAATATATTTTTTATATAGAGGAGAAAGGTGTTAAAAAAATGATCGTCCCCAGGTGTGAAATATACTAAGTACACCACTACTCTGATGTTGTAATATATATTATGTGGATATTGAAATCTCGCATAGCCTTGTAGAATTGGATTTAAACTTTGTCCAGCTTCAGTAACTTTAAGACAAGATTTGTTTAAGTTCAATGTGTCGGTAAATAAACCAGCGTCTAATTACATCTGGTAAGTGGTTCATTACTACAGAGGTCTCCCAAATACTGGCAACTCGGCATCATTTTAGTAATGAACAGAGGGGAAAGGGAAAAGGTTTCTCTTACCTCTGAAAAAGTCCATGAGATCCTCGGTAACATTTCCGTATGCTGCAAATACTCTGCTGATTCCAGGTCTCCCAGAAGGCCCTGGAGGTCCAGGTAAGCCTGGAATTCCTTGCACAGTGTAAGTAATGTCATGAAGCAGCCCTTGATCTGAAATATTAAAATGATATTTTAAGACACAAAAAACAAATGGAAGATAACATTTTAAAACTTGCATTTATTTTGACCCATCTTGATTTTATTCCATTCGATTCTTGTCTGTATTAATATAATTAATGTTTCTTCATGTAGTAGATTCTTAGTGTATGAAGTGAGCCTTGTTAACCATAATCTCAATTAATTAGTTATGGGTTAGTTTTGAGGTAAATGAAAATGCATTTTTTTGATAATTTTATTTTTGTCACCATTTTATTTTCACATCTGTTGCCTCTTTTTGTGATAGTATCAAAAAAACAAACAGATTTTATAATGACTATTTAAATGCAATACATGGCAAATCTGGATCCAGTTTGGCAACCTTATTTATGTGGAAAATGCTTTACAAACTTACTTCCCCTGCCCCAATTGCTGTCAGCATACACAATCTAGTTTATAAACATTAATTAGTTCTTGGAAATGTTATTACAAAACACTATACTGATGAGGTAATGAGCTCCAAACCAGCCTTGGAAAACACTCCAAGTGGTCTTAATTTCAGTATATTCACAATGGATAAGAACATAAGAACAGCCTTACTGGCTCAGACCAATGGTCTATCAAGCCCAGTAGCCTGGTCTCATGGTAGCCAATCCAGGTCACTAGTACCTGGCCAAAAGCCAATAAGTAGTAACATTCCATGCAGAATCCCCAAAGAGTAGCAAGATTCTAGAATCCCAAAGAGTAGCAACATTCCATTATCTCAGAGTAACCAAGATTCCAGAACCCCAAAGAGTAGCAACATTCCATACAGAATCCCCAGAGTAGCAAGTTTCTAGAATCCCAAAGAGTAGCAACATTCCATTATCTCAGAGTAACTAAGATTCCAGAACCCAAAGAGTAGCAACATTCCATACAGAATCCCCAGAGTAGCAAGATTCTAGAATCCCAAAGAGTAGCAACATTCCATTATCTCAGAGTAACTAAGATTCCAGAACCCAAAGAGTAGCAACATTCCATACAGAATCCCCAGAGTAGCAAGATTCTAGAATCCCAAAGAGTAGCAACATTCCATTATCTCAGAGTAACCAAGATTCCAGAACCCCAAAGAGTAGCAACATTCCATACAGAATCCCCAGAGCAGCAAGATTCTAGAATCCCAAAGAGTAGCAACATTCCATGCTAACGATCCAGGGCAAGCAGTGGCATCCCCCATGTTTTTCTCAATAACAGACTATGGACTTTTCCTCCAGGAAATTGTCCAAACTTTTCTTAAAACCGGCTACGCTATCCACTCTTATGCTAGAAATTGCTTACAATATAGGCAATTCATTATGTAGATCTATTATATCTGGATGGACCATTCAGGTCTTTATCTGCTGTCATCTACTATGTTATATCTCATGCATATTTCTTACTGAATATCCTGAAAACTAGACTGGCATGCTGTGTCCTAAGGGCTGGGTTGATAACCCATGTATTACTAGCACAGATATACACTAGAATCTCAGCTAACCCGGTATTCAACCAACCGGCAAAATATTTGTTGGGGGAAAAAAGTCTCCCATGCTCCTCAGACAATGTCATAAGTCATGCTCCTGACCCAACAACCTCCCCTCCCATCTTCACTCCAGCCCCAGCAGCAGCCACAAATCTCCCTCCAGCTCCCAAAACATTGCAGCAGCCATATAAATCTCTCTCTTTCTCTCTCTCTCCCTCCAGCTCCAGAAGCATTGCGGAAGCCACATAAATCTCTCTCTCTCCCTTCCTGAAGCAGCAGGCAATCAGTCCTGACAACCCTCCGTTCCCCAAAACAACAGAGCCGGTCTGACAACTATCACTCACTCACTCACTGAAAGCAGTGAGCAGAGTAAGCACCGGTCATTTCGGACATGGCAGAGGAAAGGCCCTGCCAGGACTGGCCAGAAGCAGCCTGTTTACCAGCGCTTCCTCTGCTCACCACAAAAACTGAGTGCTAAACATTGTTTTATAAACAGTGCTCCGAGTGGATGTCATTTATAGAATAGCATCTAGGGTTGGGATCCGTGCCTAACTTTTTTTAGGCGTGAGGATTTACACTAGAGAATGACTCCCCACAGGAACTCAATTTCCCCATCCCGTCCCTGTGAGTTTTGTTGCTGTCCATGCCCCATTCCTGTAAGCTCTGCCTTAACCGCACAAGCCTCAAACACTTAAGATTTTAAAGTGTTTGAGGCTTGTGCAGATGAGGACGGACCTTAGGCATTGGTGGAACGAGGCGTTATGACATCACAATCTGAGCTCTAGAATGTTGCTACATATGATTTTAAAGTGTTTGAGGCTTGTGCAGCTGAGGACGGAGCTTAGGCATTGGTTGAATAAGGCATTATGACATCACAATCTGAGCTCTAAAATGTTGCTACTTATAATTGTAAAGTGTTTGAGGCATCTGCAGAAGAGGATGGAGCTTAGACATTGGTGGAATGAGGCAATATGACATCACAATCTGAACTCTAGAATGTTGCTACTTATAATTGTAAAGTGTTTGAGGCATCTGCAGAAGAGGATGGAGCTTAGACATTGGTGGAATGAGGCAATATGACATCACAATCTGAACTCTAGAATGTTGCTACTTATGATTTTAAAGTGTTTGAGGCTTGTGCAGCTGAGGACGGAGCTTAGGCATTGGTTGAATGAGGCATTATGACATCACAATCTGAGCTCTAGAATGTTGCTACTTAGGATTTTAAAGTGTTTGAAGCTTGTGCAGATAAGGACAGAGCTTGCAGGAATGGGGCAAGGACAGAAAAAATCTTTCCAGGACGGGAAAATTAGTTCCCTTGGGGACAGGGAAAAATTTAACCCTATGTCATTCTCTAATTTACATCAACTGTCCCCATGCCTAAATTAGGTGCAGAAAAGTCCTACTCAGTAACTGTGCATGCAAATTCTTGGAACACTCATGACCCTCCCATGGCAACACCCCCTTTCAGATCCATGCACAAGAATTTATGTGCCCATCTTAATAGGACAGCACTTAGCAAAATGTGCATAGGGAGTCTAATTATCGCCAATTAGCACTGATAATTGATTATTAGAGCTCAATTATTGGTACTAATTGGTTTGTTACTCAAATTGTGCATGCAAATTGGGTGTGTGCCATATACAAAAATCTGGGGCAGTATGGTTTCATGAGGTCATACTAATCGGTTTGGCTTTACATCTTCTTTGATGTCTCTGATATTAGCATGAGCCTGGAATGTTCAAGCAGCCATTTCTTCTGGTATCGTATCTAGAATTAACTAAACTAAACTAAATCTTAAGTTTATATACCGCATCATCTCCACGGATGTGGAGCTCGGTACGGTTTACAAGAACTTAAAATATAGGAAGAAAAGGAAAGAAAAAGGTTTACATGAACTTATATATAGAAGAGAAGAGTAAGGGGTAAGGCTAATGCCTCACAAGATTAAATCTACCAAAAATAATTGACTCACTACTAGCTATCAATGAAAGTGCAAATCACAAATTCCACTCAGAGCAAACTATACAATCCAATGGGAATTCTGATTCCACCTACTCAAAGCGAGTCAGTGGTTTTGGGATTCTTCATTATTCCCCACTATTGGAAAGTATTTATATTTGTATTTTTAATTGCTGTTTTTCCTTTATTTATAACTTATTTATAATTTAAGTATAGATTTAAAAGTGTATCACTTATCTTAAATCCTTATCGGTTCCCCTTCCCGACGCGTTTCGGAACTCTTTTTCAAGGGCGGGGGAACAAAAGATAAGGGTAGTCCTAGTCCATATTATTGCAGCCGCTGGCTATCAAAAAAGATGAAAGGAAGCAAGCCTGGTCTCCAACTTACTCTGTATGTTTTCAACCACCCGGCTCGATATCTCACTGTAATCCAGTGATGAAAGCGATGAAGATGATAACGAGGATGAGGATGACCGTGATGAGGATGACAGTGATGACGAAGATGACAAAATTCCACTATCTCCTTTTTGGCCTGGTGGTCCTTGAGGCCCTGGAGGTCCAGGGGGTCCTGAAATGTACCCTCGGACACTGTCACCTAGAAAAAAAACCCAGCATGCATTATTAGAGTTTAGTGCCTGTAATATGACCACAGATGCCAATCATTTCTGTTTGTCTGTCTGCCTTCTCTCTGTATCAGGGGGTCTCAACCCAATCTTCTGAACACATCCAGCCAGCTGGGGTTTCAATATATCCACAATAAATATGCCTAAGAGAGATTTGCATGTATCCTCTTCAATGTGTGCCCCGTAGACTGGGTTGAGAACCTACACGCTCTATATATTTTTTGGCATATAAGATTCCTTCTGCCCATTAGATTTCCAGTCCAGTCAGAGCTAGACTAGAATCTCATGAGTCCATTTTACAACCAGTCAAGGCTTTTTTTTTTTTTAACAGACACTGCCCTAGGTGCTGTCACTGTGAGTCCTAGGTAATAGTACCACCCAGAACCTGGCATGTGTGTATTCAGTCTTCTCTTATGCAGCCCTGAAGAGAGACTGGAAACAGGAAAGCAGGTCCTTGCCATAGACAACAGGATTGAGCACACATGGGTGATGCCATCTGACAGCAGTGAGAAGGAATGGCTCTCCCCGAGCACAGAGCCTAGTGTAAAGTTCTGAGCATGCATGGCCTGTGAATTCCAGTGCTAAAAGGATTCGGGCAACTCTGAGGTGGAAGGGCAACTAAATATATCTTTACTGTAACCCACTTGTATCCCATGTACTGACAAAATGAATCTTTAATGTAAACCACTTGCATCCCATGACTAAATGTATTTTTATTGTAAACCGTTTCTATCCCATGTACTGTCAAATGTATCTTTATTGTAAACCGCTTCGAACTTCACGGTATAGCGGTATATAAGAAATAAATAATAATTATTATTATTATAACTGGCCACTTATGGATGCGTTGCCACTTGAGTGAACGAGTATACCAGAAAATGGCACACATGTAAGTAGTAGCATATCAACTGAGCGTTATTCTGTAAGGGCGTATGGAAGTGGCATTGTGTGGACATACAATGGGGTGTGCATAGGGTTACCAGAAGTCCAGATTTACCTGGACATGTCCTCTTTTTAGAGGGCATGTCCAGGTGTCTGGACGGCTTTTCAAAACCTGGCACTTTGTCTGGATTTTGAAAAGCAGATCAAGGGTGGGAGATTTCATGGGGACACTAGGAAGTATTTCTTCACCGAAAGGGTGGTTGATCGCTGGAATAATCTTCCACTTCAGGTAAATGAGGCCAGCAACTTGCTCGATTTTAAGAAAAAATGGGATAAGCATGAGGGTTCACTTCGAGGGAGTGATTGGGGGGGAGGGTTCTTAGAGTGGGCAGATTTGTTGGGCCGATGGCCCTTTTCTGCCGTCATACTCTATGTTTCTATTGGGAGGGGCATCCGCGCATGGGCGGATGCCCTCCCGACCAAGATGAGCAGGTTCAGGGGGGGAGGGGCTGGGGCGTGCTATGGGCTTAACAGGGCAGGAATGGATGTAATTGGGTGGGCCTTGGGGGCGGGTCTAGGGGGGGGTGTCTAGATTTTACATATGTAAAATATGGCAACCCTAGGTGTGCACATGGGAAGGGCATAGGCAAGACTGCTTCTTACACGTGCAACTAAGAGAACAGAGTAATGAAGCACACCCAAGCTGCATTATGGCACTTGTAACTACAGGTACACCAATGCCAGCTTATGCTAGAACTCTATAAGGGAATCTGGGAACCCAGATGTCATTACAGAATAGGCTCTCATGCAGCATTGGGCCACCTATGGGAAGGCACCCATTTACAGAGCAACCTCCATAGTGGATTAAATAGGGGTTTGCCTTTCTGTGGTTACAACCAGCATGGATTTACATATTATATGCAGATAATAATTTTGTACCTGGGGCAGTGGAGAGTTAAGCGACTTGCCCAGATTTTATTTGAGAGGGGTCATAAGGGAATGAGACTTGATATACTGCCTTTCTGTGGTTCCAATCAAAGTGGTTTACATATATATATATATATATAGGCACTAATTTTGTACTTGGGGCACTGCAGAGTTAAGGAACTTGCCCAGAGTCACAAGGAATGGGAATTGACCCTGGCTCCCCTATTCTCAGGCTGCTGCACTAACCACTAGGCCCAATGATAAAGTAAGGGGGGAGGGGCGATTTGCCCTAGGTGCCATCATGATGAGGACGCAGGCACGCGTCCTCCCCTCCCGCACGTACGCACCACTTCCCTTCCCCCGTACCTCTGTAACATTCCTAGCGCGAGCAGCAACCTCCAACCTGTTTCACCAGCGTCAGCTCTTTCTCTGATGTCACTTCCTGAACCCACGCCCAGGAAGTGACATCAGAGGCAGTTTCTGTTCATGCCAGGAACGTTACAGAGGTACGGGGGAAGGGAAGCGGCGCGCACATGGCAGGAAGGAATGGGAGAGGGGGACCACCGCCCCAGGCGCCTCTCGCCCTCGCTATGCCACCGATTAGGCCTACTCCTCCACTCTTAAGAATCAGGTCTGCTTGTATAACTTGAAATCGCTGCAGGCCCTGCAAGTCTATTTCCAAAGGGACCCACGAGGAGCTTCCCTTCAAAAATGCAAATGGCCACTGGGTCAGGGCTCCAGTTTTGCCCATCCATTTGTAGGGGCAAATATTTATGACAAAACCATATGCAAGGATTTCAGACTAAAAGACCCATGTGAGCTTTTCCTTCCCTGATCACATTCTACACACTTCAAAATTTGGATTTGTACTTATTAGACACAAGAAGCATTTTGAAGTTCAGAGGTGGAAACAAGGACAGGGACATCTTGGGGTGACATTCTTAATTACAGAACATGCTAAAATGTATCGCACAAAAAAAAAAAAAAAGGGTAATTACTTGTCAGATATTCAATCAGCTCAGTCCTGAATCGATCACTTTGGATATTTTCAGCATAGGAGACCAGACCAGAGTTGCCAGATGGTCCTGGAGGTCCTGGGGGTCCAGGTGGCCCTGGGATTCCTCCAATATAACCTGCACCTGTGGGAGGAAAAAGGGTTGAAAAATACTTTTGAAAAAAAAAAGGAAGAAATATAGATACACATAAAATTTCTTACTCTGAATAGCACATCTAAAATACTTCAAATAGAAATTCACATTAGAGATGTTTGTTACAAAATGGGTTTTATGAAGTACTTTAAGAAATGCTACGTAAGTAGCTTAAGTACTGTAAGTTATCAAATAAACACAGAAACAGAGAAGAATAAAGGTAGATAAAAACCATATGGTCTGTCCAGTCTGCCTATCCCTTTCATCCCTTAGAAAGCCTAAATACTTGTCTCAAGCGTCCTTAAAGTCAGATATGGTTTTCATTTCCACCACCTTCATCAGGAGGCTGTTCCACAAATTCACCACCCTTTCTGTGAAGAAGTATTTCCTTAGAATACTCCTGAGACTGTCTCCTTTCACCTTCATCCTATGGCCCCTCGTTCCAGAGTTTCCTTTCAATTGAAAGAGACTCTTATGCATTTATGCCACCTAGGTATTTAAATGTCTCCATCATACCTTTTGCCTTTCCTCCAAAGTATACATATGGAGATCGTTAAGTCTGTCCCCATACACTTTACGACAAAGACCACCGACCATTTTAGTAAGGGGAATGACTCCATCCTGTTTATATCTTTTTGAAGGTGCAGTCTCCAGAATTGAACACAATATTCTAAATGAGGTCTCACCAGAGTCTTATACAGGGGCATCGATACCTGCTTTTTCCTTTTGCCCATACCTCTTCCTATGCACCCTAGCATCCTTCTACCTTTCGCCGTCACCTTTTCTTCCTGTTTTGCCACCTTAAAATCATCATGATCAAACCCAAGTCCTCTTTGGTGCACAAAAATTCTTCACCCCCTAAACTGTTCTGTTCCCTCAGACATTCAAACATAAATCATGAAGGAGATATATACCAGGAGAAAGAATGTAGAATGGACACTAACTTCCAAAGTCTATAAATGGCGCCTCTAATCAGCATCGATAACTAGCAATTAACACTTCATGACTGCTGTTAATTGAAATTAATTGTAAGTGATGGGTGGTACTTGGTAGGCGCAATTCTATAAAGGTTATGTGCCAATTGCAGTGTGCGATGCTGAAAAGTGGGCATGGTTATGGGTGGATCACGAGCATTGTTTTAAATTATTTGCAACTTTATGGAATACTAGTGTTTAAGCCCGTTACATTAACGGATGCTAGTATAGATGTGTAGACTTAGCACAGTAGGGTGCTGAGGCATTTCTTTCATTCTCTCTCCCTGCCTCTCTTTCTTTCTGTCTATCTGTCTTTCTATCTCTCTCCTTGGCCCCCTGTCTGTCTGTCTTTCTTTCTGTCTCTCTCCCTGCCCGTGTCTTTCTTTCTGTCTCTCTCCTTGCCCCCTGTCTGTCTTTCTTTCTTTCCATCTCTCTCCCCCTGTCTGTCTGTCTGTCTTTCTTTCTGTCTCTCTCCCTGGCCCCCTGTCTGTCTTTTTTTCTGTCTCTCTCCCTGGCCCCCTGTCTGTCTGTCTTTCTGTCTATCTCTCTCCCCCTGTCTGTCTGTCTTTCTGTCTATCTCTCTCCCTGCCCCCTGTCTTTCTGTCTGTCTCTCTCCCTGCCCCTCTAGCTATTGCTGCAGCCGCCATTGATATTGTGTGCTTAGACGCTTTTATGTTTGGTGAATGCGTGGTGAAAGTGGTTGGGAACGGGAGAGATGTGCTGAGCTAGAGGTGCGGGGCGGCTACTGCTGCTGCTGTGCGGACTCTTCTAGGCCTGGCAGCAGATAGGTAAGTGCAGAACTGGGCGCAGCTCCTAGCAGGCCACCTCTGGGGGAGCGGAAGAGGGTTTGTGGGACACTGTAGCCTCGGAGTGGGCCTCAAGACCTGGGGAGGGGGGGAGAGACTGGTGGAAACCACCTTATTTTTGAGCTCTGGAGGGGAAGGACTGAGTTCGAGTTGGGTGGAAGGAGGGAGCTGAAGTCAGACTTTTCTGGGTTGTCTGTTCACCTATGAAAAAGCTTCCAGGATTGCACAGTTTTGGCTTCCCTGCTCAGCGGTATACTGCACATGCGGAGCCACGGAGGCATGCAGGCACGGAGTTTCAATCGCACATGCGAGGCTACGGGTTTTATTATTATTGATGCATCGATGTGCACACAATTTAGGTGCAGGCCTTTAGGCCTAGTTTTAGCTGGCCTAAATGTGTGGGGCCTAAAAGTTATCGCACTAAGTGCTTAGTGCCTTGCTTGTTGACGCTGATTTTGTAGGAAACATATGTAGAATCGGACCCTAACTAGAGTTCTTGTACAATAAACTCTGGAATCTTCACCAGTGGGTTTGTGTATCCTCTCTAGCTCTGAGCTGAAGGTCCTCCAAAACAAACCTTTAGCCCCTCCCTAGGTATGTACATCCTGTCACGTGCCTTAGGATTCCAGTCTGTTCCTGCAGCTCTGACTGCTGGTTTGTCTTTTCTGCTCGTGCTTCATTTTACATTTCTAGTTCTTTTAATTCGTCTTTTGGTGCGGGTTTTTCCCTTGTGCTGTGGATTCACCCTTTGGGGTCATCCTTTGGCGAGAGATCGCAGACTTTGGTATTTATATTGTCTGCTTCGGCGGGGGGGGGGGGGGGGCACTATTAGCAGACCTGCAGTAAATAGACAGCCTGCAGGTCAGATTGGGTCTCCGGGATCGGGAGCCACCTCACCCTGGGTTCGTCCAAGTTAGGGAAGAGCGCAGGCTACTGTGGTTCCGTGGAGGTACGCCAGGATTGGAACCAGACCACGTGTCTTCCCTAATTTTCCCGTGAGGATATATCAAACTTATAAAAGACTACCGTGATCTGACACGGGCCGAGTTTCGTCTGACAAAGCCTTTTCCAAGTGTCCTAAGGTCGAGAGATGAAGACAAAAGCCAAAGTTATTGCTCAAGGCCCAGCCCAGGCAAGAGGCGGGAGCTTGCTTTCACTCTCACAACCTGCAGAAGGGGTAAGGAGCGTGTTTGAGAGGAAGGGCAGGTGGATGCCGCTTTCAGCACGGGGGTGCGATGCGGTTCTCGCGGGGGGGGGTGTTGGGGGGGGGATTGCGATGCCAGTTCGGGGGGTGCGATGCCGGTTAGAGCGGAGGGGAGGGGGTGATGGAGCAGCGCCGGTAGCCTCGGGTGGGGGGGGGGGGTTGGTGGAACGAATCAAAGCGAGTTTCCATTCATTCCTATGGGGAAACTCGCTTTGATATACGAGTAACTTGATTTACGAGCATGCTTCTGGAACAAATTATGCTCGTAAACCAAGGTTCCACTGTATATATATATATATATATATATATATAGTTTGATGTAGACTAATTGTACCATTGTTCAAAGATATCTTGAAGAAATAAAGGAAAGTCAAGAACATTGTGTTTTTCCATAGCTTGTTTTCTTTTTAAATAAATTAACAATCAAATTAAGCAAGCACTATATGGGCCATGAGGAGTGAAGAAGCCAGTGACATGCTTAAAGCAGTGGAAGAGTGGCTGGACAAATTTGAAACCAGTGTCAGTAGATGCAGAGCCGAAGCGGAGCGCCGAGAGTCACTCATGATCCATTTCCACAACCGCCAGGAGGGGTCAGGCAGTTCACCAACAAAGAGGAAAAAGTGGCAGATTTTCAGATACAGGACATCGACTTTTTGAACTCAAATTTTCTCTTCTTTCCTAATCAGTGTTCTTTGGCAAGAATGTACTTTGCAAAATCTATTACATTAAGCCGGCCTTTAACTAAAATAGGTTGATTTTATTTTTGTAGATAAGAACAGATGTTTGATTTCTTTTCATATTACGATTGGCCTTTCTCCCCATCAAAGTACATGTTTTCTTTACATCAGAAATAAAATATACATTTGCAAAACTGGAAAAGATGAAGGGATGAAGGTAAATGATGAAGAACAGAAATCTAGAGAGTGAAAGGAAGAATAGGACCAAAAAGCAAGGCTAAAATGAATGTCCAACACAAATTCCTTACGTTCTAGGTAGGCAGCCATTTCCTCCACACCGAAACCAGCTTGATTTCCACTCAAATGTCCAGGTGGCCCGACAGGTCCTGGGGGTCCCGGGCGCCCGGGATGCCCTGGAGGTCCTGGTTGCCCAATAATTCCTCTAAATTCAGAAGCTGAAATTGATATTCAAAAAAAAAATAATTGAAATCATTTATTTTTATGTAGGTAAGGTTGTAGAATGTTTATGCAAAGCTTGCAACACTTTTAGCCGAAGATCACAGCTGTAAACTTAGATCTGTTAATCTTTCCCAGTTCAGGAATTCTTAAACACCAAATGGCTAAGGGGTTCAGTTTTCAAAGGATCTGGTGTCTAAACCTGGGAGTTAACCTTAACTAAATTGGCCTCTTTGAAAATTGCCAAGGCCCGACTGCCTAAGTTTAGGAATTTGTAATAAGGTTACCATATGGCCCCAGAAAAAGGAGGATGGATTCAGACATTCGGGTTTTACTTCCATAGGACTTCAGCAACTGGGTGAGCCTGAGCCCAAAGTGGGTGGGCCTGGGCCTACTCAGGCCCACCTGTGACTATGCTTCTATGTATATAGTAGAGAATGACACGGTGAAAAAATTGGTCCCCGTCACCGCCCCGTCCCCGTCTCACCATCCCCGTCACCGCCCCGTCCCCGTCTCACCATCCCCGTCACCGCCCCGTCCCCGTCTCACCATCCTCTTCACCGCCCCGTCACCGCCACTGCCACCCCATTCACCGCCCCGTCACCGCCACTGCAATCCCATTCACTTTTCTTTATTTACGTATAAAGGAAACATTCTTTAAAACTTTAAAACTTAGTTAAATATTAGTTAATAACTATACAAAAACAAAACACGCAGAGAAAAAATTAATTAATAAAAATTCTCAAAACTGACACATTTTGATCACTAAATTTAAAATAGTTATTTTTCATACAGTTTTTCAATCACTAATCTTCCACCACCCCTGGGGCTAGCAATGCAAAAACAAACACGACATGTACTTTAAATGCTGCCGTGATTAGCATAGTGACCGCGGCTACGGCTGCAAGTCTCCCCTCCCCCCAGCGATCACGGCAGGAGGGCACCCAACCCCTCATGTAGACCCCCCCAACGGCCCTCCCGACAATCGCAGCAGAAGGGTACCCAACCCCTCCTGCCGGTCCTCCCAATGGCCTCCCCTAAGATCGCCGGCAGGAGGGTACCCAACCCCTCCTGCTGGACCCCCCCCCAACGACCCCTCCCACCCCGGAACCCCCTTAGTCTTACTTTTCAAGTTGGACCGGACAGCTCCTCGCTCGTCTGGCCAGCAGGCCTGCCTCCGTCCAAATGAGGCGGGCCCGCCCCTACCCTGCCCAACCCACAGGATCCTAGGGCCTGATTGGTCTAGGCACCTAAAGCCACTCCCGCTATAGGAGGGGCCTTAGGTGCTTGGGCCAATCAGGCCCTAGGATCCTGTGGGTTAGGCAGGGGAGGGGAGGGGCGGGCCCGCCTCATTTGGACGGAGGCAGGCCTGCTGGCCAGACGAGCGAGGAGCTGTCCGGTCCAACTTGGAAAGTAAGACTAAGGGGGTTCCGGGGTGGGAGGGTTCGTTGGGGGGGGGTCCAGCAGGAGGGGTTGGGTACCCTCCTGCCGGCGATCTTAGGGGAGGCCATTGGGAGGCAGGGGAGGGGAGGGGCGGGCCCGCCTCATTTGGACGGAGGCAGGCCTGCTGGCCAGACGAGCGAGGAGCGGTGAAACACAGGTAAATAGCGGTTCCTAGAAGGGGGTACATTGGCCCGCGGGGACAAACCTGTTCACCGTTTCCGCGGTCGGTGAATGGCCTTGTCCCCGTCACCGCAGCGACTGCTAGTTTTCTTCCCCGTTTTCGGCGGTGACCCGCGGCTTAAATGCGGTGGCCGCGGGTAAACCGTCACCGTGTCATTCTCTAGTATATAGCATATACATGCTTCTATGCTATATACATCTACACTTCTAGCAGAGTCCTTTAAGCCCTAATAAGAACAAATGCTTTTGCCTATTATGGAAATTACGCACGCTAAAACCTTACTTTGACTTCGCCTCGTTTAGACTGCTAGTTCAATCTCTAATTCTAAGCTCATTGGACTACTGCAACATAATCTACTTGGATCCCACGAAAAGACCACCAGGAGACTAAGAGCGATTCAAAACACTGCAATAAGACTAATCTTCGGCCTGAAAAAATCCGACCACATCTCACCATATTTCAAGAAACTGCACTTGCTACCACTCGAAGCCAGAATCATCTTCAAATTCGGCTGCCTTTGTTACAAGACGCTATTCAGCACTTTGCCCACCTAGCTCTTGAAACACTTCAGACTACAGGACTATCCCCGCCCCTCCCGCAGAACACTTCTGTTGGCATTCCCCACTCTCAAGGGATGTCGTTACAAAAGATTTCTTGATAGGACACTATCCTTTCAGGCAGGCATCTGGAACAACACCCGAAGCGCACTCCTCCTGAACTCCCCATCATACCAATCCTTCAGAAAATCTCTGAAGACCCTTCCAGCCTACCTTCAATCCCAACACACACCCATCCCACCTGCGCAACTCCCCTCCCCCCTCTATATCTAAACCTATGCTGTAATCTGCCTTTTCTCTTCACTTGTATCGATACCTGTGGTATCCACACTGTATTTCTACCTTACTGTATACCGTCTTGAACTGAAAAGGTATGACGAGATATAAATAAAGCTATTAGTAGTAGTAGTATTATTAATATAAGTCAATACAAGGTCTAAGAGTAGGATTACCAGATTTTCCGGAATAAAAATCCGGACTAATGGCCCCGCCCCCAGGCTCGCTCAGTTCCGCCCTGCCCCATCCCGTTCTGCCTGAGTCACGCCCTATTCTGCCCCAGCCCTGCCCCTCAACTTCTTCGCTTGTCGGGAGGGCATCTACGCATGCACCGGTGTGACGCGATGACATCACACGCATTCGTGCGTGCACTTGACACGCTGCGTTGCATCCGTGCAAGCGCAGATGCCGTCCCAACGTCACTGCTAGTTGGAAGCTTTGCAAAGCCCGGCCTCCTCGAAAAGGAGGCCATGTCCAGGGAAGTCCGGACAACTGGTAACCCTATCTAAGGGTTTTATAGCCACTCAGTGAACTACAATTTTCACTCTCGGTCCCTATAGAGGGAAATGTGTCGGGTAGGATCTTGCAAAGCACATTTCCACATAGAGGCTGATTAAGAGAGAGAATGTATTTCCTGAAATAGGAGTTTTAAATCTCTCAAGGGAGCACATCTCTAATCTAATCTAATCTAGTCTTCAATTTATATACCGGGTCATCTCCCAATGGAGCTCGACTCGGTTCACATGTAATTAAGACTAGAGGACATAAGAAAGAGAGCATAGCGAGAAAAAATTTGGATTATCATCAGTTCTTTGATACTATAGTTAAACCATTTAAGTTTTGTGTAAACAGCAGAGTTTTCAGGGCTTTACAAAATTGTTGTAGCTGGCCTATCAGTCTAATGCTAAGTATTCTTATTAGATTCATAAATGACATGAAACTGTGATGGTTGACAGTGAGGTTTTAGGCCTTGGACACAACTCAGGATCTCAATAGACACTAATATCCTTTTGTTTACAAGTGACATTTTCACCAGAGACCCTGCCTTGATTGCTGGATATAACTGTTTCTTACCTTGGAGCAGAGCTGTTATATCACCATACGTTGATCCAGGCAGTCCAGGAGGACCAGGTGGACCAGGGACACCAATACTAATCCCAGAATCTGTGAAAGTGTAACACCCAATGTTAAATCTCTTTCAGTTCCATAACTACTATGTTGGTTTTTCTGTGTTTAAATGATTTTTTATTGATGACAACAGATAAAACAGATAAGAACAGTACAAACAATGCAACTCTTGTCATTCAAAGTGTTTTACATAAAGCATGAACCCTCCCTTCCCAGCCCTTCTTCACCTTACTAGTTCTCAGGACACAACAATGATGAAGCACATCCCCAAATAACCAGAACATAACAACCAGGAAGTTCCTTCAATCCCTCCACCTATCCCAAACCTCCCCTTCCCGGTGGCAAGCAAAGAAGCAAGAATCCCCTCCCCCACTGTGCCCATTATAGCTCATTAAGCAAATTATTGCATCCCATAGGGTGCAATTGCGCCAAATAGGGCCCCCAAATTTTAAAATAACGTTTCCTCCGCTTCCACGGCCTCCCACCTGGCCAGTTGATGTAGCATGTTACACCAGTACCAATAGGCAGGCATATCTGCTGAGGTCCAAGATTGCAAAATGCACTTTCGTGTTACCAGGCGTATTTTAAGACATAACAATGTAGTCGCCATAGGCAATGTCCCAAAGGCACGTGTGTGAGTCTATGCATAAATCTCACAATGCCAGGACACTGCCAAAAAGCATGTTCTAGTGTACCACTAGCTTGTCCACATTTTTACACAAGATTCTGCAGCTATCCCCCCCACTCCGATATAATTGTTGTTGAGTATAATAACCTCTCAGTAATACCCTATAATATTTGGGGCTTTCTAGTAGGTAGTGAGATATCCCAGTCCAGGAAACAGAGAAGAGTATCTGTACCATTCTCTTCCATTTCCAATTCCAGACTTCGTTTCTTTCATCTTGCCGCCCCCACATGCATGGAATAAACTACCTGTCCATCCCCCACGCCCCTTCCCTTGATCAAAAGTAGGCTAAAAACTCACCTTTTTGAAGCAGCCTTCAACTCATAACCCGACTCCCCTCTGCTCACTACCATAGCCGGCAGCTTAAACCATCTCTTCTAGCTGTAACCCCCCTACCCTGGCATCCTGTCTGTCTTGATTGTTTAGATTGTAAGCTCATTTTTTGTAGGGACTGTCTCCTTTGTGACTCTGTAAGACGGTGTATTGCGCTCTAAAAATAATAGTACTCATTTTCAAAAATTTAGAATCCATTTAACTGGACTTTCAGTCGACTATGAAAAGTACAACCATTTTTTTCAGACCACAAGCACTTCTAGTAAATTAAAAAGAAGCACTCGGGAGGTATTTTAAAAAATGTATATATGTAACTAATGGCCATAGTTTACTCTGAAACCAACTTGATTTGTAATGATGCCTTGATTTGGCATGACTTAAAAGTAGGGATATACCTTATACTCATATAATCAGACACTTTGAGGGCATTTTTGAAGGGATGTCCAATTCAGAATCGGGGCATCCTGCTCATAACATCCCAACAAAAGTCCATCCTACAGCCATTTTCGAACAGGAACAATGTCAGGGTTTCCGGTTTGAAAATATGTCCAAAATGAACAGCCATTTTCCAAAATAAAATGTATAAACAGTGAATTAAAAAAACAACAACCAGGAACTAGAAGGTCTGTCTGGCAGCATTTGTAAAAATGGCCATACAGAGTAGAGGGGCAGCCTAGTGATCAATGCAGTGGACTTTAATCCAGGGCACCCAAGTTCATATTCCACTGAAACTCTTGCTTTTTTAAATAGTGAGCCCTTCAGAGACAGGGAAATGTCTACTGCACCTGAATGTACATCACTTCAATAGCCCTCAGGCTTATCCTCTATAATAAAACCCTAAGCGCGCATGCGCACTTAGGAAGCCTTGATCCCTGCCGCCATGATGTGTGCCTCCGTGCCAAATTCGATTTGGGTGCATGGGGCGGCTTGCGGCGCGTAGGGCGGTTCATGACGGCTTGCAGCGCATGCAGAGATTTGAACGGCGGTGGCGGTTTGACTCCTGCACTGCCACTGCCGGGACACCTCTTCTCACCCCCGGACCAGCAAGAGCAGCAGCCGGGGGGCATTTGCTAGGCCGGCCCACTTCGATAATGTGAGGTGGGCCGGTCTAGCAAAAGCCCCAAGGCTGCCCAGCCTAGCGGATTCTGGACAGGGGGAGCAGGGAAAGGAGAAGGCCTACTGCTGCTGGACAGAGGGGAGGTAAAAGGAAGGGAGAAGGCCTGCTGCTGGACAGGGGGAGCAGCTGAGGAAAGAGAGAGACAGAAAGAAAGAAAGAAAGACAGACAGACAGACAGCGGCCAAGGAGAGAGAGAGAGACAGAAAGAAAGAAAGATAGACAGAAAGTGGCCAAGGAGAGAGAGACAGAAAGAAAGAAAGACAGGCAGAAAGCGGCCAAGGAGAGAGAGACAGAAAGAAAGAAAGAAAGACAGACAGAAAGCGGCCAAGGAGAGAGAGACAGAAAGAAAGAAAGACAGACACACACATCTATTCTAGCACCCGTTAATGTAACGGGCTTAAAGACTAGTGTCTTTAATATTTAGGTACAGTAGATATGCAGTATCTCTGTTTCTGGAGGGCTCTCAATTTAAAGGTTACAAAAAAAAAAAAGTTGAACTGGGATTTGAACCTGGGTCTCCTGGTTTACAAGCCATTAAACTGACCACTAGGCTACCTTTCAGACTGCTGTGTTCATAATGCCCATAATACATGATACTGTCAGGGAGCCTAGTTTCCCTTTTTGTTGTCGCTTTTGGGGGTGACGGACAGCAACCACTGGGTGATTCAGGCGGGGTCATGCCTTAATCCCTCCAGTGGTCAGTTACTCAAATCGGGACACCTTTTTATACCCTGGAACTTAAGATGCCCTTCTTTTTTGACTTGGACATGTCTTCCGATTCGATTATCGCTATTGGGACATCCTGATTTTGGACCTTCCCTAGTCCTGTCCCCAAACATGCCCCCAACATGTCCCCTTGCTTTCTGGACAAACCACAATGTAGGACATCCAAATTCTGCCTTTGAAAATTGTGATTTGGATATTTTGGGCAGATGGACCTTTTTTTGACCGTTTTGAGATGTTCATCTGCTTTGAAAATGAGCCCCTTTGTGTTTGAATATAAAACTGGCTTGTACCGGCTGTAAAGTCCAAGTGCATATTTGGTGCTAGGTGCCTAATTGAAAATCTACTGTATATTGTGCAAGAATTTACTAGAGTATGTATTCTAATGCACATAAACAGATTTATTATTACATAGGTCTCATACAATGATATCTGTGGTCAGGGCCGGATTTAGATGAAAAGAGGCCCTAGGCTATTCCACTTATGAGGCCCTTTCACCTCCCATTTTTAAGTTTGTAAATTACATGAGAGATAATAAAATACATCATTACTCTGATATATATCAATATGTTAAATGAAACATGTTGTTATTGGTACTAACCTTTATAAAAAATGTGATCTTGAGGCCCTAGGCTAAAGCCTAGTTAGCCTATATAGGAAAATCCAGCCCTGTCTGTGGTAAATAATTCGCCTTAATGCATGTTAGCGTACAGCAGCTCCCTGTACTAAACCAGGGGTGGGCAACTCCGGTCCTCGAGGGCCGGAATCCAGTCGGGTTTTCAGGATTTCCCCAGTGACTATGCATTGAAAGCAGTGCATGCAACTAGATCTCATGCATATTCATTGGGGAAATCCTGAAAACCCGACTGGAGTTGCCCACCCCTGTACTAAACCTAACCTAATGTTAAATTGTGGTCCTAAGTCATTTTTTATCATATCTGTTCACATATTTTGAATATGCATGTTCTGCTAAGTCTTATACCTCCCATCTCCCCCCCCACCTCGTTTTACAAAACCTTAGCATGGTTCTTAGCGCTGGCCGCGTCGGAGCTGTTACCGCCGCAGCCGGCGCTAAAAACCTTGCTACGATTTTGTAAAAGGGGAGGATAGTCCTTTGGTGTAGCTGCTCTGGTAATAAGAGTGATGCGTACTGCTCATGTAGGTCATAAGTCGGCTAGCCAGCTCGGAGTAATCCAGGGAGACAGAGCCACCTCCAGGGGGCCCTGGTGGACCAGGAGGACCGATGAGATACTGACGAACATCTTCTCCTGAAACACATGAAAAAAAAAAAGCACTTTGCAAGTTCTGATATGACACTTGGGAGAGTCTGATTCTATAAATCGCACCTAAAAAAAATTGGCGCAGATTGCTGATGCGCTCTGCGTGATGCTATAAAAATGATGCGCACCTTAAGGAATTAAGCTTAGCACCAGTATGCACCTTAACTCTCAGGTGTACCCATTAAGGCCAACAAAAACCTGGCTTAAATTCCTGCACCTAAGTTTTGCGCACCTTGGCGTACAATCCATAAACTTGCACATCACTTAGGCCCTGTTTTACTAAGGTACGCTAACCGATTAATGCGTGCTAAACGCTAATGCGTGCATGTTAGTCTATGGACACGTTGCCGTTTAGCGCGCGCTAATTCGATTAGCATGCACTAGCGCACGCTGTAAAACAGAAGGTTAGTGTATCGCAAACTGTGTGTTGCAGCGAGATTCCAGGTGTGCTATGAGGCGCCGGCGAGAGACACGTCCAGTAGGCGGTCAGCAGGCGCTGGTGCCTCTTCTCCTCCAGCACCCCCCCCTCCCCCAACCGGCATAGTACTAGCAGGCTCAGGGCCCTGTCTGGAGGGCCTCCGCATGTGTGCAGATGTCGAGGTGATGACATCATGCAGGCAAGTGACGTCATCGCGTCGACGTCTGTGCATTTCTGGATGCCCTCAAGCTGCGGCCCCGAATTTAGGGTGCCACAGCTTCAAAAGGTTTTCGGGATACTAATTTAAAACAATGCTCTGGTCAGGTCCGCTTTCTTCCACATGCCGGTGCTCAGTAGACTGAAAACTATACTATCATTCTTCAGAAATTGGATTACTGCAATGCTTTGTATGTGGGGATAGAATCCTCAAGAAGCAGAGCCTTGCGGGTTATCCAAAATGCGGCCGCACAGTTAATATGTGGAGGGAAGAGATTTGAACAGGTAAATGGCTCCACTGGCTACCAGTAAAATATCATGTCACTTACAAAGTCCTGGTGTTGATATTTAAAGTGGTGAATTTTGACATCCCGTGGTACTTGGCACAGGCGTTAAATGTGTACCAGCCATCAAGATCCTTGAGATCAGAAGGGATGGCGCGATTAGTTAATGAGGAAGTGACAACTGTGCACTATGAGAAAATTAGGACTTCCATGATCTCAGCGGCAGGAGTATTGTCATGGAACAATTTGGCAGGACCTCGACCTGATTTACTGAAATCTAAGAAGGTCTTGAAGGCAACTTTATTTGTAGAGGCTTTTTAAAAAAAATGATTGTTTGAAGAACCTTTATGAGCCTGAACTATGCTTTATGTCTTTTTCTTGTTGTTTGATAATTATGTATGTATTTGTGTGAACCACATAGGTGTAAGTGGGCTAAAAGAATCTTGAAAGAAAGAAATAAATCTGCCCTCTAACCACACCCATATTTTGAGCAGTGCACATAACAAGCTGCGAATGTAACTTCCAGTTAACATATTGCACTGTTACTATTTGAAAATCAATAAAGATTTATATAAAAAAAAGAAAACTATCCAGGTAATAACTGTTATCGGGATATTAGCACGAGCATGCTGCTGAAAAGCCTTAAAGACCACCAGATAGTGCTGGGGGAGTGCATGAGCGAAGTGCCAAGTTATCTAGCGAGTAGCATTAGTCTGCCTGCTAGCCAGATAAATTTAAGCCTCTGAAAAAATTGTCCTAAATTTATCCGGATAGCGGTCTGCATAGCCGTCTCCATGTCGCCCATTTTTGTATACAGTACTCCCCCGAAATTCGCGGGGGGTTCCGTTCCAGAATCTTGAAAAACCGTGAATATGGTTTTTCGTGGGTGAGACTGGAGAGGGCAGCGGGGAAAGACAGGAGAGAGCAACCGGAGCACCAGCGAGTGAAGGAAATCGCTCGCTGTATGCTCCGACCACCTCTTCCTGCACTAAAGTCGGCCTCACCAATCAGGAGCTGCGTGTCAAACAAGCTCCTGATTGGTGAGGCCCGACTTTAGTGCAGGAAGAGGCGGTTGGAGCATATAGCGAGGGATTTCCTTCACTTGCCGGCGCTGCTCTCTCCTGCCTCTCCAGCTGTCCTTTCCTGGTTGGCAGTCGCGGTCGGAAAATACCGCGAATGACTGGGACCGCGAACCGCCGACCGTGAATGACCGGGGGAACACTGTATAGCCTGTTTATACAGTGCCACTTGTACTATGGACAGTGGCTGAAAAACTTGGATTATCTTTAGACACTGCCGCCAGTGATTTTAAGAATGCTGACCGAAGTGTTTAAATATCGATCTGACAGCATTTAGACAAATGCAGTCTGCAACGATAGATTTGCAAGTTTGCTTTCAATTCCACACAGGATTGTTGCAGACATTGACTTTCTGGATTTTTTTTTTTTTTTTTTCGCAGAAGTCTTTCAAAGCTTTGCGGAAAGCAATAATCTCTCTTTCCTGTTCTGCCCTTGTCTTTTCCAGTTTGTTCTACTCTGTTTATGTCTTACCAGCTCCAGCACTCCTTATTAAGCCGCTGCTCTCAGACGGCATTATTGAGACCTGGGTGTCACTAGATGGACGCAATTAGGGTGCCTAGAGTTGGCTGCTGTAGGCATCCTTTATAAACGATGGCCCTAAGTGGAAATAGCATTTGTGAAAATGTTTACGCAGGTGAAGCACGCTAAGGAAGTAATCAGCAAAGGCGCTCTGCGTTGACACCTGTGCAGATACTGGGATTCTACGTATCTATATGTATACAGTACACCCCCGTGAATTCGTGGTTCGTGAATCGTGGACTCAGTAATTGGCGGTATTTTCCGACTGCCACCTCCTTATACTGAAGTCATGGTTACACCAATCAGGAGCTGCTTTGACGCGCTATCTGGCGTATCAAAGCAGCTCCTGATTGGTGTAGCCTGACTTTAGTAACAGGAAGAGGCGGTCGGAACAGACCGCGAGTGGTTTTCTGCCTCCTCCGGCGCCCCAGCTGCCCTCTCCTGCCTTTTGTCGGGCGAAAAACCGTATTCGCGGTTTCTCAAAATTCATGGGGGGTTCCTGCAACAGAACCCCCGTGAATTTGGGGGGAGTACTGTATTTGCCACATAAACGTTTCATAGGGTGGTTCACAAGTCAGTGGCGTAGCGAGGGTGAGAGGCGCCCCTCCCCGCCCTTACCTTCACCCTTCACTCCTTCCCCGCCCCCCCCCCAGCACGGGCAAACCCTCCATTCCCCCTCCATACCGCTAGTTGTTTACTGCCATGAATGACAAATTCAACATGCTCTTTGTGACCTCGGCTTTCCCTCTGACGTCACGTCCTATGCGCGGCACCCAGAAGTGATGTCAGTGGGAGCCGACACGGTCATGAGGAGCATGTTGAAGTTGTTGCTCACAGCGGCAAGCAACTAGAGGTACGGGGAGGGGAAGGTGGTATGCACGCGCACAGCAGGGGGAGGAGTAGGAAGAGGCAGAGAGGAGGGGTGCTGCGACTTCAACGTGTCCCTCGCGACAGCGTCGGCTCTCCCTCTGAGGTCGCTTCCTATGCACAGCTCCCAGAAGTCATGGGGAAAGGGAAGGGGGCACGTGTGCGATGGGGGGAGGAGTGGAGGAGGAGGGGGGCCAGTTCCCCCCATCACGATGGCACCCGGGGCAGAACGCGCCCTCCCCCCCTTACTACGCCACTATCATCAGTACAGCTGCATGATGACAAAAACCATCTGGATCATTAAACATTTTACCCAAACTTACTTTGCAGAAGTACCAGGATTTCATCATAAGCTCCTGAGGCTCCTGGAGGACCTTGTGCCCTCGTCAAACCAGAACCATACCCTATAGCTGAGAAAAAAAAAAAAGAACACACTCCAATGTTTAATTACATACATGAATCTAATCATATCAACATAACATAAATTTGAATTATTTAGGAAATATAAATACAGTACCCTCCCTCCCTGATATTCGCGGGGGTTCTGTTCCAGGAACCCCCACAAATTTCTAAAAGCTGCAAATACGATTTTTCACCTGTCAAAAGGCAGGAGAGGGTAGCTGGGGCGCCGGTGGGTGCAGAAAAACACTTGCGGTATGCTCCGACCGCCTCTTCCTGTTACTAAAGTCAGGCAACACCAATCAGGAGCTGCTTTGACATGCAGCTCCTGATTGGTTTAGTCCGACTTTAGTACAGGAAGAGGTGGTTGTAGAATACTGCGAATTCGCGGGGGGAACACTGTAGAAGTAAATCAAGGATGCCTACTTAAAAATATAAAACGACAACAGAGAAAATATGTAGATACATCTCTTATGCTCTATACTTTTAAAAACTTATTGCTCATTGAAATGTTGACAATACACGGGCCGATGAGCAGGGGGAGAACCCTGCTAGAAGACCAGGTTTAAAGGAAAATACAATTTTTGGGTCATATAGTCAGAGGTCCTGGAGGCAAATTAGCTCATTTAGGGCCATCATATTAAAGCTTATTATGGGCTAATAGACATTAGAGAATGCTAAATGCCATGTGGCCCACAGGAATAAGGTGGGCTGAAAGCACTTAGTAAACACGATCCTTACGAGTAGTACAGGAGGGGGATGGAGACAGAGGAAAGCAGAGACCAGTCAGGGTTCATGACCTTAAAAAAACCCCAAACTATCAAGATCTGGACACGTTGGGAAAAACAAAAGGGCTAGATTCACTAAAGTCAGCGATCGTCGCTAAACCTGTTTTCACGATCGCTGTTAACCAACCCGATTCACAAAAAGACCACCGCGTGATTTTCCCCTCGATCGCCCATTTGCCGATCCGGCCATGCGAATTAGCAAAACTCCAAGCGATTGATTCACTTACATTGCTTGGCTATTTAGCGTCGGGTTTTACTGATCCTAAAACCCGATTGCTGTAGACCTGTCGGTAACTGTGTTACCAACAAGTCTGCCTGGTTTGGATTGAGGCAGGAATACGTACTTTAAAAGATGTTATTTCTGATGGTAAATTGCTGGAGTTTTCACAGTTGCAACATAAATTTGGCCTTGATAAAAAACAAAGTTATAAATGGTTGCAATTGAAGCAGAATCTCAATATGAACAACTGGGTAATATTCAAAAGAAAAATGTTCCTAAATATCGCTGATGCACAGACACTAATAAAGGAACAATAAAGCTACTTCAAATGCCTTTAAACCTTAAGTGGTGCTCAGAATCCAAGATGGAATGTAAGAACTTGATGTGGGGACAAACCCCTATAGATATTCTTATGGTATCTATCATTGCACCATTGTACAGTAAAAGGTGATTCAAAGCGCTTATTAAGAGTGCTCATAAGTTTCAATAATCCAAATAAAGAAAGTAATGTCCGACTATTAAATAGTTTCAAAATAGTGACTTCAAAAATAGACTTAGCTTGAAAAATATTCTATTTTTGAAGTCACTATTTTGAAACTATTTAATAGTCGGACATTACTTTCTTTATTTGGATTATTGAAACTTATGAGCACTCTTAATAAGCGCTTTGAATCACCTTTTACTGTACAATGGTGCAATGATAGATACCATAAGAATCTCTATAGGGGTTTGTCCCCACATCGAGTTCTTACATTCCATCTTGGATTCTGAGCACCACTTAAGGTTTAAAGGCATTTGAAGTAGCTTTATTGTTCCTTTATTAGTGTCTGTGCAATTGAAGCAGGCCATTCAGGCAGGGTTCCCTGAATGGAAATCCTTAAATACTCATTTTACTCTAGAATTCTTATGCTTTCAGGCAGACTTTCTGGGTCACCAGGCCGCGCAGTGGTATAAAACATTATCTGACTATTTAAATAAAAAACCAAGGACTGTACTTAGAGATATTTGGAGCATTGAGATTAAGCATCAAATTAATGCATCTCAATGGCCACGTATTTGGTCTTGGAGGATAAGATGTACAATGTCTGCGTCTATGAGGCAAACATGGTTTTTCCTGTTGCATAGAGCACTCTGGACCCCTGTTCGCTTACAAAAATTGGATTGCTCTAAGTCTAATAGATGTTGGCATTGTCATCTTGAGGCTGGAACTCTAGATCATTTATTATTTTATTGTCCTCTTATTAATACTTTACGGAAATTGATCTGGGGTCAAATAAATTGTATGTTAGAGCAGTGTTTTTCAACCTTTTTTGGGCAAAGGCACACTTGTTTCATGAAAAAAATCACGAGGCACACCACCATTAGAAAATGTTAAAAAATTTAACTCTGTGCCTATATTGACTATATATAAAGTAATTCTCTTGAATAGGAATCAAATAAACACAAAGAAAGTATTTTATAATGCTGACACCGCCAACAACACCGTTGGCGGCGGTGGCACTCAAGTGGCTAAAGAGCCGCAGTTTGCCGGCCTAGGGACAACACTGGAGGGTGGCCAGCTGTGCACCCCCTTGGGACGTAAACCCGGGGTGGGGCAGTCCGCCCCCCCACCCTGGTATGCCACTATCTGTACCTCACTCCCTCCCTATGACCAAAAATTCTCCTTTCTTCTATTCCCCGTGTACACAACCATCTCTTTCCCTCCCTTCCTCTCTCCAAAGTCCATGCCTTCTGTGTCCAAACACTCATTCCCTCCCCCACCTCAGCATCTCTTTCCCTCCCTTCCTCTCTCCCAAGTCCATTTCTTCTGTGTCCAAACACGCATTCCCTCCCCCACCTCAGCATCTCTTTCCCTCCCTTCCTCTCTCCCAAGTCCATTTCTTCTGTGTCCAAAAACGCATTCCCTCCCCCACCTCAGCATCTCTTTCCCTCCCTTCCTCTCTCCCAAGTCCATGCCTTCTGTGTCCAAAAACCCATTCCCTCCCCCACCTCAGCATCTCTTTCCCTCCCTTCCTCTCTCCCAAGTTCATGCCTTGTGTCCAAAACGCACTCCCTCCCCCCTTTTGTGTTCCGTGTTTGCCTCCCAGCCCATCTTTGCAACTTTCTCAGCAAAACGAAGCTCAAGCCGCGAGGCTTGTCTTCTGCTTCCTGCCTGCCCTGCCGCACACAAATAGCCGAACGGAAGTATTCTCCGACGTCAGCGCTGACGTCGGAGGGCAGGCTTTGCTTAAGCCCTCCCTCCGACGTCAGCGCTGACATCGGGGAACGCTTGAGATCGGCTATATGTTAGCTGCAGGGCAGGCAGGAACAGAAGACGAGCCTCGCGGCTCAGGATGTATTGAACTCCGCGGGTCCCCCGTCCAGCTCTCTCCTGTCCACGTGGGGCGGACCGCCCCTCTCCCTAGACTGGTGGTACTGCCCTGATGGCGGCCCTGACCGTACGGCACACCAGGCAACATCTCGCGGCACACTAGTGTGCCGCGGAACAGCGGTTGAAAAACACTGTGTTAGAGAATCATGTGGCCCTGTCATACGACACAGTTTTGTTTGGAATGTCTATGAGGGCCAAAAGTCAAATCTCCTCGAATAATAATAAGCTGTTAATGATTTTAACAGGAGTTGCCATCCAACAAATAATACACAATTGGAAAGACTATAGAGGGTTAAACTACTGTTTCTGGTGGAGTTCGGTGTGTCATCTGTATGAAATGGACAAAACATTGGCGGTTAGAAAAGGTTGTTTTAAGAAATTTAAAGATGTGTGGGGACCATTAATTGATTACTATAATAAATAATTGTATTTATCCCCAATGAGTATGTATATGGTGGGGGGGTGGGGGGGTGGGTTTTATGAAAAATGCGATAGGTAATTAAAAGTTTATTTGGAATGGGAGGGATGGGAGGTAATGTATAGTATAAGATGACTGTAGAATTTCAAGTGAAGAATGCGTATTATGATTTGATTTATTGTACACTTGTTTTCATATTTTAAAAATGAATAAAGAAATATATTTTTAAAAAAACCCAAGTCTGCCTGGATTTTTTTCCCTTTTTTTTTTTTTTTTGCAATGGCACAGATATTTTGTGTGTATCTGCCCAATTAAAAAAAAAAAAAAAGAAATAAGGCTCCCGACAGCCCTCCCCAGTGACCTACTACAAAACCTCCTCCCGTGCAAATTATTTGCATGCAAACGTAATAGTGAATCGATCGCTGTTGGGGAATCGGCAAGAGAATGGGCCAACAGCAACTGAGTCGCTATCTTTAGTGAATCTAGCCCATAGAGGAAGGCAGAGCAGTGACACATCTGAGGCACCGTAGTTTCTCACCTTCGTGTCCAATCTGGCACTTCATAGCAGAGATGATGACACATGAAATATTGCACAATGAAGCAGTGGGTTACTTACACTGAAGATACTCGGCAATGAACTGCTGGATTTCCTGGGAACTACGTCCGGCAGATCCAGGTGGACCAGGGGGGCCAGGAGGACCTGGGGGTCCCTGGGTCCAGGAACTTGAACTTGAAATGACACTGGAGCCTGAACTTGAACCTGAACTTGATCCTGAACTTGACCCTGAACCTAGGGGGCAAAAAAGAACCATTAGTTCTATATCTGTACTACAGGAATAGATGATGATGGTGAACTTATAGTCTTAAACTCCATTATTTTAACTCACAAACCTAAGACATAATTAGAAAAATGGCCTTTTTAGTGAACGTCCTTTGATAAATTGATTTTACTATTTTTTTTTTTTTCGGTCTGCCAGTTTTCTCCAGGGACAGAGATCTAGTGCTATGTACCCTCATTTGCAAGTAACCCGCATAGTTTTCCTTTAAAGGGGTCATTTTAAATGGCATTTCTGTGAATACAGCAGCATATCACCTGCAGAAATGGTCTTTTCCAAAACCGTCCAGAGTATTCACGCTTAAATATATGTGCCTACCTCCTGCATATGCATAATGCAGAGGTGGACGGCATGCAGTTCGAAGAACTGTACCCGTGGATGGAGCGTAGATGGGGCACAATTTACATGCGTGGATTTCAGAACGCTACGATCTACGTGTGTTCTGTAGAAATCTAGGTTCTAACAGGATATGAGATTGTCATTGATGAAAGACAGAAATGTGATACATTCCAGGGTCAGGAATTCTATAGGCCTAGCAGTTTCTAGTGTGGGGATCCAAACTGCTTCCGACGCTCATAAGAGTTCCCAGGCATTTACTGATAAGACTTTTACTTCCATATACTACTTCTAGGTTACTTCGTTCCACCCAGCAAAATCTACTTTCTGTTCCATCCATTCGTCAGATAATTTATGACGCTACCCGCAAAACTATTTTTTTCAGTCGTGGCACCTACGCTATGGAATAACCTTCCTAGGACTCTCAGACTGAAAAACTGCCCTTCCCAAATTTAAATCAACGCACAAAACCTCTCTCTTTAAGGACGCATTTGAAGGGTAAAACAAGATTGTCTTTTTAGCAGTTATATTTTTTTAGCACCTCCAGAATTGCTGTTTTAAGCATGTCTACCCTTTCCCTTCATTTTTTGTTCCCTTTACCATTTTTTTTTAAAGATAAGTGTAAGATTTTTACCTACTTTCCATTTGTATCTAGTACTGTTTTTCTGTTTCAATTATATTTTTTAATTTTGTTTGCATATATATATATATATATATAGCTAAATTTTATGTAAACTACTTAGACTGTAAAATAGACATTATGGGCTCCTTTTACTAGTGTTTTTAGCACATGCAGCTGATTAGCGCATGCTAACCCCACGCTACGTGGCTAGAACTAACGCCGGCTCAGTGCTGGCCTTAGCGTCTAGTGCGCACGGCATTATAGCGCTCGCTATTCCGTTCATTAATGCCCTAACGCAGCTTAGTAAAAGGAGCCCTATATCAAATCGAAATAAACTTGAAACACCTATGCAGGAATTGTAATTGTCAGGATTGTCATATTACTGTTAATTATCCTTACACTTATGTCACATTTGTCCTTTCACTACAAGAAAGCACAGTTACTTACCGTAACAGGTGTTATCCAGGGACAGCAGGCAGATATTCTTTACGCATGGGTGACGTCACCGACGGAGCCCACGGTACGGACCTTTTTACTAGAAAGTTCTAGTTGGCCGCACCGCGCATGCGCGAGTGCCTTCCCGCCCGACGGAGGAGAGCGTGGTCCCCAGTTAGTATAAGCCAGCTAAGAAGCCAACCCGGGGAGGAGGGTGGGACGTAAGAATATCTGCCTGCTGTCCCTGGATAACACCTGTTACGGTAAGTAACTGTGCTTTATCCCAGGACAAGCAGGCAGCATATTCTTTACGCATGGGTGACCTCCAAGCTAACAAAGAGGGAGGAGGGATGGTTGGCCATTAGGAAAATAAATTCTGAAGTACAGATTGGCCGAAGTGCCCATCCCGTCTGGAGAAAGCATCCAGACAGTAGTGAGTAGTGAATGTGTGAACTGAGGACCAGGTGGCCGCCTTGCAGATTTCCTCAATGGGTGTGGAACGGAGGAAAGCAACAGAAGCGGCCATAGCTCTTACCCTGTGGGCCGTGACAGCACCGTCTAGTGACAGACCGGCCCGAGCGTAACAGAACGCGATGCAAGCTGCAAGCCAGTTGGATAGCGTCCGTTTAGAGACCGGTCGACCCAAACGATTTGGGTCGAAGGTCAGGAAGAGCTGAGGGGACAAGCGGTGAGCCCTTGTACAATCAAGATAGTAAGCCAGGGCACGCTTGCAGTCAAGACTGTGCAATGCCTGTTCTCCGGGATGTGAATGAGGTTTCGGGAAGAAAACAGGCAACACAATGGACTGGTTGAGGTGAAAAGCTGAGACCACCTTAGGAAGGAACTTTGGATGGGTGCGCAGAACCACCTTGTCATGGTGAAAAATAGTGAACGGTGGATCGGCAACCAGTGCATGAAGCTCACTAACCCTCCTGGCAGAGGTGATGGCAATGAGGAAAAGAACCTTCCATGTCAGAAATTTGAGCGAAGTTGTGGCAAGCGGCTCAAAGGGAGGTTTCATGAGGGCAGATAAAACCACATTCAGGTCCCAGACGACCGGAGGAGGCTTCAGAGGTGGTTTGATGTTGAAGAGGCCCCTCATGAATCGGGAAACCAGAGGGTGAGCCGTGAGAGGTTTTCCTAAGACAGGTTCATGAAAAGCCGTGATGGCACTGAGATGGACTCTGATAGAGGTAGACTTGAGGCCTGCATTGGACAGGGAGAGCAAGTAGTCCAGAACAGTTTCCACCGCTAAAGAGGTGGGATTGTGATGATGACGGAGGCACCAAGAGGAGAACCTGGTCCACTTCTGATGGTAACATTGGAGGGTGGTCGGTTTCCTGGAGGCGTCCAAAATGAGACGGACAGGCTGAGACAGATTTCCTGAAGAGGTCAGCCCGAGAGAAACCAAGCTGTCAGGTGGAGCGAAGACAGATTGGGATGTAGTAGAGACTGATGTTGCTGTGTAAGTAGAGTAGGAAACACAGGCAGAGGAATGGGATCCCTGGAGCTGAGCTGAAGCAGGAGGGAGAACCAGTGTTGACGAGGCCACCGGGGAGCTATGAGGATCATGGTGGCTCCGTCCCTGCGGAGTTTGGATAAAGTCCGCAACATCAGAGGTAGAGGAGGAAAGGCATAGAGGAACCGATCCGTCCAGTCGAGAAGGAATGCATCCGGGGCCAGACGATGAGGAGAGAAGAGTCTGGAGCAGAACTGGGGCAGCTGATGGTTGTGAGGAGCTGCGAATAGGTCCACCTGCGGAGTGCCCCAGCGAGCAAAGATGGAGTGGAGCGTGGGAGGGTCCAAAGTCCACTCGTGAGGTTGAAGGATGCGGCTGAGATTGTCGGCCAGGGAGTTCTGTTCGCCCTGGATGTAGACAGCCTTGAGGAAGAGACTGCGGGCCGTGGCCCAGGTCCAAATGCGAAGAGCCTCCTGACAAAGGAGGCGAGATCCGGTGCCGCCCTGTTTGTTGATGTAGTACATGGCAACTTGGTTGTCCGTGCACAGGAGCAGAACTTGAGGGCAAAGAAGGTGCTGGAAGGCCCTGAGAGCATAGAACATGGCTCGTAGTTCCAGGAAATTGATGTGATGAAGACGCTCCTGCGGGGTCCAAAGACCTTGGGTGCGTAGGTCTCCCAGGTGAGCTCCCCATGCATAAGGGGAGGCATCCGTGGTGATGGTCATGGAATGCGGGGGCAGATGAAAAAGAAGGCCCCTGGAAAGATTTGAGGAGTTCAACCACCATTGTAGAGATTGCTGAAGAGACGATGTCACAGAGATGGGATGAGAAAGAAGATTCGAGGTCTGCGACCATTGGTTGGCCAGAGTCCATTGAGGTGTCCTGAGGTGGAGTCGTGCCAGGGGAAGCACATGCACCGTCGAGGCCATGTGGCCCAGGAGGACCATCATCTGTCTGGCAGAGATGGAGTGATGAAGGAGCACCTGACGACACAGGCGGAGCAGGTTCCGCTGACGGTCGGAGGGGAGAAACGCCCTCATCAGTGTGGTGTCGAGAACTGCTCCAATGAACTGAAGGCGCTGCGTGGGAAGCAGATGCGACTTGGGGTAGTTGATCTCGAACCCCAGGAGGTGGAGGAGAGAGATGGTATGATGAGTGGCTTGTAGCACAAGCGGAGACGTAGGTGCTTTCACCAACCAATCGTCCAAGTAGGGAAACACCTGGAGGTTGTGAGACCTGAGGAAGGCCGCCGCCACAATGAGGCATTTGGTGAACACCCTGGGTGATGAAGCGAGGCCAAAAGGTAGCACTTTGTACTGATAATGGCGATGGTGCACCTGGAATCTTAGGTAGCGACGTGAAGCTGGATTGATTGGTATGTGAGTGTAGGCCTCTTTGAGGTCCAGGGAACATAGCCAGTCGTTCTGAGAGAGATGAGGGTAAAGCGTGGCAAGGGAGAGCATTCTGAACTTCTCCTTGACAAGACATTTGTTGAGGTCCCTGAGATCGAGAATGGGACGTAGGTCTCCTGTCTTTTTTGGAACCAGAAAGTAACGGGAGTAGAATCCCCGGCCCCTTTGTTCCAGAGGTACTTCTTCGATGGCATTGAGTAGAAGGAGGGATTGGACCTCCCTCAGGAGGAGGGGGGTTTGAGTTGAAAGAGAAGCAGACTCTACGGGAGGATTGTCTGGTGGAAGAGTCTGGAAGTTGAGAGAGTAGCCGTGGCGGATGATGTTGAGGACCCACTGGTCCGATGTGATGACCTCCCAACGGCTGAGAAAAATGTGGAGCCTGCCTCCGATTGGTTGAGGGAGAGGCAATGAGGGTGGAAGACTGGCTAAGCCCTGGAGAGAGGAGTCAAAAGGGCTGAGAAGGTTTGGCAGGAGGAAGAGGCTTGGCAGGTTGATTAGACTGTGCACGAGCCTGGTTGTGGTGTTGTTGGCGAGCCCGCCTAGGTTGCTGTGAAGGCGGGTTAAGCGGCCTAGCGGAGAACCTGCGCTGGTATGAAGACTGTGGTTTGTAAGGCCGAGCAGGAGGGGCCTTCTTTTTTGGTTTAATGAGAGTATCCCATCGGGTCTCATGGGCGGAGAGTTTTTGTGTGGTGGTATCCAGAGACTCTCCGAACAATTCGTCTCCCATACATGGGGCGTTGGCTAGTCGGTCCTGATGGTTGACATCCAGATCAGAGACCCTGAGCCAGGCCAGGCGGCGCATGGCCACAGCGATGGCAGATGCACGAGAGGTGAGCTCAAAGGAGTCATAGATGGAGCACACCATAAATTTTCTAAGTTGAAGCAGGCTGGAGATGTGCTGCTGGAATAGTGGAACCTTGTGCTCCGGCATGTACTTTTGCATGGCGGAGAGTTGCATTACCAGATGTTTCAGGTAGAATGAAAAGTGGAAAGAGTAATTGTTTGCCCTGTTGGCAAGCATGGCATTCTGGTAGAGCCGCTTGCCAAACTTGTCCATAGTTTTGCCCTCCCTGCCAGGAGGGGTAGAGGCATATACACTGGAGCCTTGAGTCTTTTTTAAAGTGGACTCAACCAGGAGAGATTCATGGGGCAGCTGGGGTTTATCAAATCCCGGGATTGGGATAACCCTGTAAAGGCTATCCAGTTTACGGGGTGCCCCAGGGACAGTTAATGGATTTTCCCAATTTTTATAAAAAGTTTCCCGTAGGATGTCATGCACGGGTAACTTCAGGAACTCCTTAGGAGGTTGATCGAAATCTAATGCCTCCAGGAAAGCCTGTGACTTCTTGGAATCAGATTCCAGAGGCAAAGATAAGGCCCCCGATAACTCCCTGAGGAATTTTGAAAAAGAAGATTGCTCAGGTTTAGATGTGGTATCGGGGGCCGAGGGCTCTTCGTCCGACGATGATGCATCCTCCTCGGTACCGAGGGGAGATTCCTCCCAGAGGTCCGGGTCTCTGACATCGGTGTGTGCGTGCCGAGAGACTGGAGTGGAAGGTTCGGTATGATGAGCTTTAGACCGAGACTTGCCTGAGCGTACCGAGACGGCACCGGGGGATGAAGACCTGTGTCTGTCTCGGTCCCGGGAAGAACGGTGCCGGTCAGGTTCGCGGGAAGACCGGTGTTCCGCTCGGTCCCGAGGAGGATCGGATGTCGTCAGAGCTACGGCCTCGGCATGGGCATGGGTATGCGGTGCCGAGAGAATGGGCATGGAGGGGTCCATAGGTACCGATGGCGTGGATACCGGTTGGACGGTGTGGGGCTCGGGCCGGTCTGGTACCGAAAGCAGCGGTGCCAGGATAGAGGGCAAGAGCTGTTTAAGTTGCTTTTGGAGTTGTTCCTGCAACTTATCCTGGAGGATGGCCGCAATGCGGTCATCCAGGGTTGGCACCGGAACCACTTTTTTCTGCTTTGGTTCCATGGGTGCCGCTCTACGCTCCGGCGATGAGGCGGCCGATGACGAGGCACTCACCGATATCGGAGCAGAGCGCTTTTTAGTTCGGCGTGGAGCCGAAAGAGCCGGTGTCGCCACCGAGGTGGGAGGGCGCTCAAGGGTGGAAGGCTTCTTAGCCGGCTTACCTGGCGCCGGTGGCGCCGATGTAATGTCAGGCGGTGTCGAGGTGGTCGGTGCCGACTTCGATGGTGCCGCAGTTGAAGAAGTCGAGTCCATAGTCGGGCCGGTGCCGAACAGCAGACTTTGCTGGATTTGGCGATTCTTCAAAGTGCGTTTTTTAAGAGTGGCACAGCGGGTGCACGAGTCCGCCCGATGCTCCGGTCCCAAACACTGTAAACACCAATTGTGTGGGTCAGTGAGGGAGATCGGGCGTGCACACCGCTGGCACTTCTTAAAACCGGGCTGCGGGGGCATGAATGTGAACACGGCCTCCGCAAAATCAAACCCCGAGGCCTGGATCGTGACAGCAGGCCCCGCCGGGGCAAAGACAAAAAACGAAACAAAAAGAAAATATTTTTTTTTTTTTTTGGAAATGAAATAAAAAAGAACCCGAAGGTAAATAAAACGAAAAAAGAACGCGAGCGGGAAGGCAAAAAGAGGATTTCAATCGGAGTTGAAAAACGCACGTCTTCTTCGCTCCGCGGAAACGAAGAAACTGGGGACCACGCTCTCCTCCGTCGGGCGGGAAGGCACTCGCGCACGCGCGGTGCGGCCAACTAGAACTTTCTAGTAAAAAGGTCCGTACCGTGGGCTCCGTCGGTGACGTCACCCATGCGTAAAGAATATGCTGCCTGCTTGTCCTGGGATAATACTGTGCTTACTCTATCTGATGTCTTTAGATAACTCTTTCTTCCTAACGCTTCCAGAAAACTCTGCCGACTCTCTCATTGTCAACTTTTATTATGTATGCAAACTTGTAACCTGTTCTAGGCACTTCTGGGAGGATGGGCTACTAAATTGACTAATTAAATTAATAAAATAAATGTCGGAAGCATGACCAGCTTTAGAGAATAAGCAGGATCACACAAAGTAGCAGGACTGCTTGCCCTGGATCAGTAGCATGGAATATTGCTACACCTTGGGTTTTGGCCAGCTACTAGTGACCTGGATTGGCCACCATGAGAACAGGCTACTGGGCTTGATGGACCATTGGTCTGACCCAGTAAGGCTATTTTTACGTGAACCAAGTATAGAACAATTAAGCCATTGTAACATCACTAATGAGGTTGGTTCCGAGGCACTGTGGAATGAGGCATTATGACATCACAATCTCAGCGCTGGAATTTTGCTCTCATTGGGGTTCCGGAATCTTGTTATTCTTTGAAATTCTGGAATGTTCCTACCCCTTGGGTTTTGGCCAGCTACTAGTGACCTGGATTGGCCACCATTGGTCTGACCCAGTAAGGCTATTCCTATGTTCTTACGTTCTTATTCACTAATCCTCGGCCATTTACGTTTGAATAATGACTTAAGTGAGCATGTGCTAGCTGGCTTGAATTCCCCCCCCACCTCCAAACAAACACAAATTCAATGCTGGAGTCCACATAGGGCCCAGCATTGAGTGGTGGAGAACTGGAATGCTCTTCCGGAGGCTGTTATAGGGGGAAACACCCTCCAGGGATTCAAGACAAAGCTTTACAAGTTTCTGCTGAACCGGAATGTACGCAGGTGAGGCTGGTCTCGGTTAGGGCACTGGTCTTTGACCTGGGGGCCGTTGCGTGAGCAGACTGTTGGGCGCGATGGACCACTGGTCTCACCCACCAGCGGCAATTCTTATGTTCTTTCTGGTTTCAGTGCCGGCGACAGATGAAACACCCCCCCCACCACCACCACCACCACCACCACCACCACCACCACCACCACCACCACCACTGCCACCAGCTGAATATCAGGGGATTTCATCTTACCTCGTACTGCTCCTGGGATGCCGGGAGCCCCTGGAACACCTGCTTCGCCTAAGCAAAGAAGAGAATTTCCATTAGTGGGAAGACAAAATAGGTAGTTTAGAAGCAACAATACCAGTTCCAGTTTTCAAAACATCAAATTTTCTGGTTGGGATTTCACTGCTTCTTCTCCTTTCTCTGCTAGCCAAGTTTGATATTTCTTCTACCTTTATGCTTCTCGATGCCCTTTCCCGAGTCCATTCTTCAATTTTTATAGTCATGGTTTTGCACATATCGGTGCGATGCCTGCAGGGTACATCTTGGTCTTGAAAGAAGTGAGATTGCTGGTATGATGAAATCAATTGTTTGCTTTTCCCAGTTCTAAAACTGTGGGACAAACTCCCCAGAGGCAAAAACCACGGAGGCCAATTCGATAACTGGGCACATGTGCTTACATGATGGACGTTAACCCCCACACCAGTGGTTCCCAACCCTGTCCTGGTGGACCCCCAAACCAATCGGGTTTTCAGGCTAGCCCTAATGAATATGCATGAGGGAGATTTGCATGTAATGGAAGTGACAGGCATGCAAATCTGCTCCATGCATATTCATTAAGGCTAGCCTGAAAATCCGATTGGACTGGGGGTAACTCTAGGACAGGGTTGGGAACCACTGCCCTACACTGCTTCACCTAGTTGAGTTCTTTTTTGTCGACTTACGATATCGGAGAAAATTTCAAAAAAGTCTGTCTTCTAGTATTCCTACCAGAATGAAAGAGAGAGGAATCTTGAGGATTTTCTTAATAGGCTACTGAATTTTTAATATAATATGTATTTGCTAGCAAAGAGGTGGGACAACTAAGTGTCATGGGCACCCCCTTGACATGCCCTCCCCATTTACTTCAGAGAAGAAAACAATCTAGATAAATTTAAGAGCAAATTAAAAAGTTTTCTTTTCTGGGGTGCCTTTGATACCTAAAACAGTCTAATTGGGAGTTCATTCCATCTTTATAACCTCTTTAAGGTTCGTTGTTTATTCCCTCCCTATTGTCTTTTACCATAATTGTTCTCTTTTCTATCAGCAATATGTAATTCTTACCCATCCTTTCCTTTTGCTTCAACATATTTGTACTGTTAGTCCTTATCGTGCATATACAGTCTGTTTAATCTGTCTGTGTTGATGCCCTTTTAATTGTATATATTTTTAAAGATATGTGCATCGCTTAGAAATTTGATTAAATTATAACTTTTGGAGGAACTCTTTATGCCATATCTATAAAATGGAAAGATTTATTGCATTACAACGGGGATATTTTAAGAAATTTCAGGATGTGTGGAAACCATTAACAAAATATTGTAAAGATTAATTGAAATTGTTTCCCTTATATTTGTCAATTTAAGGTGTAGGGAGGGGGGAATTTTATTATTACATGTTTTATATGATAATGGAATATATGGGGGGAGGGATGGGAAAGGGGAAGGGATAAGAATTTATGTGATGTGCCAATGATTGTTTGTAAGTGATGTATTTATTGTTAATGTGAATGAATATATTTAACACTTAATGTAATTTTGAAAATGAATAAAGAATTAAAAAAAAAAAAATTTGAATAAGCGATTAATCAAATATATAATAAACTTGAAACTTGAACTTGAAATGTATAGTGCTGCACAAGCCCTTCAGCGCTATAGAAGAGTTAACTAGTAGTGGTATATACAGTGGTACCTTGGATTATGAGCATAATCCGTTCCAGGAGCATGCTCGTAATCCAAAATGCTCGTTTATCAAAGCGAGTTTCCCCATAGGAAATAATGGAAACTCGCTTTGATAGGTTTCCCCCCCCCGAGGCCAGCAGCGCTGCTCCCCCCCCCCCACGAGAACCGGCATTGCTCTCCCCCGAAGGCCCCCCCGCGAACAGGCACCCTTCCCCCCGTGATCCGCACCCCCCCGCGCCATCGGGCACCCCCCTTGCCGCCATCGGGCACCCCCCCACTGCCATCGGGCACCCCCCCGCCGCGACCTGAGGTCCCCCAACCCACCCGAACCCTCTTCTTATTTGCTGTAGCCTCCGCAGCAGCACCGGCACCAGCATGTCCTGTGCGTGGTGCCGGTGCCTGAAGATCTGCTTCTTGTGCTGGGCCTTGAGAGTTCACGTTCGACGTGAGAGTTCATGTTTGACGTGAACTCTCAGGCCTTGAGCATGCGCACATGCTTAAGGCCCAGCACAGGAAGCAGATCTTCAGGCACCGGCACCACTCACAGGACATGCTGGTGCCGGTGCTGGTGCCGCTGTGGAGGCTACAGCAAAGTAAGAAGAGGGTTCGGGTGGGTTGGGGGGACCTCAGGTTGCGGTGGGGGGGGGCCCGATGGTGGCGGGGGGGGGTGCCGGATCGCGGGGGGGTGCTCGCAAATCGAAGTGCGCTCGGTTTCCGAGGCACCGATTTTGCAAATGTTTTGCTCATCTTGCTAAACACTCGCAAACTGGTGCACTCGTAAACCGAGGTACCACTGTATATCCTATTGATTCCCTATTCCTCTCCAAGATTACTCAGGTGGTTCATAGACAGTGGAGTGCAAGACATCAGCGCGCTGACAATCCAGCGCCGACAATTCAGCGCAAGAGAGAAGCGCGCGGGGGAAAAAGTAATTTTTAAAGAGCTCCGACGGGGGGTTTGGGGTGGCAATCCCCCCCCACTTTATTGGTTAGTGTTCGCGCTGCTGTTGGAGGGGGATCCGGGGGGTTGGAAACCTCCATTATAGCGAAAACGGAACTTTTTCTGATTTTTTTTGGGAAAAGTTCCATTTTCTCTATAATGTGGGGGGGTTTCACCCCCCACCCCGCAACAGCAGCGCGAACACTAACCAATAAAGTGGGGAGGTTGCCACCCCAAACCCCCGTCGGAGCTCTTTAAAAATTATTTTTTCCCCCGCGCGCTTCTGTCTTCCGCCGAATTGTCGGCGCGCTGGCATCTGGCGCGCGATTATCCCGTCACCATTCAGGTCTACTGGCCAACATCTATTAATAGTTCCCTCACTTAAAACCATAAATACACGGCGGCAATTCATTTTCTCCGTCACAGCCCCCCCAAATTTAGAATTTACTCCCAATTCACGTACGCGAAGAACTTAATCTAGACAGATTCAAGAGCAAGTTAAAATGCTTTCTTTTTAAAGATGCATTTGACAACTAGAAAACTTGATTAGATGCACCAACGAGAAAATTAGATTAAGGGCATCAACCGAAGCTTAGTTCTTAATTTCCTTGAAGCTCACTGCTTTCCCCTTACTCGTCTTATTTACTATCTTTAACTTGTATTTCTTCACCTATTTTTTCCTTTTGTATCATATGTTTTGTCAAGTCAGTTGTATTTATTTGGTTTGTTTCCTCTCGATACCTGTAATTTACTATTTTACTGCTTTGTACATCGCTTAGAATTTTGAATACGCGATTAATCAAATCCATAATAAACTTGAAACGTGAAACTTGAGTATATATATCCTATATGGAGGGTCAGAATGCTGTTGGCAGTTAGGTAAAGTTTGCATCAAGAACTGAGAAAAACTGAACTCTCTTTACTGGCTGAAGAAATGCTTTACTTTCACTTTCTCACCAGCCATAGGAGCCAGCTCTGTGGGTGCTTGAGCACCCCTAATACTGAGCAAACTCCAAGGAAGGGACATTTCCTTTGGATTTAGCACCCCCATTTATTTTGAACAGTTGGCTCCAGAGAATAACACGGGGACAAATATTTCCCTGTCGGAACTCAATGTCTCCTTCTCGTCCCCATACGTTTCGAAAAGAGGAGACTGAGAGGGGACATGATCGAAACATTCAAAATACTGAAGGGAATAGACTTAGCAGATAAAGATAGGTTGTTCACCCTCTCCAAGGTAGGGAGAACGAGAGGGCACTCTCTAAAGTTGAAAGGGGATAAATTCTGTACAAATGTAAGGAAGTTCTTCTTCACCCAGAGAGTGGTAGAAATCTGGAATGCTCTTCCGGAGGCTGTTATAGGGGAAAACACCCTCCAGGGATTCAAGACAAAGTTAGACAAGTTCCTGATGAACCAGAACATACGCAGGTAGGGCTAGTCTCAGTCAGGGCACTGGTCTTTGACCTATGGGCCGCCATGGGAGCGGACTGCTGGGCATGATGGACTCTGGTCTGACCCAGCAGCGGCAATTCTTATGTTCTTATGTTCATTGTCCCTGTCCCATTCCTGTAAGCTCTGCGTTAACCACACAAGTCTCGAACACTTATGAATTTAAAGTGTTTGAAGCTTAGGCAGATGAGAACAGAGCTTGCAGGAATGGGGCAAGGATAGGAAAAGAACGCTCTGGGACGAGATGGGAAAACGGGTTCCGACGGGGAAAAATTTGTCCTTGTGCCATTTTCTAGTTGGCTCCTATGTTGCCACACTTACTTTCGCTCTCTCACTAACCTCTTTCTCCTTGTGGTCCTTGAAGGCCTGGATTGCCAGGGGGCCCCATGGGTCCAATTACTACTTGACCTGAAAGCAAGTAACCTGAATTGTAATCATACGAGCACAAAATGCTAGCTTCAGTTCAAAGCACTGCAATTACCTTGTTCAGATCCAGGCAATGTACAATCCATAAATCTCGCTGCTAACTGCATAAATTGCCAACAGGAGGAAATATTACTAAGAACATTTTAAGAATGCAAATATTTTGTCCTTCCCTCTCCCTCTGACTCCCATACTAAGATCCCTCCCTGGGTGACTGCTTGGAGCAAAAGGTCCTCTTGAACAGAGTCAGTCACTCAACTCTTCTGCGCCCTCCCCCCTCAAATCACCTCTCTACCGCAGCCTGAGTGCATCAATAATAATAATAACTTTATTTTTGTATACTGCCATACCCGGAAGAGTTCTAGGCGGTTCACATCAATTAAACAAGGTTACAAGTGGTTTACATCAATTGAACGGGGTTACAAGCAGTTCAATATCAAATTGATCAAAGTTGCCAGGGGGTGAGGGAAGGAAGGGAGAGGGGTTGTTTAGGTAGAAGGGGCGTTAGGATCCTGGTCTTGGAAGAGGCGGGTTTTGAGTAGTTTTCTAAAGCCGAGGCAGTTGGGGGCCTTGAGGGCCATTTGGGATAACCATGGGTTTAGCTTGGTGGCTTGGAAGGCGAGGGTTTTGTCGAGGAATTTTTTAGAGTGGCAAAGTTCAAGGGAGGGGTAGGCGAAGAGTTGGATTCTGCGGGAATCCTTGATGCTGTGATTCAGGGCGAAGTGAGGGATGATGTAGCTTGGGGATAAGCCAAATACTGTTTTATAGCAGAACCAGGCGAATTTGAATAGGACTCTGGATTCTATTCAAATTCGCCTGCTTCTGCTATAAAACAGTATTTGGCTTATCCCCAAGCTACATCATCCTCTGTGAAACATCTGAACTTAATTAGTCCTAATACACCTGCCCATACACAACAGCCACTCATCAGCAAATGAAGTGGTTTTGTTGCAAATATTCAGCCAACTGATAGTACGCTTTCTCCTGTGGCTCTAAAGACCAATGGAGTGGAGGAGTGGCCTAGTGGCTAGGGCAGCTGCCTCAGCACCTTGAGGTTGTGAATTCAATTCCCGCAGCCGCGCCTTCTGACTCTGGACAAGTCGCTTGCCGTAACACTTCATTGACCCAGGTACAAAACAAGTACCAGTCCAAAAATATACGCAAACGGCTTTGATGGTAACCACATGGAAAAAGCAGTATATCGAGGCCTATCCCTTAGGCTTCCAGGTCCTGCCAGAATGATCACAGGAGAACCTGGCTTTAGAGGCAACAGCTAAATTAACAGGCGGCTTACTTCAGTCGTATTTCTGCTGTAATCCAAGCAACCATGGCAATTGTTGCTTTTAGTGACGTAGGAAGGGGCGGAAAGGGGGGGACGGTCCGCCTCGGGTGCCTGCCCCCTGCTCCTTTCCATCCCCCGCCTCTTCCCCTTGCACGCTTGCCCCCCTTCCCTTCCCCCGGACCTCTCGTTGCTCACCGCAGCGAGCAACAATGTCAACGTGCTCCTCGTGACCGCGTTGGCTCTCGCTGCCGCCACTTCCGGGTGACGTCAGAGGGAGAGCCGGTGCGGTCGCACGTCAACGTCGTGGCAATGAAAAACTAGAGGGGGCAGGCGCAAAATAGGGGGGTTGGGGAAGAAGCGGGGGAGGGGGCAGAGACAAGGCCACTGCCCCAGGTGCCTCTCCCTCTCGCTACGCCACTGCTTTCAGTGCCCCCCCCTTTTCTTTAAGGCCTGCCTGAGACTGACCTGCGAGATGGCAGCCACTGCAGTCACCCTTTGTGCCCAGCAAGTAACCAGTTATCCTAATGTATTCCATAGACGAAAAAGGAGCAATCCTTTTTTTCTTGTCCCCTGCTGAGGTCTCCCCAGCGTCTGGAACAAAGTGAAAAGCCTTCCTCTCCTATTGTAATGTCATTAAAACAAAGGGCCTCATCTGTTAAACTGCGCTTGCAGTTTCAAGTGCAGGGAGCCGCGCTGAATGGCCCGCGCTGCTCCCGACACTCATAGAATTCCTATGAGCGTCGGGAGCAGCGCGGGCCATTCTGCGCGGCTCTCTGCGCTTAAAAACTGCTAGCGCAGTTTAATAGAAGAGGGGGGAAGTCTCAGGCGCACGCGTAGGGAGAGAGGAGACATGATCGAGATGTTTAAATATATCACCGGCCGTGTAGAGATGGAAGAGGAGATTCTCTTTCTCAAGGGACCCTCGGCCACAAGAGGGCATCCGCTCAAACTCAAGGGCAGAAGATTTCATGGCGACACCAGGAAGTATTTCTTCACCGAGAGAGTGGTTTATCCTTGAAATGAGCTCCCGGTGCAGGTAATCGAGGCCAACAACGTGGGATCCCTTAGAGCAGGGGTCTCAATGTCCCTCCTTGAGGGCCGCAATCCAGTCGGGTTTTCAGGATTTCCCCAATGAATATGCATTGAAAGCAGTGCATGCACATAGATCTCATGCATATTCATTGGGGAAATCCTGAAAACCCGACTGGATTGCGGCCTTCAAGGAGGGACTTTGAGACCCCTGCCTTAGAGGGTCAAGTTAAGGAGATCGGTCATTAGGAGTGGGATCTCTAGGAAAGTAGACTTGGGGGTGGGTCAGTAGAGTGGGCAGACCTGATGGGCTATGGCCCTTATCTGCCATCCTTTTCTATGTTTCTATGTTTATGTTTCTATGTCCTACAAAATATCCCTCAGAATCTATTCATCTTCCATCCAGTGGCTGTTTATGCAACGCAGTGATTGTCCACAGCTTGGCTTTGTAAAGAGTTCCTTATGCGACTCTATCTTTCCACCTTTTCGTCTTACATTTAACTTAATTCGCTTTCTACCCCGTTGTCCCCAAAAAGCTCAGAATGAGTTACAAGTAAAAACATACAGTTAACAGGTTACGGTTTGCACTGGATTTTTGCCCTAATTTCACTACAAGTTTACGTTTTTATCCTAATTTGACGCATACTAGGGGTCTAATACTAATATACATAATAAACAGTTTACTGGTTACATTTTGCCATAGTTAATCCTTACAGAGCAAGTTTTCCTGTGCAAGTTTTATCCTAACTTTGAGATCCCTGCTGTAGACTGTCTGTGTGTCAAGTTAGAAACATAGAAACATTTCTATGTTTCTATGTTTCTAACTTGACACACAGACAGTCTACAGCAGGGATCTCAAAGTCCCTCCTTGAGGGCCGCAATCCAGTCAGGTTTTCAGGATTTCCCCAATGAATATGCATTGAAAGCAGTGCATGCAAATGATCTCATGCATATTCATTGGGGAAATCCTGAAAACCCGACTGGATTGCGGCCCTCAAGGAGGGACTTTGAGACCCCTGGTCTACAGGTTAGATTTGACATACCACAGTGCATTACGTGTCCTTTACGTGACACATACCGGGTTCTGCTACCAATATACATTTCTTTGTAATCCACCATTCAAGGGCACAGGGGTTAATTTGCTTATCAATGACTGGTACCTGTAGTCTATATTCCGTCAGATGTAAAACCCTGTAACTGAAAGGTTTTTCTGGACCATACCAAGCCAGAATCGAACTCTATGTGGCACACCCCTGGTGCCCCTGCCCTGCTCACTGCACCAAAGAAACAATGGGCTAGATTCACTAAGCAAACCGATCGTGTACCAATCGGTTTGCGACCCCTTTGCGACCTGATTTCCCTCCAACCCGATTCACTAACCTCTGTCCCGATCATCCTCCGATCCACGCATGCAAATGAGGGGGAACGGCATTGAAATGATGGCAGGCAGCGATTCACAAACAAAAACCCTGCAACACTGACTGGGCTGGCCGATCACAAACAAGTGACTGCTGGGGACCAGTCGTTCACAGCTTTCCAACTGCCATCTCCTGCTCTGCCTGCCATCTTTCCAGCTCTCTGTCCCGACTCTCTGCCTTGATTTTCTCCTGCCGCCCTGCTCTGCCCCGAATCTGCTCTCCTGCTCCTTGCCCCGACTCCCCGAATCTGCTCTCTTGCTCCTTGCCCCGACTCCCCGAATCTGCTCTCTTGCTCCTTGCCCCGACTCCCCGAATCTGCTCTCTTGCTCCTTGCCCCGACTCCCCGAATCTGCTCTCTTGCTCCTTGCCCCGACTCCCCGAATCTGCTCTCCTGCTCCTTGCCCCGACTCCCCGAATCTGCTCTCTTGCTCCTTGCCCCGACTCCCCGAATCTGCTCTCTTGCTCCTTGCCCCGACTCTCTGCCCCATAATCTGCTCTCCTGCTCCTTACTCTGACCTTCCCCCGCAGTGCAAGCTTGTGGTTTTAACCCACGGGTTAAAACCATGGGCTCGCTGAGCTAGTAAAAGTTTAAAAAAAAAAAAAAAAAAGTCACGGCTCTTATATGCATGCTCAGACCCTCTGCAGATGGTCTGCGCATGCGTTGGGATCGCTATAGAGCGATTTCAGCGGTCGGATGGGTGCGTGATTCCGATCGCCCTTATTTGCATGACGGCGATTAGTGAACCAGCCCCCTGGACACGGATCAGATTGGATCCCTCACGGATCGGATTGGATCTGTGCCCTTAGTGAATCTAGCCCAATGTACAGGGAACAATTTTTGCACCCCCGCCTCACTTGTGCTCTGTATGGCCGCACCTGGTATTGCTCTGGAGTTTTTGCACTGAGATGATGAGCTAGAAAACACGACATGTCCTACCAGTGTAGAGCCCGGTTTTCCAAAGAACGTGGCGACTGGAACTAAGAAATCCACATCAGGATGTGCTTAGTTCCAGCAGTATTTTGAAAAGGGCTTAGCTAACGCAGAGTGTTTTTCTAAAATACCCGTAGGTAGGTTTACTTGACGTCCGGGAAAACCCAGACGGTCCGGATGCCTGATGGGATTTCCAAAACCCAGCAGTCTATCCAGGTTGTGGAAGGCCAGGAGCTTGGGGCCACATCTGGAGGGCTTCAACACATGTGTGTTCATGTGGGGGCAGGGCAGAGCGAGGTGGGGCTGGGGTAGAACAGGCTGGGACCAGGTATCCTCTTTTTTTTTTTTAAAGAGGAAATCTGGTAACCCACATGCATTTGCTGGAATGATGTTACAGGGAAATACTTTTAAAACCAATAGGAGGAAACTTTTTTCACTTTGAGAATAGTTAAGCTCTGGAACGCTTTGCCAGAGGTTGTGGTAAGAGCGGATAGCATAGCTGGTTTTAGGAAAACTTTAGACAAATTCCTGGAGGAAAAGTCCATAGTCTGTTATTAAGACATGGGGAAGCCACTGCTTGCCCTGGATCGGTAGCATGGAATGTTGCTACTCTTTGGGGTTCTAGAATCTTGCCACTCTTTGGGGATTCTGCATGGAATGTTGCTACTCTTTGGGATTCTAGAATGTTGCTACTCTTTGGGGTTTTACCAGGTACCTGGATTGGCCACCGTGAGAACAGGCTACTGGGCTTGATGGACCATTGGTCTGACCCAGTAAGGTTATTCTTATATTCTTATGGCACAATTCTGGCAGGTTCCATGTGGTTGTAGCGCTGTCCCAGTTTACAAACCTACACCCTTTATTAAGAGCAGGAAAAAGTGAACTGACCTTCACGCCCTGGGGTTCCTGGGAGGCCTGGCTGTCCAGGTTCACCTGTGAAAACCAAACAGAATCACATGACTCGTGAGCCTGACTGCTACAGGAAGGAAGAGTGCTTCAGTCATTTTCACTGAAATTCCGTGCTATAGGCCACATTTACCTTGGAATCCTGGTCGCCCTGGTTCACCTATAAAAAGGAAGATAAGAGTATTAGCATTGAGGTGTTATATTCACCATTCTGGTTAGCTCAATTGCCCAATCACATTATAATGCAACATTCAGGTCTAGGGGGATTCCATTTAACTGCATTTTCCAATGCAGTTCTCATTACTAATTTTCCCTCTCTTTAATGAGCATTGAACCCTATTGCACTGGGTGTAAAAGTGGGAGGTGGAGGGGGGGAGAAGGGGGTCCTTTTCAATCCCGCGGGGACGGGGAAAATTTTGTCCCCATGCCCTTCTCTATTGCAAATGGGGTAAAAATTGTGTTGGGGGTTTCAAAATGAAATCCTGGCATGGACCCTCTGCCTCTTCCACCCCAGCCCCAACTCCGATTTCAACGGAGCAGCAGTTTGGTCAGAAGGTGGGCAAAAGCATGAAGTAAGCGAGTCGATCTTCGGTTAAAAACGATGCCAAAATCTAAGGGGGTAATATTCAGCCCCCTAATTACAGCCATGGGTTGACCTAACTCTAAATATTCCATGCTGAGAGTCGGTGCCAACAGGATGGTCTACCATACGAGGAAAGGCTGAAAACTTTGCGGCTGTACTCACTCAAGGAACGTAGGGAGAGAGGAGACATGATCGAGACGTTTAAGTATATTACCGGCTGTATCGAGATGGAAGAAGAGATTCTCTTTCTCAAAGGATCCTCAGCCACAAGAGGGCATCCGCTCAAACTCAGGGGCGGGAAATTTCATGGTGACATCAGGAAATATTTCTTCACCGAGAGAGTGGTTGATCCTTGGAACGAACTCCCGGTGCAGGTGATCGAGGCAAACAGAGTGCAAGAATTTAAGAGCAAATGGGATGCCCATGTGGGATCCCTTAGAGGGTTAAGCCAAGGGAACCTGTCACCAGGAGTGGGATCCCTAGGATAGTAGACTTGGGGGTGGGTCAGTAGAGTGGGCAGACCTGATGGGCTATGGCCCTTATCTGCCGTCATCTTCTATGTTTCTACATTGAATATCCAGGTATGCAAACTAAAATGGAAATTAACTAGGCACGGGCTGATATTCAAACCTGTGCTTGTTAACTCAGTGCATTAAGTTAGGACAGCTGTTTCCCTGTTCTAAATTTATGCGCTTACTTAGCTGGTTATTGGATTGAATATCTCTGCTAACCAGCTAAGTTGGCGCTCCACCCTAACTCTGTCTGAGCTTGCCCCTAACTTAGTTGGTTAGGGGTCTAAGACAATTAATTGCGACCGTTTTGTGATGGCCAGTTCATTGCGGCCGTTTCAGTGTGATGAACTGGCTGTGATGAATCCGATTCAGCATGTGGGGGGTGATGCCCCCCACACCCTCCCAAAATTATACCGTGATGCCCCCACAATACTTCCAGAATTAGCAGCAGGCTACAGGGTGAAGGGGGAGGCCACATGGGGTGGTGAGCAGCAGGCCGCAGAGTGAGGCCGGGAAGCGTGCCAGGCCGGAGCTACTCTTCAGCTGCATCGCGGATAGGACCCTGGGTGGGGGGGGGGGGGTGGAAGCTGCTGCCAGAGCTTCTCTTCACAGCAAGCGGTCGGCGGTGGCTGGCAGGGAGGCCCAGTCGGAGCTTTCAGCTGCTCGTTTCAGAAGCCCAGCCTCCCTGTGATAGGATGATTCATTACAGCTATGTCATCGTAACCATGACGAAACATCCCATGATTCGATACTCTGCATCAGGAGTGTCAAAGTCCCTCCTCGAGGGCCGCAATCCAGTTGGGTTTTCAGGATTTCCCCAATGCATATGCATGAGATCTATTAGCATACAATGAAAGCAGTGCATGCAAATAGACCTCATGCATATTCATTGGGGAAATCCTGAAAACCCAACTGGATTGCGGCCTTTTGGGGACTTTGACACCCCTGCTCTACATGCAGACAAAAACACCTGCTCTCGAGCAGATTTAATGTTTACTCCTTCAGTCTAGTTGCTACTGATGCTGGATTTGTGCTAATTATTGCGACCAACTTGAGAATTTATCAACCAGACAGAACACTAAGATGCCTCCAGGTCTTGGTTAGAAGTACCATCCTTTTGTATTATCAGACTGCAGGAATATTGGATATCAATTTTTAAAGTAATAGGGCCAATATTATGGAATACGCGGCCCTTGCAACTGAGTAATACAGAATACGGATGCATTTTAAAAAGAGCTGTAAATGTTATTTGTTGGAGCTAGCATATGCCTGGGGCTAACGAATATGATATGAACACAATGAGCTGAAGAAAAATGTATTAGGATATGAACATTAGGGAAGACATCGAGATGGTATAGTGGTGGGGTGCAGGGGGGCGTACTGCCCTGGGGGCTGCCTTGGCGGGGGCACCTCTCTTCTTCCCTCTCCCCATGCACCCTTCTCCGCCCCTAGACCTTTTCAAATCGTCACCAGCCGCATGCAGCATCTCTTAACCGCTGCTCGAACCGGCCTCATCCCTCTCTGTGATGTCACTTCCTGGACCAGGAAGTGACATTAGAATAGGGTTACCAGACGTCCGGATTTCCCCAGACATGTCCTGCTTTGTCCGGGTTTTGAAAAGTCTCCCTCAAAATCGCCGTTGGGCAGGAGGGCAATGCGATGACATCACACATATGCACGTGACATCTTTGCGTCGCATGTGCAGATGCCCTCCAGCCTGACCAGAGCAGGCAGCAGGGGGGCGGGGCTAGGACAGAACTGGGGCATGATGGGGTGTGGATGGGTGGAACTGGGCGGGCCTTTGGGGCGGGTCTAAGAGGTCCGGATTTTCCGAATGGAAAATCTGGTAACCCTACATTAGAGGGAAGGATGAGGCCAGCACGAGCAGTGGCTAAGAGATGTTGGTTGTGGCCAGTGAAGATTTGAAGAGGTACAGGAATGGGGGCGAGGGAAAGGATGCATGGGGGGGGACCTAATATGGCTATACCAAGCGCTTCCACCCTGGGTGCAAACTTCCTTCGCTATGCCACAGGGTATAAAATCTGGAGAGAACTTAATTGTTTTTTGAATATGACATTGTTTGTGTTATGGTGTGTTTTTATATGCCTGGAATGATTATGAATGTTTTTAACTGTAACTCATTAATGCTTAGCTTGTGTGAGATATAAATAATGCAAATAAATAAAAATCGTTACCTAAATGCCTATGTGTCTTTATATTTATTTAAAAAATTTATATACCTTCCTGCCCACTTAAGCCATGCGCCCTATTATAAAATGACCCTATGTCATTCCACTTTCACCAGGGGTAGGAGTTGGTAGAGTCTCACCTTGATCGCCCTTAGGGCCACGTGGTCCAGGAGGACCTGGGGGTCCAGCAAAGAAGGTTTCTGAAAAAAACAAACAAACCCATAGCATGAGATCAAAATAACTGTCCTGTAATGAAGCATCACATGCCTTTTCATCACCCTCAATCTCTTCTTGCCAGTAGATATTTTCTTAGCAAAAAAAGGTGCTGCTCCTGAAATACCAGGTTGTTCCTCAGGAGTGGGGTGATCACTGAGGGCCCTACCTCACAGTAGACGGGTTCCCCACAACCAGACCCAGAATCCATGAAAAAGCAGCTCCGAGTTAATACTTGGGGACCGTGCGTCATCTTTATCAAGCGATGGAAAAGGTGCTGGTACTCAGTATCCCTGAGTAGCCCTTCGAAAAAACAGGCTTGCTTATAAATGAAGCATGCTAAATGCCACTGCAATTACAGAACAATTTTAAAATGACGTGCAAGACTGGTAAGAGCAGGAACACATGATCTGACATTGTGTCAAGGTCATTGCACTAAAGGAATATGATGTTACAGGGAAATACTTTTAAAACCAATAGGAGTACATTTTGTTTCAATCAGAGAATAGTTAAGCTCTGGAACGCGTTGCCAGAGGATGTGGTAAGAGCAGATAGTGCAGCTGGTTTTAAGAAAGGTTTGGACAAGTTCCTGGAGGAAAAGTCCATAGTCTGTTATTGAGAAAGATATGGGGGAAGCCACTACTTGCCCTGCATCGGTAGCATGGAATGTTGCTACTCTTTGGGGTTCCGAAATCTTGCTTACTCTGAGATAATGGAATGTTGCTACTCTTTGGGATTCTAGAATCTTGCTACTCTTTGGGGATTCTGCATGGAATGTTGCTATTATTTGAGGTTCCGGAATCTTGCTTACTCTGAGATAATGGAATGTTGCTACTCTTTGGGTTTTGGCCAGGTACTAGTGACCTGGATTGGCCACCATGAGAACGGGCTACTGGGCTTGATGGACCATTAGTCAGACCCAGTTAGGCTATTCTTATGTTCTTATGCGTGTGTATGTATGTGGGGGGAGGTATAGTTACTAACAAGGTATCCTGCAAACTTTGTTGAGCCGTGGCTCACTAAACGTAGTGGCTGTGGTTTGAGGCATCCCAGAAGTATGTAATGTCAATGCGATAACATCACACACATGCGTGATGTCATCACATCGATGTCGCGCATGGGCAAAGGCCCTCCTGAGTCGCCAGTTGGCAGTTGGGGGGGGATGCTGGCAGGGAAGACGCACGGCGAGAAGATGAGGCACTGGCGCTGGCTGATTGCTTACAGGATGTGCTGCTTGCCGTGAGAGGCACATCCTGTAGGCAGTCATCTGGCACCGGTACCTCTCCTTCTCCCCAGCATCTCGCGGCATACCTGACACAGTTTGTGATACACTGCTCTAACACATTGCCTGATGCTCCCAGATGCCACCTTAATGTGGCTGGAGCTCCACAAATATGCATGGTGCTGTGGAGACCCCTTAGCCCCTCTCCTTCCTCTTTTCCCCTTCCCCCAGTACTCCCCCAAGGTTACCTCCTCAAACCTATGTGGCCAAGAGATTAAGCCCCATCACATCCCCTATGGCCTCTCCCAGACCCTCAGATCTCAGTCTAATCCAGGGGTATCAGAGCCCCTCCTCGAAGGCCGCAATCCAGTCGGGTTTTCAGGATTTCCCCAATGAATATGCATGAGATCTATTTGCATGCACTGCTTTCATTGTATGCTAATAGATAGAAACATAGAAAGATGACGGCAGAAAAGGGCTACAGCCCATCAAGTCTGCCCACTCCACTGTCCCACCCCATTAAGTCAGAGTGCTGCTCGACCCACGTAGAGATCCCACTGGATGTCCCATTTATTCTTAAAGTCGAGCATGCTAGTGGCTTTGATCACCTGCACCGGTAGTTTGTTCCAGTGATCCTCCACCCTTTCTGTAAAGAAATACTTCCTGGTGTCACCACCAAATCTCCCTCCTCTGAGTTTGAGCGGGTGCCCCTTTGTGACTGAAGGTCCCTTAGGAAAGAATATGTCGTTTTCCACCTCGACACGACCTGTGACGTACTTAAATGTCCACATGCATATTCATTGGGGAAATCCTGAAAACCCGACTGGATTGCGGCCCTCGATAATTTGTTTTTATCCTTTGATGTCAAACTCTAACAAATAATAAGATTGTAATTTCTCCCCTCCCTTCCCACCCTTTCTTGTTTGTCAATCTTCGTTTGTCCTAAAAATGAATTTAGTAAATTAAATGTATGTCTGTCTTTTAAGTGACCTTGTAACCTAATTTGTATTACCATACTCTGATGGTTTTTTAACTGTACATCGCTTAGATATCTTGATAAGCGATTCATCAAATAAAGGTAAACTTGAACTTGAAACTTGAAACTTTGACACCCCTGGGCTAATCTTCAATGACCACGACTGGAATAACTCTCCTCTGCTCCTGTACTTGCAGGCACCGTCCTAATAATGGCACCTGTCACTCCTAGCAGACACCCCCGTGAGACTGGAGGAAGGAGTGGCCTAGTGGTTAGAGCTACAGCCTCAGCACCCTGAGGTTGTGGGTTCAAATCCCACGCTGCTCCTTGTGACCCTGGGCGAGCCACTCAATCCTCTGTTGCAGTATTTCTCCACTCGGTTGTGCTCTAACTGTGATCTATTTGTTATATCACACAGTAACGTACAGTCAATTTAATATCCAATTGGCAAGTTCTTCCGGAATTAATCCAGCTACCTCTCCTCCCTTGTAACCAAAAAAAAAAACCAACCAATACTGTTGTAACTTCACTGGAAATGTCCAGTTAGCTCTTTTGCAATCCGCCTTGAACTGCAAGGTATAGGCGGAATAGAAGTCCCTAATGTAATGTAACCTCCTAGCCCGTCAGGATTTCAGGATATCCACAATGAATATGCATGAACTTGATTTGCGTACACTGCATTTATGTCATGCATATTCATTGAGGATATCCTGAAATCCTGACTGGGAAAGGGGTACTCCAGGACTGAATTGAGAAACACTGCTCTATTGCCCCAGGAATATTAGATAGATTGTGAGCCCACAGGGACAGATAGGGAAAATTCTTGAGTACCTGATTGTAAACCGCTTAGATAACTTGATAGGCGGTATATAAACACCTCAAGAAATAAACCGTGGAGAGATCACTGTACTGCATTCTATTTGTGCAGCTCTGGCCCCTTTAAGAGAGGCTCTCTGGAAGCAGTGAGTTGCATGTTGGTGGCCTGATGCCCCCGGGGGCAGAATAATTGAGCAGTACTGCTGGTTAGTGACTCCCGTCATAATCCAAACTGCATAAAATGTCTTATTGTACTGCAGTGTGGTAATTCCTCCCCCACCCCCCTCCCCCGAATAGGACACTTACCTGAAGTGGGCACAAAAGATCCCGGCAGGCCTGGTGGTCCTGGTGGTCCCTGTCTGCCTTCCCCTAGACAAAGAGGCAGAAGATGGAAGTAAATGGATGGATTCCTCCTTACATGAGACTAAATTCCTTCACAAAGACTGATTGTTTTTGTTATTCACTAGCTGATGCCCCGGCGTTGCACGGGTATTTAATTATAGCAATAACACTGTAAATGGATTCAAATAAAGATACTTTATAGTGGTGAATGAAATTATTTTTTTACAGCTTAATAAAAAGTACAATATTCAAATTATAATGTGAAATATTTGACAAAATGAATACAATACAACTAACGCAAAATGTGATTATAAACAACAATTTTAGTTTCACCACCTGGAGCAAGAACATATAAATTATTGGGTGAACCCACTCTTGAGCAAGCAACATAGAGTTGTGGGCTGCGAGACCCCCAGAACATATCACCCCAGGTAGTGAGGGATCAGCATACCAAGTTTCGTTCAAATCGGTCAAGCCGTTTTTGAATTACTGTGAGAATGGCAGCTTTTTACATTTTTTCCATTGACATGAATGGGTGAAATCTGATTTTCTGTTTGTAGCTCCGCCCACGTGTGCAGGTGGGCCGTGAGACCCCCAGAACATATCACCCCAGGTAGTGAGGGATCTGCATATCAAGTTTCGTTCAAATCGGTCAAGCCATTTTTGAATTACTGTGAGAATGGGAGCTTTTTACATTTTTTCCATTGACATGAATGGGTGAAATCTGATTATCTGTTTGTAGCTCCGCCCACGTGTGCAGGTGGGCCGCGAGACCCCCAGAACATATCATCCCAGGTAGTGAGGGATCTGCATACCAAGTTTCGTTCAAATCGGTCAAGCCGTTTTTGCGTGATCGCGGCACATACACACACACATACATACATACACACATACATACCTCCGATTTTATATATATAGATTTTGGGGTTGGTTCTGGAAACGGCGCTTGTCAATCATCTACAAGCGCCACATTCAGATTCGCAGCTACAACAGACCCTAGGCCTACATTTCCTGTGACTAGGTGCATCAGAGAATCACACACAGCAACGCTTAATTCTGGTACCGCTCCCTAACCGCGCCTAATTCCATGTTAGGCATCACTAGGTGTTCCTATGCGCCAGGGTCCTAGGCGCCGGTTGCCTAGCGCTGCCTATTTTTTATGTTACATAGAAACGTGATGGCAGATAAAGGCCAAATGGCCCATCTAGTCTGCCCATCTGCAGTAACCACTATCTCCTCCTCTCCCTATTGGCTAAGGCTCTTAACATTTGCATCTCCTCTCCCTATTGGCTAAGGCTCTTTACACCTGCATTGTGACATCATAGAAATTTAGTAACATAGAAACATGATGGCAGATAAAGGCCAAATGGCCCATCCGAAGTAACCATTATCTCTTTCTCTCTCCGAGGGATCCTACATGCCTATCCCAGGCTCTCTTGAATTCAGACACAGTCTACCGGGAGACTATTTCACGCATCTACCACCCTTTCTGTAAAAAAGTATTTCCTCAGATTACTCCGGAGCCTATCATCTCTTAACTTCATCCTATGCCCTCTCATTGCAGTTTCCTTTCAAATGAAAGAGATTCGACTCGTGCGCATTTACATCACGTAGGTATTTAAACATCTCTCAAGATCAAAAAAGTAGTGACAGTAAAACCCCCCCCCCCCAAATTACAAAAATATCACTCACCAGCAGTGGGCCACCTCTCTAAGATCCAACACTGAAATTCAAAAACAGGTGGAGGAAAAAGCCTCAAAAACGTTTTTAGCATGCACCACCTCTTTTTGAATTTCAATCAATGTTGGATCTTAGAGAGGTGGCCCACTGCTGGTGAGTGACATTTTTGTAATTTTGGGGATTTAAACATCTCTATCATATCTCCCCTCTCCCGCCTTTCCTCCAAAGTATACAGATTGAGATCTTTGAGTCTGTCCCCTTACGCCTTATCATGAAGACCACACACCATTTTAGTAGCCTTTCTCTGGACCGAATCCATCCTTTTTATATCTTTTTGAAGGTGTTGTCTCCAGAATTGTACACAATATTCTAAATGAAGTCTCCCCAAAGTCTTATACAGAGGCATCAATACCTCCTTTTTCCTACTAGCCATACCTCTCCCTATGCAACCTAGCATCCTTCTAGCTTTTGCCGTCACCTTTTCAACCTGTTTGGCCACCTTAACATCAATCACACCCAAGTCCCGCTCTTCTGTCGTGCACATAAGTGCTTCACCCCCTAAACCACCGTTCTTTCGGGTTTTTGCAGCCCAAATGCATGACCTTGCATTTCTTAGCATCAAATTTTAGCTGCCAAATTTCAGACCATTCTTCAAGCTTCACCAGGTCTTTCTTCATGTTATTCACACCATCCGGGGGTGTCTACTCTATTGCAAATTTTGGCATCAGCCGCAAAGAGGCAATTAATGTTAATTGTTTAATAATCGGCTTTTATTGGCGTGTTCAATTATTGCTCCACTTAAAGCTGATAAAAGCCAATTAAGTTAGGCCCTGCTTGGTGCGCTTCAGACACCTACTGCCATCTAACTTTAGGTGGCCCTTACAGAATTTCATTTTTTTTATTCCCATACATGCCAAACCCTACCAAAAAATTTTTTTTTTTCCTATTGGTGGGAATTACGAGGACTTCTATTTAGCTTCTTGTCCTGACATATAGAAAATAGAATTACTAAGAACATTAGAACTGAGCAAGGGACATCAACGCCTTTGTGAAAGCTTCAGGTTTGAAAACAATAATACATGCAAAATGACACCAGCGCAAGGTTTTTAAAATTATAACCAAGATTTATTGAATTATTGTTTCTATTTTTCCATTATTAGATCAAAAGAACAGCATCATTGCTTAACGTTGCGCTAATGGGAGATCATTAGAGGTGCCAAAGGCTGGCCTTCTCCTAACGGTCTCGTTTTACTAGCTCCAAAATTCCTATTATATGCTGTTGGCTTTTCGTGACATCATCATCATAATCAACCAATAACAATCCTATGGGTGGTTTTAAAGTTGGACAAAGAAACATTCCTCCACATTTAAAAATTATACAAAGTTTTCAGAAAATTACTTTTGATTTCTGAATTAACATTAACATAGTCAAAAGAATTCTACAATTATTAACAGGGTGCTGAGAAATTCTCAACCTCTCCTTAAATTGACAGTAACTTTAGTCTGGAAGAGGAAATCTGACAGCTTCATGTTACACACAGTGATAAGCATGGGCTTCCAATGCCCCCCTTCCTATTCTGGAGACTGAAGCAACAGTCTCTGACTCTAATTACTCCCAGATGTTGCCTCAGGATTTTCCTTAGTGTTTCTTCAGGTTCAAACTATATAAAATATTGGAAATTAAGTACACACCATTCTTTCACGTATCTTTCATACATCATTCATTCGTTCGGGGCCCCTTTCACACACAACACAATATATTACATTCATACTTAATACACGTTATATCTCAGTTTGGAATATGGAGTCTAATATGCTCTTCCTAACTGGCCTAAGCACATCTGTTATCAATTAGAACCACGAGGCTAAAGGCGGGAAGCTGAACAAAAAAACAGAGAGGACAAAGAACAGCAGGGAACCAAGATGGAGTTCTTAATATCTCTATGCATGTATGTTACGCTTTACCTAATTTCCTCTATGATCTGGCTTAATAGCAAAGTACATAAAGAGAATATTATTATTCTTTTTCTTAATATTTATCTATAGTGTGTTTTTCTGGCCTTGGCTACATCTATATTCAGATTTTTATTCACCTGTTTTTCCGTACGCTTCTATTTGGGCGCGGTCCTTAACTAACACAGATGTTTGTCTAACTAGAATTACCCAGAATCATACGAAAAACTGGCCTTTTGTAGAAAAACTTCACAAAAAAATACTGCACTATCATGGTCTGACATTCATTCCCATTTCTGTCCCATAACCAGCCACGAGCCACTACTCAGAACATAAGAAGTTGCCTCCGCTGAGGCAGACCAGAGGTCCATCTCGCCCAGTGGTCTGCTCCCGCGGCGGCCCATCAGGCTCATTTCCTGAGCAGTGGTCCAAGACTATCCCTATGATCTACCTCTACTCCTATCTGTACCCCTCAATTCCTTTATCCTCTAGGAACCTATCCAAACCTTCTTTGAAGCCTTGTAACGTGCTCCGGCCTATCACAGCCTCCGGAAGCGCGTTCCATGTATCCACCACCCTCTGGGTGAAAAAGAACTTTCTGGCATTTGTTCTAAACTTGTCACCTTTCAATTTCTCCGAGTGCTCCCTTGTACTTGTGGTTTCCCATAATTTTAAAAATCTGTCCCTGTCTACTTTTTCTATACCCTTCAGGATCTTGAAGGTTTCTATCATGTCTCCTCTAAGTCTCCGCTTTTCCAGGGAGAACAGCCCTAGCTTTTTCAGTCTGTCAGTATATGAGAGGTTTTCCATACCCTTTATCAATTTAGTTGCTCTTCTTTGGACTCCCTCAAGTACCGCCATGTCCTTCTTGAGGTACGGCGACCAGTACTGGACACAGTATTCCAGATGCGGGCGCACCATTGCACGATACAGTGGCAGGATGACTTCCTTCGTCCTGGTCGTGATACCCTTCTTAATGATACCCAACATTTTGTTTGCTTTTCTTGAGGCTGTGGCGCACTATGCCGACGCCTTCAAAGTTGTGTCTACCATCACTCCCAGATATAGGGCTCAAAGAGTCACTTGATTATCTAAGACAAGGGCCCATGCTAACTAAACATTGAGGCCCGGATTCTATAAATGGCACCATTGTTATCGTCCACCTTAAAAACGTGACAGCACCGTTTATAGATATTTATTGAGAAAAATAGATATAAAAATAGATAAATTATATGGAATTATGGTTTTAGCTTCTTCTTTTTAGAGAGAATAAATCATTCAGCAATTTACATATAATTGGAAGGATTGGAGAAGATTAAATTATAATTTTTGGTGGAACTCTTTATGCCATATCTATAAAATGGAAAGATTTATCGCAATACAGCAGGGATATTTCAGGAAATTTCAGGATGTGTGGAAACCATTAACAAAATATTGTACGGATTAGTTGAAATTGTTTCCCTTAAATTTATCAGTTTAATTGTGTATGGGGGATATTTTATTATTACATATTCTATATGATATGGTAGGGAGGGGTGAGAAGGGGGGAGGGATAAGAGTTTATGTAATGTACCAATGATAGCTTGTAAATGATGTATTTATTGCTAACGTGATTGAATATATATAACACTTATTGTAATTTTGAAAATGAATAAAGAATTAAAAAAAAAAAATAAATAAAAATAAAGAATTATGGCTTTGGGAAAGGTAGGCGCCAGAAATTTTTCAAGACCTACATTTCCAGCAGCTACCTTTCAAGTGAATCATGCCTACGGAGGCGCTGCACAATGCCTACAGCTCCTTCCGGCATCTTCCCCCGCTTACAGTGGCGTCAGACGTCGTAAAGAACCTCTGTAGCCGTGATGCAGGCACCGTTTCTAAAATCACCAGCGGGCACCTCCATTTTTTTGTTTTTAAAATGCTTTTAATTTGTTTTAAACAGTGTTTTCAACGTAAGTTAGGAGTCGGTAGGACCCCCAACCAGCGCCTACCTTAAGGCACCGTTTGTAGAACATGGGCCTGAGGGACAGATATTCAGCTGGCAACAGTCAGCACTTTGCTGACTGCCACCTGCTTTATTCCCAGATATTCAATGCTGGGCAATGTCCGGACACTGACGTTGAATAACCAGGCGTACACGGGCCGATAAAACGTAACCTTTTAAGTGCGATATTCAGCCCTTAACCAGCTACGATGAACTGAATACAAACAAAGAGCAGAAGAAAGTCCATAAAAATATCGCACTCACCACAACATTCGATAAACACCTAATAGTCTGACACAGTCGTGTTTCGCCCATGCAAGAGCTGCATCGGGGGCATAAAAGGACCAAGAGTTGAGTTCAGATCGCCTGACTTACTTGGTTAAAGCAGCTCTTTCCAGAACAGCAGCCCGCAACGGCAACTTGCTGCTCTTAACCGGTGACTTTGCCGTCGGAATGCCCGCTAGTTAGATGGTTCCGGTTTGGGCACTAGCTAGACATTTTCAGCAACACTGTCCAGCTAAGTGCCACCGAATAGGCCCAGTTAGCCTCAGACAAACAATTTAAACGACGCTAGGAGCTGTTTCTGGCCATTTAGATCGCTTTGAATATCGACCCTTGAATACTAAGACAGCATTAGCAATGCTAAATTAGTCCTTGTGTAGTTTATGAGATTTGCCTATTAAGTAGGTAGTAGGCATGCAAATTTCTCTCATGCAGATTTATTCTCTCTAAAAAGAAGAAGCTAAAACCATAATTCCATATAATTTATCTATTTTTATATCTATTTTTCTCAATAAATATCTTAACAATTCACCATTTCTATTACCCATAAAACATTACCATTCAACACCATTGCAGCTAATTAAAACTGTATTATGAGACCGTTTATTAGGGATATTTTGAAAACCAAACTGGCTGGGGGGTCCCCAGGACAGGTTTAAGAACCACTGATAAATACTACTAGTCGCTTTTGTTTACCTGCTATTCCTCGTGGGCCTGGTGGACCTGGAGGACCTGGGGGCCCTGGGGGTCCTGCCTGTGCTTCCACGTGTCCCTCTTGAGCTTGTGCATCACCAATTTCTGTAGAAACAAGATAATATTTAGAAATAGAACAAAACCTTTTTTATTGGACTAACTCAATGCAGGGAGAAACAAGAGACGAGGCTAACGGTTATTAAGCTGATATCATCTAATGCCTAATGATTTTACACAGAATTGGTGCAGGATATAGGGGGAGCAGCCTAGTGGGTAGAGCACTAGACTGACAATCAGCAAAGCTAGGCTTATTTGAAGGAGAGTTTGTTTCGATTGCTAGTTCAGCAGATGGTGAGGAGGACTAGGGTTACCAAACGGTCGGATTTCCCCGGACATCTCCTCCTTTCGAGTAGAGAATGACACGGTGACAAAATTAATCACCGTTCCCGTCCCCGTCCCCGCGGATAACCGCGGGAAACCATCTTCATGTCATTCTTTAAGGAGAGAGGGAAGAATCAGAGTATGAATGGCCACAACCACTGACCCTCAAGCTTTGCTTTGAAGAATGCTGGTGTAGAAGGACTGAGGTTGAAATAGACACTAAAGAATGACAGTCTCTGGTATCCAGAGCAGATATTGTGATGTCATAATGCCTCATTCCACCAGTGCCTAAGAGCCAGTCACATCAGTGATGTCACAATGGCTTCATTATCCTCGGCTCACATAAGAATCAGAGTATGAATGACCACAACCACTGACCCGCAAGCTTTGCTTCGAAGAATGCTGACGTAGAAAGACCGAGGTTGAAATAGACACTAGAAAATGACATGGGATTATTTCCCGCGGTTATCGGCGGGGACGGGAACGGTGATGAATTTTGTCACCGTGTCATTCTCTATTTTTTAGGACATATCTGGGGGTCCAGACGGCTTTTCAAAACCCAGCACTTTGCCCGGGTTTCGAAAAGCTGTGTCGGGCAGGGAGCACGTCTGCGCATGCGCCGCCGTCACGCAATGACATCATGTGCGCATGACATCGTCACGTAGCGTCTGCACATGAATGGATGTCCTCCCTGCCCGAAAAGAGCAGGCAGCGGGGGTCGGGGCTAGATTATTTTTTTCTCCGTGACAGTGTGCATCCTTTTTTTAAAATTATTCTTCAGAATGCAGGAGATGACTTTATAGTTATTTACTGTATTTATTTCTCTCCACTCTTTTTTTGTCTTGGATTCCTTGTACACTGGAACGCTCTTCCGGAGTCTGTTGTAGGGGAAAACACCCTCCAGGGATTCAAATAGGAGAAACACCCTCCAGGGATTCAAGATAAAGTTGGACAAGTTCCTGCTAAACTGGAACGTACACAGGTGAGGCTGGACTCATTTAGAGCACTGGTCTTTGACTTGGGGGGCCACCGCGAGAGCGGACTTCTGGGCACGATGGACTACTGGTCTGACCCAGCAGCGGCAATTCTTATGTTCTTTCCATCTTTGGGGAGAATGGTCCTTCTGATACAATTAATGTAGTTCCATCTCAAAAAATACCACTTCACGGAAGTAAATGAAACATCTTGAAATCCACTTACTGTCTGCTCGTGACGATTCTATCCTCCTCTCATACACAACTTCTCCTGCCTCACCATGTGCTCCTTTTTGACCTGCAAATGGAAGAATGGAAAATATATTATTTTTATCAAGCTGATTGGGAAAAATATTATAACACGAGGAAATGCTACTTTACTGAAAGAGTGGTAGATGCCTAGTAGCCGTAGCAAAGATCGTGTAAACCAACTCTGTAAGCAAAATTCAAGCAATGTTTGGGATGGGTGAAGAAGAGTGTGGCAGGAACTCATCTTTGAACCCCCCTGAAGGCCCTGACAGTACTGCTCTGAATTTGATTGGTCGAGCAGGTGAAAGGCAGATGATACTCTGCCAATTAAATTCAGATCAGTACTGTCAGGGCCTTCAGGAGGTTCAGAGAATCCCCAGCCCAAGAGCCCTGCTTTTTTTTTTTTGAGGGGGGGTTACTTTTTGTTTGATGTAGTTTGACTGGTTTAGTAGGCTGCTTACTCAAGCAAAAAGCTGCATCAAGCAAAAAGTAACAAAAACAATTTAAAAAGCAGGGCTGTAGAGTTGGGGATTCACACATGCCACTGGTACTGTCCACCAAAAGGATAGGGATAAAACAAATGGGAAATAAATGAAGCATGACCTAGTAATGACACAAGCCCTGAGGTGGTACTCAGAGACTATAGCAACCAAGAAAATGTGTAGGCCATTGCCAGCAGGTGAGCGACTAAAATGGTTAAGGGGCTGGAGGAGTTGCCGTACAATGAGAGTTTAGAGAAACTGGGCCTCTTCTCCCTTGAAAAGAGGAGACTGAGAGGGGACATAATCAAAACATTCAAGATACTGAAGGGAATAGACTTCGTAGATAGAGACAGGTTGTTCACCCTCTCCAAGGTAGGGAGAACAAGAGGGCACTCTCTAAAGTTAAAAGGAGATAGATTCCATACAAACGTAAGGAAGTTCTTCTTCACCAAGAGAGTGGTAGAAAACTGGAACGCTCTTCTGGAGGCTGTTATAGGGGAAAACACCCTCCAGGGATTCAAGACAAAGTTAGATAAGTTCCTGCTGAAGTGGAATGTATGCAGGTAGGGCTGGTCTCGGTTAGGGCACTGGTCAGCAGCTATTCTTATGTTCTTATGTAAGGCCAGTAGGAAGCTGGATGTTTGGCTGCGGTCTCACAAGTTTTGGTAGATGTCTAGTTTATCGTAGAGATGGTCAGAGGGTGGTGAAGAGGGGTGGGTATTGGACTGAGAGTTTGAAGGCTTATCTACTCAAAATGGTGAAGACCCAGAGAGAAGAAAGCAAAACTGACTTGCATAAGAAGCAATATTTTGTTTTGCAATGACAGAGTAGTTCCTCTCTGGCTTCTTACAAGTAGTCAAGTCTCCGTGGCTAGCGGCTGGAATATATATGGCACTTTGCAATACAGAAGGACTAATTGAGGAGACTAGATGGGCTAATTATTTTTTTTTCTCTGCTTTCTTACTATGGAGCATGTTCAGGCCAATCATTAGGCAGGACTAGGTTGTTCGTAGAGCAAGAGTTTGTGGGTAGGCACCAAAGTTCAACTGAAGTAAAAAAAAAAAAAAAAAAAGACAACACAAAGTAAAAGAAACAGATGCTACTTTTTAACAGCAGAGAGAAGTGGTGGGGTAATCATGATTGTTGGGGGGGGGGGGGGTTCATGAGATCTGAAAGTAAATGGAGGGGCACAAGGCAGCAGGTTTGTGTAGGACACTCAATACTCTTACACCCGCCCTGGGCATGTTTATTAAAATGCACTAAGCCGCTGCCCACAATTTAGGGTATTCATTTAGTGCAGGCCTACAGTAATAGTTGCAAGTACCAAAGCCAGCCAGCACACTAAAAATCCCACTCCGGCTGCATGCTGTTGTGGAGCGCATGGGTTATGGGCCGAGATTGAGAGTAGACAATGCCTGTGGTAGTGGATTATGGATGTTTGGCAGGTTGCCCCCTAGTGGTAGTGCTGTGAGACTACCACTAAGAGTCACATTGCTATTTCGAACCTGGGATAGCAGTGGAGAAGGAGCATCCGGAGATCACTCCTGCCTCACCACTAAACCACTATGGAAAACTCCAGTAAATGCTGGGGGGGGGGGCAGGAGGGGGGGAAAGTTGGGGCTTTCATTTGGGCTGGTTGAGCAAGGAGTCTACAACAAATTTGAAGGTGTGGGAGAGGGCTCAGGATCTAGGGGGTTAATACTTAGGATGGGGCTTTTTTGAAATGCGTGAGGCCACAGTAAATGCATTGGTGAACAGCGCAGGAGCACTTTTTGCAAATGCAAGTGTCTTCCCTGTGCATAACTGCAGAGTGGATGCTGGCCAGACTCACAACAGTCTTTGTACTGTAAATTCATTTTTGCACCTGACGTATTAGGTACAAAAAAAGCATATTGCACTTTAGTAAGCAAGGCCCGAGGTCTTATATAACTATATATACAATGGGAGGGATGTTATTGAATAAGAGTACCCAGGAAAGGGACTTGGGGGTAATGGTGGACATGACAATGAAGCCGTCGGCACAGTGTGCAGCGGCCGCTAAGAGAGCGAATAGAATGCTTGGTATAATCAAAAAGGGTATTACAGCCAGAACGAAAGAAGTTATCCTGCCATTGTATCGGGCGATGGTGCGCCCGCATTTGGAGTACTGCGTCCAATATTGGTCGCCGTATCTTAAGAAGGATATGGCGTTAGTCGAGAGGGTTCAAAGGAGAGCAACACGTCTGATAATAGGTATGGAAAACCTGACATATTCTGAGAGATTGGAGAAGCTGGGTCTCTTTTCCCTGGAGAAGAGGAGACTTAGAGGGGATATGATAGAGACTTACAAGATCATGAAGGGCATAGAGAGAGTAGAGAGGGACAGATTCTTCGAACTTTCGAAAAATAAGAGAACAAGAGGGCATTCGGAAAAGTTGAAAGGGGACAGATTCAAAACGAATGCTAGGAAGTTCTTCTTTACCCAACGTGTGGTGGACACCTGGAATGCGCTTCCAGAGGACGTTATAAGGCAGAGTACGGTACTGGGGTTCGAGAAAGGATTGGACAAATTCCTACTGGAAATGGGGATAGAGGGGTATAGATAGAGGATTACTGCACAGGTCCTGGACCTGTTGGGCCGCCGCGTGAGCGGACTGCTGGGCACGATGGACCTCAGGTCTGACCCAGCGGAGGCATTTCTTATGTTTCTTATGTTTCTTAAGACGAAATGTCGAGCAATAGATCAGCAACAGCAAGTGAGAGGCAGTTTTGCATCATCTACTGTAATGTAAATCTCAGTACCTGGCTGTCCCGGGAGTCCAGCTGGCCCAACAGGACCTGGTTTAAAAAGCAAAGAAGGATATTATTAGATGAACAATCAAGTACAAGAAATACAGTTCTCAGCATTAAAAATTCTAACGCCCATAACGTCTTCTTCGACACATTGGGTTATTCAGCTCACGCTACAGCACTGGACTTCTGCTTTCTTAGAGATACATCTTCCCCCGGATTCTATAACATGCACTTTTCCATGCGCTAAACTAAATTAGCTAATAAGCCAATCGGTGAAAACAATTGGGTACTAGAAATCCATGTTAATGGCAACATTTTTGCATTGCGCATACATCTTGCTGATTCTATAAAGATCCACATGCAAATCTTATAGTGTGGGGGGCGCAGTGGTTAAAGCTACAGCCTCGGCACCCTGAGGTTGTGGGTTCAAATCCCACGCTGCTCCTTGTGACCCTGGGCAAATCACTTAATCTCCCATTTCCCCCAGGTACATTAGAGAGATTGTGAGCCCACCGGGACAGAGAGGGGAAAAATACTTGAGTAGCTGAATGTAAACCACTTAGGCTATAAGTGGTATATAAATAAATAAAAGGGGGCGTGGCCAAGGGAGGAGTATGGGCAGGTCAAGGGTGTTCACTAAAGATGCCTAGCAGGATTTACAGCAGGTTAATTCACCATAGGCAGTGGAACACTTTTTTGTTTGGGGGGGGGTTGGCCAAAAGCTCCGCCCAGCAGGACCTTAGAGCAGGGCTTCTCTCCCCAGCTCCCGACTCCCCCACCTACCTTCCGAGGTCGCTGTCATTTTAACTCTTCAGGCAGTTGCCGCGTGTCAATGAGCAGGCCTGACCCAGAAGTCTTCATTCGGCAGCGATGCTCATTGATGCTGCGCCGTGGCTGCCCAAAGACTTCAAATTACAGCGGCCGGGAGGAGGTGGGTGGGAGAATAGACCCGCCCATAACCGACTCCTCTGACCGCCAGTTTTTGGGGAGGCCATGGCCCTTGTAGGACTTGTAAAACCCCTGGCCTACATTTTTACCGCCTATCTTCGCCGAAGGCACGATTCTGAAAATGGCGCTGTCGCGCCATTGAGACGCAATCAGCGGCCGCAGACAACAGCACTGTCTGTAGAATCCGGGCCAAGGTGCTGTTCTTTAAATGGTGCGCAATGTGGAGCAACGTTCACAGAATAAGCTTTGCGCGTTTTTCAGCACCATTGACCGAATCTACCCCTCTTTTATGAACGCGTAGTGCGGGTTTTAACGCCGGCAGTGGCGGTAACTGCTCTGATGATCATAGAAGTCCTGTGATCGTCGGAGCAGTTACTGCCGCTGCCGGCGCTAAAATCCACACTATGCATTCGTAAAAGAGGGGGCTAGTCTCTTATGTAGACTCAAGAGCAATGTAAGGAAATTCTACTTTACGGAGAGGGTGGTAGATGCCTGGAATGCGCTCCCAAGAGAGGTGGTGGAGAGGAAAACGGTGACGGAGTTCAAAAAAATGTGGGATGAACACAGAGGATCTAGAATCAGAAAATAATAGTAAATAATGAAGAACTAAGGCCAGTACTGCGCAGACTTGCACGGTCTGTGTCTGTATATGGCCGTTTGGTGGAGAATGGGCTGGGGAGGGCTTCAGTGGCTGGGAGGGTGTAGATGGGCTGGAGTGAGCTTTGACAGAGACTTCAGTGGTTGGAACTTAAGAACAGTACCGGGCAGAGCTTTGGATTCTTGCCCAGAAATAGCCAAGAAAAAAAATAAAAAAGTGTAATTGAATCAGGTTGGGCAGACTAGATGGACCATTCGGGTTTTTATCTGCCGTCATCTACTATGTTATGTTTAGGCATTAGTTTTCATTTATTTATTTATTTATTTTTTTACAGATCTGTAACAATTCTGATAATGAAGTTCTTTCCTCTTGGTTTTTCTCCCATAATCTCCCATTAGGATGACGATTGAAATCGAATGTTAAAAATGTGAAGGCACGTTTTAAAAAAGAATGTAGAAATCATAACGTATTTGTTATACAGTGGTGCCTCGCATAACGGACGCCTCGCACAGCGAACGCTGCGCACAACGAACTTCAGGTCTTGCTTCCCACAACGAACTTCGTTTCACACAACGAAGTCGCCCGAGCTGCATCGCTTAACTGCCCTCTCTCCGCCTGGCTCCCTGTGCAGTGGCGCTACATATTTTAAACCCCCTTGCCGCCGCTGCTGCATATTTTTAAGTCTCTGCCGCCACTGCATATTTTTAAACCTCCCCCCGCCGCCACATATTTTTTTAAAAAAGCCACCACTGCTGCAACTTTCTCACCCGCTCACTCGAACTGGTGGTCTAGCAAATTTCCCAGCCAGAAGCGCAGACAGAGATCAAGAGCAAGCCTTCTGTGCTACTGCCTGGGCCTGCGCTGATCTCTGAATGGCTGCAGTCAGCTCTCGCGGGACTCACAAGAACTAACTGCAGCCATTCGGAGATCGGCATGGGCCCACACAGGCGTGCAGAGGAATTGCTCCTGATCTCTGCGCTTCTGGCCTGTACGCCACTGGCTGGGAAAGATGGGAGGAATTAAAAAAGGTACCGAGGGGGGATGATTAAAAAGGTACTGGGGAGTATGTGGGGGGTGATTATAATACACAGCAAGGATCAACAAAACCCCTGTCTCCCCTCCCCTTCACATATATCCCCTCTATATCATGCTAACAGCTCTAACAAGATAAATTTATCTTTTTTTATGTCATCTTAGCATATTTTATGCTACAGAACGAATTATTTTTTTTAACATGTATTGTTATGGGAAAACGCGTTTCACATAACGAACTTTTCGCATAACAAACTTGCTCCTGGAACGAATTAAGTTCATTGTGTGAGGCACCACTGTATTTGGATTAAAATTATGGGCTCCTTTTATGAAGCTGCGTTAAGGCCTTAACGTGCGGAATAGCACGCACCACATTGCCCCACGCGCTAGACGCTAACGCCCGCATTGAGCTGGCGTTAGTTCTGGCCGCGTAGCGCACGGTAACAGCCTGCTTGCGCTAAAAACGCTAGCGCACCTTAGTAAAAGGAGCCCTATGTTTATTCAGCGCAAAAGCTAAATGAAACAAAACCAAACCTTAGGCTTATATACCGCATCTTCTCTATAACAACAGAGTTCGGCACGGTTTACAAAAATTAGAACAGAGAACAAGTACATTGTGAATTTGGGAATACTATGGAGAGGAGCGGAATTTACAACTTTGAAAATACAAAACAGGGGAACAACAAAACCACAAATAAAATGCCAGAAACCAAGAATGGGATTGTCCAAAAAAGAATGATGTGCACTATAAAAGTGTCCACAAACTCATCTGAAGGTGTAGAGATCTTTATTCTTCCAATAGCATCATGGCGCAATCAATGATTCCATGACTCGACACGTACATGTTTCGGCCAACAGGCCTGCCTCAGGAGTCTTAAGAATCACAGAACAAAAAATAGACTTGATGCCAAAACACTTGGAATGTACCACTTTTCAAATGAAATCTAAAAACTGGTGTGTGGAGCAATTCAATCTGACAAAACGCTATCAAAAACACATACCTTAGGAATCACAGAAGAAGAGATGGACTTACTGCCAAAACACATGGGCAGTAAGTCCATCTCTTGTTCTGTGATTCCTAAGGTATGTGGTTTTTTTGCTTTTCATTGCCTATTTTTTTGCTCACTGGGTGTTTTTATGATATATAGTTACTTTTACATATGTTTTTAATTGGTGTCTACATTTTATTAGTTTCTGTATGAATGGTAATTTATGTATTTTACAGTTTTGTATGATATTAGCCATATGTTATATGTCGGTTGGATTAAATTATTTTTTAGATTAAAATATGTTTTTATTATATTATTATTTTTTTGATATAATTATACTGGTTTATAATTTTATTTATTGTACATGCATTTTTGGGTGTCTGTGTTAATGCACTATTAATGTTTTTTTTTATTTATTGCTGTCTTAACATTTTAGATTTGTCTATTTTTACATTGTTGTTTATACTATCTATGTACAGTGGTGCCTCGCATAACGAACGCCTCGCACAACGAACGCTGCACACAATGAACTTCATGTCTTGATTCACACAACGAACTTCGTTTCACACAACGAAGTCGCCCGAGCTGCCGATGTATTGCATCCTTCCGCGCAGGCACTGCAGGCAGTCGTTAGTCACTGTGCTTAACTGCCCTCTCTCACTGTATACAGTCGTCCTTTTAAGATAAACTCAATATTTTTTATATATCATGGCTTCTAAAAAAAGCAGGAAGGTGATTTCTGTTGAAATGAAACGGGAAATAATTAGAAGGAGTGAATGTGGGGTAAAACAGTGTGACCTCGTCAAAGAGTTTGGCCTCAGCAAGACCACCATTTTCACCATTTTGACAAATTTATCTTTTTTTATGTCATCTTAGCATATTTTATGCTGCAGAACGAATTATTTTTTTTAACATGTATTGTTATGGGAAAACGCGTTTCACATAACAAACTTTTCGCATAACAAACTTGCTCCTGGAACGAATTAAGTTCGTTGTGTGAGGCACCACTGTATATATATTTATAGACTCCTGAGGCAGGCCTGTTGGCCGAAACATGTACGTGTCGAGTCATGGAATCATTGATTGTACCATGATGCTATTGGAAGAATAAAGATCTCTACACCTTCAGATGAGTTTGTGGACACTTTTTTAGTGCACATCATTCCTTTTTGGACAATCCCATTCTTGGTTTCTGCAACTTTGAAAATAGCCAAGTTTTCAGATGTTTTCGGACTAGTTGGAAAAAGTCCAGATCGCGCAGTTGCACCGAAAAATGATTCCACTATTCAATAATTTTGAAAAGGAGAGATTTCCCTAGTCTGCCAATGTAGATAACGCCTTTCGACGTCGGAGAGGACAATTGAAATTTTTGAGTAGATCTGGTGATATCCGATCCTACAGAATTCCAAGACAGGGGAATTAAAGGGGAAAGGATGCCATGCAAGATCTTGAATGTTAAGCAGGCGCATTTAAAATAAACCCTGGAAATTATTGGAAGCCAATGAAGCTATGCATGAGTCACCTGCTAGGGTTTACCTACCTGGAATGCCTGGTGAACCTTGAGGGCCAATCGGTCCTGGTGGACCAGGAGGGCCAGGAAGAGCATAAGATGACAAGCCCTCTGGAAAGCAAACACATGAACAAAAGTTCCCTCAGCCACATTTCAACAAAAGTTCCCTCAGCCACATTGACCTATCTTGCACGCAAATATACATTTATGGATGGGATACAGTCAGAGAAAAAATCGGACTGACACAAATTATTGGAGAGCCCAATGGTGACATACCTGCATTGATAACCCTGCCTGGAGATCCACTATCGCCTGAAACAACAACAAAAAAAGAAATGAACATATTATTTTGTTAGGTAAGCATTTATTGTGTTATCATTTTGTAGAAATAGACATATTATTGTATCTGGGTGTGTTTTTCATCCTAAAGATAATCGCTGGCTTTTACAAAGGTGCGGTGGAAGTTGGAGCATTTACACCGTCCCGCAGCAGAAACCTCTACCGTGGTTTTGTAAAAGGAGCCCAATGTTTAGTAACTCTATAACATTGCGCAATGGGTGCAAGTGGATCAATTTTTTACTCTGTCAAAAATTACAAAGATTAGGGGGACACTCAATGAAGTTACTTTTAAAAACCAATAGGAGAAAATATTTTTTCACTCAGCTCTGGAACGCATTAACAGAGGTTGTGGTAAGAGCGGATAGCGTAGCTGGTTTTAAGAAAGGTTTGGACAATTTCTTGGAGGAAAAGTCCATAGTATGTTATTGAGAAAGACATGGGGGAAGCCACTGCTTGCCTTGGATCGGTAGTATGGAATGTTGCTACTCTGGGATTCTAGAATCTTGCTACTCTTTGGGGATTCTACATGGAATGTTGCTGCTCTTTGGGATTCTAGAATCTTGCTACTCTTTGGGGATTCTGCATGGAATGTTGCTACTCTTTGGGGTTCTAGAATCTTGCTGGAGGAGTGTATGGCGCAGTGGTTGGATCTACAGCCTCAGCACCCTGGGGTTGTGGGTTCAAACCCCGCGCTGCTCCTTGTGACCCTGGGCAAGTCACTTAATCCTCCATAGCCCCAGGTATGTTAGATAGATTGTGAGCCCACCGGGACAGAGAGGGAAAATGCTTGAGTACCTGATTGTAAAAACCGCTTAGATAACCTTGATAGGCGGTATATAAAATCCTAATAAACTTGAAACTACTCTTTGGGGATTCTGCATGAAATTTTGCTACCTTTTGGGATTCTAGAATCTTGCTACTCTTTGGGGATTCTGCATGGAATGTTGCTACTCTTTGGGATTCTAGAATCTTACTACTCTTTGGGGATTCTGCATGGAATGTTGCTACTCTTTGGGATTCTAGAATCTTACTACTCTTTGGGGATTCTACATGGAATGTTGCTACTGTTGGGGTTCCGGAATCTTGCTTACTCTGAGATAATGAAATGTTGCTACTCCATGGGTTTTGGGCAAGTACTAGGGACCTGGAATATTTTACTGGCCACCAAGATAAAGGAGCAACAAATTTGACCAGTTCAGAGGAAAAAAGTGGAGACTCAGAAAACATTGATATAAGCTAATTGCTCAGAGACCATGTTTGTAAATAATTCAACCTGTGGCATGCTAGGTACAAGGGGGTGCTGAAAAGTTCTCAGCCCAACCCACCCACTTCCTAAATTGTGAGCGTTATTTTGCCACTGTAGCTGAAAAGAGTGTTACCTTATTTCGTTATGTGCCAATTTGCAGAAACAAAATTCTCTGTTTTGACATTGTGCCAGATCATTGATTGGACCATATGCACATCATTCTCTTCTTGACTGGGCTGAGAAATTTAAAGCACCCCCTTGCAAATTCATGCTGGTAGAATGGGAGTGAGGGCTATTGGACCTTTGTAGAATCCAATCCATGGCTTTCAGCTGTATTGCAAGAACAGCAGCAGTTCTGTGACCTTCCCAACTCAGTTTAGTTTATGGTACTTTGTCTCATAGAAAACCCACGTTTTGCACTGCAAAATTATTCTTTAGAAAGACGATAAATAGAGTAACGGTAGTAAACTGAAGAAGTCTCCATGGTGCTGGAAATCCATTCCTTTTATAAAACATTTTTCTTCTACTGGGCTTTCAGAGCTGAGCAGCCTGGCCAAAATCTTGCTCATGCAATCATGTTAGAATAAGCAGCTGAGCTTGGCACAAAGAACTATCCAGACTACATATGGTTAAACCACATGGGGACTTTTCTTTTCTGCTAAATCTAGATGGCTCTCTTGAGGCTTCAGAACCTTGATTTTATTTTTATTTTTTTTTTTTATTTGACTATCTGTTTGTGGAACATTTTAAACATGTTAGATGAGAATAAAGCAAAAATAATTTGGAAATGCAATGGGCATAAAGAAATGTTGTGTGGGGAATAATAATAATAATAACTTTATTTTTCTATACCGCCATAGTCAAACTGACTTCTAGGCGGTTCACATAGAAAGAAGGCTGGACAATCAGCGAATTACAAAATGCAAGAAGAAGGAAGTTACATCATGAATTGGAGAAGCATGGAGAAAGAATACAAGAGAGAAGAAAGATGTTACATAATACAATGGGGTTATAAGGGGGAGAAAAAAAATACCTGAGAGAGGTGATCTGATTAAGCAAGGAATTTACCAAATAGAACGGTAAGTTTTCAATGAAAGCAATAATTTTTGTTTTCTCACAATAAAACCTGCCTACTCTTTTCTCCAAGTTCTGATGCTGTAGCAGCTGCTTGTGGGTAAGGAGGCAGCGAGCTGTGAGCACAGCTCACAACTCACCCCATTCCAGTAGGGACCTTTTACGGTCCAGTTCTGGATTTCTGACAGCCCAATCCTGACGCATTATGGGACCTGCTGATTTCAGTGGGGGAGACTCTGGGAATACCAATAACACATTCAGAGATGCTGAGTTCCCCAGTTCCAGATGTTAAGACAGTCCTAAATTTCTGAACACCCCATTTGGTGCATTATGGGACTTTCAGCACTGATTTCAATGGGGAGGATCAGGACATACCATAGCCTATTACACTGCAGATGTAAGTTGGAAAGCAGGACTGGTCTGAAATATCCTAAGCTGAATTGACACCTTGATGTCTTTCTAGAAACTGCCAGTGTTGCCTTTTTAGAAAGTAAAGATTTTCTATTGTCCCTTGATACTTAAATTTTGGAGACCCATCTGGGATCAAGTGAACAAAATATTGGAAAATCCAGTGGCATTGATGTACGATACCATCCTATTTGGTATGTTAATGAGGGCTAAAGCCAAATATCTGCACAGAATAACAAACTTCTCTTTATAATGACAGGGGTTGCCATACAGCTTATTTTGAAGAACAGGAAAAACTGGGATCGGTTAAATTATACTTTTTAGTGGGAATCTCTATGTCACACTTTTAAAATGGAACGTATGATGGCCATACAACAGGGACATTATAGGAAGTTTATGGATATTTGGGAGCCATTGACAAAATTCTGTAAGGAGTGATTGTTGATTTTCCCCTTTGATAAAGGGTGGGAAGATATATATATATTTGGGTGGGAAGATATATTGGAAATCTGAGTGGAAATTGTTGGATATGTAGAAGGGTGGGGGGGGTGATATATGTATTTTGTCATAGAATATAATTTTGACTGAATTTAAGGGTTCCTTTTACAAAGGTGCGCTAGCGTTTTTAGCGTACGCACCGGATTAGCGCGTGCTACCCGAAAAACTACCACCTGCTCAAGAGGAGGTGGTAGCGGCTAGTGCGCACGGCATTTTAGCGCGCGTCTTTGTAAAAGGAGCCCTAAGTGCTGTTAAAGTATAACATGTTGCACTTATTTTTGGCTTTAAAATGAATAAAGATTAAAAAAAAAAAAAAGAAAGTAAAGATTTTCCTTTTGCTATAGAAACAGAAGGGCTGTGCACCGACAGGTGGACATAGTTCTGGCTTTGCCTCCAAAGTATCTCGGAACCTATTCAAAGGGCTGCTGAAACGTTCTCAGCCCAACCAAGACGAGAATGACGTGGATATGGTTCAATCAGTGATCTGAAACCACGCCAAAAAAACATGGAATTTTGTTTCTGCAATTTGGCACTTAACGAACTAAGATGACGCTCTTGTCAGCTACAGTGACAAAATAACGCTCCAAATTTAGGAAGCTGGTTGGTTGGACTGAGAACGTTTCAGCACCTCCTCATCGTCCTTGCTTTTCTAGAAAAGAAGAAATTACAAGTTCATAAAGAGACTCTGGGAAAAGTGTTTCAGCTTGTAGAGAAATCTAGGAAACGCGTTTATTGCTGCTTTTGTTTCTGAATCCACTAGATGGTGCTGTCGATCCAGGTATCTAGAGGAACTGGCCAGGAAAGGTATCCAGTGACAGAGCAGACTCACCTTTTGACCCTGTTCGCCCTGGCTCACCCTGAAGCCCTGCAATAATAATAACAATTTTAAAAGGTTAACCCTTTTATTTCCAGATACTTTTCAAAATATTTGTAAATGTTTCTTTTCAGCAAGATCATTCTTTGGAAGAGCAAAACACCCGTTGAGCTATTTCCATGTGCAGAGCTGGCTTTTCTTCTAATTTCTTCTCTCCTGCGCCTGTTAATTATGACCACTGCTGAACACAGGTTATTATGCTGCCCTGAGATCACAGAGAAAGACCCCCTGGGAGTTAGTTAGTGGCAGCTCATTAGGACACAGTAAGAAAATCGTTTGTGCTCAGATAATTTCCCTTTTTTTTTTTTTTTTAACCTACCCTTATTGGCAAGGCTGACAGCTGCAATAATTCACACTCTTTAGGCCATACTAATATCTTATCTTGTTCAAAAATGCACCAGTCTGTGGCAGACTCTCTCAGTCACTCGCTGGGGATCATTTTAGGATCCGATTTCAGATAAAATGCCTATTCGGATCACTTCTCGCTCCCCGTTTCTCTTCATCAATTTGGGATGATTTTTCGCATTTAGTATTTAGTTTTTAAAAGTGGGAGGCGACTGATCGTGCTTTGCACATCCAGGGCCAACAGCTAGACAGAGATCTTGAAGCAATCTGTTCCTTCTCCACCGACTTCAGTAAGGCAATGGGATGTCAGAGACCTCCCAGCCAGTTGGCTTTTCGGGATATGTACACTTACCCTCCTCTTTTACTAAGATGCGCTAACTGATTAGCCCACGCTAAACGCTAACATATCCATAGACTAATATGCAGGGCCTTAATATGCTTGAGGTCAATGAAATGGGGACAGAATTTATTCCCATCCCCATCCTATGTCATTCTTTAGTGTTTAACTCAACCTCAGACCTTCTACACCAGCATTCTTCAATGCAAGGCTTGAGGGTCAGTGGCTGGGCCCATTCATACTCTGATTCTTATTTGAGCCAAGTATAAGATATTGAAGCCATTGTGACATCACTGATGAGGTTGGCTCTTAGGCATTGGTGGAATGAGGCATTGAAGAATGCTGGTGTAGAAGGACTGAGGTGGAGACACACTAAAGAATGACATGGATGGTTTCCCCTGGTTGTCCATGGGGACAGGGACAAATTCTGTCCCCCTGTTAAGAATATTGGCCTAGCTGGCCAGCAGGTGGTCTGAATATCAAGGGGAAGGTGTACAGATGGGGCTTGGCACAGCACTGTCTAGTTCATTTGTGTGTGTGTGTGTGTGTGTGGGGTGGGGTGGGGGGGGGAGGGGCATTTGCTATAGCAGCAGTTCAACAATGTGAAGAGATGAAGGAGAAGCCATAGACTTTTGTTTAACTGTTAGTGAAATTATATTAACAATGCTGTTGGCATTGTGGCCTGTATGTGAACCCTGATGTGGTATTTGTGAAGTGACTGATGTGAAATGAAATCATACAATGTGGTCTGGAGCCAACCAGAACAGTTAAGCTTCCAGCCAGTCAAACGTATGCTAACACAGTGTGTCTTGATATACGATGGAGCTGATCATTGGAACAGATGCTGTCACTCTGGCCTTGGGTATTTAGGGATTCCTTGCTCCTCTAGGCTTTGGCCACATGTCTCTTAGTTCAGGGTCTCATGTACCTAGGGTTATCAGATTTTCCAAATGGAAAATCCAGACCCGCCCCCAGGCCAGCCCAGATCGGTGTCAGGTCAAAAGCGCGCGCAGACAATTGAGTGCAGTGCGGAGGTGCGCGCTGCAGAAAATTACTGTTTTTAGGGCTCCAATGGGGGGGCGTGGGGGGGAACTCCCCCCACTTTACTTAATAGAGATCGCGTCGCGTTGTGGGGGCATTGTGGGGGGTTTGGGGGGTTGTAACCCCCCACATTTTACTGAAAACTTCACTTTTTCCCTGTTTTTAGGGAAAAAGTTAAGTTTACAGTAAAATGTGGAGGGTTACAACCCCCCAAACCTCCCACAATGCCGGCGCAATCTCTATTAAGTAAACTGGGGGGGGCTCCCCAACAAAACCCCCCCATCGGAGCCCCTAAAAACTGTAATTTTCTTCGGCGCACGCCTCCGTCTTGCGCTCAGTTGTCAGCGCGCGCCTTTGTCTTTCGTGGGGTTGTCTATGAACCGCCCAGATCTACCCAATCCCACCCTGTCACACCCTGGACTCACCCTCCAGCTGCGGCCCTAAGCCTATTTCTATGCCAGTAAGGGTTACTGATGGAAGAGAGGGGCGGAGAGAAGAGGAAATGTGCTGGTGCCAGCTGACAGCCTACACGATGTGCCTGTTGCCGCGAGAGGCACGTCCTGTAAGCGGTCAGCTGGCGCCTCTCCGCCTCACCGGCGTCTCGCGGCACACCTGGAACCTGCCGCGGCATACAGTTTGCGATACTCTTCTCTAAATCGTGCAAGGATGTGGAACCAACTTGCCTTGAGATCCTTGTAGTCCCGGAAGCCCTGCAGTGAAAGGGAACAAATCGTAGAAAATTTCACAGGGCGGCAAACGCATTTTAAATCTACACATTACCATACTGACATTCTAGGCAATAAAGCAATCGACTACATGAGTCGGAGGAGGCAACAGCCAGCACACAACGCCCCTGGTCAAAAGGGGGGTGTCAAGAATGAATTCAGCCTGTGAAGGGACAGCAAGATAATCAGGTCACACAGCACGATGACGGCTTCAGCCAATCAGATGCATTCATCGTCTTGCACCTGAGAGCATCTGCTTAGCAACACTTCTGCCCCCCCCCCACCTCCCCCCCTTTTACTACCGTGGCCTGGAATGCTCAATGCTCCGAATTCTATGAGCGTCAGAGCATTTAGTGTCCCAGGCTGTGATAGAAACTTCTACCGCAGGGGTGTCCAACCTTTAGACTTCCCTGGGCCACATTAGCCAAAAAAAAATGTTTCTGGGGCCGCACAAACGTGCAAACACTGCAGCAAGACAGAGGAGGGAGACAACAAGACGGTAAACACCCGAGGGTAGCAGGGGAAAACGGTTCATAGACAAAATCGCACGAGACAACGGCGCGCCGACAACTGAGCGCAGACAACTGAGCGCAAGATTGACGGCGCGCCGAAGAAAAGCACTATTTTAAAGGGTTCCGACGGGGGGTGTTGGTGGGGAACCCCCCTATTTTACTTAACAGACATCGCGCTGGCATTGTGGGGGGGTTTGGGGGGTTGTAACCCCCCTCATTATACTTGAAACCGAACTTTTTGCCTGTTTTTTAGGGAAAAAGTTCAGTTTTAAGTATAATGTGGGGGGTTCCACCACCCCCAAACCCCCCACAACGCCAGCACAATGTCTGTTAAGTAAAGTGGGGGGGTTCCCCCCCACACACACCCCCGTCGGAGCCCTTTAAAATACTGCTTTTTTTCGGCGCGCCGTCAACCTTGCGCTCAGTTGTCGGCGCGCTGTTGTCTCGCGCGATTTAGTCCCGTCACCGGGGAAAACACTACATTGCCCTCAACCAGGGCACACAAAATACTTCACAGGGCCGCAGGTTGGACACCCCTGCTCTACCGTGTCTTAGTAAAAGGAGGGGGGGGTGTTCGTTTGTTGCAGTGAAAATCTATTACACATGTGGCTGGTCCCTCTGAATGGCTGTCACTCTTTTTTGAGGAGTGGCCCATTAGCTCTTTATGCGTGTGTTGTATGAGTGTATGTCACAGCTGTAAGGCACGGGAGATACAGTCACAGAAGACATGCGCAAAAGCTACGGCCCTATCACTCCGGCAGATTGGGAATTGCACCGGGCCTGCGCAGAAGAGCTGTGCCTATAACTCTTGCGCGCGGGTGCCAGGCGCAGTTCCACCCCCCAGTACTCAGTAGAAATAGCGTGCATAGGATTTGCATGCTATTTCTGCTGAGCATGCCCTGGAAAATTAAAATCGCTTCCATCACGGCATTTTTTTTTTTGCCAGGTTGCAGGAGCTTTGTACTTCCTGCCCCTAGTTTGAGATATTTTTTAATGCAAGTGGGTTTCGGATCCCGTAGACGTGGTTATAAATTGGGGGGAGAAAAGGTGCCGGTATGTCGAGACCTTTCATCTGCTACTTTGAGGAACAATCTGACTCAGTGGTAGAACGAGTGGGCGACGAGGCCCAGGAGTGTCAGTCAGGAAAGGTCAGCCAGAAATGGCTGAACTTAATCTAACCCCAATCTAGTTTTCAGAAAATAATTCTCTCCAGTGCACAAACTACAAATCAGACTCGGCATCCCGAGAGCTGAAAGTGCTTTGAATGAATTTTAATTTCAGATCACAAGTTGCAGAATGGAGCTCGGTTCTTGCTTTGTATTTACCTTCTACGTATTTTTTCTTCAAAATTGTAATTCTCCCCCTTTTTCCTACTGTTTCTTGTGGCTTAGTAAAGCAGTTACCCAAGTATGTCCCATAATGAATCATGTACGTTTAATCTCTTAAAATGTTAATGTCCTTGTTATTTTTTATTCTTTGTACAACGCTTAGTACCTTCGGATAAGCGTTTAATCAAAAAATATGAATAAACTTGTAACTTGAAACTTTGTTATCATTTGGTATGAGTATTCCTAGCTATAGTAATGGTGAATGATGAACCCAAATGAAGTCTTCTATCGGACAGTCACTAAGGGCTATATGGTACAGTATAGAATTTGGCTACGATTCCCTTTTCTGCTCCTGACCGAGCCATAGTACATCTCTGTTTTTTTCAATTCAGATTGTTCTGTATACTTTGTAAATTAGGCTGTATACAGTACTCCCCTGATATTCACGGGGGTTCCGTTCCAGTAGCCCCTGAGAATTTTGAAAAACCGCAAATATGGTTTTTAGGCAGGAGAGACAGGAGAGTGCAGCCGGAGTGCCGGCGAGGGAAGGAAATCACTCGCTTTATGCTCCGACCGCCTCTTCCTGTACTAAAGTCGGGCCTCACCAATCAGGAGCTGCTTTGACATGCAGGAAGAGGCGGTCGGAGCATGCAGCGAGGGATTTCCTTCCCTCGCCGGCGCTCCGGCTGCCCTCTCCTGCCTCCCTAGCTGCCCTCTCCTGCCCGGTCGTCCGTGGTTGGAAAATATCACAAATGACTGGGACGATGAACCGCCAACTGCGAATTCGCGGGGGAGCACTGTATATTATAAAGTAGCCTTCGGTCAGGCTCCTCTCTACTTAGTCAATATATTTTCAATGGCTTCTCAAAGAAATAGCAGAAGATCTCACGCCCTTTTTGTATTTCCCCTCCCCCCCCCCGGTTAAGGACTGTAAAAGTCAGAAATATCATGACCCTACTCTCAAGTTTCAAGTTTCATAATTCTCTTGATTAATCGCTTAATCATATTTCAAAGCGATGAACAATTTAAAATACATTCATTATTAAAAAAAAAAAGAAGAAAAACAATACAATACACACTTTAAATAATAACATTGGGTTAAAAACTAAAACATCATTTTGGGAACATAAGGTAAGAAGGGATTGTGAAATACAATTCGATATAGTAAAGCAATACAGAGGACAACTTTCTACGACATGGACTTTTGACACTTGCTATTCACGTCTCATTCTTATTTCCATTTCATAAAACAATGAAAAACATATTTTCTCAAACATTCTCAAAGTATGTTTACGCTCAGCTGCAATTCTTTCATATTTCACAATTAAGCCTATTATATTCCGTCATTCATTGTAATTAATATTGGTAAAGTCCTTCCAGTTCTTCAATACCACTCCAATTGCTATTAGCAACAGTAAATGCACAGGGTTTGAAGCGTCTGGAGATAAGGAAAACTGTGTGGGGGTTACATTTGCAACAACCATAGAATATGAAAACAATATGGGTGTTATAGAAGACCATACTTGATCCCAGGATTCCAGTGGACCTTCAAAGATCATACTATACTTGTTCACCCTCTCCAAGGTAGGGAGAACGAGAGGGCACCCTCTAAAGTTGAAAGGTGATAGATTCCGTACAAACGTAAGGAAGTTCTTCTTCACCCAGAGAGTGGTAGAAAGCTGGAACGCCCTTCCAGAGGCTGGGGAAAACACCCTCCAAGGATTCAAGACAAAGTTAGACAAGTTTCTGCTGAACAAGAACGTGCGCTGGTAGGGCTAGTCTCAGGGTGCTGGTCTTAGACCAGAGGGCCGCCGCGTGAGCGGACTGCTGGGCATGATGGACCAGCAGTGGCAATCCTTATGTTCTTACTTGATGTGTTATGCTGAAAATGGTCAATATAATTTTGTATGTTGAAAAGTTTAATAAAGATTATTGAACTTAAAAAACAACAACTTATCTTTTCTTAAAATGTATAGCCAATTAGATCCCCATGGTTCATTTCATTTGTTATTAATTTAATTTTTTGTAAACCGCATTGAACGTCAAGGTTACGCAGTCTAGAAATCCGATTTTATGTTGTTATGTACCGTATTTGCCGGCGTATATGACGACTTTTCAGTACCTTAAAATCCTCCCCAAAGTCGGGGGTCGTCTTATACGCCGGGTACTGTTTACATCACAGTTCTTCAACCGCCGGTCCGCAGAAAATTCCTGCCGGTCCGCACAGGACCGGCGAGATGGACCCGTTAAATTTTCTGCCCCGATGGTGTTTGCAGAAATCTTCTGTTCCTCCCAGCCTCGGGCGATCAAGACAGGCGGTCATTCCCTCTGTGAGTCTCGCCTATGCGGAAACAGGAAGTTGAAACAAAATAGGCGGGACTCAGAGAGGGAAGGTCCCGATGTTTGCAGCCTGTCTTGATCGCTGCCCCTGCTGAGTCGCCGAAGAGGGCCGCGGGGAAAGTGCAGGCAGAGAGAAGATGGTCAGCGTGCGCGGGGAGGTCAGCGTGTCGATTGGGGCCATCAGCAGCGTTTGTGCGGGTAGGGGCCTCCGACTCGTCTTGGGCGGCTGGGCCTGCGGTGCAAAGCTGTTTTTGCCGGCTTGGGGGGGGGGGGTCGCGAATGTGCAGGGCACAGCAGGAGTAAGATCATGGGGAGCCTTCAACAGTGGCTGTCTCCTCTCCTAGCAGCTCTGTACTTACCAGGGCAGTGATTCACTTTGGCAACTTCCCCTTTCCTCAGAGGCGGCAATGGACCCAAGGCTGCCTAAGGAAATCACTGCTGCAGGCAAGTACTGAGAGCTGCTGGAAGGAGAGGGAGCCACTGTTGGAGGCTGGGAAGCTGATGGATAAAGGGAGAGCTGCTACTGCACCTGGAGAGAGGTAGAAAGAGAGATGCTGCTGGGAGGGGAAGAAGGGGTAGTCTTATACGGCGAGTATATAACAAACTCTATATTTTAACTGTAAAAGTTGGGGGGTCGTCTTATACGCCCAGTCGTCTTATACGCCGGCAAATACGGTAATTCTTCCAGTGTATCTCCGAATTCAATTGAAGGGCATTTGTATTGCATTTAAGATCCCATTTGGCATTTTTGCCACTTTGATTCCTTTAGACTGGAATGTTCTTAGACCTCATCTTGCCAGAAGGTCTCAAAAATTTAAACTTACATTTCCCTCTCTCAGTGGTAAAAAGAGAACCTTTAAGAGATTTAGGGATCCTTTTACTAAGGTGCGCTAGCGGTTTTAGTGCACGCACAAAATTACTGCGCGCTAAACCGCGTGGTATGCTTCTAGAATAACACCAGCTCAAGGTCTAGCCTGCGCAGCAATTTAGCGTGTGTTATTCCACACGTTAAGGCCCTCACGCACCTTAGTAAAAGGAGCCCTTAGTCATTCTTTTGCTTTTAAATTAACCAAATTCTGGAATGCTCTACCGCTTACATTAAGAAGTTTAGGTTCTTTTGCTTTATTCCGGAAAGTTCTGGAAACTTTTTTGTTTGCTAAACATTTTGGAAATTAACTATTTCAGTCTACTTTTCCTTGTGAAGCTTATGTATTACATTATTGTTAACCGAGTCGAGCTCCTCTTGGTTGATGACTCAGTCTATAAAACGAAGTTTTAGTTCTCCTAAGTACCACAGCTCCATGTTTTCTTTTTTTGATAAGTTGAACTTATTTGGTTATTACCTGCAATGTTATTTTTTTTTTTTTTCCTTATTTATTTTCTTCAAATTTCCTGTCATTCATTATTGCTGAATATAAAAGTTGAAATCAATAAGTTAAGTTTTTCTTATGACTCACCGGCTATTCCTGCATCCCCTGCGAGGCCAGGTGGGCCTCTGGGTCCAGGTAATCCCACAATTCCTGTTTCTCCTAGAAAGAATCACAAGTAAACATTTATTTCAGTTTAAAAGGAAACTTCCAAACAGTACAAATTAAGGGATTTAATATTCAGCCAGCAGTCCTCAGTGTTGTTCCAACTACTGGTGGTGTTAGGGTTGGAAATTCAAAGCCAGGCCATATCTGGGCTCTGGCCTTGAATTTCTGGTTTTACGGAGCCAGCTACACCATAGCTGGTTAAATGAGATATTTGACACTTAACTGGCTATGGGGCACTATATAAAGGTAGGACTAGGGTTATCAGACGACTGGGAAAACCCAGACGGGTCCTCTTTTTAGAACTCCCGGACGAACTTTCCAAAACCTGGCATTTGTCTGGGTTTTGGAAAGCTCTGACCAATTCCGGCCACATCTAGAGGGCCTCTGAGCATGCACCGATGACATCACACATATCCACGCATGCTCCGGGCTCTCCAGACATGGCCAGAGTTCATTGTAGAAGAGAGGAGGCTTGCTGGGGGCGGGGCTGGTGGAAGAATGGGGCGGAGCTAGAGGCAGAATGGGGCGGGGCTGGAGATGGAACAGGGCGGGGTTATGTGTCCAGGGTTTTCTTTTTCAAAATATGGACACCCTGAGTAGGACTGAATTTTATGTGGTCTTGTTTATGGGGTTTCCTTGGCCAGTTAAGTGCTGAATATTGGTACTTAACTGGCCAAATACTGACTCTGCCCCAGAATGCACTCCTAATAGTTGGTTTTGAATTGGGCACTAAGGCCTGGATTCTCTAAACCAGGGGTGTCAAAGTCTCTCCTCGAGGGCCGCAATCCAGTCGGGTTTTCAGGATTTCCCCAGTGAATATGCATGAGATCTATTGGCATACAATGAAAGCAGTGCACGCAAAGAGATCTCATGCATATTTATTGGGGAAATCCTGAAAACCCGACTGGATTGCGGCCCTCGAGGAGGGACTTTGACATCCCTGCTCTAAACGGTGCAGGGTTTTTTTCAGTGACAGAAGGCATGCAAGCTCAATAAAAAATGCTGTTTCAATGATGTTTTCAATTGAGTTTCAAGGCACCTACTGGCCTACGTTTTCAGCGCCTACCTTGACGGAGGTGCCATTCTGTAACCGTCACCATTGTGTGATTGACATGCCATCAGCGGCCGATTTTAAGATGGCTGCTGACAACCGTGCGGGTTAGAGAATCCAGGCCTAACTAGACATATTCATCAGCATTATCTGGTTAAGTGCTACTGACTATGACCAGTTAGTCTCAAACAACTGATTTAACCAGCCAGGGGCTATTTCTGGCCAGTTAAATCGCGTTGAATATCTACCCAGTATATACCCATATGAATAGGAAACCGGATACTAATGGGGACATATCCACACTGAAGGGTTTAGGTTTATTGTTTATTCAGTGCTTGATATATCGCTGTTTCGGTGCAACAGGTCACAGCATAGGAGAATAAGAGGGCATTCGGAAAAGTTGAAAGGGGACAGATCAAAACGAATGCTAGGAAGTTTTTCTTTACCCAACGTGTGGTGGACACCTGAAATGCGCTTCCAGAGGACGTAATAGGGCAGAGTACGGTACTGGGGTTCAAGAAAGGATTGGACAATTTCCTGCTGGAAAAAGGGATAGAGGGGTATAGATAGCGGATTACTGCACAGGTCCTGGACCTGTTGGGCCGCCGCGTGAGCAGACTGCTGGGCACGATGGACCTCAGGTCTGACCCAGTGAAGGCATTGCTTATGTTCTTATGTATTCTTTTTCCGTCTGTCCTGGTGGGCAGTGGTGTGTTAAATGACTTTCTCAGGGTGGGGTTACTAGATTTCCCATTTGAAAAATCTGGACTCCCCCCCTAGACCCGCCCCCAGTCCCGCCCTACCCATGCCCCCCTGCTGCCTGCTCTTGTTGGGTATGAGGGCATCCGTGCATGCCCTCCTGCCCGACAGTGATTTGTTCTAAGAAGCTTTTCAAATCCCGGACCAAGCGCCGGATTTTGAAAAGCTGTCTGGATCCCTGGATATATCATCCTAAGGAGTGTCTGGGGAAATTCGAATATCTGGTAACTCTATCCCAGGGTCACAAGGAGCAGCACTGGGATTAATCCACAACCTCGGGGTGCTGAGGCAGCAGGTGCAACCACTAGGCCACTCCTCCCAGGTAATCTGATAATAGTTTGGGTTTTTTTTTATTGCATAGAGCGTTTTGGACCCCTGTTCGTTTACAAAAAATAGATAGCTCTAAGTCTAATAGATGCTGGCATTGTAATTTGGAAGCAAGGACATTGGACCATTTGCCTTATTATTGTCCCTATATTAAAATTTTTTGGAATTCAATATGGACTCAAGTAAATTGTCTTTTAGAAAACCATGTAGCATTATCCTATGATACTATTCTGTTTGGTATTTCTATGAGGAGTAAAAGTCAAATTTCATCCCATAATAACAAACTTTTACTAATAATGACAGGGGTTGCAATACAGCATATTACTAGTAATTGGAAAAATTATTCTAATCTTAGTTATTTGTTTTGGTGGAATTCACTTTGTCATATTTATAAAATGGAAAAAGCAATTGCTTTGCAGAAAGGTAGTTATGATAATTTTAAAAAGATCTGGGGGCCATTAGAAAGTTATTGCAATGAGTGAACATCATTTTCCTGTTGGTAGATATATATATTTTTATTGGGGGGGAGGGAGGGAGAAAATTTGATTGTTTTTAATAAGTTTGTTTTTATTTGAATTAGGTTATTGGTTGTACTTGAAGAAGATTGGGTGGGAGGGGGGATAATTTTTATATTTTATGATTATTTATGTAAGATTTTTAAGTGATACATGTTGTGATATATTGATATAATTTGTTACACTTGATGATGTATTTAAAATGAATAAAGAATTTAAATAAAAAAAAATCTGATAATTGTAACAAGCTGACAATATGTCCACACATTATTAATCAGTTGCTTATTCCTATATTTGATGATTAAATGTATTTTTACGTCTCTTAAGGGTCCGTTTATCTAGCTTTTGTTGTTCATTTCTCCCCGAATGAGATTTCATTAAGAGTGGTATAACAAATGCTTTGAAATCTCGATGAATAACTAACGGATCGTTTCGTTAAAACGCAGGAGGCAGTACTACAACTGGGCACTGAGGTTAGGCCCTAGGATGCAGCACGCTGAGCGTGAATTCTAGAATGGCACCGGGGTGCTAAAATTCTAGAATAGAATAGTAGTAAGAATCGGCGTCTCCATACCTTCAGTTAGATGTGTCCCCTTTTTTTTTTTTTTTTTTTTAATTCTTTATTCATTTTCACAAATTACATTAAGTGTTAATATTTTCATTCACAGTAACAATAAATACATCACTTATAAACAATCATTGGTATATTACATATATTCTTATCCCTATCCTTCGCCCATCCCCCCCAACCATATACTCCATTATTGTATGATATATGTAATAATAAAATACCTCCTCCCTACCTCATAGACTAATAAACATAAGGGAAATAATTTTACTTAATCCTGACAATATCCTGACAGTTAGATGTGTCCACTTACGTCACATTACCAGTAGGCATAAATGCACGCTCCTAAATGCAGAACTTTAAAGCGCCTTTATCGTATTCTGCAAGTTACGCACACGAGGGGGAGGCCCACCTGTAGGGTTACCAGATTTCCAAACAGAAAATCTGGATCCCTAGACCTGCCCGCCAAGCCCGCCCAGTTCCACACCCATCCCCGCCCCATTACACCCCAGTTCTGCCTCCAGTCACGTCCTAGGCCCCCCCCCCCCCCGCTGCCTGCTCTTGTCGGGCAGGAGGGCATCTGTGCATGCGCAGATGCTCTCCTGCCCGACGGCGATTTGTTGGAAGCTTTTCAAAACCTGGACAAAGTGCCGGATTTTGAAAAGCCATCCAGACCCCTGGACATGTCCTTAAAAAGGAGCACATGTCCGGGGAGATCCGGATGTCTGGTAACCCTACCCACCTGTGCACTGCCCATAAGCTCGCCCTTCCATTTATGCACTATAACTGGCATCCAAAGTTAGGCACTGGGAAGATACATGCCAAACTTATAACTTCTAATCAGTGCGTGTCTGAAAGGGACATAACTGACTGAGTCACATGACCCCAGCAGTCAGCCACATGACTCCAGCAGTCTCCCATAATAGAATACAGTGGTACCTCGGTTTACGAGTGCACCAGTTTGCGAGTGTTTTGCAAGATGAGCAAAACATTTGCAAACTTCGTGCCTCGTAAACCGAGCTTGCCTCACTGTATGAGCGCCCCCCCCCGCGATCCGGCATCCCCCCCGCTCACGTTGCCACCCCTCCACCGCGATCCTACTTCCCCCCCCCCACCGAGCAGTCAATGACACCCTTTACCCGACTTGACACCAGTGCCGGTGCCCGAAGATCCTCCCTCTTCTGGCGCGGCCTGGGCTGGGCGGTGCATCGGAGATCCTCCTTCTTCTAGTCTGGGCTGGGCTGGACTGGCTTTGAGCATTTGCGCATGCTCAAAGCCTTCTGGTCTCGCTCTCAATCTCGGAGAGAGCAAGACCAGAAGGCTTTGAGTATGCGCAAATGCTCAAAGCCAGTCTAGCCCAGCCCAGACCAGAAGAAGGAGGATCTCCGACGCACCGCCCAGCCGCGCCAGAAGAGAGAGGATCTTCGGGCACCGGCAATGGTGCCAAGTCGGGTAAAGGGTGTCATTGACTGCTCGGGAGGGGGAAAAGTAGGATCGCGGTGGAGGGGGGGGCAACGCGAGCGGGGGGGATGCCAGTTCGCAGGGGGGGGGAAGCTGGATCGCGGAGAGGGGTTTGGAACAGCATCGGATTCCTCAAGGGGGGGGAGAATGGAGCAGCGCCGGTAGCCTCGTGGGGGGGGAGGAGATGGAACAAATCAAAGCAGTTTCCCTTACTTCCTATGGGGAAACTTGCTTTGATATACGAGCAATTTGGTTTATGAGCATGCTTCTGGAACCAATTATGCTCGTAAACCAAGGTTCCACTGTAGATTGATCTGTGCCTAATGCTAAAAAAAAAAAAAAAAAAAAGACTTTTCTTTGTCTTTTGTGAGGTTGTTCAGTAGAGTAACGTAAAAAATTATAACTTACCTCTTGGACCCTGGCGTCCATCTGGTCCAGGTGGACCTGTTCAACATACATGAGTTAGTAATGAAACCACTTCAGTTCATCCATAAGTCTGCCTTGGCTATGGTTCTTGCATATGTCCCCACAAGCGACCACTGCTATCCCTTTCCGCAGGAGGCTGTGATTTTCAAAAGCAGTCCCTAGTTTGCAGATCAGGCCTTCGTTTTTCTATTTTTGATATGCCAATGCGACAGGAGGAAACTCAGCTCCTCCCACCGATGAGGTCGACTCCTGTCACGGTTTCAGCGCAATGTCGCGGCAGGAATTTTCATGTCTGGACCACATTAGCAACGCTACTACAGTGCCATGTTAAAAATAACTGTGTAAATGCAGTGGGACTGGTTTCTTAGACAGATGTGGTTTCCAAAGTCACAGCCTCCTACGGTATTGTAAAATCCAGACCATGGCCACGCCCCCAGACCCACCCCGTCTCATCTGGCCCCGCCCCATTTCACCACAGCCTCGAACTCCAGCCCCCGCCCACCCCCCAACCTGTTTTCGTGCTCAGAGCCACATCGGGAGGACAACTGCAGGTGTGATATGATGATGTCTCAGGCATGCGCAGATGCGCTCCAGACATAGTTCTGAACTGAAAGCTTTTCAAAGCCCAGACCAAAGGCCAGGTTTTGAAAAGCTGTCCAGACGCTCAGACATGTCCTCTAAAAAGAGGCGATGTCCGGGTAAATCCAGACGTCTGGTAGCCCTAAGCGATAGAAGTATTTTACACTACTGCCGGTACAGTGTTGAAAAACTGGTCAGAACTGGTTCTCCTTCTAAACATGTTAAGGATGAGTAGGTTCATTTTGAAAGAGCATTCTGGGAAATGCACCTGCTGAGCCTTTGGTCCCTGCCTCTCCAGCAGGTCCAGCTAATCCTCGGGCACCCGGCTCCCCTGTAATGCAAGAAAGTACAATTAAAACAAATATCTTTGTCATCCACAGCTATTGAACTTTCAAATCCATTTCACATTAAAATGTTAATAGGTTATATATCATGTACTATAAAAAGAACTGAAAATTATCTCCCCTGATAGAACAGCTCTAAGAAGTCATTTAAAAAAAAAAAAATAAGATTTACATTAATTAACCAAGAATCATCCCTTGTACAGAAAAAAAAGGATAACAGTCTATAACTATTTTAAGCTAGGAAACATAAATTTACATAGAAAATAGCGACTAGCTTTCTAAAGTCCACAAAAACAAGAGCAGGGCCCAAGAATAAAATAAAGCAGATAGTAATCAGGTAAATTTTTAAAGGCAAACAAGGTTGACTGAAATACTGGAAGGAGGACCCAATTATAAACTATGATCTAATTATTACTCCCCTCAAAGATGTCTAGAAGATATAAAAGCTGTCAATTGAGCGGGTTCAAAAAACACATATTTAACAGAACCAAAATTAACTAAACATTTACAAGGATACTTAAGGGAAAAAAGTCCCACCAATCGAAGTGACTCCTGGTTTTAGGAGTAAAAATTGCTTTCTACATTGCTGGGTTTCACGAGAAACATCAGGAAATATTTGTATGCGGAGACCCAGGAAATCTTTCATTCTATTTTTAAGAAAAGTCATATTTCTAACACATCGGGCATGTTACAGTTTTGGTTAACATGAAGAAAAAAAGGTGAGACAACCCTGCCCATTAGTCTGTTTACACAATCGTAAAATAGTGCAGCTTTTTCACTTCCTGTATTTTGGAGGGGAAACTTTTCACAGAAAAACTTGTGCGCTGAAGCACAGTGGAGCTTTGCTCAGAACTGAAGGATCAGAAAAAGCTCCATATTGTATTTTGGAAAAAGGATTTTCATGCACTGCTGTTTTTACCGTGGCAAGTTTTTCTGCACTAGGATCACAGAATCACCCCCAAATTCTGTGTAAATGATGCTCCATCAATAATGATCTATTATGTGTCAAGCCCAAGGTTTTTACTCCAGCAAGCACCAGGAAATGCCAAAGAAAATCTGCTCAGTTTGAATTCTCTCTACTCAGCCAGAAGGCTTTAGGTTTCTTTGTGTTCAAAAGCAATTTCCCTCAGCTTAGGGTTGCAGATTTCCTATAAAACAAAAAAGGACACCTAGTTCTGTCCTGTTTTGCCCCCAGCCCCACCCTGTTCTGCCTCCAGCTCTGCCCTGACTCCACCCCGCCCCCACACAAACCTTCCCGAGCTCAGGACCACGTCTGTAGGGCATCTGCACATGCGTGGGCATCAACACAATGACATCACATGCATGCGAGCATGCATATGATGTCATCGGGTCAATGTCTACGCATGCGCAGATGTCCTCCTCTAGAAGCGGCCCTGAGGTTGGGGACTTCCAAAACCCAGACAAACTGCTGGGTTTTGGAAATTCCTCCGGGAACCCAGGCAGTCCTCTAAAAAGAGGACATGTCCAGGTTTTTTCCGGACATCTGGTAACCCTACCTCAGCTAGGAGTCAAAGTCAGGCAGCCATTTTGTGACATTTCTAATGAATGTATCTTGATCAAGACAAGATAGAATAGTTGAACATTATCCCCTGGATTCTATATATGGCTCTTGAGATATAGAGATGTAGGAGAGGGTCAAAGTGCACCAAATAAACCAAACACGAAAAAAACCCCACCAAGGGCCCTCAGAGGAGGAGTTTATTTGTATAACCTAACATGGGTCATGTTTTGGCAAGATATGCCTACATCAGGAGTCAACGAGTGGTTGCGATTTGTGAATAATTAAATAATAATTAAAGCTCCTCTGATATTACTCATAGATTGCAACTACTGGTTGACCTCTGACGCAGGCATGTCTTGCTGAAACACGGCCCGTACTGTCAGGGTCTTCAGTGGGTTTGGAGAATCCCCAGCCCAAAAGCCCTGCTTTAAAAAAAAAATAAAAATATTTTGGGGGGGGGGGGGTTACTTTTTGTTTGATGCAGCTTGACTGGTTGATCAAGATGCCTACTCAACAAATCAAACTGCATCAAGCAAAAAGTAATTAAAAAAAAAAAAAAGGCAGGGCTGTAGAGCTAGGGATTCACTGAATCCCCTGAAAGCCCTCACCGCATGCCACTGGTACTGTCCAACAAAGTGAAAGGGATGAAACAAATGGTAGATAAATGAACCATGGCCTAGTAATGACACAAGCCCTGAGGTGTTACACACAGATTGGAGCTCCCAAGGCCACCAACAAGACCCTTCTGAATCCTGTCAGTTCCTGATTTTAAGAGGTCTGTGCGACTGTGTAAGTTTCTCCCCACTTTTCCCAAACAGATGTGATCATTTATACACTGACCTGTGAGACCCCGAGAACCTTTGTCTCCCTGGTCACCTATAATAAAAGACAGAAAGAAATGTTTCTATCGGAAGCAATTTGGTGTCCACATTTTGGGAACTTTGATACTTCGCTTAGCCATCCTTTTTACATAGATGCAAGAACATAAGAACATAAGAACATAAGCAATGCCTCTGCTGGGTCAGACCCGAGGTCCATCGCGCCCAGCAGTCCGCTCACGCGGCGGCCCAACAGGTCCAGGACCTGTGCAGCAATCCTCTATCTATACCCCTCTATCCCCTTTTTCAACAGAAAATTGTCCAATCCTTTCTTAAACCCCATTACCGTACTCTGCCCTATTACGTCCTCTGGAAGCGCATTCCAGGTATCCACCACCCGTTGAGTAAAGAAAAACTTCCTAGCATTTGTTTTGAATCTATCCCCTACCAATTTTTCCAAATGCCCTCTTGTTCTTTTATGTTTTGAAATTTTGAAGAATCTATCTCTCTCTACTTTCTCTATGTAGAGAGAGATAGATTCTTCAAAATTTCAAAACATAAAAGAACAAGACCGATTTCTTAATTCACTGTTTTTGTCTCGCTGGCTGAATTATAAGACATTGTGGTATGTGTTTACAGTATATTCAGATTGCCGTTTTTAATTCCTAGGAAAGGAATGCTGCACTGTGTAATTATGCCATTAAACCACGCCTACAGCTGGAAATGGCTTTCTCTGGTAAACACTGATTGGATGTTTTTTGGTGAACTGAGATTATTTTTGACATTCAAGCCAGCAGATATAGATAGCAGATTGGTATCCGTGGGCCACATGAACTGAATGGATTTTCTGTTGGTACAAAGGCCTTGATTTTATAACAGGGCACCTCGGAGGGAAGTCTATAAAAACTTTTTCTATGTGGAAAACCTATGGGAACAAACTGCCTGACTCACTCTGTCAGGCTCCAACTCAGGCGGCGTACAAATCCAGACTCAAAGTAGAGAATGACATGGAGACAAAATTCATCACCGTTCCCGTCCCCGTGGATAACCGCGGGAAATAATCCCTTGTCATTCTGTAGTGTCTGTTTCAACCTCGGTCCTTCTACACCAGCATTCTTCAAAGCAAAGCTTGAGGGTCAGTGGTTGAGGCCATTCATACTCTGATTCTTATGTGAGCCAAGGATAATGAAGCCATTGTGACATCACTGATGTGATTGGCTCTTAGGCACTGGTGGAATGAGGCATTATGACATCACAATATCTGCTCTGGATACCAGAGACTGTCATTCTTTAGTGTCTATTTCAACCTCAGTCCTTCTACACCAGCATTCTTCAAAGCAAAGCTTGCGGGTCAGTGGTTGTGCCCAATTATACTCTGATTCTTCCCTCTCTCCTTAAAGAATGACATGAAGATGGTTTCCCGCAGTTATCCGCGGGGACGGGAACGGTGATGAATTTTATCACCGTGTCATTCTCTAACTCAAAGCCCGCTTCTTTGGAGCTGCTTTCAAATCCAAACTCCAACCCACCTTCTAAGCACAGGCGCAGAGCACAGGCACAAATTGCTATCATTTTTTCGGAGCAGGCGCAAATTTTTATGTATTTGAGCACCGTTGGGGCTGATTCTGGGAGCCTGTTTTAAAACACCAGCGCCTATCGTAGAACAGACTTACAATAAGTGGATTTTGAACGTCCCACATAAATCTCCTATTATTTATTTTATTTACTCTAGCGCCGGTTTCCACATCAATTTGACGACTACAAATCTCACAAAATCTTCTCACGCCCGTTTCCACAGTTTTCACTTCCCAAATCACCTTAACTCTAATAAAAAAATGTAAAAAAAGCTTGCACAAACAAATGACATTTCAGATCTCTCCTAAAAGATTTCACATCCCTACATAATCTCAAATAGCCAGGCAAGCAATTCCAGAACGGTGGACCTGCCACCTGCGTTCTCTTAGAATGTGTTTCTTAGAATGTGAAACTTCTCTTTATAATGACAGGGGTTGCCATTCAACTCATTTTGAAGAATTGGAAGAACTGGGATAGGTTAAATGACACTTTCTGGTGGGAATCTCTCTGTTATACTTTAAAAATGGAACGTTCGATGGCCGAACAGGTATATGAAATTTATGGATGATTGGGAACCATTGACTAAGTTCTGTAAGGAATGATAACTGATTTTATTTTATTGACCCTGAAGCATACACATCCAGGGTGGGTGGGAGGGGGAGGTTTTTGCATTGGAATTTCATTCGGGGAATATATGGAAGATTTCCTGTAGGAATGTACTTTTTCTGATTTTTCTAGGGGGGAGGAATAGTTGTGCATTAATGTCTATAAGTTTAATATGCATTTTGTGTAATATCATGTATATTGAAATTGTTTGCACTATGGTAGTTTGGAAATTTAATAAAGATAAAAAAAAAAAAAAGAATGTGTTTCTCCATCAGACTCAATTGACAATTTCATTGCTGACTGTGATCTCAATAGACGTGCGGTCACCACCGCCCACCCTCGCAACGCCACTGATTCTTGCTGCTGTATTTTGAACTACCGGCAACGCTTTGGTCTTAGATTTTAAAATACCTAAAAATAACGCATCAAAGCCATAATGGAAGAAACCACTTCATGCATCTGGCCCAATGGACTTAATTGATAGAGAAATCAGACCTCCAGACAGCGTTGGTAATAGATTTACAGTAGACTCTCTGTTAACCGGAACTTAAGCAACCAGCAAAAAAAAAATTAAAAAAAATCAAAGAAATACTGTAATACTTTAAATAAAAATAAATCCATTTCTGGCAGAAATGTAAGTGCCAACTTGGCATGCCACGCTTGAGTACGCCCATGCTTTGCCTAACACATGTCCGGTAGTTTGCCCAGAACAGTTTATGGTATGGCATAGTATGGGGTATTTTTAGCAGTAACTCTCAAGCAACCAGAAACTACATTTATCCGGCATCTATCAATCCCCATGGGTGCCGGTTAACTGAGAGTCTGCTGTATTTTCCTTTGATTATTTGAAATTAATGTCACCATGTACTAATTTAATAACCATGCTTACCTTTAGGTCCTGATGTTCCCGTAGCTCCCTTATCGCCTGAAAGACAAATTCAGGGTCACTTGTTTTTAAAAGCATTGGGGAAATATGCCCTACGTTCTGGAGATTGTCACTCATATTTACAGATCCAACATTATGTACATTCATTATTTCTAATTTGTCAGCGAGATCTTGAAGATTCTTTATTTGATGAGCATCGGCCTTTGCTGGCAGCAGTGGCGTACCTAGGGTATGTGGCACCCGGGGCCCATCATTTTTTGACACCCCCCCCCCTCATGTAAAATTTTTTTTTTTTTTTTTTTTGCAATAACCATGAAATGGAATAAATGGTCAGAATAGAAACAGGCAGTGAAAATTTTCTTTTTTTTTTTTTTTTTTTCTCCAAAGTATTTTTATTGAGAATGGCAAAAGGTCCAGACAAGCAACCATGGTCTGTACAGAAACTTATACATTATCAAAAAGAACACAGAATGAGAGTAACAGCAACAACAAGCATGAACAAGCCTCTCCCAAGAGAAAATTGCCAATGAGAGGCATAGCAATACACAACAAAAGGCCAAAACTTGGGGCAAGCAAACAAATCCCACCCCAGAACCCACAAGAATAATAAGCCGGACTAGACCCTCAGCCATATTTTATAATGAAAAAAACCCCCACAAGCAACAACACCCAGACCGCTCACCAGACACACCAATCCGCACAACAAGCACCCAAGAAACACCCAGCCACCACCCAGACAAAACTACCAGACACACCTACCCCACCAAGCCCAGACCCAACCCCCCCTCCCCAGAGAGTGCAAGCGCAAAGTGGACCGTGAAAAGGGCAGCTGCAGAAGTGGAAAGCCCCAGATAAGTAGGTTAGCTAAAGAAAGCCCACAGATAGAAGAAATCAGGATAACAGAAGTTCCAACAAATGCTCCCACAGAAAATTTTCTTTTATTGAACCTCATTTATGTAACCATTATTCCAAACATAACATAACATAAATTATGTCTGAATTGTCATGACATCAGAAGTACATATGGAGTAGTTGCAGGTGATGCTTGGGACAGTTCTGATTATGTTAGTTTGGTTTTATGTGTTTTTTTTAATAGAAGGGTTTTTATTTCTTTTTTTAAGGTTTTGTAGTTTGTGGTCGAGGTCAATAGGTTGTAGAGTTGGGGGTCAAGTGTTGCAGCTCGAATGGCTAGGAGGTTGTCGAACAGTTTTTTTCTTTTGACGTTTTTGGTTGGAGGGTGTGTGAATGGTGCGTGAGTTCTCCTATGTCTGTTTGAAGTGGATTGAATTATTTAGCTGAAGAAATTAGTTACCCCCCCCCCATTCCACACACATTAATTCTCTTCCATTTTTGTTCCCATTATAAAAAAAACACTGATAAGTTCCCAGGAAAAAAATACATTAAAATAAGAAGTGAAAACAAAGGCCCCTACAGATGAGAACATAACATAAGAATAGCCTAACTGGGTCACACCAATGGTCCATCATGCCCAGTAGCCCATTCTCATGGTAGCCAATAGTGCTGCCCGATTCAGAGAAAAATATTTCATTCGATCCGATTCACCCTGTTGAATCGATTTTTCGATTAGATTCACTGTTAATGACACCGCTTTTTAAGTTTAAACAAAGTATAACAATAAATTTCACAACAACAATAAATTTCACAAAGTACTTAAAAAAAAAAAAATCACATTTTTCCATTAAAGCAGTTCTGGAGACATTTGCTTGAACAGTCTTTTTTCCCAGTCCATAAGCAAGCAATATGAAAAAGATTTCCTTAATTATCTACTCAAACATTTTTGCTATTTACTTTCATTGTACCTATACTATTATTCAGTAGAAAAAATGGACTTAACTGTGCAGGAAATGAATCTCCTCATACACCCACCATATAGTGCAAAAATGTGCAAAGGTCTGTTTTTTTCTTTCGATCACTACATAGCCTAATGCCACACAAGCAGCGCTGTTACAAACATATTCTGAAGGTCAATGCTAAGGTTGACAAAGTTTCCTTCCTTGGACCAGAAGGAGATACTGACAAACCACTGGAAGAGATTCTAAAACAACTACCCAGAAATAACACCCAAAGACCCACTCAGTGTGTGAACCAGTTGAGTGGAGTGGACTAACTGGGGGTGGAAATGGGCCCAGAGTTTGCTCAGCAGAATTTCCCAGACTACCTCTTCCTCTCAACACACTGACATGCTACCACCACCACCAACACTAGGAACACCTCACCGAGTATGCCAGCAATGCTTATAAACTTTATAAAACACATTATTATATTTTCTTATAAAGCATATATTTTAACTGAACTCAGCCTTGCCATTCACAAAAATAGAAAAGTTCCCATTTCAAGCTGTCTCATGTACACTTTTCAAATCTAACATATTGTAATCACAAAACAGAAAATAAAATTATTTTTTCTACCTTTTGTTCTCTGATCAATATTCAAATCTTGTTGGTCCCAGGCTCTTGTTGTCTTGCTTGCCAGGGTCTCCTTTCTCCGTGCTAACCATCCGTCTGCCATCTCTGTTCTCCCCTTCCGTTTCCCTTCCCTCTCCCGGAGATCTGGCATCTTTCCTTTTTTTTGTCTCCATCCACAGATTCACCTTTTCTCAACTCCCCACCACCCCAGGATCCACCATCTCTCCCTTTCTGTTCCCAACTATCCTCCTATCCAGTATCTCTATCCCCCCTCCACACCATCCCCTGTTTCCAAGTTCTCTCCCTTTCTGTTCCTTCCCTCCCTAAATCCCATTATGCACCATCTCTCTCCCACTCCTCTGTTTTTAGACCCATTATTTCTAACCCCCAAAGTCTGGCATATGCACGTATCTTTGAACCCCCCCTTCCCTCTCTCCCTCTGTGTACTTTTACACCAGGACCCCCATCCCCCGAAGGTCTGTCCCCCCTCCGAAGGGCTACACCCCACCCCTGAAGACCTGCACCCCCCGAAGGACTTTACCTCCCACCCGAAGGTCTGTCCCCCTCTGAAGGCCTAAACCCCACCCCTGAAGGACTGCACCCCCCCCCGAAGGCCTGCACTCCCTTGAAGGTCTGCACCCCCCCGAAGGCCTGTCCCCCCCTTGAAGGCCTGTCCCACCCCCTTGTAGGCCTGGCCCCCCTTTAAGGCCTGCCTGCCTGCCTTTCCCCCCCTTGAAGGCCTGTCTCCCCCTTGAAGGCCTGCACCCCCCTTGAAGGCCTGCACCCCCCCTTGAAGGCCTGCACCCCCCCTTGAAGGCCTGTCCCCCCCCTTGTAGGCCTGTCCCCCCCTTGAAGGCCTGCCTGCCTTTCCCCCCTTGAAGGCCTGCACCCCCCCTTGAAGGCCTGCACCCCCCTTGAAGGCCTGCACCCCCCCTTGAAGGCCTGCACCCCCCTTGAAGGCCTGCACCCCCCCTTGAAGGCCTGTCCCCCCCCTTGTAGGCCTGTCCCCCCCCTTGAAGGCCTGCCTGCCTTTCCCCCCTTGAAGGCCTGCACCCCCCTTGAAGGCCTGCACCCCCCCTTGAAGGCCTGCACCCCCCCTTGAAGGCCTGTCCCCCCCCTTGTAGGCCTGTCCCCCCCCCTTGTAGGCCTGTCCCCCCCCTTGTAGGCCTGTCCCCCCCTTGAAGGCCTGCCTGCCTTTCCCCCCTTGAAGGCCTGCACCCCCTTGAAGGTCTGCACCCCCCCAAAGGCCTACACCCCCCCCCCGAAGGTCTGCACCCCCCTGAAGGCCTGCCTGCCCCCCTTGAAGGCCTGCACCCCTTGAATGTCTGCACCCCCCCCCCGAAGGCCTGTCCCCCCTTGAAGGCCTGCCTGCCTGCCTGTCACCCCCTCCCCCTTGAAAGCCTGCTTGCCTGCCCGCCCGCCCCACCCTGAAGGCCTGATGCCCCGACCCACCCCGAAGGACCGCTCGCCCCCCTGGCCTCCCCGCACCACCTATGAACAGCCGCAGCAGGATCGCGAAGTCAGCGTCGGGTACCAGCCCTAAGGGGGTGTTCCCGGCCTTGCCGTTCAGTCCCCCGCCACCCCCGAAGGACCGCTCGCCCCCCTGGCCTCCCCGCACCACCTATGAACAGCCGCAGCAGGATCGCGAAGTCAGCGTCAGCGATCCCTGCTGCTTCCTGCGCCACGGTCCCGCCCCTCCTCTGACGTCAGAGGAGGGGCGGGATCGCGTCGTAGGAAGCAGCGCAGGGATGCTGACGCTGACTTCGCGATCCTGCTGCGGCTGTTCATAGGTGGTGCGGGGAGGCCAGGGGGGCGAGCGGTCCTTCGGGGGTGGCGGGGGACTGAACGGCAAGGCCGGGAACACCCCCTTAGGGCTGGTACCCGGGGCGGCCCGCCCCCCCCGCCCCCCCCCTAGGTACGCCACTGGCTGGCAGTAACCCGGGGTCTGGTGGGTCACTATTATGAAGGGGTTAAGAAACCACTGGACAAGACGCCCCTGACTCTTATGATAACTCTATGGACTAGAGATTTTGAAGCATATACTATGGAGGCCCTCCCTAAAAGCCTGAGAGGAGACCCTTGTTTGGCAGAAAGTGTTTATTTTCAGGAATTACATTATACATTTCTCAGAAGGATATAAATTCATGCAGCAAGGACTATGGGTTACCCCATACATGGAACATGTCCAAAATGTGGTGCTTCGTATCAACATTACATTTGGGAGTGTCTGCCTATTCAAGTTCAGTGGAACCTTGGTTTACGAGCATAATTCGTTCCAGAAGCATGCTCGTAAACCAATTTACTCGTATATCAAAGCGAGTTTCCCCATAGAAAGTAAGGGAAACTCGCTTGATTTGTTCCACCTCCTATCCCCCCCTTGGCCACCGGCGCTGCTCCACCGGTACGCAGGGGGGGCAGCGTTTGCGGGCGGGGGGATTTGCAAATCGAGTCAATGTTTGGTTTGCAAGTCACAATTTGCGAGAATGTTTTGCTTGTCTTGCAAAACACTCGCAAATCGGTGCACCGAGGTTTGACTGTATTTTGGACTTAGCTATGGAGCTTTCGTAGCCAAATGTATGGTCGACGGTGGTGTGCCACTACCCAAAATTGTACATTGGATAACATGATAGACACTGAGGAAGGCACTCGAGTGTCTCGTTTATTTTGTGGCAAACAATTTTGATAGCAAAACACTTGTCTTCTGCTCCTTTGGATAAAAGACTCGTCCCCCCCCCCCCCACGCTTTACACTGTGGTGAAATCAGGTGCATGAGTTATTGACTAAGGCAGTGTTTCACAAACTGTGTGTCGCGGTGCACTAGTGTGCCCCAGAGGATTCCAGGTGTGCCCCGATATGCCGGTGAGGAGGCGTGGCGCCGGCTGACTGCTTACAGGACGTGCCTCTCACGGTGAGAGGCTTGTTCTGTAGTCAGTCAGCCTACACCTGCGCTCCTCCTCACCTCTGCTTCTGCAGCAAGCCCCCCCCTCCACCAGCGGTAATAGGAGGCTCAGGGCCGTGCCTGGAGGATGTCCACGCATTTCTGTGTGCTCTCCAGCCAAGCCCCAAGATTAGTGTGCCAGCAGCTTAAAACGTTTGCGACACACAGGACTATTGAAAGGATTTCTATGGACTCTAGAGGCAGAAAAGCAAAGAAACAATTCCTTAAGCCGCGGACTCCATATTTGTAGACTCCCGCCACTAGGGTGTGCTCTGCATTCATCAACAATTTAAATCTGTAACAAGCATGAGATAATGATATAATTAATCTGTGTTTCCAGTTTGGGGGCGGGAGGAATGCGGGTATAATGAGGAGGGTTGTGTTACTTTATGTATGTTACTTCTGTAATGCCACTTTGTAATAGGCGGTTGACAAATGTTTTAAATAAATACATTAAATAATCATTACTATTCTAATAGTCATTACATGATTTCTGTTGATTGCAACCGCATAATCATGCATTGTACCACTGCTGTTTGGTTATGCAATTTTGCTTATCTGCCACTGAATATCTTCTCTGGTCAATGCAGTAATTGCTGCTTAGAATCAGGGCAGTCTAGGGGAACTGGAAGTTATATATAGGGTCACCAGACGTCTGGGTCAACCTGGACATGTCCTCTTTCTAGAGAACTGTCCGGGTGCCCAGAGAGATTTCCAAAACTTGGCAGTTAGTCTGGGTTTTGGAAGCCTCCGTGCTCTGAGTCACGTCTGGATGCCCTCTCCGCATCACGGACATCGACGTGATGACATTGTACGCATGTGTGCACATATGCGTGTTGCCATCGTGTCAACTCCACACATGCGCAGAGGCCTTCCAGACCTTGGGAAAGGAGGCAGGAGGTATGTCGGGGGCGGGGCTGGGAGCGGAACAGGGCAGGACTGGGGGTAGAATGGGGTGGTGCCCTCTTATTTTTAGGAGGAAATCTGTTAACCCTAGTTATGTGGGCATCAGCAATATTTAGCTCTGGGAATAGCACTAAATATTCAGTGCCAGAACCTGGATAGAGCCTGGCACTGAATATCTGACTCTAATTTAGCCAGCGGAAGTTAGCTGAATATCAGCCCCATTGGGGAGTGTGTGGTGCAGTTGTTAAAGCTACAGCCTGAGTGTCCTGAGGTTGTGGGTTCAAACCCTTGCTGCTCCTTGTGACCCTGGGCAAGTCACTTAATCCCCCCATTGTCCCAGGTACATTAGATAGATTGTGAGCCCACCAGGACAGACAGGGAAAAATGCCTTGAGTACCTGAACAGAAACCATTCTGAGCTCCCTGGGGAGAACAGATTAGAAAATTTAATAAATAAATTGTAAAGGGCCAAGCAACACAAATCCATTTCTCTTCCTGTTTTGGAGAAGCTAACAATACCTCATTCTGAGATTCTCACTAATGTGTCTGAGATTCGAGACAATATGTGGGAAAGAAGACCAAACCATAATGTCTCTTTTTTCAATGACACAACACTCAGCTCTTCTCAGGTTTCTTCATCCTGTAGGTCACAGGTGTCGAAGTCGGTCCTCGAGGGCCGCAATCCAGTCGGGTTTTCAGAATTTCCCCAATGAATATGCATTAAACATAAGAACATAAGAACATAAGCAGTGCCTCCGCCGGGTCAGACCATAGGTCCATCTTGCCCAGCAGTCCGCTCCCGCGGCGGCCCAGACAGGTCACGCCTGTCCAAATCACCAGAAGGGGCCCCCATGCCACCTTGGTTTCCTATTGAGTCCTATCTTCCCATCAAAGTCCTAGCCCTCCGGTCTTGCACATGCACGACCTGGTCGGGTTTCTATACTTATTTTCTGGTTAGCTTTCTCAGTATCCCACGATCCCTTTATCCCTCAGGAATCCGTCCAGTCTCTGCTTGAATCCTTGTACCGTACTCTGCCCAATCACGTGCATATTCATTGGGGAAATCCTGAAAACCCGACTGGATTGCGGCCCTCGAGGATCGACTTTGACACCCCTGCTGTAGGTCAAACTCTTTTGGCAACACCAGGTCTCTGGTGACTCTGCCACAGCCCACAAAACGTCTGAGTCTGAGCTTGCCAACTGGCTGGTATTTGGCTATCCTGGTCGATTTTTGAAAAGGGGGTCAGTGACTGGAAAGACAAAATACTGGCCCATGTAAGTGACAATTTCTGCCAATGGCTGGACTTGCTCTGAATTTCTTCAGCTCCTCCACTTACAGAGATCTGTGATTGTACATTCATGTATGGCCTCCCTATTGGAACTATCTTTTCATCTCTAGTCCTTGTTCCAAACTAAGCTTATTCCAACATACTTAAGAACAAGGTACAGCAGGAACCTGAAACAAGACTTTGTTTTTTATATAGGGTTTTTCAGTTTGATATATCTTGAGACAAGAAGAAAATAGTGTTTCTTCAGTGAAAGGATCAGTCAGAACAGGAAGTGAAAATAAAGTAACTTAACACACAAAACAGAACAGTGCCATCTAGTGGCCTTACAATAGATTGCAGCCTCTTGTAGGCTTTAATTTATGGCTGAGGTATTATCGTTCAATAATTCCAACTTACCTTTAGGACCTGGAAGACCCGCCTCACCTCTGAAACCTTGAAGGCCTGGACTACCTGTAGATTACATAAATTGGGGTTAGGTAATTTACACTTGCCAAAGCAGTAAGGCTAACTGAGCAACATTAGATATCACACAAGGGAAAAGCATAGCATAAATCGTTCAAGCCTGCTGCAGGGTTGATTTGCCCCTCGATATTGGCTCCAGGAGGTAGTCTGCAAGCAATCTAATGTTGGAAATAGCCATAAACGGCAGAGCCTTATTAGGAGGATGAATTGAGACCAGTGGCGTAGAAAGGGGGGATGGGGGTGGGGCGGTCCACCCAGGTGCAGCCTATAAGGGGGTGCTCCAACAACTCCTCTGAGGGCCAGCACTGGCATCAAGAACTTCTTCCCAGCAGCAGCAGCGTACACAATTTTCTGCTCTTGTCGGCGTCGGGCCTTCCTCTCTGCCGGGTCCCGTCTACTTCCTGTTTCTGCGAAGGCAGGACCCGGCAGAGAGGAAGGCCTGATACCGCTTTCACGGTGGACACTGATATCGGCACCGGTTCCAGAATCCAGGCCTTTGGGTGTAATTTTAGGACGGAGGAGCTCCTTGGGGCTCTTGAATCTTCAAAGGATATATGCACATTTACTCGGAAAATCTCTTTGCGCCGATTAACAATTAATAATTTGAAAATTAGGGTAAAGTAGGTGAATAATGCATCAGGTCGCCTGCATCAGTGCTTGATCGGATCTTCAGTGCTCGACTTTTCATATGTTCTCGTGTCTCGGCCTTGGATTAACAAAGGACTTGTTCATCAGTGCATTACTACATCTCAGTGACCCCCTGATGGAGGCGAACTATGTCGCCGAAACACAGTACTGTGGCGGGTCCACAGTTGATGTTTATCTGTCTGTTTTGGAATAAACAAGATTATTTTTACAATTTTTTGCTCTTGGAGTGCTCATTGTCCGATCCCACTTTGCTTTGTTTGTAAGACCTAGTGAACCCAGGATTCAAATCCCACATCTCCCACTGACACTCCTTGTGACCTTGGGAAAATCATAAGAATAGCCTTACTGAGTCAGACCAATGATCCATTTAGCACAGTATCCTGTCTTCACGGTGGCCAAACCATGCTACCAAGGCCTATCCATGATCCATGGCAAGCAGTGGCTTCCCCCATGTCTGTCTCAATAGTAGACTATGGACTTTTCTTCCAGGAACTAGCCCAAACCTTTCCTAAACGAGCTATGCTAACCGCTCTTACTACATCCTCTGGCAATGCGTTCCTTCGAATAACTATTCTCTGAGTGGAAAAATATTTCTTCCTATTGGTTTTAAAAGTATTACTCTATAACTTCATTGAGTGTCCCCTAGTCTTTGTAGATCTTGACGCAGTAAAAAAAAAAAAAAAATAAATCGATCCACTTGTCCCCGTTCTATTTTGCAGACTTCAGTCATATTTCCCCTCAGTCCTCTCTTTTCCAAACAGAAAGGCCCTAACCTCTTTAGTCTTTCCTCATACGAGAGGAGTTCCATCCCCTTTATCATCCTGGTCGCTCTTCTTTCAACCTTTTCTAGTTTCACTATACAGTGGTACCTCGGTTTACGAGTGCACCGGTTTTGCAAGACAAGCAAAACATTTGCAAACTTGGTGCCTCGTAAACTGAGCTTGCCTCGCTGTACGAGCGCCCCCCCGCGAACCGGCACCTTTCCCCCTGCGATCCGGCACCCCCCCCGCCACCATCGGGCACCCCTCCCGCCGCCATCGGGTACCCCCCCCCGCCGCAACCTGAGATCCCCCAACCCACCCGAACCCTCTTCTTACTTCCAGTGTAGCCTCCGCATCAGCATCGGCACCGGCACCAGCATGTCCTGTGCGTTGGTGCCGGTGCCCGAAAATCTGCTTCCTGTGCCGGGCCTTGAGCATGTGCGCATGCTCAAGGCCTGAGAGTTCACGTTCAACGTGCCGGTGCCGGTGCCAATGCCGATGCCAATGCGGAGGCTACACTGGAAGTAAGAAGAGGGTTCGGGTGGGTTGGGGGATCTCAGGTCGCGGCGGGGGGGGGGGTGCCGCTGGCAGCGGGGGGGGGTGCCTGATGGCGGCGGGGGGGGGGTGCCGGATCGCGGGGGGAGGGTGACGGTTCACAGGGGGGGCCTTCGGGGGGAGCAATGCCGGTTCTCGTGGGGGGGGGAGCAGCGCTGCTGGCCTCGGGGGGGGGGAAGGTGGGGGGTGGGAACATATCAAAGCAAATTTCCCTTACTTCCTATGGGGAAACTTGCTTTGATATACGAGCATTTTGGATTACGAGCATGCTCCTGGAACGGATTATGCTCGCAATCCAAGGTACCACTGTATCTTTTTTGCGGTAAGGTGACCAGAAATGAACACAATACTGAAACTGAGATCACACCATGGAGCGATACAGGGGCATTATAACATTCTTAGGGCTCCTTTCACTGAGGTGCACTAGCGTTTTTAGCGCACACAGGAAATTACCGCGCGCTACACGGTTAGAAGTAACGCCAGCTCAATGCTGGCGTCAAGGTCTAGCGTGCGGGGCAATGTAGCACGCGCTATTCCGCGCGTTAAAGCCCTAACGCAGCTTAGTAAAAGGAGCCCTTAGTCTTGTTTACCATCCCTTTTCTAATCATTCCTAGCATCTTGTTTGCATTTTTGGCCGCTGGCACACATTGAGCAGAAAGTTTCAGCGTACAATGACACCGTTACCTTTTTCTTGGGTGTTGACCCCCCCCCCCCCCCCCAAGGTGGACCCTAGCATCTGGTCGCTATAATTTGGGTTATTCTTCTCAATGTGCACCACTTTGCATTTGTCCACATTACATTTCAACTGCCATTTGAACGTCCAATTTCCTAAGGTCTGCCTGCAATTTTTTTTTACAGTCTACATGCGTCTTAACTACTTTGAACAGTTTAGTGTCATCTGCAAATTTAATCACCTCACTTGTTGTTCCAATTTCCGGATCATTTATAAATAAGTTAAATAACACCGGTCCCAGTACAGATCCCTGTGGCACTCCACTGTTTACCCTCCTCCATTGAGATAAATGGCCATTTAACCCTATCCTCTGTTTTCTATCCGATAACCAATTCCTAATCAAAAATGAACATTGCTTCCTATCTAATGACTCTTTAATTTTTTCAGGAACCTCTCGTGAAGAACCTTGTGAAAAGCTTTCTAAAAATCTAGGTACACTCCATCAAGGAGCTCTCGACAGGTCAGGTTTTCAGGATTTCCCAAATTAATATGCATGAGATCTATTTGCACACAATAGAAGCAATGCATGTAAAGAGAGCTCATAAAAATTCATTGGGTAAATCCTGAAAACCCAACTGGATTGTAGCCATCAAGGACGGATGTTGGACAACCTTGCACTACATCAACTAGCTCACCTTTATCCACATGCTTATTTACACCTTCAAAGAAGTCAAGCAAATTGGTGAGCTAGGCCTCCCTTGGCTGAACCCATGCTAACTCTGTCCCATTAAATCATGTTTGACTACGTGCTCCATAATTTTATTTTTTATAATTGTTTCCACTATTTTGCCCGGTACTGAAGTCAGGCTTATCAGTCTGTAATTTCCCGGATCTCCCCTGGCACTTTAGAAAAATCAGCATAACATTGGCTACCCTCCAATCTTCAGGTATTACAGACAATTTTAGTGGCAGGTTACAGCAATTTCATGTTTGAGTTCTTTCAGTACCCTGGGATGTATACCATCTGGTCCAGGTGATTTATCACTCTTTAACTTTTCAATTTGGCTTAGTAGGTCTTCCAGGTTACCAAAATTTCTTTCAGCTCTTCCGCATCATCACCCTTGAAAACCATTTCCAATTCATTTAGATCTCTTATATCTTTTCCCGTAAAGACCAAAGCAAAGAATTAATTCAGTCTCTCTGCTATGGCCTTATCCTCCCTTAGCGCCCCTAATGCTCCTTGATCATCCATCAGTCCCACGGATTCCCTCACTGAATTTGCCTTTAGCTGAGGTACAAAAATGAGATTGGAAGCCTTCTGGAGCAGGGGCTTGGAACTTCATTTGGGCTTGGAAAAGCATGGTGGTGTAAATTCTACCCAAACAGCCAGGACAATATGAGGGGAGGAAGGGACTAGCAACTTCACAGTATAGATGTAGAGCATGGAAAACACTATTTAATTTAGCAAAAATGCCGTTCTGCTTCCCACCATCTTTCTTTAATTAAATTACTAGAGCCCTGTCCCTGGAAATCAGAGATAATGCAGTTGCCATTGCAAGGCTTCAGCTTGGCAGTGAGATATGAGGCATTTTAAGCAATTCTCTGGCTGCCAGGTGGCCTCATTTAGTAAAAGAAAGCTGACTGGAGGTGAGGAGGCAACTTTAGTGTTTCTTTCTCTGCCTCTTGAAAATGTACGGCTGGGAAATAGGGAGGGGCAGTTTCTCCCCCCTATCCCCACCATGGACCTTATTTGGACTTATGTCACAAATTCTGATCCTCCAAGGCAAATGTAAGAGAGTGAAGAAACTTACCTGTTGCACCTGGTGATCCAGCAGGCCCCTGGTTACCTGTAGAGGAAAGTATAGCCGAACTAGGTCATTGTCAACAGGGATTTATGTGTAACCTTTCATTCAAAGAATTTGATTGAATTCCCAAGGGCATACAATGTTAGAACAAGAATATTGGAAGACATGTATGTCAGTGGTGTACCTGGTGGGACGGGAACTCGGGGCAGAGCACCACCTCCTCTGGCCAGAGCAACCCCACTCCTGTGAGCAGTTCTGGAGTGCTGGATCAGTGGCGGGTCTGCATCTGCCTGCTCACGGCCATTGGCTCTGCTGGCCCCCTGCCCCAGAACAGAGAGGGCGGGGGCTGGTAGAGCTGACAGCTGCATGCAGAAGGACTGCAGACCTGCAACCATTCTAGCACCCCCAAGCTCCCTGCAACATTTCTCTTCAAAGCTTCATTTAACCTTTAGAACAACTTTTCCGCATACAGTTAAACAATTAATATCTCCTCACACATCTTACCCCAACCTAATCGTTTGGCCCTACCCATATCATATCCCTTTCTTCCCTCGAGGAAACAACAATTTGTAACTTTTACTCCCTAATGTTTTCTCCTTATGTATCTTAGTTCGTCTGTATTGTCAGTTTGTCGTAGCCCTCTGAAATTTTTTAATGTAAAATAACTTGTTTTATTGTCCTATGCTAAAATTTTTTTATTATGTAATTCGCTTAGTTTTAATAGGTGAACCATCAAATTTTAATAAACTTGAAACTTGAAACTTGAAGGGCGGACTTCCCCCCCTCCCCGTCCCACCCTTGGGGTGCCACTGACGTATGTGAATATGAAAACAGCAGCTGTGAGATACAGGAGGTAAGGACTGATTCATTAAATGTTGCTCGGAATTTGGCATCCAAAAACATTGGCGCCAAGTACAGTTCTATAAAGGGTGTGCATGTGTTATAGAATCGTGTTTAGCACCAAGTCTGCACCAAACGTTTAGGCCCCAGACCACAGCTCCAGCTCCCTCCCTGTATCTCACAGCTGCTTTTCCCATATTTATTTATTTAGTTCTAAAATTTCTAGACCGCTTATACCTAAGCGGTTAACATGAAAACATTCACAGCAGTTCAAGACGGCAAAAATGGATAACAGCATCAATTACAGTACAATCACATACTAACGTTACCCCCGTTAAGGTAACTAAAGGAAATGACAAGTTATCAATCTTCGCTAAATTATATCGTGACAATCACAGTTCAAGGATACCTTAACTAGCTCTACAACAAGAATTTAGAAAAAGGCCTCAACATATACAGTACTCCCCCGATATTCGCGGGGGTTCCGTTCCAGGAACCCCTGCGAATGTCGAAAAACCACAAATACGGTTTTTAGGCAGGGGAGCCAGGAGAGAGCAGCTGGAGAGGCAGGAGAGGGCAACCGGAGTGCCGGTCAGTGAAGGAAATCACTCGTTGTATGCTCTGACCGCCTCTTCCTGTACTAAAGTCGGGCATCACCAATCAGGAGCTGCTTTGACACGCAGCTCCTGATTGGTGAGGCCCGACTTTAGTACAGGAAGAGGCAGTCAGAGCATACCGCGAATGATTTCCTTCACTTGTCGGCGCTCCAGCTGCCCTCTCCTGCCTCCCCGTCACGGTCGGAAAATACCGCGAATGACCAGGACCGCGAACTGTGGACCACAAATTCACAGGGGAGCACTGTAGTTCAGTCTTTAACATTTTCCTGAACTGTAGCTGGTCAGAACAGGTCCTCAGGATGCCAGGGGGGTAATTCCACAGTTTCACTCCCACCACGGACACCATTGCTGCTCTAGATTTAACACACTGAACAGTATTCTCCTTCCTAGAGGTCAGTCTCATAGTACCTTCTGACCTCAAAGCCCCCCTCGCTTGGTACACCTCCCACAAAGTTTGAAAATTCACTGGCACAAATCCATACAACTCTGATGTATTACCGATAACATCTTAAAGCAAACCCTACAGCAAATGCTTTCACATACGTCAGTGGCGTACCAAGGGTGGGGTGGGGATGGAGGGTGGTCTGTCCCAGGTACAGGGAGCGGGTAAAAGCCAGGTGTAAATGCTGGCGTTAAGCTTGGGCATGCTCAGGAATATCCCGACACTACTACTATTACTACTACTCAAAAGGAGGACATGTCCAGGGAAATCCAGGGACATGTCCAGGGAACAAGTCCATTTCACTATGCAAAGTTCACTTTGATCATTGTAACTGACTTTGTATCGTTTACCTTTGAGACCCACCGAGCCTGGTATACCCGGTGACCCTGGAAGACCTGCTTCTCCTGCTGGACCTGCAAAATGCATCAAAACAGAAATGAGTTTGCCGCATTGTAACCCGTCCTATGATTCATGTTGTCCTTTACTCACGATGCTCTTTTCTGACTCAAGGCGCCACCTACTGATCGTCAGAGGTGCTGCCCTTCAGTATTTAAAACCTATCAAAGTACTGTATAAACCTACCAGAACTCTTTGATCGTCAAGAAAAGCCCGGCTTCATGGCCCCTCCGCCAATGAGCTTGGATTGGTCGAATGTGTTATGGATTAATTATGCATGAATTTGTAGTATTCGATATGATGAACTTGCACCTGCCACTTTTAGGATGAATTTGTACTTGCACTTTATGGTTTCATCTTCGATTGCCCGGGATATGGGATCACGTGGACAATTACGGCCTCTTTTACAAAGCCGCGCGGCAACAGCCCCGAAGCCCTTTAAATCTCTATGGGCTTTGGGGCCGTTAGCGCGGCTTTTTATGAGAGGCCGTTACTTTTCCAGTTGTATTAAATTGTTGCAATTGACTGAGACCTACTTTTCGTCCATTTTTATTGGATTACAACTTCAACAAATTCAACTTTCAACAAATATTGTACCTATTGCCGATCCTGGGATCTGCTTCCGATAAGTTCGGAACTTTATTTATTGATGATACTGTTTGCATTTTAGAAGTGTGGATTAGTAGAGACTGAAGTGCCAATTCTTATTACCTCTTTAGTTTAGGTTCTGGATTTTGTACATGTACGTTTATTGTATTTATTATTTGTACTAGTGTTTAAGCCCGTTATTCTAGGGTGCCTGTCTGTCTTTCTTCATTTATGTCTCTCTCCCTGTTCCTGTCTCTTTCTTCCTTCCTTTCTGTCTCTCTCCCTCCTGCTATTTTTCTCTCTCTCTCCCTGGCACCCTTTGTCTGTCTGTCTGTCTTTATTTCTGCCTGTCTCTCCCTGGCCTCCTTTGTCTGTCTGTATTTCTTTCTGTCTCTCCTCCCCCCCCCCCCCCCCCACTTTCCTTTGCAGAAGCAGCAGCGGTATTTCCGTTCCCATCCAGGTCCCTGTGAAGTAGTAGCAGCATTTCCCCCCTCCCCCCACTTTCCTTTGTAGAAGCAGCAGCGTATTTCCCTTCTCCTCCAGGTCCCTGTGAAGCAATTCCCTTCTCTTACGTGAGCTGTCCTGCTCCGTTCGGCCCCTCCCTTCTCTTAATGCGATTTGGCCTGCTTCGTTCGGCCCCTCCCCCTTCCCTTCCTGCGGGCTGGCCTGCTGCGGCCGAAGGTTAGTTTTAAAAGTGCCGGTGGCGGCTCCTCTTACGCTGCTGATCCTCCTGAAGAGCAGCCTGCGATGGTGGCCGGCTTTAGCGAACCTCGCAGGCCGCTCTCCAGCCTCGGGAGCACGTTCCCTCTGACGCACGGGATCGTGTCAGAGGGAACGTGCTACCGAGTTGGAGAGCGGCCTGCGAGGTTCGCTAAAGCCGGCCACCATCGCAGGCTGCTCTTTACAGGAGGATCAGCAGCAGCGGCGGCGGCGGCGAATGAGGGCCGAGGTGTGTTCCCTGCCGAGGACGCGGGCAGGAAGAGAGCTTGCCTGGCTTCCAGGGTGAGTGAGGGCGGGAGGAGGGGAGTGGCCAGAGTGATCATTGGCCGGGTTCTAAAATGGAACACGGCCACGGATCACACAACACGGCGGCAGTAATCACGCTTTTTAAAAAGCGCATGCGCCGCTAACCTTTTATTATATAGGATACTAGAAATAATCATTTATGAAAAGATATATAAATTGTGTTGTACAATGGATTCTCTTTGATAATGAATGGATTGCATTTCTAAGACACGTATTTGCTATCTCTTGAAATCCAACAATAGCAGTTACTCAGGATCAGTGGGCAATAGCATATTAACATACTACTGTAGATAATGCCAGATAAAGAGACCTGTCCAGTCCATCCAGTCTTTCCAACAAGGTAAACTCATAATGAGCAATGCGCTATTACAGATGCATACTTCATTTGTCATTGCTATTTTCAGGGTACAGACTATAGAAGTCTGCCCAGCACTGGCTTTGCTTTCTCAAACAATAGTGTTGCCGTCTAATCACCACTAAGCTGCTTCCATGCAGGATTCCTTTATTTTACTTATTAACCACTTTTTGTAAAATTCTTTATTCATTTTAAAATCAAAATTTCTCAAAATTTGTTTAATTTTAAGGAGTGGATTTAATGCTTTGGTTTTATTGTTATGAAAGTCTATTTGTTTATGTGTTATGGTATTGTATTTATCTCGTTATATGATATTTCTGATTTATTAGTTATTATAATTTAATAACCAATGTGAATTTGGGATTGTATTGGGATGGGGGGTAAGGTTTTTTGGAATGTTAAAATAGATGCGTTAGAATATTATATATAATATTTCAAAATTGTTTTAAGGTATTTTTAATGGAGAATATTATATATTATATTATTATATATGCATTGTTTTTAGGCCAATTAATTAATAATAATAATAATAATAATAAATTTATTCTTTTATACCGCCATTACCCAAGAGTTCTAGGCGGTTTACTATTAACCACCTTTTAATGAAGAGATTCACCTGTGGTATTTTACATTAAATAGTAATCAGGTACTCTAAGCATTTTTCCTATCTATCCCGGTGGACTCACAATCTAACTATGGTACCTGGAACAATGGAGAGTGACTTGCCCAGGGTCACAAGGAGCAGCACTGGGATCAAACCCTCAACTTCAGGGTGCTGAGGCAGGAGCTCTAACCACTAGGCCAGCGCCTCGCAAACTTTCCAGCCGGCGGCACACTACATCCAGTGCCCTGGCCGGAAGGCACCCGGAAGTGCGTGCACGTCAATGCGATGATGCTCACACGCGTGCGTGATGTCATCGCGTCGACGTCCGCCCATGCACGGAGGCCCATCTGGCCGCAACCCGCTTCGGTGGAGGGATCCGGGAGGTGCGGCGAGAGGAGGAGAGACACCGGCCAGGAGGAAAGTCATGCACGCCGGCTGACTTCCTACAAGACCGCGAGAGGCACTTCCTCTAGGCAGTCAGCCGGCGTGGACGACTCTCCTCCTCAGCAGTGTGTCGCGGCACACCTGAAATCTAAGGAGGCACACAGGTAGTGATACACAGCACTAGGCCAATCCTCATCTCCACTTATATTTATCCCACGCATTAAGTCTACTAAATGAATTAGTCATTCAATCATATGCCTGGAATAAACTACCTGAGTTTGTCTGCCACGCCCCTTCCCTTGTTTAAAAGCAGACTGCAAACCCACCTTTTTGACAGAGCCTTCAATCCATATCCCTACTCTCCACTGCCCATTAGCCAACAGATTTACCATCCCACCCCTAACTGTATCACCTACCACCAGGGCACACAAGTACACTGGGCCCCCTGCCCCGCCCCACCCAACCATGCGCCCAGGCGGAAACAGGAAGCTGCGTCAGAGGGAAGCTTTGGGCAAGCAGCACCGTTTGCACAATTACAGTTCCCATTGTCTTTCTTATCCGCGTTGCTTGCTTGTCTTACTTTCCGTCGATGGGGTGGGCCGTGTTGCCGATCGGGGTGGGGCCCGCGTTGCCGATCGGGGGGGGGGGGGGGGTATGGCCCACGTTGCCGATCGATGCTGGAGGGGTCCATCTCCGTTTGGAAAAAACAATGTTGATGCCCTCCTTCATCGGGCCCCCCTGACCATTTCGGGCCCTAGGCACGTGCCTACTTGGCCTATTGGTTAATCCTGCCCTGCCCACCACAGCATCCTGTGTGTCTGTCATGACTCGGTACAGCGCTGCATACATCTGGTAGTGCTCTAGAAATAATTAATGCCGGAAGTCGTATGGCTGGAGAGGTTGTAACTCTATTTAATGTTATATTGCACTGGTTCCCAACCCCGTCCTGAAGACCACCAGCCAGTCAGGTTTTCAGGATAGCCCTAATGAATATGCATGAGAGAGATGTGCCTGCACGGCCTTCATGATATGCAAATCTCTCTCTCATGCATATGCATTGTGGAGATCCTGGAAACCTGGCCTGCCAGTAGATCTCGAGGACCGGACTTGGGCAGCCCTGCTGTAACCTATTCTGAGCTCTCTGGGGAGGAGGAACTCTAAGAAGAAATAAATACTAGTAAGAAATACAGCGTCTTCGAAAGGTCAACGGAAAACCAAATTGAGTTCTCTCGGTTTGGCGGTATTGACAGGCAAAACCACCCTTCTAAATGAATCATCCCTCGCCCTTTTATTTCTTATAAGGCTTTCATATTTTGATTACTTCCAAAACAATTATGTGCAGGCAATCAATCGGGGCTTTACAGGTAGCTTTTCATTATTTGCTCTTAAGAACAAAATGAAAAAAAAAAAAAAAACACCAAAAAAAACCCCCCACCACCCTGAAAGAGTTGCTGTAAATAGAACAAAGTACAACCTCTCCGTTCTGGTTAGCTTTATGAATCACTTTAATGACCGAGGATAGCAAAGAAATGATTCTTTAATGATCTGGGTTCTTTTTTTTTCCGGCCGTATAATCTAATCTAGTCAGCAATTATGGCCCAATAGGCTCTGGGGTATCATGAAACATCCGATGCAGTGAGAAACTGGAAGCATTTAAAGGCTTCTCCTACACGCCTAAGCTCATCACAATCACATGATAAAAATCATCCCCATTTGCACAAGCTGATCAGATTTGCAAATCACTTGGACAGCCGTTCTATAAATTGCATGTGAACAGGGGGCGGGGGGGGGTTAGGGGAGTGTAGCACAGTGGTTAAAACCACAGCCTTCCCACCCTGAGGTTGTAGGTTCAAACCCCATGTTGCTCCTTGTGACCCCGGGCAAGTCACCCAATTGCCCCAAACTCATTAGATAGATTGTGAGCCCACAGGGACAGACAGGGAAAAAAGCTTCCATACCTCATAAATTCATGTAAACCATTCTGAGTTCCCCCCCGGGAGAACAACATAGAAAATTGAATAAATAGTAAGAAAAGTTTCAGCCTCTGATAACCAGAGCTACTGTTGTGACATCACAATGCCTCATTCCACCAATGCCTAAAAACCAACCTCATCAGTGATGTCACAATGACTTGATTGTCCTATACTTGGCTCACTTTTGCTACATTTTGATATCTAGAGTGACACAGTGGTTAAAGCTAGAGCCTCAGCACCCTGAGGTTGTGGGTTCAAATCCCACAATGCTCCTTGTGATCCTAGGCAAGTCACTTAATTCCCCCATTGCCCCAGGTACCTTAGATAGATTGTGAACCCTCCAGTACAGACAGTGAAAATTGCTTGCCTGTCTGAATAAATTCGTGTAAACTGTTCTGAGCTCCCCTGGGAGAACAGTACTGAAACTTGAATAAATAAAATAATTATGTACGTGTATCTGCCCACATAGGTTTCACAATTCATAAATCATGCCAACTGGATCCAGATTCACAGGACATTGTTGCTCCAGTACTGGGTTTACCCCACTGCAGGGGCTTGTAGTAGAGAATGACACGGTGACAAAATTCATCACCGTTCCCGTCCCCGCAGATAACCGCGGGAAACCATCTTCATGTCATTCTTTAAAGAGAGAGGGAAGAATCAGAGTATGAATGGCCACAACCACTGACCCGCAAGCTCTGCTTTGAAGAATGCTGGTGTAGAAGGACTGAGGTTGAAACAGACACTACAGACTGACAGTCTCTGGTATCCAGAGCAGATATTGTGATGTCATAATGCCTCATTCCACCAGTGCCTAAGAGCCAATCACATCAGTGATGTCACAATGGCTTCATTATCCTTGGCTCACATAACAATCAGAGTATGAATGGCCACAACCACTGACCCGCAAGCTTTTCTTTGAAGAATGCTGGTGTAGAAGTACTGAGGTTGAAATAGACACTACAGAATGACAGTCTCTGGTATCCAGAGCAGATATTGTGATGTCATAATGCCTCATTCCACCAGTGCCTAAGAGCCAATCACATCAGTGATGTCACAATGGCTTCATTATCCTTGGCTCACATAAGAATCAGAGTATGAATGGCCACAACCACTGACCCTCAAGCTTTGCTTTGAAGAATGCTGGTGTAGAAGGACTGAGGTTGAAATAGACACTAGAAAATGACATGGGATTATTTCCTGCGGTTATCCGCGGGGACGAGAACGATGATTAATTTTGTCAACGTGTCATTCTCTAGCTTGTAATTCTGATTTTCCCATACAAGTCCCACAATGCACCATAGTAAACCTAGAAGTGGACCAACTCGGTCCCTGTAAATTTGGATCCAGTTGGCAGCCTTACCTCCTACCAGGCAACCTCTGGGCATCTATTTGTAGGTACCCAGTTATGGAATTGCTCCCCCTGATGTATTCAACCTTTTATTTTATTTATTTTTTTTTAAAATTCTTTATTCATTTTCAAATTTACAATAAGTGTAACAATATATCCAAACAAATTAACAATAAATATAACACTTAATAATCATCAATGGTACAAATAATATGCTCTTATCTCCCACCCTTCCCACCCTTTCTTATCATATAATCAATACCTTATACAATATGTAACAATAAATTTACCTTTTCTAATCAGGAAGACTGGATGGAAAAAGGCCTCTTACCTCTGTCTCCCTTCTCGCCAAATCCTGATGGTCCAGGTTCACCTCGAGGCCCAGGTGGACCTTCTCGTCCTCTCTGTCCCATGGGTCCCTCCATACCAATGTCACCTGAAAAACAAGCATGGACCGTTTCTCTTCTTCTGAGACTGTCCGACCTTGACTTTCCAAAATAAATTTAACATACTCAAACTTTCAGGCATTATGACACCCGCAACACTTACCCCCCCTCTTTTACGAAACTGCGCAATAATTTTTTAGCGCAGAGAGCCACGCTGCATGGCCCACGCTGCTCCCAACACTCACTGACTTCCTATGAGTGTTGGGAGCAGCGCCGGACATTCAGTGTGGCTCTCTGCGCTAAAATTCGCTAGTGCGGTGTCATAGAAGAGGGCAATAGATTAGATGAATAGATCCATCACCCTTCAAGGAAATCCTAGGGATCCAGAGAACAAATTTGGGGGTTTCATAAAGCAGAAACCCCTGTGGAACAGCAGCAGCGATTTTGCATTTGTATGTGTTCGTTCTTCAGATATATTGGTGGAACTTCAATTAAGTTCTTCCTTTGCTTTCTTCCTCTCGCATTTAGGGGTCCTTTTACTAAGGCGTGCTAAAAATTAGCATGCGCTAAATGCTAATACGTGCTAACATGTCCATTATATCCTATGGACGCATTAGCACGCGTTAACATTTAGTGCATGCTAATTTTTAGCGCATACTGAGGGCATGGTCTATTAAACTGCGCTAGCAGTTTCCTAGCGCGGGGAGCCATACCATTCAGCGCGGCTCTCTGCGCTAAAAACTGCTAGTGCAGTTTAATAGAAGAGGGCCTAAGACGCACTAGTGCGCCTTAGTAAAAGGACCCCTTATTTCTTTCTTTCTTTCCTCTATCCCAGGGGTGGGCAATTCCGGTCCGCGAGAGCCGGAGCCAGGTCAGATTTTCAGGATCTCCACAATAAAAATGCATGAGATAGATTTGCATCTCAAAGAGGCAGTGCATGCAAATCCATCTCGTACATATTCATGGTGGAGATCCTGAAAACCTGACCTGGCTCCGGCTCTCGAGGACCGGAATTGCCTACCCCTGCCCTATCCTCCTGTTCTTACCTCTTGATGTTGTAAACCAGGGGTAGGGAACTCCGGTCCTCGAGAGCCGTATTCCAGTCGGATTTTCAGGATTTCCCCAATGAATATTACATTGAAAGCAGTGCCTGCAAATAGATCTCATGCATATTCATTGGGGAAATCCTGAAAAGCCGACTGGAATACGGCTCTCGAGGACCGGAGTTCCCTACCCCTGTTGTAAACCTTTCCTGCCCTTGATTTGTCATTTTGTGTCTAGCGTTGTTAATTGTACAGCGTACATTTCTCTGTTGTGTTTATTTTATTGTTGTTGTTTTTTAATCATTTCCCTATGATTTTAATCTATTGTTAACCACTTTGATTTGACTTTTTTTTTGTTAATAATGGCAGTATTTCAGGGATCTCAAAGTCCCTCCTTGAGGGCCGCAATGCAGTCGGGTTTTCAGGATTTCCCCAATGAATAGGCATTGAAAGCAGTGCATGCACATAGATCTCATTCATATTCATTGGGGAAATCCTGAAAACCCAACTGGATTGCGGCCCTCAAGGAGGGACTTTGAGACCCCTGCAGTATATCAAATAAAATAACTGTAACTGGTGCTCTTCTCTCTGGAGAAAAGGAGACTCAGGGGAGATATGATAGAGACCTTCAAGATCATGAGGGGCATAGAGAGGGTGGATAGGGACAGATTCTTCAGACTGAAGGGGACAGCAAATACGAGGGGGCATTCTGAGAAACTGAAGGGAGACAGGTTCAAAACAAATGCAAGGAAGTTCTTTTTCACCCAAAGGGTCGTGGACACTTGGAATGCGCTACCGGAGGAAGTGATCAGGCAGAGTACGGTACAGGGATTCAAGCAGGGATTGGATGGATTCCTGAGGGATAGAGGGATCGTGGGGTACTGAGTAAACCAACCTGGTCGTGCATGTGCAAGACCGGAGGGCTAGGACTTCGAAAGGAGGGCAGAACTTAAATGGGAAACCAAGGTGGCAGGGGAGCCCCTTCTGATGATTCAGACAGGCCTTGACCTGTTTTTGGCCACCGCGGGAGCGGACTGCTGGGCAGGATGGACCTGTGGTCTGACCCGGCAGAGGCACTGCTTATGTTCTTATGGTGAGAGGTCATGAACTTGTTCCATCTAATTGCTTGTTTGTGTGGCTAGAATTCGTTGACCATTGCTGCCTACGTGGCTATTGTGACTGATGACTGCTCTGCTTGACAAACAGGATATGTAATTCATTAAAAAAATATATATATTCAGAAGCAGCATTTAGGGGTCTTTTTACTAAGGCACGCTAACTGATTTAGCGCTCGCTAATGATTAGTGCGCTCTAAATGTTAACACGTCCATAGAATATAATGGGCATGTTAGCATTTAGCGCACTAAGGGCTCCTTTTACTACGCTGCGTTAGCGTTTTTAACGCACACAGCATTTTAGCACACACTAAACCCACGCTACGCGGCTAGAACTAACGCCAGCTCAATGCTGGCGTTAAGGTCTAGTGCACGCAGCAAGTTAGTGCACGCTATTCTGCGTGTTAAAGCCCTAACGTGGCTTGGTAAAAGAAGCCCTAAATCAGTTAACGTGCACTAAATCGGTTAACATGCACTAAATCGGTTAACATACGCTAAATCAGTTAGCGCATGTTAAATCAGTTAGCACACCTTAATAAAAGGACCCCTTAATTTTCATTATTTTTCTGGAAGGGTTCATAATTTCCTAGAATTTCAGAGTAAAAAAATGCAAAATACAAAAATAGTCTCCGAATGCTTTGCTGGTTTAATTATGTTTCTGTAGCTTTTCAGAGATCTGTAGTCACGTTGTAAACCAGAGGTTCCCAACCCTGTCCTGGAGGACACCAGGCCAGTCGGGTTTTCAGGATAGCCCTAATGAATATGCATGGAGCAGATTTGCATGCCTGGCACCTCCATTATATGCAGATCTCTCTCATGAATATTCATTAGAGCTAGCCTGAAAACCCGACTGGCCTGGTGGTCTTCCAGGACAGGGTTGGGAACCACTGGTATAAACACTTGGGGTTACGCAGTTGAAACAAATTAGCTACACTCTTAAATTAGTTTGCTTTTGGAATAGTATATAACTATGCGCTTTGTCTAAAGAATTACTTTTATAGCACTCTCTGTGACTGCACAATGGAACTGAGATTCAAAGGGGCATGGGGGAAGCCACTGCATGCCCTGGATCGGTAGCATGGAATGTTGCTACTCTGAGAATTCCGGAATCTTGCTACTCTTGGGGATTCAGCATGGACCGTTGCTAATATTTGGGGTTCCAGAATCTTGCTTACTCTGAGATAATGGAATGTACTCTTTGGGATTCTAGAATCATGCTACTCTTTGGGGATTCTATATGGAATGTTGCTGCTATTTGGGGTTCCGGAATCTTGCTTACTCTGAGATAATGGAATGTTGCTACTCTTTGGGATTCTAGAAACTTGCTACTCTTTGGGAATTCTGCATGGAATGTTGCTACTGTATGGGGTTCCAGAATCTTGCTTACTCTGAGATAATGGAATGTTGCTACTCTTTGGGATTCTAGAATCTTGCTACTCTTTGGGGATTTTTCATGGAATGTTGCTACTCTTTGGGATTCTAGAATCTTGCTACTCTTTGGGGATTTTGCATGGAATGTTGCTACTCTTTGGGATTCTAGAATCTTGCTACTCTTTGGGGATTTTTCATGGAATGTTGCTACTCTTTGGGATTCTAGAATCTTGCTACTCTTTGGGGATTTTGCATGGAATGTTGCTACTCTTTGGGATTCTAGAATCTTGCTACTCTTTGGGGATTCTACATGGAATTTTGCTACTGTTTGGGGTTCCGGAATCTTGCTTACTCTGAGATAATGGAATGTTGCTACTCTTTGGGATTCTAGAATCATGCTACTCTTTGGGGATTCTGTATGGAATGTTGCTGCTATTTGGGGTTCCGGAATCTTGCTTACTCTGAGATAATGGAATGTTGCTACTCTTTGGGATTCTAGAATCTTGCTACTCTTTGGGAATTCTGCATGGAATGTTGCTACTGTATGGGGTTCTGGAATCTTGCTTACTCTGAGATAATGGAATGTTGCTACTCTTTGGGATTCTAGAATCTTGCTACTCTTTGGGGATTCTGCATGGAATGTTGCTACTCTCTGGGATTCTAGAATCTTGCTACTCTTTGGGAATTCTGCATGGAATGTTGCTACTATTTGGGGTTCCGGAATCTTGCTTACTCTGAGATAATGGAATGCTGCTACTCCTCGGGTTTTAGCCAGGTACTAGGAACCTGGATTGGCCACCGTGAGAACAGGCTACTGGGCTTGATGGACCATTGGTCTGACCCAGTAAGGCTGTTCTTATGTTCTTATGCCCCTCAAGTTGATCATCTCCTCTCACTGAATGGCAAAGTTTAGATGTAGCTGTTCATAAATGGGGAACTGTCTCCCAGCATTGAAAGTTCATATCATGCTTGTGTAGAAGGTCTCATCGGGACAACCTTCAGTCCAGTTAGTCAAATTCTTGTGTTAGGAGCAGGAAGGGAGCCAGTTTTGTGCATCAAGTTTCAAGTTTCAAGTTTAATTTTATTTGATGTATCGCTTATTACAAACTAAGCGATTAACAAAATATAACAAATATTGTTAAATAATATAATATTGAACATTAAAGGGGTAAAATAACAGTATCTTAATACTACTTTAACTAAAAGGAATAAGACATACAAAACAAAATTGACATACTATGAAACATATGGAGTGAACATGAGGGCTTAAGGTTACAAAAATATTTTCCCGAGAGGGAGAAAAAATGGTCTGAGAGGGGAGGGAGGAAACATTAGGAAGGGATTAAAAGTTCTAAGATAGAAATTAGCAATGAAATTAATTTAGAGGTCAAAAGAGATTTTAAAAAGAAATGATTTTAAATTAGTTTTAAATTGATTTAAATTTTTATTTTTTCTGATATATAAAGGAAGAGAGTTCCAAGTAAGAGGAGCCACTACAGAGAAAATATCATTAGAGTGCTCCTGGACATCCCTGTTAGACACTGTTAAGGCACTTTACTGTAACCATCAGCGTTAAGAGACCGCAAACACCCCCTGTCCTCCCCTCAGTCATGAACGTTGATTGATGGAAATAAAACGAAGATAGCTTTGTCCTTACCAGTACTGCCCTTTTGTCCCTTGGGTCCTTCTGATCCGGTGTGTCCAATAAGCCCTTGAGGCCCTGCAGTGAATAGAGACCTGGTTACTTTACTTCTGTTATGGCATGTGGTGGGTTTAAGGAACGTAGGAGGAAAAGGGAAGCTGATAGAGTTTGATTTCAGCCAATTAAAGCAGGCAATACAAGTCCAGATTCCTTTCCCTGCCTTGGTAAACATTCTTTCTCTGCTCTGTAAATGTCTATGAAAACCTGGCACATGCCTTCTTTCTAAACTGTAAATGCAGTCCTGGTTTCTCTGCTAATTATATAATTGTATATGCATTATCTCTACAAGTTACCCAAGAACATCCCCTGTCTCCCTGAAATTTGCTTCAGCACAGTAACCCCTCCTGGAGCCCTGATTCCTCCATTTAAAAAGGTGCTTAAAGGTTTCATCTTTTTTTTTAAAGCAATGGAAGTAAAATCCGGATGTCTCAATCCGCCCTCCTTTTTCTGGAGCCATACGGTAACCCTACTAGTTATGACTATAGATTGCACCAGTGATATTTTCAGATGTAAGAGACAGCATAAGGTAAACAGTAGGCAAAAGAAGTCATTCGGAGTATTAACAAAGTCCAGCTACAGCAGTCACCCTGGGGAATCCCTCTAGAACAGGGGTGCCCAATAGGTCGATCGTGATCGACCGGTAGCTCGCCAAGGCAAAGTGAGTCGATCATCCTTGATTCACTTTGCCTTGGCGATCTATCGGGTCGATCAATCTTCCTCTCCCCGACGTCAATTCTGCCTTCGGAGAGGAAGTTCGGGCCAGGCAATCGCTGCCTGGCTGGGCAGAAATTCCTCTCCGATGGCAGAATTGACGTCGGGGAGAGGAATGCTGGTCGGCCCGAAGCAGGGAGAGCATGGGGCAGCGTCGCTGTCGGCTTTGGGGCCTGTTATCCATTGGTGGCGGTTTGGGTCCTGTTCCCCGATGGCAGCGGCAGTGGCAGTGGCTTGGAGAAGGGCAGGGAGAAAGAAAGAAAGGGGGCAGGCAGGGAGACAGAAGGAAAGAAGAGAAACAGAAAAAAAGAAAGGGGGCATGAAGAGAGAAAGAAAGAAAGGTCAGGGAGAGAGGAAGAAAAAGTTGGGGGAGGGAATGAGGTGTGGAGGAGAGGAAGCATACAGGCTGAAAGAAAGAAGAAGAAAGTGCAACCAGAGGCTCATGAAATCACCAGACAAGGTAGGAAAAATGATTTTATTTTAAATTTAGTGATCAAAATGTGTCTCAATTTATATCTGCTGTCTATATTTTACAATATGGTCCCCTTTTACTAATAGTGGTTTTTAGCGCAGGGAGCCTATGAGCGTCGAGAGCAGCGCTGGGCATTCAGCGCAGCTCTCTGCGCTAAAAACTGCTATTGTGGTTTAGTAAAAAGGGAGGGGGTATATTTGTCTATTTTTGTATGGTTGTTACTGAGGTGACAGTGCATAGAGTCATCCGCTTTGACCTCTTTGAAAAAACCCCGGAATAGGAATGATAATTAATAATTCTATGCGTACAATGTGCGTTGTGTTTTTTTTAAAATTTTATTGTTAGTAGATCATTTTGACTTGGTCATTTTAAAAGTAGCTCGCGAGTCAAAAAAGTGTGGGCACCCCTGCTCTAGAAGAATTTCCATCCTCATCTTTCATCAAATCCCTTAGTGGCATGACAGCCTTATGCAATCCATCAAATTCTCACACAAGCCAACGGAGATTTGCATACCTGGTGGTCCTGGGAGGCCACGATCTCCTGTTTGAACAAAGGATTTAAAACACATTAATCATTTCTTTCCCACAAAACCATGTCCTTGCATTATGTCCACAAATGTATCCCTTTCCCATTTATTATGTTTCAATTAGAGAATTATGACGTTAAGTCAATGATTAACTATTCCGGTGCTCGGAGCTATGTATTCAAGCAGAATTTGCTCACAGTTCATTAGAAACATAGAAACATAGAAAGATGACGGCAGAAAAGGGCCACTGCCCATCAAGTCTGCCCACTCCATTTACCCATTCTGGAAGCCTTGGTGACTGGTGGCGAATTTATTCATGTATCCTGTAGAGGGCACTGTGAATATTATGTTGTCACTTTTCTCAGGAGCTGAGCTCCCTTGAAGAGCTCTGCGGGGATGCTAAAAGAGAAGTTAGCAAAGAATCTAGCTGCTAATTTAGGCCCTCTTTTACTAAGCCGCGGTAAAAGAATCTACCACAGTCCAGAGTGCTAAATGCTCTGACTCTCATAGGAATTTTATGAGCATAGGAGCCAACTATGTGGGTGCTTGAGCACTTCCAATTGAACATACTTCTTGACTGTGTCCAGGAAGAGGTAATTTTCATTGAGTTTAGCAACCCCAATAATTTTGAAAAGTTGGCTTCTCTGTCTATGAGTGTTGGAACAGTGTCGGAACATTTAGCGCGTCGGGCCCTGGTAGAAACCTCTAACACAGCCTAGTAAAATGGGAGGTTAATTAGTTAACTGGCTAGATCGGCTCATAGACGAAACCTACGCGTGGACAAAGCTGCCCAAACAATCGCGCGCAGGACGTCAGCGCGCTGGATTTTAACACTATTTTAAAGCTCTGTAATAGGGGACCCCCCCCACTTTACTTAGAAATGTTGGCGCTCCCGTTGGGGGGGAACCCCCCATTACAGAGCAAACAGTAATTTTTCCCTATAAAACAGGGAAAAAAGCTGTTTCCTCTGTAATGGGGGTGCTCCCCTCCACACCCCCTCAACGGGAGCGCCAACATTTCTAACTAAAGTGGCGGGGTTCTCCCCCACACACTCCTTCACAGCGCTTTAAAATAGTGTTAAAATCCAGCGCGCGTTTGTCTGGGCGGGTTTGTCTCGCGCGCTTTTGATTGAACACCAGTTTTTGAAATTCTTTCCTACAGATGGCTAAATGTAGCCATCTAGCCACTCCAAAACTGGAATTGTCAAAAGCATGATCGAGTTGGGGGCGAACGTAGCCAGCTAATGCAAATTATCTAGGTGATGGGCGTAGGAACAGTAGGCTTGAATCTAGCCTGCCATATCATAGTTGGATAGGATTCAACCTGAGTCTAACTTGCTAGCTTACTGCTGAAACAGGGAGCCATAGATATGTTGGATAGCTATCTTGCTGCCTGTGGCGTAGTAAGGTGGGACGGAAGGGCAGTTCACCCCTGATGCTGTCTTGGTGGGGGCGCCGGCTCTCCTCTTCCTCTTTGCCTCCCGCTCTTTCCCACTTTTCCCCCTACTACGTGTGCACCTTCACCGCACCTCCAGCTCTTCCCTGGTGCGGGCAGCAACTCCAACCTGCTGATCGCGCCGGCATAGGATCGCCCTCTGACGTCACTTCCAGGGCCCAGACTGGCATCGGGGGGGGGGAGGAGGGGGGTTTCAGTGGAAGGGGGATGGGAAGCAGGCAGGCTGGCATCGGAGGGGGGGTGGGGGGGTTTAATGGAAGGCAGGCAGACAGAATGGCATGGGGGTGTTCAATGGAAGGGGGATGGGAGGCAGGCGGGCATCGGAGAGGGGGTGAGGTGAGGAAGGACGCACTGGGGGCACTATGGACATAGGAAGGGGCAATGTTGTGTGTTATGTTTGATTAGTTATTGTTACAAGTACTATATATGGTGCTGAGAATAAATGTCCAAATAAGTGTTCTCGACTTTTTTAAATTCACATTTAATGTCACATTTTTTATAAAGGTTAGTACCAATAACAACAATATTTAACATATTGATATATATCACAGTAATGATGTATTTTATTATCTCTCATGTAATTTACAAACTTAAAAATGAGAGGTGAAAGGGCCTCATAAGTGGAATAGCCTAGGGCCTCTTTTCATCTAAATCCGGCCCTGGAAGCCTGTCTGCTTATGTATCCTTTAGTTACATTTTAGAGTTTGCATAACTGTCAAGCGGGATTTTAAAACCCAGGGATCGCGCACAAATTGCCAGCAAAGCTGAACGTTTCGAATCTGAATCTCACCTTTAGAACCCTGTATGCCCATATCACCTGAGAAAAAAAAAGAAAGAAGAGTTAGCGTGTGTTGATACCCCTGTTAAAGGGGGGGGGGGGGACGTTATCAAAACGGGCAACCGTTAAGACAGGTCATTGTACCGTTACCCCTGGCTAGTACAGTAGTAACGAGGTCCCATTGAATAAAGCGGGACCTTTGCTAGTGATAAAATAAACCATGCTAATGCTAGCCTACATTGATAACTTCCCCACTTACCCCCTGTTTTACAGAGGTATGCTGTTTTTAATGCACGCGCTACACATTAGCGCTCGCTAAACCCGCGCTAAATGCTAACGCGCACATGTTATCCTATGGACGCGTTAGCGGCTAGCACATAGCGCACGCTAAATCCACGCTAAAACGCTTGGCGTGCCTTTGTAAAAGAGGGCCTTAGTGCGAAGCGTTTAAGGCCCTCTTTTACAAAGGTGCGCTATGCATTTTAGCGCGCGTTTAGCGCACGCTAAATCAACACGTGTGCTAGTTTCTAATGCGTCCAAGGGATAACAGGCACGCGTTGGCGTTCAGTGCGTGATTAGCGCGCGCTAATATTTACCGCGTGCTAAAAAGCATAGCGCACCTTAGTAAAAGAGGGGGAAAGTCTCTGATAACCAGAGCTGATATTGTGATGTCACAATGCCTCATTCCCGCCAATGCCTAAGAGGCAGCTCCATCAGTGATGTCACAATAGCTCGACTGCCCTATACTTGGCAGTGATTTCCATTTCTAGAGACATTTCTCTTTTCTTTAATTAAGGGGGGGATAGATGTGTACACGGGCAATTGTTATGATGTGTTATTTTACGGTTAACCCCAGTTAGTATTAACCTATTCCTATCGTGTGTCCCGGATGACGGGACATTCTGAAAATGTCGTTGCCATCGTGGATAAACAGTCTGTATGGACTAATAAAGAGCCAGGAACACAAAATATTTGAATTTACAGACTTATGACTTATTTACATTATGTTTACAATAGCCATAAATGATAACGGTGAATAATACAAAACTTTGCTAAAATAATTATGATTGGAACCAGCGTAACGTAAAATTTATTACGACAGGAAAAGGTTAACTAGGTCTCATTGCATAACATGGGACCTGTGCTAAAGAAACTGGAATTAGTGGTAAAATAATACATCTTAATGGAATGCACATTGATAACTATGGGCTCCTTTTATCAAGACGCGCTACGGGGGTTAGCGCGTCGGACATTTCATCACCCGCTAACCCCCGCGGCAAGCCTAAAAACGAACGCCTCGTCAATGGAGGCGTTAGCGACTAGCAGCGGCAGGCGGTTAAACACGCGGTATTCCGCGCATTAACTGCCTACCGCACCTTGAAAAAAGGAGCCCTATGTTCTATTTAGCTGACTTGCTGCACGTCGTGAGAGACCGTACAGTGGAGATGCTCTTTTTCAAAGAACGAGACGTCCATTCACCTTTGTGTCCAGGCTCGCCCCTCTCTCCCTTGAAATATCCTGAAATGAAAAAGTTAAAATGTTTCGTGAAGCTGATTTTCCACAAGAATTCCTCAACAATTCTTTGTTTTCTGTAGGACAGAATATTGCCTAGGTTGTATTTAATATTCTTTTGTCCCCAGGCCTTTTTATGATGAGTTTATATATTACACCTACTTGGAGTAGAACACCTGATGGGTTGTCTTAAGGGGGCGTCTTACCCCCTTTTTTAATAAGGTGCGCTAATCAATTAGCGTGTGCTAAATGTTAACACATCCATAGACTAACATGCATGCGTGTTACATCGATTAGCGGTTAGTGCACCTTAGTAAAAGAGGGCCTTAGTGTGTTCATTTTTATATGACTTTTATATATTTATATATTTTTAGTGTACCCTACTTAGGTAATAGGTAGGCTAAAAAATAGATAAATAAGGCCGGTCCAAGATGGCGGCCGTATGAGACATGCCAATGGAGCAACCAACCTGCAAACTAAACAGAAAACTTAACAAAAATGAAACACTTGTTTTTATCCGTGCTTGCCTTCAGTTCGTATAAATTTGGTCCTCACCTAGCTCTCTCTCTGTTCGCATTTTCTCTCGGATGTACAGCCACAGGTTCTCTCGTGTCTGAGTGTCAGAACCCAGATTCAAGCTCGTGACTTCTGTTCGGTGTTTCATGTCCTGTATGCGTTCTGACTTTGAAAGGTCTAAGCCATCAATATTCATAGAGGTTAATCGATTGGTTTGACTCAGGGTTTCCAATTGTGCCACACGAGATTTCAGTGCCTTCACCTCCTCCGCTGTCATAAATAAAATAAAGAAAAAGTTGAGGGATTACCTGCATTTAGTATATATGCTGACATACCTTGAAGAATGGGGATAAGTGTTTATTAGCAAGTTGGCTGCATATGGATAGCCTAAGCACTCACACACCATTTTCTGCATATCTCAGAATTAATTGTATATTTGAGATTAGCACCCGCACCAGATGGCAATCTTCATTCCAAACATATTATTGACGTCCAAAGATATCAGGGTAAAGGGGATAGGACTTGATATACCGCTTTTTTCTGTGTGGTTAAACCAGGGGTGTCAAAGTCCCTCCTCGAGGGCCGGAATCCAGTCGGGTTTTCTGGATTTCCCCAATGAATATGCATTGAAAGCAGTGCATGCAAATAGATCTCATGCAGATTCATTGGGGAAATCCTGAAAACCCGACTGGAGTCTGGCCCTCGAGGACCGACTTTGACACCTGTGGGTTAAACAATCAAAGCGGTTTACATATTATTTAGACAGGTACTTATTTTTTACCTGGGACAATGAAGCGTTAAATGACATATCCAGAGTCACAAGGAGATGCAGTGGGAATTGAACTCACAACCTCAGGGTGCTGAGGCAGTTGCTCTGACCACTAGGTCACTCCTGTACCAGAATTGCTCTTTCAAACACTGCTAGGATTATGGAAATCCAAATATCTGTTATTCAGGTTGAAAGGTTCGCTGTTCGAGTTTCAAGTTTATTTATGGCTTGATATACCGACCATCACATGTATCTGGACGGTTTACAATATTAAAAATTAGAAAAATCCTTCCAATTATATGTAATTTACTGAATGGCAACCCCAGTCATCATTAGTAGTAATTTATTGTTGTTAGCAGAAATCTGACTTTTTGCTCTCATTTCCATACCAAATATCACAGTATCATAAGATAATGCCACTGGGTTATCTAATAAATTATTAATTTGGTCCCAAATTGATTTCCAAAAATTCATAATATATGGGCAATGAAACAATAAATGATCTAAAGTTCCTACTTCTAGATGACAATGCCAGCATCTATTAGACAAAGAACTATCTAATTTTTTGGAAGAGATTAAATTATAACTTTTGGTGGAATTCTTTATGCCATATCTATAAAATGGAAAGATTTATTGCTTTACAAAAGGGATACTTTAAGAAATTTCAGGATGTGTGGAAACCATTAACAAAATATTGTAAGGATTAAGTAAAATTATTTCCCTTTTAATTATCAGTTCAGGATATAGGGAGGAGGGTATTTTTCTTATTACATATATTATATAATAATGGAAGATATGGATGGGAGGGATGGGAAAGGGGAAGGGATAAAATTTATATAATGTGCCAATGATTGTTTATAAGTGATATATTTATTGTTACTGTGAATGAATATATTTTAAACTTAATGTAATTTTGAAAATGAATAAAGAATATTAAAAAAAATTAAAAAATTAGAAAAATCTAATAAAATTTAAGATTTAGCTGAAATAAAATAAAAGGAGGGTAAAACTAGAATTAAGGCAGATTATGACTTATTAGAGACGAAAGGTGCTAGGGGATAGGAAAGTTTTCATTACAATGGGTAAATAAAAATAAAAAGGAGGGGTAGAGGGATAGGAAGTAACAAGAGGGAGACAGGGATGTCGTTTCTTAAAAGCTTTCACTACCCCCTTATTGATAGACATCTTTAAAAAGAAATGTTTTAAGATTTGTGACCTTGACCAACCTACTTAACCCCACCATAAATTACTGAGGATATAAAGACAAAGCATGGAGTTGTCGGTTAGTAGTGTACATTTGTCAGCTTTCCTGCGGCTGGCCAAGTTGGAACTTCTTATTTTAACTTCCAAACCCCGTGCCCTCTTCTCTCTTTTTTTTTTTTTTTTCTGTCTCTCTGGACGTCTGTGTCTACACACATGCACAACTGCTAAAACGTGTTGTTTCTTTAACTTTACCACAGCTAAATTTTCACCACTTTTCTCTAATCACAACATCCACGCGGACTCTCTTGCTTCTCATACAGTTTGTCTTGAATGGATTGTAAACTCCTCAGAGCATGGACTGTCTCTCATATTCAATTAGTACCACTTTGGAAGAGATCGGTAATAATAGTAACATTACCAAGCCATATAAGTAAGTAGGTAAATAGCAAATTATGGATGAGAAATGCTTCACAGGAAATGGCCTTCCCTCATTAGGTTGTAAGCTCTGTCAAGCAGGGACTGTCTCAACCATGGTTGTGTACAGTGCTGTGTACGCCTAGTAATGCTACAGGAATAAATAGGAGTATAGCATTTGCAAACATTCAGCTGCCATTAGAGGAGGCATTCTTGGAGGATAGGAAAATAATGAGCCTATGAGGGGCCGCTAGAACGTTCTCAGCCCAACCAGGAAGTTGAATCAGAGGGAAAGCCAATGCTGGAGAAGCTACTTGCGCTGGCGAAGATTTAAAGAGGTACAGGGGGAAGGGAGAGGCGAATGTGGTTTGGGGGGCTTGGAAGCGCAGGGAGGGGCATGGAGCGAGTGGGGAAAGTGCACCACCAGCTCAGGTGTCTCCTGTGTCTATGCACTCTTCCAGTTACATGCCATTCCACTTACGCGCTTCTTTACAGAATAGCGTGCAGTGCGTTGTGGTGTGTCTCTGCCAGTTAGGGTGGCACTTTATATGCACAAGGTGTGCACACAACTACACAATTGCTTCCATTGCACACCGAGGGGTAAATTCTATAAACGGTGCTGAAAAATTGGCATTGGAACGTGGAGTGTTCTTCTATAAACGGCGTTCCAAGTTCAGCACCATTTATAGAATAGCTCTTAGAGCTGGATCCTGTGTCAAAAGTTTGGGGGGGGGGGCAGTATTTACGCCAGATGAAACCTGACATCAGTGCCGGCGCCCAACCCTTGATATTTGGGCACTGGAAAGACACTGTTCCATAAGAACGTACACAATTTTTGGAATGTTCCTGTCCCATGCCCCCTTCTGAATTGCATGCTAATGGATTTGAGTACCTGGGGTTACAGAATAGCGTGCAGGAGAGGCACACACAAACTCCATGTAGTGCCAATTAACTGCGATACATCAATTTATTGTAAGTTAATGGCTCGTTGGCTAATTAATCTGCGCATGCATCTTTGATCCATGCACAAATTTCAGTGCACATTTTTTGGCACCATATATAGAATCCGGGGGAACGTTTCTCTTAGAACTGGCGCCAAGACTGAAAAAAATATCTGCAGCCAACTTGGACAACTTTGGATCTCCGACAAATTATGCCACAGGCCAGGGCAGGTCTTTTCAGACCTGCAGGCTTTCTTTTCCTACTTTGTTTTAGGGGGGGAGGGGGGTCTCATTTCCATTGGCTGTCCTCTTAAAGTCTCTCGGCTCCGACGCCTCAACGGTCGAAGACCGTTTCCCGCTTCAGAACGTTCGCCTATTTGTGCGTGTTACGCAAACGTGAAGGCCTGCAGGGCCCGAGAGAGGTGGTGGAGAGTAAAACGGTGACTGAGTTCAAAGAAGCGTGGGACGAACACAGAGTGTCTAGAATTGGAAAATAAGATTAAAAATTGAACTAAGGCCCGTTACTGGGCAGACTTGCACGGTCTGTGTCTGTATATGGCCGTTTGGTGGAGGATGGGCTGGGGAGGGCTTCAAAGGCTGGGAGGGTGTAGATGGGCTGGAGTAGGTTTTAATGGCAGTAGGAACCAAAGCACAGTACCGGGTAGAGCTTTGGATTCTTGCCCAGAAATAGCTAAGAAGAAGGTTGGGCAGACTGGATGGACCATTCGGGTCTTTATCTGCCGTCATCTACTATGTTACTATGTTAGACATGGTGGTCGTTACCTAAAGCGATGAGTCCAAAGAGCAGGCCGAGAAGCAGCAACCAGGCCAAGAGCAAACCTAAGAGCCATTTCCACCAGCTGCAGCAGGAACCACAAGGACACCAAGCCGGAGCTGCACCCATTCCTCCTCCTCCGTCATCTTTATGGATTTCTGAAGACAAAAAGAGAGGGAAGATGGTAAGGAATAGTCTACTTTGGTCTCCATCATTACCAAGAGGGGATTTCTCTTATTACACAGAAGAGTCAAAACATTTTAACTAAGTAGGGATGAGATGTGTTGCAGTGAGGATTCCAATCTCAGTTTTCAATGGATTTTCTTCACCCTACTAATGTTTGCCATGTCTTAACATATGTACAGAAATTAGAATGCATGGCGTGTCCTTTATTCATTAAATTGCAATTCATGTGGTATTCTTCCTTCTGCAGGGAACACAGCTGCAGTGGCATAGTACGGGGAAGCTGGAGGGGGTGGACCACCTGGGGTGCCATTTTCGTGAAGGGGGGGGTGTGTGTGCCAGTGCTGACGCATCTCCTCCTCTCTGTCCCCCACCCCGCATACCTCTTTAAATGTTCACCGGCATGAGCAGAATCTTCCACTTGCTGCTCACGCTGGCGTCAGCCCCCTTCTGATGTCACTTCCTGTCAGAAGGGAGTCGATGCTGGCATGAGCAGGAGGAGGAGGATGCCACTTGCGCCAGTGAAAATTTGCAAGAGATCCGTGGAGGCGGGGTGGGGTGGAAGATTGGGGAGGCACCCAAGCGGCAGGAAAGAGTGGGGGGCACATGGTGAGGTGATGCGGTATGCCACCTCCCTGAGCGCCAACTTCCCTTGCTATTGGATTTTGTTACTACTGTGCTAGAGGTACTTGGAATATATCCTGATATCTTGAGTTACTGTTCCCAGGGAAATGGTTCACTATGGGCTCATAAGAACATAAGCAGGTCCATCATGCCCAGCAGTCCGCTCACGCAGCGTCCCATCAGGTCCAGGCTCCTTTTACTATGATGTGCTAGCAGTCTTAGCGCGAGCTACAATGCAGTGCGCGCTAGGCACTGACGCCTCCATAGAGCTTGCGTTAGTATTTTTCATTTAGCGCGGAGTTTGCAAGCGCTAATCTTCCCTGCGCGCTAAAAACGCTAGCGCACCTTAGTAAAAGGAGCCCTGTGTGTCTCAACTGGGTGACCCATATCCTTCAGGGGTGTCTAAGAGGTGGCTCTTCAGCCATATGCAATTTGTATTTGTAATGGCAGATTATTGTGACAAAGTAATTATTTCAGAACAGTATTTTGGAATGCTGGCTGCAGGTTTCCGGGTCTCGCTGCGTTTTGTCAGGCAAAACCAATGTTTCAGCCATCGTGCTGTGGCTTTCTTCAGGGCCTGCAGCTTGTCTTTATATAGTAGGTCCTCGACCCCCGATTGGTTGGGGCTTCAGGTGAATGAGGCAGCTTCAGGGGAAGAACGTCTTTAAACTCACCAGAGACTTTTCCATTCTATGGGGAAAACAGACCAACTGATTTTCCCACCAAAATTCAAATTGGTGACCAACGGAACCTTCCTGCCTCATTTATCTCAAGCCCCAACCAATCAGGTTTGAGGACCTACTAAATACAGACAAACTGCTGACCTCAAAGAAAGCCACAGCCTGATGGCTGAAACTTTAGTTCTACCTGACAAGACACAGGGAGACCCGGAAACCTGCAACAAGCATGATGCCAGCTGCGGAAACCCTGAAAGACCAAGTATTTTGGGATATCTAACAGGTTCTAATTATTAATAAAATATATATGTGGCCCTCACACATATGGATTTCTGGTCATATGGCCTGCTATTGAAAAATTATGAAATTTGCATGGCCCATAAGCACGTAGGTCTCTGATCTTCTAAACTGAAAAATCTCAGACACCCTGAGTTAAGCAATATTAGGGGTGTCACCGTTCTGATGAAAGTTAGTGCGCCAGCCTCCTGGCCTTTGCCCCTAGACATAACTAGAAAATCTCACTCACCTGCATAAGTAGCTTTCTCCTTTGTGACTTTTAGACCACCTAGTAGATGAAGAAAATTAACAGATTGCAATTAGAATTTTTTTTTAATGATATTCTCCAGGCTACTATAAGGAAATGAGATGCTGAATCTTAATTATCTCATCCCTTCCGGCATACAATATAAAGTGTCCTCACCATTTGCCTCCGACTTCAGATAGGAATCTCCGTTACTCATGATTATCTGCTTGTCTTTCTTAAAGGTATCTTCACACAGCGAAGCTGAGAGAGAGAAAACAGGAAACGCAGGTAAAGAGACTGAAATACTTTTGCAGGTACCACCTTTACCACCCCCATCCTACTCACTAAAGGTGGGTATGCCTGCCACTGAACTCTAGGTTGGCTCCTAAAAAGTAGGGTTGCCAGACGTACGGATTTCCTTTTCTAGGACATGTCCGTGGGTCCGGACGTCTTTACAAAACCCGGCACGTTGCCCAGGTTTCGAAAAGCTTCCCTCAAAATCGTGTTGGGAAGGGACATTCGCGCATGCACAGATGCAATGCAGTGACAACACGTGTGTCGCACCCGTGCACGTGCGGATGCCGGCTGGGGGCAGGGCTGGGGGGGTAGAACGGGGCAGGCCTGGGGACGTGGTCATGGGTCCGGATTTTCCTTGGGGAAAATCCGGTACCCCTACTCAATAGCCGCTTTTTGTTCTGGGTTGTTAATACAAATACTAAGGGTTCTTATATTCTGCCATTTGCCACAAAGTTCAATGCGGATCAGAAGATACTAAGAAGTTTCTCAAGTTTATTAAAAATTTGATATACCGCTTTAAAAAATTGTCTAAGCGGTGTACAAAAGAAGAATCTAAAATTGTAAAATCATCAGGGTGACATGAGTAAGACATGAGCAATGACAAAAACATAGTCACTTTTGGAAAGGGGAAGGATACAATTTGCAATAGGACAGTGAGATAAAAAGGTAAGTACAATGGGGGACACTCGATGAAGTTACAGGGAAATACTTTTAAAACCGATAGGAGGAAATATTTTTTCACTTGGAGAATAGTTAAACTCTGGAATGCATTGCCAGAGGTTGTGATATGAGTGGATAGCGGAGCTGGTTTTAAGAAAGGTTTGGACAATTTCCTGGAGGAAAAGTCCATAGTCTGTTATTGAGAAAGACATGGGGGAAGCCACTGCTTGCCCTGGATCGGTAGCATGGAATGTTGCTACTCTTTGGGGATTCTGTATGGAATGTTGCTACTCTTTGGGGTTCTAGAATCTTGATACTCTTTGGGGATTCTGTATGGAATGTTGCTACTCTTTGGGGTTCTAGAATCTTGCTACTCTTTGGGGATTCTGCATGGAATGTTGCTACTCTTTGAGGTTCTAGAATCTTGCTACTCTTTGGGGATTCTGCATGGAATGTTGCTACTCTTTGGGGTTCTAGAATCTTGCTACTCTTTGGGGATTCTGCATGGAATGTTGCTACTCTTTGGGATTCTAGAATCTTGCTACTCTTTGGGGATTCTGTATGGAATGTTGCTACTCTTTGGGGTTCTAGAATCTTGCTACTCTTTGGGGATTCTGCATGGAATGTTGCTACTCTTTGAGGTTCTAGAATCTTGCTACTCTTTGGGGATTCTGCATGGAATGTTGCTACTCTTTGGGGTTCTAGAATCTTGCTACTCTTTGGGGATTCTGCATGGAATGTTGCTACTCTTTGGGGTTCTAGAATCTTGCTACTTTTTGGGGATTCTGCATGGAATGTTGTTAATCTTTGGGATTCTAGAATCTTGCTACTGTTTGGGTTTTATCCAGTTATTAGTGACCTAGATTGGCCACCATTTGAATGGGCTACTGGGCTTAATGGACCATTGGTCTGACCCAATGGTCAGAGGGAAGAGGGGGATAGAGGAGGAGGAGGTAGGGGGAACATAATCTAGAAAATACGACAGAGCACCATGGGAGAAAAATTCAGCATTTAACAATAACTGATGTAATTGGTTCTTTGGGGATTGTTCTGTAGGGTGGATGAAGAGGGTTCAGGAAGGAGGGGAATGAATGGGTGGGGATCTATTGATGAGGCTGATAAGAAAGAAGCCAGATGTTGGGTTTGATGTACTGTATAATGTTACTGTGAAAAGTACGAATTATTTTGCAAAGAAACCAAAAGAATATTCCGTTGGGCAGTTTTGAACCAAAGCATTGTTTGTCCAGGGATTTGACTTTTTGCATCTTCCATTTGTGCAGAAAAAGCTCTGAGAGACATTTGCCCGAACCTGAAAGGATATGAGGATATACTGTACAAGTGTATGATGTTAGCCCAGTCAGAGGCTTATTCACATATGCAAGCGGATTTAACACAGCAACTACAATTCCTTATCTAAGAGGACGAAGCTTAAGTCCCGGACAAAAGCTTTTTGTTTGCTGTAGAATGTGAAAAAAATATTTGCACATGTTTGACGTTTCATAAAGAAGCAAGTCTCATGCCATTTCGCAGTCGTCCACAGGAAAATTTATAGCCTGTTCTGTCTTCAGGTCTAGGCAGGTTCCATTTCTATGCAATGTCCTGATATATAATGGTTTTAGAGTGATAAGGGATGGGAATAAATAAAAGGTGCAGTTCTCATGGCATAAATATTTCCTTGAGAGGTAGGTTTTGGCCTACGGACAGGTGGAAGAATGAATTGCTCCTTCAGTTTAACTCTTGTGTTTTTTTCTTGCTGTTCTAGTTATGAAGGCTGGCCCAGAGAAATCCCAGGAGGCAGCTGTTTATTAAGGGGCTCGAACTCGCACAGCACTGCAGTAATCTGTGAGGCAAACTCACGGAAGGAGAGATCTCTGCGGTGAAGTGAGGTGATGCTCGTGACAGCAGCATCTCACGGTGCATTGGTTAGAACACCGACTTCCTTTCTCCCAGTGTTAAGGCTACAGACGTGTGGGGTCGTTTTCAGAAGCCCGTCTTGGGTGCAGGAGTAGTTTTGTACCCAAGATTTCCAAAGAAATTGATGTGCGACATTTTTTTTTCTCTTGAAAGTTTGCATAGGGGGCACCTGGTAACAAACATACAGTATTTGTGGCCTTCGTACAGCTATTTTTTATAGGTGGAGGGAAAAGCGGTTTGTCTGTGCGCACATTTTTAAATTCCATTCTGGGTACGCTTTCTTTATTACCCTGACCTACTGGGAATGCGCCATTTAAATGACTTGGGGCTCAATATTCAGGGTTATTTAGCTGGCCGGGAACGGCTCCTGGCTGGCTAAATAGCACATAACTGACTATCCTGTGATTTTCAGATATCTGACTTAGCCGGCTAGATAAGAGTCACCAAAGGGTGGTATCTTTGGCTGATGAGACTTAACTAGCTATGCGCTGAATATTGTCCTAGATGGCTATGTCTCGGCTGGCCAAAAATAGAATGGAAAATAAGGCCCAGATTATTTAAAGGGCACTGGTAGGCTCTGAAACTCAGTAAAAAAAAAAAAAGTTGAAATGACATTTTGTACTGAGTTATAAGATGCCTACCGGTGCCTATAAGAATTGGCGCCAGAATCGCACCTCTGTAGGGGCTTTAGGCCGCCTGATGCCACTGTGGGTGGCTAATGCCAGAAGCGGCGTTAGGCGGCCTTTGGAGGCCCGATTCGCGTCACAGGTTAGTGCTGGAAATATCGTCCAAGAAAACCCTGGCCTCCATTTCTAGCGCCTACCTTTGCCAGAGGTGCGATTCTGTGCCCGGCACCGTCGCGGCTCTGGTTACAGAATCCGGGATTCAATGCCAGTCGCTGGACGCCAGCATTGAATTTCCAGGTTCACGGCGGACTGTGGGAGGATGCTGGTGATCTCCCATGGTCTAAATAGCGGGGGGAAGGTATGCAAGTTGTGAATCCCACGTGCAATTTTAGCCAAGGACAGTTTAACTGGATAAATCGCTAGTCACTCAAGTGAACGGCTTTGAAAATCGTCCTCCCTGACATAATTGTCCTTCAACAATTACACTTCTGTCAACCCTCTCGACTATCGAGGTCGGCCACTAGGGGCTCCTTTTATGAAGCCGTGTTAGCGGCTTTATCGCACGCAAATTTTTAGCGCGCGCTAAGCCCCCGCGCTAGCGTGGCCGGCAAATTAGCGCGCACCATTATGTGCGTTAAACTGCTAACGCGGCTTCGTAAAAGGAGCCCTACGAATCTGTTGTCAGTCTCTTCTTTGCATGAATATTGCCCTTCATTATTTAACTCATTAACTTCATTATTTAACTCCACGGTTCTTGAATTTGAGGGAGATCCAAAACTCTGACTTATTTTAAAAGAGCCCTAAAGACCTTTCTTTTCATTCGAACTTATGTAGGAATTTAATTCCGTGAACGGTGCTTCTGAATGTATTATTAACCTGTCGGCACAATTGTCTTTATCTAATCCGAGCCAGTTTCCAGGAGATTTTTTTCGTTAGCTTCACTGTCTCTTATGTTATTTTGTTTGTGTAAATTTTTATTATGCTGTTTTGAGATTATTTTGGGGGGTCCTTTTATTAAGGCGTGCTAACTGATTTAGCTCACGCTAAATGCTAAGACGCCCGTAGAATATAATAGCATTTAGCGTGCGCTAAATCGGTTAATAAAAGGGCCTCTTTATTTGTTACTGATTTATTGTGTCTGTTAGAAACTGGAATCTGCCGAGAATTGTTTAGATCGAGTGGAATATAAATATGGACAAATGAAATAGAAATGATACTGCAATAGCCTGAGGCAAGTTTGCAGCACTTCAGGAATGTGTACGTGGCAGAGCTACTCTAAGTCTATTTTAGGGGTGCACGTGCCAGCACTGTACTCAGCTGTAGTTGCACCATTGCAACTTGTTCACTGGTACTAGAGAATGACACGGGGATACATTGCTCCCCATCCCCGAAGGAACTCGTTTTCCTGTCCCGTCCCTGTGAGTTCTTTTCCTGTACCTGCCACATTCCTGTAAGCCCTCCCTTAATCGCATAATTTTAAAGTGTTTGAGGCTTGTGCAGATGAGGACGGAGCTTAGGCATTGGTGGAATGAGGCATTATGACGTCACAATCTGAGCTCTAGAATGTGGCTACTTATGATATCTGAGCTCTATAATGTTGCTACTTATGATATTAAAGTGTTTGAGGCTTGTGCAGATGAGGACGGAGCTTAGGCATTGGTGGAATGAGGCATTATGATGTCACAATCTGAGCTCTAGAATGTTGCTACTTATAATATTAAAGTGTTTGAGGCTTGTGCAGATGAGGATGGAGTTTAGGCATTGGTGTAATGAGGCATAATGACATCACAATCTGAGCTCTAGAATGTTGCTACTTATGATTTTAAAGTGTTTGAGGCTTATGCAAATGAGGTCAGAGCTTGTAGGAATGGGGCAGGGACAGGAAAAGAACTCACAGGGATGGGTAAACGAGTTACTGTGGGGATGGGGAAAAATTTGTCCCCGTGTCATTCTCTAATTGGTATCTCCTGCCCTGCCCACTTTGCTACCACCAATGAGAGGAGCCAATGATTAGTTTAAATTTTGTGCCCTGTGCAGTCCCACGGCTCATACAGCCCTTGGTATGGCATTGGGAAAACATACTGCTGATTCCGGTGGTGGATGCTGTGAAGACCTTCCCACTGTCCTTGGTCATGATCAGGAGTTCTGACTCCTTCTTAGGTGCGGTATTCTCCTTCTCCAGCAGCAGGAACTTGTAATCCTTTGTCAGGAGGTCGTCACTGCGGGTGGTCCCAGTGTTAGCTAAAAAATCATGGGAAACAGCTTTGGTGAGGAATACTCAAGCACTATGAATTAAATAATCAGTGAAGACAAACTTGGTAATATAGTAACATAGTAAATGATGGCAGATAAAGACCTGAAAGGTCCATCCAGTCTGCCCATTAGTTATACCCATTAAAAAATACATGATTATATTAACTTGTCTCTTCTTTGATATTTCTGGGCCGTAGACTGTAAAGTCTGGTATTGGCTTAGGTTCCAAATGCTGAAGTTGCCATCTAATCAAGCCATTGTGACATCACTGCTGAGGTTGGCTCTTAGGCATTGGTGGAATGAGGCATTATGACATCACAATCTCAGCTCTGGAATGTTGCTACTCTATGGGTTTCTGCCAAGTACCATAGTAAATGACAGTAGATAAAGACCTGAACGGTTCATCCAATCTGCCCATAAGTTATACCCATTAAAACATATATGATTAGATTAACTTTTCTCTTCTTTGATATTTCTGGGCCGTAGACTGTAAAGTCTGGTATTATCCTAGGTTCCAAATGCCGAAGTTGCCGTCCAAGCTCACTCCAGCCTATCCAACCATCCTGTTGTTTGCAGGACATCTACCGTAAAGTCTGGTCAGTGACATCCTCCTGTCCATGTTAGTGGAGTTCCCATTGATGCCCACCCCAGCCCATCCTACACCGCATCACCATATATGGGACAAAGACAGTGTAGATCTCTCTAGTACCGGCCTTAGTTCATTAATTTACATCCTTCGTTTTCTAATTAGAAATCGTCTATTTTTATCCCATGCTTTTTTGAATTCCATCACCATTTTCCTCTCCACCACCTCCCTCGGGAGGGCATTCCAGGCCTCTCCCACCCTCTCCCTTTAAAAGAATTTCCCAAGTCTTCCTCCCTGCAATCTCAAGTTTATGCCCTCTAGTTTTAACATTTTCCCTTCTCTGGAAACAGTGGCATAGCGAGAGTGAGAGGCACTCGGGGCGCTGGCACTCTCTCCTGCCCTCATCTTGGAGCCCCCCTCCTGCCTGCCGCACGCACGTCTCCCCCCTCCCTTCCCCTATACCTCGAGTTGAAGTTGTTGCTTGCAGCGGTCAACAACGTGCTCCTCGTGACCCCCGTTGGCTCTCCCTCTGACACCACTTCCTATGCGCAGCACCAGGAAGTGATGTCAGCGGGAGAGCCGAGAGGGTCACGAAAAGCACGCTGTTGACTGCCGTGAATGGGAATAGGCGGGGCAGCAGAGAGGAGGAGGGGTGTCGGCGCCCCCACCAACATGGCGCCCGGGGCAGACTGCCCCTCCCCCCACCACCCTACGCCACTGTCTGGAAAAGATTTGGTTCTATCTATAATATCTGCTCACCTGTAAGACTAATCCAAGTACTGGCATGGGAATGAGTCGACTAACTGGTAAGAGAATTACTCTTACTACAACTCATCATTTCTACTAGCCATACATAGTACTGAACACCAAACAAGTATGAGACAGTCCCTGCTTGACAGAGCTTACCATATAATCTATACAATCTCTCTCTCCTCATTTATCTCCCCCTATGCTTTCCCTGTGAACTCCGTTCATCGAGTAAGTCCCTCTTATCTGTACCCTTCTTCTCCACTGCCCACTCCAGGCTCCATCCCTTCTCTCTTGCCGTGCCGTATGTCTGGAACAGGCTGCCAGAGTCAATACGTTGTGCTCCGTCTCTAGCAGTCTTCGAATCCAAGCTCAAAGCCCACTTTTTTTAAGCTTCTTTCAACTCTTGACTCCCACTTACTGTCAGATATCTTTACCCGTTGTATTGTTCCTTCTACCAGAAACTCCCCAGCCCTGAGATATCCCGTCTGTCTGTCCAAATTAGATTGTAAGCTCTTCTGAGCAGGGACCATCTATTGAATGTTTAATGTACAGCACTGCGCACGCCTTTTGTTGCTATAGAAATGATAAATAGTAGTGGTAGTATTAATCAGGGCAGACAAGACAAATAAAGGATTAGGGAGTTACTTATTGTGGGAACGATTAAAACAGACCTGGGTACTGAACAAGTGAGCAGGAGTTAGGTGTTAAAAGCAGCCTGAAAAAGGTGGGTTTTAGCCTAGATTTGAATATGGCCAGAGATGGAGATTCCAGAACCAAATATCAAATACACCAAGATAGTGGAATGAAACAAAAATTAACTTTTTCAATTCAATTGCACTAATAGATCATAAATGGAAGAAGGCCTCAGACCGTATTGCTGTGTCTCGTAACAGCCGAGGGCTATTGACAAATGCAATGTTTTGGTTTCAATCATTGGTCCGCCTCCATCCCTTTAATGTGAATGCAATAATTCATTAAGTGCTATAATTAATATTTAGAACATTTTTTCAATAGATTTTATAATTTTGTACAAATAAAGTTATTGTGATGGTCAAAGACGGAGATTGACATATAGGGGCATTTTCAAAACACTGGGGGCTTTAACACGCGCGACTTTTAATCACGTGCTAACCCCTGCGCTAGCCGAAAAACTACCGCCTGCTCAAGAGGAGGTGGTAGTGGCTAGCGCGTCCAGCGGTTTAGCGCACGCTATTACGCGCCTTCGTAAAAGGAGCCCTAGGATGTCCAAAAAAAGGGCATAAATCAGTACCTGGATGTTTTTCTCACCAAAATGTTCACGTGCCGATTTTCGAAGCCGGCTTTCAGGACTTCTAGCTAGACTTCTTACCTGCTGTGCATCCAAAGTACGAGGGAGCATGATGGAGATGTGTTATGGGTGGGCTTTGGGTGGACTTTGTACGTGCTTAGCCCTTGGACGTCTTGGGGTGATAAACTTTTCCCAAGATGTCCTGAACAGAACTTAGACGTCCCGAGCTAGACCTGTTTTAAAAGTGGCTAAACGCCGAAAAGGTATCCATACTACCCAGGTCACAACTGGAGGGATTAAATAATGACCCCCCTACGTTCTCTGAGTAGTCCCACCCCACAAAGATCTGAATGAAAGAGTACATACTTGTCTCTAGAACAGCAGCGCCTGGTATGGGAAAGCCTAGAAGCCTGGTGGGTGGGCCATGAACCATAGAGAGGAGGACCCAGGCCCATAAGCCATTCTAAACAGTATCTTTATGGTAGAAAATGTGAGCTCATGAAAACCTTACTGTACTGCCATATAGGTGCCACCTTCAACCATAAGGGCTTTTGGAGTGGGCCACAACGTCCAACTAGTCATTTTTTGAAAAAAAAAATTGGGCATTTAGCGGTTTTACCGGTTTCAAAAATGGCCGTCCTTTGATACTCAACTTTTGGAAGTCAATATGGGGACAGATTAATAACATATTGGAATCATCCATTCCATTAACATGCGGAACTTTGCTGCATATTAAGCCCCCTATGGACTGCAATAAATGCCGGCTTTTCTTAATTATGACAGGGATAGCCATGCAAATGGTAACTCGTAATTGGAAAAATTGTGATCGACTTAATTTTCCTTTTTGGTGGGTGAATTTATGTTTAACCTATAGGTATGAAAAAATGAATGCTGACATGTTAGGGCATTCTAAGATTTTTAACTTAGTTTGGGGTCCATTGATGTCTTTTGTAACATTGCTATGGTTCTCTTTATCCTTCTTATTGATGATATAATTTAGACACATCCGGGTGGGGGGAGGGAGGGGAGGGATATATCTTTAGGGTGATTCCTTGATGTAAATGTTGGTTGGGTGGGGGGGTTTATATTATTGCATTGCTACTGATTGAATTTAAGTGCTTATTTGTTGTTATTACTGATGAATATTGTATTGCACTTTTTGTTAGTTATGGAAAATCAATAAAGATTTTTATAGAAAATGGCCGTTTCTCCATCCCCAACTTTGGATATCTTGTGGGAAACGTCCAAAGTTGCACTTAGACATCCTATTAAATATGTCCCCTCCACGTGACTCAGGAAGTCTATTCTAGGCATACAGTACAGCAAGAAACAGAGTCTGAGGCTGGCAGCAAGGGAAAAGGGTACAGATAAGAAAGACTCACCTGGAGTACTGCGTCCAGCACTGGTCACCACACATGAAGAAGGACACGGTACTACTCAAAAGGGTCCAGAGAAGAGTGACTAAGGTGGTTAAGGGGCTGGAGGAGTTGCCGTACAGCGAAAGATTAGAGAAACTGGGCCTCTTCTCCCTCGAACAGAGGAGATTGAGAGGGAACATGATCGAAACATTCAAGGTATTGAAGGGAATAGACTTAGTAGATAAAGACAGATTGTTCACTCTCTCCAAGAGAATGAGCGGACACTCTCTAAAGTTGAAAGGGGATAGATTCTGTAAGAACATAAGGAAGTTCTTCTTCACCCAGAGAGTGGTAGAAAGCTGGAACGCTCTTCCGGAGTCTGTTATAGGGGAGAACACCCTCCAGGGATTCAAGAGAAAGTTAGACAAGTTCCTGCTGAACCAGAACATATGCAGGTAGGGCTAGTCTCAGTTAGGGCGTTGGTCTTTGGCCAGAGCGTCACCGCGTGAGCGGACTGCTGGGCACGATGGACCACTGGTCTGACCCAGCAGCGGCAATTCTTATACTCTTATGAATTGAGTTCTGGAGAGATAATGAGGAACCACAGAATGAAAGCACTTATACGCCAATAAGAAGAGTTTGAACTGTTTGCCAGCAAAAACATAAGGAGCCAATGAAGTGACTTGAGGAGAGGGCTAGTGTGAGCATAGCAACACTGGTGGAATATAAGTCGTGCAACTGAAACAGATACAGAACAGAAATATATGAACACAGCAACTGACTGGCTTGTAATCGCACAGCTCTTCCATGAACTGCACTGGTTATGCAGCCTGAAGAAATGATGAGATATTATTTTGTGACCTTTAAGGGATATTTGTACCCATCCATGCAGGGTCATGAGCCCATGCTGACCTTTTTGAAAGGCTACTACTACTATTTATCATTTCTGTAATGCTGAAAAGCGTACACAGCAGTGTACATTTCACATGCAATAGATAGTTCCTGCTCAGAAGAGCTTACAATCTAATTTGGATAGACAGACGGACATATATAGTTGGGGAGTTTCTTGCAGAGAGAATGATAGGATGGACATAGGTAATTTTATGGTGAGTGGGAGTTAGGAGTTGAAGGCGGCATTGAAAAAAATGTCTCTAGAGAACTTACCGGCTGAGGTGGATATGGTGCTGCTGAGGACCCCAGTGTTGTGGGTGCTCTGAGGAACATTCTTCTTAATTCCATAGGCTAGAATGGAAGAAAGAGAGTGGAGCAAAAATTTCATTATGGGATGTGTTTGGATTGTGGAGAGAAGCAGTTTGCCATGTCTGCTTTTTTGAACCATCACCATTTTTATTTATTATAAAACCAGCAAAAGGAACTTTATTAGACTTTAAACCCCAATTCTTTGTAGGACTTCTAAGTATTTATTTATTTATTTATTTATTTTATTTATTTATTTAGATTTATATCCCGTTCTCCCAGTAGCTCAGAACAGTCTACAAGTAAACATACACAGTAGAAGTAATTAGGCAAATAAGATGTACAATAGGTTTAGGTGCTTGGACATACAAAATTGTGCAGTATTTATCAGGGTACAAACAATTTTTCAGAGTACAGACAATTTATCAGAGTACAGACTAAGAGAGGACTATACTGAAATTTAGGAGAAGTTAAATAGGGGAGAGAAGAGTGAGGTGGGGTTTAAGGGGGGGTGTAGACTGAGGGAGATCTTTAGTTGAAGAGGAGGGTCTTTACCATTTTACGGAATGTCAATAAAGAGTTCTGTTGCCTGAGTTGGGGGGGGAGTTTATTCCAGAGATGTGGGATGAAGTGGCTGTAGGATCGTTTGTGGGCAGTTTCTGAGAGGAGGGACCTTCCAGGGGGAATGCATAGGCGTATTTCCGATTTTGAGCGGAGGGAGCGAGTGGGGGTGTAGATGGGAAGCTTAGATTTTATGTAGGAGGGGGTGGTGGCATAAATTCTCTTGTGGGCTACTGCTAGGGCCTTGAAAGCACAGCGCTGGCTAATTGGGAGCCAGTGTTCAGCGCGGAGTGCTGGGGAGACGGGATCATGGTAGTTGAGGTTGTGTAGGAGGCGGATAGCTGCATTTTGGACACGTTGGAGGCGTTTGAGATTATTTTTGGTTAGTCCATTAAATAGGGAGTTACAGTAATCCATTCTGGAGAGGACATATGCGTAGAGGAGTTGGGCGAGGTCAGGTGTGGAGATGTAGGGTTTGATCCTTTTCAGTTGGCGGAGGTAGTAGAAGGAGGTGGAGATTACTTGGGATATGTGGGCAGATAGGGATAAGTGTCCATCTAAAGTTACTCCTAGGCTGCGTACCTGATCTGTTGCCGTTAGTAGAGTGGAGTCCCATGCTAGGGTAGGACGTGTGAATTTGGTGCTTTTTTTCCTGATCCATAAGAGTTCTGTTTTAGTGGCGTTTAGTTGAAGTTTGTTGTTTGACATCCAAGTTTTCATATCAGAGAGGCAATGTTGGAGGTTAGTAATTTGGGACGATCGGTTCTCGCCTAGTGGGAGGAGCAGCTGGATGTCATCTGCATAAGAGTGGATTTTAATGCTATATTTCTGCGCTATATCAATGACAGGTCTGATGTAGAGGTTGAATAGGAGGGGGGATAGAAGGGCGCCTTGAGGAACACCATATTTGATAGGCTTGGGGCGAGATTTGTGTGTTCCTAGTAGGACAGTCTGGGTCCTTTGATGGAGGAAGGAGGTGATCCATTGGAGGGCTGTGTCCTTGATTCCGAGGTCATAGAGTCTGGATGTGAGGAGGTGGTGGTCGACTGTGTCAAAGGCAGCGCTGAGGTCAAGTAGGACTAGTAGGGCATCACTGCCTTTGTCGAGTATTGCCCAGCTATCATCAATGATGTCAAGGAGTACTGACTCTGTGCTGTGGCCTTTTCGGAAGCCGGACTGGACAGGGGATAGAGCAGCTTGTTCTTCAATGAAGGGGTGAAGTCGGTGGAGCACAATTCGTTCAAGGAGTTTGGAGACAAATGGGAGGTTGGAGACTGGGCGATAGTTGCCGGGTTTGTTAGAATCAAGGGTGGGTTTTTTGAGAGTGGGCTTGATAATAGCTGACTTCCAGCTGAGGGGCACAGTCCCAGTGGTTAGAGAGGTGTTAATGATGGGGAGGATGGATTCTGCCATGGCGTCTTCTGTGGACAGTAGGAGGCTGGATGGGCAGGGATCGAGGATGGTGTTGGAGGGTTTGAGTTCTCTCAGGGTTTCGAGAATCTCGGCATGAGTGGCCATATGAAATTGGGAGAGAGCGGCGGAGGGTGGGGTATTTGGAATCGGTTGGGGCTGAATAGGAGTGGGTTTGGTGTTGGTGTCAAGATTATCTCGGATGGTTTGTACTTTGGGATTTGTAGTAGGGATTAGGGATTATGACTTCCGGGTTGGGGCACTCACAGTTCCTCCAGTATTTTACAAAAGATTCTACTGAGCCTTTTGTAAAATACAGGTAAAGTTGTACCATGCACACTATTTACCAATAAAATTTTTTTTTTCAAAAAACAACCCCAAACAACCAAAGACCCTCAAATTTCCCTATAAAGGAAGTAGGGGAAGTCTTCTGTAAAATACACATCAAAAGAAAAAGCAGCATCACTTGGCAGCTTCTACATGTAAGTGCTGGTGATTACACAGGTAATTCAATAATGTGGATGCCAATATTTATATAAAATATAAGCACATAAATATCAACAATTTGTTCATATGCTTTTCTGTATATATACTTATATCTTACATAGCACATATTTCACAGGTCAATGTACACATAGGCGGAGTCTGGGTGAAGCATTCGTAGAACCTTATTCGGGCACGTAACCTATAGAATGCTATAAGTTAGGCACATATTTCTATAACATCTGGCATGCACTCCCGAGGGAGGTGGTGGAGAGGAAAACAGTGACGGAGTTCAAAAAAGCGTGGCATGAACACAGAGGGTCAAGAATCAGAAAAATGCTGGTGTAGAAGGAGGCTGAGATAGACACTAAAGAATGTCAGTCTCTGGTATCCAGAGCAGATATTGTGATGTCATAATGCCTCATTCCACCAGTGCCTAAGAGCCAATCACATCAGTGATGTCACAATGGCTTCATTATCCTTGGCTCACATAAGAATCAGAGTATGAATGGGCCCAGCCACTGGCCCTTAAGCCTTGCACTGAAGAATGCTGGTGTAGAAGGACCGAGGCTGAGTTAGACACTAAAGAATGACAGTCTCTGGTATCCAGAGCAGATATTGTGATGTCATAATGTCTCATTCCACCAGTGCCTAAGAGCCAACCTCTTCAGTGATGTCACAATGGATTCATTTTCCTATACTTGGCTCACATAAGAATCAGAGTATGAATGGGTCCAGCCACTGGCCCTTAAGCCTTGCACTGAAGAATGCTAGTGCAGAAGGTTGAGATAGACACTACAGAAAGACAAGGGATGGTTTCCCGCGGTTATCCCCGGGGACGGGGACAGTGATGAATTCTGTCACCGTGTCATTCTCTACGGTGTGCAGTTCTAGAACTCGCAGGGGACGTGCTACTGACCTGCAGATGAGGCTGTGACTGTACTGCTGCTGATGAGACCAGAGCTTGGAACAAGGTTGTTCTGAACGCCAAACACTGCAAGAAAGGATTTTCAGAATACATAAATAGAACCTATATCCATATATGCTAGAAGAGCTCTGCTCTCTCATACGGCCCGGAATGGTGACTTAAAAACCAAATGTACACTCACAGGGATGGATTCAGTAAATGACGCCCAAAATTAGGTGGTCTAGGACGATTCATCAGGGCCGTTTCATTTCTGAATCGGCCACTATAAATCATCCACGGCAGCACCTGACCTCTTGTGGAGAGGCTATACCCCCTCAAAGAAGGAGTGCCCCCACACCCTCAAAATAAGAGTGCCTCCCGCATTCCCCACGCATCTGACTTCTTAGGGGGGGGACTTTGCCCCCACACCCCCAAAGGAGAACTCCCAAAATTTCAACAAAGTAGGAGCACCTCTGACACCCCTCAAAATAAGAAAGCCCCCCGCAACCCCCACCCCTACCAAGGTAGGAGCGCCCCCCAACCCGCATACCTCTTGAAAAGTTAATTGACGCAAACAGTATCATCCACCCTCTGGTAACGCCAGCCTCATCTCCCTGTTGACGTCATGTCCTGATCCCACAATTAGGGAGTGACGTCAGAAGGGAGCCAAGGCCGGCCTGGACCAGTCGCTGATTTTTATCGCTAAAAGCCGACGCCGCTCTTAGAGAATGGCTCGGCGATTTTAAAGACTCCACTGGAGTGCTCATTTTAACGTTAAAGAGCCCATTTGCATGCCAGTGTCAGAGACTGCTAGAAACCTCGCTATAAACAGAGATAATAACTTTTGATAATCCCCCGCTAAAATGCGTGCAGGCTAAACCGTCGGAATACAGTTTAGCGACGGCGTTAAACTTTTGAGAATCTGGGCCTCAGAGTCGGTGAAGCTATTTCAGGTTGCAGCTGGTCCTGTCCTTAGCTAGAGACAGATGTATGAACAAACATGGCAGCTTTGGGTTGCAACTAACTTGTAGAGGATGTGTTGAGCCCGGAGTTCAGCATAGGGTTGCTGGGAGCCAGGTTGTTCGGAACGCCAAACACTGCAAGAGGAGAAATATTGAACACCAGATTTGCTATATGCATTGCACACAATGAAATTATATTAGATTTAGACTCAGGAGGATAATAAGGGTGCCGGGACAATCGCGCGCCAGACACCAGCGTGCCAACAATCGAGCGCTGACAATTTGGCGCAACACACCTGCGCTCTGCGGGAAAACAGTTTTAAAGAGCTCCGATGGAGGTTGTGTGGGGGAACTCCCCACTTTACTGCATACTGTTCGTGCTGCCGTTCGCTACCATTGGGGAGGGGGTGTGGGGGGCGCAACCCCCCACATTATAGAGAAAACGGAACTTTTCCCCAAAAAATCAGAAAAAGTTCTGTTTTCTCTATAACGGAGGGTTCCAACCCCCCCCCCCAAAAAAAAACAGCAGAGCGAACACTATGCAGTAAAGTGGGGGGTTCCCCACTCACACCCCGCTTCAGAGCTCTTTAAAACTAAGTTTTCCCGCGGCGCGCTGGTGTCTTGCGCTGAATTGTCTGCCCTCCATTGTCATAGTCACGCGCGACTGACTATGAACCATAATAAGTACTGTATAAGCCATATCGTCCTCAGAAAACCAGCTACTTGCTATGAGGAAAGGATACAGAAGTTAGGTCTCTTCAGCTTGGAAAAGAGAAAGCTGAGGGGGGGGGGGGATAAGATTGAGGCCTACAAAATTGTGAGCGGTGTAGAACGGGTAAAAGTGAATGATTTTTCACCCTTTCAAAAAGTACAAAAACCAGGGAACACGCAATGAAATTACATGTAATACATTTAAAACAAATAAGAGGAATTTTTTTAAATCCAAAGAATATTTATATAGCACTTATATCTTACGTGGTTTACATTCAGGTACTTTATCATATTTCCCTATCTGTCCCAGTGGGCTCAAACTCTATCTAGTGTACCTGGGGCAATGAGGGATTTAAGTGACTTGCTCAGGGTCACAAGGAGCAGTGAGGGATTTGAACCCACAACCTCAGGGTGTTGAGGCAGTAGCTCTAAGCACTGCGCCACACAATAGTTAAGCTCTGGAACTCGTTGCCAGAGGATATGGTAACAGCAGTTAGCCTAGCAGAATTTAAGAAAGGTTTGGTCAAGTTCTTGGAGGAAAAGTCCATAGCATGCTATTGAGACAGACATAGGGGAAACCACTGCTTTCCCTGGATCGGTAGCATGGAATGTTGCTACTCTTTGGGTACTTATGACCTAGATTGGCCACTGTTGGAAACAGGAACCTGGGCTAGATGGACCATTGGTCTGACCCAATAAGGCTGTTCTTATGTAACTCTCTCAATTACCTATAATTACAATGAAACTCAGAATTAGAGGGGGAGTAGGTCAAACTATAACAGTACAGTGTTCTCCAGCAAATTCGCGATTCACAGACTCAATTATTCGTGGTATTTTCTAACTACCATCTGCACAACCGATTCCTCCTCCTCTCCTCCCCCCCCACCCCCCCCGGGAGCATACTGGGTATGATTTACTGCACCTGCTGGTGCTCCCCAGTTGCCCTCTCCTGCCTTTTTACAGACTCAACACCACATTTGCAGTTTTTCAAAATTCGCGGGTGTTCCTGGAACGGAACCTCCACGAATTTCGGGGGAGTACTGTACACTGAAAAAAAAAAAAAAAAAACAACTACCCGACTCGGAATACTGTGAAGTGGTTTTATTTGGAGTTTCTCTTGTGCATCATTAATGTGACAAAATCCCTTTCCCAAAAGGACGAAAGAGTAGCAAATCCCAGCAATTTCTTTCATAGTGGATACTGTACCTGAACCCGTTGACTGAGTGTTTGCATTTATTAGAGATGAACTATGGGCCATGTTGTTGTGGTAGCCATTGAGGGCGGACCCAGCAGGTAGGGTGGACGTCCACATGTAGGAGGGAAGCGCAGCATTCAATATGGTTGTATCATAAGTTCCTGATGCTGAATTGACAACAAAAGGTCACAGAGATAAGAACTCTGGGAAGAAGTGCCTAACTGTAGATTTCCACATATGCTTTCCGGCACACCAAAACCACCAGATTTTCAAACACAAGGCGAATACGTACGACGACAAGGCACTTAACTTTGCAACACACTTTGGCCCGGATTCTCTAAACGGCGCCGATCACGAGGCAACAGCCCCGTTTAGAGAATTGCACCTCTGGCAAAGGTAAGAACTAAAAAATGTAGGCCAAGGTTTTCAAGGCCTACATAATTGATACCTACCTTTGACGCGAATTGCGCCTCCGTGGGCACTTTACAGGGCCTAATGCCACGGTAGGCGTTAGCCATGCCTACAGTGGTGTTATATGCCAAAAAGTGCCTAGAAATGCACGATTCTAGCGCCAGCTTTTTAGGCGCTGGTAGGCGCCTTGAAAATCAGTTTAAAAAGTATTTCCTTAGATTATTCCTGAGCCTATCACCTCTTAACTTCATCCTATGCCCTCTCATTCCAGAGCTTCCTTTCAATTGAAAGAGACTCTACTCGTGCGCATTTATGCCACATAGGTATTTAAACATCTCTATCATATCTCCCCTCGCCTGCCTTTCCTCTAAATATACATATTGAGATCTTTAAGTCTGTCCCCATATGCCTTATGATGAAGGCCACGCACCATTTTAGTAGCCTTCCTCTGGACCGACTCCATCCTTTTTAGATCTTTTTGAAGAAGTGGTCTCCAGAATTGGACACAATATCCCAATTTAGCATCTCTTCCTCCCCACCCATAGAGGGGAGGAAAGAGAGGGGGGATAGATGCCGGAATGGGATTTTGGCGCCCTTTATCATCAGCGCCCTGGGCCAGAGCCTCACCTGGTCCATAGGTGAAGCCGGCCCTGGTACCACTATATATCCTCTCCCAGCCTGTTCAGCATGGTTTAACCTTTTAAATATCAGGCCCTTATTATTTGTGATAGGCATGGGCAAGGAATAAACTGTATATGATATATGAATTCAATGTATACTAAAACTGTTAGCATGACAACATGCTATTCAGGGTCTATAGTGATATCACCAGGAATCAGACCAGGGGTCAAAGCTACCTACATTGGTTCCCAGAGTCCTTGGTCATATTAAATTTCTGGCTAGGCTCTGGAAAGCACAGTGTCATGCTGAATTAGTCCCCCTAATTCTATAAAAAATGCCAAAAGCTGTGCACACAATTTTTGTTGTGTATTCTGGAATTGCGGTTCAAATGATCACAAAAAATTGGAAAAGCCATGACAGATTAAATTATACATTTTGGTGGACAAATGTATGTAATACATACAGATATGAGAGAGTGAAAGCAGAATGCTTAGAGTTTAGTGTTTTATTTAAAAAAATATGGAGTCCATTGGCTTTATTTGCTGTTTAGCAATAAAAAAATAATAATACATTGCCTTCTGAGTTTTTTTCATTACACATCTGGGTTGGGATGGGGGGGTAGGGTAGGAAAAGGTACTGAAAAATGGGTATTAAATTTTCATATTTAAGATGTTTAGTATTGTCAATATTAATAATTGTTAGAAGAGGGTTGGGTATAGTTATGATTCTATAACATTAGTTTGAAATAGTGTATTATTTGTAATATTTTACTATTTTCAATTAAATGTATTACACTATTGTAATTTAATAAAATAATAAAATGTTTAAAAAAAAAAAAAAAGAATAACAAGCTAATTAACACCGATAATCGGCATTTTAACAAGCTGTTATTGGCATTAATTAGAATCAGTTAAGGGTTTTAAGCATGTAAACGTTGGCGCAGGATTTGCGCCTAAATTTTACACCTGAGTCAAAAAAAGGGGGCACAGAAATGGGCAGGGAATAGGTGGATCTGGGGCATTTCTTTAAATTTAGGTACGGGCATGTGTACCACTTTTTCGTTGGTGTAAATGATCAGGCCTAAATTTAGTCGCGATTCCTGAGTTTAAGCACTGTTCTATAAGCCATGTCTAACTTTAAGCGTGGCTTATAGAATAGCACTTTTTTTTACACTGATATTTTAGGCACCATATATAGAGTTTAGCCCCACATGTAGTAAATTATGTAGGGGTCATTTCATGGCTAAACACAGTAAAAGGCCTCAAAAAATTACCCCATACAGAAAAATATGCACCTATGTGTTTCCATAAGATAGGCTTAAAATCGATACCTCACATCTACATATCAAAGTGGTACCTGACTGCGAGCCCTCTGTTACTATCTTGGTTTCCACAGTGGCTTTCTTGGGGATGGGGAGAGTGTTCGATGGGGATCGAGTAGGGCTGAGGCTGGAAGACCGGCCTCCCTTCACTAAACGTTTCACTTCTTCGAGTTCTGTCCCTGGGAGAGAAAGCAAAGCGTTCATTTAATGCAGCAACCCTAAAAACAGTCTTTACGCTATTGAATCTTTCACTGCGATTTTTTTTTCTTAACTTATAATATACGAATGGATGAAATTCAACAGCTCAGGCTTATAAACTGTGCCTTACACAAGGACCCTTTTATAAAGTTGTAGCAAAAAAGTGACCTTAGTGAGCCCTTATATGGGTCTTACCCGCATGCTAAGGCCACTTTTTCTGTAGCATGAAATTGGCTGATTTTTTTAAAATATATTTTTGGAATTAAGATCTACACACTAATCTTGCCATTGGTGTTTGGGCCCTTACCACCACCCATTTTGTAGGCGGTAGGGAGCAAATCCTCAAAATGGCGCTGTTAGGTGACAATAGGCCTAACTTAATCATTTTAATTGGTTCAACTGGTGAAGTAATTGACAGCGCCGATTAAAAAATCAATTAAAATGTCCTTTAAAAAAATGGAGGCTCCCTAAGGCACCTCAAAATCAGAGCCTTTGTCCTAGCTAAGGAGGTACCTAAGGGCACCTATGGCCATTGTAGGTGTGGTTAAAACAGGAAGTGGCCTTAGGCACCTCTTTAGACATGATTCTCGTAGAAGGTAGGCACTGGAAATATAGATCTTAAAAAACCCTGGCCCCTACATTTCTGGCGCCTAACTATCACATAGCCACAATTCTTCAACCTTTGTTAGTTTTTCTAAATTGAAAAAAATGTGTTTGGGTTATCAGAATGCGTTCAGAAGTTGTATACTCCTAAGAATAGAGGCAAAAAAGGAATAAGAAAAGACGGAGAGAAAAAAAATAAATAAAAGGAAGTATCTGTGAATCGATTAGAGTGTGTAAGGTTTTCCTGTACACACTGATCTAGAAAAGTCCAGGGCGAACATCGTTGAGATGAATAAGATGACGATGGGAAACCGTCTCCCGTCCTTTTGGCGGCTTGTTCATATTTTTTTTGTAGAGACAACTGGAATTCCACCAGAAAGTATAATTTGAAAAACTGAGCAGATTTCCAATTCTTCAAAACAATCAGAAAGTCTATTAATTTGGGTGGAGAATCCGATTCCTTAAAACGTCCATCTTTTCTTATTCCTTTTTTGGCTCTATTCTTACGAGTGTTAGACGTTTAGTGACAAGCAGCATGTTAGACTGTTATTTCATGCTATTCATGTTTGTACTGAATTGTGGATATGTTTTTTATTGATGGTTTTGTATTTTTCATTTTCAAAAAAAATCAATAAAAATTTTGACCTAAAAAAAAAATACTCCAAAAGATGTGAACGTAACTGTGCTAACATTTTTAAGAATTTAAACTAGTTCAGAAAAAGTTTGACAAATAAACACCACCGATTCCTGTGCTATTGCTTCAGAGGGAACCGGATAGTCTCTATGGATCTAGCCAAGGTCATCCCTCCTCGACAAATTTGAAGACACACTGCGTAATCTAACTCAATTTCATTTCACCAGTTTTAGTCTGCACTCAGCCTGCAAATTCTAAGTGGATGACAAGCACAGCACATAATGCTGTACAATACTGCATCATATAAAACTTTTATAATAATCTGGAATTAGTACAATACATAAAATTGCAGGTTGAAATCTTTAGACTCATTTATAATTGTTTTCATACGTGCCATACTCTGGGATATGAAATTGTAATGGAAATATGTATGCCACCGGTGGGTGGGGGCCGGAGTTTACCAGTTTGGTTACAGAAGAAATGACCAGAGTTTCCTCTGACCTGAGTGGGAGTCCTCCACCTACAGTCCTGCCAGTGGGAGGCGCTGTTTCATTATCACATTTTCAATAGTGCTTGTTGGTGCCGATTTTACTGGTATTTATCTTCAATTCAGCGCCAATTAGTCAGTAATGCTAAGCACGCCACAGCCCTATTTTATAACTGCGTGTCTAGTTGGGCACCATTTATCAAATTTGTGGGGTTGCGACATAACCATTGTACAAATGAGGTGCATTTTGAGCGAACATTCACCCACTTCTGTTCAAGGTACGGAAGTTCTTTCGGCTGCTCCTTTTGGGCATTTGTCAGCACTCTAGCTTGAAATACATTAATGGTGCTGATTTAGATGAGAAGGCTCTCGCAATCAGATTGCTTAGAGGTTGAAGCCGCGCTACGCAGCAAAGGTAAGAACTCATTTGTATTGTCATCAGTGGCATCATCGTTGTCAGCCCTCGTTAATTACTTTTTATTAACGCCCGCAGGTTAAGTTCCTTTCATTTCTAATGGGAGTGTTAATTTTCTTATGGACATTTTGTATGACAATATATATCACATGCATGGATAACATCCTTCTGGCTGGGCAACAACGAACTTCAAAGCCATCAATGAAGGACAGACAATTTACTGAGGACATTCAGAGGACAGACTTGCAACTGGTCAGTGAGGTTTAGAGAAGAAAAGAAGGGCGCTTACATCTTCCGGAGGGAGAAGCGCTCTGCAGCCGGACCCGGATTTCACTCTCTGTAAAAGGAAAAAAAAAAAAAAAAAAGCCAGGATTAGTTTTTTGGCGACCTGATATTGACGCCCTATTCTGAGTAAGGGATGGAGCTCAAGGTCAGTGGCTTCTGTTTCATTTCCTGTCATGCTCCCCATCAATTTGCTGTCATTTTTTGCTGCAGGTTTGAACAAGCCTGTCAAGAGAGTGATAGTTTCATTTGAGGGTTGCTATTCTACTGTGGAAATGGGAATCGAGGTCCCTTAATCAGTTTCACTGTATCGCCTACGAGCCTAACATGGCTGGGCTTGGATTGTAAGGTTGAGCCACGGCAGGTTTAAAGGAGACAGAGATTGCTCAACAGCCTAGGGCAGATTAGGGACAGTTTAATGACAAGTGTCGGGCAAGGGCTTTAGTCTGTGACCTGCGGTAGGATTTACATTCAAAGAGGTTTTCTGACATTATAAAATTCTGTGATGTTTAGGGCAATATCTAGGCTTACCAGACATCCAGATTTCCCCAGACGGCTTTTCAAAATCTGGCGGGCTTGGGGGCAGGATTAGGGTTGGGGTGGGCGTAACTAGGCGGGCCTGTGGGTGGGGCTAGGGAGTCCAGATTTTCCAAAAGGAAAATCTGGCAACCCTAAGTCTATCAAATACAGTATCATAAACAGAGTGAGCAATAGAGACGCCAAGTTACTCAGCTCCAGGCTGGAGTTTTCGGGACAGTCCTGGCTTTGAACTTTCAGCCTAAAACAGTGTGGGATTTGCAGTGCCTGATCCCGCCCATTGAAGCCAGCGTTGTAAGCCCCATAATGAACCAGGATGGGATGGTCAGAAATCCAGGACTGTTCCAAAAAAGGGTAACGTGGTATCTCTTAAAGCAGTGCAGAATGAGTCTTAGACACTGACTTGTTTGGTTTCATGGCACTCGTTCATCTTTTTTTTTGAGATTTCTCTTCTGCTTTAATAAATTTTATTTTATTTTTATTACAACATGTTCCCACATAAACTGTGAACTCATCCCCTTCTCCCTACTTTCTGGAGTCCACGCCTGAGCTGTTTATATGGCTTTGTGCATGGCTTTGTGCTTCACAGATTGTCAGGGTGATACCATCATCCCCCAAGCATTTCTTTCCTAGGAGTGTGTACAAACTGCTTGTTTTAGTTTCATTTGTTTCAGGGGTTACTTTCCCATTTTTACAGTTTTTTTAAAAAATTGTTTTGGGGTTTTTTTGTATTGTTTTCTTTAATTTAATTGAAAAGAGGCAAAACTTAAACAGGAACAAAATGGAGAAAATGGCCTAAAGGCGCCCTTCGGCTTTAGCCATTGAGAGTTCAGTACTCCCCTGAAATATGGGGGGGGGGGGGGTTCCGTTCCAGGAACCCCCGTGAATTTTGAAAAACCGCAAATGTGGGGTTACTGCCCCATTTTTACAGTTTTTAAAAAAATTGTTTTGGGGTTTTTTGTATTGTTTTCTTTAATTTAATTGAAAAGAGGCAAAACTTAAACAGGAACAAAATGGAGAAAATGGCCTAAAGGCGCCCTTCGGCTTTAGCCATTGAGAGTTCAGTACTCCCCTGAAATATGGGGGGGGGGGGTTCCGTTCCAGGAACCCCCGTGAATTTTGAAAAACCGCAAATGTGGGGTTACTGCCCCATTTTTACAGTTTTTAAAAAAAATTGTTTTGGGGTTTTTTGTATTGTTTTCTTTAATTTAATTGAAAAGAGGCAAAACTTAAACAGGAACAAAATGGAGAAAATGGCCTAAAGGCGCCCTTCGGCTTTAGCCATTGAGAGTACAGTACTCCATTGAAATTTGGGGGGGTTCCGTTCCAGGAACCCCCGTGAATTTTGAAAAACCACGAATGCGGTTTTTCGCCTGTCAAAAGGTAGGGGAGGCAGGAGAGGGCAGCTGGAGTGCCGGTGGGTGAAGAAAATCACTCGTGCTCTGCTCCGACCACCTCTTCCTGTAGTAAAGTTGGGCTACACCAATCAGGATTGGTATAGCCCGACTTTACTACAGGAAGAGGCAGTCGGAGAAGACCGCAAATGAGTGAGTCCGTGATTCACGAAGTGTGAATTTGCGGGGGAGCACCGTATTCTATAAGTTGTGTATTTTGCTTGGTGGCTCGCCCATGCTCTGCCCAGGGTAATGCCTCCTTGCAGTAATGCATTAGGACCCTCCTTTTACAAGCTCTATTCGCAGGCGATACATACTTAAACTGGAATGTAAACGTTCACCCATGAAGCAGTCCTTGATTTCATCAAGGAATTTTACCTCCCTTACAGTGGCGTAGTGGGGTTGAGTGGCACCCAGGGTGGTAGAATCCCTCCCCCACCCTCTTCTTTGCTTCCCCTGCTCCTTCCCGGCTTCTCTGCCATGCATGTGCCCCTTACCTTGCTGTCCCCCCATACCTTGCTGCCCGCGTCATATTGGCTATCCCTCTGATCCCCAAATCACACTTAGGGTGAGGTTAAAATAACCAAACAGTCCAATTCTTAAAAAAGGCTCACCCAACTTGACATATAATACTGTTCATGAAATAACTGAACACCTATATAGGCAAAAAGTGCTTAGAACCAGTTTGGTAGGGGTCACGCCCCTAAATGCACCTTTCTTGGTCAATCACAGCACTTAAAGAGCTCCCCCTTTTTTTCTGGCATTAGTCCATCAGTTTTAAATCTGTATAACCTTTTGAATGATTTATCTTGTACTTAGCTTGAGATATTGTCAAAATCAAAGTTCTGGGTAAACTGCAGGTCCTCATTTAAATTAATAAATATCTGTTTCAAATGCTACGTTAATTTTCAGTGACAGAATTTCACGGATAGCACTGCTGAGACCTATAACTTCAAATGGAATTCAGATCTATACTAATGAACCCTATCTAAATTTTTTTTTTTCTGCTGCTGTAGCTTTAAAGGAAAATTGTGATTAAACTCCAAAGAGACTGAAGCTTGGGCAGGACCTGTTCCAGCTGGGATCAAAGTCCAGGCAGCTCACATTCCAAACTCAGGCCTTGCTTGGGCTGCCTGCATTGATCTTGGGTAATCCATGACCCCATTGCTCTCTCTGAAACTCACAAGGCAGGTGAAAATACAGAACAAACCCTAGAAGTAGTTTCCTAGAATTGGTAAGAAACATAGAAACATGACGGCAGTTAAAGGCCAAATGGCCCATCCACAGCATCCACTACATCCTCCTCTCCCTGTTGGCTAAGGCTCTTAACATTTGCATCTCCTCTTTCTATTGGCTACGGCAGTGTTCTTCAACCACCGGTCCATGGACCAGTGCCGGTCCACAGAAATTTCCTATCGGTCCACAGGGCCAGCACGTGCATCAGGCCCAAAACAGTGTTCTTCAACCGCCGGTCCACAGTGCAATCGATGCGGCGTTATCTTTGAGCCAGCTCCCTCACTGATTCAGTGCACAAAGCCACGGGCAGCGGCTCCTACGGGCGTCCTGCGCCTGAACCGGAAGCTATCCTGAAAACCTGACTGGCTGGTGGTCCCCCAGGACAGGGTTGGGAACCAGTAGACCAGACTGTATTTTCAGAACCTTTTTACATGTTAATCTTCCATTCGCCCTAAATTCAGTTTTGCTGGTTGCTGTGTGGAACAAAGTTTAATTGATGTGACTGTGAGCAACACCTTTGGAGTCCAGGCTGCACGTCCCCTCCAAAGGGAGAAGATTTACAGCCTGCAAAGTAAAGACACAAAGACTAATAAATAGAAATTCTGTATCAGGTTTATTAATAAAAGATGATAATTTAACAGCATTTGTACCTTGGGGGTTCAAGTACCCTACGCATCCTATCCTTGGACCCCCCAAAATCCAGCAGTTGGACTGTTTCTTTTATACTTTTTTTTTACATCACACTCATTAATTAGCATATTCACGTAACGCCAATGTAACAATGCAAAATTAATCACAAGATTTCCAGCAAGTTATTAAGACACATCCACCTTACTTCCTCTTTCTGCTTAGACATAAACCTCAAATGATTTGATCTTTAACTTCATCTCACCTCAGTTATGTTTGAACAGAACACAATACAGGGATTCAAAGTGGGTTTAGATAAATTCCTGAAGGAGAAGGGGATTGAGGGGTACAGATAGAAGTAGTGATGGGTTATAGGATGAGTTCAGGGACCACTGACAGGTCATGGACCTGATGGGCCGCCGCAGGTGTGGACTTCTGGGCACGATGGACCTCTGGTCTGACCCAGCAGAGGCAACTTCTTATGTTCTTATGTTCTCCTTCTCTCTGACGTTAAAAACATCAGAGGGAAGGCTTCCAGATGAGACACGGGACGTGCAAGGTGCAATTAGTACTATTATGAAGGCGGGGTCTGGCCCATGACTTAGCCCAGTGTTTTTCAACCGCCGGTCCACGGACTGATGCCGGTCCACAGAATAATTCTTTTATTTCTGCCAGTCCATAGGTGTATAAAGGTTGAAAAACACTGGGCTACGGCTCTTTACACCTGTATTGTGAGATCATAGAGCTGCCCATCCGCAGTAACCATTATCTCTTTCTCTCTCCGAGAGATCCCACGTGCCTATCCCAGGCCCTTTTGAATTCAGACACAGTCTCTGTTTCCACCACTCTTCTGGGAGACTCTATCATGCATATACCACCCTAGAAGCCTGCCTAATCATGCTCCTGTGCTGATTTATTCAATCATGTGTAGGGTTGCCGGATTTTCAGTCCTGCCCTAGCTCCGTGCCCCCCTCCCCCCCCCCCCCTGCCTGCTTTGGTTGGGCAGGAGGCAATCCGCTCATGCACGGATTGCCTCCTGCCCGGCACGATTGAGAGGAGGCTTTTCAAAACCCAGACAAACAATCTTATGTGGTTGAAAGATTTTTAGGAAAGTTGTCTTCCAGTGGATGCGCACAGGATTTACTGTTTCTCGATTAAATACTGAAGTGAGCAGAGATGTAGTGACCGCATGGCAAGGATTTCATGGCATGTACCATTTTATTTGATTTCACGGCTGGCCTCTTTACTCTTTATCTCCTTAGAGTTAAGAGTTTAAAATAATGGCTAGATGATGCTGTTTGCAGGGTGAATACAGAGAATATGTGCCAGCTCCGAAGAATGCACAGACAAGCCTTGTGCCTCTTTCTGTGGAATCCTGCGTCTAATCTGTGTAATTGTACTGGAGTTACTGGGAGCTTCCCAAATCTAGGATTACCAGACGTCCGGAAAAAACCTGGCCATGTCCCCGTTTTAGAGGGCTGGCCACCTGGAGGGATTTCCAAAACCTGGCAATTTGTCTGGGTTTTGAAAGTCCCTGAGCTTGGGGCGGCATCTGGATGCCCTCTGCGCATGATGTCATCACATTGATCTCCTCTGCGCATGATGTCATCATGTCGACGGCCTCTGCACATGATGTCATCTCGTCGACGTCCACACATGCACAGAGGGCCTCCAGACCTCGGGGAAGGAGACAGGAGGTTCAGCTGGGGCAGGGCTGGGGCAGGGTGGATCTGGATTGAGTGGGGCTGGAGGGAGGAAAAGTGCGGTGCCAGGTGTCATCTTCTGTTAAAGAGGAAATCTGGCAATCCTACCCAAAGCTGGCCTTGGTATAACCACATATGGCATTATATATTGCACATTAAACAAACCAAATGCAACCCTGAGCCTAAGATCTAAAATGTTTGCAATCAAGCGTGAAAGGAAGGAATTAACTCACCTCTACTCTGAGTCCGCCCCCTGGTGGAGGAAGATGCTGAGAAAGGATTGAGAAAAAAGGAGTATTAGGTTCTGCCAGAAATTTCATTTAAGTTCTAAGAGAATTTAAATTACAGGTCTTCTGCCCCCATATTCATGGAATATAAAATAGAAAAAAACCTCCCAAACCCCAAGACTAGAAAATGATTAGGGGAAAGAGACAAAGACCAACTGAAACTTGAACAATAACCAAGATTAATAAATATTAATTAAAGCAGGAGAGCCCTCAGTCACACAGCCACCGCTGGAAAATCCAGAGTGTAGCTGTCGCGGGGTTACACCCAAAAGAGTGTTAACTGCGGAACATCCCTGGGCTCTCTCCGCGTGAGAAGTGATTAACTAGTGCAACAAAAAAGTGCAATGCGTGCAATTCCTTTTGGCCCCATGCTTGGGGGACAGAGACAAATTTCAACTTAACTTTAAGAAGGTGTGTGTGTTTTTGATGATTATTTTTCACTCGCATTGCACTTTTTTGTTGCACTAGTTAATCACTTCTCACGCGGAGAGAGCCCAGGGATGTTCCGCAGTTAACACTCTTTTGGGTGTAACCCCGCGACAGCTACACTCTGGATTTTCCAGCGGTGGCTGTGTGACTGAGGGCTCTCCTGCTTTCATTAATATTTATTAATCTTGGTTATTGTTCAAGTTTCAGTTGGTCTTTGTCTCTTTCCCCTAATCATTTTCTAGTCTTGGGGTTTGGGAGGTTTTTTTTCTATTTTGTGATTTTCCCACCTCCATTTGCAGGGTTTATTTTTTGTTCTTTGAGCCCATATTCATGGAGGCAGGCTGTTTGTGTTTAAGTGTATATGTTAAGCATGGCCTATAGCAGATTCTAGTATCTGTGACTTTAAACAGAATAGGACTACAGAATGATGAATTTTTTGCTCTCTTTGTGATAGGTCCTTTCAGTTTACATGTACCAGATCCCTGTGTATTATAGGACACTTTCCATTGATTGCTTGTTATCTAGAATGCTGGGCTAGCAGCAATCAGATCCATAGGCCCCTCCCTGTACATCCCAGGATGCATCGAGAAGAGGAATGGGCATTCATCCTGCCAAACTTTGCATCTAAAAGGTATGAGGCAGCGGTCAGGGGGATGGGGATATCCTCAGGCAGGATTGTCGGGTGTGTGGGAAGGAGTTATTTTAATTAATTACACTTCCCCCTCCGTATTCGCGAATTCCGTATCTACGGATTCGCTTATTTGCGGTTTTAAACCAAAAATTCCTTTTTCTTTTGTCGGGCTATTTTAAGTCCTGTAAGCCCCCCATGCAGATCGCTCACAGGAAATGGCTCGAGAGACTACGGGAGCTCAAGGCAGCCATTTCCTGTGAGCGATCTGCACGGGGCAGGAGCGTGGGAAGATCGCTCCTGCCCCGAAAACCTGCTAGATCACCAGGTAAGGCTAAGGGGGTGGAGGGGCTTTCAGGGCTTAAAATAGCCGGGGGAAGCGGTGGTTAGGGGCAGAACCGGCACGAATAAATATTCGCGTTTTTTAATATTCGCAGGCCGGCTCTGTCCCTAATCCCCACGAATACAGAGGGGGAAGTGTAATTAATTAATTTTTTTTATTGGGCGCATCTGTTGTGTGCTCGCACAGCAGTTGCCAGCAGCTCCAAAGCTTCCAGAAAATATCAGCACCGATTATTCAGTACTGGGGGAGGGGGTGTTCCAGTTTGTGCATTGCTAGGAGGGGTCATTTAAATACTAATGAGCTCCTACTAATGCATTTACATAGGGTTCTTGGTGGCTGCTACGATGATCAGTATCAGCCACGGAGAACCCTTTTGTGAGCTGGAAACACAGCTTTCCTTGCTAGTAAAAGTGCTTTGATGGCTCTTACTGCCACGGAAAGCTTTTGTGCATCGGGGCTTGAGAATCTATCCTGGTAATGTTTTTGAGATTACAGTACTTGAGAGGGTTTAAGCTATCTGTTGATCTCTAGGGAGAGATTAGAACAGTGACAAAACTTACTGAAGTCAATACAAGATCCCTGCATTTGTTCTTTCCTTTCCACAAGAGAAGGAATGCAATGCAATGTGATTATGTATGATTCCGTTATGAAATCATATTATTTCTTGCGGACCAACTCCTGTTTCCCTAAGTTGTCTTCTGGCTTTCCCAGAAATGCTACTCTACACTCTCTCCTTGCACATCAGTCTCTCATCAGTCCCTCCTTTATTCTCTCTCCCTTTCTGTAGTTTAATTCCGCTCGTCTCTTTCCCATTCTTTTCTCTCTGGCTTCTCCTCTTCGACTCCTCTTGTAATGTCACTCCCGTCGCCTTCAGCTTATCGGTCTCTTTCTCCTTAACTTTCTCCCCCATTGCTCAGCCCTTGCTCTACTCTCCTCATCTTCAACATCAACCCGACTCCCTTTCCCTCCTAGGTTCTACATATAAGGAAGTTGACTGTGACACTGTAACGGTTCGTAATATGGGTACTATCAGATTTGTATCACCTGTCAATTAATCTAGCAGCCCAATAATATTGGTGAATCCTCCTTGAGCTCGGGGGTTATGGCCCAGTGATTACTAATTTGACTTTTGGGATGAATGAAATCAGCATAACCATTCAGTTACTCAGAAATGTTAAATGAACATACCAAATTCTTTTCTCGTGTATTCTGGAGAAGAATTTCCACTGGAGCTTCCTAAAGAAGAACAGAGAACAATTACAGCTTTTCACTAAAGTGTGATGTCTATTAAGCCCCTTTTTATAATAGATGCTATATATGCATAAAGAAGTTGAAATAGTAACTCTTCCCTGAGGCATCTTGAGAATTATTCACAATGACTACCGTCTTTTTTGCTCTGCAATTTCCTCCTGTTCATATGGGCTTCCAGCACGTCTGGTGTTAGGTGTGGGCAAGCAGGGCATCAGCCTTGGGCCCCACAGCATCAGGGGTCCTCCATAGGCCAGGATGTCCTTCTCTTCTACCCCACTCTGTTCCAAAGTCCCCTTCACTTTTTAAAAATGCAAAAGAGTTACTGTTCTTCTGCTGCGGTCTATCCCCCCCCCCCTCTGCTGCAGCTTCCAGTTTCTCAGAGATCATGGAAGCACGCAGTTGAGTGCGCATGCGTGGCTAGGGTTTTATTATATAGGATTATATGTTGTTATATTTGTATTTTGCACTGTTAATATATGAAAAATCAATAAAGAATTAAAAAAAAAAAAAGGTCTGTCCTGCAAAGGCCCTATTTCCCCAGCTACTGAGATGCCGTCAAAACCTACTCCAGCCCCTCTTGATCTGTATTTCCACCCATGGGACATAGACCGCAGAACAGTGTCTCGCAAACGTTGCGAGCCGTGGCACACTAAAATGGCGGCTGCGGCTCAAGGGCACCCAGAAGTGCGCGGCGTCGACACGATGATGTCACACGCATGCGTGATGTCATCCCATCGACGTCTACGCAGGCGCGGGGGCCCTCCAGATGGGGGGGGGGGGTCCGGATTTTCCAGACGGAAAATCTGGTAACCCTAGTTCCAAGCATGCGTAATGATGTAGTACAGAGAAGTGGTTTTTACATTGCTACATCTGATGTTTACTCATTATTGCCTCTGCAATCGGAAATCAGTATTCACGGTAGCTCAGTCAGCTCGCAGGACAGAAAGCTAAATATCTACAAACTGTTTCTTGTTTAGAATAACCCAATTGTACACCGCTGCCTTCATAAAATGGGCATAAAATAGATGCCTTTTGGACATTTCATACAGGTGCCTTGTCATCAAATTATCCATCCCGCCACATGCAAGAATAATATGCGACGATTACAACTAATGCAAAACACTGCGGTCAGACTAATCTTCGGTCTAACGAAGTTCGATCACGTGACACCATACTTCAAACAGCTACACTGGCTGCCGATGGAAGCTCGTGTAAAGTTTAAATTCGCCTGCCTCTGTTTTAAAGTTTTCTACGGTCTAACCCCTAAATACATCACTGACCTATTCTCCTTCTCAGCCAACAAACACAAGAGAAGCTCCCACTCGCACTTCGTTTCTCCCCCGGTTAGAGGATGCAAACTAAAAAAACACCATGAGCATCTTCTCTCACATCAGGCTGCTCTATGGGGTAAAGACCTAGAACAGCTCCTATTGCCCACCACTTATGAGGTATTCAGGAAACGCCTCAAAACTCACCTATTCCTGAAATACCTAGACAGCTGACCCACTTCCCTCCTTCCCCTCTCTTGCCCTTTCTCCCCATTGTTCCCACATCCCTTAAGTTAACTCAACTTGTACGTCAACTCAACTTGTACCCCACTAATCTTCTGTAAACCGCATAGAACTTAATGGTATTGCGGTATATAAACTGTTATTATTATTAATTTATTCACTGGAGCATGCTTTTTAAAGATGTTTATGAGATTTATAGCCAGGACTAAATGCATATGAGATTCAGACAACGGGCACATATCAGATAGTTCCCCTCCCCCTTCCGTTCTTCCCATCCCCCCCCTCCTTTTATTTTTATGACATGTATCCCATTCATTTCCCTTTTGTAGCATATATTACCAGTTATGTGTTGTATTCTATATTGTCTTTTCCCTAGGTTGCTTATATTTAAAAAAAATTTTTTTTCTTTTATTATACAATGTATACCGCTTCGGTAATTAAAGCGGTATGTCGAGCTTAACTAAACTCGGACTTGATGCTTAACTGTCCAGTTATCATAGCAGTAGCTCCACCTACCTTCATAGGCCGCATGGCGGGTAACGGAGGTATAGGTCTTCCTGTCAAATGTTGAGCCAGGTGAAACGGAGAGCGTAGAGCTGGGAGATGGAGCCCGCTTTGAGCCCAAGGACCCTACTTGCAATCTCGAACTGCTACCTATAAATCAGGAAGCAAAGCGATAAGCAAGTCCTAAGATATGGTTCCAGTCATTTCTGGTTGCCAGCGCTTGTGGTGTTCTGCCCCCCCCCCCCCCTCCGGCAGCCTTGCACTAGTTTAAGATGTGTTTAATGCATTCCCTCTCTCCACGGGACTTTATGCTGCAGCCAGTTTGTGAGCAAGGCACTAATTAGTACTAATTAGCAGTTGTGTGCATAACTGCCCTTAGGATTCTGTAAATTGTGTATACATAATCCATAGTGTGCAACTGCCATGGTGGTGTAGACCTGGGAGGGGCATGGGCAGGTCTAGCACTTAAGTCTAGCATTTAGACCAGCCATTGAGCTTGAGTGGGTGCTCTGTCTTGCTTAAAGTTAGGCCCATAACTGCAGGCATAATTGTGCTTAGCGCCCAACTGTAGGGGATGCAGAGAGAATTATGCCCACGAGTCTTCAGTTATGCCCATCAGTTTCCACTTTGTTCTGCAAAGCCTCCAACCTTAACTTAGCAAGAATTCTTGGCCAGGGACAATGCATCAGGAATTCTTCCTGGAGCTGCAATCAGAGGGCCCAAATCCAACCAGGGTATTGCAGGAAACCCCTACACTGCCTCCTCAGTATCCCATGCTGTGGGGATACTGGGAATTCAGCCAGGTCCATCCGCACGAGTTACTCCAGGACTGCACTTTCTAATCATTCTGAGTTTCCTAATTTAATTCAATTTGACAAACTATAATCTGCCAGTCCTGAAACTAGAGGGGAAAGGGAAGGAGGACTTGTATAGTGCCTTTGGCATTTCAAAGCTGATGGCACTGGAGGACTAAGTGGCTTATCCAGCGTCACAAGGAGCAGCACCGGGATTTGATCTCGCAACCTCTGGGTGCAGAGGCAGCAGCTCAACCAGTGAGCCCTAGCGCTTCCTACTGGGTTGGCAGCTCTTACGTTCGCCAAGTCTAGGATAATCAAGCCATTGTGACATCACTGATGAGGCTGGCTGTTAGGCATTGGTGAGATGAGGCATTATGACATCACAGTCTCAGCTCTGGAATGTTGCTGTTCTTTGGGTTTCTGCCTGGTACTTGGGAAAGGGAATGGGGGAGTTGTATACCACCTTTTTGTGGCTTTGGCATTTTAAAGCTGACATTCATGCCCAGGGTCACAAGCAGCAACACTGTGATTTGATCTCGCAACTTCCTCCTTGTTAGGACAATCATTTCGACACACTCAGTTTGTTGCCTGTAATAACTATGTATTACAGTCTTTCTAGAGACTCTTAAATTTATAGAGATCATAATCCATTAACCTCTTACAGTCCTTTCGGTCTGATCAGTTTAATACTTACTTGTGACATAGCTGCTTCCATGACTCAAAACCTTCTTTTCCATTCCACTCCCTCTACTCTGTGATGATACCTTGGCCCCACTGCTGTTTCTTCCTTCTGTTGGAAAAGAAATCCCCGCCCCCCGGACAAAATAAGGCATGAGCGTTCCCAGAAAACACTTTGGTCTTTTGTTTGTTTTGCTTAACTTATATAGCACGGAAAGGCATACGCAGCGCTGTACGTTTTGACATTTAATAGACGGTCCCAGCTCGGAAGAGTTTACGATCTAACTTGGACAGACAGACATGACATATAGGGGGGAGGATATCTTTTTGGTTATTTTTTGATTCATTTGTTGGATGGGAGAGGAGGGATATTTTTCTTCTGCATGCTTATTGATTGAACATAAGAAGCGCCATCTCCGGATCAGACCTTCGGTCCATCAAGTCCGGCGATCCGCACACGCGGAGGCCTAGCCAGGTGTACACCTGGTGTAATTTTTAGTCACCCAAATCCTTCTTTGCCTCTCGTAAGGAGATGTGCATCTAGTTTGCTTTTGAATCCTAGGACGGTCGATTCCGCAATAACCTCCTCTGGGAGAGCTTTCCAGGTGTCCACCACTCGAAGCGTGAAGCAGAACTTCCTGATATTTGTCCTGCACTTGTCCCCCTTTAGCTTCATTCCATGTCCTCTTGTCCGTGTCAAATTGGACATTGTAAGTCAGTGGTGTCGAACCTGCGGCCCCCGAGAAGTATTCTGTGTGGCTCCAGTCGAGGGCGATGCAGTGTTTTCCTCTTCTGTCCCCGGGTGTTTACCGTCTCGCCGGCTCACTCCTCTGTCTTGCTGCGGCATTTGCGCGGCCCCAAAAACATTTTTTTTTCGGCCAATGCGGCCCAGGGAAGCCAAAAGGTTGGACACCCCTGTTGCAAATAATTGAATTTAAGTGCTTATGTTGTTTATTAATGTCAATATATTTCCTGGCACTTTGTATTAGTTTGGAAAATTAACAAAGATTAAAACAAAAAAAAATATTTAAAAAACCAAAAATAAATGAAATTCTGGGGCTCCCTTCCAAATCTCCCTTCTGACTCCTGTTTTAAAAAAAATTATGCCCCCTCTTTTACAAAGGCGCACTATGCTTTTTAGTGCGTGCTAAATATTAGCGTGCACTAGACACACACTAAATGCTAATGCGCGCATGTTATTCTATGGACCCGTTAGCGGTTAGCGCACGCGTTGATTTAGGGCTCCTTTTATTAAGCCGCGCTAGCGGGGGTTAACGCGCGAGACCTTTCATCGCGCGCTAACCCCCGCGCTGGCCTAAAAACTACCGCCTGCTCAAGAGGAGGCGGTAAGACTAGCGCGGCTGGCGGTTTAGCACATGGTATTCCATGCGTCATACCGCTAGCGCGCCTTTGTAAAAGGAGCCCTTAATGCACGCTAAATCCGCGCTAAAACGCTTAGCCCGCCTTTGTAAAAGAGGGTCATGGTGTGGGTATAAGACCCATTCACCTGCTCTTTAAAATCTTTGCTAAAGAAGGTGGCTCCAGGTATCTCCCGATCCCTCCCTCAGGTCCCCCCCGAATCCCTCACACTACACTTGAAGCAGGATTGTCCCTTATCTGCTTCCTACACCGTGTCGGACACTGAAGAGGCAGTCGAGCTATTTTATCATTGACTTGTCAAAACTCAGAATGCAGCCCTGCGAGAAGGGTCCAAACGCAACCACCTTCTTCTGTAAAGATTGGATAGGTTGGGAGGACAGTGGGAGAGCCTAGAAGCTCACAGATGTAAGGCTGAGCAGATGGATGGGAAGAGAAAGGGGGAGGCTTTTAAAATGACATACTCCACCTAAGAAAACTTTGTATCATTTCAGATACAAAACTCCTGAGCCTATGGCATCTACTACAGAAAAGGGTGGTAGAAATACTTTATTGCAGAAAGGGTGGTAGATGCGTGGAACAGTCTCCCGGAACAGGTGGTGGAGATAGAGACTGTGTTAGGCTTGTGCCTAGGATAGGCACGTAGGATCTCTTCGAAAGAGGAAGAGATAATGGTTACTGAGGATGGGCAGACTGGATGGGCCATTTGGCCTTTATCTGACATCATGTTTCTATGTTTCTATAACTATAAAGTTCTATAACATCACAATGCAGGTGTAAAGAGCCTTAGCCAATAGGGAGAGGAGAAGATAGTGGATGCTGTGGATGGGCAGACTGGATGGGCCATTTGGCCTTTATCTGACATCCTGTTTCTATGTTTCTAAAACAGATGGTATTTCTCATTCTGACTGACAATAAAGCTCCTGCTGATAATATGCCAGGAACCATATTATCAGTACAGTTGTACAGTGCTGTCAGGATCATTAAAGCAAGATCATTAAAAGGGGAAGCTATCTTAGTTTGATGCTATAAAACTGACAGAGGCAGGTGGAACCTTATAGACCAGTGGTCTCAAACTCGTGGCCCGCCAGGTACTATTTTGAGGCCCACGGTATGTTTATCATAATCACAAAAATTAAATAAAACAGTTTCTTGATCATATGTCTCTTTAGCTATAAATTACAATATTATTATTAAGACTTAGCCAAAAGGAAAGATTTATAAACTATAAAGAGTTTTTCCTCATGCAACATTGTCATTTCTTTAATAAGACATTAACTATTTTTTTCTGAGGCCCTCCAAGTACCTACAAATCCAAAATGTGGCCCTGCAAAGGGTTGGAGTTGGAGACCACTGGTATAGATCAACCAATGTATTGAGACATCTGATGAAGTGGACTCTAGTCCTCCAAAGCTCGCACCTCAATAATTTGGTTAGTCTATAAAGGTGCCATCTGTGACTATCAGTTTTAAAACAAATATAGTTTTGCTGGAAGAACTTCATACTTCCAACAATGCAGAGATCTTGCAGCTGTTTTGGTTCTTGAGAAGAAAAACAGAAGAGAGAAAAAAAAAAAGTCCACTGCAGGTAGCTCAAAGGAGAAGACAACAGTGGGGTGGACAGACACTTATTCCAGTGGTGTTCTAAATTGTAGTCTTTACACATAACAGAAAAACAATTCACTTGAGTCAACATAAATCGTGTTTCGGCTTGAGGGCATTGACAGAGTAAATGTTCCGAAAATATCAAAAGGCGCTAGATGTGAACCTGGACACTGAATCCTCTGCAAGTTTTGATCTGTGATTAGACCAACATGAAAATTATTCAGAGCTGGCACTCTACCTGAGCTCCCAAGACCCTAGAAGATTTTTCTTTAACTATGAGCAGCCAGTATTTGACAAAATGCCAATTTGCTCTCAAAAGCTGAGGCACATTTTTGGATCACTCTTGTGTTGAAACAATTAATAGCTGTCACAACCTGCAAAATCTCTAGAGATTCCAATAGGTATTTTTGTAGGTCTGCACATTCTCTTCATCGAGAACCAGTTTATAGATGTCATTGGGGTTTACACTTTATTTTGCTATAAACTTTTAAATGTGAACTATTCAATGCACTGAGTTGGAACTTGTTTTCAATACAATTTGTCCCTACGGCTAAAGCAAGCCTGGTCTGGTTAGTAAGCAGAGCCCATATTGTGAGCAGAGTCGTCTTAATAAAGAGATTTGGAGAGTTCTGGGATAGAGCTCTTAATTATACTGCTGCATTTATAACATTATACCACAAAAGGACAAAATAAAACGGCTGAATTATCCATCTTGGGTCTCTTCTTAGTTTGCTAGTAACCAATCAGTGTTTTCTCCATGTGAGGATTTGGAAGTTCTTAAACATGCCCATACAGATGCCCTCTTAAGAAAGAGATTTGGAAATGCTTTTGCTGAAGTAAATTTGAGTAAAGGAACATTTGGAAGGGAGAAAATATCCTATCCATTCAGTCAGTCGTGTCCGACCCTTGGATACTCTGTAGGCCAGTCAACGCCATGCTGCCCTGTTCTCCATGGTTTCTTTCAATTGCTTGATGTTCATTCCCATGTCATTCTTGATGGTATCCAGCCAACGGGCCTTTGGTCTCCCCTGCTTCCTATTACCAATGACCATTCTGAGTAGCACCTCCTTATCTAGTGAATTCACCCTCATCACATGTCCAAAATAGGTCAGTTTCTGTCTGGTAATCTTGCCTTCCAGGGACAACTCTCAAATGATCAAGAACATCTTTGCTGGTGATCCAAGCTGTCCATGGGATTCGTAGAAGTCTTTTCCAGCACCACAGCTCAAAGACGTTGATTTTTCTTCTATCTGTTTTCGTGAGTGTCCATATCTTGCAGCCATATTTCACGATTGGGAACACAATGGAAGTGATCAGTCTTTGTTTGATGGTGACTGAGACATCCTTTCACTTCCATATTTGGTCCAAATGGTAATATACTGTAGCCATATTGCTTGGTTCAATAGATGGTAGAATGTGGGTTGTGGTTTCCATATTTATGTGTGTATCAGTGCCTAATAATTTTGGAAGTACGACCTTGCTGCACCAAATTTTGAGGCCAATGTAAGCTCTTTGTGGGGGAGGGGGTTAAGAGTACTGATTCGAGAGAATGGGGAGGCAAAGTTGGCACCTTGAAATAAGACGTATGTGTACAGTTGTACCACTATTATCTGTAGTTGCACACTTTCTACTTTTTTTTTAAAATAAACAATTTTTCCCTTGCTAAAGAGGAAGCATGGAGAATTTTATATTTCACATTTTTCTGAAACTGTGATTGGCTCCCCATTACTCAACCAAAATGGAAAACATTGATATCTAAGAATATCTGGAATAGCAGAAAAGGAAATTCCACTTACTTGGTGGTAACGATGTCAATCTTGTTGTGATTACAGTCTCTGTAACAAGGGAAAAATAACCAAGACTTTTGTTATTCTTCAGAAAAAAAATAACCCTAGACTTGGGGTTTTTGTTAATGCATCCAACATCATATGACATGAATATGTTCAAATGTAAGGCTTGAAAACTTTCACTGAGATTTGGGTTTTTCTATGGATCTCACAGATTCTAGATCTAAATAAAAAAAGGTCAAACCCTTGTAAATGAAGAAAAAATTTTCCACCTAGCAATGCATCTGTAATTGCTGTGTCTCAAAACCACCATCAGCTGATCTGATGCCCTCAAGAGGAATTTCTCCTACTGTATGAGGGGATGCTGAAAAGTTCTCAACCCGCCAAGAAGACAATGACGTGGATATGGTTCAATCAATGCTCTTGAAGGAACAACCTTAATTGTAGAGAACATTTTTCTTGACTTTTTTTTAAAACAGATAATACTGACAGGAGCAAGCCTCAGAAAACGGAGTGATTTATCTCATACTGGAATTTCTTTCAAGAAAAGAAAAAGTGAAGGAATTAATTAACTTATTTATGAATTTTTAATAAAGCAATGAATAAAGTAACTGAATTGATAGTCTAAATAATGGTTGGAAGGATGGGTTCAAGCCTGTGATGTCATCAGGAGTAGAGAAAAAACTTTTTCTTCTCTTGGAAGAAAGTACAGTATGAGATAAATCACTCCGTTTTTCTGAGGCCTGTTCCTGTCTGTATTATCTGTTTTAAAAAAAAGTGAAGAAAAATGTTCTCCACAATTTAGGTTGTTCCTTCAATGGTTTTGCTGTTTTATATTTAACTATTTAATTAACCATTTAGTTTCGTAGATCAATCAATGCTCTGAAACTATGTCAAAAAACCCATAGAGTTTTGTTTCTGCATATTGGCACTTAATCAAATAAGACAGAAAGATGACGACAGATAAAGGCCAAATGGTCCATCTAGTCTGCCCATTCATAGTAACCATTATCCCTTTCTCTTTCCGAAAGATCCCACGTGCGCTTGTTTTGTAAACTCCCACAGTGGAAGGCACCACTTACCCAAATCAGGGCCTTGGTGCGTGCTAAATGCTTAGAAGTCCAGTTAAATCTAATGGCTTCTCGGCATTTACCCCCTCGTTTACAAAGCCACGCTAGCGGCCAGTGGCTTAGTAAGGGTGGGTGGCGCCTTGGGTGGGTGGTGCCCCGCCCTCTTCTTCACCTCCCTGCCATTCGCACGCCCCCCTTCCCTTTCCTCCGGCGTGAGCAGCGTGCCCACGTCGGTGTCATCTCGCCCTTTGATGTCATTTCCTAGGCGCGGGTACTGGAAGTGACGTCAGAGTGAGTACCGATGCTGACGTGGGCAGCGACCTCGTGCCAGGGAAGTAGAAAAGGTACGAGGGATGGCAAGGAGAGGAGCAGGGGTAGGAGAAGAGGAGCGCCACGCTCTTAGGAAGACCACCCCCGCAGTGGACTGCCCCTCTCCCACACTCCCCTTACTACGCCACGCTAGTAGCTACTGCACGGCAAAAGCCTTGAACCCCCTTAAATCCCTACAGGCTTCGGGGCCATTACTACAGGGGCCCGCACTAGCGGGCTTTGTAAAAAAGGGGGTTAGTGCCCAATCAATAGGCAAGAGATAGACTCATGTGCACTGTCTCCATTATGTGCAAATGTCGGTCATGCATATTCATAGTGGATATCCTGAAAACCCGACTGACCAGGTGCATCCCGAGGACTGGGATGAGAACCACCAAACTAGAGATCAATAAATCTCTGGAATGGTGTTATGAGGTGAAATGGTCCTATTCTCTTACCTCTTCCAGTGCTGATCAAACCGTCTCGAATGCCCTTTTTGGTTACACTATCCATTCCATAGTCACCTGAAAGAAAAAGGCACAATACTAGGAAAACGTGCCTAGACCTTTATTGCAAGGTGCTTAGACGTTTTGGACAGGCAGGATATCAAATCTTAATAAATCTTGGGGACTTGGCCAAGGATATATGTTTTTGTGTTGAAATGTGGGGCCTGTACTGATATAGTAAGAAAGAGCTTTGACTTACAACAATCTTTTAATTTTTTTTTTTTCTTTTTCATGGTATATGTTTTGGCTCCCACTGACTTCAGAAGAGTTGATCTGCGGGATAATGAAGCATTTTCCAGGAACTCTAATAAATGCTGTGGAATGTTATACACTTCCCCCTCCGTATTTGCGAATTCCGTATCTACGGATTCGTGGTTTTAAACCAAAAAATTCATTTTCATTTTTCAGGCTATTTTAAGCCCTGTAAGGCCCCCCCCCTTTAAGCCTTACCTGGTGTTCTAGCAGGTTTTCGGGGCAGGAGCGATCTTTCCACACTCCTGCCCCATGCAGATCGCTCACAGGAAATGGCTCGAGAGACTATGGAAGCTCAAGGCAGCCATTTCCTGTGAGCGATCTGCATGGCGCATGAGCATGGGAAGATCGCTCCTGCCTGAAAACCCACTAGACCACCAGATAAGGCTTAAGGGGGGGGGGGGGCTTTCAGGGCTTAAAATAGCCAGGGGAAACCGGGATTAGGGGTAGAACCGGCTCAAATATTATTTGCGTTTTTAAAAAATATTTACGGGCCGGCTCTGCCCCTAACCACCGCGAATACGGAGGGGGAAGTATATATAGAAGCAGTTCAAACTGGGCCACAGAAGCTATTTTGTGACCCAAAAGTGTCCTCTTTCTCCTTCCAATTTAGTTGGAACCAGGGCTGAGAAGCAGCACCTTAAGCCTTCACATTCCCCTTCCTGGGTTGTATGTACTGTTATAGGAGTTCCTTGTTATTCATCTTGTATTGGCTGCTTTACCAATAAAACTTATTTTTTTTCTTAAAAAGAAATTGTTTTAAATCCACCCACTAGGTGTCGCCACTGTGCTGTGACTGACTGCTCCTCCCCTAAAGGCTATCAATGATGTCTCTTAGCATCTCAGTCCCAGCTAACCAGGGAAGCAGAAGACTCGGGTCAGGAATTGAACCCAGGTCCAGGTACAAGGCAATACATGTCACCAGGTTGACCTTATCGTGTTTGTTTCATTTCCCTTATTTCCAAATAACAGACCAGGGTAGCTGATAACAATGTAATTCCCAGTGATATGATTTTTTTTTTTTTTTGAGGGGGTTGCCCAAGGATTGAGGAAGCTAAATGGCATCATCTCTTTAAAACATTTGATCTTGAGTGTTCATGTTTGCATGACTGCCCAGATGCAACATATCGCTAAAACCTGATGCTTCTTCCTCTAAAATATTACCACAATCCGGCCCTTCCTCGCTGAGCACACTACCGAAACCCTTATCCATGCCCTCATCATCTTGCACTTAGACTACTGCAACTCGTCACTCTCAGGTCTTCTGTTCAGCCATCTCGCTCCCCTCCAATCCGTCCAGAATTCGGCTGTACCACTCATATTCCATGAGAGCTACTATACTCATGTTAACCCTCTCCTAAAGTTCCTTCATTGGCTTCCTAGCTCTTTCTGAATACAATTCGCACTATTCTTACTGGACTACAAATGCATTCACTCAGCTGCCCCTCACTATCTCTCTTCACTTATCTCCCCCTATGATCCACCCCCCCCCCCCCACGAGCTCTGCTCAGCTGGTAAGTCCCTCCTGTCTGTACCCTTCTCTTCCTCTGCCAACTCCAGACTCTGTCCCTTCTACCTTGCTACACCATATGCTTGTAACAAGCTGCCTAAATCCCTATGGCGGGCTCCATCTCTGGCAGGGTTCAAGGTCAAGTTAAAAGCCAACTTCCTTGAGACTGCTTTCAACTCCTAATTCCTCTCATAAGAACATAAGAATAGCCTTATTAAGTCAGACCAATGGTCCATCAAGCCTAGTAGCCCATTCTCACGGTGGCCAATCCAGGTCACTAGTACCTGGCCAAAACCCAAGGAGTAGCAACATTCCATTATCTCAGAGTAAGCAAGATTCCGGAACCCCAAATAGTAGCAACATTCCATGCAGAATCCCCAAAGAGTAGCAACATTCCATACTACCGATCCAGGGCAAACAGTGGCTTCCCCCATGAATTTCTCAATAACAGACTATGGATTTTTCCTCCAGGAAATTGTCCAAACCTTTCTTAAAACCAGCTATCCGCTCTTACCACAACTTCTGGCAACGCATTCCAGAGCTTAACTAGTCTCTGAGTATAAAAATATTTCCTCCTATTGGTTTTAAAAGTATTTCTCTGTAACTTCATCGAGTGTCCCCTAGTCTTTGTAATTTTTGACGGAATGAAAAATCGATCCACTTGCACCCATTCTACTCCACTCAGGATTTTGTAGACTTCAATTACGGTATATCTCCCCTCAGCCATCTCTTTTCCAAGCTGAAGAGCCCTAACCCTTTTAGTCTTTCCTCACCTTGGGTTCTGCATCCCCAGCCCTATATGCCATGTCTGTCTGTCCAAGTTAGATCGTAAACTCTTCTGAGCTGGGACCGTCTATTAAATGTCAAAATGTACAGCGCTGCATATGCCTTCCAGTGCTATATAAGTGATAAATAATAATAATAATGTATTTATATGCCGCCATAGCGGGGAGGTTCTAAGCGGCTCACAACGCAAGAAATAATACATACAATTCCATAAAAATATCCTGGTACAATACAGCAAGGAAACTATACATACATTTCAGTAGTGCATCAGAATAAAAACAGACCAGTAGTAGATTTTTTTAAATGGTTTGATTTTAGCTTTGTGTAATCGAAGATACTGAAGAACTGAAATCCCTGGAGCCATGATTCCCTGCAAACTATCTCAGACAGTGTTTCTGTCTTCAGGTAAAGTCAGGAGGAAGAGGAAGAGTGATGCCCACTTCACATTTCTGCTTTGCTTGCAATATGTAGAATGCAATTGAATGACGTCAAGTTGTGTTCCATTGTATCTTAAGAACATAAGAATTTGCCTCCGCTGGGTCAGACCAGAGGTCCATCGCGCCCAGCAGTCCGCACCCGCGGCAGCCCATCAGGTCCATGACCTGTCACGTTATCTTGATTTAGCCCTATAGCCCCCTTGTTTTTATCTATACTCTTTCCATACTCTTATCTACCCTTATCTGTATCCCTCAAACCCCCTATCCTTCAGGAATCCATCCAATCCCTCTTTGAATCCCCGTAGCGTACTCTGCCCGACCACTTCCTCCGGGAGCGCGTTCCATGTGTCCACAACCCTCTGTGTGAAGAAGAACCTCCTGGCATTTGTTCTAAACTTTTCCCCTTCCAGTTTCTCCGAGTGCCCTCTTGTGCCTGTGGTTCCCCGTAGTTTGAAGAATCTATCCTTGTCTACCTTCTCCATGCCCTTCATGATCTTGAAAGTTTCTATCATGTCCCCCCTAAGCCTCCTCTTTTCCAGGGAGAAGAGCCCCAGCTTGTCCAGCCTGTCAGCGTATGAACAGTCCTCCATACCATTTATCATTTTCAAGAGATATTTTAGAAAGAAACTGGGTACTGTCTTAGTAAATGCCAGCCTACCCATGCAGCTGCCTAATAAAGTTTTATCAGAGATTTGGGAAATCAAGAACTGGCAGGAAATCTTTAGAGCATTTCATTTACTGATCTGTCGAATCAAGAGAAACCATCGACATAGCTGTAGGATTAACTACTTTTCTATGTGATCCCTCCATAGTGAATACATTTACTTTATCTGTTCAATAAGAACACCTGATAATTCTTTCTATGCTCTTTAAAGCTCATTTCTTCCTTCCGGTGATTTCTGTTGCTTTCAAATTTAGAAGGTCCCCGTTTTGAAGGTGTCAGGGGCTGTTGTAATGGGAAAGGCTTTCGGTCAGGTCTGGATTAAAATGTAATGGAGAGGATTAATTCTAATGGAATCAACAACCCGAGTCTCTGAATATTTCTTTCTTTATCTCTTATTGGAAACATTCCTACTGTAGTGGAATGGTGAGAAAATGATCTTAACAGAATGTAGGCTTGAAGTTTTTAGGAAAGGGAGACAAAGAGACCCAGGAGGGTCACTGGAATCTTGTAAAAGCAGGAACAAGCCCTGGATGCTCCTGCCCCGTCACTGGTCCCAGTTTACAATGATACCTTTTACCAATATTACAGTTGTATGTAAAGTATGTATTACTGTAACCTGCTTAGGATTTAAGTAGAATATAAGAATGTAAATTCAATAAATAAATACCTCAGACCCCCTAGTGGTAGTTTCATGATACTACCATTAAGGATCATGCTGGCAAATAAGGATAATAAAAACTTGGTGGGTGCACTTTGAACAAGGAATATCCACAAACATTTTACAATCCCAGTACAAGAGGTGAAAACGCGGAGTTCTACTTCACTGGCACCTATTTACTAAACTGCATTAAACTTTTCACTGAACAGCATCTTAATTGCACTGCAATAAAGTCTGCATTGTGCATTGTCACATGCATTTACCCCCCTCCTTTCCAAAGCCGTGCTAGCGTTTTTAGCACAAGCCGCCACAGTAACAGCTCTGATGTTCATAGAATTCTTATCTGGATAGTGTAGCTGGTTTTAAGAAAGGTTTGGACAAGTTCCTGGAAGAAAAGTCCATAGTCTGTTATGGAGATAGACATGGGGGAAGTCACTGCTTGCCCTGCATCAGTAGGATGGAATGTTGCTACTCCTTGGGTTTTGGCCAGTTACTAGGGACCTAGATTGGCCACTGTGAGAACGGGCTACTGGGCTTGATGGACCATTGGTCTGATCCAGTAAGGCTATTCTTAGGTGCTTATGTACTGCCCCGGCCGGCGCTAAAAATGCTAGTGTGGCTTTGTAAAGGAAGGGATAGATGCAAAATTTATACTTTCTATATATAGAGTATGAATCAATGTGGTCTGCACTACATTTAGAGCTCCTTTTACTAAGGTGCGTTAGGGCCTTAACGCACGGAATAGCGCGTGCTAAATTGCTGCGCACGCTAGACCGTAACGCCAGCATTGAGCTGGCGTTATTCTAGAAGCATACCGTAAAAGCCAGCATGAATTCCCCAGATTTGTATTTTATTTCCCTATCATGTGCTTCCATAGAATTACCTTTTCTCAGGTAACCATTTACAGTCTCTACTGACTTTCCATCTCTCCACATTGATTCAGATGATAAGAGAGCTTATAAGCACCCATAAGAATAGCCTTACTGGGTCAGACCAAGGGTCCATCAAGCCCAGTAGCCCGTTCTCACAGTGGACAATCTAGGTCCCTAGTAACTGGCCAAAACCCAAGGAGTAGCAACATTCCATCCTACTGATGCAGGGCAAGCAGTGACTTCCCCCATGTCTATCTCCATAACAGACTATGGACTTTTCTTCCAGGAACTTGTCCAAACCTTTCTTAAAACCAGCTACACTATCCAGATAAGAATTCTATGAACATCAGAGCTGTTACTGTGGCGGCCTGCGCTAAAAGCCCAGTAGCACGTTCTCACGGTGGCCAATCCAGGTCCCTAATACCTCGCCAAAACCCATGAAGTAGCAATATTCCATGCTACCAATCCAGGGCAAGCAGTGGCTTCCCCCATGTCTTTCTCAATAACAGACTACGGACTTTTCCTCCAGGAACTTGTCCAAACCTTTCTTAAAACCAGTTACGCTATCCGCTCTTGTCACAACCTCTGGCAACGCGTTTCAGAGCTTAACTATTCTCTGAGTGAAAAAAAAGTCCTCCTATTGGTTTTAAAAGTATTTCCCTGTAACTTCGAGTGTCCCCTAGCCTTTGTCATTTTTGACGGAGTGAAAAATCGATCCACTTGTACCCGTTCTACTCCACTCAGGATTTTGTAGACTTCAATCCTATCTCCCCTCAGCCGTCTCTTTTCCAAGCTAAAGAGCCCTAACCCTTTTAGTTTTTCCTCATACATAAAAACAAACTCAAGACTTCCAGGTCCATCAAGGGACCAAGTAATAGAGATTTAACTGCAATTATTTGGAGCCTGGGAGGAAAAAGGTTTTGATCTGTATTTCCAGAGATTCTAGATGAGCTTTGGCTAGGCTGTGAGAAAACGCATATCTCACCAAAATAAACTACAAACTCTTGCTAATTAAAGCAATCAAGCTTTCTAAGCTTCTTCATCTCTTTCATCTATGCATATATTACAACCCTAAATAAGTTATTTTCCTATTGGTATAGTTACTGTAACTACACAGCGATACCTATGTGTACGCAGACCCTTGGGGCTCTTCTGAGGTGTCTATGTGAATGTCTACCAATCAGAGGAATTTCCAGAGAGGAGTGGTTTGTAAATGGGAGTGATTGATGTGGTAGCTCATTCTCTAGGCAGGCATGAAGGGATCTCAGTGAGTCCAAGGGAGTGTTTGCTAACTGTTCTCCGGGGAGGGAAAGAGCGGTGGCTTTTCTTTCTCATTAGGATAGTGGGGTTCTGCCCTGCCACAAGTTAGAGCAGATCAAAGAAGGTCTCTTTTGAGCAATGCCTAGGAGAGGGAATATGCCCAGGTCTCAGGGGCAGGATCTTCATTCTTTCTGCAGTATTCATCACAAAGGCATTTTGCTGCGAGTGTTGTTTCAGGGTGGGACAGGAGTATTCCCAAAAGCTCTGGAGGGGGTAAGGGACAAAATCCCCCAATGAGAACATTGAGGGGCCTGAATGTTTGCTAGTTTACATCATGTGCACATGGGGAGGATTCTGGATAGAGGATGACACGGTGACAAAATTCATCACCGTTCCCGTCCCCGCGGGAAACCATCTTCATGTTATTCTTTAAGGAGAGAGGGAAGAATCGGAGTATGAATGGCCACAACCACTGACCCACAAGCTTTGCTTTGAAGAATGATGGTGTAGAAGGACTGAGGTTGAAACAGACACTAAAGAATGACAGTCTCTGGTATCCAGAGCAGATATTGTGATGTCATAATGCCTCCTTCCACCAGTGCCTAAGAACCAATCACAATTAGTGATGTCACAATGGCTTCATTATCCTTGGCTCCCATAAGAATCAGAGTATGAATGGCTACAACCACTGGCCCTCAAGCTTTGCTTTGAAGAATGCTGGAGTAGAACAACCTGAGGTTGAAATAGACACTAAAAAATGACATGGGATTATTTCCTGCGGTTATCCGCGGGGACGGGGACGGTGATGAATTTTGTCACCGTGTCATTCTCTAATTCTGGACTGTGAAATACACTGTGAACATAAGAACATAAGAATTGCCGCTGCCTGGTCAGACCAGTGGTCCATGGAACCCAGCAGTCCGCTCACGCGGCGGCCCTTAGGTCAAAGACCAGTGCCCTAACTGAGACTAGCCTTACCTGCAAAAATGGATAGTGTACAGTATTGTAAAAATGCCCGCACTAGGTGGCATCTTTTGACAGTAAAAGGTATCAATCGAACACAAAATGCTGCACAACTCAGTTAGTGAATCACATTGTCAATGCTAAAGTTTAATTGCCCGTTCCAAAAAAATCCCATAGACATTAATTTGGAACTTTGTCCTAATGTCTCGGAATTTGTTAGCTAAATGCATCAAGAATGATTTGGGACGCTTAAACATCTTTAAAATAGATTTAGCACCAAATCTGAAGGTTTTTGAATAGTTTTGAACTTTTTAGAGAGAAATATGGAGTGGATATAAAAATCAACTTTATTAATTTATTTTTTTTGTAATTCATTATTAATTTTCCAGACTTTAACAGTGCATTATAATAATATAACATTAAAAGATTCCATAAAATGCACCATAATACATCGACTTTAAAAAAATGATGTGGATTTTATTGGAGTTGCAGATCCGTTTTGAACTTCTGGAGGATCAGAAACGTATTATTTTCAGTTCCACTTTGGCTATTTCAGATTCATTTCAGTTTTTCCCAGATCAATTAGAAACAATTTGAGGGATTTCAACAGTGTGGGATGGAGGGAAATATGAAATTTCTATTGAACTCAAGCCAAACATAGCTTGAATTTGACTTTCGATTGTTTAAAAACATTTCTAGTGGGTGGAGAGTGTGGCACAATGGTTAAAACCACAGCTTCATTCAGCACAATGAGGTCATGCGTTCTCCTTGTGACCCTGGGCAAGTCACTCAATCCCCCCATTGCCTCAGGTGCATTAAATAGAGTGAACCTACCAGGACAGACAGGGAACAATACTTGAGTACCAGAATAAATTCATGTAAACCATTCTGAGCTCCTTTGGGAGAACGGTATAGAAAATTGAAGAAATAAATGGTGTGAAGAGTTTCAGCCTCTGATAACCAAAGCTGATATTGTGACATCATAATGCCTCATTCCACCAATGCCTATGAGCCTCATCAGTGATGTCACAATGGCTGGATTGTCCTATACTTGGCTCACTTTTGCTACATTTTTGATTTCTAGAGTGGCGCAGTGGTTAAAGCTACAGCCTCAGCACCCTGAGGTTGTGGGTTCAAACCCACGGTGCCCCTTGTGACCTTGGGCAAGTCACTTAATCCCCCCATTGCCCCAGGTACTATAGATAGACCATGAGTCCACAAGAACAGACAGGGAAAAATGCTTGAGTACCTGAATAAACTCATATAAACTGTTCTGAGCTCCCTTGGGAGAACCATAGAAAAATGAATAAATGCTGAATTTAAAAAAAAATGTTTTTCTTTATTTGCATAAAAACTACCTGCTGCTTAATGCTGGTCCCTCAGCTCTGTAGACCTTTCTAGGTACCCGCTCATTTATCTTCACATCTGCCAAGGGTTTACCTACTGTTTCATAGTTTGGCTGTGATCGCAGTGGTGCCAAGAGGAATGAAGTGTGGTTTCCACTTGTACCACCGCAAACGTGCTCCATACTGGCTGGTAGGTGACACTGTGGAATGCCAACCGGATTTTCCTGTATAGGGTGGGGAAGAGGAGTTTGGTGGCGTCGACAACCTGACCCGGAAGTGAACCTAGGTCTCCCGTGCAGTGCTGTCCAGTGATGCACTAAGGGGTCCTTTTACTAAGGTGCACTAACCGATTTCGCACACCCTAATCGATGTAGCGTGCGCTAAAGATTAGCACGCGTTCAGTGCTAAGGCACCGATAGAATATAACAGGAGCCTTGGCATTTAGCGCACGCTAAGCTTTAGCACGGGCTAAATCAGTTAACGCACCGTAGTAAAAGGACCCCTAAGTCATTGGGCTTTTCCAGTGAATTGCAGACTAAGGGGTCCTTTTACTAAGGTGCAGGACGCACTAACGCATGCTCACCGCAGGCTAAACTGCCATAACGCAGGATACGCTCAAGTGTCCCTTAGTATATTTTTTGCATGTGCACACGCTGCCCGTGAACTAAAAAAAAAAAAAAAAAAAAAAGTGTTTTTAGTGCAGGGTGTGTGTGCATAGAGAGTGGGTGTGGCTATGCTATTTGTTTCAAGTTTATTAATTTTTAATATACCGACCATCAACTGGTATCTAGCCGTTTACAGTAAAATGTTAAAAATAGAGATAAAAAATTATACTTATAAAAAAGAAATTAATAAGAGTGTACATTAAGGACATGGACAGGACAAACTTGAAAGTGATGATAAAGGGGAAGGAGAGGGGTAAAGTTACATAATTAGAAGAGGGAGAGGAAAAAAACAAAAAGAGGTTTGAAAGAAAATGGAGGGAGAGGATAAAACATTAGGAATAGGATCGCTTCATAGAAGCGGCTGGTTGTGTAGAAAAGAAATAGTTCAAGAGCAGTTGAAAGCATCTTGAAATAAGAAAGTCTTTAAGCTTATCTTAAATCTATCGAGTTGTTTTTCATGACGGAGTTGAAATGGTAAATCATTCCATAATGTTGGGGCAACTACTGAGAAATTTGATTTCCTAGTGTAGAAAAAATCCTTTATAGAGGGAATAGAGAGAAAGTTCTGGTCTGCTGATCTAAGCGTCCGTATAGGGCGTTGTGGAATGAGAAGCCTATCAAGATAGGAAGGTTGGTGGGAGAGTTTAGTTTTAAAGGTCAGCATGATGGCTTTATAAGTAACACAGTGTGTAATGGGAAGCCAATGCGCTTCTTTCAAGAGAGGGGTGACGTGATCATATTTCTCTATATTTGGATACTGATTAGCACAGGACGAGTACGGGAGACCCTTACCGCCTAAAAATAGGTGTCAGTAGTGGCCCACACGCTAATAGCCACGCACTAATGGGAAAAATTAGAGCATGCCAAGCAAAAAAAAGACTGTGGAGTCTGATGCTACTGATGTCAGCTTTATTGATGTGGAAAAAAGGTTATTCACAATCTTAAAGGCAACTTTAGTCAGTGAAGAGGCCTCAACATGGTCCTTGTTTCGACCAAAAAGGTCTTCCTCAGGGGTCCTGTGGGTAGGAATGCATGTGTGACTGTGATGAAATACAACCACATCTAAAGAAATGTGTCAAAGTGCTCTAGTGCGGTGGTCCCCAACCCTGTCCTGGAGGACCACCAGCCAGTCAGGTTTTCGGGATAGCCCTAATGAATATGCATGAGAGAGATTTGCATATAATGGAGGTGTCAGGCATGCAAATCTGCCCTATGCATATTCATTTGGGCTATCCTGAAAACCTGACTGGCTGGTGCTCTAGTGAATATGGTCTGTGATCTGATATATGTGAATTAACACAGGAGCAAAAGAGTTAACAAAGCTGAGATGTGAACTGTGGGGTACACCGACAAATGCATGCGTGACGATTGCACCCCATCAATTGCTCCCCATCAAATGCACGCACCGACATGGTTCCCATAGTCCTCATCTAAACCTTACCCTAACACTAGATGCTAAGTGAATATTTTAAGTGTAGTGGGGGAAGGGATCACCCCTTAAAAAAGAGGGTTACTTTGTAACCTTCAAAAAGACAAAATAGTATCCGCTGTATGGAGCGCATTTGTCGGGGTGCCATTGACGTGCGCGCATTTGACAGGTCACCAAACTGTGCATATGTGAAGTGAATAGATTTATATATAAATGAATAGCCGATGAGCTATAAGAGCTCCAAACCTCAAGCGTAAACAATTCATGTGTAAAAAGAATAAGCTTGTAATGCTAAGTGACCATGCTGACCGGACACAAGAAGAAACTAAATGGTGTGACGTGACCATTATTGCGGAAATAGAAAAATCATCCACTTATTGGCAGTGCTAAAAGTGGCCTTAGTGCATTTGAAAGACCCACGCTGTGGACAGCGCAGACCACATTATAGCCCTGCTTAGTAAAATGGTGGCTAAATGCATTTCATAGCTGCATGGATGAAATACCATTCCCAGCAACATGTGTAGGTGTGAACATAAGAACATAAGAATTGCCGCTGCTGGGTCAGACCAGTGGTCCATCCTGCCCAGCAGTCTGCTCATGCGGCGGCCCTTGGGTCAAAGACCAGTGCCCTAAATGAGTCCAGCCTCACCTGCGTATGTTCCAGTTTAGCAGGAACTTGCCCAACTTTGTTTTGAATCCCTGGAGGGTGTTTTCCCCTATAACAGACTCCGGAAAGGCGTTCCAGTTTTCTACAACTCTTTGGGTGAAGAAGAACTTCCTTACGTTTGAACGGAATCTATCCCTTTTTAACTTTAGAGAGTACCTTCTTGTTCTCTCTACCTTGGAGAGGGTGAACAACCTGTCTTTATCTAGTAAGTCTATTCCCTTCGGTATTTGTCTAACTTTGTCTTGAATCCCTGGATGGTGTTTTCTCTTACAACAGCCTCTGGAAGAGCGTTTCAGTTTTCTACAACTCTTTGGGTGAAGAAGAACTTCCTTACATTTGTACGGAATCGATCCCCTTTTAACTTTAGAGAGTGCCCTGTCGTTCTCTCTACCTTGGAGAGGGTGAACAACCTGTCTTTATCTACTAAGTCTATTCCCTTCAGTATTTTGAATGTTTCGATCATGTCCCCTCTCAGTCTCCTCTTTTCAAGGGAGAAGAGGCCCAGTTTCTCCAATCTCTCACTATACGGCAACTCATCCAGCCTCTTAACCATTTTAGTCGCTCTTCTCTGGACCCTTTCGAGTAGTACCGTGTCCTTCTTCATGTACGGTGACCAGTGCTAGACGAGGTGAGGGCGCACCATGACCCGGTACAGCGGCATGATAACCTTCTCCGATTTGTTCGTGATCCCCTTCTTTATCATTCCTAGCATTCTGTTCGCCCTTTTCGCCGCCACCGCACATTGCATGGACGGCTTTATCGACTTGTCGATCCCAACTCCCAAGTCTCTTTCCTGGGAGGTCTCTCCAAGTACCGCCCCGGACATCCTGTATTCGTGCATGAGATTTTTGTTACCGACATGCATCACTTTCCACTTATCCACGTTGAACCTAATTTGCCATGTCGATGCCCATTTCTCCACCTTGATTATGTCGCGTTGCGGATCTTCCCAACCCCCCTGTGTCTTCACTACTCTGAATAACTTCGTATCGTCTGCAAATTTAATCACCTCACTCGTTGTTCCAATGTCCAGATCATTTATAAAGATGTTGAAAAGCACGGGTCCAAGCACTGAGCCCTGCGGCACCCCACTGGTGACGCTCTTCCAGTCCGAGTATTGTGCATTTACCCCCACTCTCTGTTTCCTATGCTCAAGCCAGTTTTTAATCCACGTGACTATTTCACCCTCAATTCCATGGCTCGCAATTTTCCGAAGTAGTCGTTCATGTGGAACCTTGTCAAATGCCTTCTGAAAATCCAGATATACAATGTCGACCGGGTTGCCCTTGGCTATCCACCTGTTTACTCCCTCAAAGAATTGCAGCAAGTTCATCAAACAAGATTTGCCTTTGCTGAAACCGTGCTGGCTGGTCCTCATCAGACCGTGTCCGTCAAGGTGATCAATGAGGCGGTCCTTTATCAGTGCTTCTACCATCTTTCCAGGTACCAAGGTCAGACTCACTGGTCTGTAGTTTCCCGGATCTCCCCTCGAACCTTTTTTGAAGATTGGCGTAACATTCACCACCTTCCAGTCTTCCGGAATCTTTCCCGATTTGATGGACAGATTGGCTATTAGTTGAAGCAGTTCAGCTGTAGTCCCTTTCAGTTCCTTGATGACCCTCGGATGGATGCCATCTGGTCCCGGGGATTTATCGCTCTTAAGCCTATCGATCTGCCTGCATATCTCTTCTAGACTGCCCGTCAACCCTGTCAGTTTCCCGTCTTCATTTCCAGCATATAGCCTGATGGATTCCGGTATGCTGTGTATATCCTCTTCGGTAAATACAGATACAAAAAATGTGTTCAGTTTGTCGGTGATTGCTTTGTCCTCCTTTAGCACTCCCTTTATTCCATGGTCATCCAACGGTCCCACTGCTTCCTTCGTGGGTCGCTTCCCCTTAATATATTGAAAGAACGGCTTGAAGTTTTTCACCTTCTTGGCTATTTTTTCCTCATAGTCTCTTTTGGCTCCTTTTACTGCCTTATGGCACCTGCGTTGATGTTTGTGCTTATTCCAGTTTTCGTCCGTTGTTGACCTTTTCCATTCCTTAAACGAAGTTTTCTTGTCTCTGATCGCTTCCTTCACCTCTACAGTGAGCCACGCCAGTTCCTTGTTCTTTTTCCTCTTGGATCCCTTGTTCATACGCGGTATAAATAGATTTTGCACCTCGGTGACTGTGTCCTTAAAAAGGGACCAAGCTTGCTCTAGCGTTTTTACAGTGCTTATCCTCTTCTTAATCAACTTCTGGTAAATAGTAACAGGTTAAACATTGCCTTAGCTTGGGGGGAAGATTAGTGTGTGCAAACAGGGATAATGATAACTCTTCTGCCACAAACTCTTAGGCTGCAGGGACAGGCTTAATTCAATACTATTTTACGAAAGCATGTGCAATTAAATGCTTTAAATAGTCACACTTTTTTCACCTTCTTTCATGTGGCTCCATGCTGTAGATTGCTGACAAACACCACAAGAAAGGAAATATGAACTTAAATGCCTTAGAGAAAATTCTAACATCCCTTGGGCTCGCTCACAATTCACTAGAATCTGACTAAGAACATAGTAACGTGGAAACATGATGACAGCTAGAGGCCAAATGGCCCATCCAGTCTGCCCATCCGCAGCATCCACTATCTTCTCCTCTCCCTATTGTCTAAGGCTCTTAACATTTGCATCTCTTTTTCCTATTGGCTAAGGCTCTCTACGCCTGCATTGTGAGGTCATAGAGCTTTATGATTATAGAAACATGATGGCAGATAAAGGCCAAATGGCCCATCCAGTCTGCCCATCCGCAGCATCCACTATCTCCTCTTCTCCTTATTGGCCAAGGCTCTTAACATTTGCATCTCCTTTTGCTATTGGCTAAGGCTCTTTACACCTGCATTGTGATGTCATAGAACTGTATAGTTATAGAAACATGATGGCAGATAAAGGCCAAATGGCCCATCCAGTCTGCCCATCCGCAGCATCCACTATCTCCTCCTCTCCTTATTGGCTAAGGCTCTTAACATTTGCATCTTCTTTTCCTATTGGCTAAGGCTCTTTACACCTGCGTTGTGATGTCATAGAACTGTATAGTTATAGAAACATGATGGCAGATAAAGGCCAAATGGCCCATCCGGTCTGACCATCCGCAGCATCCACTATCTCTTCCTCTCCCTAAGAGATCCTTGTCCCATGCTCTCTTGATTCAGATACAGTCTTTGCCTCTACCACCTCTACCTGGAGAACATTCCATGCATCTTCCGCCCTTTCTGTAAAAAACGTATTTCCTTAGATTACGCCAGAGCCTATCACCTCTTAACTTCATCCTATGCCCTCTCATGCTGAGGTTTTTCCTTCATTTGAAAAAGGCTCACCTCCTGTACACTAATGTACAATACAAGTACATTAGCATTTTGTCCTTTCTTTGCTCAGTTCTGACCAATAATGTTTACAATAAATTACGAGATTTGCTTTCACTGGAATGGAAGCGTAGCCATCATGGTTGGTGCAATGGGAAGCTAGGGTTTAAATTCCATTTCTCCCACTTATGTTTCTTGTGGCCTTGGGAAAATTGCTTTATCAGAGATTCCAGGTTGTCCATTTCCAGACTAGAGACTTTTTGACTGAGGATGATAAGTCCTCACAGATCTTGAATGTAAACAAAATCAAAATCAACAAAATAACAAAATTCCAGTGATATAGTATATACCAATATGGGGTGTCAGATTGACCAATTGAAGTGAAAACACCTCAAAGGTCTGTCAATTCTTCATTCATCCCCAATATCTTTTATCAAGGTGATATTTTTTTGTGCTTTTTATACGATAATCTTTTTATGCTTTTTATACTTTAATATGTTTTTCAATTCTTATATCTTCGAAATAAATTTTTATTTTTTTTTATGTTTAAGTTTTTTATTTTTTATTTTTGTAATAAAAGGTAACTGAGCTTCTTTCAATTATAGATGCTATTTAGATCATATTGTATTGAATATGTTTTCTCCAGCATTCAAATAAAACGCTCCCCTCTGCCAACGCATTTCGCCGATCTTTATCAAGGCTGGAGGCACTGCATCATTAAATATTCCTAGTTATTATGTCTTTCGGATGCCGCTTGACATAATAACTAGGACCATATCACTGGAATTTTGTTATTATGTTGAGGATGATAGGGCCACATGTTCTAATGATTTTTTTAAAAAACTATTCTGTGTTTGGAGGAATCAAGGTTTATCGACTGGTTTCAGATTCTGTGGACAGGGTGGTTCCAGTTCTGGGTTAATACCATTACATTCAGGAACTGGTATCTCTTACAACTGGGAAGTTGGAACTATCATTTCCAGCTTGCAGCAGGGGGGGGGGGGGGGGGGTAAATCTTGGACTGGAGTAGCCTCAGATAGTTGGTCCTGTCTCTTCTCTAGCAGGACTCCAGATTTAAAAGAAATAGGTGACTCAGATCTGCATGGTTAATTAAAAACAGTTTAGACTCAGTTGGTTTAGGTCATTTTCTTTTGTTTTATAGGATCAGGATTTTCTCAAAATAATATAAGAGTTGCCATACTGGGAGAGAGCAAAGGTCCATCAAGTCCAGAATCCTGTTTCCAACAGTGGCCAACCCAGGTCACAAGAAACTGGCAAGACCCCAAGGAATATGAGGGGGTGCTGAAAAGTTCTCAGCCCAACCAAGAAGAGAATGTCATGGAAATGGTTCAATCAATGATCTGAAACAATTTTGTTTCTGCAAATTGGCACATAATGAAATAGGATAACACTCTTTTAGCTACAGTGACAAAATATCACTCAGAATTTAGGAAGTTGGTTGGTTGGGCTGAGAACTTTTCAGCACTCCCTTGTATATAATAAAAGTGAGCCAATAAAGGACAATTAAGCCATTGTGACATCACTGATGAGGTTGGCTCTTATTGGTGGAATGAGGAATTATGACATCACAATCTCAGCTCTGGGTGCTGAAAAGTTATCAGCCCAACCAAGAAGAGAATGACGTGGAAATGGTTCAATCAATGATCTGAAACAATGTCAAAAACAGAGAATTTTGTTTCTTCAAATTGGCACTTTTCAGCTACAGTGGCAAAGTAATGATCAGAATTTAGGAAATTGGTTGGTTGGGCTGAGAACTTTTCAGCATGCCCTTGCATGTAATAAAAGTGAGCCAATACAGGACAATCAAGCCATTGTGACATCACTGATGAGGTTGGCTCTTATTGGTGGAATGAGGCATTATGACATCACAAGCTCAGCTCTGGAATGTTGCTACAAATGAGTGCTGAAAAGTTCTCAGTCCAACCAAGACGTTAAGGATGTGGATATGGTTCAATCAATGAAATAGGATAACACTCTTTTAGCTAGTGACAAAATGTCACTCAGAATTTAGGAAGTTGGTTGATTGGTTTGGCTAAGAACTTTTCAGTATCCCATCACATGTAATAAAAGTGAGCCAAGTATAGGACAATCAAGCCATTGTGACATCACTGCTGAGGTTGGCTCTTAGATATTGGTGGAATGAGGAATTATGACATCACAATCTCAGCTCTGGATGCTGAAAAGTTCTCAGCCCAACCAAGACGAGAATGACGTGGAAATGGTTCAATCAATGATCTGAAACAATGTCAAAAACAGAGAATTTTGTTTCTTCAAATTGGCACTTTTCAGCTACAGTGGCAAAGTAATGCTCAGAATTTAGGAAGTTGGCTGGTTGGGCTGAGAACTTTTCAGCACGCCCTTGTATGTAATAAAAGTGAGCCAACACAGGACAATCAAGCCATTGTGACATCACTGATGAGGTTGGCTCTTATTGGTGGAATGAGGCATTATGACATCACAAGCTCAGCTCTGGGTGCTGAAAAGTTCTCAGCCCAACCAAAAAGGGAATGTTGGTTCAATCAATGATCTAAAACAATTTTGTTTCTGCAAATTGGCACTTAACAAAATAAGATCACGCTCTTTTCAGCTACATTGGTAACATAATGCTCAGGATTTAGGAAGTTGGCTGGTTGGGCTGAAAACGTTTCAGCACCCCCCTCGTGAAACGGATTTTATGCTAGGAATAAGCAGAGGATTTCCCCCAAGTCCATCATGGACTTTTAGGAACTTATCCAAACCATTTTTAAACCATGCTGAGCTCACCTGCTTTCACCACATTCTCCGGCAACGAACTCCAGAGTTTAATTATATGTTGAGTGAAGAAATATTTTCTCCAGTTTGATTTCAATCTACTACTTAGTAGCTTCATTGCATGACCCCTAGTCCTAGTATTTTTTGGTAAGAGTAAACAAGCGATTCAATACTTCCATTTTATACGAGTGGTTGCCCATTTCAAGTAATTAAGAAATTCCTTAACACCCCCCCCCCCTTTTATATAACCACGCTAGCGTTCTTAGCGCTGGTCACGGCAGTAACAGCTCCGACGCTTATAGAATTCTTATGAGCGTCGGAACTGTTATCGCCACGGCCGGCGCTAAAAACCGCGCTCTGGTTTTGTAAAAAGGGGGGGGGAGGGATAAATATCCAGATAAATTTACCTTTTATTTTTCAAATCCAAACGGAGTAAATCTGGAAGCTCAGGTCAAGCCACTAATGGTCTGGTTTAACCCAGTCTTGATTTGCTTAGGGCATCTGTTTGCCTGTCTCTCTTAAATGCCACATCTCTTTTCTGACCCAGTGTGCCCTTCTGCTCTGCATTAACTATTTCTACTGCTACTTATCATTTCTATAGTGCTACGAGACGCACACAATGCTGCACATTAACATACAAGAGACAGTCCCTGCTCAAGAGAGCTTACAACTGTTTCTAAGCCAGACTTTTTGATGCTTCGCATAGATCAGAGGTAGGGAACTCCGGTCCTCGAGAGCCATGTTCCAGTCAGGTTTTCAGGATTTCCCCAATGAATATGCATGAGATCTATTTGCATGCCCACTGCTTTCAATGCATATTCATTGGGGAAATCCTGAAAACCCGACTGGAATACGGCTCTCGAGGACTGGAGTTCCCTACCCCTGGCATAGATCATATCTGCTTTTCTGAACACTGCTGCAGATGGGTGGTTGTCCTGTTCTGTCACACAGCTCAGTTAAAAAAATCAGAAAAAAATGTATTTATCTCTATCCCTCATTAGTTCCAGTATTCATCAAAATAACCGCAGTAGAGAAGATGCAACCAGAAGGTGCACGGTGATACTGAATGCGCTTTGCTGTTATCACACTAAAATCACATCTGGTGAGCAGGTAAAAACCAGGGAGGACATTAAAAAAGCAAACAGCTCTATTCTGCATCCCTTTCTTTGACAGGTACAAATTCAAATACTGTTAAAAGATCTTTTTTTCAGTTCCAGTCAACTGCTGAAAACTGTTTTAAAAAAGCCAAAAGGATCTCTCACAGCTCAATAAGTTTATAGAAGCAGAGTTCAGATGTCCAAAGCTCTCAGCACAATAAAAAAAAAAAAAAGGAGAGTTTGGAAGGAGATCTATAAATACAGCCCTGACTGACACGCGATGCATGTTGCAGCTTTTCAGGATTTGACTCTAACATCCCATTAAACCCCTCTCTGTTCTGCGACCCATATTGCAACACAACTGGGCCTTTGCACCTCTGGTTTCGGCTGCGACAAACTCCTTTCTGCCAGCTTAACCAAGCTTTGCCCTGAGAGCCTCCAAAAGAGCTTCCTTTCAGCAGGTTTTTGCCAAAGTCAGATTAGCAGACAACACAAGGCACGGTCTTGCTCTCAACCTAAAAATGTTTTTCACAACTACCAACCCCAAAACATCCCCCAGAATCCATACAGTGAGGAGTGTGTGGCGCAGTGGTTGGATCTACAGCCTCAGCACCCTGGGGTTGTGGGTTCAAACCCCGCGCTGCTCCTTGTGACCCTGGGCAAGTCACTTAATCCTCCATAGCCCCAGATACGTTAGATAGATTGTGAGCCCACCGGGACAGAGAGGGAAAAATGCTTGAGTACCTGATTGTAAAAACCGCTTAGATAACCTTGATAGGCGGTATATAAAATCCTAATAAACTTAAACATAAAACTTAAACTAAGATTTTTTTTAAGTACTGACAAAAAGAAGGAGACATGTTACATATCGCCCATGTTATACAGGAAAATAGAGGAATGGAAATTAACAGGTTCAACTATGCAGATCCTAGGAATATTTAAGTAAAATATGATTATTTTTTTTTCATTTTCTTACCTGATGTACTTCACTGAAAAAGATATACTGGACACAGTTCCACCCTGATTCCTCTTCCTCCCTCCTGTCCCGTCCTTCTTATAAAATCCGTCCTCCTCCACTTTTTATCCTGTCCTTCCCAAGGTGCGTTGTGACTGATTCCTCAAGAATGTTCACTTTTTCTCGTTTGTAATCCCTCTTTCCTTTGTGTCTTTCCTGTTTCTTTCATTTTCCAACAAGCCCTGACAAAGGTGTGGCACAGTTTTCAGCCTCGCCCCACCCATTCACTCAGTCCAATTATCTGACACTTAGGATATATATAAAAAAAAAATCTATCTTCAGGACTCAAACTTTATAAAAGGAAAAAGCTTCCACCTGCCTGTGAAGCAACATTAACCATTTAAAGAGCTGGACCCAGGGAAAGATTTCTCTGCAGCGGAAGTGGCTTCTCATAGGGCAAATAGAAACATAGAAAGATGACGGCAGAAAAGGGCCACAGCCCATCAAGTCTGCCCACTCTATTGACCCACCCCATTGAGTCTGAGTGCTAGTGACCTAGTTCCTCAGCTCGACCCTCGTAGGGATCCCACATGGATGTCCCATTTATTCTTAAAATCAAGCACGCTGGTGGCCTTGATCACCTGCACCGGAAGTTTGTTCCAGTGATCTACCACCCTTTCCGTGAAGAAATACTTCCTGGTGTCACCACTAAATTTCCCCCCTCTGCACGAGAAATGCATAAAATGAGTTTGGGCAGTGGTCCTAAGCTTGTTAAGGGTTATACAATATCCCCAGGATTCTATATGTACTGCAACTACAGCTGTGTACACAAATTTGTGTGCATTGCTGATTTTTGTGTGCAACTTAATTGGTTAAGAAACCAATCAGTGCGGATAATTGTCAGTTAACAAGCAATTAGAATTTAAGCGCACAACTTTCTAAGTGTATTCTATAAAGTGGTGTATGTAAATTCTACTGCATGGATCTCGGAAGGGGGCGGGGCCAGGGGAGGGGCAGGTTGAGGGGGTTCCAAAAAGTTAGAAAGGAAGCAAGTGGGGAGCGAGATTGAAAACATCGACCTTGGAACCAACAGATTTTATTCATATAAACTCAAGTCAAAATGCGAGTTCACGTTCAGAACGTGAACTCGCAGGCCTTGAGCATGCGCAGATGCTCAAGGCCCAGCAGACGAGGAGGCCGATCTTCGGGGTGCCCAGATGAGGGTAAGAAGCGGCGGGGGGGGACAATCGTGTTGGAGGGGGTGCCGGATTGTGGCGGAGGGGTGCCCAATCGTGTCGGGGGAGTGCCGGATCGTGGTGGGGGGAGGGTGCCGGATTGCGGGGGGGGGGGGGGGAGCGCTCGTAAATCGAGCCATGCTCGGTTTCCGAGGCACCGATTTTGCAAATGTTTTGCTCATCTTGCAAAACACTCGCAAACCGGTGCACTCGTAAACCGAGGTACCACTGTACATGTATGAATATGATATAGGCAAAGGACTCTATATTTAGGTGTTCATACGTGTATTTATTTTTACTTCAGTTTATATGAATAAAATCTGTTGGTTCCAAGGTCGATGCATTCAATCCCGCTTCCCACTTGTTTTCTCCCGTTATTTGATTCCGCGTGGGGTTGTTTCTCCTAGTTTTGGGGGGGTTTGTATTTGTTCCAAAACGTTATACACACTGGCCCTGATTCTATAAAACTTACCCCTCTCTTTTACAAAGGTGTGCTAAGCTTTTTAGCGTGCGCTAAATATTAGCGCGTGCTACACAAGCGCTACATGCTAACGCGCGCGTGTTATCCTATGGACGCGTTAGCGGTTAGCGCACACGTTGATTCAGCACGCCATCAATCCGTGCTAAAACGCTTAGCGCGCCTTTGTAAAAGAGGGCCTTAGGGGCACATTATAGAAAGGCGCTTAGCGTCACCTACGAGTGCATAGGAGGCGCTCAGCATCCTAACACTTAGGTACCCCCAGTTTGTGCCACGGTTTTCTTAGCCTAAATTTAAGTGGCGATGTTGGGGGCCTAATGGCAACTAATTCACAAAGAGGCCCTGAATGAAAATACACCCATGATCCACCCCCTAACCACACCCACTTTTAGCGTAAGTGCTACGGGCTAGGTGTCTATTTTTTATGGGATCATTTTTAAATTATGCGCCTAATTTTCAATGAAGTCCAATTAAAGCTGATTGTCAGGTGTTAAGTGCCAATATTAGGGTTCCCAGACATCCGGATTTTCCCGGACACGACTTCCTTTTGAGGACATGTCCACGGGTCCGGATGGCTTTTCAAAACCTGTCACTTTGTCTGGGTTTTGAAAAGCCTCCACAAATCGCGTCAGGCAGGGAGGAAATCCATGCATGCATGGGCGCCACGCGATGATGTCACACGCATGCCTGATGTCATCACGTGGCATCTGCGCATGTGCAGACTTTCTCCCTGCCTGACAAGAACAGGCAGCGGCGGCGGGGCTAGGGTGGGATTAGGGCATTACAGGGTGGGGATGGCCTTAGGCACCTGGGCCCAGGGTGTAGGAGGGGCCTTAAGCACCTGGGCCAATCAGGGCCTTAGGCCCCTCCCCGGTGCATCCCAAGATGCACCAGGAAGGAGCAGGTCTGCCATTCCAGCGAAGGTGGGCCTGCTGGCTTGACGCTGGAAAGTCCCATCCAGCCGGCCATCTAAAAAAGGTTAGGGGGGTCCGTTTGGGGTTGGGGTCCTGGGGGAGGTGGGGGTGTCTGGGGGGTTGCCTTGGGGGGGTCTGGGTGGGCTACCTTTAGAGGGTAGGGGAGTCCAGCAGGAGGGACTGGGCATTCCTCCTGCTGGAGAACTTTTGGGGGGAGGTGACCAACAGAAGAGATTGGGTATCTCTCCTGCTGGAGAACTATAAGGGGTCACAGTGGGTGCTGGGCAGGAGGGACTGAGCATCTCTCCTGTTGCGATCATTCAGGGGGGGGGGTCGCAGTGGGCATCGGCATTAGAGATTTGGCATCTCTAATGCTGTGATCATTCGGGGAGGTCACAGCGGATGTCAGCAGAAGAGGCTGGGCATCTCTCCTGTCGCGATCATTCGGGGGGGGGGGGGGGGAGGGTCGCGGTAGGTGTCAGCAGGAGAGATTGGGCATCTCTCCTGCCATGATCATTCGGGGGGAGGGTGGGTCACGGCGGGTGTTGGCTGGAGAGACTGGGCGATTGTTCCTTGGGCCGCTGAACTGATCACGGCAACTGTGATCAGCTCAGTGGACTGATCTGTTTTGACTTGGTCTTTGTTAAAATGTATAAGTTCTGTCCAGGCAACCTGTTAAACTTTCCGATTATGGCTGCCGGACAACTAAGTCTAGGTCGGCCCACATCCCACCCACCTCCCGCCCTACCCACACCTCACAATATGCCGCTTTTCGCTCTGGGTGCACAGAGGCTTTAGAAAGGCCTAAGCTGGTTTTAGATATGTCTTTTTGATCGTCCAAGTGCTAATTTAGGCAGGTTTTTAGATGTATTTTCTTAGGCTATAAAGTGGTATATAAATTTCAAACGTACGCCAAACATAGCATTAAGATCATAATTGGAGACAATCTCAGTAATATTCGGTTACAAAAACGAGAAGCACCTCTAGTGGAACATTGGCTCACTGTGAGTCATTCTCTCATGGATTTACATTTTGTTGTTCTAAAATAGTTGCAGACCCCCTCGAGGTGGTAATATTGGCCTTAAACTGTTATGTTGTGAACAAAGATTCATACACTTCTCCCTCCGTATTTGCGGTTTCAGCATTCACGGTTTCGATTTATTCACGGTTTTTAGCTTGCTGGCTCCTTCCCCAAAATTACATCAGCTTGCATAGAGAAATTGCTGATTCCAAGCGTTTACAGAGAAAATTGCTGATTCCCGGCACTTTCTTCACCGTGTTTTGCCTCTCCTTCCGGAACAGGCCAGGTCTCCCACCATGTTATTCGTGGTTTCACCATATTCACGATGGTTTTTAATAAAAAACCAGCGAATAACATAAGAACATAAGAAATGCCTTCACCAGATCAGACCGAGGTCCATCCAGTCCGGTGATCCGCACACGCGGCGGCCCATTTAGGTACTCCTATTTAGAAACCCAGATTTACTGTATCCCTCAATATGATATGCAAGAAGGTGTGCATTCAATTTGCGCTTGAATCCCAGTACAGTAGTCTCCTCCACCACCTCCTCCGGGAGTGCATTCCAAGCACCCACCACGCGTTGTGTGAAACAGAACTTCCTGACATTTGTCCTGAACCTACTGCCACTCAGTTTCAGTCTATGTCCTCTTGTCCGTGTTTTTTTTTGCGGTTTTTCTGTATTTGTGGTTCTGTTAATCTCCTATCACACGAATACGAAGGGAGAAGTGTATGTAAATGGAACATTGTATTCCCATTAGGCTTAAATAGAGAAGTTGAGTGGATCAATTTGTTAGAAATTATCACCGATACCGTGGCAATATCACTGTGATTATAATATCTAGTTAACATAACATTATACTTATAGACTGCGTTACCAGAAAATTCTACACGGTTTACAAAAGATTATAAACATTAAACATAAACTCCTCCCATTGTAACAGTCAGTATGTGAACGTTACATAATCCCCTCAGCAACAGCCTCTATATCAGTGGTCTCAAACTCACGGCCCGGGGGCCACATGCGGCCCGCCAGGTACTATTTTGAGGCCCTTGGTATATTTATCATAATCACAAAAGTAAAATAAAACAGTTTCTTGATCATACGTCTCTTTAGCTATAAATGACAGTATTATTATTAAGACTTAGCCACAAGAAAAGATTTATAAACTGTAAAGAGTTTTACCTCATGCAAAATTGTCATTTCTGTAATAAAAAGAAAACCAAAAAAACTCTGTGGAGTGACAATGTTCCCAAATGGACTTTATTTGAAAGTATCAAAGTTCCAAAGGTACACTAAAATCATCCACATAAAATAATTCCATCCACATAAAAGTAAATCATCCACATAAAAGCCTTAAAGAACCTAGTCCACTAGGGATACAGGACCCAACACGGTCCGCATTTTGACAAAAAGTCTTCTTCAGGGTTCCCTGGGGGTCCTATAAAGATGAGTATGTGGGAAACAATTGCGTGGTGAGCTGGAAGTGAGACACTGCTAGCATTTCTGTAATAAGACATTAACTATTTTTTCTGAGGCCCTCCAAGTACCTACAAATCCAAAATATGGCACTGCAGAGGGTTTGAGTTCGAGACCACTGCTCTATATGTATTGAAGGTTGGAGGCAATTGAAAGTAGAATGACATCTAAAATCTGGGGAGGATGTTCTGCGCAGAAGTAGTGAGCATGTGATCAGCGCACGACGAATAGAAACACACACAAAGGGGAGCGTGTGATGTGTGTAAAAGAACCAATGAGACCTCGGCGTCTGTGTGACGGTTATTGAGAGCAGGGTGGTAGCGTCACCACTGCGTGCGCCATGCAAATATGTAAGAATGTTGTGCTGAATTTATGATACAAATAGATTTGTCTTACGAATTTTAAGTTAAATTCACGTTATCACTTTACCCCCGAGGAAGCCTCTTTAGGCGAAACCGGGATCCTAGTTGGGATTACACGGCAGCACCGTAGAATATATACGCACGTTGAAGGACAAATTAAACAAGCTTTTTGACAGCACCGGAACATGCATCGCGTTGCCTAAGAGAATGAGGAGTTTTTCAAATTTATAAGATAAGTGCATTTTATTCCCTTCTTCTGCAAGTTTTATTCATGTATTTATGTTTAAATAATTTTTATTATTCCAGCAGTAAGAAGCCAATACAAACAGTAGTACCATTCAGGAAATAACATTTTCAACAATATAATCAGTTCCCCTCCCCTCCCCAAGAATCCATGGCCAGTCCAACAGCTGAGAGTGGGAATAAAATCTTAAAGATTCAAAAGTCTACTGCGAGCACGCGGTGTGAGGTCCTGCCAGAAGCGCTCCCAGACCTGACTAATTTTGCAACCCGGGCCAAGAGTCAAGTCTCCCACCATGCGTCTCTCCAGTGTTGCGTGCACTATCATTAGGGATCTCCATTGTGCATATGACGGGGGATCACGGGAGAGCCAGTTGGTGAGGATGGCTTTTTTTCCCATCAAAAGGGCTCTGGAGATAAACGCTGACATTCCCCTGGGTTTGGGCGAGGCTATATTATAAAATCCAAATAACGCCCTCGGTTGCGGAAGCCATCGCCGTCCCCAAAGCGAAGTGGTAAATAGGCCCAGATGTCTCCAAAACTGTTGAATTGCGGGGCAGGCCCAAAACATGTGACTCAAAGATGCGTGAGCCTGATTGCATTTCGGGCAAGAATGTGACGCAGTAATCCCCATCCGGGCTGCACGTTCCGGTGGAATGTAAAGTCTAAGAACAATTTTCAATTGCATTTCCCAGTGAGTAATATTGGGTGACACCTTCTGAATGTTCTTCAGGACCCGTTGTAACTGTTGAGCAGTCAACTGGCAATGCAAGTCCTCAGCCCACGCTGTCGCTAATATATCCAGATTCGTACTTGGTTGGCAATCCCGGATCCCCACAATATGAAATCGTAGAGGAATCCTCTGTAGGGCTGAAAGGCTGAAGAGTTCCGAAAGCGCCTCCCTGCAGACTTCTATTCATGTATTTATATACCATTTATAATCTAAGCAGTTTACATTCAGGTACTCAAGCATTTGTCTCTGTCTGTCTAATGTACCTGGGGTAATGGGGGATTACGTGACTTGCCGAGGGTCACAAGGAGCAGTGTGGGATTTGAACCCAGAACCTCAGGGTGCTGAGACTGTAGCTCTAACCACTGTCCTAGCACTTTGCATTATATATTGTACTTATAAGTATGAGAGAATGTGGATTTATAAAAGTGGAATCTATTTAAATGTTTAAAAACGCATGTTATTCGGGGATTTATTATATATATATTGAATATACCCCGGGGATTTCAAAACATAATACTCCCTTATCACAAGTGTAACTTTAATGATGGACCAGCAGTAGAAAATGCTGGTTCTTCCTTCACAAGTTGGTGCATATAATTTGCAGTTAGTTTGTGGTATTTTCCCGGGATATGTTGTAGTACAGTGGTTCCCAAACCTGTCCTGGGGGACCCCCCAGCCAGTCAGGTTTTCAAGATATCCCTAATGAATATGCATGAGAGAGATTTGCATATCTGTCACGTCCATTATATGTAAATCTCTCTCATGCATATTCATTAGGGATATCTTGGAAAACCTGACTGGCTGGGGGGTCCCCCAGGACAGGTTTGGGAACCAGTGTTGTAGTACCTACAAATTTTTCTGCAGTTTAGTAAAACGGCCCTTAATTTATCAAGCCTTAATTTAGCGCTAATTCTTCAAACATTATTTCCAAATTCTTTTGGCCTTATTCTCAGTTCTAATTTTTTTTTTTTTTATAGTAAAACCTTGGATTGCGAGTAACTTGGTGTGCGAGTGTTCTGCATGACGAGGAAAACGTTTTATAAAATTGTAGGGCTCCTTTTACGAAGCCGCGTTAGCGGTTTAATACGCATCATAGCGCGCGCTGATTTGCCGGCCGCGCTAGCCGCTACCGCCTCCTCTTGAGCAGGCGGTAGTTTTTCAGCTAGCGCAGGGGGTTAATGCACGCTAAAAAGGTGCGCTTGCTAAAGCCACTAATGCCCTTAATGTGATCAACGAGTGTTGTCTTGCGATACGAGCACATCAATGCATCCCGGGTACAAACACGCACAACATACGCGCGTCACATCGCTGAGCGCAGCTGAACGCAGCACAAGCATTGCAAATGAGCGCAATGTAAGCGCGACATATGCACGCAGAACACACGTGCGTCGCGTGGCTGAGAGCATCGCTGAGTGCAGCTGAACGCAGCGTAAGCATCGCAATTGAGCACAATATCAGCGCGACGCAAGCACGCACAACATACGCACGTCACATCGCTGAGCGCAGCTGAACGCAGCACAAGCATTGCAAGTGAGCGCAATGTAAGCGCGACATATGCACGCAGAACACACGTGCGTCGCGTGGCTGAGAGCATCGCTGAGTGCAGCTGAACGCAGCGTAAGCATCGCAATTGAGCACAATATAAGCGCGACACAAGTACGCACAACATACGCGCAGCTGAACGCAGCACAAGCATCGCAACTGAGAACAATATCAGCGCAACACAAGCACGCACAACAGTCCAGTATTTTGTGTTAAAGTTTTTGGGTTGTGGAACGAATCGTCTGATTTCCTATGGGGAAATTCGCTTTGAAATACGAGTGCTTTGGATTACGAGCATGCTTCCGGAACAAATTATGCTCACAAACCAAGGTTTTACTGTATTTTCTGTTTTGACCTGATGTATTTTATCTTTTCACATATTCACTTCTTTTAATTAAATAGCATCAAAACTTAACAGTAGCACCTTGGATGATTCAAAATTTGAATGCCTTTTCTTCCTTTCAGAAATATGCCAACATTTCATCTCTAACAAAACCATTGTGAAGCCGTGTTCCCCATTATTACAATCATGTCTCCCTGAATTCACTCTCTCTGTATATAGGTATACCAATGGCTGAGAGACAAGGACACTCACGAAAGCAGATAGAAGAAAATTCGACACCTTCGAGCTGTGGTGCTCTAGAACAGTGTTCTTCAACCACCGGTCCATGGACCAGTGCCGGTCCACAGAAATTTCCTGCCGGTCCACAGGGCCAGCACATACATCAGGCCCAAAACAGTGTTCTTCAACCGCCGGTCCACGGTGCGATCAATGTGGCGTTATCTTCAAGCCAGCTCTCTCTTCCTAACTGATTCAGTGCACAAAGCCACGGGCGTCCTGCGCCTGAACCGGAAGCCTTCTCTCTGACATCAGAGGGAAGGCTTCCAGATGAGGCACGGGACGTGCAAGGTGCAATTAGTACTATTATGGGGGCGGGGTCTGGGGTGGAGATTGGGTAGAGATGGGCGGGGTCTGGCCCGTGACTTAGCCCCGTGTTCTTCAACCGCCGGTCCACGGACCGATGCCGGTCCACAGAATAATTCTTTTATTTCTGCCGGTCCATAGGTGTAAAAAGGTTGAAAAACACTGGTCTAGAAGACGTCTATGAATCCCATGGATAGCTAGGATCACCAACAAAGATGCTCTTGATCATATAAATAACTTCTTAAAAATAGGCTATTGTTGAACCAGGAACATTAATTACAAGAAATTAAACTAGAGACTTTGGATCTCAAGTGCCCATGGTTATTTAGCCAATAGAGCAAGTCTTAGCTCATAACTTTCTTGCGGGCTATCATCGGTCCATTAGCCTCTCTTATACTATTTAATTTACTTTATATAAAAGCTTTTTCTTTATGTGATTCTTTTTTTAATTCATTTTTATTAACTCATTTTTTATCCTTATCTTAAATTTCTATTATTATTCTAATAGTACTTAGCTCGGGTATAATTTTCTACCCGGCCATCTAGAAATGAACGACGGAAGATCTCCGTTTCGTTCTCACTCTACATCAAGAGCTTCCTCAGGAACAGAGCGTTTTGTATTTGCCAGCACTATTTGAATCAAAAATAAGGAGAAAGTATGGTTACTTATATTTACATATTATATATATTTAAAAACCTTTGAGCTAAGACTTGCTCCATTGGCTAAATAACCCTGGGCACTTGAGATCCAAAGTCTCTAGTTTAATTTCTTGTAATTAATGTTCCTGGTTCAACAATAGCCTATTTTTAGGAAGTTATTAGTGAGCATCGCTTGATCATATAAACCCAGAGTTGTCCCTGGAACGCAAGATTACCAGCTAGAAACTGACCTATTTTGGCCATTTGATGAGTCGAAAAGGAGGTGCTACTCGGAATAGTCAGTGGTAAAAGGAAGCAGGGGAGACCAAAGGCCTGTTGGCTGGATACCCTCAAGAATGGCACGGAAACGAACATTAAGCAATTGAAAGAAGCCATGGAAAACAGGGAAGCATGGCGAGGACTGGCCTACAGAGTATCCAAGAGTCGGACATGACTGAATGGATAGTTGTAGTAGTGTAGGGTATACCAGTGTGATATCCTCGCAGGGTCGCATCATTCTCATCAATGTGATGTCCTCACAGAAGGCATCATTCTCACCATGGGCGTAGCCGAGTAGAGAAAGTTTGCCAAAAACTCTCAATGTTAACTTCTCCTCAGAAATTAAATACAAGTCAGGACAGAAATGTTATGGTCTACGTTTTGTGCCAAGTGATTAGTCTACTGTCATTTATTTTCAGGAACGGATGCCTGAATCTGCAGTTCTGCAAGTTCTTCAGTTTCTACCATATGTGAGCCCACCGTTGAACTCAACTGTCTTCCGGATTTTTGGCAGCTTTTCTGCAGGTTGTGTCATGGGATAACCATTCCGATAAAATGATACCGTTTGTGAAGTGATGGAGGCAGAAGAAGAAAGAAACAAAAATCATTTGGCCTTAATAGTGCAAGAGAGAGAACTAATATGACTAAAACAGAGATGTCAATAAGTCACAAGTGCATTACATTACATTTCTAGATCACAAAACTTCACGGATCGATGCGGTTTACAAAACAGAAAACTGGACATTCCCAGCGAATAACAGAATATACGTCTATCCATTCAATTCTCTAGAAATCTTTTCAAACAAGAATGATTTCAGTAACTTTCTGTAATATATATAAGAGGAAGACCTTCTAAACAACGAGCTGCCTGGAAGACAAATAAGCACTGCTGGAATTTCTTTTTTTTTTTTTTAAATCATATTCAATTAAATATACACTACACTGCAAGAAATACTGAAATATTATTTACAATCAGCTCAATACAATTTGAACAGATATAACACAAAAAATAAAAGGATATTTTTTAACATAGTCCACTACAGGCGAGAGAAAGTTTAAAGAAAGCCCCCTAGGGAAATTACAAACATGATATCAAAGCAAGGACAAACAAACATCATTCCTATTTATTCAATCCACATTATACTGGTTCATTCTGGGCCACAGTAGATACCGCTTTACCTTCCAAGAAAACCCCCCAATTGAGCAGGTTAAAAAAAAATATACTTCCTTGATAGGAAACGAAACATTTAGAAGGATACCTCAAATGAAAACCTGCTCCCAAACAAATAATTTTCAGCGATATAGCAGAAACTCATTGCTCCGAATTTCTGTCCATCTAGAAACGTCTGCAAATATGTATATTTATTTATTCAATTTTCTTTGCCTTTCTCCCCGGAGAGCTCAGAATGGTTTACATGAGTTTATTCAGGTACTCAAGCATTTTTCCCTGCCTGTCCCGATGGGCTCACAATCTATCTAATGTACCTTGGGCAATGGGGGGATTAAGTGACTTGCCCAGGGTCACAAGGAGCAGTATGGGCTTGAACCCACAACCCTAGGGTGTTGAGGCTGTAGCTTTAACCACTGTGCTACTCTAGAAATAACAATGTAGCAAAAGTGAGCCAAGTCTTGGCAATCAAGCCATTGTGACATCACTGATGAGGTTGGCTCATAGCACTGGTGGAATGAAGCATTATGATGTCACAATACCAGCTCTGGTTATCAGAGACTGAAACTTTTCATGCTATTTATTTATTCAATGTTCTATACTGTTCTCCCAGGAGTGCTCAGAATGGTTTACATGAGTTTACTCAGGTACTCAAAGCATTTCTCCCTGTCTGTCCCGGTGGGATCACAATCTATCTAATGCAGTGTTTTTCAACCTTTTTACACCTATGGACCGGCAGAATTAAAGAATTATTCTGTGGACCGGCATCAGTCCGTGGACCGGCTGTTGAAGAACACTGGGCTAAGTCATGGGCCAGACCCCGCCCATCTCTACCCAATCTCCACCTCGGACCCCGCCCCCATAATAGTACTAATTGCACCTTGCACATCCCGTGCCCCATCTGGAAGCCTTCCCTCTGACGTTGCAACGTCAGAGAGAAGGCTTCCGGGTCAGGCGCAGGATGCCCTTAGGAGCCACTGCCCGTGGCTTTGTGCACTGAATTAGTGAGGAAGAGGGAGCTGGCTCGAAGATAATGCCGCATCGATCGCACCGTGGACCGGCGGTTGAAGAACACTGTTTTGGGCCTGATGCACGTGCTGGCCCTGTAGACCGGCAGGAAATTTCTGTGGACCAGCACTGGTCCATGGACCGGTGGTTGAAGAACACTGATCTAATGTACCTGGGGCAATGGGTGGGATTAAGTGACTTGCCCAGGGTCACAAGGTGCAGCGTGGGTTTGAATCCACAACTCCAGGGTGCTGAGGCTGTATATCTTCTCTCCTAAATAAGAGACTTGTTTCTTTTTTTAAAATATAATTTTAACATTTCTTTATTGTGTAAGAAAACTAGTGAAACCAACAAAGTAGCATGACTTAATACTTCTATCCCAGGTGATTCTTACAATGTAGATACGTCTAACTCTGCCTTCTCCCCTTCAATTTTTTCTTGAGAAATGTTTTTAAGTTAATACATTTTTTTATTTTTAATTCTAAAACCTGGAGTGACTCAAATAGGGGGTATTTTCTTTTTGAGATACCCGTGTAAATGTGTAGTTAGATATTTATCATTGAAGTATATATTCACAGAGCCATCTCAACTGATTAGTTTTCTCTCAATGAAACGTCTAGAAAAAGGAATAACAACATAAAACGTCTATGGAAAGTTAGTTCCCTGCACTTTAGTCAGATAAGGATTTTTCTTATTTAATTAATTTGAATTATATAAGTTCTACTCTCAATGATGGATCCAATAATATTGAGGACTAGTGTGAGATCAGCTAGATTAAGTATTTCCTTGTAGTAATATTAATTATGGAATTTTAGTTTAATATGTTGTTTGGTCTCACTTTGCTGTGCAAGATGTATATGCTTGGAAATATTGTAAAACTTTATAAATAAATAATTAAAAAAAAAAAAAAAGTTAATACATTTTTTTAATTGGAGGTAGGTTTGAGTCAGGAATTTCCAAAATTGCTATCAGAAAATTCTTGAAAAGTTCATGAGCGGTGTGGGTTCTTGAATGGGGGGGGGGGAATGTTTTGTAGTATTTCTTTGAACGATTGTAAGTGCTGTCTTGAAGTCAATTGTATGTATTGTTCAATATATTTATTGATTTTCAAATCATACAATCAAGAATAACTTGTACAGAAAGCAAGATAAGTAATTCAACATAAAGCAAGAAATACTTCAACAACATTAAAGTATTTATAACTAATATGCTCAAGTCCTCAAATTATGGGATCCAAGATTCCTTAGCGAGAACAAAGAAAAGGATTGAACAAAATGAACACTCTTACTCATGGAGTGAGCTGGAGGGCTGATTGCTGGGATAATCAATAATTTTAGGGCTTATGATTTTTCTGCCTCCAAACGAGAGAGCGCTAAGAAGGAAGTCAAATGACTAGGTTCAAAGAAAGCATATTTAACTGTTCGGTGATGTACTATACACTTACAGGGATCTCGTAAATAAAAGGTAGCACCTAAGGATGTAACACCTGGCTTCAACATTAGAAATTCACGGCGACGCTTTTGAGTCTCTCTTGATAAATCAGGAAATATCTGCACTTTAAAGCCCATAAATTCTTTCTGTCTATTTTTAAAGAATAATTTTAACAACCAAACTTTATCAATAGAGAGAGCTACTGTTACAATCAGGTTCTACAGCCTCTTTATCAGATTTCTCCAATAACTCCGATACATCCAATTGTCCTTGGTCCAAGGACCTATTTAACGATTTATTCTTGTTAGGTAAGTAATAAACTCGTGATAAAGGAGGTATTGAATCTTCTGAAGACCCCAAAACTTCAAGAAAATATCTCTTAAACATTTCTCTAGGTGATACCAATGGTAACTTAGGAAAATTAATTAATCTTAAATTGTTGTATCTGGAGTTATTTTCCAAATTCTCCATCTTTCTTCTAAGATTTATATTGTCCTTCATTAGAACATCTTGTAGCTGTTTAGATGATTTTATTTCCTGTTCAAGCTTTTGAACAGAAGAATTAGAGGCAGTCAATTCATTTTCCAGTATTTTAAGTTCAGTAGAATGTTGAGACAGTTTCCCCTCTATTAACTGGAGTTTGGGACTTATAGTCTTCACTAATCCGGCCATAAGATCCCATAATGAGTCAAGAGTTACTTCCGAAGGTTTATCCAAAGAAGTTAAAAAAGTAGAAGTGTCATAGTGCTCACCATCCAGTTGGGTTCCTTGTCGCTGGCTCTGAAAACTTACTCGCTTCTCCTTGGTTGATTTACTCTCAGCTTTTTCCAAGGAGCTCATTTCAATATGAGCTCCTATCAGCAGGCTCTGCACTGGACTACTTGCCTCAGGGGAAGGCGAAGTCCCGACATCCGGGGTTCCCATACCCCTTGGAGAGCTGCTTAGCTGAGGCTGCGGGGGCACCGCCCTAACGTCGGGGCTCAAAGATGTTTCCAATCCCGGAGGAACTGCCACGGCCTCGTTCACACCGCTGTTCCTCTGCGGGCGTCAATTGTATGTATAATTCAATGCACTATTTTTGTATGGAAAATGAATAAAGATTTATTTTTTTTAAAATCAGGATATTTTAATGTAGAGTTTAAATTAATATATTTTAAACATGAAGGAAACATATTAAAAATTAAAAGAAAAGTTTTAGTATGAAAATTTACTTATTTCATACCGAAATCACAAGTTTATGATACAAACTTTGCAGCCATTTGACACCACAACGTCAGAGAGAAGGCTTCCAACGCAGCCGTGGATCACACGAGGAGTGGATGCCCGTGGCTTTAAGCAGGGGAGCCGGCCAGAAATGCTGGGCAGGGAAGGTGGGAGAGTAGACATGCTGGGCAGGGAAGGAGGGAGGGTAGAAATGCTGTACAGGGAAGGTGGAAGGGTAGAAATGCTACACAGGGAAGGGGGGAGGATAGAAATACTGCACAGGCAAGGGGGAAGAAATGCTGAAAAGGCAAGGGGGAGACATGCTGCTGCAGCAGCACCCAATTGGGGAGAGAGAGGGAAGGAGAGAGAAGGGAGATGAACCAGTCCCAAGTCCATGGGAGGGAGGGAAAGAAAAAAAAGGAAAGGAGATACCAGACCATGGAGGGGGAGGAAGAGATGCCATGGCATGACGGAAGGGAAGGAGATAGAGATACCACACCATGGTGTGGAGTGGGAATGAAGGAAGGAAAGGAGAAGAGAAAGAGAGAGATTCCAAAGCATAGGGGAGGGGGTGGAGACAGAAAAATGGAGAGGGGTGAAGCTGAAATGAATCATGTACAAAGGAGAGAAGGGACCCCAGATATACAGTTTATTGAAGGGACTTAGAAAGAGGGAAGATGCCATATGGAAGAGAGAGAGGGTGGACAGTAGATGGAAGGGGCAGAAAGAGTGTGGGCAGTAGATGGAAGTGGTAGAGAGAGAGGGCAGAAGCTGGGTGGAAGGGGCAAAGAGAGGGCAGATGTTGCATGGAAGGGAGAGAGGACAAATGCTGTATAAAAAGAAGAGAGCAAAGAAGATGATTAAAGCAGAAACGACAAAAGGTAGAAATATTTTTTTGTTGCTTTACTTAGAATCAAGTAGTATTGTAACTGTATTGATAAAAGTTTATAAATAGGAAATGGAAATAAGGCAATTTTTTGGACTAAACCCCTTTCCTCAGGCCAGGATACCATAACAGCAGTATACTGTACTGTTTTGAAGAAAGATTTGGCCTCTGAAAGCTAATTGAAAAATGGATTAGTCCAATAAAATGGTATTTTCTTATTTCTCATTATTTGTTTTATTTTTATTTGTTAATTTGTAAAGTGGTGATTGTTATGTATCAGTTTTTTCAAATTTACATCTACTGTCTTTATATTTTGCACAGTATTAGGGGACATGTGTCACTGTTGTGGTGTTGCATTGTATGCAGAGTCTGGTTTCTTGGCGGTTCAGTTTAACTTTTGTCTACATATTTCTATTTTTAGTTTGTGATTATTCCATATTGGGCGAGGGTGTATCTCTGTTCTGTGTGTATGAAAAGGACATAGTTTTTAGTTGGCATTGACTACAGGATCAATTGACTGTGCGGGATCTTGCTTGTTTAGTTTTACAATGTATGTGTTGGTATTCTAGTGCTCACTGAAGTGTTTAAGATGCTGCCTTTTCCTAGGTACACTCTTGTTGTGCGATATGTGGATTGTTACTAAAAATCATATTTTTCATATAAATGGGGGGAGTGTCAAAAAATGATGGGCCCCGGGTGTCACATATGCTAGGTACAAACTACACAGATGTATTGGAACCCAATGTATATATAAGAAACTCTTCCAAAGGGAGACAAATGTGGTCATAAGATGTTCTAAATACAGTTGTTGCAGAAGCAAAAAAGAAGACAGTATCACACTATGTTGCTCTTAAAGAAGGTAAAAGCCTCAGACAGGGCCCTCCCACCTCCACATTGGTGGATCTTCAAGGTGGTTAAGCGATAACCTCATAGGCAAAACCTTCTTAATAAATTGAGCAACTGAATCATAAACTGTGCTTCAAATAAATGCTGAAATAGATAGAGGCAAAAATACCACTTATCTTAGAGCTGATCGGCACACCGACGAAGGCCAGCGTTTCACCGACAGGCTACATCAGGGTGTGACCCGACCGATCAGTCTGCAAAAATAAAAAGAAAAAACACAGGAACTAAGCAGTTTCACAATGAATTGACTTTTTAACATTTTAACATGACAGAGCTCAAACGTACCTAATCAAGAGCGTACATAACGCTTCAAAAGTCCAGAAGAATGGCTCCCCTGGGGCGGCTCCGGAGTTACGATTTTTAAATCTACCCGGTGGGAAACGTCACCACCGGAAGTAGAAGAAAGGACAGCTGAGAGAAATCTTATCTAACAAATGCAGAACGGACTAATGTAAAAGCAGGAACAAAAACCGACCAAAACTGGACTGGTCTCATTGATACATAATGTGAAGTTGTATCAATGTGTTAAACTCTTTCTGCCTTCTATTGTTCCTGATGTTATATGTTGTTGTGTTGTCCACTCTCTTTCTCAATTTCTAACTGGCAAACCTAAGAAATGTGATGTGAATCCTAGATAAATGAATTTTGCACAAATACTTGTCATTTTAGTTATTATTATTCTATGACATAAAGTTAGGAAAAGTTGTTACAATTACTCTAATGTTGTATGTTGTTGTTTAATAAAACGCACTCCAATCCAATCTTTGGTTCAAACCCATGGGTTCTTCACTGTTGAGAAGATGAATCCAAAATTGCTCCGCTCGCAAAAGCTGAGTAGAGCGGTTGTTAATTCCTTCATTTACGTGATCTATAACAAAACAACGTAGGTCTTCAAAACTGTGGTTCTGTTCGAGGCAGTGTACCACCAAGGGAGCCTGTAGCTTGTTGTTATGTAGGCAACTTTTATGTTCAGTTATGCGCCTTCTAAAAGTTCGTGTGGTTTGACCTACATACACCTTTAAACAGGGGCAAAAAATAATGTATACTACAAAAGTTGTAGAGCATGAAGTCAGATGTTTGAGCTTATAAATTTTCTTTGTGCCTGGATGTACAAATTGCTCTGAAAACTCTGTTGTAATAGCACATGTCAAGCATTTCCCGCATTTGAAATGTCCTGTTGGTTCAGTGTTTAAACCTGTCAATTGAGGTAAAACAGAAACAATGGTAGCAGGACTAAGTAATTCTTTCAGGTTCTTCTGTCTAGTGAAAGCTATACGAAGATGAGTTCCTGTATGTGTGGGATGTGCTATCAAAAATTCCCAATGTTTCCTCAAGATCTTGGAAATCCCATTCATGCTTGGAGAGTATTGTAGAATACAAGTAGCTATGTTTTCGTCTGTTGTTTTGACTCTAGGCAAAAATAGAAGGTCCCTGTTTAAATATTTTGCTCGCTTGTAAGCTCTTCTGAGAACATTCTCTGGGTAACCCCTGGCTTTAAGCCTCGTATATAAATGTTTACTTTGTGATTTGTAGTCAGAAATCTCTGAACAGAGGCGACGGTACCTAAAAAACTGAGATGTTGGAAGACTGCGTTTAAGCGGCAGAGGATGGTTGCTCGTAAAATCTAGAAAAGTATTTCTATCAGTGGCTTTCCTAAAAACTGTAGTATTGATGATGTCATCGTTCTTAAAAATCGTAACATCCAAAAAGGAGATCTCCTGTGAATGGCATGTCATACTAAATTCTATTTTAGGATGTCTCGAGTTAAGCCACGAATGAAAATGATCTAGTTCTTCTCTAGTCCCTGTCCAGACGACGAAAACGTCATCTATAAAACGCAGCCACATTGTCGTCTTGTTGGAAAATGGATTACAAACTATCCAACGATTTTCAAAATCCTGCATAAACAGGTTGGCTACAGAGGGAGCCATGGTCGCACCCATGGCTACCCCAGAGACTTGTTGAAAAAATTTTTCTTGAAATTTGAAATAGTTTTTTTCCATAGCGAAAGACATTAATTTAATCACAAAGTCCACAGGGACCCGAGATGTTGGAATGTTGTTCAAAAAACCACTGATGATATCAACAGCTTCCGTTTGGGGGATGATGGTGTATAAAGACTTTACATCGAAAGTCACTAGATAGGTAATATCTTTAATGTTGTTCAACTCGTTCAATTTAGAAAGAAAATGAGAGGAATCTCTCAGATATGAAAAACCCTTTGATACAAGAGGACGTAAAAAAGTGTCTACAAAGGTGGACAGAGGTTCTAAGATGGAACCGCGGCTTGACACGATGGGACGTCCAGGAGGATTTCTCAAATCTTTATGTATTTTTGGCAAAACATAAAAAACTGGAACCCTTGGTTCAACGGTGTTCAAAAAATCAAATTCTTTTTTATTTAGAATCTCTTTGTCCAAGGCTTCCAGGGTGAAATCTCTAATTTGAATTGCCAATTGAGAAGTGGGATCGTCTTGAAGTTCTACATAATCTGTAGGAACTTGTAACAGTTGTAAAGCCATCGTTGTATAGTGGTCCATGTTAAGCACCACCACCGCCCCACCTTTGTCCGCTTTACAGATCCTGATATCCTTATTAGCTTGCAGGATCTTTAAGGTGGTGAACTCGTCCTTGGTTAAATTGTATGGTTGATATCTGAAAGTTTTCCTGTCACACTGTCTTCTAACATCTCTAGTGACGAACTCCTTGTACAGAGTTAAATGTGGACTGGGTGGAGTGGGAGGAACCCATGTCGATTTTCTGCGGACAATGGAGTCATCAGAATCCTGGAGGGGAAACTGAGTAAAGTATTCCTTTAGATGAAGTTTTCTAAAAAACCTCTCAAGGTCGATCCTCAATTGAAAAGTTTGCAGAGGTTGAACAGGTACAAAGGTTAAACCACGGGACAAAATGGAAAGTTCTGTCTGATTTAGAGGATAAGTAGAAAGATTAAACACTACTTGTTCCTGCCGGTTCTTCCTCTGGTTTGCGCCCTGGTTCCCGGGCGTTTTGTACTCCGTCCTCTTGGTTTTCCCCGTGTCCCTTGCTGTCCGGATCCTCCCGATTGTCCTTGTTCTAAAAAATCCTCTTCTGAATTAGAGAGAGATCCTCCTTCTGAAGGGTCCGAAGACTCAAATTCTTTAGATTTTTGCTTAGATGGATTTGTAAGCCATGGGTATACTTTCTTATTAGTGTAATCGTCTTCATCCCTTTTAAATTTTTTTATTTTATTTTTTTGCAAGTTAATTTTGAAAGATTCAATCTTGCGTTGTGTCTCAGCTAATTCCTTTTCATATGTTTCAGGGACCAAACTACTCTTCAGTTCACCCAATTTAGTATCTAAATCAAATTGGATCGATTCTGTAGTGACCCTAGTTTTCTCTATTATCAGGACCATCAAATCTAAAGAACATTTGTTCAGAATGCCGGCCCATTGTGAAAGAAAAACTGGGTCATCTGTGAAAAGTGTAGGTGGTTTGATGACTCTAAGGCCCCTCGGGATGTATTCTTTTTTGCAATACTCTAAAAATATGCTAGGTACGCCACTGATTCAAAGCCTTTACAAATTGTTTCATCAGGCCTAGCTTTATATGTAGTGGTGGCAGTATGATTCTATCTCGTAATACCAAAGGTTCATGGATTACATTTTGTCCTCCAGCCACCATATATTTCCTCGGAGGCCAATCTTATTTTGCCCAATATTCAGGTTTGGTGATTTTGTCATTTCAACTTTACGTTTTTATGCCAGTGTGTATTATAGGAAAGAAAGTAGATGAATAGTTGTGAAATAAAGGTCATTATACACATGAAAAAAATGTGGGTAATTTAAATACATAAAATTTCCATTCAAGAAAAGGAAGGTTGTTATGACATCCTGATTCTGCAGAAGAGATCTTTTAAATAGCGGTAAAAAAATTAATAAATTCAACCATAGCTAAGAAACTAGAGCTGATGCGGTCTATGCAATGCAATTTTCTGAATCATCGCCCCCAAATAACCCCAGGAACAGGTCAAAAAACCCAAGGCACCAAGAAATTTTTTTGTCTGTAGGTCTGTAATATCTGTACTTCATTCCTCCATCTCTCTCCACCTTCTCGGGCACTAATCAAACTCTCACTGACCATAGCCTCCATCTCCCCCTTTCCTGGAGCTTTCTTCAAAAATAATTTTTGCCGTTCTGTGCCTATGGAATCTCTCTTGAACAAGGCTTTTAGAAGGCAATTTTAAAGAGATATCATATTTATGCATCTAGAAGACATCTATTGAAGCCTATGTTGTAGCAAAAAGCGGGCACCTACTTTTCTTTATAAGAGGGGCCACTGAAAGGTTCTCAGCCCAACCAAGAAGAGAATGATGCGGAGCCAAGAAACGTACAAGTTATTCCACACTTCTCTCGACACTTTTCATGCCAATGATATGAAATGAAAGTGTCAAGAAAAGTGTGGAATAACTTGTATGTTTCATGGCTTCACGTCGTTCTCTTCGTGGTTGGGCTAACTTTTCAGTGACCCCTTGTAGAATACTAACTTAACTTTTCACATTAATGATCATCCCTGCTGGTTTTTCTTCACATAATTTTTTTTTTTCCTTATTAAATGCAAGCTTTCATGGCTAAATAAATTCACTATCTCTTCAGGATGGTTCAGCTCAATTAATTTATAGTGGACACAGCAAAGTATAGACACGAGTGAAAGTTAATTATGAATATGTAGTGACTGCTCTGATAGAGGTTAGGGCTCCTTTTACGAAGGTGCGCTAGTGTTTTTAGTGCACGCACCGGATTAGCGCATTCTAGCCAAAAAACTACCGCCTGCTCAAGAGGTGGCGGTAGCGGCTAGCGTGCGTGGCATTTTAGCTTGCGCTATTCCGCGCGTTAAGGCCCTAGCTCGCCTTCGTAAAAGGAGCCCTTAGTGTATTGTTTTGAATTTATGTGTGTATGGATATAATCCATATACCGTAGGTATATGTAGACTATTAATTTTTAAATTAAACAAATAGATGCAAATTAGTTCCCCACTGTGATTACTTCATATTTATGGCCCCCAAAGCCCAGGAGTCCTCGAATAACCTGTAAAACTACACAATATTCTTTCTTGCTCTCATATCATTTACTATCGGTGCCATTCTTTTTGTTTTTAATTTTAAAAAAAAAAAAGAAGAAGAAAAGAATTATATTGTATAAAAATCTGCAGGAAATAAAACTGATTTTTAAAAAACCCCTCTTTCCAACACATTTAATAAGTTCTTTCTACAGGCGAGTGATAGAGTGATTTTCATGGTTTTCTAGGCCCAGTTTAATTTGTTCTTTGTACTGTCAGCACAGATAAGAAGTGAAAAGAAAGACAATTCAGCAGCTTTTCCCTGCGAATGACTGGAAATGGTGATGGTGTGAGTCAATGCAGTCTGACAGGCTATCAGATCTCAAGCTAGTCAACGGCTTATTCATCACATCTATATTAGTGTCGTGGTGTTATATAAGAAGGGGTGAGATAGGTGGGTTATTGTCCATCAGGCATGAAGATATACTTCGAGGCTTTATATGTGTCTCTCTGGAAAGCCACGGAACTCCATGTTCAACCACCTTGGTCTGCACAAGGTCTGGTATACCAAGAAAAGGTCGTTACTCACAAGTTTGTGTCTGATGCAATAAGAGAATTAAGTGGCTTGTCCAAGAAGGAGCAGCGGTGGGATTTGAACTGGGCTTCACTGGATGTCAGTCTGCTGCTGTAACCACTAGACTGCTCCACCATTCCCTACTGCCCACCCACAGCAGTTATGCTTATCTACTTTATCTCCACGGGGAATACTCAAAGGTCTCTCTTTGACTCTGGAACTCCCTCTCTGGGGTTTCACCTTCACTTGTTATATCCTTTGATTTACATTCTATTTGGTTACAGTCTGTTCTCGGAATTCGCAGTAATACAGTTCCCTAAAATGTTCGCAAACCGCAAAATTGTGACTAACGAAACATTATAGTACATGTTGCACCTCAAAACCGTGGAAAATGATCCTATTGGGAAAAGACATGGGACAGCACTTGAAGTACCTGTAATTCACTTGGGAGCCATATCTGGAAGCAAAGCCTGACCACAAGGTGACAGTGAAAGCAAAAAGGCTGTTTGTGGTTTTTTTTAAGTGCCGGTCCACAAATACGTGAACACAGCTGCGTGAATGGTGAATATTGGTTCATAGACAACCCCGCGAAAGACAAAGGCGCGCGCCGACAACTGAGCACAAGACGGAGGCGCGCGCCGAAGAAAATTACAGTTTTTAGGGGATCCGACGGGGGGGTTTGTTGGGGAGCCCCCCCGGTTTACTTAATAGAGATCGCGCCGGCGTTATGGGGGGTTTGGGGGGTTGTAACCGTTCACATTTTACTGTAAACTTAACTTTTTCCCTAAAAACAGGGAAAAAGTGAAGTTTTCAGTAAAATGTGGGGGGTTACAACCCCCCAAACCCCCCACAACGCCCCCACAATGTGGCGCGATCTCTATTAAGTAAAGTGGGGGGTTTCCCCCCCACGCCCCCCCTGTCGGAGCCCTAAAAACAGTCATTTTCTGCGGCGCGCACCCCCACGCTGCGGTCAATTGTCTGGGCGCGCCTTTGTCCCGGCGCGCTTTTGACCTGACACCGTGAATATTGATTGCAATTGGTGTAACCACGGATAGGCAAATTTGCACATCGTGAACGCGCAAATAATGAGAACAGACTTTACCTTCATGCCGCTAGTTCCGTCAGTACCACTCCTTCTCACTAACAGATCTGCAGATAAGACTTCTCACTTCACTTTACCCAGCTGGCACTTAACTTTCTAACTTGGCTAGCCATAGTAGTTTCTTCCTTGCTTGACTATCAACGAATGTTGGCATTGCTCTCCAGACCACTTCTGTAGCCAACTTTGAGGAAGATTTCCCTGGTGCTGAGAGTTTCCCTCCTCACTCTTTCCCAGGCCTCTCCACTTTGGAGCTAGGCCCACTCAGTTAATGACACTGGTATGGGCAAGGGGTTACTAGACGTCCAGATTTCCCCTGACAGCTTTTCAAAACCTGGCACTTTAACCTTATAATAGATGCTGGCACTGCCATACTGATATAGGGACTTTAGATCATCTGTTATTTTTTTGTCCGCTGATATTTAGATTTTGGAAATCAATTTGGGGACAAATAAATTTAGTTTTAGATTCAGATATCTCATTAACATATGAAGCAATAATTTGTGGTACTATTTTACATATTAAACCTCCCTTTGACAAATATAAAAGCCGTCTTTTCTTGATTTTAACTGGTATTGGGGTTCAAATGATCACAAAAAATTGGAAAAATCATGACAGGTTAAATTACACATTTTGGTGGACTAATGTATGTACTATATATAGATTTGAAAGAGTAAACGCAGAACGTTCAGGAAGTAGTGTTTTATTTAACAAAATTTGGAATCCATTGGCATTATTTGCGAATGCAAATTAATAGATAATATATTGCCTTCTGAGTTTTTTCATTACACATCTGGGTTGGGATGGGTGGGAGGGTTGGGTAGTGATAGATACTGATTAACATAGATATTGAATATTTTCATGTTGTCAATTTACTGTATTACACTATTGTAATTTAATAAAATAATAAAAATTATTAAAAAAACAAACAAACAAACCTGGCACTTTGTCCGGGTTTTGAAAAGCCTCCTCTAAATCACGTCAGGCAGGAAGAAATCCGCGCATGCATGGATGCCACACAACAATGTCATGCGCATGCCTGCGTGCACGTGATATCATCGTGTGGCATCCGTGCATGCGCAGATTTCCTCCTGCCCGACAAGAGCAGGCAGTGAGGGGGCGGGGCTTGGGCAGAGCTGGGGGCGGGGCTAGGGTGGGATTGGAGGCGGGACTGGGGTATAATGGGTCAAGGATGGGTGGAACTGGACAGGTCTGGGGGCGGGTCTAGGGGGTCTGGATTTTACTATAATAAAATCTGGCAACCCTAGTATGGTCCAGTGAAAGAATTGTGGGAAGGGATATCAGCAACTGCACTACTTAATATCTACCTATGTTAAGCTTGGGCCCAAATAAAAAAAAAATCAACCCTGGCTATAACAACACTACTTCTAGAAGCTTCTCTCTGTAGCTCATTCCATTAATGTACCTCTGATATATGGTAAATGATATATGGTCAAAGCCATTATGATCCCTGATGTAGAGACTGCAGTGAATGTGAGAAGTCTAGTAGCTCTTGATATCACCATATAACAAAACCAACTTGAAGAATGAGGAAACTAATGTGGAAGAAATACCGAGAGAGACAGATAAAGCAGGACTGGGGGAAAGAAAGAAAGAAGCCACTGTTGCTGAGGCTGGTAGCGAATACAGTGACTAAGATACCGGATGTCTTCTGCAGCCCATTAGAACATGTTTTATGAATCATATCAATTTAGATTTTACATTTCCCGGGGAGAAAAGGAGGAGGCAGTGAGTGAGCTGGTGCAGTGAGTAACTGAATGGATTCCTTAAAAGGAAAAAGGAAGCCTAGGGATGCAGTTATCAAAATGGGCTTCCATTAAGATATGTTGTCCCATTTTATGCTAATGGCTTGGGTTAATGATAAAGTAACATGTTCTAACTGTAGCTCGCATTCCTGGAGGAGGGGTCCATGGTCTGTTATTGAGAGGCATATGGGGGAAGCCACTGCTTGCCCTGTATTGTTAGCATAGAATATTGCTAATTCTTGGGTTTTGGCCAGGTACTAGGGTCCTGGATTGGCCACCATGAGAACGGGCTACTGGGCTTGATGGACCATTGGTCTGACCCAGTAAGGCTATTTTTACGTGAATTAAGTATAGAACAATTAAGCCATTGTAACACCACTGATGAGGTTGGCTCTGAGGCACTGTGGAATGAGGCAATATGACATCACAATCTCAGCTCTGGAATGTTGTTCTTATTGGGGTTCCGGAATCTTGCTATTCTTTGAGATGCAGGAATGTTGCAACTCCTTGGGTTTTAGCCCAGTTCTAGTGACCTGGATTGGCCACCATGAGAACGGGCTAATGGGCTTAATGGACCATTGGTCTGATCCAGTAAGGCTATTCTTATGTTCTTATTGCTAACCTCCACCCTTTAATTAAAGAAAAGAGAACTATCTCTAGAAATCAAAATCACTGCTATATTTAATTACAGTAAGCCAAGTATAGGACAATCAAGCCATTGCGACATCACTGATAATAATAATAATAACTTAATTTTTTTATACCGCAATACCACAAACCGTTCTGAGCAGTTTACAGAAGAAGAGACTGTATACAGACAGCAATGTTACATAAAACTTTCAAAATTACATTAGCTAAGAGAGCGAATACAATGCTAGGTATAATCAAGAAGGGTATTACAACCAGGACGAAAGAAGTTATCCCGCCGTTGTATCGGGCGATGGTGCGCCCGCATCTGGAATACTGCGTCCAATATTGGTCGCCGTACCTTAAGAAAGATATGGCGTTACTCGAGAGGGTTCAGAGGAGAGCAACACGTCTGATAAAAGGGATGGAAAACCTTTCATACGCTGAGAGATTGGAGAAACTGGGTCTCTTTTCCCTGGAGAAGAGGAGACTTAGAGGGGATATGATAGAGACTTACAAGATCATGAAGGGCATAGAGAGAGTGGAGAGGGACAGAAAGAGAGAGAGAGAAAGGAAGGGAGACAGAGAGAAATAGAGAGAGAGAGAGAGAAAGGGAGAGAGACAGAAATAGAGAGAGATAGATAGAAAAGATTGGAGAAACTGGGACGCTTTTCCCTGGAGAAAAGGAGACTTAGAGGGGATATGATAGAGACTTACAAGATCATGAAGGGCATAGAGAGAGTGGAGAGGGACAGAAAGAGAGAGAGAGAAAGGAAGGGAGACAGAGAGAAATAGAGAGAGAGAGAGAAAGGGAGAGAGACAGAAATAGAGAGAGATAGATAGAAAAGATTGGAGAAACTGGGACTCTTTTCCCTGGAGAAAAGGAGACTTAGAGGGGATATGATAGAGACTTGCAAGATCATGAAGGGCATAGAGAGAGTAGAGAGGGACAGATTCTTCAAACTTTCAAAAAATAAAAGAACAAGAGGGCATTCGGAAAAGTTGAAAGGGGACAGATTCAAAACTAATGCTAGGAAGTTCTTCTTTACCCAACGTATGGTGGACACTTGGAATGCGCTTCCACAGGACGTAATAGGGCAGAGTATGGTACTGGAGTTTAAGAAAGGATTGGACAATTTCCTGCTGGAAAGGGGGATAGAGGGGTATAGATAGAGGATTACTGCACAGGTCCTGGACCTGTTAGGCCGCCGCGTGAGCGGGCTGCTGGGCACGATGGACCTCAGGTCTGACCCAGCAGAGGCATTGCTTATGTTCTTATGTTAACATTAATCAAATTTGTCTGGAAGAGGAATAAAAGTACATCCAGGAAGAGGTGGAGTCAGAGAAATGTATCGAAGAAGTAAGTTTGATTGACTTCCTGAAAGTTTGATAAGAGAGTGCCGTTTGAAATAAAGTTGGTTAAAAAATTTCAGGTTATTTGGGAGCCCATTAACAAAATATTGCAAAAATCGAAAGTATTGTATAGAATAAACATTATTTTTTTTTCCCTTTGATTCATATACGTCAAGGGTGGGGTGGGGGGATGGGAATATTTCATGATTTCTTTTACTTATGAATAACTATAGGATACAAGGGAGAGGGTTTATTCAATATAGTTTAGAATTTGATGATATAGTAAGTGTTATTTAAGTATAAATGATTGTATTATATGTTACACTTATTGGGAGCTTTAAAAATGAATAAAGATTAATAAAAAAGAAATAAAGTTGGTTAGACATTTATTCAATTTGTCTGCTTGGAATGATAATGTTCTATCAAGGAATCTCTTGTTCATAAAGCCCTTTAGGGATGGAAACGCGAACAAGTAAGCGCTACAGGTACAAGTTGTGCCCGGAAATTCGAAGTGATGATGGGGATGAACCTGTTATGTTTTTGAAGCAAAGGCAGGCGAACCATAGTCAGTCAGTGTAGTTTTATGTAGTATGAGCTTACAAGATCCAATTTCTTGAGGCCATAAATGAGACAGACAGCAGCATTCTGAACGATTCCCAGTCGTTTGATGGTTTTCTTAAAAGATCCCAAGTATATGATATTGCTGTAGTCTAAGGGCTCCTTCTACTAAGCCGCGCTAGCGGTTTAACCCGCGTAATACCGCGCGCTAAACCGCCGGCCGCGCTAGCCGCTAACGCCTCCCTTGAGCAGGCGGTAGTTTTTAGGCCAGCGTGGGGGTTAACGCGTGATGAAATGTCGCACGCGTTAAACCCGCTAGTGCGGCTTAGTAAAAGGAGCCCTAAGTTACTTACAATCAAAGATTGAACAAGCAGTCGAAAAGAGAAGAAATCAAAATAATGCATAATGGTACGGAGTTTCCATAAAGTGAGGAAGCAGTTTTTAACCTGGGCGTTAGTGTGGTCTTCAAATGTCAGGCTTCGGTCTACGATGATTTTGATTGTGGTTCTAATTGGGTAATCTCTTAGGCATTGGTGGAATGAGGCATTATGACGTCACAATACCAGCTCTGATTTAGAACATAAGAAATGCCTTCACCGAATCAGACCCTAGGTCCATCCAGTCCGGCGACCCGCACACGCAGAGGCCAATCCCAGTGATCCCTGCTAAAGACCTTGTTTACCCGGATCCCTCAATGTGTTTTGCAAGAAGGTGTGCATCTAACTTGCCCTTGAATCCTGGAATGGTGGTCTCCGACACAACCTCTTCCGGGAGAGCATTCCAAGCATCCACCACTCGCTGTGAGAAACAGAACTTTCTGATATTTGTCCTGGGCCTATTGCCCCTCGGTTTCAGTCCGTGACCCCTTGTCATAAGAACATAAGACAACTCTCCGCAGTAAATGGCATAGTTATCAATGTGGGATACCATTAAGTTGTGTTATTTTAGCACAGGTCCCTAAACTAAACTAAACTAAACTAAGCCTTAAGTTTATATACCGCATCTTCTCCATGGAAGTGGAGCTCGACACGGTTTACAAAGCGTAAAAAATATAGGAAGAGAGAACAGAAAGAGTTTACAAAGCATAAAAAGATGGGATGTAATCAGGAGAAGAGATGTTATATGCTAGAGAAAAGCCAGGTTTTCAGTTGTTTTCGGAATAGTTGGAGGGAGCCCAGGTTCCGCAGCAGGACAGTGAGATCGTTCCAGAGGCCCGTGATTTTGGAGAGGAGGGATCTACCCAGTTTACCTGCGTGGAGGATGCCGTGTAGAGAGGGGAAGGATAGTTTATGTCTGTGGGCCGATCTGGCGGTAGTTGGTGTCGGGGCGAGGAAGGATAGAGGGATTAGGGGCGGAAGGATGCCGTGAATGATCTTGAAAGCCAGGCAGGAGCATTTGAAATGAATTCTGGAAAGTACTGGGAGCCAGTGAAGATTGGTAAGTAGTGGGAAGACGTGGTCATATTTGCGTTTGGCAAAAATCAGCTTGGCCGCAGTGTTCTGGATAAGCTGGAGTCTGCGAAGACTTTTTTTCGTTAGGCATAAGTAGATGGCATTACAATAATCGAGTTTGGATAGGATGATGGATTGTACAAGGACGGTGAAATGCTTTTGGTGAAAGTAGGATCTAACTTTCCTCAGCATGTGGAGGCTGAAAAAAAAAGATTTTGCCAAGGAATTCAGGTGATCGTTTAGGGAAAGGGAGGAGTCGATAGTGATGCCGAGGACCTTGCTTGAGAACTCAAGGTGTGGAGCAGGGCCTGTGGGTAGGGTGAAGAGGGCGGGCAGGTGAGCTAATTTTGGGCCGAGCCAGAGTAATTTTGTTTTTGATTCATTTAATTTCATCTGTACTGAGAGGGACCAGGCGTGAAGTCTCATTATGCATGATGTGATGTTCTCTTGGAGGTTTGCAAGGTTTGGATCTGTTTCGAGGAGGATAAGGATATCGTCTGCATATGTGTAAATTGTTTCAAGGGGGGATAGTTTGAGGAGTTTCAGGGAGGTCATATACATGTTAAAGAGAATAGGGGATAGGGGAGAGCCCTGTGGAACACCACAGGATGGTGTCCACGAAGTGGATTTGGAGCCGTTTGTGTTGACAGTGTAGGAACGATCGCGAAGGAAGTTTGAGAACCACTTTAGGACAGAGGAGTCTATTCCAATCTCAGAAAGTTGGTAGATTAGTATGTCGTGATGCACGACGTCGAAAGCCGCGGAGAGATCAAACTGCAGGAGAACAGCAAATTTGTTTCGGGCGTGTAGTTGTTGCACCTTTGAGATTAAGGAAACTAGGAGGGACTCGGTGCTGAAATTGGGCCTAAATCCGTATTGGTAGTGTTGGAGAATGGAGAATCTCTCTAGGTAAGAGGAGAGCTGAGTAGCGACTATGGTCTCTAGAAGTCCCATATTATCCCTCTCCTTTACTAACGCACAGGGCAGGTTTTAACGCTAGCAGTGGCGGCAACTGCTCCGAAGCTCATAGTAAAGGAGCAGGGTATGTAATGAGACCTAGTTACTAATAACTGGGGTTAACAGTAACCCACGTTGATAACTTCCCTAGTTAGCAGTGTAGATGTCAAAACAGGCTACTCGCTTTATGCTGATTTAAGTAAATGTAATTTGAAGAGGCAACAACTTATCCAGAATACGGCAGCTACATTGACCATGTCACACCTTTGCTGAGATCCCTCCACTGGCTTCCTGTCTACTGGTGGATCCAATTTAAGGGCTCCTTTTACAAAGGTGCGTTAGGGCCTTAACGCGCGGAATAGCGCATGCTAAAATGCCCCGCGCACTAGCCGCTACCGCCTCCTCTTGAGCAGGCGGTAGTTTTTCGGGTAGCGCGTACTAATCCGGTGCGTGCGTTAAAAACGCTAGCGCGCCTTTGTAAAAGGAGCCCTAAGTGTGTAATTGTAATTTTCAAAATCCTATATGGTATTTTTTCTCCTTTAGTCCCTGTTTCATTTAATTCACAAGAAATCTCTAATTCTAGGAGCTCTCAGAAATATAAACTTGGCTTTCCCACTGTTAAAAGAACAAAAACTATCCCCCTCTTTTACAAAGGTGCGCTAAGCTTTGTAGCGCGCGCTAAACATGCTAAACGCTAACGTGTGCATGTTATCCTATGGATGCGTTAGCGGTTAGCACACATGTTGATTAAGTGCGCGCAAAATCCATGCTAAAACGCTTAGCGCGCCTTTGTAAAAGAGGGCCTATGGCCAATTTTTGTCGATCATTTTCTTTTTTTATTCGTAAATTCTCTCTCATCTACCCACTTCTCATAAAGCATTGAAGACATATTTATTTCAGAAATTTACTTAATGATTTTTTCTTTTTCAAATAATCAACCATAAAGGCTAGAAGCTTGGAGAAAGGGAAATGTCTTTTTTTCAAAGACTAGAAATAAAGAGAGAGATAGAGAAATTCTGTCTTTAAAGGATAGAAATCTGGAAAAAGGTCTTCTTTCTTTCTTTCTTTCTCCTACATGCTTCCTATCCTCCAGACCTCATTCCATTCCCCAACCAACATCTCTCTCTGTCCCTCCATGAGTCCAACTTTTTCTTCCTCTTTCCTTGCCCCCTCCCCTTTCTTTCTCTCTCCCTGCCCCCCTTTCTTTCTGTCTTTCTTTCTCTCTCCTTGGCCCCCTTTCTTTCTATCTTTCTTTCTCTCTCCCTGCCCACCCAAGCTACCGATTTCTCCCTGCTTCCCTGATGCCGCAAAAGCCAGGCTCATAAGCCTCCCTCTCTCCCCCACCCCCCACCCCCGACATCAATTCTGACATCGGAGAGGAAGTTCCAGGTCAGCCAGGCAGCGATTGGCTGGCCCGGAATTTCCTCTCCGACGTCAGAACTGATGTTGGTGGGGGGGAGGCTTGTGGGTCCGGTACGGGCCTAGATTTTGCAGCATCAGGGAAGCAGAGAGAATGCAAAGGCAATGCGAGTCTATCGCGGAACTCGGGATTAGCTCCATGATCGACTCGAATTGCCCTTGCGATCTACTGGCCATCGTGACCAACCTTTTGGGCACCCCTGAAATAAAGTGTCTAGCATATTGGTTTTTTCTATATTGGTAGCTGAAATCACCCATTGCTCAATTTGCCAGCTTTCCTGATCTGCAAAAACATTTCTTCATCTGTCTGCTCATTCTGGCCAGTGGGACGGTTGTATAACCATCAATATCTCCCTGGAATATTTTTTCATTATATTTATATTCCTAAAAAGTGAAGAATCTTCTCTACTGTGGTCTGCTTACAGTTTTATATTCCAGGGAGGTATTGATAGAATATATATTTTTTTTTCTCTCTCGCACCTGTGTTTATTTTTTCGTCGGTAGTATAACTCCACCCATATATTCCTTCTTTTGTGACAGTACTAATATGCATCAGAGACTGCTGGTAAGAGGGTGCAGCAAGGGAAAGCCTTCAATTTAAGACTGAGTAGCAGCCAACTATGTATGACCTGATGGAGCTTAAAATGGATCTGAACCTGTGAGAGAGTTTGCCAAAGTTTGATCGAGCCTCAACTTGATTTTTGGCCTGGCTTGGTGAGCAGACGTGTGGACTTAATATGGAACCTAACTAGATGTCGGAGTGCTGTGAAGTGTGAGCAGCTTTGAAGCACGAAAATAAAGCAAACAAATCAGAAATTCCTGCCTACATTCTTTTTGGACAAACTAGTCAAAACGCATTAAAACTAGGGCTAGACCAAATGTGTCAAGCGAAAAGCCCGCGGGTCGAATCTGCCCCGCCTGGCAATTTTATATGGCCCGCGGTGACTGTACGCCTCACACTATACGCTTCAGGAACTTCCTTGAGTCCCTCCCGACTCCTCCACCTACCACCTACCTGTAACTGAAATTTAAAATCTTCGGGCAGCTGACGCAGAGTCAGCCTACCGCCGTCGCCCTGCCCCGGAAGTGTTCTTTCTGCAGCATCCTGCCTACGCCAGAAGAGGAAGCACTTTTGTCCCAGTTAGTCCTGTTGGTCTCATGTTTGTCACCCTTTTTAATTATTTTATTATGTAAAACCACTTAGGGGTATGATAGATGGTATATCAAATTTTTATTAAACTTGAAACTTGTTCTGGTAGGAATGAATGTTGAGAAGCATACAGGGTGCTTTGTGTAATTTAATTCTGTGGTTAACCATTATGTGTTGTTAATAAGATTATATTGTGTGTATATATGAAAAATGAATGGAAAAAATGGTATTAAATTAGTACTATTATGGGGCGGGGTCTTCGCCCCCCCCCTCCCCAACAAAAAAGCATTCCGCTGCCTATGCCTAGAATGTCTATTATGTATGGTAAGATGTGAAAATAACCAGGTGAATCGCTGAAATGGTGTCTCAGGATGAGGAAGGCTCTAACCTTCTACTAAGACTCACGTGTCTAAATAAAAAATTCGGCCATTGACTTAGCCTGTGTTTTAGATTTTGGCCCCTTAATGTGATTGAGTTTGATACCCCTGGGCTAGACAAACAGCTTCTTCACTACTCCAGATTCCATTTCTTACCTCAGAGAGCAAAGAATTGAAGACCAAGACATGGAGCATCCAAAAAACACACAAAGTGGAACTAGAACTTGGAGCCAGGGAATAAGATTTGCAATGCTTTATTGAAAATTGTATCAAAACACACACTGGAACCTTGGTCTAAACCTTGACCCTACATGGGCCGTGTTTCTGCAAAGATTGCCTTCCTCAGGGGTCCTGTGTCCATGTTGACGTGGCTGAGGTTCTGTGGGGGTTTGGGTTGGAAGTCCAAATGGAAAGCTGAGGCACATCGTTGTAGAGAAACCCGCTTTGACACGCAACACCTGATTGATGAGGCCCGACTTTAGTACAGGAAGAGGCGGTCGGAGCATACAGCGAGCAATTTCCTTCACTCGCCGGCGCTCCGGCTGCTCTCTCCTGCCTCTCCCACTGCCCTCTCCAGTCTCCCCCACGAAAAACCATATTTGCAGTTTTTCAAGATTCATGGGGGTTCCTGGAATGGAACCCCCGCGAATATCGGAGGAGTACCGTATATTTATAACAGCACTGAGATCCAAGTAAGAGAATTATAATATAATGTTAGCATGATACTTATGAAACAACTAATAAGTACACATCAGAGCATTCAAATAACATAGATATAATGCTAATGCTTTTCTACAATACAGCTTATCATATAGCTGAAGGGCCAAGTGCAGATATTAGATGGGGGCACGATGGGTGGGATAAACAGCTGGGAGGCTAAGCTCAAGGCAAGTTGATTATACAGGTAAACAAGACACTGCATAAGAAACTTATTTAGTTACAGTGTGTGTAGCAAACTAGTCCTAGGACCCGATGCTAATTTTCATTAATTAGAAGTTGCACGCACAACTTGGTAGGCACATTGTATAAAGTAGTGTGCGTCATTCCCAGTGGGTGAATCTGAAAAGGGAGCATGGCCAGGAAGGAGCATGAGTGGATTATGGACATGCCTAACGTGACCATTTATTTTTTTCATCAAAAGGGGACATCTATTAATTGTCAGTCCCGCCCCCAATCCCGCCCTAGCCCTGCCACAATCCTGCCCTAGCCCCGCCCCCAATCCCACCCCCAATTTCTTCCATTAATTTTTCATGTACACACAATATCTTATTAATTCATAATGGTAACCATAAAATTTTAAAAAGCTACAAAGCACACTATACGCAGAGAAAATGTTAATTATCATTTATATTTGGGGGGTTTCAAAGATGTCAAGGCAGATGACTTTAAAATATGCAATGTCACCTCAGTAACTATAGAAAAATAGACAAATATAGTGCAAAATATAGAAAGCAGATATAAATTCTCAAAACTGACACATTTTGATCACTAAATTGAAAATAAAATCATTTTTCCTACCTTTGCTGTCTGGTGATTTCATCATTCTCTGGTTGCGTTTCTTTATGACTGTGCATCCTATCTTTCATTTCTTTCTTTCTTTCTGCACTCAGGCACAATAATTGTCCCTTTCTATTCCCTCCCTCCTTCCTTCCTATGTTCTTAGTGCCCCCAGTTCCTCCTTCCCATGTCCTTAGTGCCCCCAGTGCCTCCGTCCTGTGTCCATAGTGCCCCCTGTGCCTTCATACTGTGTCCTTAGTGCCCCCAGTGCCTCCTTCCTATGTCTTGCCTTCCAGTCTTTGTCCCACCCCCTCCTGCGAAGCCAGCCTGCCTGCCTACCTCTTTCCCTCCATCCCTCCAGTGCCTGATTCAAACCCCTCCGCCCGTGTACTGCCGCTGCCTGCCTCCCTCCTTCCCTCCAGTGCCTGATTCAAACACCCCCCCACCCGTGTACTGCTGCTGCCTGCCTCCCTCCCTCCTTCCCTCCAGTGCCTGATTCAAACCACCTCACCCGCCCATGTTCCATCGCTGCCTGCCAACCTCCCTACTTCCCTCCCTGCTGTGCCGATTCAAAGCCTGGTCCTCCGCCACTGCTTCTTGCCTTCTTCCGATGTCAATTATGACATCAGAGAGGAAGTTATGGGCCAGCCAGGCAGCGATTGGCTGGCCTGAAACTTCCTCTCCAACGTCAAAATTGACGTAGGGAAGAAGGCAAGAAGCAGCAGCTTTGAATCGGCACAGCAGGAAGGAAAGCGATCGGCCGTCCTGGTATCCCCACGCACAGCTTCGGGACGCTGTCCCTGAACACAGGACCTTTCGGTGTCCCGAAGCGGTGTTTCGGTCCGAAAACGGGATGTATGGTCACCTTAGGCATGCCCAAAATGTATGCACACTGTTATAGAGTATGCCAAAGTGGCTTTCCTAGGCCTCAGTGGATGCACCTAAAAGTTATGACATGCTCTGGCACTACACATGATTCTTCAAGGTGCGCGTACCTTATATAGAATTACACTATGCACCATTCTAGTCAGCGCTGCATTTTGTGCGCCACTTGTATATAGAGAATCAGGCCCATAGTGCATGTGGGAAAGAGGAACTCGAACTATAGCTACGTGATGAAGGGTTCCACTGCCCAGGAAAAAGATCTACCCCGATCCACCTCTAATCACGCCTGGGTGTAGGCGCCTACTGACTCGAGTGTCTACTGCCCAATTAACCTTAGGGGGTTTTTTTTTTATCATTATGAGCTTCTTAAAGCTCATTAATGATGCCATTAACTCTAATTTTGAAATGGATTTTCCAAGTATCTCCAAACACTGCTTTAAACAAGTGAGTTTTTAAGGCCGCTCTAAATTTAGGAAATGGAAGCTCAAGTCAAAGGGTTCATAGACAACCCCGCGAAAGACAAAGGCGCACGCCGAAGAAAATTACAGTTTTTAGGGGCTCCAATGGGGGGTTTTGTGAGGAGCCCCCCCAGTTTACTTAATAGAGATCACGCAGGCGTTGTGGGGGGGGGGGGTTGGGGGTTGTAACCCTCCACATTTTACTGTAAACTTAACTTTTTCCCTAAAAACAGGGAAAAAGTGAAGTTTTCAGTAAAATGTGGGGGGTTACAACCAGTGTTCCCTCTAAGCGGGCGGGTGTTGTGAGCAAACTTTTTTCACCGTGAGCCAAAAATATCGGGCGCCAGCAAGTTATGAGCCAACTCGCCCGATTCTCCTCTCGCCGCCCTGCCATCTGCCGTACGCCTCTTCCGATCGTGCGCTGTGACGAGAAACGTGTGCGCTGCGATGTAATATTTTGTGCGCCAGCGCAGCTTAGCGGGAACACTGGTTCAAATGGTTTTATTTATTTCCCCAAATTTATTTTTGTTATACGCATTGAAAATATTTGATATTGCGTTTAAATCAAAATCTCAATAAACTTGAAACGAGTGCCCGTGAGATTGTGGGAGGGTTAAATACTCAAAACTTAGAAGTTTTTGCTACACCAGCTTTCTGGTATCTTTACATACAGTGGCGTACCTAGCATATGTAACATCCGGGGCCCATCATTTTTTGGCACCCCCCCCCCATCTGTAAGAAAAACATGATTTTTAGTAACAAACCACACGTCACACATGAGTACCTAGGAAAAGGCAGCATCTTACATATTGCAGTGAGCAGTACATCAATACACCCATTGTAAAACTAAACAAGCCAGACCAGCACAGATCAATCCTACACCGTCAATCCTAACAGAAAACCATGTCTTTCGAACACACAGAACACAGAAAACACCTTCGCCTAGTAAGGAATATGTAATCACAAACTAACCCCTCCCTCTTTTACAAAACTGTAGTGTGGATTTTAGCTACGGAGGTAACAGCTCTGATGCTCATAAAATTCTGAGCATCAGAGCTGCTACCACCAAGGCTGGTGCTAAAAACGCTTCACAGTTTTGTAAAAGGGGGGATAAAATAAAAATACATAGACAAAGGTTAAATTGAACCAGCAAGAAGCTGGACTCTGCATACAATGCTTCACAGAAACAGTGACACATGTCTCCTAAAGCAATAAATAAATAGAAATTTTTTTCTACCTTTGTCTTCTGTGGTTTCTCCTTTCCTCATCTTCTTGTAACTCTCTTCCTTCCATCCACTGTCTGCCGTCTCTCTTCCCCTATATGGCATCTTCTCTCCTTCTATGCCCCTTCCAGAAACTGTATGCCTCCCCCTTCCATCTCTCCTTTCACCCCATTGGTCTGGCATCTCTCTCCTCGCCTTCCCTCTCCCACACCTCTCCTCATAGTCTGGTATCTCCCCTTCCCTGATTCTCTGGCATCTCTCTCCTTTCCTTTTCTTCCATCTTTCGCTCCCCCTCCATGCTCTCACATCTCCCCCTTCCTTTTCCCTTAGACTGGCATACCTTCCTCCTACGCTCCAAGCCCTGGCATCTCCTTTAATTCCCTCCCTCATCTTCCTTCTCCCTCCAGCTGGGTACCGCAACACTCTTCCCTGCAGCTCTGCACTTCCCCACAATTGCCATGCTTCGGTTCCTCTTCTTCCTTCCTTCCCCCCCCCCCCCCCGCGGGACCCTGCGGCACCATCAACTCTTACTCCCTCTAATGTCGGCCCTGCAGCTCCAGACTTCCTCGCACCTTCTCCCCTCCCCCTTTGGATCGCTATTATTTTAAATGTTATAGCCGCGGAGCTGTATCCATCAGTGGAGATGTCTAACCTCGGCCTGCCCCGGAACTCTTACTGCAACAGTGACTTCCTGTTCCTGCCTAGACGGGCGTCTGCTGCAGTAAGAGTTCCGGGGCAGGCCGAGGTTAGACATCTCCACTGATGGATACAGCTCCGCGGCTATAACATTTAAAATAATAGCGATCCAAAGGGGGAGGGGAGAAGGTGCGAGGAAGTCTGGAGCTGCAGGGCCGACATTAGAGGGAGTAAGAGTTGATGGTGCCGCAGGGTCCCGCGGGGGGGGGGGGGGAGGAAGGAAGGAAGAAGAGGAACCGAAGCATGGCAATTGTGGGGAAGTGCAATCCCCCCAATGCGTCCCCTTACCTTACCGACGCGTGTGTGCGCTGTGAAGAGAAACTTTGCGCTGCGATGTAATATTTTGTGCGCGAGCGCAGGCCAACGCAGCTTAGCGGGAACACTGGTTACAACCCCCCAAACCCCCCACAATGCCCCCACAACGCGGCGCGATCTCTATTAAGTAAAGTGTGGGGGGGTTCCCCCCCACACACCCCCATCGGAGCCCTAAAAACAGTAATTTTCTGCGGCGCGCGCCTCCACACTGCACTCAATTGTCTGCGCGCGCCTTTGTCCCGGCGCGCTTTTGACCTGACACCAAGTCAAAGAGCAGATTGACGTGATTTCCATAGGGCCGGCTATACAGTATAAAGCAAGTTCTTGTGGAGTCCAGCCATGCAGATGAGCCTGGGGGGGGATGTGTAATCAATGATCATTTAACCCCCCCTTTCACAAAACTGTAGCATGGTTTTTAACGCTGGCCAAAGCAGTAACAGCTCCGACTCTCCTAACTCTCCTAGGAATTCTATGTGCGTTGGAGCTGTTACCGTGGCGGCCGGCGCTACAAACTGCGCTACGGCTTTGTAAAAGGGGGGGGGGTAATGATCTAAGAAGTCGGAGAAGGATATAATGAATAATGACAGTAATGAAGGAATATGAGAAGATAACGTTTTCTGAATAAGAGTTAGAACCTTATGTTGGATATGATTCACTACCGGAAGCCAATAATTCCGAATAAAGAGATCATATTTCCTGTTTTGAGTAAATTCTCTCAAGACAGTATTTTGAACTGATTGTGGTCTTTGAAGAAGTACCTGGTAATACCCGCAAAAATGGTGGATAAAGTGGCTTTTTTTGACCTATGATGACTTGTAGTTTGCTTTACCTGGCATGATATTGACAGCATTAATTTAGATAGCCAGGTCATAGAAACATAGAAACATAGAAAAAAGCAGCAGAAAAGGGCTATAGCCCACCAAGTCTGCCCATTCCAAGTATCCCCTCCCCTGAATTTACTCCCTTAAAGATCCCACGTGAGTATCCCATTTTCTCTTAAAATCCGTCACGCTGCTGGCCTTTATCACCTGGAGTGGGAGTCTGTTCCAATGATCCACTACTCTTTCGGTGAAGAAGTACTTCCTGGAGTCGCCATGAAACTTCCCTCCCCTGATTTTCAGCGGATGCTCTCTGGTGGTCGAGGGTCCCATGAGCCAGAAGATATCATCTTCTGACTCGATGCGTCCCGTGATGTACTTATATGTTTCAATCATATCTCCCCGTTCTCTTCTTTCCTCAAGTGAGTACAGCCGCAATTTTTTAAATCTTTCTTCATACGTGAGATCCTTGAGCCCCAAGACCATCCTGGTGGCCGTTCGCTGAACCGACTCGATCCTCAGCACGTCCTTTCGGTCGTATAACTTTAATTTCTTATATCATGGGGAAAAGGAAAATTAAGCCTAAGAGCTCAACACCCGCTGTTTCTGGTCCCATTTGACATTTGACTTTTTCTACAGATAATCCACCACAACCTTCACTTGATATGAATTCTCCCCTATCGGGTGCATCGATGAGCCCCCCTCGAAAGGAGCCCCCCTTCACCCAGTATCTAATGATAGCGGGAAGATTATTCCCGCTATTTCTACTGAATATGTGGTACCCACTACTCAGATAAGTAAATTAGCCTTTACTGAAATACCTATACCACTTGAATTTTCAGGTGTAGTAGAGGATCAACCACTAGCAGTGGAAAAACAAGATATTACCCTTAAAGATTTGTGGTTAGCTATTTCTAAAGTTGAAGGGTTTCTCAGAGAATCAGTGAAACAAACTTCAGACTACTCATAGTCTGTGTCTCAAAAGTTTGAGAATGTGGATTCCAATTTAAGTTGTTTGGATAAAAGACTAAGTGTGGTTGAAACTCAAAGTAATACACTGCAAGCTGTCTCAGTATCTGCTGTTACGGATTCTACGGTATTACATTCTAAAATGGAAACGATGGAAAATATGCGTAGAGCGAGGAATCTCCGCTTGGTTAACTTCCCAGTGACTCATTTATTATCTCCTGAAATTTTGTTAAGGAAATTTTTTAAAGAAATACTGGGATTACCCAATGCGGAAAATTTCCCAATAAATAATTATTATTATATTCCGCAAAGGAAAATAAATACAATCCGACCAGGAGGTGGACCACCTGGTCACAAATGAAATAAATTTGACAGAATTTTTGGAAGATAGTCAGGATGTGATCCAGAGTAAGTCCACTATGGTAATAACATGCATGAGTGAGACAGATAAAATGTTAATAATGAAACTTTACTTTAAAAATAGGCTGACAACATTTTGTGGAGATTTGGTCAGAATTTTTCCTGATGTTTCAAGAGCTACACAATTAAGAAGGAAAGAATTTCTGAAATTAAGAACAAGAGTTTTAGCTCTTGAGGCATCTTTTTATCCAAAATTTCCATGTAAATGTCTTGTTAAATTACAGATATATCCAAAACACTAGGTTGGAGTGTCAAAAGTATATTTTCCCTAGATAGGACACCTCAGCCCCACCACTCCTCCTTACTTGTGAGTTGGGTGACAACGGTGACTTCGGGAGACCCTTGAGACAGCACTATATGTGCGAAACATGTCGGGTCAGACTTCCAGGTTCGGCTGTGTTTAAGCTAAGTATACAAGCTCTTTAAATTTTTCTACATATAAATTATTTAATTATTTAAATTAAAATACTGTTAATTGAAGGAGTATCACGCAGCACTTAAGATGGATGACCAATGATGAGGCACCACATAAATCTCCCGCTTTCTTGAGAATGCGATAGCGGTGGAGTGGTGGGGCTGAGGTGTCCTATCTAGGGAAAATATACTTTTGACACTCCAGCCTAGTGTTTTGGATATATCTATGGGATTTGATTAGGTTGGTACAATTGTTAAGAATTGGCCATTGTTATACAAGCTGGTTGTTAAATTACAGGACATTGAATATGTATTTTGGGATCCTAATCAATTGCAACAATTTCTAATAGCGCGAGAACAGAAATGAGTTTTTCTTTTGTTTTAAATGTTTCACTACTGAGAAAATTGGAGGATGTAAGAGTCCCAAATAGTAGGGAATGGTCAAAGATTCATATGAATCAAGAATCAATTCTTAGTTTTCTTTTTATTCTTGTTAGTTGAAAAAGCGGCAAGTCTCCCCAATTGTTGTGGGCTTGAAAAGGAATTTTTGTGCTGTATGTATAAGCACTGTTAAAATTTTGTGTAAGAATCCTTTTTTCTTGGTATCATCTGATATTGTAATTATTAAACTTGTATATAAATTTAAAAAAAAATTAGACAGCTGAGGTCTTTTTCAACCTCTTGTATTTGTCTTTTCCTGTATTTACTGAGACCCTTATTGTGGTCTGGTGCCAAATAGAGTGAAAACAAAGCCATGTAGGTTCATATTTCAAACTTCCAAGCACAGAAGATAACTCCCGGTGATCTTGTTCAGAAAACAGTTTAGATCAGTGTTCTTCAACCACCGGTCCACGGACCAGTGCCGGTCCACAGAAATTTCCTGCCGGTCCACAGGGCCAGCACGTGCATCAGACCCAAAACAGTTTTCTTCAACCGCCAGTTCACGGTGCGATCGATGCGGCGTTATCTTAGAGCCAGCTCCCTCTTCCTAACTAATTCAGTGCACAAAGCCACGGGCAGTGGCTCCTATGGGCACCCTGCGCCTGAACTGGAAGCCTTCTCTCTGACATTGCAACGTCAGAGAGAAGGCTTCCAGATGAGGCACGGGATGTGCAAGGTGCAATTAGTACTATTATGACGGTGGGGTCTGGGGTGGAGATTGGGTAGAGATGGGCGGGGTCTGGCCCACAACTTAGCCCAGTGTTCTTCAACTGCCGGTCTACGGACCGATGCCGGTCCACAGAATAATTCTTTTATTTCTGCCGGTCCATAGGTGTAAAAAGGTTGAAAAACACTGGTTTAGAAAACTTGAACTGAACAAACTGGTCCCTGCAAACGGCAACTCGGTGATATGCTACAAATGATCCTGGAAACCGCTATTGTTGATTTTTAATTTTTTTCAAATTTCAAAGGTGACAGGAGTATATGAAAACATGTTTTGTGGCAAGATTCTCTGAAAACCAAGCACTGCTGACATACACTTCTGAGACTATTTCTTGTTGGGTGGCGATTTCAACCGTGCGTGTCCGCACAAGAGTGAGACACACGTCAAGGAAAAGACAACCCCTCCCGTCTGTGCAGGCAGCTTGAGTTGCACCTCCTGGCATGTTCGGTGGATTCACTCGGCTTGATCAAACATTTCGCTCTGATTCATTTACTGATTAACTGGTAGCTTTGCAGCGACGGCGTGCTAAAAAGAGCCCCAACTCATGGGGGGAGAGTGTGGCTCGGTTTTTAGAGCTACAGCCGCAGCATCCTGAGGTTGTGGGTTCAAAACCCATGCTGCTCCTTGTGACCCTGGGCAAGTCACTTAATCCCACTCATACAAACTCTTTGAACGTACAGTTGGAAAGATTTACCCAATTTCCTAGACGGGGAGGAAAAGCCTCAGACTCCAACCTGCTATACAGGGAGACACCTCATAGGCATAAAAACCTCCTCTCCTTAAATTTTTTTAAAAAATTCATTTAAACAAAACTTCCATGACTTTTACTGGTAGTTCATTAGAGTTCAAAAAGTCACTTAATCCCCCCCCCCATTGCCCCAGGTACATTAGATAGATTGTGAGACAGGGAAAAAATGCTTGAGTACCTGAATAAATTCATGTAAACCGTTCTGAGCTCCCTCGGGAGAATGGTACAGAAAATTTGAATGAAATAAATAAATAAAACTCCGAAAGCAACGAAAAATCAGCAGAATGAATACAAGTGATTACAACAGCATATCACAGTGTTCAGACACCTTAGCTTCTTCCTAGCACATGACGTCCTGAATCTATCATGCCGCTGTATCGTGCAATGGTGCGGCCGCATCTGGAGTACTGCGTCCAGTACTGGTCGCCGTACCTTAAGAAAGACATGGCGGTACTTGAGGGAGTACAAAGAAGAGCAACTAGACTGATAAAGGGAATGGAAAATCTCCCATATACCGAAAGATTGAAGCAGTTGGGACTTTTCTCCCTGGAGAAACGAAGACTTAGAGGAGACATGATAGAAACCTTCAAGATCCTGAAGGGCATAGAAAAAGTAGACAGGGGCAGATTTTTCAAATTAAGGGGCGCCACAAGTACAAGGGGGCACTCGGAGAAATTGAAAGGGGACAAGTTTAGAACAAATGCTAGGAAGTTCTTTTTCACTCAGAGGGTGGTGGATACATGGAACGCGCTTCCAGAGGCTGTTGTAGACAAGAAAACATTAAATGGTTTCAAAGAAGGTTTGGATAGATTCTTAGAAGAAAAAGGGATTGAGGGGTATAGATAGGTATAGACCATTGCTCAGGCAATGGGCCTTATGGGCCACCGCGGGAGCGGACCGCTGAGCAGGATGGACCAAGGGTCTGCCTCAGCGGAGGCAACTTCTTATGTTCTTATGTTCTATCCTCGGGGTCTACCACTGGTTCACTGCTCAGGACATGCACAACACAAGATAACATAACACTGAATTTCTAGACCGCATAACCATAAGTTCAATGCGGTTTACAAAAGTTTATAAAATGAAATGGAAAAAATACAACGAAGTCTAATCAATCAGATATTTTGAGAAGAGAAAGGTTTTCAACTGGGTTCTGAAACGTTCGCGCGAACAAGATGTAATCAGCAAGAATCAAAAGTCTTTGTCGTGGAAGGCTGCTTGGTATGAAAGCGTATGATCAAGATATTTCTTGCTTTTACACCTCTTAACCCTTTCAGGACCATAAGGATCGTAGGCCAATTTTTGTGGTTTTGATGACATTTTTATGATAAAAAGGGCTTGCAGATGCCAAAAAAATTGATTTTTTTTGTGAAATATCATTATTTTTTTTAAAAAAAATCAAACTTCTGGCTTATGGACAGTGTGGCAAGTGAATCTTCTCATCAATCTGGCAACGACGCTAATGAATGAATGTCGGAACCAGTTTGTTTACATAAAGGCAGTATCATATGGAATCCGTACATATCAAATTTAGAACTGTAGACTATCCCAATCAAAATTGATAGGATTTTAAAGTTATGGGACAAATATGTCCCTTGGTCCTGAAAGGGTTTTTAACAGGTGGAAAGGTGAAGAAGGCATGTGATCTTCTGCTGTTCTTATCTGATGCTACAAGAAATCTGTTGGCTAGATAAAGCGGGGCTAGACCAAAGGCAACTTTATGTAATGTAATTTGTAATGTAATTTATTTCTTATATACCGCTAAACTCCGTTAGGATTCTAAGCGGTTTACAGAAAATAGACAATAGTGTGCATTAAAATTATAAGTAATATAGGTTTACAGAGAAATATACATTAAAGGATACAATAAAAATAAGATAAATAAATAAAGAATAGGTACTTAGAAATTCCCTTACTGACCCGAAGGCTCACAATCTAACTGAAGTACCTGGAAAAATAACAATTAGTTGAGTAATAAAAGTAAGAAATAGAAATAGAAGAAAAAATAAGAAAATAAACATTCTAACAAGACTACATTGATCTAAGGACTTTGAAAGGTAAAAAAGTAGAGAGATAGGAATAGCTGCAGAAAGGAAGAACCGTTGAGCAATAGAATTTTGGAGAAATTTAAATGTTAAAAATAAAACAAAACAGAGACAGCCCGGTTTAAAAATGACGCGAGCCTCGACGGGAAGCCAATGCAGCTCACGATAAAACGGGGGTCACGTGATCATGTCTTCAAGCCATATATCGATCTAACCGCCAGCATATGCAAATTTATTTCATGCATAGCCATTGTGGAGTTCTCTGGACAAATTTGGGAACAGCATCAGCACATCCAGTCAACAGCTTCAGAATAGCAAAAAGACATTTCCACCCCAAGAGCAGAGGAGTTTAGCAAGAAGACATCCAACAGCCTAAGAACACAGTATAAAATGATGACTGTGGAAGTGTACTATACTTTATCAGCATAGGGCACAAGGACTAGGAGAAGGGATTTTGGATTTAGCTCAAGGTGAGTTACATTCAGCTACAATAGGTATTTCCCTGTCTCTGGAGAGCTCACGATGTACAGTAAGTTTGTACCTAAGCCAATGGAAGGTTAAAGGGGGAATTCTATAACTTGATATCAAGATGTAGGTACCACAATGGCACATGTTTAGGGGCTGAATCTTTAAAGGGCACCAACTTAATCGGCAAAATACCCTTAATAGCCTGGTGATAGGTACCTATCCAATTCTATAAAAGGTAGGCGCCTATCACATGGCGCTTGCCTAACACGTAAATGGGCGTTTCTAGGGGCAGAGCTAGGGGGGGTGACAGGCGAGGGTAAGCGTGATTCTCCAAAAACTTAGGTGCCTGAAACGGAGGTCTTTAAAACCCTGGCCTACATTTCAGCCGCCTACGTTTTTACCCAAGCGTCGCCGGCCGTGATTCTAAATGGCGCCCACGCGTGGTTGGCATGCGGACAGCACCGTTTTTGTAGGTGCCGTTGTTCAGAGAATCAGCCCCTTAGTGCCAATTCCATAATGACTTCAGGCGTGCCTAAGCTGTTCTGGAATGCTATCATAAAGCTGCATTGGCATGCCAAAATATAGGTGTGCCCACTTATGACAAGTTCATGATTAGTAGAAGTCATTAATGGCTGGTGTAAAATAGTGTTCTGTAAGTTGCGTGTGCCCATTGACGACATACCCATGACCTGCCCATGATCTCCTCATGTGTATTCCTCCTTGCAGTTACTTGCTAAATGACTTCCAAATGGTTACTTTTATCTGGATAAATACTGAATATTGGCACTTATATATTGATCTACCCTGTGTCCTGTGTATCTGTCACAACTTAGGTTGTATGCTATTTCGAGCAGGGACCATCTCTTGCGTGTTTAATGCACAGCGCTGCGTGCAGTGGCGTAGTAAGAGGGGGCGGACTGCCCCGGTTACCATGTCGGAGTGGGAGCCAGCACCTCTCCACCCCGCCCCGCGTCATCCTCCCCCCCACCCCGTACCTCTGTAGATCTTTGCCAGCGTGAGAAACCTCTCCTGCCTGTTGCTCGCGCCAGCCTGGTTCCCCTCTGAATCACTTCCGGGTCACAGGGCCAGGGAAGAGCATGCTGGAGAAGCCACTTGCGCTGGTGAAGATTTAGAGGTGTTGGGGGTAGGGGAGGGAGAGCACTAGTGTGGAGTGGGGGGAGGGGCAGGAAGGAGCGGGGAGGGAGCATGGAGGGAGGTGCCACCATCTCAAGCGCCTCCTACTCTTACTACGCCACGTCTTATGAACATTTCAGAAAACTTTTGAAAACTTTTCCTTTTATCTAAATTCTTGATCAATTAGATTCCTGTATATCATATCATTCCTGTATTTTTTCTTAGCATAATCTTTTGTTAACCGCATTGAACTAACGGCTATGCGGTCTAGAAATCTGCTATTATGTTATGTTATGTAAATAGCGATGACTCTGCCCTTAATTCACTCCCTCAGCCAGCCCTTAACCTAGCTGGCTTCAGCTTAGACAGAGGGGATATTCAGAGGCACTGCTCAGATGTCGCTGAATGCCTGGTTTAATCGCTTTGAATTTAAACGCCCATAAATGCTGGCAGTGCACACTCCCCCTGTACTATAGCACCAGCGCCCATCTATAGAACGGTGTTGAACGCATGCATTGCTTTAAATGCTATGACTGGAATTTATTTCTTTTGAAAAAGAACACTCACCGTCAGCTTTAAATATTGACCTGAATATAGGTTATTTATTTATTTAAAGCATTTGTAATCCGCCTTTATCCAAGGCAGCTTACAAGTTCCCATATACAATAAAATTGCAAAGTGAAAAGTTTCCACACAGAATAAAATCACAAAATAAAAAGGCATACATTAAGAAGAGGAAAATACAGAATTTCAGTAGTCTATCTACATAATAATAATAATAATAACAGTTTATATACCGCAGGACCGTGAAGTTCTATGCGGTTTACAAAGATTAAAAGATGGTACAAATTGATTAAACTTAGCAGGGTGAAAGCTAGTGATTAACAGCTCAAGGGATCAATTAGTGAGGAGAAAGAGTTGTACAGGTCAGCTGCCTAGATATTTCAGGAACAGATATGTTTTTAGGCGTTTCCTGAATTCCCCATAAGTAGTAGGCGTAAGCAATTGTTCTAGATCTTTACCCCATAATGCTGCCTGATGTGAGAAAAGGTGTTGATGATGTCTTTTGAGTTTACATCCTTTAACTGGAGGGGAAACAAAGTTCAAATGTGAGCTTTTCTTATGACTGTTGGCTGAGACAGAGAAAAGGTCAGTTATATATTTAGGGGCTAGACTGAACAGTACCTTAAAGCAAAAACAACCAAACTTAAACTTCATACGTGCCTCCATCGGCAGCCAATGCAGTTGTTGGTAGCAGTGGCGTACCTAGGGTATGTGGCACCCGGGGCCCATCATTTTTTGACACCCCCTCCCCCCCCCATGTAAAAAATTTTTTTTTTTTTTTTTTTTTGCAATAACCATGAAATGGAATAAATGGTCAGAATAGAAACAGGCAGTGAAAATTTTCTTTTATTGAACCTCATATAGTAACCATTATTCCAAACATAACACAACATAAATTATGTCTAAATTGTCATGACATTAGAAGTACATATGGAGTAGTTGCAGGTGATGCTTGGGACAGTTCTGATTGTGTTAGTTCGGTTTTATGTGTTTTTTGAATAGAAGAGTTTTTATTTCTTTTTGAAGGTTTTGCAGTCTGTGGTTGATATCAATTGGTTGTAGAGTTGGGGGTCGAGTGTTGCAGCTCGAATGGCTAGGAGGTTGTCGAACAGTTTTTTTCTTTTGACGTTTTTGGTTGGAGGGTGTGTGAATGGTGCACAAGTTCTCCTATGTCTGTTTGAAGTGGATTGAATTATTTAGCTGAAGAAATTAGTTACCCCCCCATTCCACACACATTAATTCTCTTCCATTTTTGTTCCCATTATAAAAAAACACTGATAAGTTCCCAGGAAAAAAATACATTAAAATAAGAAGTGAAAACAAAGGCCCCTACAGATGAGAACATAACATAAGAATAGCCTAACTGGGTCACACCAATGGTCCATCATGCCCAGTAGCCCATTCTCATGGTAGCCAATAGTGCTGCCCGATTCAGAGAAAAATATTTCATTCGATTCGATTCACCCTGTTGAATCGATTTTTCGATTCGATTCATAGTAACATAGTAACATAGTAACATAGTAACATAGTAGATGACGGCAGATAAAGACCCGAATGGTCCATCCAGTCTGCCCAACCTGATTCAATTTAAAATTTTTTTTTTTATTATTTTTTTTTTTTCTTCTTAGCTATTTCTGGGCGAGAATCCAAAGCTTTACCCGGTACTGTGCTTGGGTTCCAACTGCCGAAATCTCTGTTAAGACTTACTCCAGCCCATCTACACCCTCCCAGCCATTGAAGCCCTCCCCTGCCCATCCTCCTCCAAACGGCCATACACAGACACAGACCGTACAAGTCTGCCCAGTAACTGGCCTAGTTCAATCTTTAATATTATTTTCTGATTCTAAATCTTCTGTGTTCATCCCACGCTTCTTTGAACTCAGTCACAGTTTTACTCTCCACCACCTCTCCCGGGAGCGCATTCCAGGCATCCACCACCCTCTCCGTAAAGTAGAATTTCCTAACATTGCCCCTGAATCTACCACCCCTCAACCTCAAATTATGTCCTCTGGTTTTACCATTTTCCTTTCTCTGGAAAAGATTTTGTTCTACGTTAATACCCTTTAAGTATTTGAACGTCTGAATCATATCTCCCCTGTCTCTCCTTTCCTCTAGGGTATACATATTCAGGGCTTCCAGTCTCTCCTCATATGTCTTCTGGTGCAAGCCTCCTATCATTTTCGTCGCCCTCCTCTGGACCGCCTCAAGTCTTCTTACGTCTTTCGCCAGATACGGTCTCCAAAACTGAACACAATACTCCAAGTGGGGCCTCACCAATGACCTGTACAGGGGCATCAACACCTTCTTTCTTCTACTGACTACGCCTCTCTTTATACAGCCCAGAATCCTTCTGGCAGCAGCCACTGCCTTGTCACACTGTTTTTTCGCCTTTAGATCTTCGGACACTATCACCCCGAGGTCCCTCTCCCCGTCCGTGCATATCAGCTTCTCTCCTCCCAGCATATACGGTTCCTTCCTATTATTAATCCCCAAATGCATTACTCTGCATTTCTTTGCATTGAATTTTAGTTGCCAGGCATTAGACCATTCCTCTAACTTTTGCAGATCCTTTTTCATATTTTCCACTCCCTCTTCGGTGTCTACTCTGTTACAAATCTTGGATTCACTGTTAATGACACCGCTTTTTAAGTTTAAACAAAGTACAACAATAAATTTCACAACAACAATAAATTTCACAAAGTACTTAAAAAAAAAAAATCACATTTTTCCATTAAAACAGTTCTGGAGACATTTGCTTGAACAGTCTTTTTTCCCAGTCCATAAGCAAGCAATATGAAAAAGATTTCCTTAATTATCTACTCAAACATTTTTGCTATTTACTTTCATTGTACCTAGACTATTATTCAGTAGAAAAAATTTAGTTTGTTCAATCAAGCAGAACATTCACTCATAGAAGTCCAATGTCCACACAGGATTTGATTGAACAAACCAAATTTTTTCTACTGAATAATAGTTTAGGTATACTGAATAGCAAAAATGTTAAAGCCACACAGAAAAGCAGTAAAAGTCAATAGGTTCTCCAAGTGGGAACAACCTGATGTCTCAGCACTTGAGGAAAAGACCACGTAATAATGTTTATAAGATAAATCATATAAATGATTATACTGAAGCAGGGTGTCCTCAGCATGAGAGGTAAGCGAGAGGAGAGAATTCTCCAGCGCTTTACACAATAAGGCACAGGTTAATCACCCTCTGCCTGCAGTGCACACCATCATAGGACACCTCAGGTGTGCTCAAATTAATCAATGTGATAAATTAAACAGTAATAAACAATTGGTCAATCACAAGAGTGCAAGATCAAACAGGTTGTTCCCACTCAGAGAACCTATTGACTTTACTGCTTTTCTGTGTGAGTAGATAATTAAGCAAATTTCTGATAGCCTACAGAACTGATTCTCACCTTCCATCCCCAGCCCCCAAGACTTACCAGACCCCCCCCTGCCGATGTATTTACTTACTGCCTGAACTGGATATTAAATCGTGGGGAAGAGAGGAGAAATGCGGGGAAAGAGCCAGTCAAAACTAGTATTTGTTGCTGCTGAGTGCACCAATCCAGGGCAAGCAGACGCTTCCCCCATGTCTTAATAACAGACAATGGACTTTTCCTCCAGGAATTTGTCCAAACCTTTCTTAAAACCAGCTACGCTATCTACTTTTAACATAACTTCTGGCCACTTCATTTTTAAGCTTAGATCTTTCCTTCCAAACAGAGACCTTGCTAGATGTCAAATACAGCACAAGGTAACTTCACACGGACTTAACTGTGCAGGAAATGAATCTCCTCATACACCCACCATATAGTGCAAAAATGTGCAAAAATCTGTTGTTTTTTTTCGATCACTACATAGCCTAATGCCACACAAGCAGCGCTGTTACAAACATATTCTGAAGGTCAATGCTAAGGTTGACAAAGTTTCCTTCCTTGGACCAGAAGGAGATACTGACAAACCACTGGAAGAGATTCTAAAACAACTACCCAGAAATAACACCCACTCAGTGTGTGAACCAGTTGAGTGGAGTGGACTAACTAGGGGTGGAAATGGGCCCAGAGTTTGCTCAGCAGAATTTCCCAGTCTACCTCTTCCTCTCAACACACTGACATGCTACCACCACCACCAACACTAGGAACACCTCACCGAGTATGCCAGCAATGCTTATAAACTTTATAAAACACATTATTATATTTTCTTATAAAGCATATATTTTAACTGAACTCAGCCTTGCCATTCACAAAAATAGAAAAGTTCCCATTTCAAGCTGTCTCATGTACACTTTTCAAATCTAACATATTGTAATCACAAAACAGAAAATAAAATTATTTTTTCTACCTTTTGTTCTCTGGTCAATATTCAAATCTTGTTGGTCCCAGGCTCTTGTTGTCTTGCTTGCCAGGGTCTCCTTTCTCCGTGCTAACCATCCGTCTGCCATCTCTGTCCTCCCCTTCCGTTTCCCTTCCCTCTCCCGGAGATCTGGCATCTTTCCTTTTTTTGTCTCGATCCACAGATTCACCTTTTCTCAACTCCCCACCACCCCAGGATCCACCATCTATCCCTTTCTGTTCCCAACTATCCTCCTATCCAGTATCTCTATCCCCCCTCCACACCATCCCCTGTTTCCAAGTTCTCTCCCTTTCTGTTCCTTCCCTCCCTAAATCCCATTATGCACCATCTCTCTCCCACTCCTCTGTTTTTAGACCCATTATTTCTAACCCCCAAAGTCTGGCATATGCACGTATCTTTGAACCCCCCCTTCCCTCTCTCCTTCTGTGTACTTTTACACCAGGACCCCCCTCCCCCGAAGGTCTGTCCCCCTTCCGAAGGGCTACACCCCACCCCTGAAGGCCTGCACCCCCCCCCCCGAAGGACTTTACCTCCCACCCAAAGGTCTGTCCCCCTCTGAAGGCCTAAACCCCACCCCTGAAGGCCTGCACCCTCCCCGAAGGATTGTACCCCCCACCCGAAGGTCTTTCCCCCCCTGAAGGTCTGCACCCATCCCGAAGGCCTGCACCCACCCCGAATGCCTGCACCCACCCCGAATGCCTGCACCCACCCTGAAGGTCTGCACCCCCCCCGAAGGTCTGCACCCCCCCCGAAGGCCTGCACCCCCCTGAAGGCCTGCATCCCCCTGGAGGCCTGCACCCCCCCTGAAAGCCTGCACCCCCCTGGAGGCCTGCACCCCCCCCCCGAAGGTCTGTACCTCCTGAAGGCCTGCACCCCCCTGAAGGCCTGCACCCCCCTGGAGGCCTGCACCCCCCCCCCTTGAAGGTCTGTACCTCCTGAAGGCCTGTACCCCCCTGAAGGCCTGCACCCCCCTGGAGGCCTGCACCCCCCCCCCTGAAGGTCTGTACCTCCTGAAGGCCTGCACCCCCCTGAAGGCCTGCACCCCCCCGAAGGCCTGCACCCCCCCTGAAGGCCTGCACCCCCCCGAAGGTCTGTACCTCCTGAAGGCCTGCACCCCCCCCCTGAAGGCCTGCACCCCCCCACCCGAAGATCTGTCCCCCCCTGAAAGCCTACACCCCCCCGAAGGTCTTTACCTCCCACCCAAAGGTCTGTCCCCACCCCTTAAGGCCTACACCCCCCATCTAGTACTGTCTAATGCAATTAGGTACGGGTCAGGAGGCCAGAGGGGAAGCAGGACATTGCAGCAATTCCCAACTGACCCTCCCCCCTCGCCCTCTAAAGCAGGAGCCGGCTAGCAAGAGGAAATTGCTGATCCTGCTTTAGGGGGGGAGGGTCAGTTGATGATTCGGGAGGCCGATTTTGGGCTTTTTAAAAAATTGATTCGGGCAGAAATAAAATAACAATAAAACCACCACCAAGCAGCCCAGCGATACTCACCCTCAGTTCCTGCCTTAATTGCAGTGTCCCACGCGGCTCGGGCTCCCTTTCTTGCTTCCACCCAGCCGGAAACCGGAAGTTGCTGACCAAGCTCCGACGGCGACGGGGGGGGGGGGGGGGGCGTGGGTGAATGGAATTTGAGAGAGGGCTCAGGCAGGATCACTTCAGGGACTCACGGAAGCCTTGGAGTTGGGCCATAGCAGGGAAGTTCCCGGGCCATGACTCCAAGGCTCGAGCACCCCTAATGAGCTGGTACCCGGGGCGGCCCGCCCCCCCCCCTAGGTACGCCACTGGTTGGTAGTAAGGTGTCACATGATCGAACTTCTTCAGTCCTAAAATCAGTTTGACTGCTGCATTTTGCCAGTTGTAATCGTCGCATATTCTTTTGGGAAATTGCTAAATAGGCGATGTTAAAGTAATCAAGTTGACTCAGTACGAGGGATTGTACCAGAATTCTAAATGCTGGCATATCAAAATATGCTCTAATGGATCGAAGTTTCCAGAGAGTGAAAAAAACCCTTTCTAATTAAGGAGTCTACTTGGTCTTTCATAGTTAAGCTCTGGTCTAGTGTTACATCCAATACCTTCATAGTAGACTGAATAGGATAACTAACCTTATTGATGCATAGAGGTGTTTTGATGTCAAGTGGGTGTGGTGAAGCAATGAAAAATGTTGTTTTTTCTGAATTAAGTTTCAGTCTGAATTCATTCATCCATTGCTCCATCAAATTTAGTGCTTCTGTTGCCTTGGGAGTAACTTCTGAGAGAGAGTTAGCAAATGGTATGATGATCGTAAAGTCATCTGCGTAACTAAATAATTTTATCCTTAGCTGGGTCAATTGCGCACCTAGTGAGGACATGTAGACATTGAAAAGCAATGGGGGGTAGTGGTGACCCCTGCGGTACGCCAGGAGGATTGCTCCAGGTATCGGAGAGATAGGGCTCCTTTTACTAAGCTGCGCTAGCGTTTTCAGCGCACGCTGCAGATTAGTGCGCACTAAACCCCTGCGCTACATGGAAAAACTAACGCCAGCTCAATGGAGGTGCTAGTGTCTAGCGTGCGTGCACTAAAACCGCTAGCGCAGTGTAGTAAAAGGAGCATATAGGCAAAATACGAATGCATTCAAACTTTTCTTGGTATCATCATTCTTCACTTTAATAAACCATTTACCTGTTCAAACCTAATTCAAACCACTGCTATGTATTCACTTAAAAAAAAAAAAAAAGCTTGAACGAACGAGTAGGGCAAAACTATCTCTGTTTTACTAAAATATGCCCTTTAGAGTCCTTAATGATAGCTTCTGAAACTAGTCTTTCTCTTTGAATCTAATCTAAACTAATCTCCGATTTCCAGGCCTCTAGCTCCCAAAAACATCTAAAGCAGTTTATACAGTATAATATATATTACAAATCACAAATTATAGGATACCTATCATAATTTACAAAAAAAGGGAAGTCACAATCAACAATTGATGTTGCCAAAATACTTCTGAAATAAATAGGTCTTCAAAGTCTTCTAGAAGGATATACGAGTATAGGAAGAAATTTGTTTCAAAGCAGGAGGAAGATTATTTCACACCAGCAGATGGGAGGGACATGGGTGGTTCAAGGGGCCGTGGTCTAGAAAAGAGGTTTCTAAAGACTTTTTATAGCAAAAACCCTTGAATGACGGAAAATGTAGAGATTGATGATTGAGGATAGCACCAGGGAAGCACCAGGCAAATGAATGGGCTGCAGCTGAAACAGCTCTTTATCGTAGGAATACAAGAATGGGATTCGACACAGGCCATGTTTCGGCAAAAGCCTTCATCAGGAGTCCATGAAAGATCTAAATAAGGATGGTAATAAACAACAACAAAAGCAATATGACCATAACGGTAAATAAAACAAATTAATAAAATTAAAAGTGAAACATGTTCAAATGGGTCAAACCCCCCCCCCCAGGAGCTTGACCCTATAAGATCTTAAAAATAATGCAGGACACCAAAATGTCCAACAGGACAGAGAACCCACGGGTATAAAACAGTACAAAAGGAAGTGGGAAAGGACAATGAACACTCCACTGAAGATCACTGATGGAAAACCAACTTGTTTATTTCAGAAAAGGAACCAAGCAGAAGCTGTGGACCCGACACAGCACTGTGTTTCGGCGTCTGAGGAACGCCTGCATCGGGGGTCACTAAACATAAAAACATAACACAACATATTAAATCACATCATATAAAAAATTTTTTTTTTTTTTAATTTTCACATCATATAAAAATTAAAAAATTTCCATAAGCCATTCAAATAAATAAATAAATACATATAAATCCATGAATGATAAATATATCAGATATGTATATGTGACAAACAAAACATATGATAATGTATATGCAAATTCATAAAAATGAAACCAAACCTGTAGCGTATATGTTCACAGATGACAGGTCTGGGATAAAACAAAGCTGTGTAGTAAAAATATGGAAATAGGACCATCAAAATACCATATTTCATCAGGAGAATAAAAAAACTACAGCATAACATAATATTTACATAAGACAATAAAAGAGCACACAGCTTTGTTTTATCCAAGACCTGTCATCTGTGAACAGGGCGCAGGGTAGATCTGCACATAAACCCAAATGACTGCCAATTAACACCAATTATTGATTGTTTTTACAGCTCATTAGATAGTTTGCACATGAATCTGAGATTAGCGCACAAATTTGAGTGACCGTGAGAGAATTTGGGGGCATGTGTTTTGCTTCGACTGGATTCTGCATTATAGCTTTTTACTGATAATATGATTAGGGTTACCAGACACAGGGCCCAGCCCTGTTCTGCCTCCAGCTCCGCCCTTTTCTTTCACAGCTCCGCCCAGTTCTGCAATCCAGCCCTGCCCCATTCCACCCCCCCAGCCCTGCCCCCACAAAGCCTCCTCTCTTCTTCCCCGAGCTCCGGCCGCTTCTAGAGGGCCTGGAGCATACACGGATGTGTACGACATCATCCGCGCATGCTCAGAGGCCCTCCAGATGTGGCGGGAGCTTTCCAAAATCTGGACAAAATGCCGGGTTTTGGAAAGTCCATCCGGGCACCTGGACAGTCTTCTAAAAAGAGGACATGTCCGGGTTTTGCCTGATGTCTGGTAACCTTAGTTATGATCAAACTGATCCCTACTAAATCTTCCAGTTGTGTGGATATTTGATACTCAGCAGTAAAGTCAAAAGAAAATATTTGATTGTAACAGGTTTCTGGGTTTTGCCGCGTCTGTGTAGAAAGAATCAACGTGGCAAGACCCGGAAACCTGCTACAATCATGATGCCAGCCGCTGAGGCCTATGAGAACGAGGAAAACACTAAAGCGAATCCTTTTTTCTCAAGGCCGACTGGTGATGACCTGAAGTTATTACCCTTGCTCCATGTGGTAGTCTGACACTCCACTGTTTTTAAATAAAGCTCTTTTGGAAAATGAGGCCTAATTAGCAGCTGCATACTTTTATCTGGCTCTGAAGATTTTGCTTCTTCCGTTTAATTGTACCCACTGTTGCACCTGCTTTCCTGAGGCATCCCTACTGTGCAGGCCTTGTACAGGCATGCAAGCCAGACTGAGTGACACCCCTTGATTAAAACAAAAATAAAAAAACATTCCTTAAAATAAAATATCATCACGTGTGTCAAGGCAGAAATTTTTAAACATGTTTCACTACATAGCTCACAAGGCAGGGCATGAGATTATGTACTATGTTACTGTGTTATGTCTACAGAGCAACTCCCTTCCTCCCTCTCTATGTTATATGTAGGGTTAACAGATGTCCGGATTTCCCCGAACATGTCTTCCTTTTGAGGACATGTCCGGGGGTCCGGAAGGCTTTTCAAAACCTGGCATTTTACTAGGGCTGAGTACATAAAGTTTTACTCAAAATTTCACTCTTGAGGAGCATAAAAATGTTAGTGGCAACCAGTGGCGTGCAGTCAGGGCCTTCGGCGGATTTGACCCACCCCACCTAAAGGTAACGTTACCAGATATCTGGATTTCCCCAGACATGTCCTGGGCACCAGCACTTTGTCCAAGTTTTGAAAAGCCTCCTCAAATTGCGTTGGGCAGGAAGCGGGGGGTGAGGCTGGGGCGTGGCTAGGGCAGGACTGGGGGGCGGGGCTAGGGGTTCTGGATTTTCCTAAAGGTCCTGTGCCTGAGGGCACTACTCTGAATTTGATTGGTTGAGCAGGTAACAGGCAGATGCTGCTCAGCTAATCAAATTCAGATTGTAGCATGATAAGATTTATTTTCCTAGATTTAAAGTATAAATGTATTGCCTGAACCAAAGTGTGCTTCTAAGGAACTCCAGCCATCTGCTGTATGTTAAGCACCTATTCAGTGGATAACAAAGGAAGGCAGGGGTGTTACAAGAGTTTCTCTTCAGGTGTTAAATTGAAATCTATTCTAAAAGCCATGGACAGTAAACAGAGGCTGGAACAGGACATAGGGCACAGGACCTAGGCCCAGATTCACTAAAGATAGGGAGTCAATCGCTGTTGGCCAATTCCTGGCCGATTTTAAAACAGCGATTGATTCACTATTACATTACATTACATTACAGATTTCTATTCCACCATTACCTTTCGGTTCAAAGCGGATTACAAAAAGAGTTATGGAAGAAGGGTTACAACGTTAGATCAGAGAAGGTTTCCAAGAGAGGGAAAAGTAGGATCTGGGGTTAGGGAGGGGATGGTAAGAGGGGGGTTAAGCTTTATCATGGTATTAAGCTTTATTAAGGGATCTCTTGAAGAGTATAGTTTTTATTTCCTTTCTGAACATCTTGTAGTCTGGGGTTGTTGTCAAATGATTTGAACGGAGGTGTAAATCATTTGCATGCAAACTCCCGACTCAAAGCGATTGAGTCGAGGCAGAGCCCTGACAGTAATGACAGGAGAAGCAGCTTCCTGTCACTGCTGTCAGGGCTTATGCTGGCTTTTTAAAAAAAAAAAAAAATTTAATTGGGCAGATATTTTGCATGTATTACACATGCAAAATATCAGCCTGATTAAAAATATTTTTTTAAAAGCCCTCCACCCCCTCCTGACAAGTGCCCCTTCCCCCCTCCCTCCCCGAACCAAAAAAAAGTGCTCTCCACTGATGCCCACCGCCCGTCGCTGCCACAACTGCTTCCAAATTATGGCAGGAGGAATTCACACTCCCACTTGCCAACGGTCCCACTCCTGACTCCCCCCAAAAAAAACCAAACAAACAGAAAGAGGGATGCCGACTCCCTCCTGCCAGCAGACGCTCCCTCCTCGTTCCCGTTCCCCTCCCCACCCCCTCCTTGTTAATGGAGCAGGAAGGGTGCTCATTCTCTCCCGCTCCAAAGACTCCCACAATGCTTCTGAGGCCTTATATGATGCACAGAGAGGGGCCTAAAGCCCTGATTGACTCAGGCGCCTCGGGCTCCTCCCTAAAGAAGTTCCTGATTGGCCACTCAAGACTGAAGAGACAGCCATTCACCTGCAGTTTAAAAACAATGACGGTCTTTAACTTAGCAAAGACACTATTGTCATTCAGTTATGCACTGCCCTGCTAAGCTTTAAAACAGGCAGGACTTTCCCCAAATCATATCTCTTTATATATTCCTCTCTTTGGGGACAGGAAGTGACCAACGCCAGTGTGAGCAGCTGCTCGTGCTGGCGAAGATTTAAAGAGCTAGGGGGGGGAGAAGGGAGGGCACAATTGTGGTGTATGTATGGAGGGGCAGTGGAGAGGAGGGCATGGGGTCACCTCCGCCCCGGGCACTTCTTACTCTCACTATGCTACTGCAGGGGTGGGACATAGGTGGGGCTCCCACTTATGCACATAACTTACAGAGGGAGCTGCTGTGTGTAGGCTCTTGGCACTTCCACCAGCTCCATAGCTGGCACAAGTGCGCAAATTGATACTGGGCCACATAAATATTTTAGAATAGAACCTTGGCATCTACTTTAGGTTCCTTTATAGACTAAACTCCTACCATGTGGCCTTGGGGCGCCCAGTTATAGAACTGCCACTAATGAGGGTCATATATCCTCTTATTTTAACTTTGTTCAATGAAGTAATGTGTAGGTCTAGACTCCAAGGAACCCTTTGTCAAATTATTCCTTGACATAACATAACAATTAGCTTATATACCACAGGGCTGCGAGGTTCTATGCGGTTTACAAAAGATAAAGTACACAATTAAAAGAGAAGAAAATCGTAAAACTGTAAAGGCCTAAACGGGGTTGCTAAGTTTACGATATCCGTATGCATCTGAACTCATTACCCAGATATTTAGCAAACAGGTATGTCTTTAAATGTCCCCTAAATTCCACGTAGGAATTAGAAGACATGATCAAATATTCCAGATCCTTGCCCCATAATGCCGCCTGGTATGACAAAAGGTGTTGATGCTAGTTTTTAAGTTTACAACCCTTAACAGGCGGGAAGACGAAATACAAATGCGAACTTCTCCTGCGTTTTATTAGTCGCAAAGAAAAAAAAAAAAAAAGATCAATTAAGGGCTCCTTTTACAAAAGTGGGTTAGGGCCTTAACGCATGGAATAGCGCACGCTAAAATGCCGCGTGCGCTAGCCGCTACCGCCTCTTGAGCAGGCGGTAGTTTTCGGGTAGCGTGCGCGCTAACCTGGTGCGTGCGCTAAAAATGCTAGCCCACCTTTGTAAAAGGAGCCCTAAGGGATCTTTTCCAGATAAGCCCCGCCAAAAAGTTAACCCCCGCCACCCAGAAAAGATTATAAAAAAGAGGATATGAAACTTGTATTTGTAGTTTTTATTGAAGAGGGTGAAATTGGGAGATGTCATTAATAATTTGTTGCCAGATTTTTGGACCAGCAATAAATGAATAGAATTACTGTCCTAAACTCCAGCCTAGACCGCTCCAGCCAAGTTCCCTTTCGAACACCGATTTCTTGCCGACACTGTCGGGCATTACACCTCCACCTGTCAGAAACAGTTGAAAGTGTCATTTGGTGGCCATTGTTGAATAAACGTTGCTGATGGATCACTCCGTGGGTTTGAAAAAAATGTAACTCTCGTCATGAACGAGAGTCGAAAGCGTCAGAAAGTTCATGTCTGGTTTTACGTTACAAAAAACGTTACAAAAGTTTGAGTCGAAAGCGTCAGAAAGTTCATTTGTGGTAAATAGGTCAAGATTGGGTGCGCGAGCGTCAGAAAGTTCATTTATGGTAAATAGGTGAAGGTTGCGTGCGCTGGCAAAAGGTGGCAGGGTTTAAGTTTTCGCGCGTGCGCTTTTTCCATTAGTGGCGGGGCTTATCTGGAAAAGATCCGCCCTAAGTATTTAGGAGCAATTATAATAATAATAATTTTATTTTTTGTATACCGTTATACCAGAAGTTCAAAGCGGTTCACAACAAGAGAATACATACAATCGGTAAATAGAATACATGATAAGACAGTCGATAAAGAATACATCAGGAAGCATGGAGAGTTAAACCAATGACCATTGTTAAATTTGCGTATATCAAACAGCCGTGTAGTGATTTTTGAAAGTCTAGGTAGGACGAAGCTTCTAGTATAGGTTTTCCAAGCCAAGTATTCAGTTTGGCGGTCTGGAATGAGAGAATTCTGTCGAAGAACTTCTTGTATTGGAATGATTTTAAAGCAGGATAGTTAAATAAGTTTATTCTGCGTACAGTGGCGTACCTAGGGGGGGGCGGGGGGGAGGCCCGCCCCGGGTACCAGCCCTAAGGGGGTGTTCCCGGCCTTGCCGTTCAGTCCCCCGCCACCCCCGAAGGACCGCTCGCCCCACTGACCTTCCTGCACCACCTGTGAAGCAGCCCGCAGCAGGATCGCGAAGTCAGCGTCAGCATCCCTGCGCTGCTTCCTGCGCCGCGATCCCGCCCCTCCTCTGACGTCAGAGGAGGGGTGGGACCGTGGCGCAGGAAGCAGCGCAGGGATCGCTGACGCTGACTTCGTGATCCTGCTGCGGCTGTTCATAGGTGGTGCGGGGAGGCCAGGGGGGCGAGCGGTCCTTCGGGGTGGGTCGGGGCATCAGGCCTTCAGGGTGGGGCGGGCGGGCAGGCAAGCAGGCTTTCAAGGGGGAGGGGGTGACAGGCAGGCAGGCAGGCCTTCAAGGGGGGACAGGCCTGCGGGGGGGGGGTGCAGGCCTTCAAGGGGGGCAGGCAGGCCTTCAGGGGGGTGCAGGCCTTCGGGGGGGGGGTGCAGACCTTCAAGGGGGTGCAGGCCTTAAAGGGGGGGAACAGGCCTTCAAGGGGGGAAAGGCAGGCAGGCCTTCAAGGGGGGGACAGGCCTACAAGGGGGGGGGGACAGGCCTACAAGGGGGGGTGCAGGCCTTCAAGGGGGGTGCAGGCCTTCAAGGGGGAGACAGGCCTTCAAGGGGGGGAAAGGCAGGCAGGCAGGCCTTAAAGGGGGGACAGGCCTACAAGGGGGGGACAGGCCTACAAGGGGGTGGGACAGACCTTCAAGGGAGGGACAGGCCTTCGGGGGGGTGCAGACCTTCAAGGGAGTGCAGGCCTTCGGGGGGGGTGCAGTCCTTCAAGGGGGTGCAGGCCTTCAAGGGGGGAAAAGGCAGGCAGGCAGGCCTTCAAGGGGGGGACAGGCCTACAAGGGGGGGAGAAGCTACAAGGGGGTGGTACAAGCCTTCAAGTGGGGGACAGGCCTTCGGGGGGGGTGCAGACCTTCAAGGGAGTGCAGGCCTTCGAGGGGGGTGGTGCAGGCCTTCAAGGGGGTGCAGGCCTTCAAGGGGGGACAGGCCTTCAAGGGGGGAAAGGCAGGCAGGCAGGCCTTCAAGGGGGGACAGGCCTACAAGGGGGGGGGAGAAGCTACAAGGGGGTGGGACAGGCCTTCAAGTGGGGGACAGGCCTTCGGGGGGGTGCAGGCCTTCGGGGGGTGCAGACCTTCAAGGGGGGGACAGGCAGGCAGGCCTTCAAGGGGGGGACAGGCCTACAAGGGGAAGGGACAGGCCTTCAAGGGGGGTGCAGGCCTTCAAGGTGGGACAGGCAGACCTTTAAGGGGGGACAGGCCTTTGGGGGGGGACCATGATTTAGAAGTACACGGAGGGAAGGGGGTGTTCAAAGAGACATGCATATGCCAAACTTTGGGGGGGGGGAAGAAATAATGGGTCTGAAAATAGAGGAGAGGGAGAGAGGTGATGGACCATGGGATTTAGGGAGGGAAGGAACAGAAAGGGAGAGAAATTGGACACAAGGGATGGTGTGGAGGAGGGATAGAGATACTGGATAGGAGGGTAATTAGGAAAAGAAACGGAGAGATGGTGGACTCTGGGATGGTGGGGAAGGAGGGAGAGATGCCGGATGAAAGGGTATTTAAGAAAAGGTGGATCTGTGGAGGGAGATGAAAAAAAGGAAAGATACCAGACTTCCTGGGAAGGGAAGGGAAATGGAAAGGGAGGACAGAGTTGGCAGATGGATGGTTAGCATGCAGAAAGAAGGAGACCCTGGCAAGCAAGTTATCAGAAGAAAACCAGAGCCTTGGACCAACAAGATTTGAAATATAACCAGACAACAAAAGGTAGAAAAATTAATTTTATTTTCTGTTTTGTGATTATAACATGTCAGATTTGAAATGTGTATCCTGCCAGAGCTGGTGTTGGACTGCAAACGTGAGCTAGGATTTAACAGAAAGAGGAAAAGTCCTTTTTGTTTCTTTATTTTATTTACACCACAGCGCCAGTGTGGTTAGGAGAAGCCAAAGGGGGTGAAAAAGCTATAAAACCCACCAGGAGTTTTGAAAAAAATCACCCAACTGGGCAGGAAAATTGAATTGAAAAACCAATTCAATAGGGCTGAATCGAATCAAAATTTTTTTTTTCCTGTATCTGGCAGCATTAGTTTGCGCTACTGTCTTAGACTTTAGGACCTGGGATTGGGGAGAGATGGCATCCTCAGTACTTTATAATGCAAGTGAAACGAGGATTTGGTCAGACTTTTGAAGGGTCTGCAGAAAAAAAATATTGTATAGGCCGGGGACATGAGACAGCAGGAAATGGGAACTTTTCTTCCTTCTATTTTTGTGAATGGAAAGGCTGAGGATGTCAGAGAGGTCAGTTAAAATATGTGCTTTATAAGAAAATATAATAATGTGTTTTATAAAGTTTATAGCATAGCTGGCCTACCCAGTGAGGTGTTCCTAGTGGTGATGGTGGCAGCGTGTCAATGTGTTGAGAGGAAGAGGTGGTCTGGGAAATTCTGCTGAGCAAACTCCGGGCCCATTTCCACCCCCCCAGTTAGTCCACTCCACTCAACTGATTCACACACTGAGTGGGTCTTTGGGTGTTGTTTTGGGATCTCTTCCAGTGGTTTATCTCCTTCTGGTCCAAGGAAGGAAACTTTGTTATCCTTAGCATTGACCTACAGAATATGTTTGTAACAGCGCTGCTTGTGTGGCATTAGGCTATGTAGTGATCGAAAGAAAAAAACAGTCCTTTGCACATTTTTGCACTATATGGTGGGTGTATGAGGAGATTCACATTTCCTGCACAGCTAAGTCCATGTGAAGTTACCTTGTGCTGTATTTGACATCTAGCAAGGTCTCTGTTTGAAAGGAAAGATCTAAACTTAAAAATGAAGTGGCCAGAAGTTATGGTAAAAGCAGATAGTGTAGCTGGTTTTAAGAAAGATTTGGACAAATTCCTGGAGGAAAAGTCCATAATCTGTTATTAAGACATGGGGGAAGTGTCTGCTTGCCCTGGATCGGTAGCATGGAATGTTGCTACTCTTTGGGTTTTGACCAGGTATTAGTGTCCTGGATTGGCTACCATGAGAATGGGCTACTGGGCATGATGGACCATTGGTCTGACCCAGTTAGGCTATTCTTATGTTATGTTCTCATCTGTAGGGGCCTTTGTTTTCACTTCTTATTTTAATGTATTTTTTTTCTGGGAACTTATCAGTGTTTTTTATAATGGGAACAAAAATGGAAGAGAATTAATGTGTGTGGAATGGGGGGTAACTAATTTCTTCAGCTAAATAATTCAATCCACTTCAAACAGACATAGGAGAACTTGTGCACCATTCACACACCCTCCAACCAAAAACGTCAAAAGAAAAAAACTGTTCGACAACCTCCTAGCCATTCGAGCTGCAACACTTGACCCCCAACTCTACAACCTATTGACCTCGACCACAAACTACAAAACCTTCAAAAAGAAATAAAAACCCTTCTATTCAAAAAACACATAAAACCGAACTAACACAATCAGAACTGTCCCAAGCATCACCTGCAACTACTCCATATGTACTTCTAATGTCATGACAATTTAGACATAATTTATGTTATGTTATGTTTGGAATAATGGTTACATATATGAGGTTCAATAAAAGAAAATTTTCACTGCCTGTTTCTATTCTGACCATTTATTCCATTTCATGGTTATTGCAAAAAAAAAAATAAAAAAAATTTTTTTTACATGGGGGGGGGGGGGGTGTCAAAAAATGATGGGCCCCGGGTGCCACATACCCTAGGTACGCCACTGTCTGCGTATACTCTTATTTGAGTTATTTAAAGAAAACTGAGAAGCAAGATAGTCTAGTAGCATTCCAAAGGCCGCTTTATAGCAGATACAAGAGCTCTGGACTCCACCGGCAGCCAGTGAAGTTTTTGGTAAAACGGGGTGATGTGCTCCCATTTTTTTAATCCAAAAAATGAGGCCGAACCGCGATATTCTGAATCAGTCTCAGTTTTTTGAGTATTTTTTATAAGCTCCCAAATAGATAATGTTGCAGTAATCTAAGAGGCTCAGAATGGATGATTGAACCAGCAAGCGGAAAGAAGGTTTGCTCAAAAATTTTTTGATGGTGCGAAGCTTCCATAAGACAAATAGATTTCTTAAACAGTAGGTCAACATGATTTTCCAGGGTCAGATGTTTGTCGATCGTTACACCCAGTATTTTTATTGTCTGTTCAATATTATATTCCCGTCCGCTCAAGTGAATCGTAGTTTCTTTTATCTTATTGTTAGGTGTTGCTAGTAAGACCAAATAAAACCTTGAAACAAAAACAACCTAATTTAAAAACGTCACCGGCGCTTCCATCGGCAGCTAATGCAATTTCTGATAAGAAGTGTTATGTGGTCATATTTCTTCAGCCCAAAAATCAACCTGACTGCCGCATTTTGAACCATGCGCACTCGCTGCATATTTCTCTGACATATTGCCCAATAGGCAATATTACAGTAATCAAGCTGACTGAGCATGAGGGACTGTACCAAGAGTCTGGATGATGAAACATCAAAATATGCCCTAATGCAGGGGTACCACAAAAGATTCAAAAAGGCTTCACCACTGAAAAATATTTAAATTTAAGGTTTATCTCGGTGCCGGTCCACAGAAATTTCCTGCCGGTCCACAGGGCCAGCACGTGTATCGGGCCCAAAACAGTGTTCTTCAACCGCCGGTCCACAGTGCGATCGATGGGGCGTTATCTTCGAGCCAGCTCCCTCTTCCTAACTGATTCAGTGCACAAAGCCATGGGCAGCGCGCGTCCTGTGCCTGAACCGGAAGCCTTCTGTCTGACGTTGCAACGTCAGAGGGAAGGCTTCCAGAAGAGGCACGGGACGTGCAAGGTGCAATTAGTACTATTATGGGGGCGGGATCTGGCCCACGACTTAGCCCCGTGTTCTTCAACCGCCGGTCCATGGACTGGTGCCGGTCCACAGAAATTTCCTGCCGGTCCACAGGGCCAGCACGTGCATCGGGCCCAAAACAGTGTTCTTCAACTGCCGGTCCACAATGCGATCGATGGGGCGTTATCTTCGAGCCAGCTCCCTCTTCCTAACTTATTCAGTGCACAAAGCCACGGGCAGCGGCTCCTACGGGCATCCTGCGCCTGCACCGGAAGCCTTCTCTCTGACGTTGCAACGTCAGAGGGAAGGCTTCCAGATGAGGCACGGGACGTGCAAGGTGCAATTAGTATTATTATGGGGGCGAGGTCCGGGGTGGAGATTGGGTAGAGATGGGCGGAGTCTGGCCCTCGACTTAGCCCAGTGTTCTTCAACCGCCGGTCCACGGACCGATGCCGGTCCACAGAATAATTCTTTTATTTCTGCCGGTCCATAGGTGTAAAAAGGTTGAAAAACACTGCTATAGATAACCACCTTAAATAAACTTTTTTCATTGGACCTCAGCGGCGTAACTGTGTGTACAGCAAACTCTACACACAGATTAGCAGCAGCAATTTCTTCATTGGTCCAATATTCTGTAAAGCGCTAGTGCATTTAGTGCATTTAAAGTTTTTTAAATTTACTTTATTGATATTAAATAAATAAATACTCATCTTATAAACACGGCTAGGGGTACATATTCCGACATAGGACTATGTTTCGCCATAAGCTGTTTCAAGGAAATCCCCTTCTAGATTGCCAATGCCATATCCCCCATATCGTTGATCCAGTAAAGGGTCCGACTTATTAAGATTTTTTTTTTTTCTGATGGATACAGATTGAGCGAAAAAGTGTTGAATTGGATCCCCAAAGGGAGTTTCACTGAATAGTGTCAACCTGATGAGCATCCTACAATTATGTCTCTCTTAGGGTGACATCACCGTCTTAATTTATGTCAAATATATTTTTTATTGAGCAATCAAGAAAACAGCAAGGTAACACAACAATACAAACCAGCTCAAAAGTTCAGAAGAGCCCCCCAATAAACCCCCCCCCCCCCAAAACCTCAACCAACCCCCCCCCAATACCCACCCCCGGGTCCTCCTTCCAAACACAAAGTAACAAAGAATCAGAATTCCGTCTTAATTTATAACTGTGTCTTATTCCATTACCTTTCTGACCTTTCTTTCCCTCCTATTCCCTCTGTTAAACAAGAGATTAAAAGCAGTCACTTTCTTGTTTGGATTTTCTTCCTCTTCCCCCCCCCCAAGAAAAAAAAATATTCAAGATGTTGCATGTCTAGGTTGACGCAGACACACCCTCTAGTAATATCGGTGACAGGTCAAAAACGCGCAAGACAATCGCGCGCAGACAAATCAGCGCTAAGACAATTCAGCGCAAGACAAGTGAGCGCAAACCCAATCCAGCGCAAGACATTTTAGCGCAAGACAATTGAGCGCAGCGACAACTCAGCGCAAGACAATTGCGCGCAAGATAACTCAGCGCCATGAAAATTCAGCGCGCCACTAGAGGCCGCTTGCCCATCGGAGGACACGCGCACGTACAGCACGTGAACACGTCATCACGTCGACGCGTGTTCAGCATGATTCCCTTGACTCTTTGCGTTTTCAACATAAATCACGTGAATGCATTTTCGTTACCATGGTTACGTTATCTCATGATGTATATTCTCCGAACAGCATTTAAATACAAGTCATGTGAATGCATTTTCGTTACTATGGTTACGTTTCAACATTATATATGTTCTCTGAACAGCCTGCCTTCCTTTCGCTGCCTGACCGTGTCCGTTATAGGTAAAGATCTGGTTTTGCTAGTACTTGATCTATAACGAATATTTGTCTTGCGCGGATTTGCGCTCAGTTGTCTCACGCTCGGTTGTCTGCGCGATTTTGTCCGCGCGCGATTGTCTATGAACCAGTAATATCAGCTCACATCAAATGGACTTGCTTAAATAGCACTGAAAAACAGGTCTGTGATAGGGAAGGAAGCCGAATCAAGCCCTCCGGAGGTTCAGCTCCACTGTTGATTCTCCTCAGAGCATCACTTTATGGAGTCTAGTTATCTGCATGTTATACTCATCTGGTCTATATTTACAGCTCCTTTCATTTAAAACGGATCACAGTGTGTTATTACATTGTAAAGGCAGGTCTCTGTTCCATTATGTGGACCCGCCTTTCCATTTTAAGAAACCCATCAGCTTAGACGCTGCATTTTTCTGTCCTGAAGGTAGCATTAAATCAAGTATTCTTTTTAAAAAAAAATTATTTTTTTTTGCCTTCTATGGAAGCTCATGTATCATGACACCTTTACAGAAGCTCATGTATTGTAACACCTTTACAGAAGCTCATATATTGTAGGCTCATGTAGACTACTTTGAATTGACTCCCCAGTCATTAGCAGTGGTACAGAAGCTCTCAATAATCATAATCATAGTAAAATTAAATATAGTAACCTGATAGCCAACGGGACTGCTATTACGATTTTTCTACAGAGCAGCACAGCAAGCTCACCCTATGAAGACCTCTTCATCCATCTGGGGAAGCCCCAGTGATCACTTACAAATGGCTAAACAATGACTTCTTTTTTACAATAATTGGGATGAGCTATTGAAGGATTTATCTCATTTTTTAGTACACACATATCGGGTTTTACATATTTATTTGGATATAATTCACATCTTTTTTTTTTTTAGAAAGAGAAGCTGCCCAAGGTAAACGTTACAGTCAGGCACAGAAGGGGTTTCCCTGTTCCAGAAGGCTTACAATCTAAGAGGTCCTTTAACTATGAGGGGTTGCTGAAAAGTTCTCAGCCCAACCAAGAAGAGAATGATGCGGAGCCATGAAACTTACAAGTTATTCCTTACTTTTCTTGACACTTTTTGTTTTAATGATATGAAATGGAACAAAAAGTGTCACGAAAAGTGTAGAATAACTTGTGCGTTTCATGGCTCCGCATCATTCTCTTCTTGGTTGGGCGGAGACCTTTTCAGCGGCTCCTCGTATTGTGCTGTCATAATGTAACATAGTAACATAGTAGATGACGGCAGATAAAGACCCGAATGGTCCATCCAGTCTGCCCAACCTGATTCAATTCAATTTAATTTTTTTTTTTTTCTTCTTAGCTATTTCTGGGCGAGAATCCAAAGCTTTTCCCGGTACTGTGCTTGGGTTCCAACTGCCGAAATCTCTGTTAAGACTTACTCCAGCCCATCTACACCCTCCCAGCCATTGAAGCCCTCCCCTGCCCATCCTCCTCCAAACGGCCATGCACAGACACAGACCGTACAAGTCTGCCCAGTAACTGGCCTAGTTCAATCTTTAATATTATTTTCTGATTCTAAATCTTCTGTGTTCATCCCACGCTTCTTTGAACTCAGTCACAGTTTTACTCTCCACCACCTCTCTCGGGAGCGCATTCCAGGCATCCACCACCCTCTCCGTAAAGTAGAATTTCCTAACATTGCCCCTGAATCTACCACCCCTCAACCTCAAATTATGTCCTCTGGTTTTACCATTTTCCTTTCTCTGGAAAAGATTTTGTTCTACGTTAATACCCTTTAAGTATTTGAACGTCTGAATCATATCTCCCCTGTCTCTCCTTTCCTCTAGGGTATACATATTCAGGGCTTCCAGTCTCTCCTCCACCAGTGTCTCATTCCACCAGTGCCTAAGAGCCAGCCTCATCGGTGATGTCACAATGGCTTGGTTTCCCTATACTTGTGCCCATTTGCTAGGCGCATTGGCCTCAATGAAACGAAAAGTGTCACTCCACATCATTCTCTTCTTGGCTGAGCTGAGAACTTTTCAGCGGCCCCTCATAAGATGTGTTAACCAATTTAACGCATACTAATAATTAGCGTGCTAATTGCTGACAAGCCTATAGAAAAATAATGGACACCTTAGCATTTAGTGTATTCTAATCATTAGCATGCGCTAAATAAGTTAGTGCATCTTACTAAAAGTAACCCTAAGTTTGTACTTGAAACGATGGATGGTAAAGGGGTCATTTCACTAGACTGTGGTAAGCGCTTACTGCTATTTAAAATGGCTTACTGCAGTGCCCGCTCAAGCATTCTATGGTAAGTTTTGCGCAAACCATATACTAACAAAGACTTTCTAATTTTTCCGGAGTGGGGCATATCTTGGGGAGGGGGGGTGGAAAGTGGGTGCTTCTGTGCTAATCAATTAGCCCATCTGCATTACCGTGTGCAAACTGATTAGTGCAGAATTAGTTGTGTGAGCCCTTACCATCTATACAATAGGTGTCGGAAAGTGCTCAAACCCACATTTTTTTAATGGCCGCAAGCAAGTGGCAAAATTAGTGCATGGCCATTCATTTGGCTCTAGTAAAAATGGCCCTGACGCGTTGGAAGGATCCATATAAAGGTGTGCTAAGGCCACCTTTTACCACAGCTTAGTAAGTGGGACGTGAAGTGAACGTCTGTAAGTGTCAGCCCAGTTCTTTAACCGCTAGGGCTACTCTTCCACTCCTGACTGGAATTAATAGTGGGTGGGACATGGAGAGGTAATGATGGGTTGCGTTTGAATTGGTTTATTTTGTAGTCAAGAGTTCTTAATGAGCGTTGGAGCGGCGCAGAGCATTCAGAATACCGACTGGTGCTAAAAACCTTTTTCCGCACTGTTATAAAAAGAGGAGGGGGGGGGGGGGATAAGATATCTGAAAACAGTAAGAGCAAATATAAAAAAAAAATTATATATCGGTGGTTAAATGAAAGATGTGCCAGTGTTAGAGACTGTGCCAAATGATTACACTATAACCACTTATGTTACTAACAGAACTTATTAAACAGATTGCTCCATAAGTGATTATAAGTGCATCAGTAAGTACCATATTCATCAATAAATTACCCTGCAAACACTGTAGTGTAACCTGCAGGGCTGGTTTTTGACGTGTATCAGTAGAGCGTCTGCACATGTCTCCATGCATGAGAAGGTATCTTCCCTATCAAAGCTCCATCTAAGCTTCAGCACACGTCAGTACATGTCTGAAGCATTTTTCAAAACTCCAGGGCAGGCGCTTCCTAGGTGCTAGTCTGAGGCACTGTGACATCAGCAGTTAGAAGGTGCCAGCCTGCCTGTTCTGAATGCGCTCTTTGTGCTAGCGTGAGTGATTGGTGGAGAGAGGCAGAGGGCCAGGAGCACTGATGGAACCCATCCCACCAAATCTCAAAAACAGGAACAGCGAGGCTCTTGAGGAACCCACCCTGCCAGCTGACAATCGGGAGGAGGCTTAGTTGGATTCATGGTGCCCATCCCAGCAGCTGCTGAGAAGGCAGAAGGCTCAGGTGCCACAGCAGCTGAGGGAGGGCTGTTTGGGATGTTATATAGGGAAGGGCTTTTCTTCTGCCAAGTGTTCATTTATACCTCTGGCAGTTCCCTCTGGAAGGTTTTCTCCCAGATGAAAAGGGATCCAGAGGATGGGTCTATGGTTTTAAGAGTTGGATCCCAATATTCAACAGGAATTATGCATTTGACAGTGAGTGACACATGGATGAATCACTTAAGCGTACATTTTTAGCATTTGTGAGGATAACACTGGGCAGTTTAATTTGAAAAATGACCAGATTTTATCTGTATAAATGGGGCTGGCATTGGGGAATAGCGAAGGTGCAGTTAGATCATAAATTTAGGGGTAATTCTACAAGGAAGGCACCATCATTTAGGTGTCAAGAATACACATAAATGATCAGAAAAGCAGCATTTACATATTAAGTGTTGAAATATCAATACTCCAGCTATGAGCAGGCATAGATATGGGTGGATACTGGCCATATAGTTACATGTATAAATTGTCGAATACTGGTTTTTGATTTTGAACTTGTATTTTTACCCTTGAGTAGCGATAATGCTGATTTCAACCCACCTTGAACTTCGCTTGGCAAGGATTTGGCGGGATACAAGATTACAGGTAACATAACTAGGAGAGTGTGGCGCAGTGCTTAAAGCTACAGCCTCAGCACCCCGAGGTTGTGGGTTCAAACCCATGCTGTTCCTTCTGACTCAGATACATTAGATAGATTGTGAGCCTGCCTGGACAGAAAGGGAAAAACACTTGAGTACCTGAATAAATTAATGTAAACCGTTCTCCCTTGGGAGAATGGTATAGAAAATTGAATAAATAAATTAAACTATTTGGGTGCAAGTGTTCAAGTTCAATTTATTTGATATACCATCAGCATAAAACCGAAGTTAAAATCTAAAATTAGCGCCCTACATCCAAATCGGACTTAGACTTTAAAAAAAAAAAATTATGCCTCGCCGCACATTTAATAGATGGTCCCTGCTCAGAAGAGCTTATAATCTAATTTGGACAGACAGGACATCTCAGGGTTGAGGAGTTTCTGGCAGAAGGATTAATATGATGGTTATAGGTATCTGACTGCGAGTGGGAGTGAAGAGTTGAAAGCAGCTTTAAAAAACTGGGCTTTTAGCTTGGATTTGCTAGAGACAGAGCACGATGTATTGATTCAGGCAGCCAGTTCCAGGCATACACAAGGCAAGAGAGAAGGGAAGGAGCCTGGAGTTGGCGGTGGAGGAGAACGGTACAGATAAGAGGGACTTACTCGACAAATGGAGTTCAGGGGGGGGGGGGGGAAGCATAGGGAGAAATAAGTGAGGAGAAATATTGAGGGGCTACAGAGTGAATGCACTTGTAAGTCAGTAAGAGGAGTTTGAACTCTATTTGGTGGAACTCCCTTCCCCAATACATTAGAATAGAACAAGATATTTCAGCTTTTAAAAATTTTTTAAAAACTTATTTGTTTAAGGATGCTTATGACCTTTAAAATTCTAAAATTATTTATATTGTTTTAATTAACATTCACAAAGTGTGCTTTGAAATTATTTACCCTACCTTTTGTTTTTCCCTTTTTTTTCTGTGCCCTTAATGTAACTTTACCCCCTTTCCTTCTTTTCATGTTAGTTATTATTGGAATTTTATGTTATTATGTTTAAAGTTGCTTTATTATATTATGTACATCGCCTAGAAAATTCGAAATAGGCGATTCATCAAGAGCTAAATAAACTTGAAACTTGATTTGGAAATGGATGAGAAGCCAATGAATTGATTTGAGGAGCATAGTGGCTCTCATGGAACATAAGTCATGCAGCAACATTTTGAATGGATTGAAGGGGTGAGAGACGGATGCGCGGGTGACCGGAGCGAAGTACATTGCAGTAGTCTAAGCATGAGATAAGGGTTTTGGTAGTGTGTTCAGAGAGGAATGGTCGGATTTTGGTAATATTATAGAGGAGGAAATGACAGGTTTTAGCATTTTGTTGGATCTGAGTGGAGAGGAGAGAGAAGACAAAGATCCCCCCCCAAGGTTGCGAGCTGACGAGACAGGGAGGAGGAGAGTATTAGCCACAGAAATAGAGAATGGCAAGAGGGTGGGAGGTGAGTTTAGGTGGAACGATATTAGGCCAGGTTTTACTTGGCCTAATTTACCGGTGCCTAACTCAGACACCTAGCAATGCCTAAGCCAACCACGCCTGTTCTCCACCCCTAACCAAAACTACTTTTCAGATAGGCGTCAGAGGCTGCCCTGACTTAGGTGCTGCTAGGCGTCCTAAGAGTTCGACACCGAACTCTTAATTGTTAATGAAAAAAATTTTTTTTTTTGATAGGCTGTTACGGTCAATTACCATGCCAATTTTTTTTTTTAAAGGTTGCGTATGGATCTCAAATTTAGGCATTAGGGTGCCTGGCAGCATCTAATGTAGGCATCCTATACAGCAGTGGTCCCCAACCCTGTCCTGGAGGACCACCAGGCCAATTGGGTTTTCAGGCGAGCCCTAATGAATATGCATGAGAGATTTGCATATAATGGAGGTGCCAGGCATGCAAATCTGCTCCATGCATATTCATTAGGGCTCGCCTGATAACCCGATTGGCCTGGTGGTCCTCCAGGAGAGGGTTGGGAACCACTGCTATACAGACTCTGGCCCTAAGTGCTTTGCCAATGAGCCCCCAAAGTAATCCCAACCTGGTTTGGCTCCTTTGATCATCGTTATAAGCCATTCTCAAATGTGATTTTGGGATTACATCGCACAGCAGGCACTACTCCAGTGACCTTCTTTAAACGCCACTAAACTACAGTAGCCATATCTTCTTTTATTTCAGGCTGAAAAGTAAGCTGATACCAAAATAACAGAGTGCCAATATCTTAAGAACTTTTGGCTATACTTGCGTTGTAAAGCATTATTTGCTGGAATCTCCTATAGGAGATTTTTCACATTTATGAATTATACTGACCTTGGCAAGCTGAGTGCCCGGTCCACAGGGCCCTCATAAAGCACAGTTACTTATCTTATTAGGTGTTATCCATGGACAGTAGGCAGAGATATTCTCACATGTGGGTGACGTCATCCATGGAGCCCCAATGCGGACAGCCTCGCAAGCAGACTTGCTTGTAAAACTTTAGAAATTTTGAGATTGCCGACCGCACATGAGCGAGTGCCTTTCCGCCTGATGTAGGGCGCGTGTCTCCTCAGTTCAGATAGATAGCTAAGAAGCCAAAAAGGGGAGAGTGGGTGGGTTGTGAGAATATCTTCCTGCTGTCCCTGGATAACACCTGTTATGGTAACTGTGCTTTATCCCAGGACAAACAGGTAGCATATTATCTACATGTGGGTGACCTCCAAGCTAACCAAAATGGGATGGTGGGGGTGTTGGCAATTTAGGAGAATAAATTTTGTAAAACTGCCTGGCCAAAGTGACCATCCCGTCAGGAAAAAGAATCCAGACAATAATGAGAGGTGAAGGTGTGAACCGAGGACCAAGTGGCAGCTTTGCAGATTTTCTCAATAGGAGTGGATTTAAGGAAAGCTACTGATGCCACCATGGCTCTAACTTTATGGGTTGTGACTCAACCCTGTAGATGCAGTCCAGCCTGAGCATAGCAGAAAGAGATGCAAGCCGCTAACCAGTTGGAAATGGTACGCTTGGAAACTAGATGTCCCAACTTGTTTGGATCAAAGGAGACAAAAAGTTGAGGAGCAGATCTTTGTGGCTTAGTCCTTTATAAGTAGAAAGCCAAAGCACGTTTACAGTCCAGAGTATGAAGAGCTGTTTCTCCAGGATGAAATTCTGACACCACTTTAGGTAAGAATTTAGGATGAGTACAGAGGACCACCTTGTCATGATGGAATATTGTGAAAGGTGGGTCTGCAACTAAAGCTTATAGCTCACTAACTCTGCGAGCAGACGTGAGAGCAATGAGGAAAATCACTTTCCAAGTGAGATATTTGAGATGAGCTGAAGCCATTGGTTCAAATGGAGGCTTCATCAAATGAACAAGAACAACATTGAGATCTCAAACCACTGGAGGTGGTTTGAGAGGTGGCTTGACATTGAAAATTCCTTTCATAAATCTGGAAATCACAGGATGAGCAGAAAGGGATGATGGAAAGCAGCAAAGGGATGATGGAAAGCAGCAATTACACTGAGATGGACTCGAATGGATGTCGATTTGAGACCTAATTGAGATAAATGTAACAGGTAATCTAAAACTGAAGATAAGGAGGTAGATCGAGGCTACTTGTGATGAATGGTGCATCAAGCAGAAAATCTAGTCCATTTCTGGTTGTAACATTGCCTAGTGGTAGGCTTCCTTGAAGCCTTTAAAATGTCCTTGACAGATTGAGAAAATTGTAGCCTGGCAGTTATGTTGAGAGGTACCAAGCTGTCAGGTGTAGAGACTGCAGGCTGGGATGAAGCAGAGATCCCTGACTCAATGTAAGCAGAGAGGGAAAAATCGATAGAAGTAGTGGCTCCCTGCTGCTGAGTTGAAGTAGAAGGGAGAACCACAGTTGTCTGGGCCATCGAGGAGCTATCAGAATCATGGTGGCCGATTCGTGTTTGAGTTTGACAAGTGTCTTGAGATTGAGAGGAAATGGAGGAAATGCATACAGAAACTGATTTGTCCATTCCAGAAGAAAAGCATCTGCCTCGAGGAGATGAGGAGAGTATATCCTGGAGCAAAATTGAGGCAGTTTGTTGTTGTGGGGAGATGCAAAGAGATCTATCTGAGGAGTCCCCCACTGAGAAAAAAATGTGATGGAGAGGCAAGGAATTGAGTGTCCATTCGTAAGGTTGTAAAAGACGACTCAATTTGTCCGCCAAACAGTTCTTCTCTCCTTGAATATAGACCGCATTTAAAAATGTGTGGTGAAGTATTGCCCAATTCCACACCTTTTGAGCTTCCTGGCAGAGAGAGAGAGATCCTGTTCCTCCCTGCATGGCGACTTGATTGTCTGTCCGAATGAGGACTACTTGATCGTGGAGAAGATGCTGAAAAGCTTTGAAAGCATTGAAGATCGCTCTGAGTTCCAACAGATTTATGTGACACTGACGATCTTTGGTGGACCAATGGCCTTGAGTACGGAGACCATCGAGATGAGCCCCCCCCAAGCGTAGGTTAAGGAATCTGTCGTAAGAACCTTCTGATGAGGGGGCGTTTGAAATAGTAAACCTCTGGAGAGATTTAAAGAGAGCATCCACCAGTGGAGAAACTTTCTCAACGAAGGAGTCACTGTAATGTGCTGAGAAAGTGGGTCGAATGCCTGCACCCACTGAAATGCCAGGGTTCACTGAGGAATTCTGGGTGAAGTCTGGCAAAAGGAGTCACGTAAAGTGTAGAGGCCATGTGACCTAGGAGAACCATCATGTGCCTCACTGAAATTGAAGTGAGGGATGACACTTTGTGACAAAGTTGAATGAGAGCATCCTGACGTTGTTGAGGAAGGAATGCTCTGAGTTGCATAGTATCCAGTACAGCTCCAATGAACTGTAAAGTTTGAGAGGGCTGTAGTTGGGATTTTGGGAACTTGATTTTGAAACCCCAAGCTTTGGAGGAACCAAGTAGACTGTTGGGTCGCTACAATAACCCCCTGAGATGTTGAATCTTTGATGAGCCAATCGTCCAGGTACGAGAAAACCTGAAGACCATGGTTTCACAGAGCTTCAGCTACCACCACTATGCACTTAGTGAAGACTCTGGGAGATGATGCCAGGCTGAAGGGTAGCACTCTGTACTGAAAATGATGATTTCCCACCCAAAATCTGAGGAACTTGCGAGAGGGTGGATGAATGGGAATGTGAGTATAAGCCTCTTTGAGATCCAGAGAGCATAACCAATCGTTCTGATCTAGAAGGGGATACAAGGATGCTAGAGACAGCATCCAAAATTTTTCTCTGACAAGAAATTTGTTGAGTGTTCTGAGATCCAATATAGGTCGTAGATCGCCTGTCTTCTTTGGAACTAGGAAGTAACGGGAGTAAAACCTCATGCTCTGCTGTTCCAGAGGAACTTCCTCGATGGCACGGAGTCAAAGCAGAGCTTGAGCTTCCTGAAGAAGAAGGGCGGTCTGGGATGGATTGGAAGGATACTCTCTTGGGAAAGATCTGGAGGGACCTGGATGAAATGAAGAGAGTAACCTTCCCTGATGATGGAGAGGACCCAGAGGTCGGATGTAATGAGTTCCCATCGATGGTAGTAAAGATGGAGACAGCCCCCTATGGGAAGAGGAGAGGACAGAGGCAGAATGATTGAGGTTATGCTCTGTATAAGATGGTCAAAAAGACTGAGAGGCCTTGGGTGCAGCAGGAGTCTGAGTTTTTTGCTGATGTTGCTGCTGTTGTTTCTTAGGAGGCAGCCTTGAATAAGGAGCTACCCTCTGAGGAAATCGCCTCTGGTATGATGGAACAGGCCTATAACCTTGGCAGTGGAAGGCTTTAGCTTTGGTCTGATGATGGAAGCAAAGGTCTTCTCATGCTCAAATAAATGTTTGGTAGCAGCCTCAATAGAGTCATCAAAAATTCATTGCCCTGGCATGGGATGTTAGCCAGTCGATCTTTGAGATTCCGGTTCATGTTCACAGTGTGAAGCCAGGCAAGACGACGCATGGCCATTGAAAAGGCAGTGACCCTAGAGGACAGTTCAAATATATCATATGATTGAACCAGATGCATGCGAAATTGACCCAAAGTGTTGTGAAGTTGTTGAAACTCTGGAAATCTATGTTGAGGAAGATACTTGAAAATATCAGGCAAGGTGTTAATCAAATGCTTGAGATAAGATGTGATGATAAAGTTGTCATTCAACACTCGGGTTGTCATGAGTGAGTTTTAATACAGCCATCGACCAAACTTGTCCATAGTCCTGCCATCTCTTCCAGGCGGGACAGTAGCATAAACCTTGGCAGGGTTGGTTCTTTTTAAAGAAGATTCTACGAGAAGAGACTGGTGGGATAATTGAGACTTCTCAAATCCCTTATAGTGGACCATCTGATATCGATTCCAACTTTGCTGGCACAGCAGGAATGGAATATGGTGTCTCAAGATTTCTCTTGAAAGCTTGAGAAAGAATGCCATTGATGGGTAATTTGAGAGATTCTCTAGGAGGATGAGGCATTCCCAGTTCTTCCAGATACTCCTTAGAGTATTTGGAGTCAGATTCTAAAGATATGTTAAGATCTTTACTTATCTTACATAAAAACTTGGTAAAGGATACCAGGTCTGAAGAGGAATGACCTCGTTGAGGAGAAGGAGATCGAGAACCCCTCAAGGTACATCTCATAGCAGAGAATGAAGGTGAAACCTCTCTGGAGTATTGATACCTGATATCGGAGTCCAGAGGTAAAGATGACCCACTTCTGGAATGTGAAAAGAACCTTGCAGGAGAAGAACTCGACTGACGAGAGTGGTGAGGCTCTGCAACTGACAAACGAGCATATGGTCTCGATGCCTGGATAAACGAGACCTGTCTCGAGAAGAAGACCTGGGTCTCGATGAATGCCTCGACAGATGATGTGGAGAAGGATGTCTCGAATCACGGTCCTGTGATTGAGTCGGATCCAGTCTGGAAGATAAATGTCGAGGAATCTTCGTCCTATGCCTTGAAAAGTGCAACGCCTTATGTGAAGAGGGAGGACTGATAGATGGAGTTCAAGGACACCAAAAAGGACTCAGCTCCTTGTAACGAGGTATCTTGAGGTACTGTAAAGGACTTGACTGCTTGTGTAGAGTGTGCAGGTTCATCTCGAGGCACTCCAAAGGATTGGACTCCTTGTATGGAGTGTGTAGACTCCACTTAAGGCACTCTTAAGGACTCAACTCCTTGTATAGAGTGACTAGATTGAGCTCGAGGCACTGCCAAGGACTCTGCTCCTTGTAATACTGCTGAGTGCTCAGGCTGGACTGCAGGAAGCAGAGTCAAGACAGGAGTGAATTTGGCAAGCATGTTACCAAACTCCTGATGCAGAATAGTCTCTATCATATTCTGCAAAAGCGGCACCGAGACCACTGGATCTGGTATATTTGGTGCAGCTATAGTCTCCGAGGAAGAAGACCTCAAAGAAAGATGTCTGGATTTTGAGACAAGTTTCTTGGGCAGCTTCAAAACCACCGGTTCTAAGGGTGGCATATCTGAAGAAAGTGGCTTAGCTACCTTATCTGAGGGAGACAGTGAGGATAATGGCTCCTCAAGAGAAGATTTAGGTGATTTCCCCGAAGACGAGGACTTCTCAAATGAGGAAGGTTTGATAAAGGGTGAGGTCAAGGTAAAAAACGTTATGCCCATAGAAGACTTCACCAGGTTCAGAGTAGAGGTTAAGGCCGGGCCTGGAATCAGGATCAAGGCCTAATCCATGCCGCCAAAGAACTTGTCTACCTGAATTTAATGACGTTTCAGGGCTTGAGGCTGAAGTGTAGCAAAGCAGGCACACGACTCCGGACGATGGTCAGGTCCTAAACACTGTACACACCACTTGTGTGGGTTAGTGAGGGAGATCGCATGCTGGCACCGGCTACACTTCTTAAAGCCTGTAACCAGTCCTAACATAGAATGGAAAACAGCTGCAGCTAAATCGAAGCCCACAGGCTGAGGCCGCGGGGTAGGCCCGCCATGACACGAAGAAAAGGAAACTTATTAAAAAAATTTGTTAAAAAAAAAAATGAAATGCGCAAATAAACACAGCGACCCTGTAAAGAAAATACACGAGTCGCGGAGAGAGAAGGCACGAGCAGAACTAAGTCTAGCGCAGAGCATCACAATGAGTGGCTTCTTGGCTCCGCGGAAAACTGAGAACTGAGGAGACGCTGAGGAGACACGTGCCTTACGTCAGGCAGTAAGGCACTCACGCATACACAGTGCAGCAGTCGTGAACTTTCTTAAAGTTTTATAAGCAAGTCTGCTTGCGAGGCTGTCCGCATCGGGGCTCCGTGGATGACATCACCCACATGTGAGAATATGCTGCCTGCTTGTCCTGAGATAATTCCCTTTCCTCCCTTTTCTATGTGGTTGTACTCTGAGCTGTGATTTAGCCTGACTCCTAGAGCTCAGTGCACACACGGCGTGTTTTCTGCAGCCCCAAGCTGTAAGGTGGAGTGTTACCTGCCCAACCAGCTGCTATTATCCATTCCAGTCATTGTATTGCACAAGGGGCCTGGGGCTGTATTTTTGCTGGCTTTCTTCTTTTGCTTCTGTAATGTCTTGACTTGTTACACTGCAAGTTTCATCGTTTGAAGGACCCCAAATATTTTTCTCAATAAAGAACATTTGAATTTCATAGGTTTGCGATCTTTAGAATGTAAACTCAATAAGGTCGCTCACGTTACTGTAGAAAGGCATGGAGAAGGCAAACACCCTGGTGACCAAACCCAGACACCCAAACTAAATTCCGGAACATGTTTACTTCAGTAGATGAATTGTTGTTCTTTTCATTTTTTTTTAAAGAGGAGGGAGTGATACAACACTGAGCATCCTGAATCTCTGCATATGTGCTTTGAGTTCTGGGTTCTTTCCAAACAAATGACTTCAAAGTCTTCAACGGCAATTTTTTTTTTTCAATAATGATATTTATACACAACCAAATGTGATATCTACTGATCAGATCAAGCTTGTGTCAGGGAAGGACCTGGGAGACAGCCATATTGGGAAGTTCCTTCTCTTCTTACAAAACATATGATATTCTACTGATGTATCTAACTAAATAGGATAGCTTCTTACTGTTCTGGTTTTTATAACTTACATTCTAAATCAATTTTTGTAATACAGTTATATACTAAACTAGTCTTTAAGCCCATTACATTAACGGGTGCTAGAATAGATGTGTGTGTCTGTCTTTCTTTATTTCTTTCTCTCTCTCCTTGGCCGCTTTCTGTCTGTCTTTCTTTTTTTTTCTGTTTCTCTCTCTCTCTCCTTGGCAGTTGTCTGTCGGTCTTTCTTTCTTTCTCTCTCTCTCTCTTTCCTCAGCTGTCCACCATCACCCCTTTCCTGCTCCCCCTGTCCAGCATCAGCCCTTCTCCCTTCGTTTTATCTCCCCCCTGTCCAGCAGCACCTCTTCCCTGCTCCCTAATACCTGCTCCCAAACCGCCGTTCCTACCCTCCCTCCATCCTGGCTTCCAGGTCTCTTCTGGCCCACCGGCACAAACCACTGTTGCTCTTCATTCATATCTGCTCCTCTTCAAAGCAGCCTGCTGAGGATCACTGGCTGGCTATAGCGAACCTCGCAGGCCGCTCTCCACCTCGGTAGCATGTTCCGTCTGACGCAATCCCGTATGTCAGAGGCGTGGAATCGCGTCAGAGGGAACGTGCTACCAAGGGGGAGAGCGGCCTGCGTGGTTTGCTACAGCCGGCCAGTGATCTGAAGCAGGCTGCTTTGAAGAGGGGCAGACGTGAATGAAGAGCAGCAGCATTTTGTGCCGGCAGATTTACGGACCAGATTTTGACATGTCAAGACTTACAGTGAGTGAGGGCGGGAGGGGGGAGTCACTGGCGTGTTCTCTGCCTCCTTGCGTCCGTGGTCACCATTTCAAACTTCACATGCGCAGTAGGAGCCAGAAAACCACCACAGGCTCGTTCTACTGGCACGGAGCTAAGGATCACGGACGCAGGGATCACGAAGTTTTAAGTGCGCATGCGCGCTTAGGGTTTTATTATAGTAGATAGAAATGTGAGGGCTACAATTTCTAGAATTCCTTGGAACCTTCTTTCATATGGTTGATGAATTTTAAAGTTCTTTAACCAACTGAAGTTATCCAGGTCAACTAAGCAGATTGCTTCAGTCTCTCCTTAATATGCAAAGTCTAGGGCAGTATTTTTGATATGATCAGTAACACTTAATAATACCTTTTTCATACAAGGAGCCACTGAAAAGTTCTCAGCCCAAACAAAAAAAAAGAACGATGCTTTGAGCTTGCAGACTTAGTACAGAGATTATCGTTGCAATTAATCCACAAGTCTCTCTTTAGGACCAGTAGGGACCCCTGAAGAAGACAATTGTGTTGAAACACGGACCGTGTTGGGTCCACATATTTCCAGTGATTCAGGCCCTAGATGTTTTTATGTGGATTATTTAGTTGTCTTAATAAAGCCTTCATCCTGGACATCAACTCTCCACCAGCCTTTTGTTTTTTGGTCGTGTCCTCTTTGTGGAGGGATCAGGGTCAATTTTCTTGTTGTTCTGTCTACTTGTAAGTTATTCCACACTTTTCATTTCATATCATTGAAACAAAAAGAGTCAAGAAAAGCGTGGAATAACTCATAAGTTTCATGGTTCCACACCATTCTCTTCTTGGTTGGGCTGAGAACGTTTCAGTGGCTCCTTGTATTGTGATGTCATAATGCATCAATCCAACAATGCCTAAGAGCCAGCCTCATCAGTGATGTCACAATAGCTTGCTTTCCCTATACTTGTGCCCATTTACTAGATGCATTTGCCTCATTGAAATGAAAAGTGTCATAAAAGGTGTGGAATAACTTGTATGTTTCATGGCTCTACAATCATTCATAGTGCCACTGAATGTACATGGTGCTGCTAAATATTCAAATAGTCAGTCCCTACCCCAAGAAGTTTAAAATCTAAAGGCTAGATTCAATAAATGGCACCCAAAGTTAGGCATAAGAAAAACAGCACTAAACCGAATTTTCTAAAACAATCCACGGCGCTGAAGATGTCTGGTAGCACTTTAGAAATAATTAGGGTAGTGGATGCCTGGAATGCACTCCCGAGAGAGGTGGTGGAGAGTAAAACTGTGACTGAGTTCAAAGAAGAGTGGGATGAACACAGAAGATTTAGAATCAGAAAATAATATTAAATATTGAACTAGGCCAGTTCTGGGCAGACTTGCACGGTCTGTGTCGGTGTATGGCCGTTTGGTGGAGGATGGGCTGGGGAGGGCTTCAATGACTAGGAGGGTGTAGATGGGCTGGAGTAAGTCTTAACAGAGATTTTGGCAGTTGGAACCCAAGCACAGTACCGGGTAAAGCTTTGGAGTCTTGCCCAGAAATAGCTAAGAAGAAAAATGAAAAAAAAAAAAAAAAAAATTTTAAATTGAATCAGGTTGGGCAGACTGGATGGACCATTCGGGTCTTTATCTGCCGTCATCTACTATGTTACTATTAGTAGTAGTGGTAGCTTACAGTTTCATTAACAGAGAGTCCAATAAATGATCTGCAAGACTTTTGTCATTTCTCCTAGTCACCCTGGCAGTTATCATATTTTAGAGGTGGCTCCCAGATGACTATGATCAACATACAAAATGGATCACCCAATTATTACATATAATGTAATTTTAAAACTGAGGAGAAAAGACCTCAAAAAACCCCTGGAATATGATCAAACAGACCATAGCCAATTGGGGTTGGTTTTCATCACTGGTCAAAAAACCCCTGTGTAATTTTTAATTTTTCATGTGATTTTAAATTTATTCTTATCAAATATGTGTTGTATTTTTATGATGTTTTTTTATGTTTGAATCACCGAAAATTTTTTTTATCAAAATCTCTTGTTAATAATTGAGCATAAGGAACCAGCAGCTGGTGATTCAAACATAAAAAAACATCATAAAAATACAACACATATTTGATAAGAATAAATTTAAAATCATATGAAAAATTAAAAATTACACAGGGGTTTTTTGATCAGTGATAAAAACCAACCCCAATTGGCTATGGTCTGTTTGATCATATTCCAGGGTTTTTTTGAGGTCTTTTCTCCTCTGTTTTAAAATTACATTATATGTAATAATTGGGTGATCCATTTTGTATGTTGATCTTTGTATCGTTTCCTGGATACTCAAGCACGTTTCCATTCAACATTTCAGTTCCCAGTTGACTATGGCCATGACTAAGAGGAAGAGCGATGTCCACCAGCCAATTTTTGGTTCCATGATAACTGAAAGCTTAGCAAGTTTGTTTTTTCAAGGATTGATTTCAAACTAACACAACTTACAGGTGCGAGTGGTGGATTTTGGAAACCTGCTTATCTGCGGGAGATTGATTATTAAGGAGCCATCATCCAAAAGTTAAATTTTTGGCAATTTAAAGTGAGTTTGAATTCTGTTTCTATAGCACTCCTAGACATACATAGCACTGTACATCAAAACACAGAAGAGACAGTCCTTGCTCCAAAGAGCTGACAATCTAGACAAGACAAACAAACCCAAGCCCAGGCTCAAATGTGTCATTAGATGGCAGTTATATGTAACCCAAAAGAGGTTGTAATTGCTGACAGGGAAAGTTTCCAGGATGTGTGTATTGTTTGAGCAAGGGACATCGACGCCTCTTGAAAGCTCAAGGTTTGAAAAATAATAAAACATGCAAAATGACACCAGCGCAAGGTTTTAAAAATTATAATTAAGATTTATTGAGTTATTGTTTCTATTTTTCCATTATGAGATCAAAAGAATAAAGCATAATTGCTTGCATTAACAGTTGCGATAATGGGAGATTGTTATAGTTGCTAAATGCTGGCCTTCTGATAACAAGCTCACCTCAGGATCTCATGACCCTCTATTATATACTTTTGGCTCAGTGACACCATCAATTTGACAACCAATAAAAATTAACATGGGTGGTCTTAAAAGTTAGACAAAGAAAATTCCTCTACATTTAAAAGTTTCAGAAAAGTACTTTTGATTTCTTATATTCATAACATTTCCAATATTCCTTTATCATTCTTAAAACTTATTTCAGAGAATTTACAATTATTAACAGGGTGCTGAAAAGTTCTCAGCCTGCTTGTCAGCTAAGTTTCATCCATACACAGTGCTGAAAAGTTGTCAGCCTGAAGGAGGGGCTGCCTTCCCCTGAGCTGACAGCTTCACACAGAAACCTTCCTATGTTAGAGCAGGAGTCTCTGACTTAATTACTTCCAGATGTTGCTTTAGGATTTCTTTAGGTTGCAAAGATATATCATATGTTTTTTCAAAACCCATTCTTTTGTTCAATACACAGTCAAATCACATACTTCAGTCATATTTGCTTGATTCATACTTGCTTTGCCAAGCCTTCCATACATTCATAATTTTCATTCATAACTATATTTAATTCCTGTTATATCTTAGTTTGGGACACGTTATCTTCCTAACTAGTCTAAAGCAAGCACATGTGGTATTAATTAACCCCACGATGCTGTGAACAAAGACTTGGAAAACAAAATGGATTCTAAAGACTGAGAAGATATAGAAAAGAGAGAGAACCAAGATGGATTCCAAAAACATAGCAGATATAGCAAAACGAAGAACCAAAATGAAGTCCATGTATCCTTTATGATTTCCTCCATGATCTAGCCTAATAGCAAAGTACTTAAACAGATATTATTATGCTTTCCCTTATATTAATCTGTAGTGTGTTTTTCAGGCTTTAGCTACATTTATATTTAGATTTTTATTCACCCTTTTTTCGTACGCTTCTATTGGGTGTGTCCTTAACTAACATATATGCTTGTATCTAACTAGAATTACCCAGAATCATACGAAAAACAGGCACTTTTGTAGAAAAACTCCACAAAAATACTGCACTATCATGCTCCGACATCCATTCCATTACCGTCCCATAAACATCACCCCCTACTGGCCACAAGCCACTATTCCTCATGTTCTAGAACAGTGGTTCTCAACCCTGTCCTGGAGGACCACCAGGCCAATCGGGTTTTCAGGATAACTCTAATGAATATGCATAGAGCAGATTTGCATGCCTGTCATTTCCATTATATGCAAATTTCTCTCATGCATATTCATTAGGGCTAGCCTGAAAACCCAATTGGCCTGGTGGTCCTCCAGAACAGGGTTGAGAACCACTGTTCTAGAATACTATACAGAATGCATGTTTGCTATGAAGCATGGGCAGTGGAACATTGTTGGGGGAGGGGGGTTGGAAGGGCCAACCCCCCTCCCCCAACAATCTATAGCTCTTCCCCTAAACTCTCTAGTTGCTGATATTGTATTGGTCAAAATATTGATTAAGCCTAGTGCCCAATGGTTCACCCCATTCCAACCCCCATTGAAGTTCCAACCAGGACAAACATATAAGCAGCACCTTTTATAGGTCTACTGTAAATCAGCTTTTTACATGATGCCCACCCTCCCTACAATCACCTCCTGAATCACTAAGCTCTTGTTAAGGCCTCTTTCATTGATCATCATCACTTTGGTCCATACCTGAGGCCAAGAGCTTACACAGGTGGTATTAGTGATTACAAATGAACAGGAATATCGAGTTCATGCATGGGATACCTGATTTCCTGAAATTCCTTGGGAGTTATGGTTTGCGAACTAAATCACCAGGCTTTCTTATGATCTTGCAATAAAAATATTGAATGCAACTAAGGTTACCTTACTTACGCACTGTAGTTCACACCCAGGCTAGTGATTTCCTCATTCATTTCCATCAAGGATTATTATTGCTTCATTTAAATAACTCATAGTGAACCTGAATACTGGATGATGTCTGAGCATGTCTTTCATGTCCTGCAGTATTTTCAACTCGGTGTTTCTTGAGGTCATTTTATAAGGTTTGTACAGCATTTGCCCATCTAAAGAGCAGGTTTATATGTGCAAATGATCCTAAGATTCCAAACAGTGATTACAGAAAAGCTGCTACACACGTGTATTAGTTGTGCATGGGGAAGGAATGCAATGGACTTTTTTGCAAAAGAAATTCAGAGTCTATAGAAACATAGAAATAGATGGCAGATAAGGGCCACGGCCCATCTAGTCTGCCCACCCTAATGTCCCTCCCCTACCTTCCTCTGTGAATAGAGCCCACGTGACGATCCCATTTAGCCTTAAAATCAGGCACGCTGCTGGCCTCAATCACCTGAAGTGGAAGGCTATTCCAGTGATCAACCACCCTTTCAGTAAAAAAGAATTTCCTGGTGTCACCGTGCAGCTTCCCGCCCCTGAGTTTCCACGGATGCCCTCTTGTTGCCGTAGGACCCTTGAAGAAGAAGATATCTTCCTCCACCCTGATGCGGCCCGTGAGGTACTTGAACGTCTCAATCATGTCTCCCCTCTCTCTGCGTTCCTCAAGTGAGTATAGCTGTAATTTATCTAGCTGTTCCTCGTACGGGAGATCCTTGAGTCCCGAGACCATCCGGGTGGCCATTCTCTGGACCGACTCCAGTCTCAGCACATCTTTGCAGTAATGTGGCCTCCAGAATTGTACACAGTATTCTATCTGTGATGGGGTGTAAGTCCCATCACGTGAGAGTGAGTTTCCTCGAGGGAGGGATACCCAGAGCTTAACTCTCCCCAAGGGTTCCAAAGAATGGAACAGGAAGTAGCCGCTCAATCTAATTTCCTATACGGAGGTACTAGTCTATCCAAGAGGCTAGGTGGGTGGAGACAGGAATAAGGTATCCTGAACTTACTCAAGTGTTATGTTACCTTTATTATGAACTAACTCAACTGATTTGCTGAGTCATTTGCATATAAACTGGAACAGATAAAAAGGAGCTTTTAAAAAGGGGAAATGAGACTCCTAAAGATTTGAATTCAACCCTAGGGGGTCCCCATGCCTGACTCATGGGGTATGACAGATGTTCAGACCAACTTAGAATGTTTTCACCCTGAGAGAAAGGGGAGCCTGCTGATAGGATCTTTGGGATGAGCAGACACAGAACTGGAGTATCTTGAAACAGGGATTCTATGGGTGGCCCTCAAGTGGAAGGCTGGCGTTAAGCCTAACCCTCTGTAAGCCCAGAGCAGAAGACTGTGGATCGTATTCTCTAATATCACCAGTAAAATCTGGCAGGATGCTGTGGTGGCCATAATTGTAACAATTTCAAAAAGACGAGTCGTTCTCAAAAAACCGTGCATGCAAATGAGGTTCGCAGAGGTTCACTGAGGGTTGCCAAAATTACATGTGATGAGTTGCTGGTGATAGATTGGAACATATGCAGAATAGTTCACAGGAGGCGTAAATGTGTTCATGTGCAGGGAAAAAGCTACTCTGTAGGCATGCATATCGTGGATGTGCCTTATTGGAGCACAATATAAGCACATCATAGGTGCTATTGGATGGAGGGGAAGGGGAAGGGGAGAAGAGTTGCATCCGTCAGCTTTCAACAAGTGCTCATAAGACACACCTTTAGTACATGCACCTGAGATGCATACTTTTGAGATTCTCTCCCCCCCAAAAAAACTATTATACAACTATACTACTATAATTTATGTGAATGTATTTTTAAAAAATTTTATCAGTCAAAAACACACACCTGAGACACGTTTTTCACAGTACCGGCACCTCTGGACCAGCCGGTAATTTTTGGTCATCAAAAGCTAGTGACATGCTTGGAGAATCATCTGGCAATGATAGAGAATCACCCGGAGTGCTTGTTTAAATATTAATGAATCCATTTTACTACCCTTTTAATATTTATGACCTCATTGTATTACATTTACATGGCAGAGTCCGAGGCTACTAGGTGTTCTTAGCAAAGACTCTACATGATCACCTCCTTTTTAAAAATACAACCAGAACTGAGCATGTCCTGATCTGGATATTTACTACTACTACTACCACTACTTATCACTTATATAGTGCTGAAAGGCGTATGCAGCACTGTACATTTTGAAATTTATAGATGGTCCCTGCTCAGAAGAGCTTACAATCTAACTTGGACAAAGACATGACAGAGAGGGTAGGAGATGCAGGACCCAAGGTGAGAGGAATTAGGAGTCAAAAGCACTCTCGAGGTGGGCTTTTAAATGGGCCTTAAACAGAGCCCACCATAGGGATTCGGGCAGATTGTTCCAAGCATACGGTGCAGCAAGGCAGAAGGGATGGAGTTAGAGAGTGACACGGCGACTTTTACCTGTGGCTAGTCATGGGTAACCCACAGGAACGGGGTAAAAAAAAAAAAAAGATTGGTAACCATGGCTTTGGGAACAAGGCCATTCATTGACCCATGGAGCGATGAATGGCCTTGTCCTTGCAGTAAAGTATCTGCTGCGCGCTTCCTCCCTTCCCACCTCTCCCACTTTAACAGCCTTTCTCGTGATTGTGCGGTCCAGCAGCTCCCTCCCGATTGTTGCAATCCAGGCATCTCTTCCCTTAATCAGACCATCCCCCTCCTTTCCCCTCACCTTCACTTTCAGAGTTTTCTCTCTCTGAGTGGCCCGGACACCACAGCCTTCTCACAAGTTGCACACGATTGCCCCAAAACCTCTCTGACACGAGCCGCCCAGGCGGAAACAGGAAGTTGCATCAGAGGAGAAGCTTTGGGGCAGTTGTTCGCAACCTATGAGAAGGCTGTGGCATCTGGGCCACTTGGAAAGAAAGCCTCGATTCTGAAAAGCACCTGCGAAGGTGACAGGAAGGGAGGGAGATGGCCCGACAAGGATGGAAGTGGGGAGAGGAGAGAGGGGAACAGATGCTAAAGTGGAGAGGAGAGAGAGAGGGGAGCACCTACTGGATGGAAGGATGGGATAAAGAAAAAAGGGTACATGCTGGATTGGGGGAAAGAGGATAGAGTTAGTGAGATACCGGAAGGGGTGAGGGAAAGAGGGGCAAGCTGTAGGTAGACACAATGAAAGGGAAATTGAAGACTGGAAGGTAAGAAAGTCGATAAGAGTTAGAAAACAAATTGAGAAGAGCAGAATAGAAAAGGTAGGGAGAGAGAGATACCAGAGCAATGGTAGAGGGGGAGGAGACAGATACCAGATCTGAAGGGAGGAAAGGAGGAGAGATGCTAAAAACCACCTGGGGGAGGGAGTGAGAGATGGAAGGGAAGAAGACAGAGATGCCAGACCATGGGGGGAGCAAAGGGAAGATGGGTGCCAGACCAATGGTGGGGGAGGGAAAGATTAAAGGGCGAGGCAGACAGTTTCTGGTAGAGGTATAGAAATAGAGCAGATGTCATATGGAAGAGGCAGAAGGAAGGCAGACAGTGGATGGAAGGAAGAGAATGATGAGAAGATGAGGAAAGCAGAAACCAGACAACAAAGGTAGAAAAAAATTTCTATTTACAAAGCCCTGCCAGCTGAAGATCTCTTCTTCTAGTTTGGCAGCCAAAACTCTGATTTATAAAATGACAATTGTACAGACTATTGTTTCTTTTTATACTTTAATAAAATAAGTTCAGTATAAAACTATTCAAGTTTGTATTGATGGGATCAGATGGCTTGCAAGAACGGGACAGGGATCAAGCTCATGGGGACGAGGTGGAGATGGGGACCGAGCTTGTGGGGAAGGGGCAGAAGTAGGGACAGGGACTGAGCTCCCAGGGACAGGGCAGAGACCGGGACACATTTTTTCCCTGTGTCATTCTCTAGATGGAGTCTGGAGTTGGCAGTTGAAGAGAAGGGCACAGATAGGAGGGACTTACCAGCTGAGCGGAGTTCACAGGAGGGATCATGGGGGTAGATATTTCAAGTCTGATCTCTGTTTTGTGTAAAATGGGGCTTCACAAATTTCTGGGTAGCTTTGCGATGTCACTGCCTGCAGTTCATTGGTCAGAATTGGAGAATTGCATAATTACATTCCAATATTATAAATCTATGAATCATTCTTAGACATTCTTTAATAGTTACTCAAATAAAAGTTATTATAAGATGATTAAAGTCTAGCATAGGCACATACATAAATGCGTAATCAGTGTGCTTCTAAGTAAAACTGGGCATGTCTCAGGATACCGGAGCAAATTTAAAAAAAAAAGATTAATTTTTGTGGCTACAGCTCTATCTAGAATATTTTTCAAGGTTAGCTGTAACAAAGCTTTAAAGCAGATGCTGTGTGTCAAGTCATGTTTTGTTATGAATATGCTGTGTATAGTCTCTGGCAATGCTGCAGTGGTCCCAAACTAATTCTGTCTCACCACACCCGTAGCATTCGGTGCTACTGCAGGTGGAGACATGCATATGAAAACAGAAATAAAAGAACAGCTTTCCTTTGTCTGGAAAGTTCAAGTTATCCTTCACATAGTTTTATAATGCTAGTGGGGGGAAGGAGGCTTGTTTTACTGATTTGTTGGTGGTAGAGTGTATTATATTATACAGTAAAACCTTGGATTGCAAGTAACTTGGTTTGCAAGTGTTTTGCAAGATAAGCAAAACATTTGATTCAATTTTAACTTGATATACAAGCAATGTCTTGCAATACAAGTACATACAGTATACACACATCACAACTGAGCCGATGGTTCTCTCTGACGCTGCGGAAGTGTAGTGACTGTTCTAAATGAGCGAGGTCTTGCAATACAAGTACATACAGTACACACAACACAACATCAGAAATGAGCCAATGGTTCTTCTCTCTCTGACACTGCAAGAGTGTAGTGACTATTCTAAACAAACAAAGTCTTGCAATACGATTACATACAGTATACGGTACACGCATCACATCACAACTGAGCCGATGGTTCTTCTCTCTGTGACGCTGCGAGAATGTAATGATTGTTCTAAATTAGTGAGATCTTGCAATACAAGTACGTATACTATTTTGTATTAAAGTTTTTGGGTTGTGGAACGAATCATTTGAGTTTCCATTATTTCCTATGGGGAAATTTGCTTTAATATATGAGTGCTTTGAATTACAAGCATGCTTTTGAAACATATTATGTTCGCAAATCAAGATTTTACTGTATTTTGGTATCCTATACTTACGGTAACTAAGGCCAATTCAGGTGTAGGATCCTAATTTTGAGATAGGCTCCAAAATTGGCGTGTAGAGGCAGTGATTGCATCCTTGCTAATTACGACAGTGTGTGCTAAAGTACTGTACATTAACTGCAATGTTTATTCAGTACCAACTTTCACAATAAGCAAAGCGGTTTACAATACAAAATCATGCACACATCCCAACCGCTAGAGCAGGGGTGCCCAATAGGTCAATCGTGATCGACTGGTAGATCGCCAAGGCAAAGTGAGTAGATCACGGAGACCATCCCGGGCCGATCAGCCTTCCTCACCCCGAAGTCAATTCTGCCGTCGAAGAGGAAGTTCTGGCCAGCCAATCACTGCCTGGCTGGGACGGAACTTCCTCTCCGACGGCAGAATTGACTTCGGGGAGAGGAATGCTGGTTGGCCCGACGCAGGGAAGAGCTTGGGGCGGCGGCGGCTGTGGGGCCTGTTATTGGATGGCAGCTGCGGCTTGGGGGCCTGTTCCTCGATGGCAGCGGCAGCGGTTTGGGGGAGGGCAGGGAGAAAGAAAGAAAGAGGGCAGGCAGGGAGACAGAAGAAAAGAAGAGAAACAGAAAAAAGAAAGGGGGCATGAAGAGAGAAAAAAAGAAAGGGAGGCAGGGAGAGAGGAAGAAAAAGTTTGGGGAGGGAATGAGGTCTGGAGGAGAGGAAGCATACAGGCTGAAAGAAGGGAAGAAAGATTGGATGCACAGTCAGAAGAAGAAAGTGCAACCAGAGACTCATGAAATCACCAGACAACAAAGGTAGGAAAAATGATTTTATTTTAAATTTAGTGATCAAAATGTGTCTGAATTTATATCTGCTGTCTATATTTTACACTGTGGTCCCCTTTTACTAAACCGCAATAGTTTTTAGAGCAGGGAGCCTATGAGCTTCGAGAGCAGCGCTGGGCATCCCTGCGCTAAAAACTGCTATCATGGTTTAGAAAAAAGGGAGGGGGGTATTTGTCTATTTTTGTGAGGTGACAGTGCATAGAGTCATCTGCTTTGACCTCTTTGAAAAAATCCCAGAATAGGAATGATAATTAACATTTTCTATGCGTACAGTGTGCTTTATGTTTTTTAATTTTATTGTTGGTAGATCATTTTGACTTGGTCATTTCAAAAGTAGCTCGCAACTGCGTGCTCGCAGTAGACTTTTGAATCTTTAAGATTTTATTCCCACTCTCAGCTGTTGGACTGGCCATGGATTCTTGGGGAGGGGAACTGATTATATTGTTGAAAATGTTATTTCCTGAATGGTACTGCTGTTTGTATTGGCTTCTTACTGCTGGAATAATAAAAATCATTTAAACATAAAAGTAGTTCGCAAGCCCAAACAGTGTGGGCACCCCTGCGCTAGTGACAACACCTGTAGTGCAACCTTGTGGCGGTAGGAGCTCCAACGCTCATGATTTTAAAAGTTAAGGAAAGAGACGTTAATATATAAAACTACTTTTAAAATAGACTAACATCATCCAAAGAAGAATTAAATGATGCATTAAAAAACCCGATTTCGCTTTATCCATATAAGTGATTCGCGCATATAAGGCTGACACTTTATTTAGTTGGGTTACGTTCTATTCACAGCAGCTTAATTTCATGCTGGCCCCTAGTCTGCCCTTAACAACGCCTCCAAGTCTATGCCTACATTTTATGCAGAAAATTATTCGTAGAACTAGTGCGAATAAAAAATAGCAGCAGACGAAAACAGCTCCCGGTACGTTATTTAACTCTTACTGCTTTGGTGAAAACCACCATTAAATAACCATTAAAAAAAAAATTCAGCGCAGCCGCATTGCTTTCTGCCCGGGCTGACGCAGCAGATCAAAGCTCACGCTGACACGCGCCCGGGCTGGCAACGTGGAAAGTCGTCACCGGCGCGCGCGAGCGTGATGACCGCCGACGCTGTTGGTCCCAGGCCCGTGGCGGCGCGAGCCTCGCTGCGTCAGCCCGGGGACAAGGAGCGACTGCGGCTGCGCATAAAGACTGAAGGGAGGAGGAGTCACTTCCCGCGCGGCTTTCCGCCTTCGGCGCCCCGCCCTCCTCCGACGCTACTTCCTGTTTCCGGGAAGGCGGGAAGCCTTTGAGGGGGGGAGACGTCGTGGTCATGGGGGACGGGCCGCCGGAGAAGGAAAGCCGTGGGATGTTTGGTGGGCAGTGTCAGGTATGAGCTTGAGGGAGCGGAAGAGAGATGGTAGGCCGAGACCCGAATTCGTGGGAGGAGGAGGGGGGGAAGGGTAGCCGAATGCGTGTGATTTGGCACCTTTGGTCTTACCCAGGCAGACTCTCCTTTACATGGTTTGTGATGTATTGATTTGCGCTAATGTATAGATGGATAAGGGCTACTGCAGGGCATGGGATGAAGTTAAGAGGTGATGGGATGAAGAGACAGATAGAACCACCCCCAATCCCACCCTTGACCTTTGAGGGAGGCTTTTCAAATCCTGGACATGTCCAGGGAAATCTGGACTTCTGGTAACCCTATGAAGAGGGGATAGGTCCAGGAGTAATAGTAACATAGTAGATCAGTGTTCTTCAACCACCGTTCCATGGACCAGTGCCGGTCCACGGAAATTCCTGCCGGTCCACAGGACTAGAACGTGCATCAGGCCCAAAACAATGTTCTTCAACCACCGGTCCACAGTGCAATCGATGGGGCATTATCTTCGAGCCAGCTCCCTCTTCCTAACTGATTCGGTGCACAAAGCCACGGGCAGTGGCATCCTGCGCCTGAACCGGAAGCCTTCTCTCTGACATTGCAACCTCAGAGGGAAGGCTTCCAGATGAGGCATGGGGCGTGCAAGGTGCAATTAGTACTAATATGGGGGCGGGGTCTGGGGTGGAGATTGGGTAGAGATGGGTCTGGCCCACGACTTAGCCCCGTGTTCTTCAATCTCCGGTCCATGGACCGATGCCGGTCCACAGAATAATTCTTTTATTTCTGCTGGTCCATAGGTGTAAAAAGGTTGAAAAACACAGTAGTAGATGACTGCAGATAAAGACCCGAATGGTCCATCCAGTCTGCCCAACCTAATTCAATTATTTTAATTTTTTTCTTCTTAGCTATTTCTGGGCAGGAATCCAAAGCTCTAACCGCTACTATGCTTAGGTTCCAGCTGCTGAAGTCTCCATCAAAGCTCACTCCAGCCCATCCGCAACCAAAAGGCCATAAACATACCATACTGGCCTTAGTTCAATATTTAACAATATTTTCTGATTCTAGATCCTCTGTATTCATCCCACACTTCTTTGCAGTCCGTCACCATTTTCCTCTCCACCACCTCTCTCGAGAGCACATTCCAGGCATCCACCACCCTCACCGTAAAGTAGAATTTCCTAACATTGTTCTTGAATTTACCACCCCTCAACCTCAAATTATGTCCTGGTTTTACCATTTTCTTTTCTCTGGAAAAGATTTTGTTCTACGTTAATACCTTTCAAGTATTTGAACGTCTGAATCATATCTCCCCTGTCCCTTCTTTCTTCTAGGCCGGGTATACAGTACATATTCAGGACTTCCAATCTTCCTCATACGTCTTCTGGCACAAACCTCCTATCATTTTCGTCACCCTCCTCTGGACTGCTTCAAGTCTTCTTACGTCCTTCGCCAGATACGGTCTCCAAAACTGGACACAATACTCATAAGTGGGGCCTCACCAACGACCTGTACAGGGGCATCAACACCTTCTTCCTTCTACTGGCTATGCCTCTCTTTATACAGCCCAGCATCCTTCTGGCAGCAGCCACTGCCTTGTCACACAATTTTTTCGCCTTTAGATTCTCGGACACTATCATCCCAAGGTCCCTTTCCGTGCATATCAGCCTCTCACCTCTTTCCGGTTCCTCTGGTTCCTTCCGGTTATTAATCCCCAAATGCATTACTCTGCATTTCTTTGCATTGAATTTTAGTTGCCAGATTTTGGACCATTCCTCTAACTTTTGCAGATCCTTTTTCATATTTTTCACTCCCTCTTCGGTGTCTACTCTGTTACAAATCTTGGTATCATCCGCAAAAAGGCAAACTTTTCCTTCTAACCCTTCAGCAATGTCACTCACAAACATATTGAACAGGATCGGCCCCAGCACCTAACCCTGAGGGACTCCGTTACTCACCTTTCCTTCCTCTGAGCAACTTCCATTAACCACCACCCTCTGGTGTCTCTCCAACAGCCAGTTTCTAATCCAGTTCACCACTTTTGGTCCTTACTTCAGCCCTTCAAGTTTGTTCAAGAGCCTCCTATGAGGAACCGTATCAAAGGCTTTGCTGAATCTAAGTAAATTACATCTAGCATATGTCCTCGATCCAGCTTTCTGGTCACCCAATCAAAAAATTCAATCAGGTTCGTTTGGCACGATTTACCTTTTGTAAAGCCATACTGCCTCGGATCTTGTAACCCAGTGGTCTCAAACTCCAACCCTTTGCAGGGCCACATTTTGGATTTATAGGTGCTTGGAGGGCCTCAGAAAAAATAGTTAATGTCTTATTAAAGAAATAAGGTAAATCTTTCCTTTTGGCTAAGTCTTAATAATAATATTGTCATTTATAGCTAAAGAGACATATAATCAAGAAACAGTTTTATTTTATTTTTGTGGTTATGATAAACATACCGAGGGCCTCAAAATAGTACCTGGCGGGCCGCAAGTTTGAGACCACTGCTGTAACCCATTAGATTCTAGGAAGTTCACTATCCTTTCTTTCAGCAACACTTCCATTATTTTTCCAACAATTGAAGTGAGGCTCACTGGCCTGTAGTTTCCCGCTTCATCCCTGTGACCACTTTTGTGAATATAGGGACCATCTCCTTCAATCCCCAGGAACCACTGCCGTCTCCAGAGATTAGTTGAATAAGTTTTTAATAGGACCCACCAGAACCTCTCTGAGCTGCCTCAGTATCCTGGGATGGATCCTGTCCGGTCTCATCGCTTTGTCCACCTTCAGTTTTTCAAGTTGTTCATAAACACTTTCCTCCGTGTACAGCGCAGAATCTACTCCATTTTCTCGTGTTACTTTGCCAGACAATCTCGGTCCTTCTCCAGGATTTTCTTCCATGAACACAGAACAGAAGTATTTGTTTAGCACTTTTTCTTTTTCCTAATCCTCTTCACATATCGGTTCCCAGCATCTTTTAGTTTAGCAATTCCATTTTTCATCTTCCTCCTTTCACTAATATATCTGAAAAAAATCTTGTCTCCCTTTTTTACATTTTGTTCTTCTGCCTGCTTCACCAGACATATCTCTCTTTTGGCTTCTTTCAGTTTCACCCAGTAGTCCTTTCTGCACTCCTCTTCTTGGATTTTTTTTATTTCAGGAACACCAACTCTTTTGCCTTTATTTTCTCCACCACTAGTTTGGAGAACCATATCGGTTTCTTTTTTTCTCTTGTTTTCATTTATTTTCTTCACATAAAGGTCCATAGCCATTTTTATCACTCTTTTCAGCTTAGACCACTGTTTTTCCACTTCTCTTATGTCCTCCCATCCTAACAGCTCTTTCTTCAGGTACTCTCCCATTTTATTAAAGTCCATACGTTTGAAATCTAGGACTTTAAGTATCGTGCAGCTGCTATTCACTTTAACCATTATATCAAACCAAACCGTTTGATGATCACTACTTCTCAAGTGAGCACCCACTTTCTCCATTTGTGAGGATCAGATCCAATATTGTTTTTTCCTTTGTGGTTTCTGTCACCATTTGTCTGAACAGAGCCTCTTGAAAGGCATCCACAATCTCCCTACTTCTTTCCGATTCTGCAGACGGAACATTCCAGTCCGCATCCGGCAAGTTGAAATCTCCCAACAGCAGCACCTCCTCTTTCCTTCCAAACTGTTGGATATCCACAATCAGATCCTTATCAATTTGCTGCGATTGAGTCAGAGGTCTGTAGACTACACCCACGTAGATAGAAGTTCCATCTTCTCTTCAGAGCGATCCATATTGCTTCTTCCTCTCCCCAAGTCCCTTGCATTTCAGTCGTTTGGATATCGATCTTTACATAAAGAGCTACTCCTCCATCTTTCTGACCATCTCTGGCCTTCCTAAAAAGATTATATCCCGGTATGTTTGCATCCCATCCATGTGATTCACTGAACCATGTCTCTGTGATAGCGACAATATCTAGATCTGCCTCTAACATCAGGGCTTGCAGATCATGAACTTTGTTGCTTAGACTGCGAGCATTTGTGGTCATTGCTTTCCAGCTATTTTTCAGCAGTAATCTCCTTTTTTGTGTAGATTTTTGTTTTGTTTCACTTTCTGTTGCAATGCTAACTATTGAGTTGCTGATATTGTTTACATTGCAATCTTTACTACCATCAAATCTTGTCTTTTGCTGGGGGTGATCTCTATAATTGTCCTTCATACATACACCACCCCCACCTTCTAGTTTAAATGCCTAGAAACATTGTCTAAATTTCTCTGCAAGGATTCTTTTTCCTGTTGTAGTCGTATGTAGCCCATCAATGCAATATAGCTTCTTGTCCTTCCAATCTAAGGAAATACTTTTTTTTTAACAGAGAGGGTGGTAGATGCATGGAATAGGCTCCAGGTAGGTGGTGGAGACAAAAACTGTGTCTGAACTCAAGAAAGCATGGGGCAGGCACATGGGATCTCTTAGGGAGAAGAGGAGATAGCGGATGTTGTGGATAAGCAGACTGGATGGGCCATTTGGCCTTTATCTGCCATAATGTTCTCTATATCCAGAGAAAGGAAAATGGTAGAACCAGAGGACATAATTTGAGGTTGAGGGGTGGTAGATTCAGGGGCAATGTTAGGAAATTCTACTTTACGGAGAGGGTAGTGGATGCCTGGAATGCGCTCCCGAGAGAGGTGGTGGAGAGTAAAACTGTGACTGAGTTCAAAGAAGCGTGGGATGAACACAGAAGATTTAGAATCAGAAAATAATATTAAATATTAAACTAGGCCCGTTCCTGGGTAGACTTGCACGGTCTGTGTCGGTGTATGGCCGTTTGGTGAAGGATGGGCAGGGGAGGGCTTCAATGGCTGGGAGGGTGTAGATGGGCTGGAGTAAGTCTTAACAGAGATTTTGGCAGTTGGAACCCAAGCACAGTACCGGGAAAAGCTTTGGATTCTCGCCCAGAAATAGCTAAGAAGAAAAATTTAAAAAAAAAAATTTTTTTAAATTGAATCAGGTTGGGCAGACTGGATGGACCATTCGGGTCTTTATCTGCCGTCATCTACTATGTTACTATGTTACTATAGCACTGTACATATAGTATTATATGCAGGTACTTTTTCTGTCCCTAAGTGGGTTCACAATCTGTGTTTTTGTACCTGGGGCAACGGAGGATTAAGTGACTTGCCCAGAGTCACAAGGAGTTGCAGTGGGAATTGAACCCAGTTCTTGCACCACTAACTGCTAGGCTACTACCTTTTCTCAGTATGGGCTCACTGAACCACGAGAATCTCCTTTCTACCTCAGAGCAAATTTTTAAACAGCTATAACAATAAGCTATCAATATATAAATACAATCAGACTCACTGCTACTTCTTCTACAGATTGAGGTTGTCCTTAAAAACCTCAAGAGGGATGATGATCCCTGTACATTTTAAAGAAGCAGGTTAACTCTACTTTCTCACCAAATTTGACTCCTGGCTTTCTGGCTTCCTTGATTCTTCTCCCTATGATAAGGATCTGACATGTCCCTGACGCAGGCAGTCTGCTGCTGAAACATTTTGGGCTTTTTCTAACATGTTTGTATGATAGGATAATACAAATACACTGTTTTATCAAAGGTTGCTTTTTAATAAACTTTATTGAACTATTTAGCCACTGGTTGGTCTGTTTGATTGCTTCTTGGATATTTGGATTGCTGCAGTAGCTCATCCTAGCCTCTTTCTCCTGCATTTGTATCAAGTCTGAACAGGACTATGATAGCTGATGGAATTGCTGCTGCTTTGTCAGTGTGCATAAACCCAACACATAGATGAAAACATTTAGTCTGTTATAAAAAGGGCCCTGTGTACTTAATCTATACCAACATTTTGCAGTTACTATGTGGTAATTACCAAAATTAATGCACAGTAACTGCAAAGCCTCTCTGTTATCTGTTCTGAACATTTTCAGCATTTTTATTTGTATTAATGAATGGCAAATAATAAATGCAATTAGCTATACTTCTCAAAATGTTAAACTGCACTGCATTATATGCCACATTAAATTAATATTGAGATAGTTAATGTGCATTAACCGTAAGATACCGTCTTCAATCAATCCATATCCTGTCCTGAATTGATGTACATTAATTGCTTCATTAATACAGTAGTTAATGCAGCTTAGTAAACGATCCCTTAATCGTTTTAACTGACTACATGTATTAAAGCATTGCTACAAGTGTTAATTGTTTACAGCTTTATTTAATAAAATAAGCAATGCTTTTGATATTATTTTTACCGCTTTTTCTGTAGCCTATGAGTGCATCACTTAAGGAACGACTAAAGAAAACCCGACTTTCATTTAATTCCTATTTTACTGTGGCAAAGCGTCTTAAAGTAGACAGTGAGGAAAATGAAAATGATCATGCCATTTCCACAAATGCATCTTTGGGAATGGATCAACCTAGAAGTAGTTCTGCAGAAAGCGTGGAAAACTTTGGTAAAAGTTGTGATGTAGATGCCAATATGCAAAGTCTACTACATAACGAGGACTCCAAGAAATCTACACTTGGTGCTTCCTTACAGAGCTCTACACAGACTGTTTCACTGGATGCTAACCTAAATCTTCAGGAACTGTTGGAAGAGAAAAAGAAGTTAATTCAGCAGGTCCAGGCGAAGGAAGAGCTAGTTCGAAGACTAAAGATGGTTAAAATGTACAGATCAAAGGTGACAAGCTTTCTGATTACTGTCATATTTATGCTCATAAGTAACAGACAACGAGAAAGAGTATAATAAAGTACTGTATGTGCTAGATTTTTAAGATTTTACAGGTTATATAGTGACAAAGTACTACAGTTTTTATTTTTGTCATAGTGACAGAATAAGGGTCCTTTTACAAATTTCTGGCAGTTGTGATGGCAAACAGAAACTGCAATTTCCAAGACATGTGCTTGAAAGAGGCAGCCCGCAGAAGTTCAAAAGGTTGGTCCATAAATTTGGCTAAAACCATATTAAGTTCCCAAGCTGGTTGAGGGATTTGGATGGGTGGTGGGGATTTCATTTGATCTAATATACACATCTTGTCTCATTTGATTCATTGACTGATAAGAACATAAGAAGTTGCCTCTGCTGGGTCAGACCAGAGGTCCATCGCGCCCAGCAGTCCGCACCCGCGGCAGCCCATCAGGCCCATGACCTGTATGGTGATCTTTGTCTGAACCCTTAAATCCCCCTTGGTCTCTATCTATACTCTCTCTATATCCCATCTCTACCTCTATCTGTATCCCTCAAGCCCCCTATCTTTCAGGAATTTATCCAATCCTTTTTTAAAACCCCGTAGTGTACTCTGTCCTATCACAACTTCCGGCAGCGCGTTCCAGGTGTCCACCACCCTCTGAGTGAAAAAGAACTTCCTAACATTGGTTCTAAACCTGTCCCCTTTCAGCTTCTCCGAGTGCCCCCTTGTACTTGTGGTCCCCAATAGTCTGAAGAATCTGTCCCTGTCTACCTTCTCGATGCCTTTCATGATCTTGAAAGTCACTATCATGTCTCCTCTGAGTCTCCGCTTTTCCAGGGAGAAGAGCCCCAGCCTTTCTAACCTGTCTGCGTGTGGAAGGTTTTCCATACCTTTTATCATTTTCGTCGCTCTTCTCTGGACCCTCTCAAGCATCGCCCAACCAGCCACAATGGAGCAGCACTTTTAAAGTTCTATTTAATTCCATTCATTTATTCTGTTTCAGTGGGGATTTCATTTGATCTTATATACACATCTTGTCTCTTTTGGTAACATGCTCTTTGTGCCTAATTGCATTTGAAATACTGTCTCTTTCTTATTGAACTACTGTACCTTAAAATAGCATTTGAAATTTTGATTATTTCTGTTAATGCTGTATTTTGAAATGCATATGAAATTCTCTTCTCTGTGACTTCTAATCTTCAATCTTAGCTTTTCTGCTAATTGATTAATTCAGGACATACCCTGTCTTCACAGATTCATTGATTGAAGATTTTTACACAACCCTGCGACAACTCATTCCCTGCCAAAGTCCCTGCTTCAGCCTTTCATCATATGAGACTTGCCACCACTGTTTTCAGACCCCACTCCTCTGTCTTGCACCATTATATCCAGGACAGTTCCAATTAGGAATCACTCCCTCTCTTCCCTAGTGACCCCGCTTACTAATTCCTTTTGTTTCTACTGACCTTCCCCATCTCCATCTCCTTCCCCCATTCCAAGCCACTTAACCTGCCACCACCTCACACTTCCTCTTTTCCCCCACCCTTTTCTCAGCTCTACAGCTAATACACTTTCTCCTTTTCATTCAGATATCTCCACTCTGCCTATATGCATCTCGACCATGGCGTAACCCCATGTTTCTTCCCCTCTCATATTCTACTTCTTCTCTTGCTCTCTGCTGGGGACATCAGTCCTAACCTTGGTCCTCCCAATCATCCCTCAGCCTACTCATGGGGATCACACCGCAATTTAACAAATCTTATTTCTATTCCTCTCGTTCCCCATTCTTCCCTGCACTTCTCATGCACCCTGAGGAATGCCCGCTCTGTCTCCAACAAACTTACCTTCATCCATGACCTCTTTATCTCTAGAAAGCTCCACCTGCTAGCACTAACTGAAACCTGGATCTGCCCTGAAGACTCTGCTTGAGCTGCCGCTCTATGTCATGGAAGGTACCTTTGCTCACACACGCCTCGCCTAGATGGTCATGGAGGCAGTGTTGGACTTTTACTCTCATCATTTTGTAAATATCAACCCCTCCTTACTCAATCTCACTGTTTGCCTTCCTTTGAAGTTCACTCTGTCTATTCCAGTGGTCTCAAACTCAAACCCTTTGCAGGGCCACATTTTGGATTTGTAGGTACTTACAGGGCATCAGAAAAAAATAGTTGATGTCTTATTAAAGAAATGACAATTTTGCATGAGGTAAAACTTTATAGTTTATAAATCTTTCCTTTTGGCTGTCTTAATAATAATATTGTAATTTATAGCTAAGCTAACGAGACATATGATCAAGAAACTTTTATTTTACTTTCGTGATTATGATAAACATACCAAGGGCCTCAAAATAGTACCTGGCAGGCCGCATGTGGCCCCTGGGCTGCGAGTTTGAGACCACTGGTCTATTTGCTCCTCTATTAGCCAGTCATCTAGATGTGAGGAAAATGTGGAGGCTTCATTTCCTGATGTCTGCAGTCACCATAGGGATTTTGTGAATAACTTTGGGTTGAAGAGAAGCAAAAGGGCAGAACTACTGGTAGTGACAATGAAGGCATGTGAATCTTAAATGTTGCTAGTGGTCAGGATGGATGGGGAAGTGGGTGTTGGCAACTTTGAGGTCTATGGCAGCAAGTCAATCATTGATTGTGGAGATAAAGGATAGAAGCTAGGGAGTGCATCTTTAACTTCTCCTTTTTTGATGTAACAGTTCAGAATGCAAAGGTCTAGAATTGGGTGCAAGCCACCTGACTTCTTGTACATAAAGAATTTCAAACAGAAGCCCTTACGATGGAGATATCAAGGAACTTCCTCAGTGGCATTGGCCTGCTTAGGGATTTGATCTGTGTTTCAAGTAGAAGTAACAGGAGCAGGAGGTAACAGGGAAGATGTTTGAGGGGATATAAAACATGTTTGCCCACTGCTTTGAAGCTTTATAAACTGGTATGAAGCTTGAGATTAGCAAACAAATATTTACTTGAAATTCCAATTTTTCAAGTGATTATTCTTCTTGGCCTCTGTTCATCTATATTTCAAGTGGTTGGTCCTAATTGTGGAAATCATTGCCCTTGGAACTATGCCTGTGGAAGTTACTGCAGAGAAGTTGATTAGGGGAACTTGACAAAGTTCAATCTGATATATTGTGATGGTTCTGCCATTGGTTGTAGAAATGGAGCTTGCCACCCAGAGGGATGGAATCAAAAGGTCAAAGAAAGCTATGCAGGAGGTGCTGCTGGTAATACTTGTGTTTTGCACTCTCTTGGTCTCCATTTCTGTACATATGGTTGCCTTTGGTATGGTTGACAATGTCTTCAAAGATAAAATTGTTGAAAAATGTTGGACTAGTCTTCTGTATTAATATTGTTGTTTCTTAGATTGTGTATTGCTCTCCTGTGGTTAGGAGGAAAGCTCTCCAATAGTGGAAGAGTGATCTTTTTCTTGGAATATCGCATCAACCATCTTGTCTCTGAATAGTCTGTCCCTAGACAAGAAACAGCCCTCTTTCAAGGACATCAATGGCAAGAATGTTCTTGGTAATGGTTCCAAAATGGTGGAACGCCTTACCGAAGGAATTACGGTAAGCTAGAAAAGGACACCGGAAAATTCAAGAAAGGATAAAGACTATCCTTTCCTCAGACTACTTCAACTGAAACTGTGAGCAGATGGAGGGAGGCAGCAACATAGAGGAAAATAATAGGCTCCCTCCTCCCACTAGGATCACTATAGAGGACAGAAGATGCTGGGCTGTACATAATAGATTTTTGTTTCCAAAAACATTTAAGGTATGAAGAATAATTGGACACTTAGTGTAATGATAAACTATAATCCTGTGTAAACATAACAACTGGGAGGCCGACAAGTAGCACAATGATATCCATCTGAATCTGTATTTAAAATCCATTGCAGATGTCTGTGAAAACTGCTCTGAATTGGCCATCCCTCCTGCCAGTTTGGGGGGGGGGGGGAACGGTGGCTTGGGGGACCTGGCACGGGGGTGGGGGGACTTTTTTTAAATGGGATTGTGGGTATGCAACACACACATCTGTGCCATTAAAAAAAGCCCTAACAGCAGTGACAGTAATACTTAAATGTTTTCATAGTGCTACTAAATAGACACATCATATTCAAATAGAATTTGTCCCTGCCCAAAGAAACTTACAACTATGGGGACCTTTTGCTAAGAAGCACTAACTGCAAAGCAGCCCATTTTATAGCTATGGGCTTCCTAGCATTGTGTGTCCTAATCATTAGTGTGCACTAAATTTGTTAGTGTGCTTTAGTTAAAGAAGCCCTAAGTGGATAGCTGAGATAGTGATTGCCCAAGGCTTCCTGGTTTCTCAGCCCATTACTCTGACTGGAGCACTTCTCTCTGTATTGTGGTACGATGTGTTTAAGCATTTCTATTAAATGTACTTTCCCTGTTGCAGAATGACTTGACAGAGCTTCAGTCTTTGACAGAAAAATGGAGGAGATGCAGTCAACAGGTGCTGTATGAACTACAGTCAGCCTTGTCAACAGATGGCAAGAAGCTGAGTCTTACACATCTGATAGACAGCTTTGGACTAGAGGACAACCTGCTGCATTATAATCGGGCAGAAGAAGATTTTATTGATCCATAGGTTTGAAATCATCGAGTCCCTCTTCTCACCACTTTTCCTGGCAAGCATTTAAGAGTGGTCACATATATTTGGTTTAATTAATCTTCCAGTACGATTCTGCCTCTGGTTAACCCACAGGATTATGAAGCAATTTTTCCATGGGATCCATTCATTATAGAAGCACAGTATGGTGAAGGTGTTAAACTTGGTACTGGATGCAAATATAGAATATGTAACTTATTTTCTGAGCACATCTTAATCTAAAAAAATATTATTTATAAAATCACTTGCACATGCTTTTATTTTTTTGATTATTAAACCATTGTGAATTTGTGAGGCCCAGAAAAACAGGTCTAAATGGTGTGTCCATATCAGACATAAACTGCATATAACAAACAAATATTTGCCATTTCTACATATAGCTTACACAGGGAAGCACCGGTATTTGACATTTTAATCTAGATGTAGAAAAAAAATATCTACTTATAAACAGGCAGTCTCCGGGTTAAGAACGAGTTACGTTTTTAAAGATGTTCTTAAGTTGGATTTGTATGTAACTCAGAACATTTAGATTTTAGGGCTCTTTTTACAAAGGTGCGCTAGCGTTTTTAGCGCATGTACCAGATTTTTGCACGCTAGCTGAAAAATTACCACCTGCTTAAAAGGAGGCGGTAGCGGTTAGTGCGCGGCATTTTAGCGCACCTTTGTAAAAGGAGCCCTTAAGATTCTTGCTGCTTCCCTCTGCTCCCAGCTGACAAAAGGGCCAACTGTCCCTACCAATGTTCCCTCTAAGGTACAGCATGCACAATCACACACTATTCTTAATGTGGCCATTCATCATTCCTGAATCTGCTGCAGAAGTGTAGGAGTCTATGCCACTGGAAATACTGCTCAGTGAAATCAAATGAAGCCATAACTGCGTTCTTAAGTACAAATTGTATTTAAGTCGGGCATCTGTAACTCGGGGACAGCCTGTATACACAATGGCACTTTATAATGGAAGACACCACAATATAAGTTGGGCGTGCCCTAGGACATTTCAGGAGAGTTAACTTTCCTGCAATGTCCTAGGGCGCACCCAACTTATATTTTGGTGTCTTTTAAGGATATTTTGTTTTTGGGATTTTGCTTTATAGTGGAAGCCACTGAATATACATTTTGCTGAAAATATCACACAGTACTTACATTTTAGTGGAGTAAGTATAGATAGTTCCACTGGTACATACACAGAGTTCCTCATACCTTGGAGCTAGATTAACCGTGTACAGGAGTTTGGGGGCTGGCTATTCTATAAAGGCATATATGTGTGTAGTTTTCATCCATAGGCCATCTTAGAATATTCACAGCTTTAGAATTTTATTGAATAGTAGATGACGATCTTTAGAGCAATATTTATTCCTGCTTATATGAAGGGTAATTTCATAACAAGGATTCTAGGCAGATAAAGCACATATGTCGCAGTTCATTGCAAAAAGTAATATAGCCTGCTGAAAAGTTCTTGAATAGTTAAACCAGTTCCAAGGTATAAGTAGCTGTGCATTTATATGCCAGCAGAAATTGGTGCATGTGTTGCTTGTTTTGGAAGAAAACAGTAAGCCAATAAGAATAGAAACTATTCATTATGCTTGCTCCAGGTTGTTAAAAACAGGTGCCCGAGATCACCATGTGTCGCCTAGGGCTGATTCAGTGGCGTACAAGGTATCTATTGGTCCTAAAATCCACCTTGCCTAACTGATAAAAATCAGTATCTCCAACCCAGGAGCCTATGGGACTCATAATGATTTAAAAAAACGTTTAAAAAGTGGCCTAAATCGGTACTTGGACGATCAAACACCTAGATCGTCCAAATACCGATAATCAAAGCTGGTTTTAGACATATCTAAAACCAATACCGATAATCAAAGCTGGTTTTAGACATATCTAAAACCAGCTTAGGCCTTTACCCTGCCTCTGAATGCCTAGAGCGAAAAGAGGTGTTTTTGGAGGAGGGGAAAGGGCGGGAGGTGGGCTGACCTAGACTTAGTCGTACTGCAAGTATTACCAAAAGCACTGCACAACAATTTTTTGGTTAAGTCTTGATTCCTGAAAAGTTTTTGGTGATTATGACAGGTACCAACTTGGTATGCTCAAATATGGTTTTGGTTTTACTGCATCACGTAAGAACTATGAGAAATAGACATTTTTATGTTTACTGACAATAAAATATATAGTCAAGTTTACGTTTCGCACAAGCGACTAAATGAAACAGAATTAAAAGTGTTTTGCTCCCGAGTTTCTTTTATATTCAGTGTCTGGTGCATCACGTTGTAGCATCCAACAATAGTCGGCAAGCATTGACGGATTCCAATTGCCCTGGTATCGTTTCTCCATCGTAGCTATGTCTTGATGAAACCTTTCACCGTGCTCGTCACTCACAGCACCGAGATTTGCGGGGAAGAAGTCCAAGTGTGAATGGAGGAAATGAATCTTGAGTGACATATTGCACTTCATTCTCTTGTATGCTTTGAGAAGTTTGTCTACCAGCTGAATGTAGTTTGGGGCTCTGTAATTGCCCAGAAAATTGTCAACAACGTCTTTCAAGGCTTTCCAGCCAATTTTTTCCGGCCCAACTAACAGATCTTCAAATCGCTTGTCACTCATAACATGTCTGATCTGGGGGCCAACAAAAATACCCTCTTTGATCTTGGCATCAGTTATTCTTGGGAACATCTGTCTTAAATAACGAAAACCTTCCCCTTCCTTGTTCATTGCTTTCACAAAATTCTTCATGAGTCCCAGTTTAATGTGAAGAGGAGGCAAAAATATCTTTGTCGGGTCAACAAGCGATTCATGTGCTACATTTTTCTGTCCTGGAACTAACTTTTTACGGAGTGGCCAGTTCTTTCTAGAATAGTGCGACTCTCTGTCTCGGCTGTCCCATTCGCAGATGAAACAGCAGTACTTTGTATAGCCAAGCTGCAGTCCTAGTAACAGAGCAACGACTTTGAGGTCTCCACAGATATTCCAGTTATACCTGGTATACTGGACATACTTTAGTAACATTTCCATATTCTCATATGTTTCTTTCATATGTGCTGCATAGCCAACAGGTACTGAAGGATAAACGTTGCCATTGTGCAACAGAACAGCTTTCAGGCTTAACATTGACGAATCAATGAAAAGACGCCACTCTTCCGGGTTGTGATCACAACCAAAGACCGAGAACAATCCTTCAATGTCACAACAGAAACAGAGAGTGTCGACTTGTGCAAAAAATTTGGTTATATCATGATGCCGGTCTCGAAACACAGAAATTTTCGTACCTGGTGATAGCAAACACCATTCCTGCAGTCTCGAACCTAGCAGCTCAGCTTTTGCTTTTGACAGACCCAAATCTCTGACCAAATCGTTCAATTCGGACTGTGTTATCAGATGTGGATCGCCTGATGAGGATGGTTCAAAATCCGGGTCAATGTCACTGTTAGAACCCTGCACTGCAGTTTCTTCATCTGGTTCGTCTAAGGTCCAATCCTCTGGTGGTTTCGGAACTGGAAGACTGTCATCATGTGGCATGGGTCTCATTGCTGAAGGCAGATTAGGATATTCAATTGACTTCTTGTTTTTGGCAGAGAAACCAGACACATTAGTCAAACAGAAATAACAGTCCGTCACATGGTCTTTCTGTTCTCGCCATATCATCGGAACAGCAAATGGCATCGTCTTTCGAGTACCTCTGAGCCAGGCTCTCAGACTAACAGCACATGTCGCACAGCAAATGTGAGGCGCCCATTGCTTGTCTTGATCACCTATTTTGCAGCCAAAATACAGATGATAGGCTTTCTTTACAAGGGCAGTCATCGAACGTCTCTGAGGCGTAAGTGTATATTCCCCACAGATATAGCAGAATGTGTCGCGGCTGTTACGACACCGACGAGACATATTGCCCGACACCAAAACGTCTATAGCATCAAGCTTACTTACTGTTATATTGCTACAGCTACTATACTACTATACTTTACTATACTGATACTATATACACACACGGACTATCTATATTAACCAAATGAGCAGGATCGGTGTATGGAAGCCACCATTATAGCATGGTGAGACAGCGCAAGCTCGTTCAGACCTGCCCAGACATGCCCAGGATGTCATCTTCCATAAAACAGCTTCCAACCTGGCTAGATTTTATGCATGGACATACCCAGGCGGCACAAACCGTTGTTGATAAGACACTTATGGGAGAAAAAATTGTTTGCATCCAAATATAAGAAAAAATCATGACAAAATTGAAGATTTCTCTGAAATGGTACGTGATGGGTAATTTTTGATGTAATATTCATGATCAGCACCCAAAATTCTATAAGAAACACCCAGCAGTGTTCAGGAAGCAAAAACTTTGTTGTGCAGTGAAGTTTAACGAGATTGCCCAGTTGGAATTTATACGTTTTGACTTAGACCTAGCCAAAACAGGTATAAGTTCCGAATAGGGGCACTGAGCTGATTGTGGCTGCTGCGATCAGCTCTGCAGCCCTGGCAACCTGCTCACACCTCACCGCAACAATCGTGGCAGGAGAAATGCCTAATCTATCCTGCCGCGATCCCCTCCCCCTCGAACTCCTGCGAACCAGCAGGAGAGAGGGCACCCCCCTTGAACTGGAGCGAACCGGCAGGAGCGATCCCAAGCCCTTTTGCCGGCATCCCCATCCGAACCTGCAATCACGGCAGGAGCAATCCCAAGCCTTCTTGCCAAAGGTGCACCCCCCAAACCCCCCACGAATACCAGTAGGAGCGATCCCAAGCCCTCCTGCCGAAGGAGCACCTCCCCGTGCATACTGGCAGGAGGGATCCAAAGCCTTCCTACTGAAGGTGCACCCCTGAATACCAGCAGGAGAGATCTCAGGCCCTAGGCCCCTCTCCAGTGCATCCCATAATGCATCGGGAAGGGGCCGGCCCGCCATTCTGAGGATGGGCCGGATAGACAGGACCTATCCGTCCTGTCAACTTACAGGTTAGTGGGGGGCGGGTCCAGGGTAGTGGGGGGGGGGGTTTATGGGGGGGGTGCATCTTTGGCAGGAGGGCTTGGGATCCCTCCTGCTGGTTTGCACCAGTTGGGGGGGGGGGGGGCAGGATTCTGTAACCAGTGTTGTTTTTGACAGATGCCGGTAACAGAATCCTGCTTTTAGGCGAAGAACTGGTCCCTCTGCATAAAAGATCTTGTTTTGGGCGTTTGGGACTTGGGCGATTTTTTTGGTTGGGAATTTGTTTTAAAGTTAGACGTTGTGGTGGTCTGGGCGATTAGAGGTAGGCCATTCTCAAAAAGAATCTCATTTTGGATGGATTTTTTTGAAAATAGACATTTCCCTGTTGTCTACTTTCAGCATTTAGGTCAAAAGGGGACTTAGATGTTTTTTTTTATTATTCCCCTCCACATGTTCTGCAGACTTCTTGTACTAGAACCATCCTTCCTATAAGCAGGAAGAGAAAGAGCTCTGCAGAATGACATCTATTGTTCCATAAAATGCTGTAACTGTGACAATTTCTCCTGGTAGATTACTGAAATGATTATAAGAGCTGTTTCATTACTTTATTAAGTGCCAAAATATTTATACCATTGGAATGTCACTTGATAACCAAGCCATATGGAATTTTAGTATGTGTGCCTTCTAGTGCTGTGCTTAGGAAATTTTCATTGATCTTTGCTTTGATTAAAAATCAAGCAGTGCGTGCAAACCAAAATAAACTATTTTTAGTGCTGCCCCTCCACCCCATAGTAAAACAAAGGAAAACAAGACTCTGCCCCTACCTTCACCCCATCCCACTTTGGCCTCTCTTATCTAACCTTGTAGAATGAAAAAGTGGGTGCAAGTGGTCCCTAATCTCTCCCATCTCAGCAAAGCCATTCCAAAATGGCACTAAACAGCTATTATAGGGTTGGCTGACCAAAGAAAAGCCAGCACCTTTTTATTGTGCAGTAAACATTGTACCAGTGTTAGGTTGGCTGGAACCATTTTGGAATAAACACAAAAGAAACACTGGGTTCAGTTCTCTGTTTTTTCCCCTTTGCTTTTGTTATGTTTTATATGTGATTTATCATGTTAAATCCTCACAAAGTGGTGTTCAAGGCGGGTTACTAACAGTATTATCACTAACCAAACACACATACAGTGTAAATCAAAATCAGACTGAGCTCCTAACAGTGCCTTCTGAAACAGTGGGTTCAAAGCAGCATGTTTTTTTAAGATCTGGTCACACTAAACCTCTAAAACAGACTTCTGAAAAAAGCCGTGTTTTCAGATTTTTTCAAAACAGAGCATATATAGTGGTAGTACAAATCTCTGTAGGGAGCGAGTTCCAAGCTTTTTTTCTTATGTCCCTTCCAGATTCCATATGCTAGGTGTTCAATCCCAACCCGCAATCTGGGAGTTGCAGAAATCCAAAAACTTTTCTGAGTACATGCTCCATTTCCTTAGCCTGATATCTAGAAACATATCCAGTTTTAATTTCTGCAAGCAATCCTTGCAAAAGTCTTTTGCAGTTGCTCTGCTTTTTCTTATTTTTTCCCTTAAAGTTCACTTTCTCAGTGGCTTCAGTGCTTTGAGACCCTTTGCCAGAGGTCCCGTTGGAGGAAAGGACGCAGACCTGTGGTGCCAGACTGCTGCTTCATAGAGAAACTGGTGGATCTGTAGAGCCATCTTGCTGTGTGCCACCCTTCCTAGACTCGGGATCCATTTCCCTGGGAGTTTGCTTGCCCACTGACCTTGTCATGGGTTTTAATTGTAGGCTGTATGTGTCTGGAGTGAAACCCACCTGGGTTTCAAGGTGCAGGCTGCCTTTCCCGCCCCTGACAACGTGGCGAGGATCTGTGGGGGCAGAGATCATAGACCGTTATTTCGAGAAGTTTCTGAGGCAGAAAATCTTTTCCCTCCATTCAGATAGTAACGCATCCCGGCTAGGTGATTGTAGTAGCTCCGGATTGGCCTCGTCGCTCATGGTATGCAGATCTCATCCATCTTTAGCAGAATGAGAAACTCTGGGCTCCCTCTTCATCGATATCTTCTCAGTCAGGGGCTAGTGCCTGTGGAGATCCCACGGTGCTTTGGTCTTACGGCATGGCTCTTAAGCGCTCAGCCTTAATGAAGCGTGGTTATTTGGATGTAGTTATCTCGACTCTTTTGTGCTCGAAGAAACCCTCTATGGCTTCTTATGCCAAAGCCTGGAAGGTGTGGTGTGCTAAAGATCAGGTGGAGCCTGAACGGGCCACCATTTCGGTGGGTCTGGCCTTTCTTTTGGCAGTGGTTTGGCATTGGCTTCCTGTAAAGTTCAGGTTGCAGGCCTTTCATGTTTTTGAACACGCAAAGGTGCTAATTCGCTTACTCATCTAAATTTGACCAGTTTTATGAGAGGGCACTTTGTGTCCTCCCTTGCATCTTCCTTTCCCTTCGAAAATCTTAAAATCATTTTACAAGGCCTTCGAGAGTCCCCATTTGAATCACTGAAGGATACTGTTTGTTACTTTTTGACATTTTATTTATACACTAGAGCACTTTACATTATTTAGATGATGTGCGTTAAGTATTGGCACTTTAAAAAATAGCAGAACCCGATGAATGATACTCTTTACCTGTACAGGCTGTTATAAGAATCTTTGATGGTTTAACAGCTCAGGTATCTGATGGTTCTGCTAACTACTATATACTTTGCTATCTGCAAGTCTTTTTCTGTTGATACAGATCACTAGTGTGCAATCCCGCTCATGCGCAGGTGGTCTGCGCATGAGTCAAGACCCCTCGAGCTGCGACTTTTTAAATTTTATTTTAACTTTTAAAATAGCCCAGCGAGCTCGCGGGTTAAAACCACAGGCTCGCAGTGCGAGGAAGGGCAGGAGAGATTCGGGGTGGCAGGCAGGAGAAATCTGGGGACAAGCAGGGCAGCGATTCGGGGTAGAGCAGGCAGGAGAGATTGGGGCAGGGTGGTGATTCAGGGCAGAGCAGGCAGGAGAGATCTGGGGAAGAGCATCGGGACAGCAGGCAGGAGAGATTTGGGGCAGCAGAGAGCGCAATGGAGCTGGAGAGTCGGAAAGCTGTTTGTGACTGGTCTCCAGCAGTCGCTTCTTGGGTTGATCAGCCAGCCTAGTCGGTTTTAAAAATTTCATTGGTGAATTGCGTCCCTGTCTATTTTGCAAGCATTTCCCCCTCATTTGCATGCACGGATTGGAAACAGATCGCAGGAGAGGTTAGTGAATTGGGCCGGAGGGAAATCTGGTTGCAAACCGATCGGTTTGCTTTGTGAATATAGCCCTTAGTCCCTGTAGGATTCCATATGATCCGCCCTCTCTGTATACTCAGTTGTTTGGAATAGCCTGCTTCTTTCTGCCTTGGTTATTCTCCTTACAGAATTGAAGATTTTCCAGCCAGTTGCCAGATCTTGTGGGGAATTTTCTGTGAGTATGCACATTGCTGAAGGCTCTTTCTTGGGATGCTTGTTGCACACACCAGTTTGTGCCTGTTTATTACTTATTCATGTTTTGCAGAGCAGACCAGTTCAGAAATTGAAATTGCTTGGGATCTTCCCCCAAAGCCCTTGTCATGGATTTGTTCAGATATGTTGCTTGGCATTGAGACTCAACTGGATATGTTTCTAGCTCTCAGGCTAAGGGGGTGGAGCATGTGCTCAGAAAAGTGTTTGGATTTCTGCAACTCCTGGATTGCGGGTTGGGACTGAACACCTAACGTATGGAATCCTACAGGGACTAACAGAAAGAAGATTATCGAAGGTGTAAACTTAATCTTCCAATAGTTTGATAATTAAATGATTTGCAGTGAATCATCTTATATTTATACATTTCAGAGAAGGGGAAAATAAAATCAGAGTTGCGGTTTTGAAAACAAGATACAGAAATTTGTTTCTTCCTGCAAAGAGGATGGTTGGATAGGCTGAAGTGAGCTTGGATGGCAACTTCAGCATTTGGAACCTAAGACAATACCAGGTGGACTTTACAGTCCATGACCCAGAAATATTAAAGAAGAGACAAGTTAATTTAATCATGTATTTTTAATGGATATAACTAATAGGCAGACTGGATGGACCATTCAGATCTATATCTGCCATCATTTACTATGTTACTATGAAAGTATATTCCTAATTCATGCTAAGACTTTTACAAATCTTGTTGCAGATTTTTTTGTCTCCTAAAGAACTGAAAGAATGAAAAAATAGCCTATTCAGCTTAGAGTTTATTATCCCTGCTTATGACTATCAATTTTTAGATCGTTGCCTGGTGTCAGATGGAGAAGAGAGCCAGTGCTGAACAAGTCTGTACCTTAGAGGTGTATCAGGAGACCAATATTTGGAAGCAATAAAACAGCTACATCTAGGGACTCTAAGCCTTTTACTTTTACAAAGTGACCTTTAATGATTATGGATGCTGTAAAGAATCATATTTGCCATGTTTAATGTTGAATGTTTAAAACTTTGTAGATTTGAAACTATTAAAAAGTAAAACAGATAAAAATAATTATTTTCTTTACTCCAGGGCAATGCCAACATTCACCTGATTAAATTGCAGCTTATAGTTTTATTGTGACTTTCCACCTTCCTTTTCAGATATTTAGTATTCTATCTGTACAAGGACAGGGAATGTTTTCATCCTCAGCCTTTCAGCTTCTGCTCGGAGGACTGCTACTTCGTGGGCCTGTATTTTTACAATGTCTAACAACTTCCGTCGACTCAGTATGTGCTGATATCGATCCTTGAGATTCTTCTCTTTGCATGCTTCTGAGCCTGTTCCCCAGAAAAACAAACAAAAGATTAGGACTAGAACATTTAAATAATTCTTGATTTCTCTTAAAACAGAATTTTATACAGGCTGAAGGCTTCTTTCTAACTTACAAAAGCTCTTAACGTAGAGCCCCACAGTAGACCTGTATGGGTGAATGAGAAAATTATGTTTGGGCATGTGTTATTTTTCAGCAGTACGTATCTTCATTTTATTCAAGGACAAGCAGGCCGCATATTCTCACATGTGGGTGATGTCATGTACAGAGCCTAATACGGACAGTGCAAAAGTGTACTGTCACCTTAAAAATCTTGACTGCTCGTACTGCACATGCGCAAGAACCTTCCCACCTGACTGCTTGTGGAACCTTTAGTTCTTAGTTTTCCTCAGAGCGGAGTTTCTCTAGCAAGTATCACATCGACGCAGTGACCAGCGTTTTGCCGGAAACAGCTGCTTCAGGATGTGCTGTCTCCTATGAACAATGCAAAAATCCAGCTCAAAGATACTTGCTCTACATACCTACAACCCAGTATCAAGCAACAAGGATGTATTCTACTGCCTCCAGGCATTCCACTTATTATACATAAGAACATAAGAAGTTGCCTCCGCTGGGTCAGACCAGAGGTCCATCGTGCCCAGCAGTCTGCACCCGCGGCGGCCCATCAGGCCCATGACCTGTAATGTGATCCTTTTCTAAGCCCTTTGATCCCTTTTATCCTTCTATCCATACTCTATCTAAAACCTATCTCTACCTCTATCTGTATCCCTCAATCCCCCTATCGTTCAGGAATTTATCTAATCCTTCTTTGAACCCCCGTAGTGTACTCTGTCCTATCACAACCTCCGGAAGCACATTCCAGGTGTCCACCACCCTCTGTGTAAAAAAGAACTTCCCAGCATTGGTTCTAAAATTGTCCCCTTTCAGTATATCCTGTCTTCCACATCCACTCTCTCTTCAAATCAGAGGCAACCTAGGCAGCAGAAGACAGTCACAGCTTCAGTTCAAACAACAATCTTTTTGACTTCATACTAGAGTGCACTGTCAGAATTTCTCAACCTCTGCTTCCGACTCTCCCCATAGGAGGTCGACTCGCTCACTATTCTCATCGGTGGTCCATAATAACATCAGTGTATACTGAGTCCTTCAAGTGATGAGTCAGAGCTATGCCCTTTATTTCCTGAAGTATACCGGGCGTTTAGTGCAACCGACATAAACAAGGGGGCATGGTCTCTCTGGGAACCTTATTACCACTGTTGGAAAAGAACAATTGGCTCTGCTCTCTAGATCTCAAGCCTATGGGAATATGTGTATATTCAGTATACACATATTCCCATTCTCCAAGCACATAGGAAATATCTTCACTTTCGAGTGGGAACATGCCACTCTCAGTACTGGATATTTCATTTGGGCTTGCATCTGCACCCAGAGTATTCATGAAATGTTTAGTAGTAGTGGCTGCAATCCACCACTCACACCGTTTTCATGTGTTCCCTTACCTAGATGACTGGTTGATCAAGGCCCCAACACCTCAAGAAACTAATCTGGCCATGAATTAAACAGTTCATCTACTCAAACTCCAAGGATTTGTAGTCAACTACAAGAAATCACATCTAGAAACTCAGACTCAAGTTCATTGGGGCCCTCTTGGACATGACCCAAACTCATGCCTTTCTGCCTCAACAAAGACTCTGTACTCTACTTCATATGTCAGTCTTCTCATGATATCGCATAACAGTAGATGAAATATTGTGATTCCTCAACCACATGGCCTCTACAGTACACATAACTCCATTTACCTGTTTACATCTCAGGGAGCTGAATGGGTACTTTTGACCCAGTGGTCTCAAGCTACCAGTCTACTATCCCTACAGATTAGAGTATCCTTACAACTTCATCAGTCTGGTGGCCATGTACTACATGAACAAGCATGGTGGAACAGAGTCTCGCTCTGTCAAGAAGTGATCAAAAACTAGTCCGGGGCAATTCCTCGCAACATTTTCCTGAAAGCAGTTTATCTAGCAGGAAAGCAGAATATCTTAGCAGACTTCTACACCTGAACTCCAACTTCTACTACTGAACTCCAACACCTTACATCAGATATTTGCAGATTGGGGAACCCCAGAAGTGGATCTCTTTGCTTCCCCTTATAATCACAAACTTTCACTCTTTGGTTCCAGACTCTATACTCCCAATTGTCTGGAATCGGATGCTTTTCTTCTTGAGTGGTGAGACAAGTTCCTTTATTCTTTCCCTCCAATTCTAATGGGGAAAAGTACTCAAACTTCGCCAACAACAAGCCACCATGATTCTCGTAACACCTCGGTGGCTGCGTCAACCATGGTTCCTTCATCTACAGCTCAGCAAAAGGGAACCAATCATACTTCAAATTTTTCCAACCTTGCTACCACAGAACGAAGGGTCTCTCTTCCATCTCAATCTACATTTGTTAGCTCTGACAAAATTGTATCTCTCTTCCAACCACTGAATTACTTTGCAATTTCTGCTCTAATTGAAACCTCTGCCATTATTGAAACCTCTAAAAAGTCTTCTACACAGCACTGCTATTATTTCACTTGTTTCACAATCCAGTTTAATAGTAACATACCTGTTCTCTTCCATTGATCCTAGATTATCTTCTACGTCTCTCTGACTCTGGACTAAACACTACAGTCAGAGTTCATCTCAGTCTTATTGGTGCTTTCCATACTCAACTGGACAAAAACCCCTTGTTTGTACATCCTTTGGTTTCCAGATTCATAAAAGGTCTTGTCCATACCAGACCTCCAATCAAGCCTCTTCCGGTGACTTGGGACCTTAATTTTGTACTTTCTACTCTGATGAAACCTCCCTTTGAACCACTTTAAACTTCATCCATCAAGCATCTCACTTGGAGTAGTATTCCTCATATCTCTCACACCTGCATAGTGAGTCAGTGAACTTCAAGCACTTGTTTCACATTCACCTTATACAACATTCTATCACAATAAGGTAGTTCTTCGCATTCATGCCAAGTTCCTCTCGAAGGTCGTCTCGGAGTTTCATAAACCAGTCCATAGTTCTCCCAGTCTTTTTTCCAAGATTATCTTGTCACCATAGTGAAGCAGCACTCCACATATTGGACTGTAAATGTGCAGTAGCTTATTACTTGGATCGCTCCAAATCTCACAGATCTTCCACTCAACTGTTCTGTCTTTCAATCCAAACAGACTCTGTACTCCTGTCACGAAAAGATCCATCTCCACATGGCTGACGGACTGTATCTCTCTTTGATATTCTCTGGGTTGAGCTAATGCTTCAAGGCCATGTTGCTACACATAAAGTTTGAGCAATAACAACTTCAGTAGCTCATCTATGTTCCACTACCATTGAGGACATCTGTAAGGCAGCCACCTATTTCTCAGTTCATACCTTCACATCCCACTATTGTTGGGAGAATCATTCCAGATGGGATAGTCGATTCAATCAATCAGGATAGTTGGTTCTACAACATTTATTTTCCATTTAGATTGTAAAAATTTTTTATTGACTGAAAAACAGGCGGAACCATAGGAAAACAATGGTATACCAAATACATCAAACAGATGCGGGAGTTCTGCTAAAACAAAGCATAACAGTATAAAGTTATACATCATTTATATTCACCCGCTAACCCCCAGAAATCCCCAAAATTCCTTTCCAATCTTCCCTCCCTACCCCCCAACCTGCAAACATGGAGGGGGGATACAAAGGTATCTCCTGGGCGCATGGCAGGCCAAGGACCCCCTGAGCACGAAAAGGCCAAGAAAGGACTAGGTGCGCTAGTCTCAGGAAAAGACAAAAGAGCACACATGGTTCCCTAAGGTCTGGACTCTGATGACCCCAGGGCACTCAGCAGGGCTAGTCGCCCCCTCCAAAAAACAGACCCCCCCACCATCCCCCACCCCCCAAAGCAGAGAGATACGAAGATCCAGAACAGACTAGGATTCACCCAACAGTTAAGCTAGGGTTTTGAGGATAAGGCTGTGCCCCCTAGGCAACAAGGAGCGCAAATATGGGTCCCGAAGACGCAGAAAACGGCGACGTTTAAGAGAGCCCCCCACCTCCCATGCTTTCCAAAGAACTAATGCATGAAGGTGGGCTCTCCACTGCCAAAAAGACAGGGGATTCGGAGAGGTCCATTGTTGCATTATACACCTGCGAGCCAGGAGACACACCTTATGACACAGTCAACGAGTCCCCCTGGGAAAGGTCCCAATTTATTTTCCATTTAGATACCAACTTCCCTCCAACCCTTTTTGGGTTTGCCAGGCTCATGGTAGTTATCAATAACTCTTCTCAGAGGTACAATCCTGGCAGCTAGGAAGTCCCACATTTGAGAATATGCTGCCTGCTTGTCCTCAGATAAAGCATAGTTACTCATCTGTAGTAGGTGTTATCCGAGGACAGCAGGCAGTTATTCTCACAACCTTCCCACTTCCCCTAGTTAATTTTTCTTAGCTTTGTTACTGAACTGAAGGTCATATGAGTCAATGTTGGGTGGAAAGGCACTTGCGAATGCGTGGTACGGGTAGTCTCAAGATTTTTTAAAGTGACAATACAATTTTGCACTGTCTATACTGGATCCGTGGATAATGTCACCCACATGTAATAATATCTGCCTGCTGCCCTTGGATAACATCTGCTATAACTATGATATTTGATTGATTCCTAAAATAAAACATCCAGATTCTGCAGAAAAAGTATCTTGCTAGAAAAATCTTTGGGGGCTGATTTGGGTCTAATCAAATTGGCATCTGCCTTTATCTGTAAATAATTAGAAATATTCCATGCAGTGATGTGAAAAAGTTTTCGCCCCCTCTGATTTGCCCTATTTCATTTTTCCCATTACATGCCACCAAATTCTTGACACTTTGTTGTGTGTGCCCGAAAACATTTAATGAAAGCGAACTATAAAGCGACCAACGATTAGCACACACAACTAATACGGTAAATATTTAGGTAAAGCCCGGGCAAATAGATATTGCCTGGTATATAACACACGTCTAAGGGGTATTAGGGTAGGGGGCAGGAATGGGTGATTCTGAGAGGCAGGAGACCAGGTATGATGCTGGGCCTGTGGCGTATCATCGCAGGGCATGGGCGGCAGCCACCTAGGGTACCCATAAACTATTGGCACAAAAACAATAAGTAACCCCAATACACCTGCAGGTAAGATTCCCGCAGGCAGGAAAAAAGGCAAAGGATCAGCAGCGGCGGCAAGCGCTCAGTAGATGACCTGCCAGCATGAGCTCTCTCCTAGCGATGGCGATCTACCTCTGAACCAGTGGCGTACCAGGGTGCAGCCTTAGGGGGGGTGCACAGCAGGCCAGGTCTGGAAAATGGTCAATTGCCAAGGCAAAGTGAGTCGATTGCAGAGCCCATCCCGAGCTCCGTGATAGACTCACTTTGCCTTGGTGATCTACCGGGCCGATCAGCCTTCCTCTCCCCGATGTCAATTCTGCCGTTGGAGAGGAAATTCGGGCCAGCCAATCGCTGCCTGGCTGGGTGGAACTTCCTATCCGACGGCAGAATTGACATCGGGGAAAGGAATGCTGGTCGGCCCGACGCAGGGAAGCAGAGAGAGCTTGGGGTGGCCACGGCGGCGGCTTTGGGGCCTGTTCCCCAATGGTGGCAACAGTGGCTTGGTGGAGGGCAGGCAGGGAGAAAGAAAGAAAGAGAAACAGAAGCGAAACAGAAAAAAAGGGGCTAGAAGAGAGAAAAAAGGGAGGCAGGGAGAGAGGAAGAAAAAGTTGGAGGAAATGAGGTCTGGAGGAGAGGAAGCATATAGGCTGAAAGAAGGGAAGAAAGATTGGATGCACAGTCGGAAGAAGAAAGTGCAACCAGAGACTCATGAAATCACCAGACAAGGTAGGAAAAATGATTTTATTTTCAATTTAGTGATCAAAATGTATCTGAATTTATATCTGCTGTCTATATTTCGCACTATGGCCCCCTTTTACTAAACCGCAATAGCGGTTTTTAGCGCAGGGAGTCTATGAGCGTCGAGAGCAGCCCTGGGCATTCAGTGCAGCTCCCTGCACTAAAAACTGCTATTGAAGTTTAGTAAAAAGGGAGGGGGTATATTTGTCTATTTTTGTATGGTTGTTACTGAGGTGACAGTGCATAGAGTCATCTGCCTTGACCTCTTTGAAAAAAACCCCAGAATAGGAATGATAATTAACATTTTCTCAGCGTACAGTGTGCTTTATGTTTTTTTTTAATTTTATTGTTGGTAGATCATTTTGACTTGGCCATTTTAAAAGTAGCTCGCAAGCCCAAAAAGTGTGGGCACCCCTGAGCTAGAGCGTTGAAGCTGCATGTGGCTGCTGTAAAGGTCATCTCTGACACAACTGGAAGTTGCATCAGAGACAACCTTTACGGCAGCCATATGCAACTACAACGCTCCGGCTGCTGTAAGAAGGCAGTTTAGACATCGCCGGTTACAGGGGCAGGGAGGTTTGTTGGACCGGGCCTGTTGTCTGGGGGGGGGGGGGCATTTCAGATCATGTTGCCAAAATCGGAAAGGTGAGGAAAGGAGAAAGATGGGCCTGTGGTGGATGGAGAGATTGAGAGAAGGGGGCAGATGATGGAAGTGGGTAGAAAGGGGAGAGAGAAGAGGTCAGATGATGGAAGTGGGGTGAGAGCAAATGCTGAATGGAAGTGGAGAAAAAGAACACATACTGGATGGAAGGAGGGATAAAGAAAAAGGACATATGCTGGATGGGGGAAGAAGATAGAGTTAGTGAGATAGTGGAGGGGTGAAGGAAAGGGGTGGCATGCTGTGGGTAGACATAGTGAAAAGAGGGAAACTGAGGACTGCATAGTAAGAAAGAATTTAATTTAGACAGAGGGAGAAAATAAAGAAGGAAGACTAGAGAAGGAAAGGGAAGAGAGAGAGGAGAGAGAGATGCCAGAGAACGGGGAAGGAGACAGAGATATCAGATCTGAGCGGAGGAAATGAGAAGAGAGAGATGCTAAAAACCACAGGGGGGAGGGAAAGAGAGATGAAAGGAGAAAGATGCCAGACTATGAGGGAACAGAGGGAAGATGATGGATGCCAGACCAAAGGGGGGGTCTAGAGGAGAGATGGAAGGGGGAGGCATACAGTTTCTGGAAGGGGCATAGAAGGAGAAAAAATGCCAAATAGGGAGGGGCAGAGAGATGGCAGACAGTGGATGGAAGGAAGACAGTAACAAGAAGATGAGGAAAGCAGAAAACAAAGGTAGAACAAAAATTTTCTATTTATTTATTGCTTTAGGAGACATATGTCACTGTTTCTGTGGTGTTGCATTTTATGCAGAGTCCAGCTTCTTGCTGGTTCACTTTAACCTTTGTCTATGTATTTCTATTTTATCCCCCCTTTTACAAAACTGTGGAGCGTTTTTTAGCGCCAGCCGTGGTGGTAGCAGCTCTGATGCTTAGAATTCTATGAGCGTCAGAGCTGTTACCACCGTGGCTAAAATCCACACTACAGTTTTGTAAAAGGGGGAGGGGTTAGTTTGTGATGACATATTCCATACTAGGCGAAGGTGTTTTCTGTGTTCTGTGTGTTCGAAAGACATGGTTTTCTGTTAGGATTGACGGTGTAGGATTGATCTGTACTGGTCTAGCTTGTTTAGTTTTACAATGGGTGTATTGATGTACTGTTCACTGCAATATGTAAGATGTTGCCTTTTCCTAGATACTCATGTGTGACGTGTGGATTCTTACTAAAAATCATGTTTTTTGTACAGATAGGGGGGGAGGGCAAAAAATGATGTCACATATGCTAGGTACGCCACTGCTCTGAACCCTCCGCGATCTTCAGGTAGATCGCGATCTATCTGTTAGACATGCCTGGTATATGGAATCTTGTTATTTTGGGGGGTTCCAGAATGTTGCTACTATTTGGATTTCTGCCAGGTGCTTGTCAAAACAGGATACTGGGCTAGATGGACTATTGATCTAACCCAGTGGTTCCCAAACCTGTCCTGGGGGACCCCCAGCCAGTCAGGTTTTCAAGATATCCCTAATGAATATGCATGAGAGAGATTTGCATACCTGTCACTTCCATTATATGCAAATCTCTCTCATGCATATTCATTAGGGATATCTTGAAAACCTGACTGGCTGGGGGGTCCCCCAGAACAGTTCATGCAATAATTTAAAAAAATGGTCATGTGCTAATGACAACATTAGTAAATGACCATTAAAGCAAAAAACAGAAAAAAGGGAGTTCTATGGCTGTGGTAAAAATGGTCGTAGCAGGAAAGGAAAGACGTAAGGGCACTCTAAGGCCACTTCTCCTGCTTAGTAAAAGGACTCTAAAATTATCCCAAATTCATATCAACCTATGTGAAAAAGTACTACTTATCTGCTTAGTTACTTGACCAACCAATTGATCAAATTTACTTAATAACTAGATTCATCTGACTGAATGCAGCCAGCCCTGTTAAATCTAAACCACATTACATATTAAATCGTACTCTAAGAGTGAAATAATTACTAAAGGTTCCTATCAAAGGCAGTGCCAAAAGAGATGAGAAAAAAAAAGTTGTTGAAATATATTACTGTTCATCTAGTCACTTCTAAGCCAGCACTGGAGGATAAAGTGAGCCGAGTCACTGGGTGTCAGGTCAAAAGCGTGCCGGGACAAAGGCGCGCCCAGACAATTGAGCGCAGCGTGCGCCGCTCTAAATTACTGTTTTTAGCGCTCCGACGGGGGGGCGTGGGGGGAACCCCACTTTACTTATTGACATCGCGCCGCATTGTGGGGGCGTTGTGGGGGGTGTGGGGGGTTGTAACCCCCCACATTTTACTGAAAACTTCACTTTTTCCCTGTTTTTAGAGAAAAAGTTCAGTTTACTGTAAAATGTGGAGGGTTACAACCCCCCCAAACCCCCCATAACGCTGGCACGATGTCTATTAAGTAAACTGGGGGGGTTCCCCAACAAAAACCCCTAAAAACTGTAATTTAGAGCGGCGCAGCGGCGCGCACTGCGCTCAATTGTCAGCGCGCGCTTTTGTCTTTCGCGCCATTGTCTATGAACCGAGTCACTGTCTCCTCTAGCCATGGGAATGCAGGGAGGGAGGGGAAGAGAGAATGAGCAGAGTTGCTGTTTGCCACCATCCATGCTGAAATCTGTGCTTCTAGAAGCAGTGCTCCACAATAAGAAAGACACTGGGTAAAGTTGGGATTCATGGAAGAGTAGCAAGGCAGAAACCACCACCAATAGTAACATCGATGCTTGTCTCATGTTTGCAAAAATACCTGGATGATTCCCAAGCCTTTTGAGAGAATGTTCTATGGACAGACAAGTCAAAAGTGGGACCCTTTGGACAGCCAGCACAAATCATGTTGTCTGGTGTAAAGCAAAAACAGCATTGCACAGTAAAAACATCAAAACCAACAATCAAACAGTATGATAGTGTGGACCTGGATAACTTGCTATTTTTGGAGGAACCAAGTCTTCTGCACTGTAGCAGAAAAATCTTAAGAAGAATGGTCGTCTGTCCATGAGCTGCAGCGTAACTGAGTTTTATAGCAAGACAATGATCCAAAACACACAAGCAAGTGTACATCTGAGTGACAGGAACAAAAATTAAAGTTTTGGTTTGGCTTAGTCAAAGTCCTGACTTGAGCCTAATAGAGATGCTGTAAGAGGACCTGAAATGAGCAATTCATGCATGAAAACCTATGGGGCTCATAATCGAAACAGAAAAACATTTAAAAAACGGTCTAAATCGGCACTTGGATGATCAGTAACAAAAGTCGTCCAAGTGCCGATAATTGAACAGGGTTTTAGACGTATTTAAAAATGACTTAGGCCTTCACAGTGCTGCTGAAAGACCAGAGCTAAAAGGGACGTTTTAGGAGGAGTGGTGAGGGAGGGACATGGGCCGTCCTAGACTTAGTCGTACTGCATGTATAATTGAAAGTTTTACAACACTGCCTAGACGGAACTTGGATGTTGTGACTTAGGCCATCTAAAACCAGGTCTAAGACCACAGAAGGTATCCAAAGTGACAAGATAATCACTGCAGACACAAGTACAGACCCCCCACACACTCCCCCAGTGATCACTGACCCTCCACCACCACCTCCATAAAAATCGTAATAACAACTTTACATATCTGCCTCCAGAACATCAGCATCTGGCAGCCTGACATAGGAAAGCCTAGTAGAGCTGCACAGAGGTGGCTTAAGTGGTCTTGGGGGTGGGTTAGTTAACCATGGAGAGGAGGACCCAGGCCCATAAGCCACTCTAATCACTAAATTCATGGAGAAACATGTGCACCCCCCAAAAACCCCCCAAACCCTTTTGTACTGCCATATAAGTGGCTCCTGCAGCCATAAGGGCTATTGGGGTGGTAGATAGGTGGGTCTAGTAGATTCTGGGGGTGTTTTGGGGGGCTCACCATGACCTATAAGGGAGTTGTAGTTAGATGTTTCTGTAGCACCCTTTTTGTGAAGTTCACAGCAGTGCCCTGTTAGGTACCCCATTACTCTGGTGCCATGCCTGGGTTTCCAGTCCATCACTTTTCTGGCCCCTCCCATGCCCAAAAGGTCTTTTTCTAGGCATTTGTGACTTGGACGAATTTTTGGATGAAAATGGGGTATAAAGATTGGCGACTTAATGGTCTGGGCAATCAGATGGCTGGATGTACAGTTGGACGATTTTCCAAAAAAAAAAATAAAAAAAAAAAAATGCTGGATGTATTTTTCAAAAATGGACCTTTTCCCATGTCTGACTTTGGGCGACTTAGGCCAAAACGGACTTAGACGTTTCTTTTGATTATGCCCCCTCAATGTGACTGAATTAAAGCAGTTCTGCAAAACGTGGGCTCAGATTCCTTAGCGATTGTTTGTAGGGGGCATTGAGTAGGAGATCACTCTATTAAAATCCAGCTTCTTAATATGCAGCCCAGAAACAAGGGCCTGAAAGTTAGCAAATTGATGATCCTGAGCAGGAAAAATGCAGTTTGTGCTGTTCACTGCAAGTTACATTATTTAATTTACATACCAATGGGGTGCTTTGCATCTTATGTATCCCAAGCAAATTAAAATGTATTAACAGTCAAAGTTACTTGTCTGTAGCAGGTGTTCTCTGAGGACACCAACAAAGCCCGAGGCAGGAAACAGTACCCAGCAACTTTTCCTAGAAGCATATGGGTAGGTTCACCATGCGTGCACGCTTGTTCCCACTTGCTGCTGTCACATGGAGCCTCTTTAGTCTATTACTAGACTCCAAATGAGGAGGGGTGTGTGAATTTGGGAGAAGGGTGGATACTCTGGGTGAGGGCTTTTGGGAGCAGCTACCTCCCTCCACCCAAATTGTTCATCCTCTTCCAAAGACTCTAAAATAAGCTTCCCTCCCCAAAAAACATCCTGAAGTCCCTCCCCAAAGCATCCACCCCTTCCCAAAATTACCCTCCTCTGTATCCACCCCATTCCATAAGTCCTTTCAGGCAGTTAGGTTTACAGGATACCCACAATGAATATGCATCAGATAAACCTACATGAACATTCATTGTGGAAATCCTGACTTGGTGTGTCCTGAGGACTGGGTTGAGAACTCCTGCTCTAGCAGTAGTACCATCAGACTACCACTAGAGGCCATGACTGAAATTTTGAACTCAGACCTGGCACGGATACTCCTGTCCATCCTAATCTAGAACACTAAGTCATCCATAAGGTAGATTTGAGGGTGGGGGTGGAGTAGGGTTGGGGGGTTGGGGGGTCTTCGGGGGGGGGGGGGTGGATGCTCTAGGGGTGTCTTCGAAAGGGGATGGTATTTGGGAGCTGCTCAATTCAATCTAGTGCAGGCAATGTTAGTGGCATTAATAATAATGTTAGTTGTCATTAAGATTAATAACCACCAGTTTAGAGTATTCCTAATTTTTAGTTTCATTGTTTTAGTTTTAACATATACCATTGATGACAAAGGAGAACCTATATTCTGACACACAGGCCATAATTTAGGATTTGTCTAGTTCTTTTTTTTAAATTATAGAGCCTCACGGACTTACTTGTTACATTGTAGATGTGTTTTCGTTCTGATACAGACACAGATAATTCTTCTAGCTCTTTATCAAGCTGCTTGTTAATCTGGATCTTCTGATTTATATGCTTTTCCAGATCCTCAATGATCTTCTTACGATTCTTCACATCCTGCTTGTGATGCTGAGTATTTCAGAGAAAGGTGCATGAGATTTCATCAGGCTTTTCTATAGATCCCTTCCAGTAAATATTTAAACTGTGTGGTCAACTTTATTTGTAAATGCTAGCTGCAGCATTTAAATTAGTCATGGATATCCATTACCACTATCCGAATAGTGAGCAGTGCTGAATATCCATGCAGAATGGTCAGCACTGGAGCTTTCCAGATGGCAGTGATCAGTCTGCTACCTAAATAACTATCTGGATAAAGAGTGGCAGCTTCTTTGCTGCCTACTCTCTGTATAACGTTCTGGCTGAGGTGGTTTGTAAGGATATTCAGTGGCACAGATCGGATAGAACAGCTGAATATCCACCATCAGCAGCGCCTAAGCCATTTAACCCTATAATGACTGCTGTTATCCTGATAAATGGCTTTGAATATTGGGCCCTAGATTGACTCCAGGGATTCAAGACAAAGTCGGACAAGTTCCTGCTAAACTGAAACGTACCCAGGTGAGGCTGGACTCAATTAGAGCACTGGTCTTTGACCTGGGTGCCGCCGTGTGAGCGGACTGCTGGGCACGATAGACCACTGGTCTGACCCAGTAGTGGCAATTCTTATGTTCTTATGACTGATTGTTTCATTTTTGTTGTTGTTTGCTTCCTGCTTGCTGTAAATTCATAACTCACCTTTTCTTGAACCTTAAGAGTTTCTTCCAATACTGACATCTGATGGGAGATTCTGCTGTCATAGTTTTCCACATTTAGATACTATGGAACAAGAAATAACCGTGAAATGAATGCTGTAAGCATGAAATACTTGACTCTTTTTCTCCCCCCTCTCAATGGTACCAGACGCAAGGAACTATACGACAGCCTTTTGGCGACACAGGCAGCGAAGATTGACCCTACCATCTCCAATCTACTGATCAAATCAACAGACATTAAAGTATTCCGAAAAGAAATCAAAACTCATCTTTTCAAAAAACACTTCCCATCATCCTAACCTCACTATAGCACTAGAATATACTCTCATGAATACCACCTCCACCACCACAGCAACTCCTTCAACATAGTATAACTCACTACTGTATCCCGAATGTATTATCATTATTAGTATTCATCATAGTAACCTATTATATACCTACTCTTTGCTTTGTAATTCTCCAGGAAATGTCCAGACTTTCAATGTAACTTGCTATACACATGACTCTTTGAATTGTATTGATAACCCTCCTAGAAAAGTCCAGACTTTTAATTTGTATACTTACTCCTTGCTTTGTACTTCTCCTGGAAATGTCCAGACTATCAATTGTAACTTGCTATATACATGTATTGTAACGCTCCTGGAAATGTCCAGACTATTAATTTGTAATCCGCTTAGAACCGCAAGGTACAAGCGGAATAGAAATCACTAATGTAATGTAATAGATGTGCTGTGAAAAGCCAAAATTGCTTAGCTTAGCAGTAATATTAATCTTGCACAGACATTCATTTGGGACAGAAATGTTTATGTTTATTGAATTCTTTCACAATCAAATCAAAGAGGTCAGTTGAAATCCTTGATAAACACTTGGAACTTGATTTATTGGAACTTTTCCCTTTGGCTCTTAAACATTTAACACCAATCTGATTTTGCTGCATTCTGAATCACATTTCCGGAATTATTTGATTTAAAGAAGTATCAGGTGTCAGTGAAATGTGGTTTAGGTAATGAGCAGAGATGCTATAATAAAGAAATTGTGAGGAGAGGAGAGGGAAGTTTGGCTTTCTCATTCTGTAGCCACTCTACTTTTTTTTTTTTCCAATTCTTTATTCATTTTTTCATCTTACATCAAGTGTACAATCTTACATCAATTAAATCATGCACATCACTTGAAATTCTTTTCTATTATCATCTTAAATACATAAATTAAGCCCCTCCCCCACCCTCCCTTTCCACAAATATTGTAAATCAAGCATATCATACATGTGTTATATTTAAAAATATTAATTAAACCAATAATATAACTATATAGCCCCCTTTCCCATTATTATAATTATACTTTTAGTGTAAAAAAGGTGTCTAATCATTACAATATGTTATCAATGGCCCCCAAATCTTTTTAAAATTATTATAATTCCCTTTTTGTATGGCAATTATTCTTTCCATTTTGTATATATTGCACAACGAATTCCACCAGAAGGTGTAATTAAGTCTGGTGTAATTTTTCCAATTTCTGGTTCTCTGCGGAGATCTCAGAACTAGTAAAGCAAAATAAAAAAGCATTCGTAACATACAAACAATCACTACGAAAAACTATCTGACGAATTCCAGGAAAGTTAAAAAGACAGTCAGGGAGGCCAAACTCCAGATGGAAGAAAGTATAGCAAAACAGATCAAAAAAGGGGATAAATCCTTTTTTAAGTATGTTAGCGACAGGAAAAAAACCACAAGCAGTATTGTACGCCTAAAGAAACCTGACGGAAACTTCATAGACTCGAACGCAGACAAAGCAGAACTACTCAATAACTACTTCTGCTCGGTTTTCACCTGCGAAGCAGCAGGATCTGTTCCTCAGCTACAGACAAAGGGGCGCTCAGAGGACCCATTCTGGGACCTTGAATTTACCGCGAGCGATGTCTACCACGAACTATCAAAGCTGAAAGTAAACAAAGCTATGGGCCCGGATAATCTACACCCCAGAAAACTTCGGGAATTGAAGGATAACCTGGCAGAACCTTTAGCTGAGCTCTTCAATCTTTCCCTAAGGAAGGGAGAGGTCCCCTGGGACTGGAAAACTGCCAACGTTATTCCGCTCCACAAAAAGGAATGCAGGTCAGAGGCGTTCTGTGTATGCTATTCTATGAAAATTTTGTGATATTTTTGCAAATTTTAAATTAATAAATATGTACAATACTTCTAACTTTGTAATTTGATATAGTATTTTTCTGTGGTATATACTCTTTAGGGATTCCTTTTTTTTATCTTTGAGATTTACTTTTGAATCCCGTTGTTTATTGGTTGCAGCTCTGCTTTATTTTTTGTTTAACTGAATTTTAATGCCAAAAAATGTAAGGTAATGCACTTTGGAAGAGGAAATCCATGCAGAACATACACCCTGAATGGTGAAAACCTAACAAGAACTGTAGCAGAACGGGACTTAGGAGTAATCATCCGGGAAGATATGAAAGCTGCTAATCAGGTGGAGAAAGCTTCAGCAAAGGCTTGACAAATGCTGGGTTGCATCAGAAGGAGCTTAATTAGCCGCAAACCTGAAGTTATACTGCCGTTATACAGATCCATGGTGAGACCTCACCTGGAATAATGTGTTCAGTTTTGGAGGCCACATTATCAAAAGGATGTGAAGAGAATGGAGTCGATTCAGCGGATGGCCACTAGGATGGTCTCAGGACTTAAAGATCTCCCATATAACGAACATTTGAGCAGACTACACTTATATTCTCTCGAAGAGCGTAGAGAAAGGGGGGACATGATAGAATCATTCAAATACATCACGGGCTGCATTGAGATGGAGAAAGAAATCTTTTTTCTTACCGGTCTCACGGTGACAAGAGGGCATCCGCTAAAGCTCAGAGGGGGGAGATTTCGTGGGGACACCAGGAAATACTTCTTCACAGAAAGGGTAATTGATCGATGGAATGGTCTTCCATGACAGGTAGTCGAGGTCAGTAACACGCTCAACTTCAAGGGACGATGGGACAGACAGGTGGGGTCGCTCAAGAGGAATGCTTAATAGATGGATTATCAAGGGAGGGAGGGATGCTAAATAGATGGATGCTTAATAGATAGATTCTCGAGGGAGGGAGGGTTCTTGAGTGGGCAGACTTATTGGGCCGTCGGCCCTTTTCTGCCGTCATGCTCTATGTTTCTATGTTTCTATATTATTAATAAAAGTTTATTATTGCTTGGTGAAATTTGACTTTTTATTCTCATAGACGTCCCAAATAGAATTGTATCATATGATAGAGCTACAAGGTTTTCTAATAAACAATTAATTTGAGACTAAATTGATTTCCAAAAAGCCATGATACATGGACAAAAATATATTAAATGATCTAGAGTCCCTGCTTCCAGATTACAGTGCCAGTATCTATTATACTTAGAGCAATCCAACTTTTGTAATCTAACTGGGGTCCAAAATGCTCTACATTTTTTGAAGAAAAGCAGTTCTTTTCTTTAGCAATAGTCAAATACTGCCTTTTTTGTCTGTGTTGTAAACCTGGCAAAATGGTAAACTGCCTCCTGGAAGCATTAGATGACTGTTGAACTATTCAAGGATACTCACAAATACCGTATGAAAAATTATTGCTTATCTGGATAAGTGGCCCTTTTATTAACATGCGGTAAAGTTTTGCAGTTACTGTGTAGTAATTATCAAGTCCCCTGTGGCAACTGTCGGGGGCATACCCAGCATCTCTCCAAATTCAATTACATTACATTACATTACATTAGGGATTTCTATTCCGCCTGTGCCTTGCGGTTCTAGGCGGATTACAATATAGAAATATCTGGGATATTCCAGTAGAGTTACATTTCGGGATAAGAGTAAGTTACAGGAACAGTAATGAGATATGATACTACAATTTCACAGAAGATAATACTTGTTGCAGAAGATAATACATATAACGGAAGATAATGCATTTAACAGAGGTAATACATGTTAACTCGATCGGTTGAATCGGGTGTAGTGTAGCAGAATTACAGTACATTCTAGATCGCAGATAAAAAGATAATATAGGTGGGTATTTCCGAAGTCGTTGATTGGGAGGTCATTGGGTGGCGGTTAGAGTGATGGGAGATATTTTTTGAACAGTAATGTTTTTATTTCTTTGCGGAACTCTTTTATGTCTGTTGTTTTGAGATGTCAGAGTCTATTTTAGCTGCCTGTGTCCCCAGGAGGTTGTCGTAAAGTTTATTTTACCGCACTAGTTATTCCCTTTTGTTCCCTTTTGTCAATGTCTTTAAAAATTGTTATTACTCCCTGTTTGTTTTTGTTTAAAATGTATTTTATTTAGTACTTTGTTTTAGCGTTTTTGTACACCGCCTAGAAGGCTTGATTGGGCGGTATAAAAATTTTTAAATAAACTTGAAACTTGATTGATAAATATGTTAAAAAGCAGTGGTCCCAGCACAGACCCCTTCTTTTTGTTCCCTCAGATCGAATGTTGTGCAACCCTAGCGATGAACAATGGCTTGGAAGGCTATTGCAGACAGTGTCCATCCGCCTGGATTCAGTATCTGAAGATAGAAGTATTCATTACCAGTGGCATGCTGCAGGGATTGGTCCTAGGTCCAGTTCTTTTTAACATTTATCTATTCTAAGCAATACTGCAAAGGGGCTATTGGGAAATGTTTGCCTCTTTGTGGATGAAACCAAAATCTACAACATGGTAAATAAGTTGGAATGAGTGGATATCAAGAGGAGGGATCTAGTGAAGTGAAGAATGATCTAGAGCAGTGGTTCCCAAACCTGTCCTGGAGGACCCCCCAGGCCAGTCGAGTTTTCAGGCTAGCCCTAATGAATATGCATGGAGCAGGTTTGCATGCCTGGCACCTCCATTATATGCAGATCTCTCTCATGCATATTCATTAGGGCTATCCTGAAAACCTGACTGGCCTGGGGGTCCTCCAGGACAGGTTTGGGAACCACTGATCTAGAGTTTGACAGCTAAGACTTTTAATGGTGTTGATATTCAGCATGACCCCTTAAAAAAATATTTATGGAATTTTAACAATGAGTTATATATTTACAAGCACACACACTTGCAAAGCAACATTCCGGGTCCTTCTGGAATATTGTACACATCTCAAATGAGGTAAACAAATAAGAAGATAAAGTAATAGAGGGGCGTGGCTTGGACGCGAATTCTGATGGTCGGGTAAACGAATAGCTCCGTGCAAACAAGCTATATTTATAGAAATTACTACAAAAAATTAAAAATTTACTGAAAAAAAACCTAAATATTGAAAGATAATGGCGTCTAGCAAACAGAACAAAAGCAATTCAGGAGCTGGAGGATCCGGTACAGGAAGCAACAAAAGATCAAAACCAGAACCAAATACTCCTCCTTCAAAAGTTCCGTTGCCATCAGATGATAACCCTGATGTTATGGAAGAATTAAGACAAATTAAAGAAATTGTTTTAGATAGCAACAAAAAATTACATAAAGCTATCGAAGATGCGGCAACACTAACTAAAAGAGTAGATTTGACGGAAAACAGAATAAATATATTGGAAGATAACTTCGAACAACTGAATCTAGACATGAGACAAAACAAAATAATATGGAAAGAAGTAGAAGAAATTAAAAAAGACCTTGAAGACAGTCGAAACCGCGAAAGAAGAAATAATTTAAGAATTATAGGAATGCCGGAAGGGGTAGAAAAAAATAATCCTATAACTTTCCTAGAACAATTTCTACCTAAAATACTACCATTAAAATTCAAAACGCCGTTGGAAATCGAAAGGGCACACCGGATACCAACACAAAGAAAAACTTCACAAGCGGGTCCAAGGACATTAATATTCAAACTTCTGAGACATCAACAAGCACTGGAAATATGTCAATTAGCTAAAGAAAATAAAAATCTCAGATGTCAAGACTCAAAAATACATATTGTCCCTGATTGTGCGAAAGAAACCGCATCCAAAAGGAAAAAATTTCTGGACATGAGACCACAACTGAAATCGCTAGGGGCTAGATACGGGCTCCTTTATCCATCAATAATGAAAATAACAATTGCAAACAAAACTCAAAATTTTTCAGATCCTACAAAACTACAAGAATTTCTGGACCAATATGAACAACCTATGACATCCTAAAATCATCTTATAAGAAAATCTCATAATTAAAACTGAATATTTATATAGTTCTTTATACTTTATAAAAAACTTTAATATATAAAAATTGATCTTATAAACAAAAGGAATAATAAGATCTACGATTAAACATTAGAATGTGAAGAAGATTCAAATAACAACGGAATGGAACTACATGTGTTTAAGCATAAACATGGAACTATACAAAACCAACGTGCTTGGCAGAAAAGTAAAATCAAACTACATAATCTTACACTACTTGAATGAAAATTTCATATACAATTTTGAAGAAAATATACTTACAAGGAAGATCGTAGTTGGAACAAAGATCCGAACGAAATGTTAACACAGAAGAGGAGTTAAGTAATACAATATGGGAGTGGCATTGATTGACTATATATAGACGAGAGACGTTGCCTGAAGGAAAGGGAGAAATCTCCAATCACATGGCCAAAATGTCGTGAAATATAAAACAGAAAGAGATTGGTTGATAAGAAGTATATCCTGTAAAAGGATGTACTTCCGTTTTGAAACTATCTCTCAGAATGTTTTTCTTCCGAGTGTATGTTTGACGGATATTAATGTGCACTGCTTTAATAGGAAATAAGAAAAGAAAATAATCTAAAAAAAAAAAATACAGGTTTAAGATTGTTGAATGGCTTGCATAGTTCTGACAGAGTTAAACAAAAAACGTAAGCTCAATTTAATCAAAGAAAGATTTTCACGCTTAAAATACATGTAACCTCAGTCGTGTGATTGACTCACATCATCCCACAGCAAGCTATCCAAAAGATATTTAACACTTGAGAGGAAACAATTTTTTGCGTTATCTCAATGGTAAATAAGGAGGAATGAGCTCTAATTTCATAGTTCAATAAATGGTGTCTTCCATTATGGAATTTCACCTGGGAGCCTCCTCACAAAATAATTTTGAGAAAATGTTGCACAAAATTTGAACGAATCCACCAAACATACCATACACTCACTAATCCTAATTACTCCAAAGACATTTTAAGCCAGTCAGATTATGCTACTCTAGTGAGCCTTCATTGAAAGATATTCCGGAAAAAAAAAAAAAAAATGCGAAATATATCATTCAGAGAAGTTTCATTCTAATCTAGAAACATTATATTTCGTATTGATTCCAATCTATAACATAATAGAAGATAAGATAGATAGAGGAAAATTTATAATTTTAAGATACACTTGAATTATAAAATTTCCTCCAAGACTCATTAAATTGAGCTAATGTCTACTTATTACTATGATAATAGTTATAATAATATAATTATTAGAAATCAATATATGTAAAGATGATTTCAAGATAAACATAGATATTATAGCAAATTCTATTAATGATTTATATTTAAATTTATCAAGAGATAAGATAATATTTCTTTTATATAAATTTAGATACATTAATTTGTATATAGAATTTATATATTTGAAAATATATATATTTGCTAGATACATGGAAAATTTACTAGATAGATGGAAATAATTTAATAGTAGTAAATAAAGAAATTTCTGTATTAGCTTGAGGGAGTTATTTTAAACCTAACCTCATCTTGCGTATCCAAGTTTTCGTATTTAAAAGGAGGGGGGTGGGAAGGAAGGGGAAGGGATGGATGGGAGGGGATGAGAGGGAGAGACATATAGAGGGGATGAAAGTAAAAAAGGAAAATCATAAATTATTAAGTGTATTGGGAAAATATATTAATAAAAATCATTATATATTTATAGATAGAAAATTGTATTATAAAAATATAAATATAAATGGATCTTAAAATTATATCTTTGAATGTTAATGGTCTAAATCATGTTATAAAAAGGAAAAAAGCATTATTGTTTCTAAAGAGACAAAATGCAGATATATGCTGTATACAAGAGACCCACCTCTCAAATATTGAATCTAATAAGCTGACAGGAGGTTGGGTCAAGCATTGTTTTTTTTTCACCAGCTATAGGGAAAAAAGCAGGTGTTGCTATTCTAGTAAATAAAAAATGCTCAGCTTCATTTAAACTAAAAGCATCAGATACTCAAGGAAGATGGGTAAAAGTGGAAATGTGCATGGGAAATACTGCCTTGACATTGTTTAACATATATGCCCCTAATTCGAACCAAAATGAATTTTTTAAAACTCTTCAACAAATGATTTTACCACTGGCTACTTCAAATCTAATAGTAGCTGGGGATTTTAATGCAGTTATGGATCCTTTATTGGACAAAAACCCAAGTAGATTTATGAAATCAATGGGATTAGATAATTTAGTACAAACTTGCGATTTGACAGATATTTGGCGAATACTTCATTTTAATGGACGGGAATTTTCTTTCTGTTCTCATGTTCATAATTCTTTTTCAAGGATAGACTATATTTTTATATCAAATCATCTAGCACATCAGGTGACACAAGCTGCCATTGATCCAATCATTTTATCTGATCATGGTGGGGTGTGGATCGAAATTAAGATCATAGATCAAAACACTAATAGACCAACTTGGAAATTTGATAATACATTGCTTATAGATCCAATATTTTGTGAGAATTTTCAAACAAAAATGAATGATTATTTTCAAATAAATGATAAAAATGAAATTTCCAGGGAAACATTATGGGATGCTTTCAAGGCATCAATGAGAGGACAAATAATTTCTTATTCGGCTTATCTAAATAAACAGATTAGAAAACAATTTTCAAACTTAGAAAAAGAGATTAAAATTTTAGAATCAAAACTTATAGAAAAATGGGAATATTCCATTCAACAAGAATTATTAAAAATTAAAAGTAAATATAACGAGATCTCATCAAAGATGATTAGAAAAGATTTATTTTCTCAACAAGCATTGTATTATGGTAACTCAAATAAGTCGGGAAGAATATTAACAAATTATCTTAAAGCGAAGAAAAGAAAATCAAAAATAATTGCTATAAAAGATGAAAATGGTGATACATTAACACAAATTGAACCTATATTAAAACAGTTCCTAAAATTTTATAAATCTCTTTATTCTTCCGAAACTTATTTAAATAAAGAAAAAGATGGTTTAGAATTTTTGAAAATGTTAAAGGGTCCAAAAATTCCTGAACATATAAAACGAAGTATGGAAGAGCCAATATCACTAAAAGAATTAGGAACAGCTTTGAAATCCCTTAGAGTTGGATCCGCTCCAGGTGGTGATGGATATACAGTAGAGTTTTATAAAACATTTCAAAATTTTCTATTACCCTATTTATTAAATCTTTATCAATATCAACTTAATAAAGATTGTATAAAAGGCACTATAGCAGAATCTTTAACAATTGTTTTGCCAAAGCCAAATAAAGATCCCACTTTGGTTTCAAACTATAGGCCAATATCTTTAATAAATGTAGATGGAAAAATATTAGCAAAAATACTTGCGTTAAGATTGGCTAATGCTCTCCCCCATATTATAGGTATGTCCCAAACAGGATTCGTTGCTCAAAGACATTCATCTCATAATACCAGATTAGCATTCCATATGTTATACTTAACAAAAAAAATAAATGAGCCTACTTTTACTGTGTCTTTAGATGCAGAAAAGGCTTTTGATAGAATAGAATGGACATTTATGTATCAGGCAATGGAATGGTTTGGTATAGGTCCTGGATTCATACAAATGATACAAACATTATATAACTCCCCTTCTGCTAGATTATATATTAATAATGCATTTTCAGAAAAATTTAATCTACAGAGAGGAGTTAGACAAGGTTGTCCCTTGTCCCCTTTATTGTTTGATATAGTTCTAGAACCTTTAATATTAGCAATCCAACAAGTAAAGGAAATACAAGGTATACCTCATTTAGATAGAGAATACAAGATATCAGTTTATGCTGATGATTTATTATTATATTTGAGGAACCCAGAATCTACCATTCCATATTTACTTGAACTGATTAAGAAATTTGGAAAATTTTCTGGATATAAAATAAATTGGAACAAATCAGAAGTTCTTCCACTAAATGTACATTGTACAAAAGGTTTATTTAATACATTCTCTTTTGTTTGGAAAGAAGATGCTATTAAATATCTTGGAATTTGGCTTACAAAAACTTTGGACGATACAATGAAAATTAATGAAAAATGTTTATTACAAAAAGTGACAGAGATGTGTGAACAATGGAATCCTTTACATTTATCTTGGTGGGGAAGAGTACAAACTGTTAAAATGATGATCTTACCTGTAGTTTGCTACCAAATGGGAATGATACCAGTTTTCTTTCAAGAATCTTTTTATACAAAATTAAATAAGATATTGACAAAATTTATTTGGCTTGGGAAAAATCCCAGAATTGCTTTAGTGTCATTGCAAAGACCAATTACAGAGGGTGGGGTAAATTTTCCCAACTTTTATAGGTATCATCAAGCCTATATTTTACGTCAAGGTATGTATTGGATCCTCCCAGAGCCCACTGATAATATTCCAGACTGGTTCTGGTTAGAATGGAGACTCATGTTTCCTTTACGTCTTAGTCATGTAATTGGTATCAAAATGCCAAGGCTATACAAAGAACATAAAATATTTATGGATACCTGGAAAACTTTAAGATATATAAGTAATCTAACTCCTATATCAATTAGCAAATCAACAACTCAAACAATTTGGCTAAACCCCAAGATCAAGATTGGCGGTTTCAAAGTAATCTGGAAAGACTGGATGATAGCAGGTATTCGTATATTAGATGATGTAATAAAAAATGGTAAGTTGATGGAGTTTTCACAATTGCAACATAAATTTGGTCTTAACAAAACACAAAATTTTAGATGGTTGCAATTGAAGCAATCCATTCAGAAAGGGTTCCCTGAATGGAAAAATCTTACCAGTTATCACAGTTTAGAATTTTTGTGTTTCCAGATGGATTCAACAGGTCATGAAGCCGCACAGTGGTATAAATTAATATCCGGATATATAAATAAAAAACCAAAAAATGGTCTTAGAGACATTTGGAGCATTGAGATAAAGCATCAAATTAATGCATCTCAATGTCCACGACTTTGGTCTTGGAGGTTAAAATGTACGGCGTCAGCATCTATGAGACAAACTTGGTTTTTTCTTTTGCATAGAGCTTTATGGACCCCTGTTCGTTTACAAAAAATAGATAGCAATAGATCTAATAGATGCTGGCACTGTCATGTCGAAGTTGGGACATTAGACCATCTTTTATTCTTTTGTCCATTTATCTTATCATTCTGGAAATCAATTTGGCCTCAAATAAATAGGATGTTAGAAAATCCGGTAGCCTTGACATATGATACTATATTATTTGGAACAACTATGAGAGCAAGAAGTCAAATTTCATCAAGTAATAACAAACTTCTATTTATTTTAACTGGAATAGCAATACAACAAATAACATTCAATTGGAAAAACCATGACAGGTTAAACTACACTTTCTGGTGGAATTCTGTATGCCATATATACAAAATGGAACTCACCATTGCAACACAAAAAGGCTATATGAGTAAATTTCAAAAAATCTGGAGACCGTTAACAGATTTCTGTAATGAATGATTAACTTTTCCCATGATAAGATATTTGAATAGAGGAAAATGGGGTGGGATTTTATTTCTGATTATTATATACTATATCAATATTTGAATGAATTCACAATAAAGTTGATTTTATGTATTATTGATTGGGAGGGAGGGAGGGGTAGGGGATTATTATATTCAATAAGAATTATATAAATTTAGATTTCTTGCATAATACTAGAACTTTATATAATATTAATTTTTTTAAAGAAATGTTAAATTTGATGTTAATATATGAGTTAATCAAGTGTATATATTCAAGTTTCTAATGAGTTTATTTGGAACACTTGTTGTAACATAAGAAAATGAATAAAGATTTATAAAACAGAAAAAAAAGATAAAGTAATAGAATTATCTATCCTGAAATTAAAGTCCACTTTATTTAAGAAAGCATAGCATTATTAAGGAAAAAGAAGAATAAGAAGGAAAAATCTCTTTAAAAAGGAAATACAGTAAGGGAAACATCTTTCATAAGTAGCACAGCAATTACGTTGAATTAGATCAATAAAGCTTCCAGTCACCTTTCTCCAGTGGATTTAAGGGCAGACTTGTCACTAAGAAAAGCTGTTAATTGAGGTGGATCATAAAAAATATACTTCACATCTTTTTTTTTTTTAATAATTCTTTATTCATTTTCATATTTTACATGAAGTGTACAAAATATTAAGTTACAACTAATGAATACACAATATCACTTTTATATCTATTACATAATATTCTGAACAAATTTTTTTAATCCCCTCTCCCACCCCCCACCCTTCAAGTACTTTCCAATCACCTTATACTTATTGTATACCATATTATAACATGTTATGTAAAATTATTTTCACTACCCCCCCTCCATGTGTGCCATAAAGAAGACAAGAAAAAGAAGAAGATAAATCCTACTATTCATTCAGTACAATACTTTGTCAATGGCCCCCATATTTTTATAAATTTAGGATATGTCCCTCTTTGCATTGCTATTACTCTTTCCATTTTGAATATATGACAAATTGTATTCCACCAAAATGTATAATTAAGGTTACTATGATTCTTCCAGTTATTGGTTATATGCTGAATGGCAACCCCTGTCATGACTAGTAAAAGCTTGTTATTTTCTGGTGAAATTTGACTTTTTTTTCTCATCATCATTCCAAATAACACTGTATCATATGATATTGCTACATGATTTTCCATCAATTTATTAATTTGTGGCCAAATTGCATTCCAAAAACTTTTAATGTAGGGACAATGATACAGTAAATGATCCAACGTCCCAGGTTCCAGATTACAGTGCCAGCATTTATTGGACTTAGAACTATCTAATTTTTGCAAACGTGTAGGGGTCCAAAAAGCTCTATGTAATAAAAAGAACCAAGTTTGTCTCATAGATGCTGACACTGTACATCTCATTCTCCAAGACCAAATTAGTGGCCATTGAGATGCAGTAATTTGATGCTTAATCTCAATGCTCCAAATGTCTCTTAGACCATTTTTTGTTTTTTTATTCAAATATCCAGATATTAATTTATACCACAATGCAGCTTGATGCCCTAGGAAGTCTGCTTGGAAGCATAAGAACTCTAAACTATATTGATTATTCAATGTTTTCCATTCAGGGAACCCAACCTGAATGGCCTGCTTCAATTGCAACCATTTAAAACTTTGTTTTTTACTAAGACCAAATCTATGTTGCAATTGTGAAAATTCCAGCAGTTTACCTTCCGAAATAACATCATTCAGAGATCTAATGCCTGCAATAATCCATTCCTTCCAAAGGATTTGAGCTCCGCCAATTTTGATCTTGGAGTTTATCCATAAAGACTGATTAGTTGACTTGTTTATTGGGACAGGTGTTAATTTACTAATAAACCTCAACGTTTTCCAAGTATCCATTAATATCTTATTTTCTCTGTATCTTCTAGGCATGTTGATACTTGGAAGATGAACTAAATTTAGGGGAAACATAAGGCGCCATTCCAAATATAACCAATCCGGTGCATTATCTATCAGTTCTGGGAGGATCCAATACATACCCTGACGTAAAATATAGGCTTGATGGTACCTATAAAAATTTGGAAAATTTACCCCTCCCTCCTTAATTGATTTTTGCAAAGATACCAAAGCTATTCTATGCGTTTTACCAAGCCAAAGAAATTTCGTTAAAATGCTATTAAGCTTTTTATAAAAGGACCCCTGAAAATAAATAGGTATCATACTCATTTGGTAGCAAACTACAGGCAAGATCATCATTTTAATAGTTTGAACTCTCCCCCACCAAGAAAGATGTAACGGATTCCATTGCTCACATAACTCTGTAACTCTTTTCAATACAAATTTTTCATTTTCTTTTACTGTATCTTCAATTGTATTTTTAACTTGAATGCCAAGATATTTAAATCCTTCTTCTTTCCATATGAACGGAAAAGCGTCAAATAATCCTTTTACACAATGAACATTTAAAGGTATAAGTTCAGACTTACTCCAATTAATTTTATAACCTGAAAATTTGCCAAACATATCAATTAATTCCAATAGACAAGATAAGGTAGACTCTGGATTCCTCAAATAAAGTAAAATATCATCCGCATAAGCCGAAATTTTATATTCCATATCCCCCTTGCTTGCTGTATTGCTAACAATAAGGGTTCTAATACAACATCAAATAACAAAGGAGATAAAGGACAACCTTGTCTAACTCCCCTCTGCAATTGAAAACCATCAGATATCATATTATTAATATTTAATCTTGCAATCGGGAAGCTATACAATGTTTTTACCATTTGTATAAATCCAGAACCTATACCAAACCATTCTAAAGCCTGATACATAAAATTCCATTCTACCCTATCAAACGCTTTTTCTGCATCCAAGGAAACTGTAAAAGCCGGTTCATCCATTTTTTTTGATAAATTTAACATATGAAACAATAATCTAGAGTTATTAGAGGAATGTCTTTTAGCAACGAAACCCGTCTGATGCGTGTCTATAATATGTGGGAGAGCTTTGGCTAATCTCAAAGCCAAAATTTTCGCCAAAAGTTTATTATCCACATTTATTAAAGATATAGGCCTGTAGTTTGAAACCAAAGTAGGATCTTTATTTGGCTTAGGCAAAACAATTACTATTGATTCAGCCATAGTACCTTTAATATCATCTTTTATAAATTGTGTCTGATATAAATTTAGTAAATATGGGGAAAGGACATTTTGAAATGTTTTATAAAATTCTACTGTATAACCATCACCACCTGGAGCGGATCCAACTCTAAGAAATCTCAACGCTGTTTCTAATTCTTTTAATAATATAGGTTCATCTAAACTCCGTTTTATATGATCAGGAACCTTAGGTCCAATAATTAAATCTAAAAATTTTTTACCATCTTTTTGCCTCTCCAAATAAGGCTCGGAAGAATACAGGTCCTTATAAAATTTATTATAAATTATATCCTTTAAAATTATATCCGATTGATTGGTTATTATACCATTATCATCTTTTATCCCATTAATGTTAGTTCTTCTTTTTTTTGCTTTAAGATAATTTGCCAATAATCTTCCCGCCTTATTAGAATTTCCATAATACATTGTCTGTTTGGAAAACAAGTCTCTTCTTATCATTTTTGAAGCTAATTCGTTATATTTACCTTTTGCTTTCAAAAGAGCTTGTAATATATCATGTTCCCATTTGCTTACCAATTTAGTTTCTAGTATTTTAATTTCTTTTTCTAACTCTATATACTGTTTTTTAATCTGTTTCCTAACAAAAGCCGAATATGATATAATATGACCTCTCATAGTCGCTTTAAAAGCGCCCCATACATTTTCAATAGATGTATCTTCCACTAAATTAATTTGAAAGAAATCACTAATTTGTGTTTTAAAATTTTCCAAAAATTTTTCATCCACAAGCAATGCATTATCAAATCTCCAAAGAGGTCTTCTATTTTCTAATTGATCTAATTGTAAATCTATCCATACTCCCGCATGATCCGAAATGATAATGGGATCAATGGAAGCCTTAATCACTTGCTGCACCTTATGTGATGAAATAAAAATATAATCTATTCTTGAAAATGATTTATGAACCTGTGAACAAAATGAAAATTCCTGATCATTAAAATGAAGAATACGCCATATATCCTTCAAATCACATGATTTGAATTATCATGTGATTTGAATCACATGAATTATCTAAACCTAAAGATTTTATATTTTTACCTGGTTTTTTATTCATTAATGGATCCATTACAGCATTAAAATCTCCAGCCACCACTAAATTAGAAGCAGCCAGTGGTAACAACATACTCTGCAATTTTTTAAAGAATTCTGATTGATTCGAATTAGGGGCATATATATTGAACAATGTCAGGGCATTATTTCCCATACTTATATCAACATGTAGCCATCTTCCATGTGGGTCCGAATTTACTATCTTAAAATTGGCCATACACTTTTTATTTATAAGAACTGCTACTCCTGCTTTTTTACCCTCTGCTGGAACCAAAAAACATTCTTTCACCCACCCACCCGTTAGTTTCTCTGATTCCTTTTTATTAAGATGGGTCTCCTGCAGACAATAAACATCCGCGTTTTGCTTCTTTAAAATGATAATACCTTTTTCCTTTTGATTACATGATTCAGGCCATTGACATTAATAGAAAATATCTTAAAAGACATAATATATTTTATACTCCTTATAATCTTCCTCTTCCCTTCTTCCATAACTAAGATCTAAAAAACTTCTCCCCATGGCACACATTCTTACCTCCAAATTACCCAATCCCTTATTAATCTTTTCCTTAATCATCCTAGTAATATCTTTAATACCCACCTTCTTCCCCCCCTCCCCCCCAATATAATGACTGCTTAAGGACACACATTGGACAGTAATCCCAACTTCCCCCCTCCCCCCCAGGCAACCAATATTTATTAATAACCCCTTTATCCTTTATTGAGACAAACTCACTACCTCTCCACAATATATCTAATTATATCTCTCTTCTTTTTCCATTTTAAAGTAATTAATTTCTCTATCTATTATTTAACCTTTAGTCACATAACCATATTTATTTCCTAACATTCCATTAATGCATTTTTATCATTTCACCAATCTCTAATTCATTCCCCCCAACATTTTATTTCATTCAAGAAAATTCTATCATAGTCATATATTTAATAAAAAGTATCATTTTCCTATATCTTATATTATCTAATCCATCTTCTCCTATCCTCCTTTAAATATCCAACAACAAATATCCATCTCTTCATATATTTATTTAAATATCATATAACTTGTCCTTTCTATCATTAGTCCATTCTGCAATCTTTTCCTTATTGTCCTTTCATTCTTTACTTTCTCCTTTTCTGACTTATTAAATAAACTGAACTTTCATATTTATTTCTTATCTCCATCCATCCACTCTTAAAGACTTTTTTTTTTAATAATATCCTTTTAGTCTATCAGTCCTGCTTTCTTCTTCTTCACATCTATTTATTTTCCTATTCAGTCTTCACTTTTCCTTTTGTGTTAATTTGTCCAGTCCTTTAATCCTTCTTGTTCATTCTTTACTCCAACCATCCATCTTTCAGTCTAATATCTTCACTTTAATGTCTTTCCAGTCTATCCTTCTTTCTTCTTTACATTCTTTTATTTTCTTTTTCACTTGTTAATTTTTATTTCCTGTTCTTTGTTGCATATTCTTCTTTTTCCAACAAACTAAAGTCCCATAGTTCTTTATATTTAATTTTTTGTTCAATATCCACCAATCCAGTCTTAGTATTTATCCCTTCATTTCAACACCCATTGTGCTAAAATGACATAGGTTCTGATTTTGAAAGAAAGTTCTTTAGTTTTTCCGGGTCAACAAAATACAAAGATTTATCCCCACAATATACCCTCATTTTTGCTGGGTAATATAACCCATACTTATATCCTTTTTCCTTTAATTGAGATCTCAGATCAAGGAATTTCTTCCTAATATTTGCTGTATTTTTAGCAAAGTCTGGTAAAAATCATATTTTGGATCCTTTATAGTTTAAGTTTTATCTTTTTTGGCAGCATTTAAAATTTCTATTGCTTGCTGGTATCTTAACATCTTGAATATTAATGGTCTTGGTCTCCCTTGATTTTCCAGACTCTTTATTGGAATCCTATGTGCCCGTTCTATTTCCAAAGGCTGTTTGAAATCCAACTGCAATAATCTAGGAATTAAATTTTCTAACAACTGTATTGCATTTTTCCCTTCCAAATTTTCCTGTATTCCAAAAAGTTTTATATTCTTTCTTCTTCCACGGTTTTCGTAATCTTCCAGCTGACTTTTCAATTGAATTATTTCCAAACTGTCATTTTTGCATCTTTTTCCTTCACATTCTAAGCTCTCCATTTTAACTTCTAACTCTGTTGTTCTTTTATTAGCTACTTCCATTTGTCTGTGTATATTTAGGATTTCTTCCTTCAGTTCTGCCATATTACTCACAGTCTCTGTCAGCATTTGTTTGATTTGCCTCAGTTCCCCCATAACTTCAGCTTTGCTTAACTCCTCCGATACATCAGCAGGAAGCGGAACCTTACTCGGGGTAATTTGATCCTGCTTCTGCCTTTTCACAGCCCCTCCGGTTTCACTCTTACTCTGTCGGGTGCTCGCCATGCTCCCGCTGTCCTCTCCGATGTTTTCAGCCGAAAACAGTTTAAAAGGAAATCTTTATTTATTCAACGGTTGCCCAGGTAAGAGGAGCACTGCGATCACACGACCATTTTGTGTGCGCGCTAAGCCAAGCCCCTCTTGACCATCTACTTCACATCTTTATACCACACAAAAAACATCTGCAGGGAAATCTAAGAAGAAAATGAGCTCTTATCTGCAGAGATCTAGGATGAAGTAACAAGAACTTTTTTTTAATTTCATTTGGGTGGTTTTGTATTGATATATTTCTTAATTGTTTATCATTTTTTGTATTATGATTGGGTGGCTGATCTGAAGAAGGGATATCTTTGAAAGCTAATCTAACAATGCTCTAGTTAGTCCAATAAAAAGGTATCACCTTCATTTTTTTTGTTTTTTTTATTTCTATGTATTATGACATAAAATCTTAACAAAATATATTTGGGAAAAAAACACCCCAAAAAGAACAATCTATTCTTATAATAAAGCCTCACAATTTTTTCTCTGAAAATGTAGCAATCACTGTAAGAGATAGCTTTGGGGCAAGTTCAGGAAGAACTTGAGATGCATTTAAACTATCAGTAGATAAATCTGTTTGTTCTAAATGATCATTCTCATCTCTGTTTTTAGAAGAAAAGGAATATAAAACACCTTGGTCATAATTGGAAGATGTTCTAATAGAATAGTTAATATCTCTTGCATACATTTTTTAAAACATTATTTCTAAAGATATACTAGTCCTTCTTGGAAATTAATAATACAGACATTTTTGCTCTTAATTCAATTTTCCATTGCTTCTAATTTTCTTTTTAATACCAAATTGTCTTTTACAAAGGCAAATTCTAGAGTCTTCCTTTTTAAACATTCCTCCTGCCTATCATGATTAGGGAGGGGGGTTGTGCTTTGAGTGTATGGCAGGGGGGAGTGGGCATTTATCTAACCTACTGCGGTCGGGAGGGGGGTCCCCTGCCACAACCGCTCAGCTGATCGTGGCATGGATATTTCCCCTCCGATCAGCTGAGCCAGCAGGACTCCCTGAAGCCACGGCTTCAGAGAGCACTGCCAGCTCAGCTGATCATGGATAACTTCCCCTGCTGCAATCATCCTATGGCTGCTGTGGCCTGACTAGGATCCTGCGGCGGCATAGATAGGCAGCTGAAATGTAGGCCAGGGTTTTCCGGGCCTAGATTTCAGCCACCTATCTTGCCATGAATTGCGACTACGTAGCCGTTTTAGTCTACCTAATGCTACTTCTGGCGTTGGCAATGCCTACTTTGGCGTTCCACGACTACCTAGCCATGATGCCAGCTGCCTGTTATTTAGGCATTGGTAGGCACTTTATGCTGCTGGTTTTTTGTCATTTCTGATGGCATTTTAAAAAAAATATTCTTTATTCATTTTTAAAACTTACAATAAGTGCAACAGTATATAACATCAATTTATACTTAAATACATCACTTAATATCCTATTAAAATCTAATTCATATTTCATATCCCCCTCCCTCATAATCAATAACCTTCTTCAAATATAAGAAAAAATATAATAATCCCAAATTATTTGCATTTATAAGAGAACCAAAATACCCCCCCACACACACTTTGGCAGTTTTCAATTAACTTAGGCATCGGCAGGGCACCTACCTATGCCTAAGTTTAGGCGCTGGTTATAGAATTTCCTTGATAGTGTTTATCTGTCATCATTTCCTATGTGTCTAGGTTTAACATTTTTGGTCCTTTGCAAACAGGATAGGTGGTAGTGCTAAATATGAAGAACTAAAAAAAATTAAGGGTACAATTTAAATACAGAGAATAACTTACTACTTGGAGTTCCCTTGTGATATGTAGCATTTGAATATCCCGGACCTTTTGCTTAAGGTCCTCCATTTCCATCCGGAGTTTTTTATGTTCCCACTCAAGTTGAATTATCCCCTTGTGGAAATCTTTGCTTTCCAGCATGCTAGCAATTTTCTGTTCTCCAAGGTTCTGCAATTAGAATTCAAGCAGATTAAAATATTGAAGATAATTCTTTTCAAGAAGCATCCAAAATATTATTTACTACTACAGTGCTCCCCTAGTCTTTCGCGGTCGGCGATTTGCAGTCCTGGTCATTCGCGGTATTTTCCGATCGCGAATGACCGGGCAGGAGAGGGCAGCCAGAGAGGCAGGAGAGAGCAGCCGGAGCGCCAGCGAGTAAAGGAAATCACTCGCGGTATGCTCCGACCGCCCCTTCCTGCACTAAAGTCGGGCCTCACCAATCAGGAGCTGCTTTGATATGCAGCTCCTGATTAGTGAGGCCCTTTAGTGCAGGAAGAGGCGGTCGGAGCATACCGCGAGTGATTTCCTTCACTCGTCGGTGCTCCAGCTGCTCTCTCCTGCTTCTCTGGCTGCCCTCTCTTGTCTTCCCTGCTAAAAACCGTATTGAAAGATTAGGTTTCTTACCTCTGCTAATTTTCCTTCTTGTAGATATCCTCTGGAGCCTGAACTATCGGGTAATGCATCCATTCCAGCCTTGGCTGCAGAACTTAAAAATAACACCAATCCCCTCTGTGATGTCACCTGTGCGGCCACTCCCCTTGAAGTTCAGTTTTGATTCTGCAGCCTTGCTGAGAACTTCTAGTTTTCTGCTCATGATTTTATTTCTCAATTTCTAGTATTTTATTTTCTTCGGTACCGCGGGTTTGCCCTCGTGCTGCGGATCAACTCTATGCAAGTGATCTTTCGGCAGGAGATCACAGACATTTTAATGTTTGTCTGCTTCTGGAGGGTGCTCTGTAAGCCTGAAACTGCAGTAAGCCCTCTGGACAGCCTGCAGATTGAATCGGGCCTCCAGGTTCGGGAGCCATCTCTCCCCTGGTTCGTCTGCAAAGGGGTAGGCTGCTGCGGTTCCGAGGAGGTACGCCGGGATTGGAACCACACCGCGTGTATTCCCTAATTTCCCTGAGGTGGTCGTGATCTGAGGTGACAGGGAAGTTGAGGTGGCCAGAAGATCTGAAATATCCAGTTTAATCAGCTCCTGAGGTAATGATCTCCCTATGCCTGTACTGTGTATTGCTGGCTGCCATTGAAATGCATTGCTACATATATTGCAATAGGGTCTGGATATATATGATATTAATACATCTCGCCTAATTCAAAAAGACGCCTCAGCCCCACCAGTCCTCCGCTGTAATAATTTGTACTGCGGGAAGCATACTGTGGTACTTCATCATTGGCTGTCAATTTGTTGTCATTTTTTCATTTTCATTTCATTTATTATTTCTATTAAAGTATTTTTTTTAAAAACTTTTTGTTAAATAGTATAAATAACTATCTTCGTGTCTTCAATATTATGAAATTTAAAGTATAATAAATACTTATCTCAGCCAAACTTGGGAATCAGACCCGACATGTTTCGCCCGAGAGAGTGCTTTATCAAGGGTCTCCCTTCGAAATACAGAAAAGAAGCAGTGACATCCAATTGTGCCCTGCCCCTCTCCTAAAAAATTTTTATAATATGCAATAAAGCTTACAAATATTGAACTCACCAAGGTTGCCACCGTCATCCAACTCCAACTTTAATGTGAGAAAAGATGGCGGCGGCGTCCTTTGCATCAGATTTAAATCCTCCCTCTCAAAAGCTAATGTGCCCGCCCCTTGCAGTTCATTGGTCCAACAAAAATTACATCATTGATCCCCATTCGATCTCGCTGTTCAACCCACGAGGTTCGATAGTGTCAAGCATGAAAATAAATCTCTGTTCGCTCTCGTTTAGTTTCACTTGATCACCCCCCCATCCGCCCCCATAACCTTATTAATGACCCGCCATCTCAAATCGTTTACAGTGTGTTTATATTTAAGCCAATGCTCTACCAAAGGTGCTTGTATTACCTTATTTATTATGCGAGAGAACAGGCATTAAGCGTTTTGCGTTATTTTGTATTTTAATACATATTTTCATGGAGGGGACACGTCATGGGCAGAGAGTGGACATGCCCCTGTAATCCAGCTAGCATATTATGATTAGGGCTCCCTTGTTAACTACAGACAGGTGCTGTACACTAATGGGCCTTTGGCGCTTCTATTCTTGCCCCCCCCTGAGTTTTAGGATGGCTTTGATAGGTCCCATCCGTTCAGCATTCAGAGAGATTGTACAAGAATGAAAGATTAGATTTCTCACCCCTGCTAATCTTCCTTCTTGTATATCTCCTCTGGATGCTGAACGCCTGCCCATCTGTTTTTTTTGTCCGATTCGCAGGTCGCCTCTTCAGTAACTGGTAAGCTGGATTTCTGTCTTTGACCAGCCTCCCTAAGAATTTCGTGCATATTTCCCCTTGTTGGGTTTAAGGGTTGGGGGGGTTTCACAGGGGGGTTCCCCTTCTGATCTTCAGGCTGTGTCCATGTTCCAGGATTTTCCTGGATTTTGTAGTTTATAATGTTTGCATTATCTGTTTGTTTCCGTTGGCCAGTTTTGGCCATAGTTTTTAGTATAATACGATAGTGAGAAGAATTGACTGGTAGCTGGAGTTCCCGCGCCCTCTCTTTCTTTTCTTCTGTTTCCTGTTGTCATAGGTCTACATGGCTTTTTGCTAACTGAGCAAGACAGGAAGCTCCCAGGCAGGTAGCCCAAAGGGGAGGGATCATCTTTTGATCCCATCCGTTCAGCATCCAGAGAGATTGAATAAGAATAAGAACATTAGCGCATGACTTCCATTAAAATATTTTTTTACCTCCCCCCAATAAATACTGTTAAATCTGGGCTTAGCACATGGGAAAGTCCTGTGTTAGAAGCAGATTTCAGCATGCTTTAGTAAAAGGGACCCTTAGGTTTTTGCAGATTCAACATTAATAGGTTGTTTCAATTGCTCAGTTCCTCCTGTAATGAGAAGAAAATATATTTAAAAATGTTACCCGGATTATGTTGTTTAAGTCCTCAATAACACTTCTGTGCAGGAGAATAGCATCAGAATACTCTGGGACTCCATAAATGTTATCCATTTCCACTTGTCCTTGTTTCAGCAGAAACTGGACAGTGAGGTCAAGCTGAAACTTCATCTTCTCTTCTCGGTGCCTAAAATGAAGATAAAGAGTAATCACTAGAGCTTGGAAGTCTCAGTCCTTTAGGGAACTCTTACAACCGTGTCGAGCTCCATTCTCATGGAGATGATGCGGTATATAAACTTAAGGTTTAGATTAGATTAGATTAGATTAAGGGATAGGGATTGGAATTTGATATACTTCTTGGACAAGGTGTTTTAATTTTATTTATTATTTCTTTCTTTCATTTTCTATCCTGTTGTCCCCAAAGAGTTCAGAACAGGTTACAGGTCAAACACACACAATAAACAGTTAACAGATTATGATTTGCTATAACTACAGTACAGTTTATGATATAAATTATTATCCTAACTTGATACCTACAAAGGATCTAATACCAATTACATAATATACAGTTTATAGGTTGCAGTTTTCCATAGTTATCCTACAGTGCAAGTTTTTTCAATACAAGTTATTCTTCTAACTGGACACACATTAGGGATCAATACTAATATACATAATGTGCAATTTACAGATTAAATTTCCATAGCTACCGTGGAAGAATCTACAATTCAAGTTTTTATCCTAAAGCAGCACATACCGGGACCTAGTACTAATATACATTTTTTCATAATCCATTGTTCATGAGCAGGGGAGTTAGGTGAAGAGGTATGTTTTTATTGCTTTCCTAAAGTTGAGAAGCCCTTCAAGGGATCTGATCTGCGGGGGCAGTCGATTCCAGTGGTTTGGTATGAAGTGGCAGTAAGAACATTGTTTGGTGGTTTGTAGTTGCAGGGCATGTCCAGGGGGTGTTTTGAGGTGTATTTCATCCTGGGAGCGGAGGGACCTGTTCAGCACGTATGGAGGAAGCTTGGCCATCACGTAGCTCGGCGCCATGTCGTGCAAGCATCTGAATGTCAGCATCAGGCCCTTGAAGACAGCATTTGGCTATGAGCAGCTAATGAGCCGATGATAGAGCCTGGGAGACAGAGTTGCAGGCATGGTGGTTTTTTTAGAAGTCTGATTGCTGCTTTTTGCACATGCTGAATACATCATACGTTCTTCGCTGTTAGACCGTTGAATAGCGCATTGCAGTAATCCACATAGGAGAGAACCAAGGCATAGAGTAGTTGGGCGAAGTCAGGCTCTGAAAAGTAGTTTCTTATTTTTCAGAGTTGTCGCAGGTAAAATAAGGAAAATACCACCTGTGAAATATGGTTGGAAAGTGACAGGTTGCCGTCAAGCAGTATTCCTAGGCTGCGTGCTTGGTCTTTTGCAGTTATGGTAGATGAGTCTCAGTGCAGGTACTCAAGCATTTTCTCTTTCTGTCCCAGTGGGCTCACTGTCTATCTAATGTACCTGGGGCAATGGATGATTAAGTCACTTGCCCAGGGTCACAAGGAATAACGTGGGGTATAAATCCATAACCTCTAACCACTACACCACACTCTTCTCTTAAAAATCTCTATGCAAATCTGTGCTTTGGATCATCCTCAAATCAAGGGACCACCAATAATGATGGAAGATCATAAACAGAAAATTATAAAAAAAATATATTTGAATCTGATCCATATGAAATTTCTAGGCAGTCTAGCTTGTCCTTGAAAAATTTTTTTTAGATGTTTTATAATTTAAGTACATTTTGGGGGGATGTTTTAAAACAATTGTATCTTTATACCCATTTTTCTTAATAATAAAAGTCAGGGGGATGAATTTTCAAAACACTGCTATGTACCTCACTTAGGGGTCCTTTTGCTAAGCTGTGGTAAAAACTGGCCTTAGTGCACACTTATGCATTCTAAAGCCATTTTTATTGTATATGTAAAATGGCCTATTTTTTTTTTTTTTCCCCATTAACAGACATGTGCTAATTTTGTCATTAGCACACAGCCATTCTCTAAAATTAAAGCAGGAGCATTTACCATAACTTATTTTGTAGACAGTATGGGATCCTGCATTATCCATGTGCTAATCAGTTAGTAGCACAGGAATGCCCACTCTCTGCCATTGACATTTCCACCCCTCCCCCAATGTAAAAAATATTTAGCATGCAAATTTAAAAAAACCCCTAATGCGTGAAGCTTTAGCATAGCCTACTTTAATTCATTTTTTACTGCATTAGGTGCATGTAAGTGCCTAATGCAGCTTAATAAAAGGACCACTTAGCCTCCTAGGTCTTGCCCTGTTAAATTATACTGATTTTCAAATGCTTGAAATGTGAGTGAAAATCTAACAGGCTAAAATCTGACTGGCTAGATTTAAGTTTGCAGGTGCCTAGTTATAGTTGTCTAAATTCCATTTTCTAGGTGACTAAATTTAGCCACTGAGAACAAATACATTTTTAATAGCAGATGATGAGCTAAGAAAATATACGCAATACATTTGGAAAATTGTGATTTTTAGCTCTGCAATACTATGTGGTATTTGTCTATAGGCTATATATTCCGTTGCAGATATTGCTACTTTAAAAGTATAATAGGAACAAAATGGCAACTGGGGAGTAACTCTAAGGGGCCCTGTTACTAAGCTACTTTAGGTCGCATGGTAGACAGCAGCATAGATATGCGCTACTGCCGTCTGGTTTAAAATGACTATTGACTATGACTATGGATCTAATGACTATTCTGGGCTCCTGCAATTCTCATTGACTTCATTTGGCTCGCTTTAAAAGCTAAGTTGGCTGCGGTTTCATTTTGCATCTTGGGGATTAGGCTGGGGAGGACTCTATGAGTGGGTTTTCAGTTTGTTCACCTTCTCACTAGTTCACAGTTTGTGACTTATTTATTGATATTAATTCTGCATTGTTGATTTTGCACACTAGGGACGCTCGATGATGGTGTGCAGGCGGGGTGATTCACCTTCGTCTTTGTAAGTGGAAGCGCTGGAGTTTGTTCTCCCGTCGCTAATAACCTCACACTGAGAGCGTCCCTATCCCTAAATTGACATTTATTATTAGTGTGGTGTGGTTTGCTAGTAGTGATTGGCTGATTTACACACTCATAGAGTCCTTATTGACATTTTTGCCTCCTTTTTTGTATCTTTTTAAGCACCTTTTGGCAAACGTTGAGGAGTTTATTGTATTAGTCTGGTTTAAAATGGCAGAGCTGTGGTAACTACCCCCCCTCCCTCCACACACACATTAGCTGCTTAACACAGTAATGGGCCAGATCTGGGCATGACATAGGCGGTCAGAGGCATGGCTGGCTGTAACAGCTAGCTTATGGGTCCCTATCATATATTAGCTGTCACAACCACCAATAGCACAGCTGAACTTACTGTCAACTCAAAGGAAGGTGCTAAGTGCAGGATGTAATGCAGAGACGTCAGAATACTACAATTAACCCCTGACACAAGGCCTGGCCCCCAATCAGAAACACCCCTTTGAAACATCTCTGACAACCCTACTGAGAACCCAACCCCCCCCAATCAAGACTCCTGACACATCCCAGTCCATGCTCTGCCCCCTGCCACAGACAGGCTGTCTTCCTGTGCCCTCCTCTCCTCCAGCCAGCCCCTCCTATAGAGTAGCCATGACGACAGCAGTTCCTTGGTGTCTTCTCCAAAATGACACTTACCCTCTGTGGCTATTCCTGTGCTATCAAGCACTGCTTGTACAAGAGGGTGCTGGAAAGTTCTCAGCCCAACCAAGAAGAGAATGACATGGAGCCATGAAACTTCTAAATTATTCCACATATTCATCCCCTAAGTTCAACACACTTGGCACATCATGCCTAATGTGACCATACATCCCGTTTTGAACGGGACTGTTTCATTTTTAGGTGCCATGTCTGGGTGTTCAGTCCATCACTTTGCAGACCCCTCCCACGTCCAACGGGGCTTGTTCTAGGCGTTTTTGACTTGGACGAAAAGTTGGATGAAAATGTGGTATAAAGATGGGCGATTTAGCGACTTGGACAATCAGATAGGCAGGACGTATAGTTAGACGATTTTCGAAAAAAAAAAAAAAAATTTTGGACGTATTTTTCGAAAATGTGTCCTAAGCTGTTTTTTGCTTTGGACGACTTGCAACTTAGACGAAAACGGACTTAGACGTTCCTTTCGATTATGCCCCTCCACGACTATGACTTTTCCTGCTGATTTTTGGGTCTTGAATTTCTTTGGCCTTGGAGAACCTGAGTGCCGCCCTTGCATGAACCGTTGTATTGTCTCAGGATCCTAGTGGTATAACCATGTTTCATCAACAGTAACTAGTCATATAGGGACAGAAAAATATTAAATGGTCTAATGTCCCAGCTTCTAAACCACAATGCCAGCATCTATTGGACCTCGAACTATCTAACTTCTGTAACCGAACTGGGGTCCAAAAAGCTCTATGCAAGAAAAAAAAACCTTTTGGAAGTTAATTTGATCCCAAATTAATTCATTGTTAGAAAATCATGTTGCCCTTTCATATGATACTATATTATTTGGTACATCAATGAGATTTAAAAGCCCAATTTCTGCAAATAATAATAAACTTCTATTGATATTGACAGGGGTTGCCATTCAGCAGATTACAGGAAATTGGAAAGATTACACTAAACTAAATTATACTTTTTGGTGGAATTCAGTATGCCATATTTATAAAATGGAAAGGGTGCTTGCTATGCAACAAGGAAATTGTCATAAATTTAAAAAGATTTGGGGGCCATTGATTATTTATTCTAATGATCAGACATCTTAAACACCTTAGTATAGGGATGGGTGGGATTATGAATGATAATAATTGTTAATTATTAATATATGGGTGGGTGGGGTTGGATTCTTTTATATTTATATATTTGAAGGAATATAAATAAGATTGTCAAGTGATTAGTTAAAAATCTTTCTGATTGATTATTATACATTTGTTGTAATATTTGAAAATGAATAAAGATTTATAAAAAAAAAAAAAAAAAAAACAACAGTAACTAGTCATTCTGAAAATTTGGCACCAGTTCACTGAAAATACTGCAAAATCAACTTGAAAGTGTTCATTCAATGTTGCTTCTCATCAGCATTCAAACATTTGGGCACCCAATTGGCTGACAGCTTCTGCATACCCAGTTGCTCGTGGGTTATACACCTAACACATTCCCTGGATATCTGTTTTTTTAATTATTCATTCATTTTTCTATACCATTCTCCCAGGAGAGCTCAGAACATTCATGAATTTATTCAGGTACTCAAGCATTTTTCTCTGTCTGTCCCGGTGGGCTCACAATCTACTGTATATAATGTATCTGGGACAATGGGGGAATTATGTGACTTGCTCAGGGTCACAAGGAGCAGCTTGGGTTTGAACCCACCACCCCAGGGTGCTGAGGCTGTAGGCTTTATCCACTGCGCCACACTCTCCCATAGACTCTGTAGTGTCTCAGCAATTGTTTTAGCTGTTATTCGCTGACCTTCCAAAATCAGGTCATGGACATGGTCAATAATTTCAGCAGTTGACACTGTTTGAGGCCTCCCAGACCTTGCTGCATCTTCGGTCTCAAAATTTTCACGCTGAAAGTTTGCACACCGCTTCTTCACTGTGGAGTATAATGGGTATTTGTCACTCAGTGTTTGCATCATACATTCATGGATTTCCTTTGGAGTTTTCTTCTGCAGGAATTGTAACTTTATGATGGCTCAGATTTCCACACTTGAAAATTCAATCAATGATCTGAAATACAGTAATGTCAAAACATAGCAAAATAAAATAACACTCTTTTCAGCTACAGTAGCAAAATAATTTTGGAAGTTAGTTGGGCTGAGAACTTTTCAGCACCCCCTCGTAATTTGTATTGACAAAATTGACTATCTTTCACGAGGGGGTAACAGACAAAAATTACTCCATCAAAAAGAATGTAAATGGATTTTTAATCTTAAAACTTTGAAACCAGCTGGTTTAAATAGTTCTATAGATTGGCATGCTTTTTTCTGAACATCTTAATTCACTGATAATTTTTATTTAGTCTATTTAGCTTGTTGAAATGGGTTACAATATGACATCACAGTATGACGTAGACATACTTGGTTTATTTAACTCATGCGCAGAAACGGCAGTGTGCCGACGCCATTTTTAAATCTGCAAAGGCGGATTATGCTATACACGGTGAGTACCGCTGAGAATTTCTAATGCTTAGTCTTTTAAAATACAGTACTCGTATTTATAACTTTTAATAAGACACTTTTTCATTTTGCTAGCTTGATGACATTTGACCCCTGAAGAAGCCATACTAGGCGAAACGGGTCCCGTTGGGCCATTAGCTCAAGCTGAAGCCACCATCGCTCAGCAAACAGCCATTCAAACTTTAAAAGATAAGTGTCACGATTTTTTCACTTTTTGGTTTCTGTTTGCTATCACTAGAAGTTGAGCATAAAACGTATAATATAAAATTTATAAAAAGTGCATTTAAAAAAACACTATTAAAACACACTGTTAGCCCGATGAAAGAAAACGTGCCAACCTGATAAAAACTGCTTTCCGGTGTGTTCTTTCGGACCACTGTGCAGCACAGGTATCTGAGGGCCACAGTGTTCATACTAAGTGATTTCAAGTCCTTCGCATTCTGTTACTACATTTCTCTGGGACTTGACACCATTGTTTTGTGAGTAACAAACAATTAATACAATAAACAGCACTCATTACAATCAAATGATATAATAAGTACATAACACCCCCCTCCCGCACCCTCCCACCCACCCTTCCTGGATGTGTATAACACTCATTCAAAAATCAAAGGGAAATACTAATGATCAATTCTTACAAAATTTTGTTAATGGATCCCAAACCTCCTTGAATTTATTATAGTGTCCCAATTGTATTGAATTCATATATTAAAACTTATAAATTTGACATAGGGTTTCCCACCAAAAGTTGTAATTTAACCTGACCTAATTTTTCCAGTTTTTCGAGATTATCTGCATAGCAACTCCTGTCATGATGAGAAGCAATCTATTATTACAGTGGTACCTTGGATTACGAGCATAATCCGGTTATCGGGGGGTGCTCGCAAATCGAGTCAACACTCGGTTTGCAAGACACGTTTTGCGAGAATGTTTTGTTCGTCTCGCAAAACACTCGCAAACCGGGTTACTCACAAACCGAGGTTTGACTGTATTTGCATTGATTGGACTCTTGGACATTACTAATGTTCCAAACAACACTACATCGTACAACAATGACAATGGAACTTCCAATATCATAGTGATTTAACCCCATATAGATCTCTAAAATTTAAGTATCAAGGGACAATAGAACAGTAGATGATCCTATGTCAAGATGACAGTGCCTAAAGAAATCAGAAAAACCCGAAAAGATGACAGTGCCAGCATCTATTAGACTTAGATCTAACTTTTGCAAACGAACAGGGGTCCAGAAAATTCTATATAACAGAAAAAAACAAGTCTGTTTCATAGATGCTGATGCTGTACATCTCATCCTCCGAGTACAAATCCGTGGCCATTGAGTAGCAGAAATTTGCTGCTTTATCTCAATGCTCCAAAAGTCCTTTAGACTAGTTTTAGGTTTTTTATTCAGTTTCTCAGATATTAATTTATACCACTTGGCTGTCTGATGCCCTAGCAAATCTATCTGGAAGCATAGGTCCGGCAAGCTATACTGATTTTTTAAATTTCGCCACTCAGGGAACCCCTTCTGAATAGTTTGCTTCTACTGCAACCACTTAACTGCTTGAGACTTTGAAATACCGAATGATTGTTGCAGTCGTGAAAAATCAAGCATTTTTCCATTTGATAACATATCATCCAGCGTGCGTATGTCTGCCTGCAGCCAATGCTTCCAGAGGATTTTAGACTCGCCAATTTGAATCTTGGAGTTCAACCATAAGGACTGACACATGGATTGATGAATTGGTATAGATCATCCATATTAATTTTTATAGTTAAAAAAAAGTGGGGGAAGAGTAGGATATATTCTTGGAATGAGAACCTGATTTACTATGGGGAGTTTTCTCATTTATGAGAAAAGAGTATAGTAATTTAGGCTCTAATTAATTTAGACCAAGAATGAGGTACAGAACCAGAGAACATGGTGACATATTAGGACTGCATGCATGGCCCATCTAGTCTATCCAAATTACTTCCTGTTGCATGATTAGACCCATTTGATCTCAGAATTAATTACCCATTGAGCTCCTGCATGATGGTTTCAATATCTTGGCGAAGCTTATCATCCTCTTCTACCTTCTTCTGGAGAAATGCCTGCATTTCAGCTAAAATCAGGGCCTTCTTTTTTACCTACAAAGAAAAAAAAAATGGCCACTACAAAGCTACAGATTTTTGTGAGCACAAATTGGTGGGCAAAAAGTAATGGATTTTATCTCTGTCTGCACATTTGCTTCAAACACAAATGGAAAACTCCAGTGCTACAAACAGCCCTGCTTTTTAGGATTTGTTTAAAAGAGATGAATATGGGGGTCACGTGATGTCGAGCTGCTGAGCAGACGTCGGTGGGGTTAGCTCCCGATCCCATTCCCACCATCGGCGATTTTTGACCCCGGAACGCCGCGATTTCGCCGCAGATTTTGGCGCTGGAGGTGGTGTGACTCTCTCCCAGTGTTTTCCTGCCATCGGGGCTTTATGACCAGCAAGCTGCCGCGCCGGGAGAGGGATCGCGGTCGCGCGGGTGAGTCCAAGATGGCCGACCGCGAGTCTCCTCCGCCGCTCCCGGCGCCGACCGCGTGGGTGTCTGAAATAGTGGCCGAAGTGAAACTGCTGCTGGAGGGATCCCTGACCACGAAACTGCAACCGATTGGAGACAAATTAGATTCTGTGGACACTCGGCTGGAGACGCTGCAGGGAGAGTTTTCCTCCTATCAGCAGCGTCTCACCACGTTGGAGGATAGAGTTCAGCAACGTGAAGGGGACCATCAACAACTTCGAGCTCAGCTGGCCGCTATGGAAGCAAAGGTGGAGGACCTTGAGAATAGGTCCCGTCGGGGGAATCTGCGACTGGTAGGCTTACCTGAATCAGTGAAGGATGGTGAGCTCCATTCCTTTCTGGAATCTTGGCTGCAGCGCTCTTTAACCTTATCTGAAGCACATGGTCCCCTGAGAATTGAACGCGCTCATCGTTTGGGCCCGCTGGGAGCACCAGGCTCGCGAGCTCGAACTGTCATCCTTAAGTTATTGAACTCTGCCCATAAACAAGAGATTCTGCGAGCCATTCGCACCTCGGGCCCTCTGCTGTATGACAACTCCAGGGTGTTATGTTTCCAGGACTATTCCCCAGCTCTACAAGCCAAACGGAAAGAGTTTACTACCATCTGCTCCCAGCTGTTTCAGATGAAAATATCTTTTGCCTTGCTGTATCCTGCACGTCTGCGGATCCGACATGCTGGTCAGACTCACTTCTTTGTGGTGGCGGCTGAGGCGCTTCGCTTCGTGCAATCCTTGCAGGCCCCAGACCCTGCTCCTTGATAGCCCATTGGTTCTTTTCAGCTGGAGTTCCACTGATCGTTATATGCCTCCTCTGTCTGATGTGTCCTGGAAGCCTTGATGCCAGATGGCCAGCTCCCGTGGTGGTCTGCTCTGGGCAGTACTTATTTTGAGGGCTGGCGGACCTTGATGTGGTGCAGGCGCGATGGACCGATCTGGACTTCCTTCGGACAATATTTTTCTTATCCTGCCTGGAATGTGTGGATGATTGGGAGGGGAGTGCATGTTTCGTTTGAGTTGGATGGAGTGTTTTGTATATAGGGAGCGCTTCTCCCTTCCCGAGTGACTGTATGATTGAGGGATTAGCGTGGCTGGGTAAGACGGGGAGGGAATATTTGAGTGTTGGGTAGTGGGGGTTGATGGTACCTATGGTGGCTCCGTTGAGCATTTGCTTGTTGATTTCTATTGCATTGTTTCCTGATGGGTGGTTGCCCAAATTTAATGCCTAGTCTGTTATGGGGCATCGGGCGGGCGAGGGGTGGTTGGGATTGTTTCTGTGTTGTTTGGGGTGGATACTGGGGTGCATTGCACTTTTTTTTGACTGCCTATGGCTAGGGTTGCTTTGACTCGGCGAGGGTTGTTTCTTGAACATATGGTCTGCTAGGGGGGGGGGGTTGGGAGCTACTTCACAGGGCCCTTGGACCACTAGTGGGTCACAAGAGGGATGGGGGGGGGGATGGTGGGAGGACGGGGTGGGTGGGTGGGTGGGTTTGTGGGGTTTTCTTTTTGTTTTTCTCCTTCTACTTCTTTTTTTTATTTTCTTTTTCTCTTTTTTCTTCCCTTTTCTTTTGTTTATTTTTGTGTGCTCCTGGTGCCCTACAGTTGGCCTTTTGTCTGGTGGTGGAAGCTCGGGTCTGGATTGAGGTCCTGGGAGCTGGTCGCTGGCTGGGACGGCCTTGCTCTCGGTTCTCTTTTTGGATTTTTGCCTGTCCTTTGTCTTTCTAATTTCATTTATGAAGCCTCTTAGATGTATTTCCTGGAATATAAATGGGGTCACTTCACCTATTAAACGACAAAAAATTTTGAGAGCCTTGAACCGTCAGAGAGCTGATCTTGTCTTCTTGCAGGAGACGCATTTGTCAGCGGCAGAGCATGCAAAACTCCAGACTTGGTGGGTTGGTCAACATTTGGGCGCACCGGCGAACAACCGTAAGGCGGGAGTTCTGATTTTGATTCGGAAGGGGTTGCCCTTTGTCCTTCAACAGCAGTGGGTGGATCCTGGGGGACGGTATATCATTGCTAAGGCGCTTCTTCATCGTCAGCCTGTGATTCTTTGTAATGTTTACGCTCCTAACAGCTATGACTCTCGGTTTTTCTCCTCGCTTATTCGCCTTCTTGGTCAACATTCGGATATTCCTTTATTGGTGGGAGGGGACTTCAATTGCGTTCATGACCCTTTGTTGGATAAATCACTTCCTACTCCCCAAGACAGGGTGCATCCTACTAGGGGTATTTCTTTACTTTGCTCATCATTGGATGTTCTTGATGTCTGGCGGACGCTTCATCCAGGTGAGCGTGATTATACTCACATTTCTAGGGCTCATGCCTCTTTATCCCGGATTGATTACTGGTTGACTTCTAGCTCTTTGTTTTCTCAGATTGAGTCGGCCACGATTGGTTCCTTTGATGTCTCTGATCACACCATGATTTTGTTGACCTTGCATTTGGATGTCTCTTCCCCGGGCTCCTTCCGCTGGCGATTTCCGCTCCGTTTGTATAAGGATCCGAAGTTTCAGGAGTTTCTGCTTCGGAAATGGTCTGACTATCAACATCATAATATGGAACATCGGGCTGACTCTACTCTCTTCTGGGAGGCTGCGAAAGCGGTGCTGCGCGGTGAGATCATGTCATATTCCAGCCATCAAAGACGTGCTCGAGATAGGGAGATTTTACACTTGGAACGTAGGGTAGGTGACCTACGTCGGCTTTACGGTCATTCTCACACTTCCTCTTTGCGTTCTCAGCTCTTGGCCTCCCAGTGCAAGCTTCAGGAATTGTTGCATGCTAGAACGGTCAAGTCGCTTGCTTATTATAGGTATCAACTTTTTCGCCATGGGAACCAACGTGGGACGCTCTTGGCAAGGGTGGTCCGTCGGTCAGCGGGTCGTACTCCTGTCCTCCAACTTCGCTCAGATGGGGGGGCCATGGTCCGGACGGATGCCGAGATCAACGCGGTGTTCTATGACTACTATAGACAACTTTATTCACAACAATCTGATTTAATGGATGGCACGGCCTATTTAGATGGCCTTTCCCTTCCGGGCCTGTCTGCTCAGGCAGTGCTGCGTCTTAATGCCCCTATCACGGCTGAGGAGGTAGCAGGAGTAATACAGAATGGGTCGTTGATGAAGGCCCCCGGGCCGGATGGTTTCCGGATGGAATTCTATAAACTCCTCCATCCCACCATAGCACCAGTACTGGCTGAGACCTTCACGGCCGCTGTCCAGCGGGGCACCCTTCCGGATTCTCTCTCCTCTGCTCAAATAATCGTGCTGTTGAAGCCTAATAGGGATGCTGCCCTTTCTTCTTCTTACCGTCCTATCTCACTGTTGAATGTGGAGGCCAAGATGTTTGCCAAGGTTTTGGCTAATCGATTGGCTTGTGTTCTTCCTGATTTGATTGCTTCCCCTCAGGTGGGATTTGTGCAGGGGCGTACTAGTGTGAAAAACATTAGATCCATATTGGCTTCCTTGGAATTTGTGGAGAGGACCCGGCTTCCTTCCCTATTGGTCAGCTTTGACGCGGAAAAAGCCTTTGACCGTGTTTCTTGGAACTTTTTATTTGCGGTCTTAACTCGGTATGGCATAACAGGGTTTTTTCAGGATGCGATTCGGGTGCTTTATCATTCACCTACAGCCTTCGTTTGGGTCAATGGCCATAGTTCTCCTCTGTTCCCCATCCGTCGTGGTACGCGTCAGGGCTGTCCCCTTTCTCCATTGCTCTTTGCTCTGTCGTTAGACCCCTTGATCCGTGATCTTCAGCTTAATAGAGCTATTTCAGGCATTCGAATTGGTTCTTCCGAATTCAAGATCTCAGCTTTTGCGGATGATCTCTTGGTTCATATTTCAGATCCCATTGTATCTCTTTCCAATCTGATGGCCACTTTTCAGGAATATGGCGATTATTCTGGTTTTAAGCTTAATCTTGACAAATCTTTAGCGTTGGCCACGTCCTCGTCGTTACGGGACTCTTGGCCTGGGCCCTTCCCGCTTCAATGGGCTTCCTCTTCGTTTCGTTACTTAGGGATCTTGTTGACGCCTTGCACTTCGACGTTATATCGCGTCAACATTGATTCTTTGTTCTGTTCCTCGACTGCGTGTTTTGCTCGTTGGTCTCATCTTCCACTGTCTTTATTAGGCAGGATCCATTTGTTTAACATGATCCTTTTTCCAAAATGGCTTTATACTTTGCAATTACTTCCTTTGTGGCTTCTGAAACGGGACATTACTAAATTGCATTCTATGCTTTCTAGATTCTGCTGGGGGGGTCGACGACCACGGGTGGCGTTGCGTTACCTGTTTGGCTCGTGGGGAAGCGGGGGACTGGGGTTACCGCAGTTCCGGTTATACAATGCGGCCTGTTTGTTGCGTTACCTGGGGGAGTGGCTTTCGGATCGCCAGGATTTTACTCCGAAACCTTATGAGAAGGATTTTTTTGCCCCTTGGCATATTTTGTCCTTGGTGCAGTCGCCTCGTTCTGCCTTACCGGTGCCATTTAGGGGAAGTGTGTTGTTACACTCTCTACGCATCATCTGGTCTTATGTATTGCATTCCTGGAAGGGTACTCCCTCGACTACCAGATACTTACCTATTCAGGGGAATCTGCAATTTAGCCCTGGTAGTGAGAATGCTTGTTTTCGTAAACTGGCATCTCGGGATTATACGCTGCTTGCTCATGTTCTCCAGGCTGATGGCTCTTTAAAATCTTGGGATGTTCTAGTCCGGTCTGGAATTTTTTCTGTGGGTGACTTTTTTGCGTTTCGGCAACTTCATCATTATATCCAATCTCTCCCCCGAGCCGCTTTGGCGTTTCCGATTGAGGATAGATTTGCGACACTACTGGATCCCTATTTGGAGACTGGGTTTACGGTTTCAGGTCTTTATAAAGATCTCCAGCGTTGGTTAGGTCCGGCTGATCGTGCTGCACTCCAAGCTCGCTGGTGTCAAGATTTGGGGATGGCTCAGGACGCTTTGGATCTCCCTTCCTTAATTTCCAGAATTCCAGGAGTGTCTGTTAATGCAGATCTCCGGGAGTGTCAATTTAGGGTGATTCATCGCGGCTATTTTACGAAAAGTCAGTTATATTATTCAGGTTATACGGATTCTCCGTTGTGTCCCAAGTGTCTCCAGCAACCCCACTCGTTTATTCATGCCTTTTGGTCCTGTGTGAAAATTAAACTCTTCTGGAGACGGGTTTTATCTTATGTGGAGCGCATTTTTGGTAAAGCACTCCCCCTTTCTGCTGCTGGTCTCCTGCTGGATAAATATGAGGCCTTTTGTTTGTCTGATTCGGGTCAGCGGCAGTTTATGAGACGGGTGGGTGTCCTGGGGAAGAAGGTGATTCTGGCTGTTTGGATTGGAGATACCTTGCCCTCCTTTTGGGCTTGGAGGAATCGTTTGCATGCTCTGCTGCTGTTGGAGCGGAAGGATGCGTCTTTTAGCCTGCGAAGAAAACGCCAATTTCTGCGGATCTGGGATTCTTATCTTTTTTCATTAGCACCACGTGCTCGAAGTGACATCCTGAATTTATTGTAATTCTCTCTGGGCCCCGAGCTTGTTGTATTTTTGTGAGGGCACCAGGGCACCTTCTATTTCTTTTCCCCCCCCTCCCCCCCCTTTTTTTTTTTTTTTTTTTTCTCTCTTCTCAGTGTTGGAGTTTAACTTTTCTCGCTGGCAGTGGGTTATCTGAGTCCAAGCCTACTGCACTAGGGTTCTGCTATTTGTCAGATCAGGGGGTTTGGGGTGGGGGTGGGGTGGGAGGGGTGTTGAATCCGATCTCTTGTATCTGATTAATCTTTGTAATTGTGATTCGTGTTTGTTGGTTTGTGTTTTTGTATATTTTGATAATAAAAATTGATTCAACATAAAAGAGATGAATATGTATAAAAAACAAAAAATGAGGTGAAATTTACTGACATAGTAAAATGGCTGTTGTATATTGTTTGGTTGTCTGCATTTGAGCCATCTTTCAATATTTATAGTATATATAAAGAGAATCTCACTCTTTACACCAAAACAGTTCACTCCAACTTGAATGGCTGGTTATACTAGGAGAAGCTATGCTGTAATGTTCAGTTTCCCCGACCTTGAGAAAGTTCGGCGAAACGCATCGGGAAGGGGAATGGACTTTGAATAAGCTAAGTCTATTATTTATTATATTTATATAAAATAATTGAAATAAGTAAATAGTTGGGAAATAGTACTTGGAATCATGAATAATCCCACCACCTGTATCTATCTATCGATTAGGGTGGATATCTGAATTTCTAAGATGTACTGTTGTAAAGAAACTGGACTAAGAAAGAATTTATAAAACATTGATATATTATCTAGCACTACTATACTATCTAAGTTGTTGTATATTGTGACTGGTAGTGAAAATCTACTTCCAAATAGGTACAGAAAAAATATATATTCTTATAATCTAAAAAAAAAAGGTAAACCAATAGCCTCAATGTGCTTTTAGGGATGTTAAACAGTAGAAGATTGCTTTAAAATAAAGAGTTGTTTTGTGGAACTATTTTTTAATTTAAGCTATGGCCTATGTTTGGGGTTCAAAGACGGACAGCTGCAGAGTTCACATTCATTGTCAAATAGTTAAGTGCTGCAAATTCCTACAAATACTTTTTAAACCAATGAAAGCAAATCCTAGTCCTCAAGTGCCAGATCTGGGTTTGATTTGCTAGATAGCCAAACTGTTCAAATTAACCTGGCCATGGAATCCAATCTAACCTAATCATATTTGGTTTTTATACAGAAAGCTAGATTTCAAAATAGTATCCCTCCCTTTTATGAAGCCGCAATAGGGTTTTTTATTACCTGACGCGGCGGTAAAAGCTCCAGTGCTCATGAGTGTTGGAGCTTTTACCGCTACAGGTGGATTTAAAAAAAACACTAATACGGCTTCATAAAAGAGGGGGGGGAGTATATTTTCAAATATTCTTGAGATTAATTAAATTGCAACCATCTAAAGGAGGGGGGGTTGGTTTATTCTCTTTATAATAAATACATAAATAAATTATTATAATAGTTGTTATATTGTGTACAATTAACAAAATAAGGGGAGGGAAAGGGATTCATAATTGAATAATAGTTGATAACATGATTAAAAATTTTCATATGATGTCTAATTAAAATAAGGATTATATAAGATATATTTTATGTACAATATGTTTTAGATATATCAAATGTATACTTAAGATAATTGTATGAATCTTTATGACACACTTGTTATATGAAGAAAAATCAATAAAAAATTTAAAACAGAGATTAATTTAAAATAAAGAAAAAAGGACAAAAAAATCAAAGCAGGTGAATGTACTTTACGCACTTGTTGTTCATAATTTACTTTTGCTCGTCTAGAACTGCAGAAACGATCCCAGACAGGCAGCTCTACAATATCTGGCATGTGTTCAGGGGAGTCTAGCTCATCCATAGCTTTTGTTAATTGGATAAGTGCTTCATTGGATGTTTTTTTTGATCGAGGGTATTCTCCAAAAGGGTTTGTACTGTCAGTCTGAGTTCTCATCCTCTGAACCCTAGAATTATCCACAATGAAAAATACATTAGAGGGGATATGATAGAGATTTACAAGATCATGAAGGGCATAGAGAAAGTAGAGAGGGACATGTTCTTCAAACTTTCGAAAAATACAAGAGCGAGAGGGCATTCGGAAAAGTTGAAAGGGGACAGATTCAAAACCAATGCTAGGAAGTTTTTCTTCACCCAACGGGTGGTGGACACCTGGAATGCGCTTCCAGAGGGTGTGATAGGACAGAGTACAGTATTAGGGTTCAAGAAGGGATTGGACAATTTTCTGAAGGAAAAGGGAATAGAGGGGGACAGATAGAGGACTACTACACAGGTCCTGGACCAGTTGGGCTGCCACGCGAGCAGACTGCTGGGCACGATGGACCTCTGTTCTGACCCAGCAGAGGCACTTCTTATGTTCTTATTACACTTGAAGAACAAGCTTTTATTCTGTAACAGTGGAGCATCTGTTTGTATTACATGCATGCAAATCGATCTGCACAGGCTGTATTATTGGCTAAATTATCATATCAAAAAGTTCCCTTTATAGAGCTCTGTTATGGACAAATGACAACAGTGGTTTCCTGCATTTAGAATTAAAAGAACCAAACTCATTATTCTCAAAACAAGATATCAACAGTATCATATATAAAACAAGAAGGACATGAGATCAACTAATACAGTAAAATTACTGTTGTATATGGAGAAATTAGGGCTTACTTGGCAATTTTCTTTCCTTGAATTCTTTCAGTCCAGTGCGGACATGTAAGTTTACACTCTCCTGCCAGCAGATGGAGACTAAACTACTGGTTGAATGACCACCCTATATAGAGTTCTGTGAAATCCAGAGCTAACCTGTATTTCTTTAATAGAGTGCCCTACATCCTGGTTGTGAAGCCCATTTAGGTGAACTCCCCAGTCCAAGTTAACATAAGAACATAAGCATTGCCTCTGCCGGGTCAGACCAGGGGTCCATCGTGCCCGGCAGTCCGCTCCCGCGGCAGCCCCCCAGGTCCATGACCTGTAAGTGTTCCCTACCTAACCTAAAACGTCCATACCCTGTTCGCTTAATGTCCTGTAAGGTAAACTTCTATCTGTACCCTGTTATCCCCTTCGCTTCCAGGAAGTCATCCAGTCCCTTTTTGAACCCTAGAACTGAACTCTGTCTTATCACCTCTCCGGGAAGCGCGTTCCAGGTGTCTACCACCCGTTGAGTGAAGAAGAACTTCCTTGCATTCGTTATGAATCTGTCTCCTTTCAGTTTTTTCTGAATGACCTCTTGTTTTTGTTGTCCCCACTAGTTGTCAATGTCTTCTGTGGAGGAAAAATTTGGAATGGTGGAAGTACCAAGACCATATGGACTGAATTGTCCCTACAAGAATGACTCCTAGAGACTGGGAATGACAGTAAAATTCCCCAAAGCCTGACACCACTGGGAAGCTAGAGCTCATTAACAAACATAGAAACATGATGTCAGATAAAAGACAAATAGCCCATCCAGTTTGCCAATCCACAGCATCCAGTATCTCCTCCTCTCCCATGCTATCTTGAATTCAGATACAGTCTTTGTCTCCATGCATCTACCACATTTTCTGTAAAAATGTATTTCCTTAGATTACTCCAAAGCCTATCACCTCTTAACTTCATCCTATACCCTCTCATTCTGGAGCTTCCTTTTAAATGAAAGAAACCCGTCTCATGCACACTTATGGCACATAGGTATTTAAATATCTCTATCATATCTCCTCTCTTTCACCTTTCCTCCAAAGTGTACATATTGAGATCTTTAAGTCTATCCTCATATGCCTTATGATGAAGACCACCGACCATTTTAGTAGCCTTTCTCTGGACTGATTCCACCCCTTTTATATCTTTTTGATGGTGTAGTCTAGAGAATCGTACACAATATTCTAAATGAAGTCTCACCAGAGTCTTATACAGGGGCCTAAATACCTCCTTTTTCCTAATGGTCATACCGCTCCCTATGCACTAGCATTATCCTAGTTTCTGCTGTCACCTTTTCAACCTGTTTGGTCACCTTAAGATCATCACATACTATCACACCCAAATCATGCTCCTCTTTCATGCACAAAAGTTCTTCACCCCCTAAACTGTACCCTTCCCGTTTTTCAGCCTTGCACTTCTTAGCATTAAATCTTAGCTGCCAAATTTCAAACCATTCTTCAAGCTTTGATAGGTCCTTCCTTTTGTTATTCACACCATTAGGGGTGTGTACTCTATCTGCAGGTCAGCAAAGAGACAAATCTTACTTGAGCCCTTCAGCAATATTACTTACAAAAATGTTAAAAAAAAATTATGCCCAAAAACCAAACCTTGAGGCACACCACCGATAACATCTCAGATGGCAATGTGCCATGGGTTTGATGTGCACTTTGGAGGTCATATGGCCTAACAACCTCAACATCTGCCAAGCTGTGATCTGCTGGCTCTGGCAGACCTCCAAGATAATCACAATCTTGGCCTTGGCCCTGACATTTGGAAGAAAGGCTCAGATTTAAAACCATGTCTAGCTGGGTTTTAATGAACTCCAACTGTTGAACAGGGAAGAAGTGGGATATTGGATAATGAAACTCAGTAGCTCCAACACCCAAATGGTTTTCTACATTGAATCCTGAGCCTCTTCTTTGGACATGCTCTTAATCAGCCAATCACCCAGGTAGGGACTATGGCGAGGCATCTGTTAAGATCTTGGGGAGCAGAAGCGAGGCCAAAGGGCAGGATGCAATACTTATAGGTGATTCCCTATTTGAAATCTGATATACTTCCAGTGACTGGGACATATCTGTATGTGGGTAGAAGCATCTTTTAAGTTCAGAAAGCCATAACAAATCATTTGCCTGAATCATGGATAGTAGGGTTCTCGGAGAAACCATCCTAAACTTTGCTCTTATAAGATATTTGTTCAGGGTCCTTAGGTTTAGGATGGGACAAAATCCGCCCCCCACCTTTTTTGGCATGAGGAAGTATTTGGAATAGAGTTCCTTCCCTTTTTCCCCTGGCTGTATAGCTTTAACTTCGTGGGCTTGTAGAAAGGAGGAGAATTCCTCTGCAAGCACAGCCTGGTGCTGAGAGCTGAATTTTGACTCTCTTAGTAGGCAATTTTGTGGAAGTTGCTGACAATTTAGGCTTAGCCCTCTACCTAGGACCGAAGAACTCACCAGCTGGAGGTTAGAAGGGGCTATCTTAATTGAAAAAATTCAGCCTTGCCCCCCTCCCCCCGACACATTGGTAGGCCATTTGGAATGGTCACTTATTTCAGCTATGCTTTATTGGAGCCAGCCAAATGCTCGTTTCTTGCTTTGACTGGGGAGCTGACTTGGTCTCTGGGTCCACTGCTAAGGGTGGGAGTGGGATTCCTACGTCTGCTAGGAAGGGATGGGCTGGAGGAGTATATCTATGCTTTCTTTGTCATCCACCCAAAAAGAATGAGAAATAGAGATTGCAGAAGGAGTGGGCCAAGAGAGGGACTTTATGGTATCAGTTCTTTTCTTGATTAGATCAGCAATCTCTTCCACTTTGTCCCCAAAAAGATTATCACCTTGGCAAGGGGCATCCACTAGTTTCTCCTGGAATGCCAGTTGGAAAGCATGCAGCCAGGCGAGTCTGCACATGCTTAATGTAGACACCCTGGACTCCACCTCAAGCGCATCATAGGCTGTTTGGGCCCAGTGCTTTCAACCCTCCTTCTGCTTGGCTACCAATGTACAGAGTTCTGTGGCCTTATCTGATGGCAGAGTCCATGAACTTTGATACACTGAGCACCAAGTTCCACACATACATACTCATATAGAACTGATAGGACTGCATAAAGGACACAAGCATAGAGCCCTTATAAATCTTCCTCCTAAAAGATTCTAAGTTTCTAACATCTCACTCAGGGGCACTGAGGCATGGGTTGTAGAACTCTTAGCTCTCTTAAGGATGGATTCAACCACCATAGAATGCTGAAGCAGTTGAGACTTCTTGAATTTGGGAGCCTTTAGGACCACCTTCTTTGTATATAGGGTCCACCTTCTTTGTATATAGGGTCCACCTTCTTAGGTACTGGCTGAACAGTGAGAGGTGTCACCCAATTCCTTATCTGTGCAGCACAACGTATACCATGCATGGACATTCAACATTTCTGCCCTGGGCTCATTCTCAACTCTATATCAAATGGAATGTCTTGCCATTTCCTGCAAAGAACTGATAAAGGAGAATTCCCCTGGTAGGGACTTTATCCTTTTCAGAGGTGGGGAAGGGTCTGATGATAGAACAAGGGAGTCCTCCTCTGAGATCTCCTCTGGTTCAATTTCAGATGCCTAGGAACATTCTGAGTCAGACTTAGCAAAGAACTCCTGAGTAGGCCAAGTCTGTTTCTACCTCAGTCTATTAGACTCATGTCTAGACTCTGGGAGAGAGTGCCAAAGGGTAGGCCCTGGTCCACGCACCAGGGGAGCATCTTTTCCCAATGAGCTGGAGAGAAGCACTGCCTCTTTTGAGGCTAATGCTGGCACCGGTCAAGACACTAGTATCAATGCATGAGAAACAGACAAGGCATGGGCCTCAAGGATCAGTTGGAGGTGGAGCCATGGTCGGTACTGATGCCATCAAAGTTTCGGCATCACACTGAGCTAAGGTTCACTCCAACTCCTGGGGACAAGCATTGGTAAAGGTCAGGCAAATGTCAGACTGAAGATAGCCTATGAAGGAGTCAGAACCGAATTAGAAGGAAGGTTCCAGAGTCGAGGAGTTTGGTGCATTAGAACTGACTCCACAAAGGGATAATGGTCCTCTCAGCACCCACACTTCTTGGATACTGATGGTGAATATGACCCAGAGCTCCTGGTACTGTGCTTTGAGCATGATCGATGTTGGTGCTCCTTTACCTTAATTCACAACATCAGGATGCCTTGGATGATGCTGAATTCTAAAGTGTCCTTGGTGTTGGGATCGATGCAGATCAGTCCGACAGGGCCCTAGCAGTGGACAATGTTAAGAAAGGGGAAGACTTCCTCAATACCAATACTCACCCAGGGGGAAATTCTGTATAGGACGTCAGTCTCAGCAGCCACCTAAGAAGAAGCTGAGACTCGCAGACTAGCATCCTATAGAGAATTGCATCTGCCTAACCACCTGAATTCTCTAACCGGCGCATATGTAACAGGCACTGGTTAGAGAATCGCGCATAAGGGATCCCTTGCCATCAGCTGATTGTGGCAAGGGAATCCCCCTGCCATGATCAGATGAACAGTTGTGACAGGGAACTTCTGCCCCCCCGCAAAGTCAGCCGGCAGGAGAGATGTCCACTCCCTCCTGCCCCCGAACCCCTCCCAAAGATGTGGGCAGAAGAGATGCCCACTCCCTCCTGCCTCCAAACCCCTGATCCCCTCCCGAAGTCAGCTGTCAGGAGGGATGCCTACTCCCTCCTGCTACCCCACCCCTCAGAGCTTCCCAAATCCCCCACCAACCAATGACACCCCTCCAGCACCCCTCAAACCTGTAGACCTTCCTGACACCCCTATATCTTTCTGGAAAAAAGTCTAGCCAGAGAGATGCTTACACCCTCCGGCCGGTAGGTCCGCCATTCAAAAATGGCGGGGCTTCCCCTTTTCGGTGCATTTTGTGATGCACCGGGAAGCGGTCAAAGACCCTGATTGGCTCAGATGCTTAAGGCCCTTCCCATAGGAGGATCCTTAGTCACCTGGGCCAATCAGGAGTCATAGGCCTCTTTTCCGGTGCACCCTGGGATGCAGTGGGAGTGGCCTAAGACTCAGATTGGCCAACACCAATTGTGCATATTAGTCATAGAAATGGTCTTGCCACATCTAGTACCCTTCTTAAAACCACTGGAAAGCTTGTTTTTGATTTGTTTGTTTTTTAACAAAAAAGAATCCCAGCCGGGTGCTCTGGCCTAAGAGAGTTATAGGAGCCAAGCCATAATGAAAGGAAACTATACAGGCCGAAAATACTAATAAAACTAAATAGGGAAGGCACAAAAATATCTCATACTGAGAAGACCTCACTGCTCTGCTCCCTGAAAAAAACAATGACTGCTGGTTCTGTGTGCTCACATCAGGTAGGAAGGCATTCATGCGCACTAAATTCAGCACTTTCAAAGGATGACATTACAAATGTGGTATGTAGTGTCCTGTTTGTTCTACTCAAACAAAAAGAAGGTGCAACATGTCTGCAGGTACTTTATACCAATTGCAATTTTCAAAAGGAAAGCATACAAGTACATTTCCTGTGAAATTTGGTTCAAAGTCTTCAGGTAAAAGCACTTTGCATCGAAAGTATTATCTTAAAAATTGTCCCCTCTATGTAGCATGAACTTTAACTAGCATGTAGCAGAAGGACTTTAAAGTAGTAAATAAAAAAGAACAGCACCTTGGTCTGCGTTTGTAGAGTTTATAAAGCATATCGACTTGAAGAGCAGGAATATCTGCAAATTCCTTTCTAAAGCCACGGTCCAGAAACTGAAAACAGATTGACAGTTAAAACTCTGAAACTGAAGTCATGCCAAGTCTAAATGTGAAACAATGAGAATAAACTTTTAAAGAGATGAACAGCATTCTTACTTTGTCTTCTGCTACTAAATTTTCATAGGATTCCCGAAACTCATCAACTTGAATTTTGAAATTCTGGGCTGTTTCTGAGGTCTCACTCTGTAACAAATTAACCACATTTTTAAGAGTCAACGCAATAGTTTGTAACCCAATTCTTGGACAACCTCAGCCACCCAACTGCGCAGAGAATCATATAGTATCTTTAGGAAAGAACTAAAAACCACCTTGTTTAAGAAATTTATAACCTAACCAGACTTCTCCCCTAAAATTGGAGCCTCCTCCCATCCCAAGGAGTCCGTCTACCCTCTTCTGCCAAAATTTCTATCTTTAATTGTTACCAGTTTTTCCCACTGGTGCCCGTCCTTCGCTCAAATGTACCAAGTTAACAACTTACTTCTCATCAACATCTTATGTTATCTTTTTCACCTTCGCAGTCTTGCATCTTTGTAACTCAAAGCGCAATCTCCTTTCTCTTCTCCTACTTATGCTCTGAATATCGTTGACTGTATAATGCTACTCATTGTGAAACCGTGTAATACACAGACCCTGTAACTCTCCTGTTACTATCACTAGATGTTCAATGTTATACTCTGTAATTCGCTGTCTGTACAGTTTCTCTTCATTGTAAACCGCCTAGAAGTCGCAAGATTGTGGCGGTATATAAGAATAAAGTTATTATTATTATTATTATGTATGGAAATCTATTTCATGCATAATCATGGTAGAGGCCAACCAAATTTTGGTTTCGGGCCTGAAATTCCAATTCAGCCGTGTTTCGGTTTTAACTGAAACTGCACTTGCATTTTCAGCTGTAACTGAGTACTCCCCCCCCCCCCTAGCAGACCATAACTGTCACCCTCTCTCTGCCCTCCCTGCAAAGCAAACCACCAATGCTCTCCCACCACACAGGTGCCCTGGTGATCTAGTGGCCTAGCCAGGGCAGAATCGATCCTCAGTAGCTCCTGCTCCTGCCATCTCCGCTGTCAAAATACAGTAGCTGCTAAGACCTTCAGTGGCAGTCTCGCAAGACATGCCATTGAAGGTCAAGGCAGCAAGTTTGAGATTAGAGTTGGTATAAGTCTAGTGGCCTAACTGGAGCAGGAGTAATCCCTATTTGCTCCTACCTATATCAACTTCAGAGCACCATTTACAGAATATTAACTTATCACGATCTCATGTCTAACTGTGGGTGCAACCATTACACTGTTGCCTAAAACCTGATGTAAACGCTGGTGCACAACTAATGGCAGTTGGGCAAAAAAAACTCCTATTCTTTAACATCACACTTAATTTATGAGAATCCCACCGACCAACCTATGCCCCTCCCATGGCCATGCCCTCTTGATTTGCATTTAAGTGTAGGGCATAGGGCAGATCTGTGTGCAAATTTAAATGAGTGCTATTTAACACTAATGACTGATTGTTAATGGCTCATTAACTAATTAGTTTGCTCTGGGATTGGTGCCCAAATTTGGGCGACTTATATAGAATCCAGGGAAAAGATTCCAAGAGAGTCTCAAGGTACCAGTTGTACTTGGCTAACTGAAGTTTAAAACATAATGAAATGCAATGAATAATGTTTCCCAGCCATGAGCAGGACCTGTCCCCTCTTTCCTCCATGTATGCTATTAATGTTGATATCTAAGAAAAAGGTTTACCAGCAGAAAAAAGGATTCCTCTGAAACAGTTTATTTATTTGAATTTATAAATACAGCACTAACTTGGAAAATGAAAACAGCTGAAATGTATCATAATAGGATAAATGTCCATCAATAGGACATGTGGAACAGCATTTTATAAAACTGACCATGGCTACAGTATATGTGCAGAAAAGTAAATGCTCAGAAATCATTAGTTGCATACAGTGGCATAGTAAGGGGGGGCAGGGGGGTGGCCCGCCCCAGGCGCCCTCTTGGTGGGGGTGCCAGCACTCAGCTACTGCTGCTGCGAGTAGCAGGCTGGGATTGCTGCTCGCGCTGCGAACGTTAAAAAGGGGCACGTGGGGAAGGAGCGGATGGGGTGGAGAAGAGGGTGGGGGAGGGGCACCACTGCCCCAGGTGCATCTCCAGGTGTTAAGAGATTTTGGGGTTTTGTTGACAAACAGGTTTTCAGTTCATGAACGGCAGCTGCTACTTCCTGTATCAGCTACATTTAGGCCCTGTTTTACTAAGGTGTGCTAACCGATTAGAGCGTGCTAAACGCTAGCGCGTGCATGTTAGTCTATGGATGCGTTAGCATTTAGCGTGCGCTAATCGGTTAGTAAAACAGGGGATTAGAGTATTAAGCAAATGTCCTTGTAAATCTTTCGGAACTTTCTAGAAATGAGATAGTTGGTCTGGCTCATTCCAGTGCGACGGATTTAACGGATCCACGAGCCCTATTCTGAATTCACATGGCCTCCACTATGGGCTTTATGGTGAAGCAGGGGTGTCCAACCTGCAGCCCCGTGAAATATTTTGTGCGGCCCCGGTCGAGGGCGATGCAGTGTTTTCCTCTGCTGCCCCTGGGTGTTTACTGTCTTGCCGGCTACCCCACTAGTTGCATATTTATAAAGTGGGTGATAACATTTACACACTTGTAAATAATTAGAATAACGGCATATTTGTCCTTCTGTCTGTACATAGGCACATAAATGGCCAAATTCAGCCTAAGTACTAATCTGTAAACAAATGAATATCTTGAGCAGGCAAAGAGAAAGACAAACAAACTTCACAAGGCACAACTTGTGTCAGTCTTTATTAAAAACCATACATAAAACCTGATGTGTTTTGCTAAAAACCTGCATCAGAGGTATATTAAAGACAAGAATTGCCACTGCTGGGTCATGCGGCAACCCTTAGGTCAAAGACATAATTGTTCTAGTAATTGTCAACTGACCTTGCCACCAGGGTCACTATGTTTCATACAACCTTTACAGCAGGAATACAGTAGTTCGCTTGGAATAGTCTTTGCATGATCAGTAAAAGAACTGCAACGCTGAGTCTGATGCAAGTTTTTACAGAAACATAGCCACGTTATGGTCAATGAAGACTGTGGCACAAATTATGCCTTGTGAAGTGTGCTTGTCTTTGCTTATTTTAGAAAGTCAATTATGTACCTACTCACTTTATAAAAAAAAATAGCAGGGTAGATGCCAGCACTTAGACCAGCCTGAGGGCTGGTGTAAATATTAGCACATTCTCTTTGCAAATGTGTGTGTAAATTAAGGCATTCTATAATCCATGTGCACAAGTGTAGACTCTCTCTGCCCAAATTCCACCCTATGCCTACCCACCCCACACATATACCCCATTAAATTTATGTATATGCTTTCATGCCAGTTGGAATTTTATAAGAAATCCCCTAATTTATATAAGTGACCAAAATGCTGGCATGTACGTATGCACTCACACTAAAGATGGCACTATTTAAATCTGTTTCATCATTATGATTTCCAACCATAAATGAAACAGATTTAAATAGTGCCATCTTTAGTGTGAGTGCACAGTGTTGAAATTTATGATGGCTAAAGACCACAGAGAATTTGAAGGTTATTCGCAAGAGCACTTCAGGAAGATTTTAATGAGACCGGCTCTTCTGGATGAGATTGAATCTACCCCAGTACAGTCCTCATGGAGTGAGCTAGAAAACACTTTAAAGAGAGCGATTAGAGTGGAATTACACAGCAGCACCTTGGTTCAATATTTTAAAAAATCCATGATCCCCCGAGGGTTCCGTATCTTGAAGGAACCTAAGATGGTTACTACAAACAAATCTTTTCAAGATAAATGGACTGCAATACTTAACCATTGTTCAAGAGATTTGATGATTTTATTAGTGGAAACAACGTTGGCAACTGAAAAAGAACTATGCACGAAAGTTAGAATGGTGGAATTGACGCTTAAAGAACATATGGAACAGGATGATTATAAAAAACAATGGGAGGAACTACAGAAAACCCTGACACAGTTCCGGGAGGACATTAAACAAACTAAAATTAGGAAGTTGAGGAGAGATGAGAGAGATTATCAGACCGATAAGGTTTATTCTTGGAATAAAAGACTTACATCGGGAGGATCAAGGAAAAAAGTAGCATTTGATAGCTCATCTGCCGACACAGATGGATATAGCAATGAGTCCAGCGATACCTCGTCCACTAAACCATCGGAGAACGGGGAAGATACATCCAGGAATACGTGAACGAGGGGGAGAGGTCGCCAACCACAGAGGGGCAGAGGTCAAACAGGGGTCCAAGGGAATATCAGGACCCGATCGAAACAGACTTATCAGTGATTAACTTCTCTTCTTATATCCCGACAGATGACCAGCTAGCCCTACTTGAATTGGGTTTGGGTTTTGTGATATTTTCACCCACTGATTTCTTTAGATTAAAGATTGCTTTTTATAAATTCATCAGGAAGTTGCAACTAAAAGTTTTCTTTTACCAGCCAATGGTTGAGTCAGAAGAGGAACATGAGGAAGAGAAACTTGACGATCTCCAGGACGAGATCAAAGACATGGAAGAAGATGGGGGGTCCATTTGCAAAGCTCCATCTAGATGGTATCTCCCTGGACCAATGAATCTGGTTATTCAAACCTTTAGGGATTTGGTGTTGAGAGAAGTACAAATGATTGAAGAGGGTGAGACCTCCAAAGACTATAAAGCCAATATCACACGGTCACAATATCAAGGCATGTTGGACCTAGCAAATAATAAGGACATTATGATAACTAAAGCAGACAAGGGGGTGCGACAATTATTATAGACATGAAAGATTATGATCAAGAGGCAAGAAGACAGTTACAGGATAGAGTGGCCTATGAACCATTGGGGAGCAACCCCATAGAAAGGTTGCAACAGAACATCACACAATGGGTAGATGACCACTATAAACAGGGGATGATCACAAAAAAGAACATGTGTTTCTTATTGAGAGATATCCAAGAACCCCCATTATTCGGTTTGTTCCAAAGGTACTTAAACCCTCTATAATCCATCTGGGAGGCCCATCATCAATACTAGACAATCTATACTGGAACCCCTATCTAAATTCATTGATGTTTTTCTAAACAAAGAAGCTGCTAAGGTTAAATCTTACTTGAAAGACACTTTGCATTTTTTGCATACATTACAATCAGTGGTGATTCTAGCCCAAGAACCATGGATGGTGACAGTAGATGTCACATCCCTATACACTCAAATACCACAGGACTGGGTTCTTGAGGTCATCCTCTCCACCCTTGACAATAGAACTATTCCCCAACGTATATCTACTGAGTTTCTCATGAAGTTGGCCGAATTGGTCATTTGCGAAAATTATTTTCAATATCAAGGGGACTTTTATAAACAAGTCCAGGGGGTGGCCATGGGGGCCACTTTGGCGCCTTCAGTGGCTACCCTCTTTATGGCTAAATATGAGGAACAGCATGTATACATTACAGAATACTTTAAAAAGGTATTATTATGGACCAGATTTTTGGATGGCGTATTCTTTTTGTGGCAAGGCACCCATCACGAGGTGTTGGAATTTGTTGAATATCTAAATGATAGAGATAGACAAGTCCAGTTTACTATGACCTCCAGCCGTTAATGTATTGAATTTTTGGATCTGTCCATATACTTGGGTGAGGGAGGTTTTTCTACCACACTTTATAGAAAACCAGTCACGAGGAATACCTTTTTACATTTTGACAATTTTCACCCCTATAAATTGAAGTTCAACCTGCCAGTCAGTCAGTTTTTAAGAATACGAATACAAAATCCAAACCAGGTCACTGGAGAAGCCAGTGACCCTAAGAAGTCCATTAGATTGCCTTTTTTGAGAGCATGCTTTGCACAGCGTGAACTCTTATTACATGAAAGAGAAGGGGAGGAGGAGAATGCTCAGGATAGTCTAGTATGTGTTATCCCATATTCTCCAACAGCAGGACAATTTATTCAGATCATGAGGAAGTACTGGCAAAATCTTTTCCAGAGAAAGGAAAATGGTAAAACCAGAGGACATAATTTGAGGTTGAAGGGTGGTAGATACAAAGGCAATGTTAGGAAATTCTACTTTACAGAGAGAGTGGTGGATGCCTGGAATGTGCTCCCGAGAGAGGTGGTGGAGAGTAAAACTGACTGAGTTCATAAGAACATAAGAACATAAGAAGCGCCATCTCCGGATCAGACCTTCGGTCCATCAAGTCCGGCGATCCGCACACGCGGAGGCCCTGCCAGGTATACACCTGGTTTATTTTATAGCCAACCATACTTTATATGCCTCTCTCAAGGAGATATGCATCTAGTTTGCTTTTGAAGCCTAGTTCAAAGAAGCGTGGGATGAACACAGAGGATCTAGAATCAGAAAATAATATTAAATATTGAACTAAAGCCAATGTTGGGCAGACTTGCACGGTCTGTGTCTGTGAATGGCCGTTTGGTGGGGGATGGGCTGGGGAGGGCTTCAGTGGCTGGGAGGGTGTAGATAGGCTGGAGTAGGTTTTAACGGAGATTTCGGCAGTTGGAACCCAAGCACAGTACTAGGTAGAGCTTTGGATTCTTGCCCAGAAATAGCTAAGAAAAAAATTTAAAAATTTAAATTGAATCAGGTTGGGCAGACTGGATGGACCATTCGGGTCTTTATCTGCTGTCATCTACTATGTTACTATGTCCTGGATCTATACCCCTCTCTGAAACAATTTCCGATGGTAACTTACACCAGGAGTAAGACAATAGGTCAAAGGCTACATCTCAATAAGAGTAGTAATAGGGGGGAAGATACTTACCTATACACCGGCTGTGGCCGATGTCAATGGTGCAATAAAACTCTAGAGGGTAGCACTTGGGTAGTTCCCAATAAGGGATATACCATCAAGGCAAAAAGTAACACCAACTGCAATACTATAGGAGTAATATATGCAATTGTTTGCCCCTGTTTTTTGATATATGTAGGATGCACTAGTAGGACAGTGAAAACCAGATTGAACGAGCATAAATCTCGTATAGTTACCCAGAATGAGCAAGCACCATTGGTACACCATTGGACACATAAGGAGCACACAGTTGACGATATGAAATGGCATGTGATTGAATCATTGGGGGGGGGGATGGAAGGTAATATGGAACAAGTTTTAAACTTTAAAGAGCAGGGTTGGATTCACCGATTGGGTAGGGTGGCTCCAAACGGCCTAAATTCTGAGGTCGAATGGGTCACATTGATCTAGTTCCTCTATGGGGGAGGGGCATTAGTCACTGGAGGAAGTACTATAAAAGGATCTCTTAAGTGAGCTGCCTCCATCTTGCAAAAAACTTTGAGTAAGATGGTGGACACAGTGGCTCTGGTAAGCACTGACGGGGGTTAGTGTGATATGGAGGAAGGTATTAGGAGTTTGGGTTGAGTTTGTTTAGTATGATATAAAGCATTGAAAACTCTTTTTAATATTTTACAGGGGGATCCTTGATAAAGCAAACTGTTGCGAAACATGTCGGATCATGTAACCCAGTAGCATGATAAGCTAAGTATATAACTTATTTGAACATTTTTAAATAGAATAATCTCAAGGAAACTTCTAAAAAGAGCACGGTGGATAAAAAAGTTAAAAAGTTTAAAAAAATTTACTTAAATAATTGCAAAAAAAGAATGTGAGCCAATGAGGAATGAAAACACCACCGATATTGAACACTACTAAGGGTGGAGGAGGTGTACCTGAGGCCACATTTTGTTACATTTGAAATATATGAGAGTATGTTTAACAATTTGTAATTCTACGGAGGGGAACGCTGGATATTTTGGAGGTTTGGTAAAGTATTGGAGAGGCATGTACGTATGTGCATTTTACCTATAACTAGGTACATACTCCCTATAACTAGGAACTAGGTGGTTCCTTATAAAGCTATCGCCAAACATTTAAATTTTCCCAGGAATGAAAAATGGGTGAGGCAGGGGTGGGATTTGCATTTAGGTGAGTATTTCTAAAATATACATATTCTGATTAGTAAATACATGCACACACTCACTCTTACATCAGAGTAGCTGTAACTTTTCTGCAAGCACTCAGGTAAGTTATTTTGTAAAGACACATAGGTACATATCTTGCTTTTTTGAAAAAGGCACAACACATATGCCTATCTGCATTTCCTTCCTCAGTGCCTCCTCTAGTATAATTTAAAAAGAATTTCCATGGATAAACTGTGCTTTCCCACAGATGTGAGCTTTTATACAACTGCTTACCCTGATATACAGCTAAAAATATGCCCGTTCAGCCCATATGGGTGCACTTTTACCTACAGCAAGCAGATTCGTTCCCATGGGTTGGGTTCCCTCTTGCATACATACTCTAGACATCATTAGTTTCCTTGACCTTACGGACTAAAAACTCTAGCCGAAGGTGCTCGTTGGGAACATGTCCCTTGGTCCAACCATTATTTAGGTACTTTCTGTCTCCCCATTTTCATGTCTCACCTTGGGGTTTAACCCCATGCCACAAAATCTATTACCTTCCGCAAAAAAATTAAGAGTGAACAGTTCTGGACCCAATTTCTCAACCAGTTTTCCTTTTGTCCTGAACCTGATGCTCCAGAAACCAACTGGCACAACTGGGTAAACCTCTCTGAGACTACCTACTGCTCTCTCGCTCCTCAATCTACTAAAATGGTCTCCTACTCCCGTAAGGCCCCTTGGTATCTTCCATACCACAGAGAACTGAAGCAGAAATGCCGAGTACTGGAGCGTAAATGGAAAAAATCTAAATCCCCCGCAGATAGACAGTCTTGGAGGGACAGTATTAAGTTCTATAAAAAAAGTAAGGAAGAATTTCTACGGTGATAAAATCACTAGATCCAATAACCAGAGCAGTACATTGTTCAACATCTGGCGCTCCTGGGACACCTTTTTACACTGAAAGTATAATTATAATAATGGGAGGGGAGGGTGATATATAGTTTATAGGTTTAATCAATATTTATGAATATAACACCTGTATGATATTTTTGATTACAATATTTGTGGAAAGGATGGGTGGGGGAGGGGGTTAATTTATATATTTAAGATGATAATAGAAAGATTTTCAAGTGATGTGTATGATTCAATTGATGTAATATTGTACACTTGATGTAAGATGAAAAAATGAATAAAGAATTGGGGAAAAAAAAACATCTGGCGCTCCTTAACCTCTAAAAATGACTCCTCTATTCTCCCCTCCTCTCCAGCAGCGGACGACCTAGCAAAATTCTTCAACGAAAAGGTTGCTACTATAAGAAGCTCTTTTCAATCAGTAGTCACTTACAATTCTCTGGTGCCCAGCAACACTAAACCTATCCCAGTAGACAGATCCTGAACAGTCTTTAATCATGTATCCGAAGCCCGGGTCTCTAAACTGTGCCACAAATTAAGATCCTGCAAATGTGCCCTTCTTACCTATACGAAAAAATTTCATCTCTCACCAGACTTATCAACTCTGCCTTACTATCAGGCCTATTTTCCGAAGAAATGGGACACATTACCCTGACTCCCTTACTGAAAAAAGCTGATCTAGACCTATCCTCCCCTTCTAGCTATCATCCTATAGCAAATATTTCTCTCCTGACCGAAATGCTTGAGGCTATTATATCCACTCAGCTCTCATCTTACTTAGAGAGATTCTCCATTGTATTATCTTGCCAATATGGCTTCAGACCTAATTTCAGCACCGAATCCCTACTGGCCTCATTAATCTCAAAGGTTCAACAACTTCAATGTTGTAATAAGTTTGCTATCCTACTACAATTTAATCTATCTGCGGCCTTTGATGTTGTCCACCACGAAGAAGGGGGATTAGAATCTTCTTCTGAAGAGATATCCTCATCGTCAAAAAGTAGAGGTTCTTCAGAATCTCCCCAGAGATCAGGATCACGAGTTGATAGAATCCGGTGCTGAGTACTGGATGTTGAGGAGTCAAGATTCTTAAGCTTCTGTAAAGCCTTACCCGACTTTACTGACACCGTCTCGGGAGATGTATGAGAAGACGATCGGTGTCGAGATGTTTGTGACATCGATTCCTTAACCAAAAATTTAGATATTCACTAACTGACACTGATTCCTTAACCAAAAATTGAGATCTTCACTAACTGAGCCTGCAAAGCCCTATTGGTGTTATTCTATTCTGCAGGACTCCGATGCTCCTAGAACCAAGTTTACTGTTACTGATTGGCAATTATTTAACAAATTGTACAATAAATATGTTAAATCTTATTGTAGACTGGACACCTGTCCGCCAAATGTCATGAGGAGTGCTCCAGTTACCTTCAAGGCCAAGTTGCTAACTTGGAATAATTTGCTATTATCCTTAGGAAAATTCCCAGTAGAACAGGTCATATGATCACACCAATCATAAAAAATGCTAAAGAACCCTCTGATATAGCATCCAATTTTAGACCTATCGCCAGTATCCCTATCGCCACCAAAATACTGGAAGGGTTAGTAAACGCTGAACTTACTATCTATCTTGTGACAAACCCAGCACCAGCACTAGTCCGGTCCCTGATAGGATCGGATGCAGAAGAGCAGACCAGATCGATTCTGGCACTCACCTTGAGGCTGACCTCCCTTGCCCCCATAACCAAAGAGATAGTGAACTGGAACAGAGGCAGGCAGATTGGCAACATCAGCCTCCTGTCTCTAGAGCAGCTAGAGAAGCCACGAGGAAGGTAGCTGCAGTAGAAAAACCTAGGCAGAGAAAAACTGCTGTAGAGCCAAAACCCATCCCCCGCTACAGGCTGAAGGGGATTGGCTCTGATCTGTTTAAAAGCAGGTTGAGTCAAGGAGGGGGAGGAGGAGCGAGTGACCAGGGCGAGTCACTCCCACAGCTCAAGGCAGGTGAAGAGCTGTGGAACAGAGCAGGGGAGGAAAACGTGCTGGATTATCCCATGCAGGATTTGGAGGAAATCCTGCCTACTTCAAACTACCAGGTTCTAGATCGTGTGGAAGGCATGGAGATAGAACTGGCTGGCCCTATGTTAGAAAGCCAGACGGAAGGTATGGAAGTTGCATGAAAGAATGCAGCAACTGAGAAACCATTAGTGGTTTGTGTTTCTTTCTTTCTTTTGCTGATGTTTGGTTTGTTTCTGCTGTGCAAACTATGCCTGCAGAAGTTAGGATATGTTTGAACTTTATAAGTATTTTGAGAGTAAGAATAATACTTGCTTCAAACTGAGGAATGGATTTAAAAGCAAGTTTATGAACCTGAAGCTCAAACTGACATAGTTAAGTTTGGTTTTTGGAACTTTAGAAATCCTGCTGTGACTCCCGTTCTTGAAGCTAATTAGATTATCTGTCTCAGCTGTGTGATTTTGCCTGCATGTGGGAGCTGAGAGAAAAGCTGAACTGTTACCAGAGTTTGCGGTGGCTATGTTTGCCTAAGGAGTTTTGATTTATTTTGAATTTGCAGTAAAGCTTTATTTTTGCAAATCTACTATTTTTGGTGAATGACCTGCAAAAGTGATGTTTGTTTTCTGTTGCATACTTTTGACCTGTGGGTCAGAATAAACAACTTATTCTTTCCTAAAGAACTTGTGTTGGCTGGTGATATGGTGAAACCTTGTTACTTACCTTGCATCTCTTAGGCCCAGGCAATTGCCTAGGGCCACCTGAAAAAGTCCTGAAGGTACCCCTGGTTGTAGGGGACACGCCAGAATCCCTGTGTTTGTCACCCGGCAGCCCTACACTACGGAGGGTTGGTGACAATCTGGAGAAATACAATATTCTTCATGACAACCAATCTGGTTTTCAGGCAGGCTACAGCATGGAAACAGACATAGCTTCACTGATTGATCACTTGCACTCACTTTTTTAGCTTAGGTTCAAGTGCTATGATTCTGCAACTTGACCTTGCATTTGATTTGGTGGATCATTCTATCCTTTTGTACTGTTTAGAATCCATCGGAATCTCAGGCAATGTCCTGAATTGGTTCCAAGGATTCCTGGGAAAAAGATCTTACAAGGTGTTAAAGGATGATAAATTTTCTTATGGCTGGGCCAACATGTGAGGAGTGCCTCAGGGCTCCCCTCTGTCCCCTACCCTGTTTAACATCTATCTTGTTTCATTGGGTAACCTTTTGCAGAGTTTAAAGCTTAAATTCTTCATTTATGCAGACGACATAACTATTGTTATCCCGTTTAGCTCCCTTACATCTGAGCTTATAAACTCTCTATCAATCATCTTCAATCAGGTGGAACTCTGGATGTCTGCTTATAGATTAAAATTAAATAAAGAAAAGACCAAATTTTTTTTAGCAGCCCCTAATGATAAAATCAAGGCTACTATGATACAGGTAAATGGGATGAATTATAATATTGAACAATCTCTAAAAATACTAGGAGTAACTTTAGATAAACATCTTACACTAGAAAAGCATTCTGACGTGGAGGGGGGCATAATCAAAAAAAGTCTAAGTCCCCTTTTGGCCTAAGGGCTGAAACGTTGAAAGTAGAAGCAGGGAAAATGTCCATTATCAAAAAAAAAACGTACATTGCTGATAAGATTTTCAAGTGATTTGTTAATTGTTGATATGTGTATTGTACACTTGTTGAAAGATGAAAAAATGAATAAAGAATTATAAAAAAAAAAAAAAGTCCAAAATAATGGCCTGCCTCTACATTCAGCTGTTTAAATGCCCAGACCACCACTACGTCTAAACTTACACCATATCATCAACCTAAAAAAAGCCTAAGCCCCAAACGTCCAAAACAAGGGCTTTTAGGCGAAGGAGCCAGTCCTTCGCCTAAAAGCTGGATTCTGTAACCGGTGTCTGTCAAAAACAACACTGGTTACAGAATCCACCCGTCTCTAGAACGATCCAGGCAGGAAGGAGCCCAAGCCCTCCTGCCCCGTCAAACTGCGACTCCCCCCCCCCCCCCCCCCCGACAACATCGGGGCAAGAGGGAGCCCAAGCCCTCCTGCCCCGCGGCACCCCTGAACCCCCGATTACGTTTGGGGCAGCAATTCTCTAATTTGCTGTTTCAGCGAGTGCACCGGTATCGCTGGCTTTTTGCTGATACCGTTGGTGCCGCTCTGCGCTCCAGAGATGAGGAGGCCGATGACGAGGCACTCACCTCATTTGGAGCCAAGAGTTTCTTAGGGCGCCTCGAGGTTGGCAGGACTTGGCTCACTGCAGCAGAGACCTGAGGGCCCGAAGGGGTGGGAGAAGGCTTCTTATCCGGCTTACCCACTGATATCGACATCAAAGAGGATTACAGTGACGTTGAAGCTTGCGGTGTCGACTTCCATACGGGTCCCGATGTCAGGGCTGGTGTCAACTCACTCGCCATTGCGGCACCAAAAAGAATACATTGTTGAATTTGACAGTTTTTTTAACATTTGCTTTTGAAGTGAAGAACAATGTGTGCAAGCTTCAGCCCTGTGCTCCGTCCCCAGACACTGAAGACACCAGCAATGCGGGTCTGTGATGGAAATAGGGCGAGCACAGTGACCGCACTTTTTAAACCCCGTTTGAGGTTGGGACATTGAGGGAAAAACCACCTCAGCTAAATCGAAGGACAAGGCTGTAGAAGCGGAATAGGCCCCAGAGGGCCAAACCCGCGCAAGAAAAAAAGTTAAAAAAAATTTTTTTAACCAAAAAAGAAACAATAAAGTAAAAAGAAATAAAAAAATGACTGAAATGTCAAAAAAGAAAACCGCGAGAGTGGGAAGGCAGCAAAAAAAAACTAAGAGCCCTTAATGAGCGACTTCTTAGCTCCGCGGAAACTAGAAAACTGAAGGACCGCGCGCCCTACGTCGGGTGGGAAGGCACTCACGCATGCACAGTTCGGGCTATCGCGAACTTTCTAAAGATTTAAAGTGGTGATGCACTTTTAAAGTTTTCCGTACCTGGGCTCCGACTGTGACATTACCCATTCGTGAGAACATGCTGCCTGCTTGTCCTGGGATAAAGATATGTTATGTCATTGAATACATCATTATTGTAATATAAACTAAATTAGTATGAGAAAAGCTCTCTCACAGAGTCTGAATTCTTACTTTCAGTTTTCGCTTCATTTCAAGGACATTATTGAGCTGTGCTTCCCTTGTGTTTAATTCTTCATCAATGAGTATTGAGTATGCAAGACTGTTAATCTTCATCTCCTCCTGTGAGAAAATCATAAATAGATTAGTTACATTGCTCTTTAGGTCCAACGTTCCTTCAAATTTTTGACTGGATATGTGTGCAAAAATTTTTCTTCTGTGCAATTTTTTATAAGCTGAGTTCAAATTTGTGGACTATCCCCTTCATTCTATAACTTGCCGCCTACCTTTACATTCTGAGTGCATGTATAAATTATAGAATACTAGTACTGGGAGATACAAGATGGCATCTACTTGAACCAACGTGTTCAGCAATTCTCCAAGCCTGTTTGACCTTTTGGATTGGTGGGGTTTTTTTGCCTTTGAAGCTGCCTTTTTAGTTTGTAATTATGGCTCGAAAACAAAAACACAGGGTTAGAAGCTATCTCTCTGAGTCTCCTGCCATGCTGGAGACTAAATAACAGTTGATTACAACTTTCATTGTTCCCATGGTGTCAGGGAAGCAGCGTTTTTTGAGCTGTTGAATGAGGAGGTCTTGGCTTAGCAGCTCCTTGGGACTTTGTTAAGCCCAATAGCCCGAAGCACTTCACCCCTGCTGGGTTCCAGATCAGAGTTGGCACAGGGCAAACAGCTGAGTGTCAATGAGCAGACCTGTCTGCTGCCACTTAGAATAAGAGTGGGTTAAGTTTTTATTCCTATGCTCAAGCGTCAAGATTGGAACTGTTGTAATTGTTGGGGAATTGACTAGTGGATACACTAATGAAGATTTTCAGGTTGGTGTTATTGCCAGATGTCCCACTATCTATTGGGGTACCCAGTGTGGTAAGAGCTACCCACCCCGACTAGCTAAACCCCTATTACTTTAGATGTGCTGTGGTCTGAATTGATTAGATTGGAGGCTTCTATTAAGGGCTCCTTTTACGAAGGTGCGCTATGGGTTTTACCACACGCACTGGATTAGCACGCGCTAGCCAAAAATCTACCGCCTGCTCAAAAAGAGGCGGTAGCGGCTAGCCCACGTGGCATTTTAGCTTGCGCTATTTCGCGCGTTAAGGCCCTAGCGCGCCTTTGTAAAAGGAGCTCTAAGCGTTCTGATGAAATTGGAACATTTTTCTACAAAATCCAACACAAATGTAAGCCAGCAAGAAGAAACGGTTGCCTCATTATCACAAAGGCTGCAAAGTTTGGAACCAGCAACAAAATCTAGCTGGGTCAATGGTACAAGATCGATCAATACCCATCGTAAAATGGAATAAATGGAAAATAGATTGTGACTATTTAATCTGAGATTTGTTAATTTTCCTAGCGTGCCCTATGAGATTTCTAGAGATACTTTGAAAAAGTATTTTTTTTTTGTTTGTTTGTTTTTTGATACTTGATATTCATTTTTGTTTTTAAATTCTTTATTCATTTTTGCATGTTACAACAAGTGTAGCAGTTAAACTCATATGAACCTAAAGATACACACTTGATTAACTCTCATATATGCTTTAAGTATAACATTTCATAACAAATTAATATTCTGTAATATTTATGTAAGAAATCTAATATTTAAATTATTTTGGAAAGATCTTGAAAATTACTCAAGAAGCTTTCCCAAGGAAGTGGGAAGCAGCCAGTGGAAGCCAAAGTACATTTTTACTTATCAGAAGGGAAGGGTGTCTTAGGATCTTTTGATTATATGATTCTCTTCTCTATTTCCTTGTTTAGTGGATATTACTGAATTTCATTTTCCTTTGTATTCCCTATCCAATTTATATGTTCTGAATGATTTAATGTTAAACAATGGAGAAAAATAAAAGCAAAAAAAATATTAGTACTTCTGCATGTGGCTGTTACAGTTATTAGCTCAGCACTCAGCAGTATTTTATAACTTTATCACACTGCTCACTTAGCATCTGGGTGGGACATGGACATGGCAAACATTTAGGTGTGTATCTTATACAATACTGTTACTTGCTAAAGTGCTGCATTTAAGTGTGTGTATTTACACCTGTTACTGGTGTGGCATGAGGATGCCTAAATGTAGGAAGCATAGATGCCGACTTACGCTACTATTCAATAATGGAATCTAGGTGTCCAGATGCCATTATAGAATTGCTAATAACATATTTGCATGGATAATTTAACCAAAATTGTACTCCAATCTGCAAAACACCAGGTCTCATCAAAAGACGCGGTTTCCTTCTCTTTTGTGTAATTTTTTGCCACATCTGGGAAGACATTTAGGCCCAGATTCTGTAAATGGTGCTTAAATCAGCCAGTGCCTAGAAAAATGGTGTCATTTACAGAATCACGCTTAGTGGCACCTAATCTAATCTAATCTAATCCTTAGGTTTGTATACCGCATCATCTCCATGTTCGTAGAGCTCGACGCGGTTTACAATAGGAGAAATAGGAAGGAACTACAACAGAGGGTTAGAGGTAGAAGTGTGAAGAAAATTTAGAGGACTTGGGATGCCAAGATATAAGAGTTTCCTTGATTCCTAAGTTGGAGGGAGACTTACATTTTTTGAGAAAAGCCAGGTTTTCAGATGTTTGCGGAAAACTTGGAGAGAGCTCAAGTTCCAAAGAGGGGAGTTAAGGTTGTTCCAGAGCTCAGTGATTTTGAAGTGGAGGGAGGTCCCTAGCTTTCCTGTGTGGGGAAATGCCTTTTAGCGAGGGGAAGGATAGTTTTAATTTGTGGGAGGATCTGGTGGTATTAGGGTTTGAGGAATTCCAAGAAAGAGGGATAAAGGGAGGGAGGATACCATGTAGGATTTTGAAAGCTAAACAGGAGCATTTATAGTGGACCCTGGTGATTATTGGAAGCCAGTGGAGCTTGGCCAGGAGCTATGTAAAAACTTAGGTGCCGGAAATGTAGGCCTACATTTTAGGCACCTACATTTTTGGAGAATCGCGCTTAGCATCAACTAAGTCATGCTCTGCCCATAAAAACGCCTGAAGGGACACGTATCAGAACTTTAGTAAGTGTCCTTAGGCATATGTTGTTTAAAGATGCAAAGGTAGGCCCTGTTTATCTTTCCCTTCTTTGAAGATGGTACAAGGACAGGTAATGTTTAAACAGAGATAATGTGAAGTGAATTCAATTGTTTTGTTAAGCCGTATTTACAGACAGCTTTAGTTAAGAAGCTCTGCTGGTCAAGGCTTTTTCTTACCTTTTGGACTTCAATCTCTAGCTAGGAAAAATGCTGATGTGTTTAAAGTTTCATGTGACTTTCCATATATGGTTTGTATTTACGTCACATGCCATCACATGCTGACAAACCTGATTCGTATAAATATGTGAAACTCATAATAAAAGACGGACATGTTTTGGAAGACGATTTCTGGTCTTTAAGATGTGTCCCCAGGTACCTGACTTACATATGACAGAGACAGAGAAAGTATGGGGCAGGAATTGGGACCTGAATCCTTTTCAGTTGGGGGCTTGTCCGCGATGGGCAGATGATATCACCGGTATTTTGTGAGTATTTCTGAATTTTTTCTGTTCTTTAATACTCACTGGGTAGTGGTGACCTGTACCCACCCTTTATTTTAAGTTCAAGCTTTGGGTTCTATTATGGAGTTTTTTTGGGAAAAATCTCGGGGTACTTTCGGTAAGCACCCCTCATATATATAAGCAGCTGCCATTCTTTCGGGAAGAATGAAATTATTTATAGAACCCCCCTGCCCACTCTGTCATTTGTAAGGTTAAAACTTTTATAGAGTATAAGATTTTATTGTCTCTTATTACTGTACCTCGCTTATAAGGTAAGATAAGCGAATATTTTTGCATTGTTATATTGGGTTTTGTAATGAGTCATAAAGGCACTTACTCCTAGACAAATGAGACTTGTACGGCTGTGTGTGTGTATGACATTTTTCCTTCAGCTCCCATCTTTCTGTGTCACCAATGTTTACTACTGAGGTAGGACATGCTGTTATGTGGAATGAATTGAAAGCGCTGTTTGAATCAGTCTAAGATCTTTCCCTTGTAGTTTGTACACAAGCACTATTTCTTAAATTCCGTTTTAGAGGTTTTCTTTCTTGTGCAGAGCAAAGCTAATCTGTTCTTTGCTTTCATTATCAGGGTCTGTGCATGAATGTTTTTGTCCCTTCCCCCAGACTTCTCTGTTTGGGCTTCCACTGACCCCCTATAGTGCTTCTTTGAAGTTACTCATTCTTGGTTTTATAAAGCAGTAAGGTGAGATTCCACTGCTTGTCTCTTGACTTTTCTCCGGCATTATCAAAACCACCATCTCTTCTTATAATACGCCCATCTTGTTGCCAAAGCTGATGGCATTCCCTGTTTCGTCCTAGATTTTCGGGCTGTTAATGTTTTGGTAATTCTCATTGCACTTATGTTTCTTCCACCATTCCACCGGCAGCCAATGATTTTTTCTGTCATTGTCCTAAAGAATGTTTTATTTTAGTCCCTTTGGTGAGGCTTTTCAGCTCTTTTTTTTGCCTTCACCTTTAAGCAACAGTATACCTAGTGTGGAATGTCCTTCGGGCTATTCTACAAGTCATGCACTGCCCCTCATGGTCCTATTCTCATTTTGTACAATTTTTTGTGTTCCATAATTCTAGAGACCTGTCAGGCTGATAGTTTGTACCTTTTATAATGGTTGTCTGTGTGTGGTCACAAGGTGTCATGAAATAAACTGCACTGGTGTACATCTGAAGTGAAATACCTGGGTTTTGTCCTGTCTCATGGTCAGAGGAAAATCTGCACTTTCTGCACTGCTGCTATTCTGGGTCTGCCCCGCCCAGCTACCAAGAAAGACATGCTTACTTTTCTTGCTATGTTTGGTCACTGCCGCCAATGGATCTCTGCTTGTTCCTTCTATGACCAGATTTTGAGACAGACCCTGGTTTCTGAAATGACTGCTCTTATCAGATGGACTTATGAAATGTTGGACATTTAAAATGTGCTTTGGTTTCTAGCTCAAGTTTGGGTTTTCCTGCTTATGCCCACATGTTTTATCTGTTTGGGACTATTGTAACACCATGAAGGGAGAACATGGCGGTAAATTACGCTCTGTTGCCTTTTTTTATAGTCACTCCTGTTCAAGAAAGCCCTGGCTGCTTGTGCTATTGTGGTAGAGATGGTTACTTCTTTGACCCTTGGTCACCTCATTACCCTTCACACTTTTCACGATGTCCAAGCCCTTCTTTTAAATAGGCTTCTGGGTCTCAAGGGTGAACAGGATTCTCTTCCTCTCTTTTTTCACAGCTTCAGTCCTTTGTTACCACCCCCTCCTCTGAATTTGATGCCTGGCGTTTGGCAGGTGCCCAAAGCCGCCCTTTTAGACGGACTTTGGTGCAAAGAGGGGGAACCCTGGATACCAGCTGCTAGCTCTCCCTTATTCATTGCCCAATATCATGGTATTGGTTATCGTAGTGCTCGCTCGACATTTTAACTTCTTGCTAGTGATATTTTCATTCTTGACCTTTTGCTCCTTGATACATATATATATAGTTCGATAATTACAGCTGGCATGGTTGTGAATTGAAAATAAATTGGAAAATACAATTCCTTTCTATTGTTTTAGCTGAAATTAGGATGTTGCTAATTTAAAATGGTTTTGTCTGGATTTATACATAGCCATCCCAGATCCGTTTTGGCACAGATATTTCTAATGTTTTCCACGGGTCCTCTTTATCACTGCAGAGATAGAGACGCTCCAAAGAGACATTAGCTTTATGCCTTTTTCCAAATATGAGATGGTTATGATATACATTATTTGTTGTTTTGGTTTTTTTATATCAATGTGTTTATTTGCAGAGTTAAATTCAGCCCTGCACACTTGACAGATGAAGAAATAGCTCCACGCTTAAAACTTTATGTTTTGTCTGTGTCATGTCTACTTGTTTTAGTTTAGTGGGTACCCCAGGATACATAATATTGGCCATTTCTAGAGCTCTTTTTCCACTTCTTACTAGCCTAACTGCGCAATGTTCTTTTACTTATAGCTTTTATATTCTGAATATAGTTTAGTTAGGGGTTATAAGAAAAAGTTTTACTTTATACAGCATTTATTTCGTGGTGTTCCCTACATATGATCCATTCAGTATACATTTCTGAATACATTCAGTACATCAGTGTGGTCTCTCTGAGGTGCATAGTAGTTATATGCAGCACACAAACACATATCCTTTTGGATTGTTCAATTAAGAACCTTAAGTAACTGAGTATTGTCTCTCTTTTGCAATAGCTATGCTAAGTACATGAATTGGTATTGTTACATGTTGCCACATTCAGTACAGGCAACATGGTTTCTCTTGTTTTCTATCTCTTATTTGGATCACATTGGAGTACAGCTGCTAATGATATTTGGAATGCTTTCCAAGCATCTCTTTTCAAGTATCTCTTTCTGTATGCACAGACATCTGGCTGCTCTCCCTTTGAGATTCTCACGGGATGACCTTTCCCTGCCCCATGGGTAGATTTTCCCTTGATACAGGAGGAATACGTCTAAAAGCTAATTGAAATATTAGGGCTTGTTCAAAGAAACGTGTCTTGCACTTCTCCTTTCTCTCCACAGATTCCTACCCATTTTTTCCAGCCTGGTGATTGTCCAGCAGCTTTCCAAGGATCGGAAGCAGACGGATTTCCCCTTTGGCCTTCCCACTACTGTGATCGCTGTGACCAGGCCCGCTGCACTCACTGAGGAGTTTCCTGTTTGGATCCACGCAAGTCGCTTGAAGAGGGTTAACCTAAAACCCCAGAAGCAAGTCTTCCCTGTGCAGATTTCACCTCCTCCAGTGGAACAACATAATGATCTCATTGCAGCATTCTACCAACTTTATCATTCTCTTACTGGCACCGCTGCTGCTAGTTTTTCTCCCTGTATGGATCATTTCTAACTGGGTCTACAGGGATGATGTGTTCTGGGTCCACGACACTTTCTGCCCATACCCATCTGTAAATGACACTCCTGCTGTAAACAGCACCCCCGACACCTCTTTGCGACTAAGACGTCAAGCTGGACTACTCCCTCGCAAAGGCTGTCCTTCAATTGGAATCCAGAAAAGACTGATAGTATGCTACCCTTTGGTATAATTCCAGCAGTGTGCAAGTTGCCACCTTCTCCTTTGAGTATTGTGACATTGTGGACTGTTCATCAATTGATATCCAAAGGCTGTGCCATTGGTCCTCAGAAATTCCTAAAACTAAGGACATATATATATATGTTACTGACTCACGTTGGGGGGTTAAGTGTGCATTCTGGGGAGTGGTAGGGTGGAATATTGATACTGACTGGGCTTATAAACTAGAAAATACCCTGAAAAACAGTGGACCAAAATGGTAAATCACTGCTTACTTGTATGACCCTTCATAAGGTTGGACACTGTTATAGGAAAAGTGTTCCTGCACAAATTATTAAGCTTTCTCTTACTATTGACAACCCTAGACCTACTGATGAAGGTATGTACATTATGAACATGTGGTTTAAGGGTGGGTCTAGCTATCATCAGTTTTCTTACGGGATCTATCTACCTCCACTCATCTTCTCCCGCCATTTTATGGGGGCCTCAAAAAATGCTAACCCACTGGCCCCTACATTCAATAAACTTACTGACATGATGGCTATTGCCAATCCCACTTTTGAAGATATTGTGGCTGTTGAGGTAGGGTTTTCAGAACGTAACCTTTGGTTAGAATGGATGAAATTCACTGCTGATCAACATAATAAGAGTAATTGTTACATATGTGCTCAAGCTAGACCCCATCTAGGAACCGTACCTCTGGACCTCCCTCCTGGTATCCAACCATGCCTTTCTGGGTTATTTACCAGTATCTCCTCTAATTTTACCTATCCTCTTTGTGCACTGCAGTGTCCTAAATACCCTTTGTTGCCAGGACAGCAAAAGCTTGATATTGCCGTCACCATCTATAAGGGCAATTACACATGTCATGTTTCTAATCTGACACAGAGTAGTTTTGTAGGTAATTTACCCCCAGGTTATTGTTCTGTCTTGGCTCATAGGTATGCCCCATTGTTGCTGCATCAGATTTGATATTTACTGGCTTTATGGAGACTTTTGGCTCCCTGTTAAGCTACCCAGCCAGTGGATAGACCAGTGCACTTTAGTTAAGGTTACCATGCTCCTGCATATTTTTCTGAAAGGCATCCTTCCTATTCACATGGTTTTTTCTCTTTTTTGTCTTGATATAAATCTGATCACATGTATACATAGATGCTATAGGGGTCCCAAGAGGGGTCCCAGATGAATTTAAGGCCCGAGCTCAGGTTAAGGCTGGGTTTGAGTCCCTTATTCCCTTTATTACTATTAATAAGAATGTTGATCGGATTAGTTAAAATTATTATAATCAGCAACGCTTTGTGAACTATTCTAGGGACGCCTTGCAAAGTATTACTGATCAATTAGGCTCCACTTCTCAGATGGTTCTCAAAATCATATGGCCCTAGATATGATTCTAGCTGAGAATTTTGTTAAATTCTCCTCAGTATTTTATGCTGTTGTACTTTTCTTTCTGACAATATAGGTCCTCCTATGGACATTCAGAAATTAGCAGACCTCTTTGCTGAGTTCAAATGTAACTCTGATTTATCTAATTCTTGGGATCAGCACTTTAGTTGAATGCATAATCTCTTATTATTTGCACTCTTGTCTTGACTGCTCATGTACTGTGTTATTCGTATTACAGCTCCTAAAAAGACCCCTCCTTGAGAGACATACCTAAGGTATCACTCCCTTCCAGCTCATGCTGTGTATTTGTGACGTCATTTACATGACGTAAGAGGGGATTTGAAGGGACACGTATCAGAACTTTAGTAAGTGTCCTTAGGCATATGTTGTTTAAAGATGCAAAGGTAGGCCCTGTTTATCTTTCCCTTCTTTGAAGATGGTACAAGGACAGGTAATGTTTAAACAGAGATAATGTGAAGTGAATTCAATTGTTTTGTTAAGCCGTATTTACAGACAGCTTTAGTTAAGAAGCTCTGCTGGTCAAGGCTTTTTCTTACCTTTTGGACTTCAATCTCTAGCTAGGAAAAATGCTGATGTGTTTAAAGTTTCATGTGACTTTCCATATATGGTTTGTATTTACGTCACATGCCATCACATGCTGACAAACCTGATTCGTATAAATATGTGAAACTCATAATAAAAGACGGACATGTTTTGGAAGACGATTTCTGGTCTTTAAGATGTGTCCCCAGGTACCTGACTTACATATGACAGAGACAGAGAAAGTATGGGGCAGGAATTGGGACCTGAATCCTTTTCAACGCCCACTTAGGTGTTAGGTGCCGCTAAGGGCCATGCAATAGGTGCCTAACTTCTATAGAATCGGGTAAGTACCAAGGCCCAGACTCTGCAACCAGCACGTTGTTGGTGGCAGCCTTACAAGCAGCCGCTAATCACGGGACAATGCCAGGTACAGAATCGCGCTTCCAGCAAAGGTAGGTGCCAGAAATGTAGGCCAGGATTTTCCTGACTTACATTTCTGACACTTCCCTATGATGTGAATTGCACCCCCATAAGGGCTTTAGGTCACCTAATGCTACTTCTGGCGTTATTCACACCTACAGAAGCATTAGGCGGCCTGAAGCACCTACAGAGATGCGATTCTGGCACCAATTTTTAAGCACCAGTAGGTGACTTGAAACTCAGTTAAAAATGTCATTTCAACTGTGTTTTTTACTGAGTTTGGGCACCTATAGGTGCCTAAAAAAATGGCACTATTTAGAGAACCTGGGTCTTATGCCCAATTTAATTTCTTTCAATTATTGAAGCAATGAAGAGGATTTTACCAATTAAGTGCTCTTTAGAGAATCTGTCTCTTATTGTTTTTTTTCCATAAATTTATTATTTCTGTTTCTATAGAAGTTTCAGAATCCAGTCTCTATCTGATTCAAATACAAAGTCTGCTATTAAAGTCCCAGTCTGAATTGTTGGATCAATAGAATTTTCCAAAACATCTAATGGACTCAAGGAGTCTAAGGAAACATTTGCAGCCGCCTCACCAATCCCCAATACTTTTTTAAAAGGTGGGAAATGCTTTAGTACCTGAATAAATTCATGTAAACCATTCTGAGCTCCCCTGGGAGAACAGTATAGAAAGTTGACTAAATAAATTACATTACATTACATTAGGGATTTCTATTCTGCCATTATCTTGCAGTTCAAGGCGGATTATAAAAGAATTATCCAGGATGTATTACAACAAGAACTTACAAAAAAAAAAAAAAATTGGTCAGTTTCAAAGAGAGTAAGGAATGGGTAAGGTTAATTGTTTGGGGTAGTTGGCTTTAGTGAGAGGTGGAGTTTGAGACTTGCGGTATTATTTCTTTTTTCAGAGTCTTTATTTCTTTTCTAAAAGTCTTGTAGTCGAGGGATGCCGTCAGTAGATTGGCGATTTGGTTGTCTAGTTTGGCTGCTTGAGTGGCCAGGAGGCCATCATATAGTTTTTTCCATTTGACCTCCTTAATTGGGGGGTATGAGAATGGGGTATGAGTTTTGTCTGGTTGTGGTGTTGTGGATGAGGCGGTTATTCAAGTAGTTTGGACTGTCTCCGTATAAAGTCTTAAATAGTAGGCAGTAGAATTTAAATTGTATTCTTGCTGGGATTGGAAGCTAATGCGATTGGAGATATGCTTCTGTAATGTGATCATGTTTCTTTAATGAGTAGATGAGTCTTAGTGCTGTGTTTTGGATAGTTTGTAGTTGTTTTGTTATGGTTGTAGGGCATGGGAGGTAGAGGATGTTACAGTAGTCAAGTAGGCCTAGTATAACTCTTTGACATTTGCTTCAGGAACTTTTAATACCTCAAAAAAATATTTCTTCAACATTTCAACTGGTTGAAACAAAGAGGATTTATGAAAGTTTATAAATCTTAATGTACACTTCCTTTGCTTGTTTTCTAAATCTTCTACCTTCCTGCAGAGATTCAAAGAATCCTGCATAAATGTTTCTTCATTTTTTTAACACTATCTGATAGTTTTCTTCCATTTGCTGGATTGTCTTATCTAAAAGACACAGATTTTTCAAAATTTTACCAGCTACTGATGAAATTTTTACCAACTCAGTTTTACCAGCTACTGATGAAAATTGCTGGTACAATAATGTATTTTGTCCAAATAAAGACTTTTTCATAGAGACTAATGCTTCCCAAATAGATTCTAAATTAATAGTTTTTGGCTTCAGCAAAGAAGGTTGAAAGGGTTGCAAACTTATCTGTGCTGAGTCCTGCATGCAAAGAAAATAATATCTGGTTTTCAGAAGTGTTATTTAATAACTTTTTACTACTACTACTACTATTTATTATTTCTATAGCACTACCAGAAGTATGCGGTGCTGTACATTAAACATGCAAGAGACTACACCAGAAACTCACAACAGCCATTTTGTTTGCGGCTCTACACAAGGCAGGAGTATACAAAGATCGCTCCTGCCCTGCTTCACCACTAGACGCAGGCTTTAAAAAGTAAGTTGTGGAGGAGTCCGGGAGGCAAAAGGGAGCCGGGGGTAGGTCAGAGTTGGCCCTAAGTAAGTTGTCATCTAATATTACTAAACTCCAGTCCTGGGCATCGATGGTCTAGATCAGGGTTGTCCAACCTTTTTGCTTCCCTGGGCCTCAATGGCTTAAAAAAATGTTTCTGGGGCCGCACAAACACGTAAACACTGCAGCAAGACAGAGGAGGGAGCTGGCAAGATGGTAAACACCCAGGGCCAGCAGAGGAAAACACTGCATCGCCCTCGACCGGGGCCACACAAAATACTTCACGGGGCCACATGCGGCCCTTGGGCCGCAGGTTGGACACTAAAACGAAAAAGGTTGAAGACAGAAAGTGAGGTAAATGGAAAACTCCACAGCACAAAGATTTCCTCACTTATTAGGGTTCAATCATCATCAAAAGTCCAAAAAAGGCAAAAAATTGCTCAATATATAAAACTGTTTCTTTCAATAATTGACAATTAGTCCATCATTGTTTGCTTATCCTTTATTGCAGTATACATTGCTTGCCCCAACAGTTATATGCCCGACGGGACCCGTTTCGCCTAAACAGGCTTTCTCAAGGGTTCCAATAGGGAGCACTGTTTTTTGGCGTCCTTACGAATACAGGGTATATAACTGTTGGGACAAGCAATGTATACTGCAATAAAGGATAAGTAAACAATGGTGGTCTAATTGTCAGTTATTGAAAGAAACAGTTTTATATATTGAGCAATTTTTTGCCTTTTTTGGACTTTTGATGATGATTGAACCCTAATAAGTGAGGAAATCTTTGTGCCGCAGGTTGGACACCCCTGGTCTAGATGAAACTTAATGTTGCAAAAACAAAACTTCTGTGGTTAGGCTCTCAATTAGATTGCCTTCCTTCCGCTGTGATTTTGGACTCGGGTGAGTCTCTGAAAATTTAATCCTCTTCATTGATACTCGGTGTCCTTATTGATTCCTCACTTACATTTAAGAATAAAATCAATTCCCTTGTAAAAAAATGTTTTTTCAGCCTCCGTATCTTAAGGAGAGTAAGAGCGTGTTTTCATCATCATCACTTTTCTGTGTTGGTTCAATCAGTTATTCTGGCTTGTCTGGATTATAGCAATGCAATGTACTTGGGTTTACCTAAGATCAGCTTGCAAAGACTCCAGTTGATTCAAAACACTGCTGCTAGACTCATTTTTGGTTAGAGTAAATTTGACCATGCGTCTCCACTGCTCAAAGAATTACATTGGTTTCCAGTTCATCTCAGAATTCAATTTAAGAGCATCTGCATTGCATTTAAGATCCTATTTGGTATCTTTTATTTGGTATCTTTATCACTCTTATTCCTTTAGTCTGGAATGTATACAGATCACACCATGCAACTGAAACTTTCTTTCCCTTCTTTTAAAGGTAAATCTAAATCTTTCAGAAAAGTCAGTCAATCTTTTTTTTTTTTTAAACTGACAGAGCTTTGGAATAGTTTGCCAAATCCTCTAAGAAGCTTTAAATCTCTTTTTTTTTCATTTCGGAAAGCTTTAAAGACATTTCTGTTTGCTAAACATTTTGGAAATCAGCTATATTTTTTGTAATCTAGTCCATTCTTCTTTTTCTCTTACTGTTAACTGAGTTGAGCTCCTATTGGTGATGGAGCGGTCTATAAATCTAAGCTTTAGTTTAGTTTAGTTTTAGTTTAGAGTTTTTAAAAAGTAAGTCCGAGAGGGGGGGAAAAAACCCCGTGAATAATCAAAGCCATGAGTGCCGAACTTGCAAATATTGAAAAATAAAATGAAATATTTTTGAAAACTTTTTTTTTCCTATTGAAGTAAATAAATTATTGAATACGCTTCGTACAAAGGGACAAAGAGGTAGAGAGGATAGAGGATTACAGAGGGAATGACAAAAAAATATAGTGCTTTACCAGTTGGTAGGGTTAGGACTTAAAACACAGCTTCGAAAAAGTGGGCTTTAAGCCTGGATTTGAATACCACCAGAGATAGAATCCAACGTAATGCCACATTATGGTGTACATGAGAGCAAATTTTTTCTATGTAATTACACAGCAGCCCTTCCAAAAATGCTGGAAACACCCCCAACAATTAACACAGAAGTTCTACAGTTGCCATGCACTAACCACAAAGCCTTACCACTACTTAATAAGCAGAACTTTTGAAAAAAAAGCATAAAAACTGTTTATAACCTGATAGATGACCATCTCTGATTTCACTTTCCTATCAAAGAGTCTGGTTAAGAAGTCATCAAAAGCCTGTGTTGTTTCCATAATGGAAGTCTGAAGTTTTTTCATTTCAGTATCCAATACCTGAAAGGGAAAAAAGTATTAGTTATATTTTCGTGGGGTTGGGAGGGTGTCAGTGACCACTGGGTGAGTGGGGGAGGTCCATACATTCATTCATCCAGCAATTATCTGGTCAGTTTCCCTCGACCCTGAAGAAAGGTTTCTTTTTTGAAACATGCATGTCGGGAGAGGTGAAGACAGCACAGGCTCACTATAAGCTAAGTGATGGTCTGTCATTGAAAAAATGATAGGTTTTATATATATAAAAAAATACATCACTAAAAAAATGGCACTTAGATAAATAGGAGAGTGATTCATTGAATTAATAAAGGTTGGACCGACGAAGCATTAAGCAACTGGTTATATACCCGATTGCTGCCTGAAGGTCCATACATATGATAGATGCACCCCCAAGGGTAGATGCATTCAATATTTGCTTGTCCTTTAAGTTAGTTGTATTAGACAAACCAGTATATGACTTGTCATACTGAACAACAGTGGCTTGTTGATTCCTTTAAGATTTAGACATACTGGAGGGAAAATGAGCTGCGAACCGTCTAAAATATCTGTTTCGAAAATTGGCACTTGGACATTTTGGCGATTAAAAAGTCCAAGTGCTACTTTATGCAGTTTTTTTTTATGTCTTTCTGTTTTGAAAATGAGCCACTTTGGATTTAGAGCACATCATAGTATGGAATCAGCTTTACTGGCTGGCTTTTCAGAATCCAGAATTTCGTTAGCTAAAGGGCAACTGCTGATTTTGCTACAGTTTGATTCTATTGCAGCATTTGACACCGTAGCATAGACTATGATGCCCTCTTATTCAAGTTGAGCTCTATAGGATTTGAAGGAAATGTCTTTTCATGGTTTTCAGACTTTAAAAAAAATGAGGGACATAGTAAAAATGAGGGAAGCCTTGTCAGACATTTTGATCTCCCTATGCAGGGTTCATCGGGGTTCTCCTCTCTCCCCCATCTCATTTAACTCCTACATGCCTTCTTTTGACCTAGGTTTTTCATCTCTAGGAATCTCCTATATGGATGACATGCTGCTATTGATTCCTGTAGGTAAAAATCTATCTATTATTTTGTATAAGGTCAATAGCTCCTCTCATGGATTCAAACTTAACAAAGACAAGACTAAGCTACTCTGGCTAGACCTTTTATAATAAGTATACCAGAGGAATTAGTAACACAACTAACCTATCTTTAAAGGCAGAACACACTGCTAAAGTTATAGGAATTATTTTGGATTCCACCCTGTCCTTTGAACCCCTGATTAACCATGTGGTAAAAATTTTATTTTTCAGGCTCCATCAATTGCGCAATCTGACACAATGGTATTGCGGTATACAAAAATAAAGTTATTATTATTATTTATTCCTCACTTACAGTTAAATCACACAGGAAACTTCAGTTGCTTCAAAACATTACTGCCAAACTTATACTCCACCTGAAGAAACATGATACGCAGCCTTCACTGGCTTCCCATTGAGGCCCATATCTTTTTTTAAACTGGCTTGACTAATATACAAGATATTTGAAGGATCCACTCCTAAATATCTACTGGGTCTATTCTCATTTCCTCTTAATCGAAGAGGTTCTAGGACAAGAGGTACCCTCTTAGTTTACTTTCCCTCTTTCTCAGGGACATTTCAAGCAAATCTTAGGCAATTCCTTCAGCCATCAGGCTGTTTGTTTCTGGCTTTCTTTTGATATGCATTCAACATCATCTTACACTTGAAACCCCCATGAGGGTGGGTTTCTGACAGCTTGAAAAGAAGGAAATCTTTGTGTATAGCTGGTTTGAAATCAGTATTTATCTGTTTGCATTGAAACTGAATGGGAATAATTGTGACTGCCACCTGTTGGGGATGCAGGGAATTACATCCAGTCTATTTGGGAGAAGAGCTGGATAACACCTTATTCAAATCACTAGATCAGTGGCATACCTAGCATATGTGACACCCGGGGCCCATCATTTTTTGACACCCCCCCATCTGTATGAAAAACATGATTTTTAGTAACAATCCACACGTCACACAAGAGTGAGCCTAGGAAAAGGCAGCATCTTACATACTGCAGTGAGCAGTACATCAATACACCCAATGTAAAACTAAACAAGCCAGACTAATACAGATTAATCCTACACAGTCAATCCTAACAAAAAACCATATCTTTTCGAACACACAGAACACAGAAAACACCTTCGCCTATTATGTAATCACAAACTAACTCCTCCCCTTTTACAAAACTGTAGTGTGGTTTTTAGCCATGGTGGTAACAGCTCAGATGCCAACATTAAAAACGCTCTACAGTTTTGTAAATGGGGAGATAGAATAAAAATACATAGACAAAGGTTAAACTGTAGCACCTTGTCTTCTCTGGTTTCTGCTTTCAAAAGAACATAAGCAGTGCCTCCACTGGGTCAGACCCGAGGTCCATCGTGCCCAGAAGTCCGCTCACGCGGCGGCCCAACAGGTCCAGGACCTGTGCAGTAGCCCTCTATCTATACCCCTCTATCCCTTTTTCCAGCAGGAAATTGTCCAATCCTTTCTTGAACTCCAGTACCGTACTCTGTCCTATTACGTCCTCTGGAAGCGCATTCCAGGTGTCCATCACACGCTGGGTAAAAAAAAACTTCCTAGCATTTGTTTTGAATCTGTCTCCTTCCAACTTTTCCGAATGCCCTCTTGTTCTTTTATGTTTTGAAAGTTTGAAAACTCTGTCCCTCTCTACTCTCTCTATGCCCTTCATGATCTTGTAGGTCTCTATCATGTCTCCTCTGAGTCTCCGCTTTTCCAGGGAGAAGAGCCCCAATCTCCCCAATCTTTCCGTGTATGAAAGGTTTTCCATGCCCCTAATTATTCGTGCGCTCTCCTCTGGACTCTCTCAAGTATTGCCATATCCTTCTTAAGGTACGGTGACCAATACTGAACACAGTACTCCAGGTGCAGGCGCACCATTGCCCGATACAACGGCAGGATGACTTCTCTCGTTCTGGTTGTAATACCCTTCTTAATAATACCCAACATTCTGTTTGCCTTCTTCGCGGCTGCTGCACATTGTGCTGTTGACTTCATTGTTGTGTCCACCAGAACACCCAAATCTCTTTCAAGGTTACTTTCCTCTAATACTAATCCCCCCATTTGGTAGCTGAACATCGGGTTCTTTCTCCCTAAATGCATAACCTTGCATTTCCCTACATTGAAGTCCATCTGCCATTTATTCGCCCACTCCTCCAGCTTGTTTAGGTCCTTTTGTAGGTCCTCACACTCTTCCGCATTTCTAACCCTTCTACAGAGTTTAGTGTCATCCGCAAATTTGATAACTTCACACTTCGTCCCCGTTTCCAGGTCATTTATAAATACATTGAACAGCAGCAGTCCGAGTACAGACCCCTGCGGAACTCCGCTCGTGACCTTCCTCCAGCCCGAGTAGTGACCCTTCACTCCAACCCTCTGCCTTCTGCCTGCCAACCAGTGTTTGACCCATCTGTGCACGTCCCCTTCCACCCCGTGGTTCCACAGCTTCCTAAGTAGCCGCTCATGGGGTACCTTGTCAAAGGTATGGCTACAAGGATGATGTCGAGATATGAACTTCGGATTCCTGGATCATAGAGAGGCACTGCAGGGACTACAGGGACCAGACGGACTCCATTTGACCAGCAGAGGTAAGAACATCTTTGGACACCGACTAGCCCGCCTGCTTCGCAGGGCTTTAAACTAGGTAAGTTGGGGGAGGGGACCCACTCATATACTGGTGTGGAAAGGAACTATCCTGATGGGACGAGTCGACACTCTGGGTCTGATAGACCTTAGACTTAGTAGGGATGGGCGGACCCGCTATTCCTAAGGCCTGATTGGTCCAGGCTTCTAGAGCCTGGGCCAATCAGATCTTAGGCTTCGGCGGGATGGGCCGGGAAGGGGCGGGCCCGCCTCATTTCGACGAGGCGTGCCTGCTTGCTCGACGTGCAAGACCCATCTGTAAGAACAGGTTTGGTGGAGTGGGGGTTGTTAGCGCCGGGGGGGGTGCATCTTCGGGCAGGAGGGATTGGGCACCCTCCTGCCAGCGACCGATATTGTCGGGGGGAGGATCGGTAATGTCGGGGGAGGCGGTCGGTAGTGTCGGGAGGGCGGTCGGTAGTGTCGGGGGGGGGTGCGTCTTCGGGCAGGAGGGTTTGGGCACCCTCCTGCCAGTGATCGGTCAGGGGCCACGGCCCGCTATACTTATAGCGGCAGAGAGATCCCTTGCCGCGATAAGTATAGCGGCCGCGTTTATTTACAATGTAGACCAGCATTTTGCTGGCCTACATTTTTAAGCTTCTCATCTACTAGGGAGATGCGTAGGGCCGCCTAGGTTCAGCCTAAGGCCCGCCTAAGGCCCTTAGACGAGCTTAGGCATCTTGCGGGTCTCCCTAGGCTCCCAGAGGCGCCTTCAGGCCTGCCTGGGGAGCATTTTTTTTTTAAAAACGTGCATCCCGATTGGCTGATTAGACAGCTGTAGGACGCCTACAGCTGCTTAAAATCGGGACGCACTTTTAGAGAATCTGGGCCAAAGTGTGGAGGGCCATGTATGCCAATGCACACAGTTTAGGCAATAAAATTCTAGAACTGGAAACTGAAATAAGAGATGCCAACCTGGACGTAGTGGCAATATCCGAGACTTGGTTCACGGACGCACATGGGTGGGATATGGCTATACCGGGGTACAATCTACTTCGTCAGGACAGAGAGGGCAGGTTAGGTGGAGGGGTAGCACTATACATTAAAGAGGACATCAAAACCACCAGGATCACTGATGTCAAGTATACCGGGGAGTCCCTCTGGGTAAACCTGGCAAGAAATGGCAAAAAAAGCCTGTATCTTGGAGTGGTATACAGACCTCCAAGACAACCGGAAGACATGGACGCAGATTTAATTGAAGACATAGAGAATATCACTCTACGGGGCGACACTGTGCTGCTAGGGGACTTTAACATGCCTGATGCAGACTGGAACACATTTTCGGCAACAACCAGCAGCAGCAGGAGACTTTTGACCTCCATAAAAGGAGTACATCTCAGACAGATGGTAACGGAGCCCACTAGGGCTCAGGCGATCCTAGATCTGGTACTCACCAATGGGGAAAGCGTCTCAGAGGTCTCGGTAGGTGATACGCTAGCCTCCAGCGACCATAACATGGTATGGTTCAACCTTGGGAAAGGATCCCCTAAATCAATTACAAAAACAAAGGTGCTCAAATTCCGGGGCACCGACTTCGCACGCATGGGAGATTTCATTCATCAGACGCTGCAGGACCAAGCAGAAACCGGCAATGTGGAAACTATGTGGTCGTACCTGAAATCATCCATACACGAAGCAACTAATTGCTACATAAAATCAGTAGATAAATGGCAAAGAAATAACAAACCCCAATGGTTCACTGAAGAGATTTCACACCTCATTAAGGAAAAGAAAAAAGCATTTCTTTCCTACAAACGTACGCAGAGAGAAGAAACTAAAGTAGAATATAAGACCAGATCTGCAGCAGTCAAAACAGCAGTTAGGGAGGCCAAACTTCGAGTGGAAGAAACTCTGGCACAAAACATTAAAAAAGGGGACAAATCCTTCTTTAGGTATATCAGTGATAGGAAAAGGAACACAGACGGTATAGTACGCCTTAGACAACCGGATGGAAACTACGCGGTGGCGGATTCAGAAAAAGCAGAACTACTAAATGAATATTTCTGCTCAGTCTTCACCTGCGAAGCACCGGGACACGGACCACAGTTGAAGGTAAAACAAGACGAGGATGACCCGTTTCAGAATTTTGAGTTCACACCTGGGGATGTCTACAACGAACTGGCAAGGCTAAAGGTAAATAAGGCCATGGGACCGGACAATTTACATCCAAGAGTGCTCAGAGAATTGAGAGATGTTCTGGCGGAACCGTTGGCAGTGCTCTTCAATCTCTCACTAAGTACCGGGAAAGTTCCGTTGGACTGGAAAACAGCCAACGTCGTTCCTCTACATAAAAAGGGTTGCAAGGCTGAGGCTGCGAACTATAGACCAGTAAGCCTCACCTCAATAGTGTGTAAACTCATGGAAACGCTAATTAAGTATAAATTAGATACGATCCTGGACGAGGGAAGTCTCCGGGATCCCAGTCAACATGGATTCACCAAGGGTAGATCATGCCAGTCCAATCTTATCAGCTTCTTTGACTGGGTAACAAGAAGACTCAGAAGAGTCCTTGGACGTCGTGTACCTGGACTTCAGCAAAGCGTTTGACAGCGTCCCACACCGCAGGCTGCTGAACAAGATGAAATCGATGGGATTAGGAGAAACTCTAACTGCATGGGTTAAAGATTGGCTTAGTGGCAGACTTAAGAGGGTGGTGGTTAACGGTACCCTCTCTAAAATGTCGGAGGTGACTAGCGGAGTGCCACAGGGTTCAGTCCTGGGCCCACTCCTCTTCAACATATTCATTGGGGATCTGACTCAAGGGCTTTAAGGCAAGGTAACCTTATTCGCTGATGACGCCAAACTATGCAATATAGTAAACGGCTATAATCTACAGGATGCTATGGAGCAAGACCTGCGTACTTTAGAAAGTTGGTCCTCGATCTGGCAACTGGGCTTTAACGCCAAGAAATGTAAGGTCATGCATCTCGGTAACGGAAATCCTTACAGAATTTACACCCTGAATGGAGAAACTTTAACCGGGACTACGGCAGAACGGGACTTAGGAGTAATCAGTGCTGACATGAAAGCAGCCACTCAAGTGGAGAAGGCTTCATCTAAAGCACGGCAGATGATAGGTTGTATCAAGAGAAGCTTCGTCAACAGGAAGCCTGAAGTCATGATGCCATTGTACAGAACCATGGTGAGACCTCATCTGGAATACTGTGTGCAATTTTGGAGGCCACATTACCGTAAAGATGTGCTCAGAATTGAATCGGTTCAGCGGATGGCCACCAGGCTGGTCTCGGGGCTAAAGGATCTCCCGTACGAAGAAAGACTGAGCAAATTGCAGCTCTATACTCTCGAAGAGCGTAGGGAGAGAGGAGACATGATTGAGACATTTAAGTACATCACAGGACGGGTCGAGGTGGAAGATGATATCTTTCTTCTGAAGGGACCCTCGACCACAAAAGGTCATCCGCTCAAACTCAGGGGAGGGAAGTTTCGTGGTGACGCCAGGAAGTACTTCTTCACAGAGAGAGTGATTGAGCATTGGAACAAGCTTCCAGTGCAGGTGATCGAGGCACACAGCATCTCAGACTTCAAGAATAAATGGGATACCTATGTGGGATCCCTACGAGGGTCATGCCAAGCGATAGGGTCTCTAGGGTACAGACCTGAAAGAGCGGGTCAGTAGAGTGGCAGTATAATTACAATTATACTTAAGGGGATCATTAGACTTGTTAGGAAGGGTCAATAGTGTGGGCAGACTTGATGGGCTGTAGCCCTTATCTGCCGTCATCTTTCTATGTTTCTATGTTTCTAAGGCCTTTTTGAAGTCGAGGTAAATGATGTCTACGGGTTCCCCTTTGTCCAACTGATTATTTACCCCCTCAAAGAAGTGCAGTAAGTTTGTTTGGCACAACCTTCCCTTGCAGAAGCCATGTTGGCTCGCTTTCATCAGCCCATTTTTTTCGATGTGCTCATAGATGCTGTTTTTTATCAGTGCTTCTACCATCTTGCCTGGAACCGATGTCAAACTTACTGGCCTATAGTTTCCCGGGTCTCCTCTTGACCCCCTTTTAAAGATAGGTGTAACATTTGCTATCTTCCAGTCCTCCGGGATCTCTCCAGTTTTCAAGGATAGGTTGCAAACTCGTTGGAGTATTCCCGCTATCTCATTTCTTAGTTTTTTTAGGGTGGATACCATCTGGGCCTGGTGATTTGTCGCTTTTCAATCTATCTATCTGTTGGAGGACATCCTCATGGCTCACCTCTATTGTTGACAGTTTTTCTTCTTGATCTCCATGGAAGATCACGTCGGGTTCTGGTACACCGGATGTGTCCTCGCTTGTGAAGACTGACGAGAAAAATTTGTTTAACCTGTCGGCTACCTCTTTTTCCTCCTTTATCACTCCCTTTCTGTCTCCATCATCCAAAGGTCCTACTTCCTCCCTCGCCGGTTGCTTCCCTTTAACATATCTGAAGAACAATTTGAAGTTTTTTGCCTCCCTGGCCAACCTCTCTTCGTATTTTCTTTTCGCTCTCCTAACCACTTGATGACACTCTTTTTGGCTTTTCCTGTGTTCTTTCCAGTTCTCTCCAGTTTGGTCCTTTTTCCATTTCCGGAATGATTTTTTCTTGTCTCCTATCGCTTTCTTCACCTCATTGTTTATCCATGCGGGATCTTTTGCTCGGTTTTTTTTGCACCCTTTTCTAAATCTGGGGATGTACATATGTTGTGCTTCTTGCACTGTGCACTTGAAAAGAGACCAGGCTTGCTCTACGGTTTCTGTTTTTCTTGAGCTTTTTCTGAGTTTTTTTCCTACCATTGCTCTCATAGCATCATAGTTCCCTTTCGTGAAGTTGAACGTTGTCGCTGTGGTTCTTTTCCCTTTTGCTTTACCTACTTCTAATTTGTACTGGATCATGTTGTGATCGCTGTTTCCTAGTGGTCCTACTATTTCCACTTCCTTTGCTGGTCCCCCTAGTCCGTTGAGGATTAGGTCAAGAGTGGCATTCCCTCTTGTTGGTTCCTTGACAAGCTGATCCATAAAGCAGTCCCTCACAGCCTCTAAGAATTCTGTTTCCCTTGCACAGTTGGAGTTTCCAATACTCCAGTTTATCCCGGGGTAGTTAAAATCTCCCATTACTGTCACGTTCCTGTTGTTGCCTTCCCGCCTCAATTCTGCCGCCAGATCTTTGTCGTTTGCTTCCGTTTGTCCAGGTGGACGATAGTATAGACCCAATCTTATGTCAAGGCCATTTTTTCCAGGTAATTTAACCCATAATGACTCCAATCCTTCCGCCTTTGGTTCTATATCTACTGCGGACAAGGGAATGGTGTCTTTTATGTATAATGCTATTCCTCCACCCTTCTTGTGAGTCCTGTCTCTTCTATAGAGTTTATACCCTGGCAATACTACGTCCCATTGGTTATCCTCTTTCCACCATGTTTCCGTGATTCCAATGATGTCTAGGTCCTCTTTTTTGGCTTTGACTTCTAACTCTCCCATTTTGTACTTTAGGCTCCTTGCATTTGCGTACAAACAATTTAAGTCCCGGTCTTTTCTTTTCTCTGCTGGTTTTTCATGTGTTTTACTCCTCTTGCCATCCCCTATTTGGGCCCCCAGTCCCTGATTTCTGTTCCTTCTTTCCTCATTTTTTGGTGCATCCTTTTCACCTGCAACCTGATTTTCCGCTTTCTCCTGTTCCTCTAATTTTATCTGTTTGCCCCTCTTGTTGGTCAACAGTTTCTGTTGTTCATCTCTTGCTTGTTCCCAGCATTTTTCCCTCTCAGTATCTTCTTTGGATACTCTTGTCCGAACCGTCGACGTCAAGTCGACTGTCGGCTTTCCCCTTCTTCTCAGTTTAAAGCCTTCTCAATTCCTCTCTTGACGTTGTTTGCTAGCAGCCTCATTCCTGCTGTGCTCAGGTGTAGTCCGTCCCTCCTGAAGAGCTTGTTCTTCCCCCAAAAAGTTGTCCAGTTCCTCATCTTTTTGTCACTCTCTTCCTTTCATCCAAGGTCTACCCTCTCTCTGCCCATTCTATATGGCATCTTCTCTCTTTCTATTCCCCTTCCAGAAACTTTATGCATCCCCCTTCCATTTCTCCCTTCACCCCCATTAGTCTGGCATCCATCTTCTTCCCTTCTCTCCTTCAATGGTCTGGCATTTCTCCTCTCCTCTTCTTCCCTTCCCTCTCCCACACCCCCATGGTCTGGCATTTCACTCTCTCCTCTCCCTTCCCCCCACTTCCATCAGCATCTGCCCCCCCTTTCTCTCCCTCCAACCCAATTCCATGCAGTATCCTTCCCCTTATGTCTCTTTCCCCTTTCCCTGCAATTCCATCAGCATCTGCCACCTTTCTCTCCCTCCACCACGCTTCCATACCACCATGACCCCCTTTCTCACCCTTCACCATGATTCTATACCACCCTGACCCCCTTTCTCACCCTCCACACCCTCCCATACCACCCTGACCTCCTTAGCATTTTTTTTTGCTACTTCATCTTGTCTGCAGTGTTCTTTGCTCACATGCTTAAAGACAATAGACTGTTTTCAGTCCAATTCTTTATATGTGAGTTTGCAAATCATTGGACTCCTGAGGAAGGTGTGTTCGCTGAAACACGGACCGTGTAGGGTCCGATTGAATTTTTATCACTGTATTTTTATCACTGTACTTTTTAAATTGAATTTTCATGTTTTTATAGGCCAGTGTATAATAAATTATTTCCAGAACATCTGTATCCATAGTTTTTTGTTTTTGTTTAAATCTCTCGAATCTCCAATCCATTAGGAAATCACAGGATAGCCATGGCAACAAGCTCACACCCGCCTCTCAACTCCCCATCCGCGCTGAGTGGTCAGCTGCAGCCAACTGATAGCTGGAGCAGTCAATCTGTGATGAGAAGCTATTCCTGTAAGCCAGACTTGCCCAGCTTCCCCTCCTCTTGAGGGAGGGAGAAGTTGTGTGGTTGCAAGCTACAACCAGAAACGGTAAGAGACTCTAATGGATGCAGGCAGAAGCTGGCCACTCAGTTGGTATCCATTCCCTGGCAAACATTATGCCGAGAAAAGCCCTTCTTTTCTGCTCAGCCCCGAACGTTACACTGGGGTAGATTTCATCAGAGCTGTGGACGTCATGACTGTCAGTGCCGCTGGCATCACTTGAAGAGCATCGCATTGCAGACTGGGAGTTGTAGTCACTGGGGCACAGTGCGAGGAGAACATGGCAGAAGCTGCGTGCGGTGAAGTGCCGGTAGCGGAGGGCGCCCCGGCTCTGGTTTCCTTCAGTTTCAGTCGAACAGCGCGGCTGCTGACTCTGCTATGGAATAAGTACGGCAGCCGCGCTGAGGTGCCGTTTAAAGCAGCGCTGGAGGTTCTGGACCTGGCCGGCTGTGCAACTGGGGCGGACCGCCCCCCCCCCTTGGTACGCCACTGCACTAGATTAGATTCACTAATTATATCACTATTTATCACTAATTATTCAAATCACTAATTAAGTCAAGCAGACACAGGGATCACCATCTCTTATTTCTAGAAGCAAGCAATAGGGACTAGATCTAACCCACAGAGACCAGGAGATGCTTCCAAATTATGCCAGTAAGCCACTGTTAGAGACTTGGGGTTTGGCTGAATGGGTCAATGATCTAAACCAGGGGTAGGCAATTCCGGTCCTCGAGAGCCGGAGCCAGGTCAGGTTTTCAGGATAGCCACAATAAATATGCATGAGATAGATTTGCATCTCAAGGAGGCAGTGCATGCAAATCCATCTCATACACATTCATTGTGGATATCCTGAAAACCTGACCTGGCTCCGGCTCTCAAGGTCCGGAACTACGTACCCCTGATCTAACCCATTCAGTCCAACCTTATATTTTTATGTAAATATAAACAACAAGAGAACATAGTTACCTTGTAGTTGTTGGAAGACCAGAGTAGAGACCATTGAGGTTCAGCCTTTGAGTAGTGTTGGAACCTTCAGTGGCTCTGCCAGAATAAAGAACTTCTGACCTTTGCCTAATCCCACAGTTTCCAGAACAGGGACTGTGCCTTCCTGACCCTTAGGAAGGGAGGATATATCCTTTGGTGGGAAATTTGGACTCATATACAAACCCAGCCCACCACTTAAAGCAAGGGAATCAGGGTTTTGATTCCTGAGACCCTGGTCAATTCCTTCCATAACCAATGCAGGAGAATAAAATATAAGGACTTGCTGCTCTTCCTCGTAGAGCCATGGCCAGCCCAAAGGGAAGCACATAAAACTGATAGTGCCCGCCCAAGATGGCAAAGCGCAGGAACCGCTGATGAAAGGTCCGAATCAGAACATGCAAGTAGGCCTCTGTCAGATCGAGAGATGTCAAAAATTCTCCCGGCTGAACTGCCAGAATGACTGATCATAGGGTCTCCATGTGAAAGACAGAACTCGCAAAGCCCTGTTGACCCCCTTCAGATCCAAGATGGGCAAAATGGTCCCCTTTTTCTTGGGCACCACAAAATAAATGGAGTACCGGCCTGTGCCCCACTCCGACGGAGGCACGGGCACCACCACTTTGAGATGTAGCAATCTGTGAAGCTTCTGGCAAAACGCTTGCTTCTTCCATGCTGCCTGACAAGGAGAAGCGATAAAATGATCCAGCAACGAGTGGGAAAACTCCAGCGTGTAACCATCCTGAATCACCTCCAGGACCCACTGATCTGACATCTCGGCCCACCCTGGAAAAAATCTCACAGCTGAGCGCCCACCGGAACCAAGGGAGGCGCCGGCAAGGAATCATTGGGTGGACCAGGCGCAAGAGGAGCCAGCAGAGGAATCACATCCCCCCCGACAGGTCCCCCAAAAGGACTGCATGCGCTGAAAAAATGCCACCCCAAGACGCCCCAGAGGCCAGGAAGGAAGCAGCCCCTTGACCAGGGCGACATCTGTGGAACTCACACAAATGCCCCTGAGCAGTTCTACCCTATGCATGCATGAAGCCACAAGGTACAACGTGTGGCCACCCCGAGGGACCTGGACTTGGCCGATGTCTGTAACAAGTCATACAAGGCATCCAAGAGAATAAGAGGCAGCCATCTCAATTTTCGCCACCTCCTGATCCACCAAGGACTAGTCATCAGACTCACAGTCAAGGACACACTCGTCCCACTGAAACACAGCCCGAGCCACAAGCCCACCATAAATGGCCGCTTGGACCCCTAAGGCAGAGACATCAAAATTGTGCTTAAGAAGGATCTCCAACATATGCTTCTCAGAGTCCCGTACGGCAGAACCACCCTCTAAGGGCACCATATGCCGCTTGGCGATAGCTGAGACCACCGCATTCATTACTGGCGACTTTAAGGTATCGCTGTCCCCCTTCGGGATGAGATATAGCGCATAAAATGAAAAGGCGCCTCTGTGTCTTTCACTGCACCAGGACAATATCCCGAATATCCCGATGCATGGGAAAGGAATGGGATGCAGACTGGATCCCCCAAAGCAGAGGGTCCACCACATGCGGGGTCTCCTGCATCTCCTCCTTGAAGTGCAACCCCAAGGAGACTTGAAGAATCAGCTTTGGGAGCTCATCTCACTGAAAAATGTGCACCACGGACGCTACCAGTATCTGTCCCCCCCAAGATGATCCTGGAGGTCTCTCAGAAGGTCCAGGTCCTCATTCACTGAAAACTACTCCTCAGAAACAAAATCTTTGTCCCATGCCACCCGCTGGTGCTTGGACGAGAGAGGAGGAGGAAGGGGGACGTGACTGGCACTGAGGGGGGACGAACCAGAGTGGATGCAGAAGGAACCCCCTTCTTCGAGATCCTCAGGGCAGAAGCAGGACCCCTGGCCGCTTGAAAGTAAGCCTTGCATAAGGCAAAAAGAAAATCAGGGGAAACCCCCCCCCTGACGGCCCAATGGGACTCACTGCCAAAGGACCCACTGAGGTCACTGAGGCTGCAGACAAAATGGAGGTGCTCCCACCAAAAATGGAGAGGTTCCTGCCAAAAACAACCCCTCCGAGGCTTGTAGTGTCTGGAAGCCTGAACAGTCCCAGCTGCTAAAGCAGGCAAGCCGGCAGCAGCGTAAAGGGAATCTCCAGCAGCATCGGTGGCAAGGGGTTCCTTTTTACCCTGACTGTCTGCAGCTGCGTGGGCAGGAAGGAAAGCCCGGGCTTCCCTGCTGTCAGCTGCCGGTTCATGAACCACTCGCGAAAGGGAAGCCTGTACGCCGGCACCCAATGCCAATGAGGTTTCCCCTTTGCGGCGGCCTGCACAGCACTTGCACAGGCCAGCCACGAGTGCCTCGCGTCTGGTGCACAGTGAGCACTTTCTCCTGGTGAAAGTGCTCATTACGCAATACGCGACCTAGCTAAAATAAAGAGTGCCGGTTAACACACAAAAAAAACAATTACTCAGCACTGAAGAACCTTTTCAGATTGGCACTGCCTCAGAATATATATATTGTATATATTTTTTTTTACAGAACAGACTCCACTGGCTCTCAATGCTATATGCCGTGCCTGTATTGGTGGCAAGGATTACAGCTGAGGCACCTCTACAAAATTTTGGGGAGGAAGAGGGGGGGAGGGGGAGGGGGAGGGACCCAGCACGAGACCCGCCGGGTTGACACCCCCGAGGTCGGACAGATCCCTAAACAGGGTCCCTCCAAGCTCAGTCCAGCATCAGAATGGGGACAAGGAGCCCTAAACAAATTCCAATAGCCCTAACAAGGGTAACAAGAGATGGGTACAGCTCACCAAGACCAACACCGCTGAAGACTGAGAGAAGGCTGTGTGATATAGGAAGGGACAGCTATTATGTACTATAACCAAAAGTTTGGGCTCAGTCTCCACCTGCTGGTCATGATAAGCTATTACCCATCTGGAAAGATGACAAAGAAATCTGATTTTTACAGAGCCAGCTAATGCATAGCAGGTTACATTGATATTCAGCACTTAAACAGCTATGGGTTACTGCATAAAGACAGAACTGACTTTTATGCAGTTCTACTTATGCAGTTAACATGGTTAAATGCTGAATATCAGCACTTAACTGGCTAAGTGCTAACCTCAGAACACCTCCAAAATAACTTATTTTCACTTAAAATAGTAACAGTAGTTGACAGCAGATAAAAACCTGAACTGTGGTGGCATGGGGGAGGGAAGGGAGAAAGAAAGAAGGGGGGGGGGCAGGGTGAAACAAAGAAAAAAATGTGGCATGGAGAGAGAGAGAGAAAGACAGACATAGAGAAAGAAATGGGTATGGAGAGAGAAAGAAAGAAGGGGGCAGGATGAAATAAATAAATAAATAAATGGGGCACAGAGAGAGAGAGAGAAAGACATACAGAAAGAAAGAGGGCATGGAAAGAGAGATAAAGAAGGGGGCAGGGTGAAACAAAGAAAGAAAGAAATGGGGCACAGAGAGAGAGAAAAAGACAGACATACAGAAAGAAAGGGGGCATGGAGAGGGAAAGAAAGAAGGAGGCAGGGTGAAAGAAAGAAAGAAATGGGGCAGAGAGAGAGAGAGAAAGACATACAGAAAGAAAGAGGGCATGGAAAGAGAGAGAAAGAAGGGGGCAGGGTGAAACAAAGAAAGAAAGAAATGGGGCACAGAGAGAGAGAAAAAGACAGACATACAGAAAGAAAGGGGGCATGGAGAGAGAAAGAAAGAAGGGGCAGGATGAAACAAAGAAATAAATGGGGCATGGAGAGAGAGAGAGAAAGACAGACATACAGAACGAAAGGGGGCATGGAGAAAGAAAGAAGGGGCAGGGTGAAACAAAGAAAAAGTTGGGGGAGGGAATGAGGTCTGGAGGAGAGGAAGCATACAGGAGGCTGAAAGAAGGAAAGAAATATTGGATGCACAGTCAGAAGAATAAAGTGCAACCAGAGACTGATGAAATTACCAAACAAAGGTAGGTAGATATCAGCGTGTAACAACAAACTTTTAATGATTTTGACTGGAGTTGCCATCCAACATATTACTAATAACTGGAAAAATCATAGTAGGCTTAATTTTAATTTTTGGTGGAATTCAGTATGTCATATATATAGAATGGAAAGATCAATAGCGGTACAGAATGGAAATTATAAAAATTTTATTAAAATATGGGAGCCATTAACATCTTTCTGTCATAATTAGATGCCATTTTTCTATTAATTATACACCATTTAGTATTGGTTGGGGGGAGGGTTTCAAATATATGATCTTATAATGAATAGAGGGATTTGAGGGAGGGTGGGGTGAGGGTTACATTTCTACTTATAAGTTATAATGATAAGATGTTCAAGTGCTCAGACTAATTGTGTTTATCATGAATATTTGTACACTTGATGAAAGTTTTAAAATGAATAAAGAATTTATAGAATAAAAAAAAAAAGGTAGGAAAAATGATTTTATTTTAAATTTAGTGATCAAAATGTGTCCGTTTTGAGAATTTCTATATGCTGTCTCTATTTTGCACTATGGCCCCCTTTTACTAAACCGCAATAGCGTTTTTTAGTGCAGGGAGCCTATGAGCATCGAGAGTAGCGTGGAGCATTTGGCGCAGCTCCCTGCGCTATAAACCGTGGTTTAGTAAAAAGGGAGGAGGTATATTTGTCTATTTTTGTATAGTTGTTAGAAACATAGAAACATAGAAGATGACGGCAAATAAGGGCCATAGCCCATCAGGTCTACCCACTCTACTGACCCACCCCCAAGTCTACTATCCTAGGGATCCCACTCCTAGTGACAGGTTCCCTTGGCTTAACCCTCTAAGGGATCCCACATGGGCATCCCATTTGCTCATAATTTCGCATTTTCTAATAATAAACTCAAGAGAAACACACACCGAAAACTCATTTCCCCTCCAGTTAGAGGCTGCAAAATGAAAAAACACTACAAACACCTTCTCTCTCACCAAGCAGTCCTATGGGGCAAAGACCTAGACTAACTGCTTTCGCCCACTACATACGGGGAATTCAGGAAACGCCTAAAAACATACCTGTTCCAGAAATACCTAAACAATTGACCTGCTCTCCCTCTCCCTCCCCCCTCCCTATTCCACCTGAACTTAAAGCACTGTTATAAATATAACTGTTATCTTCATCTTATCGTAACTTTACGTTGCTATTTATCCCCAACAGGTCCTGTCGGACATTACCTACTAAAATGTACATATTACATTTTCGCTCAGCAAATTGTATTTCTATACTATTGCCTCCTGAGGTCTCTGATCTCTGTATTTCCCTGAATGTCCAGCAATCTTGATTGTAAACCGCCTAGAAGTCACAAGATTGTGGCGGTATAGAAAAATAAAGTTATTATTATTATTATTATTAAATTCTTGCATGCTGTTGGCCTCAATCACCTGCACCGGGAGCTCATTCCAAGGATCAACCACTCTCTTGGTGAAGAAATGTTTCCTGGTGTCGCCATGAAATTTCCTGCCCCTGAGTTTGAGCGGATGCCTGAAGGGACACGTATCAGTATCATGTACCTTGGTAGTTTTCCTTAGGCATATGTTGTTTAAAGCTGTAAATCCAGACTCTGTTTGCCTTCTCTTGCTGAAAATAATACAAGGACATTTATGTTTGAAAAGATATGTTCTTAACTTGTTGTGAAGTGAATTCAATTGTTTTTATAAGCCGTATTTGCAAACAGCTTTAGATTAGAGGCTTTGCTGGCCAAGGCTTTTCTGATCTTTTGGACTCCAGTCTCCAGATAGAAAAAATGCTGATGTTTTTAAAGTTTCATGTGACCTGTGTCCATATATGGTTTGTGTTTACGTCACATGCTGACACATGCTGACAACTCTGATTCATTTGGAATGATATAAAAGATGTAAAGCTCACAATAAAATTGGACATGTTTGGAAGATAATTTCTGGTCTTTAAGATATGTCCCCAGGTACCTGACTTCTCAAATGACAGAGACAGAGAAAGTATGGGGCAGGAATTGGGACCTAATCCTTTTCAGTTGGGGGCACGCCCGGGATGGGCAGATGATATCACCAATATTTTGTAAGTATTTCTGAATTTTTTCTGTTCTTTAATACTCACGGGTCTTGGTGACCTGTACCCACCCTTTATTTTAAGTTCAAGCTTTGGGTTCTATTATGGAGTTTTTTGGGAAAAATCTCGGGGTACTTTCGGTAAGCGCCCCTCGTGAATATAAGCAGCTGCCATTCTTTCGGGAAGAATGAAATTATTTATAGAACCCCCCTGCCCACTCTGTCATTTGTGAGATTAAAAATTTTATAGAGTATAAGATTTTATTGTCTCTTATTACTGTACCTCGCTTATAAGGTAAGATAAGCGAATATTTTTGCATTGTTATATTGTTTATGTAATGAATCATAAAGGCACTTAGGATTCTCCCCCTCCTAGACAGATGAGACTTGTAAGGCTTATGTTGCCAGTGTGTGTGACACTCTCTCTTCAGCCTACATCTTTCTGTGTCATCAATCCTTTCCCGTATATGTTTGCACTGTTGTTTTTTTTTAACACTGAGGTAGGACATGCTGTTATGTGGAATGAATTGCAAGCGCTGTTTGAATCAGTCTAAGATCTTTCCTTCGCAGCTTGTACACAAGAACTATTTCTTGTCTTCCTTTTGAACATACAATAGTTTGGTCCTGATTTATTCTGTGCGTTTCTTCTACAGCTGCTTCCTTTGTGTTCTGTGCTGGCTCATAGAAGGAAAACATTCTGTTTTAGAGGCTTTCTTTCTTGTGCGGAGCAAAGCTAATGTTTTTTTCACTGACCATCTGGCTGGCTGCCAAAGACTTATTTGCACGAATATCAGGGTCCGTGCATGAATGCTTTTGCCCCTCCCCCCAGACTTCCCGGTTTTGGGCATCCACTGACCCCTTATAGTGCTTCTTTGAAGTTACTCATTCTTGTTTTTATCAAGCAGTACGGTGAGAATCATGATTCCACTGCTTGTTACTGTTGTCAAAGCTGATGGCATTCCCCGTTTCGTCCTAGACTTTAGGGCTGTTAATGTTTTGGTAATTCTCATTGCACTTATGTTTCTTCCTCTCCTCCATTCCACCGGCAGCCAATGTTTTTTTTTTTCTGTCATTGTCCTAAAGAATGTTTTTTTTTGTCCCTGTTGGTGAGGTTTTTCAGCCTCTTTTTGCCTTCACCTTTAAGCAACAGTATACCTGATGTGGAATGCCCCAGGGCTATGTTGACTCCATTGTCCAGCTTCAGTCCTTTGTTACCCCCCCCCCCTCTAAACTTGATGCCTGGCATTTGGCAGGTGCCCAAAGCCGCCCTTTTGGACGGACTTTGGTGCAAAGAGGGGAAACCCTGGATACCAGCTGCTAGCTCTCCCTTATTCATTGCCCAATATCATGGTATTGGTTATCGTAGTGCTCGCTCGACATTTTAACTTCTTGCTAGTGATATTTTCATTCTTAACCTTTTGCTCCTTGATACAGATATATATAGCTCGATAATTACAGCTGGCACGTTTGTGACTTGAAAACAAATTGGAAAATACAATTCCTTTCTATTGTTTTAGCTGAAATTCGGATATATACATAGCCATCCCAGATCAGTTTTGGCACAGATATTTCTAATGTTTTCCAAGGGTCCTCTTTATCACTGCAGAGATAGAGACGCTCCAAAGAGACATTAGCTTTATGCCTTTTTCCAAATATGAGATGGTTATGATATACATTATTTGTAGTTTTGGTTTTTTTATATCAATGTGTTTATTTGCAGAGTTAAATTCAGCCCTGCACACTTGACAGATGGAGTAATAGCTTCACGCTTAAAACTGTATGTTTTGTCTGTGTCATGTCTATTTGTTTTAGTTTAGTGGGTACCCCAGGATACATAACATTGGCCATTTCTAGAGCTCTTTTTCCACTTCTTACTAGCCTAACTACACAATGTTCTTTTACTTATAGCTTTCATATTCTGAATATAGTTTAGTTAGGGGTTATATGTTTAAGAAAAAGCTTTACTTTATACAGCGTTTATTTCGTGGTGTTCCCTACATATGATCCATTCAGTATACATTTCTGAATACATTCAGTACATCAGTATGGTCTCTCTGAAGTGCATAATAGTTATATGCAGCACGAAAAAAAACATATCCTTTTGGATTGTTCAATTAAGAACCTTAAGTAACTGAGCATTGTCTCTCTTTTGCCATAGCTATATCAAGTAAATGAATTAGTATTGTTACATGTTGCCACATTCAGTACAGGCAACATGGTTTCTCTTGTTTTCTATCTCTTATTTGGATCACATTGGAGTACAGCTGCTGAATGATATTTGGAATGCTTTTCAAGCATTTCTTTTCAAGTATCTCTTTCTGTATGCACAGACATCTGGCTGTTCTTCCTTTGAAATTCTCAAGGGATGACCTTTCCCCGTCCCATGGGTAGACAAATCCTCAATAGTTGAGAGTAATGATCTTCCCTTGATACAGGAGGAATACGTCCAAAAGCTCATTGAAATATTAGGGCTTGTTCAAAGAAACGTGTCTTGCACTTCTTTTTTCTCTCCACAGATTCCTACCCATTTTTTCCAGCCTGGTGATTGTCCAGAAGCTTTCCAAGGATCGGAAGCAGACGGATTTCCCCTTTGGCCTTCCCACTACTGTGATCGCTGTGACCAGTCCCGCTGCACTCACTGAGGAGTTTCCTGTTTGGATCCACGCAAGTCGCTTGTAGAGGGTTAACCTAAAACCCCAGAAGCAAGTCTTCCCTGCGCAGATTTCACCTCCTCCAGTGGAACAACATGATGATCTCATTGCAGCATTCTACCAACATTATCATTCTCTTACTGGCAACGCTGCTGCTAGTTTTTCTCCCTGTATGGATCATTTCTAACTGGGTCTACAGGGATGATGTGTTTTGGGTCCACGACACTTTCTGCCCATACCCATCTGTAAATGACACTTCTGCTGTAAACAGCACCCCCGGCACCTCTTTGCGAACACGACGTCAAGCTGGACTACTCCCTCGCAAAGGCTGTCCTTCAATTGGAATCCAGAAAGACAGACAGTATGCTACCCTTTGGTATAATTCCAGCAGTGTGCAAGTTGCCACCTTCTCTTTTGAGTATTGTGACATTGTGGACTGTTCATTAATTGATATCCCAAGGCTGTGTCATTGGTTCTCAGAGATTTCTAAAATTAAAGACATATGTATATATATGTGTTACTGACTCACGTTGGGGGGATAAGTGTGCATTCTGGGGAGTGGTAGGATGGAATATTGATACTGACTGGGCTTATAAACCAGAAAGTACTCTGAAAAAAGTGGACCAAAAATGGTAAATCACTGCTTACTTGTATGACCCTTCATAAGGTTGGAAACTGTTATAGGAAAAGTGTTCCTGCACAAATTATTAAGCTTTCTCTTACTATTGACAACCCTAGACCTACTGATGAAGGTATGTACATTATGGACATGTGGTTTAAGGGTGAGTCTAGCTATCCGACCCATCAGTTTTCTTACAGGATCTATCTACCTCCTCTAATTTTACCTATCCCCTTTGTGCACTGTAGTGTTCTAAATACCTTTTGCTGCCTGGACAGAGAAAAAGCTTGATATTGCCATTACCACCTATAAGGGTAATTACACATGTCATGTTTCTAATCTGACACAGGGTAGTTTTGTAGGTAATTTACCCCCAGGTTATTGTTCTGTCTTGGCTCTTAGGTATGCCCTATTGTTGCAACATCATATTTTCACCCTAGGTGATATTTACTGGCTCTATGGAGACTTTTGGCTCCCTGTTAAGCTACCCAGCCAGTGGATAGGCCAGTGCGCTTTAGCTAAGGTTACCATGCTCCTGCATATTTTTCCGAAAGGCATCCTTCCTATTCACATGGTTTTTCCTCTTTTCTGTCTCGATATAAATTTGATCCACATGTATACATAGATGCTATAGGGGTCCCAAGAGGGGTCCCAGATGAATTTAAGGCCCGAGCTCAGGTTAAGGCTGGGTTTGAGTTCCTTATTCCCTTTATTACTATTAATAAGAATGTTGATCAGATTAATTAAATTATTATAATCAGCAACGCTTTGTGAACTACTCTAGGGACGCCTTGCAAGGAGTATTGCTGATCAATTAGGCTCCACTTCTCAGATGGTTTTCAAAATCGTATGGCCCTAGATATGATTCTAGCTAAGAATTCTGTAAAATTCTTCCCAGTACTTTATGCTGTTGTTCTTTTATTCCTGACAATACAGGTCCTACTATGGCCATTCAGAAATTAGCAGACCTCTTTGCTGAGCTCCAATGTAACTCTGGTTTATCTAATTCTTGGGATCAGCACTTTAGTTGAATGCAGGGTTGGATAAAAGACCTTTTTATTGTTATAATCTCTTATTATCTGCACTCTTGTCTTTGACTGCTCATGTATTGTGTTATTCTTATTACAGCTCCTAAAAACCCCTCCTCGAGAGACATATCTAGAGTATCTCTCCCTCCAAGCTCATGCTGTGCATTTATGATGTCATTTTCATGACGTAAGAGGGGATTGAAGGGACACGTATCAGTATCATGTACCTTGGTAGTTTTCCTTAGGCATATGTTGTTTAAAGCTGTAAATCCAGACTCTGTTTGCCTTCTCTTGCTGAAAATACTACAAGGACATTTATGTTTGAAAAGATATGTTCTTAACTTGTTGTGAAGTGAATTCAATTGTTTTTATAAGCCGTATTTGCAAACAGCTTTAGATTAGAGGCTTTGCTGGCCAAGGCTTTTCTGACCTTTTAGACTCCAGTCTCCAGATAGAAAAAATGCCGATGTCTTTAAAGTTTCATGTGACCTGTGTCCATATATGGTTTGTGTTTACGTCACATGCTGACAACTCTGATTCATTTGGAATGATATAAAAGATGTAAAGCTCACAATAAAATTGGACATGTTTGGAAGATAATTTCTGGTCTTTAAGATATGTCCCCAGGTACCTGACTTCTCAAATGACAGAGACAGAGAAAGTATGGGGCAGGAATTGGGACCTAATCCTTTTCAATGCCCTCTTGTGGCTGAGGGTCCTTTGAGAAAGAGAATCTCTTCTTCCATCTCGATACGGCCGGTAATATACTTAAACGTCTCGATCATGTCTCCTCTCTCCCTACGTTCCTCGAGTGAGTACAGCCTTTCCTCGTACGATAGATCCTTGAGCCCCGAGACCATCCTGGTGGCCATCCGTTGCACCGACTCTACTCTCAGCACATCTTTTCGGTAGTGTGGCCTCCAGAATTGCACACAGTATTCGAAATGAGGCCTCACCATGGTTCTGTATAATGGCATTATGACTTCAGGCTTCCGGCTGACGAAACTCCTGTGGATGCAACCTAACAACTGTCTTGCCTTAGATGAAGCCTTCTCCACATTATCAGCAGTTTTCATGTCTGCGCTTATGATCACTCCCAAGTCTTGTTCTGTTGAAGTTCTAGCTAAGGTCTCACCATTCAAGGTGTAAGTTCTGCACGGATTTCTGCTGCCGAGGTGCATGATCTTGCATTTCTTAGCATTGAAGCCCAGCTGCCAGGTCAAGGACCAAAGCTCCAACAAATGTAGGTCCTGTGTCATACTATCGGGTGAATTGCCATCTCTCACTCTATTGCATAGTTTGGCGTCGTCAGCGACTAACGTTACCTTACCTTGAAGCCCCTGAGTTAGGTCACCTATGAATATGTTGAAAAGGAGCGGGCCCAAGACTGAGCCCTGCGGTACTCCACTGGTCACCTCCGATGTTTTAGAGAGGGTACCGTTAACTACCACCCTCTGAAGTCTGCCACTCAGCCAGTCATTGACCCATGTAGTTAGTGTTTCTCCCAGCCCCATTGATTTCATCTTGCTCAACAGCCTGCGATGCGGGACACTGAGGTGATATTGCATAAAGTCATCTGCCTTGACTTCTTTGAAAACCTGCGGAATATAAATGATAATTAACATTTTCTCTGCATACTGTGTGCTTTGTGTTTTTAAAATTTTATTGTTGGTAGATCATTTTGACTTGGCCACGAAGGTGAGGGGGAGGGAGAGAGGGAAGCTGCTGAAAGACATCTAGTAATCCTTGCAGGCTTGACTGTGCAGGGAATTATTTTTGTAAAATCATGTTTTGTTATGTGACTGGCATTATTTAGACTTTAATGTCTATGAATGAATAGAATGAAAATGATATCAAATTACTTGCTTGTTTTTATGTGTGTGCGCTGAAGGAAAGTGGAGAGAGAGTGGGCTGAGGACGCTGAAGGGAAATTGGGAAGAGAGAGTGGGGAGAAGACACTGATTTATAAATTGACAATTGTACAGAATATTGTTTCTTTTTATACTTTAATATAATAAGTTCAATATAAAACAATTCAAGGCTTGTGTGGATGGAATCAGGTGGTTTGTGGGGATGAGGACCGAGCTTACGGGGATTAGTCCAATAAAATGGTATTTTCTTATTTCTCATTATTTGTTTTATTTTTATTTGTTAATTTGTAAAGTGGTGATTGTTATGTATCAGTTTTTTCAAATTTACATCTACTGTCTTTATATTTTGCACAGTATTAGAGGACATGTGTTACTGTTTTTGTGGTGTTGTAGTGTTGCATTGTATGCAGAGTCTGGTTTCTTGGCGGTTCAGTTTAATTTTTGTCTACAAATTTGTATTTTTAGTTTGTGATTATTCCATATTAGGGTGTATCTCTGTTCTGTGTGTATGAAAAGAACAATTTTCAGTTGGCATTGACTGCTGGATCAATTGACTGTGTGGGATCTCGCTTGTTTAGTTTTACAATGTATGTGTTGGTGTTCTAGTGCAAACTGCAGTGTTTAAGATGCTGCCTTTTCCTAGGTACACTCTTGTTGTGTGATATGTGATTGTTACTAAAAATAATATTTTTCATATAGATGGTGGGGGGGGTGTCAAAAAATGATGGGACCCGGGTGTCACATATGCTAGGTACGCCACTGCTTTTATACACACTCATAGTTGTCTGCAAAAGTTGGCTTCATTACTACAATATGTAGCTGTTCATATTCTAGAAAGTAAATTTTATAAGTAAACAAAAATATGCTTTACGCTGATTTAATATATCCTTATTTCCCTTACTACCCAAGACCACAACTGGAGTTAGATAAAATATAACCTGAAAAGTAAATTTGTTGAAATGATTCATTCATCTACTGCTATTTATTATGTTACCTTTCTGTATTTATCTTGTTCTTCATTCAACTCTTTGGTTTTCCTTTCATACTCCTTGTACTGCTTTTTCTCATCATCTGTCCATTCCTCTTCAGGCTTGCTCATAAACTCTGACATAGGAATTTCCTGAAGGTATTAAAAAAGGCAAATATCATGGTAAACAATATGAAGCACTGTGAAATATTATAGCCAGGAAGCAATATTTTTTTTTCTTTTGAATAGCATAATAATTTTTTGTGAATCAGTCTTCCTTCTGACCAAGGTGCACTAAATTTCTTGAATTTTATGCTTTTCTTTTCTTTTTAAAATCTTTATAAAAAAAGAAAAGCATAAATTCAAGAAATTTAGTGCCCCTTTGTTCAGAAGGAAGATTGATTCACAAAAAATTATTATGCTATTCAAAAGAATAAAAAATGAATGAAAGGTCGCTAGAGTGCACTCCTTAAGAACCCTTGAAAAAGCCTTTATGTAGCGAAACAGGTCCCTTCGGGGCAGGCTAATGATTCTGCATATTAAAAGATAAGTACAAATATTTTCTGTTGTGTTGTTTTTTTTTTAAATTTGGTTTAATTATGAAACAACAGTATGTATTGAGAAAGACATCAAGGAGGAGGTGAAAATAAGGGTCAAGGACTAGCATTATTACCCACTGCAATAACTTTTTTTTTTTTTTTTATTCTTTATTAAATTTTCAGTTCTTACAAAAGTGCATTATAACATACATAACCATGAGAATATTTGAGATATACACAATTTGTGTGCAATGAAGTGGATGCTGGAGACCCTTTTGACTTCTCTCCATACTTGACACTCTGAAGTGGAGTGTTTTGCTATAGTGCAAGTCACTTAATCCCCCATTGCCCCAGGTACGTTAGAGAGAGTGTGAGCCCACCGGGACAGATAGGGAAAAATGCTTGAGTATCTGAATGTAAACCACTAAGTGGCATATAAATACTAAAATAAAAATACTAAATACATAATTGGCTAACAAGTCCACCAGTATTACAGAATTTTGAATCTGCTTTAACTGCATGCAGAAAATAATGGCAAAAATACCCCTGAATAGCTGAAAATACAATTGCAAGTGCATAATTTTTTCCTGCCAACTCTATAACATCTGGGGGTTTTTTCCCCAGTGGCTAAATCTAGTGAATACATTTAGCCAGGGGAGGTAGAACACCTTTTGTTTGGGGGAAGGGGGACAAGCTCCACCCCCAGCTCCCATGCTAACTTACACATAATAAATTTTATGTATATCATAGAGTATATAACAAAACAATACAAACTTCAAATGGTATTATATTCACAAAATATGAAACTATTGAAAACCATTTGCACAATATAAAAAATGGACACTACTTCTATATTCCAACTTTTTAATTAGATTCACTACTTAAATAATTGGATGTAATAGTATAACTGTTGACTTTTTAATCACATTACATTAATTAACTTCTAATGGGGACAAGCCTCAGACTTAGGAGAACATGTTTCCCAAAATGGGATTACTTAAAGAGAGAAACACATTGCTCTCTTATCTTCTTATAACATCACCGGCTACTTGTAAAAGAATACATTAGTTGACTATATTAAATAGGAAAGTCAGAAGTCAGAAGCTACAATGAATTTCCTTCTCTTCATATGAACTATTTTCTAAATGAACTCAATTTTTGCTAATGAACTTTTTTTCAAATGAACAATTGAAGAAACGTTTAAAACATTGATAGAAAAGTCATTGATTTAGTGAATTCAAGATTGTCTCAAAACATATAGTCCTTTAAAGAAAGTATAAGTTTGATTTTTTTTAGTGTATTTATTGTATTTATAACACTGAAGCACTTTCACTGAGCACTTTAATATTATGTACTTTAAGTATTATTAACACTGTTAATATTTCGTGGCAATTAGTGAAATATGTAAGATACATGAATTGATGAAAATAATGGGTTGAAATTGTAATTAACAAAAAGAGGAAATGAATTGCAATGAAATTGAATAAGAATTTTAGATGAGATATCTTGATTGAATTTGATTAGGTAATATATATGGTTTAATATGAGTTGGTCCTGAGTTTCAAAAATGGTATGCTGATCTATTTCAAGTAATATATATCCCATACCAAAATAGTTTTTGTAGTTTAAATTTAATAAGCTTTTAAGGATTCAAATTAGAAACATAGAAACATAGAAAACATAGAAAGATGACGGCAGAAAAGGGCTACAGCCCATCAAGTCTGCCCACTCTACTGACCCACCCCACTAAGTCAGAGTGTTGCTCGACCCACGTAGAGATCCCACGTGGATGTCCCATTTATTCTTAAAGTCAAGCACGCTAGTGGCCTTGATCACCTGCACCTGTAGTTTGTTCTAGTGATCCACCACCCTTTCTGTGAAGAAATACTTCCTGGTGTCACTACCAAATCTCCCTCCTCTGAGTTTGAGCGGGTGCCCCCTTGTGACTGAAGGTCCCTTAGGAAAGAATATGTCGTTTTCCACCTCGACACGACCTGTGATGTACTTAAATGTCTCAATCATGTCACCCCTCTCCCTGCGCTCTTCTAGAGAGTAGAGCTGCAACTTGCCCAGTCTTTCCTCGTATGAGAGACCCTTGAGTCCGGAGACCATCCTAGTGGCCATTCGCGTAGTGTTTAGAATTATTTATAAAAATTAATGTAATGTATTTTTTTAAAAAATAGAGAATTAAACATTTGATTTATCTATATTGGTAGGGAGGTGGGGTAATAGCCGGTGATGTTATAAGAAGATAAGAGAGCAATGTGTTTCTCTCTTTAAGTAATCCCATTTTGGGAAACATGTTCTCCTAAGTCTGAGGCTTGTCCCCATTAGAAGTTAATTAATGTAATGTGATTAAAAAGTCAACAGTTATACTATTAAATCCAATTATTTAAGTAGTGAATCTAATTAAAAAGTTGGAATATAGAAGTAGTGTCCATTTTTGATATTGTGCAAATGGTTTTCAATTGTATCATAGGATATAAACATTTATTTATTTTTTCTTTTCACTTTTATCCCAGTGAACGGGGTTTGATTCCCATAGTGCAGCTCCTTGTAATTTTGGGTAAGTCATGTAACCCTCTGTTGCCCCAGATAAAAAACTTAGGGACAGAGAAAGTGCCTATAATGTATACAGTGCTGCATACATCTAGTAATACTATAGAAATGATTATTAGTAGAAGGGATTTCAAAATTAAATTTGTGTGTACTTTACTGGGCATATTTGAATCCTACCACTGGTGCCAAGGGCAGGATTAATTTGTCAAGGGCCTCTAGGCACCCAAGTACACTGGGCCCCCTGCCTCGCCCCACCCCACCATGCGCCCATGCGGAAACAGGAAGCTGCGTCAGAGGGAAGCTTTGGGCAAGCAGCACCGCTTGCACAATTACAGTTCCCATTGCCTTTCTTACCCGCGTTGCTTGCTTGTCTTACTTTCCGTCAATGGAGGGGGCCGCGTTGCCGATCGGGGGGGAGGGGGGGGCTGCATTGCCGATCGATACTGGAGGGGCCCATCGCCGTTTGGAAAAAAATAATGTTGATGCCCTTCTTCATCGGGCCCCCCTGACCATTTCGGGCCTAGGCACGTGCCTATTTGGCCTATTGGTTAATCCTGCCCTGCTGGTGTCATTCTGATGGACAACACACACACTTTTCGAAGTATTCATGTTTTTCTTTTCCCTTGGATAAACACTCATCCCTTCACAGTAGCCCCTTTGAAAACCGATCCACAGAAATCTAGAAGGGTAGTATGAACCAGTTGCTAGAACTGCAGGAATTCTGCCATCATGCAGGTCAAACTTACCAGTCTCAAAATATCTTCTTTTTTGACCTCTAGAACTCCATACATCATGTCATTAAGGGCTCGCTGTTTTGCATTGTCCCCCTTCAGAGAAAAGAAATAAACAAGTGCATGTTACATTTGCGGTTCAGTTAATTTCTCAACAAAGAAATTTAAACTCATTTACAAATCAGAGGGAGGGAGTTGCGCCTTCCTTCAGTGGTGACACCTACTGGTTCAATTGAGAATACACTTAACCAGATTTCAGAGGGAGCTAAGATCAATAGGCCCTGGCCAAGGCCTGTCACTGCAGTGGCTGAGGTAGGAGAAAAACATCAGGCAGTTGTATATGAAAGCTTTGTTTCCCAACGGAGTTAGGTTCTGCAAGACTCTCTGCGTCATCACACTGAAGAGCCCTGATGAAATGATTGTGTAATCATGAAACGTTGGCTTTCGTCGGCTATTTTTTTTTTTTTAATTCTTAATTCGTTTTCAATCTTACATCAAGTGCACAAACAATAAAACAATACAATTAAACACATCATTTGACAATCTTTCTGATTTATCTTACAATACATAAAATTACCACCCTCCCCTCCCATCATTCCTCTATTATTTCCCCATGAAAAATGTAAAATATACCTCCCCCTCCCCAATCATTAGACAATGTATATTACAATAGAAAATGGTTTTTACTCATTACAATAAGAAGTTAATGGCTCCCAAATTTTATTAAATTTCTTATAGCTTCCTTGTTGTATAGCTATTGCTCTTTCCATTTTATATATGTGACATAATGAGTTCCACCAGAAATTGTAATTGAGTCTACTGTAATTTTTCCAATAACTTGTGATATGCTGAATGGCGACTCTTGTCATTATCAATAAATGTTTATTGTTATGTGATGATATTTGGCTCTTTTTCCTCATTGACATACCAAATAGTACTGTATTATAAGATAATGCCACATGTTTTTCCAATAAACAATTTACTTGATCCCAAATTGAGTTCCAAAAGGCTAAGATAAAGGAACAATAAAACAAAAGATGATCTAAAGTCCCTACTTCAAGATTACAGTGCCAACATCTATTAGACTTTGAACTATTTAACTTTCGTAGTCTAACTGGGGTCCAAAACGCTCTATGCAGAAGAAAAAAACCAAGTTTGTCTCATAGATGCAGACACTGTACATCTCATCCTCCAAGACCAAATTTGTGGCCATTGAGATGCTGAAATTTGATGCTTAATCTCAATGCTCCAAATATCTCTAAGACCATTTTTAGGTTTCTTTTTAACAGATTCACTTATAATTTTATACCACTGTGCAGCCTGGTGTCCCAGAAAGTCTGCCTGAAAGCATAGAAATTCCAGACTATATTGCGTATTCAGATTTTTCCATTCAGGGAACCCTACCTGAATGGCCTACTTCAGTTGCAGCCACCTAAAACTTTGTGATTTATTAAGACCATATTTATGCTGCAACTGTGAAAAATCAAGCAGTTTACCATTTAAAATAACATCATTTAAAGTCCTTATACCTGCAATTGGCTATTTTTTTAATGCTTGCATCCTGCCATGAAGTTTTCATGCAGATCTTGAAGTTTAAGCTAAGTGATGCTTGCATTTTTTGAATTATAATTATCTATCTTGAGTTTGAGTCACTTTAACGGGGTTTTTTTTTTGCCTGTGATAGAATGTTGGAGGGGAGCTAATGAGCTAATTAGGCTTCCCTTCATAGCTCCAGAGCATTGATTGCCCTGCAGCTTCCCCAATAAGTGTATATTAAATTGAACTGATTACATAGAACATAATAGGGTTTAAGTTATAAGCTTTTTTTCCAGCGTTCATACTGGAGATTATAGAATTGTGGTTTTGAATACTGTTCTCCAGTTCCTCTTGTTTTTTTGTTTTGTCATACTATGGTAAAATAATGCACAATTTAGCTATTTAATGTGTATAAGGAGGGAAAAATTGAGTATTATTCCATATATTGGTGTTTCTTCTTTTAGACTGTTGGTACAGTCCTTACTTCTAAGCATTTTGTACTGTAATATTGTTTATTTAGTGGGTTATCAGAAAAATCTTTACAGACTCTGCATTCTACAAAACATGGCAGCCCGATTAATTTTCAGTTTGAAAAAATCAGATCATGTCACACCTATATTGGTTACCAGTTGAGGCTAGAGTCAGATTCAAATTTGGATGTACTGTATATGCTACAAGGGCTTACATGGTTTAGCACCTGATTATCTTGTGGATCATTTCTTATTTATTAATTCACAATGCCCAAGACATACCCCCTCTTTTACAAAACTGCGATAGCAGTTTCTAGCGCGGGGAGCCGCGCTGAATGGCCCGCTCAAAAATTACACTGCAAATACAGTTTGCATGAATGCTGTCAACTCTTACACAGATTACATAAGTCTTGTCTACATGCAGGTCAATTTCACAGCAAGAATGGCATAGAATACCTGAACAGAGAACAGAGCATTCATGCAAGACATCTAACTCCTGGATATAATAATGGATACAAATCAAACATGTTAATCTACTGAGATTACACTTAAAGTTTCTTGCCACAAGGTGATGACTATGGAGAGCATTGTCCCCTGTAGTATTAATAAGAACACAACCACCATCATCTACAGGGGTTCTCTTTTTGCGTTTTTTTCATTTCTGCTAATCAACTTTGCTGTTGTTGACTCTTGGCAATGAGCGTTGGGAGCAGCGCGGGCCATTCAGCGCGGCTCCCTGCGCTAGAAACTGCTATCGCAGTTTCGTAAAAGGAGGCCATAATTGTAATTTGTTTACTTTTCCATAGGTAAAGGATTGTTTATACAAGAGCTATTTTCGACTACTCTTATCTTTTCAGGCAGCTTCTTGTGATAAAGAGTTTGTAGGTTTGATGGTTAGCTCTGTTTCTTACTAGCAGTTTAGGAAATTATTGAAAACCTGTTTAAGAAATTTTTGTAATTTTTATAATTTGTTTTTATTGTTATTGTTTCAATTTTCTTTTGTAAACCGCATAGAACTCTCAAGATACTGCGGTACATAAATAAATTTTTATGTTATGTTAAAGCAGGTTTGTAATTACCCCAAACACATGCAAAACACTTTTTACTAATGCAGGGTGATTTGAAAATTGCACCCTTTATTTCTCCCTTACATTAACATCAACCTCACTTTCTCCTTCTTTCAGCTTTTCTTTTCTTGTTCTGCGCAGTCTTTCTTCCTTACCCAATCTTAAGCTTTTCTTTCTTTCCTTCCTGTCTCAGTTTCATTCCCTCCTTTTTTTTTTTTATTAAATTCTTTATTCATTTTTGTATGTTACAACAAGTGTATCAATTAAACTCATATAAAACTTAAAGATACATACTTGATTAACTCACATATTAGCATCAAATTTAACATTTCATTAGGAAATTAGTATTCTATATTCTATATTCATATATTATGTAAGAAATCTAAATTTATATCATTCTTATTAAATATAATAATCCCCCATCCCTCCCTCCCTTCCAATTCAATAATACATAAAATCATAAAATCATAGAATTCCCTCCTTTTACTTTTTTCTCATGCCCCATCAACAAGGAAAGCCATGATACCTGCCCCCATCCCCCCCCCCCCCTACATGCTCTTGACTGATGGTAGCCGAAGCATACAGGAGCTGAAATCCTGGAGTTATTCTCATGGGATTTCAAAGTTTCTGAACAGGGAGCTTGAGGAAGTGGAGTTGTGTTTCAAATAAATAGCTGAACTTCCCCAGTTCATGGTGGCTGAGAATTGATAGCCTGGTTTGGTTTCTATAAAAAAAAGATGAAAATCATGTACTGTACCAGAGCAAGAAGTCGCTTTTGCTCTTCAAGCTTTTTTTGCTCTTCTAGTTTTGCTTGCTGTTCAGAGGTGAGATACTTTTCCACTGTAATCTGTAAACACAACCACAATCCATGGATAAGTGGCTCAAATTCACAAAACCATTCTAATCAGATGCTTCAGAAATCCTCTAACTAGTATTCCCCTCCAGTTGCAGATTTGGTTCTGTAACTCCGTGTCTTCGTTTTGTGGCATCAGAAAGAGAATAAAACTGGATTAAAGAAAGGTGAACTGTACTGGATTATAGTTAGATGGCATCTAAAATATAACATTTACAGTAATTAAATTTGGTCCTTAATCAGGGCAAAGGCTTGCTTGAAAGTTCTAAGATTACTACTACTATTTATGATTTCTATAGCACTGAAAAGCATACGCGGAGCTTACCATATACACTCGAATGTAAACCCATCCAAGTGTAAACCGAGATACCATTTTACTTCCCTTTTTAGGGGAAAAGTGGTAACTCAAATATAAATCAAGGGTTTATATTCTACAATTCCTCCCCAACATTCCCCAGGCATTCCTACCCTCCCATCCATCCTCCCTCCCAGTGGTGTTGCTCCTCTGCAATCACTGCACTGAACCGGCAGGTCCCCCATTGTCAGCCCCCCTCCCTCCCTCTTTCTCTCACCCCAAAGAGGCACAACCCACCCCCCTCCTAGACCCAGCGGTAGAACCCCCAGATCTACCATGCTTCCGCTGGTGGTCTAGCAGGGCATTGAGGCAGGAGACATTTTCACTCACTCCTACCCGTGCTCTCTTGGTGCTGAAAATGGCTGCCGAGACCTCCAGCATCTTTAATTGCCTCAGGTACATTAGATAGATTGTGAGCCCACTGGGATAGACAGGGAAAATGCTTGAGTACCTGAATAAATTCATGTAAGCCGTTCTAAGCTCCCCTGAGAGAATGGTTTAGAAAACTGAATAATATTTGGCGTGATAATTGAATGCACCATTTAAAACTAATTAAAAACACATTTTAAAAAGTAGGCGCCAGAATTGCACCTACAACATGGCACCTAGCAGTTCCTAAGGCCAGAGTAGGCATGTCTAGGGGTGGAGTTGACCTTAGGCGTCACTTGGCCCCGCTGTGCATGATTCTCCAAAAAATGTAGATACTGGAAATATAATTTTTTCTTAGGCACCAGTAGCCACGATTCTATTAACGGTGCCTAAGTGTGATTGACATTCGGCTGGCACCATTTTTCTAGGTGCTGGACGATTTAGGCACTGTTTACAGAATCCAGCCTGACTATATAGTAGTATCTTGCAAATATTGTCAAGCCACGGCACACTAAACGTAAAGGCTGCGGACGTCGATTCGATGATGTCATGCACATGCGTGACATCATCACGCGACATCTGCACATGAGTGATGGCCCTCCAGGCAGGCATTTAAATGGAGAATAAATTTTGTAAAACTGCTTAGCTGAATTGACTATCCATTCTGGAGTGATTCTGTAAGCAATAATGGGATGTTATTACAAAATTAGATCTGAAATATTAAAAGAAGTGAAGCAAGAAACTGTGCCCACAATAAACAACTTAAAAGGAGGAAAAAAGACCTTAGAGACCCACAGGCATACACTGAATTGCAAACTGGCATACAGTACACTGGCATACCATGAATTAAAAAAACCTCCTTATGCCACTTAGAGTCACTGAAAAAGTATTATACTCCATTTTTAAATTCTTTTTATATACTCAAATACTTTTAGTTCAAAACCAAATAAACCCATGCACTTGTCATAACACAGCCCAACGGTCCATTTCACCATAATTAGGCTTCATCGGGGGTTTCAATAAAATGAATGCAAGGATCTTACTACTTCCTTAGGGATTTGATCCGATTCCATCTGTACTAATTGGTCAGTTTGTACTGCTTCACAGATGTCCTCAATTGGAGTGGAATGTAGATTAGCGTATATACTCAAATATAGGATGAGATTTTGGGGCCTAAAAAAATGGCCCAAAAATGGGGGTCGTCCTATATTCGGGTCATCACCTGGTGACCACCCGACACCCTACAGGACTGCTGCAGGCCTGCTGTTAGGCTGGGACAGGAGGGATCCCTCCCATCTCCCGTCCCAGCTAATACAATTTTTTACCCCTTCCCCTCCTCAACGTACCTTTTCTCTGGTCCAGTGGTATATGGGCAGGAGGAGTGCACTTTCCATGCTTGAGCCCCTCCTTCCGATCTTGCGGCCAGCATCAGCGGTGCACCCGAGCTAGCAGGCAGGCGCAACCTTTTCAAGCTCCTGCCCGGCCCTGCGCCATTCCATGCCACCAGGATTTGCGAGAACTGGCAGCAGCCATTCAGGGAGTGGTGTATGGCTGGGCGGGGCGCAGGGCCAGGCGGGAGCTCGAAAAGTTCACTGCCAGCCTGGGTGCCTGCCTGCCAGGCTGCTCACTCCTGCCTGCTGGCCTGGGTGCGCCACTGGCTGTGAGATAGGAAGGAGGGGCTCGAACGCGGAAAGCTCACTCCTCCTGCCCATATACAACTGGACCACCAGGAAAAAGGTATGTGGGGGAGGGGTAAAATTTGTTTGTGTCCCAGCCTAGCACTACACAACTAGAAGGGAAAGAGGGTACAGGGAAGGAAGGTGGGACAGTGTGCAGAGCCTGCCAGGGAGGGAGGACAGGGTGCAGAGCCTGGCAGGGAAGGGGCCTGAATTCAGAGCTTGGTAGGGTAAGGGGGGGAAGGGGGCTGAGTGCAGAATTTGGCAAGGAGGGGGGCTGAGTGCAGAGCCTGGTGGGGGAGGGCATAAGGGAGGGGACACTGGGAGAAGATCCTGGCAGGACATGGCACTTGAATATTAAGCCCCCCGTCTTATATTCAAGTCAACTATGGCTATAAGGCCAACAGCCTGCCACATATCTGGGGAAGCTCAGCCCCTGTCCTGGCGTCATTGTAATTTCTTAAGAGGCTGGGTAGAAGCGAGAGCCTGAGGCTTGCTGTCTCCTGCCTCCATTAGACCTCTGATGTGATCCCTGAAAGGACTGCTAAGTCGCTTGGCTTGCTGCAGAATGGAATCTTCGAGAACCTCGAAAATTACCCCTCTTCCCAGACCCCTAGCCACCCAGAGTCTTCTGTCTGGTAAGGCCTTGGGATGACAGTCCACAGCACTTGCCTTCAGGTTATCCAGATCCTTTCCAAATAGCATCTGTCCATTAAAGGGGAACCTGCTCAGTGTGGCTTTAGAGGCAAGATTTCGTGCCCACTGTCTGCTGAGTGGAGATCATATAAGCCGATGCCTGCTCATAACTCTGATGAGATCATATAGAGCATCCGCTATATAATTCACCACAGCTAGGAACATTTTGGGATCCTCGTCCTCCTTTAGAACTGATACTTGAGACAATCATGTGTGGGAAGCATGTGCCACAAAGGAAGTTGCAGCTTCCGCCTTAATCCCTAAGGATAAAACTTCAAATTGCCTCTTAAGGAGCAAGTTCACTTTATGGACCTGCAAATCTTCCAACATCACATCACTAGGCAGGGAGGTGTGTTTGGTGACCTGCGCCACCAGTGAATCCACTTTCACCTGAACAAATAGCTGCTGGAAATCCGAAGCAATCGAGTAAAGTTTGGACATAGCCTTAGTCACCCACAATTACCCCTATGGAGACTGCATCTTCTCCCAGGCAGAGGTCCCAACAAGTGGAAACCTCTGGGCACTGAACCTCCAGACAAACACTGAAAAAAAATAACCAACAATAATAAAACTGCAGAGCAGATCAGAAACACTTGACAGTGATTTTGTGCAGTTAGTTTGGGGTAATTTTGTGTAATTAGCTTAACCTTTGCAAGTAACAGCTTGCAAATGTATGCAGTTAGTTACACATTTTTCCCCATATTTAACAAATTATGTACAAGCTTAAGTGCTAAAAAACAAGGAAGTATTTAACAACTTTCAGATGTCTAGCTTTCTAATACCTCAGAGTCTTCCACAGTTAATGCCCTCTCTGGTTTCTCATTGTCTGAGAAAGTTGGATTTGTGACTTTCTCCATCAATTGCAGCTCTGAAATGATTTCTTGAATCCTTGCATTTCTGTCCTTCACTCGCAAGACCTCCGATTCCTTTTGCTTACGAACTATTTCAAACTCCTTATTAAAAGCTACTTTAATTTTGTAAATGATGTCCTGAAAAAATAAGCAACAAATATTTGTGTGACACTATAGAATGAATCTGTTCAATGCATCCAGGGCACAGCAGGTACAGAATCATTAAGAGATTGTGTTAATACACTTCATATTTCCTATTCCATTTATAATTTTACTTTTATTCTTCCCTGGCATTAAAACCTTTTATTTTATTTTCACCTACAAGTAGATGGAAATACTGTTCATAAAATTATAACAATAACAACACTTCAATCGAAGAACAGTTCTTACTAATACAAAGAGTGAAATTCTGTAAGGGCTGCCTAAAGTTAGGCGCTGTCAGGCACATAGATCATGCCTGCCGACACCTAATTTAATTGTTTTAATCGGTTTTAAGTGGCACGATAATTGATTGTGCCATAAAAAAAATCTAGATTGTAGGTATGGGCGGTATTCTATGCCTTGTATCAGATATTTAATTATCGTTTTTCTTCACAGCCCTCAGAGATGCCACCAAGGGTTCACATGATCATAACCCCTGGCTTTATGCGCCCAATCGTCACCGGGTCGGCATTAGTATAAACTAGTTCAGTGTTAAGATAAATTATTTGGTTTACTTATATTTTAATAACTTAGAATAATAAATATTCTCAAAAATCTAACACTTCCCTCCTCATTTGACATCCTAGCCCTCTAACTTCCTTCTTTCCTCTGATCCTCATCTAGCCCTTTCCTTGTAGTTCCTTTCCCATTACAACTCCTGTAAACCGTGCCGAGCTCCACAACCTTGGAGATGGTGCGGTATATAAACCTAAGGCTTAGTTTAGTTTAGTTTAAATATTGATAGAAAGTATTAAATCAATACTTAGCTTAACCGGAATGGTGGTTGACAAGGGATATAAAAGCCAACATGTTTCACCCGTAGAGGGGGTTTCCTCAGGGCTACTATCCCTTTCTGATACTGGCTACTCACGACGTGACCACCCGAGAACTTAGATCGGGTGGTCACGTCGTGAGTAGCCAGTATCAGAAAGAGATAGTAGCCCTGAGGAAACCCTCTCTACGGGTGAAACATGTTGGCTTTTATATCCCTTGTCAACCACCATCCCGGTTAAGCTAAGTATTGATTTAATACTTTCTATCAATATTTATTATTCTAAGTTATTAAAATATAAGTAAACCAAAATAATTTATCTTAACACTGAACTAGTTTATACTAATGCCGACCCGGTGACGATTGGGCGCATAAAGCCAGGGGTTATGATCATGTGAACCCTTGGTGGCATCTCTGAGGGCCGTGAAGAAAAACGATAATTAAATATCTGATACAAGGCATTCAAGGGAGGTTTAGAATACCGCCCATACCTACAATCTGCATTTAACCTTGTATTAATCATTAGTTAAGCCTACTATTGAATTAATAAAAAAAATCTAGGCACTGCTAGATGCTTCCTGGGACTGGCTGCTAACACCCGGGCACCTAATAGCGCTTAGTAATGTTGCACACCTAAGTAGGCATGTTTAGGGACAGATTTGGCCTTAGGCATCACTAGCAGTGATTCTACGACAAACCTAGGCACCGGAAATGCAGGCCTTTAAAACCCTGGCCTAAATTAACTGCACCTAAGTTTGTCATTAGACACGATTCTCTAAATGGCACCTGAATGCGATTGATATATGGCAGATTCCATTTTTCTAGGCACCTGCCATTCCAGACACCACTTATAGAATCTAACCCACAATAATTGTGGAGCTACTATTACTACTATTAATTATTTCTATAATGCTACGAGACTTACGCAGCGCTGTACAGAGTCACAAAGAAGACAGTCCCTGCTCAAAAGAGCTTACAATCTAAACAGACAAGACAGACACAGGATGTCATGGATATAGTTAAGGAGAACGGTTAATCTGCTGGTAGAATCTATATTACAAGAAGTACTGGATACTCTAACCCAAGCGTTGGATGGCCATCCAAGGCCTCATCTGGTTCCAACTACTTTTTTGGTATGAGAATGTCTTTTTGTTTAAGGAGCAATTGTAACTTGCAGCTTTCAAGGCTGACTATGGAAACCACTTTTAAAGGCAAGTGGCTAAATCAAACCATTTTTATACACAAGCTTTTCTGCTTATATTTATGATGTTTTTATTTTATGGACAGGCACAGTGGATCAGTTTCTTATCTTCACTAATTGGTAGAATGGATGTGGCTTGAACATCAAGTTTACCTGGCAATATTCATTTGAATGTATGAAGTTTTGGGATATTCATGTTATCCAACAAGAGTATTCATTTGTGATGTGTTTAAAGTAAGTCACCAATACATCTTAAGTTCAGTTTCCTCTTTTCTCAGATGCTCCAATTTAATAGAATTTGTACCAACATTGAAGATTTTAAAGCAGAATCAAAGCACTTCATTTCCAGTCTGCAGGTTTGTAGGTATCCACAGAATGTAATTAGAAAAGTATATAAGTACGCTAAGTACAGTCACTGGGAAAATCTGTTATTATCTAAAGCAGGGGTGTCCAACCTTTTGGCTTCCCTGGGCCGCATTGGCCAAAAAAAATGTTTCTGGGGCCATAAAACGTGCAAACGCTGCAGCAAGACAGAGGAAGGAGCCGGTAAGATGGTAAACACCCGGGGGGCAGCAGAGGAAAACACTGCATTGCCCTCGACAAGGGCTGCACAAAATAATTCACTGGGCCGCAGGTTGGACACCCCTGATCTAAAGCTAATAACAACAGAACTGAGGAGACTTCTAATTTCATCTAAGAACATAAGATCATAAGAACAGCCTTACTGGGTCAGACCAATGGTCCATCAAGCCCAGTAACCCTTTCTCACAGTGGCCAATCCAGGGCTCTAGTACCTGGCCAAAACCCAAAGAGTAGCAACATTCCATGCTACCAATCCAGGGAAAGCAGTGGTTTCCCCCTTGTCTTTCTCAATAACAGACTATGGATTTTTCCTCCAGGAAATTGTCCAAACCTTTCTTAAAACCAGCTACGCTATCCGCTCTTACCACAACCTCTGGTAACGCATTCCAGAGCTTAACTATTCTCTGAGTGAAAAAAATATTTCCTCCTATTGGTTTTAAAACTATTTCCCTATAACTTCATCCAGTGTCCCCCAGCCTTTGTAATTTTTGACAGAGTGAAAAATCAATCCACTTGTACCCATTCTACTCCATTCAGGATTTTGTAGACTTCAATTATATCTCACTTCAGCTATCTCTTTTCTAAGCTGACGAGCCTTAACCTTTTTAGTCTTTCTTCATATGAGAGGAGTTCCATCCCCTTTATCATCTTGGTCGCTCTTCTTTGAACCTTTCTTAGTGTTGCTATATCTTTCTTGAGATAAGGAGACCAGAATTGAATGCAATACTCTAGATGAGGTTGCACATGGAGCAATACAGGGGCATTATAACATTCTTAGTTTTGTTAGCCATCCCTTTTTAATAATTCCTCAAATCCTGTTTGCTTTTTTGGCCGCCGCCACACATTGGGCAGAAGGTTTCATCGTATTGTCTACGATGACACCCAGATCCTTTTCTTGGGCACTAACCCCCAAGGTGGACCCTAGCATCTGGTAACTGTGATTTGGGTTATTCTTCCCAATGTGCATTACACATTGAAGTATAATTCTGGGAGAAATCATGTGGCATGTATTTTCCATAAATTCTGGAAAATTATGCAGGTGCATCCATTGTTTCAAACATCTGATTTTAAGATGGCCTTTTCACATGGAATGATAGCCTCACTGGGTCAGACCGATGGTCCATCTAGCCTAGTATCCTGTCTTCATGGAGACCAATCCAAGTCAAAAACTCAAATAGTAGCAGCAGTCCATGCCATCAATACAGGGCAAGCAGTGGCTTCTCCAATGTCTGTCTCAACAGCAAACTATGGACATTTCCTCCAGGAACTAGTCCAAACCTGTGATACGTATGGGACATACCTGGAGTCTGAGAGTTGTTTTTAGTAACAATGGCTGTTTAAGAAACCATCTTCTACTAAAAGGATCCTAATACCAAATAACAACTTTCTTTTTTTAAAAGGGGAACTAGAGTTCAGAAAGATAACTTGCACCTGGCGAGCCAGATTTAGTCAAAACAGGATATGGATGAATTAATCAAGAGAAGGGGGGAAAAGCAGGAAATGGTTTGTGATATGTTCATGTTTGAACACATGGACAAACCGGATCCTGACCATAATAATTTGAGCAAAAAAGTGCCTAACTTGTTTGTGACATGTTCATGTTTGAACACGTATACAAACCGGATCCTGACCATAATCTGGGCATAAAAAGACAGGCAGAACTCAGTGGAATCGGGACTTCTCCACTGCTGAAGAGCCGTGTGATGCTGATATGAGATGAATGCGCTGCCTCCGATGTTTCGCTAGTCCCCCGATATCGGAGTGATGATGCAATATATGGTAACAAATTATTGATTCCTTACTGCATGATTTCATTATTATAAAATTGTATGAATAAACCTATATTATGCTTTCAGTCATCTGTGTATGCTATTAATTTTCCCAGTCAGAGAGCTGGTGAGGGGAAGGGAAAGTGGGATATAGCTTTACCCTAAGAATAATAGCAGTACATTAATTGGCGTAGTCGGCAGGATCTCCCTAAATAAGACCGAACAATGTTCCGGCGTAAGGAGAAATCTAAAAAAGAACCTGCAGGGATACCTGGCTGGACCGGGGACCCGTATGAAATAATAGCGGCAGAAATGGCCAATCATGGATTGGTGGAATCATGGAATAAGGAGTTAAGGGAATTTGAACCAAAGAATGTGGTACAAGTACTTGAAACAATCCCTGCAAAAGCAGGTGAAGCAGTTACCCTGGCTCGAAGGAGTTGGGTGTTGGCCTCTGCATACCGTGGGGTGCACAAGCGGTTGCAGACGGCACTTAAAGAGAAAGGGAGAGTAGAACAGAGTAAGTTAGAATTAGAGGGACGGTGTCCGGTGCTGGAATGTAATAGTAAATTATTAAAGGATAAACTGGAACATTATCAGGATGTAGCAGAAAGAGCAGCTGTAAAAGTGGCACAAAATAAGTATAAAAAAAGGAAAGGGAGGATTAAAAGGGGTTGGGATGATTGCCCCGGGGACCCCACTGTCCGGACCCTGAAATAGACCCGCCATCTGTAATAAAAAGAATGCAGCCCATTACAAGAAGGAAAAAAGGGCTTCTGTACGCTAAGATCAGCGTAGTGAGAGATCAGAGTTTGCATAGCTAAGGGATTCTTGCTGTGTTGAGAACAATAGAGATAACTTTTTTTTAGTGTTTAGACGACCATGTGGGTTTGCATCCCAGTAAGAATAAAGAGTGAATTTCATGTATTTAAAAAAAAAAAAAAGAGATTATAAGAATGTTGGAAGAACAGAACTGTAGGATCAGAAGGAATTAGAAAGTGATATTTAAACGAGATGGTTAAGTGAAAAGGAAAAGAAAGTTTTAATGTCTGGCTTTGAATGTATACGAATGTGGAAAGAAAGCTTGTGAAATGTGTTAATTCCCTGATTGTAAGGGATATGCTAAGGTAGGGGAGATGGAAGAAAAAAAAAACCCTCGATTAGGCTCAAGGATAATTTTGTGCAAAGAAAAAGATTTATTCTAGCAATAGATGCCATGCTTAAAAGAAATATTGTGTTTGTGACGATGTGCAAAAGAAAAAAGTTTCCTTGCCTTTGTATTTTATCTCAGTGTTTCAAATTAGTTTTGAATATGAATTTTTGTGCCCCTGTATGGTTTATAAAGTATTTTTTGAAAGTATGCATTGCCCGAAATGTATGATTAGGGAGTAATTAAATTTAAATGCATTTTAAAATTAAATTGGGAAGTTTAAAATAAAAAGATTAACAAAAGTAGAGGTTAAGTACCTATACAATTAAAATAAATGTGAAACAAAAGGCTTGTTAACCTCGTTACCGGAAATGAACAATTATAATAAGCTTTTATGTAAGTGGATGAATTCGGAATTGAAATTTTGCTTACTTTTTACAAGTAAGCTCTTCAGGATAGGAACCTAATAAAGAAGAATAATTCCCTGATGTTAGGAAAAAGACAGTCTAATTTTAGAATGTATCTGCCTGTTTAAATTTTCCTGTGGCCATATTTGGTGCCACAGGACCCTGAAATAAGTCTATTTAATCTGTGTGTTTTGTGTTTCAGAAAAAAAACAAACCCTTTTTGGAATCTTTTCAACAATTCAACACAGAGACTGTGACTCTGCGATACAAGAACTAGTCATGTTTAACAGAGGGGAAAAGTTTCATGTGTTTCTTTTCTTTGTTCTTTTTGTTAATGACCATGTGCTTTCCTTCCAGGATTTACACTGACCCGCAGTACCACATTCCACCACAAGAGCTGTGGAGAACACAGAGAAAAATTCCGAAAGAACATTATGGGCAATTGGTAACCAGATCCAGTTATGCCTCAAAAGGAATAACTGTCTTGGGAGGGGTGATTGATGCTGACTATCAAGGGGAGGTTAGGGTAATACTAATTAACTTAGGTGCGGAGGAGGTAATAATAGCACAGGGAGAAAGAATTGCACAACTGTTGCTAATTCCTATATATATATATATAGCTCCGGTGAGAGAAACCACAGCCCCTACAGAATTGACGGTTAGGGGGGCAAAAGGGTTTGGATCCACAAATACTGTAAATGTTGGGGCCAAAATATGGATTAGCAACCGAAATGGTCCCCCCTCTCCCGCTGAAGTGATAGCAGTGGGACAAGACCGTATGCTATTGATAATGAGGCCAGGTGTAGAAAAATGGGAATATGTCCCACAAGAGAAATGTTACCTACGGGAGTAATACTGTGTTTAATTTTACAGGAAACCCTAATCGTCCTAGGCGTATTCACAGTCCTTGGTATCGTATCTTTGGGTCACGTAGAAGGATGGACTCCGGCTAGGCGTCTGGTTTTGGATGACAATGCTCGATTTCAATGGGGATGGAGAAGTGCTATCAGCAGACGACAACAGGAAAAGTTTAGTTGTGAAAAAGGACAGAGATGTACAATAGCTAACATCACAACTAATGTGGACATATGGAAAGGCCCTCACAATGACAGAAGAGGGTATATCTTTTATGCCCTATATCAGAGTCAAGTAGTGGTAAATGTCACTGCCCATGTGTCACTTCTATGTTGCTTAAAGACTGTGTTCCCAGAATTAAATACAAAACAGAAATGGCAGGCAATACAAAATTGTAGCACCTGGAATGGAACTGTGTTGCATCTGACATTAGAAGACCCCAAATATTTTCTATGTACTAATGCATCTCTTATTAAGAATCGTACTACATGGGCAGATTTTATTATCTTTGTAAATATAGATTCTGCAAAAATTGATCCAGGGCAGGTTAAACGATTACCGTCAACATGTGAAATGGTGGGTCAGCATGCGGAACAAACACGTGTACAATTTAAAATTACCTTTCCTCCCTCTAGTCGATGTAGATATAGGAGAGCCTGGTATGATACTATTTTGGGAGGATTTGGAACTATTACCGGGACAATAAACAGTTATGATATAGAATCTTTAGCAAATAGGCTGCATAACGCTGGAAGTAAAATTAATAATGCTTTAACTATACAAGCTAATTGGATGCCTACTATTTGGTACCCAATGACACTAGCAGCTGGCGTGGATAATGATATGTTAGATCTTTTTAATGCTAGTAATTCTCTAACCTTCCTTGTAGATACTAATATTACTCACATAATCAATTGGACTATATGTTCTTTGCAAACATTACAGCAGCAACAACAGAAAAATGTCTTTCAAACACAACTTTTGACAGCAAATGAACAAGTGTGGAGGACCGTCTTTTCTGATGTAATCCGTGCAGGCCATTGGCTACAAATACCTAGTTCGGGGATAAGGTGTGAGGAAACCCTATGTCAGGGATATTTTACCATTTACAATGTAACCAAACAGAGTATAATGTGTAAATACATAGTGATGCCTTTACTAATTGGGTCAGCTCCTAATCAACACTTTTGGACCCCCACCTTTTATGGACAGGTGATAGATATGTATAATCGTACCCATGATTTAACTTTTTGTGATAACACTTTAAATGGAAAAGTTTGTAAATTACAATCTGCTGTATATGAGCCATGTTTATTGCAAAATACTGTAAACAAATGTGAATGGACTATTATGCCAATAACCTATAGGTATATGGTCGAAATAGCACCACAAGTGGTATGTGTAGTAACTGATCAACCAGTGATACCAGGAATGGCAGTGCCTTTTTCGGGATGTATTCATAACATTTCAGTATTACACTGGGAAAATGACACATTCATATTAACTTCCGATGTGGATAAGAACGTGGCTATCATTTGGAATAGCACTAAATGGGATGTTCCAAATTGGGATTTAAATTTGACCAGATTTAAGCAAATATTAACTCAATCAACCAAAATACAGAGTGCCATCCGATACCTAAATCAAAGTATTATGGCTCATCAGCTTACCACCACTATTGCAGCAGACTCGATAGTGACAATAGGGTCAGGAATAGCTGATGCTACTTCACATCATTGGTGGGATATATTTTTAGGATATTCACCTTCAGCTAAAACGACTCTGGATTGGATCATCCATCCTCTGTTAATAGTTGTTATTCTGGTAATAATTTTATCTATCTGGAATTGGTATGTGGCATATGGCATTTGTTGTAAACAACAAAAAGTGATGATGGTTACATACAACACTCATTGTTAAGGACCGAATGTGATACGTATGGGACATACCTGGAGTCTGAGAGTTGTTTTTAGTAACAATGGCTGTTTAAGAAACCATCTTCTACTAAAAGGATCCTAATACCAAATAACAACTTTCTTTTTTTAAAAGGGGAACTAGAGTTCAGAAAGATAACTTGCACCTGGCGAGCCAGATTTAGTCAAAACAGGATATGGATGAATTAATCAAGAGAAGGGGGGAAAAGCAGGAAATGGTTTGTGATATGTTCATGTTTGAACACATGGACAAACCGGATCCTGACCATAATAATTTGAGCAAAAAAGTGCCTAACTTGTTTGTGACATGTTCATGTTTGAACACGTATACAAACCGGATCCTGACCATAATCTGGGCATAAAAAGACAGGCAGAACTCAGTGGAATCGGGACTTCTCCACTGCTGAAGAGCCGTGTGATGCTGATATGAGATGAATGTGCTGCCTCCGATGTTTCGCTAGTCCCCCGATATCAGAGTGATGATGCAATATATGGTAACAAATTATTGATTCCTTACTGCATGATTTCATTATTATAAAATTGTATGAATAAACCTATATTATGCTTTCAGTCATCTGTGTATGCTATTAATTTTCCCAGTCAGAGAGCTGGTGAGGGGAAGGGAAAGTGGGATATAGCTTTACCCTAAGAATAATAGCAGTACAAAACCATTTTTAAAACCAGCTACATTAACTGCTCTTATCCCCTGGCAATGTGTTCCAGAGCTTAACTATTCTCTGAGTGAAAAAATATTTCCTCCTATTGGTTTTAAAAGTATTACTCTGTAACTTCATCGAGTGTCCCCTAGTCTTGTAAATCTTGATGCAGTAAATAATTGATCCACTTGTACCCATTCTATACCACTCGGAATTTTGTAAACTTCAGTCATGGAAGGGGAACTGACACATAAAAAATGTTGCTGATGAAAAACTTGTGACAATACTTTAGAGTTGTCTGAATTTGTCAGTTCTATAGACTCTAAGATATATCATTTGAAATTTGACACCGATTGTAACAGTGATTTTGTAATTTATGTTGTATGTAGGCAAGACTATTAGAATGTTCCAAATTAGAATGCATGAAAAAAGATCTTGCCTACAACATAGGACGATGGAGGTTCCCATAGTCTTCCATTATGTGATTTTTGCCTATGACTTTGAATGTTTAAATTGTTTTGTTTTAGATCATGTCAGAGAGGGTGATAGAGCCCGCCCTTTACTTCAGTTTCAGTAGCGGTGGATTTATAGGCTTAACTGTCTAGAACCTACTTTGGAATTTTCATTAATCTCTGCAGGACAGCCATATTCCCTCTCCTGGAATGGATTAAAAGCTAGTACTGAGAGGAAGGCTTTCTTTTAAGTACCTGGCCCTTAAAATTTGCATAAGGCTTTGACTAGCCTCTCTCCAATGGCATCTTTTTAATAAAGAACAATCTTGGAATTGGTTTAAGAACATAAGTATTGCCTCTGCTGGGTCAGACCAGGCGTCCATCGTGCCCAGCAGCCCGCTCCTGCGGCGGCCCTCGAGGTCCTTGACCTGTAAGTTCCCACCACCTGAATTGTTTATGCCCTAATCCTGATGTACCCTGTATAGTGCCCCTCTATCTATACCCTGTAATCCCTTTCTCCTTCAAGAAGTCATCCAGGCCCTTTTTGAAACCCATTATTATACTCTGTCCTATCACCTCTCCTGGAAGCGCATTCCAGGTGTCCACCACCCTCTGAGTGAAGAAGTACTTCCTAGCATTCGTCTTGAATCTGTCTCCTTTCAGTTTTTCTGAATACCTTCTTGTTTTTGATGTCCCCGCTAGCCTGAAGAATCTGTCCCTCTCCACCTTCTCTATACCTTTCATGATTTTATAAGTCTCTATCATGTCTCCTCTAAGTCTCCACTTTTCCAGGGTAAAGAGCCCCAGCTTCTCCAGCCTTTCGGTATTTGCAAGGTTTTCCATGCCCTTAATCATTTTTGTTGCTCTTCTCTGGACCCTCTCGAGCATCACCATATCCTTCTTAAGGTGTGGCGACCAGTATAGGCAGAGAGGAAAGATTTTGCCTTCGTTGAGATTTGTAAGTTGGTTCAGAAGTGGTATTTCTTTAGATGTGATGTAACATGGTCTACCGTACATTTTATTTTATAGGTAACCACTGTTGGGGAAAGCCTCATTATGAAGATTGCTAAGATGTTAAATTTCCTGTTCTGAGTATTGAAAGATAAGGGCTTTATTTAATCAGAAGCATTATATTTATACCAATTAGATATTTAAAAAGGGGGAGGGGTTCTAGGACTGATGATTGGCTCTTGTAAGATAGATTCTTTCACAATTATTGTGGGGTCATTTTCCCTCCAAGGCAACACAGAAGATGTACACATTGTGTTAGTAAGAACTGTTGTTCGAATGAAGTATTGCACCTGTTTTATCATACACCCAAAAGCCATATTTGCTATCTCCCATACTGTTTGTGATATTGATATACTCATTCTGGTATCTCTGCTCCATTGAGCAACTGGCTAAAACAATGTCCAGAATTGTTATCTAGCAAGACATGCGAACAGAATATCAGGATGAAGAAAAATAGGGTAAAAGATGGTGAAAGCAAATGGACACTTTGGCACTGTATTCAGAAACACAATTCATCCAAAAAGTAAGAGGACAAGTAGACTGCAAGAAACTCATGTTAGAAAAGGATTCTATCAAGACATGATAAATGTCAAGTGAAAATGGCATCATAAGCATTCAAAACAAAGCACACAGAGTAAATACTAATTCCCTCTGCAAATTGCAAATAATACTGCTAATTTTTTCAATTTTTTAAGCTACTTCTTTGAAATTAACCTGAATGGCTGCAAGTCAGCCATATTCACTCACTTGGAATGGGACTTTCTTGGACCATGTGATATTCCAGTGAGGTAAATGAGTAATTTATACTCTTGTAAATGTGGCTCTCCTCCTGAGATTCAGAGAACTGGTCATCTTTTTAAAATCAATGAAAATCAATGCAAAATGGAAATTATAAAAACTTCATTAAAATTTGGGAACCATTAACGTCCTTTTGTCATGATTGATGCCATTTTTCTAATATTTCTATATTTAATATGTAAGATAAGGGTGGGGTGGGGAGAGGATTTCTATTATATGAAAAATAACATTACTAGAGGGATTTCAGGATGGGAGAGGGAGGGTTATATTTGCAATTATAAGATATAACGTTAAGATGTACAAGTGGTTAAATCTATGTTATTGTGTTGCAATTTTTTACACTTAATGAAAGTTTTAAAATGAATAAAGAATTATAAAAAAATAAATAAAATCAATGACTTCAGAATATTTTTCTTATATGATAGAAATAACTACTGACATATTGTGTATACACTGAAATATATAGAGAGAAATCAGATGCCATTTAACTTTAATTGAGTTAGCCCATGGCAGTCAGTGGTTATAAGGCCACTAACAGCTGCAGGCTGAATTAGACTTAGATATTCAATATCAGGCAATGTATGGACACTGGCATTGACTACCTGGGTCCTCAATAGACTCAGAAGTTACATAACATAATACTTTATTTATATACTGCAAAATGCCTTTTAGTTCGTTGCGGTCACAGAAACGTAGATACAACAAAGAAGAAAAATTTTTAACATTAGAAATTGAATAGAACCATTTGAATGCAATACTGAGGCACAAGGAATTTCCCTGTCTGTCCCAGATTGGGATCACAATATAAGCTAAAGTGCCGCAGAAGTAATGTAATAGAGAGAGAGAAAAAAAAGGATCTCTGAACAAAACCTGTATCAAAAAGCAGAAGAATAAAAATACCTGGGAGGGAAGTTATGTGTATACAGTGTCAGTATCTGAATACCTCAAGGACTGCTTTTTGTGCAGTCCTATCTTCCCATTTAGGTGTGCAGGTATTGGCACAGAATACTGTTGGAGCTCGCATATCTTCTGGACCTGCCCTGACTTCACCCACAGACTGTCTTGGTATTAACTGGACAGTGTTACAGCAGTCAGAGGGAATATTCAGCGGCACTTTTCTGTCAAATGCTACTGAATATCCCCTTGAGGCCCACTGATTGAGGCTTAGCTGTTTAAACCTTCTACAGGCATGTCCGTAGAGAACTATGTGCGTGCAGTGCAGCCGCACACGGTGCAAAGGGAGGCAGGGGCTCCAAAACTGAGGCCTGTTCATTGCTTTCTTTGCTTGACTGTGACTCAGTGGGCAAGACAGGAGCTCAAGGGGGGGTGTTGCATAGGGAACATTTCCAGCTTGGGACAGTTCTGCCTGCATGTATAACATGGATATTTAAAGTTACAGTGGAACCTTGGTTTACGAGCATAGTTCGTTCCAGAAGTATGCTCGTAAACCAAATTGCTCATATATCAAAGTGAGTTTCCCCATAGGAATGAATGGAAACTCACTTGATATGTTCCCCCTCCTCAAGGCCACAGGCGCTGCTCCATACCCCCTCCCCCGTGATCCGGCATCCCCCCCTGCGATCCTACATCCCCCGCCGAACACCCAAATAACATCCCTTACCCCGATTTGGCACCGGCACCAGCACCAAAGCACAGGACATGTCGGTGCCGGTGCCCAAAGATCCTCCCTTTGGGCTGGGCTGGGCTGGGCTGGACTGACCATCGGAGATCCTCCCTCTTGGCTGGGCTGGGCTGGACTGGGCCTTGAGCATTGCGCATGCTGAAGGCCTTCTGGTCTCGCTCTCTCCGAGATTCTCAGAGTTAGGAGGCTCTAAATGGTTCAGTGCTAACTGCTATCTCAGTACTACGTACTAAGGGAACTTATAACATGGGACCTGTATGAAAAATGCAGGGAATGCCCCCAAGAGGTGGCCATGTTAAATTTGGTGCTACCATGAGGTAAAATCTTGTGTTAAAGCCACTTTAACTACAACTTTTACTGCAGTTTAACAAAAGGTCCCCTTAATTTCAAATACTCTAAAAAGTTGTGTCTGTGGGGGTTTAATTAAGCCACAAAGCAATTTTAAAAGTTTCATATTCAATAGTAACCTGGAAGTCAAAGTAGAAAACTATGATTGCTGTCTTTCTCCCTCTCCTCGCAACAAACTCTGTTAACTTACTTGTAGTAATATAATCTGATTAATTTTCTGCTCTTTGGTATGAAGATCCAGCTGGCTGTACAAGTTTAAGATGTCGTCCACATACTGACTGCTCAGGCTCCCTTGAAGAGCTGTACTGTCTGCTCTACTTCCTTCTTCATCAAAATCCTCCTCCTCTTCTAGTGTAACTTTTGGCTGAATCTCAACAATCTCCTTTCGAGCCTTGAACATTAAAAAAAAAGAATTGTATTGTATAATTAAATATATGAATGTTATATGATATGTTCCTTTAAATTAATTGAGAAGGGGTGGGTGGGAAGGGATTTAAATTTTTTATCTATGTATGATGATAAGAGAAAGTATTTTTAAGTGTTGCTGTAAATGTTTGTTAAGGAAGTACCGTATTTTCACGCATATAACGCGCGCGTTATACGCGTTTTTACCTACCGCGCATACCCCTCGCGCGTTATACGCGTGAGCGCGGTATACAAAAATTTTTTTTACATAGTTCCCACCCCGCCCGACGCCCGATTCACCCCCCCAGCAGGACCGCTCGCACCCCCACCCCGAACGACCGCTCGCACGCGCTCCCACCCGCACCCGCTTCCACGATCGGAGCAAGAGGGAGCCCAAGCCCTCTTGCCCGGCCGACTCCCCAACTCCCCGACAATATCGGGCCAGGAGGGAGCCCAAACCCTCCTGGCCACGGCGACCCCCTACCCCCACCCCGCACTACATTACGGGCAGGAGGGATCCCAGGCCCTCCTGCCCTCGACGCAAAGCCCCCTCCCTCCAACGACCGCCCCCCCCCAAGAACCTCCGACCGCCCCCCCAGCCGACCCGCGACCCCCCTGGCCGACCCCCACAACACCCCCACCCCCCTTCCCCGTACCTTTGGTAGTTGGCCGGACAGACGGGAGCCAAACCCGCCTGTCTGGCAGGCAGCCAACGACGGAATGAGGCCGGATTGGCCCATCCGTCCCAAAGCTCCGCCTACTGGTGGGGCCTAAGGCGCGTGGGCCAATCAGAATAGGCCCTGGAGCCTTAGGTCCCACCTGGGGGCGCGGCCTGAGGCAGTGCACGGAAAGTCAGGGCGGGTGAACGGAGAGTCGGGACAGCGCACGGAGAGTCGGGGCAGTGCACGGAAAGTCAGGGCGGGTGAACGGAGAGTCGGGACAGCGCACGGAGAGGCGGGGCAGTGCACGGAAAGTCAGGGAGGGTGAACGGAGAGTCGGGACAGCGCACAGAGAGGCAGGGCAGTGCACGGAAAGTCAGGGAGGGTGAACGGAGAGTCGGGACAGCGCACGGAGAGTCGGGGAGGGCGAAAGGAGAGTCGAGGTGGCCAGAGGAGAGTCGGGGCGGGCGAAAGGACAGTTGGGCTGCATGCGCGGTATACCCGTGAGCGCGGTATACAAATGTTTTTGTACATAAAATCGTGGTTTCTGCGCGCTATACCCGTGTGCGCGTTTTACACAGGTGCGCGTTATCTGCGTGAAAATATGGTAATCTTGTACACTTGTGTAAGTTTTAAAAATGAATAAAGAAGTAAAAAAAAAAAAAAAAGAATTGTCAGGATGGCAACTGTATCAAAAAGCTGCTCAATTTGTATCAGGGTAGATCTAGGGTAATTATTCAGATTGATAACTGAGAAATTACACTGAGATAAAAAAAGTTTCCTCTATAATCCTTCCCATCATAAAATTCCTATGATATGGCCTCCAGCTCCATTTCAATCAGTTCTAAGCTTGTTATATTGTTATGATATGGGGTGCTGATATTCTAACTCCCTAATAAAAGATTCAAAGTGAATTACAGATGACAGAAAGAAAATAAAGGCAGTTACACATATTATTAACTTAGAAGATAAGTTCTAAACAGATAAGTTTTAAGAGATTTACAAAAGATAATGTAAGAATTCAAAGTTCTCAAATTGCTAGGCAAATTTGGATCAACTTATAACAAAGAGAATGTGCATGTAGAGACCTTCCTCACTGGCCCTGTCATGCAGGGCCACCTCAGCTATATGTCAAGCTACCAGAAGTTGGATTGTAGGGGGAAGACAACTCAGGAAGGAGGACAGGTTTAGTGAGGACTGATGGCCTTGGACAACATGGGGATGTTGTTTCAGATAAGATACTTTGCTTTCTCTGAAGAGAAGCAGAATATATAGTGCTGAGAAACAGTTTGGGAACCCTCTAGAATGGTCTGTATTTTAGCACCCAAGTTTGTCTGTAAAGCCCCTTCCCTTGTTTAAAGCAGATTGAAAACCCATCTTTTTGATATAGCTTTCAATCCTTAACACTACTCCTATGCCCTCTAACCCAGCCCACTGATTAACCGTTCCCCTTACCTGTATCCATCTCATCCTGTTTGTCTCTCTTGCCTGTTTAGATTGTAAGCTCTTTCGAGCAGGGACTGTTTTTCTTACTCTTTCTTACTCTTCCTCTTTCTGACTCTGTACAGCGCTACGTGTGTCTGGTAGCACTATATACCATATTTGCCGGCGTATAAGACGACTTTTCAGTACCTTAAAATCCTCCCCAAAGTCGGGGGTCGTCTTATACGCCGGGTACTGTTTACATGCCCTTACTTTACATTAGAGAGCTGCACGGGGATGCCCCTAGGGTCGCGGGGATCCCGTGGGGACGCCCCCTAGGGTCGCGGGGCTCCTGCGGGGCTGGATGTACTCAGTCTTCTGGATGTATGCGGCTCTTCTTCTCCCTACCTTCTCTGCTTGCAGCACAGAGCCGAACGGAAGTCTTCCCGACGTCAGCGCTGACGTCGGAGGGGAGGGAGGGCTTAAACAAAGCTTAAACAAAGCCCTCCCTCCCTCCGACGTCAGCGCTGACGTAGGGAAGACTTCCGTTCGGCTCTGTGCTGCAGGCAGAGCAGATAAGGAGAAGGAGAGTAGCCTCGCGGTTCGAGTGGCTACCAAGGGAGAGGGGCGGCCCGCCCCGCCCCGCCCCGGTTGCAGCACAACCGGCCAGGTTCCCTTACTTTTGTGGCACTTCCCCGACCGACCGATAACAGCCCGGGTCCGACAATCCTCCCTGCCCTGTAGCCGCGAATCTAAATTACCTTCTTACAGCAGCTGTAAGAAGGTAATTTAGATTCGCGGTTAAGGGCAGGGAGGTTTGTCGGACCGGGGCTGTTGTCGGTCATTCGGGGAAGTGCCACAAAAGTAAGGGGACCTGGCCGGCTGTGCTGCACCCGGGGCGGTAGAGAAGGAGGGGGGGAGAAGGACGCTGAAAGGCCATGGTGAAGACAGGAGGGGGGGCGGGAAGGACTCTGAAAGCACTTGAAGACAGAGGAGGGAGAAGGAGGCTGAAAGCACATGGGGGAATACAAAGGGGTGGAGAAGGACGCTGAAAGGACATGGGGAAGATGGGGGGGAGAAGGACACAAAGGAAATGAGGAAGAGAGAGTAGGGAGAAGACGCTGGCAGGGAAGAAGACAGATGCCAGACTATGGGGGGAGCAGAGAGAAGAAGATGGGTGCCAGACCAATTTGGAAGGGGGAAGAAAGGGAGAGGCACAGTAACAGAGCAAATGGAAGATGCAGAAGGAAGAGAGATAGTGGATGGAAGGAATTGAATGAGAACATGAGGAAAGCAGAAACCAGGCAACAAAGGTAGGAAAAGAATTCTATTTCTTTTTTTTTTTTTTTGCTTCAGGATAAAGTAGTATATTAGTTGTGTTGATAAAAATTTATAAACATTAGAGGCTCTGGTATAAACCCGTTTACAAAGTATGTATTCTTCCCAATTAATATTTTCAAATTAATAAAGTCTTTTTGCTTATTTGTAAATGGGTTTCTACCAGAGCCTTTAATTCAGTAGCATAATTAAATGAAATAACTATTTCTGAAGTTTATAGGGACGGGCGGGGACGGAGGGGATTCCTCGCGGGGACGGGTGGGGATGGAGGGGATTCCTCGCGGGGACGGGTGGGAACGGAGGGATTCCTCACGGGGACGGGTGGGGACGGGTGGGATTCCTTGTGGGGACGGGTGGGACTTTGGCAGGGACGGGTGGGGACGGGTGGGATTTCTGTCCCCGCGCAACTCTCTACTTTACATGCCCTAACATCTCCTTCCTTACCTTACGGTGCTTACGGTACTAGTAAACCTGCCGGGACATCAGCGGGGCCATGGCGGGACATCAGTGTGACAAGGGTGCCAGCTCCTTCATCCTGCGCAGCGGGAAGCAGCGGCGCTCTGGCCCCACCCCTTTTCTCTTTACTACGTCTCTCGCACATGCGGCCGTGTGTGGAGTCTAGCCCTTAAGGAAGTTGCGGGGGCGAACAGGAGGCTTTTGAAGGCTTTTAAAGGGAAACTGTCATGCCAGCAAACTTGCTAGGGACTTGCCCGGCACTTGCTCTCTCCCTCTATGTGTTATCTTCCTTCTATCATTGACAGTTTCAGTTTGGTTAACAGTTTAGAAAACAAATAGCATGGCAGCTCCCATGGGTTTATTGTTCTATTCAGCTTTAGTGAATTAATTAAAATTGTTGAAATAAATTCTGATGTTCTTTTAAGTTTTATTTGTTGTGCAGAAGATGTGCGGAAGAAGGGGTAGTCTTATACGGCGAGTATATAACAAACTCTATATTTTAACTGTAAAAGTTGGGGGGTCGTCTTATACGCCCAGTCGTCTTATACGCCGGCAAATACGGTAAATATTTAATAGTAGTAGTAGTACAATTTATACACAAAAGATGATAGATCCTAATTAATCTTTGTCTTAGTTATTTATTCATTGAGCTATCTTCATGCATAACAGTGCCAGTGAGGAACTCATACATGCACAGTAATCCATACCTGAAATCTCTGTTAAAGTTTAGAGTTTGTTACTGATCACACACACTGGCCTCCATTAGATGGCATCACCCAACAGTATGATGACTCAGTGAAAATACCTGTTAAAAGTGCAGTCCACACAGATGTCTAATAAATTAACTGAGTGCCCTCAGGATGGGTCCCAAAGTAGAGTAGACACACCGGATAGTGTGAATAACATGAAGAAAGACCTGGCGAGGCTTGAAGAATAGTCTGAAATTTGGCAGCTAAAATTTAATGCTAAGAAATGCAAGGTCATGCATTTGGGCTGCAAAAACCCAAAGGAACGGTACAGTTTAGGGGGTGAAGAACTTATGTGAATGACAGAAGAGCGGGACTTGGGTGTGATTGTATGTGATAATCTTAAGGTGGCCAAACAGGTTGAAAAAGTGACATTGAAAGCTAGAAGGATGCTAGGGTGAATAGGGAGAGTTATGGCCAGTAAGAAAAGGAGGAATTTATGTCCCTATATAAGACTTTGGTGAGACCTCATTTAGAATATTGTGTACCATTCTGGAGGCCCCTCCTTAAAGATATAAAAAGGATGGCGTTGGTCCAGAGAAAGGCTACTAAAATGGTGCATGGTCTTCATCATAAGGTGTATGGGGACAGATTTAAAGATCTCAATCTAAGGTGAGAGAGGGGAGATATGATAAAGACATAAGTCTCTTTCATTTGAAAGGAAGCTCTGGAATGAGAGGACATAGGATGAAGTTATAGGCTCAGGAGTAATCTAAGGGAATACGTTTTTACAGAAAGGGTGGTAGATGCGTGGAACAGTCTCCCAGAAGAGGTGGTGGAGACAGAGACTGTGTCTGGATTCAAGAAAGCCTGGGATAGTCACGTGGGATCTCTTAGAGAAAGGAAGAGCTGACTGGCTGGGCTACTTGGCCTTTATCTGCCATCATGTTTCTATGTAACAACTGAAGTCTGTGTTGTATCATTCTCTTTAATTTTTGAAAAAAGATCTTCAACTTTTTCTCTGAAAAGCTCATGGTTTGTGGAAGGAGCATTGGCTAATTTATCATGTACATCTTCCTGGATTTCAGAGGTGCGAAGCAGTTCTAGATTCTGTATCATAAGAGTCAAGAGAAGATCTGATTAGGTACTTAGTGCATTCGTGGAAGTCTTGGGCAGTCATTTGTACTGAGATAGATTGGTCCACTTTATCAATAATCTCATACAGGTACTGCGATATTAAGAACTGATGAGAAGTAATTCTGGCTGCAAGCATGGCATTTTGAAAAACATTTTTTGTTACTGTATCTAGGAGTTTGCAATCCTTGCTTGGTGGGACATTTGAATAGGAATGTGAACTTTTAGAATGCTTGAGAGCAGACTCAACAACTACTGACTGATGGTGAGACAATTGAAGTTTGTTGTGCCCCAATGCTTGTTGGACTATGTATTCTTTTGGAAGTGTGAGGTGTTGTTCAAGAAGATGTTCGTGGATAGGAAAGTGCTACCAAAGATTTAGGTGCTTCTAGGTATTTAAGAGCTTAAAAGTAGTTGCTTCATGGATCAGGTTTGTCAGTCATAGTTAGTCAATTGTTTAGCTATTTTTTTGTAAAAATGAAGGATAAGTCACATCTTCTGGAGGGCAAGGGACCTTACGATGGACTTGGTGTTTGAAGAGAAGACAAAGAAAGTAGAGCCCATAAAGTAGATGGTATTGATGGTAGTAGAACTGCTTTAGAAGATTAGTTAGTAGATGATTGTAATCCATATTGTGCTGAAAGAAATTGCCTCCAAACTTCAGTAAAAGTAGGATGAGGCTGAGGCTGAGGCAGAGTAAGCACTTTCTCAGGTACCTGAGGTTGAGAAGACAGGCTGTGTCCAGATAGTGCAGGAGGAGATGGAGATATGTGTTTTACTTTTGCCAAACACTTTCTCATCTTAGGAGAGGGAGATGTATTAGGCTGCATTTGTAGATTAATTTGTGATGGTAAAGGTGAAGAACCTTCCCATGAGATAGCCCTATGATAAGGGGGCAGAGATGAGAACTCCCTGGAGCTTTGGCAGTAATTGTGGCTGGTGGAAGAATGTCATTTACCTCGGGTAAGAAAGCAGGGCTGGAGCCATGGTGATGTCGCCAGTGCTGGAGCTTACTTGCAGTGTGGTGTCACAGTGATTTAGAGTTGTGGCGCATAGACAAGGCAGAAGCACAGTATTGTGGAGAGGTGTGGCAGCCAGGAGATGTGCCACTGCAGCACTGGGGAAAGGGAATGGAACTTGTATTCCATACCAGCAAACGAAGTAGTGAGTGGTTGCGGGAGTAGAGGTACACTGATAGGGTTAACACCTGCCAAAACAGTAGATGACGAATGAGCAGTTAGAAAGCTCAAACTACTTCTGGTTTGGGTAGAGGTTAATTCATGGAGTTGAAGCTTCAACTTAGGGGTGTAAAGTCAGTTGAGCACAATGCTCACAGTGTGAGGAATCGTGAGAAGAGCGCAAGCACAATATGCATTTTTCATGAAAGTCTCTAACAGACATTCTGCTAGAGCAGGAGATAAATTTTTTGAAACCAGGTTTTTTGTCCATTTTGAAAATTAAAGCTGTGAAGTCAAATTCAATTGTGAAGAAGTTTGAAGTAAGGTCGAATAGGTTACCAACTGCCGTAGCGGTTGAACTGAACACATTCAAATGGGCAACTCAAGGTGAGAACTGCACATGCTCAGAAGCCTGATTTAAAGGTCTTCTGCAGTGGCATAGGGAGGGGAGGGGAGCTGGGGGTGGTGGGGTTGTACTGCCCCAAGTGCCGTTTTAGTGAGGGTGCCAACACCTCTCAGCCCCCCACACCATGCATATGCCCTCCTTTCTCCCCATCCAGTACCTCTTTAAATCTTTGCCAGCAAGAGCAACTTCTCCAGCCTACTGCTCATGCCAGTCTGGCTCCCATCTAAAATAACTTCCTAGTTGCGGGGCCAGGAATGACGTCAGAGGGAAAGTCAACGCAGGTGTAAGCAGCCCGCCAGAGAAGCTGCTCGCGTTAGCAAAGATTTATAAAGGTACGGGGGAAAATGAGGGCACAAGTGTGGCATGGGGGCAAGGAAGGAGTGGGCGGGTTGGTGAAGGAGCAGGGGGTGGGGTGGAGAGGAGGACATGGGGGTGCCACAGCCCTGGGAGCCTCCTACCCTCACTACACCACTGGTTTTCTGAGTTTTGTGGCAAGAGCTGCTTGATGTCGTCAGCTGTGACATCACCCACATGTGTGACTATTGTTAATCCTACATGGAGAAGGCTTGGAGCCAGTATGAGCAAGGGGAAAAAGTTGCAGCTCATTGTCAGCAAAGACCTAAATGATTTAAAGGTACAGGGGGAAAAGGAATGGAGTTAAGTGACTTTCTGAATTCCCTTACGGGAGACAGGGAAAGATGTCAGAAAGGGAGACAGCAGGAGCTGGGTTGTCATGCCCACCCTCTTTGGACTCAGGCCCACCCAAAATTGGGTATCTGGATACACCTCTAGTATACATGTGTAGAAATAAATGCACAGATATATGTGATATGTGTATAGGTCAGGGGTAGGGAACTCTGGTCCTCGAGAGCCGTATTCTAGTCGGATTTTCAGGATTTCCCCAATGAATATGCATTGAAAGCAGTGCATGCAAATAGATCTCATGCATATTCATTGGGGAAATCCTGAAAACCTGACTGGAATACGGCTCTCGAGGAATGGAGTTCCTTACCCCTGGTATAGGTATTCTGATGGGACTGCTAAGCATGTGTTTTATAACATACACAAAAAGAACTCCCATTCCTTCTGGAACATATATACATAAATATACTTCTGCCTCAGAGGAGGTTTAACTGTGTGGATGATTTTGGACCAGATGTTTTATAGAGGCAGACAAGTTAAGTTATCTTTTCAAAATAGGAGCTATGCATATGCCTGTGTGCCAGCCCTGTACCAAAAAGTATAAAATTTCCCTTCTAGGCCTACATTTATTAATATGCAGAAAATGGGGCCTATGTCAAATAAAATGTGTTCATGCACTAACATCTTTTATTAAATATGAAATCAGTGAAAATCATAATGAAAATTCCCATGAGAGATTTGGGCTGCAGAGAACAACAGAACCCTGCTGCTGTTCAATTGATATAGAACATTTCTCACTGTGTGGCCCTTTTACTAAACCACAGTAGAAAATGGCCTTAGCGCCAGTTCTCACGAGTCCCGTGAGAATTGGCAACAGCCATTCAGGGAGTGGCGCAGGGCTGGGCAGGAGCTCGAAAAGCTCACTCCTGCTGGGTGCGCTGCTGGCCATGAGATCTGAGACAGCCATCCAGGGAGTGAGGGGCTCAGCACAGGGCAGGAGCACAGATAGCTCAAACTTGCTCGATATGCCACTGGACTACCAGGGATTCAAAAAGGTGAAAAAAGGTACGGATGAGGGGGTAAAAAAAATTATACAATCGGCTGGGACGGGAGACAGGAGGGATCTCTCCTGTCCCGGCCTACCACTAAACCACCAGAGAGGGACAGGTGACAGGGCAGGAAGGTGGGACAGGGTACAGAGCCTGGCAGGGAGTAAGGGGGGCTAGGTTCAGAGCCTGTCAGGGATTGAAAGGGGCTGGGTTCAGAGCCTGGCAGGGAGGGGGCTGGCTGCATAGCCTGGTAAGGCAGGGAGGGCAGTGGCCTGAGTATAGAGCCTGGTAGGGAAGGGGGCTGGGTTCAGAGCCTTGCAGGGCACAGAGGTGCCCTGGTGCAGAACCTGGCAACGAGGGGGGCTGGGTGCAGAGCCTGGCAGGGGACAGCGTGAGGAAGAGTAGACTGGGTGCAGATCCTGGCAGGTCAAAGCACTTGAATATTAAGCCCCCCGTCATATTCAAGTCAACCATTTTTCCTCCATTTTGGGGGGAAAATTGGGGGGTCTCCACTTATATTCGGATCAACTTATATTCGAGTATATACAGTAATTAATTAATGCACAGCAACTGAAACCCCCCCTCCCCACAGAATCCCTTACCATCCTATTTAGGAGGTACTAAGGGCTTTTGTGCATAAACCAGTTAGTATGCAGTAATGTCAGCATTCTCACTGATTGTCAGTGTGCTCACTGGTTTATGTTTCCAACTGATTTTCCACCTATGACATGCCCCATGCAATATAAATAAATAAATAGTACACGAATACCACATAGAAATAGCAAAACTAATGCAGGATACTTCAATGCATCCTTCTTAAGGCCATTTTTGCTATATTAATCATGCATTACACTTAACACAGTTTAGTAAAAGGGCCCCTATATTAGGCCCAATCAAACAGAACTGCAAAGTTTATCTGTTTTACTGAATAAATAGTAAATTCTAAATTTCAGTTCTCAATATTTAGGGGGGGGGGGAGGATAAAGGGACCAGAATTACTGAAGCTTTAGGGCCTGTTTTACAAAGCTGCGCGGCAAGAGCCCCGAAGCCCTTTAAATCTCTATGGGCTTTGGGGCCGTTACCGCGCTGCAGTCGCTAGCACGGCTTTGTAAAACAGGCCCTTAGTTCTGTGGCTAAAGATGTCATTCACTAATGCAATAAAAATTACTCTACTTTAAGATCAACGTTCTCAATCTTCTTGAACTTCAGAGATCTCTCAATGTCATCCACTTCTTTCTGAGTACGCTCTTTCAGAGGATAATTCTTCACCTCATAGCCTGTGTGGAAGGCCTTGAATGTAAATGATAAAAATAAATGAGTAGCTTCAGATTAAGGAAGAATCAGCTTTGCTATTCTATGACATATTGCCACACCTTAAAAATCCTGCATTTACAAATCCAAATGTCTCTTCCCATTGATATTAAAAGCTATTCCATTCTGTTTGTTTTGGAAATAATTTAATAACCCTGTAGAAAAATTTCTCATACAATAAGAAAGTCATTCTATAAAGGGCACCCCAAATTGGGTGCAGATACCAGATAGACACCCAAAATATTTACTGTAGTTAGAACATAAGAACAGCCATACTGGGTCAGACCAATGGTCCATCTAGCCCAGAATCCTATTTCCACAGTGGCCAATCCAGGTCACAAGTACCTGGCAAAAACTCAAATAGCAGCAACATTCCATGCTACCGATCCCACGGCAAGCAGTGGGTGCCAGTGATTTCATTAACAAGCACTTAACTGGCACTAATTATGATTTGGGCGCCAATCTGGCTGCACGTTTATTCTGTACCAATGGGTGCCTAAATTGGATTGAGTGCAACTCAAAAGGGGCCATGGGTATGGGAGGATCAGAAGTCATCATAAAGCATGCATGCAATGTTACAGAATAGTGGGGATCTGCACAAAATTTGTATTCCCAAGTTGCATATCAGGATTTACACCATTTCACCTGGCATAAGTTCTCACATGCAAAGTTGAATGTAATGTAATGTAATTTATTTCTTATATACCGCTAAATTCCGTTAGGATTCTAAGCGGTTTACAGAAAATAGACAATAGGGTGCATTAAAATTATAAGTAAGATAGGTACTTAGAAATTCCCTTACTGTCCCGAAGGCTCACAATCTAACTAAAGTACCTGGGAATGTGGAATTTGGAAGTCAATGCTATTCCTTGTGACATGTGGGTTATGTTCATCTTCCAGCAGGTGGAGATAGGGAACCAAACTGAGCTCTGTCAAATAGGATGGTAATCTTCCTGATCATCCAGTATTTTCTATCTCCAGTAGGTAGATGGATGGTTTCTCACACACTCCTGATTTCATCTTGAGTGCTCCTGTTCTGGGTTTCCCAGGTCAGTAGAACCTGAAGGCACCTAGACTCAGTGCTAGCCTAGCATAGGGGCACACCTTGTGATGTCAGGTACCTTATCCTCCCTCATCTCCTCTGAATCCTTCCACAGCCTTCTTCCTGGCTGGTAGGGGTGCGTTGCACCTCAGCAACACCATAAGAGGCTGAAGTGTTATAGCTAGGATCTTCATCAGTGTCTGTTTGGGAGGTATTTTGGTCTCTAAGAGTTTTCAGCAGGGCATTTGTTTAGGCATTCAATTCTCTAAACTTTGGGGGGAATGGGTGGCTATTGCATCGTGTGTCTGGGGTGGGGGGAGGCATGCTATTGGGCACCAATTTTCTTTCCCTGTCTCCCTTCCAGTGAGGCCCTGCCCTATGAGAGTGCTTTTACTGCCTTTGTTTCATGCAGGGGGCTGTCCTTTGGCCTTTGTTTGTATCTGCAAGCTTATTGAATGGACATGTGTTAGTCTTGTGGTGGTTGCCTGGAGGCTTCATAGGGTGGCAAGTTTTGGTTTGCAACAAGCCTTCTACTGCTACTATTCATCATATCTATATTGTTATTAGACATACACATTATAGGCTGGTACCTCTTCTTAAGGGGCTCTCTATCTAAGCCTATTGCTAATTTTAGCTTGGCCTCTGGATGGTGATCCAGATAGGCCTTTATCAGGATCTTCTATGTTTCATCTGTAGCTGGGACTATAGAGATAGGCAGGAGATGTTAAAAAAAAAAAAATTTAATTAGGTCCCTGGGTTTGCTTTCTGGATGTTTAACCTAATTCCAGGGCTCATCCAGCATTTATCCTTTCTTTAGTGAAGTTCTTGCATCTTTTAATTCAGATGTATTTGTCTCTCAGACCTTCTGGATTGATGTTGCTCTAGCATGTGCCTATTCTGTTTGAGTCAGGCAGGTTGCCTCTTTTGGCTCTAAAGCTCTTTTCTTTGGTATCCCTAGGCTTCTTGGCAGGCATTGCTGCCTGTTTTCCTTCACCTTCAACGTGGGAACTTGTATTTGCGGGCATATGCATTCAACATCATTCGATTTGGCTCAGAGGCAGTATTACTTACTTATTTGCTGGTAGGAATGGATTAGGCCATGGTTTGTTGGTTACTGCAGTTTTCATGGTTATCCTAAGTTGGGCTCCATCTCCCTGCAGCCCTTTCAGCTTTAAGGTTTTGGGCTGCAGGGGTGGCCAGTGCAACTGCTAGGCCTCTGAGGCTAGCATGCCTCTCTGTGTCTCTTGCATGGGCAGAGATCTCTCACCCTTGAGTACTACAGCAGCATGGCATCTCTACATGGCAGCTCAGTTCTGTCTCTGCATGGAATGAGCAGTGGTAGGAAGCAGCGTACAGCTCTGTTTCTGAGGTAGAGTGTAACTGAGTGTTTAGAGAGGGTACATGGTACCGGATCTGTGTCTAAGCCTATGGATCCCTATCTGGAGGTTTAGTGTGCTGCTGTTCCTTGTTCTACTCCATCACTGGATGAGGAACATGTGCTCAGTTCCATTTGTGAAGGTTGAGCACAGTTCCACTTCTAGGGGGATACAAGACTCCTTTTTGGCTGTGGAGCACACTCCTGTCACTGATGAAAAGTGTAGTTACTTCTCTGGAGGTCACACTTGGGTCCACCTTTGGATGTAGCAAGTAGCACCTATTTGGGATGAAAGGCACTGTTTCTTCTCTGGTTGGGGAGCACAGCCCCATTGTTGGACAGGGAGATACATAGCTCCTGCTCTGGTGGTAGAGCTTGGTTCCATCTTTGAATGTGGGACACTGTGTCTTGTCGGTGCTGATAAGCCCTAGCTCCTTGGAGGAGCTCAGTCTGGGCATAACTTCATCTCAGCCTAGTTGGCAATAGGCATGACTACACATTTGGCTATTGGCCTTCCAGCCTGTTGGGTGCTGTTTCCTACTTAGGTTACATGCCTTCTTGGCCTGTGGAGTTCAGCTCTGTCACTTCTTGTTGTGCTTGCCTCTTTTGCCCAGAGAGCTCATTGCCGCCTTTGATGTTTCATTTGTGCTTCAGTTCTGGCCAATGACCAATGCTCCTTTTGGGACCGTGGAGCGCTTCCTTGCATGCCTCTGTGGCTTTGCTGTTAGTCTGAATATATGAATTGTGGATCATGTTGTCATCAGCCCTGTAAATAGCACACAGCACCATTTCTGGCTGAGTGACTGTTCCATCTTTCTGCTAGGGTCTTTTCTAATTGGGGATTCAGCTTCCTCTATGACTGGTTTGCACACTACCTCTATTGAGGCTACACGGCTTCACATAAGGACATAGAAACATAGAAAAAAGCGGCAGAAAAGTGCTATAGCCCACCAAGTCTGCCCATTCCAAGTATCCCCCCCTGAATTCACTCCCTTAAAGATCCCACGTGAGTATCCCATTTTCTCTTAAAATCCGCCACGCTACTGGCCTCAATCACCTGCAGTGGGAGTCTGTTCCAATGATCCACCACTCTTTCTGTGAAGAAGTACTTCCTGGAGTCGCCATGAAATTTTCCTCCCCTGATTTTCAATGGATGCCCTCTGGTGGTCGAGGGTCCCATGAGCCAGAAGATATCATCCTCCGACTCTATACGTCCCGTGATGTACTTATACGTTTCAATCATGTCTCCCCATTCTCTTCTTTCCTCAAGTGAGTATAGTTGCAATTTTTTTAGTCTTTCTTCGTACGTGAGATCCTTGAGCCCCAAGACCATCCTGGTGGCCGTTCGCTGAACCGACTCGATCCTCAGCACGTCCTTTCGGTAGTGTGGTTTCCAAAATTGAACACAGTACTCCAAGTGAGGCCGCACCATGGATCTGTACAACGGCATCATGACTTCAGGTCTCCTGCTGACAAAATCTCTGCGGATACACCCCATCATTTGTCTTGCCCTGGAGGAGGCCTTCTCCACTTGATTGGCAGCCTTCATGTCTTCACTAATGATCACCCCTAGATCGCGTTCCGCCGTGGTCCTAACCAAGGTCTCCCCATTTAGTACATAAGTTCTACACGGGTTTCTCTTACCCAAGTGCATTATCTTGCATTTTTTAGCATTGAAGCCTAGCTGCCAAGTAGCTGACCATCTTTCTAACAGCAGTAGGTCGTGTGTCATCTACTGCGCGACTCGGCTCCCCCTTATAAGGGAGAGCCGCGGAGATCGTTACCCACGCCGGAGCAAACTACCCTTTGTGAGTAGTTTGCCTTTTCTTTTGATTTAGATCTAACTTACTTTGTTATCAGCGGAGGAGGGAAGGCTTGGGCTGAGCAGGCAGCGCGGGGTAAGGCGAGAGGTAGCTCCGCCCACCCCCTGCGCATCATCTACTGCGCGACTCGGCTCCCCCTTATAAGGGAGAGCTGCGGAGATCGTTACCCACGCCGGAGCAAACTACCCTTTGTGAGTAGTTTGCCTTTTCTTTTGATTTAGATCTAACTTACTTTGTTATCAGCGGAGGAGGGAAGGCTTGGGCTGAGCAGGCAGCGCGGGGTAAGGCGAGAGGTAGCTCCGCCCACCCCTGCGCGTCATCTACTGCGCGACTCAGCTCCCCCTTATAAGGGGGAGGGCCACCGGCGCGCAGCCATTCGGCGCGCGGCGAAGGCGAGCGGCAAAGGCGCCTGCCTTAGCGAGAGCGCCTTTGCGAAGACGCCTTAAGAAGGAGCCAGGAAGCAAGGTAGGACGACTCACATAACACACTGGTACAGAGGTTTCACACAAAAAGCACAGGAAGCTCGAAGGAAGAGCAGGTATGAGCACCCACGGAAGCCAGACGATGTGCTTTCCAGTCTTCTGCATCGGCTGCAGTATGTATGACTACCTCCCCTCAGGGACTACGTCATACATTTGCAGTCGGTGCAGGGAGCTGGAAAGCCTGAAACAACAAGTCTGGTTGCTGGAGGGAACTGTGAAGGAACTAGAAAAGCTTCTCATCAAAAAAGAGGAAAAGCGCAAGCAGAAGGGGTTGCTTGTGGAGTCATGCACTAGTGAAATGATTGAGGAATTGGAGAGATACATCGAAGATGCCCACCAGCAGATTGTAGAGACCCCAGGGCTTGTGATCAGCAACCAAACAGCCCAAGAGGATGGAATAATTGATGCAGAGAGAGGCACCAATTCAATCAACACAGACGGTAGGTCATATGAGGATGGGCCACAGAAGGAAGAAGATAGGACTTACACCGTGGATACGGACTTAAGACCCCCGAGGAACTCCCAGCTAAAGAAGATTGGGATTATAGTTGGAGACTCCATCATAAGAAATGTGGATAGCCACATTGCAGGAGGAAGAGAAGATAGACTGGTCACCTGCCTGCCTGGAGCAAGAGTCAAAGATGTGGCTAGCAGGATCACCAGGATTATAGAAGGAGCAGGAGGAAAGGATACTGCAGTACTTATTCACATGGGAACCAACGACGTTAGTGGACGGAAATACGACAGGGAAGAAATAACGGATCAGCTCCGCTCACTCGGAAGGCTATTGAAGGTCAGGGAGGTGAAGGTGTCTTTCTCAGAAATCCTGCCGGTACCGAGAGCGGACGCAAGGAGGCAGGAGGAACTGAGAGCTGGATGAGGCGATGGTGCGAAGAAGAGGATTTTGACTTCGTAAGAAATTGGGCAACATTCTGGGGTTGAAGCAGGTACTATAGAAAGGATGGCCTACACCTCACCAAACAGGGAGCGAGAGTCCTGGCGGAGAACATGAAGAAGTCCATTGAGAAGGCTTTAAACTAAAGATTAGGGGAAAGGGGAAAGCCGACAGTCGACATCCCGTCGATGGCCCGGACACTGGGATATCCCGAGGAGGACACTTCAACCAACCGGGTAGTTATAGGGCAAGAACACGACGATACTACATGTGGCAATGAAACTGATCAAATGGTTACGAAAAAGGATGTGAGGACCACTAAATCCAAGAAATTAGAACAAATTAGAACAGAACTTAAATGTATGTACGCAAATGCTAGAAGCTTAGGAAACAAAATGGACGAACTGGAAGAATTAGCAAAAAGAAAACAACTGGATATCATAGGAATAACAGAAACATGGTGGAACGAAGAAAATGTATGGGACACAGCATTGCAAGGTTATAAACTATACAGAAGAGATAGGATTGGGCAAAAAGGAGGAGTCTACCGTTTAGCCAATCCCCCACCCATGTAGTTAGGGTGTCTCCTAATCCCATCGATTTCAGCTTGTTCAATAACCTTCGGTGAGGGACGCTATCAAATGCTTTACTGAAGTCCAAATATGCCACGTCCAGTGCTCTCCGGCATCCAGTTGTCTAGTAACCCAGTCAAAAAAGCTAATCAGATTAGATTGGTATGATCTACCCTGGGTGAACCCGTGTTGTTGTGGATCACGTAGGTTTTCTTCGTCTAGGATTGTGTCAAGATTCCGTTTGATCAGTGTTTCCATGAGTTTACACACTATAGATGTGAGACTCACTGGTCTGTAGTTTGCTGTCTCTGTCCTGCAGCCCTTTTTGTGGAGTGGGATTACGTTGGCGGTTTTCCAGTCCAAGGGGACCCTTCCTGTGCATAGAGAAAGATTGAAAAGAACAGATAATGGTTCTGCCAGGACTTCACTTAACTCCCTGAGCACCCTGGGGTGTAGGTTGTCCGGCCCCATTGCTTTGTTTACTTTGAGTCTTGATAGTTCGTTGTAGACGTTACTGGGCGTAAATTCGAAATCTTTAAACGGGTCTTTCTGGTTATCTCCCATCTGAAACTGTGGACCAGCTCCCGGTGCTTCACGGGTGAACACTGAACAGAAGTAGTCGTTTAGTAGTTCTGCCTTGTCAGAATCTGATTCCGATTGCTTCAGACGTTCTATCCCATCTTTGTTCCTTTTCCTGTCACTAATATAGCTAAAGAAAGATTTATCCCCTTTCTTAATTTTCCATGCTAGCTCTTCCTCCATTCGGAGTTTGGCCTCTCTGACTACTTTTTTGACAGTTTTAGATCTGTCTAGATAGTCCTCCTTCGCCCCCTGTTTTCCTAAATGTTTGTAGGTGATATATGCATCTTTTTTCTGCTTAACTAGGTCTGAAATTTCTTTACTGAACCATTGGGGTTTTTTGTTTCTCCTGCGTTTACTTGCTGTCTTTATGTATCGGTTTGTTGCTTCGTGTAGGATGGACATAGCACATCTCTAGTTCTGTTGGTACAGTGCAGTTTCCTTTTCATGGAGCACAATTTAGGTTTATGTTTGAGTGTGGTGCCCAATTTTATTTCTGTCTGTCTGGCGTGGCTCAGCCTCTGGAGGTGGAATACATCTAAAATCTATAAGTTTAGCACAAGTCCATCTCTGCTGGGAAGTGTGTCTCCACCTGGAATTTCTGATTGGGGAGTACATTGCTGCCTATATATCTGGCATAGCTGCATTTCTAAGACTGAGCACTACATCTCCTGTCTATCTGGCCTAGCTCCATCTCTGCCTGTACAGGCATCTCCACCTCCCAGTTGGGGTCAGTACAACGTAGCTCCATTGGTAAATGTGGAGTACTGTACTTCTCTTTCTGCCTGTACAGCAGGGGTGTCAAACTCAAATCACATAAGGGACCGAAATCTAAACGCAGGCTAAGTCGTGGGCCAGATTTTTTATTAAGATACTTGCCCCCTCCTTTACTGACGTGCAGTGTGGGCTCTAGCGCCGGTGGTGGCTCCGATGCTCACAGGACTTATGTGAGCATCGGATCAATTGCCAACGCCGGTGCCAAAACCCATGCTGCGTGCCAGCAAAGGAGGGGGGGTTAGTCTTAGTAGGGATGCAATTTCTCCAACCCCACACCGGCTACAAAATAAATAAAAAAGACTTTTCCTCTCTTTTAGGTCCTAGTTCACGCTTGCTGTCTAACACCAGCTCTGGCAGGATACATATTTCAAATTTGACATATTGTAATCACAAAATAGCAAATAAAATTATTTTTTCTACCTTTTGTTGTCTGGTCATTTTGCTTTTGGTCCAAGTTTCTCTTTCTGATTTTGTCTATCTTCTAATACTCTTTCCAGTGTCTGCTGTCCATTTTTTTTCTCCTCTTACATTACATTAGTGATTTCTATTCCACCAATACCTTGTGGTTCAAGGCGGATTATATAAAAATTTTCAGAGATTACATAAAAGTTTACAGGAATAGCATAAGAGATGTCATAAGAGTTACATAAAAATTACCAAAGAGTTGTCAAGATCTTAAGGTGATAAATGTTGGGTAATAAGAATTACCAAAGAGTTGTCGAGATCTTAAGGTGGTAAGTGTTGGGTAAATAGAGGCATTTTAGCATTAGTTGGGTAGTTAGAAGCATATTAGAGTATATTAAGGTTATAGAGTGGGTAGGTGGGGCTTGGGTAGGAACTGGTCGTGTTAGATAGGTTTTATGTGTTTTTTGAAGAGTAGGGTTTTAGTATCTTTCTTGAAGGTTTTGTAGTCTGTAGTCTTCTCTCTTGCTCCAGTCCCTGTCTCCAACATATTGATTTTCCTTTTCAACTTTTCTCCTTTTTTCTTTTCTGCCTCTGTCCACTCAAATCTTGCCTTCTTTCTCATCCTTCTCTTTCTTAAATTTTCAGCTACCTATCAATTGTCCATCTTCTCTTATTCTGTAGCTCTCCCAATTCCCATCTCATTCCTTTCCCAGCATCCTATTTCCTTCTATCTCGCCTCCTCTCTCCTCTTGGTCCAACATTTTGCTCTCTATGTAGCACTGCTCCATCTATGGAAGTAGAGCATAACTCCAACCCTCTGTACATTGAAATTTTATGTGTATTGTAGTATAAACTATAAATAAAATATGATGCCATGTTATGTTATAACGCCAACTCTCTCTACAGCACTGCTCTGTCTCTGAATATAGAGCGTAACTCTGCCTTTCTATACAGCATGGCTCCTTCTCTGGCAGTAGAGCACAACTCTGCCTCTCTATACAGCACAGCTACATCTCTGGATGTAGAGTGCAAATACTCCTGTCTAGGTGGCATAGATTCATCTCGGAATGGAGAATGCCAGCGCACCTATCTGTGCAACATTGCTCCATTGCCATGAATAGAACATGCCTTCGGGCTCTTCAGCAGTCTGAGCTTCACTTCAGGCTCAAGAGCATGGTCTCGATTTGGTTTCCAGGCCATGACCCAGGGCTGTTAAGGCACACGGCTCTCTGGTGGGAAGTCATCTGCTGTATGATTGCGTGCCATCTTTGATTGCAGACTTACATCTCCCTTGGCACCTTTGCTGGAGTGGTTCAGTCTTTTGCAATTTGCTCCCTCTGCCTCAGTGGCAGGGGTGAGGTATTCTCTCTGTTGGGTTGTTAGGGGGGGTGGTTTACCTACCCTATGGTTAGGCTGTCTCTTGGTTTTCAAGCTCCATATATAAGCTGACTCAGTATTGTCTTTAGGTCATTGCTTTCTCCTTATTTCTTTGTTATCCCGCCCTTTTAAGGATTGACTGCTTTGCTGGATTCATCTGCTGCTGATAACAAGGAGAAATTATGTTTTACCTGATAATTTTCTTTCCTTTAGTCACAACAGATGAATTCAGAGTCCCACCCTGGAACATTATGGTATCAATGAGTACATTCTTGTCGGATTTGTTTATCAGGGCTGTGAGGAAGGGGCTCTTTGCCTTAAGGTATTCCTTGATTGTCGTCCTGCTTTGTTATGAGAAATACTGGATAACAAGGGAGCTTACCATCCTATATGACAGAGCTCAGTTTGGTTCTCTGTCTCCACCTGCTGGTGGATAGACATAATCCACACATCTCTAGATTCATCTGCTTTGACTAAAGAAAAGAAAATTATTAAGTAAGATATAATGTCTTCTTCTATAAAGAGTGCTCATTCTAGAGTGTCTATTTTTATCAGTGTCATTTATAGAAATTCCCCAAAATGAATAGTACTATGCCCAAAATTACCTTCCTTCATATCAAAAGATGTACTAGGATGTTTGCTCTGTGACTAGCTAATTCCTAGTTTCTTAAATGGGAAAAAACATAAAATTGCTTTTTACCTTGACTGCACGCCCTTTTACAGTCATAGAATCCCAGCATTCCTGTTTGATGACCTCACGTAAGTAGCGTTTGGCTAGATTATCCATTTCAATTTCCTTTCTCACCTTTGAGGGGGAAAGAAAGATAATTTAGTGAAATTTGAATCTGGCATTCAGTTATCTTTCATCTCTTCGGCTAAGCAATCCAGTAATAATAATAATAACTTTATTTTTCTATACCGCCATAGTTGTGAGACTTCTAGGCGGTTTAGATTGAAGAGAGCTGGACAGTCAACGAGTTACAATATGCAGAGATAAGAGAAATACAGTATGCAGAAACTTAAAAAGGCAGCAAAATACAATATACAGATAAATAACAGATGTTAGAAATATTAGACTTATACACTGAAGTGGACATATTTGTAATATTAGAAATTGATTTAGTGTTTTGTGTAGATACTTTTTAGGTGATATTTCTATCGAATAAGGCAGTTTTTATGGATTTTCTAAAGATGTCAGGGACACGGCAGAGGAAATTAGGCCAGTAGAAGACCGCGAAGCAGCGTGTTTACTGTGCCTGGGACGCTGCTGGAGCTGTGAGGTTTGTAGGCCATCTAGCGGTGGGAGGGTCGGCTGGGAGGGTCAACGGGGGTTTCTGGTGTGCCGGGTAGGGTCGGCGGGGGGGGGGGGGGGGGAGTCGCGGCATGTTACCTGCCGCCGGTCCTTAGACGTGCGCATGCGTACTCTTACCTGCCACAGCCCGACAGATCAGGGATCAGGGAATACAGGGTAAGAGTGTGCATGCGCGCGTCTAAGGACCGGTGGAACTAATTTACTACCACCCCCCCTTTCACAAAACCCTAGAACTAGTTTTGTAAAAGGGGGAGGGTTAACGAGGCCAACACTGTCCTTATTTTGGGTTTTTGATGATCAGATTTTTGCACACTTCTGCTCAGTCTATGTTGGAATTCCAGTCCTGAGTTTTATTTTGAGTTTTCTTTCTTTCACTTAATTATTTTCATCTGTTTTGTTTGGACAAAGGCAATCTTTTGCCTCCCTGCACTTTTTCAAGCAAGCACCTTTTCTCTCGGTGATGGGATAATCACACGCTAGACGCCAGCGCACCGACAATCCAGCGCCGACAATTCGGTGCAAGATAGAAGCGCGGGGTGAAACCCCTCACATTATAGAGAAAATGGAACTTTTCCTGAAAAAAATCAGAAAAAGTTCCGTTTTCTCTATAATGGAGGTTTCCAACCCCCCCGAACCCCCCTTTAACAGCAGCGCAAACACTAACCAATAAAGTGGGGGAGTTGCCACCCCAAACCCCCCCGTCGGAGCTCTTTAAAAATAACTTTTTCCCCCGCGCGCTTCTGTCTTGCGCCGAACTGTCGGCGCGCTGGCGTCTTGCGCGCCACTGACTATGAACCTTTTCTCTCTGAGCTGTATCCACAACAAAAAGCCTCCAGTGATCTGCATCAATCAGATCTTCAAAATATTTTGGAATCAGAAACTGCAAAACAAGGAAACCATAACTACAATCTGAGTTCAAGTTCCTATCTTTAATTTAAATTAGCTATAAATTAATTTTTTTTTTTTTTTTAATTCTTTATTCATTTTTGAATCTTACATCTAGTGAATTATACATAATAAAAACAATTCTCACATATCACTTGTATTTACGATATTCTTGTAAGATAAAATAAATACCCCCCTTTTTATCAATATTCCTATTTCCATATGATATACATTCCCCATCCCAACCCAAATATAGACTACCCATGTGCTAAGATATCTGATCATTAGAGTAACTAGTCAATGGTCCCCATATTTTTTAAAATTATGAAGATTCCCTTGTTGTAACGCTATCATGTGGCAAACTGAATTCCACCAAAATGTATAATTTAATTTAGTATAATCTTTCCAATTTTGAGTAATTTGTTGCCACAATTTTGGTCTTGGAGATTAAGGTCTACAAAGTCAGCATCTATGAGTCAAACGTGGCTGTTTTTGTTACATCGAGTTTTATGGACCCCTACACGTTTACAAAAGATAGATAGCACCAGATCCAATAGATGCTGGCATTGTAGATTAGAAGTTGGGACGTTAGATCATTTAATTTATTTTTGTCCCTGTGTAAATGCTTTTTGGAAACTTATTTGGCCACAAATTAATAAATTATTAGAAAACCATGTAGGACTCTCATATGACACTATATTATTTGGTACAGCAATGAGAACTCAGAGTCCGATTTCTGCAAATAATAACAAATTATTATTAGCTATAAATTTCTGATATTCTGCTGAATCACTCTCTGCATTACAACTTCCAAATAATTTCACATAGCCATTTGATTTAATCTCCAGTGAACAGAAGTGCCTCTTTAGATATTAGATGCTGGACTTTAAAAACTATTTTACCTTGTTTCATGAAACTATTTCAGCAAGTTTACCAAGAAAACTAAAGTTTATGAAATTTTGAAATACCAACATTTGAAATCCTGTGGAAAGCATTTCTTTCTGATCACATTCTAGAGGGCCGTTAAGCCTAAGCACCCTACTGATTTCTTAAGTGCCTTTCACCAGTTCTATCTGCTTTGGCCCAAAGCAATCAGAGACATTAGAAATAAAAGTATTTTTAACCTTCTTCCAAGTACATCTGAAGAGAGTCAGTGGAACTGCCTCTCCCACCTCCCACTGGGAAACAAGCAAGACATCTGAGCAGCCCCTGACCCACCAAACCTGCCAATTGAAGCCTCCAAACAACTGCAGCAGCCCAAAAAAGCATCAGAGGAGTGGAGAGAGTCAAGGCTGGCATGGGAAAATTGCTCTGCCCCCCTGACACTGACATCATTTGCGGCACCTGCAGTAACCATCTTCCAGAGCACCAGGAAGCAGTTAGGATGTAAGGGTAACCACACATCCACCAACAGCTGCCTGTTGAAACCCCCATATGACTGCAGCAGCCCAAAAAGCATTAGAGGAGCGGAGAGTCAAGACTGGCATAGGAGAATCACTCTGTCCTCCCCATGCTGACGTCACTCACGATGCCCACTCAGATACAATTATACCTACAGGATATAGTGAATCAACCTTTGAACGTGAACCAGCTCAGATACAATTACAGCATCTAAACAAATTTACCTGCTATAGGATATTAATCTTTGAATGTGAGTTCACTCAAATACCCACCCAATCTATCTTCCACAGTGAACTAATCAAAATGAGTTGATATCTCTTAACAATTCTTTGCCTACTGATCATCACCAGATGAACCAAAGACTACTCCACCTCTCCCAATGGTAGATCAAAAAACCCCTCAGAACATACAATCCCATCGTAGAGTCACCCTATGATAAACTGTGCCAATCACATGCACTGGGTAATCCCAACACTCGTTGGACCCCCCACCCAGGCACAGAAATCATATCACAAAGCCAAACTCATACAACCTAATAAGAATCCCAACCACTTATACTAATGAAGTCGTTTTCCCTTTAATCCCATGTAGATATGTTAACACGAGATCAGTGGTCAACAAGACTAAAATCATAAAAGATTTGCTTGATGAATTACAACCCGGCTTACTGGGCATGAGCAGGGACTCTCGCCTTCTGAGGCTCCTCCTCTTGCCTTGCCAGTTTTGACTCTAGCTGATGAAGATACATAGATGAATAAATGTTTGTGGGGATGGTGGGAGGGAAAGTGTGGCTGCATTCTCCTGCTGTCTATGGAGAAAGCACAGTTACTTACCATAACAGGAGTTATCCAGGGACAGCAGGCAGCTATTCTCACATGTGGGTGACGTCATCCACGGAGCCCAGATGCGGACAGCCTCGTAAGCAGAATTGCTTGTAGAAAACTCAGAAGTTTTGAGTCTGCTGCACTGCGCATGTGCGGGTGCCTTTCCGCCCAGCACAGGGTGCGTCTCCTCAGTTCAAATAGCTAGCAGAGAAGCCAACCAGGGGATGTGGGTGAGTTGTGAGAATATCTGCATGCTGTCCCTGGATAACACCTGTTACGATAACTGTGCTTTATCTCAGAACAAGCAGGCAGCCTATTCTCACATGTGGGTGACCTCCAAGTTAACCAGGATAGGATGGTATGAGTATTGGCAACATAGGAGAATAAATTTTGGTAATACTCTCTGGCCAAGATGGCCATTCCGTCTAGAGAAAACATCCAGACAATAATGAGAGGTGAAAGTATAAACCAAGGACCAGGTGGCAGCTTTGTAAATGTCCTCAATAGGAGTGGATCTGAGGAAAGCTACTGAAACCGCCATGGCTCTGACTTTGTGGGCTCTGACTCAACTCTGTAGATGCAGTCCAACTTGAGCATAGCAGAAAGAGATACAAGCAGCCATCCAGTTGGAGATGGTTTGTTTAGAAATGAGATGTCCAAACTTGTTTGGATTGAATGAGACAAAAAGTTGAGGAGCAGATCTGTGTGATTTGGTGCGTTCCAAGTTGAAGTCCAAAGCACATTTACAGTCCAGGGTATGAAAAGCTGATTCTCCAGGATGAGAATGAGGTCTTGGAAAAAAAACACTGGAAGTACAATGAATTGATTGAGATTAAATTCTGAAACCACTTTAGGTAAGAATTTAGAATGAATACGGAGGACCACCTTGTCATGATGGAAAACTGTGAAAAGTGGATCAGCAACTAAAGCTTTCAGCTCACTGACTCTTCGAGCAGATGTGAGGGCAATGAGAAACACCACTTTCCAAGTGAGATATTTCAGATGAGCATTAAGCATTGGTTCAAAAGGAGGCTTCATCAATTGAGCAAGAACAACATTGGATCCCAAACCACTGGAGGCGGTTTGAGAGGAGGTTTGACACTGAAAAGTCCTTTCATGAATCTCGAAACCATGGGATGAGCAGAAAGAGGTCTCCCTTCAATAGGCTGATGGAACACAGCAATTGTACTAAGATGGACTCGAATGGATGTAGACTTGAGGCCAGAGGTAGATAAGTGCAGAAGATAATCCAAGACAGAAGACAAGGAGGTATCTCAAGGCTCCTTGCTATGAGAGATGCACCACATAGAAAATCTAGTCCATTTTTGGTGATAGCATTGTCTAGTGGCAGACTTTCTGGAAGTCTCTAAAACATCCCGAACAGGTTGAGAAGACTGAAGAAGAGTTATGTTGAGAGATACCAAGCTGTCAGGTGTAGAGACTGCAGGTTGGAATGAAGAAGAGATCCTTGACTCTGTGTAAGCAGAGATGGAAAAACTGGTAGAAGGTATGGCTCCCTGCTGCTGAGCTGAAGTAGAATGTAGAACCAGGGTTGCCCAGGCCACCGAGGAGCTATTAGAATCATGGTAGAACATAAGAAATGCCTCCGCTGGGTCAAACCTGAGGTCCATCGCGCCCAGCAGTCCGCTCACGCGGCGGCCCAACAGGTCCAAGACCTGTGCAGTAAATTTCTATCTATACCCCTCTATCCCCTTTTCCAGCAGGAATTTGTCCAATCCTTTCTTAAACCCCAGTACCGTACTCTGCCCTATAACGTCCTCTGGAATTGCATTCCAGGTGTCCACCACACGTTGTGTAAAGAAGAACTTCCTAGCATTTGTTTTGAATTTGCCCCCTTTCAACTTTTCCGAATGCCCTCTAGCATGATCGTTCTTGAGTTTGACAAGTCTTGAGAATGAGAGGGAATGGAGGGAATGCATACAGGAAGAGATTTGTCCATTCCAGATGGAAAGCATCTGCCTCGAGGCGATGAGGAGAGTATATCCTGGAGCAGAACTGAGGCGGTTTGTGGTTGTGGGAAGATGCAAAGAGATCTATTTTTGGAGTTCCCAACTGAGAAAAAAATGTGATGAAGAGGCGAGGAATTGAGTGTCCATTCGTGAGGTTGCAGAAGTTGACTCAATTTGTCCGCCAGACAGTTTTTCTCTCCTTGAATGTAGACTGCTTTCAAGAAGGTGTTGTGATGGATCGCCCAGTCCCACACCTTTTGAGTTTCTTGATAAAGAGGGAGAGATCCTGTTCCTCTCTGCTTGTTGAAGTAGTACCTGGCAACCTGATTGTCTGTCTGAATAAGGACTACCTGGTCATGAAGCAGATGCTGAAAAGCTTTGAGAGCACTGAAGATCGCTCTGAGTTCCAACAGATTGATACGACATTGATGATCCGTGCTGGACCAGTGGCCTTGAATATAGAGACCGTCGAGATGAGCCCCCCAAGCATAGGTCGAGGAATCTGTCGTGAGAACTTTCTGATGAGGGGGTGTCTGAAACAGTAAACCTCTGGAGAGATTGGAAGAGAGCATCCACCAGTGGAGAGACTATCTCAACAAAGGAGTGACTGTAATGTGTTGAGAGAGTCTGGCAGCAGATGTTTTTCTTCTGGATTGGAGGGGCATGTTTTCTATATGCATTCCCTCCACTTCTTCTCCTGTTGAGAATTTTATTTATGCTTTATTTTTTTTTATTTTTTTTTTGTTTGTAAATCTTTATTCATTTTCATATCTTACAACAAGTGTATAATAATCAATCAGAAAAATTTTTAAACAAATCACTTGACAATCTTACTTATAATCATTAAAGTATAAAAGAATCCCTTCCCACCCACCCCATCTATTAATAATAAATCAATTAGCAATTATCATATTTCCCAATCCCACCCCACCTATATCTTTTTTTTTGTCTTAAGTTTTTTATTGATTTTTTCACATATCAACAAGTGTTATAAATTTTCCATACATTTATCTTAACAATACACTTGATATCTCTATAATGTATTTTATATAAACCATATTTTATATTATTTTTCTTATGAATTTATATAACATATATATTGTAATGATTTTATCAATTATTATTTAATTATGAACCCTTTTCTCTCCCGTTATCACAATAATTTCTCATAGGACTATCATTCATTCATTATGATATATTTTTATAATGTATAATAAAGAGAATAAATTATTTACCCCTTCCCTCCCTCCCTTCTTTAACCATTATCTTATTATGGGAAAAAATTAAAATCAGTCATTGCAAAAATCTGTTAATGGTCCCCAAATTTTTTTGAACTTATCCATATATCCTTTTTGTGTTGCAAATGTACGCTCCATCTTATATATATGGCAAACTGAGTTCCACCAAAAATTATAGTTCAATCTGTCATAATTTTTCCAATTATGTGTAATTTGCTGTACTGCTACTCCAGTCAATATAAATAAAAGTTTATTGTTATTTGATGAAATTTGACTTCGAGCTCTCATTGCAGTACCAAACAGAATCGTATCATATGTCAAGGCTATCGGATTTTCTAACATCCTATTAATTTGAGGCCAAATTGATTTCCAAAATATTAATATGAATGGACAATAGAATAAAAGATGATCTAATGTCCCTGCTTCAAGATGACAATGCCAGCATCTATTAGACTTAGAGCTATCTATTCTATGTAAACGTGTGGGGGTCCATAAAGCTCTATGTAAAATAAAAAACCAAGTTTGTCTCATAGAAGCTGACAATGTGCATTTTAACCTCCAAGACCAAAGTCGTGGCCATTGAGATGCATTAATCTGATGCTTAATCTCAATGCTCCAAATATCTCTAAGACCATTTTTTTTCTTTTTATGTACGAATCCAGATATTAATTTATACCACATTGCGGCCTGGTGACCCATGGAGTCTATCTGAAAACATAAGAATTCCATACTATGATAGTTATTAAGATTTTTCCATTCAGGGAACCCTACCTGAATGGCCTGCTTCAATTGCATCCATCTGAAATATTGTGATTTATTCAAACCGAATTTATTTTGCAATTGTGAAAACTCAAGCAGTTTACCTTTATTCATTACATCCTCTAAAATATGAATTCCAGCAATCATCCAATGTTTCCAGATAATTTTAAAACCGCCAACTTTGATCTTTGGATTGAGCCATATTGTTTGAGTCGTTGATTTAGTTATTGGAATAGGAGTTAGATTACTTATATATCTTATAATTTTCCAAGTATCAACAAATATTTTGTGATTCTTATATAACCTTGGCATTTGAATACTGATTACATGACTCAGAAGTAAAGGAAACATTAATCTCCATTCTAACCAGAACCAATCTGGTATATGTTCAATGGGCTCTGGGAGGATCCAATACATACCCTGACGCATAATATAGACTTGATGGTACCTATAAAAATTTGGAAAATTTACCCCTCCCTCCGCAATTGGTCTTTGTAAAGATACTAGAGCAATTCTGGGGTTTTTTCCAAGCCAAATAAATTTTGTTAACTTCTTATCCAATTTTTTGTAAAAAGACCCCTGAAAAAAAATTGGTATAATACCCATTTGGTAACAAACTACTGGTAATATCATCATTTTTATAGTTTGCACTCTCCCCCACCAAGATATGCATAAAGGATTCCATTGTTCACACATTTCTGACACTTTTTGTAATAAATTTTTTTCATTAATTTTCATAGTCTCATCCACAGTTTTTGTAATCCAAATTCCTAAGTATTTTCATCCTTCTTCTTTCCAAATAAAAGAAAATGAGTCAAATAAACTTTTTGTACAATGTACATTGAGTGGAAGCACTTCTGATTTATTCCAGTTTATTTTATAACCTGAAAATTTTCCAAATTTTTCAATTAATTCAAGCAAATTTGGAATAGTTGTTTCCGGATTTCTCAAATAAAGTAAAATATCATCCGCATATGCTGATAATTTATATTCTCTATCTGAATGCGGAATACCCTGTATCTCCCTTACCTGTTCTATAGCTAATAATAAGGGTTCTAAAACGATATCAAAAAGCAAAGGAGATAGTGGGCATCCTTGTCTAACCCCCCTTTGTAGAATAAATCTTTCTGAAAAATTGTTATTGATATATAATCTAGCAGCAGGGGAGCTATACAATGCTTTTATTATTTGTATAAATCCGGATCCTATTCCAAACCATTCCATTGCCTGAAACATGAAGATCCATTCCACTCTATCAAAAGCTTTTTCAGCATCTAATGAAATAGAGAATGCTGGGTCATTAATGGATTTTGTCAAATATAACATGTGATGTGCCAGTCTAGTATTATGAGATGAGTGTCTTTGAGCAACGAAACCTGTCTGATGCATATCTATAATGAAAGGGAGAGCTTTAGCCAATCTTAATGCTAATGCCTTAGTTAAAATTTTTCCATCCACATTTATTAAAGAAATTAGTCTATAATTTGAAACCAAAGTGGGATCTTTATTTGGCTTAGGTAAAACTATAGTTATTGATTCAGCCGTAGTACCTGTAATACAACCTTTATTTAGTTATGTCTGATATAGTTTTAATAAATAGGGCATTATAATGTTTTGAAATGATTTATAAAACTCCACTGTATAACCATCTCCACCTGGAGCGGATCCAACCCTAAGGGATTTCAAAGCTGTATCTAATTCTTTTAAGGATATTGGCTCTTCTAAACTTCGTTTTATATGATCAGGAATTTTTGGTCCTTTTATTAACTTTAAAAAATCTAAACCATCCTTTTTTTTGGGGGGCGTGGCTTGGAGCGCGCACGATATGGCAGCTTAACCGCGGCGCTCCTGAGTCCCAGGCAACAACTGAATAAAAATAAACTGTTTACTTTACTCGCCCGATTTAAAAATAATAAAAATCAACGTCGGAGATGGCGGCGATAAGGCAAGGGAAGAATGAAAAACCATGTACATCGGGAGTTTCGGCGAAAAGGTCGAAGGTAACTCCCGTATCGCCGTCGAGTGTACCAATCCCGCTGGAAGTTGAGGAACTTAATGAAAAATCTGACATCATGGCGGAATTATTTAAAATCAAATTAATGTTGACTGATAATGCCAACAAAATATCAGAAGTTAAGGAGGAGCTGCTCAATCTGAAACAGGAGATCCAAACTGACAGGCAGAGAATGTCTGTGATAGAAGAAAGAATCGGGCAGTTGGAAACTTTTACACAAAAGTGTGAAGAAGAAAAAAAAAATGTTACAGCCTTAAAAAATCAACTGATCGATATGGAGAATCGAGGAAAATGAAAGAATATTATAATTCTTGGTTTAGCTGAAAATATTGAAGGAGGAGACCCTATACAGTTTTTGGAAAATCTTTTGCCTAAACTGCTGCAGCTAAATTCTAAATGGCCGTTAGAGATAGAACGTGCCCACAGAATCCCCACAAGAAAACCAACAAACCAGACAGCTCCTAGACCCCTGATCTTCAAAGTATTAAGATACCAACAAGCAATAGAGATCTTAAAAGTGGCAAAAGCAAATAAAAACCTAAACTACAAAGGATCTAAATTGATCTTGGTACCTGACTTTGCTAAATATACTGCAAATATAAGGAAACAATTCCTCACATTCAGACAGCAATTAAAATAAAAGGGATACATGTATGGTCTATATTATCCTTCAACAATGAGAGTGTCCATTGGGAATAAATCCATGTATTTTCAAGATCCTGGAAAACTGAAAGAATTTTTGACACAAGAGGAACCAATGTCTACATAAAAACAGAATAAAAGGGAAGTTTCATCTGAAGAAAAGAGATAGAAAATGCAAGATAAATAAGAAAAAAGAAGATGGTTAAAAAGAAAGAAGAAGACAATGATTACTAATAGAGTGAATTATTTTTTTTTTATTTTAAAACGATTGACAATCTTTGATTTAATTATTATTATAATATATTGGATGTTATGATTTAAATTATTTATAGATTTTATTCCATAAAAAAAAAAAAACTAAAAAAACAAACAAACAACAAAACATATTATAATTTTTGATTCAATATTATTAATATATTGGATGTTATGATATAATTATATTATAATAGAAATCAAACTATTTATAGAATTATTACATCCATATTTATTACTGCTAATTTTAATTGGATTAAATTGGATTAACTGAGTGGGAAATTATTATAACATAGGTATTAATTATAATCTTAATGATATAAATATATATTTTATTTAATTACCTATTCATATTAGCTTAGTATGAATGAAGATTTTAAAAAAAAATGTTTAAGATGATTTTATTAAAAAAAATTTTAATACTGTCTTTATAAGAATGGTTATATTAAATTTATATATATGAATATTTGATATATGGGAACTAGAGCTATATTTGAAATATGATGAATTTATTGTAGAGGTAATATATTAGTTGTATCTAAGACTTGAAAATATTAATATGATTTATCCAATATAATTAATATGAATTATAATATACAATGGGATTTTTAATGAAAGGATAAATGAATAATAGGGTAGGTAAAGAAATATGCAATGTATTGAATTTAGAGGTTATTTTTAAAATAATTTATGAGTGATTAGTTGCCTGGGGGAGGGGATTTAGGTTTTGCATAACCAATGTGTGTTCCAGGTCAGACATTGTTAGTGGGAAGATGGGGAGGGAAAATAGAGGGTGGGAAAGGGGGTCAATATATATTAATTGTGCTAAGATCTAATCATGTATATTATCATAGAATATTGGTTAAAATTTGAATATAAACAAAAATGGATATAAAAATTTATTCTATGAATGTCAATGGTTTAAATCATCCTGTTAAGAAGAAGAAAATACTATCGTTCCTTAAAAATCAAAATGCGGACATATACTTCATCCAAGAGACCCATCTTTCTGAAATTGAATCTAGGAAATTATCTGAGGGTTGGATTTCTAAATGTTTATTTGCACCGGCTTTGAAGAAAAAAGCTGGAGTGGCTATTCTGATAAACAAAAAATGTAATGCGAATTTCAAATTAATAAATTATGACCCCTTAGGTAGATGGGTACATATCAAAATGGTTCTGGGAAATACAACCATGGATTTATTCAATTTATATGCTCCTAATACGAATCAAATGGAGTTTTTCAAACAAATTCAGCAATTACTTTTACCACTGGCTACATCTAATTTAATAGTAGCAGGGGATTTCAATGCTGTAATGGATCCGATTTTGGATAAAAGACCAAGTAGAATAATGAAATCATTAGGCTTAGATAATTTGATTCAATCTTGTGATTTAGTAGATATATGGCGTATTCTTCATTTTAATGATCAGGAATTTTCTTTTTGTTCTCAGGTCCATAAATCCTTTTCACGAATTGATTATATATTTGTTTCCAATAATCTAGCGCAGCGTGTGTTAAAAGCAGTAATAGATCCTATTATAATTTCGGATCATGCTGGTGTGTGGATTAACCTTCAAAATTATGATATTGAACATTTCAATTCAATTTGGAGATTTAATAATGCTTTTTTAGCGGATTCAAATTTTCTGGAAGAATTTAAATTAAAAATACAAGAATTCTTTCAAATTAATGATTCGGATAATATTAATGCTGAGATCTTATGGGACGCTTTTAAAGCAAAAATGAGAGGGAATATTATTTCATATTCAGCATATATTAATAAATAAAATAAAAAACATTTTCTTGAATTGGGAAAACAAATTAAGTTATTAGAAAATAAATTAATTGAAAAATGGGAAAATAAAACATTACAAGATTTATTAAAATTAAAAGTTAAATATAATGAGATTTCTTCTCAATTTGTGAGGAAAGATTTATTTAATAAACAAGTTCAATTTTACGGAAATTCAAATAAAGCTGGGAAATTATTAGCAAATTTTCTTAAAGCAAAAAAAAGAAAGTCCAAGATTATTGCAATAAAAGATAAACAAGGTAATACACACACTAACAATAAAGACATTTTAATACAGTTTCTTGATTTTTATAAAGATTTATATTCTTCTGAATCTTATGAAAATAAAGAACGAGATGGACTAAATTTTTTAAATTCATTTATTGGACCAAATGTTCCAGATCATATAAAAAGAAGTTTAGAAGAACCTATATCTTTAAAAGAAATAGAATCAGCATTGAAGTCTCTTAGAGTTGGATCCGCTCCGGGTGGTGATGGTTATATGGTTGAATTTTATAAATCATTTCAAAACATTATTTTACCATATATATTAAAGTTGTATCAATATCAAATGAATAATGGAAATATATCAGGTACTATGGCTGATTCACTAATTATTGTCTTACCAAAACCAAACAAAGATCCTACCTTGGTTTCAAATTACAGGCCTATTTCCTTATTAAATGTAGATGGTAAATTAATTTCTAAAGTACTAGCTATAAGATTGGCAAAAGCTCTTCCTTTCATTATTGATGTACATCAAACAGGATTTATTGCTAAAAGACATTCATCACACAACACTAGATTAGCATTTCACTCCTTAAATTTAGTAAAAACTATGAACGATCCAGCTTTTATGCTATCTTTAGATGCAGAAAAAGCATTTGATAGAGTAGAATGGAAATTTATGTATCAAGCTCTAGAATGGTTCGGATTAGGTCCCGGTTTTATTAAAATGATTCAGACTTTGTATAGCTCTCCTGGTGCAAGATTATATATAAATAACAATTTATCAGATAAATTTAACTTACAAAGGGGAGTTAGACAAGGATGTCCTTTGTCTCCTTTACTTTTTGATATTGTTTTAGAACCCTTGTTAATTGCAATTAATCAAACTAAGGAGATAAAGGGAATCCCAATTTCTTACTGGGAATATAAACTTTCTGCATATGCAGATGATATTTTATTATATTTGAGAGAACCGGGGAATACTATTCCAAGATTATTTAATCTTCTAGAGGAATTTGGACAATTTTCTGGATATAAAATTAATTGGAGTAAATCAGAAATTCTTCCAATTAATGTTCACTGTACCAAAGGATTATTTGATTCATATTCATTTATTTGGAAAGAGGAAGGATTAAAATATTTAGGAATTATGATTAAAAATACAATTGATGATACAGTCAAAGAAAATGAAAAACTTTTATTGAAAAAAATTACAGAAATGTGTGAACAATGGAATCCTTTACATCTTTCATGGTGGGGAAGAGTTCAAACAATTAAAATGATGATATTGCCTGTGGTTTGTTATCAAATGAGTATGATACCAATATTTTTTCAGGGGTCTTTTTACAAAAAATTAAACAATATTATTACAAAATTTGTTTGGTTTGGGAAAAGACCCAGAATTGCTTTAGTATCTTTACAAAGACCAATTATGGAGGGAGGGGTAAATTTTCCAAATTTTTATAGGTACCATCAAGCCTATATTCTAAGACAGGGTATGTATTGGATCCTCCCAGATCTCATGGAGAATGTACCAGATTGGCTATATTTAGAATGGCGGCTCCTGTTCCCATTTCATTTAGATCATTTAATTAGTATAACAATGCCTAGAAGATACAAAGATAACAGAATATTATTAGATACTTGGAAAACATTAAGATATATAAGTAACCTATCACCAGATCCAATTTGTAAATCACTAAATCAATCTATTTGGGTAAACTCCAGGATCAAAATTGGCGGATTTAAGATCGTCTGGAAACAATGGATAAGTGCAGGTATACGAACATTAAATGATGTCATTTCAGAAGGTTCATTGCTTAGTTTTTCACAATTGCAAAATAAATTTGGCTTAAATAAATCACAATATTTTAAATGGATGCAATTGAAGCAAGCTATTCAGGTAGGGTTCCCTGAATGGAAAAACCTTAATACTCAATATAGTTTGCAGGTTTTATGTTTCCAGGCGGATTTCTTGGGTCACCAAGCCGCAAAATGGTACAAGTTGATATATGAATTTTTAAATAAAAAAAAGAAAACTGGTCTTAGGGATATTTGGAGTATTGAGATTGGACAGACAATTTCTGCGTCTCAATGGCCACGATTTTGGTCCTGGAGATTAAGATCTACAAAGTCAGCATCTATGAGTCAAACATGGATGTTTTTATTACATAGAGTGTTATGGACCCCTACGCGCCTGCAAAAGATAGATAATACTAGATCTAATAGATGCTGGCATTGTAAAATAGAAATAGGGACTTTAGATCACTTAATTTTTTTTTGTCCCTGTGTAAATGCCTTTTGGAATCTAATTTGGCCCCAAATTAACAAATTATTAGAAAATCATGTAGGACTCTCATATGATACCATACTATTTGGCACTGCAATGAGAACTCAGAGTCCGATTTCAGCAAATAATAACAAGCTGCTATTGATATTGACAGGAGTCGCCATGCAACAAATCACTCAAAATTGGAAAGACTATACCAAATTAAATTATACGTTCTGGTGGAACTCTGTCTGTCACATCTACAAAATGGAAAGAGTATTGGCAATACAACATGGGAATCTTCATAATTTCAATAAAATTTGGCAACCATTGACTAATTATTCTAATGATTAGACTTCTTAGCACATTTGCAATACTTATATAGGAATGGGGTTATGCATATTTTTTGAAATTATTAATTGAAAAAATGGGGAGGGAATTATAACTTATGATTATATATAATATATACTGCTTATAAATTAAATTGTATTAATGATAGATACAATGATATATAACAAATAATTATATTACTTGTGATTCAATTGTTGTAAAAATTGGAAATTTAATAAATAAAAAAATAAACCATCCTTTTCCTTTTTCGAATAAGGCTCAGAATACAAATCTTTATAATATTTTAAAAATTGTTTTATAATGGGATCAATTTGAGATAAAATTTCACCATTCTCATTTTGAATAGCAATTATTTTTGTTTTTCTTTTTTTCGCTTTAAGATAATTTGCTAGCATTCTTCCTGTCTTATTCGAATTTCCATAATACAAAGCTTGCTGTACAAATAAATCTTTTCTAATAATTTTTGAAGAAATTTCATTATATTTACCTTTAGCTTTTAAAAGTTCTTGTTGTGTCAAATAATCCCATTTTTCAATTAATTTTGATTCTAGAGACTTCACCACTTTTTCTAATTCTGTAAATTGTTTTTTTTCTTTTTTTATTTGCAATGCTGAATAAGAAATAATTTGTCCTCTAATATATGCTTTAAAAGCATCCCACAAAGTCTCTATTGAAATTTCTTCTGTATCATTAATTTGAAAATAATCTTTTATTTTTTCTAAAAGATTTTCACAAAAATCAGCATCTGTGAGCAATGTATTATTTAATCTCCATATAGGTCTATTTCCATTCTGATCTATTATTTTAATTTCAATCCACACTCCGGCATGATCAGATAGTATAATTGGATCAATGACAGCCTGTGTGACTTGATGTACTAATTGATTAGAAACAAAAATGTAATCTATTCTAGAAAAAGAATTATGAACCTGTGAGCAAAACGAAAATTCCCGACCATCAAAATGAAGAATACGCCAAATATCTTTTAAATCACAAGATTGTACCAAATTATCAAGGCCTAGTGATTTTATAAATCTTTTCGGACTTTTATCCATCAGTGGATCCATAACAGCATTGAAATCCCCTGCTACTACTAGATTTGAAGTAGCAAGTGGAAAAATTAATTGTTGCAGAGTTTTAAAAAATTCATTCTGGTTCGAATTAGGGGCATATATATTGAAGAGCGTCATGGTGGTATTTCCCATGTCCATTTCCACATATATCCATCTTCCAAGAGGATCAGCTGCCTTAAATTTAAATGATGCAAAATGTGGCAGGAAAGTTATTATTCTTGTGTCATCTATCCAGTCAAATCTTTATTGATGTAAAAATAGTAATTGTCTGGATATACATAAAACTCTCTTTCCTTTTCAAAAAGACGCCTCAGCCCCACCACTCCACCGCTTAAAGTATTTCATATCGCGGGAAGCATATTGTGGTGCTTCATCATTGGCTGTCAATTTTTGAAACAAATTTTATATAAGTTATTTTTTATTTTATATTTTTTACTTTTTTACTTAGTGTATCATAGAATAAATATTTTAGTTGGAACTAATTTATCCACTTATATCCTTTGAGAAGTAAACAGTACTTAGTACTTATCTCAGCCAAAGACCCAGGGAGTCAGACCCGACATGTTTCACACATCCTGGTGTTTTATCAAGGGTCTCCCTGCAAGAATAAAATAAAATAAGAAGAGCTACTACATACAATTGTGTACTGCCCTTAATAAATAAGATATTCTAACTTATAAATGTCCACAACAATCGCTCACCAAGGGTGCCGCTGTCATCCGACTCCTGTAGTTATGAGAATAAGATGGCGGCGGCGTCCTTCGGACTAAATTTAAATAGTCTCCTTTTCAATGCTAACTCCGCCCCCTGCTGTTCAATTGGTCCCAGCAAGAAATTACAATGTCCCCCATTCGATCTCATTGTTGAGCCCGTTAGGCTCAACAGTGTCCAATGAAAAAATGAATCTCTGTTCACTCTCATTTAATTTAATTTGATCACCTTCCCCAGCCCATCCCGTCTCTATTTTTATGACCCGCCATCTGAAATCGGAAATAGAATGTTTGCAACGCATCCAATGCTCTACCAAGGGTGCATGTATGTTCTGATTGAGAATGCGAGATTTATGTTCAGTCAATCTCGTCTTTATTTTTCTATTAGTACGTCCCACGTATATGAGGTCGCAGGGGCATACAATAATATAGATGACCCCCTGTGAGTTACAGTCCGTCTTATGCTTAGATTTTAAAATCATCGATCTCCCCGAGACCTGCCAAGAGTCCCCTTGGATGGCAAAGGGACACCATTGGCATCGACCACATATAGAATGGTTACCCACCTCCCCTTCCTTAGGACGAGTTCCATATTTTTGGAAATTGCATCGTTGTCCTAAGGTGATGCCTCGTGTGTACGCTATCCTAGGAAAAATGTTGAGGGATTTGTGGGGTTGCACTATGAACCAGTATTTCCTAAACATATCTACTACTGTTTTCGCTGCTCTTGAATAAGGAAGGATACAAGTAAGTTTGTCAATCTCGTCTGGCTCACTAGATGGTTCCTGTAGCAACAGATTTCTATGTGCAAATTTAGCTCTATAGAAAGCTTGCTTTATAGATCTCTCCGGGTAGCCTCTATTACGGAGGCGTACCTTCAATTTAGCAGCCTGTACCTTAAACTCATCTAAAGTGGAACAGATCCTGCGTATCCGCAAAAACTGCCCAACAGGTAAGTTAAAACGGAGTTTAAAAGGATGAAAACTGGTGAAGTGTAATATAGTGTTACGAGTGACTGGTTTTCGAAATAAAGAAGTATTAATTCTGCCTCCTTGTGCTCGGACAGTAATGTCTAGAAAATCGATTTTAGTTTGGTGGTATGTCATGGTGAATTTGATGTTCAAGTCCACTGAATTCAGATATTCAACAAAAGCTTCTAGATCTTGTTTGTTACTATGCCAGATGAAAAAGATATCATCAAGAAATCTGCCCCAAAAACAAATATAAGGGCTCCATACCGATGGATATACCCATGTTCCTTCAAACCGTGCCATAAATAGGGCAGCTACCGAGGGGGCCAAAGTGGCACCCATCGCCACCCCCTGGGTTTGTTGATAAAACTGATGGTGATGTTGAAAATAATTATTCTTGATGACCCATGTGGCCAGTTGCATCAAAAAGTCAGTGGATATGCGGGGGGTGGGTCTGTTTTGCAATACCTCCCTGATCACTGACAGCGCCTCATCTTGAGGAATCTGCGTGTACAGTGAGACAACATCAAGAGTCACTAGCCATTTGTCTGTCATATCCAGTTGGAGATTATCCAAAGTCTTCAAAAAATGTGAAGAATCCCTAATGTATGATTTTATTTTCGGGACCTCATCTCTAAGGAAAAAATCCACCGTCTTAGATAGAGGTTCTAATATGGAGAAGCGGGTATTCACTATAGGTCTACCCGGAGGATTTTTGAGAGTCTTATGTACCTTTGGGACGAATGAAATGCTCGGTACCCTGGGGTGTTTTTCAAACATAAAAAAATATTCTTTTTTAGTGATTTCGCCCCGTTGATGATAAACATTCAATAGTTCAAGAATTTCTTCCCCTAGTGCCGTCGTGGGATCCCCATCCAGGCGTTTATAAGCTTGTTTATCCGCCAGTTGCCGTGTGGCTTCAACATTATATTCATCTCTATTTAGAATGACCGTGGCCCCACCTTTATCGGCCTTTGTTATGATTATGTCATCGTTTGCCAATAGTTCATGAAAGCCATGTAACTGGGCCTTCGTGGTATTGTAGGGGCCTGTATTGTGCCAGTTTATTTGGAGCTCCTTAAGATCTTTACTAAGAAGTTCACGAAATGTAAAAATCAAGGGGTCCATCGGGCCCGGGGGAATCCAGTGTGATTTTACTTTACATATTGAAATAGAGTCTTCAACCCTTGAAGTTTGACTATTCTCTGACTCCTCCTCAGATGGTTGGAGTTGTTCACTTTCTTTATCTTGGAAAAAAACTTTGCATTGCATTTTCCTAACAAATGAATGTAATGCAGCATGCAATTTAAAGAAATCGGGAGGGTGGGACATGACAAATCCCAGTCCCTTCTCCAATATTTCCATCTGTGGGGCCGTCAGGTCAAGGGAAGATTAATTTATCACTGTCGAGGTGTTGTGGTCCGAGTTTTGCCCCTCGCTCGTTGTTGTCATGTCCGTCCTCGTCCGTGGGATTCTGCGTTGGTTGAATCCCCTGGTTTTTCCGTACCAGCCTCCGTGGAGGCTTCAGAGGAAGTATCGGACTCAGCTGAGGAGCTATCAAATGTCACCTTTTTCTTTTGTACAAATGTAGAGGGTTTTCTCTGCCAGGAGTATACCCTATCCTGTGCATAGTCTCTTTGATCTCTCTTCAACTTTTTGATTTTATTAGTCCTAATGTCTTCCCTAAAATTCTTCATAGATGTTTTTAGGTCTTTTAGTTTTCGATCAAAATCTCCAGTGTCTAGTCCTTGTTGTAATTCATGCTCACCAGGATGTGTGAAACATGTCGGGTCTGACTCCCTGGGTCTTTGGCTGAGATAAGTACTAAGTACTGTTTACTTCTCAAAGGATATAAGTGGATAAATTAGTTCCAACTAAAATATTTATTCTATGATACACTAAGTAAAAAAGTAAAAAATATAAAATAAAAAATAACTTATATAAAATTTGTTTCAAAAATTGACAGCCAATGATGAAGCACCACAATATGCTTCCCGCGATATGAAATACTTTAAGCGGTGGAGTGGTGGGGCTGAGGCGTCTTTTTGAAAAGGAAAGAGAGTTTTATGTACATCCAGACAATTACTATTTTTACATCAATAAAGATTTGACTGGATAGATGACACAAGAATAATAACTTTCCTGCCACATTTTGCAGCTTTAAGTTAACAGCAATATGGCAACTGAAATGTTACAATTTGAAGGATACACTGAGGAACAATTTCAAAGGGTACTTTCTAGACCAGCCCTTCTAGATAATGAAGAACTACCCCCTGCAGAATCGTCCTGGCTAGAATTAGAGAACACAATGAAAAGAGCCATAAGAGCTGAGCTACATTGTAGCACATTGGTTCAATACTTAAAGAGTGCAATGATTCCCAGGGGTCTAAGCATTCTAAAAGAACCCAAAATGATTTCAACGGACAAGACTTTCACTGACCGCTGGACAGCCATATTAAACAAATGCTCTAGAGACCTCATGATTCTTTTGGTAGAGACCACGGAAAATACGGAAAAGGAATTATGTACAAAAGTGAGCACCATTGAGCATGAATTACAACAAGGACTAGACACTGGAGATTTTGATCGAAAACTAAAAGACCTAAAAACATCTATGAAGAATTTTAGGGAAGACATTAGGACTAATAAAATCAAAAAGTTGAAGAGAGATCAAAGAGACTATGCACAGGATAGGGTATACTCCTGGCAGAGAAAACCCTCTACATTTGTACAAAAGAAAAAGGTGACATTTGATAGCTCCTCAGCTGAGTCCGATACTTCCTCTGAAGCCTCCACGGAGGCTGGTACGGAAAAACCAGGGGATTCAACCAACGCAGAATCCCGCGGACGAGGACGGACACGACAACAACGAGCGAGGGGCAAAACTCGGACCACAACACCTCGACAGTGATAAATTAATCTTCCCTTGACCTGACGGCCCCACAGATGGAAATATTGGAGAAGGGACTGGGATTTGTCATGTCCCACCCTCCCGATTTCTTTAAATTGCATGCTGCATTACATTCATTTGTTAGGAAAATGCAATGCAAAGTTTTTTTCCAAGATAAAGAAAGTGAACAACTCCAACCATCTGAGGAGGAGTCAGAGAATAGTCAAACTTCAAGGGTTGAAGACTCTATTTCAATATGTAAAGTAAAATCACACTGGATTCCCCCGGGCCCGATGGACCCCTTGATTTTTACATTTCGTGAACTTCTTAGTAAAGATCTTAAGGAGCTCCAAATAAACTGGCACAATACAGGCCCCTACAATACCACGAAGGCCCAGTTACATGGCTTTCATGAACTATTGGCAAACGATGACATAATCATAACAAAGGCCGATCAAGGTGGGGCCACGGTCATTCTAAATAGAGATGAATATAATGTTGAAGCCACACGGCAACTGGCGGATAAACAAGCTTATAAACGCCTGGATGGGGATCCCACGACGGCACTAGGGGAAGAAATTCTTGAACTATTGAATGTTTATCATCAACGGGGCGAAATCACTAAAAAAGAATATTTTTTTATGTTTGAAAAACACCCCAGGGTACCGAGCATTTCATTCGTCCCAAAGGTACATAAGACTCTCAAAAATCCTCCGGGTAGACCTATAGTGAATACCCGCTTCTCCATATTAGAACCTCTATCTAAGACGGTGGATTTCTTCCTTAGAGATGAGGTCCCGAAAATAAAATCATACATTAGGGATTCTTCACATTTTTTGAAGACTTTGGATAATCTCCAACTGGATATGACAGACAAATGGCTAGTGACTCTTGATGTTGTCTCACTGTACACGCAGATTCCTCAAGATGAGGCGCTGACAGTGATCAGGGAGGTATTGCAAAACAGACCCACCCCCCGCATATCCACTGACTTTTTGATGCAACTGGCCACATGGGTCATCAAGAATAATTATTTTCAACATCACCATCAGTTTTATCAACAAACCCAGGGGGTGGCGATGGGTGCCACTTTGGCCCCCTCGGTAGCTGCCCTATTTATGGCACGGTTTGAAGAAACATGGGTATATCCATCGGTATGGAGCCCTTATATTTGTTTTTGGGGCAGATTTCTTGATGATATCTTTTTCATCTGGCATAGTAACAAACAAGATCTAGAAGCTTTTGTTGAATATCTGAATTCAGTGGACTTGAACATCAAATTCACCATGACATACCACCAAACTAAAATTGATTTTCTAGACATTACTGTCCGAGCACAAGGAGGCAGAATTAATACTTCTTTATTTCGAAAACCAGTCACTCGTAACACTATATTACACTTCACCAGTTTTCATCCTTTTAAACTCCGTTTTAACTTACCTGTTGGGCAGTTTTTGCGGATACGCAGGATCTGTTCCACTTTAGATGAGTTTAAGGTACAGGCTGCTAAATTGAAGGTACGCCTCCGTAATAGAGGCTACCCGGAGAGATCTATAAAGCAAGCTTTCTATAGAGCTAAATTTGCACATAGAAATCTGTTGCTACAGGAACCATCTAGTGAGCCAGACGAGATTGACAAACTTACTTGTATCCTTCCTTATTCAAGAGCAGCGAAATCAGTAGTAGATATGTTTAGGAAATACTGGTTCATAGTGCAACCCCACAAATCCCTCAACATTTTTCCTAGGATAGCGTACACACGAGGCATCACCTTAGGACAACGATGCAATTTCCAAAAATATGGAACTCGTCCTAAGGAAGGGGAGGTGGGTAACCATTCTATATGTGGTCGATGCCAATGGTGTCCCTTTGCCATCCAAGGGGACTCTTGGCAGGTCCCGGGGAGATCGATGATTTTAAAATCTAAGCATAAGACGGATTGTAACTCACAGGGGGTCATCTATATTATTGTATGCCCCTGCGACCTCATATAAGTGGGATGTACTAATAGAAAAATAAAGACGAGATTGACTGAACATAAATCTCGCATTCTCAATCAGAACATACATGCACCCTTGGTAGAGCATTGGATGCGTTGCAAACATTCTATTTCCGATTTCAGATGGCGGGTCATAAAAATAGAGACGGGATGGGCTGGGGAAGGTGATCAAATTAAATTAAATGAGAGTGAACAGAGATTCATTTTTTCATTGGACACTGTTGAGCCTAACGGGCTCAACAATGAGATCGAATGGGGGACATTGTAATTTCTTGCTGGGACCAATTGAACAGCAGGGGGCGGAGTTAGCATTGAAAAGGAGACTATTTAAATTTAGTCCGAAGGACGCCGCCGCCATCTTATTCTCATAACTACAGGAGTCGGATGACAGCGGCACCCTTGGTGAGCGATTGTTGTGGACATTTATAAGTTAGAATATCTTATTTATTAAGGGCAGTACACAATTGTATGTAGTAGCTCTTCTTATTTTATTTTATTCTTGCAGGGAGACCCTTGATAAAACACCAGGATGTGTGAAACATGTCGGGTCTGACTCCCTGGGTCTTTGGCTGAGATAAGTACTAAGTACTGTTTACTTCTCAAAGGATATAAGTGGATAAATTAGTTCCAACTAAAATATTTATTCTATGATACACTAAGTAAAAAAGTAAAAAATATAAAATAAAAAATAACTTATATAAAATTTGTTTCAAAAATTGACAGCCAATGATGAAGCACCACAATATGCTTCCCGCGATATGAAATACTTTAAGCGGTGGAGTGGTGGGGCTGAGGCGTCTTTTTGAAAAGGAAAGAGAGTTTTATGTACATCCAGACAATTACTATTTTTAAATTTAAATGAAGCAGAACATTTTTTATTTATTAATATAGCAACACCAGCTTTTTTTCCTATTGCTGAAGAAAAGTAACATTGTTTGACCCAATCACCTTTTAGCTTTATAGATTCGTTATTTGAAAGATGGGTCTCTTGTATGCAGCATATATCAGCGTTCTGTCTTTTTAAAAATAATAATGCTTTTTTTCTTTTAATCGGGTGATTGAGACCATTAACGTTTAAAGATATTATCTTAAGATCCATTATGCATTAATATAATTTGTAATGCAACATCCCAATCTTCAATATTTTTTTTAATCTTTTTTTTCCCACATATAAGATAAAATAAAGAATTACCTATTGTACACAGACCCTTGAAATTTAATATCCCCCTATTTCCTCCCTCCCCACCCCATACATATACGAATACTTGGAAACGCAAAATTAGATCAGGTTTAACATCACTCCTTACAAGCTGTAAAATATTTATTATCACAAGCTCCATAGTAATAATATAAATACTACTATTAAAATTCAACAATTTATATATCTTTGTTTTCTTATTTATATGAATACTTTTATTTATTTATCCAAATTTTGTTATGTTCAGCTAAATTAAATATATATAAGATATTTTGAATTTATAAAAAGGATAAGATTATTAGAATACTTTAAGCAAACATTTTATCTTTTATAACTTCAATCATTCATCTCATTCATTATAATTTCTATTCTATGAGATACATTCATCTAAAATTAAAAGGTAAAAATTGTGAAAAAAAAAATAAAATTAAAATCTATCATAACCCATTCTCTTACTCATTCTTATTCCTATTTTAATAGGTCAATTGAAAACTTTAATGATTCTTATCCATAAACCTTTTTCTCTATATCCGGTAAAGAACTGTATCTTATAGAGAATGGATTCAGCTTGTATCTGAATCTTAAAACATATTCTTACTATGAAGTTATTATTATTTTTTTTGTAAATACAGTTTATTTCATTCTATATTTTATATCTAATATTAAATATATTTTCATTCCGTATAGTTCCGTTGGTATAAATGCCTTTTTTTTTTCCTTCAAGTTTCCTCTTCTTCCTCCGTAGACGTGATGACGTGAAAACAACCTTTTCTTTTTTTTTTTTTTCGGTGTAGTTCATTGGTTGAATAGAGATTTCCTGTAAATGCATGCTTCTTCGTGTTTTTGTTCGGCAGTGTCATAGCAACCATCATACCTCGGATATTTCTGTGTCTCTGAGGGACTATATGGCAGGGAGACATTCACCTCGCAATCCTCTCAGTCTATTTGAAATCCGACTCAATCCTCCAACTCCCTGAGTCGTGCAGCAACACACAGCATGAAGTCAACATTCCGCCCCTCCCCCATGTCAGCCACTCATCCATGCTCTCACCGAGCCAAGTTCCGTGCTTGTGTCATCGATCTTTCTCTTTTTTAAAAGTAAGTTGGAAGATTCTATATATTCGAATCAGTTAATTCAAAGTCTATTTTTAGTAACGATTTAAAATAATATAAACACATTCATTTGAAAAAAAAATATCAATCTTGATAAACTTACTCAGCGTTTTATTTAAGAAGTCATTGGTTGTTCACATTGTTCTATATATTCTGCTAATTTCTTGTAATCTGTGAAGTTTTGTGTTTTATTTCCCAAAGTTACTTTCATAATCGCTGGATATAGATACAGAATACCAGGACAAAAAACAACACTACAAAAAGGTCCAATAACTTTAATATTTAAACTATTAAGATACCAACATGTTGCTGAAATATGTCAACTGGCTAAAGAAAATAAAAATTTACGATGTCAAGATGCACGTATACACATTGTACCGGATTTTGCCAGAGAAACTGCCTTAAAAAGAAAACAACTACTGGATTTAAGACCTCAATTAAGAGCACTAGGAGCAAGATATAGACTTTATTTATGCTTTAGAGAGAAGCAGCCACCAATTTTTTTTTTTTTTTTTCTTCATGGTGGCCCAGGTAACATGGGTTTTCCCTTCTCCTTCTTTTCAGTTTCAGGGAGACCTTGCTTCTTCTGATATTTCCTACTTGGTTCACTCCGACTCAGAAATCTTTGATTCTTTGCAATCTGCAATGCTTTGCCTTCTCAGTTGATTTTTCTTGGGCTGCATCTTTCTCTGCCTGTTTTTTATCTTCTGGATGTCTCCAGGAAACCAGCCACTCAACAATGTTTCTATCACAAGTGGTCTAGGTTCTTTATCTTCATGTTCCACATTACTACATAGTGGAATTGCTTATGGATTATTTTCTTCTTTTATTTGATTTTAGTCTCAAGTCTATATCTCTCAGACTTCTTTTCCATGCTATTGCATTTTTTCCTTTGCCAGTCAAGGGTCTCCCTCTTACTGCTTATCTTCTGGTTTTCAGATTCATGACAGTGGTTTTTCATGTGAAACCACATCTCCTGCTTTTCCTATTGTTTGGGCTCTATTGTAGCCCTTTTCACTTGGTTTCCAGGCATATGATAGGGTTTTTTTACCCCGTCAAACCACTTCTCTGGTCCCTTTATGTCATTTGGGACCTTACTGTAGTTCTTTCCAGTTTGTTGAAGCCAATTTTTTGGCGGTTCATCTTTAGTTTCTTGCCTGCCTGGCCTGGCAAGTGTGTTTCCTTATTGCTCTCACCTCTACCAGAAAGGTCAACGAGTATTAGCAGATCCATCCTTTGCAGATTTTCATCATGCCAAGGAGGATCTTCGTTTCTGTCCAAAGTTTCTTCTAAACAGTTGTCACTTTTCTTCTCACTCAGTCACTTGTTCTGCCTGTGTGCCTTTTTAAACCTCATTTTCCTACTGGAGAAACTGCTTTGTCTCCTTTGGACTGTACGCCTGGCTGTCTGTCTATATCAGTGATGGCTAACCTTTTTGAGCCCGAGTGCCCAAACTGCCGCACAAAACCAAAGAATTTCCTCAAAGTGCCAGCACGTCAATTAAACCTTAATAACAAGATTTTAGTATCTAAAAACTCTTTATAAAGTTGCCTGAACTATGTAACATCATTTTTAAAGGTTGGAATCTTTGTATTGTCAGAGAATCAATTTGATTCACAATCCTTTGGTTTTCATTTCAATTTATTGGCAATTTATAATGTTTTAATGATTTCATTCATGGGCCGAATACACACATACTTTTCTCTGTCGCCGCACTCTTTGACCAAAAGATTTGTAAGCCTGCAACCACGTCAAGGTAGACTCTTTCAGCAGCTCCCCTCCCTCCCCCTTACCTTTGTGGCCAAGTCAAAATGATCTACCAACAATAAAATTTTAAAAACACAAAGCACGCTGTACGCAGAGAAAATGTTAATTATCATTTATATTCCGCGGGTTTTCAAAGAGGTCAAGGCAGATGACTTTATGCAATGTCACCTCAGTAACAACTATACAAAAATAGACAAATATTCCCCCTCCCTTTTTACTAAACCACGATAGTGGTTTTTAGCGCAGGGACCTGCGCTAAATGCCCCACGCTGCTCTTGAAGCTCATAGGCTCCCTGCGCTAAAAAACGCTATTGCGGTTTAGTAAAAGGGGGCCATAGTGCAAAATATAGACAGCATATATAAATTCTCAAAACGGACACATTTTGATCACTAAATTGAAAATAAAATTATTTTCCTACCTTTGGTAATTTCATCAGTCTCTGGTTGCACTTTATTCTTCTGACTGTGCATCCAATATTTCTTCCCTTTTTTCAGCCTCCTGTATGTTTCTCTCCTCCAGACCTCATTCCCTCCCCAAACTTTTTCTTTGTTTCACCCTGCCCCCTTCTTTCTTTTTCTCTCTCTCTCCATACCCCCTTTCATTCTGTATGTCTGTCTTTCTCTCTCTCTCTGTGCCCCATTTTTCTTTGTTTCACCCAGACCTCTTTCTTTTTTTTTTTTTTTGGCTCCCTGTCCCCCCCTTTCTTTCTTTCTCCTTGCCCTCCCCTATGCCACCACCATTGGGAAAATGCTGCCACCGCCACTGGGGAATAGGCTGCCACTGCCGCTATCGGGAACAGGCCGGCGCCGAGTTCGCCCTGCTTCTCTTCCCCACGGGGCCGACCAACTCTCGCCACTCGACGTCAATTCTAACATCGGAGAGGACGTTCTGGGCCAGCCAGGCAGCGATTGGCTGGCCCAGAACATCCTCTCCAACATCAGAATTGATGCGGGTGGCGAGAGTTGGTCGGCCCCACAGGGAAAAGCAGGGAGAACTTGGCACCGGCCTGCTCCCAATGGCGGCGATGGCACTCAAGTGGCTAAAGAGATGCAGTTTGCCAGCCTAGGGAGAACACTGGAGGGTGGCCAGCTGTGCACCCCCTTGGGGCGTAAAACCGGGGCAGACCGCCCCCACCCCAACCTTGGTATGCCACTGTCTGTACCTCACTCCCTCCCTATGACTAAAAATTCTCCTTTCTTCTATTCCCCGTGTACACAACCATCTCTTTCCCTCCCTTCCTCTCTCCCAAGTCCATACCTTGTGTCCAAAAACCTATTCCCTCCCCCACCTCAGCATCTCTTTCCCTCCCTTCCTCTCTCCCAAGTTCATGCCTTGTGTCCAAAAACCCATTCCCTCCCCCACCTCAGCATCTATTTCCCTCCCTTCCTCTCTCCCAAGTTCATGCCTTGTGTCCAAAAACCCATTCCCTCCCCCACCTCAGCATCTATTTCCCTCCCTTCCTGTCTCCCAAGTCCATGCCTTCTGTGTCCAAAAACCCATTCCCTCCCCCACCTCAGCATCTCTTTCCCCCCCTTCCTCTCTCCCAAGTCCATGCCTTCTGTGTGCAAAAACCCATTCCCTCCCCACCTCAGCATCTCTTTCCCTCCTTTCCTCTCTCCCAAGTTCATGCTTTCTGTGTCCAAAAACCCATTCCATCCCCCACCTCAGCATCTCTTTCCCTTCCTTCCTCTCTCCCAAGTTCATGCCTTCTGTGTCCAAAAACCCATTCCCTCCCCCACCTCAGCATCTCTTTCCCTCCTTTCCTCTCTCCCAAGTTCATGCTTTCTGTGTCCAAAAACCCATTCCCTCCCCCACCTCAGCATCTCTTTCCCTCCCTTCCTCTCTCCCAAGTTCATGCCTTCTGTGTCCAAAAACCCATTCCCTCCCCCACCTCAGCATCTATTTACCTCCCTTCCTGTCTCCCAAGTCCATGCCTTCTGTGTCCAAAAACCCATTCCCTCCCCCACCTCAGCATCTCTTTCCCCCCTTCCTCTCTCCCAAGTTCATGCTTTGTGTCCAAAACGCACTCCCTCCCCCTTTTGTGTTCCCCCGTTTGTCTCCCAGCCCATCTTAGCAACTTTCTCAGCAAAATGTAGCTCGAGCCGCGTAGGCTTGTCTTCTATTTCCTGCCTGTCCCGCCGCGCACACATAGCCGACCAGAAGTCTTCCCCGACGTCAGCGCTGACGTCGGAAGGCGGGCTTTGCTTAAGCCCTCCCTCCGACGTCAGCGCTGACGTCAGGGAAGATTTCCGATCGGCTGTGTGAGCGGCAGGGCAGTCGGAGTAGAAGACGAGCCTCGCGGCTCGAGTTATATTTAACCCCGCGGGTCCCCCATCGTCCCCGTTCAGCTCTCTCTCCTGTGCACCCCCTGGTAGTACTGCCCTGATGGCGGCCCTGCGCGTGCCAGCTGCAAGGCCTTCGCGTGCCACAGTTGGCACGCGTGTCATAGGTTCGCCATCGCTGGTCTATATCTTGTTCTGCTATGCTCACTCTGGCCTGGCACGAGACAGTCCTGTCACACCCTACAGAGTTTCAAGCTCTGGCAGCTTTTGTTGCTTTCCTTAGATCTACTTCCATTGAGGAAATCTGTAAAGCTGCCACCTGGTCCTCAGTTCATATCTTCACTTCTCACTTTGTCTGGATTCTCTCTCCAGACGGGATGGGCACTTCGGCCACTCTGTATTTCACATTATATTTTCTTTGGCCAACACTCCCACCATCCCATCTTTGTTAGCTTGGAGGTCACCCATCAGTGAGAATATGCTTGTCCTGGGATAAAGCACAGTTACTTACTGTAATAGGTGTTATCCAGGGACAGCAGGCAGATATTCTCACAACCCACCCACCTCCCCTAGTTGGCTTCTTAGCTGGTGTATCTTACTTGAAGGACCGCACACCCTCATCGGGTGGGAAGGCACTCGCGCATGCGCGGTTCATTCTATCGAGAACTTTCTAAGTTCTTAAAGGGGTCTGTTCCGGATCTCCTGTCAGTGACGTCACCCATCAGTGAGAATATCTGCCTGCTGTCCCTGGATAACACCTGTTTTGGTAAGTAACTGTGCTTTTCCAACAGTGACCAACCTAGGTCCCAAGCACCTGGCTAGATCCCAAGTAGCAAAATAGATTTTATGCTGCTTATCCTCAGAATAAGCAGTGGATTTCCCCAAGCCATATTAATAATGGTCTATGGACTTTTAGGAAATTATCCAAACCTTTTTTAAATCCCGCTAAACTAACTGACTTCACCACATTCTCCAGCAATGAATTCCAGAGTTTAATTACATGTTGTGTGAAGAAATATTTTCTCCGGTTTGTTTTAAATCTACTACTTAGTAGCTTCATTGTATGTCTCCTAGTCCTAATATATTTGGAACGAGAGAACAAGTAAGTGGTTCACATTTCCCTTTTCCACTCCAATTATTATTTTATAGACCTCTATCATCTAACCCCTGAGCTGTCTCTTCTCCAAGCTAAAGATTCCTAGCTGCTTTAGCCTTTCCTATTAGTAGTGTAGTCAAATCCACTTTTTTCAGATTACATCAAATTTGATGTGTTTCAAAATTGTTAGAACCCAAATCACTTAACATATTGATACATTCTCTGGTGATTTCCAAAATCGATTACTATAACACCCTATTTAAGGGAATTGCCCAAAAGGAAATAAGATGCTTACAAATTATCCAAAATTCCTCTATCAAACTCAAAGAAATAGGACCATATTTTGCCACTCCTTAAAAAATCTCATTGGCTCCCGGTGTCTCATTGAATAAAATATGCTTGTTAACTCTTAAGTCACTTCTTTATAAAGCCCCAGCCTTCATTGACACTTGATTCCTTATGCTCCCACTAGAATGCTCAGATCCAATGACCAACATTTATTGACTGTCCCCTCCCTTAAAATTATTAACAAACGACGACAATACATTTTCTCTGTCAGGGCACCACAAATGTGGAATTCCTCCCCCCCCCCCATTCACTTAAGGGAAGAGTGTCTTAAAGACAGATTTATGAGCAAGTTAAAATGCTTTCTTTTTAAAGATGTTTTTTATTGTTACACTTACTGTACGTTTTGAAAATAATAAAGAATTGGGGAAAAAAAGATGCTTTTGACTGTTAGCTCCCCAAGTTAGGATTGCATCCTCAAATTTTGACCTCTGATCTCTCCTAACCCTTCTCGCTTAACCTTTCCTTTTGTCTTATCCCTTATTTGTCTCACTTTCTATCAATTATTGTATTTCTTACCCTTTTTTCCTATTTGTACTGTATGTCCTGTACGTCAAGTCTACGTTGCATGTAATGTTCCCCTGAACATTGTAAAAAAATTTTTTTAGCCATGTTCATCACTTAGAAGTATGATTAAGCAATTAATCAAATTTTAAGCAAAACTTGAAACTTTATCATTTTTGTCGCCCTTCTCTGTACCTTTTCTAATTTCGCTATATCTTTCTTGAGATATGGCGACCAGAACTGCACACAATTCGAAGTGCTGCCGTACCATAGAGCAATATAAGAGCATTACAACGTTTTCATCTTTGTTTTCCATTCCTTTCCTGATATTTCCTAATATTCTATTTGCTTTCTTAGCAGCCGCCACACATTGAGCTGAGGGTTTCAACATATCCTCAACAATGACACCTAGATCCTTTTCCAGGGTAGTGACTCTTAACACAGAACCCAGCATCACATAGCTATAGTTCGGGTTCCTCTTTCCCACATCCTTCACTTTGCACTTGCTCACATTAAATGTTATCTGCCATTTTGACGCCCAGTCTTCTAATCTTACAAGGTCCTCTTGCAATTGTTCACAATCGTCTTACTATTTAACAACTTTGTGTCATCAGCAAATTTAATTATTCCTATCTCTAGATCATTGATAAATGTGTTAAAAAACAGCAGCCCCAGCAAAGACCCTTGGAAAACCCCACTATTTACCCTTCTCCATTGAGAATATTGACCATTTAAACCCACTCTATGTTTTCTGTCTTTCAACCAGTTCTCAATCCATGAAAGGGCATTACTTCCTATCCCACGACTTTCTAATTTCCTCAGAAGTCTTTCATGAAGTACTTTGTCAAATGCCTTTTGAAAATCCAAATGCATATTACCCTTGTAATTTCTTGCTCGCTCTCTGCCTGCAGTCTCTCTTGCTCCTCTGTGTCCAAGTTGAACTCCTGCTGGTCCAGTTTTTCAATGTCAGACAGTAATTCATTCTCACGCATCATTGTCTGAATCTGGGTGATGAGAAACAGGAATAGAAGCTGCTTCAAGTATAGATACCAATATTTTAAAATGATTGTGGATAGAATGGCACAAATAATACAAATTACTCCTCCTCACCTAGACATAATGAGGGAGTTTGCTTAATGCTGGGGGTGCTCAATTGGCATCCACAGAGCTTGCTTCTATGGCTTCAACTAAATTGTATAATCCCCCTGATATTTAAAAAAAACAGTTAGCACTGAATTCATTTTTTTTTTTTTTTTTTTTCCAAATATTTTTTATTTTCTAATTTTTCATAAAGTGTACATAATAATTAATTACAATTTATAAATACATATTATCACTTTTATATCTAATACATTATATATCTGAATTTGATTTTCCCCCCTCCCTTTCATTACTTTAATATAATATTTTAATTTTCAAATTTTTATAAAAAGTATACAACATATTAGAATACTATTGATACATATTCAATAACTTTTTTATATCTAATACAATATAATCTAAACAATTTTTATCCCATTTCCCTCCCCCCACCCTTTTATTACCTTTTTTTTTCATACGTTACATTTTGTATAATATATTATAACATACTATGTATAAATTAATTTTTCTTACCCCCCCTTTATGTGTGTCATAAAAAAAAAATCCTTAAAAAAAAAAGAAAAGAAGAAGAAAACATCATATTATTTATTCATTACAATATTTTGTCAATGGCCCCCATATTTTTATAAATTTAATATATGTCCCCTTTTGTACTGCTATTGTTCTTTCCATTTTAAAAATATGACATATTGTATTCCACCAAAATGTGTAATTTAGGTTGTTGTAATTTTTCCAATTGTTAGTTATATGTTGAATGGCAACCCCTGTCATAATTAATAAAAGCTTATTATTTTCTGGTGAAATTTGACTTTTTTTTCTCATCATTGTTCCAAATAAAATTGTATCATATGATATCGCAATATGATTTTCCATTAATTTATTAATTTGTGGCCAAATTGAATTCCAAAAAATTTTTATATAAGGACAATGATATAATAAATGATCTAATGTCCCTGGTTCTAGATTACAATGCCAGCATCTATTAGACTTAGAACTGTCTAATTTTTGCAAACGGGTAGGGGTCCAAAAAGCTCTATGTAATAAAAAGAACCATGTTTGTCTCATAGATGCTGACACTGTACATCCCATTCTCCAAGACCAAATTAGTGGCCATTGAGATGCATTAATTTGATGTCCAATCTCAATGCTCCAAATGTCTCTTAGACCATTTTTTGGTTTTTTATTTACATATCCAGATATTAATTTATACCACAATGCGGCTTGATGTCCTAGGAAGTCTGCTTTAAAGCATAAGAATTTTAAACTATATTGATTGTTTAATGATTTCCATTCAGGGAACCCAACTTGAATGGCCTGCTTCAATTGCAACCATTTAAAACTTTGTGTTTTATTGAGACCAAATCTATGTTGCAATTGTGAAAAATCCAGCAGTTTACCTTCTGATATAATATCATCTAGAGTTCTAATGCCTGCATTAATCCAGTTCTTCCAAAGGATTTGAGCTCCGCCAATTTTGATCTTGGAGTTTATCCATATGGATTGATTAGTTGATTTGTATATTGGGATGGGTGTTAATTTATCAATAAATCTCAATGTTTTCCAAGTATCCATTATTATTTTATTTTCTTTGTATCTTTTAGGTATATTAATACTTGGTAGATGAACTAAATTTAGGGGAAACATAAGGCGCCATTCCAAATATAACCAATCTGGTGCATTATCTATAAGTTCTGGGAGGATCCAATACATACCCTGACGTAGAATATAGGCTTGATGGTACCTATAAAAATTTGGAAAATTTACCCCTCCCTCCTTAATTGATTTTTGTAAGGTTACTAAAGCTATTCTAGGTGTTTTACCAAGCCAAAGAAATTTTGTTAAAATTCTATTAAGCTTTTTATAAAAGGACCCCTGAAAATAAATAGGTATCATACTCATTTGGTAGCAAACTACAGGCAACATCATCATTTTAATAGTTTGAACTCTTCCCCACCAAGAAATATGTAATGGGTTCCATTGCTCACATAACTCCGTAACTTTTTTTAATACATATTTTTCATTTTCTTTTACAGTATCTTCAATTGTTTTTTTAACTTGAATGCCTAGATATTTAAATCCTTCTTCTTTCCATATGAATGGAAAAGTATCAAATAATCCTTTTACACAGTGAACATTCAGAGGTATAATTTCAGATTTATTCCAATTAATTTTATAACCTGAAAATTTGCCAAACTTATCAATTAATTCCAATAAAGAAGATAAGGTAGACTCTGGATTTCTCAAATAAAGCAAAATATCATCAGCATAAGCCGAAATTTTATATTCCATATCTGAATATGGAATACCTTGTATCTCCCTCGTTTGCTGTATTGCTAATAATAAGGGTTCTAATACAACATCAAATAACAAAGGAGATAAAGGACAGCCTTGTCTAACTCCCCTCTGCAATTGAAAACCATCAGATATCACATTATTAATATTTAATCTTGCAATCGGGAAGCTATACAAAGTTTTTACCATTTGTATAAATCCAGAACCTATACCAAACCATTCTAAAGCCTGATACATAAAATTCCATTCTACCCTATCAAATGCTTTCTCAGCATCTAATGAAACTGTAAAAGCCGGTTCATCCATTTTTTTTGACAAGTTTAGCATGTGAAATAATAGTCTAGAGTTATTGGAGGAATGTCTTTTAGCAACGAAACCCGTTTGATGCATATCTATAATATGTGGGAGAGCTTTGGCTAATCTCAAAGCCAAAATTTTCGCTAAGAGTTTATTATCAACATTTATCAAAGATATAGGCCTGTAGTTTGAAACCAAAGTAGGATCTTTATTTGGCTTAGGCAAAACAATTATTATTGATTCAGCCATAGTACCTTTTATATTACCTTTTATAAGTTGTGTCTGATATAATTTTAATAAATGTGGGGAGAGGATATTTTGAAATGTTTTATAAAATTCTACTGTGTAACCATCACCACCTGGAGCGGATCCAACTCTAAGAGATCTCAATGCTGTTTCTAATTCTTTTAATGATATAGGTTCTTCTAAACTTCGTTTTATATGATCAGGAATTTTAGGTCCATTAATTAAATCTAAAAATTTTTTTCCATCTTTTTGTTTCCCCAAATAAGGTTCGGAAGAATATAGATCCTTATAAAAATTTAAAAATTGTTTTAATATTATATTTGTTTGATTTGTTATTATACCATTATCATCTTTTATTCCATTAATATTAGTTCTCCTTTTTTTTGCCTTAAGATAATTTGCCAATAATTTTCCCGCCTTATTGGAATTTCCATAATACACTGTTTGCTTAGAAAACAAATCCCTTCTTATCATTTTTGAAGTTAATTCATTATATTTACCTTTTACTTTCAATAGAGCTTGCAAAACTTCATATTCCCATTTACTTATCAATTTAGCTTCTAATATTTTTATTTCTTTTTCTAATTCTATATATTGTTTTTTAATTTGTTTCCTAATAAAAGCTGAATATGATATAATATTACCCCTCATAGTTGCTTTAAATGCATCCCATATATTCTCTATAGATGTATCTTCCACTAAATTTATTTGAAAAAATTCATTAATTTGTGTTTTAAAATTTTCCAAAAATTTGTCATCCACAAGCAATGCATTATCAAATCTCCAAAGAGGTCTATTATTTTCTAATTGATCTAATTGTAATTCTATCCATATTCCCGCATGATCCGAAATAATAATAGGATCAATGGAGGCTTTAATCACCTGTTGCACTTTATTTGTTGAAACAAAAATATAATCTATTCTTGAAAATGATTTATGAACCTGTGAACAAAATGAATATTCCTGATCATTAAAATGAAGAATACGCCATATATCCTTCAAGTCGCATGATCGAACTAAATTATCTAGACCTAAAGATTTAATATTTTTACCTGGTTTTTTTATCCAATAGTGGATCCATTACAGCATTAAAATCTCCCGCCACCACTAAATTAGAGGCAGCCAGTGGTAATAACATATTTTGTAGCTTTTTGAAAAATTCTGATTGATTCGAATTAGGGGCATATATATTAAATAACGTCAGGGTATCATTTCCCATACCTATATCGATATGTATCCATCTTCCATGTGGATCTGAACTTTTTACCTTTATATTGGCCATACATTTTTTATTTATAAGAATTGCAACCCCTGCTTTTTTACCCACTGCTGGAGCAAAAAAACATTCCTTTATCCATCCACCTGATAATTTCTGTGATTCCTTTATATTAAGATGGGTCTCTTGCAGACAATAAATATCTGCATTTTGCTTTTTTAAAAATGTTAATATTTTTTTCCTTTTAATTACATGATTCAGGCCATTGACATTAAGAGAATATATTTTAAAAGACATTATACATTTTAATACTTTTCATTATCTTATTCTTCCTCTCCTCTTTCATTTCTAATATCCAAAAAATTTTCTTCATGACACACATATTTAACCCTAATGTATTTCCCTTAATTAGTCTTTTAAATATTCTCCTTATCCCTCCCTTTCCCACCCAATACATTGGCTGCTTAAGGATACACATTGGAACTGTAATCCAAACATTCTCCCCATTCCAGGCAATCAATATTTAATATTTAAACAAATTTCCCTTCTATCTATCTATATTGATCTTTTATATCTTTAATCATTTTCCATAACATTTCATTAATGTATCATTTTCCATTTAACAATAAGTTGATTTGTATTTCCTTAGTATTATGATTTCAACATATAATTATTTTAAACATATATGTAGTGTATTATTTAATAAATTTCCTATATTTTGTTCTTTCTTTCTATTATTATTGTCTTTTCTTTGTATTGTTTTCTTCCTTTTCTTCAGATATTTCAAATATGTCATATTTTCTAATTTTTCATAGAGTCTTCAAAACCATCTTAATGTTCTATGTTAAAATATCATAGGTTCTGGTTTAGAGAGAAAATCTTTTAGTTTTTTGGGATCTTCAAAATATAAGGATTTGTCACCAGATGAAACTCTCATTTTCGCCGGGTAGTATAGACCATATTTAAATCCTTTTTCTTTTAGTAGAGGTCTCATGTCTAGTAGTCTTTTCCTTTTATTTGCTGTGTTTTTGGCAAAGTCTGGTAAAAACCATAATCTTGATCCTTTATAATTTAAGTTTTTATCTTTTTTTGCAGCATTTAGTATCTCTAGTGCTTGTTGGTATCTCAACATTTTGAAAATGATTGGTCTTGGTCTGTTTTTATTTTCTAAATTTTTAATTGGGATTCTATGCGCCCTTTCAATTTCAATTGGTTGTTTCAAGTCTAATTGTAGTATTTTTGGAATTAAATTTTCAAGGAAAAGGATAGTATTTTTTCCCTCTAAATTTTCTTGTATTCCAAAGAGTTTGATGTTCTTTCTTCTTCCTCTATTCTCGTAATCCTCCAGTTGATCTTTTAATTTATTTAATTCCAGGCTGTCGTTTTTACATCTTTTTGATTCACATTCTATAGTTTCCATTTTTGATTCTAGTTCAGTTGTTCTTTTGTTATTAACTTCCATTTGTCTATGTATATTTAAAATTTCTTCTTTCATTTCAGACATATTAGTTATAGTTTCTTTAAGCATTTGTTTGATTTGTTTTAATTCTTCCATGACTTCAGCTTTGCTTAATATGTCTGGTTCATCAATAGGAAGTGGTATCTTGCTTGGTGTTATTTGATCTTGTTTCTGTCTTTTTGCAGATGTACCAGCCTCATTTTTGTTTTGTCTTGTACTTGCCATGTTGTTATTTTCTTTTTCTTGGTTATTCTTATTTCTTATGTTTAGTCTCTTGGTTTTATATTTGGTATTTTTATGTTTTTAATTCCTTTTCTTTTTTCCCTTGTCCTTTTCTCTTTTTCAGATATCTGTCTCAATCTTAAGTACTCCTTTTTAGTGACTTTTTCTCTTTAATATTGATAAAAAGTTCTTTGGAGTAACTGTCAGTTTTAATTCCAGTTCTATATATGTAAAAAAAAATGAACTAGTATTCCTTTTTGGTTCTTTTCCTTTAAGCCCTTTCACTTTCTCAATAAAGAAGGGGGATTTTTAGATCAACTACCTTTCCTTCTTTTATATCTCTCTCATACTTGTCAGATTATTTCATAAATTACCTTTGGCATTTATTTTTTCTTATTGATATACAGTTTTAGCTCTGAACAAAAATGTTTAGTAGTCCTTTCCCCTAGCTCTCCTGTCACAAGCCCAATCGCAGCTCCGACCGAGGAGAGCAACACTTTATATAATTTTTTCCTCTTATTTGACTAATTTGAAGCTACTGTTCTCTGTTCTTTCTCAGCGTCTCTCAACTGCCTCAACTCCTTGCTGCTTCAGTTTTTTTTTTAAATTCCGTTGACCTTTTTCTCTATCTCTTTCCTCACAAGCCCAATCGCAGCCCGTCAGAGAAAAGTAATTTTCAGTTACTTAGTAAGGTCATTCACAGCGTTTCTGACTTCTTCAACGTCTTGCTGTTTCAGTTTTTTTAAAAAGTTCCGTTGACCCTTTCCTCTATCTCCTCATATCTCATTCTCAAGCCCAATTGCAGCCTGTCAGAGAAGAGTAATTTTCAGTATTTCAATTACTTAGTAAGTTAACATTTATTTATTTTCCGCTCTTCTATGATTAATCATTGAAGAAAAATGTCGGTATTCCTCTCTCAGTATTTCTCACTGTATTTCCCTTTCAGCGTCGCCAAAAGGTAAACTATTTCCTCTTTATGAGTTTTCTATATCTGATCGGGAAAGAAATTTTATTCAAACACTCCCCATCAATCTTGTTATTTACTCACTTAAACCTCGCGAACTCAGTACTGCAAGTTTAAATAAACCGCCGAAATCTTAAACAGCTCTCAGATGTTTCGGCTCCCGTCAGCGCATACTTCGCCTCAACTGCAGCAAATTAGGATTTCTTTTTAGATCATTAGCTCAGCTTCTTTCATATATGCTTTCTATATGCTTTCAACAAGCTCAATGTTTGGCTGGTATCATTCACCCTAAGTTTTCTCTTCTCTTCAGCAAACCCTCTCTTCAATCTCCTTCTGTTTCAGTGAAAGTAAAAAGAAATTCTCCGATTCTTGCCTTCAGGGTTCATCGTCTGCCTCAAACCGCCATTGCTTTACCCTTCTTTAAATTCCCTTCTTTTCAGTTTCTTTCAGTCACGGCAGGTTAAATACTCCTTCAGACCTATTTTACCTATTTTACCAGCTCTGCCAGTCACTCATTCTTAATATCATGCCGTTTCAGCGCCAAAAAAAAAAGTCGGCAATCCTTTCTTCTGGCTCTCCTCTCACAAGCCCAGTCGCAGCTATGATAGAGGAGAGCAACACTCACTCTAATAATCCTTTTTTACTTCTTTTATTTCAATAATCTATTAAGCAATTAACTTTTATTTGTTCTTAGCGCCTCAGAATTCAATTTTGCCGGTATTTCTCTCTCAGCTTTTTTCTCTCTCAAGCCTCTTTAATTTCGTTTAAAGGTTGGCAACATTCAACGGTTTATTTTTATAAATTATGTTAGTCCACATTGGGACACAATCCTTCTCAATCACTGTTTCACTCTCTCTGCATTTTGTTTACTCACACAGTTCACTATTTCAGCGCTGCAGTTGAAGTCTCATAAAACCGTTGAAGAAAAAAAAAACGGCACTCTGCCTTTTCAGCTCCTATTACCTCAGGCTTCGTTTTAGCTTCAGTAAAAGAAGATATTTTCATTTGTCTTATGTTCCGTTTCTTTAGTATTTATTTCTTGATGAAAATTATTTAGAAGGGAATAATTTTTTTTATATTCTGTGCCTAGAAGATGAGGAGCTTTGCGATTACGCGTCCATTCGTGTTCACGTTAAGCCACGCCCCTATTAGCTAGCACTGAATTCAAATGTTGTCCATGGTCTTTAAGTCTATACCTGGGTATTTGGCACTGGTCGATACTTGAATACTGTCGCTCTCCTAATTTACTTAAATAATTATCCAGGTATCAGTACTGAATATCGGCAGTAGCCAGATAACTTCTGGC